>NC_139393.1:47725833-50265000 GCF_054392235.1 Sus scrofa
GATGATAATTTAGTAGTATTAGGGACAGCCCATCTCCAACAATGTCTGTGGTAATAGAATTGAGTGTGCTAGCAGAATCCTAGATTTAAAGTGGTCTTAATAACCACAGCATTTAATTAGGCCTCAGGTAATTTTATTCATGCAGTTCATTTTGGTATTAAATATATTGAGCCATGATCAAACATATTAAGAGATGGACTAACAAGTTAATTATGAAACAAAATAAAGCAGAAATGATCTCCAAATGCCCTCAACTTTTTCAAAAAGCAGCCTGTTGTGGCCAAACTAGATGGAATATTGAGTCAGTAAGTTGTTTGTTGCACATGGATTAGTGATGCATTGATCTATATTCATATTCATTCTTTCATTGCATTCATTCATTTGTTTAGCTAATGGCTACATTGGGTGTTCACAGGAGTGCAAGAGTTTATGGCTAAGTACTTACTTGGATACACTGTGAAGTGTCTCTGCCACATAGCTGTCAATCAACTGGTCTATCCTTCCTATCATACATTCAGTTATGCCTCTGTATCTGACAATATGACATAACTAAGGAGAATTCCTCAGAAAAAACCTGAAATTCTTGTGAGGCACCTAGGCTTTTCTGTCTGTTTATAAACAGGGGCTAGTATTGACATTTCACTATAAGGAAAGCACATGAGATATTGATTGGTGTCTGTGAACAGACATTGAAAACAAATGCAGATCACCGGTGCTCACTCTTGAAATCACTTACATTTTAAAGTTGATCATATTGTACAAGTGAAAGAAAGAAAGGGGGAAAAAATGAAGTAAGGAAGAGAGGAAAGAAAGGAAGAAAAAGAAGCAGTAGTCATTTTGATGTCCTTTGTAGAACAATAAATCATTTTGGCTCTTTTGCTATTTTTCCTACATATTTAAAATACTGCTTTAAAAAACTTGGTTAAGTAGGTTTTTTATTTACTATAAATACTGTTTTTTTCCTAATAATTTGTAATTAACATGCTTCTGAATTTCCAGGTAAAACTCTTGTTGGTTAATGACTAATATTTTACCTGTTTTAACATTGTTTCTCCAATACTGCATGGCCTGGTCTCCCTTTAAACCTCCCTTATTCCTCATTCAGTTTGTGAACTGACAGTTTCCAAGGGGACAATTTAACTCAAAAAACACCTTTTAAATTATTTAAATATTAGTATATGTATAGCTTCCTTTCTTTTTTATTTTGCACATAATTTCATTTTTGAAAGATAAACACACTACCCTTTGGAAAAATAAGTTGCTTGTTTATCTAGAGGTTATACACAGGATAAGCTTAAAATGGTTCTTTTCTTTCACTTCTTTATTGCAATAGTTTTTGTCTTCTGCTGAGATGTAATCTCAAGTATCAGGCATGTGTTCATTCATATCCTTATTTTAGTGAATTTGCCAAGAAGACATCTATAACATTTATTTATTGTATTCTATTACTTATCCTCCTCCTTTAGATTATGATACAAATATTTTTTATATTAAAACTAAACTGAAGTTTCCATAGAGGAACATAGGTCATCATCAAATACCAAGCATTAGTGCCTAATGTCCCCCACCCATAAGAAAATGAACTTGACTGATAACACAGATCATTTACAATAAATAAGTATATGTGTGTTTGTGTTTATCTATACATATATTTGTGTGTGTCTTGATACTTGTAGAAATACTTTCCCAAGTGTTATCCCCAACTTTATTATCAGCTCAGATCTGTACCCAAATCTAGCAGCAGACAATCCTTCAGAAACAAAGCTGCCAGTGCAATGCTTTGAACTTTCACTATTTTATTGAAAAATCTAAATCTCATTTTTTCACCTGCCAGTCTAGATGTCTAACAGAAAGTGAGAGTTTATAGCAGCAGAGAAGTGGCTGAGTTAGGCAATGACACCTGAGATTGAAGTAAATAGATTTTCCATACAAGATCTTGAACTGTCAACACTGTCAGTCTACACTCTCATGATAAGCACACTATTTTAAACCTTTGGCAAGAATGTACCTAGTCTTCTCGGACTTTGTTGAATCTCATAGTGCTTCATATAACCTTCATATACCTCTAGCTGCAGCAATGTCTTATAAGTTCAATGACTTCTTCTACCCTGAAAATATGGACATATTACTATCTTACTGATTGTAGGAATTCAAGTGATCCTGCACCCAAGGGACTTTACATGGAGACTACCTCAGGGTCTAATAGCTATACTATTTGATTTTAACTGTAATATTTAAAAAGTAGAAAGAATTTCTAAAATATATGCTGTTCGACTGTCAGTACATGGATGAAATTTTGTGAAACATTTTGTTTTAATTATGCTCATGGCAGTAAACTCAATTTTGAGTATATTCTCTTCTCTGCTTCCAGAAGCATGCTAACTTCCCAATACAGGAATGGAACCCACACCACAGCAGTTATGACAGCCACAGCAGTGACAATATTGGATCCTTAACCTACTAAGACATCAGGGAACTCCTTCTCTCTAGTTCTTAAAATCTAAGAATAACATACATCTGCATGTATGTTGGCTTAGAGACCGTGAGACAACAATTTGAAGCCACAATTTTATTTGGAAAATACACTAATCATGGGCAAAGATTGAGTAGATAAGACAATGTACAAGAAGTCAGCAAGTACAATGTGTTTGAAAGCCAGCTTAGCTGGAGCTGTCTCTGCAGAGAAAGCTTGAGAGATGGAATAAAAAATATGTTTGTGAGTCATCACACTTAAAAATGAGAGAACTGAGGATATGTGACTATAGTCTCCAGCAAAACATATGGATGAAGGCTGCTCTCAGGGCTCTATAATGGCCCTTCAGAGAAAGCCTTCATGCAAAAAGATGCAGATCCTGGGAATGGGCTGATTTTGCAAGCATTGAGGAGGTAATGGATGAGTGCAGTGGGGGTTTTAGAAGCATCCAGCATTCTTAACTCTTCACGTCCTTTAAATTCTCATCCAATCATATTTACCTTTGAAATATACAAAGAATCTGGCAATATTCATTACCTGCCTTGCTGCACCAAGACACTGCCATTTATTAGTCAATGAAATAAGCATTTGGAATAAGTTCAAAGGTGAAATGGAAGAAAATAAAGTAGTCAATGAAACCACTCTCTCTTTTCGTTTTACAGTGAAGAAAAGCAGAGATTTATGATGGTGACTTCAAAGACAAGTGGAATCAAGACTGATCTATATTTTAAGGAGAAGGGAAATTACCTCATATTGACATGATAATAGGAATTATCCAATAGCAAGAGATCAAAATGATACCAAAGAAAGAGGGAAGGATTTTTTGAAGCAAAAATTTATTGAGTATACCAGAAGTGGATGCAGCATTTTAATACCGGTGGCAGGTTTCTTAATTTGGACACAGAATAACAGAAAAGACAGTATTTATAATCACAGATGCAGGTAAATTAGAGGTGATAGATGTATGCCAAACCTCATCAGGTCTCAAAGATTGAAAGTGATAGTGAATGACATTATTAGTGTGAATAATGATGATGAAGGAGTGCTTGGAGGCTGGAGGAAAGAGGAGGGTTTCTGAATTGTCAAGGAGAATGGGTGAATAAAAGGAGTAGAGAGTTTGTTATAATTTCTAGGTATATCAGACTTACCTGAAGTTCGATGATTACCCTTCACACTATAGAATTTTTTTTTTAAGTTACGTCATATGACTTTTGGACTCACAGTTCATCCCTCTGGATAAAAAACAAAGCAGTTACCTTCTATGCCCTACATCATGCAATCTATGGATAGCTATCTAATCTCTGCTGCCTGCTGCCCATCTTAATTTATCTGCCTAGTTAAACTGGCCTCCTTTCGATTCATAAGTCATGTCAAGATGTCCTTCCTCTCTGGGATTTTGCCATGTTTCCTCTGCCTTAAAACTATTACCCATGTTTACATCACTGTCACATTATAAGAGGTGATAAACACATACAATATACTGTCCCTAATATTCTGTACTTCTTTATCCTACTTTATCTTACTTTACTTCTTTATCCTTTTTCATCATAGCATTTACTAATGGCTGATTTATATATTAACCAATGTTCTCTCCCAGACCATAAACTTTGTATGAGAAGGAGTTTTGGTTAATTCACTGCCTAATCCTAGGTGCCAGAATCAATGTCTGGAATTCAGTGAACGTTTACTGAAATGAATTGAGTCATAAAAAGATATATGTCAATAGGATCCAGCAATCCCACCTCTGGGCATAGATCCAGAGAAAACCATAATTTGAAAAGACACATGCATCCCAATGTTCACTGCAGTACTATTCACAATAGCCAAGATATCAACCAAAGCTTCACTGTCAGTAGAATTGATAAAGAAGACGTGGTACATTCATAAAATGGAATATTACTCAGCCATAAAAAGGATGCAATAATGCCATTTGCAGCAACATGTATAAAGCTAGAGGTCACCAAAGTGAAGTCAAGTCAGACAGAGTAAGACAAATATCATATGATATCACTTATATGTGGAATCTAATAAAAATGTTACAAAAGAACTTATTAATAAAACAGAAACAGGCTCACAGATTTCAAAACCAAATTTATGGTTGCCATAAGGAAACTATGAGGGGAGGGATGAATGAAGAGGAAGGGAATAATATATAAACTGCTGTATAAAATACATAATCAAGGACCTACTCTATAGCAAGGGAAAAATATTCAATAGTTTATAATAACCAATATGGTAACAATAATGGATATATGCATATGTATAATGGACTCATATTACAGTGTACCTGAAACTAGTACAACATCATAAGTCAATTATATGCTGATAAAATTTCTTAAGTATAAGTACCAGAAATCATATATTACTACTTATAATAACTTTTTGAGTTTCTAGAGCTCACCATATAAAAAGGGAAAAATTAAATATCTAGAACAGCAAGAAAGAAAAAAAAAGGAGGCATGAACTGAATGCTGGTATTTTCTAATAAAACTTACAACTGCTGCAAACATACTTGGGAATTTTCTTATCAACTTTATTGAGATTGATTCGGATATGATGACAATTTTTTGACAATATCTGTCAGCTCAGAACTGATTCAGCTGATGTTGTAGGCTAGGTGGGTGGTCCTGCCTGCCACAGTATTTCATCTCTTTGTGTTTTTTCAGTGTTTTTTTGTCTATGCTAAATAAAGAAAAATAAGTTGCAATAAACTGTATTTTATTTTTATTTTTCAAAGATGTTCAGACCCTTTCAACAAATTTAAGATATATTAAAATTATATACATCACATATATAATCAACTTTTAGGTCTAGCAAAACATCTATTTTTAATTTTGAATAGTATTTTTAGCATAGAACAAATTAAATATACTACACAAAATTAAGGTGGAAACTATACTGAATCTTTGTGTATCACAACTCAGCTTCAACAATTATCAATCTTCTGCTAATCTTGTTTCATCTATCCACTCAACTTTTTTCTCCCCTGGACCATTTAAAATCAGATATCAGTCATCTGTTATATCATCAGCAACATTTTAATATGCGCTTCTAACAAATAATCCTTTTTTTTTTTTAATGTAAATACCATGCTGGTCCTTTAATAACACTTAAAAACCAACACCTATTCTATTTCACTAATTTGTTAAAAAATTCTCCTTTTACTGTTTTGTTCTAAATCACAAGGTAAATGATAACCTTACGTTCCACTCCATCAATATGTCATTTGAGTTGCTTTTATTATAAAAGAATAAAACTCTCTGGATCTTGTCTATAGGACAGAACTAGGATATATGATTTATTTGCGCCTAACAATTCTTTCTTACTATGACATAGTTTTTACTTAATTGTAATTATTATCGTATATCTGCATCTTACATTATATATTTTAGTTTTTAAAACTATTGACATAAATCCTTATGCACTTCATCTTAAAAATAGCTGTAATAATTTTGAAATAATAATACCAATATTACAACTAAAATGGTTGAAAAAAATTCATATTTGTGAGGTTTTATGTTTTTAGAGTAAGTTTCATTAAGGATATTTTGTCAATACTTGTTCTTTAAAGTCAATGTAAAATTTCTTTTTTATGTATGGTTCTCCCACAACTTGAAACAGAATTAGGATAATTTATCTCAGTTTGATTTCACTTCAAATTTGTGTATGTATGTCATACATTCTCCTCCTCCTTTTGTTGGCAAAGAAACTCACACCATTTCCCCTCCATTTACAATATATCCTGGTTATCACCTCAATCAAAATTTTGCAGTAAAATTTATCAATTTTTGCAGGCAAATATACTCAACTTATTACATATGAATGGACATTTTAGTTGTTTTTTGGTTTTGGTACATTAAGTATTAATTAACCTTACCCATAAATCTTTTTTTCTTTATGTATTAAGGATAGTTTTCTTAGGTTAGTAGTTTTGACTCAAAGGGTGAATTATTATAAATCTATGATAAATATTGTTGAAACCCTCTCCATTTTGTTGTATATCTTTGCCTTTCCGAAAGCAAATATGATGGCTATGATGCCATGATATCACTAAAAGTGTTCGTTTGAAACTTTTAAAATTTTTGTAATTCAGATGACATAAATTATATCTAAGTGAACTTTTAATTTTTTTCAAGCTTTTAATTGTTATTGCTTTGTATTTCAATGGCCACTGCATTTTGTTATCAGAGGTTTGTATTCCTGACTTTTGTTGATTTTTCTGTTATGTTACTCATCTCTTTATTTTCTACTCTTCCTTGGTCCACTAGATTGTGATGTAAATTGGCAACAATTTTTTGCTGGTTTATAATTTGTTTTTCACTTTGCTTATCATTTTTTTTCATATTTTTTTCCTTAGTCAAATTTATTAAGCTATTCTCCTAATTATATCTGGGTTTTGTGTTAGAACTTGAAAACTTTCCTTCCATTTCCAACTAGAAATGAATTCAAACATGTTTTACTATTGCTTATACTTATAAATTTCATATTACAGTTGTAATTTTTATTACTTATCAAGTACAGATCAGTTTTATTTTTAAACTCTGTAAGGGTATTATATTGCCTCAATACCAATTTTTAAAAGGATATTTTTCCACATTATTTCACCTTTGTGTATGCTCCATTTCCATATTTATGATATGTACTAAATCAATATGTAACTTTTTCTATATTTTTGTTTTATATGTTTATATTTAGTAAGTTTTTTGATTTTGTGAAATTATTTTTCGTTTGGCTCATTTTGGATTTTCAGTTACATACACATATAAAAGTAGAGATTTATCACTATTTTTATAATTTTTATAGTTTTTTACTCTTTTCTAATTATTTGGTGAAGGGCTGCCAATATTAGCTAACTAACTCAGATTATTGGCAAAGTGGATTTTCTTTTATCAAGTTAAGTATGATGCTCAATTAGGGGTATAAATATCTATTTATGTGTTTATCAGTTTTCACTTATATCTATCTCTCTATTGATCTATCATCTATCATCTATATCTAATCATTTTATCAAAAAGTATATATCTCATATCTTATTTTTAAATGTTTCATCACAAATATTGCTATTATCATAAACTTAGTTTTTGGCATCTAAGGAGATAGTCCAGAACTTTTTTCTTTAAATTCTTTTTGAGCGTGTTTTTGATGGATCGCATTAATAACTCCCATCTATTGAAACTCCTTTGTATTACTTTAATGAACTTCCTATGACAGAGTGAGCAGTTCTCTTAGAATTGTACTAAACTAACTTTCTCTTTCAGTTCTCTTGATTATCTGTTCCAAAGAAGATTATAATTTCTTAGAATATTGTAAAATTCATAATAGGTACTCATTAAGCACTATTTGAATAGATGACTATCTTAAAATTTTAGTTTTCTTTGTCCTATTTTCACAAGTAATACATGTCAGCTCTTCACTGTCTACTTTAGGTAAAAGGACATTACTGTTATTGAAAATACATTTAGTTTAAAATAACCCATTTAATTTAAAATGAAATAAACCATTTAGTTTAAAATAAAAGAACTCAGATAATATATGACTTGAAATAATGGCTAAATTCAGAAAAAAAATTACTTTCCTTGACACACTAACCTCTTCAAAATGGTCTGCCTATTTCCCACCTACTAGTAAGACTCTAGTCTTGAACTCAGTTGTGATTCTCTTTTTCCCTCCGTGCATATCTTCCATTTCTTTTTCTCCCTTATTTTCTCACATTCTCTTTCCTCACAGATGTCTATAGCTTTTAAATGTTCTTCACCAGCTTGCTTATTTATTTAGGAATAAATGCTGAATTTTAATCAGATGCCTTTTCAGCATCGGTTGAGGAGCCTCTGTGGTTTGTTTCTCTTACTGATATGTTAGTGTTATTGGGTTTATTTCAAGCCATTTAAGTATTAAATATATTTTATTTAAGGTTGGTAGAGTTCTGGACCATACATAGGCACTGGTTTGTGGTAGATTTTTTTTTTTTCTGATGTCCTATTTACTTTTACTCATTAGCATTTTGTCCAGATTTTAATATCAATGTTTATAAGCAACATCAACCTGCTTTTTTAATTTCTATTTTTGCTATGTTGTAATATGTAAAGTGCATTCATTGCTTACATTTTCAAATTATTTTCATGGTATCATACTATGATATATTTGATTTTAGATGTGAAAGGATGAAATTAAACCCTTACTGACCACCACATAAAAAAACAACTCCAAGTGGATTAAGTCTTAATTTGAAGAAATTCAATAAACAATAAAAACTCTATTTAGAAAATTCAAACTTGTTAAATATTATTTTTATTTGCTTCTTTATCTTGAAATATTTATGTAGTTAGGTTTTACTTTGTGTATGAACGTAAGTATACTTCAAGAGAGGCACTACATTTTGAAATTTACATAAGGAGCAAGGATATCCTCCTCTCATCTTATATTTTAAGTAAGTTTTATTTGCTAGTTGCTGGTGCTTCATTTCTTTTCTTTTTTTCTTTCTTCTTCTTTTTTTTTTTTTTTTTTTTTTGGTCATTTTTTTAGGGCTGCAACCATGGCATATGGAAGTTCCCAGGCTAGGAGACTAACTGTAGCTATAGCTGCCAGCCTATGCTGCAGCTTACGGCAATGCTGGATCCTTAACCCACTGGGCAAGGCCAGGGATAGAACCCATGTCCTCATGGATACTAGTTGGGTTTATTTCCATTGAGCCATGATGGGAATTCTGCTGGTGCTCCATTATACTCTAACACACGTTGCATTTCTTCTGCTCTACTTTATTGATAAGCAAAAGCTATACTGTCTTCATGAATTATTTCCGAATGTTCAGTTTTGCAGAGAGTTTAAAATATTGTCAGTAATTGTCAACAAATTTCCAAGAATGAACAAAGAAAACAGGATACACTCTTCAACAAATCGTGTTAAGAAAACCGGATATCAACATGTGAAAGAATGAAATTAAACCCTTACTGAACACCACATAAAAAAACAAATTCAAATGGACTGAAGTCTTAAATATAAGTCCTGAAACTGTAGAACTCCCCAAAGAAAACATAGCAGAAGAATTTCTTGATATTGACCTTGGCAATGATTTCTTAGGTATGGCACCAAAACACAGGTAATGAAAGTAAAGACAGACACTATGTAAAACTAAAAAGCTTCTGCACAGCAAGGGAAAAAATCAACAAAATGAAATGGCAACATATAGAGTGAGAAAATATTGAAAGCCATATCTCTGATGAGTACATAATATCCAAAATATATAATGAACTACTATAAATCAATAGCAAAAAAATACAAACAAATAAATTTAAGAAGGAGCAAAGGACTTCAATAAGCATTTTTCTAAAGAATATATATGGATTCCCAAATGCATACAAAAAGATTCTCAACATTATTCAACATCAGGGAAGTACAAATCAAAACCATAAGATATCATCTTATATCTGTTAGGGTAAAAATTCTCAAAAAATACCAAAAGATAAGATGTGTTAACAAGAACATGGATAAGTCATGCTCGTTGTACACTATTGGTTAGAATGTAAAATGATCTTGCCACTATGGAAAACAGTACACAGTCTCCTCAAAATACTAAAAGTAGGAGTGGGATTCCTACCCAATGGTGTGGACCACCGAAGGTGGCAGGAAAGATGTTCACAGAAGTCTGAAAGCAAGGAGGGTGGAGAGACTTCCATTTATGGCTGTGGAGACTGCTTATAGTAGCTACAGGAAATGGATTCCCTGAGAGCTTCTTTCCTATCAGGACTGAAAACAAGTAGCCTTGGAGAGCTGCCTCTTCAATTATGAGCTGGGGGAAGATAGTGGCAGAGAAGCAGGACATGAGGCTCACCTATTCCCATGAATTCATTGAAAATCAATCTATTTGTGGAACTATTTTCCAAGAAAAATTGGCTGAATGCTGACAAAAGAACACAGGATTCTGACAGAGGAAGAAAGACTTCACAAAACTGAGTAGAACGAAAGAAAGAAGAACCAAAAAAAAAGGAGATAAGAGGATAAAGAAATCAGTCAATACCTGTGGCCCTAAAAGTGAGCTGGAAAAGGGAAAAAAGAAAACAACAACAACAACAACAAACTCCTCACCTTGGAAAGGACCCCACACCAGTGAGGAGACCAGACAAGACAGAGGAAGAAATTTGGGGTATTGAAGGTAAACACAGCAATCAGCAAAAGCAGTTAAAATGGAAATAGTCCTTTACAAATGGTCAGTGTCACTGCTCTGCCTCCCCAACCATAACCTGGGTCAGACAGAGGCTGGGAATTGAAACTCCATCTTCAGAAGTCAGACTCAGACAAAAACCTGGGGCTGGCTACCTGGGGAAAATTAAGAATTTTAACACAGAGACAGCCTGACTAGACTGGAATCTAGAGTGACCACATTTGAAGCTGTAAGTTGAAGAATCCCATCAGGCTTGGAGGCTAGAGGCCATTGTCATGGGGTGCTAGAGAGAATGGGTGTGACCCACCACTATAGCCTTCCCAAATGTGAGCTCTATCAGACTATAAGACCCTAATTGCCCCAGCTCCAGGATCTACCCTCAAGCAGTACTGCTTAGAAACAGTTGCAGAGCAGCCCACAGCCCTTAAGGTTATAGAGAAAGTGGAGCAAGCAAAGGGAACCCTTGGAGCAGATGGAAGGAACAAGGGACTAGCACAGTTCATGCAACTTCAGCCTGAAGTTGGGCAGGGGAACACTGAAGTGACTGCTGTAACAATGCAGAAGTCTCAGGGATTTGTGGATAGCTTAGTGTGTAGGTGGAGAGCCCATTTTCCCTAGGGGACAGAAGGTGATTTTGAAAATAGCGCAGAGAACAGGCAGTTTTCCACACGGGTCCCCCTAAGGAGATAGGTGAGCTGCAATTTGCATAAGGGGTGCAGAAAGTTATTTCAGAAACATCATGAAAGATCTTGGGTCCTGGGAGTCCACAAAGAGCCTTAGGGGCTTGTGAAGAGCTGAAATTTACCTAGGGAGTGGAGAAAGTTATCTCTAAAGCAGCATGGAGGGGCAGGATTCTGAAAGTAGTCTCCTGGGTGGGCACAAAGCTGCAATCTCCCTACAGGGAAGGCTGCCTTCCCTGTTTCCAAGGTAACTTTCTCCACTTTGTAGGGAGATTGCAGCTTTGTGCCCACCCAGGAGACTACTTTCAGAATCCTGCCCCTCCATGCTGATGTTTCACCAGAGACTCTGCAAGCTAGAAGGGAGTGGACTGCTGTATGTAAGGTGATGAAGGGGAGGAAGCTGGAACCAAGAATATCATACCCAGCAAGGTTCTCATTCAGATTCAATTGAGAGATCAAAAGCTTTTCAGACAAGCAAAAGCTAAAAGAATTCAGCACCTCCAAGCCAGCTCTCCAACAACTATTAAAGGAACTTAACTTATCTAAGCAGAAAAAAATTAGAAACAAGAAAAATTCAAATGAGAAAACTCACTGGTCAAGACAAAGATAATATAAAGGTAGAAAATCACCAATTGAAAAATATGATATCAAAACTATCAGTCATGAAAAGAGGATAAAACAAAAGAAGAACATTGAAAATTCATTCAAAAATAAGAGAACCCCAACCCAAAACAATTCTGTACCCACATATATGGTCATATCGAAATCTATTGGGAATGACAAACCAGAAACTATAATGACACACACATAAGAAAGAAAAAGCAACCCAAACACAATACTAAATATAGTAAACAAATCAAGAGAAGACAAAAAAAAAAAAAAAGTAACAATCGAAAGCAATTAACAAAATGGCACTAAAAACTACTTATCCATAATTACGCTGAAGGTAAATGGGTAAATGGAGTAAATGATCTAACCAAAAGACACAGACTGACTGGTTGGATAAAAAAAGCAATATGTCGGAGTTCCCGTCGTGGCGCAGTGGTTAACGAATCCGACTAGGAACCATGAGGTTGCAGGTTCGGTCCCTGCCCTTGCTCAGTGGGTTAACGATCTGGCGATGCCGTGAGCTGTGGTGTAGATTGCAGACGTGGCTCGGATCCCATGTTGCTGTGGCTCTGGCGTAGGTGGTGGCTACAGCTCCTATTAGACCCCTAGCCTGGGAACCTCCATATGCCATGGGAGCGGCCCAAGAAATAGCAAACAAAAAAAAAAAAAAAAAAAAGCAATATGTATGATGTTTATAAGAGACCCACTTCAGACTCAAGGACACACACAGACTTAAAGTGAGGGGATGGAAGAAGATATCACATGCAAATGCAAATTAAAGGAAAGCAGAAGTAGCAATACTCTTATCAGACAAAATCCACTTTAAAATAAAGAAAGTCATAGGAAACAAAGAAGGACATTGCATAATGATCAAAGGAGCAATCCAAGAAGATATAACAATTGTAAATGTATAGGTACTTAACATAGGAACACCTCAATATATAAGGCAACTGCAAACAGTCATAAAAGAAATTGACAGCAACATGATAATAGCAGGGGACTTTAACACCCCACTTACATCAATGGACAGATCTTCCAGAAAATCAGCAAGGAAACACAGTCCTTAAATGACACCATAGACCAGATAGATTTAACTGATATTTATAGAATTTTCCACCCTAAAGCAGAAGAATATATATGCTTCTCAAGTGCACATGGAACATTCTCCAGGACAGATCATATCTTAGGATACAGGTCAAGCTTTGGTAAATTTAAAAAAGTTGAAATTATCCCATGCATTTTCTCTGACCACAATGCTATGAGACTAGAAATCATCAACAAGAAAAAAATAGCAAAAAATGCAAACTCCTGGAAGCTGAACAATATGCTACTGAACAACCAATGGATCATTGAAGAAATCAAAAGATATTAGAGACAAATAACAATGAAGATACAGCAACCCAAAACCTATGGGACACAGCAAAAGCAGTTCTGAGAGGAAAGTTTATAGCAATACTATCTTATCTCAGGAAAGAAGAAAAAGCTCAAATAAACAACCTAATCCTACATGTAAAACAGCTAGAGAAGGAAGAACAAAGCCCAAAATTAGCAGAAGGAAAGAAATCATAATGATGAGAAAAGAAATAAATGAAATAAAGACAAAAGAAACAATAGAAAAAATCAACTAAAAGTTGATTCTTTGATAAAAAAAATTGATAAACCCTTAGACAGACTATCAAGGAAAAAAAGGGAGGTGCTTAAATCAGTAAATTAGAAATGAAAAGGAGAAATTACAACTGTCTCCATAGAAATAAAAAGAATCATAAGAAACTACTATAAGCAACTATATGCCAATAAAAAGGACAAGATTGCAACAGGAAGAAACTGAAAATTTGAACAGACAAATCACAAATGCCAAAATTGAAAATGTGATTAAAAACTTTCCAAAAAACGAAAGTCCAGGACCCAATGGCTACACAGGAAAATTCTTTCAAACATTCATAGAAGAATTAGCACCTATTCTTCTGAAACTCTTTCAAAAAATAGTGGAGGAAGGAACACTCCCAAGTCCATTCAATGAGGCTATCATCACCCTGATATCAAAATAGTTTCCAGAGAAGAAACTACAAAAAGAATATTACAGACCAAAATCACTGATGAACACAGATGCAAAAAACCTCAACAAAATGCTAGGAAACTTAATCCAAATATATATTAAAAGGATCATACACCATGGTAAGTGGAATTTATCCCAGGGATGCAAGGATTCTTCAAAATCTGCAAATCAATCATTGTGATTCACCATAACAACAAACTGAAATTATAAAAACCATATGATAATATCAATATATGCAGAAAAAGCTTTTGACAAAATTCAACATGTATTTCTGACAAAAACTCTCCAGAGAGTGGGCAAAGAAGGAAGCTACCTCAACATAATAAAAACAATTTATGAAAAACCCACAGCTAACATCATTCTCAATGTGAAAAATTGATAACATTTCCACTAAGATCAGGAACAAGACAAGGATTTAAATTTTCACCACTATTATTCAACATAGTTTTGGAAGTCCTAGCCAAGGCAATCAGAGAAGAAAAAGAAATAAAATGAATCCAAATTGGAAGACAAAGTAAAACTATCACTGTTTGCAGATGACATGACACTGTATCTAGAAAGCCCTAAAGATATCACCAGAAAACTGTGAGTACTCATCAATGTATTTGGCAAAGTTTCAGGCTACAAAATTAATACAAAGAAATCAATTGCACTTCTATGTAATAACAATGAAATATCAGGAAGAAAAATCAGAGAAACCATCCTGTTTACCATCTCATCAAAAAGAATAAAATACGTAAGAATAAACCTACCTAAAGTGACAATAGATCTACACCCTGATAGCTATAAGATGCTGATGAAAGAAATCAAAGACAATACAAATCAATGGAAAGATAGACTATGCTCTTGGATTTTAAGATCAGTATTGTCAAAAGACTATTCTACCCAAACAATTGACAGATTCAATGCAATCCCAATGAAATTATGAAGTAGACTCTTCACAGAACTAGAACAAAATCCTTTAAATTTTGTAAGGAAACTCAAAAGACCCCAAGTAGACAAAGCAATATTGAAAAACAAAAGGAAAAATGAGGAATCGATCTTCCTGACCTCAGACATTACTAGAAAGCTACAGTTATCAAAACAATATGGTCCTGGCACAAAAACAGAAATGTAGATCAATGGAACAGAATAGAAATCCCAGAAACAAGCACAAGCACCTATGGTCAACTAATCTATGACAAAGGAGGTAAAAACTTAACAGTGGAAGGAAGATAGTCTCTTCATACAATGGTGCTGGGAAAACTGGATAGCTACATGTAAAAAAATGAAATTAGAAAACTATCTAACTGCATAGACAAAAATAAATGCAAATTGTATTAAAGAACTAAGTGTAAGGCTATATTTATAAAACTCCTATAAAACTATAGGAGGGAAACATAAGCAGAAAACTCTTTGACATAAATCATAGCAACAACACAGAGAATGGGAGAAAAATCTTTGCAAACAATGCAACATACAATTGTTTAAACTCCTAAATATAGAAAAAACTCATACAACTCAACAACAACAACAAAAATAAATAAATTTAGAAATGAATGGAGGACCTAAATAGACAAATCTCCAAAGAAAACATATGGATGGCTAAAAAGCACATGACAAATTCTAAATAGACAAAATTATTAGAGAAATGCATATTAAAACTACAATGAAGCACCACCTCACACCAGTTAGAATGGTCATGATTAACAGTTCAATGAAAAACAATTGGTGGAAAGGGTGCACCCTTCACTGTTGTTAGGAATGTAAATTAGTACAACCACTAAAGAAAATAGTATGGCGGTACCTCAGAAAACTAAATATAGTACTACCATATGATCCAGCAATCCCATTCCTGGGCATATATCTGGACAAAACTTTCATTAAAAAAAGATACATGAACATGTATGTTCATCGCAGCATTATTCACAATAGCCAAGGCATGGAAACAACCCAAATGTCCATCAATAGATGAATGGATTAAGATGAGCTACATATACACAGTAGAATACTACTCAGCCATAAAAAAGAACAAAATAATGCCATTTGTAGCAACATGGATGGAACTATAGATTCTCATACTAAGTGAAGTAAGCCAGAAAGAAAAAGAGAAATACCATATGATATCACATATTTTTGGAATCTAAAGTATGGCACAGATGATCCTATATACAAAATAGAAACTTGTGATTGCCTTGGGTTATGGGGGAAGGAGTGGCATGGATGGGCAGTTTGTGTGTGATTGGGTCACTTTGCTGTATGACAACTTGAACAAATATTGCAAATCAGCTATACCTAAATAAATAAATAAATATAGCATTTTGTATTTCAACAAAAAAGCTAAAAGTAGAATCACTATATTGTCTAACAATCCCACTCCTGGTTTTGTATCCAAGAGTTGAAATCAGAATCTTGAAGAGCTATTTGCACAACCATGTGAATACCTGCATTATTCGTAGTTTCCAAGACATGTACAAAAAATGGTATATGCATGCAATGGAATAATATTCAGTCTTAAAAATGAAGAAATTCCTGTCATATATAAAAATGTGAATGAAGCTGGAGGTCATTATGCCAAGTGAATTAAGTCATGATAGAAGGAAAAAGACTGCACAGTTCTGTTTTCATAAGAATGCTAAAAAAGGGAACATGATAGAAATAGAAAGTAAAATGGTGTTTGCCAGCAACTGGAAGAAATGGGAAATGGAGAATGGGTATAAAATTTCAGTTATGCAAGATAAATAATTCTAGAAATTTCCATGTACATATAGTTAATGTGGCAGTGTTGTACACTTTAAAAATTTTAGGAAACTAGATCTCACCACACACACACACAAAAAATCAAATGGGGAGAAATCTTTTGAAGGTGATAGATTATGTTTATTACCCTGTTTGTGGTGATGATTTCACTAAGGCACACACATATACAAACTCATCAAATTAGATACATTAAATATACCCAGTCTTCGTATATAAATTAGAGGTCAATAGAGCTGTTAAAAAAAAAAAAAAAAAAAAAGAAGATGGCAGAATAGAAGGACTGGAGCATAACCTTTTCTAAAAACAACAAAATTCACAACTAAACGCTGAGCAATCTCCACCCAAATAGACCAGAAACCTTAAAAAGATACTGTACTCCAGAAGAAAAAGAGGAAGCCACATCAAGAGGTGGGAGGGGTGATTTCGTGATATAAACAACCCCATACCTCCTGGGTGGAATGCTCCACAGACTGAAAACTAACTGGTTCACAGAGACTCACCTACAAGAGAGAGTTCTGAGCCCCCCATCAAACCATCACATGCTGGGATCTGGCACTGGGAAAAAGAGCCCCTGGAGCATCTGGCATTGAAGGCCAGTGGGACTTGTGCACAGGAGTTCCACAGGACTGGGAGAAATGGAGACCCCATTCTTAAAAGGTGCACATGGAATTTCACATGCACTGGATCCAAGGGCAGAGCGAGGTCTCCATAGGAATCTGGGTCAAACCTGACCACAGTTCTTGGAGGACATCCTGAGAAAAGAGTGGTGAATGTGGCTTATTGTGAGGGAAGGACATTGGAATCAAGCTCTCAGGAATATTCAGCAGTGGTGCCTTTCTCTGGAGGTGGCCATTTTGGAAAAACCTGGCCCCACCCATCAGTCAGTGCTGAGTAGCCCCAGGGAAAACCACAATCCAGGTGGGATAACAGCACTGCCCCTCAGTAAACAGACTACCTAAAGACCCCTCAGGCACACAGCTACCTCCAATCCCATCCAGAGACTAAGCCACACCCACCAGAGGGATAGGAATCAGCACCACTTACCACTGGGCAGGCATCAGCCTCTCCCATCAGGAAGCCTACAGCAAGCCCCCATACCACTTCAGCCACAAGGGGGGCAGACACAAGAAGTAAGAGAGGCTACAACCCTATTATCTGTAAAAAGGTCACCACACCAAAAACCTATAAAAATGAAAAGACAGAGAACTATAACTCAGATGAGGGAGAAAGGAAAACCCCCAGAAAATCAGCTAAGCAATGAGGAGATTCTCAGCCTCCAGGAAAGACTTTAGATTGTTGATGCTGAAGATGATGCAAGACATTGGAAATAAACTGGAGGCAAAGATGGATAACTTACAGGAAACACTGATCAAAGAGATAACACAAAGATATAAAACATAAATAAGAAGAGATGCAAAATACAATAACTGAAATAAAAAATTCACTAGAGGCAGCTAACAGCAGAATACAGGAGGCAGAAGAACGAATAAGCAAGGTGGAGGAAAGATTAGTGGAAATTATGGATGCAGAACAGAAAAGAGAAAAAAGATTGAAAACAAATGAAGAGAGTCTCAGAGAACTCTGGGACAACATTAAACACAACAACATCCGTATTATCGGGGTGCCAGAAGGAGAAGAGAGAGAGAAGGGGACAGAAAAAATATGCCAAGAGATAATAGCCGAAAACTTCCCTCACATGGGAAAGGAACCACTCACTCAAATCCAGGAAGCACGAGTACCATATGAAATAAACCCAAGGAGGAATACACCGAGACACATATTAATCAAACTAACCAAAATTAAAGACAAAGAAAAAAATCTTGAAAGCAGCTAGGGAAAAGACACAAATAACATACAAGGGAACCCCAATAAGGTTATTGGCAGAATTTTCAGCAGAAACTCAGCAGGCCAGAAGGGAGTGGCATGATATACTCAACGTGGTGAAAGGAAAAAACCTCCAACCAAGGTTATTTTACTCAGGAAGGCTCTCATTCAGATTTGAAGGAGAAATCAAAACCTTCACAAATATGCAAAAGCTGAGAGAATTCAGCAACACTAAACCAGCCTTACAACAAATATTAAAGGAAATTATCTAGGCAGAAAAGAAAAGACAGCAACAGGAAACAAAAATTCCACAAATGACAAGGCCCACCAGTAAAGGTATATATACAGTAAAGATATGAAATCCTCCATGCACAATTATACCACCAAAATCAGAAATCATGAGGAGGTGTGTACAAATGCAGGACACTGGAGATGAACTTGCAATTAAGAGAACAACAAGAGGACAAGATGGTGGAAGAGTGGGGGGACACACTCACCCTCTCCCACAAACACAACAACAAAAAAACACATCTACAGGATAAAGGACTCACACAGAACAGCAATAAATCGCTAGCAGAAGGACCTAAACTCCAATAATGGCAAGAATTTCTTGACATTACTAGGTAAAACAAGAGAAAAGAGGAGAGTGAGAGAAGGTGAATCTGAGCTGGACGGGCACTCCCAAAAGGGAACTGTGGAGGAGAAAGGGATCCCACACGCTGGAAAGTCACCTACTTGACAGAAAGATCAACTGAACTGGAAGAATCTCCAGATGCAGAGAAGAGTGTAGCAGTAAGTCGGAGTTCTGAAAAGCAGAGTGAGAACCAAACAGATCATCTGATCTACAGGCACAGTCACCAAAAATTGAGATGCCTGGGTGGGGGCTGGGCACCAAGACCTTGGCTCTGGAGATTAGTCCCCGGGAAAGGGCTGGGGGGTGGGGTGTTGCTTGGGAGGTCTAGAAACCAGTCTGTCAAGTTTGACAGGGCAGAGACTGTCTGGGAGACTAGAAAGCAGAGCATCAAAGGGGGAGGGAGCACTACGCTAAGGGTGGGGAAGTGGAAAGCCACATCAAAGGGAACCTGGGAGAAGAGCCGGGTCTGCACCAGTGTTGGGGAGGGGAGAGAAGAAGGGGTGGGTCCCCATATAGTACTCCCCATGCCACAGCATGCTTACTGGCCTGTTAGCTATCAGAAAGCTGTGCTTCCCAGTGCATCTCCTCCCCCTGCCCTCACCTCCCCTTACAAACATGATGGACCTAGGGCTGCCTGCCATCCAGGAGGACTGGCCTCAACAATTGCCTGAAGCCTACCACTGCAGGGGCTGTCCCTGCCCTGGCCTGCTTGCCCTTTGGAGGGGCTACACCGCCAGCACCGCCAGCACCCAGGAAAAGGCCTGCAGCCCAGAAAAGCTACAACAAGCTTTGCCAGGCTGTGAAAAGAACTGCCTAATTCTCAGACAGCGCTTCCTAGTCAGACTTCCCTGGGGAAGAATCTCTTGGGTTTGCAGAAGCTGAGCTAGCTTCTTAAACTCTCGGGGGGAGCCGCTCTCCTGCGGAACAACTACACAGGACTGCCAGCTCCCTGCAGGACCCCCCCTCAGACCAGAAAAGCTACAACAAGCATGGCTGGGCCGTGAAAAGAACTGCCTAATTCTCGGACAGTCTTTCTGAGTCAGGCTGCTCTGGGGAAGAGCCTCTTGGGTTCACAGTGACCCAGCTAGCTACTCCAGCCTTTGGGGGGTGTTGCACTTGCAGAACAGCTGCACAGGACTGCCAGCTCCCTGTGGGACCCATTGCAGCCCAGAAAAGCTACAACAAGCTTGGCTGGGCTGTGAAAAGATCGGCCTACATTCTCAGACAATCCTTCTGAGTCGAGCTGCCTTGGGAAAGAGCCTCTTGGGTTCTCAGTGACCCAGACAGCTTCTCCAGCTCTCAGGGGTTGCTGCACTCCCACAGAACAGCTGCCCAACACCGCCAACCCCCTGCAAGAATCCCACAGCCTAAAAACACCAGAGCAAGTTCTGCCTGACCAAGTGAAATCTGCTACCATCGTGGTGTGGACCTCCCAGTCCTGTCTGCCCTCAGGAAGACCTCCTTTGCTTCAAAGAGACCCTGTTAGCCCCATCAATATTCCAGAAAAGCCACACTGCCTCAAAAAAGACTGACCAACAATGCCAGCACTCAGGAAACATTCCATGGCAGTGACAAGGCAAACACTGCCTGGCCACGGAGAGTACAACTCCACCAGGAAAAAGAAAACAACAAGCAAGATGAAGAAGCTGAGAAACCACCCCCAGTCAAACCAACAGGAGAACTCACCTAAAACAGTCAACAATGAAACAAATCTCTGCAGTCTGACAGACCTGGAGCCAAGAAAAACTAGAAAATTCATTTGCAGAGATACAAACTGAACTAAGGGCAGTAAAAACCAGAATGAATAATGCAGAAGAAAGAATCAGTGATATGGAAGATAGAATAATGGAAATCACTCAATCAGGTCAGCAGACAGAAAACCAAATCAAAAAACATGAAAGCAATATGAGACCTATGGGATAATATAAAGTGGGCCAATTTATGCATAATAGGAATTCCAGAAGGAGTAGAAAAATATAAGGGAATGGAAAAAATATTTGAAGAAATTATCATTGGAAACTTCCCAAATCTAAAGGATACTGAGTTCAAGACACAGGAAGCACAGAGAGGCCCCAAACAAGTTGAAGCCAAATAGACCCACACCAAGACTTATTATAATAAAAATGGCAAAAGTTAGTGATAAAGAGAGGATCCTAAAGGCAGCAAGAGAAAAGCAGAATGTCACCTACAGGGGAACCCCCATAAGATTATTAGCTGACTTCTCTACAGAAACACTACAGACCAGGAGGGAATGGCAAGAGATATTTAAAGTGGTAAAAGGAAAAAATATGCAACCTAGAATACTCTATCCAGCAAGAATATCACTTAAATTGGAAGGAGAAATAAATTTTTTTTCCAACAAACAAAAGCTAAAACAATACAGCAATACAAAACCCAAAAAATACTGAAAGGGCTTCTCTAAACCAAAAAGAAAAGAAGGAAAGAAAGGGAGGAAAAGGAAAAAAAAAAAGAAGAGGAAGAACTAGGATGGAGGAATCCACAGAGAGCAGTCACGCAAATAAGCCAGCATACAGATTTAATCATGAACATGCTTCAAACAAAATAAAATTAAAAAGAAAAAAGAGAGTCATCAAAATCATGAAATATGGGCAAGAGATGTTAGGAAATAAATAGACCCTTTTTTGTTTGTTTCTCTTCTTAATTTTAATATAGTAATTAAGTGTTTGAACCTACAGGACCATCAGGCTAAAACACACAATTATAGGAAGGGGTTAGCATACTTAAAAAACAGGGCAACCACAAGCCAAAACCAAATATTGCATTCAGAAAAAATGAAAAAAAAAAACAAAAACAAAAAAAAAAACACTCAAGCAGAAAATAACCGTAGACCATCCAACCAAAAAAGAAAGAAAGGAAGAATGGAGAACCATAGAATCAACTGGAACACGAGGTTCAAAATGGCAATAAATAATCATCTATCAATTATCACCTTAAATGTCAATGGACTGAATGCCCAAATCAAAAGACAGAGTGGCTGAGTGGATAAAAAGGCAAAAACCTTCAATATGCTGCCTACAAGAAACTCACCTTAGGACAAAGGATACATATAGATTGAAAGTGAAAGGGTGGGGAAAATATTCCATGCCAATAGACATGACAGAAAAGCAGTTGCAACACTCATAACAGACAAAATAGACTTTAAAACAAAAGACATAAAGAAAGACAAAGAAGGACACTATTTAATGATTAAGGGATCCATCCAAGGAGAGGATGTTACTATCATCAACATATATGCCCCAGATATAGGAGCACCCAGATACATACAACAAATATTAACAGACATAAAGGGAGAAACTGATGAGAAACAATCATAGTAGGAGACCTTAATACCCCCCTCACATCAATGGACAGATCCTCTAGACAGAAAACCAATAAAGCAACAGAGATCCTAAAGGAAACAATAGAAAAGTTAGATTTAATTGACATCTTCAGGACACTACATCCAAAAAAATCAGAATACACATTCTTCTTGAGTGTACATGGAACATTCTCAAGAATCGACCATGTATTGTGATGCAAAGCTAACCGCAACAAATTTAGGAGCATAGAAATTATCTCAAGTATCTTCTCTGACCACAATGCCACGAAATGAGAAATGAACCATGGGAAAAAAATGAGAAAAAACCTACTACATGGAGACTAAACAACATGCTACTAAAAAACCAATGGGTCACTGAGGAAATCAAGAAGGAAATTAAAAACTACCTTGAAACAAATGATAATGAAGACACAACCTCTCAAAATGTATGGGATGCTGCAAAAGCAGTGCTCAGAGGGAAATTTATAGCAATCCAGGCCTTTCTCAAAAAAGAAGAAAGATCCCAAATTGACAACTTAACCCTCCACCTAAACCAACTATAAAAAGAACAAAAAAGACCTAAAGTCAGCAGAAGGAAGGAAATTATAAAGATTAAAGAGGAAATCAATAAAATAGAAATTCAAAAAATGATAGAGAAAATTAATAAAACCAAGAGCTGGTTCTTTGAAAAGGTAAACAAGATTGACAAACCCCTGGCCAGACTCACTAAGAAGAGGAGAGAAAGAACCCAAATAAACAAAATTATAAATGAAAAAGGAGAAATCACAAAGGATACTGCAGAAATACAAAAAACCATAAAAGAATGCTATGAACAAGTATATGCTAACAAATTTGACAATCTGGAAGAAATGGAGAATTTTCTAGAATCTTACACCCTGCCAAAACTGAATCAAGAAGAAACAGACCAACTGAACAGACCGATCACTAGAAATGAAATTGAAGAGGTCATAATATCACTCCCTACAAATAAAAGTCCAGGACCAGATGGTTTCACAGGTGAATTCTATCAAACATATAAAGAGGAATTGGTGCCCATCCTCCTTAAACTCTTTCAAAAGGTTGAAGAAGAAGGAATACTCCCAAAGACATTCTATGAGGCCACCATCACCCTCATTCCAAAACCAGACAGAGATACCACCAAAAAAGAAAACTATAGGCCAATATCTCTGATGAATATAGATGCAAAAATTCTCAACAAAATCTTAGCCAACCGAATCCAACAACATATCAAAAAATTATACACCATGACCAGGTAGGGTTCATCCCAGGTTCACAAGGATGGTTCAACATATGCAAATCAATCAACGTTATACACAACATTGATAAAAGAAAAGTCAAAAATCACATGATCATCTCAATAGACACAGAAAAAGCATTTGACAAAGTCCAACATCCATTCATGATCAAGACCCTTGCCAAAGTGGGTATAGAGGGAACATTCCTGAATATAATCAAAGCCATTTATGATAAACCCACAGCAAATATAATACTCAATGGGGAAAAACTGAAAGCCTTCTCACTCAAATCTGAAACAAGACAGGGATGCCCACTCTCACCACTGCTCTTCAACATAGTTTTGGAAGTCCTAACCACAGCAATTAGGCAAACAAAAGAAATTGAAGGCATCCATATAGGAAGAGAAGAGATAAAACTGTCACTGTATGCAAATGACATGATACTATACATAGAAAACCCTAAGGACTCAACCCAAAAACTACTTGAACTGATTAAAAAATTCAGCAAAGTAGCAGGATATAAGATTAACATTCAGAAGGCAGTCGCATTTCTGTATACCAGCAATGAAATATTAGAAAAAGAATACAAAAATACAATACCTGTTAAAATTGCACCTCGAAAAATCAAATCCTCAGAATACACCTGACCAAGGAGGTAGAGGACGTATATGCCAAGAAGTATAAAATTTAATCAAGGCAATTAAAGAAGATATAAAGAAATGGAAAGATAGTCCATGTTCCTGGATTGGAAAAATCAATATTGTAAAAATGGCCATACTACCCAAATCAATCTACAGATTCAATGCAATCCCTATCAAATTACCCATGAGATTGTTCACAGAACTAATATAAACAATCCAAATATTTATATGGAACAACAAAAGACCCAGAATTGCCAAAGCAATTCTGAGGAACAAAAAATAAGCAGGAGGCATAGCTCTCCCAGACTAAAAGCAATATTACAAAGCTACAGTCATCAAAAGAGTGTGGTACTGGTATCAAAACAGACAGACCAATGGAACAGAATAGAGAACCCGGAAATAATCCCTGACGCCTATGGTGAATTAATCTTTGACAAGGGAGGCAAGAACATAAAATGGGAAAAAGAAAGTCTATTCAGCAAGCATTGCTGGGAAACCTGGACTGCTGCACGCAAAGCAATGAAATTAGGACACACCCTCACACCATGCACAAAAATAAACTGAAAATGGCTGAAAGACTTAAATATAAGACAGGACACCATCAAACTCCTAGAAGAAAACATAGGCAAAACACTCTCTGACATCCACATCATGAATCTTTTCTCAGGTCAGTCTCCCAAAGCAATAGAAATTAGAGCAAAAATAAACCCATGGGACCTCATCAACCTGACAAGCTTTTGCACAGCAAAGGAAACCCAAAAGAAAACAAAAAGACAACTTACAGAATGGGAGAAAACAGTTTCAAATGATGCAACTGACAAGGGCTTAATCTCTAGAATATATAAGCAACTTATACAACTCAACAGCAAAAAAACCAATCAATCAATGGAAAAATGGGCAAAAGACCTGAATAGACTGTTCTCCAAGGAAGATATACAGATGGTCAACAAACACATGAAAAAATGCTCAACATCGCTGATTATAAGAGAAATGCAAATCAAAACTACCATGAGATTCCACCTCACTCCAGTCAGATTGACGTTCATTAATAAGTCCACAAATAACCAGTGCTGGAGGGGCTGTGGAGAAAAGGGAACCCTCCTGCACTGATGGTGGGAATGTAAACTGGTACAGCCACTATGGAGAACAGTTTGGAGATACCTTAGAAATCTATATATAGAACTTCCATATGACCCCGCAGTCCCACTCTTGGGCACATATCCGGACAAAGCTCTACTTAAAAGAGACACGTGCACCCACATGTTCATTGCAGCACTATTCACAATAGCCAGGACATGGAAACAACCCAAATGTCCACCCACAGATGATTGGATTCGGAAGAAGTGGTATATATACACAATGGAATACTACTCAGCCATAAAAAAGGATGACATAATGCCATTTGCAGCAACATGGATGGAACTAGAGAATCTCATCCTGAGTGAAATGAGCCAGAAAGACAAAGACAAATACCATATGATATCACTTATAACTGGAATCTAATATCCAGCACAAATGAACATCTCCACAGAAAAGAACATCATGGACTTGGAGAATAGACCTGTGGCTGCCTGATGGGAGGGGGAGGGATTGGGAGGGATTGGGAGCTTGGGGTTATCAGACACAACTTAGAATAGATTTACAAGGAGATCCTGCTGAGTAGCATTGAGAACTATGTCTAGATAGTCATGTTGCAACAGAACAAAGGGTGGGAAAAAAAATGTATACATGTAAGGATAACCTGACCCCCTTGATGTACAGTGGGAAAATAAAAAAAAAAAGAACAACTTAAAATAATTTCATATACATATAGACTCTTATGTCAAAATTTCAGAATAACTGCAAACCAAAAATCTACAATTGATACACAAACAAGGAATCTCTGGAGAAGTAATATATCTCATAGTAAATAAGTGCATAATCCACCATGAAGGGAGTCATTTGACATCATTCTTGGAATGCTGAAGTCTTCTTAAATCTGATTCTGATTTCCTCCCCTTCAAAGAATTTATGATAATTATAATTTAATAATGCAACTGTACAATTAAATAATACAGTTCTACAATTGTATAATTTCTCTCCATGGTACAATGTAAGGTCTTAATATCTCGTTTATCACATCACCTAGAATGATGTAATGCCTATATTAAAGAATCATAAGACGTAACAAATTGTGAGGATGTATTTTATAGTTATGCTGTTTTTTAACCAATTCATGCATTTTATATTTTACTTATTTTCAGAGGGTGTATTATTTTTGTTATTCTTATCAGTTAAGTTATTCTTTTTATTATGCTATATAAAATATTTAATGGTATATAAGGCTTCCTTCTTTATAAATTTTATACTCAATTTTAATATAATGCTAATTTTTAAAGAAAAATTGAAATGTAATAGATAATACTAAATAGCAAAGATGAAAGGCATACAAGATGAAATAAAGTATAGAATAAATTTCCTATTTGTCTCAGCATGTTTTCCATTCCACTTCTCCGGAGGGATTCACTTAATCTGTTTCTTAAGATCCATGATATAATAATATGTGTGAATGTAGTTGTATTTAAATATATGTATTTTATTTTGTAAAAAAATAAAAATAAAATTTCACAAAAAAGAAGTTCTCTGAGGAGATAAAAATAAACAATTTATGGATATCTATTGTTAATTTTTGGTAAACTTTAGGTCCAGTAAAATGTGAATGTAAAGAACAGTACTTTTTTATGTATTTGAGATTTTGACTCACCTCTCTATCTATCTATCTATCTATCTATCTATCTTCAACTATTTTTACAAATAAAAGGATTTCTTTCCACCATTTTAAGGAATAAATAGTAGCCCAGAAAGATGGAACCATATTGCTATGTGCAGCCTCATTCCTCTCTCTCACTGCATTTCTCTCACAGACCACATTCTGTTCATTTTCAAGAGGTTTTATACAGTTAAAATGGCAGGCCTCCTGACGGGTTTATGCTCTTTCTTGTACTTATTGTTTTTTTCTGGCATGTGTCCTTATCTGACAAACTGCTGATCAGTATCAAAAATGAGTTCAGATATAGGGTTTCTGGTGAGTCTTTCCCAGGTTACACTTAGATGTTGTCACTCTTTTTTTTATCTATCTGTTTGCATATATATTGTAATATTTTTATCCTTTTATATCTCCTACGAGAATGTGAACTCCCCAAGGCCTGAATGAGGATAAACATTATCTTTATTTTCCATGATTTGGAATGGCAACAGAAATACACACATACACACACAAATGAGCCCTGAAATATTTAACAATGAAGTGAGAATGTACATTATATCCTCTCTATACACCATATGGTTTTATCCATAGTGTTCATTCTCCCATCATTCTCCTATTCCTGTTCTCATTCATACATATTTGAATTATCTACAGACCTTTGAAAACATGGATACTTCTGGCCTTTATTATGAAGGATTAAATTGTGCATTTTAAACAGGCATCCTATGTTACTGTGACAAAAACAATCAATAGATAACCCTTTAAGAAGCACATGTGGCCTATTCTAAAACTTTAATTTTATGCAGTTCTCCAGTAAAGCATAAGATAAAATAGACCATGTGTGTTAAACCAAGATAGGTCAGATCAATTTAGGCTACACTTTTAATGAAGTTTTGTGACAATACTCTTCCACCAGTAGGTGTCATTGTTAATGATGTCTCATTGACTTTGTGATAAGTGACGGATAAAGTTTTTCTTTCTCTTCATATACAGACTTCAAAATCATGAAAGGGGATAATTAACCATACAATTCTGTAAAGAGCCAACAAAAATCTTTCCACCTACATATGTATTTTTTAGAAGTCTTATTTTTCCAATAAGCCTCAAATTCCTCCGTTCCTGTTTATGTCAATAAAAGGTGAGTGCACTTTGATATCTCTGAAACCAAATACGACAAGATGCGGAACGGTGACTACAGCTGATGCTGTCTACTTCCATGACAGATCACACTGAAAACCTTCCTGCCTGTCTATCAATCTACACATTTAGACAGCTTTGACAAGCATGCTATTTTAGCAAGAAACAATACAAAGAGGAGAAAAAATAGTCTTCATTGTATTTAAGCCTCAGGCTTCTCAGGGCTTCAGCCTGAGGGATTTGCCTTTTTCTTCATAGGATACAATTCTTGTCTGGGCTGAAATTTCCAATATACTGAGAATTATTTTCAATTACATTGAGTTAGACATGACATCAAGGTAGAATTTTATATAAAGTGGATAGCAGATGGTTGTTATTACAGGAAAAAGGCACACAGCACTAGGAATAGAAATTAAAAAGAGTTGTGAAGAGAATGTGAACTGTTATCTAACATTCAGAATAAGGGGATATTCTACATGCCCCTGTTTTGGTGGGTACTTTGGTCCCCTTTGCAGTAGGCAGTATATAGCAGGAAAAAAGAGAGTGATTTTTTTTTTAAGTATATTTATTTAGGGATTTTTTTTTTTGTTAATGACTTGATTCTCAGTTTTGATTGGCAATCTTTTTTTATCATAGCACTGACTTCAAAACTTTTAAATCTTGTATTATTTTAAAACATTGCTAAATTAAAACTTTATATGCTCTGGCAAATTATAAAGCACTTCCTTTCCTGAAATTTTTATTTATTCTTTAATTTATTTTTCCAAATTTTTATTGTTCCTTAGATCTTCTTATAGCATCAGAAGCATATGGACTGTTACAGTTGCTTAGTTTTTGCTACTAATTCATCCCATGTCATATAATTTATGTTTACAACTTTATTGAAGAATCATGGACAACTCACTACAATGTCTTATGTCATAAGAAAGTTTTAGAAGAAATATTTTAATTTATCCCTAAATATCTAAATAATTGGTAAAAGATAGTCTCAGCTCTATAGATACAGAACTCTGATTAACTCAAATATTTGGATAATTTAATTCTATGATAAATTAGGTGTGGTTGGCTAATAACTGTTTATATCTGTAATCACTTTCAGTCATTCAGGAAAATGTCTTACTGTTTATGTCAAAAATAGTTTCTAAAAAGATTAATAATTTCAAGTTTTATTTCATTGTCGCACCATAAAAAGTAGTATAATTGTTTTCTAAATGAGTACCATTTCTATAGAGATACATATTTCAGAAGTATCTTACTCTGAAGTTTTGACAAACTTAATACATTTTTTTGATTTCATATGTAAAATCCAAATGAATAGTATATTTTCTGAAAAAAAAATTTACTCAAATTTATATTTCAAGAGAGAAATGGATAATGCATTTTAACATGTATTTTTTACATATATATTTTTTCAGATTATAATTCAGTGATTTACTTGGTTTAGTAATGATGTCATTTTTATACTTATAGGAAAGAATAACACATTTCATCATTATGAATTAATCATTCTTAAAAGTTCATATCTATATTTTTTAAAAAATTAAGTTAATATTTAAATTTTAAAATTAATTTTCCTAAGTATAACTGATAAAATATGCATATTAAATGAGGAGGACAGCATTAGTGTCTTCTCATGATTCACTGCTTTCATTGATCACAGGTCAGATAATTGAAAGGAGTCATAAGGATTCAAGTGTTCATGCTTATATAAATCTCTAATAACTTTAAATGATAAGAAACAAGAAGAAAAAAATATGCAAACAGTCATGGAGATACTTGAATATTTGTGAGTACAGAAGCTTATGTCTTTTCTTGGTCATAAGGAACACCTGCAGTTTACTGAGTTATATATTACACTTCACTGGTCAAGAAGCTATAAAGCCCAGCTCTGTAAGTGGTTAAACTGAGTGCAAATCATATATCTAAACTCTAGGGGAGTTTCAAACTTTGGGAAGTGAATTCATTATAAATCACTAGCTAGAACATCTTATCCTTATTTTGTCCAGGGGTAAGTACTAGCACTCCCTGCAGACCCAGGGATAAGCATTGAATTATCCTAGTCCCAGCTGTAAAATAACTCTTTTCTTAAACACAGCTTTAACAATTTAAGACCTCTATGGCTCAGTATCCTCAGTATTTATATTTTTAATATTATAACAATAAATAAGTTTGCTGACATAAAATTAAGAGAATAAACTTCTATTAGCAACCTACGATTTCTGCTTATGTTCTGTGACTCTTCAGCAACCCCAAATGATCTCTTACCAGTGGGATAAAATCAGAAGTGTTTGTTCTTCCTTGCCCTCTAAGATGAGGTTTTTTTTTTTGTTTTGGTTTTGTTTTTTGTTTTTTTTTGTCTTTTTACCTTTTCTAGGGCCACTCCCATGGCATATGGAGGTTCCCGGGCTAGGGGTCTAATCAAAGCTGTAGCCACCGGCCTACCCCAGAGCCACAGCAACACGGGATATGAGCCACATCTGCAACCTACACCACGGCTCACAGCAACACCGGATCCTTAACCCGGAGGATCAAACCCACAACCTCATGGTTCCTAGCAGGATTCGTTAACCACTGAGCCATGATGGGAACTCCTAAGATGAGATTTTTTGAAATCAACCTATGCAAAGTCAGAAAAACTTTAAAGGCAACAATTTAAACTTTATCCCTATCCATTTTCTTATGTTGTAGACACAAATAGACTCTCTCCTCTTTCTCCTTCTCTCTCAAATTTCATGTCTATTTCTTGTATTTAAATGCCTAGAGGCTGAGTGATGTAGGAGTTGCATATATTTTAAAATAATATGAAATGAAGACTTGGGCAAAAATAAATTGATCTTCCCAATATATGTTTCTTTCCTTTTTATCTTTTTTGACAGGATACAAAGTATCTAGCTTCTACCATTGCAAAGTTAGCAGTCATTACAATATTTTTTTCCTCTGTATAAACTAAATATTTTTCCTGAACTGTGCAAATATATATACTACATTTCAGTTTGTCAATTGTTAATACTTGAGCTTAAGTCACTAATGACTCTAAGTTAAGCTGGTAAATTTTTTTTTTTTTTTCTTTTTAGAGCCTCACTCACTGCATATGGAGTTTCTCAGACGAGGGGTCAAATCAGAGCAACAGTTGCCAGCCTACACCACATCCACAGCAATGCAGGATCCAAGCCACATATGTGACCTACACCATAGCTCACAGCTACTCCAGATCCTTAACCCACTTAACGAGGCCAGGGATCAAACCTGCATCCTCATGGATAAGCCACGACAGGAACTCTGCAAATTATTTTTAATAAACAATGAAAAATGTATGTGATAGAAATAGAAATATGTGTAAAATTGATATGATAGAGAACGTATATAAGTTTTGTGATAATTCTTTTTTTGTTTGTTTGTTTTTGTTTTTGTTTTTTTGTCTTTTTGCTATTTCTTCGGCCACCCCATGGCATATGGAGGTTCCCAGGCTAGGGGTCGAATCGGAGTAGCCTCCGGCCTACGCCAGAGCCACAGCAATGCGGGATCCGAGCCGTGTCTGCAACCTACACCACAGCTCACGGCAATGCCGGATTGTTAACCCACTGAGCAAGGGCAAGGACTGAATCCGCAACCTCATGGTTCCTAGTCAGATTCGTTAACCACCGCGCCACGACGGGAACTCCCTTTTTTTTTTTTTTAATAGGGCCACATCCATGACATATGGAAGTTCCCTGGCTACGGCTCAAATCAGAGCTGCAGCTGCTGGCCTATGCCATAGCAACTCAGGATCCAAGCCATCTCAGCACATGGCAACACTGGATCCCTAACCCACTGAGCGAGGCCAGGGATCTAACCCATATCCTCAAGGATACTAGTTGGGCTAATTACCACTGACTCATAATGGGTACTTCTTTGTGATAATTCTCTGATTGTAATAGTCTATAATAAAAGCACATTTGAAAATACAATTATTTAATAATACTAGGTTGGCTTTGATTTATATTCATGTATAATGTGTTAAATTAGAGAAAACAAAGAAATTATAGTAAAAATAGCTGGTAAAAAGATTCAGTTCAAAATTTTATGTATAAAATTTAAACTAATATAGCCATAGTCCTTCATCTTATTTTTTTTCAATCTTGTTTGAAATTCTATTGTATTTCTTTTGTGAGTCACATTTCTATCACACAGAAAGTATGAATGGCATATTTATACACATAATCAAGACATATGTGTATTTGCTACTTAAAAGGTAACTTTCCTTCTTTCAGAATATATCAATTAATCTAAATAGTAATTTAACATGGCCTCAATAATATCATGAAAATATTAAGGAAAGTAAACAGCTAAAGTATAACAGTTAAAATTTTGAACTTAATGACTGCAAAATAGTATAGCACTTTTAACAAGCAATGCAGATAATTATATTCATGGCAGTCCTTTCTATCCTTATAATAATAAAAGCTGATATGTTGACTTTTCAATGAAGAAAGTTATATTTACTGTAACATTAGGTATAAAACATTTTTTTTTTAATTTACTTAAACAGGAAAACTGTATGTCTTTACAAAGCAACATGGAAAACTCTTCCAAGTTGAGGAAAGATGCAACTCCAAAGGCCAAGAGTTTCATTTCAGGAATGAACTATTGCTAGAATTCCTGCTGTACACTAGAAAAGGGAAAGTAGAATAAGGCAAATTTGAAAAGGAAGATGCAGACCGAAATATGCAAAACTTTGCAGGCCATGACATGGGTTTGGAATGTTTTCCAAGTGTGGTAAAGAGAGCTCTTGACAAGAAAATAAATAACAAGGGCCAAATTATCTTTATAGGATACAGTTAAGCTGCTGGCTGGAAAATGGTTAATTAAAAAATATGCACCTTTCCTTCTTTATTTTTGTTTGTTTAAGGACTGCACCCTGTGGCATATGGAAGTTCCCAGCCGGTGGGTTGTATCAGAGCTGCAACTGCTGGCTTATGTCACAGCCACAGCAACAGAGGGTCCTTAACCCACTGAGTGAGGCTAGGGATCAAAACCACATCCTCATGGATCCTGGTTGAGTTTGTTATTGCTGAGGCACAATAGGAACTCTGAAGCTTTTTTGAAATATAGTTGATTTAAAAAAAATAAATTTATTGATTTTTATTATTTATCACAAAATTATTGTTGTGATAATTTCTCCTCTACAAGAAAGTGATTCAGTTATACATATACACACATCCATTCTTTTTCAGATTCTTTTTCCATATAGATTACCACATTATATTGAGTAGAGCTCCCTGTGCTATACAGCAGATCCTCATCAGCCAGTCATTCCATTTACCACAGTGCACATATGCCAATCTCAAATCCTCAATCCATCCCTCCTCCAACCTGTCCCCTTTTGTAACCATATGTTTGTTTTCAAAGTCCCTGAGTCTGTTTCTATTCTGCAAATAAGTACATTTTTATCATTTTATACATTCCACATATAGGTGATATCATATGATGTTTGCCTTTCTCTATCTGACTTCACTTAACACAAGATGCAATTAGTAGAAACAACAGCATATTGGTTTATCTGAGGATAAAAGCGGATACTTTTAGAAAATTAGTTTGTAGAGAAAGTAGCAGTGTATACATAAAGGATTTAATGGGAAAAAACATAAAACTATTTTTGTTAAATGTTGTGTGAAAAATCTTAAGAATTTGAGAAATATAACTAAATCTGTAGAATTGGTTAAATAGTGACAGATCTTCTCTGAATTCTAGTACTTCACAAAGAATCTGGATTTTAATAGATATTCAGTCAATATGTATTGAATTTATGATTCATTTCAATTCCTACAATTGACATTATCATACTGAGAGAAAAGAAAAATGATGCAAAAGTAGAATGAATATGTACTTGATATTCAAGAGGTTTTAAAATTGCTATAGCATTAGATATCCTAATAATGGAAGAAAAAATTAGATATACATGTTGCTATTTAGTATATATATAGTACTGATTTCATGTATGGATAGTAATCAATTTTTCATCTACCATTAATAAAGTGTAACTTTCTAGAAGAGCTCTGAAGTCATTTTTAAAACGTATGTTGTCAACATACTAGCACGAGGTCAAACATCATTTCTAAAGATGACTAAACTGAATTAATTAGCTACGTTGTTCTTAAACACGGAAGTTGATCACAGCAATAGGAAGGAAAATTCTCAATATTTTTGTGATCATTGCCATAATTATCGCCCTGGATTTCTCTCCTTCTCCATCGTTTGTTCCCTCTGGACAGCAAAAAATAGCTACCACTAACATCTTTTTATCTATTTAAAATTTCATGATGTGATCCGTTGTTACAAAAATTCCTTTCAAAAAAAAATTTAATTGACTGAATAGAAACATATTTGGATATATTAATGGTTACCAAAAAAAAAAAAGTGGCCTCTTAAAAATATAATTTAAGTTTAAAAGAACAATTAAATTTTTTTGGAAATTATAAGACCTCAATCAATATGATAAACTGTATATGATGTACTTAATAGAAATAGAAACTTCATCCAAAACATAAAAATTGTGAAAGACAAAAACTTAGATAACATCAATGACTGGAGAATCATAGCATTGCCAGTAATTTAATCTCCTAGGTAGATTTGCCTAGGTTAGAAATTAAAGACATAGAAAAGCCATCAGAAGAGGAGGAAAACCTCAAGGGATTAGGGCACATTGCATGTAGTTTGAGTTATATACTATATATATAGTATATATAGTTATATATCAAGTCACTAACAACTTTGAGCATTTCACCATTAAAACTCAGGTTGAATTCCAAATGACCCAGGAAGCTATATGATTATGTAGTGTTAGGACATCTTAGTGTCACAACGATTTTCTCACTTACGTCAATAAATTCATCTCCTCTGAGCTCCTCTGTCTGCATGATTTCTTGAACAGCAGCACTATCAACATTCCTACAATCAGCTATTTCTTCCACAAGTACATTTAAATTTCACTTGCAATGTGTTAACACTTTTATTTGGTGATCGGTCTCTTTTAATTATTTATTTTTGTAAAATTATATGTGAGTTTATCACTAGGAGACACTAGGAGACACTAGGAGACAAGGAATCAACATCATTTCATGCTTTGCTGCCTGTACATGAACCTATGAAAAGAGGCTGGAGTGACCAACTACCTACAGAATTTGAGAAAAAAATTACATTATTGGTCTTTGATCCTAATGTTCATCTGTTATTTACATAGTGAGTTGTGGACCGAAGAACTATCAGTAAAATTTGTTCTTTATGTATTTTCTCACAGTTAACGAATTATTCGAAGGTGAACTGAGGACATTAACATTTTTAAGAGCTGATTTGAGCAAAAGTTGATTCCAACCAGGCAGTGCTAAACCAGGAAATGGTTAAAAGGGGAGTTCCAACAAGAGATAAGGGAAAGACATAGAAAGAAGATGTAGAAGCAAAAAAGGACAACATTTGACTGACTATAGCTTAAAGCCTACTTGACTGTGATTGCTTGTCCTTAGCATTTTGATTTCAAAATCTTGAAGCATTAGATTTTAGTTTGCTTGAGATAGGTCATCCCCACCTTAGAATCCTATCGGTCCAGTGGTATCCTTGTTTAATTAATTCATTTAATAGTACATATTGAAACCTGACTGCTTGTTGAGAAACTGTAGTTATTTAACTAAGCTATGGTAACTGAAATTCAAACACTTCTGAATCTTGCAAAGTGAGGACTGCCTATATTAAAAATTTAAGCCAAATTTTAGACTTATTCCTCCAATAAACTGCTCTCTATGACCTAACCCCATTCCTATTTATGAGTGCCTTGGTTGTGTGAGTTTAGGTGAGAAGTGGATTTTTGTGTCATCCTTTAGAAGCTAGATGTAACCTCAAAGTAAATACCTCACCAGGCATGATATCACCTGAGGCATATGTATGTGAACTAAGATTCACCAAACAGATGCTTCCAAGCAGGATTTGTACCAAGAAGGAATGACTCAGTCATATCAACAGGAGGTTAGTCAAGGCTGCCATGCTTGGTTGCTTTCTTTTCTTTCTTTCTTTTTTTTTTTTCTTGCCCATGGCATATGGGTTCCCCGGCCAGGGAACAACTCCAAGCTGCAGTTGTGACCTTTGTCTCACTTGAGGCAAGGCCAAATCCTTAACTCACTGTGCAAAGTTGGGGCTTAAACCTGTGTCACAGTGCTCCAGAAATGGTGCTGGTCCCCTTGTGCCACAGCAGGGATGCCAAAGCTGTCATGCTTTCTACCAGGAATCATCCAGTGAGGCCTGTGAAGTGTTTTATGGCAATGCCACTGTGAGCAAGGTCCAAAGGAATGTCCTGAGCTGGCCAGGCCCATGGTCTGAGAGATGGTATTTTCCACTCTCTTAGTCGGATTGTGCCTATTTTGACTGGCAGGTCCTCTCTAATTCTTCAAGCTTCCTTACGTCCTTCCAATGCTATTTTCTTTTTAATAGATCTAGAATCATTATCTATAATTGCCAGAAATCTGCATATATAAAATCCCCCCTGCTCCAGCCTAGCTCTTTCCTACCTCCTCATTTTGCAGCCCAATAGCTTTGAACAATTTGTATATTTATTGTTTGCAGAACAATCCCTTTGTACATTTCACTCTTTGCGTCTATAATTTTTTTCTGTCTTTTCCTCCCCTCAATTTTTCAATAATTGTTTATTGTTTTTCATTAAAGGAAACTCTGAGAACATCGTCTTTTCTGGCAAAGTGTTTCTGAAGCCCCAAGCAAAATAATGTCTTCACTTTTAAAATATCTGCCATTCTCATTTCTTCCCCATAAAATGGATCAATGTAATCAAATATTGTCAGTATTAATGTTTTATATTCCAAGAGGTCAAAATTTCCTAGCAAATAGTAATCATTCAGTAAAATACAATTATTATTACTGTTGTTATTAAACATATGTAGGTTTAGAAGTCGATGCCTCACATTTAAAGAGAATTCTTTTTTTTTTTTTTTTTTTTTGTCTCTTTTTGCTATTTCTTGGGCTGCTCCCATGGCATATGGAGGTTCCCAGGCTAGGGGTCGAATCGGAGCTGTAGCCACAGGCCTATGCCAGAGCCACAGCAACGCGGGATCCGAGCCGCGTCTCCAACCTACACCACAGCTCACTGCAACTCCGAATCGTTAACCCACTGAGCAAGGGCAGTGGTTCCTAGTCGGATTCGTTAACCATTGCGCCAAGACGGGAACTCCAGAATTCTTGTTCTGTAAAAGCATTTTCCTACACCAATGCAATGGCCAATACCTGAAGTCCCCCGAGCCCCCTAGTTATTTTTTTATTCCATTTCCTTCCCACTGCCAGTCACCATCTAAGAGATCTTTCAGCAGTACTTACAATGTCGTTCTAATCCATGTAACTTCCCCAGAAATATACTGTAGATTGAGAGACTTAAGGAAGTAAAATATGAACAATTCTGGGCCAGGACTTTACAATAGTCATCAGTGGTTTTCATGTTGTGGAATGACTACATGGCTTAAATTGCCAGGACACTCAACCCAAGGTGTAAAACCCTTATCAACAATTCAAGGACTCTAATGTGATTGTTAGTAGAAGATAATGAGCAAAGAAAAACACCCTTGGCAAAATAAATTAAAACCTCCAAGGACTGATCCTAGCTTGTGATTTTGCCTGAGGCCAGTTTTGTTTTAATGCTACTCTAGATGTATTAGGAAATAGGTCCTTGTTTTATCCCTTACTATGGGAATAATTATTAATGGAAAGGCAAATATTAAATAAACAATGCAGTTAACCTGTGAATGTTTTCCTGGAGTGATTTCTGTTATTTTTCTAGGCAATGTAAACCAGTGAGAATAAAAGACAAACCTGAAAGCAGAAGAGTGTCTTCTATTTTTGTGTTCATTTATACTTCTATTTTATCTCGTTTTTTTGTTTTGTTTTGTTTTTTTGGTCATTGGGAATTTAAGTTAATCTTCAATTCTGAAATGTAAATTAAGAAGATTAGATTAGATGTTCTCTTATTTCACAACTCCCTTTCCTGACTTTTTTGTCTGATATTCTATTTTTACTTACATGACAAAGAAAAAGGTAATGGCATGACAAAATGTAGAGGTGCTTATAGAGAACAGTATATTTAAATGTGTACATTTAAGAGCATATTCTTTTTACAAATATGTAAATCAATGTCTCTTTAAGTGTTCTCAGTTAAAAACATTTCAATTCCACCTCTCTTCAACCCTAAACCTAACAGAGAACTATAATCCTGTATTCCTCTAACCCTGTAAAATAAAATATTCAAAGTTCATTAGGTTATAAAAGAACAGAGAATGTTACACTTATATGGATCTAATCTGCCCCTGCAAGTGGATTTAGAAATATTCCTTCTATTTCTAGTTCTTTTACAAAATTTGATGAGAATATGAATCCTGCTGTTTGGAAAGGTACACATACCTACAGAATAAACAATGTGGCATGTGACTTCATGGGGTGAGAGGTAGAGGGACTGTGAGGGATCCATGCCCCATGGTAATGAGAAGATAGGCAATTTTGAATTCATATTTAGCATTTGTTATTTCTAATTATTATGATTTTTTTTTTAATGGCTGCATGCATGGGATATGGATATTCCAGGCCAGGGATTGATCCTGAGCCATAGCTGTGACCTATGCCATAGGCTATAGTACTGCTGGATCCTTTAACCCATTGCATGGGGCCAGGGATCATACCTGCACCTCTGCATCAACCCAAGCCACTGCAGTTGGATTCTTAACCCATGGTGCTACAGAGGGAACTCCTAGTCATTCATTGTTTAATACAACCTCAAATGTCTATTGTTAATAGAATTTCTTCTTAGTTTGGCTAATTAATTTCTAACTTTCAGATAACAAAATCACATACCAACATACCAGGGAAATAGAGGTTAATAATTATGCTATCCTATAAAGCAATAAAGAATACTCTTTGAAAAATAATTGATTCAATTATATATCAGCAAGAAATTAAAAATAATTAATTTGCATTAGTGAAGTTATTTATGATATGTGTATCTATTTATCATATTAAGAAATGTTTCCTGTTGCTCTATTCCTTCAAGTTGAAGCAACTAAAAGTCATCACATAATTAAACCTCCTTTATTTCTTCTGAAAATGTTTTTACACACTAAATTTCAACTAAATAATTGAAAATAATTTTTCATACATTGTTAAGAAATATTTAGTTATAACACCCAAGGATTTTTTTTGGAAATAGCAACTATTAGTATGCTAATCAGTTGAGATTTAAATTAATTGTAGAACTTTGGAAAATGCCAAGTTTCCTGTATTTATAGATATGTTGGGGAAAATAATTTTACACTTCAAGTTATGTATTATGCATACTGGTGAGAATGAGGACTTCTGGTTACTATGGAAAAATGAGCTGAATTAGAAGGACTGGTTCTCTTGTTAAAAACAAATAAAATGTATACTTCCTAATACTACATAACATAGAAGTAGAAAAAAATAAATAAGAACACCCTCGCTGCCAAAAATCAGATTAATTAACCACAAACTGAAGCCGAATAGCTCATAAGACTTCAAAAGGCAGTAAGACCCTGATTGTGGGGTTGAGATTTTAATTGCTGTGTGATGACAGGAGATAATTCCAAGAATCCTGCCAAAAAGAAAAGCTAAAACTGAATTTGAAACTGAGCTAACTGTAAAAAGTAGATCTACAAATCTCTGTCACATCTGTAAAAAAGGGATTTATAAATACTCCATCCAGCATCCTTGGGAAACTGCAGAAAATCTTCTTATTGATTACAGGCTTAGAGGTAGGCTGGGAAGACTTTAACTCTCCAGAAGGTAAATACAGAGCAGACTTTATTAAACATATATGCTGGGCCCAAAATCTTACTAAATGCTTGGCTCAGTAATTTCAACCAGAGGCATTAATCTTAAAATGACATGAAGATTAGATATCCCACATGTGTCTACACAGCACTAGACAGATGGGCATTCCAGCAAAACAAACTGAAGTTGAGTCAAGAAAATAATTAAATTAACTAAGGAAAGAATACTTCAGGAGATGAGGTCCTCTGATACACAATTTAGATAATTTTGTTACCCAGCATATGAAACAACATAAATATTTGAAAGACTCTCCAAAATAAGAATGTTTAAAGTGTACATAAGACAAAGAAAGTAATAGAAGTAGGTAATTACATGACAGTATGAGAAAAGAATAGGCATACTGGAATAAAAAAAATAATTATTTGAATGGGAAATTATGATAGACATGTTAGCATTTGCATTTAAACTAACTATATCTAAAAAAATAATTTGTTTTTAGAAGATAGATCAAAGAAGTACACATATTTGAGGCAAAAGTTTTAGAGGTATAAATTATGAAAGAGAATTTGGTTAAATAGAAAATAAAAATAAAGATAAATTGAAAATGGGGGAATAGCAATGTTTAAAATCCAATAGCATGGAAGTTCCCATTGTGGCTCAGCAGTAATGAGTACTAGTACCCATGAAGATGTAGATTCAATCCCTGGCATCATTCAGTGTGTCTAGGATCCAGGTTTGCAGTGAGTTGCAGACATGGCTTAGATCCCTCATTGCTGTGGCTGTGGCATAGGCTGGAAGCTGTAGCTCTAATTTGACCCCTAGCCTGGGAACTTCCATAAGGTGAGGCTCTAAAAAGGAAAAAAAAAAAATCCAATAGTAAATAATTTCTCATGAGTGAAAGTCATGAGTGATCTCTCAAGGAATAAAGTGCATAGTAATAGGGTGCATAGTTGCAACAGAAGAAAGGGTGGGGGAAAAACTGTAATTGTAATGTATACATGTAAGGATAACCTGACCCCCTTGCTGTACAGTGGGAAAATAAAAAAAAAAAAAAATACGGTGCATAATAGTAAAATATAGATTACTTCTCCCAAAATTAAAGTCTTAAAACCTATTAAAACAAAACAAATGGACTCATTATGAAAAAATGACTTATCATCAGGAACCTTAATTACCATAATTTAACAGAGAAATCTCTCTAAATTACTATCATACAAATAACAATGTATGAGGTGAACTATTTCAGAGATGAAAATTCAAATTAACCATTGGAAAACCCATCATGTTAGTGAAAATAAATTACAAGACTGTTCTTATCATATTGAAAAAAAATATATATTAATAATTAACCCTTGAGGTTTAAAATTATAGCAGTAGAACATGAGAGTATAAAATTTGGAGATAAAAGCTTTTAAAGAGTTTTAAATATTTGAGTTAGAATAAAATAATTGAATTTTTAAATACATGTTTAGAATAGATATAAAGCATTTACAGTATCAACTGAAAGGAAAAGAATAGAATGACAATTTAAAACAAGTGGAGAAAAAAAAATTAAAAAGAACTAAGACCCTTAAATATAATAGAAGGAAAGAAGGAAGATTAAAAGTGTGAAAAAAAAGCAAAGGTATGACTAATATTCAAAATTTAAGGATATGTCACTGATCAAAACATGGAATTTATTATTAAAAGAGAGAAGAAGATTCTATCTTAAATTCCTATATGGCCTTTTTCAAGAAAATATATTGTCATTTGATATTTTTAAGTACATCTCTGAATGTATAAGAAAAAAGTAATTTAAAGCTAATGGAGAAAAACACTTTTGAGAGAAAAAAATTCTGTCTGGGAATAGAGCAGAGGAGTATTTAAAAAGCCATATGAACAAGAATTCTTAAACTCAGGGTCTATTTACTTGTGAAGACTGCATGAATCCCTTAGAATTAAATACTTGTGAAACCTCTATGAAGATATTATGAATACATTTATTTTATTTGGATTTTTTGAGTGTGAATTCACAGCTTTCATTAGGTTGTTTTAAGGATTATGACTTCAACAAAAGAAAACAGTGATTACTATAAATGTGATATTTGAAAAATAAGTGATTAATCTGAGACATGCAGCATTTAACTAAAGGGATATGGGGTTTGATGTCTGCTTCTCAAATGTTATAGGTATATTTAATGTATTCCCACTGGTAATTATTTAGGTTGTTTGCAGACCAAATTTTAAGCCTTGTGTTTTAGAGTCACAGAGGATTAATTGGTTATCATTTGGTACAATTATTTGTCCAGAGATGCCTTAGGATTGTTTTACATATTCTATGGCAGTTAAAAAAGGATGAACAAAAACAACTGCCAGAATAAGACAATTTGAATCTCAGTTTTTATCCTGCTCTTAGATGAGCTACCAAGAGAAAGGATAAGATAGAGTATCTATAATCTGTTCACTTTGTGTTTATTAAAACTTTTGAGACATTTATAACTGCCAGGTACTCTGAGGTATCATGGATAGATATGAGTGGAACAAAATCATTAAGCTTCCCAGTTTCCATTTGAATATACTAAGAAAGATAGATATTGCAGTTGTAAGTAGAAGTCTAATAGTTATTGCATAGTGAAGGTGTATTATTCCTTGGAGTTGTAACTTTCTAAGTTATTGCTGCTTGGGCTAACATCTCAGTTTATAAATGTAATTCCTCATTCCCAAACCTGGAAGTCAATCAAGGACAAATCTTGGGTTTTGTTGTTTTCTTCCTTTAGGCCAGGATGCAGAATTGAACAGAGGATTCACTTGGGAGAAAGTGGGAAGAGAAATTTTCTTCAACTCAGAGAATAACAATATTAGATGTTACTGACATTTGTTGATCACTTAGTGATGTTAAGCTCAGAGCTAAATGCCACACGTATATCATGAGAGAAACCTAGGTAAATAACCAGCATCTCAAAGGAAGGAATAAGACATTTGAGATCTGAACTTTGGAAACTCACTCCAGGGCCTCTGTTCCTCAGAACTCCTCAGGATTGAGAGAGGCAAATTAAGAGGCAAATTGCCTTACAAGCAGCAAGTTTTGTTGTTGTTGTTGTCATTTTTAATTTATAATTTCTTATAGATACTTTAGTAAAATTAAAATAATAGATTTTTTAGTAAAACTAAATATAGTTTGGTAAAATTAAATACTCTAGTAAAATTAAATAATAGATATTTTAATAAGATTAAAATAAAACATTAGAAAAAGAAAACTACATACACAAAATAGGAGCCAAATTTCACTTATATTTATCAGAAATTCATTTACTCTATCAAAAGGCTACACAAGTGATTTATCTACATTTTTCTTATGTAGATAAATTTATATCATAATTTATATACTTTTTCAAATAATATAGAATTTAAATATATCCTGTTAAGGACTTGTAACAATTTGCAAACAAGCACCAGTCCAGAGCTGTACCTTTGAGAAGTACTGCATTAAAACTATTCCATGTAGTGCTGGTTTAGATTTTCTTCATTTTACGTATTACATTTTTCCACTGGAGATAAGCTGAGAGTTAAGACTCAATAGAAAATATGTAAAATTGGACAGGACACCATCAAACTCCTAGAAGAAAACATAGGCAAAACACTCTCTGACATCCACATCATGAATCTTTTCTCAGGTCAGTCTCCCAAAGCAATAGAAATTAGAGCAAAAATAAACCCATGGGACCTCATCAACCTGACAAGCTTTTGCACAGCAAAGGAAACCCAAAAGAAAACAAAAAGACAACTTACAGAATGGGAGAAAACAGTTTCAAATGATGCAACTGACAAGGGCTTAATCTCTAGAATATATAAGCAACTTATACAACTCAACAGCAAAAAAACCAATCAATCAATGGAAAAATGGGCAAAAGACCTGAATAGACTGTTCTCCAAGGAAGATATACAGATGGCCAGCAAACACATGAAAAAATGCTCAACATCGCTGATTATAAGAGAAATGCAAATCAAAACTACCATGAGATTCCACCTCACTCCAGTCAGATTGATCTTCATTAATAAGTCCACAAATAACAAGTGCTGGAGGGGCTGTGGAGAAAAGGGAACCCTCCTGCACTGCTGGTGGGAATGTCAACTGGTACAGCCACTATGGAGAACAGTTTGGAGATACCTTAGAAATCTATACATAGAACTTCCATATAACCCCGCAGTCCCACTCTTGGGCACATATCCGGACAAAACTCTACTTAAAAGAGACACGTGCACCCACATGTTCATTGCAGCACTATTCACAATAGCCAGGACATGGAAACAACCCAAATGTCCATCAACGATGATTGGATTCAGAAGAAGTGGTATATATACACAATGGAATACTACTCAGCCATAAAAAAGGATGACATAATGCCATTTGCAGCAACATGGATGGAACTAGAGAATCTCATCCTGAGTGAAATGAGCCAGAAAGACAAAGACAAATACCATATGATATCACTTATAACTGGAATCTAATATCCAGCACAAATGAACATCTCCTCAGAAAAGAAAATCATGGACTTGGAGAAGAGACTTGTGGCTGCCTGATGGGAGGGGGAGGGAGTGGGAGGGATCGGGAGCTTGGGCTTATCAGACACAATTTAGAATAGATTTACAAGGAGATCCTGCTGAATAGCATTGAGAACTTTGTCTAGATACTCATGTTGCAACAGAACAAAGGGTGGGGGAAAAAATGTAATTGTAATGTATACATGTAAGGATAACCTGACCCCCTTGATGTACAGTGGGAAAATTAAAAAAAAAATAAAATAAAATAAAATAAAATAAAAAACAGAAAATATGTAAAATTGTATAAGCTTTAAGATAAAAGGAAATGTGTATGTGAATATTTTACTAATTACAAAGATTTGATATTCTCTGAAATTATTTCCTTTTGATCATATTTAGCTTTCAATAATAATTTGGAAAAAGTCAATCAGGAATAATAAACTAAGAATAAAGGAAAGGACTCTTTTTAGGGCTGTTTTATGCCAGCTCCTAACTACTTCTACACTTGATACAAAGTTATAAGGCCTGAGAAACTTACTCTCAAACCAGACAATGTGGTGGGAGAGGCAAATGCGAACCACTTGCAAGTGAAAAGTCAGGTTCAGAGAAACTACCACTGTGAATTTTTTAGCCTATTATTCTTACTCTCTGGAGACAAGTGTGTTTGCTCTAACAAGTGTAGACAATCTTTTGCAATATGTTTATAATACATCATGTCCTTGTAACCCCAGGGCTTCAAAATGTCATAATTAGTAGCCTTCTGCATGGTCTTCCTTACCAATGGTGGGACCTGCAGTGACATGAAAAAGACATTATTTTTGCTGTTTGGCATCAAACATCATTTATCAATAGTCTGATTTGTGCCTATCGGTGTTAGATTTTTTTTTAATTTTACTTGATTCAGAGAAAAGCATGCCATAATATGTTTATAACTGCAAAATGTGATTAGCCATATACGCAATTTTACAAGATTAAAGCCTTTTTTTAGATTGATAATTTATATACTGCTTAGTAGAAAACTTTGAAGTTGTCCTTGAAAATATAATTCAAATTTTATCTATCCATAATTTACAGACAGAAATACACTTAAGATGACTTGTTTTCATTCAAAACTGATGAAATAATAAGTAATTTTAATTAAAAATAAGTGGAATATATAAAGAGAGCTTTAAAAGGGAATTTTCAGGAGTTCCTGATGTGGCTCAGCTGAAGCGAATCTGACTAGGATCCATGAGGATGCAAATTTGATCCCTGGTCTTGCTCACTGGGTTGAGGATCTGGTGTTGCCCATGAACTGTAGTGTAGGTTGCAGATGCAGCTCAGATCTGGCATTGCTATGGCTTGGTATAGGCTGGCAGCTGTAACTGAGTAGACCCCTAGCCTGGGAACCTCCGTATGCTGTGGGTATGGGCCTTAAAACACACACACACACTCAATATAAAAGGGAATTTTCTAAATGAAAAACAAGAAATAAGTATGTTAAATTACTAGTAGCAGAAAAAGAAGTATGAGATAACACTCCTTTTGAAGTTTTTTTAAAATTATATTAATAAATGTTTTAGACAATGTATTTTATTTTTTGTCTAAGTATGATTTAATCCCAGATGATATATAGCAAGTATTCAAGGTATGTCTGATACTACTTTGAGGAAATGAATGGTCAGAATAACAACATGAAATAATTGGTAACAAAAATTTGTGATTTTTTTTTAAATGTGTAGATTTTATTCTTTAAAAAAACTTTTTTAGTTTACAGAAAATTTGAGTAAAATGTAAAGTTCCTATATGCCCCTTCTACTCCTTAACCTCCTCCTACCCATTTCTCCTATTATTATCATATTGTATTTATGTGGTACACTTGTTATAACCAATGATCCAATATTGTTGTCACATTACTAACTAAATGTCCTAATTTACTTTGGTTTATTCCTTATCTCATAGAGTTCTTTGGGATGTTTTGTGTCCATCATTATGGTATCAAACAGATCAGATTCAATGCTTTAAAACTGTCCCATACTCCACAGACCTGGCAACTGCCATCTTTCTACAAACTTTTTAGTTTTGCCTTTTCCACAATGTCACTTAGTTGAATTGACCAAACTTCCTTAGTATTCTTTTCAGCTTAATTAAACTTTAGACTTGTTTCTTTCTGACTTTAAACCCCTAACATTCCTTTTCATAGAGCATTTACTTCAGAAAACTTACAATTGTAAATTCTCTGCCCCTTTGATATGCATGGTCATTTTTCTTCTAGCCTCTAGCTAGCTTTAAAATCAAGAAAATGAATTTATTAACAATCTGAGAATGTTTCATAGAAATGAAAACATGGAGGGAGAAGCTAACCTATATTTCAGCCTCTGTTCCAGGGTAGAAGCATAACTTAAGTAGCCACCAACTAGCAAACACAGATGGCCTAATTAAAGAGAAAAATTTTTTTTAGGAATAGTATTTACTCCAGAGTAAATCAATCAGTCTTTCCTGTAATTCCCTCTAGTATGTTTCCACTGGACTGCTCCTGTGCTTAATCATTCAAAAATCAGTCTCATTTCTATACATTAACAATGAAATATTAGAAAAGGAAAACAAAAATACAGTACCTTTTAAAATTGCACCCCAAAAAATCAAATACCTAGAAATACACCTGAACAAGGAGGTAAAGGACTTATATGCCAAGAACTATAAAACATTGATCAAGGAAATTAAAGAAGATGTAAGAAATGGAAAGATATTCCATGTTCCTGCATTGGAAAAATTCATATTGTAAAAATGGCCATACTACCCAGAACAATTCACAAATTCAATGCAATCCCTATAAAATTACCCATGACATTTTTCACAGAACTATAACAAACAATCCAAAAATTTATATGGAGCCACAAAAAACCCAGAATTGTCAAAGCAATTCTGAAAAACAAAAACCAAGCAGGAGTCATAACTGTCCCAGACCTCAGGCAATATCACAAAGCCACAGTCATCAAGACAGTGTGGTACCGGTACCAAAACAGACATACAGTCCAATGGAACAGAATAGATAACCCAGAAATAAACCCAGACACCTGCGGTCAATTAAACTTTGACAAAGGAGGCAAGAACATAAAATGGAAAAAGACAGTCTTTTCAGCAAGCATTGCTGGGAAACCTGGACTGCTGCATGTAAATCAATGAAACTGGAACACACTCTCACACCATGCACCAAAATAAACTCAAATTGGCTGAAAGACTTAAATATAAGACAAGACACCGTCAAACTCCTGGAAGAGAACATAGGCAAAACATTCTCTGACATCAACTGTACAAATGTTTTCTCAGGTCAGTCTCCCAAAGCAACAGAAATAACAGCAAAACTAAACCAATGGGACCTAGTCAAACTGACAAGCTTTTGCACAGCAAAGGAAACCCAAAAGAAACCCCAAAGACACCTTACAGAATGGGAGGGAGAAAATGATTTCAAATGACGCAACTGACAAGGGCTTAATCTCTAGAATATATAAGCAACTTATACAACTCAACAGCAAAAAAGCCAACAACCCAATGGAAAAATGGGCAGAAGACCTGAATAGACATTTTTCCAAGGAAGATGTACAGGTGGCCACCAAGCACAGGAAAAAAATGCTCAACATCCCTGATTACTAGAGAAATGCAAATCAAAACTACCACAAGATACCACCTCACACCTGTCAGCATGGCCATCATTAATAAGTCCACAAATAACAAACGCTGGAGAGGGTGTGGAGAAAAGGGAACCCTCCTGCACTCTTGGTGGGAATGTAAGCTGGTACAACCACTATGGAGAACAGTATGGAGGTACCTTAGAAAACTATACATAGAACTACCATATGACCCAGCAATGTCACTCTTGGGCACATAGCCAGACAAAACTTTCCTTGAAAAAGACACATGCACTCACATGATCATTGCAGCACTATTCAAAATAGCCAAGACATGGAAACACCACAAATGCCCATCAACAGATGATTGGATTAGGAAGATGTTGTATATATACACAATGGAGTACTACTCAGCCATAAAAAGGAACAAAATAATGCCATTTGCAGCAACATGGATGGAACAAGAGACTCTCATACTGAGCTCAGTGAAGTAAGTCAGAAAGAGAAGGACAAATACCATATGATGTCACTTATATCTGAAATCTAATGTAAGGCACAAAGGAACCTTTCCACAGAAAAGAAAATCATGAACTTGGAGAATAGACTTGTGGTTGCCAAGGGAGAGGGGTAGGAAGTGGGTGCTTGAGGAGCTTGGTGTTGATAGATGCAGACTATTGCCTTTGGAATGGATTAGCAATGAGATCCTGCTGTGTAGCACTGGGAACTATGTCTAGTCACTTATGATGGAGCATGATAATGTGAGAAAAAAGAATATGTACATGTATGTGTGACTGGGGCACCATGCTGTACAGTAGAAAAAAAATTGTATTGGGGAAATAACTATTAAAATAATAATAAAAACTGAGACAATGATAAAAAATACTTAAGAACATATCTTAATCATAATATGTGGATCTGATTCTGAACAAATTGATGAATTAATAAAAAAAAATATTATGAGTTAAAAAAAAACAACTCTCCTGAAGTTTGTTTCAGGGAAGTTAAATTCAGTCTCTGTCCTCTACTGCAATAATGTTAATAAAATCTTCCCTGACTGTTTAACTTTGTCCAATGCAAATATTAAGTTGACAGAAACATGCAGTATGAAGACTCTTTCAGAATTTTCACTCTTACTTAGTGATATGCATTTATGGCTCTTACATGAATTTTTGTGACTTGATTTCCTTTGATTAAAATTTTGGTATGAATATGTCATGTTTTTCCCTCTATTCACTTACTTAGTATATTTTGGTTGCCTCCAATTTTTGTCAATTAAGAATGAAGCTATTATAAATATTCACACACAGTTTATAACTGGATATTTACCTTCCCCAGTCTGATTAGATTCTGATGAGACCTAAGTCCATTAAGCTATGGCAAAATAATTTTCCTTGAGGGAAGACCTTCATGGAAGAAATGGAAATACTACGAGCTTAGTTCATAATGGTTACTGCTTCACTTCACCTGCAGAAACTACAGGGAATTTTTCTCTGTTCTTTGCTCTGAGAATTTGATGGGGTTTGTGGTATTAAAACTCACAGAAATTTGAGTTTTTTCCTTTCAGGCTAGGTTGTATTTAGTTTCTAGCATTTACTTAATTACCCTTTAAGTATTCCTGTCAATTTCTGGCTCCAGCAACAGATTCTGGCCCTGGTGAGCTGTGATTGTTTATATGCAGTAGTTGTCTTTACCTATAGGGAATATATTCCAAGACCTGCAGTGGATGCTTGAAACTACATAATACCAAATTATATATATATATATATATATATATATACACATACACACACACACATACACACACACATATTCACATACATGCATACATACATACATATACTATGTGGTTTTTTTCCCTATACATACACACCTAAAACAAAGTTTAATTTATAAATTAGGCACATTAAGAGAATGTTCAAATTCCCAGCATCTTTACTCTTGTATTTTGGGGCCATTAATAAGGGTTGCTTGAACACAAGTCCTGGGATACCATAACAGCAAATCTGACTAAGGTGAGGGTGAAATATACAGCACTGATACAATGGACAAAGGTGGGACAGAGCAAGACACTTAAGATTTCATTATGCACCCAGAGTGGCATTAATGAAACAATTTAAAACTTATGAATTGTTATTTCTGGAATTTTTTATTTATTATTATTTTATTTATTATTTTTTTGAACCATGGTAACTGAAACCACAGAAACTGAGACTGTGGATAAGGAGGACCTATTGCATTTGCCTATCTCCAGTTTTCAGAACAAGAGTTTCCACTGTGAGTTCAATTCTCTGATATATCTATGAAGAGCTGATTTTCAGCTTGTTTAGTGTTCTTCTTGTGAGAAAAGAAGTGATTACATCCAAGTTTGTTACATGTCTGGCCAGAAACTAGAAGTCCTAATGGCATTTTTTAAATTAAAAAAAAAAACAAACTGTAAAAATTACTTAAAATAAATTCCATATTAACCAGTAAATTGTCAGTTCATAATAGAAAGTGCTATTCCAAATGATTAGCCAAGTTTTTCCTAACACCGTATGAATCAACCACAAGGAACATTTCTAAACAGAAAATGTACTTTTGAGGAAATCAGAACACCTTAATGATACTTATCAACCTACCAACGAACTAGTTATGTGACCTTTAGCTCTCTGAGCATATATATATTTTTTTTTCCTATAAAAGAAAGTGAAGAATTTAGATTCTAAAGCTATGGTAAATGCTAATTATTCATTAGCTTCTGCAAGTCATATCCCATATGCTGACATCTCAGACAGCAGCCTATCTGGATTTGTACTACTTCACTACTAAATGCTGTTTTAAGTTTTTAAGAATGACTACAAATAGTTAAAATTAGTTCTGTTATTTCCTTGATTTTCAGGTCCGCTTTTATTTTCTTCATTCTCCTTCCGAAATAGTTGTTAGCATTTTTACTATTTACAGACCAAGCTAAATAAAGATGGAGAAAAGGTTAACATAGAAAAGCAAAACATTTAGAAGAAAAATAGATCAGACATTTAAACTACATGAAGCCCTTAGGTTATATACAAAGGAAAGAAAAAGAAAAAAAAAAAAACAAAAAAACAGAGTAGAGCACCATGAAAAAGAAAAAAAAAAAGAAAAAGAAAAAACAAGTAGAGCATCTTGAATCATGTTACACCATGTAGCATGTAAGAGCAATACTTATAAATTCCAACTATTTCCTCTGGGGAATAATGATCCTAAACTTGTTTTTAATCTTTATAGCCCTTGATATAACCTACTATATTATTCATAAACACTTAAACCAATTTTTTTGTTTGTTTCTTAGAGACTACTTGCCTCAGGAGATAGTGGTATTGATATACTATTTTAGGAATAGATCTATGCTCAAATATATTTTATCTCTGTCGGTTTCTTATTCTTTCTTTGTTGTTGTTTTGTTTTAGGTTTGGCCTATTTGAAGGAAGTAAACCATTTTAGAAATAGCTAAAAACTTAATGAAAATGGAACTAAATCAAATACTGTTTGTGTAGAAAGGTGATTTCAGAGTCCTCTTGCACATCAAAAGTACAAACTATGTTGTAGATTGCAGTTTCATACACAAATGATGCAAAATAAAATTCAAATTCACACTTTAATACATATATTGGAAGACATAGCTTTTCAGACTATGTAAACAACTAGCAATCTTTTTGCTCTATTATTGGTATACTTTTGGATGTTTGCAAACCTCTTTAATTCAAGCTAACAATAACCTTTTACAAAGACTCCATTTGATATTAAAGGAGTTTGCTGACTTGGATTATACACATATGGCATCCAAATTTTGATTGTACATTGTTAGTTGTGTTCTTTGGATTTATACATTCTTCCTAACAATGCTGGAAAGGATTTGAACTTCTTACTTTGAGACTGCCTTGTAAAACCAAATAAAACATGCAAGGAAACACACCAGCAAATTTATGTTCTTAACCAGGATGTTGGAATAAATAATATACAGTGTACTAGATAGTATATCTAAATAGTAACATTTAGTTCTAGTAAACAGAATCATTCTAGAAATAAAAACTTAATTAAAAAAAAAAAAGCTTGGTACTCACACTTACTTCCCGCATCTTTTTTTAGGGTATATTAGTGTATTTAGAGCATATTTTTGGTCACCTAATAAAAAAATCAATAAAATTTCAGTGGTTTAAAACACTGAACATTTATTCCTTGGTTTCTTTACATCAGTTTAGCTGTGTCTTCACTGAGCTTACTTGGGGAATGCATGGCCATGATTGGTTGGATCTAAGTCAGTTGTTCTCATCTTATTATCACAGCAGAAGGCCTACACTTGAGGATGAATTCAGGTAGAAGTAATGACATTTAAAATTATAGCTTAGATATGTCATATGTCACATCCATTTGCATGCCATTGGCCAAAACCAATTATGTGGTTAGCCCAGAATCAGTGAGTTAGAAAAATACACTCATCTTGCAGAGATTCACGACAGTGGTGGGTAAGGTAATTAAAATTGTGAACAAAGTGTGATCAAATACATACAGGAATTAAGTACACCATACTTTGTTGTAAGACAAATCCTATTAAGATATAATCTTGGTATTATGTTACACAATGTTTTTCTCTCACAGTTTATCCTATTTTATGTAAAAATGGGTATTATATATTGATTTTGTCCACTGTCTTAAAAAATCCAAAGACTAGAATTCTCACTCTATCAACTATAGTTGCATTTTCATTGATTGTTTATATGAAACTCTTTCTATTCCTGTCCCTAATGTGATCAGATAGGCACATGTGCATATGTGCATATACAGGCACACACATACATAAAATATGAACAATTCTGGAACATAAGATAGTTTGATCTTTAAAAAAAAAAAGTTATCTATACAATTAATCCTGCCAGAGAATGATTTTTCTAATTCTCTATCCATGCTACTGTGCCTATACATTCTGTTCTCTCTGAATTGTCCGCAGCACTGACAAAGTTGAAAAATCTGCCCTATTTGGCAAGATAAAAAACTGTTTTCCACTAAGAATATTAAAAGAAAAAATTTTCCTCCACTGGGTAGGAGTACTTAACTTTAAACTTGTAGAATAATACTGAGTTCTTCCTTTGATTGCAGTTTTCTGTTTATTAAATGGACATCTTGATTTGGACCAAAAAAAAAAAAAAAAAAGGGAAAGCTGTGTTTAGACAGAGCATTGCAGATCTAGAAAGTAAGATTGTTAAGTAAGATCCAGGGAAGATTAGTGGGCTGAAAAAACCATCCATTGGAGAAGTCCATGACCCTCAGGTAGGATGAATTCTTAAAAGACAGAACAGTGTGCAATTAGGTAGGATGGTGGCTTAACCTGTTATAGCATGCACACTGAGGTTAATGTGACTCATTAAGCCACATTAATTGTGTATCCTAAGTATATCACAGGCTGCTGAGTTTCAATTATACCAGATATTCAAGGTAAAGGAAAATATGCTGGTGTTAAAAGCCTTGTAAAGTTCTTATTATTGCACAGGGATTTCTTATAAAATGTCCAGAGAAGACATAATAGAATTACTAGGATATCATATTTGTTGGTTTTCTGGGAACGGACATCAACCTTATACTAGGTGAGGTGTATTCAAGACACATTTATTATACTCGAAATTAGGCAATTTTGTTTGGAAAATTAAAGTTGCCTTGATCATTACCATTCCATGCACATAGCTCTTAACACTTGACCTTTTCTGAATCATTAGCTTATCTGCTTTGCTCAACTTATAGGAGTGCCTAGTATATCTAGCTATCTATTCATGTAAACACAAAATGTATACATACTTGTATGCACATATGTGTATGCATGTATACCATTCCATTAATAAAATATTATGTCGTTTTTAATTTACATTGTGTTACATGTTGATATAGTACAAATTTATCAGTATTCTGGTTTTGCAATATTCAATCTATATATTGAATCCTAATGAAGGTAAATTTTACAAATAATAAATTTCACATGTCTGAGGTGTACAATTTGATAAATTTTGACATATGTATACATTTATGAAACATTTACTACAGTCAATAAAACAAATATAACCATTATCTCCTAACGCCTCATAGTGTGATGGCACTATGAGTTGGGCCTTTGGAAGTTGCTTAGGTCATGAGGGTAGAACCTTCATGAATGGGATGAGTGTTTTTATAGGAGAGACCATACAGCACTCCCTACATCCTTCCATCACATGAGGAGGTACTGACTATGAGCTAGGACAAGGGCCTCCATCCAATAATGCTGGCACCCTGACGGTGGACTTCTCAACTTCCAGAATTTGAGAAACAAATTTCTGTTATTTATAAGCTACTCATCTCTGGCATTTTGTTATAGCAACCCTAACAGACCAAGACAACCAGTTAACTAATCTTAGGGATTGTGAAATAATTGTTGAGAAGCAGAAAGTTATTGATAAGTTGCATTTAATTTCATGAGATAAGTAGAATCTATTTATCTTAATACATAAGTATATGCCTCTGGAAACATACATTCTACAACAGCAGGTTGCTTGGTCATTTGCTGATTAATGACTGTTTATTCATCTCAACAGAAGGAATTGCTAAATTTTTATTAGATGACATGACACAAATACAAGGTTTGAGTATTTTCATCATTTTGAAAGAATTTATTTAAATGTCCAGAAAGGAGAGACATGAAGAAAAAAAATAAATAAATAAAAAGTGTGCCTGTCTTGATATACATTTTCTGTTTGAAATTACAGCTTAATGAAGTTAAATTTTACAAATAATAAATTTCACATGTCTGAGGTGTACAATTTGATAAATTTTGACATATGTATACATTTATGAAACATTTACTACAGTCAATAAAACAAATATAACCATTATCTCCAAAAGTTTTCCTGTGTGTCTTCGTAATCTCCCTTCCTTCTCCCTCCTTGGTACCAAGATGGACTCTGCCCACCAACAAACGATTGATCTGATTTTTATCACTGTAGATTAGTTTGCATTTTCTAGAAATTTATATGAATGGAATAATCTATTCTATGGCTTCTTCTACTCAGTATTTTTATTTAGAAATTCACCCAAGTAGTTAGTATGTTTATGTTCACTCCTTTTCATGGCTGTGATATTGCACTGTATGGTTATACAAACATCTATTCCCTAGGTAATACACATAAGGATTGCTTTCAGTTATTGGTTCTCACAAGGAAAGCTGCTGTAAACAGTCATCATTTGTCTAAACAGTCTTTAGACAAATGATTTCATTCCTATTGCATAAAAACCTAGTATTGTGGTGATTCCATCACTAGTAAGTATACAGTTAACTTTTACAGAAAATGTCTGCTGTTTTCCAAAGAATTGTATCATTTTGCATTCTACCTATAGTGTTGCTTCACATCCTTGACAAAACTTGCTAAGGTCAGAGTCATTTAAACAAGTGTTTAGAAGTATCTTACTTTGGTTCCAACTTACACTTTCCAAATATCTAGGGATATTGAGTGTCTTTTTTTCATATGATTATTTGTCATCGTATATCTGATTTATTGAATTCCCTGTTCAATTATTCTTACCATCTAAGAAAAGATTTTTTTTTCTTTTTATTGAGATTTAAAAGTTCTTTATTTCCAATGGAAGTATTTTATTTTTTTCTCACTCTGTAGTCAATTCTCCTTTTTTTCAATGTTGTCATAAAAAGAGCAAAAGTCCTTCATTCTGATAAAGTTTATCAGATTTTCTGATAAATGATTTTTGAGAAACATGATAATAATGTAACTGGAAAATTTCTTCATATCCTTATATACAGGGTTGAATTGGACTTTAGGGGTGCTTAGTTAATTTCTTATTAAGAAATCCTTGTCAAACATAAAGTCATTAAGATTTTTTATGTATATTTCAAAATGTATTACTTTTTCAAATTATATTTAGAAAAATGATAAATACCAAGGCAATTCTTGCATAGGTAGATGTAAGGAAAAAGATGAATTATTATTTTTCATATTGTTCTACTTAGTTCTAGCATCTGTGAATTATCCTACCATATTTTTCATAATAGACTGGGCATATATTTGTGGGTGTACATCTAAATTTACCTTTCCTTTACATTCATAAATTTGGTAATTTCCCTTTTTTTTAATCATTTTTATTAGAGTTTTATTCCTTTTATAAGTCTTCTCAAATAACCACATTTTGATTTTATTAATTTTCCCTATTATTCTATTTCTCTATTTTCTATTTCATTGTTTTCTGTTCTTATTTATATTATTTTATACCTACTATTTACTTTTTGGTTATTTGTTTGTGTGTGTGTGTGTTTCTTAATGTGGTATATAAGATCATCATTTTAAGGAATTTCTAATCTGTAATATGTGTTTAGTGATATAAATATTCCAAAAAACACTTTAAGTACATTCCATAAATTCTATGTTGTATAGTTTAATTAAAATAAAATAATTGTTCAAAATAAGTTCTTATTTCCCTTTTTATTTGACTCATGACTTATTTAGATTTATTTTGTTTATTTTTGATATAATGATGATTTCCCAGTCATCTTTCTGTTACTCATGTCTAATATAATTCCATAATGATCAGAGAACATATTGTATCCCTTGAATTATTAAAAATTTATCAAAGATGGTTTTGTGGTTCATATTATGGTATATTGGTAATTTTCCTATATGTACCTAAAAATAAATATGTATCCTACTGTATTGAGCGGAATCTTCAACCAATGTTAGGCCAGTTTGTTGAGTAGGCATCCTCTCTATTCTTTTATAGTTTCTCTGCGATTGTTCTATCATTTATGGAGATATGTCGAATCTGACTAATTGTGGGTTTATCTATTTTTCTTTGAAGTTCTATCAATTTTTGGTTCATATATTATGTCTTCTTGAGTAATTGACAACTGTATCTTTATGAAGTTACATTATAATTCCTTATCTGATTTAAAAATAGAGACTCCAGATCTTTTTTTTTTTGCTTTGGCTTTTTAGGGCCACACCTGTGATATATGGAGGTTCCAGGCTAGGGATCTAATCAAAGCTACAGCTGCCAGCCTACACCACAGCCACAGCAACACAGGCTCCAATATGCATCTGTGACCTACACTGCAGCTCACGGCAACACTAGATCCTTAACCCACTGAGGTAAGCCACAGATCGAACTTGCAACCTCATGGGTCCTCGTCAGATTCATTTCTGCTGTGCCACAATGGGAACGCCTCTCCAGATCTTTGGATTGATGTTAGTATACAATATTTTCCCAGAGTCTTTCTTTGAAAATATATTTTTCTTTCTATTTAAAGAGGGTGTCTCTAGGTAACACAGAGTGGGTATTTTTTTCTCAGTGTGATAAGCCCTACCTTTTAATAGGGATGTTTAAGCCACTTCTATTTCATCTGATTATTATTTATTATTATTTGGTTTTCCAGCCTTTCTTGAATTTTTTGTTATGATAATATTATATTCTTTGTTAGCTTATTAGATAATGTTTTATCTATTTATTTTTTTTGTCTTTTTGTCTTTTTTTTTAGGGCTGCAGCCGCAGGTTATAGAGGTTCCCTAGCTAGGGGTCCAACCAGAGTTGTTGCTGCCAGCATACATCGGAGCCACAGCAACACCAGATCAGAGCCACGTCTACGACCTACACCACAGCTCACAGCAACGCCAGATCCTTTAACCCACTGAGCGAGGCCAGGGATCAAACCCACAATCTCATGGTTCCTGGTCAGATTCATTTCTACTGCACAAGATGGGAACTCCAGATAATGTTTTATTTCTCTTTTCTATTTTTCATGGATTTGAGAAACTTGATTATGATGTAGCTGGAAATTTTCTTTGTGTCCTTATATACAGGTTTCATATAGCTTCTTGGATGGATCAGTTTATAGATTTATCTAATTTGAAATGCTTTCAGGCATTGTTTCTTTATATAATTTTTCTTTTTTCTCTTCTCTACTTTAGGAACTTCAATTACATATAGATTTAGAGAGCTGAAAATTTTTCCACAGCTGACTGATACTTTGCTTTTTATCTCTAGGTTTGCTTATTTATTTATTTGTTTATTTTGAGGTCTTCATTTTGGAAAATATTTATTGTGATGATTTCAAATTCAATTAATATTTTACTCTTCCATGGATAATTTGCTCTAAATCCCATCCAGCTCTTCATTTTTCATTGTCCAGCATGTTCTTTCTTGTTCTATGTTGCATTACACTGAAATACTTTTTGTGTACTGCCTATAGAAAATAGAGAATGCTTACATTTAGATGGCACAAATATGAAAATAAAAATATTGTATGTTATAATTTCTAAAGATTTGAAGATGACCACTTCACAAAAGAAGAAGCCATTCATAGAGCAGCTTCTTGTTGTTTGATAAAGAAGGCATTTTTTTTCCTGTCTTCTTATCATAAAATGATAGAATAAAGGAGAAATAACATTTCTAGTACTGTTCAGAATTTTAAAAGATTTCAAAAAAGATTCCTGATGTCTACCTTAAAAATTATGCATGATGTTTGATTATTCTGAATATTATAAGTCAAAATATTTCAGACTGGTTTTTTCCTTGGAATGTTGTACCTTCTAGTCATTGCTTTATAAAACATTAACTTTTAATTATCTTAATACCTGACAAGATTAAAGACTTCTCATTTATCTTTGGCCAAATGAATAATTTAAATAATAAATTCAATGATTTAAACTGACAGCATTTGGGATTTTTATTCCATAAGATTTGATCATGGAAAAAAAAATCTCTTGGAAAATGAAACACCACATACTTTGAGAAACCACCTAGTTCAAAATATTTAAAAGTATAGGACAAATATATTTTCTAGGAAACCTTTCTCATCCAAATTAATAATAAATATGCAGAGAATCTCATACAGTTCAGAAACTTGCAAAAATTTCATTTTTTTTAAAGGAAAAAATGTAATGTCACTCTGAATGTGACTTTTGCTTTACCCGCTAAATCTGATAGTTTAGATAAAGCTTCTGCTTTTACAATCCACATATACCAGGAAGGGTGACAAAGTCTATTTCCTTTGTAGAGTGAAAACTTGAATCAGAAATACCACAAATAAAACAGGAACTTTTAGAAGATGAAGATTCCTAACCTTGAAATTATAGTTGGTGGGGATACTGGTTCATTTTGAACTTAGAGATGAGTGTAGGCTATAAACATAAAATAAAAAGATCTCTGAGAATTCCTAACTATAATGTTACCCCCAGTGAGATAGATACAAGTATTCAAACTTCCTGCATGCAAAGAACTCTAAATATGTCAAGCTCGGTATTTTATTTAAATTAAAACTACTTTCCTAATGTCCTGTTGCAGTATTTTGAAGTGCTTCTAGAGTAATGCACCATATATACTAGCAACAAATAAATTCTACTAATTTAGAAAAAAAATCACTTCACAATAAAAAAAAAAGTGGGGTGGGGAGACAATGCAGCCAAAAAAAATCCCCCAAAAAATACTATTGAAGAGTCTAATTAAAAACTGGAGATACTGAAATAATCTGATGCAGGGTATAGTTATTCATACTAATGTAATTAAAAATATATAAGTTGGTGTCAAAATATTCTAAAGGTTACTAGCTTTTCAGAAATGATGGATGGAATTTAAAGAAAACTAAATTAAAAATTAAAAAAAAATAGATAACTGGTATTGAAAAACTAGTTAATCATTTAGTTAGAGAGAAATGAAGAGAGAAGCAGTGAAGTTGAAAAATATCCTGAAAGGATATAAATGAAGACAGAAGATCATAAATGTAAAAGAAAAGAAAATATGAAAGGAAAACTTATCAGACACATATACTTAAAATAAGTTGAACTAAATATTCTGGAAAAGAGTATTCTGACTGGTAATTGTAATGCTAAAGTCAAAGATAACTGTGGGTAATATGTTTTACATATGACTATGAGTTAGGAATTCTGAGACTATTTGAGAGGTTAAACAAATAAGCAAATGAATTGAAGGTCGTGATAGACAAGTTTTTCACTTTCAGAGAAAGAAATTACAAATAACAATGGGAAGAAGTAAGCTAGAATGAGACCTGTGGTGGTGAATTAGAGTTATAAATACACACATGCACATACTAGTATTACATATTCCCAATAGTGCTATAACTATGATTATCTTTCAATCAATTATCATGTACCTATCACTTATCTTTCTATTACCTATCTGCCTATCTTGACTATCTTTGAATTCACACTAGCACTTCCAATTCCAATCCAATGACAAAAGAGGGTTTTTTTATTTTTTAAAGTTTTATGAAATTATAATTGGTTTACAATGTTGTGATTATTTCTACTGTACACCGAAGTGATCTGGTTATAAATTTACACACATCCGTTTTTTTCAGGTTATTTTCCTATATAGAATATCAGAGAATACTGGGCAGAAGTCTCTGTTGTCCAGTAATTTCATATACCACAGAATGAATATGCCAATCCCAAACTTCTAGTTTCTATTCTATTCTACTAATATGTGTCTGTTTTTTGTTCTAGGACCATACTGTTTGATTACAATAGCTTCATAATATAATTTAAAATTAGAGAGCGTGATACTTATAGCTCTGGTCTCCTTTTTGAATATTACTTTGGCTATTTGGTGTCTTTTGTGTTTCCATACAAATTGCAGAATTCTTTGTTCTAGTTTGTTGAAAATGCCTTCAGTGTGTGGATCAGAACTGCATAAAAGCTCTAAGTTTCCTATGGAGTATGGTCATTTTAACTACAATAATTCCTCTAATCCATGAGAACAGTATGTCATTCCATTTGTTTATATCATCTTTCTTTCCTCATTGGTGCCTTAAAGTATTCTGGGTACAGCTCTTTACCTTCTTGGTTGTACTATATAATTTATTCTTTTTGATGTGACTGTAGATAGATTTGTTTTCTTTATTTCTGATAGTTCATTGGCAGTGTATAAAAATGTAACAAACATGAAGACAAATGCAATAAAAACAAACATAAATTAGGAGTATGTGACTAACAGATAAAAATTAATATAAATAAAATATATAACCACAATGATTTTCTGTATTGCACAAAGCATTATACCCAATATACCCAGTATGCTATAATAACATATATTTGGACATAATCTGTAAAACACACAAAAATGAAATCACTATATTGCACACCTGAAACTAACATGATATTGTAAGTGAGCTATACTTAAATAAATAAATAAATAAGTGGATAAATAAATAAATAAAATTCTCCCTTTGAAGGTTAGTTATCAGGAAAAAATTGCAACAGTTTTCATTATATTCATTTTGCATCATGATAATTTACTGAGTTAATTTGTTAGTTCTAATAGATTTTCTTGTGCTATCTTTAAGTTAGTCTATATATGACATCACATCATACGCAAAGAGTGAGAGTTTTATTCCTTCTTTTCCAATTGGGATTCTTTTTATTTCTTTCCTTGTATCTGATTTCTTTGGCTGGGGCTTTCAAAACAATGTGAAATGAAAACTAAATCCTACTTGATCATGATATATGATCCTTTTCATGTATTATTGAATTCGGCTTACTAATATTTTGAGAACTTTAACATCTATGTTCATTAATACTATTGGCTGTTTTGTCTTTGTCCATTTTTGGTATAAGGATGATGCTGGTGTTATAAATTGAGTTTCAGAAGCATTGCATCCTCTTCAGTTTTTAGTAATAGTTTGAAGAAGATAAGTTGTAACTATTCTTTACATGTTTTGTAGAATTTATCTATGAAGTAGACTGATCATGGACTTTTTGTAAATTGGGATTTTTTTAAATTACTGTCTCAATTATAATACTCATAAATAGTCTGTTCACATTCTTTATGTCCTCTTAATTCACCCTTGGGAGACTATATTTCTAGGAATTTATTGATTTCTTCATTTTATTGGAGTATAACTATTTATAGTAAGCTTTTATGTTCCTTTGCATTTCTAAAGTTTCCATTGTAACATTCCTCTTTCATTTCTGATTTTATTTATTTACATACTCTCTCTTTTTCTCCATGGGTCTGGGTAAAGTTTTATCAATTTAGTTTCACTTTTCAAAGAACAAAGTTAGTTTCATTGACTTTTCTATTGTTTTTTTTTGAATCACTATTTGTTTCTGCTCTGATCTTTATTTTTTTCTTCTACTGATTTTGAATTTTGTTTGTTTTTCTTTGTCTAATTCCCTAGGTGTAAAGTTAGATTATTTATTTGAGATTTAGTTTGTTTCATGGGGTAAGCTTGTATAACAATCTACTTTCCTCTTAGAATCATTTTTGTTGTATCCCATAGATTTTGGGCCATTGCAATCCCTTATTCATTATTATTTCCTTTTTGATTTTTTTTCAGTGACCCATTGGTTCGGTACCATATTGTTTAGCTTCCCTGTGTTTGTGTTCTTTGAATCTTTTTTCTTGTAATTGATTTCTAGTTTCAAACTATTGTGGTTGGAAAAGGCACTTGACATAATTTACATTATCTTAAATTTACTAAAGCTTGTTTTGTAGCCTAGCATGTGATCTATCCTAGAGATTGTTCTGTATAATTTGAAAATAGATATGAATTCTTTCAGTTTTGGATAAAATGTGGTGCTAAGGTGTCATTTAAGCCATCGTTTAATTACTGATTTTCCATCCACATCTGTCCATTAATGTCAGTGGAGTGTTAACATCCCCTAACATTCCTATGTTACTGCATATTTCACCTTTTTTTTTTTTTTTTGACTTTTGTCCCCTTAGGGTCACACCCACAGCATATGGAAATTCCCAGGCTAGGGGTATAATCAGATCTGTAGCCACCAGGTTATGCCAGAGCCACAGCAATGCAAGATCCGAGCCATGTCTGTGACCTCCACCACAGCTCACAGCAATGCCAGATCCTTAACTTGCTAAGTAAGGACAAGAATCAAACCCACAACCTCATGGTTCCTAGTTGGATTCATTAACCACTGAGGCATGATGGTAACTCCCCCTATTTCTCCTTTTAAATGTGTCAATATTTGTTTTATGTATTAAGTTTCTCTTATGTTGAGTGCCCCAACATTGTTATATCTTCCTGATAGATTCATCCCTTTATCATTATTTACTATCCTTCTTTGTCTCTTATTACAGCTTTTCTTTTAAAGTGTATTTTTTCAGATATAGTTATTGCTACCCCAGCTTTTTATTCATTTCAATTTCCATGGGATTATTTTTTTCATTCCTTCACGTTCAGTCTGTGTGTGTCTTTAACTCTGAAATGAGTCTTTTGTAGGCAGCATATACAAAGGTCTTTTTTTTTTTTAACAATTTAGTCACTTCATGTCTTTTTCTGAAGCATTTCATCCATTTAAATTTAAAGTTATCATTGATAGGTATACCATTATTGACATTTGATTAATTATTTTTGGGTTATTTTTGTTCTCTTCTATTCCTCTCATTTCATTCTCTTCTCTTGTGATTTTATACATAGATTTTTGTGTTATGTGTTTATTCTTTATACTTATTTATTGTGTATATATTATTGTGGTTACCATGAAGTTCTTATATTGTAACTTGTGTATATAAAGTCTATGTTCATGGTAGCTTAAATATAAGCAGATTCAAAAAGCACTACATTTTTATTCCCCCTTTCTGGTGTTTTTGATGTGGTATTTAACATCTTTTTTATTTTGTGTTTCTCTTAATAAATTATCCTAGCTACATATTTTGCTAGGTTTACCTTTACTCTTCATACTAGCTACACAAGCATTTGATTGAACTTTACTATAACCTACTTTTAACAATGAGATATTTTTCTTTCATGTTCTTTATATTTCTAGTTATGTTTCTTCCTTTTCTTTTTAAAGAATTCCCTTTAACATCTTTTTTAAAGTATGGTTTAAGTCTTGTTTTTATGGAAAACCTTTTATCTCTTTTATAATTCTGAATGATAATCTTTCCAGATAGAGTAATCTTGGTTTTAAAATTTTTCCCTTCAGTACTTTGAATATGCCATAACATTCTCTTTTGGCCTATAAACTTCATGCTAAAAAGTCAGCTGATAGTCTTATGTGGCTTCCCCTATGCGAAACCAGCTCTTTCTTTGCTGCATTAAGACTCTTTATCTTTAAATTTTAACATTTTAATTATATTGTGTCCTGTTGCGGGTTTGAGAGTAGGTTTTCCAGCTTTCCCAGATATAAGCGCTGCTGGTCTTAAAAGCTAGATATTATAGGGGACCGTTTTGCCTATGTAGGGCCCCCATACTGGTGAGCCCAGTAGAGAGTCAGACCACTTACTCTTTGAGGAGGATCTCCAGAACTGTAATATTCTTCTTGCCTCTGGGTTGCTGTAACAGGGGTGTGGGTCCTGGCAAGAAAGTGGCTCTGCATCTCCTACAAATGTAGATTTATCTTTTTATCTTTACTTAAGTAAATTTTTATTTATTAGCCTTTAGGTCATTCTCAGAGAAGAGCTCTGGAACTACACGCTGAAAGATTCCTCAGGGGTCAGCAAAAGGAGGGATGCCAGACCATAGTTCAACATGTTAACTTCCCAGAGACACTTGTGCTAGAATCCATCCTGACTGAAGGATGTGCAGGCACACAGGGGAGGGCCCTAAGTCAGGCCAAAGCCAGATGATTGGCCAAAGGAAGTCTGGAAAGACTGCCCCTTACAAGTTTTTTAAAAAACTTCAGAGGTCCTGTCGTGGCTCAGTGGTTAACAAATCCAACTAGGAACCATTGAAGTGTGGGTTTGATCCCTGCCCTTGCTCAGCAGGTTAAGGATCCAGCATTGCCATAAGCTGTGGTGTAGGTTGCAGATGCAGCTCAGATCCCATGTTGTTGTGGCTCTGGTGTAGGCTGGAAACTGCAGCTCTGATTCAACCCTTAGCCTGGGAACCTGCATATGCTGCAGGAGCAGCCCAAGAAATGGCCAAAAATAAAAATAAATAAATAAATAAATAATAAATAAAATACTTCCAAATCATGTGTTGCTCTCTCTCTCTCTTCCTCTCTCTCTACCTCTCTTGCTCTTTCCATCTGTCTGCCTTTCTCTTTTCCTCTCCACCCCCCAGCTCACCTGTGCCTGTGCTTTTTCCATACCTATCTTCTTTCTCTTACCTCCTAAAAAACCTTGCTTGTGCTTTTTTCATACCTATCTTTTCTCTCCTCTCTATTTAAATAAACACTTATTTGTCTCACTACCCTCTGTCTCTTTGCTGAATTCTTTCTCCAAGGGGACAAAGTCCTGGGGACCTACATCATGTAGTTATGGTTCAGCATTCTTATCCAACAGCCACCAGAGAACAAAACAATTTCATATTCATAAATTTAATCAAGCATTAAAATATTTACTTACAATCAATAATACTGTATTATACACCTAATATTTTTATGCAATTAGATGTCATGTTAAGTGTTCTCATGAGGAGTTCCCATTATGGCTCAGTGGTTAACGAATCCAACTAGGAACCATGAGGTTGTGGGTTTGATCCCTGGCCTCATTGAGTGGGTTAAGGATCCAGCATTGCTATGAGCTGTAGTGGAGGTCCCAGATGTGGCTCAGATCCCACGTTGCTGTGACTGTGGCAGAGACCAGTGGCTACAGCTCCAATTATACTCTGAGCTTGGGAACCTCCATATGCCACAGGTGCAGCCCTAGAAAAGACAAAAAAAAAGTGTTCTCATGATACAATAAAATAAAAAAATATATTTGCAGGTCAGTGAATCACCTTCAATTACAGTGTAATGTATTATTTTGACACAAACATTTTTTAATTAAAATGATGTTCTATGTACTGTATTAGATTCTTGAAGGTCAAAAACAAGTTTGGCATATTTAATATTGCCCCATAAATATCCATAAAATTAAAATATAATAGCGAAGAAAAATACTAAGTTAAAATAAGGCAATGTATAACAACATCAAGATTGTTAATTTTAAAATCATTTAATATAACATATAGTAATAATCATTTATTTAAAATGTACATGCCAGTCCATCCACTGAAAAATAAGCTTTACATATATTAATTCCTTTGAATCTTCCATTGAATTTCATGACCTTGATACTATTAAAGATTACAGGTTAGGTATTTTTGAATATTCTTCAGTGAGAGTTTGTAGGATGTTTATTCATGGTTAGATTATGCATCTTTGGCAAAAGTGTGTTGTGTTCTTCTCATTGAATACTATAAGGTATCATATGATTATGATTTGTCTCATCATGAATGATTACTTGATTAAGATTATATCTGCTAGGTCTCTCCATTATAGATTGACTTATAGATTGACTCTGTTTCCCCTTATATTTAAAAATATTTTGTGGAACGATTGGCCAACAGGAACCTTCTATATAGCACACGTATTTCTACCCAATATTCTGTGATATTCTAGGTAGGAAAATAATACAAAAAAGAATGGATGTGTGTACATGTATAATGGAATCACTTTGTTGTATAGCAGAAATTATCACAACATTGTAAATCAAGTAAACTTATAAAACTTGAAAAAGTGAAAAAAGGTAAGATTACTGTAAAATGAGGTGTTTGACTTTTGTCAAACCGTAATTTTTTTGTGGAAAAAATGCTTGAAACTATGTAAATATCTTTTTCCTCATCAATTCATTTGTATGATTGTGTCATAGTGTTCTCGTTAAAACTAGTTAAACTGGTAAAAGTCCCATTTTTAACAATTGCAATGCTCAGATTGTACTAAATTTGGTTTGTGGAAATATCACCAAGCTTTTTGTGTCTCTTTAGCATGTCTTCATCACTCTTTGAGTAATTCTTTACTTTCTTTCACACAAGATATTTCAAAATTATGTTGTTTTTTTTTCCCTGACATTGAATGGAACCAGTGATTTCTCTAACAGTCCTGGGTTTTTTTTAGAGGAGGGTGATATTTGATAACTGAGATCTAGCCTCTGCATACAATGTGGTTTACAGGCCCTCTGACACTGAACAGGGACTATACAGAGAGATTAATATGAATTTATATTGTAACTTCCAATTTTAAAACTGGGCTAAGTTTATTTTGTTCCTTTCCATATTTTAACTCCTTTTAATGACAGTGAAAATATCATCTCCCATTGTCTCTAATATATTCACTTACTCAACTGATAGCCAATTAGTTTGCTAGCGCTGCTTCACCAAAATACTACTGACTGGGTAGCTTAAAAAATAGAGATGTATTTCCCCATATTTCTGAAGGCTACAAGTCTGAGATCAGACTTCTGTAGGAGTGGTTTCTTCTAAGGGTTGTGAGGGAAGGATCTCTTCCAGGCCTCTCTCCTTGACTTACAGATGGCTGTCTTCTCCCTGTGTCTTCACACTGTCTTCTCTCCTTACATATTTGAATCGAAATTTCCTCTTCTTATGACATCAGTTATATTAGATCAGGGTCCACCCTAATGACTTCATTTTAACTTAATCACTTCTGTAAATACACTATTGCCACATTCTAAAGTATTGGGGGTTATGACTTAAGCATGCCTAGTGGGAGGACACAATTCAGCCCATAAAACCTTGTAAGTGTAACTAACTTTTCACTGTCATCCCTACACCATTTTCTGTCTAGCCATCCTCCTCACCTCTCTTGAACTGACAACATGTGCTGGACTGTTATTCTCTCTCAGAAACACTCTGAGTTTGCTCTGACACTCTGCAGAGATCAGCCTTATACCTGTAAACTCTCCAAACTATCTGAGCTCTAACATCTTGTTCTAGGCTGCACCTTGAACAGGATCCCCTCTTTATTCCACTCCAGGTGAATCCTCCAATATAGTAATCCTCTAAAGCCCTTTCAAATCTGACATTCCTTACCAGGGAATTATTTGTTGACTTTTGAACTGCTAAAATATTTAAAATATCTTTGAACCATACTCAAGAAGTGAGTTTTCAAAGAATTTTGTTTTCCAAGAGGACAATTCTTTCTGTTTCAAGTCATACATATTTTGGGGAGGTGAAATGATTAAAATGGCACTTACCAGATTTCCAAATCAGAAGGGGTCAAATGAAGTAGCCACCAAGAAAACATTATCCACTGTCAGGTCAGGTGTTCCTAGTGATTTCTGACCCTCTGGAAATCATGTGAGCTCTGGTAACATCTTTTATTGCAAACCCTTACACTGAACCAACCTTGAGTGAAAATTCCATTTTCAGTTTTTATTCTTCCCTTCCCCCCCCAAAAAAAAGACATTTAATTTTAATTGTCAGGTTGTCAGTTGCAGGGAGATAAATTTTCTGTTTCATGTGGGTCATTATACTATATGTTATGGGTCTTGGATTTGGAACTAAAAGCAATAACTGGATGAAGTTTTGGTTTATCTCCCTTTTGTATGGAAAAGTATATTTTGAATAGAAGTGATCAGTTGTGTGTGTGTGTGCGTGTATGTGTGTGTTTAGGGCCACACCTACAGCATGTGGAAGTTCCCAAACTAGGGGTCTAATCAGAGCTGTAGCTGCTGGTCTATGCCACAGCCACAGCGACATGTGATCCAAGTCACATTTGTAACCTACAAGACAGCTTGCAGCAATACCATATCCATAACTCACTGAGTGAGGCCAGGGATTGAACCTGCATTCTCATGTATACTAGTTAGGTTTGTTACCACTGAGCCATGACAGGAACTCCACAAGTGATGTTTTGAAGATGCATGCTTATAGAGACCAAAGTGGGTCCCATCCACTAAGGACTTTATTTTCTGACTCTGGATGAGAGGGTACAGGAATCAAGGAACTTGAATGGCCAGTGAAAATATTGTGCCAGTAAGTAAATAAAACAAAATGAAGCCTACTTAACCTATGGACTTCCGATTATATGACATGTTTATTTCATTATTTTATTTTATATTTTAATTTTTTTGACCTATAGCATGTAGAAGTTCTCAGGCCAGAGATCAAAGCCATACCACAAAAGGGACCCAAGTCACTGCAGTGACAACACTGGATCCTTAGCCCATTGCACTACAAGAGAATTTCTGTTTCATTATTTTAACTTGAGGTTTATATTATTAACTGAGTCAGAAATTCAGGAATCCCGGTAATAATGTATCTTCAATAAAACATAGCCATAAATTAACAAAACTAACATAAATAGTATAACCTGTCAGGTGCTTTTAGTAACTTTTTCTATTAAAAAATATTTTTGTATGAAAAATAGCATGCACACATAAATATCCACAGATACAATAGTGTAGCTTTCCAGCTATTCCTACCTTTTGACATGCTATAGTGTAGCTTTAAATATTTTGGCTTATATATAGAAGGATAATGTTATTATCTGATGTTTGAGTATTTTCAGCTTGCATTGTTTGTGATTTCATGTAAATGATTCCATGTATTTGTAGTTCATTTATTTTGTTATATAAATGGATCACGATTTTTTCTTATATGTGTGATAGTCATTTGATTCATGTGCAATTTTAGGTTTTAACACATAATGATGTTTCACATATGTTGTGCATAACTTTTGGTATAAACATGCCATGCTCTACTTGAGATATACTCAATTATTTATATATATATACATATATATAGTAGTTAATTAGCATTTCACTACTTAAGAAATTTCTAATTCCATAAATTTAGAAAGCTTAACCTTCTATAGCCTATAAAACCATGAAAAAGACTTCCGGAAATTTTTAAATTTAAAGAGCTAGGCTTTTGATCTTTTGATTCATTATCATGGCCTTTTACAGGTGACAATGAATCCCTAAGAGGTATGTTATGAATCTTACAAGATAACATAGGGTTTTAAATTACTTCACTTTCTGGGTCATTTTAAATGACTTTGTACAACTTTTAGACTACATTGCATGTTGTCTTGTAATGGTAACTGATGATATGTTACTAAGAAGAAAAAATATAATCTAGAAAACTAAATCAAATGATAAAAGTTAGTATAGCTCAATGCCTTTGATTAATGTGTTTTGAGTTTTAAGATCAGAAAGAACCCCCCCAAAAAAGCCCTTTTCTCCACATAAGTCTTTTGAAATGTTGATTTTAATAAATAGTCGTAGCAAATTAAAAAAAATTAACTTGGAGTTCCCAGCTCAGCTCAGTTGTTAACAAACTTGACAAGTACCCATGAGGATAAGAGTTCGATCCCTGGCCTTGCTCACTGGGTTAAGGATTCGGTGTTGCCCTGAGCTGTGGTGTAGGTCACAGATGCAGCTTAAATCCCACGTTGCTGTGGCTGTGGCTGCGGCATAGGCCTGCAGCGACATCTCTGATTTGACCCCTAGCCTGGGAACATCCATAAGCCATGAATGCAGCCCTAAAAAAACAAAAGACAATAAATAAATAATAAAAAATTAACTGTAGTTATGATTTATTTAACTCATTTATTAGACTTGATTGGACTGATTATTTCCATCAGGCAACATGCTAAGTTAAAATATATACCATAAAATTAAAATGTATTAATACAAACAAATTTCACCAAGATTATTTAGGCTTTAAGGGGAAACTCATTTCTCTCATAGATTCAACATGTAACTTGAGATATTGATATAATTGAGCTGGTCTTACTAATCTTTCAAAAGTTGATTTAATTCTGTATTTTCTTTTTCTTTTCTTTTTTTTTTTTTTTTTTTTTTTTGTCTTTTTGCCATTTCTTGGGCCGCTCCCGCGGCATATGGAGGTTCCCAGGCTAGGGGTCTAATCGGAGCTGTAGCCACCAGCCTACGCCAGAGCCACAGCAACGCGGGGTCCGAGCCGAGTCTGCGACTTACACCACAGCTCACGGCAACGCCAGATCGTTAACCCACTGAGCAAGGCCAGGGATCGAACCTGCAACCTCATGGTTCCTAGTCAGATTCGTTAACCACTGAGCCACGACGGGAACTCCTAATTCTGTATTTTTATCTTGATATACAAGAGAACCTGTAAGTAAAATTAATTAGGTGCCATTATATTGCACATACGTTCTAAAATTTGGGAACTTTTTGAATACTGTATGCTGCTAAGCAGCTCTGTCAAAATTCTAAACAAGATCCATTTTAAATATAGAAAACATCTCTATGCAGGTCTAAGGCCACTTGGTAACTAATTTGAAGTAATGAAAAACAAATTAAAGAAAAGAGTTTGACAGAGAGTCATTATTCCATACATATTCCATACATTGTGGCACAGCAGAAATGAATCCGACTAGGAACCATAAAGTTGTGGGTTCAATCCCTGACCTTGCTCAGTGGGTTAAGGACCCAGCATTGCTGTGAGCTGGGTGTAGGTCACAGATATGACTTGGATCTGGTTTTGCTGTGGCTGTGGCTAGACTGGCAGCTGTAGCTCCAATTAGACCCCTAACCTGGGAACCTCCATATGCCGTGGGTGCAATCCTAAAAAGACAAAAAAAAAAAAAAAAAAAGAAAATCTTGGTTTTAAATACTCTTTTCTTATCTCACTTATCTTAAAGCTATGGATATTAGATTTTAATATTTCCATAACTCAATTTTCCTATTTTCAAAATGAAGTTTTTGATCTTAGAACAGAATAGTAGTAGCAGTATTGAAAATTTATCAATAGATCCTAATAGATTTTGCACATTATTGTTAGCCAGTAAACGATTGTCATTGTTTCAATCATTCACTCATACATTCAGGAAAATTAATTACACATTTATGTGAAAGCGCTATAAAATCTTTAAAAGATAAAAAGTTTGAAAAAGACAACTTCTGACTCCAGAAGTCCATGCTCTGACAGAGACAAACAAAAGTTCAAGAAGTTACCATATAATATTATATAAGGATATTGAGCTGGTATAGATTATGAGGTCCATGAACATGTCTTATCTGTGCTATGATATTAATATCTTCCCTCTAAGACTAGTGCATATATATTGATCCACATGGAATAATGCATATGCTGCTCAGTGCCTGGCATGGAGTGAGAAAGCAGTGATTTTTGTTGCAAGAACAAGCTGTAGTTAACATTTGTTTCATAATTACTATGTTCACATTAACATTCTAAGTGGTTTTATATATATTAACTGATTTTATTTTTATAACATGGAACTTTTTCCATTTTACAATTGTGGAGATCAAGACATAAGGATGATAAGCTATGTATCTAGTATGGAGAATAAGGAATAGAAACTAGGTGAGTTAATTATATGATGTGAAATTTAAAAACAGAAACTCTGGAATTTTGTATCTTTAAACAGCTATTATTTTCCATAATATGTAGTGGAGCTGAAGATTTGGCCACGTTTTGGCAGTCATCTCTAATGAACTAAATGTAATTTGGGGTGGCTGGAAGACTCACTTTCAAGACTGCTTCTTCAGGCTTATGTTGGCACCCAGGTGCTCCCTAGCCACTCTGTGTATCTCATATTCTGGGGAGATTTCATGAGACTTGGGATTCTGACCCAAGAATGGTCTCAGAGTATTTGCTCTTCTGACATGGTAATTAACTTCTAAGAGGCAGTGAAAGAAAGCTGTCAGGCCAGTTAAGTGTTACATATCTCTTCTGTCACATTATATTGATCAAAACAATCATAAAGTCCACGCAGTCTCAAGGAGCTTGATAAATAACAAGTCCTCCTTGATGGGAGAGTGGAAAATCACATTGTAGGAGGGCATGTGGTATGGGGAATATTTTTGAGGCCATCTTTGTAAAACCATCTTCCAACACCAAGCAGAGTGATTACAACAATATCTTTATTCACAGTATTATAACATACTATATCAAATTTATGAGCTCATTCACATACTCTTGTGTTCAAGAGTTTTCCAAGCCATGAACACAATTTTGAAGGCATTTTCTAAGACAGTGATGTAAGGAAATGATATTAAGACCAGAGAGGAAAAACATGGGAAATGCAAAGAGAATCAAAGGTTCTTCTGAGATTTTTTAGTTTTTTCTTTTTTTTTTTTTTCTGTTGCTTTTTGGTTATTTTTGGTTTTGGAGGATACTCTGGAAAAACAAAACAAAACAAAATAAAAATGCACTGACTTTAAAATGACCAAATTTCTTTTTAATGGATTTGATAATTACTCACTGATATGTATGCTATTTCTTGTCAGTGAATTCTTTCTTGTAGTTAAATTCATGATATTACATTTCACTGTTTTTTACCACATATTTAAAATAATGGAAACTGTCAAATCTGCCATATTTTTAAAAACTGGCATTGAGGAATATGCGTAGGTTGCAAAAATTTTCTATTATCCTTAAAAACCCTTACAGTTCTGAATTATCCTTCTATGATTATCTTTGACTTTTATCTATAAATCTGATGTAATTAAGAAAATACAATACAAATTTCAATTTTATTTTATTTTTATTAACAAAACCCACTTAGTGTCTTGAAAGTTATATCAACATGCAGGTGCTGCAGGGAAAAGGATTTTTGTTTTGAACAGGGGTAAATTCTACATGGAAAAAGTAGTATTTAGAATACATGTGTGGAATAACAGAATCATTTATTTTCTCTGCCATAGAAAAATAGACTTGGAGAAGGAGGTAAATCTTGAGTTACATTCAGTAAGAAGACAGAAACTAGGAAACAGTGACCATTGCAGATTTTGCAACAAAGTGAATTGTAAGAAGCAGAACAGAGTACATGGGAAATACAGTAGGAAATAGTGAAGGGGCAATTTTCATAAGAGATCCATTCACTGAGTACAAACATTCCATGAACACCTGTATTGTTCTAGGAACTGTTCCAGATGTGGGGGATAATGTCATAAACAAGATAGATCATAGCAATAGGCTGCACTGGAGCAGTTAAGATGAGCATGAGACAACAGGTAATGCCAACATTGTACCTTGAATTTGAGAAAAGGAATCCAGACCCTAGATACAAACAGGGAAGAGAGTGAGGCCCTATCCCGTAAACTCAGATTGGTTTGTCTGTTTGTTTGTTTATAGTATTCAAAACTCACAGTTTAAAAAAGACCAACCCAGACTAAGCATCATTGGCACAATCCATCATGAAGTAATCCATAGGCTCTAGACACCCTGGAGGCTCTTGGATGTTTGGTAAGACCTTCTTTCCTTTTTGAGAGAAACAAGCAGAACGCCACCACAAATCTAGGGGTGCAGTCTTGAAGGATGTTTCCACTCAGAAGAAGCTCTTACTATTTTCTTTAAGAACATTTAGTATTGTTTTTGTCAAGACTTTACTTTTCTTAGTCTATATTGTTTTTAAAATCCAATTATCAGACTGTAAGTAAACTAACATTGTTTTTCTTTTTTATTTAACTAACATCAAAGAAGTTCAGTAATTCTGCTTATTCTTCAGGAAAAGAAAATTTTCCCTAGAGAAAGGTTATATGCTTTGCATACAACTGTTTCTATTCTGAGAACTGCCTTTTAACATTTTATGGTATTTTGTGAAGTGTAATGTATTATTATTATTATTTAATAGAATGGAAGTGTTCTGTGACTTTGTGCTGCAAAGGAATTGTGTTTGAGCTTGCTTATCAGGAACTGTTTCTCATTTTCCTTCATGTAAATATTTTATATTTTAATATTTATATTTAGTCACTTAATGCACATGAAATTAATATATGTGAATATGGTGACTTTAGGAATATGATTTGATTTTGCTATATTGTATTCACAATGATAGTCACCATACACACACACCATTATACCCTTTATTAGGAAAATTCAGCCTCTTTTCAATGATCTGCAATGCCACCTCTCTGAATAGATCTCATTCTAGTCTCTTCATTCTGTAGTATTGACCTATTTTCCAATTCATTTTTAGTATATCTATGTCATGTCTTTTTTAGACTTTTCCTTCTTGTCACTCTTGGTTGTCTGTCCCACACCTGGATTTTAGAGTCTTTTTGTTAATTTACTAATCCACATATAGAGAAAACACAGTTTGCAATATTTCCAGAACACCCTAATTATCAAAGAGGGGATGGTTTAATACAAATATAAATTTTACGTTTTAGTAAAACACACTGTTGGGGTTAAATACTACCCTTTTACTTCCCTCTAATTATGAACTCTGTGCCCTTTGACAAATCACTTATATTCTTGGAAAACCACTTTCTTTACCCAGAAAAGGGGGATGTTAATCATACCATGAAGTTAACATGTATAGAAATTTGTATACAGTAAACATTTAATAAATGTAGTATTAGTTACTAAAACATATAAACCCAAAACATTCTATTTTCTTGACATTCCAAGAAGTGCACATTAAAAAAGTAAAAGAGGTCTTAATACTCAAACATTTACGAAGTTTATAGGGGAGCCAAGTTGAATATATTCATATTTGTCAGCATACAAGTACTCTGAAATGTTGAATTGTAATTTACTGCAAGGAAAACATTAAGAAAAATACATGTGGTAATGATGTAGTACAGTGGAAAAATAATATTTAACAACCTGAGACTTGGAGGCAAATTGGAGTAAACCAAGCGCAGAGTATGTACGGGGCAGGGATGTGAAGAGATATGTTACCATAAGAGCATTCTAGAAAAGAGAATAGTGTACAGAGTCGTCAAGTCAATAAAGAATTTGCTATATTACTAAAGGCATGCTGATAATGAAAGGCTTTTCTTAAATTTTGCTCTTAGATTTTAAAATTTATATTTCCCCTTTACAAAGAACAAAAGAGAATAACTTAAGCTTTTTTTTCTTTACAACATGTCTACCTATATATATCCTACTTTCTTTCTGATTGTTTAAGCTACATTATAACTTTTTTTGAAACTTTTGCATTTCACATTATTTTTAATTGTAGATTCCAATTTTCATCTAATGATGGGAAAAGACTTAGGTTGGTTTCTCTTTATTTGTTCTCCATAAATATTTTATTTGATAAATATATCATGATATATATTATATATATTTATAGTAATATGTTATACTATTAATACATATTACTACATTTCATTATATAATACATACAAAATTATAATATATAATTTATAACATAGTAGTTAAGGGTAGTCAGTAGAGGTTTTGCAATGGGACTACCAAGGTTCATATGCTGGCTTTGCCATGTAGTAATTTTGTCTATTCTGGCAATTTTCTAAACTTCAGCATGCTTTTTATATTATTGTACTATAATAATGATGATGGTAATGTCTAGCTATAAGATTGTTGTGATGTTTTAGTGAGTTAATAAGCCTAAGCAGTGACTTGCATTTAATACAAACTGAAAAATTATAGCTATTATTGTTTTCTCATTGACATTTTTAATGATGTATTGCCTTGTTATTTTTAAAATAAAGCAAATATTGAGTATCCTGAAATTGATAACCTTTAACTCAAATAACCAGAATTTTTTGAAAAGTGTATTTGTTGTAGCAAGTTAACAATGATGCTGGTACCAAAACTTACTAAGATTTTACTGAAAACAGCAATAGCAACTTCAATATCTAAATTGAAATCTGGGGGAGTTCCCGTCGTGGCACAGTGGTTAACGAATCCGACTAGGAACCGTGAGGTTGCGGGTTCGGTCTTTGGCCTTGTTCAGTGGGTTAACGATCCGGCATTGCCATGAGCTGTGGTGTAGGTTGCAGACCCGGCTCGGATCCCGCGTTGCTGTGGCTCTGGCGTAGGCTGGTGGCTACAGCTCCGATTCGACCCCTAGCCTGGGAACCTCCATATGCCGTGGGAGCGGCCCAAGAAATGGGAAAAATAAATAAATAAATAAATTGAAATCTGGGATTAATATAATTTTTATCACATATTTATTAATTAAATTATTTAAAATACTAAATGTTTACTACATAATATACATTTGATATTTTTAGATTCTAAAATAAATATGAGAGTTCCCTGTTTGCCTAGCAGTTAAGGACTCAGAGTTGTTACTGCTATGGCTCAGGTTACTGCCCTTACCTGGGTTCAGTCCCTGGCCAAGGACCTTCAGCATGCTACGGGTGCAGCCAAAAGAAAAGAAGTAAAAAAGTCAAATGTGTTTCATAATGATGACTATCCTTGAATAAAAATAATTTTGTATAAAATATAGTCAATATTGGCTGTATGTAAGCTATAGTCAATATTTTATAATAATATAAATGGAGTATAACCTTTAAAAAATCGTGAATTACTATACTGCATAACTGTAACTGGAATAACATTCTACGGGATCTATACTTCAATAAAAAATAAATAAATAATTTTTTAAATTAAGAAGAAAAATTTTTAAACATTTGCCATTTGAATACAAACAGTAATATATCTGAGGTAAATATTTAAGTAAATTTTCAATATTCCACAGTTACCAACATTAACATTATGAATTAATATAATGAGTATAGGTTTATCTTTATTTGCTGATTGATTTTCAGGGCTTTTGTGAATAATGAATGCTACTTTAAGGATAGAAAGAATATTATAATGCTAAAAATTTGTAAATATGACTTCACAAAACTTCAGATTCTGGAATTTATGAAATGCTTCTACAGCTGAGTTTCAATTATTGGTCAATTAATTTGATTAAGCAATGTTTTGACATTTCAGGGAGGAATACTCTGCTGAGCACTTGCTTATTTTTCATATCTTTTACATTTTTTTTCTGTACAACAATGTCATTAACTTGTTTTTAATTTAATTGTGTGTATATTGTATCCAAATTTAAATTTAATAAGTTCCAAATCTAAAATTGAACATTAAAGTTGTTGCTTCTAGTGATAACAGGTACAGATTTTATAAATATAGAAAGAAAATCTTTAGACATTCTGACTTCTAAATTATGAGACTAATTAAATGCTTATGTTGGCTAAAGTAAATCAACAATATATTTAATTTAACTTTGAAGAAAAATAACAAATTAAACAACATTTCAGAAATTATGTTGCTAAAGATCATGCCTTAAAAATAAGGTAATGTATTGAAATTCTCTTGGAATAGAACCCCTGCTTTCCCAGTGTCACATTCTGGTTCAAGTTTCACACATTCAATGTTTATAAATGCGTGGAGTGCATTACATACAGAAGTGGGAAAGCAGACATCAAAACATCTGAGAGAGACTTTTTAAAGTTGTGGAAAATTGAAAGAAAAAATTTTGTATCTACTGAAAATAAAGAGAAAGCTGAAAGAAATGACAGGGCCAAAAGCATGTTCTATATCATATTTGTTTTTGTCTTCATATAGTCAAAAAAAAGTGGGGATTAGCAGGATACATAGCTGAGTCTTGTGACCCTGCATTACTAAGATGATAATGAATGTTGAAATACATAGTTTTAAACTATCCTGGCCTAAAGAAATCAGTTGCTTCAATAATTACATTTAATTTGTAAAAAACACACATGCTCACACTGTGATCTCTCTTTCTAAACCTCTCTGCTTCCTCCTGCCATTCTTTTCCTGCAACACCACATATTTGACATGTTCCTAATGCTCTTTGGTTACTAAAATAATTTCCCATACTCTCTCTCACACTGCTTCACAACCTCTCCTTAACTACACCCTGCTCTTCCTTCATCTAATTTTTGAATAAACTACTTTATCTTGTTTAAAAAGTACACACTTCCAAAGTATTTGTATTTACAAAGAAACACAGGTTCACATTTTTCTCAATCATAGCTTAAGAACATTGATATTATATTTATTTTATCATAGATTCCCAGGAATGCAATCAGTATACAGAGCATTTTTTTAAATGTAGATACATTTATAGAAAGAATGCTAACAATCATCTTTCCTTTTTATCCATACAAATTAATAAATATTATTGCTAAAATAATAATAAAAATTATTGCACAATATATGAAGTAAAACAAACTAAATATTATTTTACTTTCACACTTGTAACTTTGTGATATTATTTTTATTTTTAAAAAGGTACATGAATTTAAATTTTCATTAATTCTATTTTACATAAGTTAGACATATCTATATTTTTGAACCTATATATCCAACAATAAATCAAAATATCGTGTGATTTTTATTACAATAAATGTCATATCTGGTTTTATTTTTTCTCCTTTATTGCCATAATAATTACACTTTTATTTTGTTTCTCTAGTATTTACAATATTTGTTGTTAAACAGTCATAGTCTTGGAGTTCCCCTTGTGGCTCAGCAGGTTAAGGACCCGAAGTTGTCTCTATGAGGATGTGGGTTAGATCCCTGGCCTTGCTCTCTGGGTTAAATATCTGGCATTGCCACAAGCTGTGGGGTATATTGCAGAAGCAGCTCAGATCCAGTGTTGCCATGGCTGTGGCATAGGCCTCAGCTGCCACTCCAATTTGACCCCTGGCCTGGGAATTTTCATATGCTGCAGGTATAGCCATGAAAAAAAAATCTTAGTCTACCTTCAAAAAATATAATGTTTTACATCTAGCGTACAAACATGCAACTAGTTATGTCCATTTCTCCCCTCCTAGCATTTATGCTATTGTTAATTTTATTCCTGTAGGTAACAAAAACCCTACACTAGAATATTATTGTCTTTTAGTCAAATAACCATTTTAAAAGATTAAAATAGTGAAAAAATATTTTACATGTACACACATATTTAATATTTCCAAATTGCTGTATTCCTTTGTGTCAGTTCACTTGGTATCATTTTTCTTCTGACTGAAGGATTTTCTTTAATGTATACTATAGTTATTGTTTGCTAATACAGTTTTTTTGGCAGCTAAAACAAGTTTTTATTTGCCTTCTTGAATTATAGAGGGTTTTTAAAGATATAAAATTTAAATAACCCAAAAATTTCTATCAGTCTCATGTTTGTCCATTTCTATAAAATGAATTTTTTTAAGATTTTATTTTTGTCACTTATTTTGAAAATAGTGATTATGATGTAGTTTAGTGTAGCTGTTATCTTTCTTCTGCTTTGGATTCATCATTTTTTTCTATCTCTTTTCTTATTGAACAAAATATGACACACAATATTATATGGAACAGCACCGGTAGGAGTGCATGCCTGGCTCTTTGAACTTAAGGCATTCAGTTTCTCACCATTACATATGGTATTAGCTACAGGTCCTGTCCTTTGTATTAATAGATTAGGATAAAATATTCGTATTTCTAGTTAGTTGTTTAAGCAGACTTAATATTTTAAAAATATGACATATTAGAGTTTTGAACATGTGTCAAATTAGCTGCAATATTTTTGACTGTTCAGTTAAAGCTAGGGTTTCTGAGGCCATTCAATGAAGTCCCAAAGTGTGTGGGACTTCATATTACCCATATTATAGGTATGAATATGATATATTGATGACATTTAGCCGGGGGGGGGAGAATGATTAATATAAATATTATTTACATATATTTGTTATTATGATATTTTATATAATATTGTATAATGTTTATTATAGCATTTTTATATATAGCATATATTTATTTTTAGATGGGAAATTAAAATTTACTTTACACATTGGGAATTACTAAAGAGTAGGACTAAAGGAAGAAAGTGGTGTTTGTTGGGCATATAGTTAAGAGGTAGAGTTGACCATGAGTTATCTCTTCTGTGCTACATATTGAGGAGACATGAGAGCAGCTGCCACTTGCTGTGAAGAGATATCCAGGAAATAAAGAATGTGGCAGTTTGAAAGGGGTCTTAATTGTCAATATCTCCATCTCACAGCTGGATAAATGTGTGGCATAGTTTATGTGGAGCAGGCTGATGGCAAATTCAGTAATTATGGGTAGTCAAAGCTTGAGAGGCTAATTCAATTCAAGATATGTAATGCTGAATGTCTATATAAAGATCTAAAGAGCTAGGGAAATGGGTTTGGATTTCCTTTGTCATTTAATCTTTTGGAGGGCAGCAGATTAAGCATTGTTAGCATAAAAGAGTTAGGGGGGTGATGGATGTTGAATAGTGTGGGAAAGGGAGTGAAAGAGGAGAGAGAAGAATAATTGATTTGAGCACCAAGAGGCCAATAGATTCTGTTATATCTAGGAAAAAAACACAGCTATGTTACTTTGGTAAATTCACCTGTTAGATGAATGATGCTAGAAAATTTTAGCCTCGGAGATATTGCGGAAGCATTGCAGAGAGGCTGAACATTATATAAGTTAGAATTACAGAGGCCAGTTTACAGTTTTAAAGGTATCACAAGGAGGGGTGAATCACAGGGCAAACAAACTGAATGCCTGGATAATCACTCTAGTCTGGCTGGAACCACCTTTTAAAACAGGACTCAGTAGTGCAGTCACTGGAGAGCTGAGGGTGTCTGCAGTCTTTCCCAGCTCTAGCATAGCTGGGCTGAGTCTTTCCCAGCTCTAGCAAAGCTGGGACTCTTAGTGGTTGGTTAAAAGACAAGGACAAGGTCATCTCCAGAGGTAAGGTCTTAGATTGTGTCAAAGTCCTCTGAGGTGGTGCCTTCCACCAGCAATCTCTCCCACTAGAGCAAAATGGCATGGACTATCCTTCTTAGGTAGACACCAGCTATAATTGATATGATCATGATTTAGTAGCTCTGTACTGTTATAATATGGCTGAGCTGCTTGTAGACTATGAAGGCAATTTAGGTATGTGAACTTGACTTTGAAATACATCAAGAGCTTTTGGGGATATACACTTAGCAAATATGATGCTGGCATCTGTGATACTGTCATAAATGGACCAAAGCACAATGATCCAACTGGCACCATTAAAGAACCAGTTAAAAGTAGCTGGATCTAAAAGCTTCTAACAGACAAAGGTTTTGTCCAGACTGGTGATGAGAGGGGTTCTGATACAAATATATTTAAAGTTACAAGGCTTCATTTAGGTGGATGTGGATGTGTCAGGATATTAGTCAATTAAAATATCCAAGGTTGAGTCTGGGTCCACAGCATTATCCTGTAGGCAGGTGCTCCAATTTATTAATTATCAGGAGACTTTTATTTTAGCTGATGGTTGGTAGGTGAAAAGCAAGCCAGTGAAGTCCTTGGCTGTAAGGCTTGTTAATACCAAACTTAATGGCATGTGGACCTTTGCATTGCCCTTTTTGGTTAAAACAATGGGCTTATTTGAAAGGTCTGAGCTTCCAGATCATACACCAGTGAAAACAGTAATAAAAGACAAAGAGCCAGCAGAATAGTGTGCCACTTTATCTTATTGGGCTTTATTGTTTGATGTTTCTTTCCTTCCAGCAGGAATTACTACCGAAGAGGAATCATCTCATTTTTATCATGGTGGAATGGGGTCTTGTTTCCATAATTATTTTTAATGTGATTTTTATTTGTTATGTATCGCTTCTCAGCCTTTTGGCTAAGATCAATTGTATTTGCTATGTGCAGTTGATTTTCTCCCTTCTTGATTGCAATACTGTCTATAGAAATGGCCCTGGAGCAATAACTTCCACTTCCTAAAGATAATCAGAGAGAGAAGTGAGATTAATCATCCATCCCGTATAGAATGAATAGTGTGCAAATTTTTTTAAATGGTGAAAATTTAGGTTCAAATGGATCCAGTACCAAGTAGGGCAAATGCCAGGCCTCTAGGGCAATATCTCATTAATGCGTGTCATAAGAATATCCATCCTTAATCTGGCTTCCAGCTCCTGTGGGATGGGTGATATTGAAAATTTATATTCATAGGAAGAGTTTTTATTAAAGGGCCTCTTGTAAGGAATCCTCCTAATTATAAAGATAGGGCCTGTCCCCCTTTAAATATTGAAAAGCATCATGAGAAGGTACAGTAAAATTAGCATGTGGGATAAGTCTGCCCAAAGATCTGGAATTAAGAGAAATTAGGGCTTGGTACAAACTGAGACTCATTTAAGAGAACATTTGCCAGACTGAAATTTTAAAAGCAGTTGTTCAAGAATATTGTTATATATTTTAATTAAACCAGTTGCCTGGGGGCAATATACCAGATGGAAATTTTATTGAATAGCCAGTTCCAGAGCCAATTGTTGCACTGTATGTGCTATGAAATGGGAATCTTTTTTTTTTTGTCTTTTTGCCATTTCTTGGGCTGCTCCTGTGGCATATGGATGTTCCCAGGCTAGGGGTCGAATCAGAGCTGTAGGCACTAGCCTACACCAGAGCCACAGCAATGCGGGGATCCGAGCTGCGTCTGCAACCTACACCACAGCTCACGGCAATGCCGGATCTCTAACCCACTGAGCAAGGCCAGGGATCGAACCCACAACCTCATGGTTCCTGTTCGGATTCGTTAACCACTGAGCCACAACAGGAACTCCTGAAATGAGAATCTTGATCTGAATCAATAATGTAAAAATTCCAAAGGGACAGGAATGGTTTTAGCAAAACCAGTGATTGTCCTTTCAGCCATTACAAGCCTATTATGAAAGATGAGTAGAAGGCCAGTATAGTTTGAGCATAAATCATGACCCCTACTAAAGGGTAAAGCAGTCAAATATCACCTAGGTGCCACCTTCTGTAGGGAATATTCCCCAAGGAATACTTTTGTATCTCATGGGTTTCCAGTGACACATTTGATTACAGTGTGTACATTTATCAATAGAAGAATTTGCCAGAGTGACTTTAGAGAAAGTCCTTTAGCTTTGGCCCAACCTATCCAAGAAAATACCCCCAATGACCAAATGTCACATGGGCTAAAACTTCCCTTGGTAACAAAACTGAGGAAGATTAATCAAAGGCTATTTTGGCCTGTTTATCAGCTTGATTATTGCAGAGAACCTTGGGTTATTGGCCTTGTATGAATAGAGAAATGAATCACTCAAAGGCAGTACTCCCCAGCTGCAGCCAAATGGACTATCCTCGTAGTTCTCTATTCTGCATGAGAAATTATCCATTTCCCATTAACTGAAACAAACAGTTAGTTAGCTAGGAATCTGTAAAAAGGTAAACAAATGTTAACTGGCATGGCTTGTAATTCTGCTAATTACACAGAGCCAAGGGTGCTGTCCCATGTGAGGGAAATACCAGTGGCCCAGTGGAAATCAGTTTTCTTCTAGGGAGCTCCATCACATGTAATGTTGAAAATACTATCAGTGACTCTTTCCTCTTCAGATAGTCCCAAGGGGCTTCCCACTTGAAGCTGAAGGAAACCCCTCCTTCTGTAGTATGGAGAGAACTTTGACATCAGGTTTAGCCCTATCCTGAAGGTACCATTTCCATTTTAACAGTGAAGAATCTGGGACTATGATGAGCCACATAAGTGATAAGTTTTTAACCCACCTAATGTTGAGTAGCAAAGTATACAGAGGAACGGACTAGGACCCTGTGATGACTTCTGTCTCTAGGCCTGTCCGGTGTACCAGGAGGTGCTGCACCAGAAATGTGTATCAAACGTCTGCCACATGCAGCCACCAGGTCCAAAATCCCATAGATTGTGATCATAGGCTTCACGCAGTCACCAGGTCCAAAATCCCATAGATTGTGTTCATAGGCTTCAAGAGACATAGTTCTTGATGACCAGGACCTCAGCTCAAAAGCTGAAACCCAGAAATGCCAAGAGAATTGGAGTTACCATTGTGGATCACCAGTAATGAACCCAACTAGTATCCGTGAGGACATAGATTCAATGCCTGACCTCACTCAGTAGGTTAAGGATCTGGCGTTGCCATGAGCTGTGGTGAAGGTTACAGGAACAGGTCTAATCGGGCATTGCTGTGGCTGTGGCATAGGCTGGCTGCTACAGTTCCAGTTCCACCCCTAGCTTGGGAACTTCCATATGCTTCACGTAAGGCCCTAAAAAGACTAAATAAATAAATAAATAAATAAATAAATAAAGGAATTGTGTAGGGTGGCCACCTTGGGAAGCTCCAAGGTACATAACAGTGGATGATGTATAGGTAATTTGACAGATGGGCCTTACAGTAGATAAAAAAGGAATTTGCCACCCCTAAAACACTAGAGACCCAGTAGATGTGGGGCCTGTTTTAAGGTAGTTGAGGTTTTAGTAGTATAACTGATGTATAATTCCCTTAGGAGTCTGTCATCAATCTACTGATCAGATAATGCTCTCAAATTCAACAAGAGTATAGTCCAAATTCTGGCTTAAGGTCCAGCCACCATCACATCTAAATTGGCCTGGATTTGCTTTAGTTATCTGGATTTTAAAAGAATATATAATTGCAGCAGAGTGGAATTTATATTCAGTGAGTATTTTCTCCTGTTCTTATAGACAAAGATTATGAGTCATGGAAGGAATATTTAAATATCCTGTAGGCAAATATGTAAAGGTATAATGGATACCTTCTTCAATAGAGCACAAAATTGCAGTTGGGAAATTGTGGTAACAGGAGGAGAATAAAACATCTTGACTAAGCTAATGATGGAAAAATATTTCCTGATAATACTGAATATCGGAGTGTTGATGTGAGGACTGAAGCATTTAGATTATCACAATAATAAGTGGTGAGCCTCCATTTATTTTTATCTGCTTTAAGGACAGGACAAATTGAACTATTAAAAGGATAAATTTTGGATATTATGGCCCCTTATTTCAATAAATCTTATATGGGTTCTTATTTCAACTGGTGGTATGTATTGTTACCTAGTTGTACCAATGTAGGAAAATCAATGGGTTTCCATTCAGTGTGGCCTTGAATAAGGCTACAGATTTCTTATTTTCCAATCAGAGATTGCCCTGAAACTGCACCTATTCCAATTATGCATTTCTCAGTCAAGTGATTCCAATTCTGACATACTATTTAATTAACTAGACTAGGACTTTAAAATCAATGACCCCTTGTAAGTTGAAAGGAGATGGCTTATATGTAAACATATCCTTGCACAAGACAGTTATTTGAAGTTCTGTATTTAAGATAATCAGAAAATGCTAGAAATTTGTTAATTCCAATGGACCCCCATTTTCCTCTTCCGCTTCCAAGGTGATATAGGAGCAATTGTCCTCTGATAGCTACAGAGGTCCAAGAGATGTTTTGAATTCCCACCAGAGGAGCCAAATTTTTTCCCTTGGTGCAAGTCAGGGGAGGGCCTTGATCTGGAGCTGATGAGGCCCAGGGGTCTGGGGACCTTTGAAGTCGCTGTTAGGGGCACTACTCAGGACAGGACACATTAATGGAATTTAGGTGTCTTTTCATGACTGGGGGTAAATGCCTCTGAAATTAAATCATTAGGTACTCCTAGATGGTTTGCATGCTTGAGTTGCCAATACAAGGCTTCCTGGGGATTCTGAGATGGTGGGAACTGCAAGGAGGATCAGGAGACTGAGTAGAATTAAATTCATTTGGAGGTCTTCTTTGGAAGTTGTTTGAATTGCCCTGTTAGGAGTTATAGTTTGGAATTTAGGGAGGGAATTCCTTCATTATGGATTAATATCTCTATGCTAATGCTGCTTTAATTGTATGGATAAGAGGTATTAAAGAGAGTAGGGAGGCCTGAAAATGAGTATGGTGTCCTTGTAAAAAAGAGTTATTTTGTTTCAACTCAAAAAAAAAAAAAAAGAGTTGTCTCAGGTGTAGTAATAGAATTCTCTCCCTCTCAATGTTTTGCAAAGTTATATACCAGTTACACAGTTACATCATGGAGATTTATGTGGCAAGTATAGGCTTCCTCCAAAGTTTCCCAAGGGATGTTAGGTTTATAACAATAGAAAGGTGGGCAAGCTTACAGGCAATAAAAACCCCGTGTAATAAGGGTAGATAATTTTGGGCCATATCTCATCTGAGGAAGTGGGGTGCTCTATTTCTGAACTATGTCTTTTTTTAACTCTAGGGTCCTCTCACTATCATGAACAGTTTGAGTCTTTAAGGTAGTGGGATCTCTTAATAAATTATAGATTTTGGGATCTGTAGACAAACAGACGAATTGCCTTATTTTTACTGCAGTAAGCTATTACTCCTATCCCATGTTATACAGACCTTATATCCAGTTGGTTACTTTTTCATATTTATTTTGAACAAAGTCTCTCTATAGACTCTGGTGTTTTAGTCTAGTAAAGCTGTAGCTTTCTGATTTGGCTTCTCTTTGTTGCCCGATGTTGGGACATTCTGGATGATGAAAGGAAAAACCTCAGCACCTCATTAACACTGAGTAACTCAGTAACGCCTAAGTAACACTAACACCTCATTAAGCACCCTGGTAACACTCCTCATAGGCAGCTGCCTCTCAGTCCAAGGTTTCCCAGCCATGTCTGAGGGGCAAGGATTTATGTTCCCAAGGGGTATCATTGCCTCTTCATGAGACAAGGCAGTTGGTCTTATAGCAGGAAATATTAGACCCTTAGCATACTGGAAGGTACAACATTTCATAGTGCCACACACATTGGCTAAGAATTTTATATTCTTTAAATGATAGGCCCCCTTCAGCAGGTATTTGGCCTGGGACAGGGGCAGATAAAGGAATAATGTATTTATTCCTGGGTTACCTTTGATTTAAACATTGGGCCAGTGACCCCCTCAGTAGCAATTGACAATACCCCTCAATGGTCTGGGGATCATGAAAATTCACTGGCACGAGCAGCAAAGTATGCAGCAGGGAAAGTAAGTGAGGGGGCTAGCCCTACTGGAGCGACGTCAGCAAGACCGGGTGCCATTCTACTGCTACTCAGGAGTTTTGCTTTATATACTACTGGGGATGCATTATAAGGACTATGGAATTTGGAATGACTGGATTATAGAGCCTTTTTATCGGTAAGAAATATGCCTATTTAAAAGGATTTTTTTTGTCTGATATAATTATAGCTACACTATCTCCCTTTTGTTTATTTTATGCATGGCCTATTTTTCCTACTGTTTTGCATCATGCTTCTGTGACTCTTGATATGTAAAGTGTAGTTATTTTACTAATAGTGTGTATTTGTTTGCTTATATGTTTTTATTCATTCTGTCTTTGTCTTTTATGTGAATTATAAAGTCAATTTATGTTTAATGTAATTATTACTAAATAAATGTTTAAATTTATCAGTTTTCAATTTGACAATTATTTAGACTACATTCTGTATATTTCTTTTGTCTTCCTTTTGGCCTAATATTGGGTTAGGTATGATTTCTGTATTTTTAAGTTTATCTTAAATATTTCTACTAACATTGTTGACTAAAGTCTGATATAAAATAGTCCCTATACAGTTTCATGGATAATGAGTGAACTTTCAAACACATTAAAACCATTTATTTTCCACTCAGTTATTTATCTCCCATATATTATTCTTGTCATGCATTTTAATCTTCTCTTTGGGAGAAATCATATGTTAAAATCATATATTGATACCTAAGTTTCATGTATTATATTCTTTGGTTCAATAATGCTTTTCTCTAGTCCGCAACTTCCCCCTCCTTCTCTTTGTAGCTCTTCACTGAAATTTTCAGCTTGTAACATATTTTTTTTGCACACATAAATCAGTTATTTTAAAAGTCTTTTTAATTTCTCACATCTCTATTTCCGGTGGGTCTCATTCTATTTTCTTCTTTTGTTTTTGCATTTAGCCCATTTGAAAATATTTTGATTAATACTGAAAATTAAAATTAAAAATTTAAAGAAATTTTAGAACATGCTATAGTAATATTTTCTCCCAATATATAGGATCACTCTAAATTCAATCTGAGATTTTGTTTATTGGAGGCTGGATTTTAAATCTTTGGAGGCTTTTCTATTTCTGGATTCCTTTTACTTATAAGTTGTTCCCTTTTATAATTACATTAGAAAGAATCAATTTTTATAACTCTCCTGTGTCATGGTAGACACCTATATATTCTCAACTCTAAGACTGCCAAAAATTGGATGGTACCTTGACCTCCCAATTTTTTGACCAATAATTAGATTAAGAATTTTAATCCAAGCATACATTCTGATATATGAGGGTGAGTTTCAATATTTGTAATATCCAGTCTTTTTTTCAGTTGGAATTTATTCCTGGGGAGTAGCCTTTCAAGGATTCAAATTGCAATTATTCATTGTTTAAAATGATCCTTTCATGTTTGAAAGTCATGAACTCTATTTTTTTGTCTCCCTATTTGTATAGAATAGTCTGATATAAATTACTGAATTTTGTTCATTATTGCAGTAAGAATTTTAGACATAACTTCAGAGAAGTTCAAAGAAAAACTTCAAACTTTATCTCTGAGAACTTTAAAACTATACTTTCATAAGTAGGACACAGAGTTTTGTTTGAATAACCCACTGAAAGTTGAAATAGTTGCTTTAAAACCACCCACTCTCTATACTGCAAACAAACTTCTCCTCCCCATCTGCTTACATTTGAATTGATGTGATGCTATTCTCTGCCTGCCTACATACCTAGATTCAGGATTTCTGAAACAGTATGTCATGGGACTTCAAAAAGCAAGAGAAAAAAAAAAGGAGATAAAAAATACATACATACATACATTTTACTCTCCTTTCATTTCTTTCTTGAATTTTAAAAATAACCTTGCAATATTACTCAAAGTGTTTTGTTCCTATTTCTATTTGCCACCATAAATAAATGAATATATATAAATATATATATATGTATATGTATATGTATATGTATATATGGCCACATTACACTAACTGGATATTTAAATAGATCTTTAACCTGGTTTTCTGGCGAAACTCTTTTTCCTTTTCTTATCCATTTTATAACTCTTTCATTTTATTCTTTCAGGATTACTTCTCTAATCAGGCTATTTCAATGATAAACATTGTTGATAATTCTGTTTTTTATAAAGGATAATGCCCATGATTCATAGATAATCATTTGAGGCCTACATTATTCCAGTTTGTCTTTTCTATTAACTTTCTTATAGTTCTTCGGGATACATATATTAAAAAATTGTACAAATTACAAGTATTTACGATTGATATCTGAATCTCATATAATCTAGTATTTTATTAGACTACCTTTGTAAAAACATCTTCATCAATTCTCTCATCGTTTTCCCCGCAGACAAATATTTTGCATCCACAGCATTTTTCTTCATATGTCTTCTGGAATGCTCTTTTATCTTATAATATGGTTGTTTATTTATGCATTTTATCTCCTCAATCAGTTTGCATATTCTTCAGAGAGCAATTTATATATATGATTAACATTTGTTTGCTCACATTGTTCAATGTAGTACCTTAAATCTTGCTGACACACAAACAAAAATTGTTGAATCAATGTATTGGTTTTCTATTGCTAACATTACCACAAACTTGGTGGCTTAAAACACTATCACTCGTTATTTAATAATTCTGTAGGTCAGAAATTCCAGGCAAGTTCAACTGAGTTTCTGTTTAATGTTCCACAAGACTGAAATCAAGTTGTTGGTTGGGGCTGGGATTTTAAGTCAAGTCTCTGGGGTAGAATATGCATCCAAGATCATATGGTTGGCAGAATTCATTTCCATGATGTGATGGAACTGAGGTCCCTGTTTTCCTATTTACTATCATCCATGGGCTCCTCTCAGGTTCTAGAAACTGCCAAAAATCTTTGTCATATGCCCTTTCCCTAACCCCAGTCTTCAAGTCAACCACGGTATGTCAAATCCTACTCATGATTCTTTCTGATTTACCTTTTCCACCAGCCAGAGAAATCTCTTTACTTTTAAAGGGTTCACCTGGTTATGTCAGGTCCATTGAGATAATCTCCTTATCTTAATTTGAGGCCTCAATTTTTGCAAAAGAATCAAGGAATTGAAATATTCGTAGGTATATCCTTAGAATTATGCCTACCTAAATGAGTAATTGTTAAAAAACATCCTCACAATTATATATAACATTCAAAACTTCAATTTCTGACTCTAAAGAATCTTCTGCACTGAATTTTAGGAAAAATTTAAGCAGCAATGTTGCAATTCTTCTTATATTTTTTATAATATACATTCAATATTCAAATTCTTTATTTAATTACAGTTTTATTATCTATGAGTTTTAAGATGTTTTTATTCAGCAAGACTTTTTAAAGTTTTATATTTAACTTATTAACTGTGAATAATTATTTCAAATAAATAACTTTATAGAAAATACATTTGTAGGAAATAACACAATTGTTATTGCCAGGTACAGAATGTCTTTTCCCTCTGAGGTGTTAGAAGTAGTATGTGGTTATGGTAAAATAATCATAGAATTTTACAAAGTATGGATATATGCAAGATTTATTCATCAAAGCTTAAGAGGAAGTTTATTATTTTCATTGTATAGGATAATAAATCATATTTAATTGTCCAAAGCCATATTGTCCAAAGGCAAGGGCCACAGTTAGGGCTTAGGAGTTGGGTCTTATCTTATATTCTGTGTTCTTTCCTCTGAATAACATCTATGAGGTATTACTTCTTATACTTATAAACTTATATGACACAAATAATTTTATTCTTTGTAGGCCATGTCCCCAAGGCATTTGTTTTGGGTTAAATTCTCAATGGAACAGCAGCTATTTTAGTGCACTTCAATTTTTTTCCAGTTGAAGTTAAGGTTATGAAAAATATTCTGGCCATATATTATATGTTAAAATTTACCTTTAGAAAGATAAAAGGGTAATTTCCAATGATATAAATATGGATTACAAAGAAAGATGAAAGAACAATCACATTATAATTAGTTGAAAAGATCTTCAGAATAAATTTGGCTTTTAAAGGGAGCAACACTTTGGGGCTATTAAATATGAATAATAAATGCAAGAGACACTTCAAGATATAAACAATTTCATGTTCTTCAGTATAGCTGAATTGTCTCTACAATATTTTACTGTTTAAATGATGTGTGTTTTGATCATCATAGCAGCTAGGAATCTTATAGCAGGAAAAGATCAAATGTATTTATCTCTTACTTCCAAATTATTTCTTACTTCCTCTAAAATTTACTGCTAATAATTTTATATTTCTTTTAGAAATTTTTCACACAGAAGTTTCTACAGAATTTGAAAGTAATTTTAGTTTTCCAACAGTATCTGAGTTTTATATCCTAGTTGTTGTTTTAGCTCTGTTGTCCTAGGCAAACATAACACTAACTAGATGCATTCTCAGAACACATCTCCCTAGTGACATTAGTGATTATAGATCTTTTTTTCTTTTTCTTTAGTAAAGTACAGGCACTTCTGCACAATAACAAAATAAATACAATGGCGTTTTGAAAGATGGTGCAACCTATCTCCTGAGGTTTCACTCTAGTCACTAACATAAAGCATCTCCTCTCTGATATACACAGCTACTTCATGAACCATGGAGAATTGAAAGAAAGAGAAAAGTACAATGAAATACACAAGAGTTCTGGTTTTATAATGTTCAGACATTGATACAATATATATAATTTGAAAACAAATAAATATTCACCATTTGGGGCAGTTATTTATATGTGAGTTTGTAAAACCCATAGCTTATATTATAAAATTAGTTAAATGCTTTAGACCAGAATCATGAAGACACAATTAATGTATCCTTCCAGTTGACGTTAAATCCTTAAAGGTGACATTTCAACTACTATTTTTTTAATTAAAGGTATAAGATTAGTCAATAGTTACAGAAAATCTCTCTCTGTCTCACTCTCTCCCTCAATTGCAGATAGAAAAAAATAATTTATTCATATTACTCACTTCAAAGCACATTTATATACCATCATTAGTCCTTGCAAATTCCTTTTATTTTATTCTTCATTTATTCATGACATTTTATCCACATATTCTTCACCTCAGTAGCAAACTTTATTTGAATTTCTCTTCTAAACATTGTATTTTTGTTTATTTAAATATTTAAACTACATAAATTTTATTAGGAAGTAGCAAGCTCAATATAGTATTTTCACTATCAGATATGATAGATATAAACAAATATCTCAAAAGCAGAAATAATAGTAAAATGTAGTGAAATAATTAGGTAGTGATGAGATTTGGATATTTATTATATTTGTGTTATTACAGTTTAATTATGTTGTGAAACAATTTAAATAGTTGTATTTAATAACTACTTAGTAAAATTCATGAAAATTTCATAGTAAGTTCCCATAGATTTGTATGAGCTCTCAACACACCATCAATTCTAGGAATAGAGAATTTTCCAGAAAGATAAATCTGAGCTCACTTTACTTTTTTTCTAGTGTACATAATAAAGTAATTGTCCAGAAGTTTCTGATCTAGAAGAAGTTGAGAGAATTCCTAAGATTCATAAAATTGTTTACCCATGTTATTGATCTAGGGATGGAATGGCAACATTTTCACCTCGAATGCCAGTCATGACTTTTTATTTCTTTTTTCTTTTTTCTTTATTTCTTTATTTTTGCATTCCTAAGTCAGTAATACTTTTATCACACTTAAATTAAAGAAATTAAAGAATTAAATAAAATGAAAAATAAATTTAAAATGTAATCAATCTATATGAAGAGAACAGTAACCCTTTGAAAGATGGAACGGAACTTGAATAGATACATTGGGGATGATATAAAGGCAAGCTATATAAGCATATCAAATAATTTCTAACTCAGAAAATGGTTTAAATGCTTTTTATAAGCATTCTAGATAGTTCTTTCTATTTATTTTTAAAGCTGATGGTGCTCTTTAAAGCTGACAGATATCTTGTTTAGAGACTTTCATCATGATGATGATATTATCAATAGGGTACAAATTTGGGAAAATCAATTTTATAATATCATTAAAACCTCTGTAATGTTTATGAACTTTGATCCAATAATTCTACTTTTCTGACTGTTTTTAATAAAACAAAAATGTAATTAGATATGCACATCTTTTTTTTCCTCATCCATGGCATATTTTTGGGACACCAGGCATAGAATCCAAGCCACAGCTATGACCTACACCACAGCTGCAGCAACAAAGGATACTTAACTCACTGTGCTATACCAGGGACTGTACTTGCAGAGCTGTAGAGATAAGGCCAGATTCTTAACCTGTGGCATCACAGTGGGAACTCCCACATCATTTTACATGTGAAGACACCATTAGAAAACGGTTGAGCAAATTGGGAATAACATAGAAACTTTTTATTTATTACATAAAGTCATTTTTTAAACATAAAAATTGTGTAATCATTAACTGATTTTTTTTTTGGTAATAGTATGAAATATAAGGCTAGGCTTGATAGTTACCATGCTGCTAAGTAAGAGTAGTCTAGAAACATTCTTTTATGTTTTATCTTAGTTAAATCATATTTCTCTATCCAACTAATTACAGGGGGAAATTGATAAATTATTCATTGTAATTAGCATTGGCTCTACTATTGGTAATTTGCGTTTTAATTTTCTTTCTTTCTTTTTTTTTTTTTTTGTCTTTTTGTCTTTTTATGGCCGCACTCACGGCATATGAAGGTTCCCAGACTGAGGGTTGAATCAGAGCTGCAGCTGCCAGCCTATGCAACAGCAACACAAGATCTGCAACCTACACCACAGCTCATGGCAACACCAGATACTTAACCCACTGAGAGAGGCCAGGGATTGAACCCATGTCCTCATGGATACTTGTTAAGTTTTCTAACTGCTAAGCCATGACAGACACTCTGTGTTTTAATTTTCTATACAAATACATTTTTTGGTGTTGCTGCAGTTATAGAGCCATAACCTATATAAATACGAAAAATAATATTTCACTTAATAGCCTACAATACTATGTGTGAAAATATATTGAAAAAAAATTTATAAAATCCCATGGAATGCATTTATAACTCTGGGTTTGCAAGATGTCTGTCTTGGAAGGTCTGTCTAGGACATAGAAGAGTTTCACTCACTCAGTTGCTCTGTTATTTACAAGCTGTCTAAACTTAGGTGAGTCATTTTATTATCTTGAGCTTAAGTTTTTTCATAGTGTAGATAATCATACCAACATGGAAGATCTTGTGTAGAAATTTAGTGTTATGTGTAAGAATTTATTTAAGAATTGCATAAACTGGGAGTTCCCGTCATGGCGCAGTGGTTAACGAATACGACTAGGAACCATGAGGTTGCGGGTTCGGTCTCTGCCCTTGCTCAGTGGGTTAACGATCCGGCATTGCCGTGAGCTGTGGTGTAGGTTGCAGATGTGGCTCGGATCCAGCATTGCTGTGGCTCTGGCGTAGGCCGGTGGCTGCAGCTCCGTTTCAACCCCTAGCCTGGGAACCTCCATATGCCGCGGGAGCGGCCCAAAGAAATAGCAAAAAGACAAAAAAAAAAAAAAAAGAATTGCATAAACATTTAAGATTTTATACACACACACATATATATTTAATGTGTGTACACACAGGACAGCTCTATGTATAGACATAATGAGAAATATTAATGGTGTGACCTGCTATATCCTCAAATTCCACCTATAATTAAGTTTCCCATAGGAAGTCCTGTGTGGTCTTATTTCCCTTCATTTTGGCCACTATTTTAGGTCTTGCTTGGAAATGTACATGAAGCCAGTATCTTCTCCTTAACAGGATTATGAACTGTGAAATAACTAGAGAATCAAATGTTTATCAGCCAGGATGTGACAGAACATATGCATAGCAAAAAAAAAACATGGGTAGAATGGACAATGGGTGATTGTGGTATTCCCAATTTAGGAGAACAATGAAAATCTGAGTAACCAGAGCCTATGAGATGAAAAGTAGTAAACAAAAGAAAAAAAAAGATGAAAGTGAGCTGATATGGTAAGAAGTAGGAAGATGTACAGGAGAGTAAACATGCAAAGAATTGTTTATCCTTAGTAATACCTGTCACTATGATGCAGACACAGTATATGATGCTATGACCTCAGTGATCCCTTGCAAGCAGAACTTAGTGCAAGTACAATGAGTCCCAGTTATCCAGGGGTTCTGAGGAGGTGACTGGCATGGTTGTCAGTCTAATTATATATAGTTATATAATTATACATATATATATTATAGTTATACAATATATAATATAGTTTTATATATATATAGTTGTGGTAATGATACCAGTGATAGTTTTTCCAAAGCCTTGTGGCTCTGTTGTTGCCCACTGCAACCTTCCTGATGTGTCTTAGGAATAAACCAAAACGGATTTATAGCTTTGGGTGAAGCCAACTTCTGCTTTATCGTACACAGAGGTGGATGATTTTGGGGAGCACAAAGATGAAAACCTACCTTGAAGTTCCCAGAGAGCTGTCTAAATACCTCCCTTGTGATTCTTTCTGGATCCCTCATCTCTGCAAGGGAATCTTGCATGAAAACACTGAGGGACTGCATCAAAGTGGGTAAGAAATTAATGTTCTAACCCTTTTTTACTTAAATACTTAGACATTAAATTGAAAGTAATGAATCATGCAGGTATTTCGAGTTGGGAAAGATGGAACCGTAATATTTTAGAGATCCTGTTCTTCCATGTCTCTCTCTGGTAGTAGATATAAGTCTTTCTCCAGGCAGCACTGGGCTCAATTAGTCTCTATTCCTTGGTACCACAAGAGAAAAAACTCATGTAAGATGCAACATATGTCTGAAGAACAGAACAAAATCATGGCTTACTCTTATTTTTCGTCTATCTTGAAACAGAGGCTCAAATCTATATATGATATTCTTTGCATTATTTCATGTTGGAAATACAAATAGTGAATTTTTTCTCTTTAATTCTTAATTCTATAGAAGTACTAAAGACTGAAAGGAGATATATTTGGTGAAAATTTAAACAAATGAAAAAATCTATATATTTATTCAAAAAATACTTGAGTAGCACTATATCTGTGAAAGTAAATATATTTGATCAATAATTGAATTGTTGGAAGCATTAAAAAGAATTTACATGGCAAATTTCCATTTTGTGTAAAAAGTCAAAATAAAAGAAAAAGATTGAAAATTGGTAAGGATCAAATAATATAAATTTGATAATCATATGATATTAAGCATAGATCCATATTTTGATAATAGAAGATCAAGAAGGAAAAAAGGTAAATACATTGTAATCAATAATCAAAATTTTAAATAATGCATTTAAGTTAATAAAATTAATAAGGCTCACTATTTTTAGTTTAATTTATGAACATGATTACCCATAATTTTTTTTTCTCTTTTTAGAGCTGCACCCACAGCAAATGGACATTCCCAGGCTAGGGGTCAAATAGGAGCTACAGATGCTGGCCTACTCCACAGTCACAGCAATGTCAGTTCTGAGCCATATCTGTGACCTTCACTGCAGCCCATGGCAGTGCCAAATCCTTAACCCACTGTGTGAGGCCAGGGATCAAACCTGTATCCTCATAGATACTTGTAGGGTTTGTTACTACTGAGCAACAATGGGAACTCCAAAAAGTGTTATTTTTAATCAAAGGACTAGAAAGCATTCTTTATGCTTCTAAGAAAAAAACATATTTCAAAGCAACTTAAAACTCACTAAAACACCTAAAACTCACCTAAAAACAGACAATATGTTTTGGAGACAGAATGATTCAAAATTGCTGTGCTCAGATAAGTTATTATCCAAATGTGAAGATCACAAATTAATTAACTTGTAATATTTAAATATTCTTTCATAACAGCTACAGAGGACTATTACTGGAGTGTACAGGAAGGTGCTAGTGTGCTCAGGAAGACCAAAGGAAGCCAGCAGGGAAGAGAGGGCCAAACATGTGAACTTACTTGAGACATCAGATCTCCTGCAACCCGGCTCCTTGACTGAAAATACTTAGGGTGACAGGTTGTTATACACAGTTACATTGTAATATTACCTAAAACAAAAAGCTTTATTTTCCTTTAAATGCTATATTTTTAAAATTTGATTATTATATTAAGCACTTGGAATTGTAAACTCAGCATTAAACATTAAATGAACTCAATCTTCTACATTTTCTATTAAAATGATCTAATTTTGTCTATAAAAGACTTTCTCATATATTTTATTATTATACCTAAAGTTTCACAACTTTAATTTTTCCTGTTATTAAATGTTACTTCAAAAGTAATACAATTTTGGAATATTTGAAGTATTTTGAAAAGACTGAACATCAAATGCTATATTGTATTACATTTATCTTGTTCATTTATAAAATAATTATTGAAATAATATGCTTGCATTATTTCTTAAATGTATTATGCTATACTGAAAATACTATTACAGTGAACTTAAAAGGAATCAGCTTTCCTTCACTGTACTGTAATCTGTCATACTAAAAACTCTTTAAATAAATGGGATGTATAGCCAGAATTGAAAAAAATATTTTCATGATACAGAATTTTGGCTAGTAAAGTAATTTATTACATAACCTATATATTTGTTTTATCATTTAAATTTACTCAGCAATTGCTCACATAAGTAAATACCTTTTTTTTTTTTTTGCTATTGTTGAATATGTGTATATCCAAGTCAAATGATTAACAAGGAGGATATATGTACCTAGATGCAAGTGATGGCAAGAAAATTACTTGGGACCATAAAGGCCCAAAATTTTATACAGTTTTTTGCCATTGATATACATTAACGCGTGGCATCATAAAGAAAGCAAATTTACAGTTTGTCATTAAGGAAGATGTGGAGTTAAGCCCCATGTGCAATATCTTGGCAGAACTTTGAAGATAAACTGAGGATCTTTTGGCACTTTAAAGCTATTTTTACTGGACCTCATCATGTTTCGTCTAATTAGTATTTATACCTCCAAAGTGAGAACCAAAAGGGAAATAAATACCCAACTATAATTTCACTCGAGAAAAAAAAAAGGAATCAGGCATCTGTGCCCTGATCCTTTCTAAGGTGTGACCTTGTTTGAGTCAAGCGGGTAAAGGTGAATTTAAATACTTCCCATGACACTGAAACCACCTTGAATTGATAGGAATGAAACCAAAAGAAGGTACACACAGAAGTTAACATGAACAAATGAATTTTTAAATGAGAGTCTTCAATCAATGTCTTTTTTTCTTCACTCTCTCTCTTTTTTTTTTTTTTCCTTTTTTTACCACCCTATAGCATAGTGAGTTCCTGGGTATCCAGGAATCAGATGTGAGCCACAGTTGTGACCTATGCCACAGCTGCAGCAATACCAGATCTTTAACACACTGACTGTCAGGGAACTGAACTTGTGTCCCACCACTGCAGAGACACCACCTAAGCTGTTTTGCCACAGTGAGAACTCCTTCAATCAGTTTCTTTATTTAGCAAATAAAGACGTTAAGAGAGGCAAGGAAAATAGACTAGAAAGCAAGAATTAAAAATGTATGTCTCAGTCTTTTCATCAGGTGGTGCTGGGAAGACTGTACAGTCACATGTAAATCAATGACACTGGAACACACCCTCACACCATGCACAAAAATAAACTCAAAATGGCTTAAAGACTTAAATATAAGACAAGACACCATCAAACTCCTGGAAGAGAACATAGGCAAAACATTTTCTGACATCAACCATACAAATGTTTTCTTAGGTCAATCTCCCAGGGCAACACAAATAAAAGCAAAAATAAACCAGTGGGACCTAATCAAACTGACAAGATTTTGCACAGCAAAGGAAACCATTAAAAAAAAAAAAAAAGACAACTTACAGAATGGGATAAAATAGTTTCAAATGATGCAACTGACAAGGGCTTAATCTCTAAAATATATAAACAGCTTGTACAACTCAACAGCAAAAAAACCAACAATGCATTTGAAAAATGAACAAAAGACCTGAATAGATATTTATCCAAAGAAGATATACAGATGGCCAACGACCACATGAAAAAGCGCTCAACACCACTAATTATTAGAGAAGTGAAAACCACAATTACTGTGAAATACCACCTCACACCAGTCAGAACGGCCATCATTAACATATCAACAAATAACAAATTCTGGAGAGATTGTGGAGAAAAGGGACTCCTCCTACACTGTTGGTAGGAATGTAAATTGGTACAACCACTATGGAAAACAGTATGTAGGTACCTCAGAAAACTAAATATAGGACTGCAATATGACCCAGCAATCCCATTCTTGGACATATATTTGGACAAAACTTTCCTTGAAAAAGACACATGCACCTGTATGTTCACTGCAGCAATATTCACAATAGCCAAGACATGGAAACAACTCACATGTCCATTGACAGATGATTGGATTAAGAAGGTGTGTGTGTGTGTGTGTGTGTGTGTGTGTGTGTGTGTGTGTGTTACCTGATGGAATACTACTCACCCATTAAAAAGAACAAAATAATGCCATTGCAGCAACATGGATGGAACTAGAGACTTTCATACTAAGTGAAGTATGTCAGAAAGATAAAGACAAATACCATATGATGTCACTTATATCTGGAACCTAACATATGGTGCAAATGAATCTTTCCACAGAAAGGAAACTCATGGACTTGGAGAACAGACTTGTAGTTGCCAATGGGGAGAGGGAGGGAGTGGGACACACTGGGAGTCTGCAGTTAGTATATGAAAACTATTGCATTTGGAATGGATAAGCAATGAGATCCTGCTATGATGGCACAGGGAACTATATCTAGTCACTCATGATTGGACATGATTGAGGATAATGTGAGAAAAAGAATATATATATGAAACTGGGTCACTTTGTTGTAGAACAGAAATTGACAGAATACTATATATCGGCTATAATGGAAAAAATAAAAAGCATTAAAAAAATGTATTGTCTCAAAAAAAGTGTTGCCTCAAAATATTTTAATCCACCTGAGAGGAAAGAAATATAGTACTGTGGCTAAAAACATGAGTTCTGGAACTGGAATACAGGCTTGATTTCTGGCTCTGCCACTGTGCCTACTAAACTTCCATGGTAGTTATTTAACACCCTCTGATATCCATTCATCTCTAAATCATTATCAAACTCAAGGACTTATTGCAAAGATCAAATAGAGCTAATATTTGCAAAGCACTTAGAACACTACCTAGACATCATAAACATGGAAATCCTTGTTAAATAGATTCATAAAATATATGTATTTTGACATATGTATTTATTTCATGTGTGTAGTCTGTCAAATATAAACATCACAAAATGTTAATTGTTTCTCCTTTCACTAGGAGTTTGTTGAATAACAGATATAAATAAATATGGATAAATCTAAAACTCTAATCAAAATCAGATTAAAATATCTCATTGTCGAAGCTATTGTGGCTCAGTGTTTTAAGGACATGACATTGTCCCTGTGAAAGTATGGGTTCAATCCCTGGCCTCACTCAGTAGGTAAAGAATCTGGCATTGCCATAAGCTCCAGCATAGGTCACAGATGTGGCTCAGATTCAGGGTTGCCATGGCTGTGTGGGGTAGGCCTGTACCTGCAGTTCTGATTTAATTCCTATCCTGAAAATTCTATATGCCACAGGTGTGTTTATAAAAAGAAAAAAAAATAGCTCACCATTATATGATGGATATTGAGCCTTGTATTTTTGAATGAAACTAGAAAGAAATAAAACACAGAACAGTGCATGAAGTCCTGCTTGGAATAAGAAAAATTAGTCTGTTTTAACTATTGAGTACATTGAATGAATATGTAAATTCAAGCTTAATTCAATAGATAATTATTTTAAAATTTTTTGAAAAATCAGTATAAGTATTTACAAAACAATGCAGAAAAAAACTGAGTCATTGGCAATTTTTGATTTGAATTATAACACCATATAATAGTTTTTTCAGTAAAATTCATGAAAGTTTCTGGTTCTCACTCACATTGCAAAGAATTACTGATTGCATAAATAGAAACAAATATCATTTATGAATACAAAATGATATTTATTCAGAATACAATTTTTTTTAATTAAGTCAATTCCTTTGTACAATTATCAATAACTCAAAAGAAAAAAGAGGACAAAATATTTGTTGCAAAATTAAGTAAGTTTCAAAGATAGGACAAGTCTATGTCTTTAAGTGAAGTAATTTCACATTAGAAGTACAATTCATGTCCTATGAATTATTAAATATTATGAAAGATCATTTTACTTATAAATGAACTATATGTATTAGTGGAAAAGGAGCTCTGAGTCTGGGCATTTTATTATCTCTACTGATTTCCCCAAAATGATAATAATTTAATATCAGTGATATAAATCATGGTAATATTCCATTCGCAGAAGATTCAAATACATTTTATAGTTGTAAGGTGGAGGTAAGTCTGGATTAATTTGTGTTAATGAAACCATGACAAAGGAACAGAACCCCCACTGTGGCTAAATTTAAGGATGTTTAAGCCAGTCCTTGATTCCTAAGAAAGGTAGATAGAAAGAAGGTAAGGCTGGTCTAAGGAGAAAGATGACATGTGTGATCACACAAGTACACCTGGAAGTACAAAGAATGGAAAAGGCTATAGTATTCCCACATCTATACATACAGATTTCCCTCATTTATTTAGTGGCTTTAAAGTGTAACATGGTAAATTTATATTAAAACTACTTCTCTATTTGGAAACGATTCTTTTCAGTAGATTGTATTTGTAGAGTAAATTGAAACTAAAAGAAAATCCTTGAAATTTTTCTCTTTGTAAACTGTAAAGATTTGTTTATAACAAACAATTGTAGGCTCTGCTACCTGGGTTTGAAAACAGTCTTTGGGAGTTCCCATCATGTCGCAGCGGAAATGACTATCTCTAGGAACCATGAGGTTGTGGGTTCGATCCCTGACCTTGCTCAGTGGGTTAAGGATCTGTCATTGCCTTGAGCTGTGGTGTAGCTCGCAGATGTGTCTTGGATCTGGTGTTGCTGTGGCTCTGGAATAGCCCTATAGCTACAGCTCTGATTAGACCCCTAGCCTGAGAACCTTCATATGCTGCAGGTGCAGCCCTAAAAGGACAAAAAAAAAAAAAAAAAAAAAAAGAAAAAAGAAAACTGTCTAAAGTCTTTCTCACTTAAGAGTTATAAATTTCTGGGCAAATTACGTGAGTTCTTTGTGCCTCAATTTTCTTGCCTATGAAATGAGACTAATAATAATAATATCTAAATAAAGAGTGTTTTTGAGAATTAAATTACTTATGCATTTTTTACGAGAAATGAATATACATAATGTTCATAGGTAAGAGGTGCTCTATGAGGATTTGCTATTTTTATTGTATATATATATATTTGCATTTATTTATCATATTCAGAATGATTGTCTTCTATAAACCAGGTATTTTGCTATGTTCTGGGACATAATGAGATTTTCTGGTTTCCTGTTAAGCTTGTTTTTTTTCTCCCTTTCTACTCAACTGTATGATTTTGGTAGGGTTGTCTCACTCCAAGAATAAGAACGTACATTAATTCATTTTAACCTATCCAATTCCACAGTATTTTGTCAGTTTATTCATGGTCTACTTCGGGTCATTGGGATGTGATATGTTTTAGCTGGTGACTTCAGAGAATGAAGCTCAGGTTTTTCTCCAGTTAAATGGAAATGTCTCTTCTTTCCTTCCTAATTTTATTTACTTGATACTGTTCTCTTTTTTGCTTAGTCTAGCTTAAGGTTTTCAAGTTTGTTTATCTCTTAACAACAACAAAAATAAACAGCTTAGTTTAGCTGATTTTTTTTTTTTACTCTTTTTTAATGTCTTTATCTTATTTATTTCTGTTCGGGTCTTTTTTATTTCTTTTTCCACTTTCTTAAGGTGTCAAGGTAGGTCATTTATTTGAGATCTTACTTTTTTTCTTACTCTAGGTTTTTTTCATTATAAACTTCCATCCTAGGACTGCTTTTGCTGTATTACATGTGTTAAGAGTGTTGTGTTTCTGTTTTCATTTTCTTAAGTTTTTTAAAAAATGTATTCCTTGAGTTTTTCTTTAACCTATTGGATTTTCAGGAACACGCATTTAATTTCCACACACTTGTGAATTTTCCAGTTGTTTTCTTATAATTTATTTATTTTTTCTTTCATACCACTGTGGTCAGAAAAGGTTCTTGACATGATTTCAATCTTTTAAAATTTACTTAGTTTTCTGTGTTCTATCCTAGAGAATATCACATGTTCTGTTGAGGAGAATGTGTATATGCTGCTGTCATGTGGAAATTATGTCTATGTTTGCTAGCTTCACCTAATCTAATGAGTAGTTTAAGTCTGAGGTTTCTTTTCAATTTTCAATCTAGATGATCTACCTGATGTCAAAAATATCCACCTGCTTTCCCGGGCTTCAAGGAGAATGGCAGCCAGTCTCTAGTTGTATGATAAACTAGAAGCTGGTCCCTTATGTAGCTGCTAAAGGGACCGTTTTCAGTCAGACCTCTTTTTGGGAAAAACACTGAGGGTTTTTTTTTTTTTTTTTTTTTTTTGCCTGCTCCCTCTGAGGAGATAGCCACTAAATGGCTTCTTTGCTCATTAAGAACTGCTTCTTTGCTTATTGCCATCTTATTGGTCTCATGTATGCAATTCCCATTGACTTTCATGGATACATTTGTTTAGCACACGTCTCTCAATTGGGAGTCTCTCAATTTGAGGTGCTGGATGTGTGTTACAAAACTTTCACTCCTTGGGAAAACCAGGAATTGGGGTTCCAGACCTATAGCATGGTTCTGTGCTGGAGATAGTATTTATGGCAAGAATATGCCTCAACTTTTTCCTACCCATTTGGATGTGAGTGGTCTTTGAATGAAGTTTGAGAGAAGGTCTGACTGTGATAGGTGCACGGAAAGCTTTACTTTAGACTATTTCGCAGGGAATGGTGTACTAAGTTAGCATCTACTCCCAGAGTCCTCTGTTCCCCTCAAGATTAGATAAATTAGATAAGATAGAGATAATATGAGATCACCGTAAGATAAAATAGTGAAATTGTCACAGATTTCTGTAAATGCTTTTAGGATTAAGAGAAGAATAAAATTGGACGACATATAATTTTTAACAGAAATTGTTGAAATCTATTTTCTTATTGTTTTCCAGAGTCAAAAGTAGACCAGTGAAGCTGCAATGTTGTATGGCCATCCTATATCTCCCATGAAGATTTCAATACTAGAGTGTCAGGAGACACTCTGAGCTAGTGGTCTAGACTAAATAGCTGTGTACTTCCAAGATTCATATGCTAAAATTCTAATCTCCAATGTGGTAGTATCTGAGATGAAGCTTTTGGGAGTTGATTAGGCCATGAGGGAGGGTGGAGCCCTCATGACTGTAATTAATGTCCTTATAAAAGAGACCCCAGAGAGCCACCCCTTCTACCTGTGAAGACACAGTTGGAAGAATGGATGTTTATAAATTGGGAAGCAGTTTCCCCCTGACCATACACAATGTGATGGTACCTTAATCTTGGACTTTCTGACCTCCTAGAGCTGTGTTTATTGTTAAGCCATCCAAGTGATTCATATTTTTTTTAGAGCAGATAAAAAGCCAAATATTATACTGAGACAGATAAAAAGCCAAATATTTGAGGAATGAGGTGGAATAATCATAGAGTACAAGGCATGGATGGAAGAGACAATAACATGTTACATGATAGGTGAAAGTTGAGATAAAAACAGTGTGAATATCTAGGTCATAAATAGTGGTGATTTGCAATATCTGACACTAAAACAAGGGATACTGGACAATCATTTCTGAGAAAAAAAGACAATAGACTTAATTTACTTCATGTTTTGATCAGTGATGTCATATAGCACTGCAAATGCCAAAATTCAAGATATTTATTTATTGAATTTATGATAAATGCAGATCGGTTTGAAATGGAGAATTATAGTTATTAAATTATAGAACTATAGAGTCAGGAAGTGGATCACCCTGAAAGGAAGTGTAGGTGTAGAGGGAAGAGATACAAGGGGCAAAATCCTGGCAAAGTCAACATTGAACATTTCAATGCAGGTTGTGGCATTCAAAAAAGACTGAGAGGAAGTACCCACAGAAGCAAGGGAATAGTGTCAAGTAAGCCCACAGAAGAGAGAAATTTGTGAAGGGTAAGCAATACTAATTGAACAATGAAAAATCCTGCTGAATTACAATGAAAAAAATACACATGCTTCTAAGTTTTCATAACAAAATGTCATTATTGACCTTGGAACTAAAATTCAGTAACTGGATAAGATTGAAATAGTAATTCAATGAGTAAAGAAAGGGTGGGTGTTGAATACAGATGCTTAAGTAAATATATATATATTTAGAGAAAATGTGTTTGAATATAGTGAAAGAATTGGGAATAATGACAAAGGGAGCAGAAGAGCTAATCTAAACAACAGAGAAATTTTTTCCATTTTAGAAAGGAGTTGACACCTTTCAGTGGGTGAACAGAAAATAAATAAAATGGAAAGGAAATCTGGGAGATCCACTGAGTATTTTCTAATTTGTGAAAAAGTCATAAAGTCTTATTTTATGACTTGAGTAGATTAAAGATTATGTAACATTCATCTTATTTTGGTCAATTTCTATCTATGGAAATAATGTATATTATGTTAATAATATATCAATTTGTGCTAATTTTATGAATGTAAATTCTATTTATATTATGATTATTAAAATATATAAAATATGTTACAGGAATTCTCTAATTAAAAGAACATTTCAGTAAATAATTCACTTCATCTCCTCACTTGTCTACATAAGAGAGTTTGCTTGCCTGATATGACAAAATCAGCCTTTTTTTCTCTTTTTCTTTTTTCTTTTTTTTTTTTTTGTTCCTAACAAATCAAAGTATTAAACTACAGCAGTTGGCTGTATTATAGAAGCTCAGGTCAGAGGAAAGTGGAGTGCTCTGGATTGCTGATGTTTCAAAAGTTTTATTCAGTCTTTGAGAGATAAGGAAATGATCTCAAATAAAACTTTTCACAACCCTATTGTACTTTATCTTCTAAGTAGAACCCCTTGTCAGCCTTTGATCCTACTCCACTAAAGTTTCCAGTAATTCAGCTGTCCCAGAGTGATACGTTCTACAGCATTTCTGTAATTGCAAACCAGCTGGTAGAACTTCAAGAGACCAACAAAAAACACCTTAAAAGGCTATTCTAAAAACTATTAGTTGCTAAATTGCACTCGTTTCCCTCAGCATTTGAAGTATTCTGCACATAAAATATTCCTGGGATTACCTAATTAAAATAGAGAAGTAAGATTTTCCTTGCAATTTACCTTTAAGCAAAAGCATATTTTTATAATAACCCTGCAGCTGTATTTTTCTCTCTAGTGACTTTTCCTAACAAAATGTATGCCATATTCAATAATCCTTTCACCTGTAGGTCTATTGGGCACTGCTAATAATAACTAGAACTTTGCTATTTGTAGAGAAAGTAGCCCAGTGGAAATGGGTCAGGAAAATCGCTTTTTCAATGGATGCACAGCTTCCTATAGAAAAGGAAGGAAAGTATTGTCTTCCCAATATATAGAAATAAAGTATCTAACAATATAAGTTCTATCCAATTATTTTTAAACATATAACTATATTACATAATTTAGCTTATGATTAATTTATGTAAAACCATTTTTAAAATGTAATTACTCAGGTACAAAAGCTTATTTAAAATATAAGTGTGGTGATTTCTTTATCCAATATCATGCAAATGATCTTTCGCTATTATGCTTTTATTTAAGTCAGGAGTTTCCTTCCTCAGTGGAAGCGTTAAGTTACATTAATGTTATGCTAATGGCAGCTCAAAAACAATATGATTTTAACCCAAAGGGGTGTGGGGTAAAATTTGATATAATTTCATACTCTGATGATATTACTCTGTAAATTTTTATAATATGTTCATTTTTTAAACTTTTCAAAAGTGTTTTAAACATTTCACAATGCAAATGTTTGTATGGCCTTGAAGTGTATCATGAACAATTAGTTCTGACCTAAAAGTACTGATCAAATCAACCTCAACCTCCCAAAAAAGGGAGAAAGCCGTATCTTCTGCACTTAATGGTTTTTAATAGGATTTTGTGGAATAGTCTAGTAGTAGGAACTTCACAAACTTTTAAAAAAGTCTCTATGCAAACTGTTTAGGCATTACACATGGTACAAATTAAGTACATATATATTTACAAGATTATTCCCTAGATTTTTATAGAGTGTGCCATCTATAGGGGTCACAATCAGATTTCTTATTTAAAATATATTTTTAGATTTAGCACAATCAATTGTAATGAACACATTTACTTTAGAGACTTTCGGTGAAAATATGCAAGTATATGTTTGATACATATTCTTTCCATATTTATATATCTACAAAAATACTACATAAACATATATTTTAGACAAATATAATTTTAGCTAGGTCAAGGTCTTAAAAATTCATGTAATATTGTTCAGTTAAGTGGACAACTGAGCAATTTTATAAGAAATTTGAGCAATGTGAATAAAATTTCATTCTTCTCAAATTTCCTTTTCTTAATGGGCAGGTTTTTTTGGTTTGTTTTTGGTTTTGGTTTTTTTTTTTTTTTTTTTTTTTTTTTTGCTTGCACAATGGAAAACAGTATGGAGTTTCCTTAGAAAACTAAATATAGATCTACCATAAGATCCAACAATCCCACTCCTGGACATATATCCAAATGAAACTTTCATTCAAAACTATACATGTACCCCTATGTTCATTTAGCACTATTCACAACAGCCAAGGCATGGAGACAACCTAAATGTTCAATGACAGGTGAATGGAATATGCAATTTAATATTACTCAGCCATAAAAATATAATGAAATAATGTCACTTGAAGCAACATGGATGCAACTAGAGATTATTATACTAAATGAAGTAAGTCAAAAGAGAGAGACAAATATCATATGATATCACTTGTTTGTGGAATCTAAAATATGGCACTAATGAACCCATCTACAAAACAGAAATAGACTCATAAGCAAGTAGAACAGACTTGTGGTTGCCAAGGGGGAGGCTGGAGCAAATGAAATGGATAAGGATTTGTGGTTAGTAGATGCAAATAATGACATTTAGAATGGATAAGCAATGAGGCCCTAGTGTATAGCACAGGGAAGTACAAGGAACCATATCCCATCTCTTGGGATGGACCAAGATAGAAGATAACATGAGAAAGAGAATAAACACACACACACACACATAACCAGGACATTCTGTGTATGGTAGAAATTGGCACAACATTATAAATCAACTATAGTTTAATTTTAAAAAGGAAAAATAAGTTAGATAATAAAAGTGCTATCTGAAAAAAAGCATCATTAAAATTTTAGCTTTGGAGATACATGATTTGTGTCATAAAAATTACTGGCAGAACCAATATTTACTTCAATAAAATTTAATTTTGAACACATTTTATTTTGATTCTTAGATTAACATCCTTCATAACTCTGTTCACCAAACATGAGTAAATTGTGTTCTAGAGTATAAGTATAAAAGTTAAATAGATCTAGATTACAATTCAAGATTACACAGAAAAATATCTTATTACAGTGCCTCCTACACAGAAAAATTGTATAGTGATTATTTTCTGAATCAATGATGATTAAAAAGGTGAATAGGGTAAGATATTTGTTATTATTGGGCTCAGGGAGTTAGATCCATATATGTACTATAAATCTATATACGTACTATTTTGACTATCTTTTTATAGGCAACCAAAGATTTCTAATGTCACTTAGAGAACTAAAACTGTTACTGTGTCTCTGCCCTGTTTATTATCTTGTGAAAATAAAGGAAGGAAAATTTGGAGCAGCCATCATATTCCTCTTTTCTCTCTCTTTCAAATTTTGATTTTCTTTTTCTTTCTTTTGTTCTTTCTTGACTTTGTCTCTTTGCTTTTCCTTATAATTTTAAAGGCTACTGTGAAGATGAAAGGGTGATAACTTTTTAAAACACCTTCTTCAGAAAATGATCTTGAAGTGTGATTAACCTGTGGTCCTCAAAGAGGAAACAAACAAACAAAAAGATCGATTCATGAAAAGTTAGTCCAGTCAACCCTCTGTATATTTGGTTCTTCCTTATGGCTTCAACCAACCAAGAATCAAATATATATATAAATTCCAGAAGTTTTCAATAGGCAAAACTTTTGAAATTGCCATTTGCCAGCAACTATCTCTCACAGCATTTATATTATATTAGGTATCATAAGTGATCTAGAGATGATTTTAAGTATATGGAAGAATTGCATAGATTATATACAAACACTAAGGCTTTTTATATGAAGGAATTAAGCACCACGGATTTTGGCGTCAAAGGGTGGGGAGAGTCCTGTAACATGTCCCACATGGACACTGAGGAAAAACTGTAATGTTCTAATTGGGATCAGTAGTCTTATTTCTCTTGCATATTTCAAAAGCATCTTGAGCACATTCTTTGGAAGATACGTAATTACATATCTTGTAATTTTGTGTTTTCAACAGAGAAATGTGCTATGAATTTTGCAATAGAGAAAGTACTTCTCTATAGAGAGACCCACCGTCCACTGTGTCAATGCTATTTCACAGGTAGATTTGAGCAGGTATCTATTCAGTTTCAGATGAGACACTGGCTTTCCTCTAAATGTTAAGAATATGTGTGTATTTTTTTTTAGCATTGGTACTAACATAGACCTTTTTTCATACTTCAAATATCACAATCACCATCTCTGATTACCTTGTTATTTCTTCTCCTTTTCCTTGCCCTTCCTTTCCCTCCTCTACCTCCTTCTGCTGCTCCTGTGTTGTTCACTGTCTCTCACCCTCAGCAGTGAGCCTAGTAAAGATGAGAGACTGAACTGAGACAGAATTACTGTGTGGTGCTGGGGTGAGCTGAAAATAAGACCAATGCCAAATATGTTAAGGCCTAAAAACTTTAGTCCATTTTAATGCATTTTACCTCGGTATTAAGAGCAATTAGAAGCCCTGATGGCTTTAAACTGCAAGAGTGATGTACTTTGACCTGTATTTCAAGAGATCTTCAGAGAGAGTAAAGATAATGAGTATCAGACAGAGAGGCAGAGTAGGCTTGTGTAGACTAGTCAGGAGGCTGTTTTTGTGGTCCAGAAGACATGACGGCTTGTTCAGAGGTACATTTATAAGTCGTATAAGTGAAAAAAATTAAAAGAATAATAAATATCCATCACAAAAATCATTAATATTTGCTAATAAACTGGAAATGGGCTAGACGACAATTTCATGTAAGAATGTTGCTATTTGGCTCCTTTGGACTCAAGCCTACCAGAAAAGGGAATTTAATGCTATTTCTGGAACATTCATAACGGGAGGGACTTCAGTGTTCAAAATTCAGGTATCTCTGTGTTGTCGAAATTGTATTTTATATTTTTTCTATAGCCTTGACTTCTCATTAGAAAGTCTCATGTGAACAGTTACAGAATAGTATTGCTGAAACATGATTTGGCACGTAAGATTAACATTAACATTGAGTGATTAGATATGAATTAAAATTAGAGAAATGATTCAAAGTTTATCCCTTGACATATGACCTCACTAGCAGAGTATAAAATCAAGCTTAAAGATATTACATTTATTTTAGAGTGGACTAAGTTGTTTTGGAAGTATCTAATATGACCCTATTACGTGAAGACATGTATTCTTTTTCATCAAACTTTCATATGAAAGAATTTCCCAAAAGATAACACTTCAGAATTTCCTTCATCTCTTCATTCACTTCTCTCTAGAAGAGGAGGTGTGATTTAATTTATGTTTGTGTTTGAAAAAGATAAAAATTATGTATTACAAACATTACAATCATTGTGTATCCTCTTTTGCATATATCTTCCTTCAAAAGGGTTGCATTCTGGTCTATTTTCTCTGTTGGCTGACAAAAGCCTACCCCTCTCTGGTGTAGTACATGATTTTCCTTAAGTAGTCATGTCTGAGGGTTTAAATGTGTGTTGTATACAAATCAGAAATGAGTAACTCTACTTGTACATTCATCCATACTAGATTTTCCCCTAAATTTTTATTTTTAAATATTTCAAACATGCAGAAAAGTTGAAAAAAGTGTATGAAAATTACTCATATGTCTACTATCTAGATTCAGCAAATGCAAGAGTGATTTAATATTCGTCTATGACCCAACAAGCTTGCTTATAGATACCTACACAAAATAAAAGAGCATATGTGGCCACAAACAAAAAAAAGATGAACATAAGAATTTGCATAAGAATTTTATCTGTAATTGCCACAAACCAATACTACATAATTACTCATCAACAAGAAAATGAACAAATCTTTAAAATTTATTTGCTCAAAGACATACTACACAGGAAAGCAAAAGGGAACTACTGATACATATAGCATGAAAAAAAATGTAATATATCAAATTCTGAGCAAAATAAAAGTCATTTTCACAAGAGGGCTTACACTTATGTTTTTATTTATGTCAAATTTTAGAACTAATCAAAAGTGATAGAGAAAAGTAGTTACACTGAGAAGTACAGAAAATGATGGGAACAAAACTCAAATCATGAACAGACTTTCCTATTTACTCTTTGGTAAGTTCTCTAATTATTACTCAGTTTATTTCATTCACTTAATATGAGCACATCAATAGGCAAGTTTAAAAAAAGAGAAAGAAAAGAAATATAAAGAAATGACTGACATATTGCTAGCAAAACAACACATAAAAATCTGATATTTCTTGGAATTCCATTCGTGGCTCAGCAGTTAACAAGCCCCACTAGAACCCATGAGGATGTGGGTTTGATCCCTGGCCTTGCTCAGTGGGTTAAGGATCTGGTGTTTCTGTGGGGTAGACCACAGACACGGTTCATATCCCACATTGTAGCTGTGGTGTAGGCCGCCAGCTGCAGCTCCTAACCTGGGAACTTCCATATGCCACAAGTGTGGCCTTAAAAAGAAAAAAAAAAAATCTGTCATTTCTTATGTAGTCTTCACTTGTTTTGAGAACTAATTATTATGGGATATGTGGTATCATGACTTTTGGTCTTTGCTTCAACTTCCAGTAAACAGTCCTTATTCCTACCCCTTCCCTGCAAATAAAGACAGATTGATTTTTGGCAGAAGAGAGCCTTCATAAACTCAAAAGATGATGAGACAATAGTGTGGAAATGGCTGCCTTTCAATATTAAGCTGATTACATGCATTTTGGCCTAGTATTTTAGGAACAGCTATAGCAAGAATCAGTTCTAAAAGAATCAGTAAAGAGAACACTGATAATTTCTTTGTTTACAGCTGGATCTGCAGGCCAAGATAGATTCTACAATGAAAAGTGAGCTATATTCAGTGTGAACCTCATATACCTAATGCATGAGATTTGAGTTTCAGTTATTATTGCCAGACTTGGTTAGACAACACAAAACTTCCTACACAAGTTTTAATAATTCCATTCAAGGCTAAGAAGGAACTGGAAAGATTAGCTTCTCTAGATAGGTTATTTTTATAAACTCAAAAAAGTGTGAACTAATAAAAATGACTGTGTCACAAAAATCTATCTCCAGGAATAAAGGATACTCAGGACATCAAGAAAGACTTCCAATTAGTCACATGCTTCGGTGATGTAGCCTACAAGCTAAGTCCAAAGAATAAACAAACAAAGCAGAAATTATAACAGAGAAAAAGATAGGAAATGTTGAAAGGTGCTTTTCATTTATCATGCTTCCATGTAAAGTAATCACAATTAAAATAGTTCTCTTGGCCATATAAACTGCCTAATTCACTCTTGAACGGGAGAGAAGTATAATTTTTTTCTTAATTTTGAGTACAATTTATTATCCAGATTTCATAGATACTTGCTAAAGAGGAGGATCCATTTGCAAAACTCAAGATCATTTGCCTATGTGTCTAATCTACTGTCTACAAACTAGCATGGTCAGAAATAGAGATGACAAATTTCCATTTACCTGGATTTTTATCTATTTATTAATTGGTTCACAACTCAATGGATACAAAAGGGACATTCTTTTACTTAGACTTTAAAATCCATAACAGAAAAGTAAATATAGAAATCTGGTTTAGAATGGAGAAGGTTGGAATAATAGTGTACATTTTTTCAATAATCACAAAATTATAGTCAGTAAACAAAATACCCTAATGTCTGGAGTGAGAGAGAAGACAACTTGGATGATTCCAACTTTTACATATCATTAAACTATCAGTTCAATAAAGAGTAAATAGTAGCAGTGTTTATTAAACACTAAGTGGAAAATGAAAGTATGGTCTACAAGTCTGTTTGTTTGGCATCCAGGAGTCCAACCAAAATTTTGTGGATGCAGATCCCTCAGATACAGAGTGTTGAGAGTACTATGTCATTTTATGTAGGGGACTTGAGCATCTGTGGATTTTGATACTAAGGGAAGACTATACTATTTTGTCCCTGAATTGAGAGAATGTGATTTTGTCAAGGAGGGAAAGAATACCATTGTGTTCTTTCTTCTGAGAAGTCGAGTAATATGGCTGAGAAATTTCTGCTATGCATAGGAATTTTACTTTATTGTTAGATTAATAAGTTTTCATTTGGGAAAAGTTGATGCTAGTCATTGAGTAGATTTGTTTGAGAGGTTAGTGAAGATGAGGAAATGGAGACGGCCAGTATAGAAAATTCTCTTAGTAAGTGTGACTATATTTTTATATTCCACATGAACAAAATCATACTGTATTTGCCTTTCTCCGTAGGACTTACTTTTTGGCATAATATGCTCAAGTTCCATCAATGTTGTCACAAATGACAAGATTTCATCTTTTTAAAAAAATGAGTAATATTTCATTTATATGTGTATCTATTTCATTATTTATATATGTATGTGTATATAAATATATGTTTATTGCACATGTATATTTATAATGTATATACATATATATATACTGTTATATACGTGTGTGTGTGTGTGTGTGTGTGTGTGTGTGTGTGTGTATGTCACATCTTTATCTGTTTATCTGTTGGTAGGTACTTGGAATGTTTCCATATCTTGGCTATTATAATGCTGTGATGAATATAAAAATAAAACAAACAAAAGTAAAAGCAAACAAATGAATAAACCAAATCAAATAAACACAAATTTACAAAAAAATGGAATACTTGTTAACAGAGTCTTAGAGGTTGGAAAGAAAAGAATAACTATATGGTGACAAATGGAAACTAAATTTTTGGTGGTGAGCATGCTGTGGTGTTTATAGAAGAAGAAATATAATGCTGTACATGTTAACCAGTGAGTTAAGGATCTGGTGTTGTCATGAGCTATGCTCTAGGTCACAGATGTGGCTTGGATCCTGCATTGCTATGGCTGTGGTATAGGAAAAAAAAAAAAAAAATGGATGCTTTAAACAATAAGCATAACTTCGGCCTTAAACTTCTCAATATTTTTAAGTAAGACATCAATATCACAGAAAAAGTAATATTATTTAATAGATATCTACAAATTTTTAGTGTTTTTAAAATACACGATTGTTTTTTCACTAAAACATTAAATATTTTAAATATTTAGTTAAAATAGTATTTTAATATTTTAACTAAATATTAAAAAGTATTCTACAATTTATTGGGTAAGCATATGGAATTTCTTCTTAAGCCTGACAAAATCTGCAGTGATGATATTTATGGCATGGATTTTAGACTCAGGCAGACTGGATTTAATTCCTCATGGTGCTTAGTAGCTGCATGACCTTGAGGTCTTTGTCTGTGTCTGGTACCATTGAGACTGAACACTTCATTATGAAAGTATTTACTTATTGTTTACCCATGCTCTTTGCCCAATTTTATGTTGTTGTTTTATTATTCTTATCTCCTTGATTAAAAAAAAAATCTGTATTACAGTTTCCCTATCATATTCTACCAGATAGTATTGCATTGTAATTATTTTGTTTGATAACTATAGTAACTTAAGATATTTTAATATATATGTACATTATTCATTATAATTTCTTTGCCTAATTTGGTTCTTATAAAAACTTCCTCATTCAGGTGAATTTATATTTTCTTGAAATATAATTACATTTATTAATTATATATTTTTAATATAAATATATATATAATTTATTTATATTTATTGTTTATATTTATATATTCTTGAAATAAACAGTGACAATTATTCTGACACTGATCTCATGATTAATTTTGCCAGGTATTTGCGATGTGAAAACTCAGGTATTTTTTTAACCTAGAAAAAAATGTTAATTGACTTTGTTCTTGATCCATGTATTTCTGCACATTTTAAAAATTAAAAGGATAATCATAGAATATAGGTAAGGGATAAAGAATGAAAATATAGAGTGCACAGAATGCATGCACAGTACTCAAAATCCAGCTCAAACAAAAACATTTCCATCCTTTATGTCCTTATGTGCCCCTTTTAAATACTATTAAAATCTACTCTTAAAAGTATTTGCTTTCTGCAATTTTGTTTGTAAAATTCACTTGTTGCTCTTGAGAGGTTTATTATGTGAGTTCAAATCCTAAATAAGTGTACTTTTGCATGCTTTTGAATTTTTCAGTTGGCCTTTGTTTTTTATAGATCATATTACTAAAATTCAATTATGTAACTGCATGTAACTACAATTAACTTTTACCAGTATAATATACTGCATTATGACTTTTTTGCATTATGACTGTAGTATAGTTATCCATTGATTATAAAGAAAAATTGGTAGAAATTTGAGCTGTACTTTTTTTCCTCTCTTTCTTGCACACAATTCATGTTTTACATTTGCTTTTACATGCTTATGGGTAAACATGTGTTAGGTATGATAGAAGATATATATCTAGGAATTAATTACTGTATTAGAATTTTCAAATTTATTAGATAAATAAATCCATGTTTCCCCAAAGTTGTGCCCTTTTATATTTTCATCTGAAGGGCTTAACAATGGAAATATAAAGGCAGGTCTTTCAAGAAGTTTTTCTGTTAAAAAAAAAATGGAGCAAAAATTGGGGGGACAAATTGGGAGTTCGGGATTAACATATACACATTATTATACATATTATTATACATGAAATAATCAACTAGGGACTACTGTGTAGTACAGTGAACTCTACTCAATATTCTGTAATAATGTATATAGGAAAAGAATCTGAAAAATAATGACTATATGCATATATATAACTGAATCACTTTGTGTACAATATAAAATAAAAATTAAATTTAAAAAATAAAGTTATGCAAACTTTTATTTTTTTTGTATGTGTGATAGAAGAAATAATGCCAAATACATAAGCTAATTTAACCCTTCCACCCCCATAGAATTTTAAACATGATGATAGAGGAGTAAAGGTAGAAAATTTTCTGGCTATTTTCCTTCTGTAGATGAAAGGGCTATTGTTTCATGACTATCTGCTAGGACTAGCTCTAGATATGGGGTATGGACACCCAGTGTAGTAGGCTGGACAGCAGAGTGTGTGGATTTGGATTCTGGTTATGTGGGCAGAAATCATGGGAGAGGTCTGTAGGATTCAAATGGTTCCTTCTCCTTGGCCCAGTAGGTAGTAAGAAAGATCATTAGCTGAAATTTTACAGATCTCTTTTGTTTAAGTTGTAAAAGAGTACTATTGATTAACCTCCCTAACTTTTAATTTAGCTGTTATTAATTGTATCCCCAAATCTCAGATCCATTTTATTTTTCCAGAGATAATTACAAATGAGTGGTTTTTTTCTTATCATCTAGCAACCATTTTTTTAAGAAAAGTACAAATATGGAAGAATGTATGAATGGGTCTCTCCATATAATATTTTATATACACATTAAAATATTTATAATTGAGATTCTGTAAAATTCTTCTATTTATTAGTGTCGTACAACTGTGTGCAGCTGTGTGTGTGTGAGTGTGTAAACATGTTACTAAGTCCAAGCTCACAGTTCTTGACATGCAACAGGCCAATTAAATGAGAGACAAGTCACTGGGGCAAGAAACAGTGACTTCATTCAGAAAGCCAGCAGAAGGTGGCGGACTAGTATTCCAATAAACCATCTTACCTGGGTTAGAATTGAGCCCTCCTTTATACTGAAATGAGATGGGGTGTGGCTGATTGTTGCAAACTTCTTGGTAGGAAAATCCCTTTGTTCTTGCAGCTGTCAGTGTCTGGTCACAATGTTCCCATAAAACTCTAACAAGATCATTGTTATTTTCTGTTTTGCAACTTTTATTATACCTTTAAAGGTCAAGCCTGAGAGACAGAGGCTTGAGAATGGGCTGTCTTGTGTATTTCAGGCTTTAGGCCACATTGTCTTACAAAGGTGCAGAACCAGCATAGTTAAACACAGACAACAGAGCACAAGAGTTAGAGCTAAGAGAATAGATCCAATATGGAGTAAGGTTCATTCTTCTGTATTACAAAATGGCATAATTGTTGAGAGCAATTAAGATCCAGACTACATGAGTTTGGATTTCACCTCCAAATTTTACTAGTTCTGTGACCCTGAACATACCTCATATACTTTCTCTGATGAAGTTATCTTTAAGTGAGGTTAACTCACAAGATTATCAACATTAAGTTAATCTTTGTAAAGAACTTAGAACAGCGCCTAATAAATATTAAACAGTATTTAAGTAATGGTTAAAAAATATATAAATTATAAATACTGCTGAATGTAATTCCTGGTTATTGATTTTAACCAGAAATTACATTTAGTTGCAATATAGTATTCCATCATAAGTGTGTATTTAATCTTCCCATTTGACCACTATTCTAGTAATTTCTAATCATATTCCTCTGCAAACAAGTGTATGTAAAAATTCCTACATTTGTCCCTTTATGTGCTACTTTTTATTTAGAGTGAATATCAGGAATTGGAACTGCCAAAGCAACAGTATTGTATGAATATTTCTAGTTTTAACAAATATTTGGCCTCAGTATACTTGGTTTAATATATATATTTTCTTGAAGCATGAACACTTTTCATGACACACTCAATAATATTTGATGTGGCCAAGCTTAAATTTTTTTAAATTTTGCCATTTTATGTCAGCACAATTAATAAAATATGTTCTTATCATAACTTACATTCTCCTGATTACCACTTGAACAGATTACTTTATTTAACGAATATCTATGTAGTCTATAATACATGCCAAACATTATTCTAGGTACTATGGTAAAAGAAGTGACAGAACTTCCTCTGAATATTTAGGGGTCAATTTTTACATCTGTTGGTAGTGGTAAGGAGTTGATATTAGCAGTTATCTTATTAGTTTATGGATAACTATTTTATATAGGTATTACCCATTATTTCCTCCTACATGAATTATCTAATTTTGTAATTTACCATTACTACTACTGATTTATTTTTTCTTGTGGATATGTGTGGTTTTATTACTATTATTTTTAAATCTGTAAATTGTGTGCCAATGTCTTTTGCTCATTTTGATTAAATGGTTCTCATTTTGTTGTTTTACTCATTTTCACTTGTACTTTCGCTTTGTTTGTCAGGCTTTTTAAATTTTTTTGTTTTGAGATAGTTGTAGATTCACAAAAAGTTGTAAAATGTAGAGGATATCTTATGTCACCTTCACCTAGTTTCCTCCAAAATTAACAGTGTAGATAACCGTATTTCAGAAAAGTAATATTGATATCATCCAATCATATTCACATACTGCAGGTTTTCTCTCAACTCAGTTGTTTGTATGAGTGTATGTTTAGTTTGGTAAGAATGTTACCACAGTGCACAGTCATGAAGTTACCACTGTAGTGAAAATGCAGAATTGTGCATTTCAGGGATCCATTATGCTGCCATCAGCTGCCTCCCTCCCCTCTTCTCTAATCTCAGTCCACAACTAATCTATTCTCTATCTTTATAATTATGTAATTTCAAAATGTTGCATAAATATAACCATAAGCTATATAAACTTTTGAGATTTTTTTTAACCAATACACTGTCTTACAGATTTTCCCCTTGTTTTTCTTTATAATTGCATTGATTTAAAAATATATATATATATCATTTTTTCCATCTACTTTCCTTACTTTTTTTTTGTTATTCTTCCTTTTATTGTTTTCTGAGGTTGGAAGTTAAATTTGTAATTTGAGAACATTCCTCTTCAGATGTAAGAGTTTAATACTATTGATATCCTCAGCATTACTTTAAGGGTATATCACACATACTTTTGATATATTACATTTTCTTCTTCATTCAAGTTATGAATATTTTGTTTCTTTTCAAACTTTATCTTTGATTCATGGATTACTTAGAAGTGTGGCTTTTAATTACCATATATTTAGGGATTTTGCTCTCTTTCAGTTATTGATTTCTAATTTGATTTCATTAGGAATAAAAAGCACTTTGTGATTTCATTTATTTTTAATTTGTTAAGATTTATATTTTTTCTATGATATGAAGCATTTTAAAAAGTGTTTTATTTTTGTAAAAATTATTCTCTTGTTGGAGAGATTGTCCTATATATGTTAATAAAATCCTATTGGTTGACTGAGATGTTCAGATCTTCTATACCTTTGTTGATTTTCTCATTGCCAAGAGTAGGATATGCAAGTCTACAAATACAATTGTGAATTTGTCTATTTTTTTTTTAAACTCTATCCATTTTCACTTTATATTTTGAGGCTCTGTGTTTTGCTGCTTACCCATTTCAGTTATGTATTCCTGGTGGGTTGATCCTTTAATGATAATGTAATGTCCCTTTTTGCTTATAGCAATTTTCTTTGCTTTGAAGCCTACTTTATCTGATATTAATACAGTCACTTGTGTTTTCCTTTGCAATCAATGTTTTCCTGGTTTATCATTTTCCATCCTTTTGTATTACACCATACATATATTGCTAAATTTGAAGTGATCTTCTCAGTGACAAGATAATATGGGTTTATTGAGCTCCACCAAACAGGCCTGCAAGGCTTGCCCTTACCCAGCTTTAAGACTGAAGAAAGAGACTAGAGTCATCTACAAAGACATCAATGGTTTAATGATGGGGAAGTTTACACATCTGGAGCAAATTTCTGAAGAGACATCTATTGTGTGTGGTGTTTAGTGGGCAGGACATAGTAGAAATCTTCACTCCAGGGTGGAGTGGGGTGGATGAGAGTATTGCTGGTCAGATTGGCTTATTAGTTACCAACTGGGAAATCAACAGAGGGAACACCCACTAATACCCTTTTTAATAAGAGCAATCACTGACTGGGGCCTGGATCCAGTATGTAGGATGGTCAGTCAGGTGAATACAGTATAGGTGAAGCAGGCATATTCAAGCAGGAGATGCACAGAAAGCAAGAGAACAGCTGTCTTGAGTGGCCTGATCATACAGTGTTTTATGTTTGTTCATGTTTTTAAGCCATTCTGTCAGTCTCTGCATTTTAATAGCTATTTGATCCATTTATATTCAGTATAATTTTTAATATGTTAGGACTTCTTATGGATTATTTGGACATTTTAAAGAATCCATCTTGATAAATTTATAGTGTTTTTGAATGTATTTCTTTGTGTAATTTTCTTAATGGTACTTTCATGTCTTAGAATATACACATATGACCTATGGCAGTCTCCTGGAATTAAGATTTTATCATGCTGTGTAAAGCATGGGAACCTTAATTTCATTTAAGTCCCTTTAATTTCCCAAGTTTTTAAATATTATTTTGTGTGACATACAGTGTTATAGTGGCTACTTCAATTATCACCATTTATTTTTAAAAATTATGAGGACAAAGACAGTCCATTGGGGTATCTTAACTACTAGTCCTGTCAGGCTACTCAATAGCTCTAAATGGATGAGAGGATTCTATGGTCCATGAGAATAAGGAACATTTCCCTGGAATGGCCCCTTGTTGTAGTAGATTTCCTCTATTACTTTATTGAAGCTGCCCAACTTCTTTATCTCTAGTTGGAAAAAAAAAAAATGGCTGTTGACTTACAAAGAAGAGCACTTCCTAGCCAGGCACTTATGGTGGTGTGATTTCCCTTGCTGGTGTTTCCTGGTCATCACCATCTGCTTATCTGGGTGGTAGAGTATGTTCGTGGCTTCTTTTTGTCAGCTGGGCTTTTGACTGATACTTCTTAGTGGCACCCCTAAGCTTATGAGAACATCTATTCCACCTGATGGTGGAATGAGTCTAACTAGGCCAACATCAGTTTCTAGGTTTGGAGTCAGGAGACACTGGTCCATCTGCATTTGAATGATTTCTAATATCATTCTCTGATGAAAGGAAACAAGGAGATTATGGCTGATTCTAGGACTGGGTAGCAAATATACAAGATGTGCCTAGAACATCTTGTTCTGGGAAGTAAGGATATGCTCAAATGCAAAAAGATAAGATAATGTTAAATAATGCAGGAGCCAATGTTAGATCTCCCAAAGGCCAAAACTTGAAGTAATTTGAGAACCAAAGTAAATAACATTATATTTTATAACTTAATTATACTACAAATATAAAAACCCACACTAATATAAGTAAATTAATAATTTAATAGAGGTGAAGACACAAATCTTTTGTACAGAAATCCCAATAATTTATGTAGATACTTCCCCAAAAGTTTCTTTCAGGTAAAATAGTGTTTAAAAGATGTTCTGAATTGAAAAGTGGGGTGTAGAGTCATTTTATTCCTCATAAGAAGTCATTGGATATATGGTAGCAACCCCACACTGGGCATGACCTTAGGGAAGGCAGCTCCTAATGAAAGACGGGAATTCTCAGGAAGAGATGTAGCTAGAAGCCATATTCAGACAACATTCTTAGAGTCACACCAAGATAGATTTTTGTTTTCCTGTTTACAGCTATAGGTATCGTCCCTGAATTAGAATTGTAGATGAATATTTAGCTTTTGTCAGAGATTTTGAAGATCCTTATTTCATTCTTTTCCTAGTCAATTATTCATATACATGTGTATATGAATATATGCATGAATATATACACCCATTCATGTATCTTCATATAAACAGGGCCACAATATTGTAAAGTAGTATATATATATATATTCTTGGTAAAATAATACAAATACTACAGCTTCATTTTGTTAGGTTGTGTTTCCAAGTAGTTCATTAAAGTAAGGTATACTTTAAGGAAATCTTAGTCATCTGCAGGGAAGTTCATTGATTTTAGACAATTTTATTTTAAAAGTTCCACTTGTGGATTCTGGTTAGTTAATTTATTAAATCTCTTCTTAGGCTTAAATTTTCCCCTCTGCAAATTCCCTGGCTTATTCATAACCTTTTTGCTTTTTTTTGTCTGTTTTCAGTCAGATCTTGTATTTTTGGCTCCAAAGAAAAAAGGAAATATTTGACAATTCACTCTACACTCCTTTAAAACCCCAAATTGTGACAAGTATGTTTTCCACTGTTCAGCAAAAAGCATGTGTTACATGTCCCTTCTATAGTTGAAGTTTTCTTTTTGAGATGACTTATGAGAAAGCACACTTCTAAGTGTCCATTGCTCTTCCTGAAGTCAATCATAACTCCCGATGCCCTGAGCATCAAAGATTTACATAGCCATCAGGAGAGCAGGAAATATGTTATCAAGTCAATCTCCATATTCTTGTTTCCACCTATAGACCATGCAGTATAAATCATTTGTGCCCAATTACTGATAGGTTTTGCCCTCCACATTTATAATTCATAAGCTATTTCAGAGATTTTAGATAGAAAGAAATATCTTGAAATGAGACAAGACTCAGTATACAGACCAGTGGAAGAGAATAGAGAACCCAGACACCTATGGTCTATTAATCTTTGACAAAGGAGGCAAGAACATAAAATGGGAAAAAGACAGTCTTTTCAGCAAGTATTTCTGGGAAACCTGAACAGCTGCATGCATATCAATGAAAGTAGAACACACCCTTATGCCATGTACAAAAATAAACTCAAAATGGCTTAAAGATTAAACCTACGACAAGACACCATCAAACTCCTAGAAGAGAACCTAGGCAAAACATTCTCTGACATCAACCTTGCAAATGTTTTCTTAGGTCAGTCTCCCAAGGCAACAGAAATAAAAGAAAAAATAAACCAGTGGAACCTAATGAAACTGACAAGCTTTTGCATAGCAAACTAAACCATAAAAAAAAGATAACCTACAGAATGAGATAAAATAGTTTCAAATGGTGCAACTGACAGGGCTTAATATCTAAAATATACAAAAAACTCATACAACTCAACGGCATAAAAACCAACAATGCATTTGAAAAATGGGCAAAAGACCCGTATAGATATTTCTCCAAAGAAGATATACAAATGGCCAACCACAACATTAAAAACTGCTGAACACCACTAATTATTAGAGAAAGGCAAATCAAAACTACTATGAAGTGCTACCTCACATTTGTCAGAATGGCATTTGTTAATAAGCCCACAAATAACAAACGCTGGGGAGGGTGTGGAGAAAAGGGAACCTTCCTACATTGTTGGTGGGAATATAAATTTCTACAACTACTATGGAAAACAGAATGGAAGTACCTCAGAAAACTAAATATAGAACTAACATATTACCCAGAAATCCCACTTTTGGTCATATATCTGGAAAAAAATTTCCTTAAAAATGATACATGCACTCATATGTTCATTGCAGCACTATTCACAATAGCTTAGATATGGCAACAACCTAAATGTACATTGACATATGAATGGATTTTAAAAAATGGGCATAGAGGGAAGCTACCTCAACATAATAAAGGCCATATATGACAAACCCACAGCTAACATCATTCCCAATGGTGAAAACCTGAAAGACTTCCCACTGAGATCAGGAATAAGACAAACAAGGATGTCTGCCCTCTCACTACTCTTCAACATAGTTTTGGAAGTCCTAGCCATAGCAATCAGAGAATGAAAAAATAAATAAATAAAAGGAATCCAAATTGGAAAGGAAGAAGTAAAACTATCACTATTTGAAGAAGACATGATACTATACCTAAAGAATCCTAAAGACCCTACCAGAAAACTGTTAGAGCTCTTCCATGAACTTGGAAAAATGGCAGGATACAAAATTAATACACATAAATCAACTGCATTTCTATATACTAACACAAAAGATCAGAAAGAGAAATTAGGGAAGCCATCCTATTTACCATTGCATCCAAAAGAATAAAATACCTAGGAGTAAACCTACCCAAAGAGACAAAAGACCTGTGCTCTGAAAGCTATAAGACACTGATGAAAGAAATCAAAGATGACACAAACAGATGGAAAGATCTACCATGCTCGTGGATTGGAAGAGTTAATATTATCACAATGACTATACTACCCAAGGCAATATACAGAGTCAACGCAATCCCTATCAAATTACCAGGGATATTTTTTACAGCACTCAAACAAAATATTTTAAAGTTTGTTTGGAAGCACAAAAGACCCAGAATAGCCAAGGACATCCTGAAAAAGAAAAATGGAGCTGGAAGAATCAGGCTCACAGACTTCAGACTATACTACAAAGCAACAGTCATTTAAACCATATAGTACTGGCACAAATACAGAAATATAGTTCAGTGGAACAGGATAGAAAGCCCCGAATTCAACCCAGGCACCTACAGCCAACTCATCTATGACAAAGGAGGCAAGAATATACAATGGAGAAAAGACAGCTTGTTCAATAAGTGGTGCTGGGAAAACTGGACAGCCACATGGAAAAGAATGAAATTAGAACACTCCCTAACACCATACACACAAATAAACTCCAAATGGCTTAAAGACCTAGATATAAGACCAGACACTATCAAACTCTTAGAGGAAAACATAGGCCAAACACTCTGTGACATAAATGACAGCAACATCTTCTCAGATCCACCTCTTAGAGTAATGACACTAAAAACAAAAATAAACAAGTGGGACCTAATCAAACTTTAAAGTTTCTGCACAGAAAAGGAAACCCCAAACAAAACGAAAAGACAACACACAGAATGGGAAAAAATATTTGCAAATGAATCAACTGACAAGGGATTAATCTACAAAATTGATAAACGGCTCCTACAGCTTAATACCAAAAATAACAAACAACCCCATCAAAAAATGGGCAGAAGATCTAAAGAGACAATTCTCCAAATAAGACATACAGATGGCCAAAAAACACTTGAAAAGATGTTCAACATCACTCATTATTAGAGAAACGCAAATCAAAACCACTCTGAGGTACCACCACACACCAGCCAGAATGGCCATCATCAAAAAGTCTACAACCAATACGTGCTGAAGAGGGTGTGGAGAAAAAGGAACCCTAGTACACTGTTGGTGGGATTGGTGCAACCACTGTGGAAAACAGTATGGAGATTCCTCAGAAAACTAAAAATAGAACTACAATTGGATTCAGCAATCCCATTCCTGGGCATCTATCCAGAGAAAACCATGAGTCATAAAGATACATGTGCTCCGATGTTCACTGCAGCACTATTTTCAGCAGCCAAGGCATGGAAACAACCTAAATGTCCATTGACAGAGGGGTGGATCCAGATGTGGTACATATACACAAATGAATATTACTCAGCCATTAAAAGGAATGAAATAATGGCATTTTTAGCACCATGAATGGACCTAGAAATTATCATGCTAAGTGAAGTCAGTCAGACAATGAGACACCTACATCAAATTCTTTCACTGACATGTGGAATCTGAAAAAAGGATACAGTGAACTTTGCAGAATGGATACTGACTCTCAGATTTTGAAAAAATTATGATTTCCAAAGGAGTTAGTTCTGGGGTTGGAGGAATGTGTTGGGGATGTGGGAAGGAAATCCTATAAAATTGGATTGTGATGATCATTGTACAACTATAAATGTAATAGATTCATTGAGTAATAAAAAATGAAAAGAAGATGTGGTATGTATACACAATGGAATACTATTAAGCCATAACAAAGAACAAAATAATGACATTTGCAGCAACATGGATGGAATTAGAGACTCTCATACTAAGCCAAGTACGTCAGAAATAGGAAGACAAATACCTTACGATATCACTTATGTCTGGAATCTAATATATGGCACAAATGACCTTTCCACAGAAAAGAAAATCATGGACATGGAGAATAGACTTTTTGTGGCCAAGGGGTAGGGGTTGGGAGAGAGATGGACCATGAATCTGGGGTTAATAAATGCAAACTATTGAATGTGGAATGGATAAGCAATGAGATACTGCTGTATAATACTGGAAAGAATATCTAGTCAATTGTGTTGGAGCATGATGGAGGATAATATGAGAAAAAGCAAATATATATATATGTGTGACTGGGTCAGTTTGCCGTGCAATAGAAAATCGACAGAACAGTATGAACCATTTATAAAGGAAAAAAAAATCATTAAAAAACCACGATGTTTTAAATATATGGTATGTCCCAAATGAACACCTTTTGAAATTACATTTAACAGATTACATTAGCAAAATGCATAATTTTCAGTATTGAAAATAGCTGCCATCAATTGATACTCAAAAGATTTTTGAAACAATTTTCCTTGATTGATGATATTTGGTTTTTTAAGACTTACTTGAACTAGTTAAACATGGCATGTATCTTATAAAAAGAAATTCAGTTTAGTTGTAGTCATTATTAAGGTTTCAGCTATTTTAAGTTTGAGACTTTGGTTTAGTCTGCAAGTAATAGAATATACAACTTGAATTTACAGTGTGCTATTAAGGTATAAAAAAATCAAATAAACTTTATGAGGAGCCGCAGGGATTTACAATTTGAGACAAAAGAATGGATTTATAAATGTACTTTTAAGAAAAAAAAAGAAAACAATTCTACATAACTGCCTAATGGATTAAAAGGATTTTTAAAATTACTGGAAAATAATCTTGTAAGATTGAGTCATAAAACCTAGTCCTTTAGGATTGGTAAATACTATCCTGTAGGATTTATAAAAGAAGTTAGATTAAAAGCTTTCAAATTATAAGTTCTGACCCATTAGCAATTTACATGACTTTTTTTAGCATCTCCCTAAAATTCATGAAAATTAAAATGATAAATGTTCATCTGGATTTCATTTTAGGACATAAAAATTCTCCCTTATTTAAATGATAAAACTCTCCCTTATTCTCCCTTACTTAAATGACAAAACAAGGAAGTTATAGGACTTACATAAGTATGCATCAGTTTCTATATTAATATGATTACATGTAATAAATTATGCACTCCCATTTATAATAATCTTTATTTCTTAAGATGGAAGCTTAATATAGAAAAACATGCTTAGTAACTATTAAATTTAATACCTACGATTTAAACACTATTTTAATGTGTGATATATTTCACAATATTAAATATTAAAAAGATAAGTAAATGACAAGAATGCAGGAGCATTATAGTGCTTCTTCTACTCCTCTAGTTATTGTTAGAAACATAACGTTTGGTCGAAGTCATTACACTTAGAGTGAATCTGCAATCCTAACGGTGGCGTGGAAGCGTTCAATATTCCTGAGGCTGCACATGGGTTTATTTGTATATCTTCATATTACATAGCTTATCTTTTAACAAAATCTTTGTTCTTCATATTTTTGCTAATATCCTTTACATATGTGATAGGAACTTAACTTCTTGTCATGTTTGGGTAATTTAGGATATTCAAAATTAAAGACTTGGAATTCTCATCGTGGTTCAGCAGAAAGGAACTCGACTAATATCCATGAGGATGTAGGTTCAAACCCTGGCCTCACTCAGTGGGTTAAGGATCCAGCATTGCTGTGAGCTGTGGTGTAGGCTGCACACACAGTTCAGATCTGGTGTATGCTGTGGCTGTAATTGTGGCCAGCAGCTACAGCTCCTATTCGACCCCTAACCTTGGAATATGCTGTGAGTGCAGCCCTAAAAAATAGACAAAAAAATAAAAAATAAAGATTTGGTCATGGTGCCAATAAATACTGTTTTGTTTGTTTGTTTGCTTGTTTTTGAGAGCTGCACATATGGCATATGGAAGTTCTCAGGCTAGAGGTCAAATCAGAGCTAGAGCTGCTTGTCTATGCCATAGCCACAGCAACACAGGAGCTGAGCTGCATCTGTGGCCTACACCACAGCTCACAGCAATGGCTCCAGATCCTTCACCCACTCAGCAAGGCCAGGGATCAAACCTACATCCTCATGAATACTAGCTGGGTTCTTTATCTGCTGTGTGACAAGGGGAACACCAAGAAATATTAAGATTTTTTGATCATAATGACAAAGACATCCAAAAAAATATTAAAATGCCAAACCTTCTTTTCTGCTCCTTGATGTGCATGAAGAGATTGGTTAATGGTAATTTTAAAGTCTAAAATATAACATTTATCATTAAATAATGTTGGATGTATTATTAGCTGCTCTGTTTCAGCCCTTATCTTAAAGTTACTACTGACCAGCTAGGGGTACAGAGATCTCCATTTCTTGGAGGAGGTGAGTAATAACAGTGAGTATAAGATAATATAACAGAGTAATAAGCACAGGTATTATATTGCATAAATATTATATTTTTGAAATGTATATATTTGACAAATACATGGTAGGAGGTGTTTCTCCTACATGGGAGAAAATGTTTCTCTTATAACTCCAAGTCAAATGTTTCTATTTTTGCTCTTACTGGGAACTAATTTTTTCATTCTGTGTTAGAGATTTGAAATCCACATAGTTTTATTTATATATTAAGCAGAATTGTTCAATAGCAGTATACCTTCTGGAAAAATCAGATAATCGCATTTGTTTTCCAATGTTACTTTCCAGGAAGTAACACTGCATCACTTATTTATTGAATGCCAAATTTAGTTTCAAAATTATACATTTAAAATAATTTAGGAGGAAAAGATCAGGCTTAAATATTTATGACAAAAACACATTTTAAAACATGATGAAACAATAGTTCTAAATTCTTGGAAAGGCTCTCCACATTTTATAGTTCATTTCATTCCAATAGTTTTAGAAAATATTATTTTCCTTATAAACAGATAAAATGGTAGAAGTGGTGGCAATTATATTCTATAAAATTACTATGTAACAGGGAGTATGGAATTAGTAATGTTATAAGGGAATAGGCTTGGTTATATCAGGTAGTGAGAGATTTTTAGTGTCTTCAAAATGCTGACAGAAGAAAACATCTTGTCTCTGACCTTCTTTACTCAAGCAGAACAATTAATTGCATTTCTGCATGATAGACTCTTACATTCTCTTTATTTATCTAAACATGAATTTCCTTATAGTTCATTTGACTTTGAAATGTTTTTGACACTTGTATACTGAAAATTTAGTGTCATACTGGTACTTCATTATCAGTCTCAGAGACATAATTAGAACAACAATAGGCAAGATGGAAAGCTTGAATACCTTAGAGGATGAGCTCATTTGCATCAACATATTCAAGACAGATTTTCTGCTTTTTGCTTTTTACATTATCATGTTATTATAGTGTGTGTGTGAGAGAGAGAATGAGAGAAAGAGAGAGAGAGAAACCAAGAGAGTCAGGGACAAAAAGATCAGGAGAGAGGTTTGGGTAGGAAGAGAGTCTATGGGGAAAAGGTAGGAAGAATTTTACTTTTAATTTAGATGTATATAATTTTTTTGGTTCTTGCTTGAACAAATGTTATAACATTTTCTAATGCTCTCTTTAGACTGATGTAATGATGTGATATTTGGTAGAAATTTGGTGCTATATATATATACATATATATATGAAATACTAATACATCATTAATGGGGTATTCCTATTCTGAGAATGCCAACTAAAAATTGTCACTTACCATTTGCCTCTATAAGGATTGTCATTAATCCTGACCTTTGAAACACCCTGAAAGGAATTAATGGATCAGTTCAGGGATGAGGCATTGTGTACTCTGGGAAAAACTAGCAGAATTGGACTTCAGATAGATTTTTTCTAGGAAAAGATTTTATGAGCCCAAATTCTTGCATCTTCTCATATCTAGAAAAGCACTACAATCATTTTACAGTGATATCTACTCCTCCTGACTGGCAGCAAGCCTCTGCCAAAATATGTGCTTAACTGCACATACCTCTCCTTCACTAAAATCATATACAATAATGACCTCTCTCCCTGCTTCAGCACAGGTACCTCAAAGCTATTTGAGATACTGTCACTCAGGCTATAGTCCACGTATTGCCTCAAAAAATGCTTAACTTGCAACTCTCAAATTGCATTTTTTTTTCAGTTGACAAGAGCAATAAACAATAAGAATGGATTTTTTCCCTAAATTTTAGTGAAAAAAATCAGTAGATGTCAATGATAAAAATGTCAGCTAAAGTGGTCAAACACAACAGTTTTCCAATAATTCACTTTAAGACCTAACCAATAAAGTAGAATGCTTAAAATAACAATTTACCTCCAGAAAATATTCTGAAGAAAAATGAGAGTAAAGAGAAAGTTTTAAATTTTTTTACACTAGAGTAAGCTTTGCAAGCTTTCACATTTTAACATTCTCTGGATTTATCCTTGCCTAAATGATAGGTTGCCAGAATCTCCAAATATTTATTAATTTTTAAAAAGAGAGAGAAAGCACTATCGCATATATTTATATAATATATTTGTATTCTCCACATTTTCCTGTAAAGTTTATTTATATTCTTTCACAAAAAAAATTGTTTCAAACTGATTTAGTGGCGAGAGAAAATGTGAAGATAGTTTCTAGAGTGGATGGGATTTCATATCATTTTTCAACAGCATCGAATAAAGTTTCAAGCTTTATATATAACTGTATATATATATGGAAAATATTTCTCAAATTTGTTCTGAAATTTTTTCCTTGAAATGTTTAGAACTTAATTGTTCAAGAATGCCATGTTGCTTTTGTTAAAAAGAAAAGTGGATTTGTAGCTCTACAGTCACAGATGTGTCATCAATTTGCATTTAAAAGATAGTAACAGTGCCTTCAAAAATCTTTGAATACATAATATGTTTTATGCAATGTAAGCTAATCACTGTACATGCCTTCTGTCATTTAGTCCTCTCAACTATTACATGTGAGGAAGCTGAAGTGTCAGAGTTAAGTAATTTAATGGAAGTGTCACAGCTAGCAAATGGTTTATTTGAAAACTGAAACTGATTTATCTGAAATTGAAGTTCATGTTCTTAATTGCTCTGTTTAACAGTTACCCAGCTCTAACTATCTGTTAACAAAAGAAGTATAAAATCACTTCAGGGGGAGTTCAAATAAAGAAAATAATATGTGTTTTGAATAAATGACTTTGCATTAAAAATGCACATCCCTTTGTTTTTCAAAGATACAATTCTGAGCATTATATAAGCACAAATATTTTAATGGGAATGATGTTACATATACTCCAAAATGTGGCAATAAGCGCCTTCTCCTATAAACTATCAACTATCTACATTTTATTTTCAAAGATTATATAATAGCTTTGTTTAAAAGCAGGATAAAAAGCATGTGATACTTTATTTGTAGATGATAAACTTGGGAAATATTGGAAAAAATAAAGTTCATGGAGTACCAAGTAAAAAATGGGGGTATGGGGTGGCTCAGCAAATATCAAATGCATTTTTGCTTGTGGCTTTTTTTATGCAAAAAATACATATCATTCAAATCACTGCAAAAATGCTTTTAAAAGAGCTTCCTGAAGAGTAAGTTGAACAATTTTTAAAACATTTTTCCTGACAATAGCTCAGTGGATGGAAAAGTTGCATTATTTTCAATTATAACCTGTGAACAATTAACTTACTTAGAAATGCCTCTTTTCTTTCTATTTACTTGAGGTCCAAAAGACAAGAACAATCATTTATGGAAGAGGAATGAGGATCAGAAGGAGTAGCTGAAGGTCCATCCAAGAACCCTGGCAACTGGGAGCTCTTTAAAGATCTTTGACAAGTGAGAATTTTAAGTAGCCTTTTTCCCCTCTTGAGATTCTACAAGGCTGGGGCATGAGAGCAATATTTTTTGTTAACAGTGTTATAGAGATTAAATGCACAATGAAAAAATGTTTTATGGGGAGACTATCTGTTAAAAAACAAATTATTCTCCAGTAATTGGATTGTCGGATTTGTGTTTTCTTCTTTCTCTCCATTTCTTTCTCTCTATATTTTCCCCTCTAATTCTTTCACTTCCTTCCTTGCCTCTTTCTCACTCTAATATTGTCTTCATACCTGGCTTTTATAAAAAATATTCACATTTTTAATTTTATGGATTGTGTTCATTTCTGGTCTAGAGAGATTAGACATGAGTGTAAAGTAAGTGTGTTTATGTCAGATGCTCAAAATAATATCAAGATTGCCTCCATTTGAGCAAAAGTTTATCACAGATTTTTTTTTTTTTTTTTTTTTTTTTTTTTGCTTTTAAGAGTTGGACCCATGGCATATGGAAGTTCCCAGGCCAGGGGTTGAATCAGAGCTACAACTACAGACCTACAGCCACAGCAACAGTAACTCAGGATCCGAGCCACATCGGTGACCTATGCCACAGCAATGCAGGAAACCCAACTCATTGTGTGAGGCTAAGGATCAAATCCAAATCTTCATGGATACTGGTTGGATTCTTTTCTGCTGAGCCACAGGGGGAACTCCGTATTATAGATTTGTTTTTTAACATAGTGGACATCACTGAGTTCAATTCTTACCTTTATTCTCCAAAGACATATCAATAATACAGACAATGATGATATTATCGTTCAAAAAACAGCAATATAAATATATCTCTAGGCTTATTTAAATACTTTTTTAATCATGATGTAGAATGCTATGATAATTATTAATATGTACAATAAGTATATAGAAATGTTAAATTTTATGGATGACTTTATACAAAGTTTCTGTATATTATGTTATGACCTATAAACTTAAGTTATAATAAATATTTATAAAGATGATTGCAGACTTCTGTCCATGTCCTACTTACAAAAAACAAGGCCTTTATCGATTCTTTCCTCTCTGTAATAGATACATATGATTTTGTTTATATAGATTTTTTCTCAGTATAATTCTTTTTAATAGATATAAGATGAAAACTATATCTCCAACATTAAAAAATAAGATTTTTAATAACACTTTCAAAATGAAGTTTGTTCATAAGTCAGCAAGAGTAACTATTTAGAATAAAGTTACATAGTCTAAAAATAATTAATTTATGCTTATAATAGAATACTAAAAATATAATTGTAAATGTAATTGTTTTAAAACAGCTTTTATTTAGGAGATAGGAATGAATCTTTATCCCACATCTGCAGAATTTCTAGAAAAAAGATATTAATATTCTCTATAAACAAGGAAACAGAAATTTTTCACTTTTTGCTGATGAAGAGGGATAGAACATGTCATCACAAAATATGCCATTTTGGTATAAAGATTATTTTGATTTAAAGCACTTGAAAAACAGAAAATGCAAGAAAAACATGCTAACCTTCTTTCTCTCTCTCTTAAAAGAAAAATGTCCTCCCTATACCAGAAGAAAAGTAACATTCTTATCATCAAGGACCAGAAGTTGAGACAGAGAGAATTTTATGCAAAAAAATGCTATACAAACAGATCCTGTTAAAATAATTCTCAACTTCTTTTAGGCTCCCCACATTAGAGAGTTTAGTTTCCATAATTCTCTCTTTTTGTTCAACTCATTATAAAAGCAAATTGTTTCCACCATTTCTTTGGTTCTTCATCTTTGTGATGGCTCTTAATCATACAAAACTTATCAATTTCCATGCACCATGCATTTCTCCTGTTAATTGTTTTGTGTCAGTTTAATACCCAAGCCCCATTGAAAAATGCTAAGAGGGTAAAGGTAAAATTTTGCCTCCCCTATAATTATACGCTATTATTTTTTAAATATATTTATTCCAGTCATTAGAATTCCTAGTTTCTTTAAAAATCTTTTAGTATTAATGAAAATGATATTTAAGTGAAATTTACACTGTGCTCACAAACTGGAAGAAATTATTTTTTATACCACCGTGTTTAAAGACTATCTGTAGAAAAATAAGACTTCTCAAAATATGTATGAACATATGGAATAAATAGATAAGGTCTGTACAGCTTTATAGAATATTATCCTCCTCCTTCTGAAGTTAGTTGAAATTAACATGATAAATTCTTTGGAGTAGATAAGGAATGGAGTGGAATCAGACCTTAGTCACCAAGCTAATGGAAGACATTTTGATCTTACCTGGCAAAAATTCTAAAAATATTTTATTTGTAACTTACAATACCATATATTATCATGGATGGGTATGTCACTATTTATATTGATACACCAGTCTAAAAAGAATAATAGTTGTTTTCCCACTAAAAGTAAATGTAAGAGAATGTTACAATTGTAAGGGGCTTCTGAATCTTAGAACTCCTGTGATAAAATTTCTTTCATGATAGAGACAATCAACCAATTATGCTCTTCTGTGAGGTGATACAAATGTTTCTTTTGTTTAAATAAGCAATTTCATTTTTGTCATATTTACATTATCATGAAAGTTAAAGTAAAATAAAATAGAAGAAATAATGTAAAATTATTTTCCACAGAATCATTGCATGTCATTCTACATTACAGAGATAACAGCTCATGATTTGTTTCACTAACACAAATTGCCAACATAACATTTGCATCTAAATATGTGTAGTTATATATGTTGAATGAAATCTATATATTTGATATACTTACTAATGGCTAATGTATTGTTAGGGTGTTTATGTATTTCATACTCCAGATTTTTAATTAAGTGAAAAGTTTAACATTAAAAGAGAGAGAGTATCTAGAAAAATAAGTAAGAAGAACTTATTAATAACACAAAAATATTTTAAGGATGTTCACTGGTACTATCTTTGATCCTTTAGGTAACAAGAGTTCAAATTATTTAAAAAATGTTTTCTGGGATAATATTATTAATGTCCAGTGGAGAGTTAAGATCATTTATTTTCTTTGCTTGAGGATATTGTGAAATGATTTCCTAAACATCTTTTACACAGTTTCCTATAAAGTTATTTTATATAACCTGGATGCAATTATCAAAACAAAGAACAATTGTTTTCCTAATCACAATTTAAAACTCATAGCTTTATTCGCCACATTTTCTCATTATAGTCTTCTATTCTGTTCTATGTTCTCAACAAGTGTTCTATGTTCATTCCTAGGTTTCTCCTCTAAAAGTCACTATTTTTCCATTTCTTTATTCTTTGGAATCCAATAATTAAGTTAACCCTGAATTCAAAGAGAGAGGAGTATCTACCTACATTTCAAATTCTTCTGTAAGTTTTGTCCCATCATTCTCATTTATTTATAAAATACCATATCCATATCAGTATGAAATTTTGCTTATTTTTTAATTTTTTCTTTATAATCCAAGACTATGTTATTTATTGTTTGCTCAAATTCTTTCATGACTGACCACTAGATGCTCTTGAAGTTCAGCTCCTGAACACTTTGACACACCCCACCTTTTTGTATTTTGAGTACTTGATTTTTTTTCACAACTTTATTGAAGTATAATTGACAAATGAAAGTTGTATATAGTTAAAGTGTATAATGTGATGAAAGGATAGCATTTCTTATTTCTGATATTACACGAATCTCCAGGATCATCATGCATTTTCCTTACTCTCCCTTGGCTATTTCACCAACATCAACTTATACATTTTGAGTGTATTCATTTTGAGCACACTTTCTAAAAAATACCAAATATGACATATGGCAAAATCTATGGAGACTAAAAAGTATGTATCAATTTATTTAATATGTAGTGGCTTGAATTTAATTACCTCTAAGTTACTCAAAGTATTTTCCTAAGTTCAGGCTAGAGAACTTGTATTGATTTTTTTGTGACCAAAGCCAGTAGGATTTCCCACATGAATTTCTGCTTCGTAGAGCCATTTGATGATCTCTTTCAGCAGTTTTAATTGCCCAAAGTCATGCATACTTTTTACTTACTCTGTCATATGCATTATTTTATTTTTGTTTAGCAGTTCTTTGAAGTGATATTACTTGGTTTTATGTTTTTTTTTTAAATCACCAGTGTTTCAATGATTCTTTTTGTTTTGAGGGCATATTCATTACTTACAAATTTATTTTTACATTAGTTTTACACATACTTTGAATTTTTTATTCTCTGTATCATTTCATGTATTATTTTAGCTACTTTTTAAGTTTATAAGTTGCTTTAAACATGTCATATTCTTTTAAAAAAATTTTTACCAAAGTGTATTCCAGGAAATTATTTTCTTGAAAGAGTAATAATTTGAAGCAGGCAATAAAGTCTCTTTGATAAACAAAGACTGAAGTAAATATAGTAGGTTTTTTTTGCTGTAAGACTTAACAGAGCCTTCGCTATGTCTGGAAGGCCTAATAGGTTACTCTAAATATGCCCACATTGCAATTCCCAGGGCATTTGAGTATCTTAACTTACCTTACACAACCTAAGGGATTTTGCTGCTATTCTTTATTCTGAAATGAAGAAATTATCTGGTTATTCAGGAGGGCAGAAATGTTATCACAAGTGTACTTATAAGAAGAAGTAAGAGGATTGTAGTCAGAGAATGATAAGTGAAAATGGAAAAGAGGTTGGGATGATGCAGGATCATGAACCAAGAAATGTGGACCATCTTCAGATGCTGGAAAATACAAGTAAACAATTTTGTCCCCCAGAGCCTCCAGAAGAAACACAATCCTGCCAATATATTGATTTAGCCCAGTGATCTCATTTTAAGCATTTTATCTCCAGATTTGTAAGCTAATAAATTCAGGCTATTTCAAGCCACTAAATATGTACTAATTTGTTGTGACAGTGATATGAAAATAATATACTATGTTTATATTCATTTTAAGATTCTAAGTATTAAATGGTATCCCTGAGGAGCGTAGTTAAGGTAATGGTATTAGGTCATTTATATTATGTATTTATTTGTTTCAATATTTCCACTTTTGGAGTTCCCATCATGGCACAGTAGTTAACAAGTCTGACTACGAACCATGAGGTTGCAGGTTTGATCCCTGGCCTTGCTTAGTGGGTTAAGGATCTGGTGTGGCCGTGAGCTGTGGTGTAGGTCATAGATGTGGCTCAGATCCTGCGTTGCTGTGGCTCTGGCATAGGCTGGCATCTACAGCTCCAATTCGACCCCTAGCCTGGGAACCTCCATATGCCATGAATGCAGCCATAGAAAAGACAAATAAATAAATAAATAAATAAAATTTCCACTTTCAATTGTTTAAAAAAATAGAAAATCAAATGAACTTGATGAAAATGCAAGCAATGTATATAGAGTGATGCTCTTCAAGAAATTTCATACAATTGATCTCTTTTGGTACACTTAGATGAATGCTTTCTGCTTATTGAGATAAATAAAAAGTGAGCCTAATGTCACAAGTCATTCACTATAAACCAAACTTCTCTGTTATGAAAGAGAAAATATTATTAGCAGTATAGAAATAGAAATAGAAAGATTCTTTCCATATATGCAAAGACTTTAAAATTTTATAGAAGAAAGCCTCAAATTTAATTTAAGGAAAAATTAATTTTAGGTGATATACAGCATCAATTATATTAAGAGTACTGATTTTTCCATGTTTAATTTTAATTTCTAAATACTTCTTAACTGAGGTATGAAGTTGACAATACTGTATTACACAGCCAAAAGATTTCTAAGGGGTAGAACTTATAAGTGGTTTTATCACATACACAGACTAATTTCTTTTTAAAAATAAAATAATCATACTTTTGTATTTGTACAAAAATAAAATGTTAATATGTGTAGAATTTTAAACAAGTTTATTTTGGTTCAAATAACTGTGGCCAATCAAAATATCCTTAATATACACTCTTCTTTATATATTCTGTCTCGATTATTCTGAGGATAAGTTCATGAACATTGTTTTTATTGTGGTATAGTTGATTTATGACACTATATTAGTTTCAGATGTACAACATATTTTTATAGATTATACTCCATTTAAATTTATTACAAAATAATGGCTATATTTCCTTGTGCTGTAAAATAGATTCTTGTTACTTACGTATTTCATACACAGTTGTTTACGTTCCTTAATCTCTTTTCCCTATGTCATCCTTTCTCCCTTCATTCTCCCTACTGATAATCCTTAGTTTGTTCTCTGTATCTATGTATTTATTTAACAATTTTTTTAATGAATATAGTCTAAGGAATATTTGTGACAATATTGAGTACAACAACATTCACATTATAGGATCCCAGAAGAAGAAGAGACAGAGAAGGGGTTAAAATGTGGTTAATGAAACTATGGCTGTAAACTTCTCAAGCCTCAAGATGAAAATGGACATCCAAATATAGGAATCACAAAGAGTCCTAAATGAGACGAACCCAGGAAGAACCACTGCAAGATTTATAATACTTAAAATGGCAAAAGTTAAAGAGAGAATTCTAATGAATGCAAGATAAGAAAAAAAAGATTCTTAAAGAAAGGAACCCCCATAAGTCTATCAGTTGATTTTTCTGCAGAAACTTGGCAGGTCAGAAATGAGTGGTATGATATATTTAAAGTGATAAAAGGGAAAAACCTGCAACCTGGGATACTCTACCCAAAAGAATTGCAGAGATAAAGGACTTCTCAGTTAAGGAAAAACTAAAATTGTCCATGAAAAAATTTAAATTTATATAGCATAACTGAGTCAAGCCAGATATACTGAGTATCTAATATTTATCCACCCCAACCATAAAATGAGGGGTTTATGTAGTAACATTAGAAAGAGAGGATATATTTTATAAGATACTAACTTTGTTTCAATATTTACAGATTTACTAAACCTTTAAAAATTTGAGACTATTACTTATTTTTAATATTTTAATTTGAAATAAGTATGAAATGTTATATTCGTTAATCAAACACAAATCCACATAAATAAGCATATAGCCTCTGATATTTATTACAGTTCTATCTTTTCTGGTTAATGAGCACTGAGTTAATTGTAAAATAGGAGAATATCTTCTGTAACATGGAGAAATTATGAAGATACTTTGATTTTTATTAAAAAGAATATAAATAAATGAGAAAATTATTAATGAAGTTTAGTTATTGATCAGAATTTTGCTAAACATTTTTAAAATAAGAAATTATAAACCAAATTAGCATTTGAAGAATAGAAGTATTACTGATAACAATAATATTGATGATGATACATAATGTAACAGAATGACAATTAATGATATTGAAAGTTGAAAAGTTCAGTTTGGCAAAATAGATAAATATTACGTTAGTATGTCAATGGTTTATTTAAAGTATAGGGTCAGATAATACACCTTTTAATGAGATAATATTTCTAAGAGGATAGATATTTTCCATTGATATGTATCCCTTTATTATTTTATTTATGCAATAAATATAAGGTAAGATTATTCTGCAAGCTGAGGATCTTATTATGAATGGACATACAAGCTATGAACCCCTTTCACATTGCATTTAAGTTGAGGAGTCAGAAAGTAATAACTCAAATGAATTAGTGGATATATATATATATATATATATATATATATATATATATATTTTCTGATCAGCAATGACAATGGTTTACCTAATATATGATGGTGGAGAATTATTAACCCAACTTCACATGAAAAATTTCCCACAGGCAAAGTTATGAAGGTCCAGGAGGGGCATGGGACAAGGTACTGTAAACTTTATAGTTGAAAGAAATTAGAATATTTGGAGAATGAAGACATATGGTGCTGGATAAACAGGGGAGAAGGAGGTTGGGTTTGTGCAGGACTACTTGACATTCATCTTAAAAACATTTGGCTTTTTTTTATTCATTTTAATCTGGAAGGGCATACTACCAATTGTTTTGAAATAGTAATTCATTATGTAGGTGACTAGCAGAGTCCCAAAATTCTGTTCACTTCTGGCAAGACACCCCACACTTTTCTCTCTGCAACATTCAAATTCTTTCCTCTAATATAGGCTGTGATTAGCTAAAAACTAATGTAGCCTTTCCTTTTACAACATTCTATCAGTTTCTGATAAACTTTTCTAGAATACCTTAACCAGTTATGTACACTTGACAAAGTTCTGTTACATCTAGGAAGCCATGACCTCACTTAAACCCATTTCCCAAGTAATATTATTAGAAGAATTAGAACAAGCAATGCAAAGTGTCTATTCTTATGCTGTTTTTATAGTATAAAGTTATTAAAATATTCCTATAATCTTGACATGATTGATATATTTCAGTGTGTGTTGCATGCATATGTTGTGTATTATGGCTGTTGATTAAATTGAATCAGATCAACTGATTTGAATCTTAATTCTACTATTTTCCATGTGTGTGACCTAAACCCAGTCTGCCTCAATGGGTTTAGGTTACACACCTAAAAATGAACTAGATACAAAATTGTTCCCACCAATGATTATTGGAAGAATTTACAGTGTTAATGAATGATAGAAAATTTACTTGATAAGGAGTAATTTAAATATATGAGAAGTGATATTTCAGTGCCTTAGGACCAGGAAGAGCAGTGATGCTGACACTCCACATAAGTAAGGTAGTGTTACTTTAGTAACTAGAACCTTTACAAAGAGTTGTTCAGATAGTCAGTCAAGACCAGAACTGTGAATTCGAGGACCCAACCACTCCAAAGTGATCATACTGAAATGAAGCTATTGAAATCAATATTTTTTCCTTACTCTCTTCACTCCTTTTTTTTTTTTTTTTTTTTTTTTTTTTTTTGTCTTTTTAGGGTCACACCCACAGCATATGGAAGTTCCCAGGCTAGGGGTCTAATTGGAGCTGCAGCTGCCAGGCCACATCACAGGCACAGCAATGCCAGATCTGAGCCTACACCACAGTTCTCAGCCATGCAGGATTCTTTAACCCACTCAGTGAGGCTAGGGATGGAACCCACATCCTCACAGATGCCAGCTGGATTTTAACCCACTGAGCCACAATGGGAACTCTTTTTTCTTTTTTTTTTTTTTTTTTTTTGTCATTTTTTACTGTTTCTTGGGCCGCTCCTGTGGCATATGGAGGTTCCCAGCCTAGGGGTTGAATCGGAGCTGTAGCCACTGGCCTACGCCAGAGCCACAGCAACGCAGGATCCGAGCCGCGTCTGCAACCTACACCACAGCTCACGGCAATGCCGGATCGTTAACCCACTGAGCAAGGGCAGGGACCGAACCCGCAACCTCATGGTTCCTAGTCAGATTCGTTAACCACTGCGCTTAACCACTGCGCCACGACGGGAACTCCGGGAACTCTTTTTTCATTCCTTATCATGCTGTACCATACTTCTCCTTTGACTGAGTCTAGCTGGAAATCAAATATAACTAAACCCATGGGTAGAGTCCAAGAAACTTGGGTTCTGAGGTAATGAAGATATTGGAGAATCTCTCTGATTAATAAGAATTACGTAATAACTGGTATATAAGCACTGAGAATCATGTGTGCTTTATGGTAAGTGATATGTATTAACTATTTTTTGTAACATCTTGCACTGAAATTATAGACTTTTATAACTGCTCTGCCATTTTTCACTCTACCTCTACTTAAATATACAGAAACATTCAGAGCAGGCATGATTCACTATATTATTGCATTTCATAACCATCTTTGATAATAATATGGATCCCAAGTAAAATAGTTTTCCTCTAGATGCTACTAATTTAAAAATAATTAGCAATAAAAGTGATGTAAGGTTTCATTTCTGAGAAAGTCTACACATTTTCAGTTCAAAGAAAATGAGAATTTATTAAATTTCCACTTTTCTCTTCAGAAGTTATTACTTAAAATAGTTATTACACTATAGAGAAATAAAATAAAACGAACTGTCTATTAATTTAGTGGGCTTTTTTGCTAATTATCTATGACTACATTTTTAGTTTATAGTCTTTGGTGTTATAAATCTAATATTTCAGATAATGGCAAGGAAATAGATACTCAGTTCAGAAAATGGACATCTAGCTAGGAAATTCTTTAAATGAAAAGTCTGCTTCTATTGTTTTAATCAGAATGGCAATTAACTATTTTTATAACTGGCTAAGATAATAATTTGGATTCTAACTGATGTATTTTAATATCAAGATAAGTAACTTAATATAATTAGTATTAAACTACTTCTGATTTTCAAAATTGTACAGGCAGATGTATTGGATTCTCAAGGAAAACACCAAGCACTACATGCAAATTGCTATTAGGAGAACCATTACCTTATAATTTTTTTTTTTTGTCTTTTTCTAGGGCCACACCCACAACATATGGAGGTTCCCAGGCTAGGGGTCTAATCAGAGCTGTAGCGGCCGGCCAAAGCCAGAGCCACAGCAAGGCCAGATCCAAGCTGCATCCAAGACCTACACCACAGCTCATGGCAACCAGGAATCAAACCCACAACCTCTGGTTACTAGTTGGATTCGTTAACCACTGACCCACGATGGGAACTCCAACATTACTTTATAATTTTATGAGGAAAGTTTAACTTTTCTTCTTTAATTATTTTGTTTTATTTTAGTGCATGTGAATGTATTTGCTATAATTGTATGTGTATATGATGTGATTTCACTGTATATATTTGAGAAGGTTCAGATCACAGGTGGCATTTACATCCATAGGAAGTGAGAGAGAGAACATATGAACTTAAAGTGCTGAACCTTAAAACATCCCGAATTTTAGGGTGGGTGATAAAGGAGGAAGAGCCAAAGTATGCTGTGGAGGCTGGACTATTTATTTATGGAAAACAAAACAACAAACCACACATGCTAAAGTGTCATCAGAGTTGAAAAAAAAAAAAAAAAGTGTGGTTCATAAAAGATGGTGTTATAACTACATTTAAAAACACTGGCAGCTGAGTAAGAGATGACAGAGAGGGTTCACTGATTTTAAAACCTAAAGATTGATAAAAAAAGAACTTTGATAGATCAGTGGGTACAAATCCAGGTTATATTATATTGTATGATGATTTGGAGTTGGCCAAAAAGAAACACTCCACAAACCATTAAAAAATAAATAAAACAAGTTGTAGCTATTCAGAGATGTGGAGATAAAATTTAAAACATATGCATTTTGTCCTACCTATATCATTGTACTAAGTGAATAATACAATAGAAAAAGAAAATATATTACAGAGAACACTGAAAAAATTAAAAAAAACAACAGATCCAAGTCCTTCAGAAGACAGAGCATAAGTCCCTGAGAATGATGATTAGGTATGCTCTTTTCTCCCCTTTGTTGGAAACAGAAATATGTCTCTCCTTGAAATAGGGAAGGAAAAAAATAGGAATATAGTCAGTCAGTGTGTTCTTGAGCTTTTTGGGAAAAAGGTGGGAATAGTCTGTTAATGTTAAATTTTTAAATTTTTTTATTGTTATTTACCCAATACAAATTTTTTTTCTGCTGTACAGCATGGTGACCCAGTCACACATACATGTATACATTCTTTTTTCTCACATTATCAGTCCCCATCGTAAGTGACTAGACAGACTTCTCAGGCTACACAGCAGGATCTCATTGCTAATCCATTACAAAAGCAATAGTTTGCATCTATTAACCCCAAACTCCTAATACATCCCACTCCCTCCCTCTCCCCCTTGGCAATGACAAGTCTATTCTCCAAGTCCATGATTTTCTTTTCTGTGGAAAGGTCCATTTGGGCTGTATATTAGATCCAGATATAAGTGATATCATGTGGTATTTCTCTTTCTCTTTCTGACTTACTTCACCCAGTATGAGAGTCTCTAGTTCTACTCATGTTGCTGCAAATGGCATTATTTCATTCTTTTTTATGGCTGAGTAGTATTACATTGTGTATATATACCACATCATCTTTTTTTTTTTTTGGTCTTTTTACCTTTTCTAGGGCTACTCCCACAGCATATGAAGGTTCCCAGGATAGGGGTCTAATCAGAGCTGTAGCCACCAGCCTATGCCAGAGCCACAGCAATGCAGGATACAAGAGCCATGTCTGCAACCTACAACACAGCTCACGGCAATGCCGGATCCTTAACCCACTGAGCAAGGCCAGGGATGGAACTCACAACCTCATGGTTCCTAGTCAGATTTGTTAACCACTGCTCCTATACCACATCATCTTAATCCAATTATCTGTTGATAGGCATTTGGGTTGTTTCCATGTCTTGGCTATTGAGAATAGTGCTGCAATGAACATGCGGGTGCATGTGTCTTTTTTAAAGAAAGATATATGCCCAAGAGTGGGGTTGCTGGATTATATGGTAGTTCTATGTATAGTTTTCTAAGGTGTCATGAGACACGTTTCTACAATATTTTCTTAGCCTCTTTGCTGAAAACTCCATCTTATCCTACTTTACTTAATCCCATCTTTGTGCTTGAAAAACAGTCACAGTGATGGTAAATGACTTAAGCTATTCATAGGGTCAGCTGAATGAGGACATAATGCATTGGTCTAGGCATGCCAGACCTGCGCAGATTGGCACACCATTTGCACAAGCATGATATGTCCTCTAAAGAATAAGAGAAAGAGGAACCTCATGGCCAAGTGGTTTATGAGTGGACGTTAGCAGAATATGCATTAACAAAGAGAACCAAGGTGCAAACCTAGGCACACAGAGTTGCTGAAAATGGGCATGCCCTTTGTGGAAGTACAGTGAGGATTCTCTGGAATGCTATGCATAGATAGCTTACTCAAATGCTAATAATTGTTATGTGTCTAAAGTTCAGAGTAAAAGCTTAACCTTCTACCAGCTAAGTGACTTTTAAAATAATAAAAGAACTCATAAAATAATAAACAAACCCTATATCCTCCACCAATAGCCTCCTCCTCACTTGATGTCATCCTAAAGAGCACAATAAAAGCCGTGTGGTTTCTTGAGGCAGTGCTCTTTGTCCCTGAGACCTTGAGTCCCCCTGTTCCCACCTTTACTTAAGACTCTGTGTCTTGTTTTATGTTAACTTTTTTCCTTAAGTTTCATAGCACGCATTCTTCAGCCTCATCCTGCATGATGTTCTCCATAGTGGTTGTACCAGATTACATTTCCACCAACAGTGCAGGAGGGTTCCCCATTTTCTCCACCCCCCCTCCAACACTTGTTATTTGTGGACTTCTTAATGATGGCCATTCTGACTGGTGTGAGGTGTTATCTTGCGGAAGTTTTGATCTGCATTTCTCTAGTAATCAGGGATGTTGAACATTTTTTTCCTGTGCTTGGTGGCCACCTGTACATTTTCCTTGGAAAAATGTCTATTCAGGTCTTCTGCCCATTTTTCCATTGGGGTGTTGTCTTTTTTTGCTGTTGAGTTGTATAAATTGCTTGTATATTCTAGAGATTAAGCCCTTGTCAGTTGCATCATTTGAAACTATTTTCTCCCTCCCATTCTGTAAGTTGTCTTTTTGCTTTCTTTTGGGTTTCCTTTGCTGTGCAAAAGCTTGTCAGTATGACTAGGTCCATTGGTTTACTTTTGCTTTTATTTCTGTTGCTTTGGGAGACTGACCTGAGAAAACATTTGTACAGTTGATGTCAGAGAATGTTTTGCTTATGTTCTCTTCCAGGAGTTTGATGGTGTCTTGTCTTATATTCACATCTTTCAGCCAATTTGTGTTTATTTAGGTGCATGGTGTGTGGGTGTGTTCTAGTTTCACTGATTTGCATCATGCAGCTGTTCAGGTTTCCCAGCAATACTTGCTGAAAAGACTCTCTTTTTCCCATTTTATATTCTTGCCTCCTTTGTCAAATGTTAATTGACTGTAGGTGTCTGGGTTTATTTCTGGGTTCTCTATTCTGTTCCATTGGTCTGTATGTTTGTTTTGTTACCAGTACTACACTGCCTTGATGACTGTGGCTTTTTAATATTGCCTGAAGTCTGGGAGAGTGATGCCTCCTGCTTGGTTTTTGTTTTTCAGAATTGCTTTGACAATTCTGGGTTTTTTGTGGTTCCATATAAATTTTTGGATTGTTTGTTCTAGTTCTGTGAAAAATGTCATGGGTAATTTGATAAGGATTGCATTAAGTTTGTAGATTTCCTTTGGTATTATGGCCATTTTTACAACTTTAATTTTTCCAATGCAGGCACATGGAATGTCTTTCCATTTCTTTACATCTTTAATTTCCTTGATTAATGTTTTATAGTTCTTGACATATAAGTCCTTTACCTCCTTGGCTAGGTGTATAACCAGGTGTTTGATTTTTGGGGGTGCAATTTTAAAAGGTACTGTATTTTTGTATTCCTTTTCTAATATTTCATTGTTATTATACAGAAACGTGACTGATTTCTGAATGTTAATTTTATATCCTGCTATTTTGCTGAATTTGTGATCAGTTCAAGAAGTTTTTGGGTTGAATCCTTAGAGTTTTCTATATATAGTATCATGTCATCTGCATACGGGGACAGTTTTATCTCTTCTCTTCCTATTTGGATGCCTTTAATTTCTTTTGTTTGTCTGATTGCTGTGGCTAGGACTTCCTTTAATATGTTGAATAACAGTGGTGAGAGTGGGCATCTCTATCTTGTTCCAGATTTTGGTCAGAAGGCTTTCAGCTTTCCTTCATTGAGTATTATATTTGCTGTGGGTTTGTCATCAGTATCTTTTATTATGCTAAGTTATGTTCCCTCTATACCCACTTTGGTGAGAGTTTTGATCAAGAATGGATGTTGGACTTTGTCAAATGCTTTTTCTGCATCTATTGAGATGATCATGTGGTTTTTGATTTTTCTTTTGTTAATGTGGTGTGTGATATTGATTGATTTTTGTATGTTGAACCATCCTTGTGAACCTATGATGAATCCCACCTGTTTGTGGTGTACAATCTTTTTTATATATTGTTGGATTCAGATGGCTAAAATTTTGTTGAGAATTTTTGTACCTATATTCATAAAAGATATTTGCCTATAGTTTTCATTTTTGGGTGGTATCTTTGGTATTGGAATTAGGGTGAAGGTAGCATCATAGAATGTCTTTGGGAGTGTTCCTTCTTCCTACACCTTTTGAAAAAATTGAAGGAGAATGGGCACCAGTTCCTCTTTGTATGTTTGGTAGAATTCACCTGTGAAGCCATCTGGTCCTGGACTTTTATTTGTAGGGAGAGTTTTTAATGACATTTTCAATTTCATTTCTAGTGATCAGTATCTTCAGTTGGTCTATTTCTTCTTGATTCAGTTTTGGCAGGCTGTAAGATTCTAGAAAGTTGTCCATTTCCTATAGGTTGTCAAATTTGTTGGCATACAATTGTTCATAGTATTCTGTCATGGTTTTTTGTATTGCTGTAGGATCAATTGTGACTTCTCCTTTTTCATTTCTAATTTTGTTTATTTGGGTTTTTTACTCTCCTCTTCTTGGTGAGTCTAGCCAGAGGTTTGTCAATTTTGTTTACCTTTTCAAGGAACCAGCTCTTGATTTGATTGATATTGTCTATTCTTTTAATCTCTACTTTATTGATTTCCTCTTTGATCTTTATGATTTCCTTCCTTTGCTGACTTTAGGTTTTGTTTTTTCTTCTTTTTCTAATTCATTTAGGCAGTGGGTTAAGTTGTCAATTTGAGAATTTTCTTCTTTTTTGAGGAAGGCCTGTATTGCTATGGATATCCCTCTGAGCACTGCTTTTGTGGCATTACATAGATTCTGAGTGTTTGTGTGTTCATTATCATTTGTCTCCAGGTATTTTTTAATGTCCTTCTTGATTTCCTCATTGACCCATTAGTTTTTTAAGCATGTTGTTTAGTCTCCATGCAGTCAGTTTTTTCTCACTTCTTTTCCTGTGGTTGATTTCTAGTTTCATGCCATTGTGATCAGAGAAGATACTTGAAGTAATTTCTATACTCTTAAATTTGTTGAGGGTAGCTTTGTGCCCCAGGATGTGATCAATTCTTGAGAATGGTCCATGCTCACTTGAGAAGAATGTGTATTCTGTTTTTTTTGGATGTAGTATCCTAAAAATGTCAATTAAGTCTAAATTTTCTATTGTGTCCTTTAAGATCTCTGTTGCCTTATTGATTTTCTGTCTAGAGGATCTGTTCTTGGATGTGAGTGGGTGTTAAAATCTCCTATTGTTATTGTATTCCCATCAATTTCTCCTATTATGTCTATTAGTATTTGTTGTAGGTATCTGGGTGCTCCTATATTAGGGGCATATATATATTGACAATTGTAATACCCTCTTCTTGAATGGATCCTTTAACCATTAGATAGTGTCCTTCTGTGTCTTTCTTTATGGCCTTCTTTTTAAAGTCTATTTTGTCTGAGATGAGTATTGCAACTCCTGCTTTCCTGTCTCGCAGGAAAATATCTTTTCCCATCCTCTCACTTTCAATCTACATGTGTCCTTTGCCCTAAGGTGAATTTCTTGTAGACAGCAGATTGAAGGTTTTTGCTTTTTTACCCAATCTGCCTCTATGTGTCTTTTTTTTTTTTTTTTTTTTTTTTTTTGTCTTTTTGTCTTTTTGCCATTTCTTGGGCCGCTCCCGCGACATATGGAGGTTCCCAGGTTAGGGGTCTAATCGGAGCTGTAGCTGCCAGCCTATGTCAAAGCCACAGCAACGGGGGATTCGAGCCACGTCTGCGACCTACACTACAGCTCATGGAAACGCTGGATCGTTAACCCACTGAGCAAGGCCAGGGACCGAACCCGCAACCTCATGGTTCCTAGTCAGATTCATTAACCACTGTGCCACCATGGGAACTCCTCTATGTGTCTTTTGATTGGAGCATTCAGTCCATTGACGTTTAAGGCGATTAGTGATAGATACGTATTTATTGCCATTTTAAACCTTGTTTTCCAGTTGATCCTATGTTTTTCTTTTCTCCCTTTCTTTTTTTGGTTGGATGGTTTCCATTTATTTTATGCTTGATTACTTTTCTTTTCAGTTTTTGTGAATGTAATCTTCAGTTTTGATTTGTGATTGCCCTGTTTTTTATGTTAATTAACCACTTCCTTTATCTGCTTGCTTTAGCCAGATAGTCACATAGACTCAAACACATCATTAAAATAAAAAAAGAATCTATATTTTCTTACTTTCCTTCCCCACATCAGAGTTTGTTTGTTTGTTTGTTTTTTCAACATCTTCATGCTGGCTTATTTAAGCGATTGCATTCCAAATGTGGTTTCCTCCATCCTAGTTCTTCCTTTTTTATTTATTTTTTTTAATTTAGAGAAGCCCTTTCAGTATTTCTTTCAGAATGGGTTTAGTATTGCTGTACTCTTTTAGCTTTTGTTTGTTGGGGAAATTCATTTTTAAATATTAAATGATATTCTTGCTAGATAGAGTATTCCAGCTTGCAAATTTTTTTCCTTTCAGCACTTTAAATATATTTTGCCACTCCCTTATGGCCTGTAGTGTTTCTGTAGAGAAATCAGCTGATAGTCTTGTGGGAGTTCCCTTATAATTAATGTTTTGCTATTCTCTTGCTGCCTTTAGAACCCTCTCTTTAACTTTTGCCATTTTTAGTATAATATGTCTTGGTGTGGGCCAGGTTGGGCTCAACTTGTTTAGGGCCCTCTGTGTTTCCTGTGTCTTGATATCGGTATACTTTATATTCAGAAAGTTTTCAGCCATAATTTCTTCAAATATATTTACAACCCCCTTTTCTTTTTCTTTACCTACTAGAATTCCTATTATGCATAGATTTTTGTCCCTTTATATTCCCATATGTCTCTTCTATTGTATTCATGTTTTTTCATTTTGTTTTCTGTCTGCTGTCCTGATTGGGTGATTTCTATTATTCTCTCTTCCATGGCACTAATTTGTTCCTCTGCAGTATACATTCTGGTCTTTATTGCCTTGAGCTTAGTTTGTATCTCTGCAAATGAATTTTTTAGTTTTTCTTGGCTCCTCCTTTTTTTTTTTCTAGCTCCTTTCTAAAGGAATGTGAAATACTGTTCATATCCTATCTTAATTCCTTCAGTATTTTCACTATATCCCTTTTTAACTCAATGTCTGTCAGACTGCATTGGTCTGTTTCATTGCTGATTGCTTTAGGTGAATTTTCCTGGCCCTTTAACCGAGAATGGTCTCTGTACTTCTTCACCTTATTTGCATTTTTCTTTTTCTGTGAGTTTGGAGAAGCCGAACTGTAGTCTTATAAGTCTACTTCTATGCAAGAATACCCCTTTGAATTTTTTTGGGGGGTTACTATTTATTTGGGGGATGGGAGTTTAAATATTTGCTGTCTCTTTCTTTGGTGTGAGAAGGCTGTTATTCCCAGGATGCTCAGTGTGTTTTTAGGGAGGAGGCAATGGGTAGGGCCAGCACTCCATGCCTGTTTGTTGGGCTCTTAACAGTAACAAGGACCTGCAAGAAGGTGGCACAGGCTGCTCCTAGTTGCAGGGCTCTGGGAAGTGGTAATAAGTTCTAGGCAGATCTTCAAGGTGACCAGAGCACGTGACAGGAGAAGCAGCAGGAAGTGTGAGTTCCCAGGGGAGTGAGAGCAACAACAGCCTGTGTTCAGTTGCAATGCCCTCCTCTGAGGTGTTTGGAACCACAGGAAGTGCCTATTCAGGGACCCCTAGTGGGAGCAGGCCATGACCATCTCTAGAACCAACCATATGTGTGGTGGTTTGCTCCCGCCACCTGTAGACCATGCATGAAGCAACCCATCTCACTTAGCCCACATAGGAGGTGCTGTACAGGTTGCTCCTAGTTGCAGGATCCTGGGAAGTGATAGAGATCAGACATGTGGGTATTGCCTGAAACATTTGGCAGTGGCACAAACAGGGCGGGTGTGTTCCCAAGGGTGCAAGAGTACCAACAGGTGGTGTTTAGTCACAGCACTTTCCTCTGTGGTGCCCTTGAGGTGAATGGGACTGCAAGTGGTGTCTGTTCACAGACCCCTAGTGTTGGCAAGCCACTCCCACCTCTGTAGCCAGAGATAACTGTGGTGGTTTGCCTCCACCTCCTGTAAACCACACCAGAAGCACCTTGTCCTGCTTAGCCCCCACAGGAGGTGCTGTACAAGCTGTTCCTAGTTGCAATTTCCCGGGAAGGGACAGTGATCAAGCATCTGGGCATTGCCCAGAGTGTTTGGCAGTGGCAGCAGCAGGGCAGGTGTTCTCCCAGGGGAGCAAGAGCAACACAGGTGGTATTCTGTTGCAATGTCCTTCTCTGTGGTGCCCTCTGAGGTGGTTGGGGATGCAAGTGATTTTTGTTCAGGTATCCCCAGTGGTGGATAACTGCAATGGTTTGCTCCCACTTCCTGCAGATCACACAAGAAACACGCTGTCCCACTTAGCCCAAGAAGAAAGTGCTGCACTAGCTGCTCCTAGTTGTAGGGTCTTAGGAAGGGACAGTGGCCAAGTGTCTGGGCCCATTCCAGAGTGTTTGGCAGTGGCAGCTGCAGGGTGGGTGTGTTCCCAGGGGATTGAGAGCAACAGCATATGGCATTTAGTTGCAGTGCCCTCTTTTTTTCTTTTCTGCCAACCCCTAAGGTGACTGGGGTTGCAGGTGGAGCCCACTCATAGGCCCCCAATGGTGGTAAGCCATATATCCCTCTGGCCTCTGATGACTGCTGCAGTCTGTCCTGCCACCTGTATATTGTGCAAGAGGCACCACATTGCACTTAGCCCCTTTATGCCCTTAGCCCACATAAGAGGTGCCTGGCCACCTGTATCCTGCACAAGAAGTGACCACTCTCCCCTAAATGAGCAAGAGGCTTCTCACCACCTGTAGCCTGTGCCAGAGCCACCCCACCCTCTGAGAGCCTGTGGGCATGAGCATGCTCCAATGCAAAGAGTTTCCTATGGTGTCTGCCCCTCTTCCTCTCACCCTCCCCAACAATGGCAACTTGCCTCTTCTGTGGGTCCGGATCTTCTCCTGGATTCCTTCTGTGGTGGTGTTCCCCTCCTCAGCCCATGGTGTACTTCTCCACTTCCCATGGCACCCTGCTCCTTAGCCCCTCATGCCATCCCCAGTCCTCTCCCTGGGATGGACCTCCAGAGCCTGAGTCTCAGCACCCAGATCCTGCCCACATGCCTCAGACTGTAGTGTCTGGGCCAGTGGTTCAGATGATCTGTGAGCCTCTCACTGTGTTTTGCTCTTCTCAGTCCACCTGCTGTGATTTTCTGAGAGACTTTGAGGTCCCACTGATTTGGCTGACATTTCTGTCAGGTGGCGTCCCAGGATGTGGGTTCCTTTTCTCCTTCACTGTTCCCTCTAGGGAATGTAGTCCTGTCCTGATTCCTTTTCTCTCTCTCTCTTTTTTTTCCTTTTGTTCTACCCAGTTATGTTAAGAGTTTCTTGCCCTTTTTGGAGGTTTAGGTTCTTCTGCCAGCATTCATTTGATGTTCTGTGTGAGTCATTTACATGTAGCTGTGTCTTTTTGATGTGTTTGTGGGAGAAGGTGAATGCAACCTCTTCCTCCTCTGTCATCTTGCTCCATCTCTAATCTTAACTTTTTAATTAATTTTAAATGCTAATAAACATCTCAAATATTTAGAGATTTAAGGGATGTGGGTAAGTATAAAATTCTCTTGCTCAGATGTGAAAAACAGGAGCTATACTTAATTTATTGAATATATCTGAGACAATTTAAATTCCAAGATCATGCATTTACATAAAATCAGTCTGCTTAATATGGAATTTTTCAATAATTTAACAATAATTAACTACTTAGGTGTCAGGAAAATTTGGCATTAGGTATTCAGGTTAAAAACCAAATGGTTTCTCTAATAATTACTTATATTAAGCATATTTTCATGGGTTTTTTTTGGCCATCTGTTTTTCTTCTTTGGATAAATGTTTATTTAGATCTTCTCACAATTTTTTCATTGGCTTGTTTGTTTTTCTATATAAAGCTGTATGAGATGTTTGCATATTTTGGAGATTAATCCTTTGTCAGTCACTTCATTTGCAAAGATTTTCTCCCATTCCACAGGTTGAATTTTTTAATGGTTTCCTTCGCTGTGCAGAAGCTTGCAAGTTTAATTAGGTCCCATTTGTTTATTTTTGTTCCTATTTTCATTACCCTAGGAGGTATGTCAAAGCAGATATTGCTGCAATTTACGTCAGAGTGTGTTCTACCTATGGTTTTCTCTCAAAGTTTTATAGAATCTGGTTTTATCTTTAGGTCCCCAATCCATTTTAATTTTACTTTTGTGTAAGGAGTTAGAGAAAGTTCTAATTTCATTCTTTTACATATAGCTGTCCACTTTTCCCAGCACCACTTATTGAAGAGACTATCTGTTCTCCACTGTATATTCTTTCCTCTTTTGTCAAATATTAGTTGACCATAGGACATTCAGTATATCACTGGGCTTTTTATCCTGTTCCCCTGATCTATATTTCTGTTTATATACCAGTACTGTTTTGATGACTGTAGTTTCATAGTGTAGTCTGAAGTCAGGGAGCCTTACTCCTCCAGTTTGTTTTCATTTTCAAATGTGCTTTAGCTATTTGGGATCTTTTGTGTTTACATACAAATTTTTTTTTTTAAATTTGTTTTAGTTCTGTGAAAAATGCCATTGGTAAGTTGATGAGAATTTCATTGAATCTGTATATTGCAAATCAAAGCTATAATAAGATATCACCTCACACCAGTCAGAATGACCATCATCAAAGTGTACAAACAATAAATGCTGGGGAATATGTGGAGAAAAGTAAACCCTTCTGCGCTGTTGGTAGGAATGTGAGCTGGTGCAACTACTATCTAGAACAGTATAGATGTTCCTTAAAAATTAATATAGAACTACCATAATTTGAAAAGGTATACACACCCTGATATTCGTTGAAGCAGTATTTACAACATTCAAGATATGGAAGCACTCTAAATGCCATTGACAGAGTAGTGGATAAAGAAGTTGTGGTACATATATACAATGGAATATTACTCAGCCATAAAAAATGATGCAATGCCATTTGCAACAACCAGGATGTACCTGCAGATTATCATGCTAAATGAAATAAGTTAGAAAGAGAAAGACAAATATCACATGATATCACTTATATGTTGATTATAATAAAAATATTACCAGCAGAACTTATTTATGAAACAGAAACTCACAGATTTTGTAATCAAACTTTTAGCTACCAAATCAGAAATTGTGGGAGAGAGATAAATTGGAAGGATAGAATTAACACATATACACAGCTATATATAAAATAGATTAACAAGCACCTACTGTACAGCACAGGGAGGTATACTCAAAGTCCTCTAATTACCTACATGGGAAACAAAAAAAAAAATGGATTTATATATATGTCTAACTGATTCACTTTGCTGTAAACCTGAAACTAATACAATATTGTAAATCAACTATACTACAATAACATTTTCAAAGAAATGGATGCTAGACTGAATAAGGATTATGCTTACAGATAGAAAGAGATATAATGGATTAATAGAAAGATTGATTTTGTTGAAAAGTACACCCACGTGCTCATTTGAACAAGAGAAAATATTAGTAGACTCTCAAATATGAGACATTACAATTTAACACTTGAGAAGTATTCAAGTTACTGCTGATGGCCAAAGTCAGCTGTGCTCATGAGATGTGTGGCTTATACATATGCCTCAAAAAGTAGTAGTTCCTATACAAGAAATTCAAGGATTTGATATGTGGTTATATCAGAGAGACTAAAAGATCCTAAGTAAAATATTCTATTCTGATTTGGAAAGGAAATAAATGTTTTACAATTCATCTATTTGTAATCTATACCCTAGGAAGACACAGTTGCTTTTGTAATCTGTCAATTTCTTCTTTGGTAGAATGAATCATTATTCCAAATTATTTACTCTTTCCCTCTGGCACATGATTTTTCAGTGAATAGAATTAGGTTTAGATTTATTTTGACCAGTGAAATATTAGTAGATGTGAAGCAAGCAAAGGCTTAAAATATACATTCACAATTTGATTAGACTTCTTCTACTCTTGTGATTTAGCTATGTGAACCCACATACATATCTTTAATTTCTGAGTCTTAGTTTTCTCCACCATGAAACATGGCTAATTTTATCAGCTTCACAAGATTATGGTTTTAAAATATAATTTATATAACACAATGTCTGAAAGAGTAGTGAGTAAAGTAATAGTCATGATATTTATTTATTTATTTGTTTGTTTATTTTTGGGGGCTGCACCTGTGGCATATGGAAGTTCCCAGCTAGGGGTTGAATCATAACTATAGATGTTGGTCTACATCACAACCACAGCAATTCAGGATCAGAGCCACATCTGTGACGTATACCATAGCTCACAGCAACACCGAATCCTTAATGCACTGATTTGGTCCAAGGATAAAACCCAGGTCTTCATGGATACTAGTCAAATTCTTTACCACTGAGACACAACAGGAAGTCCTACTCTTGATAATTAAAGAGCATTTTCAACGAACCATAAGACTTTCATTGTACATTAAGTTCTTTCATTTAGATACAGCTTGCACTAGAAGTGATGTTTTCCCTTTCTACTGATTGGCTTTATGGAAGAAATCTGTCTAAATTTAAGGTACAATACACTATTGGGTATATTTGCCCCACAGACTAAGCCAAAGATTTTGACTTATTTATATGTTAAATAAGTCAGAATCTTTATTTCCAACTTATTTTTCTTCATGAAGTATCTCAGTGATTGGTATCATCACACAAACAATTGCCTAAGTCAGAAATCTAAGAGTTCTCCTTGACATTCTCCAAGGAACCTCCAAATAATCACCAAATCCTACATGTGTATACCTTGCAAAGAGTTGTATCACCTAAATTCTATACAGCTCCCTTCCAATCTTTTTGAATTCACCCATTTTTCTCATAAAGATTTTAGCAATGACCTAATTTTTCTAAGCTTCCATTATTTTTCTATTCCCATTTATTCCTTAATTTTAGCTTTTGTAATCCAATCCTTATCATGACATCTGATGTACATTAATGTGTAACTAATCCATTGAAATAATGTTATCATTTGCTAAGCATGAATTCAAAAGCAATTTTTCCAAGTAAATTTTTCAAGTCACTTTCTACATAAATTTTTTCATAATTAAAATGTTACTTCCCAGAATTACAAAAGAACTATATGATGTAATCCGTTGTCCAACCTCATCTTTCAATATTATATTCCTCTACTGCTGCTAAATCATAAGAAAATATTTTCTCTTTGCTGAGTTTAACTCTCTAGTGTTTCTCTTTTTTACTAATTAATTCCCTACAAAACATTACCCTCTATCCTGGGCTTCCAGAATTCAATGTATGTCCTAACCAATAAGCAAGTCATTTCTCAAATTCAAAATTTTCCATTTTCTTTACTCAAATATTTTAAGTTATTTTTCATTGTTCCTGTTGGAACAATATTTTTCACATGACTTATTAATATCTATGTAATCTGTCTCCGGCAAACTTCCCAAATCTTCATCACTTTTCCGAGGTTTCTAAAATTCTTCTGTAATATCGTGTTTTAACTGTGCAAAATTCCATATTCCTTGCTGATTCTGAGCTTTCTCTTTTCTACTTCAATCTTATATGTCTTTGCAACCTCAGTAAAAATGTCAATTTCTAATAGAAATCTTTCTGGAAGTTGTCATGTTTTTATAGAATAGAATGATATTGACAATAATGAAAAGAATATTTGTATATCACTAACTGTAAGTACTTATACATGCTCCAAGTTCTTTACACATGCTGTTTAATCCTCACAACAACTCTACTGACTATAAAAATTGAGGTAAGGGTGTCTCCTCATGAACTAGCGAGACTCAGCATGGCCACTGCTCTGGCTTGAATTACTGTTGTAACCAGATTCAATACCTGACTTGGAAATATCTTTATGCCATGGGCATGGCCTAAACAATAGAGGTAAAATAATAAAAATAAGAAAATCAGGACACTGAACGATGCATTTACTTATGCATTGTCTCTCTTTAGTAAGTGAAAAAGCCTGGATTAAAACCAGGCAAGCTATATCCAGGTAAGCTATTTGTACAAGCTATTTTTTTGTATACTATATGTTTATATAATAAACTTATAATACATTTATATAGATTTTAAGATTCATGAGAGGAAAAAAAAGATTCATGAGGGAATGTATCCAAATTAACGTAACTACTGATACTAAAGTCACACAAGAATATGAAAACAAAATTATAATATATCTGATAAAAAAAAAAGTCTTCAACAAATAATAGCCAACTGAATTCAGAAGTACATTAAAAGTATCTTACACCATGATCAAGTGAGGTTTATCCCCAGGGACAAAAAAAAAAAAAATGGCTTAACATGCAAATCAATCAGTACAATACACAATATTAACTAAGGAAGGGATAAAGTCCTACCATCATCTCAATAGACACAGAAAAAGTGTTTAACATAAATTGACATTCTTTCCTGATAAAAATTCTCAATATACTTGGTACAGAGTGAAAATACCTTAATATAATAAAGGATATATATGGAAAGCCAACATGTGATACTCAATGATGAAGAGCTGAAATGTTTTCTTCTAAACTCAGAAACAAAGTAAGGATGCCCATTCTTACCACTTTTTGTTCAGCAAAGCATTGCAAGTCCTAGTCAGATAAATTTGCAGGAAAGTGAAAAAAAAAAAAGGCACCCAAATCAGAAAGGAAGTGCTAATATTCTCTTTGTTTACAGATGACATGTTTTATGCATAGAGAACCCTAATACTCCATTCAAAAACCTCTTGGAATTAATAAGCAAATTCAGTAAAACTGTAGAATACATTATCAATATGCACAATTATTTTCATTTCTATAACCTGACAAGAAAAAAACACTATTAGAGAAATTTTAAAACAGTCCTATTTACAATAACATAGAAAACAAAACAAACAAAAAAATTATGAATAAATTTAACTGAGGAAGTGAAAGATTTGTAAATTGAAAACTATAAAGCATTAAACATAAAAGAAATTGAATAAGAAACAAATAAATGGAAAGATATCCTGTGCTCATGGATGGGAAGAATTGATACTCTTAAAATGTGAACATGACTCAAAGACTTCTATGGATTTGATACAATCTTTATCAAAATTCAAATGGAATTTTTCATCAAAGTAGAACAAATAGCCCTGAAATTCATATGGAATCACAAAAGACTCTCAATAAGCAAAATTATCTTGAAAATGAAGAACAAACTTGTAGGCATCACACTTCTTGATTTCAAACTATATTACAAAGCTATCATAAACAAATAAGTATGTTATCAGTATAAAAACAGACACATAGATTAATGGAGGAGAAAAGGAACCCAAGACATGTATGGTTAATTATTTTTTAACAAAGGAACCAAAGAATATACAATGAGGGAAATTAGTCTTTTCCATACATAGAGTTCAGAAAACTGCAGCATTTCATAGAAAAAATAAAACTGGATTCTTATCATTCATAAAAATAAACTCAAAACTGATTAAAGACTTGCACATAAGACATGAAATTATAAAATTCCTAGAAGACACCATAGATGGTAAATGTCTTAGCATGGGTCTTGATAATGTATTTTGGCTTTTAAACCAAAAGCAAAGTAAGAAAATTTGAAATAAACAAATGGACTCCATCAAACTAGAAAGCTTCCACAAACAAAGGAAACCATCAACAAAATTAAAAGGCAACTACCAGAACAGAAAAAAAAAATATTTGCAAGTCGTGTATTTTATAAATGGTTGATGGCCACAATAAATGAGGAAGTCATATGACTTAACAATTAAAAACAAAGCAATTTTTTTTTAAAGTAGAGAAAATGAATAGACATATTTTTTTCCAGAGAAGAAATAGAGATGGCCAACAGGTATATGAAAAGCTGCAAATCAAAACAATTGTGAAATGTCACCTTACACTTATTTGACAGTTATCACCAGAAAGATGAATGATGACAAATGCTGTTAATACTGTAGAGAAAAAGGACTCCTTGGACACTTTTGATGGGGATATAAAATTGGTACTTCTACAATGGAAAACAATATAGAAAAGTTCAAAAAACACAAAAATAGAAATTCTTTATGATCCAGCACCCCCATACTTAAGGATGCATCAAAGGAAAATAAAACCACTATCACAAAATCTATCTCCTGTCCCAAATTCATTTCAGCATTATTAGCAATAGCCAATACAAAGATATAACCTAACTCTCCATTGATGGATGAATGGATAAAGAAAATATCACACACACACTCTCTCTCTCTGGAATATTAGCCTTAAAAACGAAAGAAATTCTACCTTTGTGACAATATTGATGAATCTAAAGGAAATTATGCTAAGCAAAATAAGACAAAGACAAACACTACATGGTATCACATGTATGTGGAATCTAAGAAAAAAAAATAGAAATCTAAACTCATAGAAAGTTGAATAGAATGGTGATTGCCAAGGACCAACAATGAGGGCTGAGGTTGAGAGAGGTGGGGAATGGGGAGACGTTAGTAAAAGGATACACATTTTCAGTTATAATAGGAATAAAATCTGAGGTTCTAATGTGCAGCATGGTGACTATAACTGATCACGCTGTATGTATAACCAGAATTTACTGAAAGAATAGAATTAGAGTGTTCTCACTAGAAAGAAATCAGGAAAAAGAAAGCAAGGAAAAAGAAAGCAAGAAAGAAAGAAAGAGAGAGAGAGAGAAAGAAAGAAAAAAGAAAAACACATCATGTGATAGATGAGTTAAATAATTTGTTTGTGGGGATCTTTTCATCATGTATATGTATATTGAATCATCTTGTCTTACACTTTAAATTTCTTACAACTTTATTTATCAATTATAACTCAATAAAAATGAAAACAATTAGGGTAACTGCCAAGTTCATATAATTTCTTAATCATGTTGTCACTGCTATTCTTTTTTCTTGTTAAAAAAATTTCAATACCCCAAGACAGGGTTTTGACACATGACCTAAACTGGGCCAATCACAACTTCCTACTTCTTGACTTAGTGAGTAAATAAGGCATGTGTATGTGACTCAAGTTTTAACAGTCTAAAAGTTTTCCTGAAATTCTACATTTTAGAGTGGAAAATTATTTCATTTTAACTTCCTCCTTATTTCTCTCTTTATCAAAGAAGATATGTTGTGTGTAAACTTGAAGATTCCAGAAGTTACATATATTTTCATGATTCCACCTGGTTTGAGAAAATTAAGGTAAAAGGCAGAGAGAAGCAGAGAAGATGGTACTTCAGATTTTGATTCAAATCATTCAGAATCCAGTGACAGTATGCCTGTCTTCAATGCAAAGGGCAGAAAAATTACATGATCAATAAATTACCTGAAACTTTGTTTTAATTTTATTTGATTAAACTCCATTTCCAACTTTTGAAAAGATTCTTAATACAGATGCTTGTATCTGGTGTGTAGTATTGTGGAAAATAAAACTAAAATATGATACTACCTCTCTCAAGGTGGAATTGGAATGGTCAAAGATCTCTCTGTGCCAGAACAAGTGAACCTTACCTGTTAGGTCACAGTAAAGCATATTTTTCCATTATTACCCATTTTCTGAGGATTCTGACCATGTTCCTACAATAGAAATGGCTACATACATAGGAGGATATTGCTTAGTTCTTACAAACATTAAGATGTAGTACTGGGGGAAAAAAAAAAATCTGTTTGTCCAATGTGGCCTCTTGGAATAAAAAAGCTTGTATCATTGTTAGGAGAGGACTTTTCTGAATATAAACTGTTGTCCAAGACTAATGAGATGCAAGAAAACATGTACTGTGCTAACTTGCAAAAGGAAATTTTCTATCCTTTGTCAAGGTATTATGCAGACTTATAGTGGGGAGAGTCTAAAATAACAAGAGAAATGGAACCCCAAATTGCCCCTCCCATCCAGGTCCCTCTTGTGTGTTTTAGTTTGGCATCCTATTCCTGATGTAACCCATCCTCAGGATCTGAGGCCAAAATTAGATATTGATAAAGATATAAAGCAGAAATATATACAATGAGGGCTGACATAACTGTGGTAAGTCTCTCACAACTGAGCATAATAAGAAATGATCTCCAAGGCCCACATTCTTATTCAAAGGAAAAAAGTTCCTAATACATAAGATACTGACATGGGTACTACTTAAAAAATAATCTTCAAAACTAAAATGAAAGATCAGCTAAGAATATTAATGTAACTATAATCCCCCCAAATACCTCAAATTACTGAAAATTACTATACTGCTAATGTAATTTCTAAGATGTTGTAAAGCAAAACTTCTAAGGGACTGTTAAAACTTCTACAAAGTTTTCCCATGGTCCCTAATCTCAGGTAACATCATGCAGAGACACAAACAAAAAAAGGCTTTTGGACATAATCAGGATCAGTCAGATTTGCAGGCTAAGTGGTCTCCTCCACCTTCCAGGAAACATTTGTGTTTTTGTCCCATTTAATAGGTTATCATAGATTTATTTGGTGTCTATTATTTGATACTTGTATTTTATTTACTTTTCTTACATTTCTAAGTATCAACTTTTTTCCTATTATTTAATTTCCATTTACCATTGTGTGTGTGTGTGTACACATATATACATATATATATGTTTTTCTTTTTATGGCACACTTGCAGCATTTGAAATTCCCAAACTAGGGGTCAAATCATATCCACAGCTGGGGGTACATCACAGCAATGCCAGATCTGAGCCACGTTTGCAACCTACATTCCAGCATGCTGCAATGACAGATCCCTAACCCATTGAGTGAAGCGAGGGATCGAACTGGCATCCTCACGAATACTACATCAGGTCCTTTAAAGGGGCATATGTAGATACAATGCAAGTAATAATTTATGAAAACAGATACAAAAATTGTTTACATATATATGTATAGCTATTTATACTCATTGTATTGCTTTATTCAAAAAGCATAGCTCACCAAAATTTACTAGCTCATAGGACTTATTATTTCAAGAATGCAATATTCTGAGGAAAATATTAGGTAAAATATAAAACATTTTCACTAAAATGTTAATTATTTTTGTTCTTTTCAAAGTAAGAAATTTGAGGGAGTTCCCATTGTGACTCAGCAGTAAGGAACCTGACTAGTATCCATTAATATGTGTGTTCAATCTCTGGCCTTGCTCAGTGTGTTAAGGATCTGGCATTGCTGTGAGCTGCTGGTGTAGGTTGCTTATGTGGCTCTGATCTGGCATTGCTGTGGCTGTGGTATAGGCCAGCAGCTGCAGCTCCAATTTGACCTCTATCCTGGGAACTTCCCTATGCCATGTGTATGGCCCTAAAAAGACAAAACAAAAAACAAAAAACAAAAAGTTGAAAATATAGAAACACACAATTCTAAGAAAAATTTTAAAAATATATTAAAATATCACTTAGGTATAATATCATTTTAGTTCTACTCCAGGCTATAGATTTAAGGGTGTGGGGTGGAGGGAGGCTTAACTACTGCTTTTGAAGCTTATTTGCAATGAATCATTCCTTCTAATGTGAATAGATTCTAATTACTTATGACTTGTGTCAATAATTCCAATGCTTTAAATAGTATTTTTTTAATCTAAATGTAGTCTCTTTAGTATTTTCCTAGCATGAGGCTACTAGCTATAAACTATATTTTTGAAATTTATACATATTTCTTAGAGAAAACATACCATTCTCAGACACATCCAAAAGATGTTTGTTGTATTACTTGTTGCCACATTATATATAGGCACTTCTAATGCTAAAGGCTTCTACTATGATAGGACAATTGCAGTGCATTAAATTTGATATATATGCTGATAAAATAAAGAACAAAATGTATAAAATAATTTACATAGCAAGCTAAGATATGCATAAATAAATACCTAAAATACTGCATTTAAAGCACTTACTATAAATTGATTCTATGTTCTGACAAACATGGCATCCACAAAGATAAAGAAGTTACATCATCACATTAATCACCTAAATAAAATACCCCTATTAAATGAGACAAATCCTTTAAAATGCATGCCATAAAATTTCAAACCCTTAAATTCTAGTATTATATATATTAACCATGTATACATATAACTTCAATATAAAATGCTTCTTAGGAAGATTTGATTTTTTAAAAATAGTGTGTTCTTATTAAATCAGAGTTGTTATAGCTTAAAATTCATTTCTTACTTAAAAAATATTTATTGAACCACTATTACATGAATGCATTGTCCTAGATTTTGTAGATGTTTTACTATATTCCCTTTATTTTCATGTTAGTATGTTGCCTATCAATATTCATTCTTCAGCATACACAAATCAGAATATTTTTTGCATTAATATTTATAAGCAATGTAATATGAGGATCTTTAAATACACATTAGTTATAAGGAATCCCATTTCAACTAATGCTTTCAGTGCACTGGTTCATTTTAGAAATATGTTGTAGCTTCCTCAAATTTTCTGACATACTGGACTTTTAAAAATGTAAATATCTAAGTGCTATCAGTAATTAGTATATAACATTATAGAAACATCAAATTGACCAAATAGTTGAATGTTTTAATTTATTATATACATTATATAGTAGCAAAACAGTGAACATATTTTGAAAACCTCATATAGTATTCTATATTTTATTAAACAATAAAACTTTCCTAAAATAAATTGCAATACTGTATTTATTGCTATGTTGAATCACTAAATGTTGAATGATCTTAAAAATTTAACGCAACTGAATTAATTTGTTATTTATGTACTTAGAGTATAATCTAAGTGATTAAAACTAATTTCATTATTATTTGCAATATACTTATTGTCAATTGCTTGATATTGATAAGATGTAAAAAAACACTGTGGAGAAAACTGACTGTAAATATAATGGTGATAATGACAATCCCTTGGACAACAATGAATTAATATTTAGATATTAACCTATGAATAAGAAATTAATATTACAAATCTAAAACATGATGTCAAATTTGTCAGTCAGCATAAAGCTGTAATATCTCTTGGTTTATTATTTGGTAACAAATAAATAATTTCCTTTCTGGTACACTCTAAATGGCTTTAAAATGATCAATTTTTTTATGCAGTTTAACACAAACACAATGTAATTAAAGTAACAGATGAGTACTAAATATTAAAACATGAGAAATTTTTCAGTTTCTAAACATTGTTTTTTTCTTTCTTTTATGTTGTAGTGTTTAAAGAATTTGCAGCTGAGTATAGTGATTGTAAGTCAATGATCTATCTATAATGTAGTGCATGAACAATATATGTAATTAATTAGGCATAATTAAAATCATGTGTTTTCATTATATAAGTTTTTCATGTTTAAATATTTTTATTGTAAAACAATGTTAAACATTATTGGAATTTGAATTTCATTCTGGTTCTCCCTTATAATCAAATTTCTAATGGGAATCATTTTGCAGGAAGCAGTTAGAACAAAGTCCCAAGGGCCTGTTTCACTAAATATTTATTCATAGTCATGAATAATCAAAATTGCTCACATTATTATGGTTTTATGGAGAACAAGGACATTAAATGACTGATTCATGGAACTTAAAATCCTCATTTGCTTTTGAGAGTACCAGAATTATTACCTATAGGAAACCTATTTTAAATACTAGTGGAGACATGTAAGCCTCAAATTTCATTATTTTTCAAGTAAATGTCAAAATAGTAAGGCTATCACACCAAATTAGTAGTCAGTTAAATCTTTTAAAAGGTATCAATAGGGATGTCTATGTGTGTGTGTGTGTGTGCGTGTGTATGCATATTGGGATTCTTCTAATAAAAATATATGTTTGGGGATTATTTCAAAAACAATTAGTAAAGTCAACTATAAAAAAGACTGTAAATAATAAACAAACTACTAATTTGCTCATCATTTATGGCTATAAATATATTTGAATGGTTGATGTTCTATTATAAGACTTCACAATAATGATAACCCTCTAGGATATCACAAAGACTAAACATTACTGTGGTTTTAAAGTTTGTTATTTATTTTTAAATAATTACTTTTATATAGAAACATTTTAAAATCAGAAAATTATTTAGTGATATTGTTAATTTATTTATATAGTTATTCATATTGTTACTTATGGAAACTTTTAAAATTTAAAGTTTTCCTTCTGTTTTTATCCTTCAAATACCTATGTATCTTGCCTGTAAGAAAATAATATAATCAGAGAATAAGTATCAGATCCTGAGTCGAATGAACCTATAATATGTGGAATTGGATAGAGATCACTATATTATGTCCATAATTAAAATATTAACTAAATTTTGCTTATTATGTTGTGTGGGCCAGTCATTTTATCATGTAGTTTAGAGGTCATTTCTTATTCATTTCTCACCAACAGTTTGCATGGTATTTTCTTTAATTTTAGTCCACAACCAAGGAAACTTAGAGCACAGGGTGTCTAATCAAATTTCTGATTACACAGGCCATGTGATCAAGAAGTGACAAGTTAGTGTCTTCATCTACTTAGCCCCACTCCATAGTCCATGTTCTTAACCATTGTGATAAACTCCCTCCCCTAGGCTATAATGGTTAAAAGCAAGATATTGACAGATAATAAGCATTAAAGATGTACTCTCTCTAAACTATGTGCATGTATTTAGATGTGTTGAGGAAAATAATTCAGAAAAGAGATTAGCCTTAGAAAGTCAATCAAAGCCTAAACAGGAAAGTTAGAAAATAGTGCCAAGATGGAAAGAACAGACTGGAACTTGATATATATTATTCTTATAATTCTACTTCTCAGGGATCTACTCACATGCATAAAAGTTTTACACAGCATAAAAAAGATACTACTCCCACAAGCATATCCTGTTTTACTGTGTTTTTCTTTATTTCAGATACTGAGTTTATTTTTTAGTAAACTCAAGGTTTGTGGTAACCCTAAATCAAGCAAGTCTTTGGGCACAAAATTCAACAGCATCTGCTCACTTGGAGTCTCTGTGTCATATTTTGATAATTCTCATAATATTTCAAAATTTTCATTATTATTATTTTTGTTATGTTAATCTGTGGTCAGTGACCTGTGATGTTACTAATGAAATTGTTTTGGGGAGCCATGGATCATGCCCATATAAAATAATGAACTTAATAAACGTGTGTGATCTGACTGCTCCAATGACTGGGCATACCCGCATCTCCCCTCTTCCCATAGCTCTCCCATTCCTGATGTGGAAAGTAAAATAATGTCTTTTCTATCAAAGGAAATCTTGGTTACTCCATTTTGCTCTGGTTTTGGCTGAAACACCCCCTGCAACCTCCTTCCTCTTTACCTCTTTTCCCAGCAACAATTTATTTCAATTACCCAACTGGGAAGAAAATGGCCCTGACCTGGCCAACAGGAAGGGGACAGGTAAATTACCTGCATTAGGGATAAATAAGAGAGTGTACTTTGTTCATCGTGCACACTTTTTGGAGTACCTGTGCCCTTCTGCAGAAGTAAAGAACCTTGTTGAGGTGTCCCTTTGTCCACATGTCTCACTTTTTGATAGTGATGACTCAAGCCAGAATTATCTTAATTCCCAACAGGTTTAGGGGCTTGTCTGGGATTTGGGGTCCACTGAACCATGGACTCTTAGGAGGGGAGATGCCTCCAATGGCCCTGTTGCAGTGGCCCTGATTTGAGAAGTCCACCCCTGTGAACATCAAACCCATGGAGGGTTCCCGACAATGTGGGAAATCATGTGATAAACAGGCAATTTCCATTAACTGGAAAATGGAGGGGGGACAAATTCCTTCAGACAGTCCTCTGAGATTACTGTTAAAGTATTGGGATGACAATCCATGGATGAAGGCCAAAAAGAAGGGAAAAATGATTAAGTATTGCTCTTTAATCTGGACACGGACACCTGTTCTCACCCCATCCATCTTATGGCCAAAGTTCAGATCTGACTAGGATTGGGTCTCTCAGCTGCTTATTCAGTTTGTCCAGAACAAGACACTGGGGTCTCAGGAGGAAACTGATTATGCTCTCTGTTGGTGATGGGGACTGTGGTCTTATTTCCCCTCAGAGCATGGATAAGAAGGGAAAAAAGGAGGAAACCCAAGAACATTCTGGGACCTCCTCCCTTCCATGGGATACCCTTGGCTCACTGCCACCACCTTACAATCACCAGAATGGCGCTGGCTTTCCTCCAGCCACAGCTGTTGCTGCTGTCTCTGCCAGAGGAGTATGAGAGGGGAGGGGTGCAGAGCCCACCTCCCAGGCTCAAGGGCACTGCCTCCAGTCATGGAGTTAACAGGGGAGGTGGAGGGGCACAGAACCCACCATGCAAGTGCAAGCTCACTGCCACTGTTTGCAGAGTCAGAACAGGAGGGTGCACTGTAGGCCTAGGCACACTGCCCAGATGGTGGGATCAAAGCCCACTGCCTCAACAAAACCAGAGAATATAGCAGGGCCTTATTCCAGACTTAAGAGCAAGTTAAAACAATGACAGGAAGATATTAAAAATTTTCCTTTTCCAGCTGCTACCCCTGGGGTTAGACAAGAAGGCCACAAATGCTCTTCCCACTAAGGGGGAGGAATGGGATATGTAAATGCCCCATTAACCAGCACTGAGGTCCAAAATTTTAGGAGAGCATTATGACCATTTCTGGAAGACCCCTATGGGGTAGCGAATCAACTAGATCAATTCTTTGGACCACAAGTCTATACAAGGTCCAAATTCATTTCTGTTTTGAGCATTATGTTCTCTGGGGAAGAAAGGGGGATGATTCAAAGGGCAGCCATGGCCTTGTGGGAGTGAAACCACCCTCCCCAGCTGGGGGAAGTTAGGGAAGAAACAAAATTTCCCAAAGAGGACCCCGGATGGAACAATAACATTGTAGTCCACTGGGGGCACATGATGGACTTGAGAAATCTAATAATTCAGGGAATTAGAGATGCTGTACCTCAGACTCAAAATATATCTATGACATTTGAAGTATGGCAAGGTAAAGAGGAGGGACCAACTGAATTTTTGGAAAGAGTCAGAATTCAGATGAGGCGATATGGCGGAATAGATTCCACTGACCCTCTGGGACAGGGCATGCTCAAACTTCTCTTTGTAACTAATAGTTGGCCAGATATTTCCAATAAGTTAAAAAAATAAAGGATTGGAAAGATAAACCATTACCGGACCTATTAAAAGAGATACAAACAGTTTATGTGAGAAGGGATGAGGAAAAGCAAAAACAAAGGGCCAAGATCATGTTTGCATATCAACAAAAACAAGACAGATCAAATCAAAGGGGTCCTAAGGACAAAAGTAAGAGAGGGTCACAATATCAACCTCACCGTTATCCAGAAACAGGACATAAGGGAAAGAGGACTAGATGGCAAGGTGAAAAAAAATGCCTTAGTTGTGGCTAATTGGGACATTTCAAAAGGGAATGCCCTGGATGGAAAAAGGAGGAGAAAACAATCCCTCTCATGTTATTTGAGGAAGATGAGGACTAGCGGTGTCAGGGGCTCTCAATAGTGATTGACCATCTTAACAATCCACAGGTGCCCTACCCAGAGCCCTCGATAAATTTAGAGGTAGGGCCATACCATGAAACTATGATTTATCTTATTGACTCAGGGGCGTCTCACTCCTCCCTTTGTTATTTGCTTTCTCCTTCTCATGAACAGATACTAGTATCTGGGGTAAAAGGGGAGGGATTTACATCAAAAAATTTAGAAGAAACCAAAAATAAATTTGCAAAACAGATGTGCCAATATATGTTTTCTTTTTGTTCCAGAGGCTGGCACAAACCTGTGCAGAAGAGACCTAATGGCCAAATTTGGACTAGGCTTGTAGGTTACCCAAGACCTTTACAAGTAAAATTGAATCTTTTAACCCCAACAGTGGAGGGACAATTTCAACCTCAAATGTGGCAGCAAAGGGAAATCATGGGGGACTTAAAGTGACCCCAGTTAAAATATAGTTAAAAATCCCTGGAGAAGTAGTCTGGAGAAAAAAATACCCTATCCCCTTACAAGGAAGGATGGGACTTAAACAAATTATAGAGGGACTACTTCAAGAGGGTCTCTTGGAACCCTGCATGTCTTCCTATAATACCCCTATTCTCCCTGTGAGTAAGGCGGATCGGTCCTATTGCTCAGTCCAGGATTTATGGGCAATTAACCAGATTGTTAAGACTAGACATCCAGTGGTCCCAAACCCTTATACCCTCCTGAGTAAAATTTCATTTGACCACCAATGGTTCAGTGTAATTGAATTGAAGGATACCTTTTGGGTATTCCCCCTGGACTCAGACATTTGGGGCCTATTTGCCTTCCAATGGACCCAGTAACTGGCAGAAGAAACAATATAGATGGACAGTCCTCCCCCAGGGGTTTACAGACTCCCCACATCTTTTGGGGGCAAATTTTAGAACAGGTGTTGGGAGACTTTATACTCCCTCATAGGACCTGTCTACTCCAATATGCAGATGATTTGTTACTCTCAAACACTGATCAAAAGAAACTTATAGCAGCTACAGATTCCCATCTCAATTTTCTTGGGGAAAAAGACCTTAGGGTCTCTAAGAAGAAGTTACAATTTGTTGAAAGGGAGGTAAAATATTTACAACATCTAACAAGTGGGGGTAAAAGAAAATTCAGCCCAAAAAGAATAGAGGGGATCATAGGCCTTCCTCTACCAACTACCAAATGTGAACTAAGAAAATTTTGGGCTTGATTGGGTATTGTCACCTTTGGATTGATTCTTATGCATTAAAAACAAAAATCTATATTCTAAGCTTGTGGAGGAAGGCCCTGATCCCCTACTATGGAGCCAGGAGTAAATACAATAATTCAGGGATCTGAGGGAGGTGCTGACTGGTGCCTCTGTTCTGCCTCTACCATCCTTTGAAAAACCTTTTCATTTATTTGTAAGTGTGAACAGGGGAATGGCTCTAGGGGTCCTCACACAGGAACATGGGGGAAGTTGCCAGCCAGTGGCCTTTCTTTCCCACCTCCTTGAACCTGCCACCAAAGGATGGCCTGAGTGCATACAGTTGGTAGCCACCATTGCCGTCTTAACTGAAGCGAGCAGGAAACTCGCCTTTGGGGGAAGGGTAACTGTTACTACTCCACACCAGGTATGCCATAGTAAACAAAAGGGTAGGGAGATGGCTCACTCACTCCTGAATTTTAAAATATGAGATAATCTTATTGGAAAGGGATGACTTAACTTTAACCACTGATGAGGCCTTAAAGCCTGCCTCTTTTCTCACTCAAAGGGAGCCCTCAACTCCCATCAAATGTTATTGTTAAAATTTAATAGACTATCAGACCAAAACTTGACCTGATCTCTGGGAAACTCCCTTCCATTCAGATATTTATTCATTGAGGGATCTTCTCAAGTCATACAGGGAAAATGACACAATGGTTACTCAGTCATTGATGGAGAGATTCAATTGATACCTGAGTCAGGAAGACTCCCAAATGCATGGTCAGCTCAAACTTGTGAATGCTTTGCCCTTAACCAAGCCTTAAAATGTTAAAAAAAAAAAAAAAAAAAGGAGGGCACAATCTATACTGACTCTAAATATGCCTTTGGAGTCATCCATAACTTTGGAAAAGATTGGATGAAGAGGGGAATTATTAACAGTAAAGGATATGGAGAATTAATTAAATGAGTACTCAATAATCTCCAACACCCAGAAGAGATAGCACAAGAAGGGGGACTCATTTGATGCCCAAGGAAATTCCTTAGCAGATGAGGAAGCCAAGAGAGTGGCATGAGAGTCAGAGGTTCCTATCTTCCTTCTTACTTTCCCCCCTTCCCAAAATAATGATCTCTCCCTTCTTTTTGGAAAAAGAGAAAGAACAGCTACATCAGCTGGGGGCCCAACCTGACACTCAGGGAAGATGGTTCCTCCCAGACTGTAGGGAAATGCTATCCAAACCCCTTAGGAGAGAAATTCTGACATACCTACACCAAGGGAGCCATTGGGGGCCTCAAGCCATGTGTGACACAGTCTTAAGGGTCTATGAGTGTGCCAGTATTTGCACAATAGGCAAACAGGTAATAGAAGGTTGCTTAACATGCAAAAAGACCAATAAAAGGACTTTATGAAAAACAGCAATGGGAGGAACATCTCCTGGTTTAAGGCCTTTCCATAGTATCCAAATTGATTACACTGAAATGCCCAAAGTAAGACCACTTAAATACTTCTTAGTCAGCATAGACCATCTAACTCATTGGGTGGAAGCCACCCCATTACCCAGTGACACTGCCAATTATGTGACAAAGGCCCTATTAGAGCAAATTATTGCCAGATTTGGGATGGTTGAAAACATAGATTTGGATAATGGAAGTCATTTTACAGCTCAGATAATAAAGAATTAGAATATTAAATGGGAATTCCTAACTCTCCAAAGAATTAGATATTAAATGGGAATACTATACTCTGTGGCAGCCTCCCTCTTCTGGTTGAATTGAGAGACTGAACCAAACTCTCAAAATTTACTTAACTAAATTAATGCTAGAAACCTGGCTACCCTGGACAAAATGTCTCCCTATTGCTTTACTCAGAATTGGAACTGCTCCCCAAAAGGATGTCTGTCTATCTCCATACAAAATGTTATATGGACTTCTTTACCTGGGTAGATCATCTGACTTGCCTACCTTTGAAACCAAAGATCAACTTTTAAGGAGTTATGTATTTGGTTTATCCTCTTCATCTTCTCAGACAGAAGGGATTACTAGCCCAGGTGCCACTGCTTGATTTCCCAGTCAATTCACATCAGCCCAGAGACTATGTGTTAATCAAATCATGGAAAGAAGACAAACTCCAGCCAAACTGGGAGGGACCTTTCCTCATGTTACTGACCACCCAAACTGCAGTTCAAATGGCCAAGCAAGGATGGACTCACCACACCTGGGTGAAAAAAGGGGTGGGCATAACAGACAAAGAACAATGGGTGGATTCTGCAGTGATCACCAAAACCCAGTTGGTCTTAAAAAGAGCTTGAAATTATTCCTGTTATGGGTGATTATTTGGAGATCATTATTATTTGGTAGTCAAGGTGAATCATGGGACCCTCTAACTCTGAGATATTATCAAGGCCTGGAATTATGGGCAGGTTATCCACCTAAATTAGTTATTAACTTAATCCAGACTCCTAACGCAATAGTCATAAAATTTGATGCTTGCCAGGTTCTAGATTGTGGGACTCTAGAAAGTCAAAGAAAACTTTCATCTGTAGGTAAATACCTTTGTCCAGAACTCAGCCCACAAGAACTATATAGACAAGGGGGGAAATGGGACTATAAGTACCCATGTGCAAGTTAGAATGACGTTTGGTGTACCACCCAATACAAGGGGTGGACTTTACCCCATGCTGGTAATTTATGAGCATCAAGGGACAAATTCACACCTCAAAGGGAAAGCCCCCAATTAGTAGTACCCACTTAACATGTAATCCAATCTTGTTGACTATCAACAACCCAGCCACCGTAGATAGCAACTTGAATATATGGTTTAGGAGCTGATATTTCTGGGACAGACCTAGTGGGATGAATGGCTCTTAGGTTAGTGCCTTCAACCCACCCAAATATTCTTTCTTTCCAATCTCTAAGATCCATTCCTCCTCTTAGACCCACACCTCTTCCCAATTCATGCCCCAAAGTAACCCTAATATAGCTGAAATAGTCGAAGTTGCCAGTCTCAAACAAACAATTCAGATAGAAACAGGATATGGGGAAACAAATGCCTGGTTGGAATGGATAAAATATTCTGTGGGCACATTACATAAGAGCAATTGTTACACCTGTGCCACAGGGAGACTGGAGGCCCAAGTAGTTCCCTTTCCTCTGGTATGGTTGTCAGACCCATGGGGTCTTGAATGTATGATGTCCCTCTTCCAGGACAAAACAACTTGGAATAATGAGTCCTTTTGGACTTTGTCACTGCTATTTCCTGAAATCAAAAGTTCTGTGAATCAGCTCCAGAGAGCTGTTCAGCCACCAAATAAAAAGCATCAACTTCTCCTCCTGTCTAAAATGACAGGGTACAGAGGTGACTTTCTTAGGCAACCTGACCAGGTGCAGTGAAAGCTGGTCTTACAATACCCTCCACAATAAATTCCAGTTCTGAGTGCCCCAGGCAGATGTCTGGTGGTATTGCGGGGGGTCCACTAGTGGGCAGTCTTCCAGAAAATTGGAGTGGCACCTGTGCTTTGGTGCAATTGACCATCCCTTTCACCCTGGCATTTAGACCCAATCTCAAACTCAGCCAATCTGAAAGGAACAAGACACCACTCCAGGGGGGTCCTTTGACCCCCAGGTCTATGCTGACTCAATAGGTGTTCCATAGTGTGTCCCAAATGAATTTAAGGCAAGAAATCAAATAGCTGTTGGATTTGAATCTGTTCTCTTTTGGTGGTCAACCATAAACAAAAACGTCGATTGGATAACTACATCTATTACAATCAGCCAAGATTTGTTAATTACAGGGATGCCATTAAAGTAATAGCCAAACAGCTAGGGCCAACTAGTCAAAAGGCATAGGAAAACAGATTTGCTTCAGACATGATGCTGGCAGAAAAGTGTGTAATCTTTGTAATGATTGGTATCCACTGCTGTACATTCATTCCCAATAACCCTGCCCCAGATGGCACCATCACTAAGGCCCTACATGGATTAACAACCTTAGCAAATGAGCTTTCAGAGAATTCTGGTATTAATAATCCCTTCACAGACCTTTTAGAAAATTGGTTTGGAAAATGGAAGGGACTTATAGCTTCAATCTTTACCCTTCTAATTGTCATAGTTAGTGTCCTTATCTTAGTTGCATGTTGTATAATTCCTTGTGCCAAGGGACTTATTCAAAGATTAACAAAGCAACTGGGACTCCTTCCCCATCAAGCTAATATCCTCCTGATGGACACAATAGATCATGAGAGCCAAACCATGCTCAAAGAGTTTGAAGAAAAGAATATTTGTTTAAAAAAAATGAAAGGGGGGAATTGTGGAAAGTAACAATGTCTTTTCTATCAAAGGAAATCTTGGTTACTCCATTTTGCTTCAGTTTCCGCTGAAACAGCCCCTGCAAACCTCTTCTCTCTTTACCTCTTCTCCCAGCAACAATTTGTTTCAATTAGCCAACCGGGAAGAATGTGTGCCATACCTCACCAATGGGAAGGGGACAGTCATCTGCATCAGGGATAAATAGGGGAGGGTCCTTTGTTCAGTGTGTGCATTTTTTGAGTACCCATGACCTTCTGCAGAAGTAAAGAGCCTTCTCGAGATCTCCTCTTGTACACATGTCTCACTTTCTGATACTGATGATCCAGCCAGAGCTATTTTAATTCCCAACACTGAGACATAATACTATTGAAATTATATCAATTAATAACTCTACAAAGGCCTCTAATTGTCCAGTAAAAAAAAAAGAGTCACATGCTGGCATAGGCCAGAGGCTGTAGCCCTAGCCTGCAAACTCCCTATGCCATGGGTGGGGCCTAAAAAGCCAAAAAAAAAAAAAAAAAAAAAAGAAGAAGAAAAAGAATCACATGTCTCTCATTCTAAAGAAAAAGCTGGAAAAAATCAAGTCACTGAGGAAAGTGTGTTAAAGCTGAGATGGGCTGAAAGGTAGATTACTTGTGGCAATCAGCCAAATTGTGAATATATGAAAGAGTTCTTGAAGGAAGTTAAAAGTGCTACTCCAGTAAACATGCTAATGATAAGAAAACAAAATGGACTTCTTGTTGATATGGAGAAAGATTAGTGGTCTGAGTAGATTAAACCAACCCACAGAACTCCCTTAAGCCAAAGCCTAATACAGAGAAATGCCCTCACTCTCTTCAATTCTATGAAGGCTGAGAGAAATGAGAAAACTTCAGAAGAAAAGTTTGAAGCTAGCATAGTTTGGTTCATGAGGTTGGAGGAAATAAATTATACATAAAATTGCAAGGTGAAGCAGGAAATGCTGATATAGAAATTGCAAAAGTTTACCCAGAAGATCTAGCTAAGATAATGAATGAAAGTGGCTACATTAAACAAGAGATTCTCTATGTAGATGAACTAGGCTTACATTGGAAGAAGACACTATCCAGGACTTTCATAGCTAGAGAAGAGAAGTCAATGCCTGGATTCCAAGCTTTGAAGGAGAAGCTTACTCTATGGTAGGTGCTAATGTAGCTAATAACTTGAAGATGAAGTCATTTACCAGTCATTTACCTAGAGCTCTTTAGAAATACTATAAAATTCTACTCTGCCTATATTTTACAAGTGAAACAACAAATCTTGGATCATAGCACATCTGTTAACAACATGGTGTTCTTAATTCTTGAAGCCCACTGTGTAAATTTACTGTTCAGAAAATTCATTTAATATTATTGCTCACTAACAAAGTACCTGGTCACTCAAGAACTCTGGTGGAGATGGATACCAAGACTCATGTTGTCTTTATGTCTGCTAAGACAATGCAACATTTGATCAAGTAATAACTTTGACTTTAAAGTCTTAAGAAATGTACTTTGTAAGAAATACATATATAGCTGACAAAGAGAGTGATTCTTCTGATAGTTCTGGGCAAAGTTAAGTGAAAACCCTCTGGAAAGGATTCACCATTTTAGATGCCACAAAGAACATTCTTGATTTAAGAGAAGAGGTCAAAATATCACATTAATATGAATTTGGAAGAAGTTGATTTCAACCCTCATGAATGACTATGAGGGGTTTAAAATTTCAGTGAAGGAAATACTGAAGATATTGTGGAAATGGCAAGAGAATTAGAAATAAAAGTGGAGGCTGAAAATGTGACTGAATTGCTGCAATGTCTTGATAAAACTTTAATGTATGAATAGTTGGTTCCTATGGGTGAGTAAAAAAAGGGGTTTCTTGAGATGGATTTACTCTTGCTTAAAATGTTGTGAAGTTTGTTGAAATGACAACAAAGAATTTAGAATATTGCATAAATTTAGTTGATAAAGCAGCAAGTTTTCAGAGAATTGACTTCAATATTGAAAGAAATTCTACTGTTGGTAAAATGCTATCAAACAGCATTGAGTGCTACATAAAAAAACACTTGTGGAAGGAAAAGTCAATCTCAGTGGCAAACTTTTTTCTCTAGTAAGAAGTAACTTAAAGTAAGTTAAGAAATTAAGAAATTGACACAGCCAACCCAACAGCTTCAGCAACCACTGTCCTGATCAGTCAGCAGCCATCAGCATGTGGGCAAAACACTTCACTAACAAAAAGATTACAAGTTATTGATGACTCTAGTGTTAGTTAGTGTTTTTTTAGGAATAAACAATTTTTAAATTAAGATATGTACATTTTTATAATGTTACTGAACATTTAATAACTATAATATAATGTAAATATAACTTTTATATGCACCAGGAAACCAAAAATTTCATGTGACTTCTTTTATTATGATATTAGCTTTGTTGCAGTGACCTAGAGCAGAACTCACAATATCTTCAAGATATGCCTGTATAGCTATATGTTCAGGAATGCCAACATAACTGGAATATTCACTGATCCTCATGGTAGTCTTCAAGAATGGAAATATGTACAGTATAACGAATGAGTAAAACTAATCTTTTTAATGTGTCTATAAAGTACAATGATATGAAAACACCTTAATTATAGTACTTTGACTATGTATAATAGAGTGATATCATTAGATTAGTAAAATTATTTAATAATTTAACATGCTTAAAAAAATTTTAAGGGATTATCACCTTTGGCATTCATAGAGTACGAGGGACTGGATTTTTCATCTCAATATAAACAATGAGAAAAACAGAAAAAATACATTGAACAGCTGTTTATAGGTATTGAAAACCATAACATCTGGTTTGTTGTCACTAAATGAGGGGAAATAAATGAAGTAAGCTCCATAATGATTTTTTGCTTGGGTCTTATTTTGGAACCATGATAAGACATTAAAGGAACTCAACATAATATTTGCATTACACAGAATATGATCTGAATTTAGAATATATTCAAAGACATAGGGATATGAAACTCAAAATCAACAATTAATAGTATCATACTAAATAGTGACAGATATAATGCAATTGACACATAAAACATAAGACAGATATTTTAAGTCAGGTATTTAATAAAAAATAGCATAATGAGGAAAATGGAAAAACGTTAAAAAATTAAATGAAACATTTTAAGTTGAAGAGTATCCTAAATAGAAAATACTTAAATGAAATTAATAGCAGAAAAGATGCTTCAGACCCTTCTTTAAAGAACTTTCATAATACAAATTATAAAAAAGGAAGCATAGAATATAAAAGAGAAAAAATGAAAAGAAACACAGTTACATATAGGAGAATATCAGGTGTTCTCATATCCATGTGTATTCGTCTAGTGTTGCCATAACGAATCACCACAAACTAGATGACTTGAAACAACAAGAAAGTATTCTCTAAAAGTTCTATATTCCAGAATTCTAAAGACAAGGTATCAGGAAATTTGTCTCCTTTGAGAGGCTCTGAGAAAGGATATGTCAACCAGATACTTAACTCCAATCTCCATCTTGGTCTTCAATGGCCTTCTTTGTGTGTTTTTGTATTTGCTCCTCTTTTTCCCCTTAAATGTAAACTTCTCATTGGAGTTAGAGAAGACCCTAAATTTAGTATGACTTTATCTTGAGATCCTTAATTATACTTGAAAATATCCTTATTCCAAATAAGGTCACTTTCTAAGGCTCTGGGTTAAAAACATATTTTGAGATTTACAGTTCAATCCACTGCCCCATGTAATTTGAGTCCTAAATAAATGAAGATTGGAGGGAAAAGGACTCATAATATATAAAAATAATGTACCTTGGAATTTCAAACTTAAACCCATTCAACAAAGCAGCTCAAAATACTTGACACAGAATAAACACACACAAAAATCTGTACACATGTACACATCATAATCATGTTTCAGAATTATTTAGATCTAACATTGAAAAAATAAAATTGTAAACATTAGAAAGGAGAGATAAAGAAGTTTCTCTAAGTTCTTTTCATATTATTATATGGATTTCATGGCTGTTTCCTCCACTCTGAGATACAAGCATTTTTCAAAAATGAGTAAATAGAGTTCAATAAAAACAACAGGTGGTTTATGAGAAATATAAAGAGAGAAGCAAAAAAATATGGAAAGTTTAAAGCAGGGGAGTGTGAGGTATAATTTTGGAGTCACCATACTTCCTTATGCTACATGACACAAATTTACTGGGACAGACAGTTAGTTTGGGAGAAGCCAGGTTTCACTATAGGTAGGGTATAGGTCTAAATAGAAACATATGAGTTCCTGTCGTGACAAATCCAACTAGGAACCATGGAGTTGCGAGTTCAATCCCTGGCCTTGCTCAGTGGGTTGAAGATACGTCATTGCTGCAAGCTGTGGTGTAGGTTGCAGATGTGGCTCGGATCCAGCATTGCTGTGGCTGTGGCATAGGCCGGCAGCTACAGCTCCAATTAGACCCCTAGCCTGGCAACCTCAAAATGCCTCAGGAGCATCCCTCGCAAAGCCAAAAAGACAAAAAGAAAAAAAGAAATCTTTTAGACAATAATATTGAAAATGTATTCATTACCTAGAGGTAGGAAACATTATTTTCTAAGTGATTAAGAAAAATACTAAATGCTGATTAAAATGTGGAAAATTATATTTTTATTTATGGAGTCCCTCAAATATTTTTCTTTTCTTTTCTTTTTTTTTTTTTTTTTTGTCTATTGTCTTTTTAGGGCCACACCCAAAACATATGGAGATTCAAAAGCTATGGGTCAAATCAAAGCGACAGCTGCCAGCCTACACCAGAGCCACAGCAATGCCAGATCCGAGGCATGTCTGCAAACTACACCACAGCTCACAGCAACACCAGATCCTTAACCCACAGAGTGAGGCCAGGGATCGAACTCACAACTTCATGGTTCCTAGTCGGATTCCTTTATACTGTGTCATTATGGGAACTACCCACTCAAATATTTCAGTAACAGACTCTTCAAAAGACTCTAGTAAGAAAATTAAAGGAAAATCATAGGATGGGAAAAGATCATTGCAATATATATTGTCATTAAACTCTCATATCCAAAGATTATAAGAAATATACAAATTAATAAAAATGGGAGTTCCCATCGTGGCTTAGTGGTTAATGAATCTGACTAGGAACCGTGAGGTTGTGGGTCAATCCTTGGCCTTGCTCAGTGGGTTAAGGGTCCGGCATTGCCATAAGCTTTGGTGTAGGTCACAGACTCAGCTCGGATCCCGTGTTGCTGTGTCTCTGGCATAGGCCAGCGGCTGTGGCTCCCATTAAACCCCTAGCCTGGAAACCTCCATATGCCATGGCTGCAGCCCTATAAAAACAAAAGACAAATAATAATAATAATAATAATAATAATAATGAAAATGAAAATCCAGTTATTTTAAATGGACAAAAAACTTGAGTCAGCAATTTAAAAAGAGTAATTTTTAAGTGACCAATATGGTAGTGAAGCATCCAAACTTATTTGTCATGGAAAAAATGAAATTAGTACAATAGTAACATACCTTCATAGATATACTAGCATTTAGTTAAAAATAAAAGAGAGAAACCATTAAGAGTTAGCAATGTTATGGGGCTTTAGATTTTTATTCACTGCTGGAGGTATTGTAAATTCATTGGAAATAGTTGGACAGGATTTGCATACTGAAAATAAGCATATTTTATGAATCTTTAATGCCACTACAAGGTGTATAACATACAGAAATGTAATCATATGTTCACTTAAATACATGTATAAGAATGTTCACATAATGTTCCTAGTATTTGCCCCACACTGGTAACAGCAGAAACTAGAAATGACACCAATAAATCATAAAATTATTGACTAAATTGATATATTCATGCAATGGATATCAATGAAAATTATGCCTATTATTCCATGCACCAATATGAATGAATATAGCAACTATAATATTGAGCAAATGAAGCAAGCAGAAAAGAAAGCACAATTTATGATTCTATATGTATAAAGTCCAAAAATAGACTATGATAATAAAAGTTAGACTAATGGTGAACTTTGGAGAAAAATAGTGTTAACTGGGAGGGGAACAAGGGCTTTGAACGTATTCTTAATGTTTTATTTCCTGATCAAAATGGTGCTTATGTAGATGCATCATTCTGTGAATATTCATTATTTGTATGCTTATATACTTTTCTCTATGTATATTGTGCTATAACAAAAAGATTTACCAAATCTCATGGATATTAGGAACATTTGAATTTGGAATAAAGACACAAAATTCATAAATGTTCCTGTTATATTAAAGGCATATAAAATTAAAAGAGATGATAAAATTCAGAGAAAATATAATTTATAAAATACTAAAATAAAAAAATTAGTATAGATATATAATTCCAAGAGCTTTCTTTTTTATTTTTAGGGCCACAACTCTGGTGTATCAAAGTTCTCTGGCTAAGGGTCAAATCAGAAACACCAAATTTAAGCCACATCTGTGACTTTTGATGCATCTCATGGCAATGCCAGATCCATAATCTAATGAGCAAGGCCAGAGAATGAACCCACATCCTCATGGATACTAGTCAATTTCTTAACCAGCTGAAACACAACAGGAATTCTCCAAGACCTTTTTTGAATTAACTATAACAAAGATGATGATAAAGCCCCATGAGACAGAATAAGGAGTTATAAAGTGGGATTCAAAACAAGAAGATAAAAGAGATTTAAGGTGGAGCTGGAGGAATCAGGCTCCCGGACTTCAGACTATACTACAAAGCAACAGTCATCAAAACTGCATGGTACTGGCACAAAGACAGAAATATAGATTAGTGGAAGGGGATAGAAAGCCCCAAATTAAACCCACACACCTACAGCCAACTCATCTATGACAAAGGAGGCAAGAATATACAATGGAGAAAAGACAGCTTGTTCAATAAGTGGTGCTGGGAAAACTGGACAGCCACATGGAAAAGAATGGAATTAGAACACTCCCTAACACCATACACACAAATAAACTCCAAATGGATTAAAGACCTAGATATAAGACCAGACACTATCAAACTCCTAGAGGAAAGCATAGGCACTCTCTGACATAAATGACAGCAACATCTTCTCAGATCCACCTATCAGAGTATTGACAATAAAAACAAAAAATGGGACCTACCCAAACTTCAAAGTTTCTGCACAGCAAAGGAAACCCTAAACAACACAAAAAGACAACCCACAGAATCGGAGAAAATCTTTGCAAGTGAATCGACTGACAAGGGATTAATCTCCAAAATTTATAAACACCTTCTGCAGCTCCATACCAAAAAAACAAACAACCCCATCACAAAACGGGCAGGAGATCTAAACAGACAGTTCTCCAAAGAAGACATACAGATGGCCAAGAAACACATGAAAAGATGTTCAACGTCACTTGTTATTGGAGAGATGCAAATCAAATCCACTCTGAGGTACCACCTACACCAGCCAGAATGGCCATCATCCAAAAGTCTACAAACAATACATGCTGGAGAGGGTGTGGAGAAAAAGGAACCCTAGTACACTGTTGGTGGGATTGTAAATGGGTGCAACCACTCTGGAAAGCAGTATGGAGAGTCCCCAGAAAACTAAACATAGAACTACCATTGGATCCAGCAATCCTACTCCTGGGCATCTATCCAGAGAAAACCATGACTCGCAAAGACACATGTACTCCAGTGTTCATTGCAGCACTATTTTCAGCAGCCAAGGCATGGAAACAACCTAAATGTCCATTGACAGAGGAGTGGATCCAGAAGAAGTGCTAAATATACACAATGGAATATTACTCAGCCATTAAAAAGAATGAAATACCAGCATTTTTAGCAACATGAATGGACCTAGAAATTATCATGCTAAGTGAAGTCAGCCATACAATGAGACACCAACATCCAATGCTTTCACTGACATGTGGAATCTGAAAAAAGGACAGACAGAGCTTCTTTGCGGAACAGATGCTGACTCACAGACATTGAAAAACTTATGGTCTCTGGAGGAGACAGTTTGGGGGATGGGAGGATGTGCCTGGGCTGTGGGATGGAAATCCTGTGAAATCAGATTTTTATGATCATTATACAACTACAGATGTGATAAATTCATTTGAGTAATAACAAAAAGAAAAAACAAGTAAAAAATAAAAAAGAGTTAAAATAATATAATATTGGGAGTTCCCGTCGTGGCGCAGTGCTTAACGAATCCGACTAGGAACCTTGAGGTTGCGGGTTCAGTCCCTGCCCTTGCTCAGTGGGTTAACGATCCGGCGTTGCCGTGAGCTGTGGTGTAGGTTGCAGACGCGGCTCGGATCCCGCATTGCTGTGGCTCTGGCGTAGGCCGGTGGCTGTGGCTCCGATTCAACCCCTAGCCTGGGAACCTCCATATGCCGCAGGGGAGGCCCAAGAAATAGCAAAAAGACAAAAAAACAAAAACAAACAAAAAATAATATAATATTAATATCAATACAATTTAAATTATTGACTATAAATAGTACTATAAATTGTCAAAATTTGACTCAAGAAGAGATATAAAACTACAATAAAAAATAGTGTGCAAGAAAAGGGTCACAGAATAAGCCTCTGCATTGGCAAAGGGCCTTTAAAGCATTATTTACACAGCATTAATCCTAGGGTTAATGCTATTAGGCAATAGAAAAAAATAAGGTTTTGCCAAATTATCTTGTACAGCTATAATAAACTTAATGCCAAAAGCTAAAATAAAGAATCACATGATTTATTTAATCTATAATATATTTCATACGAGAAAATTAAATCTAGCACTAGATAACAAATAGATTTCACAGTCTGTAAGAAGTGTTCCCCCTTTAGAATCCTACTACTAAAAATTATCACATAGTGAGGTCAATTGAGAAAAATATAGATTAAATTGTATAAGAATATATTATATAATTCTAAAATTAAAAATTAAAAATAATAAAAAGAAGTTGTTTCTGTTTCCAGTAATAATACATATTATAAGATCTTAAAATAATGATTTTATCAAATGATTTTTCAGGATATAGTAAGATGACCATGTGGTTTTTGACTTTTCTTTTGCTAATGCGTTGTATAATATTTATTGATTTGCATTATATTGAACCTCAATGTGAAATTGGGATGAATCCCAATTGGTCATGGTGTACTATATTTTTTTATTATTATTTTCTTGGATTTGGTTAGCAAAAATTTTTTTGAGAATTCCTGCATCTATATTCATTAAAATTATTGGCCTATAATTTTCTTTATTGGCAGTATCTTTGTCTAGTTTTGATATTAGGATGATGGTTTCATATAAGTATTTGACACAAAACCCAAAAATCATTCATGATAAAAACTTTTACCAAAGTGGATATAGAGAGAACATACATTAATAAAATTAAAGTCATTAATGACAAACCCACAGCAAGTATAATACTCAATGGAGAAAAGCTGAAAGCATTCCTGGTTAAAATCTGGAACAAGACAATATTTCCCACTCTCACCACTGTTATTCAACATAGTATTGGAAGTCTTAGCCACAACAATCAGACAAACAAATGAATTAAAAATATCCAAATTGGAAGAGAAGAGGTAAAACTGTCACTGTATGCAGATGACATGATTCTATATATAGAAAACCCTAAGGACTCCACACAAAAACTATTCAAACTGATCAACAAATTCAGCACAGTAGCAGGATACAAGATTTACATTCAGAAATTGGTTGCATTTCTGTATACTAAAAAGGAAATATTAGAAAAGGAATACAAAAACATAATATAATACCTTTTAAAATTGCACCCCAAAAAATTAAATTCCTAGGTAAACCTAATCAAGGGGGTTAAAGACTTATATGCTGAGAACTATAAAATATTAATGAGGGAACTAAGGATGATTCAAAAAATTGGAAAGATATTCCATGCTCCAGGGTTGGAAGAATTAATATTGTTAAAATGGCCATACTATCCAAAGCAATCTACAGATTCATTGTGATCCCTATCAAATTACCCGTGACATTTTTCACAGAATTAGAACAAGCAATCCAAATTTTTATATGGAACCATAAAAGAGAGAATTCCCAAAGCAATCCTGAGTGGAGGGAAACAATCAGGAAGCATAACTCTCCCAGACTTCAGACAATATTACAAAGCTATAGTAATGAAAATAGAGTGGTACTGGTACAAAAACAGTATGCAGACAAATGGAACAGAAAAGAGAACCCAGAAATAAACCCAGACACACATAATCAATTAATTTTCGACAAAGAGGGCAAGAATACAAAATGGGAAAAAGTCCCTTCAGCAAGTGGTACTGGGAAAACTGGACAGCTGCAGGGAAATCGATGAAATTAGAACACACCCTGACACCAAGCACAAAAAATAAACTCAAAATGGCTTAAAGACTAAAACATAAGACAAGACACCATCAAACTCCTAGAAGAGAGCATAGGCAAAACATTCTCTGACATCAACCTTACAAATGTTTTCTTAGGTGAGTTTCCCAAGGCAATAGAAATAAAAACAAAAATAAGCCAATGGGACCTAATCAAAGTGACAGGATTTGGCACAGCAAAGGAAACTATATATATATATACACACACACACACACACACACACACATATATATATATATACACACACACATATACATATATATATATATGACATATATATATATATATATGACACCCTATGGAATGGGAGAAAATAGTTGCAAATGATGCAGCAAAAAAGGGCTTAATCTTCAAAATATACAAACATCTTTTATAACTCAACATCAAAAAACCCAAAGACCCAATTGAAAAATGGGCAGAAGCCTTAAATGGACATTACTACAAAGAAGACATACAGATGGCCAACAGGCACATGAAAAAGTGCTCAACATCGCTAATTATTAAAGAAATCCAAATCAAAACTCCTATGAGGTATCATCTTACACTGATCAGAGTGGCTATTATTAATAAGTGCACAAATAACAAATGCTGGAGAGGGTGTGGAGAAAAGAGTACCTTCCTACACTGTTAGTGGGATAGTAAATTTATAAAACTGCCATGGAAAACGGTATGGAGTTACCTCAGAAAACTAAATATAGAACTATCATATGATCCATCATTCCCACTCCTGGGGATATATCCAGGCAAACCTTTCATTAAAAAATATACATGCATTCCTATGTTCTTTATTTTGCAGCACTATTCAGAATAGCCAAAACAAGGAAACAACTTAAATGTCCATCAACAGAAGAATGGATTAAGAAGATGTGGTACACATACATAATGGCATGCTACTCGGCCATAAAAAGAACAAAATAATGCCATTTGCAGCTACATGGATGGAACTAGAGACTCATACCAAGTGAAATAAGTCAGAAAGAAAAAGACAGATACCATATGTGGTATTCCATATTTATAGGTGGAACTTAAACTATGGCACAAATGAACCTACAGAGCAGAAGCTAACTCAAAGACATAGAGAACAGACTTGTGGTTGTCAAGAGTAAGGGGGGCAATCAGCTGGACAGGGAGTTTTGGGTTAGTAGATGTAAACTCTTGTATTTGGAGTGAATAAGCAATGAGGTTCTGCTGTTTAGCTCAGGAAATTATATCCAATCACCTGTGACGGAACATGATGGATGATAATAGAAAATTAATGTATATCAATGTATAACTGGGTCACTTTGTTGTATGGCAGAAATTGATAGAATGTTGCAAATCAACTATAAAACAATTTTGAACTGAATTAATTTATTATATTATTGTTGTACAATGATCATCACAACCCAATTTATAGCATTTCCATCCCCAAACCCCAGCCCATCCCTTGCCCCCACTCCCACTCTGACCTGTCTCCTTTGGAAACCATAAGTTTTTCAAAGTCTGTGAGTCAGTATCTGTTTGGCTAAGAAATTCATTTTATCCTTTTTTGAGATTCCATATATGATTTTGGTGTCTCACTAACTTCACTTAGCATGTAGGCCATCCATATTGCTGCAAATGCCATTATTTCATTTCTTTATATGGCTGAGTAATAATCCATTGCATATATGTACCACATCTTCTTTATCCACTCCTCTGTTGATGGGTATTTAGGTTGTTTCCATGTCTTTGTTATTGTACATAGGGCTGCAATGAATATTGGAGGACGTGTATATTTTTGAGTCATGGTTTTCTCTGGATAGATGCCCAGGAGTGGGTTTTCTGGATCAAATGATAAATCTATTTTTAGTTTTTTGAGGAATCTGCACATTTGGTCCATAGTAGTTGCACCAGCTTACATTTCCAACAGTGTAATATGGTTCTCTTTTCTCCACACCTTCTCAGCATCTATAGTTTGTAGACTTTTTGATGATGGTCATTCTGACTGGTGTAAGGTGATACCTCATAGTAATTTTGACTTGCCTTTCTCTAATAATTAGTGATGTTGAACATATTTTCAAGTGTTTTTTGGCCATCATAACAATTTTTAAAAGTTTAAAAAATTGGAGTTCCCGTCGTGGCTCAGTGGTTGATGAATCTCACTGGGAACCATGAGGTTGAAGGTTCAATCCCTGGCCTTGCTCAGTGGGTTAAGGATCTGGCACTGCTGTGAGCTGTGGTGTAGGTTGCAGATGTGGCTCAGATCTGGCATTGCTATGGCTCTGGCGTAGGCCAGCAGATGTAGCTCTGATTTGACCCCTAGCCTGGGAACCTCCGTATGCCACAGGAGCAGCCCCAGAAAAGGCAAAAAGACAAAAAAAAAAAAGTTAAAAATTATAAAGTACATTTTAAAAATCACTTTTGTTATAGTTTTGTATAGTATAATTAATAAAAATACTAAATCCAATGTTATTTTTGTTTTATTTATTTTTATTAATTTATTTTTTATTTTATTTATTGGAGAAATAATTTATAAAGTAAAATAAAATTCAAAAAATAAAAAAATAAATTCAATATTAAATAGAGGACTAATGAAACAAATTTTTAAACAGATACTTACTTTTATGAGGCAAAATTAATTTAAACAGTAAACTAATTAGAGAACTAAACAAAACACACTTAAAATATTGATAAATGATAATTAAATATAAAAGTCAAGTTTGGGGAAAATTTTTCTCTTGAATGAATATACCTTGTTTAATTAATTAAAAATTTACAAACAATTTTGAGTTGTTGCTGGTATGAGATAATTTAATTATAAATCCTATTCTTGTTTTTCCTTTCTTGAGTTGTAAATCATAAGAAACTTGAGCATATAAAAAGATAAATAGATAAAATATATATATTGGATAAATAGATAACAGATAAATGAAGCTTTTAAAAAAATATTTGTGGTACAGTTGAGGTATATTTCATAAATTTCTTACTGTTTCAATATCTATCTATACTGCATAAATATGTATATATGGATATACACCCCTCTTGCACACATATATATGTATATGTAGTTTTGATGAAAAGTCTATTAACTCCTTCCTATGTGGAAAAATATGAGGGGAAACATTTTGATTGTAAAAGATTTTGATATTTAGTGATTAGAGATTTTTACTTTATTTCTGGGATGTTAGAAATCTTCATTATGATTTAACACATGACAACAAATATCACTTGTTTCTGTATCTTTCTATTTAATTAAAATCCATGAATTTAATTTATTTATAGCCAGTTGAGAAAATAACATTATTTTTTATTTTATTAGTCCTTTGCCAATGCAACATCTTTACAAATATTTTATCTTACAATGTTCTTTAACTGTAGTACCTCAAAACTTTGGATGGACATTTGATTAATGGAAAGTATTTTGTGTACTTTGGATAGTTAGCCAAATGATCAAATTGATTTTTAATATTTATTTAGGAAAAAATTCATTTTTGTATAATAATTAGTACATAATTTCATTACCTTTAAGAAAAACTTCAGACAAATAAATTACACCATGATCCTTATAAAAAAGTTTGTTCAAATAAATAAATTTGGGGTTTAATCAATTTAAATCTAAATACCATGTAATCCATATTTTTTGTGTGTGTATGTGTGTATTTGCATATTTATAGTGTATGTGTGTATGTATACATATGTATATTTACAATGTCTGTGTGTGTAACTGTATGCATGGATTTTGAGAATAAATACATAAGGGACAATCAAAATTTAAAAATAAACTCTATATGCATTGATAGGTACACATATACTATTATATATGTGTGTAAAATTTTCCATTCATTCCAGCTATCTAAGATCTAAGATGTTTAAAATTGAAGGGAAGGTAACTTTTGAGAATCTATTCATGTGGCTACATCATTTTTATGCTTAAGACTTGCCTCAGGGCATTGACTTATAGCTGGGAAATACTGGTTCTTAGTAAATGGAATCTATGTTTCCATCAAACTACAGCTTTTACACACATTGTCATAGTTTGAAAAGTCTCCAGGCCCTCATAATTACAACAAATATTTAAAAATTATCTGGTCATTTAATTAATTTCCCATTCATTACTACAAATATATCTGCTTACATTATTTTCACTTTGGATTATCTGCTTTTACAACCTTTATAGTTTTACTTAGTTAAGCCATATTTATACATGTTGTTGCTCAAAATAGTTCTTTTTAAGTGATCAAAAGTCTATCATTTCATAATTACAATCTCAGTACTTACCAGCTGGTTTCTTCTTTTCACTTCATATAAATATGGCATGATTTTTGTGCGCATTCAATTGAACATATTCAAAATGAGCTGCTGTCAATAGTATCAAAATATATTACTCCTTACATCTTTCAATATATTTGCAAAGCCACAGTCACTTGATAAATGATATTTGTCACTATAAATTCTTTTAATAAATTACACAGGTGTTCATTCTTAGTGAAGGTGATAGTTTTCCCTACCAGAGAAGAAAAAGTAGGGTATTTCTAGAGAAATCATTACATATAGTAATCTAATCTGTTATTTTTACTATTTATGTTTAATCTAGTTACTTAAAAACCAAGTACCAAAAATTGAAAATGTCTGATGGTGTTCACAAACTTCAAAATCCGTGTCTTTCATTGGTGTACTCTGAGTTTTTCTCTTTCCTTATATATATAGGCATGAAGCATTACTCAACCTCAAAAAAAAAAATCACTTTATCATTTGGGTAAGTAAATTGTTCTGAACTTTTTTCCAATGTGATCTTTTCCCAATTGCATTATGAGCATGTTAAAATATCAAAATATAGTTTTTACCTGTACGAAATATTACTTATTAATGTTTTTATGATGCAAGTGATTTGAGTATTCTACTAGCCATGGAAACAAATACATAGTGTTTATGACAGAGACTGATTTTCTCTTTCTCTCTTAGATATACCTGTGTCCTTTTGGAGCAATATAATGCTCAACTATAAACTAGCATTTGCCTATAACACTGTATAGCTAAGAAAAGTTATTGTGTACCTCGCACCTGTGTAGTTATAATGTTCTAGATGAGAATTCTGGTAAATAATTTTTAAAGGGTTGATTTTGTTGCTATACGTCCTTATGTTGTTCATTTGTATTCGTTCTTGCATGGGATTTTGATAAACTGATGTACTGAGACCAGCTCAGCAGGATGGGGCTGGAGAGCACTGTGAAACTTAAGGAAAAAAATAACATAAAACAAGATACAGAGACATTTATCTTAAGTAAAGGTGGGAACAGGGGGACTTAAGGTCTCAGGAACAAAGAGCACTGCCTCAAGAAACCACATTGATTTTATTGTGCTGTTTAGGCTGACATCAAGTAAGGAGGGGCTGTGGGTGGAGGATATAAGGTTTGCTTACTATTTTATAAGTTCTTTTACTATTTGAAAAGCCACTTAGCTGGTAGAAGGTAAAGCTTTTACTCTGACCTTTAGGCACATAACAATCATTAGCATTTGAGTTAGCCAAGCATAGCATTCCAGAGAATCCTCACTGTGCCTCCACAAAGGGCATGCCTATTTGTGGCAACATGGCCTGCCTAGGTTTGCACCTTGGTTCTCTTTACTAATGCATATTCTGCTAAGGACTGCTCATAAACCACTTGGCTATGAGGTTCCTCTTTCTCTTATTCCTTAGAGGACATATGCTTGTGCAAATGGCGTGCAAATCTGCACACGTCCGGTGTGCCTAGACCAATGCATTATGTCCTCATTCAGCTGACCCTATGAATAGCTTATGCCTTTAGGTCTTTGTTCTTAAGCTTAAGTCATTTACCAGCACTGTGACTGTTTTTCAAGCAGGAAGATGGGATAAAGTAAAGCAGGAAGATGGGATTTTTCAGCAAAGAAAATATTGTAGAAACATGTTTCGTGACACTTGTGGATATCCAAACTGTTTACTAATTATGAGAACCACTGACAACTATGGTGGAAAATCAGGAAATCCCAAGAATGTGATCACCTCTGGCAATAGTACAGGTTTGTCAAAGTCCAGAACTTTGTATTCTGGAAAAGCAAACATCTATCTTGGTTATAACCATAATTTTTATTTTTATTCTTACTATCCATTTTCTTTCCTTTCCAAACCAAGATTCAAATTATATGCAGATTTATTGAAAGATTATCCATGTATCTTTAAAAAAATGTTATCAATACTGCATATTTAATCATGTAGAAAAAAATGCATATGTGTCTCCATGTACCTGTATGGTTGTATAGTTGTATGGTCACATTGGTGACGATGCAGGACACCTTGAAGGACCAGCAGTTGCAAAGAACATGGATGTAATCCAAGAACTTTAAAAATATTAAAATAGTAGTTTAGAAGCAAATGAATGATTCAGTTGTACAGAACTCAAATGATTTTTTTTTAATTTGCTATATATAGTCATTAGTATACTAAAGTGGTGGCACAAAGTTAGCAAGTCTGAAATGAAAATAAATGACACTGAAATAAACAGTAATGTTTGGGGATGATAACATAAAGTTGGCACTTTTAAAGTAATCTCAAGCTATACATAGAAAATAATTCAAGATGAATTAAATAGGGAAGTAAAATTTTAGCAAAAACCATTGATGGTTTTTTAATGAAATAGAGGTTTTTTTTTTTCCTTTTAGCAAAACAGTAAAAATAAGATATCATGAAAGGAAGAAAATGAATAATGTGCTAATATTAAACCTTAATTTTTTTTTCATATAAAATAAATCCACAAAAACTATGTTAAAAGGGGAAAGCAAATGATACAATATGTACATTCATTCCTAGCAAGTGCATAAAATAATGAATCCTTATACCTAATTATAGAATTTGTATCTGTTTCTTATTTTTAACACTTTTATAATCACTGTACTCTTATTCTGAATTATGTGAAATGATTCAATTTAACTTCTATTACACTGATTCAGGTTTTCCAATGATATATTTATTCTTCCCTACTTCCATGGGCATTTTTAGCTCAATAAGAGTCATCTTTATCTACTTGGATGATTCTTGTGCTGAGAATATTTCTGTTCTAATTTCATTGCTGTATTCTTGCTGAAAGTAAAATTAGACCTTTTTATAATATCTCTATTTATTGCCCAGAATTAATTTATTTGACATTATTATTATAGATTGTTACAGACTTTATTTAAATCATAATCTCTTTATATAAAATTTTATCTATTTGTTCATATTTTTTAGAAGGCTTTCTACACTTTTTTGGTATTAGAATAGAAAACAGATTCTCTCAGATATTCTATATGTCTCCAAATATTTTAGGTCCAGCTGAAAAGGAAAATATATCTTTAGGTTTAATATAGTTTAAATTTTCAGATAGAAATATCTAACCACATACTAAGGAGGAATGCAGAATTCAAAGCAATCATGCAGCAGGAATTTTCACAGCTATTTCTACTAACATCTCCATCACAACCTTTACTGTGATGATAACTAATATACTATTGATACTTCTTCAGTAACAACAAAAATATCATGTAGAAAGCACATATTATAAAGAAATTATTCTTAGTACCTTTCAAGAATAAACACTTTAATTCTCCTAACTCAGTGGTCTCAACAGTATTTGCATATTTGAAGCTTCCAGGGACAATGACAATGCCTGGGCTCCCTCTTAGACCATTAAACACAAATCTCTGGGGAGGAGTATTTTTTAAAAAGTCTATGATTCCAATACAAAACTGTGATTAATATCCCCTTGAAAAAAGTATTATCACTCTCATGTTATGCTTCAGGGCTCTAAGGCCAGAAGATCCTGAAGAGCATGAATAATTTGTGCATGATATCATTTGTAAGCAGGGGGACAGCCCTCTCATTCCTCTTTGATTCTACAATTAGACTCTTAAACACTAGACTATCTCAGCCAAGACAGTTAAATTCTATTGGTCTCTGGGTTCATGGTCTTGTGTGGTCATCTGTGCTGTGATTCAGGTGTAAATACCAAATTGAGTTCTGCACTGTTATCTTTCTTAGAGAGTCAGTCTGTACTGGGGGAAACCTTAATGCATCTTTCACTTCCCCCGTATCATCCCCACACCATAGTCAACCTTGCCCTAGCCTTCACCTTCTATGTGATGTGGATGTTAATAATATTGAGAAAGAAACCATTAATTAAAATCTAAACTAAATCCTGTATTATAGTCTTCCTTTTATTACATAAAGGAGATGTAGCCTATGTAGGTACCTTTGCATTAAGTGAAGCCAACTCCTGATTTTGTATTGAATTTTTGGGACACATTCATTTTTCAGATCTATTAGTTATGGAGCCATGGAGACAGGAGTGAGTTGATGTCAGTCTTGGAAAATGGTTCACTGGTGTAGATCTTCTGCCAACTGACTAATTTTCAAGAAATGGGGATGACACTGGTTTGCTTTTAGCTCTATGTTTATAAAGTCAGTTGTTGTTAGTTGTTTAGATGGGTTTTAAACTGGTTCTTCTGTGATTTGTGACCATGGCAAAAAAAAAAGTCAGCATTTCTTTAGTGAGGTAATTTTTTGCTCTTAGTAAAATTCATCTAGGATATATTCTTCAACATCTGAAAGGATGGAAATAGTTTTTTATGAGAGTTTAGGATTTTACTATGGCTGGCATGTGGTTTATATATCATACGGCATAATACTGACATCACTCAAAAATAGTGTTATCACTTTTATATCTTAGAAGAATAATTCACCAAATGAGCATTTGCTCTCATGGCTTTGATTGATTAACTTTAATCAAGCTGTTATCATTTTCTTCAGGAAATATTTTCCTCAACATGTACACTATTCTTTTTATCTTTCATTTTAAAAATGTTTTAAGGAATAGTTGATTCACAATGCTGTGTTAAATTCTGCTGTACAACAAAGTGATTAAGATATATATATCTTAGTATATATATCTTACCCATTTCTTTTCAGATTCTTTTCCTATATATTTTAGCACCAAATATTGATTACAGTTCATTGTGTTATACAGCAGGTCCCCACTGACTATCCAATCCATAAACAGTATTTTTTAAAGTGGCTCCATTTCATTCCCTTCAGAGCTTTAATTTTCCTATATAAATTTTTATATTTCATTTATTAATATTACTATTTTTTTGTCTTTTTTTTTAGGGGCCACACCCATGGCATATGGAGGTTCCCAGGCTAGGTGTCCTATTGGAGCTGTAGCTGCTGGCCAATGCCACAGCCACAGCAACCTGGGATCTGAGCCATGTCTGCAACCTACAGCACAGCTCACAGAAATGCCAGATCCTTAACTCACTGAGCAAGGCCAGGGATAGAACCCACAACTTCATGGTTCCTAGTTGGATTCATTCACCACTGAGCCATGATGGGAACTCCTTCATTTATTATTATAGATACATATTCCAAAGACCATGACTGGTTTTTGAACATAAAAATACTGGTGAAATCAGCAGACAATATCTTGTAGATATTTTAAATTCTTAGTACATGAATAAATCACTTTAAAACCTTCAGTTATATGAGAAATACTTCAGTGTTTCCTTGTTCTTAGCACTGAATACTTATATGAATAAAGATTGTTAATTTATTCTCAAGAAAGTAAATTATCTCCTGGGGGAGACAAACATCATGATACAATTTAATAAATGCTAACTTATTTACAACTTAACAAATAGAACAGAGAAGATAAAACATTGTTGCAGATATGAATATTTAATTTGTATAGATGAGTAGGATTTCTTCAGCAGAAATGATTAGGAAGGGCTATCCAAGGCAACATAACAACACTTAGAGAAATACAAACAGTGAATGATAATATCATGTTATAAAAACAATTGTAAGGCTTTTTCAATATTTATGACTTGCTGAATAAGAGAATTAAAAAAGTAATTTTCATATTGATGATAGAACAGATGTTAATGATTATTAACTCAATTAAGAGATGCTAAAGAAGACTGAGGACATGTAAGCATCAGGAAAAAAAATAATAATCTGTTGAACAAGATTTATTTGAGAAGATGTAACTTTTTTCTCACTTATAATGATTTTTATTTTCTCCATTATAGCTGGTTTACAGAATTCTGTCAATTTTCTATTGTACAGAAAGGTGACCCAGTTACACAAACATGTGTACATTATTTTTTCTCACATTACCATGCTCCATCATAAGTGACTAGACATAGTTCCCAGTGCTATACAGCAGGATCTCATTGCTTATCCATTTCAAAGGCAATAGTTTGCATCTATTAACTCCAAATTCCTAATCCATCCCACTCCCTCCCCCTCCCCCATGGCAACCACAAGTCTGTTCTCCATGTCCATGATTTTCTTTTCTGTGATAAGACAAATACTCTATGATATCACTTACATCTGGAATCTAATATAGAGCACAAATATGCTAGCTTCTTATCCAACAACAACAACAACAACCAAAAACAAGTAGGTATTCTAGAGTTGATAGCACCTCAGGGGAATTTGGCCCCACTGAAGTCTAACATATTTGCTCATTTAATCATGTTCCTGTTACCACTAAAGCTAGAGTATGAAATGTTCATCTTCTTTTAGTTGGATTTTGAGAAAGACAGAAGCTTTGGGAAAACATAGGGAACATTTGACAACTCTTCAGTACCTGTTGATGAGACACTGCATTGTGATTTTTTCTTGCACCTGTTGAAGCAAAAATTTAGTGTCAAGTACTCTTATGTAAAGCAATAAGCCAAAGTTTATTAAGGGGAGTGAGATTGTGAGAAAAAGCAAGGGAGTACAGCAGAAAAAAAATTTTGGTGGTGGTAGGAGGGGTTAGGGCTGCTTTCATGGGTAATTTTTTTTCTGGTAGGATGTTCACCTTGCTCTCATCCCTCCCTTACAGGTCACTTAGTCTCTCCCAGACATGGCAATCCCAGACTATATTTATTTGGTTATGGCTACATTAATTCACTAGGAAAAACTCAAGAGGGAGTGGCAAAAGCCACAATACTAATTTTATTAAACTGATTGTACATTATGAAAGCAGTTATCTGATGTGCTCATGCTGGTAAGGAGGAGCTTCCTCTTATGGTTTTGAGAGCACTAGTGAACCGGAGGGTAGGTGCAGGATGTACTCTGGTGCAGGTGTTATATAGCACCTGCCTGTGGTTACCACCCCATAATACTTGTTTGTCTCCTAGACTCTCTCCCCTTTTTTGAACCCTTCTCCTTTTATCTGCTGCTTCCTGCATATCTATGAATTATTTCAATCAGTCCTAAATTTGAGGAGACCTTTAATATGTTATTAATTAAAAAAACCTTAATCTGTTACATTTATGCCAGAATAGTGCTATAATATAGTTAATATTCAAAGGTTTCAATAAAAATCAAAATAATCATCCTTTATATTAGTTGAAACTGACAGATGTGTGCTAGTATATATGCATTCTTTCACTAATCAATTAAATTTATCAATTTAATTATTAATCATTTGCAAAGTGGGACTCAATTGTATAAATGAGCATCAAATTCATTCTAGTATAATATCTTAAGTCAAATCACAGAACATAGGTAATACTAAAGCACACCAACAGGGTAAAAATAAAACATACAATAACTGCATATTAGTAAAAAAAATAAGAAGCAATAGGCAAACTCACTCAATAATAGGAGTTCCAAATAAATATTTTAAGATACTAAAGAGTGCTAAAATTTCCAATGGCAACTTGCCTCATATTCTTGAGAAAAAGATAAAATCACATGCTGAAATTCCATGCCCTAAAAAATGATGTATTATAATTGAGATTCTAAGGATTTAAAGATCCCCTTCTGCCTAAAATTGGAGATGTTACTGAAATATCTCCATGTTTAGTAATAACAGAGTTTTGGGGAAAAATTTGAATAGATGAGTAGCTATGTTATTAAATTCAGCAAGGGTTTACCAAGAGATCTTTAAATGCATAATATAGATTAAATTATAAAGCTTCTGTTTTCTGCAAAACTCTGTAGGAAATCAATACAGGGAAGCAAGATCTGTAACAGTGTTGAGGATCAGCTTGTTCATCGTCCATGTGAAAAAAAAAATCCCAGACAAACATTTAGTTCACAGTGGGAGCAAATTAGTAGGAGAGACAGGAAGACCAGACTCTTCCCTGTCAAGGAAGCACTCTGCCTGGCTACCATGATAGCTGTGTCAGCAGGCAGCCTCCAACCCATAGATCTTACAGGGTTGGCTCAGCTGTAGAGCATCTCTTTGCCAGTGATCATGCCCTTCCCAATTCAGGCCACAATTGGTGGTTAAGAAAAGCCTGGACATTTCAGAGAGATGAGGGGTATTCTGACAGGGGAGTCCACAGCCCAGAATTCCCATCCATGTCTATCTAGGCTCTGTCATACCTGAATGGGACTTCATCTTCCTCATCTGATCCATGGTATTTCTATCGCTTCATGGGTGTCTATTGTTAATGCATACACTGCACCTCAGTTTCCTTTTGAAGCCTCTGCTTCCAGGGCCTCTTACAGGCAATAACCGATAATATTCTCATGTTCTTGAGAACATGAGAATATCCCACAGGCCTAGCATGCTGCCACCTGAGCCTTTGCACCTGCTATAAGTGAGACCATTGTTCACCCAACTGAAAATGCAGGAGTTCCCATCCCATTGTGGTGCAGTAGTAATGACCCTGGCTAGTATCCATGAGGTTGGATCCCTGGCCCCATTGTGGTGTAGGTAGAAGAGCAGCTGAGATCTGGCATTCCTGTGGCTATGGTGTAGGCTGGCAGCTGCAATTCCAATTTAACCCCTAGTCTGGGGACTTCCATATGTTGTGGGTGAGGTCCTTAAAAAAAATCCGATGCACTCCATATCTCTGAATCCTTCTTTTTTGCTTCTTTCCCCTTAGTTTTTATTACCAGTCAATAATGATTTTTAATGATTTATCTTATAAATCATCACTGTTCCCTCATTAGAATGTTAGCAATGTGAGGATGTGGGTTTCTCTTTAGTTTGTGAATTGGTATGTTCTCTATGCTGTGAATGGAGACTAGAACATGGCTGGTGTTTATTATTTGTTGTATGAGTAACTATTGGTTCAAACATAAAAATATTCCAAAACTTCTCTGAATATAATCAGTATAATTCCATCATAAATAAAAAAAATAAGCACAGGGAAAACCAGAAAAGTAACAATGTATGTTTTACCTATTTAATATGCAGAAATGCTGTAAAAAATTACCTTTGACCTGAGATGATGGATAGGGTTTTCTTTGGTATGAAAGGACCCTTCCTTTGAAAGGAGAACATGAAGTCATCAATTGTTCCAGTAGGAGCACTTTTTTTTTTATTTCCAAAACTTGCTTATAAAAAAACTTACTTTGAGGTCCTCTCATGGCACAGTGGAAACCAATCTGACTAGGCACCATCAGGTTGTGGGTTCAATCCCTGGCCTTGCTCAGTTAAGGATCTGGCATTGCCATGAGTTTTCAGGTAGGTCGCAGACACAGCTTGGATCCCATGTTGCTCTAACTGTGGTGTAGTCTGGCAGCTATAGCTTTGGTGCCACAGGTGTGGCCCTAAAAAAAAAAAAAAAAAAATTACTTGTCTTATTAATATCACCTTGGGGTTATTTAATTGCCAAAAAGATCAACAATTCTATTCAAGTCTAGCAGAGAGGCAAATATAAATATGTTATTAAAGCCTGTACAATGAAGAACAGATCCTATAAATGAGGTTATATCAGATGATATTTAAATCTACAGATATGACACATAATCTTCTGTAATACAATTTTTATTTTAATGATTCTCCTTTATTTGGCAACAACTTAGATTGTTTAATAATGTATATCAAATGCCATTTAGTGTTAAAATTCTGAAATGTGAAAAATCTAGTAGAGATAATTGGGTTTCTCTTTCTAAATATGATGAGACTGGATCTACCTAATGAGAAATATAGTTCCCAGTGGAATGAGTGGAAATATAAGAATCATTCTTTTCTTTTGTAATATAATTTTATCCAAGAATAATTTCCAGTGCTTTACCGAATTAAATATGTTGTAATACTTACTTGTATGTATGGGACAACTATATAATCATTGGCGAGAACTTTGATAAAGAGCTTCTAGGATAAATGATTCTATCTGTGGATTTACAGGATATATATGCTTTGAGCAAAGCTATCTTTGCACTGCAGACACTAGATAGTTCAATCTCAGTGGCAAAGTATGTGAGAGGACAGACTGGATAAAAAGGTAATATCCTCCCTAACTTAATCAGTCGTCCATGGTGAGCGGCTAAGCTTGTAACTGCTATTCAGAAAGACGTTCATTAAGGTTTCTGGCATGTCCTTCACCTTGCAGGAGACAGGCCAGTTTATTGGATTGCCTAAATTAACAGACAGGAAGTTCTTTGCAATACCTTTTTACTGAAGTTCAGTATACTCACTCTCTGCCAACCAGGAGCTGTATTCTGAGAGTAAAGTGCATTTTTTGTATGTGAAACCCAGGGTCATGTTTATGTTTTAACTTGAAAAATCTACCTTGGAAATATTATGGGATGTCCAGAATATTTTAGGTGTTAAGTTTTTAAAATGTGGTTTTACGTCAGGAACAAGTGGGGAAGAATTTTGGTATGCTGTTAAAGCTGATTTATTTTTAAAGGAAATGCCAGGAAGGACATATCAATCAGCATCACCCTAAGATTGATTGGATAGAAAATAGCATCTTTGGGGGAAATAAAAGTTATGAATGTATATCTATCTATATGTAGGGGTGTGTACACAAGGAAATATAGAATAATTAAAAGATCAACTTTCAAAATACAATACTAAGCAGCTTTTGTTACATTATTTGAAATAAGATAGATATTATTATAATTTGCCCTCACAGAGCAAAGTGAAGAATCTGTCCTAAGCTTTCCCTTGATGACTATGTTAAGTGTGGTGTTTTTTCCAACCCCTTCATTCGTTTAACAATTATTCACTGAACATATACTCTGTCCTGAGCACTGGTTCTGTGGGAGAAAAAAGGAAGATCATGCATGCATTTTGTTCACACTGAGTCTAAAACCAGAGTCAAGCAAATTGGCCTCCTCCATTTGCCCAGAGTATTGACTTTCTTTTAACTGGCCACCTTTATCACAGGTAAAAATGGCCTTGTCAATATCCAATTTGAGATCAACTTTGCCTGCTTTTCTTCTTTTCCATCTTAACCAGATCAATTAATACATTAATTAAAGAATCCTACAACAGTGTCAATTAAAACCAAAATGTGTAAAAGAAAACTTAGGAAAAAGTCATTGAGCCTTTGTCTCTAAAATAAACATTTCTTTTCTTTTTGTCTTTTTGTCCTTTTAGGGCCACACCTGCAGCATATGGAGATTCCCAGGCTAGGATCTAACTGGAGCTGTTGCCACCGACCTACACCAGAGCCAAAACAATGCCAGATCCGAGCCATATCTGCGACCTACACCACAGCTCACAGCAATGCCAGATCCTTAACCCACTGAGCAAAGCCAGGGATTGAACCTACAACCTCATGGTTTCTAGTCGGATTAATTTCTATTGCACCACAATGGGAACTCCAAAAGTTAACATTTCTTAGTATGATGATCTCAAGAAGAATAAAAATATGATAATTTAATACAATATCAAGTTCTACTTTAAAAACTTTGGTTCTTCAAAATGTCATTAAAAAAAAGTGTTTTTTCCAGGTAACAGGTTTTATTCACCATAAGGTTATTTTTATGCTCTCATTTAATGCAACAACTAAAGTATTTATATTTATAAATAAAAAGTCATTTCTGGACCTCTTCTAACATGGAAATGGGGTTAGAATCTTGTTTTTCTGATACCAACAAAACGTTCTTTTTTATGCTGCTTATTTTAAATGTGAAATGTGAATTCATATTTAAATTATATTGTGAATAAATATAATAATTGAACTCAAAACAACCCATTATAATTATAGAATATGCACTTGCTAAAACATCAATTTTAGCTATATAGAATGAATTTTTGCTTTGTTTAGCTACCTGAAATAATGTCTACTATTGAAAAGATACATTTTTTTTTCTTGTTTTATTATTTAATTTTTTTCTGCTGTACAGCATGGGGACCAAGTTCCTCTTACATGTATATATATTTTTCCCCCACCCTTTGTTCTGTTGCAATATAAGTATCAAGACATAGTTCTCAATGCTACTCAGCAGGTTCTCCTTGTAAATCCATTCCAAGTTGTATCCAAAACCCCAAGCTCCCAATCCCTCCCACTTCCTCCCCCTCCTCACTCTCCCCCTGGGCAGCCACAAGTCTATTCTCCAAGTCTATGATTTTCTTTTCTGTGGAAAGGTTCATTTGTGCTGTATGTATATTAGATTCCACTTATAAGCGATATCATATAGTATTTGTCTTTGTCTTTCTGACTTATTCAGTATGAGAGTCTCTAGTTCCATTCATGTTACTATAAATGGCATTATGTCATTCTTTTTTTATGGCTGAGTAGTATTCCATTGTGTATATATACTACATCTAACTAATCTAATCCTCTGTCAATGGACAATTGGGTGGTGTCCATGTCTTGGATACTGTGAATAGTGCTGCAATGAACATGCAGGTGCATGTATCTCTTTTAAGTAGAGTTTTGTCTGGATATATGCCCAAGAGTGGGATTGTGGGGTCATATAGAAGTTTTATGTATAGGTTTCGGAGGTATCTCCAAGCTGTTCTCCATAGTGGCTGTACCAGTTTACATTCCCACCGGCAGTGCAACCCCTCCAACACTTGTTATTTGTGGACTTATTAATGATGGCCATTCTGACTGGTGTGAGGTGGTATCTCATGGTAGTTTTGATTTGCATTTCTCTTATAATCAGCGATGTTGAGCTCTGTTTCATGTGCTTGTTGCCCATCTGTATAATCTTCCTTGGAGAACAGTCTATTCAGGTCTGTGGCCCATTTTTCCATTGGGTGGTTGGCTTGTTTGCTGTTGAGTTGTATAAGTTGCTTATATATTCTAGAGATTAAGCCCTTGTCCATTGCATCATTTGAAACTATTTTCTCCCATTCTGTAAGTTGTCTTTTTGTTTTCTTTTGGGTTTCCTTTGCTGTGCCAAAGCTTGTCAGTTTGATGAGGTCCCATGGGTTTATTTTTGGTTTTATTTGTATTGCTTGGGGGACTGACCTGAGAAAATATTCATGATGTGGATGTCAGAGAGTGTTTTGCCTATGTTTTCTTCTAGGAGTTTGATGGTGTCTTGCCTTATATTTAAGTCCTTCAGCCATTTTCAGTTTACTTTGGTGTATGGTATATGGGTGTGTTCTAATTTCATTGCTTTGCATGCAGCTGTCCAGGTTTCCCAGCAATGCTTGCTGAATAGACTTTCTTTTTCCCATTTTATGTTCTTGCCTCCCTTGTCAAAGATTCATTGACCATAGGTGTCTGGGTTTATTTCTGGGTTCTCTATTCTATTCCATTGGTCTGTCTGTTTTGATACCAGTACCACACTGTTTTGATGACTGTGACTTTGTAATATTCCTTGAAGTCTGGGAGAGTTATGTCCCCTGCTTTTTGTTTCTCAGGATTGCTTTGGCGATTCTGGTTTTTTTTTTTTTGTGGTTCCATATAAATATTTGGATTGTTTGTTCTAGTTCTGTGAAAAATGTCATGGATAATTTGATAAGGATTGCATTGAATATGTAGATTGCTTTGGGTAGTATGGCCATTTTTACAATATTGATTTTTCTAATCCAGGAACATGGAATATCTTTCCATTTCTTTACATCTTCTTTGTTTTCTTGGATTAAAGTTTTATAGTTCGAAGCATATAAATCCTTTATCTCCTTGGTCAGGTGTATTCCGAGGTATTTAATTTTATTGAGGTAAAATTTTAAAAGGTATTGACTTTCTGTATTCCTCTTCTAATATTTCACTGTTGGTATACAGAAATGTGACTAATTTCTGAATGTTAATCTTATATCCTGCTACTTTCCTGAATTTATTAATCAGTTCAAGACATTGTGGGGTTGAAACCTTAGGGTTTTCTATGTATAGTATCATGTCGTCTGTATACAGTGACAGTTTGATCTCTTCTCTTCCTATATGGATGCCTTTTATTTCTTTTGTTTGCCTAATTGCTGTGGCTAGGACTTCCAAAACTATGTTGAAGAGCAGCAGTGAGAGTGGGCATCCCTGTCTTGTTCCAGATTTGAGTGAGAAGGCTTTTAGTTTTTCTCCGTTGAGTATTATATTTGCTGTGGGTTTGTCATAAATGGCTTTGATTATGTTCAGGAGTGTTCCCTCTGTACCCACTTTGGCGAGAGTCTTGATCATGAATGGATGTTGGACTTTGTCAAATGCTTTTTCTGCATCTATTGAGATGAACATATGATTTTTGACTTTTCTTTTGTTAATGTGCTGTATGACGTTGATTGATTTGCGTATGTTGAACCATCCTTGTGAACCTGGGATGAACCCTACCTGGTCATGGTGTATGATCTTTTTGATATGTTGTTGGATTCGGTTGGCTAAGATTTTGTTGAGAATTTTTGCATCTATATTCATCAAAGATATTGTTTGATAGTTTTCTTTTTTGGTGGCATCTTTGTCTGGATTTGGAAGTAGGGTGATGATGGCATCATGGAATATCTTTGGGAGTGTTCCTTCTTCTTTAACCTTTTGAAAGCGTTTAAGGAGGATGGGCACCAGATCCTCTTTATATGTTTGATAGAATTCACCTGTGAAGCCATCTGGTCCTGGACTTTTATTTGTAGGGAGTGTTTTTATGACCTCTTCAATTTCATTATAGTGATCGGTCTGTTCAGCTGGTCTGTTTCTTCTTGATTGTATTCCCATCAATTCCTCCCTTTATGTCTGTTAGTATTTGTTGTATGTATCTGGGTACTCCTGTATTTGGGGCATATATGTTGATGATAGTAATATCCTCTTCTTGGATGGTTCCCTTATTCATTAAATAGTGTCCTTCTTTGTCTTTCTTTATGTCTGTCTTTTGTTTTAAAGTCTATTTTTTGTGATATGAGTATCGAAACTCCTGCTTTCCTGTCATGTCTATGGCCTGAAATATTTTTTCCCACCCCTTCACTTTCAATCTATATGTGTCCTTTGTCCCAAGGTGAGTTTCTTGTAGACAGGATATTGAAGGTTTTTGCTTTTTTATCCACTCAGCCACTCTGTGTCTTTTGATTGGAGCATTTAGTCCATTGACATTTAAGATGATTATTGATAGATGATTATTTATTGCCATTTTAAACCTCGTGTTCTAGTTGATTCTATGGTTATCCATTCTTCCTTTCTTTTTTTGGTTTGATGGTCTCCGATTATTTTCTGCTTGAGTGTTTGTTTTTTTTTCTTTTTTTGCAAATGCAATGTTTGGTTTTGGCTTGTGGCTGCCCTGTTTTTTAAGAATGCTAACTCCTACCTATAATCGTGTGTTTTAGCCTGATGGTCCTGTAGATTCAAACGCTTCATTACTATACTAAAATTAAGAAGAGAAACAAACAAAAAAAAATTTTAACAAAGTGTCTATAAATTTCCTTAATTCCCTTGCCCACATTTTATGATTTTGATGACTCTTTTTTTTTTCTTTTTAATTTTATTTTGTTTGAAACACGTTCATGATTAAATCTGTATGCTGGCATATTTGAGTGACTGCTCTCTGATTGTGGTTTCCTCAGTCATCCTTTCTTTTTGGTTTAGAAAAGCCCTTTCAATATTTCTTTTAGCCTGAGTTTTGTATTGCTCTATTCTTTTAGCTTTTGTTTGTTGGAAAAAATTTTATTTCCTCTTCTATTTTTAATTATATTCTTGCTGGATAGAGTATTCTAGGTTGCATATTTTTTCCTTTTAGCACTTTAAATATCTCTTGCCATTCCCTCCTGGCCTGAAAATTTTCTCTAGAGAAATCAGCTGCTAACCTTATGGGGTTTCCCTTATAGGTAACATTCTGCTTTTCTCTTGCTGCCTTTAGGATCCTCTCTTTAGTATTAACTTTTGCCAATGTTTATTATAATGTGTCTTTGTGTGGGTCTATTTGGGTTCAACTTGTTTGGGGCCCTCTGTGCTTCCTGTATCTTGAACTCAGTATCCTTTAGATTTTGGAAATTTCCAGCAAGAATTTCTTCAAATATATTTTCCACCCACTTATCTTTTTCTACTCCTTCTTGAATTCCTATTATGCAAGATTGGCCCTCTTTATATTATGCCATAGGTCTCTTACATTGTTTTCATATTTTTTTCATTTGGTTTTCTGTCTGCTGTCCTGATTGGGTGATTTCCATTATTCTATCTTCCACATCACTAATTCGTTCTTCTGCATTATTCATTCTGGTATTTTCTGCCCTTAGCTCAGTTTGTATCTCTGCCAATGAATTATCTAATTTTTCTTTAGTCCTCTTTATATTTTCTAGTTCCTTTCTGAGGGTGTCTGCATTACTGTTCATATCTTCTCTTAATTCCTTCAGTATTTTCACTATTTCCTTTTTGAACTCAGTGTCTGTCAAACTGCAGAGATCTGTTTCATTGTTGACTATTTTAGGTGAGTTCTCCTGTTGGTTTAACTGGGGTTGGTTTCTCAGCTTCTTCATCCTGCTTGTTGTTTTCTTTTACTTGGTGGAGTTATACTCCCCATGGCCAGGCAGTGTTTGCTTTGGCACTGCTATGGAATGTTTCCTGAGGGCTGGCATTGTTGGTCAGTCTTCTTTGAGGCAGCGTGGCTTTTCCTGAGGGTGGGCGGGGCTGACAAAGTCTCCCTGAAGCAAAGAAGGAGTTCCTGAGGGCAGACAGGACTTGGAGGTCTGCACCAAGATGGAAGCAGATTTCACACAGCTGGGCAGAGCTTGCTCTGGTGTTTTTGGGCTGTGGGGCACTTCCAGGTGGCTGGTGGTGCTGGGCAGCTGTTCCACAGGAGTGCAGCACCCCCAAAGGGCAGGAGAAGCTAGCTAGGCCACTGAGAACCCAAGGGGCTCTTACCCAGAGCAGCTGAATTGGGAGGACCACCTCGGGAGGAAGGCATATGTTGCATGGCCAGACCGAGCTTGTTCCAGGTTTTCTGGGCTGTGGTCCTTTTCCAGGGGGCTGGCAGTGCTGGGTGCTGCTCTGTGTGGGTGTAGCCCCTCCAGGGGTAGGCAGGCCAGGGCAGGGAAAGTGCCTGTGGTGGTCAGCTTCCCACAAATGGTGAGGCCAGCCCTCTGGGGTCACAGGCAGTCTCAGGTCCAGTGGGTAAGCATGGGGTGGGGGGGATGCACTGAGAAGCACAGCTTTCTGATAGCTGTGGGCAAGCAAGCTCAGGCAAGTGAGCTTGCTCTGGTGTGGGGAGTATTCTATGGTGGCCCACTCCTTCTCCTCTACCCTCCCCAACTCTGGTGCCTTGTCTCTCCTGCAGATCCAGCTCTTCTCACAGGTTCCCTCTGATGTGGCTTTTCACTTCCTAGCCATTAGCATATTGCTCCCAGACTCCCAGGCAGTCTCTGCCCTGCCAATCTGACAGACCGCTTCCTAGACCCCGGGGTGGTCTCTTCCCTGTGAACTTGACTGACCAGTTTCTAGTTCCTCAAGCAGTCTCCGCACTGCCCACCCCAGCCCATTCCCAGGGAGTAACCTCCAGAGCTGAAGTCTCAGGGCCCAGCCCCCACCCAAGTGCCTCTGTTTTTGGTGACTGTGCCAGTAGTTCAGATGATCTGTTTAGCTCTCACTCTGCACTTCAGATCTCAGCCTTATTGCTGCACTCTTCTCTGCATCTGGAGATCCCTCTGATTGGTTGATCTTTCCATGGAGTAGGTGACTTTCCAGGGTGTGGGATCCCTTTCTCCTCCACAGTTCACTTTCGGGAGTGCCCGTCCAGCCCCAATATCCCTTCTCTCACTCTCCTCTTTTCTCTTGTTTTACCCAGTTATGTCTTGCTGTTATTGGAGTTTAGGTTCTTCTGCCAGCGATTATTGCTGTTCTGTGTGAGTCGTTTCACCTGTAGATGTGTTTTTTTGTTGTTGTTGTGTTTGTGGGAGAGGGTGAGCATGTCCCCCTACTCTTCCACCATCTTGTCTCTCTCTGATACATTTTTCTATTATTCTTGAATCTATAGTTTTGAGTTAGGTAATAAGAATTATTAGGCCTCAATAAATGGAAAAGGAAAAATCTCCTGAAAAATTGCATATTTAAATTGTTAGAGAAATTTATATCTGTCTTTAATGGGATGTGAGAATTTATCTATTAAGATAAATGCACGATTTTTATAGGAAGATACTAATTTAGAAATGAGCATAAAAACTAAAATAAATAAAAATTAAATGATATACCTACTTTAAATACTGAAATGTGCTTTGTTATATTTTCAAATAAGTTATAGGATTATGCATTGAAATATAATGTAGAAAAAAGCAATTGCTGATTATCTAAATACCTAACTTTTTGGTATATAATGCATTCCTTTTTAAAATATTCACATTTTGTAAAAATCCTAATGGAATAAAATTTTTCAATTACTGTAAAATTAGAAAATAGTTTTTTCAGTAAGGCTGAATCTCAAAAATGTGCTGCTTTATGTGTTGTTAAAGTAAATCAAATATTGTTTTAATTATAAATGTGCTATTTCAATTTTGTTTCTGTGAATTAAAACGTATAAATTCTCAGGGTACACTTTTGACGTTTCTTACATTAACAAAATATTATTTCTTAATGAATTTTGTTAACATCTTTCTAGATTTCTAGATTTTCAGTATTTTAACTTTGACTTATGACTTCTGAAAGGGCAAAGACTATTTAAAGGCTATAATTTATGATAAAGTAAAACCTGCATTTTTCTTGAAGAAACACGCATTTGATATTGAAGACATGTATGCAATATATTTTTGTTATTTGTATTGAATTAATTTTACTAGGTAATTCTTATATGAACAATGTCATATATGCATTTAAGAAAAGACAAATCTGATGTGCAAGATTATAGTGAATACAACAAAAGTCCATCCACCATGATTAAAAATACGTAAAAATCAAAGAATAGCTAAAATCAGATAATTAAATTGATAAAAATCCACCTAAAATATACATGGAAAATTATAGATATGAAATAATCCAGGTGAATAAAATCACAAAACTCACAAGTGTGACATAAAATTAACCTCTGTATCAAATATTGTAGCTGATGATATTCAGACCATGAATACGAAGCAATGTTAACCAATCCAACCAAGTTGATCTGTAATCATGAGGTTACCAAAATTTTGTTATTGCAGTATCATAATCACTGTTCCAAAATGATTATACATCATAAAAAATAGTTTATTCACTAATTTTATTCATAAAATATTGTGACTTGTGATATTGACAACTAGGGAAATTTGCCCAGATGTTATTTTTTGTAGCCCAAAACATTTCTCACTGACATGCTGAATCTCTCCTACAAAGTGATATGGGAAAAAAAGAAAATGTATCATCAAAAGAGATAAAGAAAATAAGGGAATTGTTAGATATTAAAGAGGTGTTTGATCTAAGTAATCAAAATGTTTCATAATAAAACTTGTTTTGAAATAAAGTAGTAAATGCAAATATTTCTATTGTGTGTATATTCTCTATATGTTAGCATTTTGTTACTTGAGCTTGGTTCTATCCTTATATAATAATTTGGGTGTTGAAATACACTATACTTTTTGATATTCTGTTTTCAGGAACCAGATTTCATGGTGGATACTAAAATTGACATTATGTGATTTAGTTATTCCAGTTTAGGTCTTCAAGTCCAGAAGATAGCATATGAAATGTGTAACTATAACATCATATTAATATGATACATATACCTACTATCCATGCCTGAAATGGTTGATATCACATGTTTATTAATTCAAATGCAATCTTATATATGAATATGTTTCAATTTAGTTTCAAAAATTAGCCAAAAGGAGTTCCTGTTGTGGTGCAGTGGTTAATGAATCCGACTAGGAACCATGGGGTTGCGGGTTCGATCCCTGCCCTTGCTCAGTGGGTTAACGATCTGGCGTTGCCTTGAGCTGTGGTGTAGGTTGCAGACGCGTCTTGGATCCCTTGTTGCTGCGGCTCTGGTGTAGGCCAGTGGCCACAGCTCCGATTAGATCCCCTAGCCTGGGAACCTCCATATGTCGCAGGAGCGGCCCAAGAAATGGCAAAAAGACAAAAAAAAAAATATTTTGTATCCTCAGAACATGTTATGAAAATAACTTCAATACAACAATGTTAACTGAAATAACACCATACAGTATAAAGGTTTGTTTAAATGTAACTCTTGGATAATTAAGAACTTTGTAGCAATATCATTATAAGGAAAATAGTTGAAAATCAAATGGTAGGGGTTGGCAACTTCTATCTCAAATCTGGCTGAATTAAGTTCAGATTTCCAGAAAAATTAAGACCAATGTTCTAAAGAAATGAAGGTAAAAATACCAGTGTCAAATTTACTCCTCATTAATCCTACTATATAAAGGATTTTATAAGATCAAAGAAACACCTTTCTTTTAATTGGTATGCTTTATTTTAAAGTTTCCTTTTTGAAGTAGCTTTAGATTTGATAAAAAGTTTTCAAGAGCTAATTATTGCATAGCCTCTCTGGCTTTTCTGAATGTTACATAGCTATGCTATAATTGCCAAACTAATAAATGAACATTGGTAAAATGCCATTATCTAAACTCTAGAATTTATTTGGATTTCGCCAGAATTTCTTCCAGTGTAATTGTTTTTTGTTTTACTATTTGCTTATGTATTTATTTTTATATTTTATTACATTAAAATATATTTGATTTACAATGTTTTGCCAAATTTGGCTGTATAGCAAAATGACCCTGTCGTACATATATACATATACATTCCTTTTCTTATGTTATCTTCCATCATGGTCTATCCCAAGATATTTGATATAGTTGCCAGTCCTATACAGTAGGACCCCATGGCATATTGATTCTAAATGTAATGGTTCACATCTACTAACCTCAAACTCCCAGTCTATCCCACTCCCTCCATCTCAATTTATTTTTTTCCTAATCAGTATCCAATTCAGAATATAATGTTATACTTGGTTGTCATGTCCCCTTAGTGTCCTCTACTATGACAATTTCTTAGTCTTTCATTGTTTTCAATGAACATCACAATTTTGAGTAAAATAATTGCAGTATTTTGTAGAATTCCCTATATGTGGATTTGTCTGATATTGTCTCATGATGAGACTGGGGTTATAGATTTTTTTGAATTCCACCCTCAGAAAGTGCCCTTCTCATTAAATTATATAATTAGGGACATGTCAACTTGAACTTTCCTAGTGATGCTAATACTGATCATGATTAAGATATGGTCTATCAGATCACTATTTTCATTTCTGTACAATATTCATATCTATAGTTTTTTCATACTTTAGTCATTAAAAGTGTATAAGTAAGTCTAACTCACTGTTCAAGGTAGGGAGATTAGGCTCTAAAACCAGAAAAGATGAATATCAAAGAACTTAGGCAAAAAAATAGGTATTAATATATGTAAAAAACATTTGTGAATACATGTTAAAACAAACATGGAATTACTATTATTTAGGAAACACCATGTATATATCCTGTTTCCTAAAGTTTCACCCATTATCTATATCTTTTGTATTTCATAGATTCAATACACATGTGTAATGTTATTGATTAAAGGAAAATTTACATTCAAATGAAAAATAAAACATTATAATTCTTATTGCTAAAGTGACATATAGTAAACTCAGTTATAATCAATGGTTACAGTGTGCAGGATATTTCACAACATGGTGCAAGAGAAGATAAGGCAAAAAAAAAAAGAAGAAAATTAATACATTTATTTTAGTATATATTTTTTCTCATCTAATTTGGAATTAACTTCAGTTGCTGATGCATTTAATTCCTGAACATTTGGTCTTGGGAACACTAATCAGCACACTAATTTCTTTATATGAGTCTTCTTAGTTTACCCTTCAATTTGTTTTTTAGTATTTAAAACAAACTTTCAAATTTTAAGTTGTCCCCATTAAATGTTAAATTTGTCTAGCTCTACTTTATCTTAATTGTAATGTTTTAGCTTCATATGCTGAAACAACATGCTACTAGCTACACAAAATTTTAATATGGTTTAGAAAAATATTATAGTACATAATCTAATACTTCTTATTTTAGTTGAGATTTTGAATATTATCCAAGTTATTAATTTTGTAATACACAGGGTTTGGAGAAAAAGTTTTAATGAAATCAATAATAAATATCCAGACATTTGGTTTATTATATTTCAGAGTAAAAACAATGATTAATCTCTTCCCATTTGACTACAGCTGATCCTGTTTTTACAGGGGTTTCAGCATAGTTTATGTAAGCTTTGAAGATGATAGGTGTTGTTTAATGAATATTATTTATAGTTCTGAGTTAGTCATTTACACTTGTACTTTATGTATTTAATATTACTGAAATCAGAACTACATAAACATGAGTTATCTTTATAAAATGTTCTATGTGCATCATTCCTAATGGCAACTTAATGCAGTGATGCTTTATACCACACTAAGCTGCAAATGTTTGTTAACTATCAATTATTTTATTGAAGTAAGCAAATTTCTGACAACCATCTGTTTAGAGTATATTTATTTCTGTTAATCCATTCAAAAGTGAAATAGTCATTAAAGCAAGGAAGTAAGCACAGCATCTCTGGGATGTTGTAGCTATATATATTTTCTGACACATCCTGTGAAATGTCAGTTACAGAGGCATAAAATAAGTGCAAAATTTCTGCTCAAACCAAAAAATAGCTTTATTTATATTATGATCATACAAATATCATCTTTAAAGTAAACCAATTAAGAATATATTTTAGCCTTAAAATGTACATAATTTGCTTTAATATAAGAAAAAATATAATTAGGGATTAACAACTTTTTGGCACTTGAGTACTGTGAATATTTTGTATTGAAACTTTTTTAACTTCATATTTTCTTTATTATCCCTAAATGATATGTATTTAAGGATTATTTTAATGTGGCTACTTAATTGTTTTGATATAATATGTATTAATGTTTCTATGTTGATTTGCTCAAGTTTATAATCAATGGGTACATTATAAATAACTGGGTGTATTCAGTTTACCAAGCAAAACTTGGGTCCAGTCGCCTGAGCAGTAGAGGCAAAGTACTGATACTATGTTGTGGTGAAGGAAAGTACAGCATTTATTGCAGGGGTTCAAGCAAGGAGAATAGGCAGCTCATGCTCAAATGATCTGAACTCCCCTCCCTGATGGAGAATAGGTTTTAAAGACACTGCGAGGGAGGGGCTGCAGGGTTCATGATCATCTTGTGCACAATTCTCGGATTGGTTGATATCGAGGTGAAATTTCATGCATCATCAACCTTCTGGCTTCAACTAGTCTAGTGTCTATATTCTTGGCAGCAGTTTTAATCTGGTGGAGTTCTGCTTCCTATAAAAACAATTTAGGAATATGTGTCAGGAATTTATCTATAACTTTCATAGAACTGGGACCTCAGAGATATTATGTGTCTGGATTATTGTCTAAATTGGAATGGGGATTGGATTAAGATGGCAAAATAGAAGGACTGGAGCTCAACTTCTCTCCTAAAAACAACAGAATTCACAACTAAAGACTGAGCACTCTTCAATCAAATGAACCAAAAACCTTCAAAAGATCCTACCTCAGAAGACAAAGAGGAGGCCACATCAAGAGGTAGGAGGGGTGATTACATGATATAAGCAACCTATAACTCCCAGGTGGGAAGTCCCACAGACTGGAAACTAACTGATTCACAGAGACTCACCTACAGGAGTGAGAGTTCTGAGCCCCACATCAAACTCCCATATGCACTGGCACTGGGAGAAAGAGCCCCAGAGCATCTGGCATTGAAGGCCAGTGGGGCTTATGTACAAGAGCTTCATAGGACTGGAGGAAACAGAGACCCCATTCTTAAAAGGTGCACACAGTCTTTCATGTGCACTGGGTCCCAGGGCAAAGCAAATGCTCCATAGGAATCTAGGTCAAACCTCACTGCAGTTCCTAGAGGACATCCTGGGAAAACAGGGGGAATGTAGCTTGTTGTGAGAAAAGGACATTGAAAGCAAAGCTCTTGGGAATATTCAGCAGCATGCCTTTCTCTGGAGGTGGCCATTTTGGGAAAATCTGGCCCCACCCATCAGTCAGTGCTGAGAAGCCCCAGGCCAAACAACAATCCAGGTGGGATCACAGCCCTGCCCCTCAGTAAACAGGCTGCCTAAATACAGCCCAGGCACACAGCTGCCTCTAATCCCATCTAGAGACAAAGCTCCACCCACCAGAGGGATAAGAATCAGCTCCTCCTACCAGGGGGCAGGCATCAGTCCCTCCCATCAGGAAACCTACAGCAAGCCCCCATACTAACGTCAGCCACAGGGGGGCATACATCAGAAGTAGGAGAGGCTACAACTCTATTATCTGTAAAAAGATCACCACACCAAAAACCTATAAAGATGAAAAGACAGAGAACTATAACTCAGATGAGGGAGAAAGGAAAAAAAAACCCAGAAAAACAGCTAAGCCATGAGGAGATTCTCAGCCTCCAGGAAAACGACTTTAGACTGTTGATGCTGAAGATGATGCAAGACATTGGAAATAAACTGGAGGCAAAGATGGATAACTTACAGGAAACACTGAGCAAAGAGATACATGATAAAAAACTTAAACAAGAAGAGATGCAAAATACAATAACTGAAATAAAAAATTCACTAGAGGCAGCTAACAGCAGAATACAGGAGGCAGAAAAAAGAATAAACAAGGTGGAGGACAGATTAGTAGGAATTACGGGTGCAGAACTGAAAAGAGAAAAAAGGTTGAAAACAAATGAAGAGAGTCTCAGAGAACTCTGGGACAACATTAAACACAACAACATATGTATTATAGGGGTGCCAGAAGGAGAAGAGATGAAAAAGTGGACAGGAAAAATATTCCAACAGATGCCGGGGCCAGCTCAGCAGGATGGGGCTGAAGAACGGGTGCTGTGGAACTTAAGGAAAAAGAGTTAACATAAAACAAGACACAGACACATTTATCTTAAGTAGAGGTGGGAGCAGGGGACTCAAGATCTCCGGGACCAAGAGCGGGACCAAGAGCACTGCCTCAAGAAACCACACTGCTTTTATTGTGCTCTTTAGATGAGATCAAGTGAGGAGTGGCTATGGGTGGAGGATACAGGGTTTGTTTACTATTATATAAGTTCTTTTACTATTTAAAAAGCCACTTAGGTGGTAAAGGGTTAAACTCTTACTCTGACCTCTAGGCACATAACAGTTCTTAAGCTTAAGTCACTTATGCCTTTAGGTCTTTGTTCTTAAGCTTAAGTTATTTACCAGCACTGTGACTGTTTTTCCAAGAAGGAAGATGGGATAAAGTAAGACAAGATATGGGATAAAGTAAAGAAGGACAAGATGGAGTTTTCAAGGAAACATGTCTTGCGACAAAACAGATAATAGCCGAAAAATTCCCTAACATGGGACAAGAACCACAACAAGTATCATATAAAATAAACCCAAAGAGGAATATCCCGAGACACATGATAATCAAACTGACCAAAATAAAAGACAAAGAGAAAATCTTGAAAGCAGCTAGAGAAAGAAACAAATAACATATGAGGGAACCCTGATAAGGTTATCAGCATATTTTTCAGCAAAAACGCTGAAGGCCAGAAGGGAGTGGCCTGATATATTTAATGTAATGAAAGGAAAAAACCTCCAACCAAGATTTCCTTACCCAGTAAGGCTCTCATTCAGATTTGAAGGAGAATTCATAAGCTTCACAAATGAGCACAAGCTAAGAGAATTCAGCAACAATGAACCAGCCTTACAATAAATACTAAAGGAACTTCTCTAGGCAGAAATGAAAAGGCCACAACCAGAAACAAAAATACCACAAATGACAAGGCTCACCAGTAAAGGTATATATGCAGTAAAGATACAAATTCATCCATGCACAATTATGCCAACAAAATCAGAAATCATGAGAAAAGGTGGGTACAAATGCAGGACCCTGGAAATGCACTTGCAATTAAGAGAACAACTTAAAACAATCTCATATACATATAGACTCTTATATCAAAACCAGAATAACTACAAACAAAAAATCTACAATTGATACACAAACAAATAAGAAAAATCAACTCAAATACAACACTAAATATAGTCATCAAACCAGAAGAAGAGAGAACAAGAGAAGAAGGGAAGAAAAAAGAGCAAAAAAACGCATCCAATGAAGTTAATAAAATGGCAGTAAGACCATATATATCAATAATTACCTTAAATGTTAATGGAGTAAACACCCCAACCAAAAGACATAGCCTGGCTGAATGGATACAAAAACAAGATCCATAAATATGCTGTCTTCAAGAGACCCACATCACTTCTTGGGATACTTACAAATTGAAAGTGAGAGGATGGAAGAAAATATTCCATGCAAACGGGGATCAAAAGAAAGCAGGAGTAGCAATACTCATATCAGACAAAATAGACTTTGAAATGAAGAATATTTTAAGGGACAAAGAAGGACATTACATAATGATCAAAGGATCAATCCAAGAAGATGATATAACAATTTTAAATATCTGTGCACCCAACACAGGTTCACCACAATATATAAGGCAACTGGTACAACCTTAAAAGGAGAAATCGACAGTAACATAATCATAGTGGGGGACATTAACACCCCACTTACAGCAATGGCCAGATCAACCAGGCAGAAAATCAATAAGGAAACACAGGCCCTGAATGAAACATTAGACCAGATTGACTTAATAGGTATTTATAGGACATTCCATCCAAAAGCAACAGAATACACATTCTTCCCAAGTGCACCTGGAACATTCTCTAAGATTGGGCACATCCTGGGCTACAAATCCAACCTCAGTAGCTTTAAGAAAATTGAAATCATATCAAGCATCTTTTCCGACCACAACGCTATATGACTGGAAATCAACAACAAGAAAAAATCTGCAAAAAACACAAACACGTGGAGACTCAACAACATGCTACTAAACAACCAATGGATCACTGAAGAAATCAAAGAGGAAATTAAAAAATAACTAGAAGCAAATGACAACAAAGATACAACACTCCAAAACTTATGGGATGCAGCAAAAGCCATGCTAAGAGGAAAGTTTATATCAATACAAGCCCACCTCAGGAAACAAGAAAAAGATCAAATAAACAAGCTAACTTTCCATCTCAAGCAGCTCAAGAGAGAAGAACAGACGAGACATAGTAGAAGGTCTTGTCTATTAGTAGAAGAAAAGAAATCATAAAGATCAGAGCAGAAATGAATGAAATAGAAACAAAGAAAACCATAGAAAAGATCAATGAAATGAAAAGCTGGTTCTTCGAAAAGATCAACAAAATTGATAAACTCTTAGCCAGACTTATTAGTTTATGAGGCTATCATCACCCTGACACCAAAACCAGACAAAGATACCACAAAGAAAGAAAACTACAGGCAAATTTCACTGATGAACATTGACGCAAAATCCTCAACAAAATACTAGCAAACCACATCCAACAATACATTAAAAGGTTTGTACATCATGATCAAGTGGGATTTATCCCAGGGATGCAAGTGTTCTTCAATATCCACAAATCCATCAGTGTGATACACCACATTAAAAAACTGAAGAATAAAAACCATATGATCCTCTCAATTGATGCAGAGAAAGCCTTTGACAAAATCCAACAAGGATTTCTGATAAAAAGCCTTCAGAAAGTGGGCATAATGGGAACCCACCTCAACATGATAAAGGCCATATATGACAAACCCACAGCTAACATCATTCTCAATGGTGAAAAGCTGAAAGAATTCCCACTGAGATCAGGAACAAGACAAGGATGTCTGCTCTCACCACTACTCTTCAACATAGTTTTGCAAGTCCTAGCCACAGCAATCAGAGAATGAAAAAAAATAAAAGGAATCCAAATTGGAAAGGAAGAAGTAAATCTATCACTATTTGAAGAAGACATGATACTATACCTAGAGAATCCTGAAGACCTTACCAGAAAAATTTTAGAACTCATTAATGAATTTGGCAAAGTTGCAGAATATAAAATTAATACACATAAATCAATTGCATTTCTATAAACTAACACAAAAGATCAGAAAGAGAAATTAGGCAAGTAATCCCATTTGCGATTGCGTCCAAAAGAATAAAATACCTAGGAGTAAACCTACCTAAAGAGACAAAAGACCTGTGCTCTGAAAACTATATGACACTGATGAAAGAAATCAAAGACGACACAAACAGATGGAAAGATATACTATGCTCTTGGTTTGGAAGAGTTAATATTATCAAAATGACTATACTACCCAAGACAATCTACAGAGTCAATGCAATCCCTATCAAATTACCAAGGACATTTTTCACAGAACTCAAAACAAAATATTTTGAAGTTTGTTTGGAAGCACAAAAGACCCAGAATAGCCAAGGACATCCTGAAAAAGAAAAATGGAGCTGGAAGAATCAGGCTCACAGACTTCAGACTATACTACAAAGCAACAATCATTTAAACCATATGGTACTGGCACAAAGACAGAAATTTAGATGAGTGGATAGAAAGCCCCGAATTAAACCCGCACACCTACAGCCAACTAATCTATGACAAAGGAGGCAAGCATATACAATGGAGAAAAGACAGCTTGTTAAAATAAGTGGTGCTGGGAAAACTGGACAGCCACATGGAAAAGAATGGAATTAGAACACTCCCTAACACCATACACACAAATAAACTCCAAATGGATTAAAGACCTAGATATAAGACCAGACACTATAAAACTCTTAGAGGAAAACATAGGCCAAACACTCTATGACACAAATGACATCAACAACTTCTCAGATCCACCTCTTAGAGTAATGACACTAAAAACAAAAATAAACAAGTGGGACCTAATAAAACTTAAAAGTTTCTGCAGAGAAAAGGAAACCCTAAACAAAACGAAAAGACAACCCATAGAATGGGAGAAAATCTTTGCAAGTGAATCAACTGACAAGGGATTAACAAAATGTTATTATATCAGCCTCAATTGACTAAACTCTTATTAAACTATTTCTGTTTGTTATCATATGGCATGGAAATGTCTGGATAGTTTTTTAACTAAATTTATAGTTACTTCTTGGGATAATAGAAAATATAGAATGCATGAACAATTGACTGACAATCTCTGAAGAAGATGACCTTGTAAACCTAAAAAGTCATCACCAAAGAAGAAAATCCAAATACAATGAGATTCCTTTGAATGTAAACTAAGAAAGACAAGAGTTACATAAGTATTTGATTAAAAAAAAAACAATGATTTTAAATACAAAGAGAAATGGATACAGAGGTTGATAGAGGATTGCAAACATTGATTTGTGATTAAGTTAATTCTCAGCAAACAACTGAGTGTCTCATGTTCAAGAGTAAATGAAACAGTTTAAAACTAAATTCCTCTTCTAAGTTTATGATTAATCTCTTTATCCAAAATTTCATTCCCTTTCTTTTCCTGACCCTGTTCTCAAGACTGAGGAGTATCAAAGAAAAGTGGGCATTGAACCTGTATACATGCCTCTGTATCCCTGTCCTTTGAAGTAAAAGACTTCCTTTAGTCTCCAAGTCTTCACTGAGTTTCAAATGGCTGACTCAAGAGAAACATGAAGATATAAAACAAGAAATAGCTGGTAGTCTGGGAAACTAGCAACAATTTATTTATTTATTTATTTATTTTTTCAAATCATGAGTGGTTTTTATTTATTTTGTTAATTTCCAAGGTCTCTCTTAGAAACATATACTATTATTGTGGGTTTTTTTTGGTTTTTTGGTTTTTTTGTTTTTTTTAACTCAATGAATTTATTACACTTGTAGTTGTAAAATGATAATCACAATTCAATTTTATAGGATTTTCATCCCACACCACCAGCACATCCCCCCACACCTCAAACTGTTTCCTCCAGAGACCATAAGTTTTTCAGAATCTGTGAGTCAGTATCTGTTCTTCAAAGAAGTTCATTGTGTCCTTTTTTCAGATTCCACATGTCAGTGAAAGCATTGGATGTTGGTGTCTCATTGTTTGGCTGATTTCATTAAGCATGATAATTTTGAGGTCCATCCATGTTGCTAAAAATGCTGGTATTTCGTTCCTTTTAATGGCTGAGTAATATTCCATTGGGTATATGTACCACATCTTGATCCACATTTTGTTCAAGGAAACATATATCTGATTTTTTTCAAAATGGCTTTTCTACAGATGAGAAAATTTCAAAGGACAGTGACACATCCTACGGAGAACATATGCCTAAATCCCCTGACATATATAGTCCAGTAATCTATTCAAATTCGTACTTGTACCAGATCATGAGGATGGAAGACCTACCTCTTTATTACTTGAATTTGAAGACAAGCCTGGTCCAGGAGATAGAAAAGGATCACCCAAACTGAACCAATGATCCCATCCTTAAAATACAAGTATTTTTGCCAAGAAGAGTCTATGGGAATATCAGCAAGAATAATTTATTGTTGTAGTATCTTCAAGAAATACAAGAGTTTATGGTACAAACTAGGGAAGGAGATCATAGAATTTACACTGTGGTTATACTTGGAGTGAGCAGTCATGCAGAGTAGTAAATAGTCTTGGTGACATAGGTTGATGATAATACAGAGATATGTCACTCCCAACACAAAATAGATATGAAATGTTTGGGGAATATAATTAAGAGGATACTCTGAAAAAGTTGAAATAGATTTATTTTTTTGGTGAAACTTCACCCTCCCTTGACCACATAGGGAGAGAATGGAAGGTGCTGGATGCTTCCTTGTCTGTAGATGTTAGGTCCTTGGATACTCGAAAGGAAAGTGGTAGGACCACTTATTGCTTGTCCAATATATTAAAAGGTCTACCAAAATTGAATATACCACAGGGAAAAATATACATACATCACTTAAGCAGTCTACATCCTAGATTATAAGGGAGCCTAATTAATTTTGAGGGAGATTTATGAATACAAAACTGTAATATCACTATATCAAAGTAAAAGTACAAAAGACAGGTTACATGATACAGAGATAATCCACTTCAAGTAATCTGAGCAGAGATGTTAGGAAGGGAATCTATAGAAAGACTATAGGTCTAGCTCTGAGATACAGAAATGATTCAATCTGAAATTTTTAAATATTCACAACATATAGAGTAGTGTCAATGAAAATAGAGGGGTACATAGAAATTTCACATATGGGTAAAAAGTTAAAATTCACCAAGCAAATAAGAAATTACATGAGAAATCTTCAAATATTCCTTTAGCACAAAAAAATCAGATTAAACAGAGAAATATTGAGTAAAAAAAGTTTTATGTGTCAATAATCCCTTCTCTTGGTGAAAGATATTCTCCCCCAATTCATTTGTTTCTGGTGAGGCTGTTAATAACAGGACATTTCACCAGTGGCACAGGGAAGGGTACATGACCTGTTCAATCACAGAATTCCATCAAGTGAATAATTAATCCAAGCAAATTTCCAAGACACTGGAAAAAGGAAGACTTCTTTTGTTTTGATTGATTATGTTAGTTATAGCCATGCATAAATAAGTCCTCATTGTAACCTAATAGTTAAAAATGTAACGCTTCAAGTCACATGTAAGGAATGTGGTAATGGTTGAGAGCAATGCTGATCTCATAATACCTGGCTGAATATAGTAAATCCTTCTTAATCCACAGTGAAGAAGTTTAAATTGTACATGTGGTATATTTGGCTCAGAGTATTTTTGACTGATGTTGGAGCTTATAGGAATTATAGAAATATTACCAGGATCCTGAAATAGTTTGGATTGTTCTTGTCCTTGTAAGGAAGAGGTATATTTAATCACATATTCACAAACTAGGGTATTTATAGTCAAGAAATTCTATTTCAGGATCCTGGTAATATTTCTATTATGGGAATTATAGAAATATTACCAGGATCCTGAAATAGTTTGGATTGTTCTTGTCCTTGTAAGGAAGAGGTATATTTAATCACATATTCACAAACTAGGGTATTTATAGTCAAGAAATTCTGGACATGAAAGTTATTACTTTTTGTAGTCAAGACTAATTGTGACAATTATATGACTTGTAAAATCTTTACTTTTTTACATTTTTATTATTTTTTACCTTAAAGTCACATTGACCAATGGCTATGGTTAAAACTACGGAAGATAATATTGGGATATGGGAAACATAGAGATCTGTGACAATTTTGATCTTCTGAGACATTCTGAAATTAATGCTGATTTTTATATCCTAACATGATAGAGGAAATAATATCTTCCCACTGGCTACCTAGGTTAATTGTGAATATTGGTTTGGGGTTAAGATAAGAATGACCTTACAACTCCAATTGATTCCATTATGTTGATTCAGGACAAAATTTAACATGAGAGACAAGACATGTAGCTTTTGACAAGGCAGTAAAGAATTTTGCTAAATAAAATATAAACTTAAAAAGCAGAGATTAGATTTATGGACCATGATTTGAAAAGTGTTTCTATCTGTCTAGGATTGGGAAGGATTGACAACCTTTGAAGATTTTAAGAGTTGCTTTACAAATGACCCTTCAGCCCAATAAACAGTAGCCTAGGGTTTTTTGGGGGGTAATATAAATGAGCAACTTCAATTGCTTCTCCCACTACATGCAATAGTACTAACAAGGCAAAGTGCTTGCAGCAACTATTTGTGGACTGTACAGAGTAAATAACAGTGTACACATCATCACTGAGCACCATGAACCAAAGTACCACCAAACTGGCTATGAGTTTATTGTTTCTTTTCCTCCAGGAAAGAAGGAAGAGATATGCAGAACTCAGCTTGTCCATAATGCCATAATACCTGGAAATGAGCACAATGGCACACAAGGTTATAGTCCTCTAGTTCTGACTTAAGGAGACAAACAGGAAGATCCTAATACTCCTTCAGAGTGCAAAAGCAATTGTTTTTCTTTACTCACCTTTCTCCATCCTCTCATATTCCAGCTCTATAACAATCCAACAATGGCAGCAACCAGTATAAGGGGCCATAAGGAGCTAAAACTTTGAGAAAAGAAATCATTCTTTCAGAGTTCAGATCTCATGAGAGTGAGGCCAAAATTTGTTGTTGTTTTTTTTCTATTTCTCTGCTCTCCCAGTGGAGTGACAGAAATATTCTGGAACTAGATAGTGGTGAGACCTACACAACATGGTGAATGGACTTTATGCCATGGAATTGTATTATTTAACATGGCCACAATATGAATTTCATGTTATATATGTACTTTATCTCACACCAAAAATACAAACCACATACTCTTCTGCGATAGAGAAATGCATAAGGAGGTATGACCATATTTTCATCCTTCATAGACACAAGGTTAAACTTAAAACTTCATAATATCTTTCTAATAAGAATTCCATTAGTCATCTTAATTTATGCTATTTGAAATTCTCTAATAATAAATATTTTAGTAATTAAGTTTGCAGTCTATGCAACCTGAAGATATTTCATCCACAACAGTGACTTTGTAAGTGAAAATAACCCTGAATGAACTAAGTGAAATTTAGCCATCCTGGAAGCCCAACTTTCCACCATTTTTCTCCGTTGAAAATTGATAGATCTTTTTATTACATTTGGACATTTGGAATGTTGTCAGGAGTTTTTTGGTTTTGTTTTATTTTTAGAATAATTAGTTGGGGTGGATAAAATGATGGGCATGTTTCTGTGAATGGCACTTGGGATATTAAATGCAGCAAAAAAAATGAGGTCAGAGTAAAGTTTTTACAGCAGGGCAGGATATTGTTGAAAAACCTGACTCTCTTCAGATTAAGGGAAGTACATACACACTGTCTAACTTTCTAAAATATTCTGAAAAATGTTATATCCACTTTGCAAAGACTTATGATTTCAAAAATAATTTTCCAAGCCTCACTTTAACTATTTTCTTTCTATGTCAAATATGGCTAAAATTCATTTTATGTGGTGCTGTTAATCTCTCATTTATTTTACTTAGCTTTATTGCATTTCTCCTACATCATTAAAACTTTCAAAAACATGCATAAGAAATGTTAAAGTAACCCAAAAAAGAGGGGAGTTGGAGAAAAAGGAAGAAAAAAGGAGTTCCCATCATGGCTCAGTGGGAACAAATCTGACTAACATTCATGAGAATGCGGGTTCAGTCCCTGGCCACTTCAAGTGGGTTAAGCATCCAGGGTCGCCATGAGCTGTGGTGTAGGTCACAGATGTGGCTTGGATCTGGCATTGCTGTGGCTGCAAGGTAGGCCAGTAGCTACAACTCCAATTCAACCACTAGCCTGGGAACTTCCATATGTTGTGGGTGCAGACCTAAAAAGAACCCCCCCAAAAAAAAGAAAGAAAGAAAAAAAGAAAAAACAGATAAAAATGAACCCAAAATATAAAATAAAAAGATAGAGTAATTCTCAAGCACACCAATAATTATAATATGGATACATCATGTTAAAGAGCCAAATTAAAATAAAAGATTGACAGTGGGTTGAAAAAAATACACATCTATATGGTTGTGTTTAGAAACTTGCTTTAAATATAACAAATTATTTTAAAGGTAAAAGGAATAAAATTATATATCATACAAACACTTGATTTGCTATTCCATATAGAATGAACCAGAAACTTATTATCAGAACTAAAGAGGGACACAAAATTTTGAAAAAAATAGTCAAATATCCAGGAAGGAGTAAAAATCTAAAATGCATATAAACCTAACAATAGAGCTTCAAGGTAGATTAAGTAAACTGACAAAGTGGCAGAATTGAAAAGACATTCAGAAAAACAATCACAGCTAACTTCAAAATTACTCTTTTAGTAATAAATAGTACCAGTAGATATAAATTTTACAGAGCCCTCAAAGACTTGATCAATACTGCCAACAAACTAAATCTAGTTAACATGTACAGAAATCTCACAAAAGCAGAGTAAACTCTTTTTAAGTGTATATAAATAATTCACCAAGAATAATTATGATATAGGTCAGAAAACAAATTAAAGATAAATAAAATCTAAATCATGCAATGTATATATGTGTATATAATCAAATTAACCTAGAAATCAATAATAGAAATATATAGAAAAAATATATAATGTATATAATCAAATTAACCTAGAAATCAATGATAGAAAAAAATAGAAAAAAACTCCAGTCACTTGGAAATTATAAAACCTGCACCTAAATAATCCACAGATCACAAGTAAGTTAAATTAAAATTATTTGGAACTGAACAAATTAAAATATATCCAACTTTGTATGATGCAGCTAAATGGGGAATGAAAGCATTAAGTTCTCATATCAGAAAGAAAAGAGACTTTCAGAAAGGAAACCTTGGAGATATGTCTATTTAAGTCTTCTTTTGGGCTGTTGGCTTTTTTGCTGTTAAATTGTATATGTTGTCTGTATATTTTAGAGATTAAGCCCTTGTGAGTTGCACCATTTGAAATTATTTTCTCCCATTCTGTAAGTTGTCTTTATGGTTTCTTTTTTGTTTCCTTTGCTGTGCAAAAGCTTGTCAGTTTGATTAGGTCCCACTGGTTTATTTTTGCTTTTTTTTCTGTTACTTTGGGAGACTGACCTGAGAAAACATTTGTACAGTTGATGTCAGAGTATGTTTTGCCTATGTTCTCTTCCAGGAGTTTGATGGTGTCTTGTCTTATATTTAAGTCTTTCAGCCAATTGGTGTTTATTTATGTGTATGGTGTGAAGGTATGTTATAGTTCCATTGATTTGCATGCAGCTGTCCAAGTTTCCCAGCAATGCTTGCTGAAAAGACTGTCTTTTCCCGATTTTATATTCTTGCCTCCTTTGTCAAAGATTAATTGACCATAGGTGTCTGGGTTTATTTCTGGGTTCTCTATTCTGTTCCATTGGTCTGTCTGTCTATTTTGGTACCAGTACCATACTGCCTTGATGACTGTGGTTTTTTAATATTGCCTGAAGTCTGGGAGAGTTATGGCTCCTGCTTGGTTTTTGTTTTTCAGAATTGCTTTGGCACTTCTGGGTCTTTTGTGGTTCCACATAAATTTTTGGATTGTTTAGTTCTGTAAAAAATGTCCATGGGTAGTTTGATAGGGATTGCATTGAAACTCTAGACTGTTTTGGGTAGTATGGCCATTTTTACAATATTAATTTTCCAACCCAGGAGCATAGAATATCTTTCCATTTCTTTACATCTTCTTTAATTTCCTTGATTAATGTTCATTGCAGCACTATTCACAATAGCCAAGACATGGAAACAACCCAATTGTCCATTGACAGATGATTGGATTAGGAAGATGTGGTATATATACACAATGCAATGCTACTCAGCCATAAAAAAGAACAAAATAATGCCTTTTCAGCAACATGGATGGCACTAGAAACTCTCATACTAAGTGAAGTAAGTCAGAAAGAGAAAAACAATACCACATGATTTCACTTATATCTGGAATCTAATATATGGCACAAATGAAACTTTCCACAGAAAAGAAACTCATGGACTTGGAGAATAGACTTGTGGTTGCCAAGGGGGAGGAGGTGGGATTGAGATGGATTGGGAGCTTGGGGTTAATAGATGCAGACTATTGCCTTTGGAATGGATTAGCTATGACAGCCTGCTGTGTAGCACTGGGAACTATGTCTAGTCACCTATGATTAAGCATGATAATGTGAGAAAATGTATACATGTAAAAAAAAAAAGGAATCCTAAGTTTTCTCTTAAGAAATGTGAAAATGTGAACAAATAATACTAAATCAAATAGAAGGATAAAATAATAAGGCTAAAATTAAAATCATTGACACTAAAAAATAGAAACATCAATGAACCAAAGCCAAGTATTTGAAAAGATTAATGAAATTGAAAATTCTCACCAAAAAAAAAAAAATTGAGATGACAGAAATTACCACTAGGAAGAATGAAAGACAGGTTATGACTACAGACACTGCAGTCAAGAAAAGTTTGATAAGAGATATCACTAACAAGTCAACATAAATTTGAGAACTTGGATTCAATAAAAAAATGTAAAACTTTACACAAAATAAAATAAAGTGAATAATCATATTATTAAACTAATTATATTCATAATTCACTGGGTCTAAATAGGCCTAGTTCCCATTCATTCAATTGGTTTAATCCAAGTTGAAAAAGTAAAGAATTAATACAAAATTTACAAAATTTTCTTACAGAAAACACAAGAAGAGACTATTATCCATCTTATTTTATCTGACCTTAATTGCCTTATAACAAACCAGACAAAAACCATACCAGAAGGAAGGGAAGGAGGGAAGGAAAGAATAGAATAATTCCGTCATAAATGTAGATGCAAAAATCTCAGGAAAATATGAATAGCACATATCACCAGCACTGTATAGAGTAATGAACCAAGGTATCAAGAGCGTTTCTTCATGCGCGTGTCATCATAATATTCAGAAATGTTTCAATTTAATTCAGTCAAAAGATGAAAAGAACACGATCTTACAAATTTGTACAGAAAGTTATTTAGCAAAATATGGTATTTATTTGTAATAAAATCTCTCAAGAAACTGGAAATCTAAGGAAAATTGCTTGACACGCCCTCCATGAAAGACAGCGCTTTCCCACTAGCAGCAACAAGGTGAGGATGTCCACTCTGGACGTGACTATATAGCATCTTCCTGAATATTTTCTCCAGGGCAATAAAAATAAATAAGAATAAAAGGATTACAGATTAGAAAAAGAAGAATAAAGTGTTCCTTATTTGTAGATTGTTTATATAGAACGTGATTGCCGATATAGAAAATACCAAAAGTTCTACAGATACACCAACAAAACTAATAATAATGCGTTATTTTAGCAATATTTGAAAGACCCAAGTTCAACACACAAAATAAATCTCATTTCTATGTACATGTAGAGTATAATTAGAAATTTAAATTTAAAAAATCACTAACAATAGCTCTTAAAACAAGAAATAAAGTATAAATGTATCAAGTGCATATAGAATGTATATGTTGAAACCTACAAAACATTAGTGAAATAAATCAGTGATGACATAAACAAATGAAATGTATTCATGGACTTGAAAACTTAACATTGTAAATATTCCCCAAATTAATTTACATATTTATTACTGCTAATTAAAAGTGCCAGCAGGATTTTTTATAGACATAGCCAAGATGATTTTAATACATATGCAAATACAACAGTACCAGAATAGTCAAACTAATTTTGAAAAATAATGCAGTTGGAAGAATCACACCTTCTGATTTTAAGATTTACTCTGAAATTACAAAATTCAAGCCATGTTCTATTTGTGAAAGGATATAAACATAGCTCAATGAAACAAATAGTTTCCGGAAATATACTCACACAGCAAAGCCAATGGATTTTTGACAAAAGTGAAATGCCATGAAGAAATAGTAATCTTTCCAAAAAATTATGTTGGCAAATTGGAAACTTATATGCAAAAGTAATAAAATCAGATAAAGCAAAACAAACAAAAAATCTCAATCTCATTTTCACAATTTACGCAAGATTAAAGCAAAATATAGCATATAAAAGTTAAAAATCACTGACATTTTAATCTTTTAGAAGAAAATTTGGAAGAAAACATTCATGACCTGGGTTAGGCAAAAACATCTTTGATACTGTACCAAGAGAAGAATCATGAAAAGAAAATATGACAAACTGTGCTTCTTAGAATTTTTGTTCTACCAAAGACATTGTTAAGAGAATGTAGGACAAATATGCACTGAGAGAAAATATTTGTAATTCACAAATTTGTTGATTATAAAAATGTCTGCTTGGACTATGATTAGCCCTCCCACCATTCCAATTAAAAGTTCAGGCACGATTGGCCCACTCTGTGACTGTTACATAGCTCATTTTATGACCTTCACTCTGAATATCATTCACAGCACATGTTAGTTTTCCCTGCCATAAATGCTAAAGCTCAGCTATTCTGTAAAGATCCATGATGCGCTGTAGAATCACTTATATCTGGAATCTATTACATGACACAAATGAGCATCTCCACAGAAAAGAAAATTATGGACTTGAAAAATAGACTTGTGGTTGCCAAGGGGGAGGAGAGGGAGTGGGAAAGATGGGGAGCTTGGGGTTAATAGATACAGACTGTTGCCTTTGGAATGGATAAGCAATGAGATCCTGCTGTTTAGCACTGGGAACTATGTATGGTCACTTATGATGGAGCATGATAATGTGAGAAAAAAGAATCTATACATATATGTGTGACTGGGTCAACATGGTGTACAGTAGAAAATAGACAGAACACTGTAAACCAGCTATAATGGAAAAAATACAAATCATTATATATATAAAAAAGGGATTTGTATTAGAAACCAAAATATTTGTGGCGGTATTATAACATGTCACTTAGAGTGTAATTTGCCCAGAAATTTATAACTCTTAAGTGAGAAAGACTTTAGACAGTTTTCTTTTTTCTTTTTTTTTTTTTTTTTTGTCCTTTTAGGGCTGCACCTGCAGCATATGAAGGTTCCCAGGCTAGGGGTCTAATCAGAGCTGTAGCTACAAGGCTATGCCAGAGCCACAGCAACACCAGATACAAGTCACATCTGCGAGCTACACCACAACTCAAGGCAATGCCAGATCCTTAACCCACTGAGCAAAGTCAGGAACCGAACCCGCAACCTCATGGTTCCTAGTCAGGTTCATTTCGTCTGTGACAGGACGGGAACTCCCAAAGACAGTTTTCAAACCCAGGTAGCAGAGCCTACAATTGTTTGTTATAAATAAATCTTTACAGTTTACATAGAGAAAAATTTCAAGAATTTTCTTTAGTTTCAATTTACTCTACAAATACAATCTACTGAAAAGAATTGTTTCCAAATAGAGAAGTAATTTTAATATAAATTTACCATGTTACACTTTAAAGCCACTAAATAAATGAGGGAAATCTGTATGTATAGATGTGGGAATACTATAGCCTTTTCCATTCTTTGTACTTCCAGGTGCACTTGTGTGATCACACATGTCATCTTTCTCTTTAGACCAGCCTTATCTTCTTTCTATCCACCTTTCTTAGGAATCAAGGACTGGCTTAAACATCCTTAAATTTAGCCATAGTGGGGGCTCTGTTCCTTAGTCATGGTTTCATTAAAACGTTGAAACTCATATTTCTTGATTGTTAGAGACGATAAATGACAGAGTTCCCAAGATACAGAACATTTTAAAATGTAATATGTTTGGGGAAAGAAATATTAAATTTGTGACATGAACACATGGATTTGTTTGAGTTATACATGAACACTAGGGATAACTATAGAAGTTAATGAAGTAGGAAAGCAATATCCACATGCAGATACTGTTCTTTTTTTTATCTGATTAGAAAATAACTTACATTAGGAAAAAAAGCAATCTATTAAAACAGAAACAAAACAATGTCCCTGTTTACATTATTTATACTCATGAACTTTGGACCTCTAATTCAAATTTAAATGTATAAATGTAAGGATGTTATTAAATGATTTCTAGTGTTTATTCCTATGTACTATGTTCTAAGTTTAAAATTCATTTTAAGAAACTGGGGTTCTCATAACTCAAAATCAATATTTATCACTGAAAATATACTGGAGTGTTTTTTTTAACAAAGTGTTTACTTTCTTAATAAATCTTCATCTCTACAAGGACAAGGTATATTTCTAAATTTTCATGATTCATCAGCAATTCTTAGTTCAAGCAACAAGTAGTAGGTATTCATAAACATGGGTGAGGGAGTGGTGTGGATGCAGAGCTTAGGGTTAATAGATGCAAACTATTGCCTTTGGAATGGATAAGCAATGAGATCCTTCTATGTAGCACTGGGAACTATGTCTAGTCAATTATGATGTAGCATGATAATCTGAGAAAACAGAATGTGTACATGTATGTGTAAACTGGGTCACCATGCTGTACAGTAGAAAAAAAAGTTGTATTGAGGAAATAATTAAAAAATAAATAAAATTAAAAATAAATAAATAAATAAATAAATAAATTAAGTCAAATGTATTTTCCTTTCCAAACATGCTTTAACGTATACCCTTCTACTCTTCAGGGTATTTGATAATTTCAAATTATTTTACTCCTTAATAATCAAGCTCTGTTTTCATCTAACTTGTTTGCACTACTCGAATTTCAATATTTTCATCAAACAACTATGACATCATTCAGAGGTTTTTTTCAATACATTTCACATTTTACATCATTTCAGTATGTCGAAAATTTACCAGTCTGTCAAATCATTTTCAATTATAACAAAAATATAAAATGAATTTTAAAATACTTAGAATATTCTAAGTTAACTACATCTTCCTTCATAGCCAGAGAGAATATTCAAAATTCATTAATTATCTGATTATTCTAATGTGTAATGCTAAGTTTAACTCTTGAAATCTGTATTCACTCTCTGTTCAGTGTGATGATTTAATATATAATGTTCCAGTACATTTAAAAGGCTAGTAAAAAATCTTGAATGTGTCTTTTCTCATTCATTCCCCCTTACAGGCTTTACAAAATGGCTGTATATTTAGACAATAACAAGGCAGTCAAATGAGTCATTGTGTTAATTATTCAATAGATATTTATGGAACACTATTATGTGTCAGCAATGTGATAGGCATTAAGAGAAAGTCAAAGGAGAGTAACTTATGCTCTTTGCCCTTGGTATGTATTCAATCCTGCCTGCAAGAAAAGCACATGATGAAGTTGTGCAATCCATTGTAATGAATACTGAAAGAAGGACAAAAGAATAATAGTTTTAACATCAAGGCACCAGATGAGTAGGGATGAAAGCTTTGACCAAGTAATAGTTATGCATATCCATGAAACATCAGGATATCAGTAATGGTCAGAGGCAGCAAGTACAGAGACATATATATAAGGGGGAGAAAAAGTCTTCGAAGATTCCAAGGGTATCTGTCAAGAGGCACAGTAAGATGAGGAGAAACACGTTAGACAATTTCTAAGTTATGTAATCATGAAAAATATATGTTGAAAAGAAAATAAAATTACTATTTTGAAGTGATTTCTGCAATCTCATATCCATTGCAGCATCATTCACAACGGTCAAGGTATGGAAATATTCACTAATGGATGAGTGGATAAAGAAAATATGTAAATATAAATATATATACATATAAAAATAAAAAGGAAATCTTGCCATTTGCAGCAACATGGGTGAACCTGGAGGGCACTACACTAAGTGAAACAAGCCAAGCAGAAAAAGGTAAATACTTCATGGTATCATTTATATGTGGAATCCAAAAAAAAAAAAAAAATGTCAAACTCATAGAAACAGAGAGTAGAATGATAATTGTCATGGTCTGAGTGTTGGGTAAGAGAGATGATAAAAGGCTCTAAATTTTCAGTTATAAGATGAATAGGGTTTGAGTATCTAATGTATAAGATGGTTATTATAGTTAACATAATAAGTTGTATAATTGAAATTTACTAAGAGGGTAGAACTTAAGAATTCTCACCCCCCCAAAAAGGAAATATTTGAGATGATAGATTTGTTAATTAACCAAATAGCAGAAAATTTTTCACAATGTATAAATACATCAAATTATCATGTTGTACACTTTATATTATGGTTTTGTATATTAGACCTCAGTAAAGGTAAAAGAAGAGACAGCAGGAGAAAGAGAGTCAACATATGCACACACTGACATTTTTTTCTAAGTGGCTATAAAATTTTCCACTCCTAACCAATGTAGCCAAGTTCCAATTCTTCCACTTGGTGTTATTTATCATTTTAATTTTAGCAACCGGAGTTCCTATGCATCAGTATCTCATTACAGCTTTAATTTGTGTTATTCTAGTTACTAATCATGTAGAGAATTTTTTTCACATTTTATGTATATTTAAATATATATTTTTTTCATTTATAATCTGGATAGAAGTAATCTGTCTGTATATGATTTACAAATATTTCTCTTAATTTGTGGCTTGCTGTTTTCTTAAAAAATGTCTTACAAAAATAGTTTTAAATATCCTAACAAAACTCAGTTTGACAAATGTTTGCCTGGTACAACATCACAAAAATTTTCTATGATTACTTTCTGGAATGTTTACATTTGTAGCTCTTTATTTAGGTACAGAATCCACATTGAACTAAGCTGTGTATACGGTGTGTAGTAAGGTTGATCTTTTATTTTAACACATGGATATCTAAAATGTAGCAGTTTTTGTGAGATACCAGCATTCCTATTCCTCTAGGAGTTTTATAGTTTTATAGTATCTGGCCTTACATTTATGTCTTTAATTTATTTTGAGTTTATTTTTGTGTATGGCCTTAAGGAATATTCTAATTTAATTCTTTTATATGTAGCTGTCCAGTTTTCCCAGCACCACTAATTGAAGAGACTGTCTTAAACATTATGGAAGATAGTATGAGTCAAAGAATATAAAGAATGTAAAACTAAGTCAACTTTATTCATATAAAATAAAATAAAATTAAAAAAAAATCCAATCAACCTTTTACATATAGGTATATTTCTGGACTATTATTCATTGGTCTATATATTTTTGGAGTTATTATATATTATTAAGTATACATTTTCATAATTACTAAAATTTCTACTAAATTTTGAAAGATAGTAGGTGTAACTAAGAAGCCAGGTGCTTGATAATATTCTTAATATCATATGGACTATAACCTTAATTCTGTGCTAAATGAGACATATTGAAGAGATTTGATTCTAGATCCTATTAGCCAATTAAACTGAATGAGTAAAAGTGAGGCATATTCCCATTTTATGAACAAGAAATTAAAATTAAAGGCAGATACATTGGCTATGACTTCTAGGATAGAAAGTAGCTTGTTTATTCTAACAGGTGAGTGATTCAGATGTACAAATCCATCTGTAAAAACAAAATTTGCTGCATACTCTAAATTGTTTTTGGTAACATTTATCTTGCTGAAAGATTCATAGTAATTTGATTTTACAATTAGCACATAGTTTATTTTGTATCTAGAATGTACCAGTTTTTTAAAAAGGTATTACACTTAATATAATTTTTTTTTTTTTTTGGTCTTTTTGTCTGTTGTTGTTGTTGATGTTGTTGCTGTTGTTGTTGCTATTTCTTGGGCCGCTCCTGCGGCATATGGAGGTTCCCAGGCCAGGGGTCCAATCGGAGCTGTAGCCACCGGCCTCCGCCAGAGCCACAGCAACGCGGGATCCGAGCCGCGTCTGCAACCTACACCACAGCTCAAGGCAACGCCGGATCGTTAACCCACTGAGCAAGGGCAGGGACCGAACCCGCAACCTCATGGTTCCTAGTCGGATTCGTTAACCACTGCGCCACGACGGGAACTCCTACACTTAATATAATTTTACTAATTATGTGTTATTATTCACATGCTGTATATCGCAGTAGGAAAAAAAATATACTTCTTGATGTCAGACATTGCTAGGTGGGAACACTGTTATGTTAATTAATTCTTTTATTGACCATTGGTTACTTTATTTAGATGCTCCCCTATTTCTTTATTTGCAAAATTCACTCTCAGAAGAGCATGATAAAAGCTAAATAAATTAGGAGTCCCTTGTGGCACACCAGGTTGAGGATCCAGAGTGATCATTGTTGCAGCTTAGGTTCATACTGTGGCACGGCTTTGATCCCTGACCTGGAATTTCCCTATGCCATGAGTGCAGCTCAAAAAATAATGCTAAATAACATAAAGGGTAGAATCTAGCATTCACTTTCTCTTCTTTGTTGAAATTGCCATAAATGAATAAAACGAGGATAAATTTTTCCAAATGGTCTTCTCCAACTAATATAATCGATGCTATTTTTTTTTTCATGCAACAGTTACTATTCAAATTAGAGCCTAAGGTCCTTGAATGATGAAATCAAGCTTTTGTTTACATCTTTAAGGACATCATCAGCTGAATCAATATACTAGAGCAGAAAATACTGCCAATTATAAACCAATATTTCAAGTCCCTCAAAAGGCTGATAAACCATACATTCAGAAATAGAATAAGACTGTAGAGCATACTGACAAATATATTGTTAAAAAAAAGACAAAAGGAGTTTCAAATCCTAGCCTGGGAACTTCCATATGCTGTAGGTGTGGCCCTGGAAAAGCAAGCAAACAAACATACAATAAAGATGGATAAAACGATGATAGTGAAGTTATCCAACCATTCTATTCCTTATTTACATGACCAATACATTAGAGACAACTCTATTTATAGTATCTATCTCATGAGGTTGTTATGGTAATAAATGTGACAAGAAAATAAATTAATAATTTTTATAAGGCAAACTGATAAGAATATTTATATTTCTATTGTTTATTTTTGTTATTATTATCTAGAGTCTTTGACAATAATCACAGAGAGAAACTATTTTGATGGAAAAATTGAGAGGTTACAGGAAGGCTTGCTGTATTTGGTGTTCATGGAACTTGAGTTTAAATTAGGGAAAGCAGTCAAGCGTAGGGTGCAAGGACAAGAGCAGAGAAGCACATTCCCTGTTATACACAGAGATGATGTTTTGTTTTTTTTTGTTTTGTTTTGTTTTCCCTTGGCAAGAAATAAAGAGGAGAAAGTATGAAGGGCTTCTGATGAGCCATGTTTTTCTCTGTAAGGAATCTGGAGTTTCACATTTTTATATATACATAAAAGAATGAAAGAAATTCACAGAAAAGTAAGTAAAAATACTCTCCCTGTCCTCCAAGGTTGTTCACTATTCATGTATGTATCCTTGAAAAGGTAATTCAGAACAAAGGGCAGTCAGTGGCACTGTGGAGAAATGCCAAAGATGAGTAGAGATTTTTCTCTCAACAGATATATCAGATGCAAGTCTCATAAATCCTGGCAGGATGCCCTTTGAGTCAGGATGTCCTGGTTAGAGGCATAAGAGTCTCTGTAAATCTGATAAATATTTTGGCCATGATGTGTGTATAAATGTTGCAATACAAGTTTTTTTTTTTTTTTGGTTTGTTTGTTTGTTTCTTTTTTTGGTAATGATTTGATCAGAGTCTAGTAGAGATGTCTGAATAATTTGGCTTCATTCTGGTCTCTGCAGGGTGCAGAACTCTCAATATCTGCTCTCTTCCATTTCACCATGGTTGTGGAGTCATATTGGCCCTTACATATCAGTCATTACAGCAGGCCATGTAGAAAGCCAGATGTCACTCAGCTCAGTACCCACAGAGCTTGGAAAATGACTGAGGCTTGGGACCACTATTGTCCTTAAAGCCAGGAAATGGCCACTAGGTCCAACAGTGAGAGCCCTCTTCAATTTTTTGTATGTCCTCATCTGTTTCTGGGACCTGCCCAGGCTAGCAGTGCCATTAGGACAGGAAATTCTGAGACCAGACTTCATCCTTTATGGATGCCAGACAGAAAATTCACCTACTCAAAGTTATCTAGCTAAAATCAGCCAGGATCCACAGTACTACCTTCGTGTGGCCCAAGACCAGACTGTGACTGATATGGGGACTGGTTCCTTCTTCTCCACTGGGAAATTCTCTGACCTTCTACCATGAATGCGGGACCATTCAGATGCTCCCAGAATCTCCACTACTCATCTTTGTTCTTGTTCTAAGGCCAGTAACTAGGCCCAGCTTCCAAGCAGATGGCTTGATGTTCAAATATCTCCTGCTGGCTTGTGTGGTAGTTTTTCAAGGCAGCAAGTGATTGGACTGGTAGAATAGCACAGATTCCTATATTTGGAGAACTTGGATCATTTGTACAGTCAAGATCCTTTTTTATTTTTTAAAAAAAGTTTCTCAGAGCCTTGACAGCAAACTAGATCAACCCTTGTAGGTGGGTGTCCATGTCACAGTACCTATGGATGGCTTCTATTTCTGATACCAAGGCCAGTTAATTAAGTATCCATCATGCTAGAACTGTGATAATAGACAAGGGACATTAGCTGAACTTGACCATGTATTTTGTTAACTTTGTTGTTTAACATCTCTTCAATGATGGATACTCTCTGATGAGTGTTAATATCCTGTGCCTATCCACATGATTCTACTGCTTAAGATTTTAAGCTCAGCTCACTTGCCCTTCAACATAAATTATACGACAAAACACATTAACTAAAACTCTGCTCATTGAAAGAATTTTTTCCTTCACTTAAGTCTTTCAAGTCTACCTTCACATGAGAGTTTAGTGCAGCTGCTATCTCTCTTTTGTTTGCAACTTCATAACAGGCTAAATCTTATGGAAAACAAGTTGAGCTACCCCCCCACATCACTTCTTAATGCAAAATATCTCATGTAACTCTTCTTAGATGTAGCCTGAGGGCGTTGTGGGTGATGGGAATTCTAAGCCTCTTCAGAAGATCCATAATGCTACAAGTAAGAAGCCTCTTTCAGGAAGAGACCAAATGCAGAACACTATCAGGAAAATGTGGTCTAAAGTTGAAGCTAGGAATGTAGGACTTAAATTTAGTCTTAAGGCTACAGGGAGAAAAATCTAATGCAGTGACTTAGAGGAAGGATCAGTCAAAAACAAGATTTTCCTATTTAAGGTTGTCCTTAAAAATGTTGTAGTTCAGCAGCCTCAGTGTAAGTCCAAAGAAGCCTGGGAATATCTTTTTGTTTGCCTATGCATTTTGCTTAATTTGTGGAACTCCAGTAAGATTCATAGAAGACCTATACATCTTAAGATAATATTATGGGCAGAAAAACTAGCTGCTTGAACAGAAAAAGGCAGGAGGAAAGAAACAGTAGAAGCATAGAATAAACAAACAAAACAAATAAGATGTTTGAACTCCAACATTTCCATGGGCATAAAATATCCTGACAAATACACAGGCTACATTTAATTTATAGGAAAGATTATAGAAAAAGGGTTCAGAGGGTAAAGCTAAGAGCTGTGAAAAAAATATATCTTGGCCTTATATCTGAAACAAGGAATGTCCACATGTGCATGCTAGATTTCAAGATTGGTATGAAATTCCATTTGTCTCCTATTATGAAATGACTGTCACTAGTAGTTATCTTCAGCTTGTACACCATTGTATGTTGAAGTTGGACTAGATATGACTTATTTCTTTATATTACAAACAATCTTATCTGAGGAATTCTTCTGTACCAGAGGAACAAATTTTGAATAATTTTTAGTCTTGAACCTGGACCTGATTTAGATGATGAAATGTCAAACTTTAAATGTGTGGTGTAAAAGAATGTGAATATTAATATTAGAGATATTATATCAAGTGTACTTTTGATTTTGGAGAACTATAAATAACTTTTCATTAAAATGAGTATTGGAGATTTAACTTATATTCACAAATACTTATGACATTCCTCCTTCAAAAGTGTGAACTTAATCATTCTAACCTTGATTGCAAACTGAATGTGGTCACCCATTTCTAATCGATAGAATGTGGTAGAATTGATGGTGCATGATTTACAATTCTCAGTCATAAAAAGAATCAACACTCTGTCTTGCTGTCTCTTACATCACTTGTACTGGGGCAAGAATGCTGTCATATTCTGAGGAAACCTAAGCAGCCAGCCCATTGAGATGCCTATATGGAAACAAATGAGGGCTTCCTGTGAACTACCAGCACTAATTTTCTTTCTAGTCATGTGAGTGAGCCTCCTTTCCAAGCCAAGCTTATGAATTAAACAGCTTCAGAAGACATCTTGATTACAGCATAAAGAGTGTTCTGAGCCAGAAATATGCAGCCTAGACATTCCTGCATTATTGACACACAGAATGTGGGGATTATAAACATTTATTTTTTGTTCTCTGAGTTTTGAGGTAATTTGTTCCATAGCAACACATAACTAAAACACCAAGTTTCACTTAAGTATTTGCACATTGGTAAAGATAAATACACAGACATTTTAAGAACTGTAGGCCATCTGACCTTATGTTGATACTTAGAAACCCATGCATCAACGTAATTCATTTTTTTAGAACTGAGACACCTATAAACATGGTGACAAATGAATCCTGGTTAAAGTCTGCTGCAAATCATGGTCATTTCCCTGAACTTCAGATATATTTGAAGTTGACCTATGTGGTTATTGATGTGCCCTGCACATTGGCTCCCAGGTTTATAATATTCTTACATTATAATCACTTGCTCTCTTAATAAGAAAGGACAAGTGAAAGCCTCTGAAACTGTTCATTCGACTTGGTAAAAAATATTACTATGTGTACTTGCATCCAAGGGAGATCATGAAAATTACATATCAGAACAGCAGTCTCTATCATATCTTCATTTACATCATCAGCCTGGACTCATATAACCTAAATGGATCTTTATGGATGATCATAGACTACTACCAGATTAATCAAACATAGTATACAGTGTTTATCTTTCTCTTATTTCACTTAGCATAATGTCCTTAAAGTTCATCCATGTTGCTGCAAAAGGCAAAATTCATTCTTTTCATGGATGAATACTATTACATACTACTCATTTTCAATATTCATGAGCCTGTTGATGGACTCTCAGGCTGCTTCTATATCTTGACAATTGTACATAATATTGCTATGAAAATTGGGATGAAGTTATCTTTTCAAATTATTTTTTGGATCTATCTCCTAAAGCAAAGGAAATAACAGCAAAAATAAACAAATCTAACTTAATTAAATTTAAAAGCCTTTAACAGCAAAAGAGACCATCAACAAAGTGAAAAGATAACCTACTTGAGAGAACATATTTGCAAATGATATGACTGATAAAGGGTTAATATCCCATATCCAACAGCTCATACAACACTCAACCACAAAAAAAAAAAAAAATGAAAAAAAAATGGGCAGAAGAACTCAATAGACATTTTTCAAAAGAGGAAATGCAGATGGCCAATGGGCACATAATAAGACGATCAAGATCACTAATCCACAGGAAAATGCCAATTAAAAAACACAATGAAGTATTACCTCATATCTGTTAGAATAGCCATCACCAAAAAAACACAAATAAATATTGATGAGGACGTGGAGAAAGGGAGGGGCAAGAGAGGCAGGCACACTCAATGTAACTTTATGGAAATACATTGTAATTTCTGTATGACTGTTTACTTTTCCATTTATTTAAAGTACTTCTGTATGATGCCAATCATTCTTCCACTGTTCACTTTAGTTACAGTGCCTGTGTCATAAAAGGGTCCATGTCATAAAAGAAGTCAAAAGTAGTCGTGAATAATCAGAAATCTTCTGACCAATTGTCTAGTGTCAATTTGTTTTCTGTCACTGTTCCTTCTATATCTTCTTTCTTATCATCTGACACTGGTCTGGAAAACCTCATCTCCATCAAGTTAATTCCTCTGTTGTGAGGTCTATTAAATCCTATATTTCTCTAAGATCCATATCTTAAAACCTTTCCCTGCTTACCTTTTTCTTGCCACAATCTCTCTTATGAGTTCTTTGATTGGCTTTGTTGTAAATTCTGTGAAGTCATGCATATAATCTGGATACAGTTCCCTCCTGCAAGTATTTATTGTTTTAAGCACTGGCTTTCATGGCTTTTATATTACAATGGCATAATCAGTGGTGTAATCCTTCCAAACTGTCATGATATCCTCTCTATCAGCGTTCTCTTCCATAGCATTGACCATTTTTTTCATAGAAAACCATGCATAATAAACCTTTAAATACCTAAAGACTCACTGATCTGGTTGACTAAGCCTATCCATTCCTGCCTTAAATACTGGTGCTTCCTTCTCCATACTAATTACTAAATGTCTTTGTGGCATTGTTTTTCTAGAAGAAAGCACTTCTGTCTGCATTTAAAATCTGTTCAGACATACTCTTTTTCCTCAATTATTTTCTTAATGGGAACTCATATGCCGCTTTGTGGTTGGAAGAAACTTTTACTTACATTGTATAAGTTACAAGGCTCTGTACTTTATCTGCAAATCTCTCAAAATTTTTCAATGAATTTATTGAAAGAAATCCCTGTGTGAGTAGGCCTGCACCATTCAGACCCATGACATATACTTTTTCAACTCTCTGTGTGTGTATGTATTTGTGTATGTGTATGTATATAAAATGTGCTATACATACATACTACATATAACACATTTTTTCCAAATTTGTTGAGTTATAATCGGCATACTATAGTGTAATGATTTGATATACATAAATATTAAAAAATGGTTGCCACAATAAGTTTAGCCTACCCATCTCCTCATAAGGTTACATATATTTTGTGTGTGGTGAGAACTTTTAAGGTCTTCTCTCTTTGCAACCTTCAAGTATACAATACTATATTGTTAACTATTGTCACCATGCTGTATACTATACCCCCAGAACTTATTCATCTTGTAAGTGAAAGTTCATACCATTTGAATAATTTCACCCATTTCCCCCAGAATCTACTTAAACATATTTATGTATGTACAGAGAGGACTGCAAGGAGAGATTCTGAATGTGAATTAGACATGGCATAATTCAAGTTTGACAAATTGTGTGACACTTGACTGGATAAAAGGCACATATAGGAGGATTGCAACATTTTTTTCAAGATAAAAAAATAGGGGAAGGATTAAGATGGCGGAATAGAAGGACTGGAGCTCAACTTCTCTCCTAAAAACAACAGAATTCACAACTAAAGACTGAGCACTCTTCACTAAAATGGACCGGAAACCTTAAAAAAGATACCCAACTCCAGAGGAAAAAGAGGAGGCCACATCAAGAGGGAGGAGGGCCGATTTTATGATATAAATAACCCCATACCTCTGGAGTTGGAAGCTCCACAGACTGAAAACTAACTGGTTCACAGAGACTCATCTACAAGAGTGAGAGATTTGAGCCCCACATCAAACTCTCACGTGTGGGGATCTGGCACGGGGAGAAAGAGCCCCAGAGCATTTGGCATTGAAGGCCAGTGGGACTTGTGCTCAAGAGCTCCACAGGACTGGGGGAAACAGAGACCCCATTCTTAAAAGGCGCACACAGACTTTCATGTGCACTGAGTCCCAGGGCAAAGCAAAGGCTCCAAGGGAATCTGGGTCAAACCTGACTGCAGTTCTTGGAGGACATCCTGGGAAAACAGGTGTGAACGTGGCTTGTTGTGAGGGAAGGACATTGAAAGCAAAGCTCTCCAGAATATTCAGCAGCATGCCTTTCTCTGGAGGTGGCCATTTTGGGAAAATCTGGCCCCACCCATCAGCCAGCTGCTGAGGAGCCCCAGGGTAAACAACAATCCAGGTGGGATCACAGCCTTGCCCCTCAGTAAACAGGCTGCCTAAATACAGCCCAGGCACACAGCTGCCTCTAATCCCATCTAGAGACTAAGCCCCACCCACCAGAGGGATAAGAATCAGCTCCTCCTACCAGGGGGCAGGCATCAGCCCCTCCCATCAGGACACCTACACCAAGCCCCTATACTAATGTCAGCCACAGGGGGGCATACATCAGAAGTAGGAGAGGCTACAACTCTATTATCTATAAAAAGATCACCACACCAAAAACCTATAAAGATGAAAAGACAGAGAACTATAACTCAGATGAGGGAGAAAGGAAAAAAAGCAGAAAAACAGCTAAGCCATGAGGAAATTCTCAGCTTCCAGGAAAACGACTTTAGACTGTTGATGCTGAAGATGATGCAAGACATTGGAAATAAACTGGAGGCAAAGATGGATAACTTACAGGAAACACTGAGCAAAGAGATACATGATAAAAAACTTAAACAAGAAGAGATGCAAAATACAATAACTGAAATAAAAAATTCACTAGAGGCAGCTAACAGCAGAATACAGGAGGCAGAAGAACGAATAAGCGAGGTGGAGGACAGATTAGTGGAAATTACGGGTGCAGAACCGAAAAGAGAAAAAAGGTTGAAAACAAATGAAGAGAGTCTCAGAGAACTCTGGGACAACGTGAAATGCACCAACATCTGTATTATAGGGGTGCCAGAAGGAGAAGAGAGAGAGAGGGGACAGAAAAAATATTCCAAGAGATAATAGCGAAAAACTTCCCTAACATGGAAGTTTTTCACTCACTTAAATCCAAGAAGCACAACAAGTACCATATAAAATAAACCCAAGGAGGAACACCCTGAGACACATACTAATCAAATTGACCAAAATTAAAGACAAGAGAAAATCTTGAAAGCAGCTAGGGAAAAGAAACAAATAACATACAAGGGAACCCCGATAAGGCTATTAGCAAATTTTACAACAGAAACTCTGCAGGCCAGAAGGGAGTGGCATGATATACTCAACGTGATGAAAGGAAAAAAACCTCCAACCAAGATTTCCTTACCCAGTAAGGCTCTCATTTAGATTTGAAGGAGAATTCAAAAGCTTCACAGACAAGCAAAAGTTGTGAGAATTCAGCAACACTAAACCAGCCTTACAACAAAGACTAAAGGAACTTCTATAGGCAGAAAAGAACAAGAGAAGAAGGAAAGGAAAAAGAGCAGCAAAAGCAGATCCAAAGTAATGAATAAAATGGCAATAAGAACATACATATCAATAATTACTTTAAATGTGAATGGACTAAACGTCCTAGCCAAAAGATATAAACTGACTGAATGGATACAAAAACAAGACCTATATATATGCTCTCTTCAAGAGACCCACGTCACTTCTAGGGACACATACAAATTGAAAGTAAGAGGATGGAAGAAAATATTCCATGCAAACGGGGATCAAAAGAAAGCAGGAGTAGCAATACTCATATCAGACAAAATAGACTTTGAAATGAAGAATATTTTAAGGGACAAAGAAGGACATTACATAATGATCAAAGGATCAATCCAAGAAGATGATATAACAATTTCAAATATCTGTGCACCCAACACAGGTTCACCACAATATATAAGGCAACTGGTACAACCTTAAAAGGAGAAATCGACAGTAACATAATCATAGTGGGGGACATTAACACCCCACTTACAGCAATGGCCAGATCAACCAGACAGAAAATCAATAAGGAAACACAGGCCCTGAATGAAACATTAGACCAGAATGACTTAATAGGTATTTATAGGACATTCCATCCAAAAGCAACAGAATACACATTCTTCCCAAGTGCACCTGGAACATTCTCTAAGATTGGGCACATCCTGGGCTACAAATCCAACCTCAGTAGCTTTAAGAAAATTGAAGTCATATCAAGCATCTTTTCCGACCACAACGCTATATGACTGGAAATCAACAACAAGAAAAAATCTGCAAAAAACACAAACACGTGGAGACTCAACAACATGCTACTAAACAACCAATGGATCACTGAAGAAATCAAAGAGGAAATTAAAAAATACCTAGCAGCAAATGATAACGAAGATACAACACTCCAAAACCTATGGGATGCAGCAAAAGCCATTCTAAGAGGAAAGTTTATATCAATACAAGCCCACCTCAGGAAACAAGAAAAAGATCAAATAAACAAGCTAACTTTACATCTAAAGCAGCTTGAGATAGAAGAACAGACAAGACCTAAAGTTAGTAGAAGAAAAGAAATCATAAAGATCAGAGCAGAAATCAATGAAATAGAAAAAAAGAAAACCAATGAAATGAAAAGCTGGTTCTTTTAAAAGATCACGAAAATTGATAAACCCTTAGCCAGACTTCTCAAGAAAAAAAGAGAGAGGACTCAAATCAATAAAATTAGAAATGAAAAGGGAGAAGTAACAACAGACATCACAGAAATACAAAGGATCATAAGAGACTACTCTATGCAACTATATGCCAATAAAACAGAAAACCTAGGAAAAATGGACAAATTCTTAGAAAATTACAATCTTCCAAGACTAAACCAAGATGAAATAGAAAAGATGAATGGACCCATCACAAGAACTGAAATTGAAGCTGTGATTAAAAAACTTCCAACAAGGAGTTCCGGTCGTGGCGCAGTGGTTAACGAATCCGACTAGGAACCATGAGGTTGCGGGTTCGATCCCTGCCCTTTCTCAGTGGGTTAACGATCCGGCGTTGCCGTGAGCTGTGGTGTAGGTTGCAGACATGGCTCGGATCCTGCGTTGCTGTGGCTCTGGCGTAGGCCTGTGGCTACAGCTCCGATTCAACCCCTAGCCTGAGAACCTCCATATGCCGTGGGAGCGGCCCAAGAAATAGCAACAACAACAACAAAAGACAAAAAGACAAAAAAAAAAAAACAAAAAAAAAAAAACAAAAAACAAACTTCCAACAAACAAAAGTCCAGGACCAGATGGCTTCACAGGCCAATTCTATCAAACATTTAGAGAAGAGCTAACACCTCTCCTTCTGAAACTATTTCAAAAAATTGCAGAAGAAGGGATACTCCCAAACTCATTCTATGATGCCACCATCACCCTGGTACCAAAACCAAACAATGATACCACAAAGAAAGAAAACTACAGGCCAATTTCACTGATGAACATTGATGCAAAAATCCTCAACAAAATACTAGCAAACTGCATCCAACAATACATTAAAAGGGTTGTACATCATGATCAAGTGGGATTTATCTCAGGGATGCAAGGGTTCTTCAATATCCACAAATCTATCAGTATGATACACCACATTACCAAACTGAATAATCAAAACCGTATGATCTTCTCAATAGACATGGAAAAAGCCTTTGACAAAATCCAACATCCATTTCTGATAAAAACCCTTCAGAAAGTGGGCATAACGGGAAACTACCTCAACATGATAAAGGCTATATGTGACAAACCCACAGCTAACATCATTCTCAATGGTGAAAAGCTGTAAGAATTCCCACTGAGATCAGGAACAAGACAAGGATGTCTGCTCTCACCACTACTCTTGAACATAGTTCTGGAAGTCCTAGCCACAGCAATCAGAGAAGTAAAAGAAATAAAAAGAATCCGAATTAGAAAGGATGAACTAAAACTATCGCTATTTGCAGATGACATGATACTATACTTAGAGAATCCTAAAGACTCTACCAGAAAACTGTTAGAGCTCATCCACAAATTTGGCAAAGTTGCAGGATACAAAATCAATACACAGAAATCAACAGCATTTCTATAAACTAACAATGAAAAAGCAGAAAAGAAAATTAGGGAAGCAATTCCATTTACCATCACATCCAAAAGAATAAAATACCTAGGAGTAAACCTACCTAAAGAGACAAAAGACCTATACTCTGAAAACTACAAGCCACTGATGAAAGAAATCAAAGATGACACAAATAGATTGAAAGACATACTATGCTCGTCGATTGGAAGAGTTAATATTATCAAAATGACTATACTACCCAAGGCAATCTACAGAGTCAATGCAATCCCTATCAAATTACCAAGGACATTTTTCACAGAACTCAAAACAAAATATTTTAAAGTTTGTTTGGAAGCACAAAAGACCCAGAATAGCCAAAGACATCCTGAAAAAGAAAAATGGAGCTAGAGGAATCAGGCTCCCGGACTTCAGACTATACTACAAAGCAATAGTCGTCAAAACTGCATGGTACTGGCACAAAGACAGAAATATAATTCAGTGGAACAGGATAGAAAGCCCAGAATTCAACCCAAGCACCTACAGCCAACTAATCTATGACAAAGGAGGCAAGAATATACAATGGAGAAAAGACAGCTTGTTCAATAAGTGGTGCTGGGAAAACTGGACAGCCACATGGAAAAGAATGAAATTAGAACACTCCCTAACACCATACACACAAATAAACTCCAAATGGATTAAAGACCTAGATATAAGACCAGACACTATCAAACTCCTAGAGGAAAGCATAGGCACTCTCTGACATAAATGACAGCAACATCTTCTCAGATCCACCTATCAGAGTATTGACAATAAAAACAAAAATAAACAAATGGGACCTACCCAAACTTCAAAGTTTCTGCACAGCAAAGGAAACTCTAAACAACACAAAAAGACAACCCACAGAATCGGAGAAAATCTTTGCAAGTGAATCGACTGACAAGGGATTAATCTCCAAAATTTATAAACACCTTCTGCAGCTCCATACCAAAAAAACAAACAACCCCATCACAAAATGGGCAGGAGATCTAAACAGACAGTTCTCCAAAGAAGACATACAGATGGCCAAGAAACACATAAAAAGATTTTCAATGTCACTCGTTATTAGAGAGATGCAAATCAAAACCACAATGAGGTACCATCTTACACCAGCCAGAATGGCCGTCATCCAAAAGTCTATAAACAATACATGCTGGAGAGGGTGTGGAGAAAAAGGAACCCTAGTACACTGTTGGTGGGATTGTAAATGGGTGCAACCACTGTGGAAAGCAGTGTGGAGAGTCCTCAGAAAACTAAACATAGAACTACCATTGGATCCAGCAATCCTACTCCTGGGCATCTATCCAGAGAAAACCATGACTCGCAAAGACACATGTACTCCAGTGTTCATTGCAGCACTATTTACAATATCCAAGACATGGAAACAACCCAAATGTCCATTGACAGAGGAGTGGATCCAGAAGAAGTGCTAAATATACACAATGGAATATTACTCAGCCATTAAAAAGAATGAAATACCAGCATTTTTAGCAACATGGATGGACCTAGAAACTATCATGCTAAGTGAAGTCAGCCATACAATGAGACACCAACATCCAGTGCTTTCACTGACATGTGGAATCTGAAGGAAGGACAGACAGAGCTTTTTTGCAGAACAGATGCTGACTCACAGACATTGAAATACTTATGGTCTCTGGAGGAGACAGTTTGGGGGGTGGGGGGATGTGCCTGGGCTGTGGGATGGAAATTCTGTGAAATCAGATTTTTATGATCACTATACAACTACAGATGTGATGAATTCATTTGAGTAATAAAAAAAAAGGAAAAAAAATAAGGGGATTTGTTATTTGCTTGACTGATTATCTTGGATGATTGCTAAAATTTATGAGTCCAAATGGCAGGTGGTCTGACTTTAAAAGTTCTTATGGAGATTACTTTACCTGTGTACTTAGTGTAAGACTGTGATTATTGTAATGGTGGTGGGAGATTTTAGGGTACATTCAGATACAGAACACCAGATGAATACACATTATATATTGGACACTTTTTTTGCACTACTTTTGAAACATTCTGAAACTTACTTGACTCAATAATTGCTAGTGATATATTTTTATTTATCATCATCTATATGTGTGATAAACATTAAGAAAGCAGAGCAATTTGAAAAAATTCTGTATAGGTCTTATTCTGAGGTACCATAAAATGGCCATCATTATTGCAGCCTACAACAATGATTTAAAATTTAAAACACCTTAAATTATTTAGGTCCAAATTATCTATTATTGTCTTCAGATATAAGTTTACAAAGATTTCTTAAAGTGTTGTGCTCTGAAAAGGAAACAAGTGACATTCATAATTACCTTGATGCTGAGTTTTTTTCTTTCTTCACATCTACCTTTGTGAACATATTTAGTGCACATAAATATAGCTTTATCAATTTCATAAATGTTTTATGAAAGAAATGCAAAGATGACAACCTATCTATGAATAATTTTGACCTTTTGTTTACTTAGGAAAAATTGTTAAAAACCAAATAAATATTTGTAAAGAGTATATGGTTCAATTATTTATCAACAGAGAGACTATTCTTTTTATGATAATTCCATCTTCACTAACATCTCAATTTTTAAATTCAGATAAATATTCTTGGTTATCATTCATTACAGTAAGGCTTATTTTTATACTACATACCAATTTATATAAGTGGTAGTTGTTTCCAAAACTAAATTTCCAAAACCATAATATTTTGTCAACATTCTTAATATCCTTGAGTTTATTTCAAATATAAACATCTTAAGACGATTAAAAATAAAACTATGAAAATTTTAATAAATTAATTAAGAATACAAAAAATCTAACCAAATTAAAACAAAATGTAGAGACTGTTAGGGGAATGGGAGATGACATTTATGGAAGTCTTCATTTAGCTTTGCTTTTCTTTTTAATTTTCTCCCTGGTGTTGCCACTTAAGCGCAAATGAACTATATTGATTATAAGAATGTATATCTTGTGCTCAACTGTTGTTACACAATTTATGAGTGGATAATTCCCAGGATATGGTATTTATTCTTGCTGAGTTGCAGAATATAACAGCATGATGCAAAATATATCTCAGTAAATTATGAAATATGCATATTTAGCTTTTTTGGAAGTTTTCCATATGAAAGTTTTACATGAGTCTGGGAGGAAGTATTTTCATTGCTCAGGAGGTTGTGATCACAGCTGCTTTGCAGTAGAGTAATAGCCAAATTAGCAGTTTTTTTTCTCGGCTACAAGCAGCAGCATCACCAGTTTGTGATCAACACATTGATTGGACCATGAGTTATAGTGTGGACAAAGTAATTGGCATTTGCACTCTATAAATCATCCATAGATGCCAAGGTATTAAGATAAAAAAAATTTTGTTTTTGCCCGTTATAATATGCTAAACATTTTATCTTTGTTTTAAAGTGGTACATTTTTTGTTATTTTTGTTTTTCTGTAGCTTTGACTTTGCTGATTTGGGGCAGTTATTCAAAGACACTTAAAAATCTGCTGATGTCCCACACTAAATGCTAGTAGGAAAATGTAACTAAAGGATAATACATTACCACCATTCTGTATTTTTGGTGTTTTTCATGAAACAAGGATGGTATTTTGATAAAAGCCAATCTTCTGTTTCTATTTATTTTCTTTCATTTGATGATTTTTCTAAAAATGCATTACAGAAAGAGGGTATCTAGAAACTAGTTCCTCAAATATCAATCTTGTATTCAGTGAAGTCCAGATTAAGTTTATTATAGTGTTACATCAATCAGGGCATGTCTAATGCTAAAATGTTGTGAACACCCACTGGCAAAACTCAGGCCAGGTGCCTTATGTGCAGTCTTATTTTTATCATAATCGTCAAGAATCTTATTTTCTCAATTTAATGATAAAGTATACTTCTGTAAAGAGATTCTATACCTGATTAAATATTTCTTGTCTGCTATCTGTTTTTTGGTAATTTTGTAATTTAAAGCATTTTATTTGTTCTAAAAGTCCAAGTTCTCTCATTTAATTCAATAAAATTGGTTTGTTTTCTCTAAGTTTTTTGTGGTCAAAATTGCCACTATGTAATTGCTGAATTGCTGACACAAAAGAGTTTCTTAAGATGTTTATATTTTATCTAAATAGTTTATCTAAAGCATTTACCTAATTTACCTATGTTTTTTTTTTTTTAAGAGGTGCACCTATGGCATATGGAAATTCCCAGGCTAGGGGTAAGAACTACAGCTGCCAGCCTACTCCACAGCCACAGCAATGTGGGATTCAAGCTGCAACTGTGACCTACACCATAGTTCATGGTAATGCTGCATCCCTGACCCAGGGACTGAAGTGCTTCCTCATGGATACTAGTCAGATTCATTTCTGATGAGCCATGATGGGAATTCCCTATCTATGTGTTGTTTATTTTTTGCCTCTGGTTAATCTGTCTAGAGATTTTATCTATATTTTATGAACTTCCAATATATTGGGTCATTTGCTTTGCATATATATGTATACACACACACACACACACACAAATGATTGTATGATTTGCATTAAAGCAGATTTCTAGAAAATATTCATCTAACATAACTGAAATTTTATGTCCATTGAATAGCAACTTGTATTTCCACCACCTCTTAACCCCTAGTAACCATTATTGTATATTCTACTTCTACGAGTTTTACTATTTTAGATAAGTCATGAAGTATTTATCCTTCTGTAAATGGTTTGTTTCATTCAGAAAAATATCCTCCAAGTTCATCCATATTGTCACAAATGACAGGATGTCTTTTTTAAAAAATAAAACTGAGTAAGAGTGGGATCAAGATGGCAGAAAGTTAAGACATGGTGCTCACCTTCTCCCACAAACATATCCAAAAAAAAAAAAATGTGCATGTAGAACAATTGACACAGACTATCTGAACACTGGCAGAAGAACTTAAAACTCCAAAAAGGGCAAGAAACCCTCCACATAACTGGATAAAGTAAAAGAAAAAAAAAATAGAGAGTGAGAGAGAGAGAGGAAAGGGAAAAGGAATCAGGACAAGACCAGCACTCCTGAGAGGGAGCTGTAAAAGAGGAAAAGAACCCAAAGACTGGAAGGAAAACTAAATATCAATTGGGTTGAAGGAGGAATATCAAAGCTGGAAGAAAATCACAGCAGCCAGATTTACAAGTATAAAGCAGAAAGAAAGTCACACAGCCCATCAGTACCACTGGTTTTAGACACAACATCCTGAAACAGGTATGGGACAGGCACTGAGACTCAAGTTTTAGAGGTCAGTTATGGGAAGAGAACTAGGATTGACTGTGTGGAGACAGCTGATGGGCTATGGAGAGAGGTGCTATGGGCTGGGGAATGGAGGGCCATAGCCAAGAGAGTATGGGAGAAGACTGGCCCTGCAGGAGAGGCAAGGCTCATTGTTGGGAAGGGCAAGAGGAGGAAGGGTGGGACTGCATAGGAATATATTTCTCTGAAGACTCTTGGGTGGGGTGCATCCTGTGTGGGCTATGGGTGATGGGGGAACACTGCCACAGCCATCTCAGACACAAGAGATGGGCATGGATACCAGTACTAGGGACCATGAACAGTCACTCCCATGGCACCAGTCACCACTGGGGTTTCTGAAGAAGAGGGCACTATATCTGAGCACCACCCACTCCCCTCACTCTCCTGGGAATGCACATGCCCTGCTGTTACTGCTGCCAAAGGCTCTGGGCATCACCTAAACCTCCCTGACGGTCACTGCCACTTCTCAGGGCTCTGCAACTAGGAGCAGCTGTGCCACCTTCCCACAGGTCCTCACTGCTGTCAAGGGCCCATGAACGAGGTGCTGGATACGGGCCTTTCCAACTGCCTCCATCTTCATTGAAACAAGTGCAAGTCTTACACCAGCAGAGGCCCATCATGACAATAACATCCTGGCACACACTGAGGAAAGAGACAGCAAACATCTAACCAAAAATAGCCTTCATGCCAAACATAAATTAGTAAGCCCTCACAAACTATCCAGAGGAGTTCTCACATATAAATATCCCTCTAAGACAACAGTAGTTGTTTTCCCTAAATTCACTTAATTAGAAAAATATAAGCAAAACAAGGGTCAGAAACCACTCACAATGAAAAAAAAAAAAAAAAAAAAAAAAAAAAACAGGGTAATCCCCCTAAAGGAGCAAATAATGAAGCAGGAAACCATAGCATAACAGACACTGAGTTCAAAAAGGAAATAGTGAAAATGCTGAAGTAATTAAGAACAGATATGAATAGTAACACAGATTTCATTAGAAAGGAAGTAGAAAATATAAGGAGGAGCCAAGAAAAATTATTTGCAGAGACACAAGCTGAGTTAAAGGCATTGAAGAGCATACTGAATAATGTAGAGGAATGAATAATGACTTAGAAGATAGAATAATAGAAATCAGCCAAATAGGATGGCAGACAGGAAACCAAATGATAAAACTTAAAAGTAATACAAGAAACCTATGGAATAATATAGAGTGGGCCAATCTATGAAGAGTAAGTATTCCAGAAGGTGAAGAAAAATAAAAGGGGATTGAAAAGGTATTTGAAGAAATTATGGCTGAAAACTTTCCAAATTTAAAGGAAACAGATTTCTAGATGTGGGAATTATGGAGGGCCCCAAACATGTTGAGCTCAAACAGACCCATGCTGAAATATATTATAATAAAAATAGCAAAAGTTAAAGATAAGGAGAGGATTATAAAGGCAGAAAGATGACAGTAGCTTTGTAGTATAGCCTAAAGTCAGGAAACCTGATTCCTCCAGCTCCATTTTCCTCAGAAAACTAAAATAGAACTACCATTTGATCCAGCAATCCCACTCCTATGCATCTATCCAGAGAAAACCATGACTCAAAAAGACACATGTAATCCAATGTTCACTGCAGCATTATATACAATAGCCAAGACATGGAAACAACCTAAATGTTCATCAACAGAGGAGTGGATAAAGAAATTGTGATACATATACACAATGGAATATTACTCAGCCAATAAAAGGAAAGAAACAATGGCATTGCAGCAACATGGATGGACATAGAAATTATCATGCTAAATGAAGTTAGTCAGAAGGTGAAGCACTGCCATCATATGCTGTCATTTACATGTGGCATCTAAAAAAGGACACAATGAACAGATAATCTGCAGAATGATACTGACTCACAGATTTTGAAAAACTTATGGTTTCCAAATGAGACAGGTTGGGGGATGGAGGGATGCATTGAGGGTTTGGGATGGAAACGCTATAAAATTGGGTTGTGATGATCATTGCACAACTGTAAATGTAACAAATTTTTTGAGTAATTTATAAAAGAATTATAGTGTACTAAGAAACAGGTCTTCAGATCAAAATATTATAAAGTATAAAATAAATATCATTGAAAATTAAAAAGACAGAAGAGACATTCTTTTCAAGTGCACATGGAGCATTCTCAAGGACTGACCACATATTAGGGCAAAAAAACTAACCTCAACAAATTTTATAGAAATTATTTCAAGCATCTTCACTTACCACAAATCAATCACAGGAAACCAAATGAGAAAAAATTGATCAAACTGAGACTGAGCAACATACTGGTAAAAAGCCAATGGGTCAAAGCAAAGTTAAAAGGGAAACTAAAAAATGCCTTGAGATAACTGATAATGAAAACACTAACATTCAAAATCTATGAGATGCCACAAAAGCAGTGCTTAGAAGGAAGTTCATAGCAATACAGATCTTGCTCAAAAAAGAAGAAAAATCTCAAATTAACAGCTTAACCTACCAAATAAAATTGTATCCCAAAAAGTTACATACCTAGGAAAAAACTTGAGTAAGGAGGTGAAAGATTTATATGCTGAGAAATATAAAACATTACTCAAGGAAATTAAAGAGGATTCAAAGAAATGGAAAGATATTCCATGCTTTTGGATTGGAAGAATTAATATTGTTAAAAAAAAAAAAAAAAAAAAAAAGAGTTCCCATCGTGGCGCAGTGGTTAACTAATCCGACTAGGAACCATGAGGTTGCGGGTTTGGTCCCTGTCCTTGCTCAGTGGGTTAACGATCCGGCGTTGCCATGAGCTGTGGTGTAGGTTGCAGACGCGGCTCGGATCCCGCGTTGCTGTGGCTCTGGCATAGGCCGGTGGCTACAGCTCCGATTCAACCCCTGGCCTGGGAACCTCCATATGCCGCGGGAGCGGCCCAAGAAATAGCAACAACAACAACAACAAAAGACAAAAAGACAAAAAAAAAAAAAAAAAAGAAAAAAAAATATTGTTAAAATGGTCATACTACCCAAAGCAATCTACAGATTTAATGCAATCCCTACCAAATTACCTACGACATTTTTCACGGAACTTGAATGAACCATCCAAAAATTTATGGGAACCATAAAAGACCCAGAATTGCCAAGCAACATTGAGAAAAAATGAAAAACAAACAAACAATCAGGAGGCATAACTCTCCCAGACTTTATATAATATTACAAAACTAGAGTAATCAAGATAGTGTGGTATTGGTACAAAAACAGGCACATAGATCATTGGAACAGAAGAGCGAACACAGAAATAAATCCAAACATCTGTGGTCAATTAATTAATCTTTGACAGAGGAGGCAAGGACATAAAATGGGAAAATGACTCTTCAGCAAGTGGTGCTGGGAAAACTGGGCAACTATGAGGAAATAGGTGAAACTAGAACACACTCTCACACCATACACAAAAATAAACTCAAAATGGCTTAAAGAATTGCACATAAGACAAGATAACATCAAACTCCTAGAAAAAAACATAGGCAAACATTCTTTGATCTCAATCATACAAAGTATTCTTAGGTCAGTCTCCTAAGGCAACAGAAATTAAAAAAAAAAAAAGGGGGGACCTAATCAAACTTATGAGGTTTTGCCCAGCAAAGGAAACCAATTTTTTTTTTTTAAAGATAATCTATGGAGTGGGAGAAAATAGTTGCAAATGATGTAACCAAAATATACAAACAGAGATGTCTAAGACGGTGAGTAGACAGCTCATCTACTCACACAAAGACATTGAAAATACAACTATTTGTGGAACTATTCACACAGAAAATTTGCAAAAAGCTGATAATAGACCTCAAGATTATGATAGAACAAAAAAAAATATTGCAAAACCAGGTAAGACATAAGAAAGAGGAATAACAAGAGAAAAATAATTGAAAGGAAACAAGTGGGGACATGCTCTCCCAGGAGGGAGCTGGAAAGAAGAAAAGCTCCTGTAACCCCCAGGAACTTCCCCCACCAGCAACAAGACCAGTGGAAAACAGAGGAAGAACTCTAGACAAATGGTATTAGGCAGTTAAGAAGGAAACAGTCTTCCACAAAAGGTCAGTGTTACAGGTAACAGGCAACAATAGGTGGGTGCCAGCAGGTGCTGGGAACTAAAATTCTGACCTTAGAGATCAGACCCAAAGAAGGAGCTGGGGGCTGCCTCTGTGGGGAAAAAAATGGGGTAACATGTGGAAATGCCTGGAGGGACTAGACTATAGGGTGACCACAATGCAAAGCATCTAAATGGAGGCAATTCAGTTGGGCTTGGAGAGTAGATACCATTATTTGGGGGTGCTAGTAGGAAGGAGTGGATCCACCACTACAGCTTTGTTTCCTAAGCCCTCTTTCTCATGCTGCAGGACACTGCCTGCCTTAGCTCAGAACAACTTGTGCATGTGCCATAGTGGCTGCCTAGCAATGGCTGGGAAGCAGCACCACCATTAGGGCTACAGACTTCTTGGAGCATGTGGAGTAACTGCCTGGGGGAATAACATAAGTTCCTGGTTCCTGCCAGTGGGGGCCCCTGTGTTAGTGGAGCCCAACTGGAGCCAGAAGAGCTGCCTATGGTGTGCTCATCCCCCAAGAAATTAGGGAAAACGCAGGTGCTTTGGCTTCACCCAGAGACTCTGCAGGGCATGTGACCAGCAGGGCCGCACCAGAAAAGCTGCTGGTGGCAGCACTCACTCCCTATAAAAGCAATGACCTGCTAGAGGAGGGAAAACACAGGAGTCTCAGTTTGGTCCAGAGAGGCAGCTCCCATTCCCATGAGAAGGCCGCCAGTGCCCCCTCCCAGCCAATCAGGGAAAATAGAGTTGCCTCCTCCCAGAGAATTTGCAGACTCTCATGCCAGTGTGGCATTCATTACTGATTCCCTTGAGAGGGCTACCAGTGCCTTCTCCCTGTAGATCAGGGAAAACACAGGCACCTTGGCTCTGCCGAGATAATCTGCAGAAGCACAGGCCAGCAAAGCAGCACCAGAAAATCTGCTGGTGGCAGTGTCCATTTTCACAAGAGGGCTGCTGGTTCCCACTCTCTGACAGAGCTGTTGGCTGCTCAACTGGAGAAAAGCACAAGATACAGGACCCCTGCCAGTGGCCCTGTGAAAGCTCACATCAGTGGCACTCTTTCCACAATAAGAGAGCCAGGGGAGACCCACTAATCCGCATTCCTTTCTGCAGGGCCACAGAGGACAACCCTACCAGCAGCAAGAGAGGGGGAGGGGCCACCAGAATCCCACATCCTGAAGCTATAGAGAGATCCTGTGTGCAAAAATTAGGTAGAAACCCCCCACCCCAGAGACTTTAGTGAGAGATCCCTAGAGTGGCCAAGCAAGGAGAGTGCTGTCAGAACAGTGGAACCTGCTCCTGTATCTTCAGAGAAAGTCATAGAGCCTATCCAGCAAAGAGTTACATGTGAACCACTGTCAACCCTGAGAACTCCAGGACTGGGCACCTGCTTCAACATTTATATTCCTACTGTCAAGGGGATGATAAAAAGACAGGTAGACATTATGAAAAGTCAAAGAAGCAGCTTTCAGACAAAAGAACAAGACAAAAACACACAAAACAACTAAATGAGGAGATAGGCAGTTTACCTGAAAAATAATTCAGAGTAATGATAGTAAAGATGATCTAAGATCTTGATAAAAGAATGGAGACACAGATATAGAACTTAAAAGAAGGAGCTAGAGTTTTTGAAGACTAGAATGAATAGAGCAATAGCTGGAATGAAAAATAATCTAGAAGGAACTAATAGCAGGTTAACGGAGGCAGAAGTACTAATAAGTGAGGTGGAAGACAGAGTGTAGAAATCACTGCTACAGAAAAAAATACAGAAAAAAGAATAAAACTGAGGAGAGTCTAAAAGACATCTGGGATAACATTAAATTACCAACTTTTGCATAATAAGGTGTTCCAAAAGGGGAAGAGAGAGGAAAAGGGCCAGAGAAAATAGCTGAAGAGATTATAACTGAAAATTCTTCAAATATGGGAAAGGAAACACTCACTCAAGTGGAAGAAGCACAGAGAATTCCATGCAAAATAAACCCCAGAAGAAATACAGCAAGACACATTAATCAAACTGACAAAAATTAAGTTCAAAGAAAAAATATTAAGAGCCACAAGGAAGAAGCCACAAATCACATATAAAGCAATTCCCATAAAGACAACAGCTGATCTCTCAGCAGAGAGTCTACAATCCAGAAGGGAACAGCAAAATATATTTGAGGTGATGAAGAAGAGGAACCTAGATCCAAGAATACTCTACTCAACAAAGCTCTCATTCAGATTTGATGGACAGATCAAAAGCTTCACAGACAAGCAAAAGCTAAGAGAATTCAGCACCTCCAAGCCAGCTCTACATCAACTACTAAAGGAACTTCTCTAAGCAGAAAAGGAAAAGCCACAATTATAAACAATAATACTAATAATGAATAAACTCATTGGTAAAGACAGGGATAATTTAAAGGTAGGAAATTATCCATTGACAAATATGATATCTAAACTAGCAAGCAAGAACAACCAAGCCAAACATAACACTAAACATGGACAGCAAATCACAAGAAAAGACAAAAAAAAGAGGAATGGAAGAAAAAAGATCCAAAATAGAAATCCACCCAAATTTCTTAAAGTAAATGAGAATAAATACATAATTATACATAATTACATTGAATGTGAACATATTAAATGCTCCAACTAAAAGAAAAAGTCTAGCTGAACAGATTCAAAAGGAGACCTACATCAGATCTAAGGACACAGACTTAAAGTGAGGGGATAGACTAAAATATTACACTCAAATTATAGAAAAGCAGGAGTAGCAATACCCATATAAGACAAAATAGATTTTAAAATAGAGAAGGGATTTCCTGTCGTGGCGCAGTGGTTAACGAATCCGACTAGGAACCATGACGTTGTGGGTTCCATCCCTGGCCTTGCTCAGTGGGTTAAGGATCCAGAGTTGCCATGAGCTGTGGTGTAGGTTGCAGACATGGCTCAGATCCCACGTTGCTGTGGCTCTGGAGTAGGCCAGCAGCTACAGCTCTGATTCGACCCCTAGCCTGGGAACCTCCATATGCTGCAGGAGTGGCCCGAGAAATGGCAAAAAATGACAAAATAAATAAATAAATAAAATAGAGGAGGTCACAAGAGACAAGGAAAACCATTGCTTAATGATTAAAGGGTCAATCCAAGAAGAAATAACAATTTTAAATACATATGCACCCAAGAGAGGAGCAGCACAATATATAAGGCAACCACTAAAAACCATAAAAGTGGAAAATGAGAGTCACACAATAATAGTGTGGGATTTTTCACCCCACTTACAGCAATGGACAGATCTTATAGACAGAGAATAAACAAGGAAACATAGGCCTTAAATGATACACTAGACCAAATAGACTTAACTGATATCTACAGCACATTTCGCCTCAAAGTAGCAGAACATACTTTCTTTTCAAGTGCACACAGAACATTCTCCAGGATAGATCACATCTTGGGGCACAGATCGAGCCTCAGCAAATTTAAAAAATTGAATTATTTCAAGCATTTTGTCTGATCACAATGCTATGAGAATATAAATCAATTACAAGAAAAAGAAAACAGCAAAATACACAAACTCTTAGAAGCTAAACAATATGCTGCTAAATAATCAATGGATCATTGAAGAAATCAAAGAGGAAAATTAAAAGATACATAGAGACTTATGACAATGAAGATACAACAATCCAAAACCTAGAAGATACAACAATCCAAAACCTATGGGACACCACAAAATAGTTCTGACAGATAAATATATAGAATACAATTTTATCCCAGGAAAGAAGAAAAAATGTAAATAAACAACATACATTTACACCTTAAACATCTAGAGAAGGAAGAATAGAAGAGCCCAAAATTAGTAGAAAGAAAGAAATCATAAAGATTAGAGCAGAAATTAATAACATAGAGACAAAGAAAATAGTTGAGAAGATCAATGATACCAAAAGTTGCTTCTTTGAAAAGATCAATAAAATTGATAAAGTGTTAGCCAGACTCATCAAGAAAAAAAGGGAGAGGGTTCAAATCAACAAAATTAGAAATGAAAAAGGAGAAGTTATGACTAACACTGCAGAAATACAAAAGATCATGAAAGATATCTATGAGCAACTGCATGCCAGAAAAATGGACAACCTAGAAGAAATGGACAGATCCTTACAACTGTACAACCTACCAAGACTGAACCAAGAAGAAACAGAAAATATGAATAGACCAATCACAAGTACTGAAATCAAAAATGTGATTTAAAAAATTCAAAAAAAAAAAAAAGTCCAGGACATGATGTCTTCACAGCTGAGTTCTACCAAACATTCAGGGAATAGTTAGTACCTTTTCTTCTGAAACTTTTCCATAAAATTGCAAAGAAAGGAACACTCCTAAACTCATTCTATGAAGCCACTATTACCCTGATACCAAAAACAAAGACACCACCAAAAAAAATAAATAAATAAAAAAGAAAGAAGGAAAACTACAGGCCAGCATCACTCATGAACATAGATGCAAAAATCCTCAAAAAATATTGGCAAACCTAATACAAATATATATTTTAAAAGATCATACATGCACTGTGATCAATTAGGATTTATCCTAGGGATGCAAGGATTCTTCAATATCTGCAAATCTATCAATGTGATACACCACATCAACAAACTGAAAAATAAAAACCATATGATCATCTCAACAGAAGCAGAAAAAGCTTTTGACAAAATTCAGCACCAATTTCTGATAAAAAAAAAAAAAAACTCTCCAGAGAGTGGGCATAGAGGGGGACTACCTCAATATAATAAAAGCCATATATGACAAACACACAGCTAACATCATTCTCAATGGTGAAAAACTGAAAGCATTTCCACTAAGATCAGGAAGAAGACAAGGATGTCTTCTTTCACCAGTGTTATTCAGCACACTCTTGGAAGTCCTAGCAATGACAATCACAGAAGAAAAAGAAATAAAAGAAATCCAAATTGGAAAAGAAGAAGTAAAACTATCACTGTTTGCAGATGACATAGTTCCAGACCTAGAAAATCCTAAAGACACTACCTGTAAACAGAGCTCATCAATGAGGTCGATAAAGACACAGGATACAAAATTAATACACAGAAATTGATTTCTTTTCTATATACTAACAATGAAAGGTCAGAAAGAGAAATTAGAGAAACAATCCCATTTACAACTGCATCAAAATGAACAAAATGCCTAGGAATAAACCTACCTAAAGAGACAAAGGACCAGTACTCTGAAAACTAAAAGACACTGATGAAAGAAATCAAAGACACCAATAGATGAAAAAATGTACCATGCTCTTAGATTGGAAGAATCAACATAGTCAAAATGACATTACTACCTAAGACAATCTGTGATTCAGTACAATTACCAATGACGTTCTTTGTGGAACTAGAATTAAATATTTTAAAATTTGTATGGAAACCCAAAATACCTCAAATAGCCAAAGCAATACTGAAAAGAAAAAATGGAACTAGAAGAGTAGGCTCCCAGACTTCAGACTATACTACAAAGCTCCAGTCATCAAGATGATATGGTACTGGCACAAAAACAGAAAAATAGATCAAAGGAATAGGATAGAAATCCCAGAAATAAACCCATACACTTATGGTCAATTATCTATGACAAAGGAGGCAATTACATACAGTGGAGGAAAGATAGTATCTTTAATATATGGTGCTGGGAAAACTGGACAACTGCTTATAAGAGAATTAAATTAGAACATTGTCTAACCCCCATACATAAAAATAATCTCAAAATGGACTAAAGACCTAAATGTAAGGCTAGACACTATAAAACTTCTAGAGGAAAACATAGGCAGAATGCTCTGACAAAAATCCCTGCAATATCTTGCTTAATCCACCTCCTAGTAAAGACAATAAAGACACAAATAAACCAATGGGACCTAATTAAACTCAAAAGCTTCTGTGCAGCAAAGGAAACCATTAAAAAAAGGAAATGACAACGCACAGAAGGGAGAAAATTTTTGCAAATGACTCAACCAACATAATTTTAATCTCCAAAATATAGAAACAACCCATAAAACTCAACTGACAAGGACTTACTCTCTAAAATATGTAAACAACATATACAACTCAATAGCAAAAAAAAGAACCACCCAAAAAGACCTGAATAGACATTTCTCCAAAGAAGATATGCAGATGGCCAACAGGAAGATGAAAAAATGCTCAGCATCTCTGGTTATCAGATAAATACCAATCAAAGCTACTATGAGATACTGCCTCACACTTATCAGAATGGCTATCATTAATAAGACTCCAAATAAATGCTGGCGAGAATGTGAGGGAAAGGGAACACTCCTGCACTCTTGGTGGGAATGTAAATTTGTACAACCACTATGGAAAACAGTCTGGAAATTCCTTGGAAAACTAAATGTAGAACTACAATATGACCCAGCAATCCCAGTCTTGGGCATATATCCAGAACAAACTTTCCTTGAAAAAGATACATGTATCCCTATGTTCATTGTAGCACTATTCACAACAGCCAAGACAGGGAAATAACCTAAACACCCATTGACAGATGAATGTATTAAGAAGATGTGGTACATACACACAATGAAATACTACTCAGCCATAAAAAAGAATGAAATAATGCAATTTACTGCAACATGATGCAACTAGAGAGTCTCAAATTAAGTGATGTAAGTCAAAAAGAGAAAGGCAGATACCATATAATATCACTTATATGTGGAATCTAAAATACGGCACAGGAGTTCCTGTCATCACGCAGTGGTTAACAAATCCGACTAGGAACCATGAGGTTGTGGGTTCAATCCCTGGCCTTGCTCAGTGGGTTAAAGATCCAGCATTGCCATGAGCTGTGCTGTAGGTTACAGATGTGGCTTGGATCCTGAGTTGCTGTGGCTCTGGTGTAGGCCGGTGGCTACAACTCCGATTCGACCCCTAGCCTGGGAACCTCCATATGCCGCAGGAGCACCCCTAGAAAAAGGCAAACAAAACAAAACAAAACAAAATAAAAAACAAAGTAAAAAAAAACATGGCACAAACCAACCTACAGAACAGAAATATACTTACAGACATGGAAAGCTGACTTGTGGTTGCCAAGGGGGAATGGGACAGCATGGGATGGATAGGAGTTTGGGATTTGTAGATGAAAACTATTACATTTAAAATGGATAAGCAATGAGATCCAATTGTATAGCAGAGGGAACCATATCCACTCACTTGTGATAGAATATGAAGAAGGATAATACAAGAAAAAATGTGTATATGTATGTATGTATGACTGGGTCAGCTTTCTGTGAAGCAGAAATTGACAGAACAATGTAAATCAAGTGTAATAATTTTTTTTAAGAAATAAAACTGAATAATATTGCATTGTATGTATAGACCATATTTTTTGTATCCATTCATTTGCCAATAGGCACTTGAGTTTTTTCTCTATTTTGATTTTTGTGAATGGTGGTACAACAATATAAGTAAATTGAAATCAGGATTTTGAAGAAATATGGATTTTTAAATTTTTTATCTCTAAGATTTTCTATGATAGTGCTCAAGGGTTTCACCACAAATATTTGATTAATATGTGAAAATGAAAGAAATACATATTCCCTTTAAAATCTGCTCTTTCACTACAACTCATATTTCTAAAAAGGAAATAAAATTACTATGTTGTCAAAACTGTTGTGATGAATGATTTTTTTAAATGCATGCTATTATTTAGTAAGTTATATGGACTGAATACTTAGTAACTATTATTTACTTCTAATGCCTTAAAACTGTGCTAGATATATATTCATTATGAAAATACTTTTGATGGTCACTACTGAATCTAATTTCCTCATAAGAGCAAGATTTACCTCTGAGGATCGCCTCTTGCCATTTTATGCAGTGAAGGTTGGATGAGAATGCAAATTGACAAAAAAAGGGAACATACTCTCCCTCTCCTTTTACATGATAAAAAGACACAAAAAAAACCTTATCTCAATCAATCATATGTCAGTCCTGGATACTTTAATTTTGTGTGGTGTTCTGATGGAGAGGAGAAATACTTGGAAGATTTCACTGTGATGTAAAAACAGCAATACATCCACCACCAGTAGCTGAAGCCAGTTGGACTGTTCATTTCATGCATTCATCCATTCAGCCTATAAAAATTTAGTATTCTGTGTTTAAGGTAAGGTCTAAGTCAGGATCTTACTTAATAAAAAGGCAATTTAAAAGAAATAAATACAAGATATAATATAGAAAGTCAAATAGTGGAAACAATATGGAGAAAAATTAAAAAGGAAAGGAATCCGGGCAAACCCAAGGAGTTAAAATGTTCAATAAGGTCAGAGAAGACCTCATTGAGAAGATAATGTGTAAGAAAAGACCTGAGGAAGACAATGGATTTTGCCAAACTAAGTTATTATGAAAGACTATTCCAGAAATAGAAGGCACAAACTGAAATGGTTTAAAGTGACTGAGTTAGTGGGAGGTCTTACGTATTTTAAAGTATGATAAGACTTAAAGGCAACTGCAAAGACTTCATCATTTGCTTAGTCTGAAAAAGGAAGCCTTTGGAGGGTTTTAGACAAAATGGGAACTGGTATAATTCATTGTTAAATGGATATTCTCTAGCTGACATATTAAAAAGTAACAGTCAGTAAAAAGGAGTTAGCAAGAAGTTAGCAACTGAGATCATTAGGAAGGCCAATGTAGTGATTCAAATAAGAAAAATCAATAGCTGTTTTGGGACAAGTTGTGGCTCAGTGGGCTAAGCACACAACATGGTATCCATGAGGATGTGGTTTCAATCCTTGGCCTCACATAGTGGGTTAAGGATACTGTGAAGCTGTGGCGTAAGCTGTGGTGCAGTTTGCAGATTCAGCTTGCATCTGGTATTACCTTGGTTCTGGTGTAGGCCTGAAGTGGCAACTCCGATTTGATCCCTAGACCTGGTACTTCCTTATGCTTCAGGTATGCCTGTAAAAAGAAAAGCATTAGCTGGTTTGATTTAAAAATATAACTTAAAAGTAGAACAAATATGATTTGCTGACAAACTGAAAGAATGAAGAATGATACCTAATTAATTGGGATAAGATATAAACTGTGGGAGACACAGATTTGGGGAGAAGAGTGGAAGCTCATTTTAGGACAAGTCTAGGATACTCATTAGGCACATAAACACAAATGTTAATTAAATACTGGGTTTTGTTGTAAATTTGAGACTTATAAGCACAAAAAATAGTGTTGAAATAATGGCTAGACAATATTAACAAAGAGTGAGTGTAGATAGGAATGAAAAGCCTAGAGGATATGTTCATTTAAAGATAGTGAATATAAGGAAGAAACGTTGAAGAAGAGATTGAAGGAGCAGAAAATAAAGCAGTAAGGAAAGAAAATAGGGATTGCATTGAATCTGTAGATCGTTTTGGGTAGTGTGGCCATTTTTACAATATTAATTTTTCAAACCCAGAAGCATGGAATATCTTTCCATTTCTTTATGACTTCTTTAATTTCCTTGATTAATGTTTTATGATTCTCAGCACACACATGACTTTTACCTCCTTGGATGGAACTAGAGACTCTCATACTGAGTGAAGTAAGTCAGAAAGAGAAAAACAAATACCATACAATATCACTTATATCTGGAATCTAATAAATGGAACAAATGAACCTTTCCACAGAAAATAAAATCATGGACTTGGAGAATAGACTTGTGGTTGCCTAGTGGGGAGGAGGGAGTGGGATTGATTGGGGGCTTGGAGTTAATAGATGCAAAGTATTGCTTTTGGAATGGATAAGCAATGAGATCCTGCTGTTTAGCACTGAGAACTATGTCTAATCACTTATGACAGAGCATGATAATGGGAGAAAAATAATGTATACATGTATGTGTAACTGGGTCACTATGTTGTACAGTAGGAAAAAAAACAAACAAACTTGTGTTGGGGAAATAACAATAACAAAAAGAAAATAGTATCCTGGAGGCCAAAGTCAAATTTTTGAAAGGGAAAATGTAATTTAATTAACTGTTGAAAATGCTCCTGATAAAACAAATATCAAGATAGGGAATTGATTTCTACTAGTAAATTGGAAGTGACTGGTGAATAATAATTTTGATGGACTGAAAGAGATAAAGCTTCTTTAGAGAAACAATAGAAGGAGTACAGTTATAGAAGTGGAATTATCAACACGTTTAAACTGTGTTGGGAAAGGTAATGGATGCCATAAATTGCAGTTTTGAAGCAAAGTGTTTACAGAGACTTATCATGACATGACTATCAGGATCCATGCAAATACGGAGACTCATAGCATTCCTAGATCTGATCATAACTAGCAGTTCATACTGAGGTTGAACTCTAGAAGTGAGATCCAATCCTTTGCTCCCATACATACTCAGGGGAGAATGATAAGCAGGCAGAAGTCTTGGGGGGGGGGGCGGAGACTTGAAGCCGATATAAATCCCTATCCCTGAAACCAGGCAAACTTTTCTCTCCTTTTGCAACAAAATACTGAGCCCAAATATAAATAATTTAGCTTCTTGCTCCAGGAAATTGTTGCTCTGCAAGATAGAAATACATACCTACTAAAATAGCTTGCTTCTTAGAACTAACACTTTTCTCACCAAAAATCCTTTCAAGACCCTCATCTTTCTGGATCCATCAATTAAAAACTATTATATCACAGTTCACCAATTCAAAACTAGGGCCTTTCCTCATAAGGTCTACTTTTTTTTTTAAATAATGATTTTTATTTTTTCCATTAGAGCTGATTTACAGTGTTCTGTCAATTTTATGCTACTTTAAAGTGACTCACACTTGGCTTTAAAACATCTCCTAATTTCCACATTTAGATAAACAATTAAGACTGTGCAGGACATGTTGACTCTTCTTCTGTTAGGTCTAAGCCCCTTGGTTTTGCTGGACCAACATTTTGAGATATTGGAGGAATGACACTGGTTAATTCACAAGACCCAAACCTTTTCAATGAGATTATACATTTATCAAGGTGATAAACATTTGTATTCTCAGGCTGTTTCCTGGTGAAATGTGTATCCACCCCCACAGTGTCAGCTGGATACTTTGAAGCCCTACAAGTAAACTTATTCAAAGACTCCTTGCAGTAAGTAAGGGAGTTTTTCAGGGTAACATGCCTATTCAGCGACACTTTTCTCATTTCGGCCTCTTCTGACACCCAAACTCTGGAGCTTCTTATGATGGAGATGCATTATGCAGATTTTGAGGGAATGTAGCATTGTTTGACAATAACAGAAAATCTGTTTTCTGAGCAGAGTAGCATAAAATAAGTATCTGAATTTATTATTGATAGTCTCCTTGGAGTTCCCTTCATGGCTCAGTAGTTAATGAACCCGACTAGGATCCATGAAGATGCAGGTTTGATTGCTGGCCTCACCCAGTGTGTTAAGGATCTGGCATTGCTGTCAGCTGTGGTGTAGGTCACAGAGGTGGCTTGGATCTGGTGTTGCTGTGGCTGTGGCATAGGATGGAAGCTACAGTTCCAATTCAACCCCTAGCCTGGGACCTCCAAATGCCCAGATGTGGCCCTAAAATAGCAAAAACAAAAAACAAAAAAACCTCTCCTAAAGAGGTAGACAGATTATGGATTCTTTGTTTTGCTTTAGATAAGCCATCTAGAGACAGTCTGACCAATTGATGGAAAGGATCTCTATACACTCAGTAAATTGCTTTGTTGTATAGAAAAAAATAGATATAGGGATTGAAGCAAGCTAGCTAGGTCTTCAGTTACTGTAATGACTAGCAGCATTTCTTGGTTTTATGAAACCTGTCACACAATTTAGTGGGCTTTTATAATCAAGTAATATAAAATTATAACTGAAAAATTCTTAGGAATTGTCCCAAAGACTTAGAAGGAACTTGACCAAGTGGTCAGTTCTGAAGATTAAACTTTTGTGCTTTACAGTAAATTCCCATAGAGTTATCTCTATTGTGCAAAAATGAGAGAAAACAAAGATATGCCTTTCATTTAAACAAACAAAAAGTCCATGTCACAGAGAACTGTCTGCTGTTTGCCTCAGATCAACCTTATTGATCCAGGCAGTGATAGTGGTATTTCTTTTGGTAAGCACTGAATTTAATGATCTTAAAAAGAATGCTTTATTAGGAAAAAAATAAATGGGGAAGAATCACCAATAAGGTTTGTAATATTTGCTCTGTGTATGTGCTCATCCCAGACTCCAAAACATCACTAACACTGGAAAGTTGATGCCTTAAACTGAGCATATCAAATTACACCAAGATTGATACCAACTGCTTCCAGGTGGGTATTAATTCATAAGCCAATTCTGGGAGTGCGATAACGAGATTTTTCACCACTGTATTCATATAATGAGACGTATCCAACAGAGTGATAGTATTCTGTGCTACACTGGGATGATCAAAGGAAGTTATTGGGAGTTGTCTGCCTGTGTCCTTATGACAAGGTCACCATTATCCTTCATCTCACCAGTCAAGATCTATCATCTACTTCCCAGAGAGACCAAATGATCATTTTTCTATAGGAATGAACTCTAATCTAGAAAACAGAAAAATTATTTTTCATTCTCTCACTAAATGTGACATCTAAAAAAATGGGATGGTGACTTCAAAAGAGAGAGAGTCTACTGCACAGGATTAAAAGTCTTTGTGAATGGAATATGTGGCACAATTGTAGAAGCATTGGTGACAATGATACAATCATAGTTATCCTTTCAATGTATATGGCCAGCAGACATTTTGAAAGAAAAAAAAAAAATCCAAATTTTTGTTGGTCCAGTCATCATTGCTAGTATCTAATTTAGCCAGGATCAGGGTGGGAAATGGAAATAAAGACTAATCTTGTCGGAATTTAAAAACTATCAATGCTACTTTAGTTCTATTACATCAGAAGGGCTTTCCTTTTATTTTGTATTTTCAAACTCCCAAGTACTTACAAACAATCAGGTAGTGAATCCCCTGCACAGTGTGTCTGTATTCTTTTAAGAATTTTGTCGGAAAGTCTGTGTCCCCCAGTCAATTACACATAATCAACCATACAAAACAGCAACAATGCTTTACTATTACTTTGATGGGTTGTTAAAGCCCTATGTTAAATTTCTCCTGACAAGAAGGGAAATTTGATTTATTTTCAGGTACTAACTCTTGTAAGTAAGAACTTCTTTAAGACAGAATCTCCTTAGTTTGATTTATCTTTTTCTTACACTACAATAGGCAATCATTAAGCAATAATTTTTCTGCTTCTTTGTTATCCATGAATGAATTTTAATATACGTAAATAAATGTGAATTTCTTTCTCACATTATATTTTTATTTTTGATGACTGGTGTTGGGAATACATAAGTATCTACAGTGTTTTGTATCATATAAGACAATATTGACACAGGTATTGACAGATAATTCGTCTCTTCATCTCATAAACAAATGATCTAAATTTATAGTACTAATAAATACAGTACAGTACTATGAATGTATTTTCTCTTCCTTATAATTTTTTTTTTTTTATGGCTGTACCCACAGCATATGGAAGTTCCCAGGCCAGGGACTAAATCAGAGCTGCAATTGCAAACTACACTGCATCTGTGGCAACTGGCCCCTTTAACTCACTGCACCTAGCCAGAGATTGAACCCATACCTCTGCAGCTACCCAAGCCCCTGCAATCTGGTTCTTAACCCACTGAGTGCAGTGGGAATTCCCCTTTATGATTTTCTTTCTTTCTTTTTTTTTTTCTAATACTTTTTACTACAGGGTGAGTAATCACATAGCGTTGGTTTATCTATCAAGAGTCAGGCTTGTCTCATTCGATGTAATATTTTTATTTAATACTAGAATTTTCTAGGGTCTATCCTATCTTAATTGATTTTGCTTGAAGAATATTCCTGTCAGTGTTGAAATAATCAGTGATTGAAATCTTTTGGTTTGTTTAGTTTTTTTGGAAGATAATTTGTTTCCACTAAGCACAGGGAACAGATTAAAGGCTTTGTTCAGATAAGTGGAAAAAGTGTGAGCTCCTTGTTAAGGCAGCCCAAAATGTCTGGGATTTTCCCTTTCACTTTCCTATTCACTTATGCTGCAGCATGTTGTCAGTGATGCCTGTGTTTGGTAAGGAAAGAAGGTAGTAGGATATTAGGAAACCAGCTTGGCATTCTTAAATTAAAAAGTCCTCAAGGTGGTTTTAGACATGTTATCAGTACAGATTAGCATCATAAACTCTTCTAAACTGAAGAGGACATTTAGGGCTGTGGGAGATCTTGCCAATACTTTTATTTCAATATTCTAAAAATTGTTGATGTCAGCATTTGGCCCCTCTTCTGAGGTCCCAGTGGGTTTAGTGTCTCCCAGGAAAGATGATAAGGTAAGGGAGAAGGGCTTTAATGCTTAAATGGACTACTTCCTGGATATTTCTTATTCAAATATTTCAGTTGTTTTTATTGAAAAATAATAATATTAATAATAATGTCCTCTATTACATTATTTGTAAATCCTTTTTATTCAGAATTCCTTAGTTGCCGTTGAGTTCCACACGATTCCATAATTTAACCTCTCTCTCTTCTACAATTGAGAATGTGTCAGTTCACCAGTTTCCTCTTTGTCAACCACTTATCACCATAACCACATTATTTTATTTGAGGAAACATCATTAGGGATTCTGTCCTAATATCTGTGCCATATTATCGATCTTTCTTTCCATGTTGTCCATTTTTTTCTATCCTGGGCAGAAAAGTGAGTTGCTTTCTCAGATACATTGACCTACCTCCTCTCATGACCTGGGTTTGGGGCTAATTCATCCTTCACAGTGTGCTTAATCTATGGTGTTGAATCCCAATGTTTCCCAGCATTTCTAAGTGAAGGTCTATCTCCAAGTTCTCAAAGGTTCTCACATGAACATGTGGAGAGGTAAGATTCTTTCAGGACAGTGACAGCTTCACCAAGAGTCCTCCTCCAATTTGTGCTCATGGCCTCAGAGAAGTCCACTCAGTAGAAATATATCACTTTTTTTATTCCTGCCTCACTTTTATTATTATAAATATCTTTCATGTATGTGCACAACAGAGAACAATTGACCATGAAGTTCTAGTTTATTAAAAACTGTATGGAGAAAATAATTATTTATATTATATAAATGATTAAATAAAAGTCATAACTGTATTATATACTTAGAGTTGAAGCTCATTAAGTGGGTGAAATACAAAATTTTTTTTTTTAACACAAACTGAACAATGTTTTAAGGATAATATTCCCAATATTTTAATGAAAGATTTTAGAAATACAACAGTTAAAATACATAGGTACATATGTGTCATAAAACATTTACTTTGAAAACTGCTCAGAGTAAATTGGGAAAGGCATAAATTAACACACTATTGTTGATTATAAGAAATATTACTATAATTTTATTTTCTGTAAATCAAGATATTCCTTTATTCTCTAATTAAAATTATTCAAACTTCACATTGTCAAAAACTGAGAATAAAGCTTTTATATTGGTAAGGCATTTATTACACTTAATGACTAAAAATAGTATTTTGAAAATTTTTAAACAAATTGTATTTTTAGAATAATTTATATATACCAAACAATTGCAAAGATAACAGAGATTTACCCATACACCTCACAGCCAGTTTTCCCTACTTTTAACAAATTATATTAGTATCATACCTTTTTTTACAGGTAATAAATATCAATGCATTATTAGTAAATAAAATTTATATTTTCATTCAGAATTACTTGTTTCTTATTCGAAGCTGTATTGCTATTCCAGGATTCTATCCAGGATGCCACATTATATTTTGTCACCATTAACCCTTAGACTCTGATAGACTGTGACATTTTCTAAGACTCTTCTTGTATTTAACGACCCTGAGAGTTTTTCAAAGTATTGGTTAGTTATTTTTTAGAATGCCACTCACTTTGGACTTGTCTGATAATTTCCTCATGATTACACTGGCATTATGTATTTAGGGGAGGACTATCAGATGTAAATTGCCCTTTTTATCACATCATATCAAGGGTATATATCACTGTTTGATGCTTACTTTGATTATCTGTCTTCAGATAGTGTTAAGTTTATGCATTCTAAAATCTCTATTTGTTCACCTTTCCAGACTATGCTATTTAGAAGAAAGTCATTATGCACGACTCACACTTAAAGAGAGGATAGCTAGGTCCACATCGTTCAGAGCAGAGCATCTCCTTGAACTTGAAGTTTGTCTGCAGGGGAGGTATATCTATTTTCCCTATTTTTTATTCAATATTTTTTATTTATATCAGTATGGAAACACAGATTTGTATTTTATATTCTGTTTTATAATCCAAAACTATTTCATTTTCTCTCTTAAATTGTGGTTGCTCTGCCTATTGGGAGCTTCCTGTGTACCTTTGACCTACATAAGTTGTTGCTCTTTTATTTTAACTTTGTTTTGTTTTGGTTTTGCTTCTGAGTATTTTCTTTCTGAACATACAAGATACTTTAAGTTTATCTGGCATGTCTGATTCAGCACTGGAAATATCCATTTTTGCAAGTGGCCAAGTTTCCTTTAATTGGAGAATGGTATTTAGAAACCAAATCTGGGTGCTGGGGTTGATAATTACTTCCAGAGTACTATTGTTTCTGGACCCTCCTGGTTGATGGAATAAAGATATTTATGCATGTATGCTACCATTTGTTTAACATCCATCTATCTATCTAGGTATCTTTCTCTATCATCTATCTATATTGATGCATCTCTTCATTGTGCTAAATCTGAGTTCATACTGATGTCTTCAACTCTGATCCACTGTGACATGCCTATTTTAGCTGATTCCCCTTGCTTATCTGAAAACTTCAACTCTAAAGTAAGAAACCTAACTCCCATTACTAGTCATCCATTTATTTAATTGTGTAATTTCAGTATAAATATATAGTGGTTTTAGTTTTCTTACCCTGTATCCCAGTGGGAAATATCTTCATCAATATGAGTGAAGTGTGTAGGCAGTTTTGGGTTTTTTTCCTTTAGTTTTACAACTTTTCTTATTTCTAAAATTACTTAGGTCAGCAAGATTTTTTTCTATCCTCATTGGTTAGGTACTTTTATACATTTATATTATAGTTAGATTATTTTGTCACAGTCTGCAAATGAGGCCAGGATTCTCTTGACAACTCAATGATATTTTACATTTCCATGAAGTAAAGTTTATTCTTTCACTGTAAAGTTCAGTGAGTTTTGACAAATGCACAGTATAATGTATCCACAATTACGTACAGAATATTTTCACTTCCCTAAAATGTTTCCTGCGCTTCAGTGATTCAACTGTCTTTCTCTTTTCCTCTGAACCCTGACAACCACTGAGTTTTACTCATTCTATGGTACTGTCTTTTCCAGAATTTCATCTTATGGGACTCATACACTGTTATCTTTCACTTATAAAAATACGTTTAAGATTCATCCATGTCTGTTCATGACATGATTTTCTCTTTATCATTAAATCATATTACCATTGTGAGGATGTACCAGTTTTTAATCCATTCATGAGAAGCACATTTTGCAGCTTTGGGTAATTATGAATAAAAATGCACTAAAATATCACATACAGGTTTTTGTGTGGGCTTAAGTTTTCAAAGCAGTTGGAGAAACACTTGGAACTATGATTCCTGGATATTATAATACTATGCTAACTTCATAAAAAATGGCTAAACTCTCTTCCAAAATGGCTTTATTATTTTATAGTCTCATCAGCTATGAATAACAGCTCTTTTTGCTCCTTAGTCTTACCAACAGTTGGTGTTTTCAGATTTTGGATTTTAGCCACTCTAACTCATATACAGTGGTATCTAAGTGTTGTTTAATTTGCAATTCACTCTGCTTTCATAATAGTAGATTTAATTCTCAATAAAATTTAGAAAACCTCAATTATGAACATGACAAATTTCTCCCAGCCACAGAACATGCTATCAGGAAGAATGTACTGGGTGTGGGTTAAGTGTAGTAGGTCTGATTTTGGTTTTGGAGAGTCCTAGAGTCAGTGTGTTTACCTGATTAGGTCACCTCTCTTTCTATTCAAGAGTCTGCTATAAAATAAGAGAATGAATTGGAGGCCTCCCTCTCATTCTTCTCATCTTATAATTTTTGGATTGAAGCAGTATTTTATTATTTTATTATTTTTTTTGTCTTTTGTCTTCTTTGGAGCCACAACCATGGCATATTGAGGTTCCCAGGCTAGGGGAGCTGTTGCTGCCAACTTATTCCAGAGCCACAACAATGCCAGATCCAAGCCACATTTGTGACCCACACCACAGCTCATGGAAACACTGGATCCTTAACCCTCTGAGCAAGGCCAGGGATCGAACACATGACCTCATGTTTCCTAGTTGGATTCACTTCCACTGCGCCAAGACGAGAACTCCCTGAATCAGTATTTTAAACATTCACTGAAAGTACACTTCAAGTTCAGGTGGGCTTATTGACAAATTTTGCTAAATATGTAAAACAAAATAATTCCATTCTTACACAATGTCTTCTGTAGCATGAAGATAGAATGACTAGTAGTTTCTGTTGTGGCTCAGTGGGTTAAGAACCAGACATAGTGTCCATGAGGATATGGGTTTGATCCCTGGTCTCACTCAGTGGGTTAAGGAATTGGAGTTTCTGTGGCTGTGGAGTACAGCCAGTAGCTGCAGTTCTAATTCAACTCCTAGACCAGAAACTTCTGTATGCCAAAGATGCAGCCATAAAAAGAAATAAAAAAGGAAACATGACAATTCCAACAGAAAAGTGGGCAAAAGTTATGAATAACTGTAAGAATAAAAGAAAAAATATTTTTAGAAAGCAAAGAAAATGTAGTAACTATAATCCCATGAGTTTATGAGGTCAGTATAAATTTTTTTTTTTTTTTGTCTTTTTTGGGGCCGCACTAATGGCATAGGAAGTTCCCAGGCTAGGGGTCAAATCAGTTACAGCTGCTGGCCTATGATACAGCAACAGCAATGTGAGATCTGAGACACATCTGTGACGTACACAGCAGCTCATGGCAATGCCAGATTCTTAACCCACTGAGCAAGGCCATGGATCGAATTTGTGTCATAGATACCAGCTGGGTTTGTTACCACTGAGCCATAATGGGAACTCTAGGCCAGTATAACTTTAACACAAGAAACTGAGAATGTCAGCATAAAGCAAATATCAGGCCAATCTCATTCACAGGCATAGATAACAAAATCCTTGCATGGCATTAGCAAACTGAATCTGGCAATATACAAAATGGATATTATGAGCAAATTAAAGTTAACCTAGAAATGTGAAATTGGTTAATATTTATAAATCAATTAGTGTGGTTTAGAAGATTAATAAGAAAAAAAGGAAAAATAGATACAGAAGAATAATTTGATGAAGTTCAGATTTTACTTATACTTAAAACCCTTAGCAAATTAAGAGGAGGGGGAAGTTCTTAAAGTGGTTATGGGCATCTATGAAAAGCCTGCAGAAAGCATCATACAAAGTAGAAATGAAGAAAGCTTTGTTTTAAGCTAGAAGTGAGACAGGAAGATAATACTTATATTCAACAATGTTTATAGGCAAGAAAATTTAAAATCTACAAATATTCAAAGGAAATTAATGAAATATTATTTTATAATATGAATATGTACATTGATGATGAAATAAAGTCTGCAGATGTTATTGTGTTATCTCTGTAAGATTAGAAACTTTTCTGTACACAAAATCTACATACTATTTTTTTATATTTTTCTGTATAATATGACTCAGTGAGAAAATGAAATGTAAAAAGGACTATTTGCGATAGCATCAAACATAAAAAATTATGGTTTTAAATTTAATGGAAGATATGTAGCTTCTACACATATATCTCTAAAACATTACTGATAGAAATTTAAGATATACATCTATGTGTGTGTATATCAAGTTCATTTATTAGAGGAAACAATATTTTACCAATAACAATTATCCTCCCATTCACTTCTAAATTTAAATCACAACCAAAATCTCAGTAAAGATTTCTTTTTCTTTGTGAAAGTTACAAAGCTGATTTTAATATTTACATGGAATTGCAAAGGGCCAAGAATATTCTAAATACTTATTAAAATAGAAGAAAACATAGACATTTTTTGCTATTGAATATCTGAGTTAAAAGACGTAATTGTTAATAGACTTTTCATTAGTAATACTGAGGATTTTTTCTTTTGCTTATTTGACTTGTGCATATTTTCTTTGATGAGATGTATATTCAGCGCTTCCTAATTTCAGTTGGATTTATTGCTAATTTTTGAGTTTTAAGTATTCTTTTTTTTTATTTGCATCGTGTCCTTCATCAGAAACGTTTTGAAATATTTTCTCCAAATCTGTGGCTTGTCTTTTATTCCAATAACACAGCCTTTCATAGAGCAGTTTTTTATTTCATTAAAATTCAATTTATCGAATTTTTTCTTTCATGGATTATGCTTTTTTTTCTATATATAAACCTACCACCAAACCACCTAGAGTTTCTCCTTTTTGTAGGAGTTTTATAATTTTGTATACTAGATTTGGGGATATATCCACTTAGATTATTTTTTGTGAAAGCTATAAATTACAGGCTGAGCTTCTATTTTTTTATATAAATGTCCAAACTTTTTCCTAACACAATTTGTTGAAAAGATTACCTCTTTCCCATGAACTCCCCATGATCCATAATTAAATATCAGTTGTCTCCTTTGCTTGGTTTTATTTTTTTAAAATCTCTATTCTCTTCCATTAATTTTCATCTATTCTCTTGTTCATCCTATATTGTCTTATTAAGTGTACCTTTATAGTAAGCCTTGAAATCAGGTAGTGTGAAGCAACCAATTTTGCTCTCCTTCTTCAATGATTTCTTGGCTATTCTATATCTTTTGATTATTTTGTATAAACTTTAAAATCCATTCATAGAAATCCACCATAAGGTTTGCTAATATTCAGACTGAGATTTCACTGAATCATAGATCAATTTGGGAAGAATTGAGATATCAACACTATTGTCTTCCACACTATGGGAACAAAAATCACTGAAATATTTGGAAACCTATCTTTCTTTTTCATGAGCTTTGTAGTTTTCCACATATAAACCCTATATGTATTTTATGAGATATATTTCTAAGTATTTTATTTTTTGGCTAGTGCTGCAGCAGATATTTTTTTTTAATTTCATATTCTAATTGTGTATTTCTGGTATATTGGAAAGAAATATGTTTTGTATATTATAGTTGTATCTTTGAACTAATCTCTTATTAGTTCCAGGAGATTTTTCATCAATTTTTGGATTAATTTTTAGCCACACTCATGGCATGCAGAAGTTCCTGGGTCAGGGATTGAACCCATGCCATAGCAGTGACTCATGCCACAGAAGTGATAATGCTGTATCCTTAACCAACAAAGCCACTAGGGAACTCCAATTTTTGGATTTTTAAGAAAGGATATATTCACTTTGTGTTCTTTGTATTTTAATCGCAGTTTTTCATCTTTGATTATTTCACCATTGTAAGTTTTTGGTTGATTTTCTTTATAATTTAAGGAATTGTGCCTTTATTCCTAGTTTGCTGAGTTATTTATGATTGTGTATCATAACTTTTAAATGAAATTCTGTATCAATTAATGTGATAATATTTTTCTTCTTTAGCCTGTTGATGTTGTGGATTACACTTACTGATTTTAAGATGTGAAATCAAGCCTTGCACATCTGGAATAAATTCCACTTAGTCATAGTATGTATCTCTTTTTTTCACATTAGTGGATTTGATTTGCTAATATTTGTTGAGAATTTTTTTACCTATATTCATGAAGGATATTGCTGAGTAGTCACATCCTAGTAACCTTTTCTTCTGAATTGGTATGAAGATAACACAGGACTAACATAATAAGTTAGAAAATGCTCACTCTGACTAAATTTCTCAGAGGAGATATATTAAACTTTCTTTAATGTTTAGAGAATGCAATAGTAAAATCATATAGGTCTGGTTCTTTTCCTCTTGGAAGATTATTACTTCTTGGTTTAATTTGTTTAATAGATGTCATAATTTTACATTACACATTATAATCCCTGAGCACATTAGTACTCTTACAACTATTCTGGATACCAGTTAGTCTTGATGTATCAGTACTATTCTTAAGATGCAGCTGAAGCAATGTAAAAATGTTCCCTTCTTATTTTATCTCCACTAATATATTCTAAGTTACTACATTATCTGCTAGTAACCAACAATTTCTTGTAGTATTTACATTGTTTTAGCATTTTTAACATATATTTTTAATATTCATGAAATGTTATTTATGATTTGCTAATTTTGTAAGGATGATCTATTTTCTCCTAAATTCAAATAACAAGTGTTTTCATCTAAAATCTAATGTAAATGTACACTAGGACTTATAACAAGATATTTTTATTCTGTCCATTTTGTTTTTATTATACAAAACCATATTAATCTTTTAGCAATGAGATTTTATGTCTTATGCTATACTGTAAAAAAATCCATCATTTATCTTTTTTAAAATAATTAATATTTTGGGGCATTTATCCTCCCATTTTATCCAATTATAATTCTCTTTGTAAAACTGGGAATGAATAAATAAAGAGAATATAAAACTGCGCACTTTATTGAGTACTACACAAAAAAATCTGAACCACAATTAAGCAGACTGTTATTGGTTTTAGGATTATTTTAGCTCTTCCTAGAAGCCTTATTATTTTGTAGGGTGTCGTTAAGGAAAGCCATTCTTGTCCTAAATAATGGTTTCAAATAAGGTTTTTTTATTTCCTTAGTGAATAGGTTGAAGGCAAAGTTTAACACTCAAGAACAATGTTTCAAAACCCCTATAAATGTTTTCATCATGCTTTTCACAATTTCCTTGTGTGCATTTATGTGTGTTTGTGTGTGTGAGAGAGAGAGAGAGGGAGAGAGAGAGAAACAGCAGATAGAAAATAATATGTAAATTTTTAAAATTCAGACATAAACTTCCATTGGAATTGCATGGTACTGAATTAATTAAGCTAAATACAATTTTCTTAGTTATATAAACTTAGTAAAAAGACAGTGTAATTAATGAGTTGGATATTGAATCCTATGTCAAATGAAATTTGTAATACCAGTGTTAAAATTCTCTTGAATTTTATCTGATAGCAAATACACATGAAAACATTTTTAAGGGCATTTTAGTCAACTAAATTAGAAGGATATTTCCATTCAGGTGGTTAAAGCAAAAGATTAAAGACTAAGTATTGTGACAGTTACTAATATTCATAAAATAATTATGTATTTGTTATTCCTAAAAAATTAAAAATAGAACTAACATATGATCTAGCAATCCTTCTTCTGGATATATATCCAAAGGAAATATAAACAGTATTTCCAAGAGATATCTGTACTTCCATATTCATTGCAGCAGTATTCACAACAAAGATAATAATGGAAAGAACTTGAAGGTATTTTGCTAAGTAAAATGTTAGGCAGCGAAAGATAAATACTACATGATATTGTATATATGCTAGGAACAAAAAGCTGCATCCATAAAAACAGAAAAGAGAATGGTGTTCACCCAAGGCTGGAGAGTATGGAAATTGGTATATATTTGGTCAAAGGTACAAATTTCCAACTGTATGATAAATTATAGGGATCTAATGTACTGCATGGTGATAAGATGGTGTTAGCTAACACAATGGTGGTTCGTTTACAATATATATTGACATTAGATAAATACACTGGGCATTTTAAACTTACACAGTGCTATATATCAGTTATATCTCAGTACATCTGAAAAAATTTAGAGGTAACACAAGAAAATTATGATAGCCCATATGTGATTAGATATTTTAGCTTTAGTTGTAGTCATTGAAAAACTAGAATTACATATCTGTAAAAAGGTCTTATTATTACTAACAATATGTTCCCAAGGTAACTGACATTAGAATTACAGGAGAAGCATATAAATAAAGGTAAAATAATTGTTGTATATTAAATTCTTTTCAACTTAAAATATTCCTTATTATAAGATCCTATATTTTAATATACATTTGATTGTTCTGCAGAACAGAAAATAAAAATTACATCTCATAACAAGAATTTTATTAGCAAGTTTAAAATTAATTCTTTAGAGTATAATTTAGAGATTTTAGTATGATACATCACAAATGCCTAGCAATTATAAAAATTGACACTATTTCAATTGCCCTGAAAGCTCAGCAAAGTCACACATTTGACTGTTATTTCTAGCAGCCATTTAAGTACTTAAAAATCATACTTTTAAAATTAAAATAATGTCTTATCTATAAGATACATAAATGTTTTATAAAATGGATAAATAAAAATATAACTAAAGTTTCTAAGAGCTTAAAAATATACACAAACACAATATACACCTAAAATAGTTATTTTAAAAGTGTTTTTAAATTTTTTTGTGAAATATCAGGCCAGATAACTAAAAAAAAACCAGTAATAATGATAAAAATATTAGAAAAATATACATTTTGAGTTTAATTTACTTTATAGGTGTATTTTATAAGACAGTTTCGATTTGCAAAAATTTGTTGTACATGATAGAAATTTGATGCCTACTTAAAAGCAAAAAAGTTGAGAACATATTTATGATTGTAAGTTAAAATAAATTTCTAAGCATATTAAATGTCATATAGATATAAAAAAGAATTTTTACTGTTTAAGAAGTGAATAACAATGTAATTAACCTCTAAAGGATTACACTTTCAAATATGTCTGATTGTATATTCATGTATATATGTATTCATTTTAATATATTATGTTAAAAATTGACCAATACTCAGCCACACATACCTATAATCTACATCTCAAGTAATAGATGGTTTCCTAGAAAAAAATTACATAATTTGACCTATGTAAAATGAATAACTAGAAGATATTAATATCTTTTTAATTAATTAAAACAGAAGTCAAGCACCCAGTTATATATATATATATATATATATATATATATAAACTTATCAGGCCTGGAAAATTCACATATAACCTTGAAAGAACTACAGAACTAGTACCATTTAAATTATTTCAAGACTAAAAAACAGGTAAAATGGAGTTCTGTTGTGGCACAGCAGAAATGAATCCAAGTAGTATCCATGAGGATGCTGGTTCAATCCCTGGCCTCACTCAGTGGGTAAGGGATCCATTATTGCTGTGAGCTGTGGTGACTAGGATCCCATATTACTGAAGCTGTGGTGTAGGCCAGCAGCTACAACTCCAATTTAAGCCCTAGCCTGAGATAATCCACATGCTGCTGGTGCAGCCCTAAAAAGACCAAAAAAATTAGATAAAATTAATGAAATTTCTTAAAGCAGCACTATCATAACATTATATCTATGATAAAAATCAAGCTAAGAATCAAATTTGGCCATAAATATTAATGTAGACATTCTAAATAAAACCTAATTAAAAATCCAGTGTGTGTGTGTGTGTGTGTGTGTGTGTGTGTGTGGACTACAGGATCTAATTAAGATTTTTAAATATGGATATCTTTTAATAATACAAATTATTGAAACAAGTTACCACATTAAAATTTAAGGGAATGACCTTACACCTCCAGCTAAGGTGATATCCAAGAAGACAGAGGTGGTGGGAAATACAGAAGGACAAAGAAAAAGAAGGAAGTCTATTTGCATTCTGATCAGAAAAGATCGGCAACACAGATCAATTTCAACAATAAACAATTATCTTGGAAAAAGGAAGAAGGCCAAGAAGTATATGAAAAATCCCTCTTCACTGGAAAGGACTCAAAATTCAAGAATAATTCAGTTCAGGTCTACAAACATTTATTGATCATCTAGTGTATGCAAGACACTGTGCTGGTTACCAGGGACACCAATATAAATAAATACAACTTTTGCTGTACATAATTTAAATCCAGATTAAATCATCTATTATGAAGGAAACTAAAGTATATTGCTTAGAATAGTAACATCACTGCTGTTTATGCAAATATGAGGTATCAAGGGAAATAATCCAATAAGTGAATTGAGGCGGGCTTTGATAAAAGCAAATAGTTACCACTTAATTTGGCATGATATATTACATTGTTTTGCACTACACTCTCCAAGTAACTGTCAGAATAAAAAAAATCATTAACTCCTAGAGTGAAAAATAAATAAAATGAAATAAAATTTAAAGGAATGAATCATATGATTCTATCAATAAATGCTAAAAAGTTCTGCTAATAGGACCCACCATTAAAGGATAAATAAAACTCCAAGGAGAGTTAGAATATCATAGTGGGTGATATTATCCAAGAAAAATCTCTTTATGGGGGGAAAAGCAATTATTTATCAAACTGTAAAAGTCGTATTACATGAAAATGAGAATGTTATGAATAGGAGTTATGGCAAAAGTCTGGGAACCTAGAGACAAGAAGAAATAAAATAACCAAAAAGTCTCTTCTATGCCCCTCTTAAGATACATGATCCTTTTGGGCATTTACATAGAATACCTGTCTGTCCATATGTGTGAATATATTACCAAAATCTCTCTGGATTTTTAAGATTTTTTTTAAGAAGGTCAGCATTGGTCTCTTGATAATGCACAAGTAGGATTTCACCAGGCAGAGAAGGATTTGAGGATACTACAGGATAAAGAAATGTAATTTTAAAAATAACCAGGTAATTACTCAGGGGTACTTGTACAGTGGTTGTGAATGACTTACTGTTCCATATGCATGAATTACAGTGACCTCAAGGAAATCTTGTTTAGGAAGGAATTCAAGCACGGAAAAGTGCTAGCACACAAGAATATTGGTAGCATCAGGTGTAGGGCCCCCTAAATTACTGCCATATTTATTCACTGAAAGAGAAAGCATATTGAATAATTAGCATCAAATTCCTAGAATGTAATCTGTAGGTTCATTTCCAAACCTGGATGTGACTATGTTTTTGGACCTCTGTGTTTTGCATGAGTGGCAGGTGAGTGTAGTGTGCCTACAGTCTTAGGCATTTGCTTCTTAAAGAGGTGGCTCATGGTATCATTTGTTCATGTGTTTCCTCCAATTAAATGCTGAGTGTCTATTCCCCCAGACCATATGTTGGGCATTATTATTTAAAGTCAGAGATTAGTTAGTCTTGATTTGTTTTCCCTTTTAACCACTTAGTATTCTTCCAGGAAGACAAACCAGAAAACAAACAAATAAATAAGCAACAAATTGATAATACAAGCATGTAGAAAATAAGAATAATGGTGATGGCTGTGGAGTGGTGATAGATTTGTCTACTGTGAGGATATATAAGCTGAGAAATGAAGGATGCTCTATAGCAAAAATAGTTGTGAATGCTTGAAATTATACCTCAGGAAGAGAGCACATGCTCTGGGGTAGCAGATTTTCTGTGCTAGAAAATTGAAAGACTGGGGCATATAGAGAAGAGTAATTAAGAGAAAGGAAAAAAAAAAGATAAGATGGAAAGATAAGTCAGATATTAAAGTATGCATGACCTAACAGCCTTTCTTCACAAAATCTCTCAAAGGCTTAAGTTTTCACACCAAGCTTAACAGGCAGTGAGCAGAAGTAATTACATTTATTTTATGAGTGCATTTGTTGGGTTTTTGACCATGTTAGACTCTCCAATTTGATGAACTTACACTGATGATATCTAAGTTCACAGAATGAGCTCAGTGAAAATTAAAATATACTTCTTTTGAGATGCTTGGAGTGATCCAGTAAGACAATGTGGAAATATATATATCTCCAATTCCATGAATATAATACTTGCATATGCATGTAAACATGAATTTATGGTATAATTAATTTGATTTTTCCCCACTGGTTTTCAGCAACCTGGATATTAATGGAAAACTAAGAGAATTGGGTTAATATTTATCCATGTAGTTGATGTAGAAAAATACTGTGGCAAGTCTGCTGTAGTTGATGAGAGATCAGATGAGGTAAAGACCACAGAAGCAGATAATATAAAATAGAATGAGAAGTACCTGGAGACATCACTTATATGTGAAATATAAAAATTGCATATAAAGGAATTTATTTGCAGGACAGAAGCGAACTCACAGACTTTGAAAAATCTTATGGTTACCAAAGGGGACAGGTGGGTGGGGTAAGGGTGAGGATGGACTATAGGTTTGGGATTGGTATATGCATACTGTGCTACATGGAATGATTGGACAATGGGGACCTGTTGTATAGCACAGAGAACTCTACCCAATATTCTGTGATAATCTATGTGAAGAATGAAACTGAAATGTTTGTACATGTATAACTGAATCACTTTGTTGTACATCAGAAATTATCACAATGTTGTTACTTCAATACAAGTTTTAAAAAGGAAAAATTATATAACAATCAAAATTGAAAGAAAATTAAGCTAGAAATCATAAATAATCCAAAAATTCTATCTCTGAGTAGTGGAACTAAATCTGGAGAGGGATTTTATGGGTAAGAATTGCTATTTAACTTGTGATTATCTGTACATATGGATTTGGCTAAATAATTTAAACACTTTGAAATAAACTGTAATGGATATTTTCCAGTACTCACTAAAATATATTTTTTAAAAAAAGAAGTTAAGACAGGAAGGAATGGAAGTTGATATGAAGTCATGTATAAATGTAGTGAATATAGGTAAAGAAAATGATGGTGCATAGGATTGTGTGTTTTAAACATGGGATATTCAGATTTGCGGTTTGCGGTGGAGAAAGTCCAAGTGATGGGAAAAATCTATAATGGATCATGGGGGTACATTCATAAAGAGGGATGGAGTGATATTCTCCAAGATGAGAGTGTCAAGAATATCAAAATTGCAGTGTCTACAGATTTAGAATAGGAAAAAAAATATGCCTATCCTAGTGATAAATGGAGAATGAATCAAAAGTAGAATCTAAATCCAGACAGCATAATTTTGAATCTTAATCTCACCACACATTAACTGTGACCTTGGGGAAGTTACTTAATCTATTCTGCACTTTAACTTTTCCATCTGTAAAATAGGGATAATTACAGTATATATTGCATACAGTTCTGAGAATTATGAACTAATGCGTGGCACCTATAAAAGTTCCTAGTGTATTTTAAAAAAACACTCTCGAGTGTTAGAGAGATTAAAAAATTTTTTAAATAACTTCGGTCAGGCTAGGACTGGAAGAAGCATCTTGATTCCTATAAAGAAACATGGGAGAGAGCTGAAGAGAAGGAGCATGAAGACAGAAAAGAAAATGCAATGTCACAAAGCCAAGGGTGAAGAGCTTTGCAAGGCAGTGCATTTTGCTTTTCACTTCTGCTGTGCTATGAGAAATCACAGAAGCAGCAGGTCTGAAACTTATTTTTCTCTTTTGCTGTTAACAGCTGCTCTAAGATTGGACCTGAAGTGCTGCAGTTTTCAAGCTGATGCTTCAATGAGTTGTTTACTCCATTAGCTGAACATTTAAACTTAAAATAAAGTTGTACTGAGAATACACTTCACTGAAATATAAGCCACTTTAATATAGGTGAGCATGTGTGTGTTATCAGTTAAACTAGCTTCCCTGTTGACCTTTATTAAATAATACTGGACTTTGTTTTGTTACCTAGGTGATAGATAAAACAAGAAGTAACCTCCAGATGGAACACTAATATTTTTAAAAAAACATAGTCGCTTAGTTAAGAGGAAAATAAATTATACAGAAAGACAAATTCTGGCAATTAACTAGGTGAGAATGAGGGAGATATGGAAATTTTAAAAATAGATTCCCAGCTATGTCTTGTAATATGATATGGTATCTGAGAGTCTGTACATTAGCAAGTAACAATAGAAAAGAAAACATCAAGTACAGGTTTGGAAAATTTTCAGAAATCAATGAGTGGCATTATTAATTCACAGGACCCATTTATATTTCCTAGGAGAGGACTATTACTCTGCTAAACACAGAGTGAAATAATTATATATTACTGTTGCACAAAGAAAACTATTTGAAGATGAATGAACATCCTATTTTGACTACGACTCAAAATGTTGACTAAGAAGATGGAAAATATTCATAGAATATTGCTTCTAAATATTGACTTTCCTCATACTTTTTCAAAATGTGTTTGTATTTTTTAGGCCATTGATTATTTTTCTGATATTTTCAAGTAGGAGGGAGCCACATAAAGTGTGAGGATCGCTGGATACTGGGATGTATACAGAACTAACTATACATTATCGTTTCTCTCTACCTGTTTGGTTTCATGATAGAATGACGACCAGTTCAGTCTAATTAATTAAACTTATGGTTTACGGGTGGAAAGCATATGGAGAGAAGCTGAATTCTTCTTGTGGTATCTAACTTGATTTAATCATATCCCTCATGTTCTACAGTAAATATTTTCTTCTTTTACGTTTGTGGTAAGGTTTGATTTCTCCTATTCTATTTAAAATACAACTTAAAAATTTGTGACATTCCACTATGAGAATAGAATGAGAATAAACTGTGTCTGAAAATTGCAAGAGTATTATAAGTGAAAGAAGCCAAGCATAAAATACCATGTTTGGTATTATTCCATTTATTTAACTTTTTTAATTTATTTATGACCATGCCCATACATGGAAGTTCCTGGGCAAGGGATCAAAGTTGTGCCTCAGTAGTGACAACACCAGATCCTTAACTGCTAGACCACCAGGAAATTCCCTGGTATTATTTTGTTTATATGAAATGTCCAGAATAGACAAATCCATAGAGCCATAAATGCCAGTGACTGTGGTAATAGGGAAATTGGGAGAAACTCCTGATAGACAAGGTATTTCCTTTTAGGGAAATGAGAATATCCTAAAAATTAGATATAAATATTTGCACAACTCTGACTATACTAACTGGCTTCTATACTTTAAAAAAGGAATTTGGAGTTCCTGTCGTGGCGCAGTGGTTAACGAATCCGACTAGGAACCATGAGGTTGCGGGTTCGGTCCCTGCCCTTGCTCAGTGGGTTGATGATCCGGCATTGCCATGAGCTGTGGTGTAGGTTGCAGACGCGGCTCAGATCCCGCGTTGCTGTGGCTCTGGCGTAGGCCGGTGGCTACAGCTCCGATTAGACCCCTAGCCTGGGAACCTCCGTATGCCGCAGAAGCAGCCCAAAGAAATAGCAAAAAAAAAAAGATAAAAAAGGAATTTTACCCAATGTGAGTTAAACCTCAAATTATTTGAAAATTAAAATTGCTAGTCAAGACTGACCTTATTAATATTATATTTATATGTTTATAGTGAGTGTCCAAAAAGACATTTTCCTTGTTTTTCCAGTGCTTTAAACATATTTTTGAAATGTCAGAAAAAGATTGCACTCTGTGCATAGTCAGGTAAGCCTCATTCAAGACTCTTTCAGTAGAGGAGACAGGTTGAACTCAATTCCTTTGAAACAAAAAGCATAATGAGAGTTTTTAAGCACTGGGGTCAGCTACTAGAAAAGTACTGGAGAATGTTAGGGTGAAACTGGTCATGCAATTAGGTCTTTTCAGTTCATACTCATGATTCATTCTGTTGATGAGTTATATACTTTGCTGATTTTTCTGGCTAGTTGTTCTGGCAATTTTTCACAAATAGGTGTTGAAGTTTTCACATATGATTTTAGATTTCTCCTGTAAGATATAGTTTTTCATCATATATACATTTTTGCTATTCACTTTAACAATGCCATTTTTATTTGTTAAAGTTTTATTGAAGGAGAGTTGATTTATAATGTTGTGACAATTACTACTGTACAACAAAGTGATTCAATTATATGTTAAAACACATCCATTATTTTTCAGATTCTCTTCTCATATAGATTATCACAGAATCCTGGGTAGAAGTCTCTGTGCTATATAACAGGTCCCTTTTGGGAAGCCATTCCATATACAACAGTGTACATATACTAGTCACATATACTCTTGTTTGATTATGCAGTTTTGTTACAACTTATTGAAGATTAAATTGTTTATTGTGATTTATTCACCCCTCTTTGGGAATTATTTTGTTATTGTTCTGTCTAGTTTAATTGACATTAACATATCTACACGTTATTTTTTCTTTCATTATTTTATTGTTATTTCCCCAATACAATTTTTTTTCTACCCTAGAGCATGGTGACCCAGTAAACATACATGTATACATTCTATTTTCTCACATTATCATTCTCCATCATAACTGACTAGACATAGTTCACAGTACTACACAGCAAGATCTCATTGCCAATCCATTCCAAAGGCAATAGTCTACATCTATTAACACTAAGCTCTCAATCTACCCCACTCCCTCGCCCCCCCCATGGCAACCACAATCTGTTCTCCAAGTCCATGATTTTCTTTTCTGTGGAAATGTTCCTTTGTGCCATATATTAGATTCCAGATATAAGTGATATTATATGGTATTCGTCTTTCTTTTTCTGACTTACTTCACTCAGGATGAGTCTCTAGTTCCATTCATGCTGCTGCAAATGGCATTATTTTGTTATTTTTATGGCTGAGTAATATTCCATTGTGTATATGTATCACATCTTCCTAATCCAGTCATCTGTTGATGGACATTTGGGTTGTTTCCATGTCTTGGCTATTGTGAATAGAGCTGCAATGAACATGTGGGTGCATGTGTCTTTCTCAAGGAAAGTTTTGTCCAGATATATGCCCAAGAGTGGGGTTGCTGGGTCATATGGTAGTTCTATGTATAGTTTTCTAAGATACCTCCATACTGTTCTCATAGTGGTTGTACCAGCTTCCATTCCTACCAACAGTGCAGGAGGGTTCCCTTTTCTCTGCACCCCCTCCAGTATTTGTTATTTGTGGATTTATTAATGATGGGCCTTTCTGACTGGTGTGAGGTGGTACCTCATGGGAGTCTTGATTTGCATTTCTCTAATAATCAGGGATGTTGAGCATTGTTTCATGTGCTTGTTGGCCATCTGTATATCTTCCTTGGAGAAAGGTCTACTCAGGTCTTTTGCCTGTTTTTCCATTGGATTGTTGGCCTTTTTGCTGTTGAGTTGTATAAGTTGCTTATATATTTTAGATATTAAGCTCTTGTCAGTTGCATCGTTTGAAACTATCTTCTCCCATTCTGTAAGTTGTCTTTTTGGTTTCTTTTTTGTTTCCTTTGCTGTGCAAAATCTTGACAGTTTGACTAGGTCCCATGGGTTTATTTTTGCTCTTATTTCTATTGCTTTGGGAGACTGACCTGAGAAAACATTTGTACAGTTGATGTCAGAGAAAGTTTTGCCTATGTTCTCTTCCAGGAGTTTTATGGTGTCTTGCCATATATTAAGTCTTTCACCATTTTGAGTTTATTTTGGTGCATGGTATGAGGTGTGTTCCAGTTTCATTGATTTGTATGCAGCTGTTCAGTTATCCCAGCAAGACTTGCTGAAAAGACTCTCTTTTTCCCATTTTATATTCTTGCCTCCTTTGTCAAAGATTAATTGACTGTAGGTGTCTGGGTTTATTTCTGGGTTCTCTATTCTGTTCCATTGGTCTGTTTGTATGTTTTGACACCAGTACTACACTGTCTTGTTGACTGTGTCTTTATAATAGTGCCTGAAGTCTGGGAGAGTTATGCTTCCTGTTTGGTTTTTGTTCCTCAGAATTGCTTTGGCACTTCTGGGTATTTTGTGGTTCCATATAAATTTTTGGATTATTTGTTCTAGTTCTGTGAAGAATGTCATGGGTGATTTGATAGGAATTGCATTGAATCTGTAGATTGCTTTGTGTAGTACAGCCATTTTTATAATATTAATTTTTCCAACCCAGGAGCATGGTAAATATTTGCATCTTCTTTAATTTCCTTGATTAAATGTTTTATAGTCCTCAGTATTTAAGCCCTTTATCTCCTTGGTCAGGTGTATTCCCAGGTATTTGGTTTTTTGGGGTGCAGTTTTAAAAGGTATTGTATTCCTTTTCTAAGCTTTCATTTTTAGTATATGGAAATGCGACTGATTTCTGAATGTTGATCTTATACCCTGATACTTTGCTGAATTTCTGGATCAGTTCAAGTAGTTTTTGTGTTGAGTCCGTAGGGTTTTCTAGATATAGTATCTTGTCATCTGCATACAGGGACATGTTTACCTCTTCTTTCCTATTTGGATGCCTTTAATTTCTTTTGTTTGTCTGATTGCTGTGGCAAAATTCTCAACAAAATTTTAGCCATCCAAATCCAACAACATATAAAAAAGATCATACAACATGACCAGGTGGGATTCATCCCAGGTTCACAAGGATGGTTCAACACGTGCAAATCAATCAACGTCATACACCACATTAACAAAAGAAATGTCAAAAACCACATGATCATCTTAATAGATTCAGAGAAAGCATTTGATGGCATTCGACATTCATTCATAATCAAAACTTTTACCAAAGTGGGTATAGAGGGATCATACCTTAACATACTTAAAACCATTTATAACAAACCCACAGCAAATATAATACTCAATGAAGAAAAGCTGAAAACCTACCCACTAAAATCTGGAACAAGACAAGGATGCCCAACTCTCACCACTGTTATCAGCACACTTTTCTTTTTTATTATATTTCATGTAATATATATTTTCCATTATTTTATTTTTAATCAGTCTATATCATTAGATATGAAATGAATTTCTTGTGGACATTAGTTACATTGTTGGTTTTTTTTGTAATCAGCTCTACCAATCTCTCTATTTAAATGTGTGCTCATATTTCAGGGTAGATGATTTGTGAATGAGATATTTAGAAATTCAATGTTTAAAAAAAACTGAAATTTTCATTGATTTGCATGCAGTTGTCCGGGTTTCCCGGCAATATTTGCTGAAAAGACTGTCTTTTTCCCATTTTATATTCTTGCCTCCTTTTCAAAGTGTGTAACAGGGTCACCATGCTGTATAGCAGAAAATTGATGGAACACAGTAAACCAGCTATAACGGAAAAAAAAAATGAAATCATTATATAAAAACTAGAAAAAAACTCTGAAAGTTTTGTTGTTGAACTGTGTTGTATTTCCCAGCCCATTTTCCTTGAGCTTTTTCCTCTGCATGTAAAGTTCATTTATTCTCCAGCTGTTGTAATATTACCTATTTATAGCTGCTTATAACTTCAGTGCCAGTTTTCTAGGATAGACTTTAGTTGTGTTAATTTCTTACATATAAAAATGTATAGCCAAAATAATAAGGAGATCCTGCTGAATAGCATTGAGAACTATGTCTAGATACTCATGTCGCAACAGAAGAAAGGGTGGGGGAGAAAACTGTAACTGCAGTGTATACATCTAAGGATGACCTGACCCCCTTGCTGTACAGTGGGAAAATTAAAAAAAAAATGTATAGCCAAAATAAATACATATCTTAAATACCTTAAATAAAACGTACTTTATCTTCAGTATTTTATGAAGAAATGGGATATTACCAATTTCTATGTCATCTTGCCTAGATTAAAACAGGAGTGTTAACCACAGTTTTATTTAGAAAATAAAGAACAATTTTCCTTCAATAAGAGTTTAGTTATATATATTTGAAATATATTTTATACTATTTTCAATTTCTATTAACTACCTTCTAGCATCATCACCATGTTAAATGGTCTAATTTAATGTTAAAAATAAACAAACTGAAAAACATTATTTGAATCCACATTTCTCTCCAAATAACATATCTTTCTCTTAACACCTTCAGAACCAAACTCTGTGTGTGTAATTTATTACACTTAGGAAAGTAAGTTTATACTCTTTCCTAACTATCAGTATATCTAGGGGTAGGTGAAATGAATGAAGATTGTCAAAAGACAAATTTCCAGTCATAAAATACACAAGTCCTGGGGATATATTGTACATAATGGTGATCCTAGTTAATGATACTGCATTGTATTTTTGAAAGTTAACTAAAGGAGAGGCTCTTAAAAGTTCTAATCACAAGGAAAAAATTTGTTACTGTGTGTGGTGATGCTATTATAATATACACATGTGTATAGTCATTATGTTGTACACTTGAAACTAATATAATAGTATATGTCAATTATATCAATAAATATAAAACCAAACATTATAAGACTCTTGAAATCATACTTTGAAAAATGTGTAATGGTGAGAGCAAAATTTCAATATATAACATCATATGAAATTTAATATAAAAAACTACATTCTGTATGATTTCAACTAGATAAATATATGTATGTAAATATCCAGTGGAGGGAAAAAAATAATGATAGTGTTTTCTCCATGACTAAATGACCTAAGAATAATTTGCATAAACATCTAATGCTTCTCTGACAAGCTAAGGAAGCACGTTAGACTACATACCTAGATTGGAATTTCTCATACATTTCTTTTTTCTTTTAGCCACCCCATGGCATATGGAGTTCCTGTGCAGGGACCAGATCCAAGCCACAACTGTGACCTACACTCAACTGCAGAAACACAGGATCCATTAATACACTGTGCCAGGCAGGGATTGATCTGAGTCCTGGCTCTGTAGAAACACCACTGAGCCCATTGCTCATAGCAGAAACCCCACTAATACATTTCTAAAGTTGTATTGAAGCTATTCTTGTGAATAGTTTTAGGGAGTTTGTAGACCATGTTACATTTGTTTCTTTTTTTTTTTAATTTTACTGATGCTGATATAAAAAATACATTAAAAACATATATTTATCAGACATTGCGTATGTACTGATGCTAAATTTTAACAATCAAATCAGAAATGGTCCCTATCTCATGTAGTTTTCAATATATAGTGGAATATACTTACTAGAAATACTATTTTTTCAATACTGATTATAAATTCACAATTGATTTAATGACAGAGGAAATAAAATACCATCTTAATTCCTGCTCATTTTTTTTGTTTTTCATCAAAATTATTATATACTTATACATAAAATTACATACCAGTTCTTTTTTTGGTATCACAATCAGATTTTTATTTCGAGGGTTCTTAGCCTTCTATGTTACTTCATTTTCAAGGTCAAATAGGACTACATTGAAACAATTTTATAATCCAATTCAAAATTTTAATCACATTTGAGCCTTTAAGATTGGCAGTAAAATGTGGAGGCTTATCACAGATTTTAGGTTTTTATAAATTTAAAATATTGTTATTTTTCCCTAAATAATTATTTAATAAACACATTTAAACAAAAGTCTTTAACAGAGTTTATGACATATTGAATTTCCTTTGATACTCAAACTATAATCATTCACAATATGTAAATGATACCCCACACAATTATGAAACATATTGTACTGTATGGTATTTTCAATTGAGTTTTCTTACATTGACATTCAGCTTCTTATTTTATGTAACAATTGTTCTAACAAAACATTGACAATAACCATTTTTTAAAATTACCAAACAAAATTTAAGACTCAAATTAAGTTGAAACTCCATTAGATGTTACATCAAAAAACCAAAAATATAAGACAGACTTTCCAATTATGGCTGAATATTATATGAAGTAATTAGTGACAACTCTAAATCAGCATATTACTCTGCCTAGAAACTAGGAAGCTCCTTTTCACATTTATTGTTAAATGCATTCAATTACAAGAAGTTGAAATGTGAAACATGTCTACAATATTATCAACAATTTATTATAATTAAAATGTGATCAATTTTGTAAAGGTATACGCAAGCTGCTGTAGAAATGCATATTCAACTTTACATAATATATCATATCGTCCATATTTTATTTCATGACATTAGCAGTTAGATGCTAAAAAAAAATTAATAATTGAATAGTATTTTACTATAGTTCCTTAGCATAAAATGAAAGAATATTATAAAACCAGTAATGGCTTAGTAATAATTTTCTTGTGTACAGGTTCACATAAGCAGCACCTCCAAACACAGATACTCATTTAACTAAGCCAAATTTGTACTTGAATAAATGAAAACCCTTATAGTTATAAGCAATATTAAATATAATTCTATAGAACAGAGAACTCTGCATAGTAGTCTGTGAGAATCTATGCGGGAAAATAATCTGAAGTAGAATGGATATGTATATACATCTATTACTGTGTCACTTTGATGTACAACAGAAATTATACTTGTAAATCAGCTATACTTCAATAAACATAAAGAAAGAGATGTTTCTTTTTGTCTTTTTTATTACTATTTTACTTGCTATCATTTATTTAAGGTTTATTAAGTCCAAAGTTCTATATGAATGCTTTTCATTCTGAAGAGAATACATGAACAAAGGCCTATTTTACATAAAGTGAAATTAAGTATTAAAGTGGTTAAGTTTCTTGTCCAATGATACACTGCTAGAAAGTAATATACCTAAGTTCAAGTATGTGTTTATCTATTTCCAAGTCAGTACAGTTGCATATGAAGCAATATGCCTCCAAGTTTGACCTTACACAATCTTTTTCTGCATATTATTTATGTAGTAAAATATACTTAAGCTAAAATCTAAAACAAAATTATTTTATGATTATTGGTATATTTCTCAATGTTATAAACTTTCCTAGAACTTTATGCTTCATTATTTAGAAGATGAAACAAAATAGTCTCTACCAAGTGTTTGACATTTTAAATATTCATAATAATTTGAGTGGATTTAATATATTTTAATACACAAATTGTATGTAGAAAGCATGCTAAATTTATCTGGACCTCAAGTCTACCACACAAAACTAGAGCACAAATTATTTCTACCTCATACCAATCTATTATAAATTAGCAGTTACTGTTATTCAATAATTTATGTTTTCAAGGGATATAACATATACATGAGAATTACCTTTCTCAAGTCAGACCCTTAGTACCTATATGATAGATCAGAGAGCTGGCAGATACACAATATTTAATTTCTGATACATTAGCTCAAAGAATGCTAATTTCCCTTTCCTCTAAGACATTATTATTTCTTACTGAATGCTTCTCACAGAACTTAATAACATATATGAAAGTTATGTTATCTCATATCTGGATGTCATTTTAAGAAAGTGTTATTATTCTTTAGAGAGTGTTTATAAAGTGAGATTCATACCTAATATAAGTAATCCCACTATCTATATATTATATACCATATGTAATCCCACTACATATACATATATAGATATGCTTGAATGGCAATGAAAATCTATATCAATTATTTACCTTATAATTTGTCAGTATAAAGACACAATATAGATATAGCTTTAAACCTCATGTATATGCCATCCTCTTCAACATTTTCATAGGCATTAACATGACATTACTAGTTCTAGAAAGCATCTGATTACTAATAGATTAAGTGATTTTTCTAAATGATTTTTCTAACATGTAAATATAATTATAAACACAATGAAAATATTTTTCTATTACACACTAAGCTACTTACTTCTTAAATAATTTTCAAATTTGTCTTTCAAGAAAATAGAAAATGAATCAAGCCTTATGTAAAATTAAAAAACTAAACAAGCAAGCATAGCTTAAGCAGTACTATAAGATAATGAATAAATCAAGCCAAATATACTCTTCAAAAATGCATTATTCCTTGCCCAAACTTCATTAGGAATAATTCATTAACTAAAAATCATTATTTGAATATCTCATTACAAGTACATTCTGAAATTAAAATATTCATATACACATACTTTCATGATGTAAAATTTCAGGATGGGAAATAATTTCTGTTTTTGTTTCTCAGGGACTGAGTCATCGGTGTGTCCTTAAATTAAAATAAGCTATTTTCCATTTTCTTCAATTACTGCTTGCTACTACTTAACCAATTAGGAAGCAGTGAATCCAGGTGGTAATCAACTCAGTGGGAAATTGCTCTCATAGTATAATTTTGCTAGATGTTATGTAGTAATTACCAATGTAATATCAGCTTTAATGGCAGGGGTAATTTAGTTCTACTGGCTCTAGATCAGGATGACCCTTTATAATGCCTTCTTGTTTTTGTAGGAGGATATTTTCATAATTTGACATTTGTGCCAAATATAAGAAGTTAGTCATTTAAAGTATAAAGCAATTTAATTTCTACAAAATAATTGAGACTGGAATTATGCTGAATTAAAGCCATTGATTGATAAATATAGTCTTGGAAAATACTTATTCTTGAACAGAGATTTAACCTTAGATTTACAAGGCATGGAATTATAAAAATACATTTTAATCTCAGATTAAAAGGGGCTAGAGTTACAGATAAGCTATAGGTAATTTAATTTTTATCATTATAAATTCTAGGACCATTTGCTACTTAGAAGAAAGAAGCAATATAAAAAAAAGTTCTTACTAAAACTGTGATGTGACTCCAAGCCCATTTTTGAAGGAATTGTCGAGACATAGTAATATACTCTGCATTAAAATGACTTGCTGAATAACATATGTTTCCAGAAAAAAATTATATTTGGAATACATATTCTCATTTATTGCTTAAATTTGGTAGAGGAATGGAACATTTAATCATTGTTTTTGAATAAAAATTAGGTTAAAGCACATAATTCTGTTTGTAATAAGTAGCAATCATATGTCAAAATATATCAGGCGTTTTTCTAAGCCTAACCATGTCTTATCCATTGTTCTGGTCAAGCAGCCAGAAAAATAAACAGCACACATTGGACCAGAAAGACCTAATGAAATAGAGCTACCAAATCATACTTACTGTAACTTCACAAAAACATTCATAGAGGTAATTAAGCATGTTTTAGCAAATTAGAAGACAAAAATCAGTTTCTGTCTTCTATTGCTGTCAATGTGGCAGATTAGGTTCACTGAATGACATTTCTGATTTCCAAAACTAAAAGGCATAATATTTTAAAACACCTTTTAAAATTCAAAGGTGATTTTTTTCAAAAAATTAATAAAGGCACATATACAAAAAATAAATTGAAAGTCTGAGTCTTTGACAGTAAGAAAGTACCAGCACAAATTCTTGCTCTGAGGATTTCTGTTTTGTGCTGGAGAACTAGAGCTGCTTTTGACGATTGCTCTAGCATCCAGGACATGTAATAAAGGTTATGCCCTCATCACAGAAATGAAATAGGAGATTGCCAAATAAAATTGAGACTGTAAGGCCTACAAACAATTTAATGAGGATAAGAATTAAACTCTGATACAAGGTGATTTCACCTTTAGAACTATGTGAATGGAAAAAAGATATATATTAATTACACTAGTAAAAATCCACCACAGACAAGGTTCAGAAGACTAATGTCTCCTTTCATTCCATTTATTACCTATTTCAGTTATTCAAGCTCTAGACAGTTTTCCTACCGGTCCAGCAATAACACAAGCCTTGCTAACACTTCTTCTTGACACCATACACACAAAGCAATGCTGTGGTGATGTCCTTTAGACTTAGAAATAGGACCACACCACAGTTAGCTTTAATTTGGGTCCATCGATTAGAATGACTCACCCTAAAATTCCTTTAGGAATCTACACTATCAAATTTAATTATATCAGTATTGAATTTGGGGCATTGATATATCTTCCCTATAGTAAATGTAAGTTTCAAGCTGTGCCTGGGCCCACTGGGTTAGGAGGAGGAAAACAGTCAAGGAAAAGTCAAGGTCATAACCTGCTGAGTTGCGGATGTTTGTTATCTTCAACTCTTAATTCCTACATTCTTCAAAATCTTCCTGGTAAACCTTCACCTAATTTCCCTCTCATATATATTTTGAAATTTATATCAGTTAACTGACTCAGCCATTTCTTTAATATTTTATTATCTATCTCTCTATTTATCTACCACCCCTGGATATGGTGTGTCATTCTTTCATCTATCAGCCAGCATAGCACTTCCTTGTTGGAGCATCCTATGGGTGGCAGCCCAGCCAAAACAGGGTTAGGGGATTCACATTTACTGATGACTCCGTAAGTACTTTTGTGTCTCTTACACTTGATCCTTCTGGGATATAAGTCTGAGTGTGAACAGAGAGTGATTTGGAAAAAAAAAAAAAGTGAAATTATAGCCTTTGGAAATGGAGTTATATGTGGATGTGGAAGAAGCAAAATAACCAGGCCCCTGGGGGTTGGGGCAATGAAGACTTTTGACCCAAGGCACCATGGGTAGGGGAGTATTAACAATCTTTGTTGGTCAAAGGGTACAAACTTCCAGCTCTGAGATGGATAATTTTTGGAGATCTAATACACATCATGGTGATTATAACTAACAATACTGTATTATATATTTGACAATTGTTAAGAGAGTGAATCTGAAATGTTAGCATTATACACAAATACATATGAAAAGTGGAAAGTTCTCTTGTGGGGCAGTCAGTTAAGGATCCGGTGTTGGCTTGGGTCGCTGCTGTGGTGAGGGTTTTATCCCTGGCCCAGAACTTCCACATGCAGCAAGACAGTCAAAAAAAAAGTGATTTGTGGAGGGAAATGCAGGTGTTAACTAACATTATTGTGATAATCATTTCTAAAATATACATGTCTGAATCATTATTATGTACAACCTAATCTTACATATGTTAATATTTACTAACATCTAAAAAAAAAAAAAAAAACTCAAACAAAAAATTATACTTCTGTTTCAGAACTGCCCTAGGAGTATTCCTTTAAAGGCAAAGACTTGGATGTTAAGATGCAAATCTTCCTGCTTGGCTGCTACATCTTCCATCTTGCACCAGATAGTCCTGACTACTTGACAGCAAGCAGTGGCTCCAGCTCTGGCTACTGCTTTTGATGCTGGTTGTTCCCTATTGCACTATCCTCTTTTCTAGGAGTCAAATGAATACAACTGGACTTGTAATGGGGACAGATAAGGCAAATTGGACTGGGTGACTCGATAAGCCTTCCCCAAATGAGAACAGAACCAAGTAATTTTAACTGAACTGAGAATTCCTGAATTTAACAACAACAGTTTTTATGTGGATTAAAAGGATTTGTGCAATTCATAAAAATATTCCTTTGCAGGAATTATTTCCTGAAATAAGAGATTATTATATAATATGTACATATATGTTATATATATATATATATATATATATATATATATATAACCCATATATACAATCAAATACACAAAATGTTTTAAATCACCAGAACTCCTGTTTTTTTGTATGAATTTTTTGGTGTAATGTATAGAGAAAGTCACATTAACATAATAGACTATGTTGCATCTTCCCACTCCCTTTCTTTCTGAGCCACCTGTTGGCTATAAAATTATTTATTTAATACTATCACAATATCGAGGTTTAAAAGTCTGCAACATTTTATTCTCTTTGGTAGCTATTATTTTAATAATTGATAGGTATTATATATTTAAGTAGATTAAGCATTCACTTACTGTTTTTATTTTCTGATTCATAAATTATTGGTTACATTCTACCACCAAGTTATCTTTGTCAAGAATGTCTAATAATTTTTGTGTTAGATTTTATTTGCCATGGCATCACCCTCAAATAAGGAATCAGTGGCTTTTCAAAATCTTGTGGGGATGGTCTTATCACATTGATAGGGTGGATCCTTAAAGTATGGAGACACTAGTGGCTATAGTAAATGAGGTAGATGCCAGAAAAACAATGGCAGGAAATTCAGGAAGGGGATTGGAGTCTTAAAGAGATATGCAGGTTAGTAATTTGTTATCTGAAAACATAAAACCATCTGCCTATGTTCTCCAAAAAGATCCAAAGGACTTTATTAATGAATTTATTTAAAAGCACTGTGACAAAAATGTTAGCACACTTGAAAAGCTCAAAATGACTATTCTGTGTAAGCCACAGATGACAATAGGAGTTTCTACTGCTTAACTAGATCATTAGTGTCAAAGGCAAAGAGAGGAATTTGTTACAGCAGAGTCCATTGTGTATATACATATATACACATGGGCCTATATATGTGTGAGATATATATATATATTATATAGCATATATAATAATATATACTATATATATTCCATGTGCAATAACTTTAATATATATATTTACTTAAATATATACATATAGACACAGAGAAATAGTCAACCTAAGTAATAAAGAAGTAACAGAAATGAAATAAAACATTCTATTTTTAAAATATGGCAAAAAAATCTACAAAATATTTCAACAAAGCTCAAATGGCATGCAAGCTTTAATAACTAAAAACAAGCATACTAATCTGTTTGATAGTTTATTACTCAGTATATATTTTATTAAACAAAGCTTTGTACTAGCAATTGTTCTTATGGTAGATGATGCTAAGAAAAAATATATGTAAGACACTGTGCTGTAAGGGCATTAAGTGTATTTTTTAAAAGATAAATAGCTAAGTGTGTATTTTTCATCAGATTTTGCATAGGTTGCCATAGTAAACTGCAATAAATAAAAATATTTAACTCATAAATAGTATGCTTTTTTATTGCAAAACACTAACATAATAATTACAACTGTGTTCCTAAAACCCAATGAACTTCCAAATATGAACCTACATTTCTGTTGTTATTTAAATTCTCATCATTATGAGGGAGTCAGAGTGTAAGGAAATATTTATATCCTTTTTTTCTGTAATTGATTGATTATGGCTTGAAAGACCAATGCTTACTTGCTTTAGAATCTTCATGTGTCTTAAGCTCTAACGTTTCTTTACTTATGCTGTAGAAGTGATGCTATTAGTAAGTAAAAAGAGCGGGGACACAACATAATCATATCTGATAAACATCATCATACATACCTGGAAAAATGATGGGTATTGTAAAAAATTAATAGCTGTATTCATAATTATTTTTTGGAAGTAATATTGGTCTATAATTCATGGAAAAGATTATAAAACTGCTCCCATTTAGTCCGAATAATTAAATATATATTGTTATTAGTAGTAACTATACTCATACTTCAATTTTCAGGATGCCAGTCTTTTTACTTCCATTGCCAACAAATGTATTGCTCTAACTCATTCATTAGTGTTGCTCCTCAGAAATATTACTGTTGGTACTCTTTAACAGAGAGTTGTGTGATTTTCCTTACTATGCAAATATTTTAGGATGTTGAAATTTAGCATTCTTTATAGAATATTAAATTCAAATTCCTAAAATAACATTACTATATAACCCACTGAATTAATTGTTGATACTTATATGATAAATCATTTTCATTTTTTAATCAACATATTTAAATATTTTTACACTGGCTAAAATGTATTTTTATACAGAGATAGAGATGAAATATGGAGTTGAGAAAGAAAGAATTTGAATCCTAATTTCATTTATATATGTTTATAGCCTTGACTAGGTTTTAAACATTCTCTAATACTGTTTCAATAACTAAATATGGAAATGACAAGAGTACTTAATATTTTTGTGATGATTACATAAGTTATGTATGTAATGTTATCAGAGCATTAATGGAAGAATTGGTTATAATGCATATCACATTGTCAAGAATATAAAGGAGAGATACATTCTCCATTTGGATAAAATGATAACAGGAAATCCAGCCAAAATAAAGGAAAAAAATCCCCAAATATGAGTGAAATTTTTGCAAAATATTCTTATCAACAAATGTTTTTTAAAAATTTTAAGACTAGCTGTATATTTACCTAAAAGTTTCACAATTTCTAAGCAACTCCACTTTTAATAATATACATATGTTAATAATATGACTATGTATTGATGAACACAGAGTTGTGTTTTTATCAGCTTCACATTTCATATCTTTTACTACTTTCATTTATTTTTTATTAGTATCTTATCCTTTTACTTATTTTTCTACTGGATTCTATTTTGTCATCTTTCTTTCATTTGACATTATGATGTCATTTCCAGCTGATGCTGAAATCTCCTTTTACTTTCCAGAAGGAATTTTATTTTATGGATCTAATATTTAAATATCATTGGCTGCTGCAGGTGCTATGGAGAACAGTTAGGTGATTCCTTAAAGTATAAAATAGAATTAGCATAAACTCCAGCAACTCCACTTCTGGGTATACTTATAAAAGAATCCAAAGCAAAGTTGAGTGTAAGCATCATGGAGATGTGACATGCTTTCATTATCTCACCCCTTCAACCTACAACCAGTAAAATATCCATAACTCAACAAAAGTGCCTCTACCCAAAACACCAGGATGTCATAGAATTCCACAATTTGTACATGTAAATGTGGGTAGACTGGATTAAATAAAGGAAGTGGAACCTGGGAAACAGTGGAGTCAGTCCATGTGATCCTGGACCCTGAGCTGATGCTGTAGCCCCAGAGAACCAGGTTATTTCAGGAAAGGTGATGCACACAACTCTGGCCTCCTGGCTACAGAGACACTTTTGACCAAAGAGAAGTAGGAAGGAGAATTGCCTGTGACTTTAGCTCACCCTCTGCCCTCAGCAGTGAGAATACAAACTCAGTTACCTTGGACATGGCAGAGGAATCTGCAAATCCAGCACTACATGTTCCATCCTTCCATAGCAAGCAAACCTGTAACCCAAGAGACACTGGAAACAGTAGAGGACACTTGCCATCTTGATGCCTCAGGTGGTGACGTTAGCAACAAGGGCAGCAGCAAAGTACCAACAGTCACAGAGGCACAAGAAGTGACAGTGAGGGAACCAGGCGACCCCTTTGACAGAGGCAGTGAAGGGTGGAAAGTACCTGTTTTCAACTATAACAACTGGCATCTCAGGTAAGAGGAGATAAAATGTGTACCAACTACTGGAAAATTAAAGAAACTTTGCTAAATAGTAATCTGTTGAATCATCAGAATAAAGCTTAAAAAATTTCACTAAAAAAGAAAGGTGTTCAGTATTTCAAATATACTGGTAGAGGAATAATTCATGAAGCACCATAAAGAACTATGGTATCACACCAAAAAAATGACAATTTCTAGAAACCAAATTCAAAGTCACAGAATAGAAAAAAATCAAAATAGTTGTCATAAAGGACCACAATAAGCTCCAATAAAACTAAGAAAGTCAGTACAATGATCATAGGAATAAAATTAGTGAATAGGAGAAATAGTTTACCAAAGATATTAAAACTCAAAAGAAAGAACAAACAACAAAAATTCTAGAGTTGAAAACTTAAAAAAGAGAGAGAGAGAGATGAAGATAGAATTAGAAATCATTACAAATAGAGCAGACAATATAGAAGAGAGAATTGGTAAGTTTAAAGGTAGAAATTTAGAAATTATACAGGTAGAAGAGGAGAGAGAGGAGAAATGTTATGCAAACTAACCAATTTTATTAGGAAGGGCAATGTTAGGATAAAGAATTTTCCAGTAGGAGAAGAGAGGGAAAAGGGGAAAATGGAGCAGAGTTTATTTAAAGAAATAATAGCTGATAATGCTAAAATCTGGATGTGAACATGTTACTGAATAGCTAGTGAGTCAATGAAGAAATCAAAGTAGGAGTCAAAAAGTACATGAAGACAAATGGAAATATGACGTACCAAAATCTATGAGATGCACCGAAAGCAGAAATAAAAGGGACAGTCACAGCAATACAGAAATCTCAAGTAACAAAAAAAAAAAAAAAAAAAAAAAAAAAAAAAAAAAACTCAAGGACTTATTTCAAGATGCAGAGAAGTAAGATGTGTCTCTCACCTTCACCCACAAACACATTAAAAAAAAATTTACGTGTAGAATGATTTGCTCAAAAAATCTACTGAATGCTGTCAGAAGACATTAAACCTCCAAAAAAGGCAAGAAACTCTCCACATAACTGAGTAGAACAAAAGGGGAAAAGAAGAGAGAGAGAAGGAATCAAGACAGGAATAGCACTTTTGAGACAGAGCTTCAAAAGAAGAAAGGAACCCACACCATGGGAAGCCACTTAATTGCTGGGGAAATCAACTGAGACAGAGGGACCTCAAAGACTTGGAGTAAAGCACAGAAGCTGGACTGAGGAGGGCAAAGCAGGAGAGCTGCACAAGCTATTGGATGGACCACCCATGGACAACACAGCCTGAGATGCTCAGGTGCATGCTGGGCACTGAGACTCAGGCTCCAGGGGTCAGTTTCAGGAGAGGACTAGAGTTGGGTGTGCAGGGCAAGCCTGAGGAGGTAGAGAGTGGTGAGACACTGGCTAGAGAGTGGAACGCCACAGTTGTGGGAACCCAAGAGGAGGTCTGGGCCTTCAGGACAAACAACTTGTGGGAGGGCAAGATGAGGAGGGGCAGACTGCCATAGGAATGGGGAGGGCAAGATGAGGAGGGGCAGACTGCCATAGGAGTAGATTTTCCCATAAACATGTGGACTCCAGAGGGCAGGGCACCTCTGGTGCAGGCTATGGGTGGTGAAGTGCCACTTGTTTGGGCTATAGGCAATGGGACACCTCTTGTGTGGGCTACAGGTGGCCAGGGACCTCTTGCATGGGCTAAGGGCAGCAGGGAGCTAAGGTAATGCACCACCTCCTGCCTAATCTCCAGGTGGTGGGGGCAAACCACATTAGTCATTTCAGGCACCAGAGGTGGGCGTGGCCTGCCGACAATAAGGGTCCATGAACAGATGCCACCTGTGGCCCCAGTCGCCTCAGAGGTTGGCACTAAGAAGGGCACTGCAAGGGAGCACCACCCATTGTTGCTCTCACCCCTCTGGAAATGCACAACCCTGCTGATACCACTGCCAATTGCTCTGGGCACCACCTATACCTGCCTGAAGATCACTGTCACTTCCCAGGGCTCTGAAACCAGGAGCATCCTGTGAGATATTCCCATGGGTCCTAGCCACTGTCAAGGGCCCAGACACCAGACACTAGCTTCTAGCACTGCCCATTTCCTTGCATCCATCTCCATGGAAGCAAACACAGCACCCTAAAAATAAAGAATACACATTACAAAATGCCCTGGGGTGCTCATGCATATAAATAGCCCTCCAAGACACCAGTAGTTGTTTTACCTAAGCTCACAGAATAAAAAAATTATATATATATATTAAAATATATTTTATTTGTTACATGTTTGTTATCAAGACTTCAGAACAAATAGATCAGTCATGTAAAATTTTGAGTGTGAAGACATCACGTCACAATCTGAAAAAAAAGATACTTCTATTCAAGATGCACAGTCAGATGATCCCAAGGCTCTTAATGAATGTCCCAGGTAAGCATCGTTTTACTGATGATATAATATATATATATTATTTACATGACTGATCTTCTATTTGTTCTGGAGTCTTGATAGCATAATATATATATATGCAAAATGAAGATGCTCAGGAACCATTACAAGTTAAAAGAAATGGAGAATTCACCTGAAGGAGCAAACAATGAAACAGACACCTGCAATGTAATAGACAGAGTTCAAAAAGAAGACAGGGAAAATAGTGAAGGAATTAAGAGAGGATATAAACAGAAATGCAGATTACTTTAGAAAGGAACTAGAAAATATAAGGAGGATCCAAAAAAATTTTAGAAAATTCATTTACAGAAACACAAGCTGAATTAAAGGCTATGAAGAGGGGAGATGGGATTAATATGGTGGAATAAAAGGACTGGAGCTCATCTTCTCCCACAAAAACAAGAGAATTACAACCAAATGCTGAACAACCTTCAACCAAATGGACTGGAATCTTTCCAAAAGTATATCCTACTCCAGAAGACACAGAGGAGGCCACAACAAGATGGTAGAAGGGGCGATTACATGATATAAGCAATGCAATACCTGCTGGGTTGGAAGGCCACAGACTGGAAAGTAACTGCATTACAGACACTAACATACAGAAGTGAGAGTTCTGAGCCTCATGTCAGGTCCCCACGTCTGGTGATATGTCATTAGGAAAAGAGTCCCCAGAGCATTTGGCATTGAAGGCCAGAGGGACTTGTGTGCAGGAACTCCATGGGACTGGGGGAAAAGGAGACCCCATTCTTGAAATGTTCAGATAGGCTTTCATGTGCACTGGGTCCCAGGGCAAAGCAGAGGCTCCATAGGAATCTGGGTTGGGCCTGACTTCAGTTCTTGGAGGATATCATGGGTGACTGTGGTTTGTTGTGGGGGAAGAACATTGGAGGCAAAGGTCTGGGGGATATTCCTCAGGATGTGTTCCACTAGAGGTGGCCGTTTTGGGAAAATCTGGCCAATACCATCAGCACTGAGAATCCCCATGCCAAATAATAAGGAAGGATTAGCCTCACCCATTAGTAAAAGGCTGCCTAAAGATCCCCCAGGAACACAGCTCATCTTCTCCCACAAAAACAACAGAATTACAACCAAATGCTGAACAACTTTCAACCAAATGAACTGAAAACTTTCTCGCTGTGTTCTAATCTTACACAGAGACAAATCACCACCTATCAGAGGGAAAGTAATCAGCCCCATCTACCAGTGGGCAGGCACCAGTCCCTCTCATCAGAAAGCTTACAGCAAGCCCCTTAACCAGCTTCAGCCAGAAGGGGGACAGACACCAGAAGTAAGAGAGGCTACAACTCTACCATCTGTAAAAATGTCACCATGCCAAAAACTTACAAAAATGAAGTCAGAGAACTATAACTCAGACAAGGGAGCAAGAAAAACAAACAAACAAACAAACAAACAAAAAACAGAAAAATAGCTAAGTGATCTGCAGATTACAAGCCTCTAGTAAAAATACTTTAGACAGTTGATGCTAAAGATGATGCAAGACATTAGCAATAAACTGGAGGCAAAGATAGAAAATTTACAGCAAGCACTGAGCAAAGAAATACAAGATTTAAAACTTAAGCAAGCAGAGATGCAAAGTACAATAACTGAAATGAAAAATTCATTAGACACAACCAACAGCAGAATACAGGGGGCAGAAGGATGAATAAGCAAGGTGGAGGACAGAGTAGTGAAAATCACTAATGTGGAACAGAAAAGATAAAAAAGTTATTTTTTTTATTTTCTACTGTAAAGCATGGTGACCCAGTTACACAAATATGTATACATATTTTTTCTCACATTATCAGTCTCCATCATAAGTGACTAGACAGAGTTCCCAGGGCTAAACAGCAGGATCTTATTGCTAATCCATTCCAAAGGCAATATTCTGAATCTATTAACCCCAAGCTCCCAATCCATCCCACCCCCACCTCTCCCTTGACAACCACAAGTCTATTCTACAAATCAATGTTTTTCTTTTCTGTGGAAATGTTCCTTTGTGCCTTATATTAGATTCCAGATATAAGTGATATCATACGGTATTTGTCTTTCTCTTTCTGACTTAATTCACTCAGGATGAGAGTCTCTAGTTCCATCCATGTTGCTGCAAATGGCATTATTTTGTTCTTTTTTATGGCTGAGTAGTATTCCATTGTGTATATATACTACATCTTCCTAATCTAATCATCTGTAAATGGACATTTGAGTTGTTTCCATATCTTGGCTATTGTGAATAGATGTGCAATGAACGTGAGGGTCATGTGTCTTTTTTAAGGAAAGTTTTGTCTAGATATATGCCCAAGAGTGGGAACAAAAAGACAAAAATGATTGAAAAAAATGAGGACAGTCTAAGAGAACTCTGGGAAAACATTAAACACACCAAGATGTGTGTTATAAGGGTTCCAGAAGGAAAAGAGATAGAGAAAGAGCAAAAAAAAAATGTATATATATATATATTTTTTTTATTTTATTTTCCCACTGTACAGCAAGGGGGTCAGGTTATCCTTACGTGTATACATATTTTTCTTCCCCACCCTTTGTTCTGCTGCAACATGAGTATCTAGACATAGTTCTCAATGCTACTCAGCAGGATCTCCTTGTAAATCTATTCTAAGTTGTGTCTGATATGCCCAAGCTCCCGATCCCTCCCACTACCTTCCTCTCCCATCAGGCAGCCACAAGTCTATTTTCTAAGTCCATGATTTTCTTTTCTGTGGAGATGTCCATTTGTGCTGGATATTGATTCCAGTTATAAGTGATATCATATGGTATTTGTCTTTGTCTTTCTGGCTCATTTCACTCAGTATGAGATTCTCTAGTTCCATCCATGTTGCTATAAATGGCATTATGTCATTCTTTTTATGGCTGAGTAGTATTCCATTGTGTATATATACCACTTCTTCCAAATCGAATCATCTGTCGATGGACATTTGGGTTGCTTCCATGTCCTGGCTGCTGTGAATAGTGCTGCAATGAACATGAGGGTGCATGTGTCTCTATCAAGTAGAGTTTTGTCCGGATAGATGCCCAAGAGTGGGATTGTGGGGTCATATGGAAGTTCTATGGATAGATTTCTAAGGTATCTCCAAACTGTTCTCCATAGTGGCTGTACCAGTTGACATTCCCACCAGCAGTGCAGGAGGGTTCCCTTTTCTCCATACCCCCTCCAGCACTTGTTATTTGTGGACTTATTAATGATGGCCATTCTGACTGGTGTGAGGTGGTATCTCATGGTAGTTTTGATTTGCATTTCTCTTATAATCAGTGATGTTGAGCATTTTCTCATGTGTTTGCTGGCCATCTGTATATCTTCCTTGCAGAAATGTCTATTCAGGTCTTTTGCCCATTTTTCCATTGCTTGATTGGCTTCTTTGCTGTTGGGTTGTATAAGCTGCTTGTATATTCTAGAGATTAAGCCCTTGTCCATTGCATCATTTGAAACAATTTTCTCCCATTCTGTAAGTTGTCTTTTTGTTTTCTTTTGGGTTTCCTTTGCTGTGCAAAAGCTTTTCAGTTTGATTAGGTCCCATGGGTTTATTTTTGCTCTAATTTCTATTGCTTTGGGAGACTGACCTGAGAAAATATTCATGATGTTGATGTCAGAGAGTGTTTTGCCTATGTTTTCTTCTAGGCGTTTGATGGTGTCCTATCTTATATTTAAGTCTTTCAGCCATTTTGAGTTTATTTTGGTGCAAGGTGTGAGGGTGTGTTCCAGTTTCATTGCTTTGCATGTTGCTGTCCAGGTTTCCCAGCAATGCTTGCTGAATAGACTTTCTTATTCCCATTTTATGTTCTTGCCTCCCTTGTCAAAGATTCATTCACCATAGGTGTCAGGGTTTGTTTCTGGGTTCTCTATTCTGTTCCATTGGTCTGTCTGTCTGTTTGGGTACCAGTACCACATTGTTTTGATGCCAGTGGCTTTGTAGTATTTCTTGAAGTCTGGGAAAGTTATGCTTTCTGCTTGGTTTTTGTTTCTCAGGATTGCTTTGGCAATTCTGGTTTTTTGGGTTCCATATACATTTTTGGATTGTTGGTTCTAGTTCTGTGAAAAATGTCATGGGTAATTTGATAGGGATTGCATTGAATCTTTAGATTGCTTTGGGTAGTATGGCCATTTTTACAATATTGATTTTTCCAATCCAGGAACATGGAATATCTTTCCATTTTTTACATCACCGTTGATTTCTTTGATTAAAGTTTTAAAGTTCTCAGCATGCAAGTCCTTTACCTCATTGGTCAGGTATATTCCAAGGTATTTGATTTTGTGAGGTGCAATTTTAAAAGGTATTGTATTTTTGTATTCCTTTTCTAATATTTCATTGCTGGTATACAGGAATGTGATTGATTTCTGAATGTTAATCTTATATCCTGCTACTTTCCTGAATTTGTGGATCAGTTCAAGTAGTTTTTGGGTCGAGTCCTTAGGGTTTTCTATGTATAGTGTCATGTCATCTGCATACAGTGACAGTTTTATCTCTTCTCTTCCTATATGGATGCCTTTTATTTCTTTTGTTTGTCTAATTGCTGTGGCTAGGACTTCCAAAACTATGTTGAAGAGCAGTGGTGAGAGTGGGCATCCCTGTCTTGTTCCAGATTTGAGTGAGAAGGCTGTCAGTTTTTCCCCATTGAGTATTATATTTGCTGTGAGTTTATCATAAATGGCTTTGGTTATGTTCAGGAGTGTTCCCTCTGTACCCACTTTGGCGAGGGTCTTGATCATGAATGGATGTTGGACTTTGTCAAATGCTTTTTCTGCATCTATTGAGATGATCATATGATTTTTGATTTTTTTTTTTTGGGTTAATGTGGTATATGATGTTGATTGATTTGCATATGTTGAACCATCCTTGTGAACCTGGGATGAACCCTACCTGGTCATGGTGTATGATTTTTTTTGATATGTTGTTGGATTCGGTTGGCTAAGATTTTGTTGAGAATTTTTGCATCTATATTCATCAATGTAATTGGGCGATAGTTTTCTTTTTAGGTGGTAACTCTGTCTGGTTTTGGAACTAAGGTGATGAAACTAAGGAACTAACTAAGGAACTAACATCATAGGATGTTAGGAACTAAGGAACTAACATCATAGAATGTCTTTGGGAGTGTTCCTTCTTCTTTAACCTTTTGAAAGAGTTTAAGGAGGATGGGCACCAATTCCTCTTTATATGTTTGATAGAATTCACCTGTGAAGCCATCTGGTCCTGGACTTTTATTTGTAGGGAGTGTTTTTATGACCTCTTCAATTTCATTTCTAGTGATCGGTCTGTTCAGTTGGTCTGTTTCTTCTTGATTCAGTTTTGGCAGGCTGTAAGAAATTAGAAAATTCTCCATTTCTTCCAGATTGTCTAATTTGTTGGCATATAGTTGTTCTTAGTACTCTCTTGTGGTGTTTTGTATTTCTGCATTCTCCATTGTGATTCCTCCTTTTTCATTTATAATTTTGGTTATTTGGGTTCTTTCTCTCCTCTTTTTAGTGAGTCTGGCCAGGGGTTTGTCAATTTTGTTTACCTTTTCAAAGAACCAGCTCTTAGTTTTATTAATTTTCTCTGTTGTTTTTTGAATCTCTATTTTATTGATTTCTTCTTTGATCTTTATAATTTCCTTCCTTCTGCTGACCTTAGGTCTTTTTTGTTCTTTTTCTAATTCATTTAGGTGGAGGGTTAAGTTGTCAATTTGGGATCTTTCTTCTTTTTTGAGAAAGGCCTGTATTGCTATGAATTTCCCTCTGAGCACTGCTTTTGCAGCATCCCATAGATTTTGAGAGGTTGTGTCTTCATTAGCATTTGTCTCGAGGTATTTTTAATGTCCTTCTTGATTTCCTCATTGACCCATTGGTTCTTTAGTAGCATGTTGTTTAGTCTCCATGTAGTAGGCTTTTTCTCATTCCTTTTCCCATGGTTGATTTCTAGTTTCATACCATTGTGGTCAGAGAAGATACTTGAGATAATTTTTATGCTCCTAAATTTGTTGAGGTTAGCTTTGTGTCCCAATATGTGGTCAATTCTTGAGAATGTTTGATGTCCATTTGAGAAGAATGTGTATTCTGATTTTTTTGGATGTAGTATCCTGAAGATATCACTTAGGTCTAATTTTCTATTGTTTCCTTCAAGATCTCTGTTGCTTTATTGGTTTTCTGTCTAGAGGATCTGTCCATTGGTGTGAGGGGGGTATTAAACTCTCCTACTATGATTGTATTCCCATCAATTTCTCCCTTTATGTCTGTTAACATTTGTTGTATGTATCTGGGTGCTCCTGTATTTGGGGCATATAGGTTGATGATATTAATATCCTCTCCTTGGATGGATCCCTTAATCATTAAGTAGTGTCCTTTCTTATGTCTTTTGTTTTAAAGTCTATTTTTTCTGATATGAGTTTTGCAACTCCTGCTTTTCTGTCATGTCTATTGGCGTGAATTAACTTTTCCCACCCCTTCACTTTCAATCAATATGTATACTTTGTCCTAAGGTGAGTTTCTTGTAGGCAGGTGATTGAAGGTTTTTGCTTTTTTATTTCACTCAGCCACTCTGTGTCTTTTGATTGGAGCATTCAGTCCATTGACATTTAAGGTGATAATTGATAGATGATTATTTATTGCCATTTTTGAACCCCATATTCCAGTTGATTCTATGGTTCTCCATTCTTCCTTTCCTTTTTTTTTTTTTTTTTTTTGGTTGGATGGTCCCCAGTTATTATCTGCTTGCATGTTATTTATTTTTTTTTTCATTTTTTGCAAATGCAATATTTGCTTTTGGCTTGTGGTTGCCCTGTTTTTTAAGTATGCTAAACCCTTCCTATAATTGTGTATTTTAGCCTGCTGATCCTATAGTTTCAAACACTTCATTACTGTACTAAAATTAAAAAGAGAAACAAATGAAAATGATCTATTTATTTCCTAACATCCCTTGCCCACATTTTATAATTTTGATGACTTGATAACTTGATCCCCTTGCTCTACAGTGGGAAAAAATTTAAAAAATAAAAAATAAACTGTATATACTTTACCACTCACTGCTTGTCTATAGTGTTTCCGCAGAAAAATCAGAGTGTTCCCTTAAAATTAATTATTTATTTTTCTCTTGCTCACCTTAGAATACGCCCTTTAACTTTTGCCATTTTTATTATAATATGTCTTGGGGTGGGCCTCTTTGGGTTCAACTTGTTTGGGGCCCTCTGTGCTTCCAGTATCTTAATATCTGTTTCCTTTCGATCTGAAGATTTTTCAGACATAATTTCTTCAAATATATTTTTGATCCATTTTTCTTCATCTTCTTCTGAAATGCCTATGATGCACAGATTGACCCACTTTATGTTATCCCATAGGCCACTTATATTGTCTTCATGTTTTTTTCAGTTGGTTTTATGTCAGTCCTGATTGGGTGATTTCCGTCATTCTATTTTCCAAGTCACCAATTTGTTGTTCTTCATTATTCATTCTGCTCTTCATAACCTTTATATGTTTCTTTGATTTTCTATTGTGTTTTTATTTAGAGTCTTCTTATATTCCTTTTTTTCACGAATTTTATTACATTTATAATTGTACAATGATCATGACAATCCAAATTATAGCATTTCCATCCCTAACAACTGGCTCATCCCCTCACACTGCAACCTGTCTCCTTTGGAAATCACAAGTATATCAAAGTCTGTGAGTCATTATCTGTTCTGAAAAGAAGTTCATTTTATCCTATTTTTAGATTCCACATATAAGTGATGGAATATGATGTTGGTGTCTCATTGTCTGACTTACTTCATCTAGCATTATAATTTCTAGGTTCATACAGTTGCTAAAAATGCCATTATTTCTTTCCTTTTAATAGCTGAGTAATATTCCATTGTGTATATATGCCACATCTTCTTTATCCACTCCTCTGTCGATGGACATTTAGGTTGTTTTCATGTCTTGGCTATTGTTTATACTGCTTCAATAAACATTGGAGTATATGAATGTTTTCAAGTCATGGTTTTCTCTGGATAGATGCCCAGGAGTGGGATTGCTGGATCAAATGATAATTCTATTTTTAGTTTTCTGAGGAATCTCCATACTGCTTTCCATAGTGGTTGTACCAATTTACATTCCCACCAACAGTGTAATAGAGTTCCCTTTTCTGCACATGCTCTCTAGCATTTATTGTTTGTTGACTTTTGATGCTGGCCATTCTGGCTGGTGTAAGGCAGTACCTCATCGTGGTTTTGATTTGCTTTTCTCTAATAATTAGTGATGTTGAAAATATTATCATGTATTTTTTTGCCATATGTATGTCTTCTTTGGGGGATTATCTGTTTAGATCTTCTGCCCATTTTTTAATGGGGTTGTATGATTTTGGTATTGAGCTGCAAAATGTGTTTATAAATTTTGGAGGTTAATTCCTTGTCAGTCATTTCATTTGCAAGTATTTTCTCCCATTCTTGGATTGTATTTTCATTTTGTTTAGGATTTCCTTTGCTGTGCAGAAAAATTTAATAAGTCTCATTTGTTTATTTTTGTCTTTATTGCCATTATTCTAGGAGGTGGATTTGAGAAGATATTGCTGTGGCTTATGTCAGAGAATGTTTGGCCTATGTTTTCCTCTAAAAGTTTTATACTATCTTGTCTTATATTTAGGTTTTAATCCATTTTGATTATGTTAGAAACTGTTCTAATTTCATTCTTTTATATGTGGCTGTCATATGATGCCAGCACTACTTATTGAAGGGGGTATCTTATCTCCATTATATATTCTTAGCTCCTTTGTCAAATATTAGTTGACTGTAGGTGTATGGGTTTAATTCTGGGCTTTCTATCCTATTCCACTGATCTATATTTCTGTCTTTGGTCCAGTAACATGCAGTTTTGATGACTATAACTTTGTAGTATAGTTTGAAGTCAGGGAGCCTGATTCTTCCACCTGCATTTTCCTTTCTCAGGTTGGCTTTGGCTATTCTGTGTCTTTTGTGCTTTCTGACAAACTTTGAGATATTTTGTTCTAGTTTGGTGAAAAACGTCTTTGGTAATTTGATAGTGATTGCATTGGATCTGTAGGTTACCTTAGGTAGTATAGTCATTTTGATAATATTGACTCTTCCAATCCAAGAGAATGGTATATCTTTCCATCTATTTGTGCCATCTTTGATTTCTTTCATTATCATTTTATAGTTTTCAGACTATAGGTCTTTTGTCTCTTTAGGTAGGTTTATTCATAAGTATTATTCTTTTTGATGTAATGGTACATGGGATTGTTTCCCTAATTTCACATTCTAATCTTTTGTTGTTAGTATATAGAAATGCAGTCAATTTCTATGTATTAATTTTGTATCCTGTGACTTTGCAAAATTCATTGATAAGCTCTAAAAGTTTTCTGGTAGAATTTTTAGGATTCTCTAGGTATTGTAGCAAATCATCTGCAAATAGTGATAATTTTACTTCTTCCTTTCCAATTTGGATTCCTTTGATCTCTTTTACTTCCTTGATTGCTGTGGATAGGACTCGCAAAACTATGTTGAATAGTAATTGTCTTCTTCCTGATCTTAGCGGGAATTCTTTCAGCTTTTCACCATTGAGAATGATGTTAACTCTGGATTTGTCATATATGATTTTCATTATGTTACGTTCACTCTATGCCCACTTTCTGAAGGTTTTTTTTCAGAAATGAGTGTTGGATTTTGTTAAAGGTTTTTTCTGTGTCTATTGAGAAGATCATATGGTTTTTATTCCTCAGTATTTTAATATAGTGTATCACTGTGTGACTTGTGAATATTGAAGAATCCTTGCATGTCTGGGATAAATCCCACTTGATCTTGATGTACAATGCATTGTTGGATTTGGTTTGCTAGTATTTTGTTGATTTTGCATCTATGTTCATCAATGTAATTGGCCTGTTATTTTATTTTTTGTGGTATCTTTGTCTTGTTTTTGTATCAGGGTGATGGTGACCTCATAAAATGAGTTTGAGAGTGTTCCTTCCTCTGAAATATTTTTGGAATAATTTCAGAAGGATGGGTGTTAGCTCTTCTCTAAATGTTTGATAGAATTCTCCTGTGAAGCCATCTGGTGTTGGACTTTGTTTTTGTTTTTTGGTTTTTTTTTTGAAGTTTTTTTTAAATCACGGTTTCAATTTCAGCACTTGTGATTAGTCTATTCATATTTTCTATTCTGTCTTGGTTTAGTCTTGGAAGATTATACTTTTCTAAGAATTTATATATTTCTTCTAATTTGTCAATTTTGTTGGCATATGGTTGCAAGTAGTAAATTCTTATGATCCTTTGTATTTTTTGTGATGTCCACTGTAACTTCTTTTTCATTTCTAATTTTATTGATTTGGGTCCTCTCTTTTTTTTTCTTGATAAGTCTGGCTAAGAGTATATCAATTTTGTTGATCTTTTCAAAGAACTATCTTTTAGTTTCACTGATCTTTTCTTTGGTTTTCTTCATTTCTACTTCATTTATTTCTGCTCTGATCTTTATGATTTCTTTCCTTCTGCTAAAATTAGGTCCTGTATCTAGCTGATTTAGATGTAAAGTTAGGTTGTTTATTTGAGCTCTTTCTTGTTTCCTGAGATAGGCTTTTATTGCTATAAAATTCCCTCTTAGAACTGCTTTTGCTACTTCCCATAGGATTTGGAGTGTTGTATCTTTGTTGTCATTAGCTTCTAGGTATTTTTTAATTTCCTCTTTGATTTCTTCAGTGATCCATTGGTTGTTTGTTGTTTATTCTCCACACGTTTGTGTTTTTTGCATTTATTTTTTCTTGTTGACTTCCAGTCTTATAGCATTGTGGTCAGAAATGATGCTTGATATGACTTCAATTATCTTAAACATACTGAGGCCTGATTTGTGGCCCAGAATGTGATCAATCTAGAAAATATTGTCTGTGCACTTGAGAAGAATGTGTATTCTGTTGCTTTTGGAATATCCTATAAATATCGCTTAAGTCCATCTGGTCTAATGCTTCCTTTAGGGCCTGGGTTTCCTGGTTGGTTTTCTGTCTGGATCATCTGTCCATTGCTGTAAGTGGGCTGTTAAATTTCCCTGATATTGTATTATTGTCAATTTCTCCTTTTAAGGTTGCTAGCAGTTGCCTTATATATTTTGGTGAAGATATTGGGTGTGTAGATATTTAAAATTGTTATATCTTTATCTTAGATTAATCCTTGGATCTTTAGGTAGAGACCTTCCTTGTCCCTTAAAATATTCTTCATTTTAAAGTCTATTTTAGGGGGAGGGAGTGGGAGGGATCTTATCAGACACAACCTAGAATAGATTTATAAGGAGATCCTGCTGAATAGCATTGAGAACTATGTCTAGATACTCATGTTGCAACATAAGAAAGGGTGGGGGAAAAAACTGTAACTGCAATGTATACATCTAAGGATGACCTGACCCCCTTGCTGTACAGTGGGAAAATAATTAAAAAATAAATAAATAAATAAAGTCTATTTTGTCTGATGTGAGTATTGCTACTCCAGCTTTCTTCTGATTCCCATTTGCATGGTATATTTTCTTCCATCCTCTCACTTTCAATTTGTATATTTCCCTGGCAGTGAAGTGGGTGTCTTGAAGACTGCATATATATGGATCTTGTTTTTGTGTCCATTCATCCAGTCTATGTCTTTTGGTTGGGACATTTTGTCCACTTACATTTAAGGTAATTATTGATATGTATGTTCTTATGGCCATTTTATTAACTGTTTTGTATTTGTTCTTATTGCTATTTTTTCTTCCCTTCTTCTCTTGTCCTCTCCTCTTGTGGTTTGATGATTATCTTTAAGTGTTATTAATCAATTGAGTTGATTTTTTATTTGTGTGTGTATCAACTGTAGATTTTTGGTTTGCAGTTACACCTAAGTTTTGATATTGGAGTCTATATGTATATATGAGATTGTTTTAAGTTCTTGGTTTCTTAAATTGCAACTGTATCTCCACTGTCCTGAATTTGTACCCTCCTCTTCTCATGATTTCTGATTGTGGTAGCATATTGTGCATGAATGATTTCCTGCCTTTACAGTATATATGCCTTTACTGGTGAGCCTTCTCATTAGTGGTATTTTTGTTCATAGTTGTCACCATTTTTTTTCCTGCCTGGAGAAGTTCCTTTAGTATTTGTTGTAAGGCTGGTTTAGTGTACTGAATTCTCTTAGCTTTTACGTATATGTAAAAATTTTGATTTTTCTTTCAAATTTGAATGAGAGCCTTGCTGGGTAGAGTAATCTTGGTTGGAGTTTTTTTCCTTTTATCATGTTAAGTATATCATGCCACTCCCTTCTGCCCTGCATAGTTTTGGCTGAAAAATCTGCAAATGACCTTAGCAGGGTTCCCTTATATGTTATTTATTTCTTTTCCCTAGCTGCTTTTAATATTTTCTCTCTGTCTTTAAATTTGATCAGTTTGATTAATATGTGTCTTGGGGTGTTCCTCCTTGGGTTTATTTTATATGGTACACATTATGCTACCTGGATTTGAAAGAGTGGTTCCTTTCACATGTTAGGGAAGTTATTGGTTATTATCTCCTAGAATATATTTTTTTGAGGAGACAAGATGGAGGAAGAGTAGGGGGACACACTCACCCTCTCCCACAAACACAACAAAAAAAACACACATCTACAGGATAAACGACTCACACAGAACAGCAACAAATCACTGGCAGAAGAACCTAAACTCCAATAATGGCAAGAATTTTGTGACATTACTAGGTAAAACAAGAGAAAAGAGGAGAGTGAGAGAAGGTGAATCCGAGCTGGACAGGCACTCCCAAAGGGGAACTGTGGAGGAGAAAGGGATCCCGCACCCTGGAAAGTCACCTACTCGAGGGAAAGGTCAACTGAACTGGGGGAATCTCCAGATGCAGAGAAGAGTGTAGCAGTAAGTCAGAGTTCTGAAAAGCATAGCGAGAACTGAACAGATCATCTGAACTATGGGCACAGTCACCAAAAATTGAGATGCCTGGGTGGGGGCTGGGCACCAAGACCTCAGCTCCTAAGGTTAGTCCCTGGGAAAGGGCTGGAGGGGGCAGGGTGGAGTGGAGACTGGTTGAGAGTTCTAGAAACCGGTCTGTCAAGTTTGACAGGGCAGAGACTGCCTGGGAGACTAGGAAGCAGAGCATCATGGGGGAGGGAGCAATACTCTAAGGGTGGGGAAGTGGAAAACCACATCAGAGGGAACCTGGAAGAAGAGCCAGGTCTGCACCAGTGTTGGGAGGGGAGAGAAGAAGAGGTGGGTCCCCATAGAATTCTCCCCATGCCACAGCGAGCTACTGGCCCTCTAGCTATCAGAGAGCTGTGCTCCCCAGTGCATCCCCTCCCCCTGCCCCTCTCACCCCTTACACACACGCCAGACCTGGGTCTGCCTGCCATCCAGGTGGGCAGGCCTCAACAATTGCCAGAAGCCTACCACTGCAGGGGCTGTCCCTGCCCTGGCCTGCCTGCCCTCTGGAAGGGCTACACCCCCATGGAGCAGCACCCAGCACTGCAAGCTCCTGGAAAAGGACCCCAGCCCAGAAAAGCTAGAACAATCTTGGCCCAGCTGTGCAAAGTCTGCCTCTATTCTGAGGCAGCCCTACCAATTCTGACTGCCCTGGGGAAGAGCCTTGTAGGTTCTCAGCAGCCCAGCTAGCCACTCCCGCCCTTGGGGGGGGGGGTGCGGTACTCCTGAGGAACAGCTGCCCAGCACTGCCAGCCCCCTGCAAGAACCCCACAGCCTAAAAACACCAGAGTAATCTCTGCCCAGCTGAGTGAAAACTGGTAACATTGTGGTGTGGCCCTCCCAGTCCTGTCTGCCCTCAGGAAGTCCTCCTTTGCTTCAAAGAGACCCTGTCAGCTCTGCCAACCCCCACGAAAAGCCAACTACCTTAAAGAAGACTGAACAACAATGCCAGCCCTCAGGAAATATTCCACGGCAGTGACAAGGCAAATATTGACTGGCCACAGAGAGTACAACTCCACCAGAAAAAAGAAAACAACAAGCAAGATGAAGAAGCTGAGAAACCACCCCCCCATTAAACCAACAGGAGAACTCACCTAAAGCAGTCAACAATGAAACAGATCTCTGCAGTCTGACAGACCCGGAGTTCAAAAAGGAAATAGTGAAAATACTGAAGGAATTAAGAGAAGATATGAACAGTAATGCAGATACCCTCAGAAAGGAACTAGAAAATATAAGAAGGAGCCAAGAAAAACTAGAAAATTCATTGGCAGAGATACAAACTGGACTAAGGGCAGTAAAAACCAAAATGAATAATGCAGAAGAATGAATCAGTGATATGGAAGATAGAATAATGGAAATCACCCAATCAGGACAACAGACAAAAAACCAAATCAAAAAACATGAAAGCAATATAAGAGACCTATGGGATAATATAAAGCGGGCCAATCTATGCATAATAGGAATTCCAGAAGGAGTAGAAAATGATAAGGGGATGGAAAATATATTTGAAGAAATTATCGATGGAAACTTCCCAAATCTAAAGGATATTGGGTCCAAGATACAAGAAGCACAGAGGGCCCCAAACAAACTGAACCCAAACAGACCCACACCAAGACACATCATAATAAAAATGGCAAAAGTTAGTGATAAAGAGAGGATCCTAAAGGCAGCAAGAGAAAAGCAGAATGTTACCTACAAGGGAACCCCCATAAGATTATCAGCTGATTTCTCTACAGAAACACTACAGGCCAGGAGGGAATGGCAAGAGATATTTAAAGTGCTAAATGGAAAAAAAAATATGCAACTTAGAATACTCTATCCAGCAAGAATATCATTTAAAATAGAAGGGGAAATAAAAATTTTTTCCAACAAATAAAAGCTAAAAGGATACAGCAATACAAAACCCAGGCTAAAAGAAATACTGAAAGGGCTTCTCTAAACCAAAAAGAAAGGAAGGAAAGAAAGGGAGGAAAAAGAAAAAAAAGAGAAAGAAAAGGAAGAACTAGGATTGAGTAAGCCACAATCAGGGAGCCGTCATTCAAATAAGCCAGCATACAGATTTAATCATGAACATGTTTCAAACAAAATAAAATAAAATAAAAAGAGTCATCAAAATCATAAAATGTGGGCAAGGCATGTTTGGAAATAAATAGACTCTTTTTAAATTTTTTTTTGTTTGTTTTTCATCTTAATTTTAGTATAGTAATGAAGTGTTTGAACCTACAGGATAAGCAGGCTAAAACACACAAATATAGGAAGGGGTTAGCATAATTAAAAAACAGGATAACCACAAAGCAAAACCAAACATTGTATTCACAAATAATGAAAAAAAAAAAAACAAACACTCAAGCAGAAAATAATTCGAAACCATCCACCAAAAAAAGAAAGGAAGAATGGAGAACCATAGAATCAAGTGGAACATGAGATTTAAAATGGCAATAAATAATCACCTATCAATTATCACCTTAAATGTCAATGGACTGAATGCTCCAATCAAAAGACACAGAGTGGCTGAGAGGATAAAAAAGCAAAAACCTTCAATCTGCTGCCTACAAGAAATGCACCTTAGGAAAAAGGACACATATAGATTGAAAGTGAAGGGGTGGAAAAAAATATTTCATGCCAAGAGACATGACAGGAAAGCATGAGTTTCAATACTCATATCAGAAAAAATAGATTTTAAAACAAAACACACAAAGAAAGACAAAGAAGGACACTATTTAATGATTAAGGGATCCATCCAAGAAGAGGATATTACTATCGTCAACCTATATGCCCCAAATACAGGAGCACCCAGATACATACAACAAATATTAACAGACATAAAGGGAGAAATTGATGGGAATACAATCATAGTAGGAGAGTTTAATACCCCCCTCACACCAATGGACAGATCCTCTAGACAGAAAACCAATAAAGCAACAGAGATCTTGAAGGAAACAATAGAGAAGTTAGACTTAATTGACATCTTCAGGATACTACATCCAAAAAAATCAGAATACACATTCTTCTCCAGTGAGCATGGAACATTCTCAAGAATTGACCACATATTGGGGCACAAAGCTAACCTCAACAAATTTAAGAGTATAGAATTTATTTCAAGTACCTTCTCTGACCACAATGGCATGAAAGTAGACATCAACCACAGGGAAAGAAATGAGAAAAAGCCTACTACATGGAGACTAAACAACATGCTGCTAAAGAACCAATGGGTCAATGAGGAAATCAAGAAGGACATTAAAAATACGTGGAGACAAATGATAATGAAGACACAACCTCTCAAAATCTATGGGATGCTGCAAAAGTAGTGCTCAGAGGGAAGTTCAGAGCAATACAGGTCTTCCTCAAATAAGAAGAAAGATCTCAAATTGATAACTTAAACCACCACCTAAATGAATTAGAAAAAGAAGAACAAAAAAGACCTAAAGTCAGCAAAAGGAAGGAAAAATGAGCTACAGACCTGAATAGACTGTTCTCCAAGGAAGATGTACAGATGGCCAACAAGCACATGAAAAAATGCTCAACATTGCTGATTATAAGAGAAATGCAAATCAAAACTACCATGAGATACTACCTCACACCAGTTAGAATGGCCATCATTAATAAGTCCACAAATAACAAGTGCTGGAGAGGTTGTGAAGAAAAGGGAACACTCCTGCACTGTGGGTGGGAATGTAAACTGGTACAGCCACTATGGAGAACAGCTTGGAGATACCTTAGAAATCTATACATAGGACTTCCATGTGACCCAGCAATCCCACTCAAGAGTTTTCTTGAGAAAGACACATGCACCCTCATGTTCATTGCAGCACTATTCACAATAGCCAAGACATGGAAACAACCCAAACGTCCATCAACAGAGGATTGGATTAGGAAGATGTGGAATACTACTCAGCCATAAAAAAGAATGACATAATGCCATTTATAGCAATATGGATGGAACTAGAGACTCTCATACTGAGTGAAATGAGCCAGAAAGACAAAGACAAATACCATATGATATCGCTTATAACCGGAATCTAATTTATGGCACAAATGAACATTTCCACAGCAAAGAAAATCATGGACTTGGAGAATAGACTTGTGACTTCCCTGGGGAGAGAGAGAGAGGGAGGGAGGGAGAGGGATTGGGAGTTTGGGGTTATCAGGTACATTTTGGAATGGATTTACAAGGAGATCCTGCTGAGTAGCATCCAGAACTATGTCTAGATACTTATATTGCAACAGAACAAAGGGTGGGAAAAAAAGTATACATGTAAGAGTAACTTGGTCCCCATGCTGTACAGCAGAAAAAATTAAAATAAAAAAAGAAAATATAAAGAAGCAACTAACAATAAAATAGAAAAGACAAAAACAATAAAAAAATGTCTATAAATACACACTTAAAGATAATTACTTTAAATGTCAATGGACTGAATTCTCCAATCAAAAGACATAAAGTGGCAGATTGGATAAAAAACAGGAGCCACTGATATGTTGTCCTCAAGAGATTCACATTAGGGCAACAGACACATATAAATTGAAGTTAGGTGATGGAAAATGATATTTCATTTTTTTTTGGAATGTAAAAGACGGAAAAACAGGAGTTGCAGTACTCATATTAGACAAAACAGACTTTAAAACAAGTTTATATAGAATGACAAAGAAGGACACTAATGATAAAAGGATCCATTCAAGAAGAGGATATTACAATCGTCAATGTATATGCCCCTAACCTAGGAAAACCTAAATACATAAAACCAATACTAACAGACATAAAAGGAGAAATTGTTGGGAATACAATAATAGTAGGAGATTTAACACCACACTCACTTTAATGGACAGAACTTCTAGATATGAAATCAATAAGGCAACAGAAATACTTATTGACACAATAGAAAAATTAGACTTCATTGACATTTTCAGGACATTAAGTCCAAAAAAATCAGAATATACATTCTTTTCAAGTACTCATAGAACATTATTAATGATTGACCACAACCTAGGGCACAAAACCATCCTCAATAAATTTAAGAGTGTAGATGAGTTCCCATCTTGGCTCAGCAGAAATGAATCTGACTAGTATCCATGAGAATGTAGATTTTATCCCTGGTCTCAGGGACCCAAAGTTGCCATGAGCTGTGGTGTAGGTCACAGACATGGCTTGGATCCTGAGTTGCTGTGGTTGTGGCATAAGCCAGCAGCTGCAGCTTTGATTAGACCCCTAACCTGGGAACTTCCATATGCCTTGGGTCAGCCCTACAAAAAAAATCAAAAAAAAAATTTGGGAGTATAGAAATTATTTCAAGAATCTTCTCTGACCATAATAGCATTAAACTAGAAATCCATCACAGGAAAAGAAATGAGAGAAAAAAAAAAAACAACTGATGACATGAGGACTAAAAAAGATGCAACTAAAAAACCAATGGGTCAATGAGGAAATCAAAAAATAACTCAAGACAAAAGATAATTAAAACACAACTATTCAAAATCAGCATCTGGATGCTGCCATATAAGCAGTTCTTAGAGGAAAGTTCATAGAGATAGAGGCCTTCCTCAGAAAAGAAATCAACAACCTAACTTACCACCTTAAAGAATTACAAAAAGAAGACCATACACAACCTAAATTCATCAGAAGGAAGGAAATAAAGAGAAGAGAGTAAATCAATAAAATATGATTAAAAAATAACATAAAAAACAATAAAACCAAGAGCCTGTTCTCAGAACAGGTAAACAAAATTGACAAACCTCTGGCCAACTCACCAAGAAGAGGAGAAAAAGAACTCAAGAAAATAAGAATTGAAAAAGGAGAAATATCAACAGGTAATGCAGAAATACAAAAAAAAAAAAAAAAAAAAAAAAAAACTTTCTAGAGATATACAGCCCACCAAAATAAATCAAAAAGAAACAGATCAACTGAACAGACTGATCACTGGAAATGAAATTGAGTATGCAATAAAAACACTCCCAACAAACAAAAGTCCAGAGCCAGATGGCTTCACAGGCTAATTCTACCAAACATACAAAGAACTTATCCCATCCCTTCTTAACCTTTTCCAAAAGAGTGAAGAATAAGGAACTCTCCCAATGACAATCTGTAAAGCAACCAACACCCTAAAACCAAAACCAGACAAAGGTAGTATCAAAAAAATTATAGGTCAATGTATTCGATAAATATAGATGCAAAAATTCTCAACAAAATTTTAGCCAACTGAATGCAACAATGTATAAAAAAGATCACACACCATGACCAAGCGGGATTCATCCCATCTTTACAAGGATGGTTCAACATATGCAAGCCAAACAATGTTGAACACCGTATTAACAAAAGAAAACTCAAAACCACATGATAATCTCAATAAATGCAGAAAAAGCATTTGACAAAATCCAATATCCACTCATGATAAAAAATAAAATTACCAAAGTGGATATAGAGTGAATATACTTTAACATAATAAAAAGCCATTTATGACAAACTCACAGTCCATATAATACTCAAAAGAGAAAAGCTGAAAAAATTCCCACTAAAATCTAGAAAAAGACAAGAATTCCAACTATCTCCACTTTTAGTCTACATAGTTTTAGAAGTCTTGGCCACAGCAATCAAACAAATAAAAAGTTATCCAAACTGGAAGAGAAGAGGTAAAATTGTCACTCTATGTATATAACGTGATACTATATATAGAAAAACCTAAGGATTCCATACAAAATGTACTTGTACTGATCAGTGAATTCATCAAAAAGCAGGATACAAGATTAACATTCAGAAATCTGTTGCATTTCTGTATACTAACAATGAAATATTAGAAAAGAAATATAAATACAATATGTTTTAAAATTGTACCCCAAAAATTAAATACCTAGGAATAAACCTAACTAAGGACGTTAAAGACTTATATGCTGAGATCTATAAAACATTAATCAAGGAAATGAAAAAGATTCAAAGAAATTTAAAGATATTCAATGTTCCTGGATGAGAAGAAATAATATCATTAAAATGGCCATACTACCCAAATTAATCTAAAGATTTATGCAATCCTTATCAAATTACCCATGTCATTTTTGACAGAACTAGAACAAACAATTCAAAAACTTACATGGAACCATAAAAGACCCAGAATTGTCAAAGCAATTCTGAGGAACAAAAACCAAGCATGAGGCATAACTCTCCTGCACTTCAGACAATATTGCAAAGCTAGAGTTATAAAGATAGTGTAGTAATGGTACAAAAAGAGACAAACAAACTAATGGAAAAGAATAGAGAACCCAGAAATAAAACCAAACACCTTCGGTCAATTATCTTTGACAAAGGAGGCAAGAATATAAAATGGGAAAAAGACAGTCTCTTCAGCAACGGGTGCTGGGCAAACTGGACAGCTACATGTAAATCAAGGAAACTAAAACACACCTTCACGCCATGCCCAAAAAATAAGCTCAAGATGGCCTAAAGACTTAAGACATCATAAAACTCCTAGTAGAGAACATAGGCAAAACATTATCCGACATCAATTGCACACATATTTGCTTATGTCAGTCTCCCAAGGCAACAGAAATAAAAACAGAAATAAACAAACAGGACCTAATCAAACTTACAATTTTTGCACAGCAAAGAAATCATATTAAAAAATATAATGTATGGAATGGGAAAAAATGGTTTCAAATGATGCAACTTATAAGGGCTTAATCTCTAAAATATACATATAACTTATACAACTCAAGAGCAAAAAATACAAAAACAAAAACAATGAAAAAATTGACAACCCTATTGCCCCTCTTATTTGACATAGCATTGGAAGTCTTAACTGGAATAATTAAGCAAGAAAAATAAATTTAAAAATTCAAATTGGAAAGGAAGAAGTAAAACTTTCAATATTTGCAGGTGTCAGGACTTTATATATAGAAAAGCCTAAAGACCACTTAAAAAAATTTTAGAACTTATGAACAGATTGAGTAGACTTACCGAGTATAAAATCAATACACAAAAATCTGTTGCATTTCTATACACTAATACAAAAAAATAGAGAAAAGAAAAATTAAGAAAATAATCCTATTTACACTCTCAACAAAAAGAATAAAATAAATAGGAATAAATTTAACCTAAGAAGTGAAAGACCTGTATACTGAAAACTATAATATATTGTTCAAAGAATCTAAAAAAGTCACAAAGAAATGTGAAGTTATTCTATGCTTGTGTATTAAAAAATTAACATTCTTAAAATGCCTGTATTTCCTAAAGCAATATATATACTCCCATAAAAATCCCAGTGACATTTTTCACGGAAATTGAACAAAAAATCATAAAATTTATATGGAATTGCCAAGAAGCTCCAATAGCTAAAGCAGTTCTAATAACAAAAAACAAAGCTGTTGATTTATACTACCTAAATTCAAATTATAATAAAAGCTACAGTAATCAAAACAGTATAATTTTGGCAGAAAAATCGATACATAGATAATGAAACAGAATTGAAAGCCTGAATAAAGCCATGCATTTTATAGCCAATTAATTTATGAAAAGGAACAAAAAACATGCAGTGGAGAAAGAATATTATCTTTAATAAACAATTGGAAAAAAGAATGGAACTAGAACAATATCCCACACCATACAAAAAAATAAATTCAAAAACAGTTACAGACTTTAACGTAAGGCTCGAAACCAAAAAACTCCTAGAAGAAAACATAGGGAGCATGCACTTTGACATTGCTGTTAGCAATATCTCTCAGGAAATGGAATCAACAGCAAAAATAAGCAAATGAGACAACATTAAACTAAAAAGCTCTGGCACAGCATTAGAAGCTACCAACAAAACATAGAAAATGGGAAAAAAAATTTCAAATGATATATTTAATAAGAGGTTAAAATAAAAAATACATAAAAAGAGTTCATAAAACTCAACAATAAACTGTAAACAAATTTAAAATAGCAAAAGAGTGGAATAAATATTTTTCCATAGAAGATATAGACATGGCCTACAGGCACATGAAAAGATATTCAACATCATTAATAATTAGGAAAATGTAAACAGATATCATAATGATATATCACCTCATGCCTGTTAAAATGGTTATCATCAAAAGGCAAGATATAGCAAGTATTGGAAAAAATGTGGAGAAAAGGAAACTCATGAACTGTAGGCAGATATGTAAACTAGTGTGTTCAATGTGGAAAAATGATGGAGACTCCTCAAAAATTAAGAGAAAAACTACCAGATCATTCAACTATTTCACTTCTGTGAATTTATCCAAACAATACAAAAAACACTAATTAGAAAGTATATGCACCCCTATGTTCATCACAGCATTATTTACAACACCCAAGATATGGAAAACCTAAATGCCAATCTACAGATGAATGTATATATATATATATATATATATATATATACACACACATATATATATACATAATTGAATATTAGTAATAAAGATATGAAATCTTGCCATTTGTAGCAACATGGGTAAATCTTGATATTATGCTAAGTGAAATAAGATAAAGACAAATATTTCACTCATATGTAGTGGAAAAAAGCAAATAAACCTAAAAAAGCAAATTTATAGATACAGTATAAAAAGTGTTACAGAGGGGAAGCTGGGAAGGGAGGGTGAAATGAATAAAGCATATCACAGGTGTGGAAACTACTTTTGGTAGTGAGCATACTGAAGTATATACAGAAGTCAAAATACAATGTTGTACACATAACAGTTATGTTATAACCTGATATTAATTTAATAATTATGTGAATAAAAACAGTAATTAATTATTTTACTTTAAAAGAATGAAGCTTCATAGTCTTCCGAAGTATATATGCTTAAAGGTATTTGATTTCCACTCAAAGTTTTGTTTGCTTTCTTGTTTCAAAAGAGTGTGATAATAGATTCAAACAACTATTTTTCCCAATTTAATAATTCTACTAAAAAATTTAATATTAAAATTTTTCCTTTATATATATACAAGCTAATATTTTAAAATGTACAAAAAGAGATCTTAAAAAATAGAAACAGTATGAGATACACAAAGAAGAACTGAAAGAAAGACTTGAACATATTTTTGTCCATAACAGTTATGTTAAGGGAAATAAACAATTGGGAAAAAATTGTATGATCCCATTAATGTGAGGTACCTAGACTAGTCAAATTCATAGAGACAGAAGATTGAATGATGGTTGTTAGGCACTGGAGGGAGGGGAGGGGGTGAGTTATTATTTAACATATTCAGAGATTCAGTTGTGCAATTCAAGAGTTCTGAAGATAAATGTTGATAATATTCACACAACGTGAACGCAATTAGTGCTACAGAATTGCACACTTAAAATGGTTAAGATGATAAAATTTGCCTTTGAATATTTTACTACTGTTATAGAAATAATAAAAAAGTACTTTAAAATAAAAAATGTATTATTTGTTCATTATTTTAATTGTTCCTGTTGCTACTCAACTGGTTGATGATAATTATGACATATTTTATTTAATTTTCAAGAACAATACAAAATATATAGAGTTGATCTGAATTATGGTACCAAAACAATGTGTCTGAGAGTCTATAAGATAATTAGAAGTTTATACAATTGCCTAAAAGACATGTAAACATTTCCATTTTATGTAAGAACAATAGTTTCTAGGAAACATGAAGCTTATTTCACTTCCTCTTTGTGCACAGGATCACACTGAAGTATTAATAGAATAAATCTTTCTAAACCATCAATGACTGCCAGTAATTTCCACATGTGTTGGGCAATTTGTTATTCTGTACAAATTTGATGAAGATAATATCAAAGAACAAATTACTTAAGTAGTCATGGCAACAACTATTGGAGGCTTAAGTAGAGTGAAAGGAATAAACTATTACAGCTTATATTTTGCCCTATAGAGATAAAATAAATGTTAAGTAGCTATTTAATTGGTTCACAGTCTAATTTCTTCCCTACTAAGACTTTATCAGGTATTTGTACTGGAAATTTTTCCTTTTATTTATTTTATAATATTTTTATTAAAATAGGGGAGTTCCCATTGTGGTGCAGTGGAAAAGAATTTGACTAGGAACCATGAGGTTGGATGTTCAATCCCTGGCTTCTCTCAGTGGGTTAAGGATCTGGCATTGCCATGAGCTGTGGTGTAGGTCACAGATGCGGCTCAGATCTGGTAATGCTGTGGCTCTGGCATAGGCCAGCAGCTACAGCTCCAAATAGATGCCTAGTCTTGGAACCTCCATATGCCCTGGGTGCAGCCCCAAAAAGCCAAAAAGAAAAAAAAAATAGATTTACTACCATTTTATTTTAAAATAGTATAAAATATTCCTTATTATTTTGGACTCTGGGATCCAATTCCAATGTGTATATTGGGGAGATGGAGGTTTCTCCAAACTAATAAACAATGCTCCATACACCAGAATATTCTATAATCCAATTTAATTTTGACACTATTTATATGGAGATAGCCTCAGATCCCACAGGTTAATGGCTCAGTCCCACAAGACTGCCTCCTCTCCCACAAATTCCAGTTGCAAACCTTGTTAATTACCTTTGCTTCTTACTCCTCAGTTGCAAATTGTAGGTTCTAATGACGCCCTTCAACTTAGAATGCCAATTGCAATTTCAGATTGTTACCTATATGCACCACCAACTGACTATAAACCATAAGCTACCATGACCCCCTCCTTAGGTTCTACTCATTTGGTAGAGCAGCTCACAGAACTCAGAGAACATTTTTCTAACTAAAATATTGTTTTATTACTGAAGGACATAACTCAAGAACAGCCAGATGGAAGGGATGCAGAGGGCAAAGAACGTGGGAAGGGAGCAGAGTGTCCATGCCCTCTCCAGGAATAGCACTCTTCCTAAATCTCCACTTATTCACCAACCAGGAAGCTTCCAGAACTTATCCTTTTGGGGTTTTTATGGAGGCTTCATTATATTGTCAAGATTGATTAAAGTATTGGTCATTGGTGATTGAAATCAATTTCAGGCTCTTCTCCTCTACCCAGAGGTGGGAAGGGGCTGAACTCCAATCACTTGGTTGGCTCCAGTGGCAATGAGTCCCTATTCTAAGATACATTTTAAGTGTCACCTTATTAACAGAGTGAAGATACTTCAGTCATTCACAACATTTAGGAAGTTCCAAAAGTTTGGGGAGCAATAAGCCAGGAACCCTAGATAATGATCAAACAAATGTGAAAAGTGTATTTTGGTTTTCTGCATGAACAAATAGGTATTTTTCTTTAAGTCACTTATTCTTATAGTAAGATAATATAATACATATTTTTGTTTATAGCATTAAACCACAATTTATTAAGGATTACTCAGTAAGGCTGACTTTTGTGGGGTGACTATAAAATCTCAGAAAACAGTTACTTGTTTTTCCTCTTTTATACCATCTATGTAGATTTTACCAATAATTTTATTTCATGGAGTTGTGGGCTAGCCTGAAGTTTATCACAAGGAGATTTTGTCCCATTTCTTTTATTTATAATTTGATTGCAAATAACTTTAATAATTTTAAATAAGAACCTCTTTAACAAATGTTTACCTTACCTGATGATGTAATTATTTTGAGTAAATTTAATATTCCTGAAATAATTTATCTTGAAGACAGTAGGTATAGAATTCTTCTGTTTTTCTAAAGAAGAGCTACAAAGGCAATAAACTACCGCATTTTCCATCAATGCCCTTTGTGTGAACTCTTTTTTTTAGAGGATGATAGGTCTTCACCTTTCTTGTGGGATTGCTAATATTGTCAAGAAGAACAAAGAATTTTTACCTTCTGAGACTTCCTGGACCACTGCTCCTTCCTTGTTTCATCAGAGGTGAGAACTTGTCAGTAGACACATTTAATCTTACGTCATATTGGGAATAACTTCTGAGGCCACAGTGAAGTCTCACTCTGAACTCTGAAATAGGTTACCAGATTTCACTGGTTGGTAAGGAATTGTAATGTTGCCCTTATTGTGGGAGTATTGAGCCATAATATGATATAGTTTTAAAGTAGAACAGTTTTTAAATAAAACAGTATAGAAAAAAAGTCTACTATGTCAAAACTGAATATAAAACAAATCAATTAACTCATTTTTAAATACATACTGTATTATAACAATAGTAAAATATTTACATAAGTTGAGTCATTTACTTATCATGATAGTCAATGAAGAAGGTGAAAAAAATTGAACCTAAAGAGAGATTAAAAGTTATTTCCGAGTTACCAAAGATAGTGAATAATCCATGTTTAAAGCCAAGTCAGTTAAAATGTACAGACAGTAGTTTTCTAGTCTGCTGCATGGCCTTCTTATTTTCATGAATTCAGTAATAACTCTGAAAGTAATTTGAAAATTAAACATAATTAATAAAACACAGGACTTTAAAATATTAATTTCGATATATTTAAAAGGGGTCAGAAATAAAAGGTCTATCTCATGGCATTTTTATTTTTTTGTCACCTTGGATCTACCTTAATAAAAGGATCATACCCTGAGGTTAATTTTGGTATTTTAGCTTTAGTCCTTTATTATGCCCAATTGTACAGTTAAAAAAAAAAGTCACAAGGATTCAAAGAGAACTAGAACACAATTTCCTCCCCCTAAAAGCAAAAATATTTAATTTTAAACTGATAAAATAGCTTTTAGGTCAAAAACTTATAAATTAAAAACTGAAGTTTCATACTAGAGAAATGAACAGTAGCATGATAAAATTTAAAAAAAAATGAACATTTTTGAAAGTTATGATTTAAAATAGTTTAGCTGGACAACTTTCCAGAGACCTATGGCCTGCCAAAACTGAATCAAGAAGAAATACAGTAACTGAACAGACCAATAATTAGAAATTGAATTGAATATGTCATAAAAACACCCCCTACAAATAAAAGTCCAGGACCATATGGCTTAACAGGAGAATTATACCAAACATACAAAGAGGAACTTATTCCTTCCTCCTTAAACTTTTTCAAAAGGTTGAAGAAGAAGGAACGCTCCCAAAGACATTCCATGATGACACCATCACCCTAATTCCAAAACCAGACAAAGATACCACCAAAAAGGAAAACTATAGACCAATATCTTTGATGAATTTAGATGCAAAAATTCTCAACAAAATTTAAGCCATACAAATCCAAAAACATAACAAAAAGATCATACACCATGACCAGGTAGGGTTCATCCCACACAAGGATAGTTCAATATACTCAAAATAACGTCATACACCACATTAACAAAAGAAAAGTCAAAACCACACGATCATCTCAATAGATGCAGAGAAAGCATTTGACAAAGTCCAACATCAATTCTTGATCAAAACTCTCACCAAAGTGGGTATAGAGGGAACATTCCTGAACATAATCAAAGCCATTTATGACAAGCCCACAGAAAATATATCAATGGGGGAAAGCTGAAAGCGTTCCAACTAAAATCTGGAACAAGACAAGGATGCACACTCCCACCAGTTATTCAACATAGTATTGGAAGGGCTAGCCACAGCAATCAGACAAACAAAAGAAATTGAAGGTATCCAAATAGGAAGAGAAGAGGTAAAACTGTCCCTGCATGCAGATGACATGATACTATATATAGAAAACCCAAAGGACTCAACCTAGAAACTACTTGAACTGATCAACAAATTTAGCAAAGTAGCAAGATATAAGATTAACATTCAGAAATCAGTCACATTTCTGTATACTAACAATGAAATATTAGAAAAGGTATACAAAAATAAAATACCTTTTAAAACTGCATCCCACAAAAAAACAAATACCTGGGAATACACCTGACCAAGGAGGTAAAGGACATATATGCTGAGAACTGTAAAACTTTAATCAAAGAAATTAAAGAAGATGTAAAGAAATGGAAAGATATTCCATGTTCATGGATTGGAAAAATCAATATTGTAAAAATGGCCATACTACCCAAGGCAATCTACAGATTCAATGTAGTCCCTATCAAATTACCCATGACATTTTTCACAGAACGAGAACAAACAATCCAAATTTTACATGGAACCACAAAAAAACCAGAATTGCCAATGCAATCCTGAGAAACAAAAACCAAGCTGGAGGCATCTCTCTCCCTGACTTCAGGCAATGCTACAAAGCCACATTCTTCAACACAGTGTGGTACTGGTACCAAAAAAGACAGATAGACCAATGGAACAGAATAGAGAACCCAGAAATAAACCCAGACACCTACGGTCAATTAATCTTTGACAAAAGAGGCAAGAACATAAAGTGGGGAAAAGAGAGTCTTTTCAGCAAGTCTTGCTGGGAAACCTAGACAGCTGCCTGCAAATCAATGAAACTAGAACACATCCTTGCACCATGCATGGAAATAAATGAAAAATGGCTGAAATACTTAAATATAAGACAAGACACCATCAAACTCCAGGAAGAGAACATAGGCAAAACATACTCTGACATCAACCTTACAAATATTTTCTCAGGTCACTCTCCCAAAGCAATAGAAATAAAAGCAAAAATAAATCAGTGCAAACAATCTAACTGGCCAGCTTTTGCACAGCAAAGGAAACCAAAAAGAAACCAAAAGACAACTTACAGAATGGGAGGGAGAAAATGGTTTCAAATGATGCAACTGACAAGAGCTTAATCTCTAAAATATACAAACAATTTATACAACTCAACAGCAAAAATACCAGCAACCCAATGGAAAAAATGGGCAAAGGACCTAAATAGACATTTCTCCAAGGAAGATATACAGATGGCCAACAAGTATATGAAAAAATTCTCAACATCCCTGATTATTAGAGAAATGTAAATCAAAACTACCATGATATACTACCTCACACCAGTCAGAATGGCCATCATTAATAAGTTGACAAATAACACATGCTGGGGGGGGTGTAGAGAAAAGGGAACCATCCTGCACTGTTGGTGGGAATGTAAGCTAGTACATCCTCTATGGAGAACAGTATGGAGGTACCTCCAAAAAGTATACATAGATCTACCACATGACCCAGCAACCCCATTCTTGGGCCTATATTCGGACAAAATTTTCCTTAAAAAAGACACATGCACTCGCATGTTCATTGCAGCACTATTCACAATAGCCAAGACATGGAAACAACCCCAAATGTCCATCAACAGAGGATTGGATTAGGAAGATAGTGTATATACACAATGGAATACTACTCAGCCATAAAAAGAATGACATAATGCCATTTATAGTAACATGGATGGAACTAGAGACTCATCCTGAGTGAAGGAAGTCATAAAGAGAAAGAGAAATACTATATGATATCACTTATATCTGGAATCTAATATATGGCACAAAGGAAACTTTCCACAGAAAAGAAAATCATGGACTTAGAGAACAGACTTGTGGTTGCCTAGGGGGAAAGAGAGGGAGTTGGAGGGACTGGGAGCTTGGGGTAAATTGATGCGGAATATTGCCTTTGGAATGGATTAGCAATCAGATCCTGCTATGTAGCACAGGGAAATCTGTCTAATCAATTATGATGGAACAAGTAATGTGAGAAAAAAGAATGTATGTGTAACTGGGTCACCATGCTCTACAGAAGAAAAAAAATATATATATAAACGATTAAATAAAACAAAAATAAAAAAGTATAAATGATTGCAGAAATTAATAATTTAGCTGGGAATGTTTATGTGTCTATCTTTTCTGCTTTTTTTTGGTGTGTGTGTGTGCGTGTGTGTGTGTGTGCAGCATTTTGTACACATGCATTCATTGAGGAGAATACCTTCTCTGATTTCTTCCTTTTATTACAACTACATTGTAAATAAAAAACTGAGCAGAACCATTTTTAAGCTTTTTTTCTATCTTTATATTAACGTTTTGATATTTCTATTTTCTTTTAACCTGGTTTACTGCCAATTGTTTATCTAGCTGTTGTTTCTTTTAAATTATTAGCCTAATGCATTCTTTAAGATTATTTATGAAATATGCAGATTCTTTCACCTCAATTCATTGTGTTTTTTCTTTTTTAACTTACTGAACCTTCCTCCTTTTCTTCTTTTTCTAACTTACTTAAATGCTTTAAATGGTTGAAACGATTTAAGAATCTAACCAATTGAAATCCTTTAGTCAAGACTATGTAGAGCTAAGTGCAAGTCTGTGTTATAATTCATTGTTTCCATTTACTTTGGCTCGCATTTCTCAAGATTCTTTTGCATGTCTAAATGTCTTGGACTGCATGTTTATTTACTTATTTATTCCTACAGCATGTGGAAATTTCTGGGCCGGGAATCTGCCCTAGCTTCAGCAGCAACAATGCTGATTCCCTTACTTCTAGGCCACTAGGGAACAACTCAAGTTGCATTTTAAATGTTTCTATCTTCCTTACAGGCTTTTTCTGTTATTTCCAATATGCCTTTACTTTTCTTAAACATTTCGTTCCTTGCTGGTTCTAGCTAATTTTCACCTCAGGCTGTGATTTTCTTTCTTATCTACTGCAAGTTACACCTAAATTCAAAAATTCAATATTTATTTATTAGACCCTTTGAATTCAATGGTATGGTCATTTTTAAAAATTATACTGGTTATATAAGTGAATTTACTTCTGGTTCCTTTCCTTCTTTATTTTACATTTTCTTTTAGCTCCCATTCCCTCTTCACTGCTAATCATTATTCATCATCCAAAGAGGACTTTTCTTCCTGAACAAGTTATTTGCAAACTGATATACATTAGAAGGAGCCAGGAGAAAGCTCTAAGCTATGAGGTGATTTTCAGGGATAAAAATTATATAGGTCCCTCAGTCTCTGTCTCTATCACTATCTCTCAGCATAAGTGTGTGTGTGTGTGTGTGTGTGTGTGTGTGTGTGTGTGTGTGTGTGTGTGTGTGTTTATTTAGCCGTTAATTTTGGTTGATGAAAAATATTACCAAGAGGGTTTATCAGCCGTGATTACCTCTTGCCATGTCATTTGCATAATATTCTTATTTCCTCTTTTACCAGATCCTCCCTGTTCTTCCTCCACTCAGATCCATTCACTTTTACCTATCAGCTCAAATTACAGACCTCTGATTTTATTTTTTAGGGTGTGTATCTACCTTGTAGAACTACCTACCCTGTCAACATTTCATTATTTCTTTTCTTTTCTTTCTTTCTTTCTTTTTTTTTGGTTTTCTAGGGCCATACCTGCAGCATGTTTCCCAGGTTTGGGGTTAAATTGAGCTACAGCTGCCATTCCACGCCACAGCCACAGCTACTCAGGATCTGAGCCATGTCTGCAAACTACACTATAGCTCATGTCAATGCCAGATCCTCTAACCCAATGAGCAAGGCCAGGGATCGAACCCTCATCATCATGCATACCAATCAGGCTCATTATTGCTGAGCCACAATTGGAACTTTCAACATTTCCTTATTTAAAAAGTTTGAGTATCCACCATGCAACATCTGGCATGACATAGTACATTTTTTATCTTCATTGAACTTGGCACTTTTCTTCTTACTCTTGTGTTCAGAAAGAGATCTTGCCCTATTTTCTATTTAGATGAAATTACTGATTCATGTTCCCTTCAGTTTCATTGGATTTAAAGAAGAGGAGGTAATGCTGTCTTTGCGGCCTTATTTTAAATGCAGAATTTTTGGTAATGTTTAATTTCCTCCTGGAATATCATTAATTCTACACTATTATGTTTTGTCTTGAAATATTCAAAATATATTGAATACTCTTTCACATAAAAAATGCTCGGTGACATGAAAAATGAGTAAGATACACTTCCTTAAGCTGCTCCCTATTTACTCAGAGAGGGGAACACGTATACATCCAATCACAATACATTGGCAGAGTGTGATGAGTTTGAAATGATAATTGATTAAGACAAAATGTGATTTGATAAAACAGATGACTGTTGACACTATCATTTTTTTTCTGAGTTATGAAATTATGACAGCATACCATAAATATTCTTTTCAAGCTATTCTCATTAGGTCTTAAAATCTTTCACTTTAGATTTACAGTGGTCTGAAAAGACCTGCTGTTGTATCACTCTGAATACTGTAAATTATTCATGAATCAGCATTCTTCATGTTAAACTGAAGTAAAGCAATTGTCTGAAATATGGCAATAATTAATACCTTACAAGTCACAGATCTTTCTTTCTAGCTCTTTCAGTGTCATTTCTTTTATGCCTCAGTCACATATTAATAAACCATTAGGATATTATTTGTGCTTTTTTACAGGTAAAAGACTGTGATCAATAACAGTTGACATTTTGAGTTTGTCATATAATAACTGAATGGTATTAATTTTAATGACAAATTTTAAGTCATTTCATTTCATTTTGAAGAATTTTTTTAAAAGTCTCTCTCGATTGTGTTTCCCGTTAGGGTCCACATGAGCCAATGTTTATGTGTGAATTTTTCTTGTAGTCTTATTATTTCATATACTTGTATTACTGCCAAAAATGTATTAAAATTTTTCTCTGAAGACATATTCCGTTTCATGCAAAAATGTTGATGTTTTCTCTGTTCAGCTAATAAACATTATCTCCTATAGCTTCATATATCTGGATAAAGTTCCATTTTTTTCCCTAAGCAGCATGGAAGATACAGTTTATTGTTTTCTCAGTTTCCCATTACCAACATCGAGATATCACATACTTAATTTCCAAGATGTTTTACACTGTTTTAAGTTAAATAATACAGATGACTTGGTAAGTAATTATTCTGGAACAAAGTCTGATAAATTTAAAAAGTCTTAATGCCCCCAAAAATGAAGTGTCTATATAGAGCAATACTTTTTATTTATAACTATGTTTGCCATAGTTGAATAATAATTCAAGGATCTCAATACACATTTTCTCTTGATTAGTAATAATATGAAACACTATTGACCACTTCCCACCTATTTTTTAATGCTTAGGGTAGATTATAGAATAAAGCAGAAACTTTCTCTGTCTTATTAATATGTGGAAAATAAACACTAAAAAATTACATATAATTAATCACATTTTTACAATTGTGCCAATAGGAAGTGTTTTTCAAGCTGAAACCAGAGAATAACTAGGATTGAATGATCAAAGATTTGGGGATGGGAGGGAGTAAACATTCTAGACATAAAGCATAAGGGACAGTTGAACACTGTATGAGACATCAAAGACCAGAAAATAATTCAAAAAGAGTGAAGGAAGGTGATTGCGATAAAATTAGTTTAGAACAGATAACCAAGGCCACATCATGTGACAATTATATACTTGTGATTTTGCATTCTTCCTGAAGCAATTTAAGTGGGGGAGGGTAAAAATAATCCACTCTGCCTCACCTCAATATTATTTTATTGACTATGAGAAATATGTTAGTAAGTGTCTTGGCAATAATGTGAACAAGCAGATGGACACGAGGAAGTAGAATTTCTAAAGGTTGGTGGCTAAATATTAATTTTCGAACATGGAGATATCGAGATTCATTTTCTAGCATTGTTGCTGGAACTCTGCCTCTGTCACCAGTGCCAAATAGAAATGCAGAGACAGAATTTTGGGCAAAGGAGAAAAAAAATAGCTTTATTGCTTTGCCAGGCAAAGGAGGGTCACAGCAGGCTAATGCCTTAAAAACTGTGCCCTCCTTAGGAGAGATTGGGAGGTGGTTTTATAGTTAGGGAGTGAAAAATAGGGCTGCAGATAAGGATCAAGGTAGAGGCAGGCTTGCATTGTTTTCAAAGTTGGTGTTCAGTGGTCTAGTGGTCTTCTTTCTGGAATAAAGAATGCTTCGTTATCATCTTACATTTGTTGGGGGAGGTTACTTCTGTAGAATAACTCAAAGATATTGTTATCCATATTCCTTGAGGTGGGACCAAGACCCTACCCCTGAAACTGCACTATTGTTTCTTTATTGCTGCTCTCTAGTCCCTACATCCCTTCCCTTCCCTGATTAGCAATTGTTTGAATCTGCCCATTGGAACATGGGGAAGGTCATTGAGCCTGAAGTTTATTCCCTAAAATCAAGCAATGGGGGACAGAGAAAAGTTTGTTTGCCTAGGAGCCCCACAGGGTACAATATTTAGTACTATCAAACTTGGGAGAATTGCTAGTCTTTACTGATTGGAAGAACACTAGAAAAAAGTAAAATATTTCTGTACAGAAAAAAGTCTTGGATTCTTTTGGGGACATTGTCATTTGAGAAGCAAATGAAATACTCTAGCAGATATTTATTAAATAAAATATTTATTGATTATCCTTTGAATGTTTGAAGTAATAAGATACAAAATCCTTTCAAAATAGTTCTCATGGATGTTATATTGAAAGGAGGGTAACAAACAACAAAAACCAAACAGTAGTAGAGTATAAGTCCTGTGAAGAAAACTTAGATAAGAGATTCAAGGGAATAAAGGATGCTAGTAATAGCTATTTTAGAGAAGGCAGGGCAGAAAGGGTCTCTGAACCCAGAGCTCTGTGCCAGGCTGAGTATGTAAGGTGAGCATTTCAGGGAGTGAGGGAGGTAAATTCTTTAAAATGGTGGGTTTGTGGATGGAAATAGCTGACTTCTGAATAAAGTTGATTTGGGAATTATTCAGTCATCTCTGGAAAATTAAGTGTGGGGATTAAATGAAATAATCCAAGGACACCTAAAAATACAACTCCGGTACCTCTTTTTGTTTAATACCATAATTGGTCTCCAAAACAGAGTTAGAGTCACTTTCTCATTTTGGGTCCTGGGATACAATTATAACATACATTGTGATAAGAATTTTGTTGTTGTTGTTTTGTTTTTTATGGCCACACCTGCAACATATGGAAAATCCCAGCTGCCGACATATGCCAAAGCCACTGTAATGCCAGATCTGAGCCATGTCTGTGACCTACAGCACAGCTTGGGGCAATACCAGATCCTCAACCCACTGAGTGGGGCCAGGGATCAAACCCACATCCTCATGGATACTAGTCAGGTTCATTTCTGCTGAGCCATAATGGGAACATCCACATTTTGGAAAGGAAGAATTTTTTAGAATGCAATGGGCAGGTTATTAGAGGGCACTCTTTCCAAGTCAGGCCATACTAAGTTTGATGTTAATTTTTAATTGTTTTGGCCAAGATGAGAAGTGGTGTCCTAAGGCTGTCATGTATTGGTTTAAGATATGGGCACATTTGAAATTCTAAGTAGTTTTCAGGCACAGGGGTAATGCTTTTACTCACTAGCAAGATGGGCCTCTCATTTCTATGAGATGATAGTATTCAGTCAGTTTTGAATTTCAGAGATTTTGAGCACATTCACCAGAAACCACCATCCAAAGCCTTACAGCCTCCTTCTGAACATTAACTATGTTAAAGAGGCTTTCTAATGCTGCTCTTTTAACATTATCTGAACTCCAGTTCTTATATAATTAGCTATGGCCTTGATCTCCATCACCATTTAAATGCCTCACTGGAAGATTTCTCCTGTGGCACAATATGATCTGTGGCATCTCTGCAGTGCCAGGACACAGCATCCACCCCTGGCCCAGTGCAGTGGGTTGAAGATCTGGTCATCACCACAGCTGCGGTGTAGGCTGCAGCTAGATCTCTCAGATCTGGTCCCTAGCCCAGGAACTCCATATTTCTATGGAGTAGCCAGAAAGAAAGAAAGAAAGAAAGAAAGAAAGAAAGAAAGAAAGAAAGAAAGAAAGAAAGAAAGAAAGAAAGAAAGAAAGAAAGAAAGAAAGAAAGAAAGAAAGAAAGAAAGAAAGAAAGAAAGAAAGAAAGAAAGAAAGGAAAGAAAGAGAGAAAGAAAGGAGAGAAAAAAGCTAACTGTCTCATTTGTGCTCTAAAAACTGCATCCTTCATAATCTGTTGTTTGGGTATAGCCTTAGCAATATCTCCTCTGAAACTCTAAGGAATCTGAGTTTCCTTCAAAACTGCCAAAAAACAGTTTTATCTGCTTTCTCTAGTTCTCTTATCCAAGAGCCCCTAAAAGTCATTCAGGATTCTACCATCACCTCAAAATCCAGTTGCAGGACTGAGCTATTGCACGATAGCATAGACAGAAGTTAATATCTACACACATATTCACAACATTTTAAAATCTCTCTCTCCTTCTAAACAATTTGGATAGTGTACTTTCTTTTGTATCTCGGGGGATTTTGCTCAGAAAATAATGATATCTGCTTTTTTAAAAAAATTATTTATTTTTCTGCTGTGCAGCATGGGGATGAAGTTACTCTTACATGTATACTTTTTTTTCCCACCCTTTGTTCTGTTGCAATATAAGTATCTAGACGTAGTTCTGGATGCTACTCAGCAGAATCTCCTTGTAAATCCATTCCAAATTGTATCTGATAACCCAAATCTCCTGATCCCTCTCACTCCCTCCCTTCCACTCCCCTCAGGTGGCCACAAGTCCATTCTCCAAGTCCATGATTTTCTTTTCTGTGGAAATGTTCATTTGTGCTGGATATTAGATTTCAGTTATAAGTGATATCATTTGTCTTTGTCTTTCTGACTTATTTCACTCAGTATGAGTCTCTAGTTCCATCCATGTTGCTATAAATGGCATTATGTCATCCTTTTTTATGGCTGAGTAGTATTCCATTGTGTATATATACAACTTCTTCCTAATCCAATCCTCTGTTGATGGACATTTGGGTTGTTTCCATGCCTTGGCTATTGTGAATAGTGCTGCAATGAACATGAGGGGGCATGTGTCTTTCTCAAGGAAACTCTTGTCCAGATATATGCCCAAGAGTGGGATTGCTGGGTCACATGGAAGTTCTATGTATAGATTTCTAAGGTATCTCCAAACTCTTCTCCATAGTGGCTGTACCAGTTGACATTCCCACCAACAGTGCAGGAGGGTTCCCTTTTCTCCACAGCCCCTCCAGCACTTGTTATTTGTGGATTTATTAATGATGGCCATTCTGACTGGTGTGAGGTGGTATCTCGTGGGAGTTTTGATTTGCATTTCTCTCATAATCAGGGATGTTGAGCATTTTTTCATGTGCTTGTTGCCCATCTGTATAACCCTCCTTGGAGAAATGTCTATTCAGGTCTTTTGCCCATTTTTCCATTGGGTCGTTGGCTTCTTTGATGTTGAATTGTATAAGTTGCTTGTATATCCTAGAGATTAAGCCCTTGTCTGTTGAATCATTTGAAACTGTTTTCTCCCATTCTGAAAGTTGTCTTTTTGGTTTCTTTTTGGTTTCCTTTGCTGTGCAAAAGCTTTTCAGTTTGATGAGGTCCCATTGGTTTATTTTTGCTCTAGTTTCTATTGCTTTGGGAGAGTGACCTGAGAAAATATTCATGAGGTTGATGTCAGAATGTGTTTTGCATATGTTCTCTTCTAGGAGTTTGATGGTGTCTTGTTTTATATTTAAGTCTTTCAGCCATTTTCAGTTTATTTTTGTGCATGGTGTGAGGGTGTGTTCTAGTTTCATTGCTTTGGATGCAGCTGTCCAGGTTGCCCAGCAATGCTTGCTGAATAGACTTTCTTTTTCCCATTTTATGTTCTTGCCTCCCTTGTCAAAGATTAATTGACCATAGGTGTCTGGGTTTATTTCTGAGTTCACTATTCTGTTCCTTTGGTCTGTCTGTCTGTTTTGATACCAGTACCACACTGTTTTGATGGCTGTGGCTTTGTAGTATTGCTTGAAGTCTGGGAGAGTGATGCCTCCTGCTTGTTTTTTATTTCTCAGGATTGCTTTGGCGATTCTGGGTCTTTTGTGGTTCCATATAAATGTTTGGATTGTTTGTTCTAGTTCAGTGAAAAATGTCGTGGGTAATTTGATAGGGATTGCATTGAATCTGTAGGTTGCTTTGAGTAGTATGGCCATTTTTACAATATTGATTTTTCCAATCCATGGACATGGACTGTCTTTCCATTTCTTTACATCTTCTTTGTTTTCTTTGATTAAAGTTTTATAGTTCTCGGCATATATGTCCTTTACCTCCTTGGTCAGGTGTATTCCAAGGTATTTGTTTTTTGGGGGATGCAATTTTAAAAGGTATTTTATTTCATACTCTTTTCTAATATTTCATTGTTGCTATATATATATGTGACTGATTTCTGAATGTTGATCTTATATCCTGCTACTTTGCTGAATTTGTGGATCATTTCAAATAGTTTTGGGGTTGAGTCCTTAGGGTTTTGCTTTTTAATATTTATACTTAATCATTGGTCTTTGATATTTAATTTGACTAATGCTAAGTAAAATCTTTTGGAAGAGTTACATAATAATCTTCTTTCTTTCTTTATTTTTTTCTTTATCTTCTTTATTTCTCCTACTCTTCCTTCTGAACCAGGTCATTATAGTTATGAGACATCGTTTGCAGCTTTTCCCAGGGCACTGTTTTCAGAAAATACCAGCAAAAATCATGGTACACCTTTTAGTCACCATCCAATTTTGAAATAGATGATTTAATATGCATGTAAAATGGTAGAATGTAATATGTACTTTAACATGTTTACAAAACAATATTCTCAGAAGTTGAAAGAGTAAATTAGCTTTCAACTCTGATTCTAGGTGAGACCCAGGTAACCAGCAAAAATTATAATAAGTCTGTTATAACAGAATTTCCCTGCGTATTATAGGGCATCAATCTAGACTAGATTGGCATACTGTGTATAGAAGTGAGGTCAATTCCGAGAAAATTCAATATTCTCAAGTTATACTCAAGCTCTATTAAGCTTCAGTGTGACATAGTAAAACACTCAGAATTTTCTGTGACTCCAAATGTATTAAAGAATAGTCCAGAGTGATAAGGGATGTGTTATTTAGCATGCTAAAGTCCTAAAAATTGAAGATTTTGTGCCAAGAAGGCAGGACAAAACTTGTTTTCAGAAGATCCACAGCTCTACAAGGCTAGGAGAGTGATGAGTTTCTATCTATGGTGAAGAGCAGACAGAATGAATTTCATGTGAAATCAGTGGACAGTATAGCCCTGGAACTAAATAGGACAAAATCTTGGCTCTCCCATTTCAATCACTATTGCAATGAAATTTGCATAACATATCACTGTCTTTGATGAGCCCTTTATCCTAGTCTCTCTTGAGACCTTTCTAACAGTTCCTATGTTGTACTAGGTCATGAAATCTAGAACAAATTGAAAATACAGAAATCATTTTGAAAATAGAAGTTAATTAGACTAAATAAAATATTAAACAAAAACATATTGCAAAACATTAGAAATGCAATGTTGAGGAGGATATAAAAATAATAATACTAACATAGATATATATACTTTTATCATATTTACATATATGTATATGCAATCTAAATATTTACAATATATAAAATAAATCATCAAACATATTATAGCCATAGTTATTGCAGATTATTTGGAAAAAAATTATAACACTGTGTTGAAATCCATATTCTTTAAAACAATGTTATTACCTTAAAAATACCCAATAAATTTGTATTATATAATAATAAATAATATTTATGGTAATAATGCTGTCATTCAGTCATTTAACAGAAAGTATGAGAAAGACAATAGCAAAATAATTCTAAGAAATCAAAATATTTTAGATATTATTGATTACACACAGAACCTCCATTCTTTACTATCACATTAGGTCTTTTACCATAGTAACAGGTTCTTCAACTACCTCTTTCTTCCTCAAGGAACTCTGCATTATAAAAAGTGATCTCACTACCAATTTCAAGGGTAGAATTAATACAAAGTATTCCTTTTGCTTTTGCCACTTGTTTCCTGCAGAATGGATATGTGGCAATTCTAGCCAGTAAAATGCTAAGAAAAGGCATAGGAAAGTTTGATTTATTTTCTTTGTCAGCAGGCCATTGATTCTGTTTGCACTGGTTGGAACTGCCCTTGTCATTTACTACCATGTAGGGAATGAAGGGAACACTAATAACGGCAAGAGGGAAATAGCTCATGTCCTTGATGAAATCTTTGTGTCAGAGAATCAATCAACCTGAATGTCACTAATTATCAGGAATTCTTAGGAGATATAGTATATTTTTCTTGGACTACAAAAAATGTGGAAGCATAGTTTGTTTTATTTTCAGCTAAAAGCATTCTAACTAATTATCAAGAAGAAAATAAACGAAGGTAAAATTAATTAGAGACCAGAAAAAGGTGATGAATATGCACGGCAGAAAGAGATGTATAATAAACAATATAAATATAGAGTGAATTGGAATATCATAAGAAGAAGAAGTATACAATTTAAATCCCTAAAATTGAGGTGAATTGAAGTAAAAAATCAGATATAGGGAGAAAAAAGAAAATTTAATCATGAGTAGATAGAAAAGATAAAATATTTAAACCCATAGAGAACATTATATTGTACATTATACTTTACATTACCTATCACAGAATGATTATGGCACGTAGTTTTCAACAAAGTTACCTTGAAATTATCATGTGATCGGTAATACTGCTGTTACTTGAATTGCAGCAGAAAGTAAAAAATAAGTATTACTTTCTTATATTTTTTTCAGAATAACATAGTAACTTACTATTGTATGAGTAACAGCCTTAATATGCCAACATCTAGCCTGGCAAAAACAAATGCCCTACAAGAGTCAGAGTCAAGAAAAAAATGGTTCATGATTTTTCTAGATTGGTAACATATGAAAGTACCCACTAAGTTCAATATAAGAAATACTGAAAAAAATTCTGGTCACAAGTAATCAAAGAAATAAAATTATATCTGATTGCCTCAAATATTTTTTAATGTCTTACTAATTTTCAGACTGATGAAGTTTCATTTAGACTATTCAAATAAATTACTGAGAATTTGCAAGCAAAAAAATTCCTGATCAGTTCCATGACATGAATATCATCCTTGAAAAAATGTGCTTAATGGTCAAAAATTGGCAGACTTTACTTGAAGATTTTGTTGATGTCTAAACTACCTATTTCCTCTGTCTCTTCTATGTTGGTTTCACAAAATAATAATGCAAGCAGATGCAGAAGATTTCTTACACTTAGGAACAAAATTCCACTACATTCCATGATGGAGATTATGATCTGAATGACATAGGCAGTATGGCCATTATTGACAAAGCTTCCATGAACATATATATGCAGCTTTTTGTGTTGTTCATTGTATTAGATACTAAGAGTATGCTCAGTTTTTTAAGTAACTGCCAAACTGTATTCCAAAGTTGCTGTGTCATTCTATATTCCCACCACCAATGAATTAGCGCTCTTGTTGCTCTTACACTCTCACCAGCATCTGGTATTTTCAGTGGTTTGGATTTTTGCTATTCTAATAGTTGTGTAGTGGCATATCATTTTTATTTTAATTTGCATTTCCCTTATGACACATTATGTCAGACATCATCATATGCTTACTTAACATCTGCACTTGTTCTTTGGTAAGGTATCTGTAAGAAATTTGGTCCATTTCTTAATTGTATTATTTGTTTTCTTAGTATTGAGTTTTAAATATTCTTTATCAATTTTGGATATCAGATGTGTCTTTGGCAAATACTTTCTCCCATCCTGTGTCTTATATTTTATTCTATCAATAATGTGTTTTGCAGAGCAGAAGGTTTTACTATTAATGAAGTCCAGCTAATCAATTATTTATTTCATGAATCACACATTTAATGCTGTATGTTAAAGGTAATCACCATACTCAAAGTCATTTGTGTTTGCTCTTGTGTTATTTTCTAGGAGTTTTACTGTTTTGTCTTTTACATTTAGACCTATTTTCCATTTTGCTTTAATATTGTGAAATGTGTAAGGTCTGTGTCTAGATTTGTTTATTTTTGAGTGTGAATGTATACTTTTTCCAGCATCATTTGTTGAAAAGTTGTCTTTTTTCCATTATATAAAGTTATTCCTTTGTGAAATATCAGTTGACTATATTTATGTGTCTAATTAGACACTCTGTATTCTGTTCCACTGATCTACTTGTCTCTTCTTTCGGCAATGCCACACTGTATTTCTGCACCTTTATATTTCATCTTGAAGTTTCTTTTTAAATTTTATTTATTTATTTATTTATTTATTTATTCATTTATTTATTTTTCCACTGTACAGCATGGGGATCAAGTTACACATACAACCATACATAATTTTTCCTCCCATTGTGGTGTTGAGATGTAAGTATCTAGACTTAGTTCTCAGTGCTACAGGGCAGGATCTCATTGTAAATCCATTTTAAGAGCAATAGTTTCCATTCACTAACCCCAAGTTCCTGATCCTTCCTACTGCCTCCCTCTCCCCCCAGGCAGCTGTAAGTCTATTCTCTAAGTCCCTGATCTTCTTTTCTGTGGAAAGGTTCATTTGTACCATATAATAGATTCCAGTTATAAGTGATATCATATGGTATTTGTCTTTCTCTTTCTGACTTATTTCACTTAGTATGAGAGTCTCTAGTTGCATCCATGTTGCTATAAATGGCATTATGTCATTCTTTTTTTTTTTTTTTTTTTTTTTGTCTTTTTTGCCATTTCTTGGGCTGCTCCTGTGGCATATGGAGGCTCCCAGGCTAGGGGTCCAATTGGAGCTGGTGCTGCCAGCCCACACCAGAGCCACAGAAATGCAGGATCCAAGCCGCGTCTGCAACCTATACAACAGCTCACGGCAACGCCAGATCGTTAACACACTGAGCAAGGGCAGGGATCGAACCCACAACATCATGGTTCCTAGTCGGATTCGTTAACCACTGTGCCACAATGGGAACTCTTGTCATTATTTTTTATGGCTGAGTAATATTCCATAGTGTATGTACACCACATCTTCTTAATCCAATCAAATGTTGATGGACATTTGGGTTGTCTCCATATCTTGGCTATTGTGAATAGAGGCGTTGTGAACATGTGGGTCATGTGTCTTTTTTAAGGAAACTTTTGTCTGGATATATGCCCAAGAGTGGGATTGCTGGGTCACATGGAAGTTCTATGTATAGATTTCTAAGGTATCTCCAATCTGTTCTCCATAGTGGCTGTACCAGTTGACATTCCCACCAACAGTGCAGGAGGGTTCCCTTTTCTCCACAGCCCCTCCAGCACTTGTTATTTGTGGATTTATTAATGATGGCCATTCTGACTGGTTTGAGGTGGTATCTCATGGGAGTTTTGATTTGCATTTCTCTCATAATCAGGGATTCTGAGCATTTTTTCATGTGCTTGTTGGCCATATGTATATTTTCCTTGGAGAAATGTCTGTTCAGGTCTTTTGTCCATTTTTCCATTGGGTCGTTGGCTTCTTTGCTATTGAGTTGTATAAGTTGCTTGTATATTCTAGAGATTAAACCCTTGCCTGATGCATCATTTGAAATTATTTTCTCCCATTCTGTAAGTTGTCTTTTTGGTTTCTTTTTGGTTTCCTTTGCTGTGCAAAAGCTTGCCAGTTTGATTAGGTCCCATTGGTTTATTTTAGCTTTTATTTCTGTTGCTTTGGGAGACTGATCTGAGAAAATATTCAAAAGGTTGATGTCAGAATGTGTTTTGCATATGTTCTCTTCTAGGAGTTTGATGGTGTCTTGTTTTATATTTAAGTCTTTCAGCCATTTTGAGTTTATTTTGGTGCATGGTATGAGGGTGTTCTGGACTCAAGCCAAAAACTACTTGAACTGATTAATAAATTCAGCAAAGTAGCAGGATATAAGATTAACATTCAGAAATCAATCACATTTCTGTATACCAGCAATGAAATATTAGAAAAGGAATACAAAAATACAATACCTTTTAAAATTGCACCCAAAAAAACCAAATACCTGGGAACACACCTGGCCAAGGAGGTAAAGACCTATATGCTGAGAACTATAACACATTAAGGAAATTAAAGAAGATGTAAAGAAATGGAAAGGTATTCCATGTTCCTGGATTGGAAAAATCAATATTGTAAAAATGGCCATACTACCCAGAATGATCCACAGATTCAATGTGACCCCTATCAAATTACCCATGACTTTTTTTTCACATAACTGGAACAAACAATCCAAAAACTTACATGGAACCACAAAAGACCCAGAATTGGCACAGCAATCCTGAGAAACAGAAACCAAGCAGGAGGCATAACTCCCCCAGACTTCAAGCAATATTCCAAAGCCACAGTCTTCAACACAGTGTGGTACTAGCACCAAAACAGACATACAGATTAATGGAACAGAATAGAGAACCCAGAAATAAACACTGACACCTATCGTCAACTAATCTTTGGCAAAGGAAGCAAGTGCATAACGTGTGAAAAAGAGTCCATTCTGCAAGAATTGCTGGGAAAAATGGACACCTGCATTCAAATCAATGAAACTAGTCATGAATTGAGTAACATCAGCCCCTCATTGTGGTTCTTCAACATTTTCTTTTCTATTCTGAGTATTTGGTCTCTCTCCATATAAACTTTCGAGTCAGTTGGTCCATATCTACAAAGTAACTTTCTAAGATTCTGGTGGGGAATGCACTGACTTTACAGATCAAGTTGGGAAAAAATGACATCTTGAACATGTACTATATCTCCATTTATTTAGTTCTTTATTTCATTCATCAGAGTTTGTAGTTTCCTTAGCTATATCTTGTACATATTTTGTTAGATTTATACCTAATTATTTAATTTCTGGGTGCTACCATAAATTGTATTTTTTAAATTTCAAATATCATTTTTTGTGTATTAACCTTGCATTCTACAACCTCGCTATAATTGCATATTAGTTTCAGCGGTTTTGTTGTTATTGCTGTTGTAGATACTTTTCTATTCTCTTCATAAATAATCATGTAATCTGAATGGGCAATTTTATTTCTTCCTTCTCTATCATAACATATTTTTTCTTGTCTTATTGCATTAGCTAGTATAATAAGTATTATTCTTGTATAATATCAAAAAGAGTGGGAGTTCCCATTGTGGTGCAGGGGTTAACGAATCCGACTAGGAACCATGAGGTTGTGGGTTCAATCCCTGGCCTTGCTCAGTGGGTTAAGGATCCAGAGTTGCCATGAACTGTGGTGTAGGTTGCAGACATGGCTCAGATCCCACATTGCTGTGGCTCTGGCATAGGCCGGCGACTATGGCTCTGATTCAACCCCTAGCCTGGGAACCTCCATATGCTGCAGGAGCGGCCCAAAGAAATAGCAAAAAGACAAAAAAAAAAAAAAAAAAAAAGAATGGTTAAGGGGATGTTCTTGCTTTGCTCCTGTTCTTAGTGGGAAACCTACTTTCTTATGCACTATTTTTTTTAGGAAGTCTAAAAATCTGTAATCATTTTTCTGGTTAAGCTATAAATTTATTTTTTCTATTTAAACCGCATACAACATAATTTATATCAAAGATAAAATATCTACATTTTATTTTGAACTATTTCATTGGCCATTTAAATCAGATCATCATTAAAACTATTTTTTTTTCTTTAGCTACACCTAATGTTAGGAAAGTTGAAGTCAACTAAGACACAATTTCATCTTATAATAATCAATTAAAATGTATAGATTCTATTAGATCAACTGAAATGTATTTAGAAATTAATATGTTTACTATTTAGGTGTCTCTTTTTATTAATAATTACCATCTGTAAACTAGGATCTCAAATGTCACTTTTACTTTGAGGTTTTATAATTTCTCTACCTAAAAAGGATTTGTAGGTTTTGAGCATACTTTTTATTTTTTCTTAAAAATATGTAGTACAGGTTTTGTGTGAGAAGGATATAAAAATGTACATATTTCAGCACTGTAATTTCTCCATGACAATCCAGAGTGAAAGATACTTAAGAGATTTAAAAATCCCTACAGGAGTTCCCATCATGTTGCAGTGGAAATGAATCCGACTAGGAACCATGAGGTTCCATGTTCAGTCCCTGGCCTCGCTCATTGGGTTAAGGATCTGGTGTTGCCATGAGCTGTAGTGTAGGTTGCAGACATGGCTCAGATCTTGCATTGCTGTGGCTCTGACATAGGCCAGTAGATATAGCTCTGATTGGAGCCCTAGCCTAGGAACCTCCATATGCCATAGGTGCGGCACTAGAATTGACAAAAAGACAAAAAATAAATAAATCAAATAAAAAATAAAAATCCCTACAGATCATTGAACAGACATGCATAGATACACACAGAGAAACTAAAATGTTACTCTTTAATAAAAAAAAGGAAGAAGCCAGGGTAAGAAGCTGATGATATTTAAACATATTCAAAAAGTATTGAAGATCAAAGAACCTGAGCTTATTGCTATATATCTGAGAATATATTTTGAAAAGAATTTTTGGTGATACCTACTATCAAATAAAAATTAGTTTCAGTTACAAGTAATCTTTGAAAAAAAATATGTATTAGGCTGACTACAATAGACAGAGTGTCATAAGATTAAATGCTAAAAAATTAATTTCTGTGAACTAGATAAACCAAAGCTTGAAGGTCTAGGTTCAAAATCCCAATATAGTGAGACTGTGGAATTTGGATGTTAAGCATTTTTTTTATGTGCTTGTTGGCCATCTGTATATCTTCTTGGAGAAATGTCTCTTCAGGTCTTTTGCCCATTTTTCAATTGGGTTGTTTAATCTTTGACAAAGGAGGCAAAAATATAAAATGGGAAAAAGACAGTCTTTTCGGCCATTATTGCTGGGAAACCTGGACAGCTGCATCCAAATCAATGAAACTAGAACACACCCTTACACCATGCACAAAAATAAACTCATAATGGCCAAAAGCATTAAATATAAGACAAGACACCATCAAACTCCTGAAAGAGAATAGACATGCATAGATACACACAGGCAAATATTCTCTGACATCAGTCTTACAGATGTTTTCTTAGGTCAGTCTCCTAAATCAACAGAAATAAAAGCAAAAATAAGCCAACGGGACCTAATCAAACTGACAAGCTTTCGCACAGCAAAGGAAACCCAAAAGAAAACAAAAATAACTTACAGAATGGGAGAAAATAGTTTCAAATGATGCAACTGACAAGGGCTTAATCTCTAAAATACAGAAGCCATTTATACAACTCAACAGCAGAAAAGTCAACAACCCATTTAGATTTTAAAGTGATTTAAATTGCAGTTGGATCAATCTGAGAACATCATTCTTAAAAGTAACAACAAAGCACATTACTAAAGGTTTACATATCTTCTATGCATTTAACTTTTAAATTATTAATGTGATATTTAATGCCTATTTATGTAATTCTTCATAGAGAACAACTAAAATATGATTTTCTGGAAAAGAATTACTAAAAATGCTAATATGAACTTTAAAATAGTATTGTCTTAGTTGTCCTTGAGACCAAAGCCCTTTGAACTTGAGGAATATGTTTTTCTTGAGTGTTTTTTTTCTAATTTTTAATAATTAAGGTGTAGCAGATATCATAGTGCATATGAGACACTGAATTTGTTTGTTAAACAAATTATTGAATCAACAAAGGAATTAGTTATCTAGTAGCTAGTTGTAACAATAAAGACCCAAGAATGCCAATTTTTTTCTGAGTTATGTCATATCCATTGCTTATTGTTAAGATAACTTTTTCTTATGGAATGACACAATAAAATTTATTTTTATTTTCCCTACTTTTTGTTTTATCCACTACTCTAGAGTATTTTTAAAGCATATATTGGGGAAATATTTGTTATGTTAATAACAGTATAATAATTATGCTGAGTAGTAAAAGGAAATGGCAACAAAGAGATAGTCACTGTATTTGATCTTGGAAATTTTCATTGACATAGATCAAAGCAGGTTCAGTGGAGTTAGGATGGAGACCTAGAAAGAGTGGTTATAAATGTGGAAGTGAGTATGAAGGAACTGAAGTAATAAATAGCATCACCAATAAATGTTTCTCTACATTGACAGCATCTGGGAATAGTATGTTATTTTAAACTAATAGCATTTGAGAATAACATATAGCTCATTTATCTAACTCTGAATATATCTTGTGTTTTCTGCATGACATATTTTTGAGTGAAAACTCTTAGTTCATCAATGTTATTTTTCAAAGAATATTATAAATGAATCTATTTTTCTGAGTGTATAATAATATTTCCAATTGAACTTATAACATGGAATATTTATCTCTCGTTTTGCTAATGAATTTTGGGAAATTAATGGATTGTTCCCATAATTCTCTGTGTTTAAAAGCTTAAATCCAGCAATGCATGTTGTATATGTTCAGGATCTTCAAATTTCATCATTTATCATTACATTCCTATTCTTATTACTATGATCCTGTATTTTTATTATATTACAAGTTTTATTTATTGTTAAACATATTATTAAATATTATATTTATGTATAAGCTATATGTATATGCATTTATAAATTTCCTATATATTTTTCTCTCATATTCCCTTCACTATGTCTCCCTACCTATTACTCTTCTGTGCATTTTATTTTTATGTGTTTTATTATACATTTTAATTTTATGTATTTAAACAGGAAAAAACAAAAATTAAGGCTTTTCATTCTCCCTGAAAACAGCTGTTGACATATTTCAATAATTCTCTATGTAATATAATAAATTGTTTTTTTCATAATAATAAGAGCTATGTAGTATTTATCCAGTGGCTTGGATATTTTTGAATAAATAATGATTTATTTGTTATTTTGAATTAAAATCAAAATGTGTATTGGAAAGTATCAACTGAATATATTGATTTATATTATAGAAACACATGTGATTTTTTACATATTCTATATGCCTTAAAGATATATATCTGTTTATATACATATGTTGAATTTTATAACATTCAAATAAAAAGAATATTTCAAAATTTTGATTTATAATCATGAACTCCATAAGCATTTTTGCTTAAATAAGTATGATATTATAAAGAAATCAGATAATATGCTATTATCTGGAGTTTATGGAAAGATTACTAGTTGCATAGTTAAAACATAGTGATGATTTCCAGTGACATTTTTATTCTATAAAAACTTTTAGTGTCCTAATATACTCACTATAATCTCAGGGAATATATTAAATTTAAATTTATTTATTTGTTTATTAATGTGTATATTTATTGTCTTTTTAAGGCTGCACCTACAGCATAAGGAAGTTCCCAGTCTAGAGGTGGAATCAGAACTACAGCTGCTGGCCTACACCACAGCCACAGAAATTTGGGATCCAACTGCATCTGCAACCTACATCAAAGCTCAGGGCAATGCCAGATCCTTAAGCAACTAGGCAAGGCCAGGAATTGAACCTGTGTCCTCATGGATGCCAGTCAGATTTTTTTCTACCGAGCCATTATGGGAATCACTAAGTTTAAATTTAAATTGAAGTATTCAAAATTTTTACTGAAATGAAAATACCTACTAATCAAATATCATGTGGTGTAAAATTTGTTTTGTTTTGTTTTACAATTTTAAGGAAATGTTTTTATTTTGAGATATGTATAAATTATTAGATAATTATAAGAAATTATACAAAGAGATTCATGATAAAGTGTTGAGTTTCCCCCAATGGTAGCATCTTACAAAACCCTAGGAGTCTATAACAACTAGGATATTGACATTGATACACACAATGTCAATTAACAACGTTTCCATCAGAACAATGACATATCATGTTACACTTGGCTACATTTGCTTCCCTCTCTCCCCTACCCTTTCTTAATCTTTGATATCACTACACTGTCATTCATTTTTATAACTTTTTCATTTAAAAAATGTTACATGTATATACATTTTTCCTCCACCCTTTGTTCTGTTGCAACATTAGTATCTACACATAGTTCTCAATGCTACTCAGCAGGATCTCCTTGTAAATCTATTCTAAATTGTGTCTGATAAACCCAAGCTCCTGATCCCTCCCACTCCCTCCCCCTCCCATCAGGCAGCCACAAGTCTCTTCTCCAAGTCCATGATTTTCTTTTCTGAGGAGATGTTCATTTGTGCTGGATATTAGATTCCAGTTAAAAGTGATGTCATATGGTATTTGTCTTTGTCTTTCTGGCTCATTTCACTCAGTATGAGAGCCTCTAGTTCCATCCATGTTGCTATAAATGGCATTATGTCATTCTTTTTTACAGCTGAGTAGTATTCCATTGCATATATATACAACTTCTTCCTAATCCAATCCTCTGTTGATGGACATTTGGGTTGTTTCCATGCCTTGGTTGTTATGAATAGTGCTGCAATGAACATGCGGGGGCAAGTGTCTTTCTCAAGGAAACTCTTGTCCGGATATATGCCCAAGAGTGGGATTGTGGGGTCATATGGAAGTTCTATGTATAGATTTCTAAGGTATCTCCAAACTGTTCTCCATAGTGGCTGTACCAGTTGACATTCCCACCAACAGTGCAGGAAGGTTCCCTTTTCTCCACAGCCCCTCCAGCACTTGTTATTTGTGGACTTATTAATGAGGGCCATTCTAACTGTTGTGGCTGTGGTTTCAGCCGGCAGCTACAGCTCTGATTCATTCAACCCCTAGCCTGGGAACCTCCATATGCCACCAGTGAGCCCCTAAAAAGAGAAAAAAAAAAATCTGCCTTATAAGGGCAGAATTGCCTATTAATTGTGTGTAGAATATAGAAGTTACACAATAAATATGTGATAAATAAATTTTAAAAAAAGTTACAAAAACCCAATCATGAATTTTCAAATTTTCAAAGTTGTATAAACATTAACTTTAAATATGCACAAGATATGATCTTGTTGTTGTTTTAAAGACTGAATTGTGATGGACATCCAAATGATAAATATGAATTTTTTTGTGACTAGAAGCCATTATTTAACACATTTTTTCCCTGCAAAAAAAAATTTAGTAGTCAACAGTATTCCTTGAATGCAAAATCAATTAGGAACCAGAACACCAAGTAATATTCATGTATTTTAAGAATACATAATTCTGTTAACACTTTGTTAAAGGTTATTTTAAGTAATATCAATTTTTGGTTCCTGTTGAATCACACTGTCAACCTTGATCAAAATAAGGAAACTGTGTATTGCATCTGATCAGAAGAATAATGGTATTACAGTAATTTTCTGTCATTTATCAGAGAGGCCTTGATAGTCACTTTCAAATGTGTTAACAGAAACCTGATGGGTCAGGAATGATGAGAAATGAGGTTTGGTTCTGGGTGTAATAGCAAAGATGTCACTGGTGACCTAACTGAGAGGTATCAGTGCAGTGCTGAAGGTGCCATTCTCATTTGAGTTGGTTGAAAATAAAATCAGAGAAATAGCCAAGACATGGAAACAACCTAAAAGTCCATCGACAGAAGAATGGATTAATAAGATGTAATATATATACACAATGGAATACTACTCGGCCATAAAAAGAACAAAATAATGCCATTGCAGCAACATGGATGGAACTAGAGACTCATACTAAGTGAAGAGAGTCAGAAAGAGAAAAACAAATACTACATGATATCATTTATATCTGGAATCTAATATATGGCAGAAACCCTTCCACAGAAAAGAAATTCATGGAGTTGGAGAACAGACTTGTGGTTGCCAAGGGGGAGGGGGAGGAAGTGGGAGGAACTAGGAACTTGGGGTTAATAGATGCAAACTACTGCCTTTTGAATGGATAAGCAATGAGATCCTGCTGTATAGCAATGGGGAACTATATCTAGTTACTTATGATGGAGCGTAATGGAGTATAATGTGAGAAAAAGAATGTATTTATGTATGTGTGACTGGTTCACTTTGCTATACAGTAGAAAATTGACAGAATTTTGTAAACCAACTATAATGAAACAAATCATTAAAATAAATAAATACATACATAAAAATAAAATTAGAGGGAAAAAATAGAGGTGAGTTAAGATAGCATCTTAAGGAAGGTTTTTTTTTTTTTTTTTTTTTTTTTTTGTCTTTCAGGGTCGCACCCATGACATATGGAGGTTCCCAGGCTAGGGGTCAAATTGGAGCTACAGCTGCTGGCCTACACCACAGCCACTGCAACACCAGATTCCAAACTCATTTGAAACCAACACCACAGCTCACGGCAATATGGATCCTTAGCCCATTGAGTGAGGCCAGAGATCGGACCTGTGTCCTCCTGGATACTATTCAGATTCATTTCTGCTGAGCCATGATGGGAATGCTGGTTTGTCATTATTTTCTTGTTTTTTTTTTTTTTTTTTTTTTTTTTTTTTTGCAAAGAAAAAGAGAAAACAATGGTGTAGAGAATGACAAGGATTGATTATGAGGTGATTTTTAATCATTTTAAAATAAATATACAATGACATATTATTCAGCTTTAAAAACAAACAAACAAACAGGAAATACCACCATTTCTGACAACCATTTGTGACAATACCTTGAGAAGATTATGCTAGACACAGAAAGGTATCACACCATCTTACTTAATTGTGCAATATTAAGAAGTCAAATTTATAGAAATGGAGTACAGAACAGTGGTTGCCAAGTTCTGGGGGATGGAAGACATGAGGAAATACTGGTGAAAATGTATAGATATTCAGTTTCAAGATGAACAAATTCTGGGGGTCTAGTGTACAGCATGGGGACTATAGCTAATAATACTGTTCCATATACTTGAAATTTGGCAAATTTTAGTGTAGAGTAGCTCTTAAATGTTCTCACTATGCATACAAAAATTAACTATTAGGTGATGTGTTAACTTGATGGTAAAAATAATTTCACCAATGTATACCTAAATTAAATCATCATGTTCTTCACCTTAACAAATCATATTGTACACCTAAATATATACAGATTTTATCATGTCAGTCATGTCTCAGTAAAAGTAGTAAATTTTATATTAAACACTTTTTTTGGTTAAGATTGGAAGTGTCACTGGAGTGAATAAAATGCTGTTGCAGGAGACTAACTGGAGAATTTTCAAAGTGAAGAACTTGAATTGTATAAGAGGATGTGATTTGCATACACACATGATGTTACCATGTGTAGAAAAAAATAATTTGAAGAAATACAGTAGCAGAAAAGCAGAACACATGATGTTATTATGCATAGAGAAAAAGATAATTGAAATACAGTCACAGGAGAGAAATCAGAGTGTAGGCTTAGATGCATAGGGATAGGTGTAGTTAATGAAGATAGAAGACATTGTCTCCTGAGTGTTTCATTTATGGAAAATAGAGGGTGGTAAGTCAGAATGTGAAAAAACAAGGTGGGAATATAAGGACAGAAAATAATCCCTAGAAATATCCAGAAGTGTGAGATAATAAAGATAAGTAGGTTAGTAAAGGAGCTAGCAAAATTCTTGTTAAATATTAAGACCCTAGCTCAGATTAGATATTGTAAATTTAAAATCTGGCCCTTACAATGGATTTATATTTCACTCTAGCAATATTCATCTGTATAGACTTGGGCATGGAGTAGCCTATAATTGGATTTTGGTTTAATCAAAATAGTAAAATGAAGTTAAAGAGACATGGGACTCATAATCATATTTGCAACTTTCTAATAGGGTTATAGGTTTCTGGGTTGACATACTAGAATAAGTAAGCTGGAGCCTTAGGATACAGTGCTCAGAGGTTAGAGTGACCATTATTAAAATTATGAGAGATTGCTAACATATAAGGTATCAACATGGGAGTGAATAACCAAGGTAGTCTAAAAGACAAGTGCACAGGAAAAAGAGAAACAAACAAAAACCAAACAAAAAAAAAACAAAAACAAAAACAAGGAAATGAGGTGCCAAGTCATTAAGAGTATTATTTATGTGACTATCATCAAAACAGAGGATTGCAATGGAGATACAATGGAGTTGAAGAGAATGAGAGTGATTTCAAGTTAAAATATTTTATTGTTATATCTATTTATAAAGGGATAAAATAACATTTTTTATAAATTACTTCTCTGATTTTGGTATTAGTGTATTCAACTCTGGAAATACTAAGGTAAATGTGCTATACTTTGGCTATCCTTTGTTGCAGTATTTACTGTTACATTATAATTGCCTTGTGGTAATGTAGTGAGAAAAGAAGGAAAAACAATGCTGATTCTCCCCTTCTTCTAGGGACAAATGTGGTCATTTATCATGGGTCCATAGTACTGAAACAGAGATTTTCTCATGAGGTATTTTGTGAGAGCACTGTCACTGACTTCCCAGAGATATAGTCCCTTGACTGGAGCTGTCATACAAAAGTTAAACAGGTAAAAGGAGTTACTTCCACATATTTTTGCTGATAGGACTCAATTTTTTCTGTGCTCTAGATGAAAAGAGATGACATTTTCTGGATTTTGTGCTGTTCATGCATGCTGAGCATTTCCAGTACTCAGGCCAATTTGGGGGCCAAATCTGGAGGTAAACAACAGCAACAAACCCTCTCTGCTGTACAGAACTTTCTTAGTTTTGACTTCCTTTTCAACCGGCCTGAATGTAGTTTTCATAATCTGTAGATAGTCATTCTTTGCACCCTGTCAAGAGCTTTCAATTGCCATTCATGGGGGAAAAGGCTTTATCGGGTTGATACCATTTTTATCAGTACCAGAATTTCAAGACTGAAATATTTAATTGATAAAAAGAAATGTGAATATTTTAAAGAAAAAAAATACTGAAAGGCAAACTAGGTTTTTAGAAACAAATTTATCAATAAATTTCTGTGTCTGTGGTTAAAAAAAAAAAACTTACCTGTGTTCCTAGTACAAATTCAGATTAGATTATGAATGGTTTACAGTTAAATTATCATAAGTAAAATGCGATAATACAACAAATACAATGATTTTTGAAAGTTAAACAATCAACGCATTTGTAATCCATGTTTTTGCTCATTATAATATAAAAATAGTAATATCCCCATAAATATTTCAATGGAAAAAATAAAATGCTGACAAGAAAGAATATTTTATAATGTTGTGAGTTAAATTCTATGACAGTCTCAGAATAATGAAAGGAAAATCATACCTTTTGTGAAATTAAATCTGTTGTTTATGGTGTATACCAATATTCATTTATTTCAGCACCTGATAATGTTGTACTATATTTTCCATTGCAATATGGTACTACCGTTTAGGTAAAAAACAGTTATCTCTAAATATTAATCACTTAGTTTCTACATGAAACTGTGCCAAGAGATACATTATATTCTGTGTGTATAGGTGTATTGTATGTTCATCTACATACACGAAAAGTAAATAATTTAATATTATAACAAAAAATGTCCAATTACCCTGAGTCAAAGATAAACAGTACAGTAGCAAGTCTTCTGTATCATTCAATGTCATATTTGCCTTGGCTGCAGCATCTCATTAAAAATCATATAAATTATCGTCCAGTTTTACTTCAGTGGTTGAAAATAAATTATTTGCACCTCTCTTGTGAATTAAGTTATCTCTATGCATACATATAAATCATGCCAAAAGAAACCAAATTACCCCCTAAATGCTTATAGACCCATATTCCTCATTCATAATAACACTCATTTCATCTAAAGACATTTAACAGTGCAGTACACTTAATATGTTTCAAAGATGAACCTATAACACTCAGGATTATTAACTACAACAAATCTGAACAGCAATTCAAGGCTGCCAGTTTCCTGACAGTACGGTAAATAATTTTAATACAAGATATACCTGATAAGTTTTAGCTGCTCTCTAGTTTTGAAAGCAACGTACTCCGTCCCTTCTCTTCAGGCCAATGAAAGAGTCAGAATGTTAGGATAACTTTATTTTAGTTACTCTAGAGCTATCATCATGTTTAAATCTGTCTTGGTTCAAATATATCTTTAGCTACTTAAAACTTCTCTTCTAGTACATGTTCCAACTTTAAAACCCACAGAGTTCATTTGAAAATGTGTTATAGGAAAGATTTTTATTTGAAAACTACCTTGAGCCATGACTTTGCAATAGCATTTCTGACAGAATTGTCATAATTAAATTTAACATTGTAGGAGGAAAATTAAAAAATAAACATAATGACTTTTGAACATAAAGCATGCAGCCAATTGAAGTTGTATCAAATGTAGGAACATTATATTCCTTAAATATATTTTCTTTTTTCAAAATAGACAAAATTAAAAGAAGAGAGTTATGGAAGCTCTTAAGTAGTGTCTCAAGGATTGCTTAAATAACAATAAGGAATTAAAATAATAAAATAATATTTATTTAATAGGTTTTAGGCTTCTATAACTAGCAAAGAGTTTGGTAAAGAGATGTCTCATATCATAATCCAAACATGTCCTACTCTAAAATAAGGAAGAGCTCTGAAAGCCATATGCTATTGAAATTATTTATTATAAAATAAAAAAAATGATTGATTATCAATTCAGACTCATGCATACCATAGAGCTCACACAATACCAACTTTTTCTAATTCCCATAAGCACATATTGTTAAATGCTTCATATTATTTATTGATATTTTAATATAGGAATGTTATGGTCAGTATATTCTTTATAATTATCCTTTATTTACTATTTTAAACTTCTGTTTATAGAAATTATATTATGCACCCTGGTAAAGTGTGAAACCTAGTTATACTGGTCATATATAAGTCCATTGAATTTATCATATATATAATATATATATCTTAACATGTACATTATCTCTAATTATACTCTAATTATACACACTGTATTTCACGTAGTAATAAATATGTTTTTAACATTTTAATAAATATAAAAATTGTCATGATTTAAACTGATATTAAGATAGTCTTGATATTAAGACCCTGCAAAGAAGAATAAGTTGTGAGGACAGGTGTAACATTGTTTGGCAAGTTGGAGCAATCTGCTCTCAAATGTAAGAAATAATTTTGTGCATTATATAGAATGATATTAAAATCATAATTATAAAAACTGAAACTGAATATTATTTGTTTTAATCATATATTAGTACTTATAAACAATATCAATGATAAGACAGATTATCACAGATATCTATGACGACAGATTACGCTTGCCAAAAATGTAAAAATATGTATTTAAGTTAGAAATTCAGATGAATTACCAGTATTCAAAAAGCTACTAACATTCATGAAAGCTGTAAAAGCCCTATTCAGACTCTAAAAATCAAAATCACCAGTACCTATTGTTGATAATTAAGGATGAATCAGTAAAATCTCTCGAATATGAAGAAGACTAAGGCTCAAGCTCTGGCTCTGACGCTTAAAGATATGTGGTATTTCAGTGTTTGGATAAGTATATGCCTTGGACAATTACTTAAAACCTTTGTATCTATATATTAAAATGTCATTTTTTATCATTATAGATAAAGGCTCTTATAAATCTGTGTATTTCCCAGACAGTTAAGGAGAAATTTTCTCTAGTTGCTTAATGTGCTATTCATAATAAATGTAAAAAATGACATTATGTGGTATCTTGGTCTTAAAATTCTGTTTCACATAGGGAAATATTTGGAAAACATAAGGACTGAAAACCTAGAGGTTTATACATTTGTGCCTTTGAGGCTTTTGTACATCAAATTTCTTGTATCAAATAATCCTATTATAAAACATAGCAATATAGTTATTGTATTGTTGCTAGCTACAGTGTGTCACAGAGGCACTTTCAAGCAAAATTATAGCTTATCCTCCTGTGATGACTCTATGACATAATGGACACCCCTATATGAAGAAGCAAGTTCTTATGGAAACAGAAGTTACATAACAACTCCCAAAAGTGATTTATAAATTTCAAAAAGTAAATAATCTCTTCCAAATGTATTCAAATGATAAAAATCTATTATGAAAAGCATTAAATAGTCAAAAATATTTCTATGTATTTCCTGAGTAAGCAAATGCAATCAAACATCACCCTTTTCCCATACAAGGCTCAACTCTTAGATCCTAGTTCAAGCAATCTGAAGAAAAAACAATTTTTTTAAATAGATATAACATCTAATTAGTGATAAAAACTAGTCAGAGATCTCATATGTTTGGTCAGAGTATTCAATTATTATCTGTTATATAGGAAAAGAACACAAAATGGGATAAAAATCCATAGATGAAATAAAATTAAACCATCAAATCACAAAGTTTATACAAATACACACACACACACACACACACACACACTAGAATTGGGGGTTTTTAAAATGTACATAGTGTTCTACATACCTTTAGATAAAGTCGATAACACACATTTTTGACAAAATTGACTTTTTTTAACTGATCTTTATAATTTGCTACTTTTCTTTTTTCTTTTTTTTTTTTCTTTGTCTTTTTAGGGCCGCACCTGCAGCATATGGAGGTCCCCAGGCTAGGGGTCTAATCGGAACTGTAGCTGTCAGCCTATGCCACAGCCACAGCAATGCCAGTTCTAAGCCACGTCTGTGACCTACACCACAGCTCACAGCAATGTCGTATCCTTAACCCACTGAGCAAAGCCAGGGATCAAACCCACAACCTCATGGTTCCTAGTCAGTTTCATTTCCACTGCAGCATTATGGGAACCCCTAATTTGCTACTTTTCTAATAAATGTCAAATAATTCATAGAAAATTGAAATAAAGAAGCATAGGTCAAACCAGTGGGAAAAGAATGAGAAAATCTATAAATGAATTTAAATCTTTGAAGGGAGAAAATCAGAACCTGACACACTGTATTTCTCAACACACACATATCAATAATATATTATGGACATAATTTTAACTTATTTTTGATTAATAACTATAAACTTCTACAACATGGAACAGCATCAAAACTTATGCCTCTATTAATGAACATTAATTTATTATATTTTTCATCTTTTTTCTTTCTCATTTTTCAAATAGTGAAAAATGACTTTTATCTTTACCTACTACATCTCTTGCCTTTTTACCTTTTATCTCTTTACCTGGCTACTTCATAGCATACTTCCTAGAAGCAGAATTGTTGAGTTACATGGTATGATGACATTTTGGGAACATGTTACCTAAATCATCCTCACCACTGAGACTTTGGTGGTGATTGTATACCTATCCTTTCTGTAATGGTGGTGATTTTATACATAGCCTGTCTGTAATGATACAAGAACAATGAAGTTTGTATTGAATCACAACATAATTTTTGAAGACTAATTTGACATTTCTAATACTTATGTCTTTACAAATAAACTATACATTGTAAATTTAAATATAGAGCTTTGTGACATCTTTACAGAATACACTGAAATAAGTACCATTAAATAAATTTATTAAAATTAATGCTTCTTCATAAACATTCTAATATTTGAAGAAAGTAAATTAATTTTATAATCATAAAATGAGAATTAGCTTAGTTTAAATATATCCAGTAGAGTTTTACCTAAGGGTTATAAAGTTCACAAACATTATTTGATTGGCTTAAATACAACTGATTCTTAACTTTCCTATCACAGTTACCTTAATACAGGCTTAGTCTTAAAGCTAATACCAGTTAAATCTAGATACATGTTGTTTCTTTCATTATTATTATTATTATTATTATTATTATTATTATTATTTTGCTTTTTAAGGGCCACACCTGCAGCATATGGAAGATCCCAGGCTAAGGGCTGAATCAGAGCTATAACTGTTGGCTTACACCAGATCTGAGCTGTGTCTGTGACCTACACCACAGCTCATGGCAATGCTGGATCCTTAACCCACTGAGCAAGGCCAGGCACTGAACCTGCATCTTCATGGATCCTAGTCAGATTTGTTTCTGCTGCACTGTAATGAGAACTCCTGTTTTCCTAAATTTCTACTATATGCTGTTTTCTTAGTACCTAGTTTTGTTGGTATATAAATCCATGTGAATTTTGCACATGATGTGACAATAAGGAAAATATTACCTGTTTTTGTCCATTCAGCTTGTTAAAACAAGATATCATAAACTGAGTGCCTTATAAACAACAACAACCAAAAAAAGAAAAGAAAAAAAAAAAAAACACATCTCTCACAGTTCTGGAGCTGCATTCAAGACTAATGAACAGGCACAGTTGATGTTTAATGAGGGCCCATATCCTGGTTCATAGAGAGTTATCTTCTCACTTTGCCCTGAATATGTGGGAGCAGGTGTAAGATTTCCCTTGAGTCTCCTTTATAACTGCACTGATTCCCTCATGAGGGACTTGCCCTTATGACCTCGTTACCCCCCTAAGACCCCCTTCCAAATACCACCATATTGGGTAACACATTTCAACATAACACATTTTGGGGATAGATAAACATTTAGACAATAGAATTCCTTATGTGAAGAAATAGCATTTTAACTTGAAAACATCATTAAATTATTTAGATTTTTAAAGGTTTATTTATGTATTTTATTTTGTTGTCTTTTTAGGGCTACAAGTGCTGCATATGAAAGTTCCAAGGCTAGGGGTCCAATTGGAGCTGCAGCTGCTGACCTACACCACAGTTCAGCAATGCCAGATCCTTGACTCATCTGTGACCTACATCATAGCTCATGGACAATGCCAGATCCTTAACCTACTGAGTGAGTCCAGAAATCGAACCCTCATCCTCATGGATAATAGTCAGGTTTGTTATGGCTGAAACACAAAAGGAACGTCCTAAATGTTTAAGTTTTAGATGTTTATGAATCTATTATATTTACAATTTATAAATGTTTCTACCTATTCTATAAGTTTAACAAATCTCTAAACCAGCTCAAACATATTTTGGCTTCTTCTCATATTCATCTTATAGAGAAATTCTGAAAATATTTGAAAAAAGGATGCACCCTGCGTATATACAATTTATATTTTAAAAATTCAGATTAGAAATTTTTATATTTATTATGTTAACTCATTTTCCACTATAATGTTTTTTCTGAGATATTGGAGTTATTCATAAAATATTCTTTTAAACCAACAATACCCTTCCTAGTTTAGAAGGTTTCTTGAAAAATAGCAGTCATTATGTGATCCATAAAATATACATCTCACAGATGCTCACATATTTCTTCCAAAGATAAGAGAAAATGTATCTGCTACTAGACAGGCATGCTGATTTTTCTTTGATTCTAAAGAGTAATTGGGATGTCTTCTTAGAATATAAAAAATGTAAGGGAAATGGTGTCACTTATACAAATAATATAACCTCTGCCAACTGGAGCAGTTAGAGATAGGCAGAAATGAGAGAGGTGAGGCTGGATGGGCAAGCAATGAGCTAAGTTATTAATGACATAGAATATGTTGGGTTTGGATGTTAATGAAAGAGAAAAGCAAGCTAATTAACTCTAAAATTAGAGAGTGCCCAGATCATAGTTCTATAAAAAAATAAACACTATGCTCTGTGGAAAATTCAATGGATTGGTACACTAAACGACCTAGGTACATCTGTTAGGAAGATATTGTAATGTTCAAAGTGGAGGATGATGCTAGACAAGGTGATGTTGATAAAGACTCTCAATATCAGAAACATACAAATCAAGGTCAAAATTATTTTTAAATTTATAATTTAAATGAACAATTATTACTAAGTAAGGTCTTTTAATTTAGTGACAAGAGAGTAATAGATGATACTACTTTCAAGACAGTCTCTGATTTAGAAGTGACTTACAGATCATTACCTGGAGGATTGCTTCTCTATACTGAGTTTTAAAAAAGAGGATCTGAAATACACACACACACACACACACACACACACACACACACACACACACACACGCATATTTTAAAAGACTAATGAAATTGTAGTATTTCAGCTTTCCTTTTTTCTTGTGAAATATCAAAAAATGTCTCAATGTTAGAAAGCCTTAAAGCTAGAGTACAGTAATATAGATTAAAGAATCTGAGGTTAAATTTGTGAGAATAACTTTTCCACAGAAGAAAAAAAAAATGGAGTTTTTTCCCCAGCTTTATTGAAGTATAAGGGACAAAACCGTATATTTTAAAAAATGTGCATTACAACCTGATGATTTAATATATGTATACACTGTGAAGTGACAGACACAATCAATTTAAATAACAGCCATCAAAAGAAAAATAAAATTTGCAGTTGTCTTTATCTTCAGAATTTATAACAGAATCCTAAAAAAAAGGAATTACCAAATCTTTTCCTACAGCAAAAGAGTATTATTGACTAGAGTAGTCATATCTGCCTGTGATAGATTAAGAGTAAATGATGATTTACACAGATGTGTGCTATTTTGGAATGAATATGTGATTTTTTGGAAAATTTGATTCAGTGTTAGCTTTATTTTAAATATGATCCAACTACAAATGTTCAGTAGTCTAGTGTATTTTCACTTTTTACTTTATTTGAGATCTTTTGGAGATATCCAAAATGGCTTTACACTCAAAAACCAATGTGAAAATTACCATTAGAAATGTTCCTTCTCCTTCACCTAGGGCCTTGTCATACTGCGAGTATAGGGAAGTCAGAAATAGATCAAAGACCAAGTGACCATGTTCACAGATTGATTTTTCTGCTGAGGTGGAACTCCTTGCTTAAACATGATTTTTCTCCATACAAAAACTTGATTTATTTTCTTTATCATAAAACACAAAAGAACGTATATTCCCAGTATGTTCAAATCTCCCCATCCTTAAAAATTCTCTTTATATAGCATCACAAGAAATGTCATTCTTTATTTTTGTTCCTATTCATCCAATTTTGGGGATGATTGCTTTCACTTATTTTATTTACCTTTGGAAAAAATATCTGAATTTATTTGATAAAATAGACTTTTCTGATGGTCACTTTAAAAAGTTTGGAAAAATTTTGGAATTTGATTAATTCAATATTATTGTTTATCAGAGAGGCATTCATGTTTCTCAAAAATAAAAATATCTTATTTTTGAAAATACCCTCAACATAGCTGTAGGCTTACTTTCTAATAATAAATATAATAATAAATAATAAATATACATACAAATGTAAAGCATATTCACAAAGACTTGTGTTTCTCTAAAATATCAGACTATATTCATTGGTCTTATTTCTTTGTAAACCATGCATTTTTAATTCTATCACTTTGCCTGTACATATATTCTTTTCAGTAGAACATAATTGTGTACTGAAATTCTGATGGAAGAAGATCTTATTGATATTTATACTTATTTTCCATGAATAGATGTGCTGATCTATCACAAGTTTTTATTTATACCTTCTCTCCATTAAAATTACAACATTTCGGAGTTCTCCTGTAGTTCACTGGGTTAAGGGTCTGATGTCATTACTGCAGTGGCTCAGGTCACTGCTGTGGCATGGGTTCAATCCCTGGCCTGGTAACTTCCACATGCTGCAGGAATGGCCAAAAAAAAAAAAAAAGAAAAAAGAAAACTAAATATTTAATTATTATATTTTTTTTTCATTTGGTTTTTGTTTGTTTGTTTGTTTGTTTTATTTTCCCACTGTACTGCAAGGGGATCAAGTTATCCTTACATGTATACATTACAATTACATTTTTTTTCCCCACCCTTTGTTCTGTTGTAACATGAGTATCTAGACAAAGTTCTCAATGCTACTCAGCAGGATCTCCTTGTAAATCTATTCTAAGTTGTGTCTGATAAGCCCAAGCTCCTGATCCCTCCCACTCCCTCCCCCTCCCATCAGGCAGCCACAAGTCTTATTTTCCAAGCCCATGATTTTCTTTTCTGAGGAGATGTTCATTTGCGCTGGATATTAGATTCCAGTTAAAAGTGATATCATATGGTATTTGTCTTTGTCTTTCTGGCTTAATGATTGTATCTTGATCTGATGATTTAGTATTGCAAATTACTGCCATCTAATAAATTTACTTTGAAAATTATTTTCTTAAATTCTTAAATTCACTGATACCACATTTATTAGAGTATTTCACCTGGTTTAAAAAGAACTATGTTTCACTTTATTCCTTTTTCTTTTTGTTTTCTTGGTATTCTTCTTTAAGATGATTTTCAAAAATTTAAAGTTAGATATTTTCTGATATGAGGTAATTTTACAGCTTTAAACAATATACTTAAATTATTGACCCTTTGATTTTAGAAGGATTTCTTTACTCAGCATTTCATGTTCTTCCTTCCTTCTCTCAGCAAATATACTGAGAATATTATAACTAAGTAAATAATATTTCTTTAAGGATTGCTAATTAGTATGCCTGATCTCATAGGAAAGAAATGTAATTCTAGGTCACAAATTCTATATCATACTCTTTCTCTTTAACCTGCCTTATACTCTTATTTCCCTCCTCACTGTCCTGTTTTTGGGAGGGGTTTGTTTTGTTTTTATTCCTATCACTTTGTTGCATATTATATTATTTGCCATGAGTATTTCAGATTTTCCTTCAATGTCAATAGGATTGTAAACTTCATGAATATAACATCTTAGTTGCTTTATTGTCTAACATTTATTTTGTGCTCATTATTTACTGAATTAATGAAAACATAAGTTCTCATCAAACCTTCTTCCAGTAACCTAAAATGTGCCTGCCATGCACATTTACATCTGAAATTAAAAATGTACTGTTTAGTCTCAAGGTAAGTCTTTGTTATCAGCTATGTAATTAGTTATATCTTAACCACTACACATTAATTCAATCGGTTATACATGAAATTGAATTCCTAATTTTCAAGAATTTAAATAGGTGTTAACCCTACAGCATAAAAAAAGATGGCATAATGACCCTGTATTTATGTAGTTAATATCAAAATGTAAACAAATTAATATAACTAGCTACAATTAAAACTAAAGCCACAAAGGATTTAGATAGGGGAGGTGTGATAAGGAAAGGGAGGAAGCCCATTTAGAAGGAAGATTGACATGAAATGTCTCTCAGACAGCGACAGGTGATCCTAGATTTGAAGAGGCAGAATGTAACAGAAAGAGATTACAGATATGGCTGGCAGTAAATATTTAAGACTAGGACTCTTCTGATATCAAGAAGTAATGAAAGAAGCTAAACTGACAGAGAGCAAATTTTAATGCATATTTTTGCAGGGCAAGTTGAATATCAAAACTTTGATAAGGTAAAAATAAAATATATAGGAAATTCAGAGTTAATCCTTTATATTAATTTAAATATTTTAATTATTTTTTGTCTTTTTGTCCTTTTTTAGGGCTGCACCTGCAGTATATGGAGGTTCCCAGGTTAGGGGTCTAATTGGAGCTGTAGCTGCCAGCCTACGTCACAGACACAGCAACACCAGATCTAAGCCACATCTGTGATCCATACCACAGCTCATGGCAATGCCGGATCCTTCACCCATTGAGCAAGGCCGGGGATCAAACCTGCAACCTCGTGGTTCCTAGTCAGATTCATTTACACTGTACCATGACAGGAACTCCTAAATATTTTAAACTTAATGATATTATACATTTCCACATCATGCTGAAAATAAAGAAGACATAAATCTTTCCAGAAATATTTATACTCTGCTGCTATCCTTGGCTAAACCTAGTAAAGGCTATTTTTTAAGAGATTTATTTTTACAAGCTCTACAGTCAGAGGTTTCCATGGAAAATGTTATCTCTGAAACTCAACTATTATTTTATCCATGGTTACTTTTTCATCTAGCAATATAAACCAACTCCATAGTATAGCAACATGAGTAAAAAACTCCTTTGGCAGAAAAATGTGATTTCACATTATCTGTATTTTTCAAGTATTATCATGTAAATGGAAAGCAATTATATTTATTTATAGCTAGTGAATAGTAAAAATATTTATGATACACTTTTCTTAAGTTAATAACAGATATTATAAATTAATATATTTGCTAAGGAAATATTGATCTGATCTGCAATTAAATATATAAGTCTCTGGATATCTCTAACAATATAAAGATGTTTAGTTCAAGTGATACACTTCCACTGTTTTAGGTTGATGTTAGAAGATATTATAGAAGAACTGAATACATTTTTAAGAGATATTAGTGGATGGAATGAAGTTTTGTTAAGCTTTGTGTTGAGTTTTGTTATCATGCAGTACACAAACAGAGAAGAAAATAGAATTTTAAAAAGCTAAAAAAAAAAAAATTTGTTCTCTAAAACATATGCTCTAAGGAATTTTATGAAGACAAGAAAAATTTCTTTTACAAATTCCAAATATCAGCTTTGGCTTTGACTTCTTATGTTAAATGTATTAACATTTCCCTTTTATATAAAATATAAATATATTCCATGTTGAGAAAAAAACTAAGAGAAATTTTCACATTTTAGACTAAATGTTATTCTAATCTGTATAAGATTTGACTATACACTATATGAAAAATTATTTGGGGATTTGTCTTAATTATTAAAATATTTTTGATTATCTATAATGATTTAATATGATATTACGGTAACAATTGTGTATATTTCTTTTTAAGTAAAAGAATTTATGTCCTGTTAATGTCTGTTATTGTTTAACATTTTATAAAGTTATGAAATATTTTGCTTACATTTTTAGAGAGAAATTTTTCTTTGTTTTATTTCTATATTTGTCCTGTTTTTATTTCTGCTTCTTTGCTTTAAAACCAATGTGACTGGCATAAATACCTGACCTCTTTGTAATAGATTTGATTACTATCCAGATTTAGAATATATACTATAACACACATTATTCATCATGATAATAGTTGACAACTTCTGGGAAGAAAAACAACTTAAGAATTAGGCTTGCCACATATTTAATTTAAGCATTGAGATCTTTATGCTTTTCCTCCATCACCTCAGTGTATAAACTACAGCAAGTTTTCTCACATAGCATAATGTGACAGTAAGAATTATAGAACCTTTCAAATTGTAGACTCAATTTGAAATGTCAGAGCCAGTGTCCCTGTGGGCCTAATTTTGTTTTCTAAATTCCCTTTTCCCTGCCTGCACTCCTCTGTGAGACTATGCCATTTAAAAGGCACATTTACTTTGTGAAAAGTGGCCCAAGAGCAGCACAAACATAACACACATAAGAGCAACACATAAAGAATTTTTGCTTGTTTTTCAGGCATTGTGGTGCTTGGAAAATGTGATCACATTGAAGTGAATATACTTATACCACTAGTTTACCCTTCTGCATTACAGAAGGACTTGCATTATATGTGTTTTTGTCTCCATTGATTTAGATGAGCACTAGTTGTTGGAGATGAAGTCAAGAGATACACACTTGAAAATTATGAGTGAAAAAAAATTTAATTCTTCTTTGTTTCCATTTAAATCTGTTTTTAAATGTGTTCACTTTGTAAGGAAATTAGTAATGCCTATTGATATGGATGCTACAGCAGAGGTTATACTTTGATATAAATGTTGACTTCATGAATATTGGCTATAGGACTAACCCTTGTTAATATTGTGGAGCTATAACCTGGAACCAAGCAGTGACTCTTACTCTGAAAATAGCACAGTGTTCTCCTTCCATCGGTGTATTGTGGTAGAGATATCATAAGCAAGTACCACAATCTGGGTGTCTCCAACAGCATAAATAGATTGTCCCACAAATCTGGAGGACAGAAGTCAAAATAAAATGTACCGACAGGGTTGATTTCTTCTATGGTCTCTTCTATTGGCTTGCAGATGTTATCTTTGCCTATGTTTCCACATGGTCTTTTCTCTTTGTGTCTTTTCTTGGTATCCTCTCCTTGTAAGGACACTGGTCATATTGGATTAGAGCCCATCCTAAGGACCTAATTTTAAATGAATTATCCATATAAAGATTCTATCTCCAAATACAGTCACATTCTGAGGTCTTGGGATCTATAATATCAACATATGAATTTTGATCAGGCCAGGGGCACAATTCAGCCCATATCACCCAATGTTGTCTTAACATCCTGTATGTATGACCAGTATTAAATTATCTATTAAGCACAGATACTGACAATTAGGGCAAAAAATATTGAAAGAATGCTTTACATTAAGGAATTTGTAACAGTAGGGAAAGAAAGGATGAATTCAGAAAATCAGAAAGGGATAGACAATTCGTTGTATTCCATGAATAGAAGCAGAGGGGAGAAGTCCACTGGAATTTCTCCTTTTACGAAAAAAAATGTAAATTTGGCATGGATGATAGAATATTCTAGAGACAATTGAAAGTAGTTCAGGTTTTATAATAAATTATAACTGGGGGAGGTGGGATCAAGATGGTGGAGGAATAAGATGTGGTGCTCACTTTCTCCCACAAACACATGAAAAAAGAAATGTAGAACAAATCACACAAAACATCTACTGAATGCTGGTGGAAGACCTTAAAACTCCATAAAGGGCAATAAATCCTCCACATAACTGGGGAGAACAAAAGAAAAACTAAGAGAGTGAGAGAGAGAGAGAAGGATTCATGATGGAACTAGCACTCCTGGAAGGAGTTGTGAAAGAAGGAAGATACTCACACCCTGGGAAGGCACCTAACTGACTGTGAGATCAGCCAAGACTGAGGGACCATGAAATTGTGGATAAAAGTGCAGCAGCTGAGCTGAGGAGATCAAAGCAGAGTAAGAGTTGCACAGCCCATTGGCACTACCTCCCCCAGATGCCACAGCATGAAATGCTCAAGTGTGGGCTGGGATTGGCACTACCTCCCCCAGATGCCACAGCCTGAAATGCTCAAATGTGGGCTGGGCACTGAGACTCAAGCTCTAGAGGTCAGTTCTGGCAAGAAGACTAGGATTTTCTGTGTGAAGTCAGCCTGAGAGGCTAGATAGTGGTGCACCATGGGCTGGGGAGTGGAGTGCCAGAGGCAAGGGCACCTGGAAGGAGGTCTGGGACACAGAAGAGGCAAGACACCATTGTTAGGGAGGGTTAGAAGAGGAGGGGTGGACCATCATAGGAATATATTTCCCTGAACATGCATGGACTCTTAGAGGGTGGGTGCCTTTGTTACAGGCTATGGGTGGGGAGGCACCACTTGAATGGGCTCTGGGAAAAGGGGTGCCTCTTTGGGGGGCTACAGATGACTGGTCACCTCCTGAGAGGGCTAAGGGCAATGGGGGTAAACCAAGGCACTCAACACAGACAGCAAAGGTGGGCATGCCCTACCATCACTAGGGATCTGTGAACAAACACAAACTGTGACCCCAGTAACCTCAAAGTTCAGCACATAGGAGGGCACTACAGCTGAACACCACCTGTTACTGCTCTCACTTCCCTTAGAAGGCATATACCCTGCTGCTGTCACTGCCAAATGCTCCATGTGCTGCCTACAGATTACTGTCACTTCACAGGGCCCTGCAAATAGGAGCATCCTATGTTACCTTTCTCATGGGTTCTTGCCACTCTCAAGGGCCCAGCAATAAGGCACTGGATACTAGCCCTGCCCATTGCCTCCATCCCCCTGGAAGAATGCACAACACCTTAAAAATTAATAGTAAGCCTCACACAATGTCCAGGGGCTCTCATGGATATAGATAGCCCTCCAAGACTACAATAGTTGTTTTACCTAAACTCACAGAATAAGAAAAATAAAAGCAAAATGAAGAAGCTTGTTAATGCTTCCAATTTAAAAGAATAGGGAAATTCACCTGAAGGAGCAATGAAACAGATCTCTGCAATCTAACAGACACTGAGTTCAAAAAGGAGATAGTGAAAATACTGAAGGAATAAAGAGCAGATATGAACAGTAATGCAGATTACTTTAGAAAGGAACTAGAAAATATAAGGAGGAGCCAAGAAAAATTAGAAAATTCATTTGCAGAGATGCAACCTTAGTTAGAGGAACTAAAGAGCAGAATGAATAATGCAGAGAAACAAATTAGTGATTTGCAAGATAAAATGATGGAAATAACCCAATCAATACTTGCAATACTCATATAAGACAAAAGAGAGTTTAAAACGAAGACAATAAAGACAGACAAAGAAGGGCTTTAACAATAAAATGATCCATTCAAGAAGAGGATATTACAATCATCAATAAATATATACTCCTAATATAGGATCAGTCAAATACATACATAAAATACTAATGGACATATAAGAAGTTGATGGGAATAATAGCATGAAATTTTAACATTGCACTCACATCAATGGACAGATTCTATTGATGGAAATTCAATAAGGCAATAGAGATCCTAAATGACACAATAGAAAAGTGAGACTTACTTGAAATTTTTAGGACATTGTACCAAAAAACATCAGAATATATATTCTTTTCAAGTGAACATTGAACATTCTCAAGGATTGACCACATACTGGGGCACAAAACTAACCTTAACAAATTTAAAAATATAGAAAAAATTTCAAGTATCTTCTCTGACCATAATGCCATGAAGCTAGAAATCAACCACATGAAAAAAATGGAGGAAAAAAAAAAAAAAAAAAAAAAAACTATGTGGAGACTAAACATGATAGAAAAAAAAATCAATGGATCAATGAGGAAATAAAAAGGGAAATTAAAAATACCTTGAGACAAATGACAATGAAAACACAACCATTCAGAATCTACAGGATACCGCAAATACAGTTCTTAGAGGGAAGTTCATAGTGATACAGGCCTTCCTCAGAAAGGAAGAAAAATCTAAAATCAACACTTAACCTACCACCTAAGAGATGTAGGAAAAGAAGGAAAAACAAAATCTAAAATAAGCAGAAGGAAGGAAATCATAAAGATCAGCAAGGAAAGCAATAAAATAGAGATTCAAAAAATAATAGAAAAAAAATCAATAAAACCAAGAGCTGGTTGTTCGAAAGGGTAAACAAAATTGATAAACCTCTGGCAAGACTCACCAAAAAGAGGAAAGAAAGAACTCAAATAAACAAAATAAGAAAGAAAGAAGGAGAAGTCTAAGCAGTTACTGGAGAAATACAAAAAAAAAAAAAATTAAAGAATATTTTGAACAATTACATGACAACAAATTTGACAATGTAGAAGAAATGGACAACTTTCCAGAGATATAGAGGCTGTCAAAACTGAATCAAGATGAAGTAACATGAACAGAACCATCACTAAAAAATGAAATTATGTATTTCATAAAAACACTTCCAACAAACAAAAGTCCAAGACCAGATCGCTTCACTGGTGAATTCCACCAAAAACACAAAGAACACATATCTATCCTTCTGAACCTTATCCACAAGATTGAAGAATGAATAATCACAAAGACATTTTATGAAGACACCATCACCCCAATACCAAAACCAGATAAAGATACTACCAACAAAAAAATTTAAGTCAATATCATTGATGAATACAGATGCAAAAATTCTCAACAAAATTTTAGCAAACTGAATCCAACAAGATATAAAAAAGATCATACACCATGACCAAGTAGGATTCATCCCAAGTTCACAAGGATGGTTCAACATATGCAAATCAATTAATGTCATACACCATGTTAACAAAAGAAAACTCAAAACCACATAAGCATCTCAATAGATGCAGAAAAAGCATTTGATGAAATTCAATATCCATTCATGATAAAAGCTCTTGCCAAAGTGGGTATAGAGGGAACATTCCTTAATATAATAAAAGCAATTTATGACAAACCCACAGCCCAAATAATACTCAATGGAGAAAAGCTGAAAACATTTTCAAGTAAAATCTGGAGTAGATTTTCACCACTTTAATTGAACAAAATATTGGAAGTAGTATCCATAGTAATCAGAAAAACAAAGGAAATAAAATGTATCCAAATTGGAAAAGAATGGATAAAATTATCATTGTATGAAATTGATATGATACTATAGGTAGAAAACCCTAAAGACTCCAAACGAAACTACTCAACCAATGAATTCAGCAAAGGAGCAGGATAAAAGATTAGCATCCAGAAATCCATTGCATTTCTGTACACTAAAAATGAAATATCAGACAAGGAATAAACAAATACAATACTTTTTAAAATTGCAACAAAAAAAACTAAAGACATGGTAATAAACCTAAGGAGGTGAAAGATTTATATGCTGAGAACTATAAAATATTAATCAAGGAAATTAAAGAGAATTCAAAGAAAGGTAAAGATATTCTATGCACCTGGGTTGGGAAAATTAATATCATTAAAATGGCCATACTACCCAAAGCAATCTACAGATTCAATGTGATACCTACCAAATTACCCATGGTATATTCCACAGAACTGGTGCAAACAAACCAAAAATTTATATGGAATCATAAAAGACACAGAATTGCCAAAGCAATCCTGAGAGAAAAAAATAAAAATAAAACGATAAGGAGGCATAACTCTCCCAGACTTCAGACAATATTACAAAGCTGCAGTAATTGAGATAGTGTAGTACTGGTGTAAAAACAGACATACAGACCAATAGAACAGAATAGAAAGCCCAGAGATACACCCAGACACCTGTGGTCAACTAATCTTTGTCAAAGGAGGCAAGACTATAAAATGGGGAAAAGACAGTATCTTCATTGAGTGGTGCTGGGAAAACAGGACAGCTGCATGTAAATCAATGAAACTAGGACACACCCTCACATTGTGCACAAAAATACACTCAAAATGGCTTCAAGATTTAAACATAAAACAAAACATCATAACACTCCTAGAGGAGAACATAGCAAAACATTCTCTGACATCAACTTTACAAATGTTTTCTAAAGTCAGGCTCCCAAGGTAACAGAAATAAAAATAAAAATAAACCAATGTGACCTAATCAAACATATAAGCTGTAGCACAGCAAAGGAAACTATATAAAGAGAACAAAAAGACAACCTATTGAATAGGAGATATTAGTTTCAAATGATGCAGCTGACAAAGGCTTAATCTCTGAAATATACAAACAACTTATAAAAAAACACAACCCAATTTTAAAAGGGGGAAGAAGAGCGGAATAGGCATTTCTCTGTAGATAATGTACAGATGGAAAAGAGACACATGAAAAAATGCTCAACATCACTAATTATTAGAGGAATGCAAATCAAAACAACAATGAGGGACCACCTCACACTGGTCAGAATGGCCATCACTGGGGAGGAGACAAGATGGTGGAAGAGTAGGGGGACACGCTCACCCTCTCCCACAAACACACACAAAAAAAACACACATCTAAGGATAAATGACTCGCACAGAACAGCAACTAAACCTAAACTCCAATAACGGCAAGAAGTTCATGACATTACTAGGTAAAACAAGAGAAAAGAGGAGAGTGAGAGAAGGTGAATCCGAGCTGGACGGGCACTCCTGAAAGCTAACTGTGGAGGAGAAAGGGATCCCGCACCCTGGAAAGCCACCTACTCAGGGGAAAGATCAAACAAACTGGAGGAATCTCCAGATGCAGAGAAGAGTGTAGCAGTAAGTTGGAGTTCTGAAAAGCAGATCAAGAGCCAAACAGACCATCTGAACTACGGGCACAGTCACCAAAAATTGAGACACCTGGGTGGGGGCGGGGCACTGAGACCTCGGCTCAGAAGTTATTCCCCGGGAAAGGGCTGGGGGGGGGGGTGCGGGGCAGAGCGGAGACTGATTGGGAGGTCTAGAAACTGGTCAGTCAAGTTTGACAGGGCAGAGACTGCCTAGGAGACCAGAAAACAAAGCTGTCGCAGAGGAAGGGAGCAATACTCTAGGGGCGGAGAAGTAGAAAGCCACATCAGAGGGAACCTGGGAGAAGAGCCTGGTCTGTACCCATGCTGAGGAGGGGAGAGAAGAAGGGGTGGGTCCCCATAGAATACTCCCCATGCCACAGCAAGCTTACAGGCCTGCTAGCTAACAGAAAGCTGTGCTTCCCAGTGCATCCCCTCCCCCCATCCCTTACACACACGCCAGACCTGGGGCTGCCTGCCTTCCAGGAGGGCAGGCCTCAACAATTGCCAGAAGTCTACCACTGCAGGGGCTGTCCCTGCCCTGGCCTGCTTGCCCTTTGGAGGGGCTACACCCCTGTGGAGCAACACCAAACACTGCCAGCACCCAGAAAAAGGCCTGCAGACCAGAAAAGCTACAACAAACTTGGCTGGGCCTTGAAAAGATCTGCTTAATTCTCGGACAATCCTTCTGAGTCAGGCTGCCCTGGGGAGGAGCCTACTGGCTTTGCAGCAGCCCAGCTAGCTGCCAAAGCCCTCAGGGGGTGCTGAGCTCTCCTGGATCAGCTGCATAGGACTGCCAGCTCCACGCAGGACCCCCTGCAGCCGAGAAAAGCTACAGCAAGCCTGGCCGGGCCGTGAAAACATCTGCCTAATTCTTGGACAGTCTTTCTGAGTCAGGCTGCCCTGGGGAGGAGCCTCTTGGGTTTTCAGCAGCCCAGATAGTCACCCAAGCCCTCAGGGGGTGCCACACTCTTGCAGAACAGCTGCAAAGGACTGCCAGCTCTCTGCAGGACGCCCTGCAGCCCAGAAAAGCTAGAACAAGCTTGACCAGACTGTGAAAAGATCGACCTACATTCTCAGGCCGTCCTTCTGAGTTGGGCTGCCCTACGGAAGAGCCTCTTAGGTTCTCAGTGACCCAGATAACTTCTCAAGCCCTCTGGGGGGTGCTGCACTCCTGAGGAACAGCTGCCCAACACCACCAACCCCCTGCAAGAACCCCACAGCCTAAAAACACCAGAGCAAGTGCCTGACCGAGTGAAATCTGCTACCATCGTGGTGTGGACCTCCCAGTCCTGTCTACCCTCAGGAAGTCCTCCTTTGCTTCAAATAAACACTGTTAGCCTCATCAACACTCCAGAAAAGCCACACTGCCTCAAAAAAGACTGACCAACAAAGCCAGCCCTCAGGAAACATTCCACGGCAGTGACAAGGCAAACAGTGCCCAGTCATGGAGAGTACAACTCCCTCAGGAGAAAGAAAACAACAAGCAAGATGAAGAAGCTTAGAAACTACCCTCAGTCAAACCAACAGGAGAACTCACCTAAAACAGTCAACAATGAAACAGATCTCTGCAGTCTGACAGACCCGGAGTTCAAAAGGGAAATAGTGAAAATACTGAAGGAATTAAGAGAAGATATGAACAGTAATGCAGACACCCTCAGAAAGGAACTAGAAAATATAAGGAGGAGCCAAGAAAAATTAGAACATTCATTTGCAGAGATACAAACTGAACTAAGGGCAGTAAAAACCAAAATAAATAATGCAGAAGAATGAATCAGTGATATGGAAGATAGAATAATGGAAATCACCCAATCAGGTCAGCAGACAGAAAACCAAATCAAAAAACATGAAAGCAATATAAGAGACCTATGGGATAATATAAAGCGGGCCAATCTACGCATAATAGGAGTTCCAGAAGGAGTAGAAAAAGGTAAGTGGATGGAAAATATATTTGAAGAATTTCTTGCTGGAAACTTCCCAAATCTAAAGGATACTGAGTTCAAGATACAGGAAGCACAGAGGGCCCCAAACAAGTTGAACCCAAATAGACCCACACCAAGACACATTATAATAAAAATGGCAAAAGTTAGTGATAAAGAGAGGATCCTAAAGGCAGCAAGAGAAAAGCAGAATGTTACCTACAAGGGAACCCCCATAAGGTTATCAGCTGATTTCTCTACAGAAACACTACAGGCCAGGAGGGAATGGCAAGAGATATTTAAAGTGCTAAAAGGAAAAAAATATGCAACCTAGAATACTCTATCCCGCAAGAATATCATTTAAAATAGAAGGGAAAGTAAAAATTTTTTTCCAAGAAACAAAAACTAAAAGAATACATCAACACAAAACCCAGACTAAAAGAAATACTGAAAGGGCTTCTCTAAACCAAAAAGAAAGGAAAGGAAAGGGAAGAAAAAAGAAAAGAAAAGAAAAGAAAAGAAAAAAAAAAGAAGAAGAAGAGGAAGAACTACGACTGAGGAAACTGCACCAGAGAGCAGTCACTCAAATAAGCCAGCATACAGATTTAATCATGAACATGCTTCAAACAAAATAAAATTAAAAAGAAAAAAATAAAAAAGAGTCATCAGAAACATAAAATGTGGGCAAGGGATGTTAGGAAATAAATAACCCTTTTTGTTTGTTTGTATGTTGCTCTTCTTAATTTTAATATAGTAATGAAGTGTTTGAACTTACAGGACCATCAGGCTAAAATACACAATTATGGGAAGGGGTTAGCATACTTAAGAAACAGGGCAACCACAAGCCAAAACCAAATATTACATTCGCCAAAAAAGAAAAAACAATACTCAAGCAGATAATAACAGGAGATCATTCAACCAAAAAAAAAAAAAAAACAAAGGAAGAATGGAGAACCATAGAATCAAGTGGAACACGAGGTTCAAAATGGCAATAAATATAATCATCTATCAATTATCACCTTAAATGTCAATGGACTGAATGCCCCAATCAAAAGACACGGAGTGGCTGAGTGGATAAAAAGGCAAAAACCTTCAATATGCTGCCTACCAGAAACTCACGTTAGGACAAAGGATACATATAGATTGAAAGTGAAAGGGTGGGGAAAATATTCCACGCCAATAGACATGACAGAAAAGCAGGAGTCGCAACACATATCAGACAAAATAGATTTTAAAACAAAAGACATAAAGAAGGATAAAGAAGGACACTACTTAATGATTAAGGGATCCATCCAAGGAGAGGATGTTACTATCATCAACATATATGCCCCAAATACAGGAGCACCCAGATACATACAACAAATATTAACAGACATAAAGGGAGATATTGATGGGAATACAATCATAGTAGGAGACCTAAATACCCCCCTCACACCAATGGACAGATCCTCTAGACAGAAAGCCAATAAAGCAACAGAGATCCTAAAGGAAACAATAGAAAAGTTAGACCTAATTGATCTCTTCAGGACACTACATCCAAAAAAATCACAATACACTTTCTTCTCAAGTGCACATCAACATTCTCAAGAATCGACCATATATAGGGACACAGCGCTTACCTCAATAAATTTAGGACATTGGAAAGGATCTCAAGTATCTTCTCTGACCACAATGCCATGAAATTAGAAATCAACCATGGGAAAAGGAAAGAGAAAAAACCTACTACATGGAGACTAAACAACATGCTACCAAAAAACCAATGGGTCAATGAGGAAATCAAGAAGGACATTAAAAATACCTCGAGACAAATGCTAATGAAGACACAACCTCTCAAAATGTATGGGATGCTGCAAAAGCAGTGCTCAGAGGGGAATTTATAGCAATACAGGCCTTTCTCAAAAAAGAACAATGATCCCAAATTGACAACTTAACCCTCCACCTAAATCAACTAGAAAAAGAACAAAAAAGTCCTAAGGTCAGCAGAAGGAAGGAAATTATAAAGATCAAAGAAGAAATCAATAAAATAGAGATTCAAAAAACAATAGAGAAAATTAATAAAACCAAGAGCTGGTTCTTCAAAAAGGTGAACAAAATTGACAAACCCCTGGCCAGACTCACTAAAAAGAGGAGAGAAAGAACCCAAATAACCAAAATTATAAATGAAAAAGGAGCGATCACAGCGGATACAGCAGAAATACAAAAAACCACAAGAGAATACTATGAACAACTATATGCCAACAAATTAGACAATCTGGAAGAAATGGACACTTTTCTAGACTCTTACAGCCTGTCAAAACTGAATCAAGAAGAAACAGACCAATAGAACACACCGATCTCTAGAAATGAAATTGAAGAGGTCATAAAAACACACCCTACAAATAAAAGTCGAGGACCAGATGGCTTCATAGGTGAATTCTATCAAACATATAAAGAGGAATTGGTGCCCATACTCCTTAAACTCTTTCAAAAGGTTGAAGAAGAAGTAACACTCCCAAAGACATTCTATGATGCCACCATCACCCTAATTCCAAAATCAGACAGAGATACCACCAAAAAAAGAAAACTATCGGCCAATATCATTGATGAATATAGATGCAAAAATTATCAACAAAATCTTAGCCAACTGAATCCAACAACATACCAAAAAAATCATACACCATGACCAGGTTGGGTTCATCCCAGGTTCACAAGGATGGTTCAATATATGCAAATCAATCAGCATCATACACCACATTAACCAAAAAAAAAGTCAAAAACCACATGATCATCTCAATAGACGCAGAAAAAGCTTTTGACAAAGTCCAACATCCATTCATGATCAAGACCCTCGCCAAAGTGGGTAGAGAGTGAACATTCCTGAATATAATCAAAGCCATTTATGATAAACCCACAGTAAACATAATACTCAATGGGAAAAAACTGAAAGCCTTCTCACTCAAATCTGGAACAAGACAGGGATGCCCACTCTCACCACTGCTCTTCAACATAGTTTTGGAAGTCCTAGCCACAGCAATTAGACAAACAAAAGAAATAAAAGGCATCCATATAGGAAGAGAAGAGATCAAACTGTCACTGTATGCAGATGACATGATACTATACATAGAAAACCCTAAGGACTCGACCCAAAAACTACTTGAACTGATTAAAAAATTCAGCAAAGTAGCAGGATATAAGATTAACATTCAGAAGTCAGTTGCATTTCTGTATACAAGCAATGAAATATTAGAAAAGGAATACAAAAATAAAATAACTTTTAAAATTGCACCTCGAAAAATCAAATCCTCAGAATACACCTGACCAAAGAGGTAAAGGACTTACATCCTGAGAACTATAAAACTTTAATCAAAGAAATCAAAGAAGATGTAAAGAAATGGAAAGCTAGTCCATGTTCCTGGATTGGGAAAATCAATATTGTAAAAATGGCCATACTACCCAAAGCAATCTACAGATCAATGCAATCCCTATCAAATTACCCATGACATTTTTCACAGAACTAGAACGAACAATCCAAAAATGTATATGGAACAACAAAAGACCCAGAATTGCCAAAGCAATCCTGAGAAACAAAAACCAAGCAGGAGGCATAACTCTCCCAGACTTCAAGAAATACTACAAAGCCACAGTCATCAAAACAGTGGTTCTGGTACCAAAACAGACAGACAGACAAATGGAACAGAATAGAGAACCCAGAAATATACCCAGACACCTACGGTCAATTAATATTTGACAAGGGAGGCAAGAACATAAAATGGGAATAAGAAAGTCTATTCAGCAAGCATTGCTGGGAAACCTGGACAGCTGCATGCAAAGCAATGAAACTAGAACACACCCTCACACCATGCACATAAATAAACTCAAAATGGCTGAAAGACTGAAATATATGACAGGACACCATCAAACTCCTAGAAGAAAACATAGGCAAAACACTCTCTGACATCAACATCATGAATATTTTCTCAGGTCAGTCTCCCAAAGCAATAGAAATTAGAGCAAGAATAAACCCATGGGACCTCATCAAACTGAAAAGCTTTTGCACAGCAAAGGAAACCCAAAAGAAACCAAAAAGACAACTTTCAGAATGGGAGAAAATAGTTTCAAATGATGCAACTGACAAGGGCTTAATCTCTAGAATATACAAGCAACTTATACAACCCAACAGCAAAAAAGCCAATCAAGCAATGGAAAAATGGGCAAAAGACCTGAATAGACATTTCTCCAAAGAAGATATACAGATGGCCAACAAGCACATGAAACAGTGCTCAACATCACTGATTATAAGAGAAATGCAAATCAAAACTACCATGAGATACCACCTCACACCAGTCAGAATGGCCATCATTAATAAATCCACAAATAACAAGTGCTGGAGGGGCTGTGGAGAAAAGGGAACCCTCCTGCACTGCTGGTGGGAATGTAAACTGGTACAGCCACTATGGAGAACAGTTTGGAGATACCTTAGAAATCTATCCATAGAACTTCCATATGACCCTGCAATCCCACTCTTGGGCATCTGTCCGGACAAAACTCTACTTGAAAGAGACACATGCACCCTCATGTTCATTGCAGCGCTATTTACAATAGCCAGGACATGGAAACAACCCAAATGTCCATCAACAGAGGATTGGATTAGGAAGAAGTGGTATATATACACAATGGAATACTACTCAGCCATAAAAAGGATGACATAATGCCATTTATAGCAACATGGATGGAACTAGAGACTCTCATACTGAGTGAAATGAGCCAGAAAGACAAAGACAAATACCATATGATATCACTTTTAACTGGAATCTAATATCCAGCGCAAATGAACATCTCCTCAGAAAAGAAAATCATGGACTTGGGGAAAAACTTGTGGCTGCCTGATGGGAGGGGGAGGGAGTGGGAGGGATCGGGAGCTTGGGCTTATCAGACACAACTTAGATAGATTTACAAGGAGATCCTGCTGAGTAGCATTGAGAACTATGTGTAGATACTCATGTTGCAACAGAACAAAGGGTGGGGGAAAAAATGTAATTGTAATGTATACATGTAAGGATAACTTGATCCCCTTGCTGTACAGTGAGAAAATTAAAAAAAATAAATAAAAAAGAATGGCCATCATTAACAATTCAACAAATACCAAATGCTGGAGAGGGTCTAGAGAAAAGGGAACCCTCCTTCACTCTCAGTAGGAATGTCAATTGGTACAGCCACTATGGAAAACAGTATGGACGTATCTCAGAAAACTAAATATAGAACCATCATATTATCCAGCAACCCCACTCCTTGGCATATATCTATACAAACTTTCATTGAAAAAATACATGCCCCACCATGTTAATTGCAGCACTATTCACAATAGCCAAGACTGGATATAACCTAAATATCCATTGACAAATGAATGGATTAAGAAGATGTCATACATATACACAATGGAATACTACTCAGCCATTAAAAAGAACAAAATGATGCCATTTGCAGCAACATGGATGGAACTAGATACTCTCATACTAAGTGAATTAAGTCAGTAAGAGAAAGAAAAATACCATATGATAGGACTTATATCTGGAATCTAGTACATAGCATAACTGAACTTATGTCCAGAAGAGAAACAAACCCACGGACTTGGAGAACAGATTCTGTTTGCCAAAGGGGATGGGGAGGAAGTGGGATGGACTATAGTCTGGGGTTATTACATTCAAACTATTGTTGGTGTGGGTAAGTAATGAGATCCTGCTGTATAGTGCAGGGAACTCTATCTAGTCACTTGTGATGGAACATAATGGAGGATAATGTGAGAAAAAGCACATGTACATATATATATATATATATATATATGTATGACTGTGAAATTATAACCAGGGAATTTTCTTTTTTTTTTTTTTCAATTGTTAGGTTTAGGCACATAATAATTGATAAACCTGAAGATCATACCCTGTAAGTTATAGGTTGAGGTTTTGAAGGGTGAACAAGGACACATCTCAGTGTAGACATAGAATTCAGAATCCAGAGGCTCTTTACAGAGGTCAGTAATACCACAAGACACTGTCACCTTGGCAGTCATATCAGAATGAAGAGCAGGAGATAACAATTTTACACAATTTTTGGTTTATAAATTTCCCTCATTTAGGACAGGAACAAGCCATGCTGCCATACTTATCTTTAAATATCTGATTGGGGAAATAAAATAAATGTGAATAATTTAAATAATTCTAAATATGATAAAGCAAATTTTAAACATCAATATCCCACAGAATTAATGAAACAAGGAATACTTTCTGACACACCTATCTGTTATCAGTTGAAAATAACCAGTCTAAGGGATAAAATTCATTTGAATAGAATGTTAATTTTATAATGAGAATAGAAGTGAATTAATGTCATTATAATCATACTATTTTATGTATGTATTTATAAAATAATTCACTGAATGTCTACCTGTGTATACTGTATCACTATACTCTCTTAGTATTTTGCTAGTAGTGAGAAAAAGTAAGGACTCTGGTGCTAGATTAAACTTATCGAGTCTCCAGGCTCAAGATTATGAACTAGGATCTATGAGACATTTTGCATGTTACTCAATCTCTGTGCCTTATGTGCAAATGGAGGATATAAAGATGAATATAAAGATATTATCTATTTCTCAGTGTTTTAGGAAGAAGGGCTTTCTGTGTTCAAAACCTAGTCTGCCCAAAAAGGTGGACTCCTTTTTTTCTACCTGTAACAATTTACTCAAGAAATGTTTTTCTGACTGCCAGTTCCCAATTCCCATTTCATGTACTCACAACCATTGCATTTATCTCATAGAGCACTTATCAGATTGAATGAACTTCCTACTAACGAGTTCATTTTTCTTATTTCTACATATGAAAGGCTGAGGAAGATAGGTGCTATGAATGCTTAAGATATAGTATTAAGTATAATTAAATAATTGAATAATAACCTGGTAGCCCAAAGGAAGCAATTAAATTTTCCAGAATCTATTGGTATATAACTGTAAAGTACCTAAAGAACAAATTTCTTTATTGTCTTTCCCTCAAGCTGGAGATATTCGTAAAATGCTATTTTATTATTCAACTGAGTAAACAGCTTCATGATCAAAGAGAGTAAATATCATACAGAATTTGGTTAATTGACTATGAATCAAAGTAATTAATTGAAGTATTTTATTAATTAAATAGATTATTTTAAAAATACAACTGTAATTATTTCCAGGTTGTATGTCAATGGCCTTTTTTTTTCTTTCAAAAACCAAAGAAAACCAAAGCCTGATGGAAAAGGACTATTTAAAATAGAGTTATCAGTTGTTGTCAGCCCTCATAATTATTTCAAAAAATAATGAAATAAAATGAGATTTTATCATTTAGCTAGAGTTTAAGGAAACTAGCAACATTGAAGCAGGCAGAAACCAGGCCCTTAGTCTGCCACCAAGTGGCTGATAGTTGTTTATTATCAGACCTCTTTAGATAACTGCTCCAAAGGTCCTCAGATTCTGAGCATTGCTGTAAATTATGAAATAGAATCAGTGGTTTGTCAATGTTTTAGTAAAGGAAATAAAAGTAAAGGAAATAAAAGATAATTTTGAGTACTTTTATTTAAAAAATAAAGTGGAATTTTTCTTGTTAAATGGTGGTGATGTCTAGAATTTATCCAGTATCCATATCTTCCAAAATGGCCTCTAAGGAACCTCCAAAAAACTTCAAATGTCTTCAAGTAGTTTGCAAAATGGTGAAGAGTTGATATTTGATATCCTTTTCACCAAAAGATTCTATTATTTTACCTTCTTTCTGTACTTTAAATATATCTAATACCCTATAATGACTTAACCTGGAATAACTTATGATGCCATAAAATTTTATATTTTCTAAAATGCACACCACGTTGTAACACATATATTTTATGTAAACATCTCATGAATAAATTTTTGTTTAATATATTAATGCTCATATTTTGTATACTTTATTTTGAGTAACTAATATTTAATATGGAAGTGTATAGATATTTTAAAGTTCTATTAGAATATGATTTGGAGTTTTACATGTTAGAATTTTTCTTAAAGTTTAAACCTGAGAGCCATATATAATTTCATTCACATTTTTAAGAAGAGTTATAATGGAGTTCCTGTTGAGGTTCAGGAGGTTAAGTATTTGACTGGTATCCCTGAGGATGTGAATTCAATCCCTGGCCTCACTCAGTGGGTAAAGCTGTGAGCTGTGGTGTAGGTCATAGATGTGGCTTGGATCTGGCATGTGGCTGTGGTGTAAGCCAGCATGCAGCTGCATCTCTCATTAGACCCATAGCCTGGGAGTTTCTATATGCCTCGGGGGTGGTCCTAAAAAGAAAAAAAAAAAAAAAAAAAGAGCTATAAGACCAATCATCCTGTGATTTACTGAAAATTGATAAATGAGGCCAAACTTCATTATCTCAATAGCTTCTGTAAGACAAGACCAACAATTTCAAGGAAAAACTTATTGGTGATAATTTGCCAGAAAATATAATTCTGTAGTGTTTTTCCTCCTCTTCTGTTGGAGTTTGAGATTTGGGGATACTGTGAGAGGTCATTCTGACATGACATTGTTAATACTGGGAATGCAGAAGGGTGGAATTTGCCATGAAGACTCCATAAATGTGCCCATAGAACAGTAACCTTAGATGCATGGAGATGGAGATTTTGAGCTAAACTGGAACTGTAAAAAGTGGTAGCTGAACAAAAGATTTTATAGGCTTTTCTTCCTATCTGTAGCATTGGAGAAAACAACAATTTTTGTACATGTTGTGGGTGTGTGGGGGTTGTGATTATTCATTTTCTTCAGCTAGAATCTGTGTACTGACTGATTGACTAATATGAGTCAGGCAATTTTCTACAAGTTGAAATTATAGCAGTTTTATTTATTCATTTATTTATTCATTTGCTGTTAATGGTGATTTTAATTAGAACAAAGGGAACAGTAATGTCAAAGGCTCTTTTTTAAAAATGTCTGTATATGACAGGTTTTATTATTTTTTAATTGTTTAAATTTTTTAATATCCAACTTCACTAATTACTAGAGAAATACAAATCAAAACTACAATGAGGTACCACCTCACATCAGTTAGAGTGGCCATCATTAACACATCAACAAACAACAAATGCTGGAGAAGATATGGTGAAAAGGATACCCTCCTTTACAATTAGGAACGTAAATTGGTACAACCACTGTGTAAAACAGTACAGAAATACCTCAGAAAACTAAATACAGAACTACCATATGATCCAGGAGTCCCACCTCTGGGCATATATCCAGACAAAACTTTCATTGAAAAAGATACATGCACCCCTATGTTCATTGCAGCACTATTCACAATAGCCAAAACATAGAAACAAACTAAATGTCCATTGACAGATGAAAGGATTAAGAAGATAAGGTACATATACACAATGGAATAATACTCAGTCATGAAAAGGAACAAAAAAATGCCATTTGTAGCAACATGGATGGACCTAGAGACTCTCAAGAGAAGTAAATAGAAAGAGAAGGACAAACACCTTATGATATCAATTATATATGTAGTTTAAAATATGGCACAAATGTCTCTACAAAACAGAAACAGATTATGAAGGGAAGGAAGCTGATGGGAGAGTTTGGGTTTGGTAGATACAGCTGTTACATTTATAATGGGTTAGTGGTGGGGTCCTGCTGTACAGCACAGGGAACTGTATCGAATCTCCTGGGTAAGAACCTGATGGAAAATGAAAAAAACGAAGTGTGTATGGGGGACTGGGTCACTTTGCTCTACAGTGGGAGATGAAGGAATATTGTGAAAAAACTATATTTCAATAAAATTTTTTTAAAAATTAAAAGTTTTATTTTTAGCTAAGATTTATACACATATCAGACTCCATTTTTTTTTAATTTTCATTATACATTCCAGGTGATTTGCATACTGTTTTTAATGTATTTTTCTGTTGACTTGCTTTATCCTTATTCAACTATATGATTTCTAAATAACTACTCTACTTTAAAATAGATGTTTATATCATTTCATTCACTCATATTAATTCCATAGCAGCTATCTTAAAGGGCAACAACAAGTGATATGTGAAAAGAATATTCTTGCTGTCCAAGGTGTATTCCTAGTGTTTCTTATTAATCACAATGCAGGAAATTAGTTGAAAAGTATATTTAACTACCTTCATTTCATAAGTAATTATTATTTGTAGCATAAACTTAAGGTTATCAAATGTGTATTACTGTCTTTGCAGATGGTCAGCTACATATTTTTTTCTTTTCCTATGTATTATAATTTTCACATACAATATTAAAGTGCACTTTAACATTAAGAGATTCCCAGCATTTTTCCATCCCTTGCTTTTATATTTCTGAGATACTCTAAAAATATTTTTTCTTAATAGGGATTTTTTTGATAGGATAAATTGTTTTTACTAATATTTTGCTTGCTTTTAAAATAAAGTAGATATGAAATTCTTCATTAGAGAAGGTTTATTCCAGAAAGAAGTTTTTGCTTCTAAATATGTCAGTACCCAGAGATTACCACCAATCTAAAGTTCCTTCCTTGAAAACATAAACTAGATTATAAATATTACTACACATTCAAGACTCACAGCACTTACCAGTACTGTTGCAAAATTCTATCATCTGGATAATACTGATTCTCCTAGTGACCGCAACCTAAATTTATAATATCTTTCCAAAATCCCCTTTTTTAAATATTGTTTTTAAGAGAATCAGCTTGTAATATTTCCTTACAGTTTTTAAAGCAAGAAAAGCCTCGAAAATTGTGTCATATACCCAAATCCAGATTTATCCTTCTGGTTAGGGTGACATTAGAGACTTGATCTTCCAAAAGAATAGAAAACACACTCACTGATAAAATTCTTACTTAGTTATTCCACCTCATAGTTCAGTTTTGATTAACTACCATGAATAACTGGGAAAACTATGTTTTTTTAATACAAAATATATTCTTTAATTAAAAATAGTGCTATACTTGTTCACATATTAAAATGACAATTAAAGGAAGATTCTGAAGCATCAATTATTTGGCAGTCATTTGAGAAGATTGTATCACATAGTACATAAAAAAAGTAAGACCAGAACAAGCTAAAACAAATAAAGCAAAATATCAAATTTCTACCGTAATTTTGATTGCCTTAGAATCTGATTTAGAGCTTATGTTGAATGTCTCTTTTTTTTTTTTTCCAAATTTTGAGCTCAGAATTACTCTTGCCCAGATTCTTTCATCTTCTCCACTTCCTTTTAGAGTGTTTCTGATCTTTCTTTCTGGATAACACAAATTTGTCTGTTTATTATACTATTCAATTTTGTTATTCTCAAGGCCAAAAAACAATTTGCATGCCAAACCTCTAATGTACAGGGAAAACAGGATTTTTACTTAAAATCAATTTTGTTCCTCATATTAAAAATAGCAACAATTCCAAGGATGCATGCTGTCATGATTTATAGCTTTGCTGTTGATTTTCTTGCCTTTTTTTTATTTCCACATTTTTCTTTCGTACTATAATTTACAGATTGCCTTTTAAGCAGTTCACCCTTCTGACTCTTCTAGTAAAATACTTTAAAATAGGCAAATTATTAAATTTACCCAGGTGGGCAAAATATAATAACACATCTTATATTGTAGACATATTGTTTAAATACACTGATTCCAAATACATAGACTTATTCCCTCTTTAGATGTTTCTTCTATTAATTTTTCTCTTTCAAAGTGATGTTCTGCATATAAAGGTTACTAAATCTCCAAGGTTTTTATTAGAAAATTAGCATGGATATGTAGATATTCAGATTGATATATTTTCATATAACAAATCATCTTTCTTATTTTTACCACCAGCTCATCCATAATTATAATCACCATTAGGAAAATTATCATAAATTTACTAATCTAAATATAATTAAAGTCATTATGAATGTTAGCAGTACCCTATACCATGTAATGAGAAACAATTTTGGTTTTCTTTTGGTGACTAATGCTAATAATTCATTTATTTTTAATTTGTACAGCATTTCCCATTTGGCTTTGACATTTTTAGTTACTAATTAGGAATTAATGTAAGGTGTGTGGGGAATTAATAAGATCTTTCATGATGTTGATGAAATTCACATATTTGCTAGGGAATTAGTTAATATTATTCTATTCTATCCACAGTATGGATGCATCTAATCTGAACAATTGCCCTCATAAAGGCACAGTCCTGAAATTGTTTTCAGTTTTTTTTATACACTCTTCCTTGAAGAGAGGAAGAAGTCATTGACAGTCGTTCCAAAAACAAAATAATAATCAAAATAAAGTCACTGGCACTGACCTCTCTCGCTCCTCCATTTAGGGTATTGCAGATAATTATTAAGAGTAACTATTGGATTCCATCTTACATGATCTTTTATATGAGGCATGTGTTGCTAAAAGATAAATTGAGGCAAACTTAAATTCTCTCAAGTTTATATTAGCAAATGTTGATTCTAATGGGAAAGCACCATACCAAAAGTGATTATGACCACTGGGCTGACAGGAACTAAGGGAGAGGTTTTTATAAAGAAGCAGGCAAGCAAAGAAAGGAGGTTCTTTGATTTGTTACAGTTTAAAAGGCTGTCGTATAAGGGAAAGTATAGTTTATGATTGCTTATTCTTATATTTGGATTTCTTTTTTAAACAATTGAGGTATAGTTAATGTACAATATTGTGTATGTTACAGGTATAGAGTATAGTGATCCACAATTTTTGAAGGTTATACTCCATTTACAGTTATTATAAAATATTTGTTCTGTTCCCCTCCACGTATTTGCAGGAATCATTTCCAGTTTAGGTTTTCATTTGTTTACTTAGTCTTTCAAAGTCATTAAAGCCACCTCAGTCTAATGTCATCCTTCTTTAATAATGTGAATAATTGTTATAAACCACAACTCCCATGATTACTCCAAAGATCTTGAGATTGCATAGTAAAGAGAATGATATATGTGCTACTTGTGATTTGTTTTTATATCTACTTTTAAAAATATTTTTAAAAAACTAAACATGAGTAGAAAAAAGAAATTGCTATAAGAACAGTGAGGCCACTCTAGGAATTCTAGTACAAATGTCATTTGACCAAGAAAATGTGTTGGAGTTCCCGTCGTGGCGCAGTGGTTAACAAATCCAACTAGGAACCATGAGGTTGCGGGTTCGGTCCCTGCCCTTGCTCAGTGGGTTAACGATCCGGCGTTGCCGTGAGCTGTGGTGTAGGTCACAGACGCGGCTCGGATCCTGCGTTGCTGTGGCCCTGGTGTAGGGCTCTGATTCGACCCCTAGCCTGGGAACCTCCATATGCCGCGGGAGCGGCCCAAGAAATGGCAAAAAAGACAAAAAAAAAAAAAAAAGTGGTGAGCAGGAAAGAATGTCTAGACCTAGAAAAAAATTATAGTAGGCTCAGAATTAAAGAATGAGACTATTTCCTGATGTTAATTTCTTGCTTTGGCATTATTATTACAGTGCATAGCTTGGAAAGTTAAGTTCTAATCTTATCGACACGTCCTTAATAAGGAAAAAATAGACGTTAGCTTCAGAAGTCATTCTATGTAATGTGGTTGTTTTCAGATATTTCTGAGATTAAATTCTATTTTGTGTTATTGATGTAGAAGGTCTTTCTCAAACCAAGATTATAAAAGTTTTCTCTTTACATCTAGGATTTATATTTGAGGATAAAAAGGAAAATAGATCAGAAGAGGCAAGAGTTGGATAGAAATAACCAGTACAAAAACTTCTAGTTAGGAATGAATTTAGGAGAGAGATCGGGGAAAAAAAAAAAAAACCAAAAAAAACAATCATTTGAGATAAACTTTAACCTGGATAACTAAGAAAACTGAGAAGGGATCCATAAATGGTAACAGAGACTCTCAGACAATGCTTAGGTCGTGACTAGAAATTATTCTGTATCAACAAGGAGTATAATTATCATTGTCAAGAAAGAGACAAAAAAACCTGGCTCATATGTCTTCCTTCCTTTAGGGACTTTTAAATAAACAAATTAGAAATTTGCTTGATAAAGAAAAGGACACAGGTAGATAGATGGAATTAAAATTATGAAGATGGAATAAAGATACATGTAATTATAGCCTTCTGAGAAGGAGTTAATACTGGATGCACAGATTGTTTTCAAAGAGAAGAAAGATACTTCCTCCTGTGACATGGAGAAAAAGAGAAATAAAATGGGTGTGGCTATATAAATTGTATAATCATATTATAGCACATTTCAGATTATATAGATAGGATTCTCCATTTTACTTAGCAAATGAGAAGTAGGCTTTCTCTGTATGAAAGGAATATGAGTTTAACAGGAACATGGCAAAAAACAGGATTAGCTGTTCAAGGGCATTAAAGGAAATTGGAAATTGGCATAAAAATAAAACAATGGGAGGGTAAAGAGTATCTTACGTTGGTTTTACATATTACAGTAAATGTTAGGATGTGTTGGTAACTTATCGCTTATTATTTTCCTAATGACAGATATTTTTTCTTTGATTAATCAGTAGAAGCTCATGCCCATGATGTGATATGTGAACATTTTCATACTCATCTATGTTAAATGAACAACAGCTACAAAGTCCTAAAAAGACTAATACAGGAGTTCCCATCGTGGCGCAGTGGTTAATGAATCCGACTAGGAACCATGAGGTTGCGGGTTTGGTCCCTGCCCTTGCTCAGTGGGTTAAGGATCCAGCGTTGCCGTGAACTGTGGTGTAGGTCGCAGACGCGGCTCGGATCCCGCAAGTTGCTGTGGCTCTGGCGTAGGCTCCAATTCGACCCCTAGCCTGGGAACCTCCATATGCCACGGGAGCGGCCCAAGAAATAGCAAAAAGACAAAAAAAAAAAAAAAAAAAGACTAATACACTTAAATTTTTTTATTTTTGTTGTTCTGAAATAATCCTATTAGTACTTTATAAATCTTTAATATATATTAACTCTATTACATAAAAATCTTAGGAAAAATTAAAAGTTTAAAAATAATTTTCTTTTAGAGTTTAATATATTAAGTCTAATTTAAACATTTTCCTTTAAACCAACTTCTTGATATGAATTTTCTTTTCCTCCTGTCTTTTTTGTATTAATTTAAGAGTAAATCCTTTTGTTCATTTCAAGCTCCACATCCAAAATCTCAACCTGTGGATTATAATTTTTCCCTCCCTGAGAATGTGTTTTCTTATAATACAAAAAAGGGAATCATAAGTAAATACAAAATCTCCAGCTGTTTAAAAGTTAAAAAAAAGAAAAATTGCTTTAGCTTAAAATGTATGTGTTGTCCTTGAGTGAAGATTAGGGCAATTAATTTTGTTTGTTTCCCTTACCTGCAAAATCAATCAGGCAGTGATGATATCATCAAGTACATCAAAGGTTTTAAAGAAAACACAGTAAACAAGATTTAATTATTGCACTCACCACATAGGGGGTGCACTCTAGGAACCTAAACTATAAGGCAGATTAATTTTCTTTTATTTTTCTTTCCCTGAAGCAATTGCTATAGCAACAAAACTAAATTGCATGTGAGGCCAACATCTTCAAACTTTGAAGGCAAAAATCTGCTACAGCATACTCCCAGTCTGTATTGTGAAAGACAGAAGAGCCATTCAAAGTTTTGAATGATTAGTTCTACAAAAAGTCTGGTTTAATGTGTATTAAAAGATCTTTTATTGTTTTAGAGAGGATCTTGGAAATAGCATCTTTGTTTATGTGCCTGTCATGCAAATCATTGCTAGGGATGACCTTTCTTCTACATAAAATATCACAATAAAACCTTTACAAAGTTAATTAGATTTTGTAGATAGGATTTATTTGGGTAAGGGATTCTCCTTTTATAAAACAGCCTATTCTAGCAAAAATAGAACAATTGAAATTACATTTTTATGATATGGTGTCTTTTGCTTTCTATCATTTTCTATGTATTTGGTGTACAAAATCAATTAAGGGAAGAAAGTTATTTATTTTATGCATTGCAGGATTGTATGTAAAAATAATAGACTATAATAATGATAAAATAGACATGCTGTAACTAGTATGTTTGTAGATGTGAAAAATTAATATTATTGCCATTTTTATTTAATGTAATAGTTTAATTTCTCTTACTCTTATCCTAATAGTTTTTAACATCTAGAAAACATACAATTTTAATCTAAATAAAAATTTCAAGAGAAAATTCAATTTTTATAAGAAAAAGCCTACATCTTTGTGTGTGTGTGAGCTTGTGGGTTAAAACTCATAGGCTTTTGAAACAATGGCTTTGAATGATATAGCTGCTATCCTAGTGAAAGCATTATTTATTTAAAAGATAGCTGCATGTTGAAAAGATCTTTATTAAATATAAATACATAAGAATCTTGCATGCAGTATTTTATTACCTAATTTATCATATTTTGAAAAGATTGTGATTTGTTGTCATAGCCTGATCTATTCATGTTTGCTTTTTAATATTTTCATCTTTCTTTCTTTCTCTCTTTCTTTCTTTCTCTTTCTTTCTTTTTCTTTCTTTCTTTCTAGGACCCTCAGAATTTCTTTCTTTGGAGTAACACCCATATTGTATAATAGTCATATGGTTGGAAGTGACTGAGAAGTGTAATTAGTTGCTTTTCTGGAAGCTGAGGATTAGCACTCTCTCATTTAGTCAGAGATATGTATAGTGAATAGTTGTTAGGGTGGAGAATAAAGCAGAGGTGCTATAGGTAGAGGGGCTGACATGATGGAGACACTGAGTTTAATAAAAAAAATTGGAAGAGCTTCTCTTATTCTGGAAAATGAAAGAAGGAAATTAAGGAGAGAGCCTAGTAAGTAGTAATCCAGAGAGCTGTACCAAATGAAACCTGAGAAACTGCTAGAAGACAGGTCATGTGGGAGACTATGGCTCCCTTAATTGTGTCGCATTTTATTTTAAATCCAGTGCAAATTTACTGAAAGACTTCAAACTGTATGATGCTGATATCCAAGTAATATGAGAACATACATCAGCCTGTTGCTTAAAAAATGCATTTAAAGAGAATGAGAGATGATGCAAAAAAAAAAAAAAAAGATACAAAATGAACTTGTTAGAAGGTATTAGGAAAGAGATAAAGGTCTTTAAGACTAACACATTGGTGATAGAAGAAAATTAAATATGTGCATGTATTTGTGTATGTGTATGTGCATAGGTATGTGTAATGAGGATAGAACTAAGGGAATCTGGTGTTTGATTCAATTTGAGATGAGAGAGATGTCAAAATGGATTCACTCTTTCTGCAACTCAGAAGAGGGTTGATCATACTGCTCTTTTCAGAAGTGGAAAATAATGGAGGAAGTTCATAAATGGGGAGTGTAGATTGAGACTTCATGGTTTATTTGAATAAATGTGGGACACCTCAGTCCCATGATCCCCAGAAATGTCAAACAGATATTTGGCTACTCACATGTAGAACACAGAAGAGACATTCTAACTGAAATATAAGTTTGAAAATTGACAGCTTTGGAATTCCCTGCTGGCTCAGTGGATTAAGGACCTGACCTTGTCATTGCTGGGGCACAGGTTTGATCCCTGGCCTGGGAACCTCTGCATCCCATGGGAGTGGCCAATAAAAAAAAATAGTAAATGGACAGCCCTTAGATTATCTATGTAATAAAATCATATGACCCCTTTATCATTACAAAATATCATTTTATTTTTTAAATTAACATTCAATAAAATTGACTTATTATAGAACAGTTCTAGGAATTTTTATAAAGTGTGTATATTTATGTAAGCATCATCACAATTATGACACAGAATTGTTTCATCACCTCCAAAATCTCTCTTTCTTGTTATCCTCCAGTAGTCACAAATTTGCCCCACTCCTAATTTAATTTCTTTGAAAAATGTTCATAGTTTTGTTTTAGAAGGCAATCAAAATGGTTGAACTTGGCCAACCTATCCTGTCATGGCTTCTGTGTGTTTTGATTTGAATATTAGTTAAATTTTCAGACGTTGCCATGATGTTATGACCTGATCCACAGGTGCACAAGCCAGTAGCCACTTTGGGGAACTGAGCAGCATCTGTCTCTCTGTTTTTCATTGAAAGTATTTGATGCTGGAGTTTCTGTTGTGGCTCAGTGGGTTAAGAAATTGACATAGTCTTTGTGAGGATGCAGGTTTGATCCCTGGCCTCATTCAGTGGGTTAAGGATCTGCCATTGCCTTGCAAGTTGCAGACACAGCTCAGATCTGTTGTTGCTATGTCTGTGGCATAGGCTTGCAGCTGCAGCTCCAATTCAACCCTTGAGTTTTCCCCTAGTGCAGAGTTCAATGCTCTACAAGTCCTGCAGGCCAGGCTCTCCCTGCCAGAGGAAACTTCTCCTGTGCATTAAGCCTGAATTAGAGGCTTCTCTTAGCTCTGCATCTGACAGTGCTGATATCCAGTTCTAGCTTTGGAATTGCATAGAGACCAGATTGAGAAATAGCAATGGGGGAAAAAAAAAAAAATAGGAAACTCACTGCTCTCCAGTGTTATTGCAAATTCTGATCTTCTCTATTTGCCTGTTACTATTTACTTTTCAGAGTCCTTACCCAGTTCTCCCATGTGTTATGTTTAGGTTTTATGGTTGCATTTCTTCAGAGAGAAAGGGTGTACTTTGCTTACTTTATCTTCAAGTTTCCTGAACTAGAAACCGACTATTTTCTTTTTACTTCACTGAGACTCCTAGTCTGATATGGGACTCTGTGGTAAGGATTAAAACAAATCAGCCTTAATTATAAATATGCAAACCTCTGGACTTAGCCTACATAATGCAAAGCCCCAAAGACAATTGAATGCTTGCCTGTGAGAGAATATGGACTTAATGAAGGTCTGAACAATGCAGCATCTTGATTCACTTAGGTATGTTCGAGCATCACCAATTTGGAATTGTTTGGAAAATGAGTTTTTAATAGCAGCTATTTCTAATCATGAATATATGTAACATTTAGGATTTAGCCTGAACATAATTCCCCAAACAAATCTGAACCTATCATTATACAGTTAATGGAACACATTTCAGCCAGGGATGAGAATTTAGGATAACAGAATGCCCCTGTACTGCTCAATCTATAAAATGCATGGCAGTTACAGCAAGACTAAAGGTTTAGGAACCATTAAAAACTGTTTGAATAGCTAGAATTCTCCATTGTGGGGATTTAAATGTTAATAGTATTAACATTACTGTACTGATAATATGTTTAAAGAATGAAATAATGGGGGCTATGTTTGCAGTATTAACATTACTGTACTGATAATATGTTTAAAGAATGAAATAATGGGGGCTATGTTTGCCACAATGTAACCACATCCCTATGGCAGTAAAAGATACTCAACTTAACCAAGTATCTATAATTCCCAAGAGTAGTTATTATCTTATGAGAACTATGCACTATATTCACTTTGCTTCTGTAATAAATGTCTGTATTGTGATAGAAAATGTAGCATAATTTTCTAGAAGATAAAATCAGTTTGACAGCAGTCTCAGTTTGTTTCACATGAAATAATCTAACATATAAAATATTTTGTAACCAGTGAGATTATCCCTTTTAACTTTTCTTGTTTCTAAGGCACCCTCACTTTGGACTCTTAGAGACCTGCCAGTGAGATTAATCCATGGGCCCTCTGAACTATCAACCCATAGTTGAACACTCACATTAATGGTTTATGATATGTATCATTTCACAGTTTTATAGTACAATGTGAGCTAGAATAAGCAGAACAACAATTAGCATTTGTCTTTAGGGAATAAAATCAGTCTTTGGTCTTAAAGGTCATACAATTTTGATTTTACTGTAATATTCTATAAAGTTTTTCATTATTTTTGGATTATGTGAGGATTCCTATTTCTAAATTCTTTTTTAAAATAAAGTTTAAATGAATGCACTTTGATATAGAAAAACAGACAGCTTTGGGTATTTCAAACTGCCAGGGATATAATATAGGGAATTAGAGTCTTAAAATAATACCAGAAATGTTGAGGAGAGAAGATCAAAGAATCCATAAATCCTGTTCAAGAAAAGGAAGTGCAGCTATCACTAGGAGCTACTGCAGATAAGATGAGCGGCCCACAGCACCCTGCTGGGGGTTTTGAAAAGGATGCCCATAACTTACAGGAAAACTTCCCATCTATCATCTGTCAAAGCCAATGAGCTTAGTCATCACTGCTGCAGGAACAAACCTGTCTTCTATTTCATTTTCTAAATTTTTGCACATGTGTCTTTTAATGGTAGAATTTAAACTGCAGATGTTCAGATAAGAGAGTATTCCAGTTCCTGTAGCATAGGCAAAGGTTATTTAGGCAGCAATTGTGATTAGCCAACAATAGCCTACTACTCAGCAATAATCTCTCTAAATATGTCTCTTTTCCCTACTCATAGTTAAAAGAAAAATTATATATCATGCCTTTACTGATTGCACTAACTTCATAGGGCTCCTGTGACAAAATCTTACATACTGAGTGACTTAGACAACAGAAATTTATTGTCTCACAATTCTGGAAACCAGAAGTCCAAGATCAAATTTCAACAGGATTCATTCCTTCTGAGAACTGTGAATCTGTGCCATACCACCCTCTTACCACCACCCTATAAATAAAACTTCCACTAAGTCAACAGATGGCATGGTTATCAGAGAATTTTAGCAAAGAATACACAGCTATGTCCAATTGAAGTATCTTCTTCAGTGACACCAATAGCCATCTACTGCTGCCCTGAGAAATAGTATTTTGGACCTTCAGTGTTCTCTGCTTTTGGATATTTTGTTTGTTTGTTTGTTTGTTTTGGTCTTTTTTTTGCTATTTCTTAGGCCGCTCCCACGGCATATGGAGGTTCCCAGGCTAGGGGTCGAATCAGAGCTGTAGCCGCCGGCCTATGCAAGAGCCACAGCAATGTGGGATCCGAGCCGCGTCTGCAACCTACACCACAGCTCCCGGCAACGCCAGATCCTTAACCCACTGAGCAAGAGCAGGGATTGAACCCACCACCTCATGGTTCCTAGTCGGATTCGTTAACCACTGTGCCACGAAGGGAACTCTTGCTTTTGGATATTGAGGTCAGTTTAACCTTGAAAAGTGAAGAATCATGTACTTGAGTAAATATAGATACCTCTATATGTGCCATCATAGTTACCTTATTCATAAGCTTTTTGGAGCATGTGCTAAGATGCTGAGAAAGTGACTGATTGCCGTTCATAGTAAATCATTTTCTCACCTTATTATTAAAGTGAAATGGAACACAAATTTTTTCATATATTGTACCTTTTCTGACAGATCAAATTACATACATTTTCCCCAACGGACACTTATACATTCCTCTGATCTTGTTCCCACCAAGACCTAGTTCATTTAGTCAAGTTATCACACACTTCAGATCAGTGTAGATGTACCCATTGGACCATTTCCTCTTTAGGCAAAATAGACACCAGATGAATATCTCAAGTTCTGTACTTAGGGATAATTTTTTTCTCACTATTTTTAAAAATAATTATTGGGGTACATCAATCCACAATGCTGTATTAGCTTCAGGTATACAGCAAAGTGAATCATGCATACAAAAACTCACACTGTATACACACACATACACACACACATGAAATATCCAAGGATACTATGACAACTGTGAACACATGTATAATGAGAATACAAGGGGGATAAGAAGGAGAAAAATAAGAAATATTTTCAGCAATAAAGACTTAAAATTTCCTCAAAATGTATTTCTAGAATCAAACCATAGAATGGAAGCTCAGAGAATACTTAGTAGGATAGGTGCCCCAAATTATACATAGGTGTATAGTTTTCAAACTATAAAAAATTAATCATAACAAAAAATCCTGAAGAAAGTTAGAGGAAAAAAAAATTAAAAAAAACTTCACCTATAAAAGAACATAGACAAGAATTTCACCTGACTTCTCAGACTACTCAAGCAAGAAGAGAGTGAAGTAAAATATTTTAAAGGTGAATGGAAAAAAAAAAAAAAAAAAAAAAAAAAACTTACCAACCTAGAATTCTGTATCCCATGAAATTGTCTGCCAAAAGAGAAAGAAAAATTTAGACAAACAAAAATTGCTGAAATCACTGAAATCTATTGCCAATAGACCTGCCTTGCAAGAAATGTTGAAATAATCACTTATAAAGAAGAAAAATAATATATATATATACATAAATCAGATCTCCCAAGAAAAAAGAGTATCAGAAGGAATAAGTAAATGCAAAATAAAACATTTTCTTCTTCTTTTCTTTCTTTTTTTTTTTTTTTTTTTTTTGCTTTTTAGGGCTTCACCCACCACATATGGAGGGTCCCAGGCTAGAAGTCAAATTGGAGCTACAGCTGCCAACCTATACCACAGCAATAGCAACATTGGATCCAAACTGTGTCTGTGACCTACATCACAGCTCATGGCAATTCTGGAACCCTCACCCACTGAGCGATGCCAGGAATTGAAACTGCAACCTCATGGTTCCAAGTCAGATTCATTTCTGCTGCACCACAAGGGGAACTCTGATTTTTCTTAATCTTAATTTAAGCTACAAATAACAGTTTAAAATAATAGCACAATGGATTAATTTGTTGTGCACCTGAAACTAATATGTTATAAATCAAATATACTTCAATAAAATTTGAAATATAATAGCACAATATACTCAATATATATTATATTTATATATTTGTTTATGTATGTATGCATATGGGAGAGGTATATCAGAGCCATGATAAAAGGGGTAAGAGAGAGCAATGAGATTTTTTTTTTTGTCTTTTTGCCTTTTCTAGGGCTGTTCCCACGGCATATGGAGATTCTCAAGCTAGGGGGCTAATCGGAGCCAGAGCCACTGGCCTATGCCAGAGCCATAGCAATACAGAATCCGAGCCACATCTGTGACCTTCACCACAGCTCACAGCAACACCAGATCCTTAACCCATTGAGCAAGACCAAGGACTGAACCCACAACCTCATGGTTCCTAGTTAGATTCATTAACAACTGAGCCACCATGGGAACTCTGAGAATTATTTTTAATTAAAAGGGATGAATACTCCCTGTGAAGTGGCCAAGTACCATTTAAAATGATCTTGAATTAGTTGTAAATGTATGTTGCAAATGCTAGGGCAAACACCAAAATGTTTTAACAGTAAGTATAACAGATGTGCTAAGACTGGAGGGAAAATGGAATCATGAGATGAGCAATTAAAACCACAAAAATGGAGTCCCTGTTGTGGTGCAGCATAAATGAATCTGACTAGGAACCATGAAATTGAGGGTTTGACCCCTGGCCTCACTCAGTGGGTTAAGAATCCATGTTGCCATGAGCTATGGTGTAGGCCAAAGATGAAGCTTCAATCTGGCATTGCTGTGGTTGTGGCATAGGCCACAGCTGTAGCTCTGATTCAACCCCTCGCCTGGGAACCTACATATGCCATGGGTGCAGCCCTAAAAAGCAAATAAATAAATAAATAAATAAATAAAACTGCCGAGATCAGCTCAGCAGGATGGGGCTGAAGAACGGGTGCTGTGAAACTTAAGGAAAAAAGTTGACATAAAACAAGACACAGAGACATTTATCTTAAGTAAAGTTGGGAACCTGGTGACTCAAGGTCTCAGGGACCAAGAACACCACCTCAAGAATCTGTAGGAGAAACAGTCCCAATAAAAAGTAGAAAGGAGAGACCCTGGCCATGATGACTAAGCAAAGGCCATCCAACTGCCCCTAACCACCCCTCCCCCACACATCTGCTTCTGTAAACTTGTTTCTGCATCTACTACCTTGCCTGAGGTCACTCGGGTCTGACTGGCCAAGCATGGACCTGGAAGAGGTAGCCCAAAAAGCCTTGTGAAACCCTTCTTCAAGGCTCAGACTCCAGAGAGCAATCTCCTCTGAGCCCACCGGCGTAATAAACCTGAATTCTCCAACTCTCCGAGTGCTCACTTGGTTTCTCACTGGGTAAAAAAACTGATACACTGCAGCCACAGAGCTGCTGGAGCTAGTACACTACAGCCACAGGGCTGTCACCAGAGCTGATAGCTTTGGCACAGGGCTACTGGGCAGCTGCCATAACAAAACCACACTGCTTTTATTGTGCTCTTTAGGATGCCATCAAGGGAGGATGAGGTGGTTGTAGGTGCAGGATATAGGTTTAAGTCATTTTAAAAGTCACATAGCTGGTTGCTGATCAAGCTTTTATTCTGACCTTTAGGCATTTAACAATCATTAGCATTTGAGGAAGCTTGGTGACAGCTATCTATACATAGCATCTAGAGCATCACCATTGTGCCTCTGCAGACAGCATGCCTGTCTGCAGCAACCTTGCATGCCTAGGTTTGTACCTCGGTTCTCCTTGCTGATGCATATTCTGCTAATGACCCCTCATAAACCCCTTGGGGCCATGATGCTCCTCTTTCTTTTATTCTTAAGAGGACATATCACTCTGTGCAAATGGCATGCCAATCTGCACAGGTCTGGGGGGGAGGGGTGTGTGGGGGTGCCTAGACCAATGCATTTAAGTCCTCATTCAGCTGACCCTATGAATAGTTTACGCCTTTAGGTCTTTGTTCTTAAGCTTAAGTCATTCACCCTCACTGCGACTGTTTTCCAAGCAGGAAGATGGGGTAAAGTAAAGAAGGACAAGATGGAGTTTTCAGCAAAGATGCTAAGAAAATACTGTAGAAACATGTCTCATGACATAAAACAAAAAGCATAATTTTTTAGGGAACAAAAATATGACAAAGAACAAGGGCAGCAGATTCGGCAGGAAGAAAATCAGTAACAATATATTTCGACTGCTCAACACCATCATTCAAGTGGATGTAAAGGGTATCAATCAGTTTCTTTTCTCACCAAGAGCAGACTACACATTTTTCATACATGGAACATTCACTAAGAAAGTTCATATTCTGGGCTATAAGATACACTTTAAAAATAAGATCATACAATTCTTTCCACAGACCAAAATTAGACTAGAAATAAGTAACAACAAAATCAAAACAAACAAATAAAAAAAAAAATGGGCAAAAGACCAGGAATAGCTAACAAGATATTGAAGAAGAAAAATAAAGTTAAACACTACCCAACTTCAAGACACTGCGTATCAATAATAATCAAGATAGGGTATTATTGACCAAAGAATAGACAAATATATCAATGGAGCAGAATAGATCACAGAAATATATCCATATAATTATAATCAATACACATATGACAAAGGAACAAAGGCAATACACTAGCACAGAGATTATCATTTCAACAAATGGTGCTGAGACAATTGGATATCGTCTTATAAATGAATGAATCTATGCACAGATCTTATACCTTCATAAAAATTAAGTAAAAAATGTATCATAGACATAAATGGGAAAAACAAAACTATAAAAGTCACAGAATATAACATAGGAGAAAACCTTGATGACTTTAAGTTGCACGATGGTACAACACTAAAGGCATGACCTATGAAAAAAATAATTGATAAGCTGGCCTTCCTTAAAATTAACCACTTCTGATCTGCAAATCAATGTCAAGAGACTGAAAAAACAAGACACAGAATGGAAGAAAATATTTACAAAAGACAAAAGTGATAAAGAATATTTAGGCAAATATTGGCCCAACTTGTGAAGAGTGCATAAGAAAAGCAGTTTCTCTTGAAGAAATTTGAAGAGTATTGTCCTGGAAATAGCTGTGTGTTTTATAGATTATGGTAGTTGTCTTATTCTATATTTAGAGATTAAAATACATTTGAATGAGACACTTGTAGGCCACTGTATTCCCAGAATCCTCTCTCCTGCTCATGTTGATTAAATCATATTGAGATTTTTGATATTTAAAAATGCATATAAAACAGCAAACACACAAAGAAACATTTTTAAAAAGAGGAAAAAAGAAGAAAGAAAACTTGGTGAGAAGAAAACACAAAATTAGAGGTAGAAACAAAGTCAAATGCATTTTTAATCCTTCCCAAATGTAAATGGATTAGCATGTTAAATTCATAACAGATTTTGGGTTTGTATTATATAACAATATCCATTCATATCTGTTAACAAATTAAAAATTTTAAAGAAATTTAACTACAAGTATGGAAAATCCTATATAAATTCATTTCAATTTTAGTTTATAAAAGTATATATACTGTTCCTTGGTTCATTTTTAAAATTCAGTTATTCATCTTTTTGCTTGGGTTGCAGTAGCTAATTATTAATGCTTTCTCTCAAATAAGGTTTGTAAATATTTTCTTCCACTCCATAGATTTCCTTTTCATTCTGCCAATTGCTTCCTTTGCTGTGCAGAGTTTTTTTAACTTTATGTAGTGGATATAGTGGTATATACCTACATACAATGGAATCTTAGCCATAAAAGGAAGGAAATCCCACCATTTGTGAAAACATGGATGAACAAGAAAGACATTAAGTTGTTCATCTATTCTTTATAAGAATAATCACTCCAATCTATTTTATTACTGTGCCTTTACTATGGATAAATTTATCTTTATTTGGTCTGGAATCAAAGCATTCTCTTCATAGTAATATATCTTGCCTTCTGTTACATTGCTGTATAAAGTGTACACTTCACTATGAGCTTCATTTCAGCTGGCCTATCTATGAATTTAATATTCACAGGAAAATTTATTAGAAATCATAGTTTATTTTAATGTAAAATAGATAAAAATGGTCAGTGTTCTCCTTACTTGCTGTAAGTAATAAACCTTTCCCTATTTCTACTCTAGCTTGGTTGTGTCTTTTGGCTCCACACCCACAAAGAGGTAAGCCCAGTTTGGGGTAATAGCTAGAGATGCATATATGGTATTCCTAGCATACAGATGGTGTTTGAAACAATAAAGCTATTAATGTACAATTAATACTATTGTTCTTATCTTCACTATCTACACATCTCTTAAGGAAGTTAGCATTCATGATATTAATAATGCAAATGATTATACAAATTTTAGTGCTTCATAATTTTACTTTACTCACATTAAAATAATTGACCTAGTTATAATTATACTCCCTTAAAACTAAAATTATAAAAAATCCAGAGAGTTTAATTACTCAGATTGTGTTCTCTACAGAAAATAGAAAACCCAATATATTCAAGCATTTAGCCAGGTTACATGCAATAATCTTTCCAAAGAAACCAAGAAACATTTTACTTGGTAGGCCCAGTAGAGAAAATAAGAATTTCCTCTTCCCAACTATGACTGTAGGATAATTATCTTTCTGATATTATGGTTTTCTTAATTAAAACTGCAAGAATATAAGCTATAAGGCCTAGTCCAGTGAAAGCACATTGAGTGGTCTACCAAAGAAATCTTTGTCAGTATAGTGGGATGAAATGGTCATGAAATGCCTCCCAAAACTATGAACAAACTTATAACCATGAAGGAGCACCATGGACTGATGTTTAGCACTTGCCATCAGACTTTACTCTAGCTGCTGACCTGCAGCACCCCCTGAGCAAAGCTCAAGGTGGATACCAGGAGTGAGCTGCTCTGTTCTTTGGGAAAACTGGAAGAATAGGTCCTGAGATAGTTAGATATTTTAGGAGAAGATTTTATTATTATTATTATTTTGCTTTTTAGGGCCACTTCTGTGGCATGTGGAGATTCCCAGGCTAGGGGTTGAATCAGAGTTGTAGCTGCTGGCCTACAGCACAACCACAGCAATGTAGGATCTGAGCTGCATCTGGCAATGCTGGATCATTAACCCACTGAACAAGGCCAGGGATCAAACCTGCATCCTCATGGATGCTGGTCAGATTTGTTAACCACTAAACCATGACAGGAACTCCTAGGAGAAGATTTTATGAGCCCAATTCTTGCATCTATACAATTACAATGTTTGTGTGTGGAGGGGGGAGGAGGGGTTGGTCCCATACCACCAAGCAATACTCTGACCCCTGCTCTTTGTCCCACAATTCAACTCAAATCTAACACTGATGCCAGAAAGATGTTACCAGAATCTGGGTTCTTGTTCATGGAACCTAAGAATGAACTTCAAGAACACAAAGGCAGCAAAGTCTTTATTACAGGAAAGCACACAGCTCCCAGCTCAGATATGGGGAGGGGAAAGGAGAGTCCCCCTCTCTATTGTTCTATAAAGGCTTTATCTTTTAAAGATGGGAGTACCAACATGGAGTCTAGATATAAGTCCTTTTACCCACTGGCCTCACCCAGTTTATCTCTATCAGTCCTTGTCCTTGTCCCATGAGTCTTATAGTTCCTTTGTTCTTTTCCCTAGACTGGGAGTCACCATTTCTTTCATTCCTTTTCTATCAGTGGACAAGTGGGCTAGAGATTAATATCCACCAGATATAAAACAGATACACTCCCTATGGTAAACAAGGCCTGTGGGGATGCTACTCCCTAGAAATTTGAAGTCACAGACATTAATCATTGACCATATCAAAATATATATCAAAGCCCATGATCCTACACTAACTAACTGAATTACTATTCTACCTCAACACTATCTATCTGGAGATGTCCTCAGGTTTCACAGGTTAAGGACTCAGTCTCATAAGACTGCCCTTCCCCACTCCCAACAGACACACACATTCTCTCTCTCTTAAAATCTTCAGATTCCAGTCACAAGCTGCATTTCCCTAATAATCACGGATTGAGCATTTTTTCATGTGCTTGTTGGCCATATGTACATCTTCCTTGGAAAAATGTCTATTCTGGTCTTTTGCCCATTTTTTCCATTGGGTTGTTGGCTTTGTTGCTGTTGAGTTGTATAAGTTGCTTGTATATTCTAGAGGTAAAGCCCTTGTGAGTTGCATCATTTGAAACTATTCTCTCCCATTCTGTAAGTTGTCTTTTTGCTTTCTTTTGGGTTTCCTTTGCTGTGCAAAAGCTTCTCAGTTTGATTAGGTCCCACTGGATTATTTTTGCTTTTATTTCTGTTGCTTTGGGAGACTGACATGAGAAAATATTCATGAGGTTGGGGTCCGAGAATATGTTGCCTATGTTCTCTTCCAAGAGTTTGATGGTGTCTTGCCTTATATTTAAGTCTTTCAGCCATTTTGAGTTTATTTTTGTGCATGGTATGAGGTTATGTTCTAATTTCACTGATTTGCATGCAGCTGTCCAGGTTTCTCAGCAATGCTTGCTGAATAGACTTTCTTTTTCCCATTTCATGTTCTTGCCTCCTTTGTCAAAGATTAATGGACCATAGGTGTCAGGGTTTATTTCATTCTCTATTCTGTTCCATTGGTCTGTGTGTCTGTTTTGGTACCAGTACCACACTTTCTTGATGACTGTGGCTTTGTAATAGTGCCTGAACTCTGGGAGAGCTATGGCTCCTGCTTGGTTTTTGTTCCACAGAATTGCTTTGGCACTTCTGGGCCTTTTGTGGTTCCATACAAATTTTTGGATTGTTTGTTCTAGTTCTGTGAAAAATGTCATGGGAAATTTGAAAGGGATTGCATTGAATCTGTAGATTGCTTTGGGTAGTATGGCCATTCTTACAATATTAATGTTTCCAATCCAGGAGCATGGAGTAACTTTCCATTTATCTACATCTTCTTTAATTTCTTTGATTAAAGTTTTAAAGTTCTCAGCATATAGGCCCTTTACCTCCTTGGTGTATTCCCAGGTATTTGTTTTTTTGGGGTGTGACTTTAAAAGGTATTGTATTTTTTTTTTTTTTTAATTTTCCCACTGTACAGCAAGGGGATCAAGTTATCCTTACATATATACATTACAATTACATTTTTTCCCCCACCCTTTGTTCTGTTGCAACATGAGTATCTACACATAGTTCTCAATGCTACTCAGCAGGATCTCCTTGTAAATCTATTCTAAATTGTGTCTGATAACCCCAAGCTCCCAATCCCTCCCACTCCCTCCCCCTCCCATCAGGCAGCCACAAGTTTTTCCCCAAGTCCATGATTTTCTTTTCTGAGGAGATGTTCATTTGTGCTGGATATTAGATTCCAGTTATAAGTGATATCATATGGTATTTGTCTTTGTCTTTCTGGCTTATTTCACTCAGTATGAGAGTCTCTAGTTCCATCCATGTTGCTATAAATGGCATTATGTCATTTTTTATGGCTGAGTAGTATTCCATTGTGTATATATACCACTTCTTCCTAATCCAATCCTCTGTTGATGGACATTTGGGTTGTTTCCATGTCCTGGCTATTGTGAATAGCGCTGCAATGAACATGAGGGTGCATGTGTCTCTTTCAAGTAGAGTTTTGTCCGGACAGATGCCCAAGAGTGGGATTGTGGGGTCATATGGAAGTTCTATGGATAGATTTCTAAGGTATCTCCAAACTCTTCTCCATAGTGGCTGTACCAGTTTACATTCCCACCAGCAGTGCAGGAGGGTTCCCTTTTCTCCACAGCCCCTCCAGCACTTGCTATTTGTGGATTTATTAATGCTGGCCATTCTGACTGGTGTGAGGTGGTATCTCATGGTAGTTTTGATTTGCATTTCTCTTATAATCAGCGATGTTGAGCATTTTCTCATGTGTTTGCTGGCCATCTGTATATCTTTGGAGAAATGTCTATTCAGGTCTTTTGCCCATTTTTCCATTGCTTGATTGGCTTTTTTGCTGTTGGGTTGTATAAGTTGCTTGTATATTCTAGAGATTAAGCCCTTGTCGGTTGCATCATTTGAAACTATTTTCTCCCATTCTGAAAGTTGTCTTTTTGGTTTCTTTTGGGTTTCCTTTGCTGTGCAAAAGCTTTTCAGTTTGATGAGGTCCCATGGGTTTATTTTTGCTCTAATTTCTATTGCTTTGGGAGAGTGACCTGAGAAAATACTCATGATGTTGATGTCAGAGAGTGTTTTGCCTATGTTTTCTTCTAGGAGTTTGATGGTGTCCTGTCGTATATTTAAGTCTTTCAGCCATTTTGAGTTTATTTATGTGCATGGTGTGAGGGTGTGTCCTAGTTTCATTGCTTTGGATGCAGCTGTCCAGGTTTCCCAGCAATGCTTGCTGAATAGACTTTCTTTTTCCCATTTCATGTTCTTGCCTCCCTTGTCAAAGATTAATTGACCGTAGGTGTCAGGGTTTATTTCTGGGTTCTCTATTCTGTTCCATTGGTCTGTCTGTCTGTTTTAATACCAGTACCACACTGTTTTGATGACTGTGGCTTTGTAGTATTTCTTGAAGTCTGGGAAAGTTATGCTTTCTGCTTGTTTTTTGTTTCTCATGATTGCTTTGGCAATTCTGTTTTTTTTGTGGTTCCATATAAATGTTTGGATTGTTTGTTCTAGTTCTGTGAAAAATGTCATGGGTAATTTGATAGGGATTGCATTGAATCTGTAGATTGCTTTGGGTAGTATGGCCATTCTTAAAATATTGATTTTCCCAATCCAGGAACATGGACTAGCTTTCCATTTCTTTACATCTTCTTTGTTTTCTTTGATTAAAGTTTTATAGTTCTCGGCATATAGGTCCTTTACCTCCTTGGTCAGGTGTATTCCGAGGTATTTGATTTTGTGAGGTGCAATTTTAAAAGTTATTTTATTTTTGTATTCCTTTTCTAATATTTCATTGTTAGTATACAGAAATGCAACTGATTTCTGAATGTTGATCTTATATCCTGCTACCTCTGGATTTGCTGATCAGTTCATGTAGTTTTTGGGTTGAGTCCTTAGGGTTTCTATGTACTTCTATGTAGGGTTTTCATGTCATCTGCATACAGTGACAGTTTGATCTCTTCTCTTCCCATTTGGGTGCCTTTAATTTCTTTTGTTGGTCTGATTGCTGTGGCTAGGACTTCCAAAACTAGGTTGAAGAGCAGTGGTGAGAGTTGGCATCACTGTCTTGTTCCAGATTTTAGTGGGAAGGCTTTCAGGTTTTCTCTATTGAGTATTATTGTATTTGCTGTGGGTTTGTCATAAATGGCTTTGATTATATTAAGGAATGTTCCCTCTATACCCACTTTGGTGAGAGTTTTGATCAAGAATGGATATTGGGCTTTGTCAAATGCTTTTTCTGCATCTATTGAGATGATCATGTGGTTTTTGACTTTTCTTTTGTTAATGTGGTGAATGACGTTAATTGATTTGCATATGTTGAACCATTTTCGTCAACCTAGGATGAATCCCACGTGGTCATGGTGTATGATCTTTTTGATATGTTTTTGGATATGTTGTTGAGAATTTTTGGGTCTACATTCATCAAAGATATTGTTTGATAGTTTTCTCTTTTGGTGATATCTTTGTCTGATTTTGGAATTAGGGTGAAGGTAGCATCATAGAATGTCTGGGAGTGTTCCTTCTTCTTCAAACTTTTTAAAAAATTTAAGGAGAATGGGCACCAGTTCCTCTTTGTATGTTTGGTAGAATTCACTTGTGAAGCCATCTGGTCCTTGACTTTTATTTGTAGGGAGTGTTTTCATGACATATTCAATTTCATTTCTAGTGATCAGTCTGTTCAGTTGGTTTATTTCTTCTTGACTCAGTTTTAGCAGGCTCTAGGGCTCTAGAAAGTTGTCCATTTCTTCCAGATTGTCAAATTTGTTGGCATGTAATTGTTCATAGTATTCTTGCATTTTTTTTTTTTTTTTTTGTATTTCTGCAGTATATATTGTGATTTTTCATTTCTTATTTTGCTTATTTGGGTACTTTCTCTCCTCTTCTTAATGAGTCTTGCCAGAGGCATGTCGATTTTGTTTACCTTTTCAAAGAACCAGATCTTGGTTATATTCATTTTTGTCTATTTTTTTTAAATCTCTATTTTATTGATTTCCTCTTTGATCTTTATGATTTTCTTCCTTCTGCTGACTTTAGGTTTTGTTTTTTCTTCTTTTTCTAATTCATTTAGGTGGTGGTTTAAGTTGTCAATTTGAGATCTTTCTGCTCTTTTGAGGAAGGCCTGTATTGCTCTGAACTTCCCTCTGAGCATTACTTTTGCAGCATCCCATAGATTTTGGGAGGTTGTGTCTTCATTATCATTTGTCTCCACGTATTTTTAATGTCCTTCTTGATTTCCTCATTGACCCATTGGTTTTTTAGTAGCATGTTGTTTAGTCTCCATGTAGTAGGTTTTTTCTCATTTCTTTCCCTGTGGTTGATTTCTAGTTTCATGCCATTGTGGTTAGAGAAGGTACTTGAAATAAATTCTATACTCTTAAATTTGTTGAGGTTAGCTTTGTGCCCCAATATGTGGTCAGTTCTTGAAAATGTTCCATGCTCACTTGAGAAGACTGTGTATTCTGATTTTTTTGGATGTAATGTCTTGAAGATGTCAGTTAAGTCTAACTCTTCTGTTGTGTCCTTTAGGATCTCTGTTGCTTTATTGATTTTCTGTCTAGAGGATGTGTCCATTGATGTGAGTGTTGTGTTAAAGTCTCCTACTCTGATTGTATTCCCATCAATTTCTCTTTTTATGTCTGTTAGTATTTGTTTTATGTATCTGGGTGCTCCTATATTTGGGGCATACATGTTGATGATTGTAATATCCTCTTCTTGAATGGATCCTTTAACCATTAAATAGTGTCCTTCTTTGTCTATCTTTATGGCCTTCATTTTAAAGGCTATATTGTCTGATATAAGTATTGCAACTCCTGCTTTCCTGTCTTGTCCATTGGCATGAAATACCTTTTCCCATCCCCTCACTTTCAACCTATATGTGTTCTTTGTCCTAAGATGAGTTTCTTGTAGACAGGAGATTGAAGGTTTTTGCTTTTTTGATTGGAGCATTCAGTCCAATGACATTTAAGGTGATTATTGACAGATTTTTTTTATTGTCATTTTAATCCTTGTTTTTCAGTTGACTCTCTGTTTCTCTTCTTTTTTTTGGTGGATGGTTTCTATTTATTTCATACTTGAGTACTTTTCTTTTCAGTTTTTGTGAATGTAATATTTGGCTTTGATTTGTGGTTGCCCTGTTTTTGAAATATGCTAACCCCTTCCTATAATTGTGTGTTTTAGCCTGATAGTCCTATGGCTTCAAACACTTCATTACCATAATAAAATTAAAAAAAAAAGAAAAAAAAGAATCTATTTATTTCCTTATACCCCTTGCCCACATTTTGTGATTTTGATGTCTTTTTTATATTTTTTTATTTTAAAGATCTTCATGATTAGATCTGCATACTAGCTTATTTATGTAACAGCTCTTGCATTGTGGTTTCCTCCTTCCTAGTTCTTCCTTTTTTTTTTCTTTTAATTTAGATAACCCCTTTCATTATTTCTTTTAGAATGGGTTTAGTATTGCTGTAGTGTTTTAGCTTTTGTTTGTTGGAGAAATTCTTTATGTCCCCTTTTATTTTAAATGATGTTCTTGCTGGGTAGAATATTTTAGGTTGCAGAATTTTTCCTTTCAGCACTTTAAATATATCTTGCCACTCCCTTCTGGCCTATAGTGTTCCTGTAGAGAAATCAGCTGATAGCCTTATGTGGGTTCCCTTATAATTAACACTTAGCTTTTCTCTTGCTACTTTTTGAATTCCCTCTTTATCATTAACTTTTGCTATTTTATTATATGTCTTGGTATGGGATTGTTTGGGTTCCACTTGTTTGGGGCCCTCTGTGATTCCTGTATCTTGAACTCAGTATCCTTTAGATTTGGAAAGTTTCCAGCAATAATTTCTTCAAATATATTTTCAATCCTCCCCCCCCTTATGTTTTTTCTTCTCCTTCTGGAATTCCTCTTATGCATAGATTGGCCTGCTTTATATTATCCCATAGGTCTCATATTGTTTTCATGCTTTTTCATTTGGTTTTGTGTCTCCTGTCCTGTTTGGGTGATTTCCATTATTCTATCTTCCAGGTTACTACTTTATTCCTCTGCATTATTTATTCTGGTCTTTATTGCCTTTAGCTCGTTTTGTATCTCTGCAATTGAATTTTCTAGTTTATCTTGGCTCCTCATATTTTCTAGCTCCTTTCTTGGGAGTCTATGTTACTGTTCATATATTCTCTTAGTTTCTTCAGTATTTTCACTATCTCCCTTTTGTACTGCAAGTCTGTCAGACTGCAGTTGTCCATTTCATTTTTGTCTGCCTTAGGTGAATTCTCCTATTCTTTTAACTTGGAATGGTTTCTGAGCTTCTTCATCTTGCTCATGTTTTTCTTTTACATGGTGGAGGTGCACTCCCCATGGCTGGGCAGGGTGTGTGCAGTTGTTTTGTTGTGTAGTGCTTCCTGAGGGTTTCCATGTTGGCTGGCCTTCTTTGAGGAAGCAGGCATTTCCCAAGGGTGGGCTGGGCAAGCCAGGTCACTCACAACAGAGAGTGCTTCCTGTGGATGGGCAGGGCTAGCCCTGTCATTCCATGGCTGAGGGTGCTTCCCAAGGGTGAGCAAGGCTAGCCAAGTCACTCTGAGGCAAAGGAGCATTTCCTGAGGGTGGGTGGGATGGGCAGGTGCACACTGCATTGGAAGTGCACTTCCCACGGCTGGGCAATGCTTGCCCTGGTGCTCCTGGGCCACAGAGATCTTACTGAGGATGGGCAGTGCTTGCTGGCTTTCTCTGTGGGAGTGGAGTGCTTCTCAAGTGTGGGCAGAGCTAGCTGGCTTGCTCCGCAGGAGTGTGGCGCCTCCTGTGTGTAGACAGGCTGGGCCAGGGAAAGCCGCAGTGGTGGTTGCTTCCTATGCGTGGTGGGGATAGTCCACTAGGATGGCAGGCTGCACGTGGACTAGGGGAGGGGGGATGTACTGGGAAGCTCTGCTCTCTGCTAGCTGGTGGGCAAGCATGCACACTGGAGCCCAAGGAGTATTCTATGGGGGCCCACCCCTCCTCCTCACCTCTCCCCAACACTGGCACCTTGTCCCTCCTATGGGTCCAGAACTTCTTCTAGGTTCCCTCTGTTGTGGCTTACCACTCCCCAGCCCTTAGCATTGCTCCCTCTACCCATGATGCACCACTTCCTAGTCCCTTAGGCTGTCTCCACACTGCCAACCCTAGCCTGCCCCCAGGGACTAATCTCTGGAGCCTAGGTCTCAGTGCCCAGCCCCCACCTGAGTGTCTCAGTCTTTGGTGTCTGTGCCAGTGGTTCAGATGATCTGTGTGCCTCTCACTCTGCTTTTCAGATCTCAGACCTGCTGCTGAGCTTTTCTTTCCATCTGGAGATCCCTCCGATTCAGTTGATCTTTCTGTCAGTTAGGTGACTTTCCAGAGTGTGGATTCTCTTTCTCCTTCACAGTTCCCTCTCAGGAATGCCAGTCTGGTCCTGATTCCCCTTCTTTCTCTCTCTCCTCTTTTCTCTTGTTTTACTGAATTATGTCAAGAGATTCTTGCTATTTTGGGAGGCTTAAGTTCTTCTGTCAGCATTCAGTTGCTGTTCTGTGTGAGTTGTTTTATGTGTAGATGTGTTTTTTTCCTTGTGTTTGTGGGAGAGGGTGAGCACATCCCCCTACTCTTCCACCATCTTGCCTCACTCTAGAAAATTTACCTATTTAGGAATATTTCTTAAAAAGAAGATATTGGGGACACATTTGTGCCCAGAATACCCACAAATTCCTGATAAGTTACATATTCTTTGCCTGGAGTGACCTACCTCCAGATAGGCTCATGACAACTTAATTATCAGTAAGTTTTTCCCACTAAATTATTACAAATGTCAGCGTTCTCTTTCTGGTACCCCATCTCCATTCTTCCCATTATTTCTTACCATGGTAAGTGCTACCAGTCTTGCTCTGAATTTGATACAATTGAGGCAGAATATTAACTCAGGTAGTCAGTGTAGGAGCATGGGCTTCAATGCAGTCTTTGATATAGCTATTGAATAACATTTATGGTTTAAGGGCTCCAGACAGTAATATTCCCTTGGGCTTTGTTTACTATAGGAAGAGGACCTTCCCCACAGGGTTTGTTTACTACAGGAAGTGTACCTACCTCCATGTGGGCCTTAATCTCTAGCCCACTCCTTACCTGATAGAAACTGAATGAGAGGAATGGTGACTTAGTCTAAGGGAAGAGAAGAACAAAGAAACCATAACATTTATGGGACATTTCCGCCCCTAAAGCCCCTATTGGACAGATGTAGGTAACTGGGAAAGGCCAGTGGGAGAAAACCACATCTTTCTGGGCCACACATTTGTACCCCCCATCTTTAAGAGATAAAAATCTCTATAGGACAATAAAAAGGGGACTCTTCTCCCCTCTCCCAGAAGCCCTGGGAGCTATTTGCTTTCCTGTAATAAAGACTTTGCTTGCTTGCTGCCTGTGTGTTTGCAAAGTTCATTCTTTAGCTGCCCAAACAAGAACCTGGATTCCAGTAAAATCTTTCTGGCATCACCATCACAGTTTCCTCTGTGCCTTTCTCAGTGTAACAAAACGCTGGAATGGTGACTGTCTAATAAGTTTATTAAAGTGAAAATACATTTTAAGAGGGGGAGAGAGGACTCACATGCGCACAGGTTAAAAAGAGGGCCCGACTCACCCTGCAATTGTCTTTATACTCCACAATGTCACCTGAGTGGATACACAATTTGATATTCTGATACCTTGGGCAAATACCTTATTGGCATGGGGAAAAGTTTATGTGGTGGAGAGGTGAGTAATGGGCAACATTCCTTCTTTAGCAGGGAGTGAGCAGCCCAGGCTGGTCAAAGTGGGAGAAGGGGTATTGCATTAAGACATGGCCAGAGGCTTTGGGGTTTAATCTCCTTAAAGTGGACTTGAAGCTCATAACAAATTTTCCTAATATATTATATTTTAATAAATATATAAATAAATAATTTATTACTGACTTATTTATCCATTCATACCATGTCTGTTTTCTCCTCACTGGATTACATCCCCAGTATTGAAAGAGTGCTTGGCACATAAGAACTGATTAATAAACACTTGTTGATAAATTAATGAAAGTAAAATTCTATTCTATTTGAATATGTTTAATTTTCATAATGATATTTGAAATTACTAAAACTTGAATTTCTGGCTACAGATTCAGGTCATGATTTTTTTTGGTTACTTTTTGAATTTTGTTCATAATGCATTTAAATTATTTAAAATACCACTTACAATATTTACTTTGTTTTTAAAACAAGTGCAAGTAGCCATTTTTAAAATATGTGATTCAAAAGACTTTGATTATTATAGCAGTGATAAAAATATTTGAAATCCTATTCCAAATTAATCTACCTGGACCAATTAGTGAAGAGTTAGGAAAACAGTGTCAGCAGAAATTAAAACATGAACTAGAAAAATTTTGGCTGGAACTTGAAAAATATAGCAAAAAGACACTGAGAATATATGTTGGTCATATTACAGGATCACTTAGAGGTATCACTAGCTTCATACTTTGCTCAGTGACTAAAGTGGCTTTAACACTCCCCTCAGCTTAACTAAATTTAATCTTTTTTTTTCCTTACTCTTATGTTCCTGACCTTCCTTTTCTTAGAGCACTTACTTTAGAAAACTGACAATTGTAAATTCTTTCTCTACCTCTTTGAGATGTAAATCTTCTACAATTCAGGAATGTCATTCTCAAGGACCTAGGAGATCCCTTTGAAATGTAATCATCTACAAAAATAGCAACTAAATCCCTGTGGGAGGGTAAGACCTAACTTCTCTAAGAGTCAATTAGAACAAATACTGATGGCCTCATCACATTTGACCAAACTGCCTGGTGCTTTTCCACTACCTAGCCCAGGGTGGAATGCCTGGTTTTTCAAAATGTTAACATTCCAAGTTTACATTGTGTCTAAGAGCATCTGTGCTTTATCTCAACTTGTTTATATTGTGCATCCATTAGCAAGATGTGTCTTAAGGTAACTGCTTCTTCACATAAGTCAGCTTTCAAAAAGTATCATAGAAATGGTCTAGTTTCAATAGTGAAAGAAACCTGTACTTTAATCCCCTCTCATCTTTTGTATCCATTCCTTTGATAAACTTCAATAGAGAAAAAACATAATTTAATTAACTGTTTGATTACTCTGGAGTACAGATCACTTAGAAGTAGAATGAAGGCTTGAGTTTTATATTTCTGTTCAGTACTTTTTAAAAAAAGGAGTTATCTTGGATTACTCAAAGGTGACTTATAGTACCCTCTCAATTATGAACTTTTGTCACTTAAGCATTTTTTTAATGAAAGAATCTGTCAAATTTTCTAATTATTTCTATATGTTGAGACAAGCATAAAGCTTTCTCCTCTAATATAGACAGATATATTTATATTGTCTGTTGTGCACTTACCACTTAAAAAAAGTATGTCTGTTCCACTTGCACTTTATCATTTGTTAAAAATAGTTATTTTTTTACTATGACTCTAGTTATCTCTATATCTCTTAGTAAAAAGTCCATCTTTTCTCCTCTGACATTAGTCATTTTTGGAAGGAACTTTATAAATACCTATGCTAGCTTCATAAAAATACCTGATGGCGTTTTTATTGACGCTGCACGCAATTTATAAATTAACCTAGGAAGAACTGACATACTTAAGACATTGAGTTTTGATGCAAGGTCATGTTGTGTCTCTTAAATTATTCAGTCTAACCTTAGCATTTTATAGTTTTGCCATACGTATTTTGGAGATTTCCTGTCAGATTTACAACTCAGCATATTCCTCATGCTTAATGTGTCCTCATTTGCTCTAATACATTGTTTTATCTTCTATTATATCTAAATGTTTGACTTTTTAAAATTTGTATACAAATGTCTATTGATTTTTGTTTGTTAAATCTGTTATTTTACTAAACTAACTAGCTATTGTAATAATTTTGCTATTACTTCCTTGTATTTTTACCAGATAGATATTACTACAAATTGAAAATAGTGTTTTAATTGTTCTGCTTTTCAATTGTTCATGCATTTAATTGCTTTCTCCTCAATTGCATTAATTTAAATATCTAATAATATTTAAGTATTTAAAGTATTTAAGAAACAGTAATGTTTTCTTATTCCTGACTATTTAAAATTATATTTATAGTATATATTACCTATGATTTTACATACTTAGAGATTAAATATACTGTTATATATTATAGATACAGAATGTATATAGACTGTTTTAAATGAAATATGAATCTTAGTTTATCAAATAATTTTTCTATATCTTTGATAAGATTAAGTGATTTCTTCTTAAATCTAAAAATATCAATATTTTAAATAGTTTCTTAATATTGAATCCCATGTGTATTTTTAGAAAAATTCTTTCTAGTTTATAACATGTTGTTTTTAATATCATGTTAGATTTTCTTTGCTAATATTGCATTTAGTATTTTTGCACTGAATTTATAAGTAAGCATTATGTATTATTACCTGTTTTAGTGGACTCACTTTTTGGCCTTTGCTCCTATTTGTTATGTTTGTTTTGTACTATATAGATAGTATTTCACCCTCTTCTGACATTCCAAGTTTCTGATGATTAATCTACAAATGTTTTATTCCCTGTTCCTCATATGCAATATTTTATTTTCCTCTGGCTACTTTCAAGATTTTTTCCATATGTTTGGTTTTTAGCAGTTTTAATAAAAAATATATTTAAGTATGGTCTTTGATTTTATTCTATTTGTGGTTTGCTGAGCTTCTTAACTGTGTAAATTTTTGTTCATTAAATTTTGGAGGATTTTTTTGTTAGTTATCTCTTTAAACATTTTTGAAGATTCCTATTATTTTTCTTCTTTTCCTCTGAGCCTTTAATAGTCTGTATGTTAATTTTTTTAATATATTTTCCATAGATTCCTGGGTTTTTTTTTTAACATTCTTTCTCTGTCTTTCTGAATAAATAATTTCTATTAATCTATCCTCAAACTCATTTCTTAATGTTCACTAATTCTTTTGTCTTCTCCAAATTTATGTACAAGGCATTTTATTTCAGACTGTTTAAAATATTATAATTTCATTAGATTTTTTGTATTAAAAAATCTCTCAGAACTTTATCTTTCCATTCATTCTAAATGTTTTCCCCTTACCTCATTGAACGGTTATAATAATTGCTTTAAAATCTGTTTGGTAATGCCAAAATCTGGGTTAGATTTGGGTAAGGTGCCATTATTGTTTTATCCATGGAGATTGGCTAAATGTTACAGGTTGTTTATTGTGTTTGGATCTTATTCAGACTCTAGCTCCTATTAGAATCCTTTGAATAATGTTGTTTTATTTGCTTTTATTATTTTAATAGGCAATCAACCCAGATAAGTTCAGTCTAATGTTTTACCTTCTTTAGACTGTGGCTTAAATATCCTTTCAATTTCAAAGCCTTGCTGCTCCACTGACTTGGATCTGCCATTTTCATACTCATTCAGTAATTCAAAACTTGGGCATTGATTCAAATATCAGTTCAGTTCCCAAGCCTTTATGCAGCTGATTTGGGATTGCTCATGCAATCATGAGGGGATTAATACACAAATTGGTGTTTCCCCTTCTCTGGATATAGCCCTTGTGAATACTTCTGTATGTTTTCCAAATGCCAAAGTCTTTATTAATGTGATGAAAACATAGGATGTTTATGTTATATGTCTGATCAGATGAAAGCATAATGAACTTGATACATCTACCATAGTAATATCAATTTCTGATATACATAAATTAGAAAATAATGCTGTCTCATACATTGCTATGGATCTCAAAATAGAAGCAATTTAATTCAGTTATTTTCTACTATAAAATGCTTTATTAGATATTTTTGATAGATTTCTCATTTATATTCTTTAATGTCTTTATCATTTAACTTCCATATTATCAATACTGAACACTTGGATATCTGAATTAATGTACATCATATTTTAGTCTAAATCTACTTTGAAATACATTGGCTTATAAAAAGCAATAAAACAAATATTTTCTTGAATAACAAGCAAAAATATTTATTATAAAATATACCTACTTTTAAGTCTTTTTTGAGATTTTCTCACATATATATGAAAAATTAAATATCCCTAAAAAATATAAGATAATGTTGAATCATAACATGCCTCTCTATAAAATAAATTATCAAAATGATATAGACATGAAAAATCATACATCAAAATGAACACCTTTTATATATAAATGTGTATAAATATATGTAGATTAACTTGCAATAGACATATAAAATCACACATACATTGAGGATACAAGTATATATGTATATGTGATGTGTACTTTTAAGGAGAAGGCACAAAAAAATAGAGAACTGTCAGTAGGGAAGCAAAGAACTTCCTTTTCTTTATTACTGCAGGAATAGTTTGAATTAAGAAAAAAAGAGAAATGAGCAGCAGTGCAGCTTATTTACCACTAACAGGTAATCAAGGGAGAAAACGTCTCTTTGATTATTATTATTACTATTATTATTATTATTACTATTATTATTATTATTACTATTACCCTATGATCCAGTAGTTCCCCTCCTGGGTGCACATCCAAAAAAACAAAAACACCCAGGCTTCATACCAGCATTACTTAGAAGAGCCAAGGTATGGAAATGCACTGTGTCCATGTATGGATGAATGGATACAGAAGATGTGGCATAAACACACACACACACACACACACACACACACACACACACACACACACACACAATGGGATAATATTCAGCCATTTAAAAAAAGAAATTTTACCATTTGCAACAACATGGATGTACCTGAGAGGGTATTAGTTTTAAGTGAAATCGAGAAGGAAAATATCTCATCTTGAAGGAGGGTTTGTCTCAGTGCTTCAAGCAGATATTGTGGAAATGAGTCATTTTCCACATATTTGGTTGTTTGTTGGTAGTATCTATAGTCATTGGCACCATATTATTCTACATGAGGAAACACAGTTACCACAGAGCATCAAAAACAAAACCTATGTGAATCATGAAAAATATCCCCTTGGAGGTCCTCAAACATTATTCAGAAGTAATTTAAAAGAGGCTCAAGTGTGAGCATAGCCTTTAGAGAGTGAAGTAGATAAATATTTTAGTGCTCTTTTGACATCGTTATTACAGAAAGATGGGTATGGACTAGAGAAACACTATATAATACAAGTTAATGGATTTTTCAAATGGCTGGTAGATGCATAATAATGTGATTTCAAATTATGTTGTCAATGATCTAACTGATTTTACTGGTAAATTATGGTGATTTGTAAATATTTGTATTTTATAAGCATTAATTATGAATAATAAATTAAGGTGGCAGAAACTGATTTTGTTTTACACCAGCTGCTCAGAATATCAAGGGAAGAGAACTATGAGAACAAATCAGATTTCCCAAAAGTATACAAATAATGAATCTTTTTGTTAAGAATGTCAAGTTTAATTTAACATTGCTGTCGCAGTGTACTACTTTTCAACGTTTATTTATTTGGGGCCTGGTGCCAGCTACCTGGATCTACTCCAGTGCCTACTGAGCTGAAATCTGGCTTGCCTAAGGAATGATTCCAATGTATTCAAATTTGACACACAACATAAACATCCTCCTGAATAGAATTAAACTGTTAAGAGCTATTTGAATGATAAACTTTGGTTCAATTTCTAAGAAGTAATTATGTGCTTTATTTGGGGCTATTGTAAGATTTCAAGTTTCTCTTTTGTCTGCACTGAAATTCCTTGCTCTCCATTGAATATCATCTTTATTCACTCTATAGAAATGACAAACAATGCTTCCAACGTCTGGACCTGTACTACCCGATAAAATACCCAGCACCATCACAAGTTGATTTATTTCCTCTGTGTATATTTGACACTGCTTTCCCCCATCAATTAAAGAGAAAAAACTTTCTGTAGTCATTACAAGTAAATATCATGAACGTTAACTACTAAACTGAATTAGATCCTCATACTCCCTGGGAAAAATTATAGATTTTGCATATGATCACAACATAAATACAAATAAATAATGTAATCAATAACTCCAAATTATTAACACAGAAATTCTGCAACAAGCATAGAATGAGTTTTACAAATTGACATACATTGCAAGTAATGACTTCATAGTATGTTAGTCTATGCAGAATTCTATGCTTGTTATGCTGCAACAAGCATAGAATTCTGCAACAAGCATAGAGTGAGCCTTACAAATTAAGACATACATTGCAAGTAATGAATTCATAGTGTATTATTGTAGATAATGGAAAACCACTCATGTACAATATCTCCTTCATTTTATTGAAGTTTTATCTAAAATGAAATTATTTTATTAAAATTTCATAAAGCTATTTCTTAGTTCAGTTCAAATAGACCAGAGACTACAAAATAACTAGATGCTAAAGGACATAAAATCTGTACATAAAAATGTAATAAACAGTAAAATCATTAAAGATAAACTATTGAAAATATAGTTGTACCTCCTTTACTCTTTGCTCCAGACAGATTGACATCAAAACAATTGCTATTGTCAACAAGTATGTATAGAAAAAGAGGTATATTCATGTTGATTTATACTTTCTAGCATATTCTAACAAAAATATTGAATCAACTACTTTAAACCACAGTATTATGAGGAAATAATAGTTTAGTATTTAGCCTAGCAAAATTCTGTTACCATAAACACTTATACATTTGTGCCCTGGATTCTGAAATAACTTTATTTCTTGCTGTGATACAGAGAAAAAGTGGTTGATGATATCGGGTTTCGGGCTCACATTTTATATTGATTTGTCAGAATAAGAAGCAGTAACTACAGGCCTGAGAGACCATGCTACTCTGCCCTTCTGGCTTCAAATAAGCCGAAGATGAGAAGAAAATAGTAATATGAAAAAGCAAAAGACTCAGGGATTATTATTCAGAATATTTACTAGCTCTTCTCTAGTCTAAAATACATGGCTTTCTTTGGAATATTTAAGAAGAAATAAAGAATATGTAAATTAATTTGAATTTATTGAATGTATTTTTCAACATTAGATCTTCTGATACTAATAATGAAAGTCTACAGCAAACAAAACCTTTCTCCCTGCTATGCCTCATGCCCTGAGAAATGTAATTTCCTGCATAAATAATCTTAATCCAGTGAAGATTTAATTTGGTCTTTTTACTGTATAAATGTAATTCACTTATTCAATAACATGTTGCTGGGTTTAAACAGCAAGGGATATATCAAAGATGTATTAAAATGTCTTAAATAAGTCTATTTTCTTGAAGCTGCCTTATGAAACATTTTTCAAGTCATAAAGCTAATCTATATACTCCCATACCTGCATAAAATATAAGGATAATGGATTTTTCAATGGTTATTTCATTACCCTAATGACTTCGATAAATCAATAACGTGCCGCCAAGTATTTGCTTTTCTCTAAGAAATATTTTAAACACGTTGTAAAAATAATTTCTCTTAATTTGTAGAAAACTATTATGTTTCATATATTATTGAAAATAAAGTTTATCTGTGGAGTCAATGACAGTGATCATCAATGAGGATTTTTAAATAACAACAGAAATCATGGAAAGGAAATACTTACTCATAAAATTACTGAGAAAATATTTCTGATGTGATTGACCTTAGTTTCCAGAGCAATATTTCCTGGTCTTCAATGAAAGAACATGAAAAGGGAAGAAAAATGGAAATCTCATTATTTACTACACATTGGCACACCTATCTGCTGAGATATAAAATGACCAGGCATAGAGGTTGTCATCTAAGTGATACATTCATAGATATTAAAACAGAATTATACTCTGTTGAAAATCCTGTACTACAAAACATATAACCTGAGGATTCTATAAATGAACAATATTGGGTATGTTGTAAATTATTACCATTTGTACAATATCTCTACATTGAAAGAGTTAATAAGACCCTTACTTTGGAGTTCTGGTGAATTCTCTGTTTGTCTTTTTTTTTTTGTTTTTTTTTTGTCTTTTTGCCTTTTCTAGGGTCGTTCCTGCGGCACATGGAGATTCCTAGGCTAGGGGTCTAATCGGAGCTGTGGCCACTGGCCTACACCAGAGCCACAGCAAGGAGGGATCCGAGCTGCGTCTGCAACCTATGCCACAGCTCATAGCAATGCCAAATCCTTAACCCACTGAGCAAGGCCAGGGATTGAACATGCAACCTGATGGTTCCTAGTCGGATTCGTTAGCCACTGCGCACGATGGGAATTCCTGAATTCTGTTTTTAAAGCCAGTCAGTGCTAATAAGTTTTTTTTGCAGATATATAAAAATAAAGCTGTTAATCTTTAACCTCTGTTAATGAACATATTTCCACAAATACAAAAATCAAAGTAATTAGCAGAATTTGCTGTAGATACACTTAATAGCACAATAAATTGCCATAAGTATGCTTTACACCAGAAATTTAACTTGAACACCTGTATTTAACTCAGTTCATTTTCAGAATATTAAGTGCTGCTTATCTTGGGGTTGAGGGGGAGGGAAGCAAGGCAAAGTAGAACAAAACAAACACACAAAAACACTTCTCCTTGATGACTGGATTATTATTTGTTACAGAAGCAGACTAGAAATAAAGAACAGTAAATCTTAGCCAAGGCTCCAGACCAGAGGCAATATCATATAGAGTTCTTATTCTGAGTGAAAGATTTAAGCACCCCATTTCCAACTCCTGCTTATTTTCCTCACCAAGCCCAGATCATGTCAAACTTTATATAATCACCTCCTCAAAGGGCTAGATAATTAAACATAATTATTCTCTCAGTTTAGATCTTGATGTCAGCCTGCGTGAGCTCAGAACAATGTGTGTGCCACTCTGATGCCACATATCAGCTGGGATGGTCACTGGGGATTTGCCTGATATCAGACTTAAGTTCCTTAAGGTGGTGGACTCTCTAGAGTCTAAGAACTCAGTCCATGGTCTTTCCACAGAATTTTTTTTTTTTTTTTGTCTTTTTTTTGGCCATTACTTGGGCCGCTTCTGTGGCATGTGGAGGTTCCCAGACTAGGGGTTGAATTGGAGCTGTAGCCACCAGCCTACACCAGAGCCACAGCAACGCGGGATCCAAGCCATGTCTGAAAACTATACCACAGCTCACGACAACGCCAGATCCTTAACCCACTGAGCAAGTCCAGGGACCGAACCCGCAACCTCAAGGTTCCTAGTCAGATTTGTTAACCACTGCGCCACGATGGGAACTCCAAAATTGATTTTTTTTTAAACCGAAAGCTTTTTGAGAGCATATAAGAAAGTCAAGATGATCTCACTAGAGATCATTTTATATTTTACTATTATGAACTAGTTTTATGAGATGCCTTCTAAAACAAACAATATTTTTTGTTGGTATATATATTCTACAGCATGTCTTTTTGAATAACTACAAAATATTTGGGATACCAAGTATTCCGATAACGTCAACAATTAAGAAATGTGATTATTTTGTTCAGCCCTGCATTTCCCAAGCTCATTAACTCTGAACAATTTGTTTTGTATAATTTCTACTAACAACTTAGAGCCCTCACAATTTTGTGAAACATACCTTGAAAAATGTTAAAATATTACAATCAAATGAAAATTTTTGTTAACACATGTCAACTTTAAATTTACAGGAGCAGTTCACGAAGTTCAGTATCTTAAAAAGAGTTATCTTGTAGTGAGATAATGGAGCAACTTAGAAGGAAAACAAGTCATCCAATTATTATTTATGTAAAGTTCAAACAAAATAAGGACAATATTTTTCAGAATAAAAAATATTATTATGTATTGAGTTATAATACAATTATTTAAAATAGATTTACAAGAAGGCACATCATCGGGTATCAGAATAGTGAGATAAAAGACAAATTCTGCAAACTTCTGGTAAGAAAAAATGATCACAAAAGTAGTATCATGTAAAGAATAAAAATCAGAGTGTTAGAATTACTAAGAATATTGGAAGCTCTGAGATATTGGAACATTGCTCACAAAACCATGAAGGAAAGAAATTTCCCCCATAAAACTTTACACCTGGCCTTACTATTGACTCAATGTGAGAGCAAAAATAAATCCACTTTCACGCATTAAAAAGTTTGAAATTTACTGTTACACTCTCTCTGAGCTTTCTCTGTTTACCATAACGAATCCATAGACTGGCTGACTTAAACAAAAGATATGATTTCTCACTTCTGGAAGATCTCACAGAACATGAAGTCAAGATCAATGTGTGAGCAGGGTCAGTGTCTGGTCAGTTCTCTCTCCTTGGGTTGCAAATGGCCTTCTTGCCTTCTCACTCACATGGCCTTTTCTCTGTGCTCTCCTGAAGGTAGAGGTCTCCTTGCCACCTTTTATAAGGTCATTAATCCTACCAGGAGGACCCCACCTTCATAATCTAATTTAACTGTAATTATCTCCTAAAAGTCCCATCTCCAAGTGGGGTTTGGGATATCATATTGGGGGTTTGGGCTTCAACATACAAATTTTAGGGAGGACATAAGCATTTGATCCATAACAGGCCCCTAGCTTTATTTTCATTAGATCATCAGAAAGTGCACTGAAACAAATGAGGACTATCTTTTTTGTATATCCATTATCTTCAGTTGCCACTAGATAATTGATCATATTTGATCTTCCACTATATCCTGAAGATAATGTGTTTATGTCTGAAAGTTATTTGAAAGTGTATTGAATAATAATTGGCTTTATCGTATTTTGGAAGTTCTTGTCAGGTTCCACATTATAACATTTTTTCAGTAATTAATTTTTATTCTGTATGTATACATTTCATTTCTAGGGTGTATTTGGTGCCATACATAGTGATTTAGGGCTAAATGTTCTTACAGTTTAAAAATTCATCAGTAAGATGGAAGATATGATGTTTACTTCCTTTGCTATTTTCCAAATGCATTCCCATTAAAGAGAAAAGATAATCATTTTAATTAATGGAAAAATGTACCTTTCATTTTTTAAATTAAATGAATATCAGACTATGGGATGAGACCCTTAAACTGAGTAGATGAAAATAGAATTATAATTCCTTCTAAATCTCTTATTTAAATATTTTAATCCTCTTTCATCTTTCATCCTGTTCTCCAAATTCTGCTATTTTAGTGACATGTTATGTGGGCATGTGAATACAAATGCCTTGTGTATTGGGGAGTTAACAATGCAAAGAAACAGTGCACAAGAGGAGTAGAGAGGTGCAAGAAGCTGACCAAGAAAGACCTTTTACTGTAAGGGTTTAAGGCTGAATACATTTCTCTTGAGTCTGATCATAGTGTGGACAATTCATTATAATCAATATGCTCTTTCCTTAGACACATCCTAAATATGGTATGAAGTTTATGTCTGTCAATGGAAGACATAGCATATTCTTTTCTATTCTGTTCTCTGCTCAAACAATACAGAAAGATATTTATATTTAAATCAATATGGTTACTTGCTCTAAATAAGGTGATTTGTTAAGCATATGAGATCATTATCTAGCTAACCACTCACTATGTCATAGCATCAAGTTTTTAAAATTTCATAAGCCACAGTTTCCTAACCTGTACAAAGGGAAAGCACTAGAAGTTATCAAGTAGAGATGGATACAGAGCAATTCAGCACAGTATATGACAAATGTTAAGTGTTCAAAAATTGATTTATTTAAAAATAATATGTACAATAACCAAAACATTGTTTATGTAATAAGGCCCATTCAATAGATAGCTAAAAATTATAAAATAATTTAATTAGAAAATGTGTAATTTTGATATTTCCAACTATGTATTTACCATGGAAATAGCAGTCATATTTAGCTTTCTAGTTTTGTTTTTAAAGCAAACACAGAAGTAACTTACTTTTCTTAATGGAATAAAATATCTTACATTTTTTAATGCTGTTTTGTGTTATCATGGGTTTTTTTTTATTAGCAATATTAAATACAAAGTCTTTCTATTGGTGTTCTGGAAGGATAATAAGTTTAAGCAGAAAATATTTTAAAACCTTTAGGCAACATTACAACTGATTTTTAAAACATTTTATAAGTACAACTAGACAGACCATGGATTATTTTGTGTATTTCCAAGCAATAAATGTAGATTGGGGATGTAAAAACTCCTTCTTGGCACTGAAATGCTACTAGAGTCAACTGTCCAAATACTAAAGAAAATGGAGATATGCTCCTGATCTTGTCCTGCTGCTAGAACACTGGAATGCTTGCAGAATTCCCTAATCAAACTTATTTTATCTTTAACCGTAATAGAGACTAGTACCTTGAGTTACTTTGAACTACTTTCATGTCACTAAAAACTTGAAAAGATTTGTGGATAGGGATATTATTGAAATTGAGCCTTAATTGGAACTTAATCTCCATAATTATACATAATTGCCTGTGTTTATTACTCCTACAATGAGGACACATTTTTCTTTAGCTCTCAGGAAGTGTGTATTAAAGCATCACAAACAGCATTAGCTAATATGATTGCATACACTTCACTGACTTTATTTGGTTATACAGTATTATTATTCAAAGAGAGACAAAGAACTTATAAGACAATGGTCTCTGATTTTGCTACGTAACTTCAATAAAATCAAAGATACAATTTCAAAAATAGTATTTAAATATATTTCTAAACTGGACAGAATTAGATTAAAACTGTATAAAACATATTTCTTACTACTATAAGTCTCAGGTCTGAAATGATCAGTAATCCAGGTGTTTAGGGAATAGGGATAAAGTCATACTTAATTACATTTTTACTAAATCAAATAAAATTAGTAAGGATATTAATTTCCCTGAAATATCTGGATACAAGCAGAATAAATGATTAATTTTGAAACTGCTGAAAATTTATGATGACAGTGGTGGCTCACCATTGGCATACCAATTTAAAATGATCAGTAGGTGCTTATATACTTTTTCCTGTTTATACTAGGTCAGTCTTTAATTATGATTCTGTGTCTTGTTATCAGTAGCTACAATGTACTAAATGTCTTAGTATGCCTTGGAACTAGGAGTAAATCTAACCATTACAGATAAAAATTTAAGGGAAAGAACGTGAAGAGAAGGAGTTCTTAGATGGTTCAGGGATAGACAACCCAAAGATAAATAATAAAGATAAATGTCAAATGAGCCAAGAAATCATTATCTATCCTTTTGGCATTTTATCAAATAGCCAGGTCAGAGCAGACTTACTTTCTACCTCAATTTTCAAAATATATAGCATGTGTAAATCTGAAATAGATTTTTCTGAAGTGTCATTACTTACAATTTCATATGAATTTGGGTACACATTAAATGTTAATATTTGTTACTTGGTTTCTTTATTTGGTTAGGTATATTTTATTAAGAAAGATTTTAGTTTTATTAATATATATACTTTAAATAGTCCTTATAAAATGGATAATGATTTTTTAGTGTAAAATGCAACTGACTCTTTTTTTCACTGCAGTGTCTGAACTCATTTACTACATAAGTAATTCTTAGCATGGCCTCAATAAATAAAATCTAAGAATCAGTTAAAAAATAACCAATATTCTGATACCATACATTTTCCTATAAGAAGATCTGACCTGATTGTTCTGATGTAGGGGTCTACTTTTCAGGTCATTCTAATATATACCTATGGTTATGAATCATTACAATAGATGATGAGCTTATGATGAGCAGAAACTTATTTGTCCAAATGAGTATCAGAACACAGAGCAGAGATTGTGAGAACAATATATTTCATTGTATGTAGGGACTTTAATTTTCAAGAAAAAGCTTTTTGTAAATAGCTTCATAAGGAATCCAAACAATCTGTGGTAAGTTCCATACTTAAAAACACACTAGTATGACCCCTACTTGATAAAAATTAAAGATGCAATTATTTTTACCAGATGCAATAGAAAAATCACTTTGATTTCTGGTGATATGAGAAGTAGCTAGAATTCAAAGTATGTGAAGTAGTTTTACTTTTCTCATGGACACTGTAGATAATTCACTCCTTTCAGATCCAAAATTTTAAAAATAATCAAGCAATATTCAAAATATAAACATCAATCTTTAAAATCTATTGCATGCTAGACAATATACTAATCACTACTCAAATTGTATTTAATCTTAGTCAAAATCCTAAAAATTAAGCAATTTTAAGATGAAGAAACTTAAGATCTAGATACTTGCTATAATTTTCCTAAGCATGCATATTGGCAAGTGACAGAATTAAAATTGAAAACGGGATCAGTTTGAGCTCTTAATAGTAAAAACAAATTACCTACTGTACTTGCTGATATACGTAGAAGATTTTTCCTAATAGAGGAGAGAGTACTGTTTCTGTATAAGTCTCTGTCAAATTGTGGTACATTTAGAAACATGGTTAGAAGAAATTGTTCTAAGTTCTTTGTCTGAGAGCATTTTTGAGAAGGTTCTTTTCAGTTTACAAGCCAAGAATGCCTTTCTCAAGGACCTGGGGTCATCCCTTTGATGTGTAATTATCCAGGAAGATAGTGCTGGGAATCTGGGAAGCTTTTGTGGGAGGATAGAAGCCTAACTTTGGCAAGTACCTTGATCCAGTTGTAAAACCATCTCTTGTCATAAAGATGTGAGAACACTTACTTCTTTTTTAGGCAAAGCCAAAAAGAAAACAAAGATAGTCTGTTATCTCCCTATCTCAGGTCTTAAAAACTTTCCAGTCCTTTGTCTCAAATCAATAGCCTTAAGTAATGTTTTCCTAGCCTATTTAAACATGTATGGCTAAAATTTTTACTTGGATATTGTTTTCATATTTTCACTTTAATTAACTTAAATATGTATTTATTACCTTGACTAGGAACATACCAGAAACAGCAAAAGATATTTTCAGTATTGCATGCATTACTTTTTGTGGCCTTTCAATACCTGACTTGCATTCTGCTAAATACACTTACACAAGATATCATCACCCAAATTATAATTAGTAATATCAGTAGTCATAATAATAATAGTATTTTAAAAATTGAATTTTATTCTATGAAATTAATTTTTATATTCATCATGCTAGACTAGGAGTTAAAAAGCTAAGATGGTGTTTTAGCTTTGACAGTATTTTTAAACTTCAATATATCCAGTTACCTTAGTAAGTCTTGAGAATTTGGGGGGGTGCATTTATTTCAGACATAGAACCTAATTCCATTTATCAAATGTGTGATTATAAAACTAGAAACATTGGGCATTCCTGTTGTGGCTCAGTGGTAACTGAGGACAGAGGTTTGATCCCTAGCCTCACTCTGTGAGGTAAGGATCCAGCATTGCCATGAGCTGTGGTATAGGTCATAGATGCAGGTTGGATCAGGAGCTGCTGTGGCTATGGCTGACAATTGCAGCTCTGATATGACCCCTAGCCAAGGAACTTCCATATGACATGGGTGTGGCCCTAAACAGACAAAAAAAACCAAAAACAAAACCAGAAATCTTAGAGACAAGAATTAAGAGTAAGTATAGATAAAAACAATCTACAAAATAATATACAGATCCCAAATTTAATCATTTCTACTATTCTTCAATTAGAGCATCCTCACTAGTAGATCTAAGGTTGGAAATTTGTTAATGTTATTAATAGTTTCTCTCTATTACATTTCTTAAATGCATATACCTCAAAATTAACAAAAACTAACATTTATTTTGGTTGGGTTTGCATCACTGTCCTCACACATTTTTGTACACTTTATGATACAAAAGTTGCAAAAAAATAGGAGTGTTTTTCTCTTCATATGCCTAAGATTAAAAAAAAATAATAACTCCAGCTTTAGTCTTTATCCATTCCTAAGTTCTCTCCTCTATATGGCACCAAATATCAAGTGATTGGTGGGAAGGAGGCTGGTATCAGTGGCTACCTATATCCTCTCAGATTGAATCAAAGAACAAAATACAAATGCTCTTTCTGTGATCTCAGTATTGGTCTCATTGTACATGAATGGCCCTGATTATTGTGACCAGGTTGTATGACACTCCGAGGGGCTAATCATATGCTTAGGTCTAGATCCAAGTGCAGACAACTAGATAACTTGATGAAAGCACATCAACCATGATCTAAGGAGGGCTAGTTGCCAAGAAAAAATTTAGGAATATTTAACCAGAAGTCAAATCCTCTTAATAATTAGTTTAAAAGAGAATCTCATATATAGTATGCAGAGACTAAGAAATGAGTTAGATAATTAGTTCAGTGAAAGGTGGTAGAGAAATATTTTCAGTATAGAACCATACACACTTGAAAAGTACATAAATGAAGGGGTGTGTGTGTGTATGTGTGCACGCACAGGAATGAAGATAGTGTATATATCTATGAAGGTGGCATGAATTAGGTGATGGACTATGTATACATTAAGTTTACATTTAAGATTAGTTTATTGAAAATAACTTTTTGTTTTAAGTGAGTCAATTTTGTAAAGTTGACATTTCTCTCTAAGTTGGTTTATAAACTGCATCATTTTTGCTTAAAATTCCAATGTTTTTAAAGTTATTTCTAAATTTCATCTTGAAGAAAACTGCTAATAGACTAAGTTTGGTAAGGGAGAAAGAAAGAGAAAGAAGATTTGGGAATGATAAATGACCTGTACATCTAAGTAGCAAGAATCATTATGCTTAAAGTAATTAAAATTGTGCATAAATGACATATTGATAAATAGATCAATGAAATAACATCAAGAAACAGAAGTATACCCACCTATAGATTTTAGATTTGAAAAAAAAAGACCCTTTAAAGAAGGAAAAATAATTCCAACAAATGTGTTAAGAGACTTGGAAGTCTATTAAAATACACACAACTCTAGAGCTCTTTTAAACTGAAAAACAGATTCGAATAATGATTAAAAATAGGCATATGAAAAGAATTTATTGTGTAATCAATGTGCACAAGGCATTCTTCAGAACTCCCCCTCTATGTATTTACTGGAGTATTCTTCATGATAATTTGTGAAATTTTATGATAATTTGTGAAATGTAAGAAAACTGAGGATTAGAGAGGTTAAATGACTTGAATGAGACTACATGACTAGTAAGTATTAGAGCTGATATTCAAACTCAGGAAATATGACACCAGTGTCTAACCTTAGATTCTACATAAAACTATACTTAAAATGCATAAAAATTGTTATATTTTTAAGTTGGATGTGGGGAAATAGTTTTAAGGAATGAAATGTAACTTCATAAGATTAAAACAGGAGTTCCCATTGTGTCTCAGAGGTAATAAACCCAACTAGCATCCACAAGGATGAATGAGGGTTTGAGCCCTGGCCTCGTTCAGTGGGTTAAGGATCTGGTGTTGCCATGAGCTGTGGTGTAGGTCACAGATGCACCTCAGATCTGGCATTGCTGTAACTATGGCTGTGGCTGTGCCTGTGACTGGCAGTTGCAGCTCTGATTCGACTATCTTGGAAACTTCTGTACGCCATGGGTGCAGCCCTAAAAAGAAACGACAAAAAAAAAGAAAATACTAAAATGCTTAAAGATTTTAAAAACTTAAAAGAAAAAAATGTATGGCAAACTAAATCCCATAAAGAAAAGTATAAGGTCATTTTGGGAAGGAAGAAGGTATTTTCAATAAAAATGAGAGAAATGGCTAATATTCACTAGATATACTCAAATGTATATATATATATTAAAAAAACCCTTCAAAATAGAATAAATATGAGAAATTGAGACATTCCCCCAAAAGTTTCCATATTGGATCATTAACTTATTTGTTCAAAAAAAAAAAAAACCTCTTGAGAGATTACTTTGTGGATGTAATGATGGACAAACATATGCACAGGCTTTATCACAGGAAATATTATAGTCTACTGACCTACTACAAAGAAGCACAAGAGTGAACATTTTTGGCTTAATTACAGGTGGCTAACTCTTAAGGATTTATTCTTGTACATTTTCTCAAAAAAAATGGTTTACACTACAAGGAAATGTTTGCATTTCCTACAAGGAAATGTGTATTGAAACCTATATAGCATAGAGGTTTGTTAAAAAAAAAAAAAAAATTTCAACTGAGTAAATTTTAAAGCTCTTATTGGCTTTATTTAATGATTCCTGAATTGGGCAGCATCCAGTCTAGTTGACAACTGTAGTTAGGATTTTAGGAACTCCAAGGAGCTGTAGAAAATGAAAGATTTTTATAGCCAGAAGGGAGCAGGAAAATGGATGTTGTACTAGGCCAAAACATGGTTTGGTTATTGCAAGGTTACTTTCTTTTAGGAATGTCAGGGGTCAACCCGGCATATTTCCTAAATAGCGCTGATCAGGTGATTCCTGACTGACTCTTTTAAGGTTCCATTTCTGGGAAAGCTGATGCTGCAATTAAGTTGACATTGTTTGGTTACAAGGAGCTTAACATACGTGACTCCATTTGGGGCCTGATGTTTTGTTTTTAACAGTTTACCTGTTTGAAATTAATACAAATTTTTCTCATTTAATTCATGAATTACCTATATTAAGAGTCTTTGTGCTTGTTTACTGATTGAGTAGAATCAAGAATAGCATAGAAAGTATAGTAAAATCTTGTCACCAAACCATTCTCTCATGCCTCATGTTATTCTAGGCACAGACATCCTTCAAACTAAGAAGGATGAGGACAATTAGAAAACAAAAACAAAAGCTTTTGAAGAAAATCTAATACCCACTACCAAGCTAAAGAATTGTTTGGTTACCTTTAAATTTAATGGGGTGCCGAATTGTAGTGGAAAGAAAATGAATCTCAATGTTATTAGACATGCTTCAGAATGTTTGTCCTTGACATTATTACATAAAATAACAATGCAGAAATCTAAAGTACATTTATGATCAGCAAATAAAAATTGTTGCCAGAGATTGAAATGCCCTGAGGAGTTCTCTTTGACCTTCTCTTATAACTGAAGCATATCAGTAAACAGCAATGATAGATTAAGATAAACAGTATGGTGAACAAAACTAAAGTATGAATTTAAATGTGCTTCCTTCAAGTGAAGTCTGTGCAATTTAATTTTGCCATAATTAAATGCTATTTTTGCTAAAAAGTAATTATGATTTTAGTAGCTATTCAAAATTATCTGACCATTTATGTCTTAGTCACAGATTTGTCAGCAGGCTTTCTTTTGTTTTATACCAACATGTCTCCTGGCATTTTCCATTATTCCAGCATAGATATCATGATCAGGATATTATAAGGAACATTATTTTAATATGTTCTTGAAAAAAGGATTATATAATATTTATAGTTATGGCAACTATCTAAGCAATATAAGAAAAAAGGACTCTAGGAAACTGAAGCATTAAACATCTAACAATGCAGGCTTATCCTCCAAGCTACTTATTTTACTGATAGGGACACATTGCCAGAAATTAGAAGAATGTCGTATATAACTTATCTACCTTGGCATAAAGTTAGTATAATAAGATCATTACATTTATTTTTTAAAATTTTCTGATATGCTAAGGGAGGTAAATAAAGAAAAACTATTCTTTGAAAAAGTTGGCTAAGTACATTGTGCTACCTTGGATTGGATCCTGGAAAAGAAGAAAAATGTATGTGTGGTGGGGGGCATTAGTGTAAAAACTTATTGAAATCTAAATTAAGTCTAATATTTATCCAATATATCAATATTAATTTCTTAACATTTTAAATGCACCATGGTATGCAAAATGTTAACAATTAGGGGAAACTGAGGGTGGGACATGCAGAAACACTGTACTTTCTTAGCAAATCTCTGAAAATCTCTCCAAATCTAAAATTATTCAGAAACAAAAATTTTATTTTGGGAAGCTGAAAAGAATTTTTTTTTTTTTTTTTTTTTAGGGCTGTACCTGTGGCATATGGCGGTTCCTGGACTAGGGGTAAAATTGGAGATACAGCTGAGGCTTATGCCATAGCCTCAGCAACACCATATCTAAGCCACTTCTGCAACCTATACCACAGCTTGCAGCAATGCCAGATCCTTAACCAGCTGAGTGAGTTCAGGGATATAACCTGCATCCTCACAGAGAAAACATCATGTCCTTAGCACCCTAAGCCACAATGGGAACTCCTGAAAAGAAGAATTTTCATGTAAAAAGCAAAAGGTTAAATGACACTCAACATATGAATCACATATCTAATATATTTAAACCTAAATGAATGGAAAGAACATTATAAATATTTAGTCAAATGACAGAATGGGTAAAGGGATGTCAACCCAACCTGCTTCTCTTTGGTATACAGATTAGCGATATTCCGTGTAAACGGGATAAGGCACATGCTTCAGTAGATTCTGTAAATGGTTATCATCCAAAAGTTACCAGAGAACTCCTTGTAAAAGGAAGAATTAGTTAAACACAATTATTTTATCCAATAATAATAGAAACTATGCTTTCATCCTGGAATGATTGATACAGTGTGTGGACTCCCAATAAAAAAATACCTGTCCGGGTGTTCCCGCTGTGGGATGCAGTAGGTTACGGATACGGCATTATTTCTGTGGCAGCTCAGGTTTGATCCCTGGCCTAGCACAATGTGTAAGGATCTGGCATGGCCACAGAGGTGGCATAGGTCACTGCAACTTGGATTCAATCCCTGACCTAGGACTTCCATATACCATCGGTGCAGCCATAAAAAATAAATAAAAAGAAAGACTAGTCCAGCTTGTGATTTCATGGTATAATTCAGAGATTAGGAATCATATGAAGATCAAGTGATGCCAAAAGTGTTGCTTTATTAAATCTCCATAGAACACCGGGGGAGGGGGACTTAATAGACACTTCTTTTTGAGCTATACAGTAGAACCAGGTGAGGGGGAAGGTATCTTCCCGTTTAGAACTGCTCTGGGAGTGAAGACATTGGATTGGGACCATTACACAGTTCATGAGCATAGAGTAAATCAGCCTACAACTGAAGCGAAGAAAAAAAGCATTGAAGGACATCATGCTTTGGTGGTTTTATGGTAACAACCCAGTAGCTGATGGGTGACTAGCATATTTTGGCAAGACTGAATATTTCAGAACAGAATTGTTGGTTAGGATGGGTCATCTCAACAGACTACATCTGGAGAAGAATCAAATTAAGGATATTCTTGAACTACCTGAGAAGAAAAATTCATGAGCACACAGGAAAATTTCCTGAGGACACCAATAAATATTCAGGAAATTTTAAGAGAAATGGAGACCATGTAATGTATGAAGGAGTGAAGTTATTAAAACATTTATTTTTTCTAACATCATGGCAATTCAAGTAATACTAATGGCTACCTGTACTCTGGAAAAAATTGTGGTATATTTGTAATGGTGCTAGAAATGTAGTATAAGAAATCATACTGTATAAGGGATAATTTCTGAAGTCTTCGGAAGTGTAATACACTAAATAATATATCACTATTCTAAAAGAAATCATCTAAAGATTTTTTTTTTTGTAATGGACATCCATGGAAGAGTAATTACAATTTTTTTTCATTAAAGTTAACTTACTGAATCTTTCAATTTCCTATTTATTTTTTCATTTTCGAAATGATGGGCCTATCAATTACATTTTGTAGAAATATTTCAAAGCAAGTCATCCAAAATGATGTTAATAAAAAGAAACCAAAGAAAAAAACATTTAAAAAGTGAGAAATTAGATAATTAAATTTTAAACTTTTAATAGTTAAATATATGAAGATAGGAATAATATACATACTATTTGAAAATGTATTTATTTTCATGTTAATTTAATTTACAGAAAAACTGAAGTTACTGAATCAGAAATAATTTTTAACATGAGAAACATTTATCTGGGAGTTCCCATCGTGGTGCAAAGGTTAATGAATCCGACTAGGAACCATGAGGTTGAGGGTTTGATCCCTAGCCTTGCTCAGTGGGTTAAGGATCCGGCGTTGCCCTGATCTGTGGTGTAGTGCACAGACGTGGCTCGGATCCCGCATTGCTGTGGCTCTGGCGTAGGCTGGCAGCTACAGCTCCAATTAGACCCCTAGCCTGGGAACCTCCCATATGCCATGCGAGCAGCCCAAGAAATAGCAAAAAGACAAAAACAAAAACAAAAACAAAAGAAACATTTATCAATAAATAATCTCTCTAAAATCATCAGCAAAGATCATGAAAATATGGAGATCATGAAAACATGGAGATCGTGGTACTGTCATGATTTTTTTTAATATTTGAGAGGTAATGACTGAATAGATCAATTGATTGCTTTATTAAAGTGAGTTTGTTAAGGAAGATACTTAAAACATATGGTTCATTTCCACAAAACAATGATTGACAATGTTATTATATTTCAGTCTTTCTTTCTTTACGGCGAATTATTAAAACCTAAAGGTGAAAGATATAATGGGCAAGACAGTAGTGATTGTCATGAAATGAACTTTGTTCCCCTCAAATTCATGTTTCAAAATTCTCTCAGTACCTCAGAATGTGACTGTCTTTGGAGATAGAACACTTAATGGTGATTAGGTTTAAATGAGGTCATTTAGGTGGTTTGAAATCCCATAAAACCAATGTCCTTATAAGAAGGGATTATGAAACAGAGAGAAAACACCATGTGAAGGCAAAGGGAGAAGACAGCCATCTACAATTCAATGAGAAAGACCTCAGAGGAAATAAAACTTGCTGTGAGGAATGGTGAGGAAATAAATTTTGTGCGTAAACCACCCAGTCTATGGAGCATTCCCATGGCAACCCTAGCAAACTAAAAGTGATAATTACATCTATCTGGTGGTGATGCAGGAACACACACACCTGTCACAACAATGGTAGAACTTCACAGCCTTTGCCTCTTATACTTAATAAATACAGTGGATCACAAGCCTCACACTGATTTAAAATGTTGTATGAGCATTCCCCAACCATTTATGTTTAAATTCAGAGTTTTCATACTACGCAGATCAATTGTTTTCATCTTTGGTACATCATATTCTATCACTTTGTCTCTTTAACATTTCTGGAAGACATTACTATTTTAAGGCTGGACCTATTGTGTATTCTGTTTTGTAGCCCACTATTATCTTCACTCTCAATTTCCTAGAGTCTTCTCTACTTTTCAAAAATATTTCAAACAAACCCAAATTATAGTGTTCTGTCAGGGAGAATTAGTAAAATAATCTTTCTTGCACAATGGCTTAAAATGCCACCAGAGTCACCTGCAAATAAATTTATCCCTTAAATAAAAAAATCTTATAGCAAGTGTTTCTACTTGGACATTCTCCAAACACAAGCATTAAGTTCTGTTGAATGTGTGTGTCATGTTTGTATTATATTTTCCATGAAATAAGTGTAGTAGGAATTATTCAAGTTGGTTAATTATTCACAAATTATCTTAGACAAACACAGAATGAATTACAACTAAATTTGAATCCATTAATTTATTAGTAATTTTCACACACAAATAGTTTACCTTCATAATAATATTTTAAAATATGGAAGATTACCAGGTTGCTAGTGATAACAAATATCAAAGGAGAAATTAACCAACCAATAAGCAGTATCTCATTTAAATCTCACAGTAATACTTAAAGTGAAATGCAGGTTTCCTCCACTATCTGAAAGTAGATGTTTCCTATAATCCTTTTGTGAGAAATATTGATATAAAGTGAAGAGACAATTATCTTAGAACGTATCTCACTAACAGATACATGAAATAAATCAAGGTGAAGTTCAGATGCTTACATCCATGGTTCAAACCTGTGGTGGCTTGATGATAAGCTACTGTGTATTTTCAGAGGTGCCAGTCTTCCTGCTTGGGTTGCATGCTGCCTCTGCAACAACTCCCTACACAACCAACACTGAATGCTATTTTTGCTTTTTGCCTTTTTTCCTACGAGTGAAAATCCTCTTTGGATTTCTTTTGGTTAGGAAAACATGTACTAAAGTAGGTCTTTTACAAAAGTTAATTGTTATAAACTTTTGAAAAGTGAGGGCTACCTGTATTGTGATTGCTGTTTGGTATATATAGAACACCAGTCTTGTAAGTGAACACTTTTTCAAGATAACTTAGTATCTGGTGATACTGAATCTCAAATTCAGTTTTTTTCTAATTCCAAGCCTGTGCCCTTTCTATTACTTAATAGATCCATTCAAAGATATGTTTTGAGTTGAGAGTACTGTGTCAGTCAATTTCCTAGGTGTTTGGCTATACAAGACTGAACAAAAGAGTCAAAATTGCTATCCTCATGATATTCACTTAAAATTGTAGAATACCAATTATAAACAAAAATTTAAAAAGACATCTATACTAAGGTAGATAGCGACAACTAACAAAAATTAAAACAGGAAAGTAAACTAGGGAACAGTGTCAGTGAAGGGTTACTTTTTTACTATTGCGAGTAAAGACTCACTAAGAAGATTTCAGAGCAGAGTTTTAAAAGTGGTTACATGAGTATCAGAAAGTAGTACATTACAATTAAGGAAAATGTTACATGTAAAGGCCAGAGTGAGCCTGGAGTATGTGAGGAAAATTAAGGGGGTCAGTATAGACAGAGCAGGGTGATGAGAGGAGGGATGGTATGTGTGTTCAGATAAGTATCCTTGATCAGACAGAGGTACCCTGCCTTGAACTTAGGTAAACGCAATTATTTATGAAATTTCCAAATGTACACAAAAGTATAAATGTAGAAAGTGTAACTGAGCAGGATCCTATGGGGTCATCCCAGAATAGACCCCCACCCATACCCTCCACCTGCCTTTTGTCCATAGAAAAAACTTTAGTCAAAGAATAAATTTAATCAGAAAAATGAGAAAATGCAGAAAGAAAGGAAAACAGTCAAGCAACACAAAATAGTAATAGTTTAGCCATTCAACCAAGTCAGGGACATTTATTGCTTCCTCAAGGACTGTGGATAATAGTCTGAGTGATGTCCTTTGAGCTGTTTTGCATATACTGAAACACCCACCAGGTGAAAGAAGTTAAGTGTATGCTGCCCAAATAGACCCAGACCCACTGGAACCAGAAGGTTGATGATACTGATTCCCAGTTACCTCACCACCAACCAAGAATGTCAGAAGAATGTCCATGAGCTTATCATGTCTTGCTTCTTGAAAAGTATAAGACTCCTCACTACCCCTTGCAGGGACACAGCTTTGAGGGCACAAGCCTTCTGTGGCCCCCTTTGCCTGACAATTCAATAAAGCTGTTGTTTTCTACTTCACCCCAAACTTTCTCCGTGATTCAATTCAGTACTTGTAGGAAGAGGCTGAGTTTTGGCCACAAAAGCACATAATGTACATAATCAAATTTTTTTTCACCCATACAGACATGTACTTATGTATACATGTTTGGGTGATAGGAAGGGATATTTATTTATTTATTTATTGGTTTTCAAGAAATTGAAAGCAAATATAAGTTATCAATTCATTCACCCACAAATAATTCAGTACCTGAGGTTACAGTAAAAGAAATACTTTTTCTTTTTTACAAAACTGCAGTATAATGAAACTGCTAATAAACTTTATCATACTTTCCTAACATCATCTATGGATATACTTCAACTTCCCTAATTGTCTTGCAATTGTCCTCTTACAGTGGGTTTATTTCTATTAGAACCTAAGAATAGCCATAGTTTTGTCACTTTGTTTAGTCTCTTTTAATTTACAATTACTAGACCCCCCAAACACACACACCTATTTTCTTTCTGGAAATTTTTGCCATTGAACAAAATATGGATATATCTCATATAGAAAATTCCACACTCTAATTATAGCTAATTGTTTCTGGTTTTTTTTCATCATACTCTGAAAAATGATAGATGTAGGGGTTCAAAGAAATTCAGGGTCAATTTTGGCAAGCTGGAGAGGAGTAACAGCTCAGAAATATCATTGTCCATATTATGAATGTTAAAACCAATCAGTGTGTTCATTTCTTAACAGCCTGATCTCTTTATTATGAATGGCCTAAATTTTCAGGTAATGGTAATGATTATTGCTTGGATAGTTCACGTCATTCATTTTTTTTACTTCTGTTTTTCCATCTAAGTGTGTTAAAAATAACTTCCCTCAAACTATTCAGTTATATCACAAATAGAAACATATGCAATAATAACAGATGAATGATGTTCATTGAGTATTTTGAATATCATATGACCTAATACATATCTATATATCTGAATGTGTTTCAACCAACTGAACTTATTATTTTGACACTCAGATTGTCTCACCATTCAATGATGAGAATTCAATGAGTGGGAATTTCCTCACCTTCAGTAACTTTTTGACATCAAATCAGAAGTCTTTATTTCCTTGTTCTCTGCATCAGCAATATTCCAGGCTCACTCTGGCACCAGCCTGCACCAATTACTGGGAAATAATATTTAGGGATCATGCTCTGGGTGCTGGGTTTATTCATTACTAGGGTTTCATTATGATTCTGTTTTTTCACTGTCCAGAACAAGGGAAAAGTAGTTTTTGGAAAGAAAATATATGTGGCTCTGATGAACTCTCTAATTCAAAGTTAAGGTAATAAAAGCTTTTTAACTTTACTTCTTTGATTTGTGCATCTTGTTTTTCTTGTTGAAAACTTTGGTTTCTAAGAAGTTAACACAATTGTGCTTGTGTACAATACTTCAATACTTATATATGGATATAAAATAATAATACAATGTTACATCTTACAGTACTGAACCCAGTTCAAGATTTTCTTGTAGTTTCTTTGCCATTACGATAGTTACTGGCATTATTATAAAGGGATTGATAGGTGGAGAATATGGGTAAAATCAGAAAGTTGTCCTAACTTTTATCTCTTAAGTGCTTTCCTCTATTTTTGCTCAATGCATAATAAACAAATAAATAAGTGGTTTATCAAGACATAATTGTAGTATTTTGTGAATTCTATCTCCTCTAGATTTCTTAGATTACTTCCTCATTAGTATTTTAATGCATATACTCTTTTTTCTTTGTATTTTTAGGGCCTAATCTGGGGCATATAGAAGTTCACAGGCTAGGGGTTGAATCAGAACTGTAGCTGCTGACCACAGCCACAGCCACAGCAACACCAGATCAAAGCCACATGTGTGACCTATATCAGAGCTCATGGCAATGCTGGATCTTCAACTCACTGAGTTGAGGCCAGGAATCGAACCTGTGTCCTCACAGATACTGATTGTGTTTTTTACCGCTGAGACATGACAGGAACTCCACATGTCCATTGTTTTTAATCCCAGAGGCCTGCTATGTTCAATTTGAACCTGTTTACCTACTTGACTCAAATTTTGGCATGTTTCTCTTGACAGATTTTATTAAGAGCTATTGAAATCCCTGAAGGCTGAAACTGCCTTTGTACTTTATGATCATCACGTAGTCTCTTAGCATATCCTTGAGGTCATTATTATCTTAATTACTTGTTATTATTACCACAATATTCACTTAAGGTATATTATTAACATTTGCTATGAAGCCTTTTTAGTAATTTTCAAACTTGTTTACCAAGAAGCAAACATTTCTATTTAGGGGATGTTTACATTTGTTTTTATGAATTCTTGAGCTAAGAAGACAGTTGGGAAACTTTGGAATGAACTTGGGCAATTTTATTTATTATACTATAATAAAAAAGAGTTGCAAATATGGAAGTTTTTTTTTTTTTTTTTTTTTTTTTTTTTTTTTTGCTTTTTATGGCCACAACTGTGGCATAGGGAGGTTCCCAGGCTAGGGGTCTAATCAGAGCCTACACCATAGCCACAGCAACACCGATCTGAGCCATATCTGTGATGTACACCACAGCTCATGGCAATGCTGGATCTTTAACCCACTGAGGGAGGTTGGGGATTGAACCCACAACCTCATGGTTTCTAGTTGGATTCATTTCCTCTGTGCCACAATGGGAACTCCATGAGACATCTTAAATTTTTATAAAAGATGCATAATCCAAACTCTACAGTGAATATTTTCAAGAAATTTAAAATTTCTTTCATGTAATGGGTATATGAGATAATGCAAAAAATTGCCATTTCTATCCAAAAAACAATAAAGAAGATTCTAAGTATATAATCTTCTTTACTAGTGAATTTATAATGGTTTGAGAAGACTTATAACTTCCATGGACCACCATTGCTCTTATAGAAGTTAATATATTGATAAAGACACAGTCCCTGGGGACACAGGCATTGTCACTGCTGTGGCAGAGGTTCAGTCCTTGGCCCCAAAATTTCCACATGCTACAGAATGCATGGGCTCATTTAAATTACAATTAACACCCCATCCTTTTTAAACTCATCCTTTTATAGAGTCCCTATTTTTTTTTTACTTTAGTGTTTACATTCTAACAATCCTATAATTTTATAGAGTTTGTGTTTCATGTCAATTTTTAAATAAAGCATAACAACATACAGCAATGTGCACATATCTTAAGTTTACAGTTCAATTAATTTTCACAAAGTGATCATATTTGTGTGAATATATCCAGAAAAAGAAACAAAAAATACCAGAATCCTAAAAATACTCTAATATTCACAAAAAGAATCAATATCCTGACTTAGAATAGAATAGATTAGTTTTGTATTGTTTTTAACATTTATATTATGATGATGCATAATATTTCATAGTTTGAATATTGCCATAGTTCATTTATTCCTTGTAGTGTTGATGAGTTAAGATTTTTTCAATAAATATAATAATATAAATAAGAATTATTTATTATAGCATATAAGAAGATAATTTATAAAATATAGTTATAAAATTAATCTTATAAATTTCAGGACTTTTATAAAAATTTAGTATCTATTTGCTGGGAATTTATATTTTGTCACTAAGTGTGTTTATACATTCGCTTATATAATTCAGTCCTTGAAATAGAACAGACTTTATCGTAATATCCATTTTTGGGCTGATATAACTATGCCCTGAGAATTTTAATATGTTTTCTTAGAAAGTAAATGATAGAGATATTATTCAAGCCAGATCCTTTACATTACAGATATTACTCATGTCAACTAAAGAATATTACTTCTAAAAAAAAAAAAGGAAGTTCCCATTGTGCCTTGGCGGTAACAAATCTAGTATCCATGAGGATGTCGGTTCAATCCCTGGCCTTGTTCAGCAGATTAAATAGCTGGTGTTGCCATGAGATGTAGTGTAGGTCACAGATGCAGCTCAAATCTAGCATTGCTATGGCTGTGGCATAGGCTGGCAGCTGTAGCTCTGATTTGACCTTAGCCTGGGAACTTCCATATGCCATGGGTGCAGCCCTAAAAAGCAAGGGGTAAAAAAAAGAATAGTATTTGAATGCACAGATATAATTTTTTTTTCTGCACAAATTTTGAGTACTCTGATGTTCTTTACAAAACTCCAATATCTATAGTAATTCTTTCTTCACCAAATATAGACACTGTATAAGTCCCTAGGGTAATTATGATACAAAAATCATAGTCCCTGAATTATAGGAGCTCCTAATAAATTGAAGAGAACAAACACTTTGACATCCATTCAATTATATGCATATGGTATTTCACCTGAGACACAATTACATCCCAATCAATTTTGATCAAACTGTATAGTGATAGACAAATTCTTTCCTAGTGACCACCTGGGCATACACTGTGGTAACATCATTTGTGAGTCTTTCCTCTATCTTCCTCCACATCTATTGAGAAACCTCATTTAAATTTATATTTTAAGTAGCATGTTTTTGAGAGTCTAGGTAAGCTACTCCATAGCATGGCTGTCTTGGGATCCAGGCACTCATTTGTTGGTTTAGCAGCCTGCAGTGGCCTTGGATGACATCACCCCTCCTGTCCGTACATGCCCTAGACAATGCTCACAAGTAAGTATAGGTATCTGATTTGACATGCCCAACATCCCTTGTGGTAAGTGGTTTCCTCTGCTTTCCAAGGTCTTCTTCCTGTGTACCTTTCAGATAAGAAACCTACAGAGATCCCACAGCCCCACTCGTTTTGATTTGAATTGACCAATCTAGCTTCAGCCAGGAAACCTAGAGCACTCCCTCCACCAATCCTAACAAAGACATGTACCAGTGCCCTGCCATGCTCTCTCCCTTCACCCTGCCTTGACCTCTCCACGTGGCTCCTCTAGGCTTGTCTTGTAACACCTCTGGGACCTTTGAAAAATAAATAAACTTCTCAATTTTACTATCTCTTGAAGTCTTTTGTAGAACAATGTCTTATCATTGGATATCCCGTGTCTCTACTTAACAAATATTAATTTAACAAAATTACAAAATTCTGAATCTTTTTAATTTTTCTATGCCCACTTATACTGCCTAATTTAATATCTTATATTTTCCCATCTGATACTTTCACATGTTCATTGGCAATAGAAATCTCTGATAAAAACATGGAGTCCAAATCAAAACAAGCAGTGTGCTAGGAATAAGTAGACATTGTGCTAAGTCACTGTACACTGAAAACAGTGCACAATGTGAGAGTTTTGAGTCAAATTTTTTTGGGGGGCAAAATGAGGACTATAGCCCAGGAGATGGCATTTCAGATAGCACTGTGAAACTACTCCAAACAGTGGGGAATAAGCAGTGTATATGCGATTTTTGTGAAATGGGGGTACATGCAATCAAGTACATATTTTTGCAGAAGGTTGCTGCCAGTTTCATGAAAGTTACTGATAATCACAATGAAGGATTTTAGTGATTTTCTAAATATGAGGAGATGCAAGAATTGGACTCATGAAACACTTTCTTGAAAATATGTAACTATTTGAAGGCCTTTTCTGCCAGTATTTCCCAGAGCATAGAATGCCTCATTCCTGATCTCCACCATGAGCTCCTTTCAAGGGGTATTGAAGGTCAGCAGTCACAGCAGCTTGTGATAAAATCCTTGTAGAAGCAGAGGACCAGTGCCAATTTTTAGTTGACACCACTAACTGCAGAGGTTGTATTTATCTTAAATTATCCGTATAGGCAGTCTTATCCCCTGGCACCTTTACTCTTCCAACTCAGAACAAAGGACAATACAGCGGCACTGCCTACACAGTATACAGCGGCACTGCCTACACAGTCATCACACTTTTATCCATAACATTCTCTTATTCCGTAAAAGCAATGACTTCCTGGGAACAAAGTGACAAATCAATTTTAACAAGGATTATCCTGTGAACTTTGAAAAACACAGGCCCTTTGTTCTTAGCCTTTATTACAAAGAGAATGGGAATAAATATCGTCTTGTCTATGGGCTTTTTTTTTTTTCCTCTGGAGAACTTGAGTATACTGCAGAAGAGAGAGAGTGGGAGAACAGGGAGAACAATTAGGAGTTTACTCAAGAGCACACCTGGGAAAAAGTGAAGAAAAGGATCAGCAGTGAAAGGTAGCTCTGTTGCTAATAATATGATTATGTTAATAAAATACTTAGTTTTATAACTAAATATATCTTTTGAACCCCCCAAAGATCAAAAATAAAAAAAAAACTTAGTTTCAATCTTCCATCATTAACAGCATCAAATTAAAATTAAATTATTAATTAAAATTAAATTAAATTAAAATCTTTAAGAAAGAAAATCATAGTTGATAATTTCATTATTTTAAGTGGTAATTTACATGTTACTTTTAATTATAATTTTAATAATATTTAATATTCATTCTAAATTTGTAATTATTGATAACATTGTAAGTTAAAATATTTGGAATTAAAGTTGGGAACTAATTTTATATTAAAGTATCAGTACCTGTGTTAAGCACTTTATGTATATTGACAAATTTACTGTTCACATCAACCTTTAAGATAGAGTCTATCATTTTCACATTTTAAGATGGAAAAAATTTGGCACAGAGTGGTAAAAACTTGGCCAAGTACTTTGAGCTTGCAAATGACCAAGCCAGGATTTGAGCCAACCAAATATATACTGATGCTCTCATAAATAGTATTTTAATATATTTATGTTAGCAAAGAACTTTGTAAATTTCTATATATATTTTGAAGTTTGAATTAAAACATATTTGAACTACTTCCCCTCAGTAGTTTCTATCCAGTGATCCTACTGTTTTAGGATTAGGGCTATTCTACCTTTTTTCACATTTAACTATTTTTAAAGCAATATTTCTTGCTATGTGATATTGCATGGAATATTTTTTAAAAGATACAAGATGTGACTGAACAACTCAGATACTGAATGACAAAACTACATTTGCAAAAAGGAGAAAGTTATTGTTGCTTTTTTTCTGACATATATTTTGAATTTAAAAATCTTACAAATCCCACTTTTCTTCCTCTGCAGCAATTTTGCATACAAGATATTAAAACTGTATTTTAAATTACATATATATATATATATATATCACATCACAACTTTGTTATATACAGATATGTAAAATATTTTGTCAACTCCTGCAAGAGGATTAGTCAATTTCTAACAAATAAAAGGGATCATTTCTTCACAAATGGATTATATTCCTTACCTAGCCATCTGGCTAGACAGAAAAGCTGAAAGCAAATGTAAAATGTTTAGTGTTTCCTCCTTAAATTAAACCAGTCAGCCTGTGCTAGTTATCTAAATTCTAACATATAAGAACCTAAAGCTCTGTTGTGGGATTATCCATTCCAGTGGCTAATTGTGATTTTTATGCTTGTCATAGTTAAGCTCTTGATCAGAGATCACCCTATGAAAGTTATGTTCACCATCAAGTTTCTGTGCATTGCCACTAATTTCCTTAGACTGCTGTAAAAATCTCCACAGCCTGGATGGCTTAAAGCGAAATATATCTCAGAGTTCTAGAGTTCAAACGTCTGAAATCAAGACGTTGGCAGGGTTAGTGACTTCTTAAGGGCTCAAAGGGAGAATCTGTTCCACGGCTCTTTCTTAGCCTCTGGTTATTGCTGGCAATCCTTGATGTTCCTTGGCTTGTGGCCATATAACTCCAACCTTTTCCTTTATTGTCACATGTCATCCTCCTTCTTTATCTATGTCCCTTCTTCTGTTCTCATAAGGACATCAGTGTACTGGATTAGGGCCCATCTTATCCTAGAATGACCTCATCTTCATATAATTACATCTACAGAAGACCCTATTTTCAAATAAGAACACATTCACATGTACTAGAGGGTAGGACTTCAACAAATTTGGAGACAATTATTCTCTATCTCTTTAAAATCCATACCTTTCCAACATACAAAACACATTCATGCCATTCCAGGACCCCCCCCCCCCAAATTTTTAGCCCATTAGAGCATCAAATCTAAACCCCAAATCTCATGTATAGATAATCCAATCAGAAGTATCAACTCTCATATTCAAAATCATCCAAATAAAGCATTGGTGAGATGGAATATTTTCCAATCACAGGTAAATTCCTTTCCATCTGTCAACTGTGCAAATTTGAAAACAAGTAATTTGCTCTAAAATACAGTGGTTGGATAGGCATATGTTAGGCATTCCATTCCAAAATGGAGGAAAATAAAGGATAAAAGGGGTTACAGGTCCAAATCAAGTTGAAATTCAGCAGGAAAAAGTCTATTAGCTCTTAAGCCCTTAGAAAAAGACAGGTAGATCAATGATTTGTTTTATGGGCAGAAGAGGCACCAGCTCTACCTCCTCAGCCCTCAATGAAAACCCTGCCTACCAGGCCTGTGGTAGCAGTAGCAACTTGTCATCTATCCACCCTCAAAGTCATCCTTTTCTTTTCTTGGAGGATACCACATGTTCGTAGCTGAGCATGGCTAGTCCTCCTCACCCAGGGGTCCTGCATCCTCAGATTCATTCATGTCGAACAAAACATGGTTAAAATTTAACAGACATTTCCCAAAGGCAAAACTTGAATTTGCTGCATACTGCAATGATTTATAATAGCATTGATATTACATTAAGTATTATAAGTAATCTACAGATGATTCAAAGGATGTACAAAGATTATGTGCAAATACTATCATTTTATAGAAGAGACTTGAGAATCCACGGATTTAGGTATCCACGGAAGACTTGGAAGCAATCACCCATGGATAATGAGGAACAACTGTAGTAATAGGCATCATTTGGAACTTGCAAAATCCCCTGAAAAATGATTGTTCCCTATAATTTTGTCATACTGCTGATCCCATCAGTCCAGGCTATAGTCAAATATATCTTAATAAAACTGGAGAAAAAATAGAATCACTATTTTTCTGAAATAAGAAGAGGAAAGTTTTATAAATGCCTACCTGCCAGGTATTTTCTTTGTATGTTTATACAAATATGTGCATAATATGTGGAGTATCTTGGCATAGGCGTATATTATAATTGGCTGATTGATCTTTTTTGATTTAAAATAATTTTATACATTTTAATCTAACTACAAAACATGCTATATTATTACATGAAAATGTCTTTTCTACTTTAAAACATAAAATTATAATTTTTATTTCAATTTTGGTGAGTCTTAGTAAGAGATACCCAACATAATTATGTACATAGATATATTTCTGTTGGAATTTTTACACTACAAATGCACTATATATTATTGTGAATTATCTTCACGCCTGGTTCAAAATAAGTGTTGCTATTTCTATTCAGTTTTCAATAACAATATTTTAATGATGAAATTATTTATTTTATTTTTATTTTTTAGTTATAATTTACAGAATAAAATAATTTTTTTATGTGTTTTCCATTCCAGAAAAAAATCTGAATGATCATAGAGTTTTAAAATTATCATAGCTATGTTTTTTTATCAGTTATTAAGTATCAAGAACTGAGCTAAATAATTTATATGTATTCATTTAGTTCATAGAACAACACTGTGTAATAAGTACTACTTGGATTTAGAAATAAAGAAATGGAAGTAAAATACACTATGTAACTTGCATAATGTTGTAAGCTAGTAAATGTCCAAACTGAGATTTTAATATAGGAAGACATTCCACATAGAGTGTATATTTTTAAGACCAAGTTATATACTGTTTTCTGATAAATTACAATATAATTAAAGTTATCTATTTTAAGTCTAACTTTTGACTAGTTCTTTACAATTCAATCCCTGTTCACTTTCTACCAAAAGATCTTTGGGATGAACCTATGCCACTTGATGGCAGATAATCATTCTTTATTACATTTTCACTGTTGAATCCCCAGTATTGAAACCAATGCCTAGTTCACTTGTAGTTTCTCTATAAATATGTAATGAAATAAATGAGTAGATGAATGATTTTGCTCTCCCCAGTTTTCCTCATGAGAGCAAAAAAAATCAAAATGAAAGAATATAGAACATATTTTACTGTAAGAATTTTGGTCAATGATCTAATAAATTTTGAATAAAAGTTTCAGTGTCTAAAGCAGGGGTTCACAAACAATGAGCCACTGACCAAATTTAGCTTGCTTTCTTTTTTTTTTTTAAATCAAGTTGCAGGGGAACATAGTCACACTCAGTTTTATACATTATCCATGGCTGTTTTTTTTGTTTGTTTGTTTTTGTTTTTGTTTGTTTTGTTTTGTTTTTGCTTCATGGCAAAATAGAGTAGTGATGACAGAGATGACATGGCCTGCAAAGCCCCAAGTGTTTACTATCTGGACTCTTACAGAGGAAGTTTGCAGACTTAAAACATAGATGAAACTCTGGAGGCACAATTTCAGAATGCAGTGAAACATTTTTATTCTTCCTTGGTAACCAGGATCTTGTCAAATATGTGGAGGAAAGTGACACTTTTGATGCAGAAAAGCTGATATGTCAGCTGGGGCCATATATCTTCGTAATGCCCCGTATGTGACTTCTTGGACTACTTCTAAAGAAAAAAGAGAGACAGAGACAGAGACTGAAAGAACAGGGAGCAGGGGGAAACCTGAAAATGCAATATAATTGGGTATCTAAGTGGATTGAATTGTGATGTCAGCAGTAAAATAAGGCTTAACAATGTGAAACAAACAAACATGGAAATGCCACACTGACATTTTACATTATGTAGTAAGGGATATTAAATATAAAATACTTCCATAATTAAAAGCTAACACTATTCATTATATGTTTAATGAGGCAGCAAAAGAAGAAGGCTTCCTATGACCAGATGTTTTCATGAGAGAAGATAGTGCAAAATAGTCATAATAATGAAGATAAATTGCACAGCAGTCATTGGGAAGATAAGGAGAAATGTTGAGAATATACCCACCTTGACAGCAGAGACAGAATAGACCTAGAAGTAGTTCTTTCTATTAAGAAAGATGATGCTTTAACCAGCATCCACAATGCCTCATGATGAGCGGTTTCCAGACTGTGACACCCTCTTGTTTTCTCCCACATTGTGCCAGGGTGTGCCTGATTGTCACTAGTGGGAATGAACGTGTGTCACACATGAAGAAGTGGAGGCATAGACAGGTTGAACCAGTTGCCTGTGGTGTGGAGAGTGAGTGGAGAATCAATCTGAAAATCTTCCTTCAGAACCTGAGTTTTAAACCACTATGATATCAACTTAAAACATGTTAGAAAGCTTTTGATTTTGTAATAGAAATAATATAGATATTTAATTTCATTGCATATATATCTGTGAAAGTATGGGAAAACGAATTCTGGAAATAAATAGAATGATTTTCTTATTGGCTTCTTTTAGTGTGGTCCATTAATTATAAAGAGTTAACTTTCTAAACTTGTATAATTATACAAAATAATGTTGTTATGTATATGCTTATGGACAATTCAGAATAAATATAGGGAAATGAAGTCCTAACTGGTTGGTAATATTCAGAGACTGGTTCACATAATTTACCATTTTGCTCATAATCATGTCAGACATCATAATTTGGCTTCAAGTTTGACTTGCTACAGTAATGGTTTTATTAAAGGTGTTGCTTTATCCTTTGGAAAAGCAGAGATAAATTTTTTAACCAGTAAATATCAACAGAAATGTTGGTATGAATTTTGGGAGAACAGAAATACAAAAAATAAATTTCAAGAAATCCCATCAAAGAAATTAAAGTCATAACACAAACATGGAAACAGAGAGTTAATCTTCAGAAAATAATTTACATAAACTCTGACAATATTTGTAAGCTGTTGAAGTATTTAAAGTTTGTAGTAAATCAGTTTTTTAATTATGAATCAAATTTTGTATGAAGCGCTATCACAGAATAGGTAAATGGAAGCAGTGTCTTGATGGCTTGGCTTTATATGAATGCATGCATTAAAGTATAACATTCAGACAGATTTATTATGAAACAAATTACTGTCACTACAGAACTAAGGCTAGCTTAGAATAAAGACATATCTTTATTACATTGCCATATTTTGGCCCAAAGGTCATGTCATAAATTAAAGTTGAAATTAGTCTAGCAGTGTCCTATTATTTTTTCTCAGCATGAAATTTTAATAATATGACTTAGATTGACCTTATTCCACTATTGTCTCAAGATATCATGTTAATATTCCTCTTTGGCATTATCACTTTCTCTTCAACAAACACTTTTTTTTTCCCTCTAAAAGATATACTTCAGCTTCAGCTGCACCTTATTCGGCTTGCCATCTGTTGAACATTTGGATTTCAGCTGTAAATGCTGGCATAGATATCCTGCAGGAAAATTTTGCCAAATGACCATTCTTTCTCTAGTCATTCCTAAGTCTACTGTCATGTGCTTATGCTCTAACTTTTGAGAAAAAAAAATTGTTGTATTCAGAAAATGACCTCAGAGAACAAATAACTTGTGACAATTAAGAATTTACTAAAATAAATCTTTCCATTGACAAAGTATATGTTGAAACTAATATTGTGGTTTTTGTCTGTTCAAATTAAAATCAGAAATAAAATATTCTAGAGAAGCAATATAATATATTCCCTAAAACATCAGTTTTCACAGGACAGAGAACAATTTTCATGCATAAAATGTTTGTTTTCATTTTCTGGTATCAAAAGAAACTTACATAATTTTTTTTTCTCTCCCAATTATGGTTGTACATATATATATACATATATGTATATATGTATATACATATATGTATATATGTATGTATATATATATATATATATATATATATATACATAGTAGAGGTTGCAAAATGTAAATTCTAATGAGTATTTGAAAAAATAACTACCATTTATGAATATTTGCTTAATAGAAATTTTTTAAATTTGATTATGTAGTTTGATATATGTTTGAAAATAATATGGAGCTTTATTTACTGCTATAAAAAGTGAAATTTATAAGTAAATAGATGTCAGTCATTAATTAGCAGCAAAAAAACTCTCCTGAGTCATTTACAATAATTTTATTTATATTTGATAGAATTTTAAATAATTTAACCAGTGAAGTTTAATATATTTCTTCTACATTATTTACCATACTTACCAACAAAATCAAAATCTAAAATTGTTAATAATAAAAGTTTTGTTGTGAAATACAAAGATTTCGATTTGCACACCATGCTTCCCTAAGCATGTAAGTCTGCATTCAATTTGCTAGTTTTTATTTAATAAAAATTTATTGTACAGCAGAATGTATAGAAAATTTTTTTTTTAGATATTAGTTGCCCAAAAATACCAATGCTATTTCTGTTTTCTGTTCCTTGTCTGTCCTATACTGTACAATTAACTTTGACTGTGAAAGCACTAGGTTAAAGGTGAATTTTATTAACTTTGGAAGCCAAAGAAAAGTTCTGTAAAGGGTCTTTATATAAAATTGGCAATAATAGATTATTTTATTTTTAAATAGAAACTGATCACTTATAAGCAACAGTTTATTGTCATACAGATATGATAATTGAGAACTTGTTTTATCATTGTCCTAATTATGTTCCATCCACCAAGAAAAAACTTGAGTACAGCACAAATGATACTGAGCCATTCTGAATGGAAAATGCACCCTGTAAAAAAACTTTTCCTCGAGAAAAATGAAATTTTTCATGACACTTGTGAATAGCACCTGTTACTCTTTTGAAATCCAGTGGAAATTAATAGTTGTGTTAAACAGGAAATCAGCTGGGCAAAATGAGTCCTTAGCTTCTAAAAGCATCAATTAAAAAGTCAGAGAAGTGATGGACTCAGCTATTAAATTCTGACACACACATCATTTAAACACTGGAAGTTAAAAGTGGATTTCTAAATCTATGAAACTGAGAACATTAGGGCGAATAAAAATTGGAATGAATTGCAAGGGAAAAATAGTTTAAAGATGAAAATGAACACCTGTGAATTCTGGACTATTTGGTAAACATATTAGAAAATATTGAACTCACATCCATAAAATTATTAAGAATTTGAGAAATGAAATGTGCTTTCCCCAGGGTCAGAAATTCTGCTGACTATATGGTTTCATGCATGTTTATATATCAAAGATTGACTTATAGGTTAAGGAGAAGAGAATAGACACATTTATTCTACTATTCTTTATACAGAAAATTAAAATACAAATACACACACAGAAATAAAAATTGTGTGCAGATGGTCTATCAGGCAGGAACATTTCCTTCTTTCACCATACTATATAATAGTACATCTACATAGATTTTTACTTAAACACTAGAAAATGTAAAAGCATTTTATTTATTTTTTTATTTTTACTTATTTATTTATTTTTTGTCTTTTTGCCATTTCTTGGGCTACTCCCGTGGCGTATGGAGGTTCCCGGGCTAGGGGTCTAATTGGAGCTATAGCTGCCGGCCTACGCCACAGCCACAGCAACGCGGGATCCTTAACCCACTGAGCAAGGCCAGGGATCCAACCTGCAACCTCATGGTTCCCAGTAGGGTTTGTTAACCACTGAGCCATGACGGGAACTCCAAAAGCATTTTATTTTTTAACTAGAAGAATTTGTCAGTGAAAAACCAGAAATTTTAAAAATTATAATATATATAAATTTTTGGTTTATTTAAGTGAAAGAGATCAATAATAAAGTAATCAAAATATCTGTGTTTATCTTTGTATACAACAGCTACAACACAAATTCTAACTTAAAAGAGCTAAATTGTACTAATGAAAATGGAACACATATTTTCCTAGAGATAAAAAAAGAAAGCTTCACTATGAGGATTTAAATTACAGAAAAATAATCATTCATTTTTGATAAGTATTTCTCTGATTGCCTATAAAGATATTTGTAGTTGCGATGTTTTTAAGTATTAACCACATGATTAGTTTTGACTGAAACATATACGCATGCAACTTCTTGGTCTTAGAAGATCAAACTATTTTATTTATACAGTTTCCAAAAATATGCATAGTGCTAGCTACTATTTCTAAGAAACTCAGAACATCAAAGACATTAATTCCTTCAGAAAAACAGAAAGTATTATTTTTATAAATGACAGATTTTTGCATAACTAATTGGGATTTTATTCGTTTACAAGATTTCATATTTGCATTAATTATCAGTGATTATACAAAGGCAGGAAGGTGTGTATCTGCTTATAATTTAAAAGAGGAGAAATAGGGAGTTCTCATTGTGGCTCAGTGGAATGAATCTGACTAGCATCCATGAGGACGCAGGTTCCATCCCTGACCTTGTCAGTGGGTTAAGGATCTAGCATTGCTGTAGGCTGTGTTAAAGGTCACAGATGTGGCTTGGATCCTGTGTTGCTGTGGCTGTGGTGTAAGCCTGCAGCTACAACTCCTATTCGACCTCTAGCTTGGGAAATTCCATTTTCTGTGGGTGTGACCCTAAAAAGACAAAAAAATAAAAATAAAAAAGAGGAAAAATGAAAAACTAGTGCTTATAACACTGAAAATAGGAATATAAAAAAAAGTCTTTAGCAAAAGCACTTCATGAATTTTTATACATTCATGTATTTTATTAACAAAAATATATATGTGTATGTAAAAGCAAGTATACAGAGTATATTAGAAAGTGATCCATAGCTGAGTATATATTTCAACATATATATATGTCCATATATAATGTAAGGATACAGATACTAAAACCCTTTTCTATATGGAACTATGTTTTGAATAATGTATACGTGTGTATGTATATGTAGGCATATGTGTATATAAGTATATATAGTATATATGTATATACATATGCTCACACACATCTACATGTATGTATGCATGTGCTGACTGTGTAAATGTATGTTTGTATTTGCATATATATGTGTATGTAGGGAAGATTATTTTATTTTTAATTTTTTTAATTTTAATTTTTTTGATCTTTTGTCTTTTCAGGGCCACATCCATGGCATATGGAGGTTCCCAGGCTAGGGGTCTAATCAGAGCTGTAGCCTCTGACCTACACCAGAGCCACAGCAATGTGAAATCCGAGAGACGTCTGCAACCTATACCACAGCTCACAGCAATGCCAGATCCTTAACCCACTGGATGAGGCCAAGGATCGAACCCACAACCTCATGGTTCCTAGTTGGATTTGTTTCTGCTGTGCCATGATAGGAATCCCCTGGTAAAATAATTTTAAATTATATATGATCACAAGCTAGTGGTTAACAGTAGGGAGAGGGAAGGGAGAAGGGCAAGATGAGGATAGGGAATTTAAGAGTTAGCAAATACTATGTATAAAATAAATAAGCTCCAAGGATATATAGTACAGAACAGAGAATATAGCCAATATTTTATAATAACAATAAAGAGAATATAACCTTTAAAATTATGAATCACTATGTTGTGTACCTGAAACTTACATAACAAGGTACATCAACTATACATCAATAAAAAAATAATTACAAATAATCAGCTTTTGGGAAGGGAACTAAAAAATTTGTCTCATTTGCCAATTTTTAAGCCAATCACCATGGCTGATGTCAAGCTAATAACATGATGTCAACTGACTTACATGATTTGTGAACTTTCAATAATCAGTTTTGCACAGCATAAAGTGGTTGTTCTGGTCATCACTATATGTACGATACATATAGGAGTGAAAAGAGGAATCTAGCTATTGCCTGTTAGCTTTATTTAAAGCATTTATAATAATCAGTATTGGCACATAAAAAAAAATCACCAAGTAAAATATTTTTGTTCAACATAAAAATGAGAATAGTACTCATAACAACATAGAGACCTTGTAAAATGTTTTGACTCCATGCTGCTTTGCTATTTTTTTAATCCATGTGTTTTTCTTCTAAAATTGTAATTTTCCATATTTTATATTTTTTATGTATTTGTTTTTCATTTCCACTTTCTCCAATATTACATTTTAATTTTTTTCCATTTTAAAAATAAATTTGAAGAACAATCTGGCTATTCAACTTTGGTGAAATACAAAACAGATAAGAAAACCAAAGGAAAAAAAAAAAAAAACAACGCTTCATCTTTGCAGTGTTTCTTTTAGTGGTCTCATTAAAACACATTTCCAAAATCATAATTATTTTATGTGATATAAATAAAAACATGTTCCTATTTTTCAAAAAAGCCAAATTAATTGTTGGAACATTATTCAAATTCAAGATTTTTCACATAATTTTGTCTTACTTGTAACCCATCCTACAGTTGGTCTATTATGCAATTTTGTATCAAACATTTTATTATGAAATGGATGCTTAATATGCCCAAGAATAAACATGATTTCTGATTCCTATGATAATAAATAAAAACATAGATTATTTCTCAAATGATCTTGCTATATCTTATGTTTACTAATATTCACCATCTTCATATGATGCCAAAAGACAGAAGATAAATAAATGTCAGGTCATTCATTGCATTTTTAACTCCCTGAAATATATTTCTCTGGTGAAAGGAAATTTTTTTTCTCCCATGTCTTATTGGGAAAGACTAAAACTCTTGATTATTCAGTAACCATTTTTGTTACTGAATTCTACTGATATATCTTAAAGGAAATAATCCCAAACACATAGCAAACATGTAGCAAGTACAAAAATGAGTGTTCACATGTTGTTCACAAGATTTATACACAAATTATTCTCAGGTTAATTCCTTAATTAAGCTATGCCATTTTCTTTTTCATGATATTATCATCTTTTTAAATTAGGCAGAACATCCAGGAGTTAAAAATAATCTTTAAAATATTTTAAATTTAATATAATTAATATGTAAATAAGGAAAACAATTCAGACAAATTAAATTTTCCAAAGTGATATATACAAAAGTTACTCATATTTAGCAAACCTGGTTAAATTCTCTTATCCATATCCTACAAGAGAAATTTTGCATTTTTATCATAGTACAAAGATTAAGGGTATTCTCTCTGCTGTCTGGATCTAAGATTTAGGGAAAGGATACAATTTCACATACTTTTAAAATTAGATGAAGGTGTTCCCATCTTGGTGCAATGGAAAGGAATCCCACAAGGAACCATGAGGCTGTGGATTCAATACCTGGCCTTGCTCAGTGGATTAAGGATTTGGTGTTGTCATGAGCTGTGGTGTAGGTTGCCGAAATAGCTCGGATCTGGCGTTACTGTGGCCGTTTCATAGACTGGCAGCAACAGCTCCTATTAGATCCCCTAGCCTCTTTGACAAAGGAGGCAAGAACATAAGATGGAAAAAAGACAGTCTTTTCAGTAAGTCTTGCTGGGAAACCTGGACAGCTACATGCAAAGCAAGAAACTAGAACACACCCTCACACCATGCACAAAAAAAAAACCCTCAAAATGGCTGAAAGACTTAAATATAAGACAAGACACCATCAAAATCCTAGAAGAGAACATAGGCAAAACATTCTCTGACATCAACCTTACAAATGTTTTCTCAGGTCACTCTCCCAAAGCAACAGAAATAAAAGCTAAATTAAACCAGTGAGACCTAATCAAACTGACAAGTTTTGAACAGCAAAGGAAACCAAAAAGAAAACAAAAAGACAGAATGGGAGAAAACAGTTTCAAATGATGCAACTGACAAGGGCTTAATCTCTAAAATATACAAGCAATTTATACAACTCAACAGCAAAAAAGCCAACAACCCAATGGAAAAATGGGCAAAAGGCCTGAACAGACATTTCTCCAAGGAAGATGTACAGATGGCCAACAAGCGCATGAAAAAAATGGTCAAAACTTTCCTTAAAAAAGACACATGCACCCGCATGTTCATTGCAGCAGTATTCACAATAGCCAAAACATGGAAATAGCCCAAATATCCATCAACAGATGATTGTATTAGGAAGATGTGATATATATACACAATGGAATACTACTCAGCCATAAAAAAGAACAAAATAATGCCATTTGCAGCAACATGGATGGAACTAGAGACTCTCATACTGAGTGAAGTAAGTCAGAAAGAGAAAGACAAATACCATATGATATCACATATCTGGAATCTAATATGAGGCACAAATGAACGTTTCCACAGAAAAGAAAATTATGGACTTGGAGAATAGACTTGTGGTTGCCAAGAGGGAGGGAGAAGGAGTGGGATGGATTGGTAGCTCGGTATTAATAGATGCAAACTTTTGTCTTTGGAGTGGATTAGCAATGAGATGCTTCTGTGTAGCACTGGGAACTATGTCTAGTCACTTATGATGAAGGTTGAGAATGTGAGAAAGAAGAACATATGCATGTATGTGTGACAGGGTCACATGCTGTACAGTAGAAAAAAATAACATATTGGGGAAATAAAATAAAATTATAAATAATATATTATTAGATAAATAATATAATTGAGAGTGGTACATGATATCATTTAAGCACATTAGAGAAAGATATTAAATCTTTATGGAAGTGAGATTTAAAATGAAAAATGGCAACAGATGATGTGCTATTTTATCTATATATTTCATATTTGAAAATGGTGTACAAAAATAATGCTTTGGAGACAAAGGAGAAAAGTTGAAAAACAAAGAACAGATAAGATGTAGTTTTTGCACTTTTTTCCTATTCTTCAAGTATATCCACAAACTCTGGAAAATCATAAAACTACTCTAAATGATGGATAGAAGAAAGCATATCACCCTGGATTTGGAACCCAAGGAAAAATAAGTCATTAAGTTCCATTTTGTAGTTGTTGTTTTTGTTGTTGTTCATATATTTTAGTCTAGGTGAAAGAGAAATTAGCAGCCTGGAAATTCCAGCTGGTGCAGATAATAAAGCCATAAGAAAAGTCTGTTTACTTTAGCAAAGGATTAATAAAAAGACAACCTAACAAACAGAAGCTTTTAGACAATAGCTGTCCAATTCTAGTCAAAGCCAAATTTCTCTCCCTCATGATAAGGGAATTCAACCAGTTTTATAAAATATGAATAACTTCTGGCTGTGTGATTTTTAAATTACTTAATCAGTCTGAATTTTGTTTTCTTATTTACATATTAACCAATGAACTTCTCAATAAAATATGGGCCAAAGAGAGAATGTGATGGGAAATAAAATATGTAATGTATTGAATGAAATTAAAATACAGTATATCAAAATTTGTAGGGCATAGAAAAGTAGTGCTGAGATAAGTAAACACACTGTTTACCATAATTCAGAAAAGAGGAAAATTCTCAAATCAATAATTAAGCTCTCCTCTCAAGAAACTAGAAAAACAAGAGCAAAATGAACCGAAAGTGAGAAGAAAGAAGCACACTATGGTTGAAGAGGGAAAGAAAACATATTTAAATAGAAAATAAAAGAAAAATCAATGAAAGAAATATCTGGTTCTTCAAAAATAAAATTAATGAAAATTGCAAAACTGCTAGTAAAACTCACAATTACTGTTAAAGTAACTAAATACATAAATAAATTGCAAGATTCATCAAAATTAGGGATGAAAAAAGGAATATCACAACAGATCATGCACGATTAAAAGGGTATACTATAAAAAATAAATAAAATAAGAGGAAATAGTATAAAAAATTTTACAGACATACTTCTAAGATATTGTGATTTCATTTCCAGACTATTTCATATTTTTTGGTAAAGCAAGTCACACAATATTTTTGGTTTCACAGTACATATAAAAGTTATGTTTTTAGAGGTCCTACTATGGTGCAGCAGATTAGGAATCTGAGCAACTTAGGTCACTGTGGAGGATCAGGTCCAATCTTCAGCCCAGTATTGTGGGTTTAAGGATCTGACACTGCCTCAGCTATGGTGTAAGTTGCAGCTGTAGCTTGGATTCAATCCTGTGAAATTCAAAATGCAATGGGTGTAGCCATTGAAAAAAAGAAAAGTTATGTTTATACTATACAGTAGTCTATTGTGTGCAGTAGCATATTGTCTAAAAAGCAAATATACTTAACTTGGAGCTCTTGTTGTGGCTCAGTGTCTTCAGAACACAACTAGTATCCATGAATAGGTGGGTTGTATCTCTTGCCTCATTCAGTGGGTTAAGGAACTGGCATTGCCTCAAGCTGTGGCATAGGTCACAGATGCAACTCAGATCTGGTATTGCTGTGGTGGTGGTGTAGGCCTGCAGCTGCAGCTCTGATTTAACCCCTAGCCTGGGAACTTCCATATGCCACAGGTACAGCCTTAAAAAAAAAAAAAAAAAAAAGATAAAAAAGATAAAAGCAAATGTACCTACCATAATTTAAAAATACTTTATTGCAAAAATTAAAAAAATACAAATCTTCACCTGATATTTTGTAGATTTAAACAAGATTATTCTAAAATTTATATGGAAACATATAGGAACTAGCATAATTAAAACAATTTTGACAAAGAATAACAAAATGGGAAGGATCACTGTACACTTTCCCAGGACTTAACATATATTACTCAAGACTGTGATATTGAAGGACAATAGACACATAGATCAAAGGAATAGAATAGAGAAACCAGAAATAAATCCACACGGAGGGCCAAGGGATTTTTGACAAAGGTGCTAAAGGAATTCAATGGAAGGAAGATGTTCATTTCAACAAGTGATGCTGAGAAAATGGCTATCCAGGGGATAGAATATAAAAATCTCAAATGAAATCTCACACTTTATGAAAATTATAAATGAATCATATTTGTACTTATAAAATTATAAAACTTTTAGAAGGAACCATAGAAGATAATCTTAATGACCTCATATTTAGTGAAGAGTTATTACATACGACACCAAAAGCATGATCCATAAAAGAAAAAGAAAAAAACACTACTTGTTTTTCCTATGATCCATAGGAGTTTCTTAAATATTTCAATACTGAACCACTGTGGTTTACTAATCTAATTAGAACTTACCATGCTGAACACTTTTGATTCACATTTTTAAAAATATTCTGTATACATAATTAGTTTACTTAAATAAATACATTGTCCCGTCCCAATATTGTCTATAAATACATACACAAATGCACACAAAAATAAAAAGAAGGGATCATATTTTAAATAAGTGGTACAAATCCCAGATACTTCTCCCAACAAGTGTTACTTTGCATTTATATTTTGTTTCCTCTAAATTCCATTCCACTTTCTTTTAAACAGTTGAAGTTTCAGATACATATTCCATTTTTTGTTTGTTTACTTCTATAAGGAGGTCCGATGCATTTTCCTCTTTTTTCCTGAATTCTGGAATGAATCAAGAAAAAAATCTCAAAAGCGACCCATGGAAGCAAAAGGTACATACTGTCTTATTGATAAAATCTAAACCATGGTTTGTACAGTTTGTATATTAATGCAAATACCATTTATCCACCTGGTACCAGTAATGATAAATTGGGGATGATGTCAAGCTCTCTTACAAGGCCTACACAGCTACCACTTCAAGTAGACAGAGAGATAACATGCAGCCTATGGACAGCTCATTTTAAGAGAAGGTCCAATAAAAAACTCAGCTTATTCTTCCCAGATTTGTCAACCAAATAATTCATATGACTTCCTCTGGTTCAGAGTGAATAAAGCTCCAGAGATGACTCCAAGTATTATAGTAATTACAGTATGTCTATACAGGAGAAAATGTCAGAATGAGAAACTGTTTATCCTAAAGAGCAATCATTAGAAAGTAATTATTGTAGTAGATATTGTGATTAACCACACAGATATCCTTTCTGGGTAGAGATATTAAATTTCCCAACCACCAAGAAAGAGTATTCACTGTTTCTTTCTCAGGTAATCACCCCTGTCTAAAGGATGCTTTCTTACCAATGTTGGGTCTTCTCTCTGAGGACATTATGAATCCAGAGCAGAGCCAATTCAGGAGCATAAAGACTCATACCCCTTCCCTCAGGTTAATGGTCTTGAAGATAATTAAGGAAAACCATTGATTACAGGCAGTTTTTTGTAGGACCATCCTCTTCCAAATCATGCTCTCCTTGTTCCTCAAAGGTGTTCCCAAGAATATATGCCAATAACTACTGCAAGCTGATCTCAGAGTTTCAGAGTATGTTTATCAGGGATTCAGACTGTGACTACATCTCAGTTATTCAGTATATGGAGATCTGTCTCTCTTTCTGCCTCTGTCACTCTCTTTCTCTTTGTATGTATATGTGTATATGTATATTACATACATGTATATGTCTATATGTACTCACATATATACATATGTGTTTTGTGTGTATGGATATGAAATATATCTACTGAGTGACACTGGCATTCTTTTGATTACTACTGTACTTATGGAAAATATTCAGCAGAAACATTTCACAATTATTTTACTGCTTTCTGCCCAATGTCTTGAACTACTTTCATGTATTTTGTCTGTTCTATTTTTTTTTCTTTTGAGCGTGTGTGTGGGGGCGGGGGTTGGGGAGGAGGGGGCTTAGTCCTTGTTCCCATCTTGGCCAGAAAAATAAAAGCATCACCTAGAGTGTTGATGCTGTATCTTCATGTTTCCTATTATTTTTAAGAAAGTGGAAATTGTGAGTATAACTTCTCAGTCTTTTTCTCCATAGTTTAAAAACTAGATATAGGATTTCCCATCATGGCTCAGTGAAAACAAATCTGACTAATATCCATGAAGATGCAGGTTTGATCCCTGGCCTCACTCAGTGGGTTAAGGATCTGGCATTGCTGTGAGCTGTGGTATAGGTGGCAGATGTAGCTTGGATCTGCCATTGCTATGGCTGTGGCATAGGCCAGTTGCTACAGGTGTTATTGGACCCTGGGAACCTCTGTATGCAGCATGTGTGCCCCCCCCCGCCAAAAAAGACAAAAAAACTACTGATATGATATGATGCTACCTATTGCAATTTCAATATATTTCTCAACTATTTCTTTAGTATTATCTTTCAGTATCTACAACAGGATTTTCTGAAAATTAAGTCTTTGCCAGCTCTCAGTAATTAAACCGTATTATAATTAATGGGATTTTCCTTCAGAAATAGGTAAGAGAAAATAAATTATATAAATTTTTTCATAAAAATAAAAAAAGATTGTTTATATATGATCTTAGCACTTTCAATAATATAACTAACTCTGAAAAAAAAATCAAAGTAAGAAATGATAAAGATAAGAAGCTGGAAAGTAATGTAAACAATCTGAGCTGAGCAGAAAATCATATCACTAAGGAAATTAGAATTATAATTTTTAAACCTTAATCCTCACTTAATGCTTTATATCTTGACTCCTTGAATAAGAAAGAGTACCACTTCTAAAATTTGTGGAATAGCTCTCCTGTTTCAAGTAGCCACAAATGTATAATTATTATTATTGCTAATATTATTGAGTCCGTCCCCACAATTGTGGATCATATTTACAGTGTAAGCAAATTGTAAAGCTTTTGGACATAGGATTCATAGTTAACTTTTGTGGGGAAATTCATGGAAGAAAATGCATGGCCTAATAAAGTCACTCTGAAATTTACAAATCTAAAAGATTTGTGTGGCAGGTACATCTTAAAAATGTATAATGTTTTATATTTTGAGTAAACTTTTTATTTGAACTCTAAGAAGTATAATTTGGAGTTCTGGTTCTGGTCATAAAAGTGTGACTTATTATATATACCCTGAGGTGATGACAATGACAACCTCTAGACAAAATATAAAAGCCATCATTTAGGAACAACCTAACATAGATTGAACTTCCAGGGATAACATCCTTGAAATAAGTAATCAAACTAGTTCTGTGTCATATTTAGTTATACTTTCCTAAGAATACTTCCCAGGTCACAGGACCAAATGGAGTAAAAAGGAAAACAGAAAATGACCATCTTACTATGATGCAGGAATAATGGCCAATGTTTGAGACTGCCAGAGGTACTGGAACTTTAAAGGGAAAATTCTCAAAACAAAGCCACAAAGAAGGGATTCCCAAAATCTACATGAAAGTGTTCCTCAAATCTACACTGTATTATCTTTATCCAGGCAATTAACAAAAAATCCAGGGAGTCCAGAGGAAAATAGCAGCTGAGAGATAATTTTTTTTTTTGTTCTTTTTGCCTTTTCTAGAGCCACTCCTGCGGCATATGGAGGTTCCCAGGCTAGGGGTTGAATCGGAGCTGCAGCCGCCGGCCTACACAAGGGTCACAGCAACGCGGGATCCGAGCCGCATCGGTGACCTACACCACAGCTCACGGCAACGCCAGATCCTTAACCCACTGAGCAAGGCCAGGGAACGAACCTGCAACCTCGTGGTTCCTAGTCAGATTCGTTAACCACCGCGCCACAACGGGAACTCCAAGAGAGATAATTTTTTAACTACAACCTCTGTTGAGGGAAAAGTTTTGAAGTTTAAATCTAATCAAAAGGAGAAGTTTTTAAAAAATTATATGCACATGCATATAAGTTGCACCCCAGTAAAATGCAAAGATGACATATATAAGGGGTAAGTTCTAGCCTGAAGGTTTTCTGAAAGTCAAAGACAAATCTCAACAAGGCACCTTCCCAAAACTAAAAGCTAGGACTCCTTAAGATCAAGATAATATTCTAGTAATTTACCTGCTGAACATAACAGTTTTTAATAAGAAGAGGCAAAACTGAAATGGAGTGATGAAAATAAGAATAGTCATTGCCATTGGTTGGAGAAGGGATCATGTTTGACTGGTAAAAGGAAGAAGGAAATTTTCTGTGTTACTGGAACTTTCTATAGTTTGCTCAGCTTTTGTAAACATTTGTCAAATTTCATCATACTGTGCATTTAAACATCTCATTATTTTACTTATGTAAATCAAACATCAACCAAGGTTTTTATTAAATATAAAACAATTTCAAAGGCAAATTTACAGTAGATATGAAATTTGGGAATTCATGTGTATTTGTGTGTATATTGAGCTAAAATTAGGTAAAAACTAGTTTTGCCAAATCAAAACCACACAAACATGCAATCATAGCCAAGTAAAATTTTACTAATAGTTTCATAGTTTTAAACAATAATAGACATAGGCAGAGCAGAGCAGTCTGGCATATCTCAGATGGACTTTCCTTTCTACACTGGACTCATGTTCCCTGGTAAAGAACAGTAATGAAATTTTTAATGAGGTCCTAAATCACCACAGACAGCAGAGAACATTATGAAACATCTTCATTTTTTTTTTAACCGCGGAAAGTTGATTATGTACACAACATTCACTGAGGAGTGAGGTATCATAAATTCATAGACTGCAGTAGTGTGTACAAGAAACAATCATAAAATAACAGCATAGTATTAATAGTGTTTTATAGATAAAGGCTATATCCTAGAAAATATTATTTACTTTGAGGTTCAATTATCATGCTTACAATGATATTAGACTGGACCATTTGTATTTTCCTTCCCCAAGGAGTGCCTCCCCACGTGGCTGCAAAGAAATGGTTCACAGGACAGCTACATTACCCCCTTCTTTCTATGTTTTCATACTAAAATAAACTGTTTAATAATGCATACCTCATTATATTGCACCTTTAATTTAGCTTGAAATCAGCTTGCAAACCAAAGTTTATTTATCTTTACTCAATTTTATTGATGGACAAACCCCCCACAGCAGCTAGAAAGACATTCCTGAAAAAAATGCTGACAGTCAACTTGCAGATATCTGAAAACAGTTTTTCAATAAAGTATGTATGTATGTATGTATGTATGATTTTTAGGGCTGCATCTGCAGCATATGGGGGTTCCCAGGCTAGAGGTCAAATCAGAGCTGCAGCTGCTGGCCTATGCCACAGCCACAGCAACAGGGATCTGAGCTGTGTCTGCAACCTACACCATGGCTGTGGGTAATGCTGATCCTCAACTGGCTAAGCGATGTCAAGGATGAAACCCACATCCTCATAGATACTAGTCAGGTTACTAACCTAATGAGCCACAATGGGGACCATCTCAATAAAGTTCTTAAGTTGTTGAGATTGCACAGGGAGCATTTCCTTAAGCCTGAAAATTATGCTCAGTAAAATCTACTCTTAATTCTAAATAGGTATTTGAGAGATGTAGTCTTATATTATACATTTGAATACATTGGGTAATTAGCAAATAGGTATAGATGAATCCATAAAAATCATCTGAAAACATAACTAAATGTAATTACATGAGTTATTTTCTTAATATGTTCAATTTAAATGGCAGCTTCATAGTTATATTAGGCTTCATATAGAGCATTTATGTTCAGAAGATTTCCTTTCCATTTATTTGGTAAAACTTTCATTTAGATGTCTGGTTAAAATCATAGACAGGGGTATACAACATTAAAATATTTTTTGATTGCAGCTATGACATTAATAAAATATCTTACTCCATAAATTAGATAATGCTGGAAGCTGAGCTTCCTAATCAGATTTCAGATTATTTATTCAACCACGGATTTATTGACCCAACCTCTACCACTCCTAAATTCAACTGTTCTTTATTCAGTTCTCCAACAATTCCATTTACGAAAATTTGAAAGTGGAATTCCTTCATATTTTTCTTCCAGATCACAATATTAATGTCACTTTTCCAAGACTGATTGCCTTAGGACCTAGATTACTATGTCAGAACTTCCACTTACGTATTTTACAAGACTCTGTACTTTCCTTATTACCATTTGCCACATTTAAATCTTTTATTTGTGTAATCACACAAACATATCGCAATGATTAGATTGTAAACTCCATCGGCTCACATTTTTATTCCTAGCATCTAACACAGACTTAGTTTTCTGAGCTTCTTCAAAAAGCCCTCACTTAGAGATGAAAGAAAGAAAAAAAGAGAGAGGGGGAGAGAGAGAGAGAAAGGAAGGAAGGAAGGAAAGGAAATGTGTCCATGTTGTTATTGCCAAAGGAGATGAGAAGGCAGTTGCCTGCTATGGGCCTGAACATCCACTAAAACTGAATTAGTATTGGGAGGAGAAAAAAAAAATGAATTTCTCCAACATTCTTCATTTTACAATTTCTTATAAGGATTAATTAATGATGTCCATATTCAATTTTATAGATCAAATTATGTCCCCCAAATTTCACATGGTGAATCTTAACACCCAGTACTTTTAACTGTAACCATATTTGGAGATAGAGTCTTTAAAGAGATGATTAAGTTAAAATGAGGTCTTTGGGGGGCCTTTAATCCAATATGACTGCTGTTCTTCTAAAAAGAGGACATTTGAACATACAGATAGATTCCAAAAATGTGTGCACTCAGAGGAAAGACCATGTGAAGACAGAGTGAGAATGTAGCCAGTTGCAAGACAAAGAGAGAGGCCTCAGGAGAAATCAAATGTGCCAACACCTTGACCTTATACTTCCAGCATCCAGAATGGTGAGAAATAAATTTCTGTTGTTTAAGCCAACCATATTGTAGACTTTGTTATGGCAGCCCTAGAAGACTACTACACTTACCCAATCTACTTTAGTCCTTAACATAACAGATGTTCTTAAAAAAAAATTACTGGAAGTTGACTTACAATATTGTGTTAGTTTCAGGTGTACAGCAAGGGTAGTAAACTATACATATACATATATCCACTATTTTGCACATTCTTTTCCCATATAGGTTATTACAGAGCATTGGATAGATTTCCCTGTGCTATACACTATGTCCTTGTTTATCTATTTTATATGTGGTAGCGTGTATATGTTAAATCCAAACTCCTAATTTATCCCTCCTCCAAATGTTTCCCCTTTCGGTGAACATAAATTTGATTTTGAAATCTTTCAGTCCATTTCAGTTTCATGAATAAATTTGTTTGTATCATTTTTATTAGATTCCACATATTAGTGATCTAATACTATATTTGCCTTTCTCTGTCTGACTTATGTTAATCTCTATGGCCATCTATGTTGCTGCCCATGGCATTATTTCATTTTTATGACTAACATTCCATTGTTTATATGTACCATATATTCTAGTTGTAATTTGTATTTGGCCACTGAAACCAAATAATTGAATTCATATTTAAATGAGATTTCAGAGACTAGTTATTGGAAAAAAAATTATTTTGTGTTCATAAAATATTTTGCTTTATTTTTACCTATATACTTTTGTACTTTAGAAAGAAAGTATTTGTATATATTTGCGTACTGAGGAAAGAAAACTGGCTTTGAGAAAAGAGTATTTTAAGGCCAAATAAATTATAAGTATGTACTTGCACCTAAAGTACTACATCTTAATATTAACAAATACTATCATTATCATTGGGCATCATTGGATAAATGCCAAAATTAATCTTCTTATATCCATAAACAATCAAATAAATAATAGTTTATGTGGCTTTCACCTCTAATTCAAAAATTGGTTAGACAGTTTATTATTTTATTAAATTTTCACTTTAATGAGACATAAAAGCCTTATGCTCTGTAAGTTTTGAAGCATGTATGTAATTAGAACTCAAGATGAGAAGAAAATATAACATCTTAGATTTTCTTGTAGAACTGATAAGCAAAGTATCATTCCACTAATAAGATCTAAACTAATGGCCTAAAATAATGTAGCAATCTCATGATTTTAATTAATGGTTCATTTACAGACATATTTTCACAAAATGAATTTTAAAAATATATATTCTTTAATTTTTATTTATAATGGCTTGATAACTTTTAAGATAATATTTTGTAGCTCTATCATGCAAAGTTGTCAGAGGAATGCAGCAAAGAAAATCAAATACCAGTTCAGAGAACTTATTAGACTTTTCTGTGATACAGAAATGTTAGAAAAGTAAGAGATGCTAGAGGGATGCATCACACATTAAAATAAATTATATTTAAGGATGCATATATATACATATATGTATATGTGTTTGTATATATATATATATATAAAACACACATGTATATATATAATAGTTTTCTTCTTTCTCTTTTTTATTAATTTCACACAAAACCCTAACATCTTAATGTACTCTCAGATGAGATTTATTATCATAGGATATTAGTTGTCTAAACCTCAAAATTCTATCTCATAGGATACTAGAGGCTATTCATTAGCATACTGTGAAGTATGCCATAAATAATTTAAACTATAGTTGTCAAAATAAATGAAAAAAATCAATTTATGCTGCACTTCCCTTAATTTTTATTATGCATGTATTTGCTTGCTTACTAATCTGCAAAATACAGTAAATCAGAGTATTTGTCATTTTAGTAAATTAAGGTACATCATTTCAACTTGACTATGTTGAAAGAACATCATCAAGAATCTTAGACTGTCATTTATATATTGTTTTTAAAATGCATATAAATACTTTTAAAAATAATTTTTAAAAAGCTCCAGGAACTGCTGAAGAAAAAATACCCAACATATTAGTAAAAGCGATTTCTTATCACTCAGGAGATTGTAGAACAACAAATTCTGGGAAAGAAATGGGAAATAGAATATAAAATTAATTCAAAATGTATTAACAGGAAAATATGTATAGACATTTATTTTAACTACTGAGGATTAGCAAGTATAAAAGAAAATCTGTACTCTAAAAATACAAATTTAATTTTTCAAAGATGATTTTAGTGTAGTGTTTAGAGAACCAATATAAAGGTCAGGAATTCATTTTTAGTTCTGTAACTTAATATGCGGCTTTGAGTTAATTGTCCTTTAAAGAAAAGTTATTCCTTATCTTTTATTTTTTGAAATATATTTTGTCACATGACATTCTTTGATGTTAAATTTAAGCTTGACATTCATTTTAGGCTCAATCTCAGGTGCTTTCTATCAACTTGAAATTTATCTGTATATCACTTACTGACTGAAGGACTTTTGGGGTTAAGGATACTCTCTTATGGAATTTGTCCCTAAAAAGTGGTAAATGAAAATTTTCCATGACTGCCTTCAGGCAATAACCCAATGCCTGAACACATTTTAATCTATTCTCTTCTACATGAAGGATATAATAATCTCACAAATAAGACTTTATTTGACTCTAGCTCTGTGTGAATTGTAATAGCACTCCATTTTCTTTTTTTTCTTTGTGAATCACAGATTTATAAGATAGAATTTTTCAGCTCTGAAAATTATCTTAGAGCTCAATATAATTTGAACCAATGCCAAAAGACGATTTTATACTTTATAAATATCCTACAGAACCATAACCTCAAATTTTATAGGAAGCCAAATCAAATGGGCTAAAGATGCATTTTGGTGAATAAATATAACATAAAAATATTATACTGTAAAGTATAATATAATTTAAGACACGGTTGGTTGAACATTTTCATTTAAACTGCTAATTCATTGTATTGGAGAAATAAGTGTAATCAAAAGCATAAAAAATCTTTGAAATGTTAACAGAGCAATTTTCTAGTTCTGCATGTAAGGAGCTTAGAAATTGCCACTCCATCCTAAGGATAATTAAAAACTAAACAGACTGAAAGGGTTAATTCTTAGATGTGAAAGAGAGATGAAGACACAGGGCAAACCACTACCTCCAAGATTAACACAGGCAGTCACTGCTTACCTCGAAGAGACTCAGGAGTAGAACCCCTCATTCCTCAGGCAAGGGAAAGAGAAAAAGAACCATCTTTAAATATGCTGGAGCCTCTGTTCTTTTTCTTTTAAAACTTTTATTGAAATGCAGTTGATTTACACGATTGTATTAGTTTCAGGTGTATAGCAAAGTGATTCATTTATACAAATATGTATTAATATATATATATTTACATTCTCTTCCATTATAGGCTATTACAAGATATTGAGTATAGCTTCCTGTGCTATACAGTTGGTCCTTGGTTTTTTTTGTTGTTCTTTTTGTTTGCTTGTTTGTTTGTTTGTTTTGGTCTTTTTAGGGCCATACCTGTGGCATATGGAGGTTCCCAGGCTAGGGATCGAATCGGAGCTGTAGCCGCCAGCCTATGCCAGAGCCACAGCAACTAGGGATCCAAGCCGCATCTGCGAGCTATACCACAGCTCACAGCAATCCTGGATCCTTAACCCACTGAGCAAGGCCAGGGATCAAACCTGCAACCTCATGGTTCCTAGTCGGATTCGTTTCCACTGCGCCATGATGAGAACTCCAGTTGGTCCTTGTTGATTATCTATTTTATTATAGATATACAGTAAGCATTTAAGAGTCATTTTTTAAATTTTTTTGGACAAATCAAATTATTAAAGAAAAGGAACTTTTTATTTTACTTTTATCTATTTTTTTTTTTTTTTTTTTTTTTTGCTTCTTGGAGCTGCATCCATGGCATATAGAAGTTCCCAGGCTAGGTTTGAATCAGAGCTACAGTTGCCAGCCTATGCCACAGCCACAGCAACAGGGGATCTGAGATACATCTGTGGCCTACACTACAGCTCATGTCAATTCCGGATCTCCAACCCACTGAGCAAGGACATGGATCGAACCTGCATCCTCATAGATACTAGTCAGATTCATTTCCACTGTGCTACAATAGGGACTCCCAGGAAGTGTTTTTAAAATGATACATTAAGCAGGTAAAATTATCATATAGGTAATTTAACCTCAGCTAATGCATAAAGTAATTAGAAAGTCTAGCCTAGAAATAAAAAGTGAAATATTGTGTAACATATATATCAAGGTATGGTTTCCTTGGGATGGTTTATACATTCTGTGCATTTATTTTTGCACTGAGCATATAATTAGGAGAAAATGTTAGTGTATGAATTATTGAATCTCCAACTCCATGTTAATTCATAGATATTTATTAACCATTATAATTAGAAACCCTTTTATGAATTAGGCTCAGGAAACAATAATATGTACAACTCACTTTATTTAATACCAAGAAGGTTGTCTCACAGATGCATGTGGAAAACATGCAGATTTTATCTGAGTATCTACAATGTACTTTTTTTTTCAGACCTTGTCATGTGTTACATATTTACATAGTCATTGGGTGGAAAGGAGAGTTAAAGTGGTGGAAAGGACATCATTCTCAAGAAGTTGAATGTGCAGAAGGAGATTCAGACAGTAAGCCAATAAATTAGTGTAAGGAGATAAAAAGGACATAACAGGTGGGGTCCACACATACACAGGGTGGGGAGGCATGATGTTAGGATGTTCAAGGATGATTTTTTGAGGATTTGATATTAGTTGAAAATAAGATAGACATACTTGTCTTAATTTTCAGTAATCAATAAAACCATGGTCAGCCTGGCTAATTAAATACAAAATAACCATGATGGACATTCTTATTTTTTGCAAGAGGAGAAGAGAAGTCGCTCCGCAGATTTGGTTCCAAAACATATTTTAAATTGGAAAATATAACTGTTAAAGTAGTTGGTGAAAGTTTCTTGAATTCTGTATCTGAGAGGAATCTTCTTGGATTTTTTTTATCTCCCTTGCCTTCACACTCAAAGGTGTTCTTCATTCTGTGTTATTCTCCATGTCTTGCCCAGAAATGGATGTTGAGAATATGCTTTCTCTTAAAGACCGTTCATGGGTGTTCAGGTTTTATTAATTCTCCACTTCTGGGACAGAGTACTAGGATTTGGCTTTCTTTGGCTACATAATTTCTCCTAATATGGTAGACTTCTGATATGCTTGTGCATTGATCATTCTATGCCCCAAGTAACCACACACACACAAAGGTTTTGTCTGAGCATAGGCCTTCTTTCTCAAGATCCCATGCCATTTTCTTCAATTCAGTGGCCTTTTTGAAGCCATCCGGGAGGTCACGTTTGTAATCTGAAGTTTGACACAAGGTTACTTTACATTACCCAACTAAAATATTTTATGAAATATTTGTTTCCCAAGACTTTTATTTTTAAATGTTGTTTATGTGATGTTATTATTATTACTTTTCTCTGTGAAGTCTAGAAACAAATTTTTCAAGCTAAATTACCTTTAATCTTTAAGTTTTCTCTATTCTCACTCTGCACGTAAAAAACATGCTACTCTTTCCTGAGGTATTTATCATATTTCGTAAAATACCCAATGATAACCAACACATTAGTACATCAATCCTTACAACCACTTCTTCTAAAAATACAGCCTCAGTAAATGCATCATTTGTCTTGAAAATCATCACAGAAGACAAAGGTTGCTGAAGCAGAAGAAGCAGGTCCACCCTTCCATCTAGAAATATCTATTGCTTTGCCCTTTCCCTCCAGAATTCTAATCCAGAAGCACAAATCTGCCAAGGAGGCCCCTCAATGTTAGGATCAGTTTTTGTATTAATAAAGTCAATTGGTTCTTCCATATAAATATTTTAGAGTCTTAGTGGCTTAACCCCTTAAAAGTTATGAATGGGATTAGTGACATTACTAGAGTCATGAGGGCATTTGCTCCATCACCTGCAATGTGAGGACACAACACTAAGTCTGCAGTCTGGAACATGGGAGGGGATCCTTATCAAAACTCAATCATTCTGGCACTCTGATCTCAGACTTCCAGCCTCTGGAACCATGAGAAATAAATTATTGCTTATAAGCTACCCAGTCTATGACATTCTGTTATAGCTGCATAAACCAAGACAGCATGCCAAACATTGATTTAAAAAGGCATTAAAACATCACTGGAAATGATAAACCAGAAGAAATAGAGAGTTTTACCTGAATATTTATTGGACTTTGTTGAGCAATTTTTTTTAATATGGACATGTGAAATAAATGAGTTCCAAGGGTTCCAGATTGGCATGTGAGAATATGTTTTGCTTAATTCTACAGTCTTTCTTTTTCTGAGTAAGGTATGCTAAACTTCTTGTCCACATATGCTAACACTTTTCCCATACAAAACTCAGAATATTTATCTAAAAATAAAATGTTTCCATTTTTTTTAATATGATTTCAGACTCTGCCTATACTGTGTAAACCTGGAAGGAGCATGAATCCCATTCTAACAACAAGAAAAAGCAAGATCCATTACAAATCATAACTTTTCCTAAATCCATCAGTTAATAAAGGTCACTGCACAAATGCTTGATATTTAAGAAACTATGGATTCATTTCAAGGAGAAATGGAATGTGAGCATTAACCTATGGTTACAGAGAAGAGGAACAAGAGATGTGGATTCTATGCAAATAGGTAATAAGTTATAAGAATTCATCAAAATGTTATAACAAATGGCTGAAAGCTGCGTATATGGTACATGCATGTATAGGAGTCCTCAGAGCTGCAGGAACAAGTGGAGTTTGCACTCATTCCCAGGTTTTTTTCTCCATAGATATCTATCATGTGTTCACTGGAATGTTTGGAGTTGAGGAGCTACCTGACAAATAGCTATCCTCTTTGATGACTTGAAATGCAGTGAAAAATGCAGGGCCCTGATTGAGCCCTCACTTTCTATGAAATAATAACTTAAAAATGTGTTTAGGGAGAAAGAAGGAAATAATAAAGTACTTTATAGAGTCCATTGTCCAAGAATCTATTTTATTCTCATAAGAGATTTTCTACCTCTAGGGGAAGAGAAGGAGTCTTTATTGTGTCTCCAAAAAGACACAATAGAAATACTAGGATAATTTTTGCAAATGGGATGACAGGAAAGAACATCGAAAAAATGTACATTTGAGAATCTAGCATACAGGGTCCACCTAAGTATAACATAAAATCATCCTTGATTCTAAAACATCCTAACCAGCATTGATTAAAAGCAGTAACAACTAAACATAAGGGATAAGCCTGAGGGTAGAGAAAAAGTAACTCTATGGCAGGTGACAAAGTTCAAAACAATAGAATGAATGAAACACATTAAGAAAAATTGTCTAGTGCCTTGGCCCTTACCTGCAGCACAAGATAATACACAAGAATTTGAAATGTGTTTTATACTGAAGATAGTAATGACAATAAGACCCAAACCCAGCTCAACAACTGATGAGAAAGAATCAAATTCCTGCAATAACAGTGAACAGAATAAGCAGCTACACTTCTAGGGGTAAATATAATCTACCTCAGTTCTACAATGTCAGCATTCTAACATTCACTCAAATCCAGTTCATATACTCAACCAGAAGTACCAAACAAATTTTAAACAGCAAGAAAGAACCCACTAACAATAGTAAACAGAGATGATACATCCAAATTAGATTAACCAATATTCCAGATGTTGGAGTAGTCAGACAGAAAATTTAAAGTAACTATGTGTAAATAAAGATCTACTGTAGGAGTTCCTGCTGTGGTGCAATAAGATCAGCAGTGGTCTTGCTGGAGAACTAGAAGTCAGGTTCAATTCCTGGCCCCGCATGGTGGTTAAAAGGATACCATGTTGCTGCAGCTGCTGCATAGGTTATAACTTTGTCTTGGATCCAGTCCCTGGCCCTGGAACTCCATATGCCACAGGATGGCCAAAAATAAATTAAATAAATAAATAAATAAATAAATAAATAAATAAATAAATAATCTATTATAAAAACATAATAGGCATCAACAGATGGGATATTTTAGGAAGGAAAATATGTTGAACTTGAATTTTAGCCAATAAAAGTTACTAATTTTTATTTTATTTTTCCCATTTTAGTCCTAAATTGCTTTTCTTTAGTTTCCTAAGATTGAAACTTAGGTTATTGGAGTTCCCATCGTGGCGCAGTGGTTAACGAATCCGACTAGGAACCACGAGGTTGCGGGTTCGGTCCCTGCCCTTGCTCAGTGGGTTAAGGACCCGGCATTGCCGTGAGCTGTGGTGTAGGTTGCAGACGCGGCTCGGATCCCGCATTGCTGTGGCTCTGGCGTAGGCCAGTGGCTACAGCTCCGATTCGACCCCTAGCCTGGGAACCTCCATATGCCGTGGGAGCGGCCCAAAGAAATGGCAAAAAGACCAAAAAAAAAAAAAAAAAAAAAGAAAAAAAAGAAACTTAGGTTATTGATTTTAGTTCATTCTTTTCTAATATAAGCATTTACTCTGATAATTTCCCTCTAAGCACTTATTTCACTGCATCCCATACATTTTAAAAAGTTGTATTTTCATTTCATTTTGTTTAAAATATTTAAAATTTTCCTTGATACTTCTCTCTCATGTATTATTCAGAAGTGTACTGTTTAATTTCCAAATATTTGGGGACATTCTTATTATATTTATGCACTTGGTTCCTAGTTTAATTATATTGTGGTATGAGAACATACTTTATATAACATATTTTTTTGAATTTTTTATGATGTGTTTAATGGCCCCAAATATATTTTATCTTGATGAATTGTCCATGTGAATTTGTATTTTATCTTGATGAATTGTCTATGTGTGTTTTGGCTGTTGTTGGAATATTTTATAAATGTTAATAAGACCAATTAAATAGATAAGTAAAGCTTTATTTTTTAGCAGTTCTATTGGTCTATTTTTTCTCTTTTTTCCCCCACCATTTAGGCTTTTACATTTCCTGTTATTTTCTTTAATTCTTTAATTGAATGCTAATATTGTGTATTAAATATTTTTAAGGCGCCAGATGATATGAAATTCTCCAGACATGGTTTAATTTTCTTCTCACAAGTGGTTTGATAAAATAATTATATCACAGATCCAAACAAAGCTTGAGAAAATTTGAAACATATTTCAGACATTTTCAGGATCATTTCTCTTCTCTGTTCTTATTTTGGGTGTAAACTTTAAAAATCTAAAACAAAAGGGGCCCAGGTGATTTTTTTCATTTGTTTTTTATTCAAGACCCTTCCTTTTAATGGAGCTTCAACTGCAATTTTTTATTGTTGTTGCTTCTATAGTTCCATGAGATTGATAAAGTGGCTTCTTTGTGGGCTGTCAGTGATCACTTACTTTCCTCTTGATTTTTGGTTCTCAAGCTACTGAACAGCTTAGAATTTGTAGAAACCTTGGAGAAAAAGCTTAATTCACTTTTCTTTTTCCTTTTTCGCCAGGATTTTGTCCCCTTACGTGCTGTCGGATCTCTTGAACTTCAATTTTTGGTTTCCCTCACACCACCAGACTGCTGAAAGCTCTAGGCCACTGCCTTATTCTTGGCCTTTATACCATGAGTCATTTTGGAGCAAGTAACATAAATAAAATAGTGGAAGATAAAGTCTATTTCATGCCCAAAGGGCCTTTTGGGGGTTTTGTCCTTCATGCCTCCAAACATATATATATATATACATATATATATATATATTTTTTTTTTGTCTTTTTGCCTCTTTTTTCTAGAGCTGCTCCCGTGGCATATTGAGGTTCCCAGGCTAGGGGTCGAATCGGAGCTATAGCCGCTGGCCTATGCCAGAGCCACAGCAATGTGGGATCCAAGCCGGATCTGCAACCTATGCCACAGCTCACCGCAACGCCGGGTCCTTAACCCACTGAGCAAGGGCAGGGATCGAACCCGCAACCTCATGGTTCCTAGTCGGATTCGTTAACCATTGCGCCACGACGGGAACTCCCCAAACAGATATTTTTAAACACAGTGTATTTTGTTGGTGTTTGTTTTTATTGTGGTAAAATATTCATAACGAAATATTTCTTATTTTAACCATTCATACATGTGCAATACAGTGGTCTTAAATATGCTCAAAGTGGAGTTCCCGTCGTGGCTCAGTGGTTAAGGAATCTGACTAGGAACCATGAGGTTGTGGGTTTGATCCCTGGCCTCTCTCAGTGGGTTAAGGATCTGGCATTGCCATGATCTGTGATGTAGGTTGCAGACGTGGCTTGGATAAGGCATTGCTGTGGCTCTGGCCTAGGCCAGCGGCTACAGCTCCAATTAGACCCCTATGGGAATCTCTATATGCTGCAGGAGCGGCCCTAGAAAAGGCAAAAAGACAAAAAAAAAACCAAAAACAAAATATGCTCAAAATATTGTGTAACCATCACCACTAATTTTACGTAAAATGTTTCATTATCTCTAATAAAAACTCTGTACTCGTTACACAAAAACTCCAAATTTCCTATTTCCTCAGCCAATGGCAACGTATATTCTACTTTCTGTCCCTTGGAATTTGCATAGTTTGAGTACATTATTTGAGTGAAATTATGCAATATTTGTCTGTCTATGTCTGGTTTATTTTACTATGCATAATGTTATCAAGGTCTATCCATGTTGTAACAAATATCAAAATTATATTACTCTTTATGAACAAATGACTTTTTATGTACTAGCCAAGATAAACACAACTGAACATTATTAAAATTACTGAAAACAGATTTTATTTGGTAACTCTTAATAAGAGTAGAGGAAAGAACTGAGCTCCACTATGATTTGCATAGAGGTGATTGGGAGTGTAAAGGTAGAATGAGGGAGGTGGGAGAGAAAGGGCTCAGCAGAGTCAGAAATGTGAAAAAGTAAAGTATTGTTCAGTGTAAATGTGATTAAACCAGCTATGATTGTGAGCTGGGAGTTGTTGAAGCTGGGAGTCTATCCTTCCACAGAGACTAGGAGATAGTGGCCCTTTCCTTCCTGATGATTAGATTTCCAGGGAATGGTTTTCAAGTCCTTGACACTGATGATCCTGATTTGTGAGAAATAACATATTTATAATTGGAAGCCAATTTGAACAAATGCCCTAAAGACTGAGGTCAGAAGCTATGTGTTGGCTAGAACAAGGGGTATGTTTTCTGGGCAACATTGAGCTTTCTCAAGCAGTCATTTCAATGGATTTCTTCTGCCAGAAGCTATGCTAGTTTGGTCAAGTTTCTAAGTGCAGTGGTTTCAATGGAGTAGTTACATGCTGAGAGTTCATAATTCTCAGTGCAATTCTCTATATATAGCATTTTGTTTATCCATTTATCTGTTGATGAACAATTTAATTACTTTCAACTTTGGGTGATTGTGAGTAATGATCCTATGAACATTGGTGCACACATATCTGTTTAAGTTCCTGCTTTAAGTTCTGGTTATACACTTAAGGGTGGAATTACTGTGTCATATGGTAGTTCTGCATTTAACCTTTTGAAAAACAATCAAACTAGTTTCCAAAGTAACTGCACCATTTAAAATTCCATAAATGATGCATAAGTATTACTGTTTCTCCATATTCTTAATAACACTTGCTATTTTACTTTTCTTTCTTTTTAATTATAGCCATCCCAGTAGGTATAAAGTGATATTTCCTGGTTGTAATCTGCATTTCCCTAATGACTAATGATGTTGGAGTATCTTTTCATGTGGTTACTGGCCACTTGCATGTCTCCCTTGGATCTTGGCCTCTTTGAAAATAAATCATTCACTCTCAACAACCAAAGAGTAAAAATTGCTCAAGATATTTTATCCCCTCTTCTTTTTCTTTGTTTTCTCATTTTCCTTTTCTTTACAATGTTGTTTGTCTCTATGTTCTCTCACTTTTTGTATGTTCAATGGATAATGGTACATGTTTAACAACCAGGTTTCTGAAAAAAAAATATATGTGCATGTGTAAATACATCCAATTATTACAAATTTTACTGATATAAATAAAATAAGCATATATACAAATATGAATAAACTGTATAATCCTCCTGATTATAAATTTGTTAGAGAAAAATCAGTTCTCAAGAATGCTTTTAAAATGTTTTACCAAATCTTTGTACCCATGGATGCAACTGACTGATGAGAGTAGTTTTGGCATAAAATGTGATTGATATCTTTTGTTAAATTAATAGCTAGGTAAAGCAATGACTTGCATTAGAAATTCTAAAGTTTGTCAACGATGCGTGGGACTTATTTGCTGAAAAAGTTGATAGTTTTCCAATCATAACACAATAGCTACAGAAATGGCATATACAACATTTTAAATCACTTTCTTACGTCTAGAAAACAGATGAAACAAAATTGAAATGCTGGTTTGTAGCATTTGTCCATTTTCATGGTATAAATACTCTCACATGGGCTTTTTTGGAGTTACTAATTCAAGATCACTTTAAGTTAAGAAAATATGGGTTTTAGCAGGTACAGAGTACATTCACTACAGAGATAGACAAGGAACATTGGTAGCATGTATTAGAAGAATTAGAAAGTCATGAGTTTCAAATACTTATTATCTTTGTTACCAACATAATTTAACCAGTATGAGGTCAAATTGATTATGGTTGTGTTTAATGACTGCATCTAGCCAGCTGCCATGATTTGGCTTCTTCACAGAATTATTTATATTTTAATATCTAATATTACTGCATGAACTTTATTATCAAATAGTTATTGTGTGACATACAATTAGAAACACATCTAGTTTCACAAACACTTGTTTGTTTGCATGTTTACCTGCTTAATTTTTTCAAACACTGGATTTCCCTAAAACGATGTAAGTATGCATTCTATCTTACTTCCAATGTTCTTGGTCAGTGAAAAGGTGTATTGGAAATTCCAGTAATTCTTCTGGAACCATTACTTTTGAAGATATAGTATTGATTTATTTAGTTGGTTGTTATTGATTTATTATATTAATTAAATACCCAAATGTTAAGAAAACATATTCTTTTAGAAAGGAAATATATGTGTATCAGTACAAAGCACACTGGCAGTATGACTTAGCAAATATTCTTGAAAGAATAAGTGAAGACATTTAGTCCTGGATATTTGTCCTGAATTTCCAATGTGAACAGAAAACATCTAATTTAAATTGTCAATAAGACCTTCAGATTTGAAATAAAGAAAATGAATGACACCCAAAAAACCATAAGACATCTAGTAAATTCAAGACAAAAATATTTCTTTATAGAGTGTACACCATTCTCTATCAAATTTCATTCAAATTCACTACTTTTCATAGTTATAAAAATATCCTTTGACAATTTCCATGTCACCTTTTTTGTTTTGTTGTTTTATTCCCAGGAAATTTGTGCATGTAAAAAATGTAGATTTATTTTTCCCATAAGAATCACCATCATAACAGAGACGGTGCCTATATTTTATAATAACGTGTCATCTCAATACTGCAGGGAGTCCTTGAACACATGCTGCCCATATGCCCAATGAATTTACCCTGTGAAAATCCTCTTAAATGACTCACTGACTAAATAAATTCTCTCAAGACACATCCCATCATAATGCTGATCAGCTATGGTTCATTTATTGTTATATAATTGCAAGGGATGTTTATCCTTTCTTGCCCTTTTATGCTGCACAAGCTGCTGTAATGTTCTGGGTCATAGATAGGATGAAAGTGTGACTAAGCTCTTTGTGAGTATTCTATAATTTGGTACTTTGCAAAAACTCAAGCAGATAAAATAATGTCTCCTGTTTTGTAAATCCTAGTACTGAAATATAATACGGTAAAATTATAAAGAATGATTTCATGTGTCATAATGTCATATATGATATAGCCCTTCTCTTTTTCATATAATTGTATTTAAAATTCCAGTGAATTAAAGAGAAAAAGTGCTTTAGAAATGTCCAAATTATTATCCTTGTTTAAGAACTAAACAAGCTGAGGATTTAGAGAATATGAATAGATTGTATAAGGTTACATAGATTATAAACTACAACTGAATGCTACAACTTAATGCTTCATCCACAAATGAAAATTCTTTTTTTTTTGTCTTTTCTAGGGTCGCCCCCACGGCATATGGAGATTCCCAGGCTAGGGGTCTAATTGCAGCCATAGCCACCGGCCTGCACCAGAGCCACAGCAATGCAGGATCCGAGCCACATCAGCAATGCCGAATCCTTAACCCACTGAGCAAGGCCAGGAATGGAACCCGCAACCTCATGTTTTCTAGTCGGATTCGTTAACCACTGCACCACGATGGGAACTCCCCCACAAATGAAAATTCTTGAGATGATTCATCTGACCAAAAAAAAAAAAAAAAAAAGTGTCTCCTACCTATAAAATTCAGAGCCAACAATGTATTTCTGGCTGCATACAATTGTAGGGACAAAGATTTTGTAAATCCTGCTTGCTAAAGCTGCAGTTGTTTTCCATATTTATTGTATGGTGTTGCTTAATTCAAAGTTATCTTTGGAGATCCCGTCATGGAGCAGTGGTTAACGAATCCAACTAGAAACCATGAGGTTGAGGGTTCAATCCCTGGCCTTGCTCAGTGGATTAAGAATCTGGCTTTGCCATGAGCTGTGGTGTAGTTTACAGACGCGGCTCGGATCCTGCATTGTTGTGGCTCTAGTGTAGGCTGGTGGCTATAGCTCTGATTAGACCTCTAGCCTAGGAACCTCCACATGCCGCGAGAGCAGCCTTAGAAAAGGCAAAAAGACAAAAACAAAACAAAACAAAGTGAGTTTAGTTTTTATTTTGAGAGATGGCTATCAACTATATAAATATAATGAATATTTTAGAGACTAGCAAGTGTTGGTCCTGATCCAAATAAAGGACAACTGCCTCTTCTACAATATTTGGTGCCTTCTCATGAAGTGAAAGGAAATCATGGCCTGATAGTATAGCGTACAGGGGAGTCTAGTTATTTATCAATAAATAGGCCAATGTCTAAGGATAGACTCAATGCAAAAGAGTGTAAATAAGAGATGATTTTCCCTTTCTCTAATCCATGTAAAACGTATGCTATATAAAATCCTTTCAGTTCCTTAAAAATTTTTGGCAAATTTCATAACTTTAAGTTTACATTTTTAAATTAAAATTCCATATTTTCATCACATGGGATTTTCTTCTTCTTTTTCTCCATGCAGTGAAAAGGAATTATCTCTAGGAGTTTAGAAGTGGGGGGCAGGTGTATGACTTCCATTTTTGCTCCTACTCTTTCACCCACCCTTTGAAGTGGAGATAAGTGGTACATTTTGATTCAGATATACCTCCTCTTTCCTTTTTCAAGGTGTTACTATCCTCCTAAGAAGACTGGAAAATAAAAAAGAGTAAAAAAATAAGTCAAACATTGATTTAATAAACTTTCACAATTGTGGAAGTTCTTGATTGGTTATTCCTGAGAGTCTGGCCTACTTTGGCCATCTGTTCACAATGCCTATCAGACATCTCCCTGTTGGATCTCAGTTAAGGCATATGAATTTGTCATTAAGGAAAACTGTAAGGCTTTCAAGTAGAAAAACAATGTTGGACAACTATCATCAAATAGAACTTTATTCTACCTCAGATTCTGCCACAAAATTTTTTTCCTTGAATCTCTTGTTGGTAGTATCCACTCTTCCAGTGGGTCCCACTCTTGAAATAACCACAGAACTCAATATCAGGCACCTTGCAAAGGGGAAGACTTATCTTTGGCAGGCTGGTTGGTAAGATTGCAGGGTCCTTACTGTCAGGAAAAATAATACCCCCATCATCTACTACCACAGTAACTCCAATTTTTCTTCCCTGTTATTCATATAGACCAGAGCCAGATCATGCTTCTGATCAAGTCCATGGCTCAATCAAAATTTGAGAAGAAAACATCACTCTCCTTTTTTCATATATTGCAGGTGATCATCTTGAAGGCCCTCAGTTATGTGTCATTGCTGAGGCGTGGAGGACATCTTTGCCACAAATATTCTGAGGAATCTCTTCTTTCTTTTATCAACTCTTTTGTGTAGTAAATTTGTTTTAGTAACTCTTTATGAATTGATTAATATACATTATATATTCATATTTTCTTGTCATTAAGTTGCTAGTATACTTTATATTATACAATAAACTGAAATATTACATGTGTATTATTAAAATTATTACTGATTTGGCGTTCCCATCATGGCTCAGCAGAAGCAAATCTGACTAGCATCCATGAGGATACAGGTTCAATCACTGGCCTTGCTCAGTGAGTTAAGGATGAATGTTGCCATAAGCTGTGGTATAGGTCACAGATGTGGTTCGGATCCAGCATTGCTGTGGCTGTGGCATAGCCCAGTGGCTACAGCTCTGATTCGACAACTATCCTGGAAACCTCCACATGCTGTGAGTGTGGCTCTAGGAAAAAATAACATAAAATAATTACTAGTTCGGGTTTTAATATGTGTCATATTATAGTCTATTCCCTCTCAATATCAGACTATGAAAATCTTTTTATTTATTTATTTATTTATTTGTTTATTTATTTAATGGCCTTACCTGCACCATATGGAAGTTCCTGGGCTGGGGTCTAATTGGAGCTGCAGCTGAGGCCTATGCCACAGACTCCACAGCAGTGCCCAATCAGAGCCACATCTATGACCTATGCCACACCTTGCAGCAATGCCAGATTCTTGACTCACTGAGAAAATGTTGGGTCCTTAGCCCACTAAAAATTATTTATGTTTCCTTTATCAAATTTTAGAAATTAGTTTATTTTGAAGCATAGATATCAATATCTAATTTATATACTTTTGTCTTAGCTATGCCCATTGCACATGGAAATTCCTGGGTCAGGGATTGAACTTACATCACAACAGTACCCCAAGCCACAGCAATGTCAATTCAGGATCTATAACCCACTGAGCCACCAAAGAACTCCACTATTTGGGAGTTCCTGTTGTGTCTCAGTGGTTAACGAATCCAACTAGGAAGCATGAGGTTGCAGGTTCTATCCCTGGCCTTGCTCAGTGGGTTAAGGATCCAGCATTGTGGTGAGCTGTGGTGTAGGTCATAGATGTTGCTCAGATCTGATGTTGCTGTGCCTCTGGCGTAGGCCAGTGGCTGCAGCTCCAATTAGACACCTAGCCTTGGAACCTCCATATGCTGCAGGAGTGGCCCCAGAAAAGGTAAAAAGACAACAACAACAAAAAAATTCACTACTTAATATTACTTATCATAATTTTCAAGAATAGAAATTATGATTTTACAAGATTGCAGGGTCCTAAAAAAACTCCTGTTGGATCCTTTAATCCCATTGTAATTATTATCACAACATTCTTATTGAATTATCAAATATTTTCCCCTTTTGCACTTTGAAAATTATTATTTTAACTGTAATAACATTTCCTTGTTTTGCAAACTGTTTTTTTATGTAAATGTGATATAAAAAGACTTCCTTTTGAGGTCAAATATATGTATTCATTTTAATTTTGTGTCTCATTCATTAGCCTGACTTGACACTCATTATTACATTTCAATATGTAGCTCCAAATGATTGTTCAGCCAAGGAATATTTATATCTATTTTTTATTTGTTAATTGCATCTTCTCCATCTGTTCTTGTCTGTCCTTCAGGTACTGATGTTATTCACATATTAGAAATTCAAAGTATATCACCATTATACTTATTTTTTTTGTTGAATTCTTTTTTATTAAAAGATAGTGCTTTCCTTTTATGTGCCTTGTTGAAAATAGTTTTTGGCATTGTACATCCAATTTGTTAGGTGATCTATTGAGCTTTTTAAAATACTTATTTACATTTCAATGCCATATAATGTACATTATTTTTTGATGATATAATACATCCATAATGATCAAAACTAAAGATTCATTGGCATTCCCATCATGGCTCAGTAAGTCACAGATGCGTCTCGGATCCAGTGTTGCTGTGACTCTGGTGTAGGCCAGCAGCTACAACTCCGATTAGATCCCTAGCCTGGGAACCTCCATATGCCCTAGGTACTGCCATAGAAAGACAAAAAAAAAAAAATCATAAATTTATAAAAAATATGTCATCAAATTATCCTCACCCAAATCATTCACATCTGGTATCATCTTTATTATTTTTGTTTGTTGGTTTCTTCCTTTATAGTAACAAATATAAGTATATGTTATATTTCTCAACATTTCTGATCTGGTTTCTTCAACTTAAACTCTTCATAACACAATCCTATTGAAATCATTCCATACTGATATGAAGATTCTATTATATGGATTTTTTTTACCACTGCATATATATTTTGTGGGTATACATTTTTTTTAATGAGCCACCCATAGATGGACTTTTATATTGTTTCCATTTTTCTATCATTAAAATTGCTCCAAGTTGCAAAACTTTTACTTGCCTTAGTTTAAAAATGTACTATTTATTTATATAGTAACTGGTCTCAGAAGTGGAACTGCTGGGTCAAAAGGAAAATTTGCAATTTATCCCTTCCCCCAAAAAAATATTTTTCAGGATGTGGTTCCATCACTAATAAGCCTAGGACCTACTTTACTATGGAGTGTTGTGGACATTTTTCTGTAGTCAGAGTGTTGTCTAATAATTACTAGTTTGAAAAGTTAGAAATGATGTCAATATTCTTTTAATTAGTATTTACCTCAGCTTTAGTGATATTGTACATACTTTCATGTATTTAATGGACATTTGTTTTGATTTTGTGTTAATTCTCAGTCGTTAATTTTGTTAATTTTTTTATTTTTTTATTTTTTCCCACTCTACAGTAAGGGGATCAAGTTATCCTTACATGTATACATTTTTTTCCCCCACCCTTTGTTCTGTTGCAACATGAGTATCTAGACATAGTTCTCAATGCTACTCAGCAGGATCTCCCTGTAAATCTATTCTAAGTTGTGTCTGATAACCCCAAGCTCCCAATCCCTCCCACTCCCTCCCTCTCACATCAGGTAGCCACAAGTCTATTTTCCAAGTCCATGATTTTCTTTTCTGTGGAGATGTTCATTTGTGCTGGATATTAGATTCCAGTTATAAGTGATATCATATGGTATTTGTTAATTATTTTTCTTTGATGTTACCACGTTTCATTTTCTGAAGTTTATGTCTTCACTTTTTTTTTGTCTTTCAAGGTTCTTTTTTTAAATTTTAAGTAATCATATACTGTCTACATTCCTTTTTATGTTATACTAATACCTAAGTGTTAATGCTCTTTTAAATGAAGCCTTCTTTTACAATACAATTTAACTTTTATTTAAATAGTCTATTAATTTTTATATTTATTTCTCATCTTTTCAATTCTTTTATTGATTTCAGTAATTTTGATTTGAATACTCTTGCTTTTTAGGCATAAAATTACATTATTTGACACCTGCAAATCATATTAGCTCCCAATTGTTTTAGCTATAATTTACTCAAGTAGAATATTATTTTTTACCTTTTACTGACTATAGTGGGAATGCATAATATTAGGTTTATATTGGCTCAATAAATAATTGTATACTTCATTTTGTTAGAGAGTAACTATTAATTTTTATATTATTGAGTGTTTTTGCCAAAATTGTGTGCAAAAGTTTTGAAATTCTTTTTAGCATTAAGCAATTTGTTAGTATAATTAATTATATTTCTTAAATCTATCAGAATTTTCATTCAAATTAATAGGTTTCATACTAATGAAGGAGAATTAACATTTTGTGAGATTTAGATTTGTGAACCCTACCTAACACAATCCTGTATTATGGTTTTTTAAATGATTTTAAAATCATTATTTATTGAGATTATTCTCCTTTTTGTTTTTAATTCAGTCTATCTCAAGAATGGGTATAGACAACATTATTTTATGAAATAATTTGGAAATGTTTCTTATTTAAATATATATAACATTTAATAGTGTGAAATTATTTGTCCTTTAAAAATTAAATTTCATTCTTTATTGACTTCTGACTTTGGATAAGAATAATTCTTTTATGTAGTTCCCGTCGTGGCGCAGTGGTTAACGAATCCGACTAGGAACCATGAGGTTGCGGGTTCGGTCCCTGGCTTTGCTCAGTGGGTTAAAGATCCGGCGTTGCCGTGAGCTGTGGTGTAGGTTGCAGACGCGGCTCGGGTCCCGCGTTGCTGTGGCTCTGGCGTAGGCCGGGGGCTACAGCTCCAATTCGACCCCTAGCCTGGGAACCTCCATATGCCGCGGGAATGGCCCTAGGAAAGGCAAAAAGACAGAAAAAAAAAAAAAAAGAATAATTCTTTTACAACTCAATTCCCTTTTTTCCCTATATATGTCAGTTTGTTGGATTACATATTTCTGGGTCAGTTTTGAAAAACATTTCTATTAAATTTGTATTTTTGTATGCATTTTATTTGCATAACTAGAGTTGAGAAAAGTAGTGCAAATGGTATGAAGTTGTTCAGAGTTATTTTGCAAACTATGTATTAGTCATTTCTTTGTGGCTAGTCATCATAATTTTTATTTTATATATTTGTGATTTCTCCTTTTTTCCTTATTAAGTTAGATAAAACTTCATAAACTTTATGAACATTACATCTATTGAGGGACATTTTGTTTATTTCTAATTTTTGATAATATGAAAAAAACTGATATAGACATTCATGTAACTATATTTTCACCTTTATAAATTGTACATTATGTTTTATTTTCAAGAAAAATACTTTCTCCATTCACTGACTTTTTAAAATATATTAGGACTTTATCCCTCAGGATATCTCATTAACTATAAAATTATTTTCCACTTATTCCACTTATTTTGCCTCAGTAGTCATTAAATTTTCTGAACTCAGTTTCCCTTCTCTAATTAACTCATTTTATTTAATCAAATTTTCATCTTTTTAACACAAGTGATGGGAAATTGTACCAACAAAAAGCATGGATATGTTGCTTTACTGACAATTACAGGACAAAAATATAAAGAGCTCATTAAGTGGTTCACTGTCAGTAGTGACTTACTTCACAGAAACAAAACCATTTCTTTTTGTGTAATACAAGGATGCATTCAACACTGCTAGCAAGTCTCTAAGGATCTGACTGAGGCCTAGACCATTCTGCTCTCAAATCTGTGATCTATGTCCTGGCAGCACCATAAACAAATCTTCACAAAAGCCACCAATCAGCTCAAGTAATTACAGAGACTCCTTATATTTCCAGAACCTTAGATGTACTTGAGATGTCTGCAAGATTCTGGATAAGATCACATAATCCCACCTGACCATCATGCTTAAACATAGATGGCTTCTACTGCATATGCGTACATACACAAACATGTACTCACACACAGAGAGTTCACTTACAATTTAATTCACCTAGCAAGAGGAATATTAAACCTAAATATAAATTCAGCAAATACAGATTTGTAAGAAATTTAGTTTGCTTTAATGTGTAATGGAAGGTTAATAGATTTATATTTTCTAAAAATATTTACTGGTTTTTACAAAATAATTTATTGCTTACTGCACAGATTTACTCCTATAGCAACATGAAAGGTATCATGTTTTAGTATAAAACATGTTATGTTCTATGCTAAGTGTTCTCTCTTCTATGATAATATTTTTAAATTATTTTTATCTGTAAGCAAATATTTATTTCAAAAATCAATTAATATCCATTAAATTACTTTTATGTATGAGGAACCATCATAGGTTATTTTCAGCATAGATTCCCTATCAGTACAATTCCGTTTCAAGGTATACTTGATATTTAAAAGTTTATTTTTCTAAATAATATTTAGAATATTGCTGCCATATTTTTAAAACACATGTTATAATTTTGATTAGAAAATGTGATATTTGAATGTAGTGATATTTTAGAAAAAATTAACAATTATAGTATCTAAAATCATATTTTCTCCTCATATTTTTATTTCCATGAATATTCCAATTTTAATATGTTATCTTCATGATCTCTAATTATTAGTAGATTGAATTATATTTCTCTCTTCTCCAAATAAACCCATACGCTTTTTCTTTTTTTTTTAAATGATTTTTATTTTTTCCATGATAGCTGGTTTACAGTGTTCTGTCAATTTTCTATTGTTTAACAAGGTGACCCAGTCACACATACATACATTCTCTGTCTCACATTATCATGCTCCATTATAAGTGACTAGATATGGTTCCAAGTGCCATACAGCAGGATCTCATTGTCTATCCATTCCAAGGCAATAGTTTTCATCTATTAACCCCACATTCCCAGTACATCCCACTCCACACCCGCATTGGCAACCACAAGTCTGTTCTCCAAGTCCCTGGGCTTCTTTTCTGTAGAAAGGTTCATTTGTGCTGCATATTGGATTTCAGATATAAGTGATATCATGTGGTATATTTCATTTCTTTTCTTCTTCCTTTCCTCTCTCTCTTTTTTTTTTTTTTTTTGGTCTTTTGCATTCCAGGAGAGTAATTCCAGTTTTCAATTTTCCATTGCAGCAGTTCTACTATTTAATGATTAGAGTTTAAATTTTTATTTCTGCTATTCAGTTTAGAATGTGTAATGATTATTTACATCCTTCTATTTCTTTCGGCATTTTTACATTTACATTGTATATGTTTTTTGATGTTCATAAATTTAATGGATCTGTAGTTTTGTTAGTTTCATTTGGATCTCCACATGTTGTTATAATATTTCTTCCTGAATTATAAATATTTCCTATGTCCCATGTTGTAATCATGCTCAACATTCACAACATAGCTACAAATAACAAGAAAATAATCTTCTCAAATGGGGCAGATAAAATACATTAATTTTATTTCAGTTAGTAGCCAAAATTATTTGGATTCTAAATATGTGTTCTAAGATCTATTTGCTAATATTATACTTAAAGGAAACCTACAATGTAAGCAAAATATTTCTGGGACACAAAATATAGGGTTAACTGGAGTTTGAAAGAGAATGTAGTTTATAGTTTAGGTAGACAATCAATCAAGTTTATTAAATCACTCCTGTATTGATAACATTCTACTCTATTCTATGTTGGATCAGTCTCCCATTAGGATCTTCTCCATCTGTGCGGATTTTCATTAATTCCCTCATATGATAATTGTGAAGAAGTGATGCCAGGTGTCATATTTTCCTTTCCTGGCACTCCTGAAACTCTCTGCAATGAGAAACTAGCACTAGGTACAGTGCTTTTTATGTAATAGGAAAAAGATATATTTTAGGCATAAATATTTTGAAATGAATAAATAGATTTATATAAATATCACACTTGCAGTGATTCTCTTTGTGAGAACCACATGAAGAACTCTTGAACATATTTTTCTTTTTCTAAGTGGGCATGTACAAACATAATGTGTGCTGATTGCTCTCTTCATTTTCTATTTTCCTAAAGCTCCACTGTTTTGTAGAATTTTGAAAATGTTCAGAATTATACGCTTTGCACAACTGCAGGCTGATGTTTTTTATTCTATGTCAGTAAAGCCTTGACTCCTAACATAAATATTTTTAATTTCACATCTCAAAATCCAATAGGTCCTGAGATCACAAATGCTGGCTAACATTCTACTCTACCTGAACCATACATGTTTCCTCCATATATCAATGAAATCATTGCATTCTTGTCATTTTCTTGACAGTTGCCATTATTGCCTCTATTTTCTCCATTTACTTTTCCTACTTAAGAGTCAGTCCCATCCTCTGGATCTGGTACAAAAGTCTTTTACCACTGAATCTGTTTCCAATACATATCATACATTGAAATAAGTATAATAGGGGGAAAGTATATGTAACATATATGCGCATGATACCTGTGTGGATCCCTCCTGCTCATTACAACCACTTTGCCTCCTTCAGGACATTGAGTAGTTGCTGAATCTGTGTGTTAGATGATTGTCATTAGCCGTCCTGGTGACCTTTAGCTCAATTTCTACGATGTTCCATCCATGTCTGTCACCTTTAGTTATCATCTTAGTAAAAATCTCCTGTTTTTTCCATGCCCTTTACTAGGTATTAGACAGAATAAATATACCTTTTTGCTACAGTCAGTCCTTTTTCAAGCCTTTGACTTGAAAGCTTAAATCCAACTTGTAAATCAACATTACGGGCATATGGAGATTTCCTGTGGTGCAGTGGGTTAAGGATTTTGTGTTGTCACTGCAGTGGCTCAGATGGCTCTTGTGGAACAGTTTCAGTCCCTGACTCAAGAACATCCACGTGCTCCAGATGTGGCCAAAAATAAATAAATAAATATGGACATATACAACTATGACATAGGACTACTTTCCAGTTGGTCTGTAAATGTTCACAGAATGAAGCATGTGGAAACTTCAATTTATTTACCTCAAAGCTAGACACTGGTTTCAAGCTCATCATCATGATTATGTCTATTTGCATCTGTCCTCATCTTCCTTCTCTTAAATTTCAGGCATTACACTCTTATATAAAACACATTCTTCCACGTGAGTTCAAGATTATAACCCCTCATGAGCTTTTCTCCATATTTTATCCATGTCATCTTAATATTTCCCCCTCAGTATTTTCCCTTATTAAATAGGAATAACTACTTAAGAGGAACTCTCCAAGTTTCTGTTCTGCTCTATCAATTGACTGATCCTTTTTACCATCTCCAGCAGACATTAGGCATAATACTATGCATCCATTCTCTTCTTCCATCTTCAGTATCTAATATCACATTTATTGTCATAAGCATTATAATCTGATTTCTATCACTTAGAGCACATAGGCTGAGATACTTGTGCCAACTGATTTATACTTTGTTGCTGCAGTCCTTTTTCATCATATCAATCATTGACCATCCAGGCCCTTTTTGAAATACTATGGTCACTTGGATTTAGTGAATAACCCTTCTCTTGATTCGCTTACTCTACATCAGTCTTGTTATACTGTCAGGTGCGACATGCTCTTTCTCTGCTTTCTCTTATATGATCTTTCTGCTCTTTCTAATCATTTTACAAACTCTTTCTTGATGATATTAAATGTTACAGTGACTTCCAAAAAGAATTTCTCTATAGATTTATCTCTTTGTATTAGAAATCACTTGTGAGTGCTAGACTTGAATAATGCAATGATACTATACATATATAATAATACAAAATAAAATTATTAGTTGTTTTCTCCAAAAACATTAATCTTCTATGTTTGCATATTTCTGTAAAAAACACAGAACCAATCAGTGGTATTCCAGCGCCAGCTTGTATTGGCTCACGTGGTCAGCAGTGTGCATTTATTCTCAACTCCAAATTTAGTAAAAAGTATTGGTAGCTTGAAATGGACTACAGCTGGTATATTTATATGACAGAATTTTGCAAAAGTCCTGAATCATCTTTTTTCCCCCTGCTCCTGGAGAAATGATTGTTAACTATTTATTAGCACACCACTACTTGCTACTGTCCAAACCAGAATCATGAGGCATTATTGACATTTGATTTTCTCTTTTGTCCTCATAACCTATTGATCTCAAATACCAGTTAATTTTACTTTAGGAAGATATTTTAACCTATTCACTTTTTACTAAGCTCACTGCATTAGCTTTAGACTGTCTTTACCTGTAAACTAAGACATTGTTGACAAGTTCTCCACGAAAGTTCAGTTCTCTCTTTTTGCCACCACCCCTGGATCATCCTTGATACAAAAATGTATAAAATTCAATAAAAACAGAATGATTTAGATTACGAAAAAAAGACAACATATAAATAAAACAAGTTAATTTCACATACATAAAATTTTGTTTCAATAAATATAATTAGAAAAATTATAATATGGAAAAAGTTACAGCAAACGTACATTCGTAACTGATCACTGAATTGCATGCAGATAGTTAAAATTCTAAAGTTCTGTTGTATTCATATTGATTGTTTTTCTATTGAAGTAAACAAAACATTTTAAAGGAGTGATTTCCCATATTAATACCATATATGCCACTTTTCAGTGAATACCTTTTATATAAATATTTAAATATTTTTCATATGACAAATTTTCTTCACTTTTATTAACATAATTCTGTATTCATGATGACACTAGTACAAATTACTTTTAACACTGTATTACTTATAATACTGTATTCATGACAACAATATTTGTGTGGAATACAGTATAACTAAACAATTGATCTCTTTTGTTTCAATAGGAATTACTAAAACAAGTGTCTCAAAGAGTTATAAAGACAAGTGAAACAAATTGTTCAATCAATTTTATCAATCTCAAGAAACTTATATGAAAGGTTTTTTTTTCCCAAAACAGGTAATGCTATATTTTTAAAATGTGAGAAAATTCATCATTAATCCTTCAGCTATAATCAGTTCAACAATGCATGCTATTAAATTATTGCTAAGTTTAAAAATAAGGTATAAAAATCTATTTTTATCTTCTTTTTTAAAACGACATACAAATTATTTTATTAAAATGTAAGGTGTTGTGTTATAACTGATTATAGAAATTAAATGTAAATATCATCACAAACTTCACTTATAATTACTGGCAATTTCCTGAACATAACATAATGTCTATAGAATTACATTGCCTCAGAGCTCATATTTTTGCCCATTAAAATTATCTGATATTCATAAAAGTGTGCATTATTTTCTCATTATTGAAATATTGAAAATATTAAATAAATAAGCAAGTATGCCTAACCATTAATTAAATTGGAGATCTAATGATATCTTGCAGAAATATAAAGACTTCATCCCATACTCTCAACAGTTTTCCTTCAATAGCAATAATATTGAAATATTGTACAATATTAATATGTAATTTTATTATTTATTAAAGCTTCTATATTGTTATGTAATAAGGAGAATGATATGTAATGTAATGTCTCAGACTTTGTGCATGTCATCCTTTTTATCATATTATTAGTTAAATTGTTCAACTTAGTTAATTTTTATATCAGACTATTTTTAATGGGTCAAATGAAATCTAAATTTAAGAACAAACAATATATTTTCATAAAAAATTAAACTTCAGTGTACCCCATATAGGAGAACCTTAACATATAAAGCAAATATTAATAGACATAAAGGTAAATTTTATAGTAATGCAATGATAGCAAGAGACAACATCCCACTTACAACAATGTATAGATCATCCAAATAGAACATCAATTATAAGTAAACACTAGCTTTAAAATGCACATGAGGCTGCATGGATATATAAATATATATCCCAACATAGAAAAATGGACAGATTCCTAGAAATGTACAATCTCCCAAGACTGAATCAGGAAGAAATACAAAATAAGTGCAGAAAAATAACCACTAATGAACTTGAATCAGTAATTTTAAAAGTTCCAACAAACAAATTTCCAGAATCAAACATCTCCACAGCTGAATTCTACCAAATGCTTACTCCAAAAAATTTCAGAGAATGGAATGCTTCTGAATTTATTCTTTGAGGTCAGCATCACATTGATGATATAAGCAGACAAGGATATCACAGGGAAAGAAAATTGCATGCCAATATCATAGATGCAGAAATCCTCAGCAAAATATTAGCAAAATGATTTTAACAATAATTAAAATGATTGTATACCATGGTCAAATAGGATTTATCCCAAGGACAAAAGGATGGTCCAATATATGTAAACCAATCAATTAATAAATTGAAAAATTGATTTATGTAATTATCTCAACAGAAGCAGATAAAACTTTTGACACAATTGAACAATTTATTTAAGATAGAAACTCTCAACAAAGTGAGTATAGAGGGAAGAAAGTAGATACAGAGGGAACATGCTTCAACAAATTGGGTATAGAGGGAAAATATCTCAACATAATAAACCCCATGTCATACAAGCCCACAGGTAACATCACACCCTACAGTGAAAACTTAAAGAATAGACTTTAAATTCAGGAACAACATAATGACACCCACTCTCACCAACTTTATTCGACTTATATTCAAAGTCCTAGCCATAGCAATCAGGCAAAAAAAAATAAAAAAATAAAAAAAAAAGAGATTCCAAATTGGAAAGGAAGAAGTAAAACTGTCATTGTTTGCAGATAACATAATACTATACACAGAAAACCTTAAAGACATGATCAAAAATTACTGCTTGAGGTTATCAATGATTTGGTAAAGTTGCAGGATACAAAATCAATATACAGAAGTCTGTTATATTTATATACATAACAATAAACTCAGAAAAATATATTAATAAAATGATTTTACTTAGAGGGACATCAAAAATAATAAAATACACAGGGAAAATTTTTATAAAGAAGTTAGGTAAAATATCTGTACTTAGAAAAAATCTATAAGACAATGATGAAAGAAACTGAAGACAATACAAACAAATGGAAAGATATACTGTGTCCATGCATTGAAAAAATTAATATTGTTAAATGACTATGATACCCAAGTCAACCTACAAATTCAGTGCAATCCCTATCAAAAGAAAAATGGCATTTTTCATGGAACTAGAACAAATAATTTTAAAATTTGTATGGGTATACAAAAGATCCTGAATAGCTAAAGCAGTCTTGAGAAAAAAGAACAAAGCTAGAGCTATCATGATTCTTGATCTCAAACTGTATTACAAAGCTACAGTCTTCAAAACAGTATGGTACTGGAACAGAAATAGATATGTGGATCAGTGGAACAACAGAGAGCCCAGAAATACACCCATATTTTCTGGGCAATTAGCCTATTACAAAGGAGGCAAAAATACACAAGCGGGGAAAGAGAGACTGTTCAATAAATAGTGTTGGGAATACTCAACAGCTACTTGCAAAATAATCAAACTGGACTACTTTCTTCCACTATGTACACAAATAAACTCAAAACATATGAAAAACTTAAATGTAAGACCTGAAAACAAAAAATTTCTAGAAGATAATATGCACAGTACTTTCTTTGACATTGGTCTTAGAATATTTTTATGAATATGTTACCCAAGACAAGGGAAACAAAACTGAAAATAAACATATGGGACTACATCGAACTAAAACTTTTTATACAGTGAAGGAAACTATCAACAATTAAAAGACTACCCACTAAATGTGAGAAGATATCTCCCAAAATATACAAAGAAACATACAAATAAACATCCAATGAAAGACTCAAAGTATGGGCAGAGGATCTAAATAAACATTTTTTACAAAGAAGACATACAGATGGCCAACAATCACATGAAGAGATGCTCACCATCACTAATCATCAGAGAAATTCAAATCAAAACCACAATGATCTATTACCTCACACCTATCAGAATGGGCATTTACAAAACTACAATAATAAGTGTTGGTTAGGATGTGGAGAAATGGGAACCCTCATGCACTGTGGGTGGGAAAGTAAATTGGTTCAACCACCACGGAAAACAGTAGGAGATTCCTCAAAAAATTGAAATAGAACTACCATATGATCCAAAAATACCACCCTTTCAAACACTAATTTGAAAAGATGTATGGCGCCGTTTGTTTACTGAAGCATTATTTACAATGGCCAGATATGAAAGCAATCTAAGTATCTATCAATGGATGGACGAGTAAAGAAGATGTGGTACATGTACATAATGGTACATTACTTAGCCACAAAAAAGAATTAAATCTTGCCATTTGCTACAACAGGGGCAGATTTAGAAGGTATTATGCTAAGTGAAATATGTCAGAGAAAGACAAATACTGTATGATTTCACATACATGTGAAATCTAAAAACAGAATAAACTAAAGAGGAATAGTCACAGTTGGCTGCCAGAGGGGAGGGTGTTGTTGTGAGGAGAGATATAGGTGAGAATGATTAAGAGGAACAAACTTCCAGGTGCAAAACAAATGTCACAGGTATTAAGTGTACAGTGTAGGAGAATATATTTAATAATTATATAATATTTTGTTATGGTGACATATGTCAATAGACTTATTATGGTGATCATTTTGCAATGTGTAGACATATTAAATCACTATGTCATATACCAGAAACTAACATAGTGTTGTATGTTAATTATACTTCAAAAACAACCTCAAGGAAAAAAAAGATCAGATTTGTGTTTACCAGAGGCCAGGAATTGGGGGAAGGGGAATTGGATGTCAAAAGGTACAAACTTTCGGTTATAAGATAGATAAATACCAGAGATGTAATGTACAACCTGATAAATTAAACTAACACTACTATGTATTATATATGAAAGTTAAAAGAGTAAATAATAGTTTTCATCACAAAAAATATATTTTCTCTTATTGAATATCTATATGAGATGATAAACTAAACATCATTGTAACCATACCATACACTTGAATTTACATTGTGCTGTGTGTCAATTTTATCTCAATAAAATTAGAATAGAAGAACAACTTTAAACCTCAATACACAAATCCACAAGTTTGACAATGAAATGCCTCCTGCTATATTTAGATCAGAACTAGCTGAAATTGGAAGCTTTGAAATTGAAATAAAAAATATTTCTTCAAATTACACATATATAACATATTACCAAAGTATTTTTATTTCCAAAAAATAGTAAGAAATTTAATTCTATTGAAAATAAAAATACTTTGCCAGCTTCCTTTTTTCTATAAACTGCTATTCCATGTTACAGATAGTTTCTGAAGAGGTGAATTTTATGGAGTTTTGGAAAGGAATTCTTGAGCTACCTTTTTTGTTGCAGAATCACTCAGTATTTAAAAAAAAAATTGATGTAGTCTTCCTATAATATTTTGGCAATGGGATATGTTTCTGTATGTCTAGCTAAGTATCTATAAATCTATCATTTATCTCTATCCATCTTCTAGCTAGGCATCATCTATCCCTCACCTAGGTGGCTATCATCTTTATCTTTCTAATCATCTATATCCTAATGTTCTAAAATACAATTTTGCAAGTTCTTAAAAGTCATATTTACTTGTGAAATCCTGAATGTCTTCTTTTTTCCACTTCTTAGTCCAATATTCTTTATTTTTAATATTCTTTTGAGTTTACTTTTTCAGAGTTTTGTTAAATAAATGATGCTTACTTTTTAATGGGTTTATTGTTTTATTAGTTTTTACATATGTGAAAGCATTGAATTGAGTTTTTAGGATTTAACCACCAATTATGGTTACCTAATCTAACTTGTATACAAGATTTTCTTCTGGGTGAAACTAACAAGAACCTTGTAATCACTTCTTCAAAATCGATTTAATCATCAATGTTTATTTGACTGCTACTGTGACATTGTGAGAAGCTGATTTGTTTTCTTAAAAAGATAATGCAGTGGAGCCTATCTTATTATCAGAAAAATAAAACAAATATAAATTTTAGAAATATAATTTAGCAAGCAAAATAAATCTAAATATGAAAGTAAACTCAAAAATAAATGTAAAAGTAACAATTTGTATGAATAAATACATTCTCAAATTATCATTCACCTTGGGATTCAAGATGACAAAGCCAAATGTCTTAAACAATAAACATAGAACCCTACACATTTTAGTGGAGTCTTACCATAAATGCCTAATATCATATTACCCCAATAATTATGAATATTCCATGTTTTGAGTTAAATACGGTTATATTAAGAATTACTTATTTTTTTCTTACTCTCTTCTATTCCTCTGACACATAAGTAGTGTTATTAGTGATTAAACCTGAATATCAATATTTATGTTAAAGAAGGTCAGAAAGGGCATGTGAATTAGCTAGAAGAAAATGGAAGACCCAGAGATGGTTATAGAGATAGAGGTTGGGGGGGAAATATTTGAGGCATTTTTTTTTATTTTATTTATATTGGAGTATAATTGCTTTACAATGTCTTGTTAGTTAATATGATTATGCTATACATCTACATGTATCAATTATTGTTATTTTCCTAAAATTTTTTTTTAGAATATTGAGTAGAATTCCCTGTGCTATACAGTTGGTCCTTGTCCATTACCTATTTCATATATAGTAATATCTATATGTTTAATACCAAACTCCTACTTTGTCCCTCCACCTCATATTTTTAGTTATATGAACCACTATGGAGAACAGCATGGAAGTACTTTCTAAAACTATACATAGAACTACTATATGACCCAGGAGCCCCACTCTTGGGCATATATCTGGACAAAACTTTCCTTAAAAAGACAAACACACCTGTATGTTCATTGCAGCACTATTCAAAATAGCCAAGACATGGAAACAACCTAAATGTCCATTGACAGATAGTTGGATTAGAAAGATGTGATATAGATACAAAATGGAATATTACTCAGCCATAAAAAAGAACAAAATCATGCCATTTGCAGCGACATGGATGGAACTAGAGACTGTCATACTGAGTGAAGTAAGTCAGAAAAAGTGAAATACCATATAACATATGATATTACTTATATCTAATATATAAGCACAAATGAACCTTTCCACAGAAAAGAAAATCATGGACGTGGAGAACAGACTCATGGTTGCCAAGGGGGAAGGGTAGAGAGTGGGAGGGACCGGGAGTTTGTGGTAAATAAATGCAGACTGTTGCCTTCAGGATGAATTAGCAATGGGATCCTGCTGTGTAGCACTGGGAACTCTGTCTAGTCACCTATGATGGAACATGTAATGTGAGAAAAAAGAATGTATATATGTAAAAGAATAATAATAATACATTTAAAAAAGAAAAGGGCACATAATATTGGGTCGAAGCATGACTTTTCTGATGTTTTTAACTTGGTAGTTAAAAATTGAGAGACATGGTATCTATGGAGGCCGAAACTGAAAAAGCTGGACATTGCTAAGTTTGTAGTGTGTCAACATAGCTAAGCAAGAACTATATTCTTCCAATCTTCCCTTTGCTTTGTCTTTCCAAACTTAGGCAATGACAAGGAATGTTCATGTGAAAGTGAAATAGAAGCCATATTCTTTTTATACTTCTGTTTGGAGCAGGTTACAGCATAACTATTTACCTAACCTAGGTTGCTAATTATATGCTAGACCTTTTTTTGTGGGAGTGGGAGTAGGAAGAGCAAGCACATCTGTTACAAACCCATGTCCTGCTGAGTGTCCTCTGTTAGCTTCTCTGACTATACAACTATGATGGTTAGGACATCCATGATGAAACATCCCACCTCTCCTGAAAATAACCCCATAAACAAGACGTCAAAATGGGAGCAGATTCTGATTTCTGTCTGTCTTCATGAATCCCACCCATACTCAGAGGTTCCAGTTTACCCTTATCGCTTCCGTCTTTATTTCCCACCTGCCCGACTTCCAGGTGGTTTTGTTTCTAATTGACTTCTGACACAACTAACAAACAAAAATGTACATCCATAAGAGACACTATTTTCTGTCATAAAGATTTCGATTCAAGGGAAAATCTAATCATTTACGATGAGTTGTCTTTGGTAACTTTCTTTAACTCCTAATAACTCAATTATCTTTCCTGAGAAATGAGACTAATAATATCTAGCTCACAGAATTATTTCAGCAAATAAATGAGATAATATGCTCAAAATGCTTTTGTTATTATTGTAAACTATCCGAGGAGCCCTCAGACAACACCAAATATAATCTGTGAGGCAAAAATATGCTTTTGCTTTAATTTAAAGTGACAGTGAAGGAGTTCCCATTGTAGAACAGCAGAAACAAATCTGACTAGGACCCATGAGGTTGCAGGTTTGATCCATGGCATTGCTCGGTGGGTTAAGGATCCCACGTTGCCATGAGCTGTGGTGTGGGTCGCAGAAGTGGCTTGGATCTGGCATTGCTGTGGCTGTGGCATAGGCTGGCAGCTACAGCTCTGATTACATTCCTCACCTGGGAACCTCCATATGCCATGGAGTGCAGCCCTCAAAAGACAAAAGACAAAATAAATAAATAAATAAATAACAGTGAAAAAATATTCTAGTGATATTTCTCTTGAACAATTTCCTATATAAATATAACTCAAATATTCATGCTTTCAAGAATAACTGAATAAGAAATGATAATTTCTTGCCATAAATGAAATTTAACTTCTGAGTACTGTTTCAAAATTGTATTTGCATATGAAAACCATGAGATGTAGGGCATCTTATAAAATAAGCAAATATTTATGCTTATGAATGTTAGCTTGTTTCTTTTAAATTAAGTACATTAAACTATAAATATCTTTTCATTTGAAGGATGAATAGTGTGAAGGGCTTCCTCAAAATTTCAAAGGAAGACATTAATTTCTGATAAGGAATCCTACGGTGGAAACAAAGAAGGTATTTTATATTCCGAATAAACCCAGGAATAATGAGAAAAAAATCAATAAAATCATCCATTTACTTGTTGCATTTTCAGTTTATAGAGTACTTTTACTTTAGTATTTTTTCAAATATTAGCAGTATTGTGAGACAGATACATTTTTCTTATGTTGAACTTTTTAAAGACTCTACTGTTTATTAGCATATGAGTTGTCTATCCAAGTTCATTACGATAGAACTGTATCTCAACACCTCTCTGGCTATGCTGAATTGTAGCACTTTGGAAATTATAAAATGCTCAACTACAGTACTCAAGGTGTGCTTGTAAGAGGACTAGGAGGAAAGCTCTATATATCCTACACCACAAGGAGAGTGGCCTTGAAATTGAAATATATTCACAGAGACACCTACCCAAAGGGAAAACAATGTGAATAGACACTTTACAAAGGATACCAAAAACTATGTTCTGCACAGGTAGGTGTTCTCTGATTTACTAGTAGGCTATTAAATCTCTTACAAATTAAGTGAGGTTGTGCCAAATGTTTCACAAAGATATTGTACTAACATGTTTCTGGACTCTTCCTTAATTCATTTCAAAACACAATCATTAGCAAACATTAGTTGTGTGGAAAACTTCCCCCTCTGCTCCGCACCTCTCCATGTTTTGCCCAGAAATCAAACATCATTCTTCTCAAGGTACTTAAGTCTACAGCAGCTAGAGCTGCTTACCTCTTGTCTCAAGATGAGAAGAAGGAGTTCCCGTCGTGGCTCAGTGGTTAGCGAATCCGATTAGGAACCATGAGGTTCCAGGTTTGATCCCTGGTCTTGCTCAGTGGGTTAAGGATCCAGCGTTACCGTGAGCTGTGGTGTAGGTCACAGACGCGGCTCGAATCCCAAGTTGCTGTGGCTCTGGCATAGGCCAGCGGCTACAGCTCTGATTCGACCCCTAGCCTGGGAACCTCCATATGCGCGGAAGTGGCCCAAGAAATGGCAAAAAGACAAAAAAAAAAAAAAGATGAGAAGAAGAAAAGGATTTGAGAAAAATATGTCAATCAAATTAATATGTTAAGAATATTATACCAGGCCTAGAATTGTGGATTTGGTACAGTAATATCAGAGTTCACAGAAACTGAGAAAAAAGATCCCACAATAGCATATATAAACAATGAGGAATGAGAGAGGAAGAGTCAGTAAGTGGGATGAAGGCAGAATGAGTGAGCTGAGATGTCAAAAAAATGGTATAATTTAGTGTGGATGCAAGATTTGAGAATTTCTTTGTGGAGGTATTGTTTTAATAAGCAATATATAATGCTAGTTTTCCTTTGCATTCAATTATTTTGAAAGTGAATGTCTGTTTCTATTTTGTTTTAAAGATAGGTAGCTTAGCAACTGTTATTAAATTTTACCATGTTTCTTTCTGTATATGAAAGTGTAAAGAAATCCTTCCAGTTACCCTACAGTAAAATAAGGCTGAGCCAGAAATATTTATCATAATTTTCTGAAATAGTCAGACATCAAAAGGAATCATATACATTTTTATCATCTTCCATACCTGGGTTTTGTAAAAGATCATTTCACTCTCGTATCTAGTATATTTTGATGACATTAAGAAATAATGTATTTTGTTGTCTTAGTCCGAGAAAATATAGAATTTTCACAAACAATAAAAATAATAATATGTAACTCAAAATATAGTGTGTTTTATTAGCATAACCTGTTAGTTAAATAGTTTAACTCAGGCTTGTACTATTTTCCTAATAAAGTTTGTTAGTGAACATGAGACTTACTTAAATATAAACAAATATGTGGAAATACTAAAAATAGTAATATATGGAAAATACTAAAAAAATAAAGCTATATATCCACTATTTTTGTTCTTGTCATTAGTCAACATATTTCTTTTCCTTTCTGGGAGTATATAGAGATAATCCATTTCAGAGAGCAACTGAAGAAAAATGAAGCTAAATTGTGTGTGTATGCATATGTGTATTAGTAAAGTTTCACTATGTAGCAGATGGTCTAGAGTAAATTTTTATATATTTTCACTTTTAAGCCTCAAGGTACCAGTCAAAGTTCATTGACTTTGAGTGACACATCAGAAACTGAGGGTCCGAGAAGCTACTTTGCTTTTTCAAGATGACAGAGCTAATAAAAAAGAGGAGGACTGGAAATTTGAAACCAAATTTTCATAACACCAATGTTACTGCTATTTTTCCCATTAAACCATGCTCCATACCCTATATTACTTTTGGCAATTTAGGAGAAAAAATATTTAAGAGGCCACACCATACTTGAAAATATATTGAAAGCAAAGTATACTTTTTATTATTTTCCCAATACAATACTTTTTCCCACTGTACACATGGGGACCCAGTTACACATACATGTATACATTATTTTTTCTCCCATTATCATGCTCCATCATAAGTAACTAGACACAGTTCTCAGTGCTACACAGCAGGATCTCATTGTTAAGCCATTGTGAAAGCAATAGTTTGCATCCATTAACCCCAAGCTCCCAGTCCACACCACTCCCTCCCCATCTCCCTGGGCAACCATAAGCCCATTCTCCAAGTCCATGATTTTCTTTTCTGTGGAAAGGTTCATTTGTGCTTATATATTAGATATAAGTAATATCATATGGTATGTGGTATTTGATTTTCTCTTTCTGACTTACTTCACTCAGTATGAGAGTCTCTAGTTCCACCCATGTTGCTGCAAATGGCATGATTTTGTTCTCTTTTATGGCTGAGTAGTATTCCATTGTGTATATATACCACATCTTCCTAATCCAATCATCTGTCAATGGACATTTGGGTTGTTTCCATTTCCTGGCTATTGGAAATAGTGCTGCAATGAACAATCACATGCTTGTGTCTTTTTAAGGAAAGTTTTGTCCAGATATATGCCCAAGAGTGGGGTTCCTGGGTCATATGGTAGTTCTATGTATAGTTTTCTAAGGTACCTCCATACAGTTCGCCACAGTGGTTGTACCAGCTCCCATTCCCAACAATAGTGTGGGAGGGTTCCCTTTTCTCTGCACCCCCTCCAGTATTTGTTATTTGTGGATTTATTAATGATGGCCATTCTGACTGGTATGAGGTGGTATCTTATGATAGTTTTCATTTGTATTTCTCTAATAATCAGGGATGTTGAGCATTGTTGCAAGTGCTTGTTGGCCATCTGCATATCATTGGAAAAATGTCTATTCTGGTCTTTTCCTCATTTTTCCATTGGGTTGCTGTGGTTTTTTTTTTTTTTTTTGCTGTTGAGTTCTATAAGTAGCTTTTATATACTAGAGATAAAACCCTTGTCAGTTGCATCATTTGAAACTATTTTCTCCCATTCTGTAAGTTGTCTTTTTGGTTTCTTTTTGGTTTCCTTTGCTGTAAAAAGCTTGTCAGTTTGACTAGGTCCCATTGGTTTATTTTGGCTTTTATTTCTCTTGCTTTGGGAGACTGACCTGAGAAAAATATTCATGAGGTTGATATCAGAGAATGTTTTGCCTATGTTCTCTACTAGGAATTTGATGGTGTCTTGTCTTATATTTAGGTACTTCAGCCATTTTGAGTTTATTTTTGTGCATGGTGTATGGGTGTGTTCTAGTTTCATTGATTTACATGCAGTTGTCCAGGTTTCCCAGCAAGACCTGCTGAAAGACTGTATTTTTCCCACTTTATGTTCCTGCCTCTTTTGTCAAAGATTAATTGACCATAGGTGTTGGGGTTTATTTCTGGGTTCTCTACTCTGTTCCATTAGTCTGTATGTCTGTTTTGATACGAGTACTACACTGTCTGATAAATGTGGCTTTGTGATATTGCCTGAAGTCTGGGAGAGTTATACCTCCAGCTTGGTTTTTGTTTCTCAGGATTGCTTTGGCAATTTTGGGTCTTTTGTGGTTTCATATCAATTTTTGGATTGTTTGTTCTAGTTCAGTGAAAATTGTCATGGATAACTTGATAGGGATTGCATTGAATCTGTAGATTGCTTTGGGTAGTATGGCCATTTTTACTATATTAATTTTTCTGACCTAGGAGCATGAAATATTTTTCCACTTCTTTACATCTTCTTTAATTTCTTTGATTAATGTTTTATAGTTCTCGGCATACAGGTCCTTTGCCTCCTTGGTCAGGTGTATTCCCAGGTATTTGATTTTTTGTCATACAATTATAAAAGGCATTGTGTTCTTGTATTCCTTTTACTTTTCATATAGTATTGTTTTTCACCATTTCTAGTTTTACTTTAACATTTTTTTCTACATTACATAGAATTCATGTTCAATATAAATGAAAACCATTAAGATACTGGATATTTATCTAAAATAGACTTAAATGTAATAAAAATATTGAGGTGGGAGTTAACATGAGTGTCTGATCCTTACTTGTTGGCTTGCATGAGTTTAATAAAAATTACTCATGGTGCTAAAAATGAAACAAATATTTACCTTGATTAGCTCCATTGTTAAAAACAACGGTGTTTTCACCCTTCTCTGGCCACCAACATTTGAATAATCTTGTCTTTAATCAATAATATGCATTCTTCAAACAGCCCTTATCTCTGTTCAGAAAATTATTTAATCTACTTTTTTTCCTTTTCCTTTAATGATGAATATTAGTTGTTAAGTGAATTCTATGAAAACTGAAAAGAAATGATATTATGCACTTTTTTTTTTTTTGCTTTTTAGGGCCACAGGTGAAACATATGGAAGTTCACAGGGTAGGGGTAGACTCAGAGCTACAGCTGTCCGCCTACACCATAGCCACATCAACATGGGATCAAGCTGTGTGTGCAATCTACACCACAGCTCATGGTTATACTAGATCCATAACCCACTGAATGAGGCAAGGAATCGAATCCCCATCCTCATGGATCCTAATTAGGTTCATTAACACTGAGCTGTGACAGGAACTCCCTTTGCACATGTTAGAATGCCTGAACTAAAATGATTGGCAATACAAAATATTGGTGAGAAAATTGTTTACCTGAAACTAAAATACTTTGTTTGTAAAAATGTAAAATCGTAAAATAATTTTGGAAAAGAGTTTAACCTTATCTTACAAATTTAAACACATGTTCCTTAAAATCCAGCAATTCTACTCCTAGATATTTACTAAAAAATGGGGAAAAAATGCTTTCTGTAATAATATGTATAGGTATATTTGAAAAATCTACTCCATTTATAGTAACTCAAATGTTGAAGCAACCAAAATACTCATCAGCTGGTGAATGAGTAAATCATAGTATACATTTACATGCTATTGAAAAATAAGTGAGAAAGAACTATGCAGACATGCATAAACATGACTGTATTGCAAACACATTAACCTAAGTGCATTCAAGCCATACATAAAAGAGTGCATGCTGAATGATTGCAATTTTACTACATTCAATAAATAAATAAATAAATAAATAGCCAAGGGAGGACTGGGAGATAGGATATAATTTACTCAAAAGCCTAGGCTTTTGGGGATGATGGAACTGTTCTATATTGTTCTATATTGTGGTGGTCATTGCAGGGTTATCTGCTTATATCAAAGCTCATCAATAGTATATCAAATAGTAAAAAGGGGTGAAGTTTATTGTGTGTATATTATACTTCAATAAATATGAATTCTGCATGGCCTATCCTCTAAGAAATAAGCATATAAGTTAACCAAATGTACTTACTGTTGGCTTTGGGAAAATTATTTAACCTCATGCTGCCTTTGCATCTGGATTTTGAAAATATTTACACTAATAAACTCCTTACATAGAAAATAATTAAGCTAATAATCTTAGGCAAATACAAAAATACATTAGAATCCATTAGCTTAGTGAATTTCAAAAGTTTCATTCCTAATAATCAAATGTAATGCTGGCTAAAACACAGATCCCTGTCCCCTTTTCCCAGAGGATATGACCTAGTTGGAATGGGTTAGCCCATAAATCTGCATTTGTACAAGATCCCAGGCAATCCAATGATACAGGTACATGGACCATTTCTAGGTAATTTGTTGATCCTAAATATGATTTCCATGACTTGTGGATTTAACAGTCCACATAGAATCTGTACAGCCCTCTGTTAAGTACCAAGTTCTCAGCACTTTTTTGTTGAAGGAGGGCCTCAAATAGAAGTCCCTGGAATTTTATGGATCTAGGGGATGAAAGGAGGGAGAAAGGAAAAGGGTGGAGATCACTGAGTAATGAGTCAGAATGGAGAAAAATACCTCAATTTTTCCCCTCTCCTTTTGATAAGGAGGTATCAGTAGAGACACCTGAGGAAGTCCCCTACCACCTACTGCAATAAAAATACTTCTGAATGGATGTGTCTTGAGTAAGAATACAGATGTGCATAAAAACTTGGGATGGGGGTCCTTGATGAAGAGTCCTTGGAGCCTGCATGCCTAGTCTTTGAGCCACGTGTTGTTTGGGGAGGCAGCTTTCCCCTGGGAGGCCTGCCCTGTAAAGCCTTTGTAATTTCCCCAATCAAGCCTAAAAAATCATGCAACCCCTGGCTGGGTGCAGTCCCTGGCAGCTTGGGTGAGTCTAAAAGGGCTACAGTGATCTCAGTAGTATCTGGAGCCTTAATTTGTGGCTGGCTGTTCTTCTCTCTTCAAGTGGGCTCTTATTGTAGATCTTCTACTATGGGCATTGAGAAGGGTATATCGTTTGAAATTTATTTGACTGGAGATGAAGTGGTTGTGACCAGTGCTATGGTATCAATTAACTATCACAAGGATCATTAAAATAGTCTACTATGTGGCCTTTCTGCTTTCACTATATATCACAGCCAACCTAATCCACCAGCCAGATTGTCTTAAAAATTACACATCAGTTCATGTAATGCCTTTCCTTAAATTTTAGAGCAATTTTTCATTTCACATTACTCATTACTACTTTCAATAAAGTCCTTAATGAGAAAGACCCTGCTTACTTATATGCTTCTTCTCCCTTTTTTTTCTCTCATTCTGACTATGCAGATCCATTTGTCCTTATTTCTACTTTTTTAAGAATTATAGTTACATTCATTGTAATTCTTCAGAGGGGCATTACCTGACTATTGTTACCTGGTTGCCTCATGTAATTTGACTTTATCTGAAACACATTGTCCTATTCTACTTTTTTCATGAGTCTTCTCAAAAATTACTAGTTAATTTGATTTGCCTCTAATCATACCAGATTATACATTTTCTCATGGAAGGAAACTTGTCTGTAACTTTTTTGAAGATAGACTGCAAGGTATTTTACATTGTTGCATCATCATGAATGTGATATTTATCATTCAAGTTACTTTATATATGGAAATTAATACCTTACATAGTTCTTTTTATTTTAATACATTAAAACATATGTTTTCCTCATAGCTAATGTAATTTTTTATCATGAAATCTTCGATCATAAACTATGGAAAATTTTATACACATTTTTATTTATTTACTTATTTATTTATTTATTTATTTATTTATTTATTTTTGTCTTTTTGCTATTTCTTGGGCCGCTCCTGCGGCATATGGAGGTTCCCAGGCTAGGGGTCTAATCGGAGCTGTGGCTGCCAGCCTACGCCAGAGCCACAGCAACGCAGGATCCGAGCCGCGTCTGCAACCTACACCACAGCTCACGGCAACGCCGGGTCCTTAACCCACTGAGCAAGGGCAGGGACCGAACCCGCAACCTCGTGGTTCCTAGTCGGATTCGTTAACCACTGCGCCACGACGGGAACTCCCTATACACATTTTTAAATCCTGATTTTTTATATAAAATTTTACACAAAGTCAGGTCTTAAATGATTTTTATGAATGCTTTTCTAATCTTTTTGACATCTTTGTTTTGTTTATATATTATAGGGGATAAGAAAATATATGTTTTTACTTTAAGTATTACATTAGCTCTTACCTTTCAAATGTGAGTGTTTTATTTTCTGCTTTTTATGGTAGCACCTGTAGCATATGGAAGTTCCCAGGCAAAGGAGTCAAATCTAAGCTGCAGCTGCTGGCCTGCACCACAGCCACAGCAACCCAATATCTGAGCCACGTCTGTTACCTATGCCCAGCTTGTGGCAATGCTGTATGCTTAACCCAATGAGGGAGGTCAGGGATCAAGAAGGCATCCTCACAGACACTATGTCAGGTTCTTAACCCAAAGAACCACAGGAACTCTGTAAGTTATTTTTAATTCACAAATTTTAAAGTATTGTGCAAAAAAATTCTTGAAATATAATATTGATAGTTCTGAATCATGATTAAGCTATATCAAAATTTTCAGGATAATAACACAGATTAGTAATTTAGCTAGGAGGAGTTTGTGACTACAAAGGAAAAATTAGCTGAGATATACTGATTTTAAATGAAATGAAATGGATGCTAGACTATAATTAGATACCAAGTTGTAATAATTATGAGAATATGCTCACATAGCATTTTAAAAGCCGAGTTAGAAGTGTACAGGTAAGGAACTCAGTCTCAAAAACATTTTTAAGATCCAATCCCTGTCCATCTTAAAAGCGTTATAATGTTAGGACAGCAGAATCCAAATCCAACAAACAAGAGGCTATAGACAGATAACATCTTGAGACAAATATAAAATAAGAAAAAAAAAAAGTCTATCTAACACCTGGGACTAAGGATAAGGAGACTAAGGAAAGAAAACTAAAAGCTTTTTATCAACATAGCCAACCCTGGAAAATTAATGGAGCCCAGGGAACTATACATATGTTTTCTTCGTGTCTATCCTTTCTGATTCCCATACTGGGTACTACATGGGACTTATAATTTAAGTAGGGAATTTGGGATTTAAATGCTGTATTAAAATATTAATATCATTCCGCATCAACAAAATACAACATAGACAAAATCCTACATATAAACAAATATACATGTATATACATTTTATTCATGACTAAGACAGTGTGGAGAAAATCATGACAATGTTTTTAATTATCTAGGAGAGTGAAAAGGATAAGTAACCTTTATATAAGGCTGTATTTTACTAATATAAATAGTCATGGATATTATCATCCAAATTCCTGGATATATTACTATAGCAATTCAAGTGGCTCGCTCACATAATTTTAAGCATAGCATCCTCAACCTCTTTATTCCTTTAATATTGACCTAAATTTAAAAGAAATAAAAATTAAGATTCTATGTTTTTGGTAAACTACTAGATAAAAAAATAACAGTACTCAAACAATAGGCATTTCTTTCTCATGATTATCAACCCTTAGAAGATACTTTTAAATGTATGTGAAGCATACAGAACATTTTTAAAATAATATGATAATTTTGTGCCCACTATTTAAAACAGATTCAAAAAGAAAAGGGTACCTACATCTTAGGGGATTCTAAGACCTAACATCTATTATTCATAGGTCTGAATTTAAGAAGACTGTATATTATAAAAACTAGGCCTCCTACTTCTGGTACACAAAATTGCCCTTCCCCACACACCTTAAAGTTAGATGTAGCTATATTATCTGCCTAGTCATTGAGTGTGAGTGGAACTTAAAACACTGTTAAGAAGTTGCTGAGGAGTGATGCATAATTTTCTGCACCTATTTCTTTGTGCAGAGACCTGCGAAGATGACGTCTGAATCTCTGATTTAGAAAAATAAGCAGATCCTCCAGGTCAAAGGTGTATATGTAGCAGGCAGAAAAAAAAAAAAGTGTTGAGATGAATCACTAAAGTTGATGGAGCAGATTATAACCTCAGTATAGCTAATTTATACTGACTCTCATACCAAATAAGACCAAATTCTCATGCTGATTCCATTAGTTTGCATCACTGTGATATATAATGCTATTCCATTACTATAAAAAAAATGGAAGAAGAAGCAGCATTAAGATCAGCTGTGGGGCTCTTTTGACAAAAGGAAGTTTTAAAAAATTCTTTGAGGACAAGGAGCATTAAAACTAAAAGCAAGAGGAAATGTAATTTCACTATATACAAGAAAGCAAGAGTTGGTGATTTTTATTTTAATGTGATCCTTGAGAATAAAATATGATAAAATATCTTCTAGCACAGGTAACAAAAAGAAATTAGTGCCAATATTGGATATATGAAATTTAGAAGAATGTATCTAATACATACACAATGGTATTTATATGTAGTAGCATAGCTTATTAATATATTTAAATAAATAAAACATATATACTGAGAAGTAAGCATTCATGAAAATAATTATCTTGCTCTTTGGTACAATTTAATCTCATATTGAAATTTTCTGTTTTTTTTTTTTTTCCCCTGTCTGAATATCAAGTAAATGGAATCATAGAGAATGTATTTTTTTCTGTGCCTGTTTTTGTTTTTTTGTTTGTTTGTTTTTGTTTTGCTTTGTTTTTCCTTTTTGGCCACCCCGAAGCATGTGCAGCTTCTGTGCCAGAGATCAGATCCAAGCTGCAGTTGCAAACTACATCACAGTTGCAGCGACCCTAGCATCTTAACACATTGGGTCAGGCTGGGGATTGAACCTGTGTCCCAGGGCTCCAAGAGATTTTTTGTCAGCTTCAGCTATTTTTTTTTTTTTTTGTAGCTGTATTCTCAAAGATTAAGTTCTTGTCTTGTGGCAAAAGGATTTCAGAAATAAAATGGAAACAGAAAAAAAAGTGAGGAATAATTTAAGTGAGGAATACAGGTCTTAAGGAGAGGCAGGCAGAGAGGCACACTGGTTATAAGGATCATCCACATTATGGGTAGGATATTCACTGGTAAGGTGTGGTTTGGGGTTCATATTCCTTAATTTTCATCCCAGCTCCACCTTCCCAAAGGGAGGAGGGATTTTTGCACTTATCTGCTTTTATCGAAGTGTCATTGCATTGGTGTATGATGGGTCCTTCTTATCTGCATAGCTAATTTTATCAAAACGAGGGCATAGTAAACAACATGCTACATTCAGACACTAGATATTCCTGCCGTTTTCCACCTTTATTTGACATATAACCCAAAAGTTTTGGTTTCCTATCAGTCTGGAGGCTTCAGATTTTCTTTGTCTTCCCATGGTACCTGCTGTTTTCATCATGCCTGGTTTCCTGTCATCTGGCCCCATGTTCCTCCTCTCTGGTTATGCCTAACTATCTGCCTGCCTTAACAGCTGGAGTTTGGTTATATTACTTTTGCATGACACATGATGTGTAGTACTCCATTTTATGTATAACACAACACAATTCTATGCATCCTATTGTTGATATTTTCATTTAGAATGCTACTGTGGGTGTTCCCGTCATGGCTCAGTGGTTAACGAATACAACTAGGAAACATGAGGCTGCAGGTTTGATCCCTAGCCTCTCTCAGTGGGTTAAGGATCAGGCATTGCTGTGAGCTGTGGTGTAGGTTGCAGACACCCCTGGATCTGGCGTTTTTGTGGCTGTGTCATAGGCCTGTGACTACAGCTCTGATTGGACCCCTGGCCTGGGAACCGCTATATGCCATGGCTGTGGCCCTAGAAAAGGCAAAAAGACACACAAAAAAATAGAATGCTACTGTGAATTCTATACATTTGTCATGATGTACATGCACATGCGTCTTTGAAGAATACAAAAGTTTTGAAATCTTAGAGCACTTTTATGATTGTTTAGTTAATGCAAAGTATCCTCTTTTTGTTCCTAGGCTAGGGTTCAAATCAGAGCTGTAGCTGCTGGCCTACACCACAGCCATGGGATTCAAGCCTCATCTGCAACCTACACCACAGCTCACGGCAATGCCGAATACTTAGCCCACTGAGTGAGTCCAGGGATCAAACTCACATCCTCATGGATACCGGTAGGGTTTATTAACCCCTGAGCCGTAACAGGAACTTCTCAATGTATCTTCAAGAGTATTTTGTAATATACACTTCCACCAGCAAGTCTTGAGTGTCCATATTCTCATTTTCATCAAAACTCTCACTTTCTCTTTCTCTCTCTTCTATCTCTCACTAAAGTTAAAGGCAACAAGTGATACATCGTTTTAGTTTGAAATTTTTTCTTGTATATTGATCAATGTGAAGACATTTTCATATGGTGCTTGGCCATTTTGATGCTCTTTTTTAATTTTTGCTTTTTAGGGCTGCACCTAAAAAGCAAAAAAAAAAAAAAAGTTGCTGCATTCGCAGCAGTGCAGGACCCAGGCCACATCTGTGAACTACAACACAGCTCCTTGCCATGCTGGATCTCCAACCCAGTGAGCACGGTCAGAGATTGAACCCTCATCTTCAAAGATATTAGTCAGATTTGTTTCTTTGCACCACAATTGGAACAACTTGGTGTCTGTATTTTTTATTGGCTTGAAGGAGTTCTCAATATATGTCCTGGATTAGACTATTTATTGATATATGTAAGTTATAGGTATATTCTTCTACTCCATGGCCTAATTTTTCACCTTCTTTCTGTTTTTTTTTTTGTTTTTTTTAATTTTTTTATTTTTTAAATTGTTATTTCCCCAATACAAGTTTCTTTTTTTTTTTTTTCCTACTGTACAGCATGGTGACCCAGTTACACATACATGTATATGTTCTTTTTTCTCACATTCTCAACCTCCATCATAAGTGACTAGAAATAGTTCCCAGGGCTACACAGTAGGATCTCATTGCTAATCCACTCCAAAGGCAAAAGTTTGCATCATTGACTCCAAGCTCTCAATCCACACCACTCCCTCCCCCTTGACCTTGGCAAACACAAGTCTATTCTCCAAGTCCATGAGTTTCTTTTCTGTGGAAAGGTTTGTTTGTGACTTATATCAGATTCCAGGTATAAGTGATATCATACGGTATTTTTCTTTCTCTTTCTGACTTACTTCACTCAGTATGAGAGTCTCTAGTTCCACCCATGTTGCTGCAAATGGCATGATTTTGCTCTTTTTTATGGCTGAGTAGTATTCCATTGTGTATATATACCACATCTTCCTAATCCAATCATCTGTCAATGGACATTTGGGTTGTTTCCATTTCCTGGCTATTAGAAATAGTGCTGCAATGAACAATCACATGCTTGTGTCTTTTTCTGGATATATAAGTTTTGTCCAGATATATGCCCAAGAGTGGGGTTCCTGGGTCATATGGTAGTTCTATGTATAGTCTTCTAAGGTACCTCCATACAGTTTGCCACAGTGGTTGTACCAGCTCCCGTTCCCAACAACAGTGTGGGAGGATTCCCTTTTCTCTGCACCCCCTCCAGTATTTGTTATTTGTGGATTTCTTAATGATGGTCATTCTGACTGCTGTGAAGTGGTATCTCGTGATAGTTTTTATTTGTATTTCTCTAATAATCATGGATGTTGAGCATTTTTTCATGTGCTTGTTGGCCATCTGTATATTATCCTTGGAAAAAATGTCTATTCAGGTCTTTGGCCCATTTTTCCATTGGGTTGTTGGTTATTTTTCTGTTGAGTTGTATAAGTTGCTTGTATATTCTAGAGGTTAAGCCCTTGTCAGTTGCATCATTTGGAACTATTTTCTCCGATTCTGTAAGTTGTCTTTTTGGTTTCTTTTTGGTTTCCTTTGCTGTGCAAAAACTTGTCAGTTTGATTAGTTCCCACTGGTTTATTTTTGCTATTATTTCTGGTGCTTTGGGAGACACCTGAGAAAATATTCATCAGCTTGATGACAGAGAATGTTTTGCCTATGTTCTCTTCTAGGAGTTTGATGGTGTCTTGTCTTATATTTAATTCTTTCAGCCATTTTGAGTTTATTTTTGTTCATGGTGTGAGGGTGTGTTCTAGTTTCATTGATTTGCATGTAGCTGTCCAGGTTTCCCAGTAATACTTACTGAAAAGACTGTCTTTTCCCCAGTTTATGTTCTTTCCTGCTTTGTCAAAGATTAATTGACCATATGTGTTGGGGTTTATTTCTGGGTTCTCTATTCTTAACAGTGCCTATTTTTAAAATAATTTTTCTTTTTGTTTGTCTATGTTTTTTTTATTTTAGGGCTGAAACCATAGCAGATGGAGGCTCCCAGGCTAGGGGTCCAGTTAGAGGTGTAAATGCTGGCCTACGCCATAGCCACAGCAACATCAGATCCAAGCTATGTGGGCAACCTACACCATAGCTCATAGCAATGCCAGATCCTTAACCCACTGAGCAAGGCCAGGGATCAAACCTGCATCTTCATGGATCCTAGTCAGATTTGTTTCTGCTGAACCAAGATAGGAACTCCTAAAACAATTTTTCTTAATACAAAGACCATTTTTTTCTTAAAGTTTTTCTTGCTTTCTATGAAGAAATTTTCCCTAACTCAAGCATTTTTACATCTTTTACATATTATATGTGAAACTGTGTCACTTTGCTGTACGGTAGAAACTGACAGACCATTGTAAATAAATTATAATAAAAATTAAATTAAAAAATTCAGTGTATTATTTTACATTTCCCATAGAATTTATTTTTATAAATGATATCAAATAGGAGTTATATTTAATTTTCTTCCATATGGGCACACAATAAACACTGCATAATCACTGAAAAAATTATCCTTTTCTGATTGCTCTATAATATCAACTTTGTACTAAAACAAGTGAACAAATAAGCATGCATCTGATTCCTGCTTTTTTTACTGTGCTCATTCCAACACTTTCAATCTTTATTTATTTTAAATATAAAATATATCTTAATATATGACAGTCTACCAGTTCTGGTCTTCTTAAGATTATCTCGAGTGCTTTTGGTCATTTGCTTTTACATAATAGTTTTCAAATTTATAAGTCTATTTATAAAAAATAAAGAAAAAGAGGATAAGCAACAATGATATTTTACCAGAATTACAGAGAATCCTAACAGTGAATTTAAATATTTACAATATTAAATTTTTCAATAAAATAACACGGGGTATCTCTTCTTTAGATCTTCTTAAGTTTCTCTCAAAGTTTTATGAGCTTCCACAAAGATACATTATGTATTTTAAAAAATATTTTCCTTCAATATACTCAATTAAGTTTATTCATGTATTTTAATAGTGAAGTTTAACTTTGTTTTCTATAAATTTGTCATACTATTGCTTATTTTAATAAACATCTTGTATTTAGTGACCTTGCCACATTAATTTATTACTTGTACTATATGTGTGTGTGTGTGTGTGTGTGTGTGTGTGTGTGTGTGTGTGTGTGTGTGTGTGTGCATGTATATATATATATATATATATATTTGGTCTTTTTGGTCCACACCTATGGCATATGGAAGTTCCCAAGCTAGGGGTTGAATCAGAGCTGCAGCTGCCAGCCTATGCTGCAGCCATAGCAATGCCAGAACCTAGCCACATCTATCACCTACACCACAGCTCACGACAACACCAGCTCCTTAACCCACTGAGTGAGGCCAGGGATCAAACCTGCATCCTCATGGATATTAGTCAGATTCTTTTCCACTGAGCCACAACAGGAACTCCTAGTTGTCCTATTCTGTCTGCAAATTATTTTACATTTCCTGCATTCGTGTGTGAGAAATGACAGTTTTACTGTTCTACTTTTCTATCACTAAAAACCAAATTTTGCACCCACTTGAACTTCCATCACAATGTTGAATATTCATGGTAATAGGCAATAGTGAATAACCTGTTTTCACTGTCCAGGTGGAACTATCAATAATTTATTATTGGATATATTTTTTTTTAGGGCCACACCTCTGGAATATGGAGGTTCCCAGGTCAGAGGTCGAATTGGAGCTGTAGCTGCTGGCCTACACCACAGCCACATCAATGCCAGATATAAGTGGTGTCTGCAACCTATAACACAGCTCATGGCAGTGCCAGATCCTTAACCCACTGAGCAAGGCCAGGGATCAAACCCAAAACCTCATGCTTCCTAGTTGGATTTGTTTTCACTGTGCCACGATGGGAACTCTGTAGTTATAATTTTAAAAACTTGGTAGTGCATATTCTTTATTATATGAAAAAAAATCTCCCTTCTATTTTTATTAGGCTGCTCTTTTCCTCAATGTTGACTGATCTGTGTCTACTGAGAAAATCATATGCAACTTCTCCTTGTTTATTAATGTAATGAATTACATTGTTGATTTTCAAATTTAAACCAGCTTTGCATTTAAATATCTTTGTGATTACATGAGATTATTGGCCTATAAATTTATTTTCCTGTAATGTCCTCATAGAGTTTGTGTTTGTAAGTTTTTCAGGGGAGTTGCAGGGGTGGTGTTTCACTCTATCTGTGGCACATGGAAGTTCCTGGGCAAAGGATTAAACCTGTGCAACCGTTGCAGCAACATCAGATCCTTAACCCACTGCACCACAAAGGAACTACTTGTATGTTTCTTAAACGCAATTTTCTTAGAGCTGTTTTATGCTCACAGCAAAATCGAGAGGAAGATACAGAGATTTCTATACATCTCTTGCCCTCACACATGTCTAGCCTCTCCCTTTATCAACATAAGTCACTATAGTGAAACATTTGTTACAGCAGATGAACCTACATAGTTTATCTTACAGTTCGCTCTTGAGACTGTGCTTTCTATAGATTCAGACCAAAGTACAATAGTATGAATCCATCATTATAGTATCATACAGAGTACTTTAGTACCCTAGAATCCTGTGTTCCATCCATTTATTTCACTCCCTTTCCCTCAGTAACCACTGAATTTTTACTGAGTCTACACCTTTGCCCTTTCCAGAATATCATATATTCTGAATCATAAAATATGTAACATTTTCAGATTGGCTTTTTTTTTGCTTAATAATATCCATTTTAAGTTCCTCCATGTCTTTCCATGACTTGACAGATGACTTGTTTTTAGTACTGAATAATATTCCATTGTCTGGATGCATCACAGTTTATGTAAAAATTCACCTTCTGAAGAATATCTTGGTTGCTTACAAATTTTACAAAACTGATATAAACATCTGTGTGCAGCTTTTTGTGTGGAAGCAATTTTTCAACACCTTTTGGTAAATATAAAAAAACCCACAACTGCCAGATCAAATGGTAAGAATGTTTTTAGTTTTGTGAGAAACCACCAAGTATTCTTCTAAAGTGTCTATGCCATTCTGCTTTTCCATCAGCAATGGATGAGAATTCTTGTTGTGCCACATCCTCACCAGCATTTTCAGCTGTCGGTCCTCTTGATTTTGTCCATTCTAATAGCTATGTAGTGGTATGTCATTTTTCTACTCTTCATTTCCCTGATAGCATATGATGTGGAACACCTTTTCAAATGCTTATTTGTCATCTGTTTATCTTCCCTCATGAGGTTTCTGTTAAGAGCTTTGGACCATTGTTTAATTTTTTGGGGGGAAAGGGAAATACTTATTTTTGAACGTTTCTTTATCAGGTATGTCTTTTGTAAATATTTTCTTCCAGTCTGTGGATTGTTTTCCAATTCTCTTGACATTGTCTCTTGCAGAGATTTTTTTATTTTAATAAAGTTCATCTTATTATTTTTCTTTTCATAGGCCTGCCTTTGGTGTTGTATCTAAACAGTCAATACCATACCCAAGTTTGTCTAGGTTTTCTTCTATTTTATATTTTAGGAATGTTACAGTTTTGCACTTACATTTAGGTTATGGTTAATTTTGAGTTATTTACAGGTATAAAGTCTCTCTTCATTCTTTTTTTTGTGCATGCAGATATCCAGTTTTCCAAAATAATTTGTTGAAGAGACTATCTTTGTTCCATTTTGTTGTCTTTTCTCCTTTGTCAAAGTTTAGTTGATTATATTTATGTGTGTGTTTTTCTGGGCTTTCTACTCTGTTTTTGTTGAGTTTTAATATTAAAATTTTGTTGTCCATGTAAAATAAGTTTTGACTATGTTTTCTTTTACTGACATAATGAAAATTTATAAAAGCATTATTGTGTTTTTTTTTTTAAATGTAATGTTTTAAACTTTATTTATTTATTTATTTATTTTTTTTTTCTTTGTTGTTGTTGTTGTTGTTGTTGCTATTTCTTGGGCCGCTCCCGCGGCATATGGAGGTTCCCAGGCTAGGGGTCAAATCGGAGCTGTAGCCACCGGCCTACACCAGAGCCACAGCAACGCGGGATCCGAGCCGCGTCTGCAACCTACACCACAGCTCACGGCAACACCGGATCGTTAACCCACTGAGCAAGGGCAAGGACCGAACCCACAACCTCATGGTTCCCAGTCGGATTCGTTAACCACTGCGCCACGACGGGAACTCCCCTGTTTTTTCCTTAAATGTTTAGAAAGAAATTTTACTATTTGAGTCATTTTTCTGGGAAGATATTCAATTTTAGTTTTTGTGAATATACATCGTTCCATGCATTTTCTTTGTGTTGGGTTTTATAAGTTACATTGTTTCAAATAATTTATCTTATGTACATTTATGAAATTATTGGCATAAAATTTTATATATATCTTTTAATGATCAGTTTAAGAACTGCTGGATAATCATGTATCATTATATCTATACAGGTACATATATAGATATATATATATGTGATGGAGGTTGGTACTCTGTTTCTTAATTTACTATTACTCTTGCTTGGTAATTATCATAGTTATGATACTATTTTTTAAAGAAACTAAGCCTTGAAGTTTTGCCACTCCAGGACTGAAGGACCTGGTGCACACAGCTTCTGCATGGGGGCACCCATGAGCCAATAGTACCAGACTCAGCATAGAGGACAAAAGGAAAAAAAAAAGGAGAGGAAGAACAATTTATTGGTCACTATTTCAGAGCCAACACAGCATCCTGCAAATGACCGTCACAACTTTATAACATGTGGGCAGGACTACAAGGGAACATGGGAATTTGAATGTACGTAACAGAGACAAGATTGCAGATTAGAAGGACTTGAGATCACCTCTTGTCATGAAAACACCAAAATAACAACTAACTATTGAACAACCATCAACAAAATAGACTGGAAAGCACCAAAAAAGATATCCTACACACAAAGACAAAGTCACATCAAATGGTAGGGTGGGTGCTTTCACGATGTAAGCAATCCAATAATCATTGGTTGGGCAACCTACATACTGGAAAATAACTGTATTTTGGAGGGTCTCCCCCAGGAGTGAGAGTTTGGGGCCCAATGTCAAGTTTTCACACCTGGGCATCTGGCTTTGGGAGGAGGAGCCCCTGGAGCATTTGGTATTGAATGCCAGTGAGGCTTGAGGGCAAGAACTCCACAGGACTGGGGGAAACAGAGCTTCCAATGTTAGAGGGTGCACACAGGATTTCATGTGCACTGAGTCCCAGGGCAAAGCAGGGACTCCATAAGTATATGGATCAGGCCCACCTGTGGGTCTTGGAGGATCTCCTGGGACAGTGGGCATGGGTGGCTGTGGTTTACTGTAGGGGAAGGACATTTGAGGCAGAGGTCTTGGGCGTAATCATCAGTGTGAGCTCCCCTGGAGGATGCCATTTTGGAACAATCTGTCATCTTCCATCAGGGCTGCAAATCCCCAGGCCAAACAACGAATAGTGTGGGCAGACAGCTCCACTCAGTAGCAAACAGGCTGCCTATAGTCCTCCTAGGCATGGAGCTGCCTCTAATCACACTCAGAGACAAAGCCTCATACACCAGAGGGGCAAGACTGGCCACTTACCAATGGGCAGGCACCAAACCCTCCCATTAGGAAGCCAGCAACAAGCTGCTGTGTCAACTTCACCCACTTGGGGGCAGACACCGAAAGCAGGAGAGGCTACAACTCTCTAGTCTGCAAAAATTAGACCACACAAAAAGCTATACAAAATGAAAAAGCAGAGAAACATGAGCCAGATGAAGGAAAAAGACAAACCCCCAGAAGTATAGGTAAGTGAAGTGAAGAGAATCAACCTGCCTTGAAAAGAGTTTAGATTAATGCTAGTAAATACGACCAAGATCTCAGGAAAACAAAAACAAACAAACAAAAAACACTAAAGATTGATAAATTATGGGAGTTCCCGTCGTGGCGCAGTGGTTAACGAATCCCACTAGGAACCACGAAGTTGCGGGTTGAGTCCCTGCCCTTGCTCAGTGGGTTAAGGATCCGGCATTGCCGCGAGCTGTGGTGTAGGTCGCAGACACTGCTCGGATTCCGCGTTGCTGTGGCTCTGGCATAGGCAGGTGGCTACAGCTCCGATTCGACCCCTAGCCTGGGAACCTCCATATGCCGCGGAAGCGGCCCAAAGAAATAGCAAAAAGACCAAAAAAAAAAAAAAAAAAAAAAAGACTGATAAATTATAAGAGATATTTAACAAAGGAATGGAAGATTTCAATACTCAACAAGCAGAGCTGGTCAGCACAGTAACTGAAATTAAAAAAAAAAAAATCACTAGAGGAGGAACCAATAGTGTAATACTGGAGGAAAAAAAAACAAATAAGCAAGGTGGAAGGCAGACTGGTAGAAATCACTGATGTTGAACAGAATAAATAAAAAATAATGAAAATAATTGAAGACAGTTTAAGAGATTATTATATCAAGTGAAGTCAGACAGTGAAAAACAAACATCATATGATATCACTTATATGTAGAATCTAGAAAAATATACAAATGACTTATTGCAGAACAGAAACAGACACAGACTTTGTAAACAAACTTATAGTTACCAAAGGGGACAGGTAGGGGTTGAGGGAGAGATAAAATGGGAATTTGAGATTGGCCTATGCACACTGTGGTTTACAAAATGACTAGCCGATGAGGGCAGTACAGCACAGGTAACTCTACCCAATATCCTTTAATAATCTATACAAGAAAAGAATCTGAAAAAGGATAGGTGTGTGTATATGTGTAACTGAATCACTTTGTTGTAGAGCAGAAATTATCACAACATTATAAATCAACTATACTTCAATAAAAATTTTTAAAATAGGGGAAAAAAGATTTTAAAATTTATTTTTCATGTGTTGTTATATCCTCTACAGATTTTTGATTTAAGCTATCAGTTTTCTATCTTATATTTATTATTTTTCTACCTTTCATTTTCCTGTGGGTTGAATTTGCTTTTTAAAAACAACTGAACATGATAAATTTTATCTAATTAAAAAGTTTTACCTAAGGTTTGCCTAAGTAAGCCATATGTATTCTTTACTCTCACTTTCCATCTGCCTTAATGGAGACCAAGACAACATTATTTGGGTAATTTACACTTTGCTTTTAGGTTCCATTGCAGCTGTATCCTCACAATATTGCATCTGTTGGAAGGTAGAATTGCTTAAAGGAAAATGTGCAGGTGATATTTGAGAGATCGAGATTCTTTCATACTCCATATAATTCTTTCCAGTCTCTGGGCCTTCATCTGCCTACCTCAGTGAACATTACCTTGGTGTAGAGAAATCAACTTTCTAAATCTACCAGGTTCTAGGTTATTTGCTTAGTAACCAAATTTAACTTCTAGCTGCAGGAGACAGGCCCTCTATCAATACCATATTGTTCTATTTTCTCTTATTCAGATGTCTTCTTTGTACAAAACTTCTCACATGTGCAAACTTATACTCAAGACCCAAAGTAATCAACACATTTGAAGATAAGTTGCTCAATTACCAAATGCAAAATTATTTCATTGCAGTAACAAACAATATTACAATTTAAATAGGTGTTTTACACATGCTTAGCAAATGTTGACATCCTCAAAACCTAGGTTGTATTAGGTTCCTCTCTAATCTTCTCACTATATTTAATTAAAATTAGAAAACTGGTACATACTATCTGCAGCTCCCCTCTTCATAGTACTAAGTCTTACAAAATCAAAGATTTTAATAGAAAAGAATCTAACTCAAATTAAAAATGCATTTACTATAAGGCTACAGAAGAGATCACAGCTTTAGCGAATAAAAATATAGGGTACCCAGTTAAATTGGAAATTCAGTTAAATAATAGCAATATCAAAGAAGTAGTGTATGTCCCATGAAATATGCAGAATATACTTATTAAAAATAGTATTTTAGGTTTATCTTAAATTCAATTTGAATTGCGTATCCTGTCTTTTATCTAGTAATCACATTTAGGTAAGGAACGTAAACATACACCACCATCAACAATGTTACCAAAAGAAAACATTTTTTTCATAATTGTCATTGTTGCTACTGGATATAATTGCTATCACCACTGGTCATTGTTGCTGTCACATTTGTAAAGATGGCTCTGTAAGTGAGTTCTAAACTGTCCTCTTGTTTTTGAGTTATTTCCTGGAAACTTAAGCTCTTAGCAGATATGTTTGTCTGTGACTTTAATGCCAAGACAAAGAAAGAAATTATACATTCATCTTCAATTCTTCAGTAGAAAAATCAGGCTTTATCTCACACCAAGACTTCCAAAATTAGCCAGAAGGAGGGATGTCCCCTCCAAAATAGCACATGTGTATCATTTAGAATGGCATTAAATTTTTTTTAATTGTATGTTACTGAATGCAGACTATGTATCATTATATTAGTTACAGAAAAATAGACCAGACTTCTTAAAACTTATTAACAGCCATTCATTTAGGAAGCGAGGTTGAGACCCTCCAGGCCATCCTTCTGTCTTGGTCAGCAAAGAATTCTAAACAGGCTAATTTAACTATAAACAAGAGTTTAACTAAAAAGTTAAAGTAAAATGAATTGGGCTAGGATGGGATAATCAGAAGGTTGGCCCCTGGGGAACTGGTGGTCTTGGCCATGTGGGGTTAGGAAACAGAACAACTCTTTCCCTCCAAGGCAAAGCACGAGCTATTTGGCAAGAAGAGATCAGGGTGGAATTCCAGTTTTCAAAGAACTTGCTTAGAGAGGCCACTTGAAGTGCATGCAATATCAAGGACCATTCATGCAACTTAAGCAATAATGTTATCATCAGTGAAACTTGAGGGCTCGGACTGTTTTCAAGGGTATGTGGTTTACCTGGGAGAGGCCTTTAAGTCTCTCCACAATCTCAGGGAGACAATTTAGGATGTCCAGTACTTCCTGGGTCATTCTAGCCACTTCCAAGGCTCCACTTCCACCTGACACTAGTGTGGTCTTACTTGGCTGAGGTCACTAGTCTCCTCTGTCACCTGGGGCAGCTTCTCTTAGCAGTACCAACTGAGCAGCCTATTGGCCCAACTGGACAGCTTCTGCTTTCTTCATCACCTTTTTAGGGTGGGCCTGGTGCTCTGGCCCCTATGGCAAAGGCCTTGGCCTCCTCCCACATCCCTGAAGACTCTTCTTCCGCCTCAACCTACATTTTCAGCTGTGAATTCTCTGTTTTGGCTAGGTGCTTCAGGCTTGCAGCACTGGGCTTCCTTTTTCCTCTCTCTTTTTTTTTTTTTTTTTGTGCTTTTTTTTTTTAAATTTCATTGTAGTTGATGTACAATACAACATAAGTTAATGGGGTATAACATAGTGATTCACAATTTTTAAAGGCTATACTTAGTTATAGTTATTATAAAATATTGGCAATACCGCCGGTGTTGTGCAGTATAGCTTGTAGCTTATTTTGTACCTGCTACTTTGTACCTCTAACTCCACTTTGTTTCCATTTCCCTGCTTCCCTCTCCCCATTGGTAACCACTAGTTTGTTGTCTATATCTGTGAGTCTGTTTCCTTTTTTATTGTATTCACCAGTTTGTTGTAATTTTTAGATTCCACATATAAGCAATAACATACAGTATTTGTCTTTGTCCATCTTATTCACATAGCTTGACACCCTCTAAATCCAACCATGTTGCTGCAAATGGCAACATCTCATTCTTCTTGAGGCTGAGTGATATTTCCTTGTATGTATATATCATAATTTTTTATCCATTCATCTGTTGATGAACATTTAGGTTGTTTCCATATCTCGGCAATTGTAAATAAAGCTGCTCTGAATATTGAGGTACACATATCTTTTTGAATTAAAATTTTTGTTCTTATCAAGTATATACCAGAAGTGTAACAACTGGATTTTATGGTAGTTCTAATTTTAATTTTTGAGAAACTTCTATACCCTTGGCTCCACCAATTACATTCCCACAAAAAGTATAAGAGGGTACCCCTTTTCTTTACATCATCGCCTACATTTATTATTTGTATTCTGAACTGGGGTTTCATCTCCTTCTCTGAGTGGGAGGGGTTTTCCCCTGGTCTTCACTGCCCCCTGCCAGGATGCTCCACCGTCTGCACCTGTGCCTGCTGATTCTTGACAGCCTGAAGCTGATTGGACAGGTCAGCCTATGCCTGAGGGCTTTGACCTGGATATCATGCATGGCCTTCTAAAGCTAATAGTCCCTCTGCACCTTGGCCATCTTAAAGTCACGCAGGTACTGAGCAGAAATATTTTCCTGTTTGGTTTTGGCCTCCAGATCCCATCATCTCTCATGGCCTCCCTTCCCCAATCTGAGCATCTTTTTGGAATTGAGTTTGAGCCTCCTCTGAGGGGTGCAAATATCTGATCTTCATTAATGTCCTTCAGAGTACAGCTAACCACACTTATATGTCTTACTGAATTAAAAAAAAAATGTTTGTTGTTGTAATAAAAAAATTAAGAGTTCTCCTGTGGCACAGCAGGTTAAGAATCTAGTGGTGTTGCAAAAAGACAAAAAAATAAAAATAAAAAAATTAAAAAAAAAGGAGTTCCCGTCGTGGCGCAGTGGTTAATGAATCTGACTAGGACCCATGAGGTTGCGGGTTCAGTTCCTGCCCTTGCTCAGTGGGTTGATGATCCGGCGTTGCCGTGAGCTGTGGTGTAGGTTGCAGATGCGGCTGGGATCCCACGTTGCTGTGGCTCTGGCGTAGGCGGGGGGCTACAGCTCTGATTGGACCCCTAGCCTGGGAACCTCCATATGCCGGGAGCGGCCCAAAGAAATAGCAAAAAGACAAAAAAAAAATAAAAATAAAAAAATTTAAAAAAAGAATCCAGTGGTGTTTATTGGCTTGGATTGCTGCTTGGCACAGGTTTGAACCCCAGCCAGGGAACTTCCACATGCCATGGATAAAGACAAGGAAAAAAATTAAAACTCTTATTTGTTTCATTAAAAGGTCTGTGTTCCAGGCAATAAATCTCCCCTTTTAGCATGAATTTTTCAATTTTTCTTCTATTTAACTGTTCTCAAAATTTTTCCATATGTTTTTCTTTTTAATTCCATCAAGGAGTTTTTGATGATCATTTAGCATATTCCTGTTTAATCTAGTGAACTGAATACTCTTTATACCTTTGCTAGGTGTTAAATTATCTTATTATATTTTGGACATTGTATGTGACTGATAAATTGCCACATTCTTAGTCATCTTTTTTTGTGCTTAGAGTATCAGAAAAAGAATATATGTCTATATATGCATAACTGGGTCACTTTTCTGCATAGCTGAAATTGACAGAACATTGTAAATCAACTATAATAAAAAAATTTTTAAAAAGCAAAGAAAACTCTCCCCAACAACATGACACTCATCATTCTCTTCGCACCTTGATATAAAATAACCACACATTCCAGAAAAAAAGAACCTTTTTTCCTCTTCTCTCTATATCCATCTCATATGGACAGAGTTATAATTTCTGATAATGTATAACAATAATGAATTTGAAGGGGACAGGACAGATCATTAATTGATGATTATAATTTTGTTTATAATTATCACAACTCGGAGTTCCCGTAGTGGTGCAGTGGTTAACAAATCTGACCATGAGGTTGCGGGTTAGATCCCTGCCCTTGCTCAGTGGGTTAAGGATCCAGTGTTGCCCTGAGCTTTGGTGTAGGTTGCAGATGCAGCTTGGATCCTACGTTGCTGTGGCTCTGGCATAGGCTGGTGGCTATAACTCCGATTCAGCTCCTAACCTGGGAAACTCCATATGTCGTGTGAGTGGCTGTAGAAAAGGCAAAAAGAAAAAAAAAAATTATCACAACTTCGTAAAAATATGGGAGTAAATTACTCCAATATAAAAAAAAGAAATCAGAAAGTACAATGAATGAGTCACTATATATCTCATAAATAACACTTGAAAGATATAATATAAAAAATTGTTCTCTTGTTTATTACTAGTTATGATCTTTGAGGTATAGAAATTTTCCTTTGGAACTGTAAGTGGGAAGATGTAAACATAAGTTTTTTATGCAAAATTTCTATCCTCTAAGTACATAAGAACTACATTATTACTGTATATTTATTACAGTAACTGCTGAAGTGGCCTACTTTGCTAAAACAAACAAACAAACAAAAGCCATGAGTATGATGATCCTAGAATGAAATATTGGGTAGTAAATATAATTGAATTTGCTGCTTATATATTTACTAATGGAACAGATAGCTATTTATGGTGATTAATTGGAATGTTGTACATCCTTAAGGGAACTTATTTAAATCAGGGATTTTAAAGTGTATTTTGTATTATTTTTCTGCTCTATATTATTTGAATGACCATTGATCAAATAACATGAGGATTTAATAATTATTGTTTTGCCTTTTACTGACACACAAAATAGACACATATGCTATTTGCTAGTAAAGAAATTACCCTAATTTGAATGTATACCAACAAAGATAGCCAGGAACTGAATCAGGAAATCAAAATTTATCTCCCTATGATAATAATTATGCTGTCATAATTTCCAATAGCCCAAGGCCACTTATAGATAACATGCAGAAATAATCCATTTAAGAACTTCCAAATTAGCCTACAAATCAACTTAAAAAAAAAAAAAACCTGTCATCATAATGGATCAGATAATAGCCCATATTGGGATTTTGGATGCCCCACTTTCAGTCAGAACACATGACTAAACTTTTCCTGTTACAAGGAAGATACTGTGAATTTAACCAAGGACCAGAATATTACAACACAACAATATGGCTCACTTCTAACCTAACATGGTTATTGTCAAAAAGAACTAGACATTTGGGCCTGTGATTGATTAGATTGTGTCAAGTAAGAAGGCATTTTAATTACTCATTGTTTGATTAACTTCCTTTCCTGGTGGTCAAAAATGAATAATATTAATGATATTAATTAATAGTAATAATGAAACACTGCCTGCCTTAGAAAAATAATTTTAAGTATTTCTCAATTTTGTCCTTATGTTTTACACCATGAGAAACTGAAGATATAAATCATTAGAGCAATGATATTTTATATAAATAAGGTAAACTAAAAATACATTATTTTGTATTAATAATCAAATGCTAGAATTTAGATGAAAAAAGCCACCTTATACATATAAAATTATGGGAACATATATTTCTTTGTTTACAGTCAAATAATATTTAAAAATTACTGCCACTCTTTAAGTAGAAGAAATCAGTTTTTTTAAATCTAAATACTTTGTTGTTACATGTTTTCACCAGAAAAATAAAAATTAAAAAAACAATTTAAAAACCTCACAAAAACAAACAAAAAACCCAGAAAACAAACCACACACACACAAAAACCTACCTTGTTGTATGCTTTTAATATGCATCACACATGATCAAGTTATTTTTAATGACCAACTAATGCTAGGCAGGCAACCTGGTTAGTCAACTATTTAAACATACTTTCATTGGGGTTAGTTATGCAAACTATTACATTTGGAATACAAAAGCAATGAGATCCTACTTTATAGCACAGGGAACTATATCCAATCTCTTGGGATAGACCATGATGAGAGATATATATGTATATATATATGTATATGTCACATCAGTAGAAACTAGCACAACGCTGTAACCCAATTATACTTCAATTAAAAATGTAAAAAAATAAAAATATACTTTTAATATATAGATGTTTGTAAACTCAATGAAAGACTTTTTTTTTACAAAAATTATTTAATGTGAAAATAGATCTCTGTGTCTACTTTCTTTCCTATAATTCTTTCAATTTAAGATGTGCATCTGTAGGAGTTCCCTGGTGGCCTAACTGTTAAGGATCCAACATTGCCACTGCTGTGGCACAGGTTCAATAATTGGCCCAAGAACTTCTGCATGCCATGGGTGAAAAAAAAAAAACAAGCAAAAAAGCAACAGTGAAGTAGTAGCTAAGGTTTCGGGTTTTTTTGTTTTTTCAAACTTTACTAGCCTCACATATATCCACACACCCAAGCACAGACACAGCATGGACCGCTTGACTACAAATGGAAGAAAGAATAGAATTATACTCACATGTGATCCTGATATTGGGGTTACCTAATAAGAACTTAAATGATTCTGATTAATATATTCTAGAATATACAAAAAATTAAAAAATAGAAAAATGCATAGAAAATTTAACAGGAATTGGAATCGCTAAAGTGAGTTTTCAAAAAACTTAGATATTCTAGAAGATGTGAAATTGAGAACACTAAAATGAATTTAATAGTAGACTATATATAGCAAATAATAATAATAATAATCACAGAGAGAGGGAGAGAGTGGTGAATTAGAGGGTGGGTCGATTGAAAGAATCCAAATGCAAGCATAGGTAATAGAAACAGCAAGAGACATCTTTTTTTTGCAAGATATAATCTACTACACTTTAGTTGAATTTTTGTTAACAGGAGTTTTATTTCCTCATCCACTGTCAATTTAACTTATAATGAGGGATCTGATAGGTCTGTACAAAAATATTTACTTTTGTTCAGATTTTTTCACATTGCCTCCAGTGAAATGTCTCTTGATATTAAGACATATAATCCAAATGAAGCGCATTGTTCCAAACACTTATTCCTCTTCTCAGGTGTTATTTTGCTCAGAGGACAAGCAACACCTGACATGGAGTTGTGCTTTCTCAGTTAGGATCCATTTGAAACCAATTCTGGCTACTGTCAACTATTTCCTGATTCATATTTACATTATTTCTTTATTGTTTCGGAATAATATTCTATAGCATTATCATCTTTGGTTTATGGCTAAGGCATATATTGTTCTGTTGCTGTTATATAGCCTAAGCCCCTCTATGCCTTGTCATTTCATATAACCAAAATATGACCTCCAAAGATCAGAATGAAATCGACCTATGGATTCTAAACTCCCAACTGAATAAGCAACTGATTATTTTTAGAAGAAGCTACTTAATTAATTTTAATTCTCCTCTCATATTCTCTGCAGCAATTTTTATGATTGGATTCCCTTTATAGGGTTGTTTTAATTTATCCAACTAAGGAAGGCTCATCTTAACCACAAGAAAAAAATCTTTGGTCACATCATATGGATTCAAATATTCAAATAGCACCATGTGGGCACAAGGTTTCAGGTTTTCCTGTAAAATCGCTTTACTCTCCTAACTCTACCTATTTTGATGTCTTATTCTTTAACTTCTATAGGGAAATGATGGTAGATTACCAGCTTAATGTTGGAAATGAAACTTGGAAACTTCCATTAATATACTACCTTGATTTGTTTAGCAAACTTATAAGATTTATATCATTCAGCAAACATAGTGAAGTTCTGCTGGGATTCTACTGGTTCCAATGGGAAGGCTGGTAATTCATGGATAAAATATGTTCCTGTAAATCATCCTTGATGACATATTAATGCATTATAATCATTTATTTCTAACGGTGCTGCTTGCACTGAAATTGTCTGCAAGTCTTTCCAAAACCTCTTTCTGTTCTGAAACTCAAACAATTTCAGATTTCCATTAAATTTATGTATAGATGCTAACAAGATACTCATAAGAGCTATATGTGTTTACCCAAATCCAGAAAGCCTCCTATAATTTCGTAGTATTTTATTGTTAGAAGAACACAGTAAAACACTCTGTATACCTTATTATTTCTGGAATGTCTTTTATGACTCATGCTCAAGCTATTCCTAACAATTCAACAAATTTATCTGGGTCCTGTATTTTAGATAGCATTATTAAATGTTAGTCATGTATCTCACTACATATTGAACATTTGGTATAAAAATGAGCATTTCTTAGCTATCTTATTTGAAAAAGGCAATGCTATATTATAGTCAATTTAATGAATCAACTTTCTTTTGAAGGCAATCAAATATATGCCTCATTTCAAAAGGTTGTTAAATGAATTTTGGAAAATTCAGACACACTCAGAGAAGAACAGTAATTATCTCTTTAGGGTATCTCCATTAAAAATCAATGCAAACTATTACATTTAGAATGGATAAGCAAAGAGGTCCTGCTATATAGCATAGGGAACTATATCAATCTCTTAGAATAGAACATGATGGAAGATAGTACGATAAAAAAAATGGACGGATGGATAGATAGGTAGATAGATTGATTATTGGTCACTATGCTATACTGCAGAAATTGACACAGCACTGTAAATCATACCTAAGGGGGGGAAAAATCAATCAATCAAGAGAAAAATATAGGGGGCAGGGAAGGAAGATAGAAAAAAGAGGGAAAAAAGCATAAAAGAAGGAAAGAAAGGGAAAAAATTTAAAAAGAATATGTGCTTGGCTTTCTTTAAAATTGAGATAGAACATAAGACAAAAACTTAGTCAATTCTATGACATCCTAACAGTCAATTTTATGCTATAGCTGTCATCATAGCTGGCAGCAGATGCTACTAGAGAAATTATGTATTTCAAGGCATAAGAGTGTTCATTTACTTTTCAAGAAATATCTAGTTTCCCTAGAGGGTAGTGGAAGTTCCTGCAAGTGGAGATATTTTGTGTCTAGTGTGTCTATTTCTGCCACTCTTCAGTGAATACAAAATTTCTGCTTTCAGAAATTCCAAAACTTTTTTTTTATCACAATAGCAGAACAAAATTTAGACTTTCTCAATATCCAACTATAAGTAATCGATGAAAACTTTTCCCATTTACAGACTCCTACATTCCAATTATGCATTCTGGTACTGGTGATACTATCAAACATGGTACAGGGTAATCTACAATTTCACCATAACACTGGTGACAGCTGCCATAGAATGAGTTTACACTCCAGCTTTGAGTTTTACTCATCTGATTGTGTCCCCTTTTCTTCCAGTATATGGTGTATCAATATCTATTCCTACAAAAACTTTTATTCTTCAGCTAGTCTATTTAATTTTAACTATAGAATACTGTCTTTTAGCCCTAGCTGGAGATTTATTGAAATTAAATTGATCCTTAAATCATTTATCCATTAATACCACATTGAAAGATTACATTTATTCAATACCCTGTTTTGCTATTTTTGTGTGTGTGTTTCTTCTTTAACATGGTTAGACTTAAATGTATCTGAGATGGGCAAAAAGAACATATTTACGTTTTTTTAGCTGCTTTGTTGCCTACCAGGGGTTAGTTTTCCTCCATCCAAATGGTGACAATATGCCACTAGTTTTTTGCATCAATCACTTCAATTTCCTCTTTTTAAATTACTCCACTACTGATTAAATCATATATTTCCACTCAGTTTAGCATTCTCTTACATCTTTGATTATCATTATTTTTGTGTCTACCATTCTCTTAAACATTGTTAATATCTTTAAAGGTCATGTTTGCATAGTAAGAAGCAGGTTTGCCTGGGTTCTGGTATGGTCTTCTGGCCTCTTAAAAAGAGATTTGAGAAATTCTCATTGTGACTGACTAGTATCCATGAATATGCAGGTCCAATCTCTGGCCTCACTCAGTGGGTTAAGGATTCTGTGCAGCCACAAGCTATGGCATAGGTCATAGATGTGTCTCAGATCCTGTGCTGTTGTGGCTGTGGCATAGGCTGGTGGCTTTCTGTCTTATCTCTCCTCACATTCTTGGATTACCCATGTTTTAGACTTTCACTAATTTCCACTATTTTCTCCTCTCCTCTCTCTCTCTTCCATCTTACACATTCTACCTTCGCTGTTACTGACATCCTTTCAGTAACAGCTGGGGTCTGCATTCCCCTCAATTGAATCTGAGGTTGTCCTTGAGGATTAATTAGATCCTTAGAGTCAGTAAAAGGGATTCTCTGTGGTTTTTGAGGATGAATCATGAAAAGTACCTAGTTTCTGCCTTCCTCATTCTAAGAATACATACCCTGGTAAGCCAACCACCACTTTTGAGGAAAACAACATGGTACAACTGGACCACATGGATAGGTCCAGTTGTAAGTAAACAATGTCCTTCCCACAGTCAGCCTGTGCATTAGTGAAACTTTGAATGATTTCAACGTCCAGGCTTAGAGCTTGGAGTGTTAACTCTCAGGCCCCAGATATCATGGAGCAGCAATAAACTATCCCCATTAAGGCTTTTCTGAATTTTTTTTTGTTTTAATGTTTTATTAAAGTATAGTTGATTTACAATATCCTTTCAATTTCTGCTTTACAGAAAGTAACTCAGTCATATATGTATCTCAGTATATATATATATATATATATATATATATGTATAGAGAGAGAGAGAGAGAGAGAGAGAGAGTACTCAGTATATATACACATCTTTTTTTTTTTTTTAAATACTATCTTCCATAATGTTCCTTTCTGAATTCTTAACCGGTGTTATTCAAGAGCATTATAGATGATTGCCTTATGCTGAGGTAATTTGCTCACAGTCTTGAGGTAAATCTTGAATTTGCTACCTAGTGATAAGTAAAACAGGGAATGCTAAGAGAATGAAAATGTCTGCCTCAACTGAGTGAATGTATACTTCAACCAAATAAGAGAAATAGTAAGTGGGAAATTCTTTGGAAAGGTGTCCTATGTATTGGTGAGAAATGGGGCATTTGTTGGGGGAATAATGAGGTCATAAAATTCTCTCTGTCTCCTACATCACAAAAATGCACCATTACCTTGCTGGACGCAATTACACCAGGTCTGGGATTACACTTGTTATCTGACAGAAAGAAACTTTTGCTCAAGACACTATTTTATTTTCACAGAATAAGACAAGAGTAGGCCGAAAAGTGACCTTCCTTCAAAGCCTAGGCTAGAATTGATGATATGGACATGCAACATCCTAGTGGTAAAGGTAACCCCACTATATTTTATTTTCCTAACACTACTCATCCCCAGAGACCAAATCAAACCTAAAAGAAAACTCTGGTAAGTCTATTTCTGAAACTCACCCTGTGTATAGCAGTATGGATGGCTCAATCAGAGACCCTCATTCAGAATGTCAAGTCTGCATAATGATAGGTAAAAGTGTGGAAAATGAGAGGAAATTGTCACAGAAAGTAACAAAGCCCATAAATGGAAAATAATGCGGAGAAAGTATACCGTCACTCTCTTCAAAGAACTAAGTTCAGAATAAAGGAACATTTAGAGTTGTTTCTCTCTGTTTTGGTGCCACTTCACGGCTAATTCTCAGGCACCCCCGATTTGTTATTCTTTGAGAAGAACTGAGTGAATTTCAACTGCGAAATTTACCTGACAAGCATACTTTGATGATTGTAAGGAAAGATATCAATCTGCATCCAGTGATAAACTGCTGGAATCTAACAGTGTAGAAATTTTCATTGGGGTTCTATTTTTATTATTTTTATAATATTGGTTCTTATTCAGCCTGGAGATAAATCTTCCCTCTGAACTTGACTGGATGTATTCTGACTGGCAGATGACATCTGATGCATAAATCGCTGTGAATCAGAATGACATTCTGTTCAGGCAATTTTCTAAGTATGAAGGACAACACATTTTCTGGGAGGCATAATTCTAATAGTCAAATACATTATACTTAAATGGCTTAAATGCTACAAATATTCAATGGACACAGCACTTGTCAAAGCTTAATCAACACCAGCCCCAATTCATAAGAGGAACTTAGGTATCTTAGGAACTAGACTGAATGCATGAATCCAAAGGAAAATTTATGATCTGGAGTTTGGGGCACAGTGATGATGACATGTTCAGGAATGAGATCCTGATGTCAATCACGTCTAGAAAATTGAACATGTTTGGTAGTTAACCTTATAGGCTAATAAAGCTAAAAGCAACTATTTCAAATTTAATAATACATTACTCTCATTGATGACTTTGGAGAGGGTGGATACTTCCATGAAAATAAAAGACTCTTTAGCATGTTAATTTCAATGTGCTCTGATATATTTAAAGGGTAAGGTAGGGAGTGCTGGAGGCTCAGGATGGTGGGGTCAATGCCAAAGAATCCTATGATCTGCTTAGATAATGTATAATCATCACTCCCCATTGTTTCATTTACTGCTACATCCTCTTGGCCATTGTGCTCAGAATTAGAAAGGAACTTATAATTCCTCTGGTGCAATTGGTTGGAAGTCAGATTAATGATCAACAACATATTGACTCCACATAAGGCAGATGAGTGACTTTAGAAGACTGGGGATTTGGGGTTGGCATATGCACTGTGGTATATGGAATGATTGGTCAATGGGGACCTGCATGGAGAACTCTATCCAATATTCTGTGAAAAGTAAGGGCTAATAATTCCATCATTTAATTAAACCAATATGGAGGGATACTTCGTAAGGTTGGAAATATTCTTAGATTGTGAGGATATTTGTGTACTGTTTAAATAAACTCAATTCTTACAGCTATCAGGATATTTTTAAAGTCAATTAAATCTTCAATTCCCCAAATGTGGTTTTACCCTGAGCTCATTAATGCTGAAACTTAAATTTACCTAAAATGTGATTTTATTAAAGTATATAAGTATCAAATGTGGATAAAATACTTTATTGATAATTAAAATGTAGTATGAGGTTTAGAAATATTGATGATATAAATAAGTAGAGTTTCCCCAGGGTTAATACTATGCTTAATAATTTTATGTATCTTAATATAATGGATGATATCAATAATGTAAATTGAAAAAAAAATTGCTCTGGCCTAGGAACTTCCACATGCTGTGGGTGTGGCCATAAAAATAAAATAAAATTTAAAAATTAAAAAAATATTTTACTGAAATATGTAAATATCCATTATGCAATATATCCTTAATGGTATGTCACAGACAGACCTTTAAAATAGTAAAATTATAACAAAGGAATCTGTTGAATTTTAATACAGAATGTAATGTTTTATAAAATAACAATAATGTACTAGCTGCCTCTGGAGCATATCAAGGGGCAGAAAGAAGCTCTCATGTAAAACTAAGCTACTGAGATTCAACTATTTGTAATTATTGTCAGAACCCAACTAAACAAGAAATAGTTGTTAACACTCCCAAAGTTTAAAAATTTTTTGAATTAATGGGGAAACATATTTCTATTATTCACAAAAGTTTTAATTCCTTTTACTTTACAAATTCTATTTAATATTTGATATAAAAATCAGATTAACCAAAGCAGGAAAATTAGAAAAATTTATGCAACATTGAAGATATTTAGATCTATAGAATTTTAATTATAGTAATGTAAAATATCAGCTTTAAGCTGAATATTTATATCAGTTAAGAGTCCTCCAAATCTTCTGAAAATATTGCACTTTTCCTAGTATAAATAGAAATATTATAAGAAGATAGCATACTATTTTATAGACTGTAAGATATAAGTAAATTATTGTTTTATAAAATTTTGATAAGATGCACATATGATTGTTACCTAGTGATCATGGAAGGGGAGCTTCCTTTATACTTAAGAAAAAAATCATAAATTATATTTTTAATTTATTTCCAGTTTTTCAAGTCGAGATAAAACTTCACATTTCTAAATTAATGATTTTTAATATGAACAATTCAGCACCATTTAATACATTCAAAATGGAGTGTAACCTTGACCTGATTTCAAAGTATTTTTATCACCTCCAAAGGAAACCCTGTACCCATTAAGCTCTTGCTCACCATCCCCTTCCTCTAGCCCGTAGTAACCACAATTTGCACTGTAGAAATATGCATTTTTCCAGAAATTATTTCCAAACTGGAAATGTTTGAAAGATTGTTTTTTTTTTTTTTTTTTTCTTTTTTAACTTTGCACCTGTGGCATATGGAAGTTCCCAGGCTAGGGGTCAAATCAGAGATGCAACTGCTGGCTTACACTGCAGTCACAGCAACATCAGATCCAAGCTGCATTTGCGACCTATGCCCCAGCTTGTGACAAATCTGGATACTTAACCCATTAAGTGAGGCCAGGGATTTTACCAGCATTCTCAAGGATGCTTGTTGGGTTCTTAACCCACTGAGCCACAATGAGAATTCCAGGAAATGTTTGAAAAAATATTCATTTAAAATAATTATATGCTAAAAAGAACATAAGAATTTGCACACTTACCAGGATTTGTCATGATGCTTAGCAAGGTGAAAAAACTAAGAATTTTTCTTCAGTTTATAATAATGCACCATCAGGTGATAAATGATTTAGGTAAACATTCACATTAATGCATTTGTCCTTAAATTATTAATTGGAATATATATCTATGTATATAAATGATTCATTAATTATAAATATGCTATAATTTACCAATTGTTTTTATTACTGTCCTCTTATTTGATGTCTACAATAATCATGTTCTGTAGTTATGACACTTCCTTTTCTTGGCTGACCTCTAGGCATATGGAAGTTCCTGGGCCAGAGATGGAATGCATCTGAGCTGCAGCTGCTACCTACACCAGATTCTTAATGCATTGCACCACGGCAGCAACTCCTACATTTCCATTTTTGGTATCAGAAAGTTTATTCTGCAACATATCCAAGGACTACATTCCAGATACCCTTCCTGGAACTTGGTGATATTTGCACTACAGTAGGCATTTGTATGTGCATATGCAGTATAAAACTGTCTGTGTTTTCCAGAAGTTTAAATTGGAATGTTTTAAGCTTTATATACATATTGATGCATACTAAATGAGCAAATAACCACAACAAATACATTAGTATAGGGAGCCTCCCTCAAGTTATTACCTCACCACTTTTTGAAATACTGAATCATACAATAAAATGAAAATCTGAATCATAATTTTGTGTCACAGCGTTATATAGTCAGGTGTTTCCTTTAAAATCCATATGGAATTTATGGAAAAAAAAACATTGAAAAGAGTTAAAACCTAGAAGCTATAAAATTGTTAGAATTTATTTATTTACTATTGCTTTTTTTAGGGTGGCAACCACAGCATATGGACATTTCCAGGCTAGGGGTCAAATCGGAGCTACAGTGGCCAGCCTGTGCCACAGCCACAGCAACACCAGATCCAAGCAATGTCTGCAACCTACACCATAGCTCATGGCAATGCTAGATCCTTAACCCACTGAGCAAGGCCAGGGATTGAACCCTCAACCTCATGGTTCCTGGCCAGATTTGTTTCCACTGTGCCACAACTGGAACTCCATATTGTTAAAATTTAACTGTTAAACATAAAATTCAGTAAAAAATAGGCCTTTAGAGAAACGACCATAGGCTAGCCAAAGTCCAAAGCAAGGGGAAAGTATATGTGAATGAGCACTGGAATGGAATGACCTGGAGAACTGAAAATAACTTTAGGAAGCAAGAGTCATCTATAATTGTCATGATCATTTTTTTCTTATTAATTTCATCCTTAAACACTTTCTCATTCAGATTTCACACTAATACTGTTGCAACTGCAATTCTAACGATCACAAATGATCTCCATGTTACTAACTCCAATAATCAATTTTAGCCCTTGTGTCCTCATCTTGATTTAACTGTTAACAGCCAAAAGCCAGCTTTGGAAAGCCTAAATATATAATGTAACATTTAATTTCCAGAAAAAACTTCCCTTATGTATCTGCATGGCTAATCTCTCACTTCCATCAGCCTTCACTGGGTTTTAATATTCTCTGCAAGACCTTCCCTAGTCACAGCATTTAAAAATGTACCTTGTTTCTTAACTCTCAAAATTATTTATGACTTTTCCCATGACTTTTTCTTCATGGTACTGCCCACCATCTAACACTTTCTACATTTACCCACTTGTGTATTATCTGTCTCTCTTTTCTAGAATGTGATCATTATGAAAACAAGGGTAAGTCTTTAAAATGTAATGTTCTATTCCTGGAACCTATAAGTATTTTGATATGTAATATGAGTCAATTATCTTAAGTAAATAATGACTAAACTGAGCCTGTGCATGAGTGAAGAGAGAAAAAACATCTGCTACCATCATAATCTTCTCTAGAATTGATCCATTGTTCAGTAAACATTTTTATTAATATCCTTTGAATTAATTTCATAAAATATAACTAAAAATATTTTTTCACATGAAAGTGGCTCTTATAATAAATCATAAAGGTTTTTTAAATAATGACAATATCAGTAAAAAATTCATACTTTACCTATGAAATAAAATATTCATACTTTACCTATGAAAAAATTTAAAACTATTTTGGATGACTCAGCTGGTTTCTTAAAGTCACACAATTTTCATAGATATCATGCAGCACAATGTCAAATAAAAAGTAGTCACACTTCCACTATTTCAAACTCAAGACAATAATATTAAGTATAAAAATTTTGACAATGGCGTAAATACATGATTATGGCGTTGCCTTCTCTCCAGTTATTTCCTCACAACAAGGCCTTAAGAATATATAAAGCTTGAGAAAACCATTAACATTTCCAGTATTCCTATGATGTCATTTTCAATAATAGGTTATATAATCAAATTTTTATGTGTATTTTATTTTATTTTTAAAATTTATTTATTGTTTTTTCTTTTTTTATTACTCAAATGAATTCATTACATTTATAGTTGTACTTTGATCATCACAATCAAATTTTGTAGAATTTCCATCCCACAACCCCATCACATCCCCCCACCTCCTTTGGAAACCATAAGTTTCTTAAAGTCTGTGAGTCAGTATCTGCTCTGCAAAGAAATTAACTGTGTCCCTTTTTCAGATTCCACATGTCAGTGAAAGCATTTGATGTTGGTGTCTCATTGAATGGCTGACTTCACTTAGCATGATAATTTCTAGGTGAATCCATGTTGCTGCAAATGCTGGTGTTTCATTCTTTTAATGGCTGAGTAATACTCCATTGTGTGTATGTACCATTTCTTCTTGATCCACGCCTCTGTCAATGGACATTTAGGTTGTTTTCATGTTTTGGCTGTTGTATAGAGTGCTACAATGAACACTGAAGTACATGTGTCTTTTCGAGTCATAGTTTTCTCTGGATAGATGCCCAGGAGTGGGATTGCTGGGATAAAACTAATTCTATTTTTAGTTTTCTGAGGAATCTCCATCCTGTTTTCCACAGTGGTTGCACCAATTTACAATCCCACCAACAGTGTACTAGTGTTCCTTTTTCTCCACACCCTCTCCAGCACTTATTGTTTGTAGACTTTTTGATGGTGGCCATTCTGGTTGGTGTAAGGTGGTACCTCAGAGTGGTTTTGATTTGCATTTCTCTAATGATGTTGATGTTGAACATCTTTTCATGTGTTTTTTGGCCTTCCATATGTCTTCTTTGGCGAATTGTCTGTTTAGATCTTCTGCCCATTTTTTTGATGGTGTTGTTTGTTTTTTTGGTCTTGAGCAGTAGGAGGTGTTTATAAATTTTGGAGATTAACCCCTTTTAAGTCGATTCATTTGCAAATATGTTCTCCCATTCTGTGGGGTGTCCTTTTGTTTTGTTTAGGTTTTCCATTGCTGTGCAGAAAGTTTTAGGTCTAATTAAGTCCCATTTGTTTATTTTTGTCTTTACTGTCATTACTTTAAGAGGTGGATATGAGAAGATGTTGCTGTTGTTTATGTTGGAGAGTGTTTAGCCTATGTTTTCCTCTACGTGTTTTGTAGTATCTGGTCTTATATCTAGGTCTTTCATCCATTTTGAGTTTATTTTTGTGTATGGTGTTAGGGAGTGTTCTAATTTCATTCTTTTACATGTAGCTGTCCAGTGTGCCCAGTACCATTTATTGAATGGGCTATTTTTTCTCCATTGTATAGTCTTGCCTCCTTTGTCATAGATTAGATGGCTGTAGGTGTGTGGGTTTAATTCTGGGCTTTCTATCCTGTTCCACTGATCTAGATGTCTGTCTTTGTGCCAGTACCATACAGTTTTGATGATTGCTTCTTTGTAGTATAGTCTGAAGTCTGGGAGCCTGATTCCTCCAGCAACATTTTTTTTTTTCCTCAGGATGTCTTTGGCTATTCTGGTTCTTTTGTGCTTCCAAACAAACTTTAAAATATTTTGTTCAAGTTCTGTGAAAAATGTCCTTGGTAATTTGATGGGGATTGCATTGAATCTATAGATTGCCTTGGGTAGTATAGACATTTTGATAATATTAACTCTTCCAATCCAAGAGCATGGTAAGTTTTTCCATTTGTTTGTGTTATCTTTGATTTCTTTCATCAGTGTCTTATAGTTTTCAAAGTACAGGAATTTTGTCTCTTCAGGTAGGCTTATTCCTAGGTATTTTATTCTTTGGGATATGATGGTAAATGGAATTGCTTCCCTAATTTCTCTTTCTGATCTTTCCTTGTTAGTATATAGATGTGCCACTGATTTCTGTGTATTCATTTTGTATCCTGCGACTTTGCCAAAATAATTGATGAGCTCTAACAGTTTTCTGCTAGAGTCTTTAGGATTCTCTAAGTATAGTATTATGTCATCTGTAAATGGTGATAGTTTTACTTCTTCCTTTCCAATTTGTATTCCTTTTATCTCTTTTACTTCTCTGATTGCTGTGGCTAGGACTTCCAAAACTATGTTGAAGAGTAGTGGCAAGAGCAGACATCCTTGTCTTGTTCCAGATCTCAGTGGGAATTCTTTCAGCTTTTTGCCATTGAGAATGATGTTAGCTATGGGTTTGTCATATATGGCCTTTATCATGTTAAGGTAGGTTCCCTTTGTACCCACTTTCTGAAGGGTTTTTATCAGAAATGGGTGTTGGAGTTTGTCAAAGGCTTTTTCTGCATCTATTGAGAGGATCATTTGGTTTTTATTCTTCAATTTGTTAATGTGGTCTATCACACTGATTGATTTGCAGATATTGAAGAACCCTTGCATCCCTGGGATAAATTCCACTTGATCATGATGTACAATTCTTTTAATGTATTGTTGGATTTTGTTTGCTACTATTTTGTTGAGGACTTTTGCATATATGTTCATCAGTGAAAATTGTCCTGTAATTATCTTTATTTTTGTGTGTGTGTGTCTTTGTCTGGTTTTGGTATCAGAGTGATGGTGGCCTCATAAAATGAATTTGGGAGTATCCCTTCCACTGCAATTTTTTGGAATAGTTTCAGAAGGATAGGTGTTTGCTCTTCTCTAAATGTTTGATAGAATTTGCTGGTGAAGCCATCTGGTCCTGGACTTTTGTTTGTTAGAAGTTTTTTAATCACAGTTTCAATTTAAGTCCTTGTGATTGGTCCATTCATCTTTTCTATTTCATCTTGGTTTAGTCTTGGAAGATTTTACCTAAGAATTTGCCCATTTCTTCTAGGTTTTCCATTTTATTGGCATATAGTTGCATATAGTAGTCTCTTATGATCCTTTGTATTTCTGTGATGTCCGTTGTTACTTCTCCCTTTTCATTTCTAATTTTATTGATTTGAGTCCTCTCTCTTTTTTTCTTGAGAAGTCTGGCTAAGGGTTTATCATTTTCATTGATCTTTTCAAAGAACCAGCTTTTCATTTCATTGATCTTTTCTATGGTTTTCTTTCTTTCTATTTCATTGATTTCTGCTCTGATCTTTATGACTTCTTTTCTACTAGAAGAAGATCTTGTCTGTTCTTCTCTCTCGTGCTGCTTTATATGTAAAGTTAGCTTGTTTATCTGAGCTTTTTCTTGTTTCCTCAGGTGGGCTTGTATTGATATAAACTTTCCTCTTAGAACAGTTTTTGGTGCATTCCATAGATTTTGGAGTGTTGTATCTTTGTTGTCATTTGCTTCTAGGTATTTTTTTTTTAATTTCCTCTTTGATTTCTTCAATGATCCATTGGTTGTGTTTTTTGCAGATTTTTTCTAGTTGTTGATTTCCAATTATATAGTGAAAAGATCAGAAGGTCAGAAAAGATGCTTCATATGATTTCAATTTCAATTTTAGTATCACATTGTTTAGTCTCCACGTGTTTGTGTTTTTTGCAGATTTTTTCTTGTTGATTTCCAATTATATAGGGAAAAGATCAAAAGGTAAGAAAAGATGCTTGATATGATTTCAATTTTCCTAATGTTACCGAGGTTGGATTTCTAGGCCAGGATGTGATCAATCTTAGAGAATGTTCTGTGTGCCCCTGAGAAGAATGTGTATTCTGTTGCTTTTGGATGGAATGTCCTATAAATATCTATTAAGTCCATCTGGTCTAATGCATCATTCAGGGCCTGTGTTTCCTTATTGATTTTCTGTCTGGTTGATCTGTCCATTGCTGTAAGTGGGGTGTTAATGTCCCCCACTATTATTGTGTTATTGTTGATTTGTCCTTTTAAGGTTCTTAGCAGTTGCCTTATATATTGTGGTGAACCTGTGTTGGGTGCACAGATATTTAAAATTGTTATATCTTCTTCTTGGATTGATCCTTTGATCATTATGTAATGACATTCTTTGTCCTTTAAAATATTCTTCATTTTAAAGTCTATTTTGTCTGATATGAGTATTGCTACTCCAGCTTTCTTTTGATTCCTGTTTCCATGGAAAATTTTCTTTCATCCTCTCATTTTCAATTTGTATGTGTCCCTAGAAGTGAAGTGGGTCTCTTGAAAACAGCATACATATGGATCTTTCTTTTGTATCCATTCAGCCAGTCTATGTCTTTTGGTTGGGGCATTTAGTCCATTAACACCTAAGGTAATTATTGATATATATGTTATTGCCATTTTATTAATTGCTTTGGATTTGTTTTCGTTGCTCTTTTTTCTTCCCTTCTTCTTTTGTTTTCTCTGCTTGTGGTTTGATGACTATCTTCAGTGTTGTATTTGAATTGATTTTTTTTATTTGTTTGTGTATCAATTGTAGTTTTTTTGGTTTGCAGTTACCCTGAATTTTTGACATAAGAGACTGTATATATGTGAGAATGTTTTAAGTTGGTCTCTTAATTGCAAGTGCATCTCCAGTGTCCTGCATTTGTACCCTCCTCTTCTCACGATTTCTGATTTTGGTGGCATAATTGTGCATGGATGATTTCATATCTTTACGGTATATATACTTTTACTTCTGAGCCTTGTCATTTGTGGTATTTTTGTTTCTGGTTGTGGCCTTTTCTTTTCTGCCTAGAAAATTTTCTTTAGTATTCAGGGTAAAGATGGTTTAGGGTTGCTGAATTTTGCTTATCTGTGAAGGTTTTCATTACTCCTTCAAATCTGAATGAGAGCCTTGCTGGGTAAAGTAATCTTGGTTGGAGGTTTTTTCCTTTCATCATGTTAAGTACATCATGCCACTCCCTTCCGGCCTGCAGCATTTCTGCTGAAAAATCTGCTGATAACCATATTGGGGTTCCCTTGTATGTTACTTCTTTCTTTTCCCTAGCTAGCTTTCAATAGATTCTCTTTGTCTTTAATTTTGGTCAGTTTGATTAACATGTGTCTTGGGATATTCCTCCTTGGGTTTATTTTATTTGGTACTCCTGGATTTGAGTGAGTAGTTCCTTTCCCATGTTAGGGAAGTTTTCAGCTATTTTCTCTTCGAATATTTTTTCTATCCCCTTCTCTCTCTCTTCTCCTTCTGGAACTCTCATAGTATGGATGTTGGTGCATTTAACGTTGTCCAAGCCTCTCTTCATTTGTTTTCAATCTTTTTTCTCTTTTCTGTTCTTCATCCATAATTTCCACTAATCTGTCATCTACCTTGCTTATGTGTTCTTCTGCCTCCTGTATTCTCCTGTTGGCTGCTTCTAATTAATTTTTTTATTGCAGTTATTGTATTTTGCATCTCTTCTTAAGTATTATATCTTATATCTCTTTGCTCAGTGTTTCCTGTAAGTTATCCATCTTTGCCTCCAGTTTATTTCCAATGTCTTACATCATCTTCAGTATCAACAGTCTAAAGTCTTTTTCCTGGAGGCTGAGATTCTCCTGGTCACTTAAATGTTTTTCTATTTTTTTTTCTTTTTCCCTCATCTGAGTTATAGTTCTCTGTCTTTTCATTTTTATTGGGTTTTGGTATGGTGGTGATCTTTTCACAGAAAATAGAGTTGTAGCCTCCCTTACTTCTGGTGTCTTCTCCCCCTGGGGCTGAAGTTGGTATGCAGGCTTGCTGTAGGCTTCCTGATTTGAGGGACTGATGCCAGCCTACTGGTACATGGAACTTGATTCCTATTCCTCTGGTGGGTGGGGCTTTGTCTCTGGGTGAGATAAGAGGTGGCTGTGTGCCTGGGGGGACTTTAGGCAGCCTGTTTACTTATGGGTGGGGCTGTGATCCTACCTGGATTGTTGTTTGGCCTGGGGCTTCTCAGCACTGACTGATGGGTGGGGCCAGATTTTCCCAAAATGGCCACCTCCAGAGAAAGGTGTGCTGCTGAATATATTCCCAAGAGCTTTTCTTCCAATGTCCTTCCCCCACAACAAGCCACTTTCACCCCCATTTTCTCAGGAGGTCCTCCAAGAACTGTACTCAGGTTTGACTCAGATTCCTATGGAGACTTTGCTTTGCCCTGGAACTGAGTGCAAATGAAAGACTGTGTGCACCTTTTAAGAATGGGGTCTGTTTCCCTCAGTCCCATGGTGCTCCTGTGCACAAGTCCCACTGGCCTTCAATGAGAGATGCTCTGGGGGCTCTTTCTCCCAGTGCCAGATCCCCACATGTGGGAGTTTGATGTGTGGCTCAGAACTCTCACTCCTGTAGGTGAGTCTCTGTGAAACAGTTATGTTCCAGTCTGTGGGGCTTCCCACCCTGGAGGTATGGGAGGGCTTATATTCTGTAACCACCCCTCCTACCTCTTGATGTGGCCTCCTCTTTGTCTTCTGGATTAGGATATATTTTTGAAAGTTTCTGGTCCACTTGATTGAAGATTGCTCAGAATTTGGTGGTAAATTTTGTTGTTTTTAGGAGAGAAGTTGAGGTCAAGTCCTTACTCTGCCATCTCAATCCTATCTCCCAAAATGCCTATAAGTGTATTTTAAGTGCATCACTTTTTATGAGTGAAATCATCCTGAGGGTCGTATGATGGGGAAATCATTTTACAGTCATTTCTTTATTAAATACTTGTATATTGCAGGAACTCTTCTGGGTGCTATGTAAACAGTCATATACTAAATAGTTATGCTTGTTTTTTTTGCCAGTCTAAAGCTTACAAAATATTAGAGAAAATAAATCAATGTAGAATAAATGTGAAATTATTAGTTGCAAAAAATATACAGATAGTTATAAAAGAAAAATATGGAGTTCTCAAATTACAATTGGTAATTCAAGAAGTTCTGTATGTGGAACTCACATATGAGCTAAGACCTAACAAATGATCCTAATTCAGAAGATATAAAGTATGTGAAATGCAGGCACAAAACAGAGAGTATTTGAAAACACATTGGCAGCATTGATCTTAATGTTTTGGAAAAAATAAATGTAGATCAGTAACAATAACTTGAACCATGCATATGAACAAATGCATATGAAAGAAGAGTTTGGAGAGATGAGTGAGTTCTAGATTATGTGAAATATTCTCAGTAGGAAGACCATAAAACATCATTAAAATCTACATTAATATTGAGAATATAATGAATTACCCTCAATAAATATGTTAGAATCATAAATATAAACCAAGATCAACCAAGTCAAAGAAAAGGCCTACATTTAGTCATTATTTAGGTTTTTTTTTTCCTAAAAGCATAAGATTTCTTTTTTGGCTTTATAGTTAAGATTTGAGGTTAACTATAGAGATCTAAAATCAAATGAATAAAAATAAGGAAGCTGGCAAGAAGCAAAAGGATTAGAGGCAGAAAAATTAAGTAGTTGCAAGAAGAATAAATAAAATACAATCTCATTTATGTAATGTGGGTGGAGCATGCCAGTGGTACTAAAACAGTCTTAAATGAGAAGTACAGAAATTATGCTTATTTATAATATATTCCTATAGTCACTGAGATCACTTTCCCACTCTGTCACCAACCCCTTTTCAGATTTAAAAAAAGTAAATATGTGCATTATATTTAGGATGGGAAACTTGAACAACCTTGAAAAACTTTTAATCTATGAATACAAAGATCACAAGACTCTAATGGCAGTAATTAAGTTGCAAGTTTTAAAGCTAGATATACTGAAAAGAAAAATAATAAAAGTCTTCCAAAATATTCCAACATCCCTGGAAATTTCCACAAAATGTTAATGTTACTGTAGAATATATGTATTACAACATGGAAGACATGCAGAAAATAATTATGCAGTCATTAATACAGTAATCCCAACCAAACTGCCAAATCTTATTTTATATAATTTGTATTGCTTTTAAGCAAGTATGAACAATACAGTTTATAAATATCAATACTAACATGGGTGTATCAGACAGTTTGATTGAGGAAATAGAGATCACCAAATGTTTGTATCATCAAAAAGGAAATTAATAAATTAAATGTCTACAAGTATTGAAAGTGCTGAAGAGTAGATTCTTGCTAAGCGCCTTAAAATGATGTAAGAACAATGCACATTTGGACTAGCAGGGAAGTTACAAAGGGAAATAAGAGTTCAAGAACACTTACTTTTTCATACTCCTCTACCAGACCTGATGTGATGTAGCTACCACAAAGCTGGAATAAGGGTGAAATTTCACTGCTCCTCACAGGGCTTCACCTCAACACTTTGTGAGCTGAAGAGTAAATAATGGATTCATGTTCCCAAAAGACCTGGGCATGGCTTTCCTAGTGGAAAGATGTTTATGTGCTTCTTAAACTGAGTTACTTAATAGGGTTATTAAAATAAATTCCAGTTGCTCATGGGCATATTGCTGGATTTGATTTAGCCAATATGTATTATGATTTTTTGGGTCTATATTCATGAAGGATAGTTGAGCATTTGTTTGTGCCTGGGTGTGTGTTTCTTGTAATATCAGTATCAGAATTTTGTGTTTGGGTAATTCTACTTTCAGTAGTAAGTTGTTAGGGACCCTTTCTTCCATTTTTCTGAAATGTGTGTGTATATTTCAGCTGTGTTACTTATAATGAGAAATTTTGATAGTTTTTTCCAATGGAATCTTATGTGCCTCCAGATTTATTTGAGGAAAAGTTTTTTTAATAAAAATTCCTTTTTAATGATAAATAATGCTGTTTAGATTTTCATTTCTGCCTCTATGTTTTGGTAAAGTAAATTATTTAATAATAGGTTCCATTTTAGTTGTATTTTTTTTGCATAAAATTTTGTTTTTAGGAAATATAGTGTTACTTTTTCCTGTAATTCCTGAATTAACATTAGTCTCTTTTATTAATATTTTTGAAGAACAAACTTTTGACTTTAACTTTTGAAATATTTACCTTTGTTCTATATGATTGCTTTTATTTCCCTCTTATCATTCCCTTCTTTCCATTTTCTGTGCCTTTAATATCCTTTTTTATTTTCCAAGTGTATTATTTTGAGGCTTAGAAAATTGATGTTATACTGTTCTTGTTTCAAACATAGGCATTTAAAGCTATAAATTTCCATCTAAGCACTGCATTATCTTCATCCCACACATGTTGATATGTTGTGGTTTTATTAATATTCAGTTTGAAATATCTTTCAAGTTCTTGGTATTTTGGTTTGCTTAGAAGTATTATGCTTTAACTTCTAAATATTTGGTAATTTTAAAGGTGTATGCTTTTTGTTGATTATAATTTAATGCCACTGTAATAAGAAAATATATTCAGCATATTTTTAACCCTCTGAAATTAACTGTGGGTATTTTATAGCCCAGAATTTGTGTCTTAAGTTGGTAAATGTTCTTTGTGCACTTGAAATAATGAATATTCATATGTGTCTGTGGGTGTTTATAGATATCAATTATTGGATTTGATTGATAGTGTTGTCCAAATATTTAACATTTTAATGATTTCCTATTCAATGATTTTCTCAATTACTGGAGGAGTATTCAAACATTGGCAAGGTTTATATAGACTTCATACTACCCTTTTAAGGTAGTTGTATATAAAATATTTCGTAATAAAATATTTGAGTAAAAAGGAAGTATTTAATTCTTTTTTTTTTTGTCTTTTTGCCTTTTCTAGGGCCACTCCCACAGCATATGGAGGTTCCCAGGCTAGGGGTCTAATCGGAGCTATAGCCACTGGCCTATGACAGAGCCACAGCAATGCGGGATCCAAGCCACATATGTGACCTACACCACAGCTCATGGCAATGCCAGATCCTTAACTCACTGAGCAAGGCCGGAATTGAACCCACAACCTCATGGTTCCTAGTCAGATTCGTTAACCACTGAGCCATGATGGGAACTCCTTATTTCTAAATATATTTAGTTTTGTTAATGTACAGAATGGACATCATTAATAAATCCACAAATAACAAATGCTGAAGGAGGTGTGGAGAAAAGGGAACCCTCCTGCACTGTTGGTGTGAATGGAAGCTGGTACAACCACTGTGGAGAACAGTATGGAGTCACCTTAGAAAACTATACATAGAACTACCATATGATCCTGCAACCTCACTCATGGGCATATATCCAGAAGAAACTTTCTTTAAAAAAGACACATGCACCCACATGTTCATTGCACCTCTATTCACAATAGCCAAGACATGGAAACAACCCAAATGTCCATTGACAGATAATTGGATTATGAAGATGTGGTATACAGACACAATGGAATACTACTCAGTCATTAAAAAGAACAAAATAATGCCATTTGCAACAACATGAATGGAACTAGAGACTCTTATTCTGAGTGAAGTAAGTCAGAAAGAGATAGACAAATACCATATGATATCACTTATATCTGGAATCTAATATAGGGCAAAAATGAATCTTTCCACAGAAAAGAAACTCATGGACTTGGAGAATAGACTTTTGGTTGCCAAGGGGGATGGGTAGGGGTTGGGATGTATGGGGTGCTTGGGGTTAATAGATGAAGACTCTTGCCTTTGGAATGAATTAGCAATGACTTCTTGCTGTGTAGCACTGGGAACTATGTCTAGTCACTTATGATGGAGCATGAGAATGTGAGAAAAAGAATGTATGCATGTATGTGTAACTGGGTCACCATGCTGTGCAATAGAAAATTGACAGAACATTGTAAACCAGCTATAATGGAAAAAATAAAAATTATTATATTAAAAAAACAGTTCATTGAGCATTGCCCTTTTGTAAAAATAGCAAGACTATTCTTAAAATAAATAAAACCAGCAGCATATAGCAAATAAAGACAAATTTGAAAAAGAAGTGTAAAGCAATATGATGGTGGTATCTGAGAGATCTTCAAATCATTAGCAAGAGATCTCCAACAGATGGTTGAGGATGTCTTCTAAGACAATTTTGCAAAATCTCTATAATAGCACTATACAACAATAAGTTCTGTAATGATGGAAATAATCTATTTGCTACCAAATACGGTAGCCAGGAGCCACATGTGACTGTGTCATTTAGAGATTACAACTCAGGAACTGAATTTTCAATTTGATTTAATTTGATTAACTGACATTTAAATTTAGTTATTAATTAACTAACAGACATTAAACAAGTGGCTAATGTCTATTTTATTTGACAATATAGATCTATAGTTTTTATTAACATTCTGTTTAAAGGCACTGCACAAAATGATAGAGGTAATTTGGATATTTTATTGGCTAGCTCTTCCCTTTTTTTAAGTAATGATTTAATCACAGAGGCCCAATCCAAATCCCTGCTATCTGTGAATGTTATTTTTCCACATAGATTAGCTGAAGTAAAAATTTATGAATTGTTTTCACTTAAAAATGCATGATTACTTATAGGACCAATACAACAATGAGAAATACTGTTTCTTCTAAATATCTAAAATTCTCAAATAAGCTTAAATATTATTTAATAATAATTTAAAAAATAAAACCTATGTACATGAGTTACACAATTTAATTTGTGATTATCAAAGGGAAGTATGCCTATAGGCGAATCTTGGAGCTCCCATTAATAATTCACCTCGAGCACCATTAATTAAGATGTTCATTTTCCATTAACCTGTTTAGAGTTTGAAAGAACATGGGTATATAATTTTAATAGATTTTTACCTAAGATATAATAAATATTTATTAACATATATCACATATTGAAATACAAGTTGAGATTTAAAATGGTAAAGTTATATGAATATTTACTTTCACTTAACCATCTGAGTGATATAAATGATTATATCTAAAACCTTTTTTTTTCTTTTTTAGCCACACTCTTGGCATATGGAAGTCCCTGAGCCAGTAAATCTGAGCCTCAGCTGCAGCAACACTCGGTCCTTAAACACTGAGCCAGCCTGAGGTTCAAAACCATACTATCGCAGAGAAAACATTGGATCTTTTACCCACTGTGCCACAGCCAGAACTCCTTACAACATTTCTATAATTAAAATTGGGTGGAATACAATAATATTTTAAGATGGCAAATCAATATCAGAAAAGTTATTTTTTATGTTTAACTTTGTTTTGTGAATCTTAACACCTTAATACCTCAAAGTGCTATTATTTCTTTGAAGGGAGAGAGTTTAATAAAGTGGACAGAGCTTTTGCCAATTTTTATTTATTCATGAGAAAGGATTTCTAGAATTAATGAAATGTAAACCTCAGGGCCTGTCACTGCATGAACCACTTCTACACTCTGTGCAGAATTTTGAATTAGAAATTTTTAATAAGACACATAGATACTATAATATCCAGGTCCAGAAAACCCTAACACAGAAACTGAGGAATAAATGGTTAATAGCTCACCTTTTTAAAATTGGAAAAAAGATGTATGAAATATCCACTGTCAGTTCTCATCACCAGGTTTAAAGAAATGCAATATGTGTTTAACTTAAAACAACAGTCACATTAATTTGGTTTAAGTATAGAGGTTGATCACTAGAGGTAAAATTTTAAATATAAAGGTGAGATATTACCTTCTTCCCTAGGTCTCTCCTTTTTCCCATCTTGTTTTTTTTTTTCCCTTCTGTTGAAAATTTCAGTCTAGCACAAAAACACTCTGACACTTATTAGAAAAAACTGTGTCAAGGTGAAACTGACTTGTCAATGCTTCTTAGAAGAATTCTACGCTTATAGTTCTATAGATAAAGTCAATTTCAGATGTAAACCACTGGACATTGTAAATAAAGATATTGTCAACCCCAAATGAAGCACTAATATTACTACATTTAGATTTAAAAAATTCAAATATATTAAATGTTACAGTGATTTTGCCAATAGTACATTCTCTTAGAGTTGAAAATTGTATGGCTTGATTTTTTTGAATGTTTGTTATATATTTTTATATCCACATTTATTAATCCATGTAAACATATGTATTTACTTTATGCAGAAAATGAAATCCATAGCTTTATGTATAAAGAGAATTTGTTCAAGTGTACTAGCTGGAGGAGTAGATTAGTAAGGAGGAAAATATAAGAGGAACATAGATCCTGCTAAAGATTTTTTTTTTTTATAGAGTCAGGAACAAAATGTATATAACTTAAAAAATGCATCTGCAATTTGTTAAATTCAAGTGAATTTTCCTAAATGACAGAAACTCTTATTTTGAAAATGCACTGTTGCAACTGGATTTCATTGTTAGCTATTTTGAATTCAAGGAGGTGGATGTGCACTGGTCATTATGACTTTCATCTCAGAAGAATTTTAGTCTAATGTTTCTGAAGTCAGGGAAATATTGCATATTTTGAGCCTTTCAAGTATTGTACTAAGGAAAGCAGGTCACTCACAACAGCATTTTAATTTGACAGGGGATTACAAAAACATTTGGTGCTCTTTAACTGTTGTCACAGCCATCTATTACATTAAGAACAGGTTGATTTTAATATTAGTCAAATTAAAAAGCATTGTATCATGCTAACCTTGGGCATTCATTTACATAATTGGCTCTCTGCTTGCTGTGTATTATGTGACACCCTCATTTGATTACTGTTCATTTTTCTGAAACTCTGAAGCAGCATCTAAGGTAAACTGCATATTAAAATTTCATTTTCATCAGACTTTATTTTATATAGTAGAGTTGTTGCAAATGCTACCTTTTCAATATTAAGCTTGTTTTAAGTCACTTGTTCCAGAGATTTTAACGAGGCAAAGTTCAAGTTACTGTTCCATAATAGAACAAAAAAAGGCACTCTACATGTTTAGTTTAAATAAGTAAAGGATTCTCTTGCTGGAGTTGGCCTTCAGGAAATTTCTGAAACTTGGATAAGGAAAAAATGTAATGTTTACTGGCCTCTATGTTAGTTACTTAACCAAAAAATAAAACAAAGTAAAATCTTAGAGGCTTATAAAAAACATTTAATCATTTTTCATAGTTTTACAGGTTATCTGTGACCATTAGACTTGTAGACTTGCCAGGCTACAAGTATAGTTTAAGTTCACTCTACCTCTCTCTCATACCAGAATCCTGACTGATAAAGGACTGATAAAGTCAATGCTTGGTCATGTTCTTCTCATGTATGGTAGCCATGTAAGCCTTAAGCACATTTAAAGCCTCTATTCAAAAATTAATTGTCAATGCTACACACATGTACTGACAAAAATACTCATGGTCAAGAATGGATATCAATGGTCAAATAAAATGTATAATTTTCACTGGCAATAGAAGATATGGTTAATACCTACTAAAAGTTGATATAACATATCCCAATTCTTCAAGAAAAGGGTACAATTTGCTAGGTTATTTATATATAAAGAGTTACGTGGTTCTCGTAGCATCCCTAATAGGTGGATGTTTTGGTTTCTCTTTTGTGGATTATGACAGTAAATCCTTCCAATGTTAAGAGAGGACAACCTTAAGGTTGAGATTTTTACTGAGCCCAGAATAAAATGGAGAGCTATGTAATCCGAAAGTCTTTTAAGAATATATCCCAGATAAGCTTTTGTTTATCAACCACATTCATTATGAATCAATATTTCATTCTATGAACTCATTTTTTAAAGATTGAAACTCTACTAAAAATATCCATTTTGTATGAATGGGTGTTTAGTCCTTTCTTTTTCCTGTAACTTAATATACATCTTTCTACACCATGGAAATTTATGTTCCTGAATGAGATATTTTTAAGGAAACATCTTGCTAATTTAAGTCCAGGAGAATTCAAAAAAGTAGCCACATTTTTGCTTCTATATAATGTCCCTGCATAACTAATTTGGGATACAGACCTAAAAGAGAAAAGATAACACTATAGCAAGTCCTTGCAAAAGAGATGTGGAATAAAATGAAGATTTCCTACAGCATTCAAATGTCAAGATTGCCTATTAACTCTATCTGTCAAATACCAGACCCCAAGATGGGCAGAAAAGGATTATAATAACTTGTAAATGTGTTTGATTTAAAAATACCAACAGAAAGTCATTGCTCTGGGAGCTGTGGTAGACAGGAAGCTCAATGTAGGAGAAACCTTAATTTTACAAAGCTGCTGGAGAACAAAATCTTCAGTTTGGGACATGTGTTGAATTCTCATGTCCAACCTAAACTCTACTTTTTCTTTTTTTTTTTCTTTTTTTTTTTTTTTTTTGTCTTTTTGCCTTTCCTATGGCCACACCCATGGCACATGGAGGTTCCCAGGATAGGGGTCTAATCAGAGCTGTAGCCACAGGCCTATGCCAGAGCCACAGCAACGTGGGATCCGAGCCAACCTAAACCACAGCTCACGGCAACGCCAGATCCTTAACCCACTGAGCAAGAGCCAGGGATCGAACCCTCAACCTCATGGTTCCTAGTCGGATTTGTTAACCACTGCGCCACGACGGGAACTCCTAAACTCTACTTTTTGAATCCTTGATTACACTGACAAATGAAATTCTGTAGAAGTTTGAAGAATGAAAACATATGTTTGCCTGGGCTCATGTATATGCATAACAACATAATTTTAGTATGCCTTTCATATATTATTTCCACAAAAAATTTTCCTTTCCATTTTCACAATGTGGATGAAAAGATGATACAGCAGTACTGAAGAATTCTCAATAAATTTATCTTGAAAGAGTTATAAAATTATGTTTGAATCATTTGGATTAAAATAATTATTTTTAATGGATTACTATATATAAGAATATAAATATTAGTGATTTTCTTCATTGTCTTCTTTTGTGTTTTAGATGATATACTGTGATACATTACAAAATGCAAATGTTTTAAATAAGTTGAGTTTTATGGTGTGATTAACAAATGTTGATTCTGGAAGATAACAGAGAAGAGCTGTAAAAGGGTAGTCTCATAATTGTCGAGAATGCTAGAGGACTAGGTTTGAGCTTTAGCTTCCAAAACTGATCTGAAAAAGAAAAACAGTAGCTGCCACCAAGAAATCTTTGATGATGCTGGTAGCCACTTATATCTCTGCTGTCTAAATCCAACCTATAGGTCACAGGTACTGCCACTGAAACAACCCTAATTCTACTCCCTTTATTTTTTACTAACCTGAATTCAACAAAGAAACTGGTGCATATGTTCTGGTGCTGGAGAGGCAGATCTAATTGACACTACTATTTCTAGATCTTCTGGATAGTAAAGACTGAGCACCAGTCTAAGATGGAATTACCATAACATAGTGGTCAAATAGTAACAAAACTATGTTACAGCAGTGTAGATAAAATTAATTATCATCGACCTGCAATTTTTATTTTATTTTTTATATGTTTATTTAATTTTATTTTATTTTGTCTTTTTAGGGCCATACCCATGGCATCTGGAGGTTCCCAAGCTAGGGGTAGAATCAGAGCTACAGCTACTGGCCTCTGCCACGACCACAGCAATGCCAGATCTGAGCTGAGTCTGTGACATACACCATAGCTCATGGCAATGCAGGATCCTTAACCCACAATGACTGAGGCCAGGAATCAAACCTGCATCCTCATGGATGCTAGTCTGATTTGTTTCACTGAGCCTTGATGGGAACTCCTGAACTGTAATTTTTAAAGAAAATTATCACCTACATGCATTGAAAAACTAAAAGAAAGTTCATGTAGCTTCTTTTAACCCAAATATCGCTTTTACAATGTATATGGCTATTACCTATTAATACAGTTTCTTAGCAGGGAAGATATTTAAGTATACAAATATGAGTAACACCTATGACATATCCTTCCACTAGATGCAATTAAATTTGCTGAAAACTAAGAGCCCTAGGGAAGTTTGCCACATATGTGCACAGAAATGTTTTATGGTCTTACAAAAGACATAGCATGGATGTGGCTACATTGGTATTTTAACTCATATGTAATTGTTCTCTGTAATGAAGACCAGATCATCTATGTGTAAGTATCAAATAGAATACCATATTACTTAAAACAAAATTCATGTTATTGATAAAATAACAATAGAATTTGAAATTTAGGGTGAGACAAAGTTCATTATAACCCAATATTGTCAGTATTTGGAGAATTAAAATAGAAAACTCGACTATATTTCTTCTTATAATAATGCGTAGTCATTTACTTTAATTTTCTTTGTTAAGTAACAATAATCAAATATCAATGTGCATGTCTCTTAGATTTATGTATCATGATCAATAATTTATTAACATTTTGTTTCCTTAAGAATGAGGAACTGTTTTTCCACAAGCTACATCAAAGAAATTCACTCATGATAGTGTAGCCATATATTACATGTAATTTTCTGGGCATCTCATTCACAGTTTCACTGGCATCAGTGAAATCATAAATCAGTGTATTTACACTTATGGTAAAATATAACAAATTTTATTTTTATGTTTTTTAAACCTCAATTTAGTTGTTATATTTCTGAATTTTAGCATAGGGCATTATAGGAATGTATCAGTGATACTGAGTAAAATTCAGTTTACTAGGTTCATCCAAAATAATTTGATTTCATTTATGCTAGGAGAGAAGGAAAAAGTCAAAAGAAAAAAATTGTTGAAAAAGCTTCATAAATTTATTAGATATATGAATATAAAGTAAATCACTTTTCCATTCCAAAATTAAGGAATATGTAAATTCTACAAACACCTTCATTTCATAGTTGGGTATCTTGTAGGGGCAACTATTTGCCTATGTAACATGAATTCTCCTCTCTTCCTTAATGAGAATATTGATTTTAAGCAAAGAAACATGAGCCCCAAATAAAATATGCTTTCTTATTCTCCCTTGAAGATAGATGTCATCATGACAATAAATTATAGTGAGAAATATAAACAGAATTTGATCTTTGAGTTTTTAGAAAAATTTCTTGAAATATAACTGACAATTTTAAACCATGAAATGGCACTAAAGATTGAAGCCATTTCTAAGGATGGTTAATATCAAATAGAAGATTGGGTTGAGTGGCTATAATGTACTTACCTCAAATCTCTTTTAAACAGAGAAATACACCACTAATTTTTATTTCCAGATAGGGTTGCTAGCTGCCAAAAATTCTGTCATGAGACATACACAGAAAAAAACATAAATTACATAGATTTCCTAACCTTCATTGTTTAATTTTAAAAAGTCTCATATCACAGTTTTAATGCTTTACCGTCCATGCTATAAAAATCACTTTTGTGATTGGAATTTTAATTTTTAAAAATTTCCATTAGATTAGAGAGCCTCCGAATAAACTCAGGCATATATGGCCAAATAATCCATGACAAAGAAGCCGTGAATATACAGTTGGGAAAGGACAGTCTAGTCAATAAATGGTGTTAGGAATACTTTTTCCTTAATGAATTAATTTTTTATTCATATCACTGGTTGTCTTTTTATGTACTTTTAGACAGCCCTTTATATACAACTGTCTTCTCCAGAAAGCAGAATTGGATAGATGAAAACAATAGTCTCTTTTTTTTTCCAGCTTTCTGCTACATTTCTGTCAGTGCAGTCCTCTCTGTGCAAAAATCTCCATCCAGTCAGGTTCTCCCAACCACACCTTATACCTTGGAGGTTAGGAGTCAAGATATGATTAGCTTTTTATTTCCCTACATCCTACTTGCGCCTTTAAACTCTACTTAAATTGCCCTAATTTAAGTGTGCAATCTGCTTGCTGTTGGGAACCCAAAAAGATATTCAAGGATTAAAGCAATGGCTGAACACTCAAAAACCTGCTGGAGACAAACAATTAAGCATGCAATAAGTTTGAAAAAAGATTGCTAATATTTTTACTTAGAATAGCATCTGCCTCATCAGGGTGTCTTCATTGTCTTCAGGCAATATACTTCCCATGTGTGACTCGTAGTCTAAAGGAACAGTTTCTTTTATATTTCAAATTGTACCTACAAACACAGCAGAGGTTCCTCCCCTATACCCCATAAGATTATGTATGTTATATCTCACTACATTTTATAGAAACAACCTGCTCTATTCCTATATCTCCCTAAAGTCTATGAGCACCTGGACAGACAATGGTCATATTTATCTTTGAATTCAGTGCACAGTGTTTGGATCATTGTATCCACTGAACAAAATACTTACTGCCTTTCACTGATAGGGATTTTGTATACTTAATTCAACATGTATAAATAGTTGTCCTTATGAGGGGCTGGATACACATCTAATGACAAAGGGTCCTGGACAATTTTTGGAGGCAAAAATTCCAGATATTTCCCATCTGTTGTGACTCCATGCTCAGCATTCTACATAGAGCAAGCTGTGTAAAGCTACATTTTATGTACTTTCTCATAAAAGTGAACAAATTTAACTGTATACATAGCACATTCCCTCAGTAAATGTAGAATAATTTACAAAAAGTTTTGTTATGAATTTGAATCTTATTTTTAACATGACTTCTGACAGTTTATAATCATCTCAAATGAGAAATTAAAAACAAGTTTATACCACCTGCCTTGGCTTCATTTATCAGACTAAACTTGCACAATGTTGTAAAAACTTTTTCTATGTTACAAAGATACCTAGATATTTTGGAGGCCATGATGATTTTCAAAGGCATTTAATTCTAAAGTATTTAATAAAAAAAATTGTAACAATCATTTAGAAAAGAAAAACTAAGGGAAAATGTAATAGCTGTGTAGACTTTTTACAACATTTTAGCTGTTAAAATTTTACTTTTGAAAGATTTCCAGGGGTCTTGTGACTTTTATCTATTGGTAGAAATCCATGATAAAGATTAAAGATAAAATGTGTATATATCTCTATAAAGCACAATAATTTCCCCTAGCAAAATTATTTGGTTTTACTTTCACATAAATGATCCTGAATCAAGATATCAACAAAAAGTCATGAAAAAAATTAAGCAGTCAGAAAAAAATTTTAAAAAAGTTGACTTAAGACAGAGAGCATAAAAATAATGCAACCAAGAAAGCATCTTATCTGCAACTAGCATATGTGTGTCATTATGGAGGTCTTTTCTTTCACTTTATACAACAATATCATCAGTCATGAATATAAAACCCAATTCCTGCACCATACAATCTTTGATTCTCTTAAAGTTAGATTATACAGTTAAACTAAAGCTTTGTTAACCTTACTCCCACTGTATGAGTCCGAGCACCTGTATATTCAGGCTTAAGGAAATTCTAGCTTTCAAAAAATCTTTTGGGTAGCAAATATTGCACAGATGGCCTTATTCCTGAGCTATGAGAATTAAAAAATAAAATGAATCAAAGCATTAACTAAAATTATTTTCTACCTCTATTGTTTTCTTAAGTAGTTAGATATAAAATTATGAAAATGCCAACAAGATTAGAAAGAAGAATACTGTAACTCATTACAATATAATTCCATTTTAGGTTATTTTTTATAACATAGGGCTGCTTGAAATTTAAAGTTTTCTGGTCTTTGGGTCAAAAATTTCTAAATGCATAAAATATTTACTTAGAGAAATTAACATTATAGCATTTAGTTGAATTGTTAACTTATTGAAAATATTGTCAAGGATGATATGATTTATATCTTAAATGAAAGGTGTTATGGTCATTATGGTATGAAATTTATTTTATTCAGAGCATAAAAGTAGACGGAAACAATGCAAGAATTCAATACATCTTTGATTTTCCATGAATATGTTAACAACATATTCTAATTATTTTTGCAATTTTGAGCACCTATGATGTTGTGAGAATTATAGTAGAATTGTATTACAAAAGGTATAAACCACAGCATTTGCAAATAATAGTACTTACAATAATCTGTGCTTACAATATACATAAATAATTACATATTAAGTGTAAATGAATGGCTCAGCTGTTAAATTCTGTATTGATTAGGAGGTAGGAGAAATCAGTAAGGGCTAGTAGATATTGGAAGATGTTGTAGAAGAGAACAGCAATCATAATATTTTAAGCTTTTAAGTTGTCCATTTTTTTGCATTTATTTTGTAATTTTATATATTTTCTTGTTTTGTTGAAATTTTTTATTTCCCTCATTTTCATGATTAAATAGAACACTTTTCTAAAAAACAAAAGTAATTCTGAGGAGCAGAAACCAAGCAGGAGGCATAACTCTCCCAGACTTCAGGCAATATTTCAAAGCTAGAATAATAAAGATAGTGTGGTACTGGTACCAAAACAGACATTCAGACTAGTGGAACAGAATAGAGAACCCATAAATAAACCCAGACACCTATGGTCAATTAATCTTTGACAAAGGAGGCAAGAACATTAAATGAGAAAAAGACAGTCTTTTCAGCAAGCAGTTTTGGGAAAACTGGACAGCTTCACGCAAGTCAATGAAACTAGAACACACCCTCACACTATGCACCAAAATAAACTCAAAATGGCTGAAAGACGTAAATATAAGACAAGACACAACCAAACTCCTGGAAGAGAATATACATAAAACATTCTCTGACATTATCCTTACAAATATTTTCTCAGGTCAGTCTCCCAAAGCAACAGAAATAAAAGCAAAAATAAACCAATGGGACCTAATCAAACTGAAAACTTTTGCACAGCAAAGAAAACCAAAAAGACAACTTACAGAGTGGGAGAAAATACTTTCAAATGATGTGACTGTTAAGGGCTTAATCTCTAAAATATACAAACAACATATACAATTCAACAGTAAAAAAGCTAACAACCCAATGGAAAAATGGACAAAACACCAGAATAGACATTTTTCCAAGGAAGATATACAGATGGCCAAAAAGCACTTAAAACAATGCTGAACATCAATGATTATTAGAGAAATGCAAATGAAACCTATCACGAGACACCACCTCACACCAGTCAGAATGGCCATCATTAGTAAGTCCACAAATAACAAATGCTGGATAGGGTGTGGAGAAAAGGGAACCCTCCTGCACTGTTGGTGTGAATGGAAGCTGGTACAACCACTATGGAGAATAGTATGTAGGTACCTTAGAAAACTATACATAGATCTACCATATGATCCAGCAACCCCATTCTTGGGCATATATCCAGACAAAACTTATATATCCAGAAAAAGACACAAGCATGTGCATGTTCATTGCAGCACTCTTCACAATAGCCAAGACATGGAACCAACCCAAATGTCCATTGACAGATGATTGGATTAGAAAGATGTGGTATAGATACACAATGGAATACTACTCAGCCATAAAAAGAACGACATAATGCCATTTATAGCAACATGGATGGAACTAGAGACTCCAATACTGAGTGAAGTAAGTCAGAAAGAGAAAGACAAATACCACATAATATCACTTATATCTGGAATTGAATAATGGTACAAATAAAACTTTCCACAGAAAAGAAACTCATGGACTTGGAGAATAGACTTGTGGATGCCAAGGGGGAAGGAAAAGGAGTGGGGTGGATTGAGAGCTTGGGGTTAATAGATGCAGACAATTGCAGTTGAAATGGATTAGCAATGAGATCCTCCTCTCTAGCACTGGGAACTATGTCTAGTCATTTATAATGGAGCGTGACAATGTGAGACATGAGAATGTGAGACATAAGGATGTACACGTGTGTGTAACTGGGTCACCATGCTATACAGTAGAAAAAAAAATGTATTGGGGAAATAACAATTGATTATAATTAAAGTAAATGTTAAAAATAAAAAGTGAAGGCAATTCCATATAATTATTTTCTTATTTTTCATATATTTATATCAATCAAATCAATTATTAAGTTTAGTAATATGAAATCTAAGCTACAGTTGAAGTGGATATACAGGAATTTGAGGAGAATGTTCCCCACTGAAGAAACAACACTGATGTTCACTAAAGATTGTCTACTCAGTCATAGATTCATGCATTCATGCATTTCTTTCAGTAATCCCCCTGTTTTTCTCTCAACTATGGATTTATTCAACAAAATATAGAGTATTAACCTAATGGGATAATTGACCATTTCAGCCATGTCAATGAAATATTCCTGAGAAAGAGGAAACTGTGTTGTGTTCTGAAATATGAACAGCCATTAATAGAATTAAAGACTATAAGCCTGGAAATACAAAAGATAAGATATGGAGTGTGTTTCTTTTAGCATTCCTGATAATGCCAATAGCAAAGACACAGAAGAATCCATACACATTCTATTAACTAAAAGGAAGTGTGGGCTGACATGAGAGTATTGTGTTTAATAAGAAGCAAACTATAAATAAATAAACAACAACAAAAAGCAAATGTGAAAAACACAATCATGTGGAGGCTAAACAATATGTTACTAAACAATCAATTAATCACTTAAGAAATCAAAAAGGAAGTAAAAAATACCTAGAGATGAATGAAAATGAAAACACAAAAATCCAAAAAGTATAAGACACAATAAAAGCAGTTCCAAGAGGGGAGTTTATAGGGAGATAATCTTACCTAAGGAAACAAGAAAAATCTCAAATAATCTAAACTTACACCTAAAGTAGCCAGAGAAAGAAAAAGTCAAGGTTAGTTGAAGAAAAGAAATCATAAAAATCAGAGAAAAATAGATACTAATAATAGAAATGATCAATGAAACAACAAAAAAAATGGTTTTTGGACAAGATAAATAAAACTGATAAGCCTTTAGACAAACTCAACAATAGTAAAAGTGTGAGGGCTCAAATACTTTGAAAAGAAAAAGGAGAAGTTACAGCTGACATCACTAAAATACAAAGGTCCATAAGAGACTAATACAAGCAACTGTATGCCAATAAAATGGAAAACCTAGAAGAAATGGGCAAATTCTTACAAAAGCACAAACTTCCAAGACTGAATTGGGAAGAAATCGAAAAAAAAACAATCACAAGTACTGAAATTGAAACTGTGATTTAAAAACATCCAACACCCTCAAAGTCCAGAACTAGAAGGTTTCACAGATAAATTATAGCAAATATTTAGAGAATAGTTAACACTTGTTCTTCCTAAGCTGTTCCAAAAATTTGCAGAGGAAGTAACTCTCTCTAGCTTACTTTATTAAGCCACCATCACCCTGAAACCAAAACCAGAGAAATTAACCACAAAAAAAAGAAAATTACAGGCCAATATTGCTGACAAACATAGATGCAAAACTGTTTAACAAAACACTATTAAGATAAATCTAACATTACTTTTAAAGGATCATACACCATCATCAAGTGGGATTTATCCAAGGGATGCAAATATTCTTAAATATCTTCATATCACACTCTATGAAACACCACATTAACGAACTACATAATAAAAATATGAATAGTCTAAAAGATCAAGAAAAAGCTTTTGACAAAATTCAACACTCATGTATGATAAAAAGTCTCCATAAAGTGGGCATGAGGGAACTTACCTCAACATAATAAAGGCCATATATGACAAGCTCACAACTAACATCATTCTCAATTTTGAAAAGCTGAAAGCATTTCTGCTAAGATTAGGGACAAAGATATCCACTCTCACTTTATTCAACATAGTTTTGGAAGTCCTAGGCATGGCAATCAGAGAAGAAAGGAAAATAAATTAATCCAAATTGGGGAAGGGATAAAACTGTCACTGTTTTCAGATTACATGATACCATACATAGAAAATCTTAAAGATGTTACCAGAAAAATACTAGAGCTCATCAATAAATTGTGTAAAGTTGTAGGATAAAAAATTTATAATAGCTATATACTAACAATGAAAATCAGAAAGGGAAATAATGGGAACAATCCTATTTACCATTACATCAGAAAGAATAAAAGTTCTAGGAATATACCTACCCAAGGAGGCAAAAGACCTGTACTCTGAAAACTATAAAATGGTGATAAAATAAATTGAAGATGACACAAACAGATGAAAAGATATACCCAGTTCTTGGACTGGAATAATCAATATTGTCAAAGTGACCATACTGCCCAAGGCAACCTACAGATTCAATGCAATCCCTACACAATAACAATGGCATTTTTCACTGAACAAGAACAAATAATTATAAAATTTGTATGGATATACAAAAGACCCCAAATAGCCAAAACAATCCTGAGAAAGAAAAATGGAGCAGGAGGACTCATGCTCCCAAGCCTCAGGCTCTACTACAATGCTACTGTCATCAAAACAGTATGACACTGGCACAAAAACAGAAAAATAGATCAGTGGAACAAGATAGAAAGTCCAGAGCTAAATCCACATACCTATGGTCAACTAATCTATGAAAAAGGAGAACATACAATGGAGAAAAGATAGTCTCTTCAATAAGTGGTGCTGGGAAAACTGGAGAGCTACATGTAAAAGAATGAAAATAAAAAATTCTCTAAGACCATACATAAAAGTAAACACAAAATGGATTAAAGAGCTAAATGTATGACTGGATTCTACAAAATTCTTAGAGGAAAATAGAGGCAGCACTGTTCACAATAGCCAAGACATGGAAACAACATAAATGTCCATCAACAGAGGAATGAATAAAGAAGATGTTGTATATATATGTATGTGTGTGTGTATATATATATATGTGTGTATGTGTATATATATAGATGTATATACATAATATATTACCATGGAATATTACTCAAACATAAAAATAACAAACTAATGTCATTTACACTACCATGGATGGACCTAGAGATTATCATTCTAAGTGAAGTAAGTCAGACAGAGAAAGACAAATATAATATGATACCATGTATATGTGGAATCAAATAAAAATGACACACAGAAAACTTATTTACACTACATGAAGAGATACAGATTTTAACATCAAACTTATGGTTATCAAAGCAGAAAACATTGAAAGAGGAGGGATAAATTAGGAGGATGAGATTAATATATACATATTACAGTATGTAAAATGGGTAACTAACAAGGACCTACTATATAGGACTAGAAAATCCACTCAATCTGTAATAACATATATGGGAAAAAAGAATGGATAGATGTATATTTGATTCACATTGCTGTATACCTGATATTAATACAACACTGTATGTCAACTACACTCCAATAAAAATTCTTTAAGTGAAAATTAAATGAAGTCCTTTGAATGAAAGAAAGTTCATCTCAGAAGAAAGAAAAAACATTTTTTTGACCAATAGACAGGTAATACAATAAATGCTAAAGTAAATTTTTGTCTAGAAATGAAATGCAATCAAGAGACATTGGGAATAATAATATAGGTGAAATAGATTATTTTTCCTTGATTTTTTAAAAATATGGTTTTAAGACATAATTATAGCATTGCATTGTGAACTTTATAATGTACATAGATGAAATACATCTTATAGCAAAAACATCAAGAACTTGTAAGTTTCAGATTCCTCATTTTAAGAGTATTAGTGAAATATTAAGTCCAAGTCAGCTCTCTGGTGTCCAGTGAATACACACAATTCTTAGAGAAATGTGGTATATTACAATTTTTTTTTCTGGAAATTCTTCACATATAAATAGAATATCTCATGAGGGTCAAAACCAGGTAAAATAACTATTGACCAATTAAAATTTTTCAAAAATTTAAAGGAAACATGATATAATTCCTTTTTCTCCTTTCTTTCTTTTTTTCTTCCTTCCTTCCTTCCTTCCTTCCTCCCTTCCTTCCTTCCTTCCTTCCTTCCTTCCTTCCTCCCTTCCTTCCTTCCTTTCTTCCTTCTTTCCTCCTTCCTTCCTTTCCTTCTTTTGCCACTCCTTGGCATGCGGAAGTTCCTGGCCAGGGAACATGCTCGCACCAGAGTAGTGACAATATTGGGTCCTTAACTACTGGGCCACCAGGGAATTCAGTGAATTCATATTTTTGAGATGATACTATTGGTGGATTTTTCCAGGATTCCTACTGATATGTAAATATGTGTAAAGCACTAAACAAAATAAATCATCTTATTAAAAAATTAATATAATTTTAAAAAAGAGGAAACTATAAAGAAAAGAGCAAACATAGTATTCAATTTAGTTAACTACATCATACTTAATTTTATAGCAATACCTGAGAAAGTAACCCATACGGGTTTAAATAATTCTACCACTTGCTATAGGACATGCTCATTAAAAGTCTCCTGATTTCTTTGTTATTGTGGATATTTGTTGTTTACTATGTTACATCTAACATCTTTATCAATGATAAAATTAATTCTGTATTATCCTATGAATTTGTAGACTTTCTCTGTTTTTAAATATATTTAAAATCTTTATTTTCTCTATATTCTCCAAGATACACTGGAAAGTGCTTCATTTTGAAAGAGTTCTGTGATTAAGCGTTTTATTTTTTAATACATCTAGTTTAGTTATTCTCAACTGAGTTTGTCAAGCATCTGCCTAAGGGTGGATGGTGTACTAAGAGGGTCTCATTCCAGATGGTTTTACTAAACATTTTTAATACTGAATCTTCATTTTCTATGCCATTGCAATCAAATCGTATTTGTTATATTCGTCTATTGACTAAGAGAGATCTTTAATTTGATGTCTAGATCACAGATCATAATAGCAAAGTAATTTTCTAAAACAAATCGTCCCTTTATTTTTTTCCTCATAAGCATCTGCTGCCTTGAAAGTCTTACATTAAGCTTTAGCTTGGATTTCAAGTTCAGGTTTGCTACATACAATTTGCATTGCTTTGAACAGCTGGCTATCACTTTTGCTGTCCCATTTCCCTCACAGCTGAAATGATTTACCACCTGTAGATACATCTTGTTTCTTCCATGTTCATTTGTTAGGTTAATTAACTTTTACTCTTTTTTGTTTTTTTATACAAGTCTTAGTGGTTAATTCAACCATAAGTAGGTAAAGGGTGTCCATTGTTTTACTGAAAACAACCTCTTGAAAAATCTGTAAATTGCATGTGTGAATTTTTCAGAAAAGCAAACTGTTCTCATCATAAAGCTTGGTCATTTTATAGAATATTTGATATTAGAACATATAGATTGTAAGTAAACTATGTGTTGTGGTCAGAAAAATATCTTTGTGTTTTCATAATTTCATTCTTCCCTTAAAAATACCTGCTTTATCACCAGGAATAAAACCAGATGATGCAATTTTATTTCCAATATACCCCAAAGACGTGATATTTCTTTCATTGCTACATATTCAATTTCAGCTAAAATTACTTTTTTACAATATCTTTTGCCACTTTTTTGCATATCTCAATTAATATTGTCAATTAATCTTTCAGAAAAAGATAGGAACTCTAAAATGGTAGAGGCAAGATCTTGACAAATAAAAATTATTTTAAATCTTTAGTTCCAATAGATTTCATCTGAATAATATGGATATAAAAATCATGTTTTTTTAACCAAAGTGCCTCAAAGCATTAGTTCTGTTTTAATTAATATGACAGTAGAGCAGCACTCCAGGATGACAAGGGCTGGGGGGAATAATTTATGTGCTATGATAAAAATCTCTTGCCCCAGCTCCATCTGGAGCTCTTTCACCAACAATCAGTTTCAAAATTACACTGATCTAGGAGTTCCCATTGTGGGTCAGCAGCTTATGAATCCAACTTGAAAATGTGGGTTCAATCCCTGGCCTCCCTCAGTGGGTTAAGGATCAGGCATTGCCATGAGCTGTAGTGTAGTTCTCAGACACACCTTGAAGTAGGCATTGCTGTGGCTGTGGAGTAGGCCTGCAGCTGCAGCTCTGATTCAACCCCTAGTGTGGGAACTTCCATATGCTGCATGTGCGGCCCTAAACAGACAGCAAAAATAAATAAATAAATAAATAAATAAAATTATTCTGATCTGTCATGTTCACTTGTTCAGATACAACGGGAAGCCTCCTGACCCAGATCTTGTTAAAAAAATTTCACTTTTGGGGCTTCTCCGATGCTGTGGAAGATGACTTCTGTGATAAAGAGTGGAAATCACACATGCACACGTAGCAAATGGAGAATCAGCATAGCAGGGCCAATCTTGGCCATTTAGGGATAGCAGCTTGTAGAAAATGCTGCTCCCTTTTGTCAGTGTGCGCAGAGGATTTTGGAGGAGGAGGTTTATTTAATTCAGATTGCAGAAATGGCCTGAGGTCCAAATGTTGACCTTTCAGCTTTTGAAGTCACTGGGAAGCCATGGAGCTTCTCTTTTTTTTTATGTTTTTTTGTGTTTTTTTTGCCTTTTCTAGGGCCGCTCCTGCGGCATATGGAGGTTCCCAGGCTAGGGGTCGAATCAGAGCTGTAGTGCTGGCCTACACCACAGCCACAGCAACGTGAGATCTGAGCCACATCTGCGACCTACACCACAGCTCACAGCAACACTGGATCCTTAACCCACTGAGCAAGAGCAGGGATTGAACCCCCAACCTCATGGTTCCTAGTCGGATTCATTAACCACTGTGCCACGACGGGAACTCCATGGAGCTTCTCTTGATGCTCTCTGGGCAAAGCCCTCCCCTGACATTCCATGCATGTTACTTTCAGTTTCTGGAGTATTATCTATCTGTAAAGGCTTGTGTTAATGTCAAGCAATGTTACCCAAAGGAAAACTCCTGGTATACCCCATCCATACACCCCACCTGTGCCTGATTTGAGTTTCTGAGGGTAATCTGTTATGCCTTTGTAATAATTATGATTTGACTTTCAGAAGTGTAGACTATTATGACACAAACTAATTGTCATTTTGTACTCATCATTTATTAGAGAGCACTGTGGGAAATATTTTCATTTCAAGCCATTTTTATCTTATTTTCTTTCCCATGCTTTGCCTTACAGTCAGTGACAAACTTTTAAGACTCTACTATCTGGTAAAGGACTCATGAATGCATTTAATTTGGAGGTTTAAAATCTCTAGAAATTTGGAGTTACCATTGTGGCTCAGCAGGTTAAGAATGCAATATTATTGTCTCTATGAGGATGCTGGTTTGATCCCTGTCTTCATTTGGTGGGTTAAAGATCTTGTGTTGCCACAAACTACGGCGTAGATCACAGATGTAACTTGGATCTGGTGTGGCTGTGGCTGTGGCTGTGGCATAGGTGGCAGCTGCAACTCTGATTCAACCCCTAGATCAGGAATACCATATGCTGCTGGTGCAGCTGTATAAAGAAAAACAACCAAACAAAAACTCTAGAAATTTAACAAGTGTCTTAAAAATTGCCTGGAAGCTTACATTTCTCCTTAAAAATATAAATGCTTTTCTGGGAGTTCCTATTGTGGTGTTGCAGAAATGAGTCCAACTAGTATCCATGAGGATGTGGGTTCAATTCCTGGCCTCACTTAGTGGGTAAAGGATCTGGCATTGCCGTGAGCTATGGTGTAGGTTGCAGACATGGATCAGATCCTGCATTGTTGTGGCTGTGGTGTAGGCCTGCAGCTGTAGGTTCAATTCAACCCCTAACCTGGGAACTTCCATATGCCACGGGTGTGGCCCTACAAAGTAAATAAATAAGTAAATAAATGTTTTTATTTAATCTTTCATGCACGACATCAGAAAATGAAGTCTAATTCCTCAAAAGGAATCAGTGAGCATGCTGACCCATCATCCTTAGCGGTGTTCTCCTTACGGATGCTTCTTGGACAGATTTGTCTTTTTTCTTTGGTCCAACATCTGGCTTCAAATTCCTCCACACAGGGACCGTTTTCCAAATAAATCATTGGCATCAACTTCTTGATTCTAGTTGTGCTTCATGGAGACCCAGGTCAGTACACAATTAATATCATCAATACTTTTACGGTTTATTTTTATTTTTTGATACTTGACAAATCCAATTCTCCAAGAAACAAATTATATGATTATGTCTTATATAACCAAAATGAAATAATGAAAAACTCTATATTTACTAAAAGCAGAATATGTGAGGGGCATACATTTGGTTACTCAGTTCTATTACAGCTCTGTAACTACAACTGAAAATTTTTCATAGGCATAAAGATATGACCTCAAACAGTATAAAACTAGGGATAATGCAACTTAGAAATCTTATTATCTGTCAAAAAATATATTAAGCAGCCTGCTTGAGAAACACTGAAAACTTCCCTTTTTTTCTACCATCTACAAATATCAATTCCTACATTTAAATATATTCTCTTTTCCATTAATGGAAAATATGATAGGTTTATAGGACTGTATGATCATATATTCCTGTCAGTAAGAGTGAACTATGGGTGAGGTATGGAGCTGTTTTATTGGGCAAAATTTAAAACAGTACTGTTACTTATCTCAGAGCTCTGGAGGAAAATGGTAAGAACATGAGAACAAGACTTTGAAATGCACAGATCTCTCCCAGAGGAAACACACATATTCATACACAATGCTTAACACATATATTCACCTCATTTCTTTATTAATAACATTTCTCTTATGAAATAAGTTTGAATAAATAATACTGGTGATAAAAGTTATGCAATCTCTCCCCCTGAAGCAGACATCCTGATTCAAGGCGAGTTACAGTTTCTTAGCATCCTTTTTCTCTGTGTCTGTTTTCAGGTTTTCATTGATGTGCATAATAGAAGAAAAAATAGGGAGTACTGTACTTGTCTTCACAAACCTTCTGCTATTGTTTTGAACATAGAATTTGTATTTGGAAAATGGACAAATAAAGAAAGAAATATAAAAGTGAGGGGGGATTTTAAAGTAGCTAGTGGTTTTATAGTACCATTGTTAGCTTCTATACATGCAAGAGATTATTATTCTTTATTCTATTATTATATTCTTTATTTTTAATTTTTTTATGGCTGCACATGTGGCATATGGAAGTTTCCAAGCCAGGGACTGGATCTGAGCTGCAGCTGCAGAAATGCAGGATCCTTTGACACAGTGACTGGCCAAGAATCAAACACACACCTCAGCAGTGACCCAATCCACTGCAGTCAGATTCTTAACTCAGTGAGAACTTCAAAGAAAATATTTTTTGAAAGATTTTTATTTTTTCTATTATTGTTGATTTACAATGTTCTGTCAATTTCTGCTGTAAGCAAAGTTACCCAGTCATATATATAAACATAAAAATATATTAAATATATAAAAATATATATATTCGTTTTCTTACATTATCCTCCAACATGTTCCATCACAAGCAGCTATATACAGTTCCCTGTGCTGTACAGCAGGAAAAATATTTATTTAACTTCAGTATTTTTCTTTACTTTATCATAATGGTGATGTATTTATTTGTGCATTTTGGGTGAGTTATTCCTTTTGAGCCAATTTTTACTTATTCCATCTTTATAATTCTTTTTATTCCCTTCAGTACAAAGAGCTGTGTGATGTGAGGGGGAAAAATGATATGATATCAGAACAAAGGGGATTAAGTTTTTAACACAGCTTGATACTTCCACTGCTTTGAAACCCCCTTGGCTATTGACTTTGCATCCATCAATTATGGTGGATTACACTTATTTTTCAGGATTCAATTAAAGGGCATATAGGTTGCCTTTAATGGACTCTGTTTTTTTCCTTTTGAGATTCTTATAAATGAGTCCTACTCCCTCAAAAAAAAAAGTCATCACAAGTTCCTTTCCCCTACTTATGGAAACAGGTAACATGGCTGCACCAGTTAGACACACCTACTCAAGATTTTACTTTAATGACAGAGGAGCAATAGGTGTTGATGACATAGAGAGTATTTAGCACCAAAGTGTTTCAATGCTGCAAGGTTGACTTTTCATTATAGACTGAATGGCAACATTAAATGTGAAAGTGAAACTAAAGAACTTAAAACATTAAAACTATATATCTAGGGTTTATTGGTATTACTAATTTTATTTTCAAATTGATTTAAAAAAGATTTTAAGAGAAGTAGGGGATGCCATCTTACAAAACACTTTGCATTCAGACAAGTTGGGTCAGAGTAATAGCCATAATGTTTAGTAACTTCTCATACCTACTCTGTAAAACCTAGTTTATAATGTGCTTATTAATAATATTTGTGAGAGCGATTGAGATATTATATATATTATTTATCCATTATCATCACACCTGGAATATAAAAAGATTGCACTCACTAATCTACTGCTACTTCAACAATATTTGTTTTTCTTTTTGTGTCAGAATAGTTCATGTATAGTATTTTTCTCTTTTAATAGCTTCTGTCCTTTCTGGAACAAAATCTAAATAGTGTATTCCTTTATATTATTATAGCTTTTGTATCTAACTTCTATTTTGGGGCTGCAGTTTCTTCACAGATGCAAAGATAGAAGTTTTTGTCTATCTTTAATGTCTAACTCAATTATTTTCTCTTTTGTGATCCCTCCCATAATTTTTTAAATGACTTAGTCATTTTTTTCTTTGTTACCATTTTTATATGCATTATAAAATTAAAACTATATTATATTTTCAGTTGTTCCTTTGCAAACTTATGTTCCTTATGGACTATGAACTTATGAAATATTATACTGGCAGTATTCAAGAAGTATTGGTGTAATGGCTGTAATGTCACTTCCCTCAGTTTCTCCTTAATTCATATTTGATATTCTAAGTTTTTAATCTGTCTTCTTGTTTTCTATTTTAATAGAGTCAACTATTTTTGTATATTTTGAACTTTTTACAAAACATTTACATACATTCCATTTTTAGCTAATATTTAGCATGCAATTTATTTTATAAAATTCTATGTGTTTTCTGGCTTATGTGGTCTACTTGGATTGAAAGTAATTGGACATATTTACATTGTTCAGCCTCAGGTATCTACCGTTCAGCTGTCCAGATCATTTGACAGTTTTCTTCCATTTATGCTTCATTGGAATTAATGGAATTAAAGTACATATTAACAACATGATGGATATTTCCTTCATATTACTTTCTTATGTGTCCACATGAAAAATTAAATTAAATTAATCCTCTGAAAATTATTTGTTTTAAAGAAGTAACCATAAAATTTTCTTCACTAGAAACAGCATTGTGTAATTACTCTGAGCCTGTTTTTTTAATGTGTACAAATATAATATTAATACCTATCTTAGAGGGTTGATGTAACAATGAAATAAAGTAATATCCTATGTAAGATATTATTAAGAATGATGTTTGTAAATAGGGTAAACTAAAAGAAAGACTTTACTATTAAAATTATTTAATAATTTTTTGAATTAGTATCCCAGTAAGATAGTGATTAATTAATTGTTCCCACTTTAGTTTTTGACATGGCTGTCCCAGGAATTTTCCTAGTTTGGTGTAGTCCCATTTTATTTTTGCTTTTGTTCTCACACTTTTGCGGTCATATCCAAAAAATCATTGCCAAAGCCAATATCAGGATTTTTTCCCTTTGTTGTCTTCTAGAAGATTTAAGCTTTCAGGTCTTAAAAGTATTCTACTGATTTTTCATTTGATTTTTGAGTATGGTGTAGGATAGGACTCCAATTTTATTATTTTACATGTTTTTCTGGTAAAACTGCCTTTCTCCCTTCTCAAGAGAATGAGGAGCAGAGCAGAAAATTCCAAGCTTCTAATAATGACTTCTTCTTTCTGGTTGACCAGCCCTCAAACAGAAACCATCCAGGAGTCCACCTAAAAGTTGCCTATTAGAACATTAGACATTCCTATCACTCAGGAGATTTACAAGGGTTCCAGGAGCCCTGTTTCAGGAACCTGGGTCAAAGAGAAAATATTAGGAAAAAGATGTTCCTAGTGATCTTACCATACAGGATATTACAATGCTTTCAGTTCTGTAGCAATTACTGGGGGCAAAGACCAAAATATATCTTCTATTATCTCATACATGTGGATACCAGGCTTCCTGGTACAATTTGGTGAAGAGACTATCATTTTCCCAAGTGTGTTCTTGGTACCCTTGATCAAAATTAGTTGACCATATATTCTTGGGTTTATTTCTGAATAACTACTGTTCCATTTATTTGTGTGTTTGTTTCTATGCCAGTACCATAATATTTTGATCACTATAGCTTTGTACAATAATTTGAAATTAGAGATTATAATGTTTCCAGCTTCATTCTTCCTTAAGTTTGCTTTAAACATTTAGAGTCTTTTGTGGTATCATATGAATTCTAGGATTTTTTTTTCTATTTCTCTGAAATGTGACATTGGAATTTGTATAAGGTTTCCATTGAATCTGAATATCACTTAGGGTATTATGAATACTTTAACAACATTAATTCTTTCAGTCCATGAAAGCAAAATACCTTTCCATTTATTTGTGTCCTCCTCAATTCCTTTCACCAATATTTTAGTTTTGAGTGAACATATACTTCATCTTATCCATTAAATTTATGCCTAATTATTGTAGTCTTTTTGATGTTGTCATAAATTGAATTGTTTTCCTCATTAAATTTTCATGTAGATCACTGAGTAATATTTGAACTGGAAAGACAATGAAGGACCAAATATTTAAAATTTAATTATATAAATTCTTCAGTGAGTGTCTTGATAGAGAAATGTTTGCTATCCATATATTGTATATGACTTAAAACTCAGTTAACAATATTTCAGAAAAAAATGTTTGGACTTTTTGTACTTCAGTGACAAGTCTATGATAATAAGAATAAAAGGGATATTATTGAAGAAACAATTGATTTGAATAGAATTTAAAACATTCTAATACAAGTCACTTTTTCTCGAAATAATCAGGTGTAATCTATTCTTGCTGGGGAGTCAGGTATTATTATAGGTATCAAAAAGAAGAAAAAGCTTATCAAATCTATTGAACCTACATATTGTTTTAAATTCAGAGATTATATACATACATCAGTTTATAACATTTATATATACATTGATGGATATTGCATATATAATATATATATGCACACACACATATATATATACATATTGGTGGTTAAAGTCATAATGACTGAAAATGAAAATTACAGTGATAGTGTTCAACATTAATGCAGATATTTATCATACTTTCATTGATGCATTCATGTGTTTTGCTACATTATTAGACTTGGGAAATATTTCATTTTATTCCCTGTGTTTGTTTTGGCAAACATGGAAAAAACATACCCTGGATTTGAGACAACAGGGAAGTAGCTGTTCGTTAGTTATTAAATACAGATTTGTTTTTATAAATATTGTTTAATATAATACTTCACTTTAAATGTATACAGTAACAATTTTATGTTTCGAATCTTCAAATAACTGAAAAATAAAGTAGAATAATCCACTCCCAAACAATTAATATACATTTAGTGTGTTAACTTATTGTAAGAGTAATGGGTTTAATGCATTTCAAAAGTAATGGCAAAAAGTCTATTTTTTATTGAGAATGTAAATAAAAATGGTATCTCATATTAAACCTTTTTTTTTTTTTGTCTTTTTTGCCATTTCTTGGGCCGCTCCCGCGGCATATGGAGGTTGCCAGGCTAGGGGTCGAATCGTAGTCATAGCTGCCGGCCTACGCCAGCCACAGCAACTCGGGATCCGAGCGATGTCTGCAACTTACCCCACACCTCACAGCAGCGCCGGATCCTTAACGCACTGAACAAGGCCAGGGATCGAACCACAACCTCATAGTTCCTAGTCAGATTTGTTAACCACTGTGCCGCAATGGGAACTCCTAAACTCTTAAATTAATTGTCACCAAGTCACTTTTTTCTAATTAAAGAAAGTATTGTGCAATTATCTGGAATATTTAAACCAAATTAAATCCTTATATACCCACTGTCACTACTTCAAAATGCTATAAATAATTTTAAAAATACACATTTATGAAACTTTTAAAAAAGTTTTTAATATCTGTCTTTTCCTAAGAAATTATTAAATAAACCAACTTCAGCACATTGAAGCAAGATGAAATATTATTTATTTTGCATTATAGATGATATATCTCATGTTAAAATATAAAGAGGCTTATAGAGAATTCTGGCAGAATAGTAGTTTAAAATAATTTTATAAAAGATTCATTTTAACAAATCAATAACATTTGTATGTCACATAATTATGTTTTGTTAAAATAAAAATAAAACAGAGACCCAGGCAGGAAGATCTCTCCTTTTAGGCCAGGTAAATGAAACCAAATCTAGCTTAATTCATGAACATAAGCAAAATCTAACAGGTTATTTCTTGTAAATGCCTCTGATTATCATAAAAGAAACTTAATCATTTTCCTAACATAATTTAGGATAATCACTTTTAATCAATCCTCTATCTCCTGGAATGTACAATGTGATAACCTATCATTTTAAAGATTAAAAAAATCCTCATTTTCACTTATGTAGTCATAATATAACTTCATGTCTCAGCTTCACATGATTTTGGGGTTTGAAAGTTCCTAGTTTGCAAAATTTTAATACGCAATAAACTCTTACCGGATACTATTTTTATGATCTGGCTTTAATTTTTACTGTTTCTAGATTTTTTTGACAATTTTAATTTTGTCATTTTCTGGATGCTCTTATTAAAAGTAATAGCCTATCTGTTGTCTACACCAAGATTATGAAATATTTGCAATATAATGTTTATGCTACATCTGTCCAAAATAATTTAAATTATTGTTTATCGATATGCTCTTTTTCCTTTCTAAACATTAATGTCTGGAGACTTTTTAGAAGTAGAAAAGAAACAATTGTTTAAATATATATGAATATAATCATATATATGCATATATACTTATATAAAATTAAATATAACTTCTATTTAAATTTCTGTAACAATTTGTTTTTTCCTTGGAGACTTTATCATTTTCTTTAAAGAAATGATTTTATGTGTTTTTAAAAACCATCTTTTAAGTAACCATACTCCAATTTAGGTGTGAAAATTTTAATGGCTATACTAGTTATCATAGACTTCTAAGAACCATTTACTGGAGTTCCTACTGTGACACAGCAGAAATGAACCATAAGGTTGCAGGTTCGATCCATGGCCTCAGTGGGGTAAGGATTTGGCTTTGCCATGAGCTGTGATGTAGGTCACAGATGAGGCTCAGATCTGGCATTGCTGTAGCTGTGGCATAGATGGCAGCTCTAGCGCCACTGGACTCCTAGCTTGGGAGCCTCCACATGCCGTGGATGGGGCCCTAAATAGCAAAAAAAAAAAAAAAAAGGTCCATTTACTAATAGCCTGTAAATACAACCATGCTTTCAGTGCTAATTAATTAATCACACATAAACATGAGTGAGATGAGAATTAGTTTTGTTCAATCATTTGTTGTTTCATTTTAAAAGGTAAAATCTGATGAGTAGATAAATACTGAGTAGTTACTTAAATTATTAAATGTATTGAGAAATATAGCCATATATTTAATAATGTTTAGATAATAAATATCTAGATGTAATTAGTCAGAAAATGTTTAGATTTATAAAGCAAGCAGATTGAAGTTTTATATGTTGGCAAAGAAAAATATTTATTCATGGAGTTTTCACAAAATTGTGCTTACAAGGAGGTACTATGTGGGTGAATCAAATCAACCAAAAATTTGTAATCATATTAGGCAAGGAACTTCATTTAAATTTAATAAAATAGTTATGAATGGCCTTTAAATAATACCTTCTATAGTTTTATAACTGAATTTTTTAAAATATAACTATTAAAATGTAAAAGTTGCATTTTGCTTATCACCAAACATACCTGGTTATTAAAAAAAATTACTTCTCTTTGCTTTCTGCCTCTGTTGGGCAGAAAGAATATAATAGATTTAATGTGCCCCTAAAAGATCTATTTTCTTTTTTTGTTTTTTTTTTTTTGGCTTTCTGCCTTTTCTAGAGCTGCTCCCACGGCATATGGAGGTTCCCAGGCTAGGGGTCTAAATCTACAGCTGCCAGCCTACACCAGAGCCACAGCAACGCGGGATCCGAGCAGCGTCTGCAACCCACACCGCAGATCACGGCAACACCAGATCCTCAACCCACTTAGGAAGGCCAGGGATCAAACCCGCAACCTCGTGGTTCCTAGTCGGATTCGTTAACCACTGTGCACAACAGGAACTCCTAAAAGATCTATTTTCTATCTCTGGGAATTTCTGAACATTACCTTATGTGGTAAAATATGTGAATAAATTAAGGGACCTTATTCTGGATTACCCAGGTGGGTCCTAAATGTAATGACAACTGTCCTTAAGAAAGTGAGAATGAACGAAGATTAGTTAAATACAGACAATGTGAAGATGATGGCAGAGATAGTATTAACGCAGGCAAAAATTAAGAAATGCCGACAGTCATAAAAACTGAAAGCATCAAGGAGTCAATTCTATTATAAAGTCCCTAGAGGGGATGGGGACACCCTGGCAAAATTTTGATTTCAGACTTTTGATATAAATACTGTGAGAAAACAAATTTCTGTTGTTTTTAAGTGCCAACTTTTTGATAAATTGTTATACAAGCCCTAAGAAACTAATGCAGAGAGTAAACTAGCATTTTTAAAACTTTATTTTTATTTTATTTATTTAGATTTTTTTGACCACACTCATGGCATGTGATAGTTCCTGGACCAGGGATCAAACCAATGCTACAGTGGTGCAAGTGAATCTGCTACAATGACAAGGCCAGATAATTAATATACTGTACAAGAGAACCCCTAAACTAGTGTTTTAATTAGCTGATAATTTGAAATTGAATGATGATGTTGATATCAATTATATAACAGTATTTGAAACAGTAATGGGATAGAGTATCATTGGTGGTCTAATCAGGGTACCTATGTTAGTTCATTTTACTGAAAAAAATAAGAAAAAATTTAGTAGGGAATTAAATCATATGTCTCTAAGTTTTACACATAATAGAAATTTTTTTAAATTATGGATATTCAACTATAAAACTAATTTGCTATTTCCCCTCCATTGGGGTAATATGAAAACTAAGGCTTTAAACTTTAATCATTCAAGAAATGATAAAAATGATTTTAATTGATCTTATAAATGAGACTTTTACTTAACAGTGTCTTACTAGCTTCATATTGTGAAGTCTCAAGTATTTACACTGTTTCCTACTTATTTGTATCACTAACTCAACTGCATTTTTGCCAGTTTTCCATAAATTTCTATTTAGGCCTCTGTTAGTTTAATCATTCTACTTCTTTTGGCAAACTGAAATATGGTGGTTTAAAATTAAGTGGTTAATAGAATGCTTTTGTACTTTCTCTATGTTCATAATATCTGCACTAGTAGACACGTGGGTTTTTGAAGATGATCAAGTTCTGAATATTAAATATAAAGAAGGATCCAGACACCTTTATATAAGCCTGTTGAATAGCCTGAACATAACTCATGAGACAGGTCAATCTTCCCTGATATTCATTTCTCCTTGAGTCCCTTTCACTTCATTTGTCAGGCTGATCTCAATGGAAATGTCCCATTCATTTTCAATACTACTTCTCTCACTGGGGGTCATTTAAAATTCTTTCTATCTGTAGTATGCCAGAGACTCTCCTATATTTATTTTATCATTATTTTAAATTTTTCAAAGTATGAGCAATTAAAAAGTACTAGTATTTCCCATGATTTGGCTATTTTTAGTGAACAAAATGAAATAGGTTAAGTGAATTTAAAGGTAAAAAAACACAATACAATATATCATGTCTAGTGATTGCTGTGTGAGTAAAGGAAATTTCAGAGCACAATGGTTTGTTTGTCTTGTGACAGGTAGCTTCCAGGCTAACAGCACATAGGACTCCAATACTGCAACTTAATATGCTGAGCAATAATGCAGAGAACAACCATGCATGATGCTTTTGTCACCTATCTAAAGGAGATTTTTAGTTTTATTTTGACATCATAATACTATTTTTAACAACTTTTCAAATAATATTATTAACAACTTTTCTAAAACTGGAAGCATGGTCAATTTTACTTTCTAAGCCTTTACCACAAGGTTTTATCCACCTGGGTCTCCACATCATTTATTTACGTACACATTGTTTTATTTATTTCTTAAAGATTTGAAAAATCATTTAAAACCCCCTTGTAGAAATACATAAGGAGGAAAAACAATGAAAGTCACTAGATCTGGCCATAAATAAGAAAAAGTAAAAAAATAAAAACAAAAAAGACGAAGACCTGAGATATACCAGTAGAAATAAGAGAATATTAACACTAGGTAGACTGTAGGGTATTATTTCACAGTATCAATAAAATGCGGAATTTCAGAAAAGGAAGAGGTCATTTCAGTCTGTGATAGATAATATTTCTCTCTTACAATGCCCTGAACTTGGATTTTTTCTTTCCAAAAATTATTTTGAACTGTCTAAAAATCATTTCTTAACCCTCCTTTTTCCCTAACTTATCCCTCACTTCCCTATCCCCTTCATTCAAACAAAAAGGAGTGTATCAAATAAGAACTTTCTCATCTTTCTAATGCTAAAATATCAAACTTACCGAATATGAAACCACCTGCATCTTAACATAGCACAATGGTTCTAAAACTTCTGTGTTCATCAGAGTCACCTTGAGGACTTGTTAAAATATTGATTTCTGGGCCCTAAGTCTCAGATGATCCCTCACATTTATACTTCTATCAAGTTTCTATAACACCTTGATTATAGAGATATTAACTCAAACTATGCAATGATTTTTGTATCCTTTATATATAATGAAATATACAATGGTATATCTTATTTATTGGTATTGCTAAAACAACACTTAATATTGTCAAAAATCTCATAGTCACTGCAACATAAAGTTTATCTTTTTTAGATAAAATAATAAAACATTGAATGTGAATGTATATTTAATTACTCCCTCAAATTAGTTTTTCTTGATTTTCATACTGCTGTCCTAGCGTAGTTGCTTATAATTTCTTGCCTGGAATAATAATAGCCTAATTATAAAATGTTCTACATGTCTCTTTGCTATTGCATCAAATCCAAAACTGCCAATAGAATTACTTCAAATTATACATAAACAGAAACAATCCTATGATGTGTCTTTTAAGAGAAATGTTTGTGATTTCTTCAATGTCATGAAAATAAAATCCCAAATTATTTTAAGGAAGTTCAGCCCATTCTATCATGTACCACAGAATTATCGGTCCCTTCTATTCTGGTTACTTGTTTTTTTTTAATTGCCAAGAATATATTTCACATTATATGTCTCATTCACATTGTTTGGAATACCTGGAATGTGTTCCCATCTGAAAAAAAATACGTATGTTAAGAGAGAGCACAAGTCTTGCTTCCACTATAAAGGCTTTGTTAGCTTTGCAGTAAGAACTAATAGCACCCAATTCTTAATTTCCAAATTTGTTTGCTAAGAAACCTACTTTAACAACTTCATTCATTCTATTAGAAGTGGTGTTTATCTGTCATACTGATTTCACTGTGAGCTTCCTTTCGTCAAATGTGTCATATCCATGTCTTTATTCTAGGTATAGAATACAGCTACCACACATAACAGGTAACAATATATTACTGGTGGGTCAATGAGTCTATCAATGCTTAAATGATAAGATAATATTTAAAAACGATCATGGAGAAGAAACAGAGTAAGAGGACTGTATAAGCTTGTCCAACACATCTTGTTTCAGTATCAGAGAGCCAAGAGACTTTAAAGTTACTTGAGTTGCTCTAATTATAGAGATACAATATCAAAAATTAAGAAAATATGAGAAATTTTTGTATTAAATTATCTATCAGAAAGTCTATGTTTTAGGACATAGTTTAAAGATGCATGTAAGTTTGCCTTGATATTTCTATTAAAACTTTTAATAGATAAAATGTCTACTATAAAAAAAGTAACATTTAGTTGTTTTGGAAATATATTGATAATAATGTTGGGGAGAAAAAAAATCCTTCTACCATTCGTGTGGCTTGTCTAAAAATTTAATTGACATGAAAGAGATTAACAGGAGAAAAACTAATTTAATTCGCATGCACAAGAGATTATAAAAATGATGCTCAGAAAGCCAAAAGCAGGCAATTTTTATATATCTTTTCTTTACATAAAGAAACAATAAATTTGTAAGGATGTTATAGGACAAAGTAGCATAGATTTGGATGCTAAATTTAAACAAAGCTTAGGATTCAATAGTAAATTACTGAGGAAGTAACAAGATTTGTTTATACAGATTCTTTACCCTAAATTTACTATCTATGGTGTTAAGGATGTCTCTCACTGGCCTCCTGCTGTAGGGAGGGTAGGTTTTACACAGGAGATTAATTTCCCCACATCAAAGGAAACAAAAGGAGTATTAAAATGTCTTTATTGTACCTACTTCTTTTCAAGTTACTTTAATTTGAAATAATCAATGTACCATTAAGTCATATGTTTGGGTGGCCTGGCCTGGGCGCCAATATTTTCTTTCTCTGAAAATTCCCTGGAAGTTTTACATGTTAAAATTGAATTGTTAGATTGTTCCATCTCATTGAACTGTCTCTTGGTTTTGAGAGTAGCTCTGTTCAGTTAAACTCATTTCAGAAGATGGTGATGCAGGTGGGCTCCCAAAGTTAAACATATAGTGCAAGTAATCAGGAATTAAATGAGATATTTCCATAGAGACAGAAGAAAAAAGGTATTTAATTTTTTGCATGACATTTTAAAAGGTATTGTATTTTATATTCCTTTTCTAATATTTTGTTGTTAGTATACAGAAATGCAACCAATTGCTGAAAGTTAATCTTGTATTCTGCTACTTTGCTTAATTCACTGAGTGTTCGTTTAGTTTTTGTGTGGAGTCATTAGGGTTTTCTATATATAGCATCATGTCATCTGCATAGAATGGCAATTTTACCTCTTCTCTTCCAATTTAAGAGAGACTTTTATTTCTTTTGTTTGATTGCTGTGGCTAGGGCTTCCAACAGTATGTTGAATAAAAGTGATGAGATTGGACATCCTTGTCTTGTTCCAGATTTTAACAGGACAGTTTTCAGCTTTTCTCCATTGAGTATTATATTTGCTGTGGGTTTGTCATGAATGGTTTTTATTATATTAAGGTAAGTTACCTCTACCCACTTGGGTAAGAGTTTTTATCATGAATGGATGTTGGACTTTGTCAAATGATTTTTCTGCACCTATTGAGGTGTCATGTGGTTTTTGACTTTCCTGTTGTTAATGTGGTATATAACATTGATTGTTTTGTATATGTTTGAACATCCTTGTGAGTTTGGAATTAATCTCACTTGGTCTTTTTTATATGTTGTTGGATTCAGTTGGCTAAAATTTTTTTTGAGAATTTTTGCATCTACATTCATCAAAGATATTGGCCTATGATTGTCTTTTTTTGTTTTGATATTCATAGAATGTCTTTGGGATTACTTCTTTTTCCTCAACCATTTGGAAAAGCTGAAGAAGAATGGGTATAAGTTTTTCATTGTATGTTTGATAGATTTCACCTGTGAAGCCATCTGCTCCTGGACTTTTGTTTGCACTGAGTGTTTTTATTACATATATGATTTCATTTCTAGTAACAGGTAAGTTCAGTTGATCTAGTTCTTCCTGATTCAGGATTGGTGGGCTGTAAGTCTCTAGAATGTTGGCTGCTTTTTCTAGGTTGTCAAATTTTTTGGCATATAATTGTTCATAGTATTCTCTCTCTCTCTCTCTTTTTTTTTTGGTATTTCTACACTACTGTCAAGATTACTCCTTTTTCATTTCTTATTTTGTTAATTTGAGTTCTTTCTCCCCTCTTCATGGTGAGTCTGGCCAGAGGTTTGTCAATTATATATACTCTTTCAAAGAACTAGCTCTTAGTTTTATTGATTTTGTCTATTGTTTTTTGAATCTATTTTATTGATTTACTCTCTAATCATTATGTTTTCCTTCCTTCTGACTTTAGGTTTTGCTTGCTCTTCTTTCCCTAATTCTTTAAGGTGGTGGCTTCAATTGTGGATATGAGATTTTTCTTTTCTGAGGAAGGCCTGTATGGCTATCAAATACCCTCTAAGCACTGCTTTTGTGGCATCCCATAGATTTTGAATGATTCTGTCTTCATTATCATTATGTCTTGAGGTATTTTTTAATTGCCCTTTTGATTTCATAATTGACCCATTGAATTTTTAGCAGCGTGCTCTTAAGTCTCTGTTTGGTCAGTTTTTCCTCTTTATTTTCCTGTGGTTTATTTCCAGTTTCATACTATCTTGGTCAGAGATTTGTTTTATGTATCTGTGTACTCCTATATTAGGGGCATATATGTTGACAATTGTAATAACCTGTTCTTGAATGGATCCTTTTATCATTAAATAGTATCCTTCTTGGTCTGGCTTTAAGTCCTTCATTTTGAGGTCTATTTTGTCTGAGTATTGCAACTCCCACTTTCCTGTCTTTTCATTCACATGAAATATCTTCTTCCATCCCCACTTTCAATTTATATGTGTCCTTTGCCCTAATGTGAGTAACTTCTAGACATTATAATGTAGGCTTTTGCTTTTTATCCAATCTGGCTACTCTGCATCTTTTGATTGGAGCATTCATTCCATTGACATTTAAGGTAATTATTGATACATATGTATTTATTGCCATTTTAAACCTTGTTTTTCAGTTGATTCTATGTTTCTCTTTTGTTCCTTTCTTTTTTTGGTTGGATGATTTTCATTTATTTTATGCTTGTGTACTTTTCTTTTTGGTTTTTGTGAATGTAGTATTTGGTTTTGATTTGTTGCTTCCTTATTTTTTAAGTGTGTTAACCCCTTCCTATATCTTCTTGCTTAAGCCTGATAGTCATAGAGGCTCAAACACATTATTTTTAAAAAGTTTACATTTTCTTACTTTCCTTCCCCACATTCTATGATTTGAAGTCCTTTTTTAACATCTTCATGTTTGTCCTTTTGCTGTTGCTTCTGTTTATCATCACTTTACAATAATTTTGTTGTTGTTGTTCCTTAGAAATGTATACTGGCTTATTGAAGTGACTACTTCCAACTGTGGTTTCCTCCATCCTATTTCTTCTTAGATCTTTTTTATTTAGAATGGGTTTAGTATTGCTGTACTCTTTTAGCATTTGTTAGTTGGAAAATTCTTTATTTCCCCTTCTATTTTAAATTAGGTTCTTGCTGGGTAGAGTATTCTAGGTTGCCATTTTTTTTTTCCCTCAGAACTTTGAATATATCTTGCCATTCTCTTCCAACCTATAGTGTTCCTGTAGAGAAATCAACTGATAGCCTCATAGGGGTTCCCTTATGATTAATATTTTGTTTTTTTCTTGCTGCCTTTAGAATACTCTCTTTAACTTTTGCCATTTGTATTGTAGTATGTCTTCGTGTGGTACTATTTATTTGGGTTTAACTTTTTTGGGGACCTCTCTGCTTCCTGTATCTTGATATCAGTTTCCTTTAGAATTGGAAAGTTTCAGCCATAATTTCTTCAAATATATTTTCAATCCCCTTTTTTCATTTTCTCCTTCTGAAATTCCTATTATGCATAGATTTGCTTGCTTTATATTATCCCATAGATCTCTTATATTGCTTTTGTGTTTTTTCATTTGGTTTTCTGTCTGCTGTCCTGATTGGGTGATTTCCATTATTCTATCTTCCAAGTTACTAATTCGTTCCTATATATTTTTTCATTCTGCTCTTCACTGCCTTTAACTCAGTTTGCATCTCTGGAAATGAATTTTCTATTTTTCTTGGGTACTTCTTACATTTTCTAGTTCCTTTCTAAAGGAATCTGCATTATTGTTTATACCTGCTCTTAATTCCTTCATATTCACCCATAGTTCCTTCAGTATTTTCACAATCTCCCTTTTGAACTCAGTGTCTAATAGACTACAGAAGTTTGTTTCATGGTTTGCTGTTTCAGGTGAATTCTCCTGTTCTTTTAAATGGGAATGGTTCCTGGGCCTCTTCATTTCACTTTTTTTTTCCTGCGAGTTTAGGGGGACCATCCACTGCAGGCTTGGAGGGCTATTTCTACGCAAGAGTGCCCCTTTGTATTTTTTGGTGTGTTACTATTTATTTTTGGTGTGGGAGTTTGGATATTTGCTGTCTTTCTTTGGTGTGAATATGCTGTTACCCTCCTGAGTGTGTTTCCAGGGAGAAGGAAGTAATGGGCAGGGCTATTAGTCAGTGCCTGATTGCTTGGCTCTTGTCAGTAGAAAGGACCTGCAGGAAAGTGGCACAGGCTACTCCTAGTTGCAGGGATCTCCGAAGTCATAATGAGCCTCAGGCAGATTTAGGTGGTTCCTGGAGCATTTGGCTGTGGCAGTTTCAGGGTGTTTGAATTCCCGGGGTCGGGGGGGTGAGAGCAACAATGTATGTTGTCAGTCACAATGTTCTCCTCTGTGTTGCCTTATGAGCTGATTGGGGCCACAAGTCATGCCTGTTCATGGACCTCTACTGGTGATGGGGTTAGATATAACTGCAGTAGTTTGCCCACTCCACCTGCAGAATTTGCCTGACACATCCTGTCCCACTTAGCCCATGCAGGAGCTGCTGTGCAGTCTGCTTCTAGTTGCAGGTCCTGGGAAGTAACAGTGATCAGACATGTCTGGGCACTGCTCTGAGCTTTTGGCAGTGGCAGATGTGTTCCCAGGGGAGTGAGAACAACAACTGGTGGCACTCACTATCAGTGCCCATTTTTTTGCCCACCTCTAAGGTGACTGGGGCTGCAGGTGGAGCCAGTTCATAGATCCCTAATGGTGGCAGGACATACCTCCCTCTGGTTTTTGAGATGACTGCTGTGGTTTGTCCCAACCACCTGTAGATCATGCAAGAGGTACAATGTCACAATTTGCCCCCAACTGCCCTTAGCACATACGACAGCTTCCTGTCCACCTATAACCCCACAAAAGGCACCCAGTCTCCTGTATCCCAAGCAAGTGTCCTCTTGCCACCCATAGACTCTGCCAGAGGTCCCACACACACTAAGAGTCTGTGCGTGCATGCACAAGGATAAAGATTCCTATTGTGTTCCACCCCTCCTCCTCTCACCCTCCCCAACAATAGTGCCTTGCTTCTCCTGGGGCCTAGACCTCCTCCTAGGTTTCCTTGGCTGTGGCATTCCACTCCCCAGCCCATGGCACATTGCTCCCTAGCCCTTCGGGCTGTCGCCACACAGCCAACCCTAGTTTTCTCCCTGGAACTGACCTCAGGAGCCTGAGTCTCAGTGCTCAGCCCCAGCCCAAGTATCTCAGGTTGTGCTGTCAAGGGTAGTGGTACAAATGATTTGTACAGTTCTCACTCTTTTTTTCCCACTTCAGACCAGTTGCTGTGCTTTTCTTGGTGAGTTTGAGGTCCCTCCATCTCAGCTGATCTCCCTGTGGGTTAGGTGGATCCCAGAGTGTGATCTTTTCTCTTTCACAGCTCCCTATCAGGAGTACTAGTCTGTCCTGATTAATTTTCTTTCTCTCCCTTTTTTTTTCTTTTGTTCTACCCAGTTATGTGGAGTTTTCTTGCCCTTTGTGGAGTTTAAGTTCTTCTGACAGTGTTCAGCAGATGTTCTGTGGGAATCATTATACATGAAGTTATGTTTTTTGATGTGTTTGTGGGAGAGGGTGAGCACAATGTCTTACTCCTGTGCCATCTTGACCCTTCTTCTGCCATTGTACCTCTTTTGATTGGAGCATTCTTTCCACTGATATTTAAGGTAATTTTTGATAAATATGTATTTCCTAGCATTTTAAACCTTGTTTTCCAGTTGATTCTGTTTCTCCTTTGTTCCTTTCTTTCTTTGGTTGGATGAATTCTTTTTATTTTATGCTTGTGTCCTCTTTTTCTAGTTCATGTGAATGTAATGTTTGGTTTCAGTCTGTGGTTGCCCTGTTTTTCAAGTTTATTAACACTTTCTGATATCTGTTTGCTTTAGCCTATGATCAAATAGGCTCAAACATACCTAAAAAACATAACCTAATTTTTCTTACTTTCCTTCCCCACAATTTTTGATTTTGAGGTCCATTTTTAACCACTTCATATTTATCCTTCTGCTGTTCCTTGTGTTTATCATTAATTTTATGAAGTTTTCTCCTCCTCCTTCTCCTTCTTCTTCTTCTTTTAGGTCTGTATACTGCCTTAAATGATTGCTTTCCAAATGTGATTTTCTTCATCCTATTTCTTTTTATTTCTTTTTTTATTTAGAGAATCCCTTTCAGTATTTCTTTTTAGAATGGGTTTAGTAATCTTTCAGTTTTTGTTGGTTAGAGAAATTATGTATTTATACTTCAATTTTAAATGATATTTGTGCTGGGTAGGGTATTCTAGGCTGAAATTTTTTTTTTCCATTTTAGAACTTTGAGTATATCTTGCCACATTCTTCTGGGATGCAGTGTTTCTGTAGAAAAATTATCTGATAGCCTTATGGGGGCTCCCTTTTAATTAATGCTTTGTGTTTCTATTGCTGCCTTTAGAATCCTCTCTTTATCTCTAACTTTTGTCCTTTTTATTATAAAATATCTTGGCATGGGTCTGTTTTGCATCAAGTTGTTTGGGGCTGATGAGACCTGCTCATCAACCCAGGTCCCAAAGTCAGTGTGCTGCAGATTTAAGAAAGAAAATACAAATAGAGTGGGGAACAGGGAGCTACCACCTTTGAGAGGCAATAGCAACCCTCTGAGCCAAGTCATGATTTTTATTTGCTATTTCCTACTTCCTTGTATGTACAGGATGCCACATGGCATTTACAATGTTACTGATCAAGGCTACAGATATGCAAGGCATAGACCCTTTTTATTTATAGAAGCTATAAATGATTAACCCTCCAGAGAAAGATTATATAGTGTATGCTTAAGGCTATTATGCCCTTTCCTCCAACTACCTTAGGGTTCTGGTCATAAGAACAAGAATGTTGATGGCTTTCCATTGACAACATCTGGAGTATTTGGCAACTTGCTTTCAAGCAGCCACTTGTATGATATACATTTCCTGTCTCACTCCCTTTCCCCCAGAGGTCTGGGAAAGTCATATATTTTGCAAGCATAGATTAGCATCATTCTTCAAGCACCATCTAGTTTCTTTGATTCACTATGGTCTGTATACATGCACATCTGGCAAGCCTCCAACATGGGGCCCTCTGTGCTTCCTGTATTTTGATATCTGTTTCCTTTAGATCTAGGAAGTTTTCAGCCATAATTTCTTCAAATATATTTTCAATCCACTTTTATTCATCTCCTCTTTCTGGAATTTTTATTGTGTGTATATTGGCTGCTTTATATTATCCCATAGATGTCCTATATTGCTTTCACATTTTTTTTTCATTTGCTTTTCTCTCTGCTGTCCTGATTGAGTAATTTACATTGTTCTATCTTCCAAGTCACTAACTCATTCTTGTGAATTATTCATTCTTCTCAGTTTATATCTCTGCATTTTCTAATAAATTTTCTAATATTCCTTGGCTCCTCCTTATGTTTTTCTAGTTCCTCTTACAGCAATCTTCATTACTGTTTATATCGACTCTTAATTCCTTCATATTTACTCTTAATTCCTTCAGTGGTTTCACTGTCTCCTTTTTTATCTCATTGTCTGTTAGACTGAAGAGATCTCTTTCCTTTTTGCTCCTTCAGGTTAATCTTCCTGTACATTTAACTGGGCTTCTTCAGTTGGCTTATATTTTTCTTATTTCTGTGAGTTTAGGGAAAACAACTACTGTAGTCTTGAAGGGTTATTTATAGTCAAGAGTGCCCCTGGGTATTTGTAAGTGCTACTATTCGTTTCTGGCATGAGGGCTCTTTTTTTTTTGGCATGAGGGCTTTTTTTTTTTTTTTTTTTTTTAATGTTTGCTCTCTCTTTTTTCAGTGCTTGCAGGCTGTTATCCCCTTTATAGGGTTTACATGAACTTCAAGGGAGATGGAGGTAATGGGCAAGGCCAGTAGTCAGTTCCTGGTTGCTGGGCCCTTGAGAGTGTCAAGGACCTATGGGAAGGTGGTACAAGTTGTTTCTATTTACAGGGCCTTGGAAAGTGGCAGTGAGAGTCAGGCAGGTATAGGCAGTACCCAGTAAATTTGGCAGTGGCAGCTACAGAGTATTTGCATTGCCAGGTGAGTGAGAGCAACAACAGTGGTGATTGGTTGCAATGCCCTCCTCTGTGTCAATCTCTGAGGTGACTGGGGCTGCAGGTGGTTCCTGTTCTAGAATCCCTAGTGTTGGTGGTCCCTGCCCACCTCTGGAGTTAGGTGAGTTTGCTCCCACTGCCTGAAGACCATGCAAGAGGTGCCTGATTGCACTTAGCCCACACAGGAGGAACCATGACCCATAGCCCAAGCAAGAGGGGCCCATCACCCATAGCCCCACCCTCCAAGAGTCCATGCTTGTGCAGAGAAAGTTATTCTTATGGTGATCTGCCCCTTCTCCTCTAATCCTCCCCAACAATGGCATCTTGTTTTGCCTGCAGGGCCAGACCTCTCTGGTCCCCTTGGCTGTGGCATTCTCCTCCCCATCCCTTGACATACCACTCCTGAGCCCTCAGGCTGTCTCCACACATCCAACCCTAGTCCTCTCCCTGGAACTGACCTCCAGAGCCTAAGTATCAGCACCCAGCCCCCTTTGAGCATCTCATGTTGTGGTGTCCAGGGAAGTGGTACCAGTGGTCTGTTGTGGCTCTCTCTCTGCTTTGCCATTCTCAGTCTGGCTGTTGTGCTTTTTTCTAAGTCTCTGAGTTTCCTCTGTATTGGCTGATCTCCCCATCAGTTAGGTGGCTTCCCAGGGTGTGGATTCATTTCTTCTTTCACAGCTCTCTCTCAGGAGTTCTTGTCTGATCATGATTCTTTTTTTTTTCTTTCTCTCTTTCTCTCTTTTTTCTCCTTTTTCTACCCCATTATGTGGAGGTTTTGTTGCCCTTTTGGGAGGTTTAAGGTCTTTTGCCACTGTTCACATGTTCTGTGTGAATTGTTCTACATGTATATTTTTTGGTTTTTTTTGAGGTGTTTGTGGGAGAAAGTGAATGACATGTACTACTCCTCCACTGTCTTGATCCTGCCTTCCTATATAGGCTCTTTTAAATCTGCTTTTAATTACTTTTTCATAAGGAATTTTAGATGGAATTTTTAATATCCTCTTGAGGCTGAGGCCAAGCCAAATATTCACCATCATACTTCACATTCAATACCTATAAATTTGGGTGTATTCTTCTCTTCATGAAGTCCCCAAGATATTCTAAGTTCCTCAAACCTGCCAGGAAGTGAACTTATTTTCTCACTTGGTAAATTTGTTGGAAATTCTGTTAGCAAGTTTCCTGGCCAATATTTCCAAGGGGTATTATTTGATTGTATCACCCTATTTTATGCCTTTTCTTAGTCAAAAACATATCCTACCTTCTTTGCATATGGAGTTGTTTTTTTTTCTTATTATCTCTAGTAGCTTTAATTATGTGTATTAATTAGAATTTTAACCCTTAGAAGCTCTAACTTCCAGTGAAAACTAAGAAGTAAACAACTATGAACCATCTGTCACACCAGTTTTTTTTTCAGATTGATGAATATGTGAATACATTTCATAATTTCTAGAAAAACATATTTTACAGTATAAATTTTTCAAATTGACACTAAACATGTTTACCAATTGAAAATCAAACATTTTTAGTTCCTCTGTAATAAGAAGCCAAAAGTAGATATGACTCATATTTAGCAGCAAATATTTCTTTATTCTATCTTTTTTGGAAATGATCTAGATAGTTAATCAATTTTCATCATTTAATTTAACTCTAAGGGTTTAAGTTACCAGAGACATTTGGGAATCTCTTTAAGAAGACTTATAACACAATTACTGGTAAAAAGGTCACTTAAAAACTCTTAGCTCATTCACATACATTTAATTTATTTATTCTTCATTAATATTAAGTTTATTCCTAAAAATTTTATGAGCTCTTAAAGCAATTCACTGTTATTATATATGTAATATATTTTATTTTTTCCTTGTTGACAAATTTTGCAACAGAGACAATATAAGCCATTTGACTAGCAAACCTAAGTAGAACAAACATTTTTTATCTGCATTATATTGTGTTGATAACTCTGTAGACACTGCTATATTAATTAAACTAATGAGCTTAAAATTAGCATTTATTTACCAAAGATTGTCATAGGTCACATGAATTTGAAATAAAATAGGTTTACTTTTATTATATGTCTGAGATTTATAAATACTTAATTTATAAGCACTTTTAAGGCAGTTAAATAAAACTTTTACGAATTAATTTTGGCAATAGCACCTGAAGTTAAAAAAAATTGTTTATCTATAATGTAGGTACATAAACATATACACAGATAAAAAACAGAGATTTCATGTCTTTCATTTAAAATTTTAACCATGAATCAAGTACAACAGAAAATTCACTAGTTTTTAAATAACAGTTGGGACATGTTTGGTTTATCTACTCCAATGGCTGTGGATTTTTTTTTAAATTATTTTTGGAGAAGAATTAAGATTTGTATTTGTTCCTAGAATTTCTCTTAAGTAAATAAGGAAATTATGTTCTAGTGTAGGGCAAAAATTTTTTCAATTTTTATTTTAAAATATTTTTTGTTTTGTTTTAGAGTCTATCAATGAGCTAATTGAGTTCACTTTCAGGTGATTGTGGGCTCTTATCTGCAGGGCTGTTTACATTTTAAATACATTGTAAAATTTATAATTTATGTTCATTTTTAAAATATCAAAAATTATTTTTAATATCTTGATCTTTTACATCTATAGGAATTTCCAGAAGAATAGGTAAGTCCTTGAGACTGTGAAAGTTATGCGAGCTTTGATGTACTTCTAGAGTTCTATTCTGGCTTTGTGGATATTTACAAGATAAAGAGAATTGTTTATATTAGCCCTAGATTACTGACCTACCGTTGATTTATTTCTGAATTATTTGTAAGAAGGCCTGAGAATTAGCTGAGGAGATGGGGAGGTTCTTAAGGAGGGGAAGGGAATTTATGCTGTATTTTTAAAATTTTTAATCTATTTTTTATTCTTTCATCTTGTTATAGTTTACCTAAGTCTAGCTATATGTATATTACATACTTTTAATATATATAATTTTTCATTTTTCTCTGAATTTTCAGGACAACTGTACTGACATTTTTATAGGATCTGCAAATGTCTGAAGGCAAACTGGAAGGGGTTTGAGTAGACTTAGTTTTTTGTTCTAATTTCTTTCCTTCTATCTTATTAAGAGAGTCTTAACGGCTAGACATTATACCAGTTAGAGAAACCTCGAAGAATTTTTTTCTTCAATTTAGAAGTTTTTTCAATTCACAGAGCTGATATTCTGTCCATTGATGAGTAGTATCTATCCATCTCAATTGTGATTCAAACAAATAAGCTTTTTTATGGTTTAACTAAGGATGCAAAAGACATTTCATAGAGAGTGGGAAATAACTGCAGCCTTCATAAGATCCAGAAAGTTCGCTCACAGAGTTAACTTAAGAAAGCAAAGGCAATAACTATGAGGGGTCTGGTTATAAACAGCTGATCTAAAACAGGAAATAACTTGTTTCCTTCCCCTCACGAACAAAATATGGTGACTTTTCAAGCCAAAAGTTTACTTTTTTTTTTTTTTTTCCAGAGTCCCTAAGCTTGTATCCATGGCCTCCTCAACTGCCTGTGAAATGCATAAGCGTCCTCTAGCTGGGGAAGATCAGAGAGAATATTCTCAATCATTATGAAGAGAGGAAAAGACAGAGACAATAAAAAATAGTGACCATCTCTGAGAGGGAAATGACCAATAAGGTCAAGAGTACTCTACCAAATTTACCAGTCACTGTGTCTTAAGATACTAGTTCCATAAATATTTTCTCTTGCTAATCTAAATTTAGAAAAAATAAAGCAAAAAAACCCTTACCATTTTACTTCTAATAGAGCCTTCAGGCAGAGATCTGAGAGACTGATAAGGTAAGAAATGATACCTTTTACCATTGTTTTTCAGATATTCCCAGATCTCTCAACTGCAGCAACTAGAAGGGAGCTGAGTCTAGCTAAAGAATTTGTCCCTTTGTGTTTGCAAACAACTAAGGAGGAAAAAAAAAAATTCCTCCACTCTCCTATGTAGTTGAAGGTGGCCTAAAATTAAATTCACATAAGACAGTTTAACAGAAGGAAAACTGGAATTTCCACTGTGTTGCAATGGAATCAGAGATGTCTTGGGATTACTGGGACACAAGTTCAATCACCTGCCTAGCACAACAGTAAGTAAAGCATCCCACATTGCCTCAGCTTCAGTGTAGAACTCTATATGCTGCAGGGACAGATAGAAAAAAAACAAAAAAACAAAAAAAACCTAATTGAATTTTGCAAGGACTGGGGATTATGACCATGATGCTCAGAGAACAACTCAAAGCAGGCAATTTTTATTTATCTTTTTACATAAAGAAATAACAAAACTGTGAGGATATGACAGGACACAGAAGCTTAGGTTTGAGTGCTTGGTTAGTAAGGAATTTAAGAAAAGTTTGGGCTTATATATTACATTAGTAAAAACATAACAGGTTTGTTTATAGAGGCTTGTTGGCCCAGAATTTCCTATCCCTTGTGTTTAGGATATTTCTCACTAGCTTCCTGGCACAGGGGGATTGTACTTCACATGGAAGCTTTATTTCCAACACTGAGAGAGACAAAGGGGTGTCAAAGTGCCCTTCTCACACCTGATGCTTTTCAAGCAACTTTAATTTGAAATAATCAATATTCCATCAAGGTAGAGTTTTGAGTGGCCTGCCCTGGGCCTCATCGATAAATAGCATTTATGATTTTAATTCTTAGTATTTTCTTTTGTTGACAAACGTTTTCTATATGTGATATTTGTGACCTTTCCTAACATCAGTGGCTGTTGAGTTCTGTGCTCAAGTTAAGGGCCAAATCTTTAGAACTCTTTTTTCAGCAAAGGAAGTTGTACTTTTCTTATAAATTATTTTCTCCTCAGTATGGGGGATGCAAGGAGCTCTCTCTAAGTTAAATACTTGACAGACTGTATTTCTAAAGGTTGGACCTAGTCTCTTTATGCCCATTAAAGTCCTATAGCTTACAGTGAGCATCTGTCTCACAGCTTTTTTTTTTTTAAAGGAACTTCTTTACAAAAAAATAATAATTGTGTGTAATGTAATCTGCAATACATCTTGTACCCTTTACTCTTCTCCCTGTAGGAAATATTGGACATATTTTTATCTCCAATATTATTTTTAAAGTGTATAAACATTTAGTTAAATTTATTTAATAAAATAAATACATCTGAATTCATTTAAATAACAAGGCTTGACATGGTTGGAAACAAAATGGTGGCATTAGTCACTAATTTGTATTTATGTGTCAGGTGTTTTGGAATGACATGTTTTACAAGAGGAAAGTGAGGATCATGTCATATAAATAAAATCATCTAGTAACATAGTACTTTTATAGTTTTAAATTTTACTATGAAATAAGGAAATTTGTGAAAAGTCAAAACTAGAAAGAAACATCACACACATTCCAGATTCCCATGGTGTTGCTAAGCAGACTCTAATAATAGTGATAACATAGATATTTTGAAATAATCAAAATCTGAGTAATCTTACCATATTTAAAAATGTAATATTTAGACAAAACTGAGTGAAATTTCATGAAAATATCGATTCAATAGCAGAAATATTTGTTGAACACATTAAATAATAGAGACTCTATTATAGGTGCCAAAACTGAAAAATGATGAACAGTGACACTACCCTCAAAAACTCCATAATCAAATAAAGCAACTATCAATGTGGAGGAAATGCTGATTGAAGAAATAAATTATTTGCACTAATAAAATTTTATAGAATAAAAGTCAGTTGGAGGTAAATGCTTTAATTTCATTTTTCCTTTGAATTTTCTTAAAGATGATTCTGCAAAACTTTTAGGTTGATAAGTCATAAGCTACTCCTCTATTTGTTTCTAAGACAACATGGAGAATATGGGTTAATATACCATTTATAATTTTATGCCTATTCAGTTTGAATTTTACTCACCTCTACCTGATCATTAACTTTTGCTAATACTCTTATTAAACTGAAATATATCTTTGGAAACTTTACATTTGGAAAGTCTCTCACTAGTAAAGTTAATATTTAATATGGCTTATCACACTCTTCCCACTGTAAAAAGGTTCCTTATAAACAAAATTTTCCTCATGTTACCACATAGTTATGTGAATTAATAAAATACTAACATAAAAATCAAATATATTTATCATTGTTTGTTTCTAATAGTGCTATTTCCTATAAAGGTTATACAAAAAAACAATTTCCACTAGTTGAATTTCACCTTAAAAATCATTCTCTGGCTTTATTTATTTATTTATTTATTTTTAGAGCCACAACTGTGGCATATGGAAGTTCCCAGGCTTATGAGTCAATTGGATCCTCTGCTACCAGCCTACACCATAGCTCATGGCAACACTCCTGAATGGAACAAGGGATCAAACCTGCATCTTCATGGTTACTAGTTGGGTTTGTTACCACTGAGCCACAGTGGGACCTCCCAACTCTGCAATTTTAGATTGAAATATATAAACATTTGATTTATAGTCTTTCATTTCTCTGGGGAAAAAAATAATCCATATAGTCTGCCTCTACTCCCAATTTTAAGTAATGACAACATCTGCTTGCACAGATCATATTCCAGGATGCCTTCCTTTCTCATAGTTGAATTATATTTATATGTGCATATATATAAAGCACATCTTTATCTATTCACCAGATAATAGACTTTTAGGTTACTTTCATATCTTGGATATTTTAAATAATGCTGTAATAAATGTGGGAGTGCAGATATCTTTCAATGTCCTGTTTTCATTTCTTTTAGGTATATACCCAGCAGTGGAATTGCTGAAACATGTGGTAGATTGATTGGTGGAGAGGATAAAGGATAATATGTCGTAGTGAATCTCCATAATTCACTCAAATTTGGGTAAAATGTTGCTATGGGTGGACTGATATAATTCATATATGTGTATTTAAAAAACCAGCCCAACCCACTATGAAATATAAAGAGATATCCTCAAAACACTATAAATAAATCAAGACTGAGTCCAAAAAATTATTCAAATTATTCAAGTAACATTTACTACGGCCAAAAAAGAGAAACAGAGAAGTAAAAAGAAATTAAGAAAGTAATTTTAAACAAATAATAGATAGCAGATTAGTAACCAATTAATAAAACCTTCAATATAAATGTTCTGTGTAAACCAATTAAAGACAGGAATTGGCAGGGTGGCTAAGAAAACAGTACCACCACTTTGTATACTGTTTACAAGAAACTCACTTCCAACTCAATGAAATAGGTGGAAGATAAAAAGATGAAAAATTTTGTAACATATACACATTACTGAAAATGAAGAAAATCACATTCGAGAAAACTCCAAGGTTTTTATTAGAATCATAGTGTAAGAAGAATACTGTTGCTGTAGTTCAGAGGTGATGGAAACTAGATATTATGAAAGTCAACTTCTCCAAATGAGAAAGGAGACAATTAAGAATGAGGACAATATAATACAATTCCAAACCAAGCAATTGCAAGAAAGTCAATTATTGATGCATTATTTAAATATGGAATGCAACCATGCTTAAATTGTTCAATTATGTAAGTTAGATAAATTTTATTCCCTAATTAGAGAAGTTTGGTTTTATTCCCATGATTAAGAATGAAAACATTCTGCACATTTTTTTTCTATTCTCATATTGCATATTAATTTTTTTTTATTTTTAAAAGGGCTTTTTGAAACCTATCCAAAATTTCTAGATATTCTTATCTCTTATTTGTGCCTATTTCTCAAATGTGCCTCTCTCTCAAATGTGCCTATTGTTATCTCTCATCAATTTCAGTTCAAAGTTCAAATATTATTTCCTCAGGGAGGACTTTCTCCAGTCTCTCCATGTGCAGCATCCTCTAATTTTACACCTGACTGGACCCATATAGCATTTATTAAGAAGATTTTCAGGCTTACAATATTACATTTTATTTTATATTTATCTGAATAACATCTGACACATTAAGATATGAGTTTTTTTTTCTTTTACATTTCTAACTTGGCTCATAATTAGTACTCAAAGATCAATAATGAATTTCTTGTTTGTAACATATAACACTTCTATATATAAATAATAGATAACTAACAAGAATCTAGTGTATAGCACAAGCAAATCTATTCAATATTCTGTAATAATCTCTATGGGGAAAAAGAATCAATGTATGTAAATGATTCACTTTGCTATACAGCTGAAATTGACCATATCTTAAGTCAACTATACTCCAATAAAAATTTAAAAATAAATAAATAAAGAGAGCTAAAACTAACTCTCTAAATAAATAAATAATAAATTTTATGTTTAGCTTACTATTGCTTTATCCATTCTACTTAATATGGTGATTCTTGCAATATGACAAGGAAAACAAATTATCTGTCCAACTGTAGCAGTGCTTAGTTGCATCAATATATTCATTTAAGCAAAATAATGTATCTTTCATTATCTTACTCATTTAATATTAAATTGTATGTCTACCCCCATGTTGGCAATTCTTTTTATACCTCATATCTATGATGATAAATGCTGCCTTGTACTTAATGTAGCCTCTCTCCACCTTCTAAATCCAAGCCACATTATTTTATACTCACAAAACTTTCCATCCCATTACCATCTCATCTCTCTTTTTTGTATGTTCACTGTACAATAAAAATGATGTTAATTGCTGTCAGTGTTGTGTTGGAGCTGACCAATATTAAATACTCTATTAAATTTTAGAAAGGTGTTTAAGCTTATTAATATATATGGTCAGTGTTAAAATTAAATTAACACAGATGACTCTTGGAAGATGACAAAGTAGTAAGCACAGAATCTGTCTCCTCACAGACAATGATACTGGAAGACTCTAGAATTTATTGAAAGCCTGCAACTTCCAAAGAAAGGCCTGAAGGGTAAATTGTGGTTAATTAAGTTTAATTTCAGCTCTTATTTTAGCAACAGCTACCAATATCCAATTCCATTCCCAATGAAGGAAAGCCCTGGATATGATAGCTTAACCAGGATTTCTACCAAATATTTAAAGAACTAACACCATTGCTTCTAAAATGTTTCCTCCAAATTCAATAGGAATGAATAGTTCCTAACACATTCTATGAAGCCAGCATTCCTTGATACAAATCCCAACAAAAATCTACAAGAAGAGAAAACTACACACTAATATCTCTTATGGACACTGATGCAGAAATCCTCAACAAAATATTGTAAATGAATTCAGCAGTGTATTAAAATTTTGTAAAACATAATCAGGTAGGATTTATCCCTCTAATACAAGGATGGTTCAACACACATAGCTGACAATACACCATTTTTACAAAATGGAGGGAAAAAAAAAAACCTGTGGTCATCTCAATTTATGTAGAAAAATTATTTGTAGAAATTCTGTATCACTTTATGGCAAAAAAATTCAAAAAACTTTGAATAGTACAAAACTACTTTAACATAATAAAAACTACTTATGAAAAAACCACAGGTGGTATTTTACATGTAAAAAAAAATTTCCAGAAAAAATTTTAGAACAAACCCATCAAAATATCTGAATACAAAGCCAACATAAAAAGTCAGTTTAATTTTGATACATTAATAATAAACAATACAAAAACATTAAGAAAGTGATTCCATTTATAACAGCATCGAAAAAATTAAAATATTAGGAATTAGCACAACTAAGATAATGTAAGCTTTGTAAAATGAAAATACAAAACATTGCTCTAATATATTAAGAAAAACATTAAATAATTAAAAGTACCTCCCCCCACCAAAAAAAAAAAAAAAAGAAAGAAAAAGAAAGGAGTTCCCTGGTAAACTCAATGGGTTAAGGATCCAGCAGTGTCACTTTTGTCACTGCAGTCACTTCTGTAGTTTGAGTTCAGTTCCTGGTTTGGGAAATTTTCCATGCTGTGGGAATGGCCAAAGTAAAGAAGAAGAAGAAGAAGAAGTAACTTGAAATGAATTAAAGACATAAAAGTAAGATCCGAGACTATAAAATGCTTAGAAGAAAATATAGAACAAACTCTTCACAACAATTGAATTTGGTAATGATTTGTTGGTTATGATAACAAAGACATAAACAACAAAAGGAAAAAATTGGACTTCATGACAAACTGGACTTCTTGTAAAATTTTTATATCAAAAAATATTGTAAGCAAAATAAAATAGCTGTTCACAATGGAAGAAAATATTTGCAAATTATATTTATTATAAGGGATTAACATCCAGAATATCCAGAATATATAACAAATTCCTCAACAACAACAAAACAAACACAACTTAAAATGGGCAAATACATTTCTCCAAAAAAGATGCACAAATGGCCAATAAGCACATAAGATGCCCAACAGCACTAATCATTAGGAAAATTCAAGTAAAAATTTAACAAAATGCCACCTCACACCCATTAGGATGACTGGTATCCAAGAAACAGAAAATAACAAAAGTTAGCAAGTATGTGGAGAAATTGAAACCCCTGTACACTGTTGGTGGAATTATAAAATGGTTCAGCCACAATAGAAACCAATATGGTGGCGCCTCAATATTTAAAAATAGAATTAACATATGATCCAGTAATTCCACTTCTGGATATATACCCAAAATAATTGAAAGCAGGGTCTCAAAGACATATTTGTAAAATTCATTTCATAGCAGCATTTCTCACAATAATTAAAACATGGACGCAAATTAAGTATCCACTGATGAATGAATAAATAAGCAAAATGTGGAAAACACTTATAATGGACAATTATTTATACTTAAAATGAAGGAAATTCTGACAGATACTATAATTATTGAGGATATTATATTCAGTGAAATAAGCCAAATAAAAAAGACAAATACAGAAGTTCCCATTATGGTTCAGCAGTAGCAAGCCTGACTAGTATCTGTGAGGATGCAGGTTTGATCCCTGGCCTCACTCAGTGAGTTAAGGATCTGGGGTTGCTGTGAGCTGTGGTATAGGTCACAGATGTGACTCTGATCCCACATTGCTGTGGCTGTGGTGTAGGCCAGCAACTGTAGCTCCAATTCTACCCATAGCCTGGGAACTTCCATAGGCATCAGGTGTGGCCCTAAAAAGAAAAAAAAAAAAAAATACTGGGTACTGTATGATTCGATCTATATGAGTTACTTACAGAGGCATAATTATTAAAGATAGAAAGTGGAAAGTGGTTTTAGAGTGGCTACAGCAAAGAGAGAATATACAGTTATTGTTAATGTATACAGAATTTCAGTTTTGAGTTCCGAAGATGGATGGTGGTGATGCTTGTACAGAAATATAAATATACCCCAAATCACAAAACAGTAAACTTAGAAATGATTTAAATAGTGAGTTTTGTTACAATCATAAAATTTCAAAAATTAAGTATACAATTATATTAAAAACAAAGGTATTAAATACTTAAAATAATAATTAATTATTTTATTACTTTTTAATTGTTTATACACATTTATGACTATTACAGTTACATGATGAAAGTACCACATAACAGGATGATACCAACATCCTTTCCCAACAATGCATTCAGTGATGTTGTATAAGTAGATTAAAATCAGCCTTGGTGATAGTATTTACAAGGTGGAAATTGGCAAATCATTACAAATCAGGGATTGATGTAATATTTTATTGATTTTCTAAATAAGAAAGTAATGGAAGAATCTGAAAAATGATAATTAAATCTTAAAATGTGTCACATTACTAGACGTACATTGTAAACTGGACAGAAATTACAAAGTATTTTCCCTGCATTAAAAAAAAGTATTATTCAACTCAACAAAAAAGTCACTCAGGTCATTGAAAGATGAGTGACACTCCAACATACTGAATGCTGAGGCCAAAGTAAGACTGTTTAATAACTATCATTTGTATAGAGATAAAAATATTTTAACAGTAAACCACATATCAGGTTTAAATATGATACATATTTTGGAAATAGCTTTATTGGCTAGGATGCAACTCCAGTTATCAAGTATAATTGGGTTGAAACCACAGGTTGGCTCTAAATGTAAGAAATCAACAAGTAACTTTGAGAATGTCAGCTATGAAGAATTTATATTGAAAAATAGAGTTTATTTTATTAATTTTTATTTTAAATTTTGCTTCACTTCTTTTATATTGGTAAATTTTATACTATACATATATAACCCTTTATGTATATACATAACTATGATTCTGTTACTAAACATAATATGCACGGTATGCATATAAATATTATGCATACAATATATATAATATATATGATAAACACAATACATTATATATATATAAATGCTAGATGCAGTAATATGTAATACAATTTATATACTACTACGTATAATTATATGTATTGCGGGGAGCCAAGGAGATGCAAGGACTCAAAAAAGGGACCTTGCCTGATGGCAGAAAAACCTGAAGGCAGGTTCCTAACCAAGGAAGGGAGCTCACCTGAACGGTACATGCCAAAGGTGGGCTTTTGGTCAGGATGAAAGCCTGCCTGTACAGTACAAGCCGAGGGCAGGCCTCAGGTTACACAGCTCTCATTTTGATGTTTATGGGGAAGAATCGGGGCTTTCCTGGGAAAACAATTTCCATGTTTGCACCGGAGATCATGGATTGTTTCTCAGGTGACCTAGTCTTTCCTGTTGTTTTATTTAGGTTTCCTCAGTCTGTCCTGATTATTTGCTTATTATTCTCATTTCCCATTCTTATTTTCCTGTGGTGATTTGTGACTTAACAAAATTACAATAATAATATAATAAGAATTTTATTCTAAGGGACTTTCCCCTATTTAGATCCAACTTAATTAAACATAGTGTTTACCTGCTAACTAGTTATACACTAAACTTTAGAGTTAGGATTTTAATGAGGTCTGTAGAAGTTAGACATATATTATTCTTGATCAAAAGAAACCCAGCTGTGAGTTTTGTCCTTGACTTTAGAAACTTTTAACAGTAGCTAGCTAAGTTGATTTGTATTTTCTCACACTGTCTCCCTGCCAAGGACACTTTGAAGATAGACACTAGTCTAAAGACAAGATTTTTTTGTGTTTGTAACTTCTTCAGCTTGTGGGAATTAGCTGGGCATGAGATGGTTTGTGCTGGGTCTCCTCTTTCCCACATGATATGCTGCACCTGTTTGTCCTTGAATTGTACTCACTAAATTTAGTTAGACTAAAGATTTTAAAACATGACGTATTGCTACTGTACCATGTGATTAAAAAACAAAGCCTAGTGGTTAACCAATGTATTTTTAACACTATGATGTAATGTGTAGTGAAAAACTGTCTGTATAATTAACCACTTATGCCAATAAAATTTGAGCAGTCCAGCGGCCTGAAAGAAGGGCCAAGGAGGCTGTCTCCATTCTTTCGCCTACGCTGTCCATCTTCGATCGGGATGTATACTCCTTGGCCACCGGAGCTGGCCTCTGGCAATGTATGTCAATATTTTGTAATATATAACATATATATAATAAATGTTTTGTTTTTTGTTAAAGATTTACCAGACCCCCACTGCTGGCACCAACCCTCTGGGGTGTTGGATTGTGTCATTTGTCACAGGGAGAAGTTCCTACTGTCCATTTATTTTCCCATGTTTTTCTTTACTGACTTTCTCTGTAACTTGGCTTCTTTGATATCCATAACATTTATGTTGTGAGTCTTTTCTCTCCTTATTGCTGTCACTTGTTTATTTTGAAATATTTTCTCTTATTTGTTAGAGTCTAGATTCTTGGTATAGAGTCTATCAACGTACCTAATACTCCACAATCATGCTAGGTATTATCAATGTAAAAAATGGAGCATTCTTTGAGAAACTAGCCCTGAAATTTGTTCAAGTGATTTAGTCCTACTTTCCTAAAGGATATCTTAATTTTATTTTTTTAATTTTTTATATGATGATTTTTATTTTTTTCCATTATAGCTGGTTTACAGTGTTATGTCAATTATCTCATTCAATAAACATGATATTTACTCAGCTCAAAAGAGATAAACTTTAGGTTAGAGATTTACCTTCTATTTCTAAAAGTTTTCATTTTGAATAGATATGGATTTTGAGTTTTCTGTCAAAATATTTTTATGTCTTTGTTTTTCAAGAATAAGCCTGGCTTGACTATTATTCCAGATATAACATCATACCTAGTTCATAGTGGTTTGGATACTTGGTACAGAGAGAAATTCCACATATACACACAGACATGTATAAATTCTTGTTATTATAGAAAAAAATGTCTAAAATCCTAAAATTCCTGTAATGCCATTTTATCAGTTATTTATATTTTTACACAAAATAAATGTCATTGAATACACATTCTATTTGTACATATTATTCCTATTTGTAAGTCAGATTCATGTTTTGTTTTGTTTTTTTCAGCAACAGAGACATCAATAGTTTAATGGATAAAGGAGGGTATATATCTGAGGCAAAGTCCTGGAGTGATTCCATACAAGGCGCTATGGATGATGGACAGGACATGGTGGAAGGGTTTGCTATTACAGGGGAGATTGCCAGTTATAGAGGGAATTGACTTCATGTGGGTTCATTAGTTACCAGGGAGACCAGCAAGGGGCCCTACACTGCCCCTTTGATAAAGAACAATCACAAGTTTGGTCCTGGGGAAAGTACCTAGGAAGGTTAATTATGTTCATAGGGTACAGGTGAAGCAGGCACTGGTTGGGCAGGGGATGTGCAGAGCCCTTGAGTGCCTGACCATACACTCCACCCCTATATTCCTTGCATGACCCTTACAATCTTGGCCCATCCCTCTTCCCTAATATCCTTGGAGTCAAGTACATAGGGGTGCACTACAACCAGATACCACAAATACACTGCAGATAGAAAGTAAGGCACCCCTGATTTTCACAAACCCAGAGCCACCTCCAAGGGGACAGGCAGGCTATGGCTATAAAAGAAATATTCTGGTGGCCTTGTCAGCAGTCAACAGCCACAATAGGGATCTTCTATTCCATGTTATGATGGGTGCATTTAAGGGTGGGCTCATTAGGTCTTTCCAAACAATAACAGTTAATCCTATTACCTGAGCTCATGTGTCCAGAAGCCAACCTAATTATTCCAAATAGCATAGCCCAGAGGGGTTCATGGGCAGACAATTGTGAGGTAACATTTACTGACAGGGGTTCTTCTGATGTATTGGTATGTGAGATAGGAAGGGGGTGAGAACCATTTTCCTCCGGTGTCAATAGTCTCCAGAGTCACTGTAGCTGGGTCAGTTTTTCATGGAAGTTTTTGTAGACCCAGCAACTAGATTCATTTCACACTGAAGCCAGTGTTTCTCCTCAGTCCTAGAAGAGATTTTCTTTGCTCAGATTAGGGACAAAATGTAGGACATCTAACATGCCTGAAACAGGGAAAATCATGACCATTGAGCAAAATACAAGCAGTAGCTGCACTCTGAGAGAATACCACACTCACCTGTGGGTTTTGTGCTGGTCTGCAATATAGTTCAGAAAACTCAACTTTTTAATAATACAAGTAATTATTATTACTTTAAATTAAAATTATTAATATTTTCAATTATTTCTAAAATAATGTCTACAATGGCCACCAAATTTTACCTCGATGCCTGAATCACAGCTACTCCATTGTGACTTTCAAATGCATTACCTTCCTCAGTGGCCAAAGCAGATGTGCAATGCATGTCTGAAAGTCCACAAAACTGGCTGCTTTGAAACTTGAGTTAAACTATGTATTAGTCTTCTGACTTCCCCAAACCTCAACACCATAAAATTTCCCATCTTTCCCCCTTTGAATTGCAAATCTTTCAAAAGAAAGCACTGATGATCAAAGTATTCCTCTCACGATGCTGGGGTTCTGGCTCCTAACCCAGGTTCAGATCATGTTCCTTACTGCTAGGCCTCCTTTATATCCATCTAGTCATTTATGTTGAGGGAAAAAATTATACCTTCCAAATAGGCTTAAAGGTATGTTAATGGGGATACACTTAAGAGGCCATATTTTTATCACTTATACTCAATTGTCACACAAGCATTGTACATGTGCCTTTAGCAATAGACTTAAAGCAAGCAGTACTACATATCATGAGTAGTTAGACTCTGTGACAACTCCATTAGATAATTTTCTTTACATTCAGAATATCAGGGCAAAAGTATGGCTGAACTTTCATAAATATAGGCCTCAATTAGCAGAAAGAGAATATAATATCCACTAAAGTAGTCTTTTTTTCTTTCTTAGATTAAACTTATCCCCACCAAACACTGACAAGTCAAGACTAATTTGTTTGCAAAATGAGTCTGGTTAATTGACCATAAAGCTTCCTCCAGACTGGCTGTGGTGGAATTCCTCAGAAAGAGTCTCAGACTGAATTTCCAAAATGCCAATCAAGGCCAGGAAAGTCATGCCTTCAGGTTCCACTTTGGTGGATTTCTCTTCCAGAGGTACCCAAAATATCAAGATTCCTTTAAATGCCAGGAGATATTCTATCCCATTCACATGATAATGTTGCTCGGAACCTGAGTCTCCAATTTCTGGAAGCACTAGGCAGAGAGAAAAGAAAAATATTTCACTTCTACCCAGAAATGTAATTTTCCAAACTGCTGTAAGTCATAAGTAACTTGAGGGGAATGGGACTCCCTATATCTGGAAAACATAGATCAAAACCAGTAATATTCCAGACAAAAAAATAAATATTATAACCATATCCACCAATTTACTCAATAGCTAATCCTGTTAACTTTTATGAAGTTATCAGGTCTTCATTCAGATTCTTTCATCTTACCCGTTTCTCCAGTATGATGTGAAATTTATCAGAGGTCCATTATTTGTTTAAAGTCCCTGCCTATGAATAGTCCTGAACATGAAATATTTTGCAAAAGCATCAGAGTACAACAATATATTGTTTATAAGGGACAAAAGACTTAGAAAGTCACAGCTAAATACCTGATCACAATATAACCAATTAAGAAACTTGGTTACAATAACCAGAATTATGACCAACTATAATCTTCGCATCTAAAAATCTTAATCTCTGGCAAAAACCAAGAAGCAAATCATTGTGCACTATCTAATCAGAAAACAATGTTTTAATCTTCCTCTCCTAAGCAGAAAAGGGTAAGTAAACTTAGACCCAACCAACAAATAATATTCCAGTATTTTATCCTATTTGAAATAACCAGTATTTTATCCTATTTGAAATAATATTAAAGTTCCAGAAATCCCAGGTAGATAATTTAAATCTCAAAGACAGAAGAAGAAAAATACCAATTCTTTCTAGAGAGCTAGCTTAACCAATTACAAAAAGTTCACTTTGATACAACAGTAGAGCCATTAGAGGATATTGTTCTCCAGGTCACTTGGCAGCTCTCATTCATCAAGGATGGCCAACACAGGGCCCCACATACTAGAGGATATCCACACTGGGATTTCCCCCCTGCCAAGACCAGCTCAGCAGGTTGGGGCTAAAGAACGGGTGGTGTGAAACTTAAGGAAAAAAGTTAACACAAAACAAGACACAGAGACATTTATCTTAAGTAAAGGTGGGAACCAGGGGACTCAAGGTCTCAGGGACCAAGAGCACTGCCTCAAGAAGCCACACTGCTTTCACTGTGTTCTTGAGGATTACATCAAGTGAGGAAGGTGTGGCAGGTACAAGATATAGGTTTTTTTTAAGTTATTTTAAAAGTCACATAGCCGGTTGCTGATTAAGATTTTATTCTGACTTTAGGCATTTAACAATCATTATCATTGAGGAAGCTTGGCATCAGCTATTTATGCATAGCATTATAGAGAATCACCATTGTGCTTCTGCACACAGCATGCCTATTTGCAGCAACCCAGCAGAGTGCCTAGGTTTGCACCTTGGTTCTCCTTGCTAATGCATATCCTGCTAAGGACCCCTCATAAACCCCTTGGGGCCATGAGGTTCCTTTTACTCTATTCTTAAGAGGACATATCACACTGTGCAAATGGTGTGCCAATTTGCACAGGCCAGGATGCCTAGACCAATGTATTATGTCCTCATTCAGCTGACCCTATGAATAACTTATGCTTTTAGGTCTTTGTTCTTAAGTTTAAGCCATTTACCACCACTGTGACTATTTTTCTAGCAGGAAGATGGGGTAAAGCAAAGCAGGACAAGATGGAATTTTCATCAAAAAGACTAAGAAAATATTGTAGAAACATGTAGACACCCCCCAAAACACATCTTTTGGGATCAATCCTGGAACTTTTGGGCCCCACATATTCATGGACAACCCCTTCAATTTCCCATTCTCCATCTTGAATTTTCAGTCATTTTGGTATTCAGGGACGTTTGTCTCCTGGCTGGCTCTCTGAATTGTTGAACTACACCACACAGACCCAAAAGGCCTGTATTTGCTCATCTTTAAGATTAGTAAGGAGCCCAGAATTAGCACAGAGACATCAATCCTTTAAAGGATGATGAGTTTACATGTCTGAAGCATGGTCCTGGAATGACACCTTGTGCAGGAAAAGTGGGTAGGACACGGTAGTAGTGAGATTCCTTTTAAATTCTATGAAATATTTGTACAGAGGTAATTTTATTCCTTTGGAAAAGCAACTAAAATATTAGAAAATTATCTTTTGATCATATGTTTAATACAATCAATTAATAATTGTCAATGCATAAATTTTGCCTCTGAAAAGACCGAGGGCTAAAATTCTTTAATTTACTCATACACTACAGAAACTTATAAGGAAAATAATAATCAAATATTCGTATTAAGAATATTCAAAGATTCAAAATTAGTGCAATTATGTCTTTTTCATAATTAAATATCTATCTAACTATTTTTGTCTTTTTCTCCTGTCTCATGAGGATCTCCTGCTCTGATGATTGGTGATTTCAAATAATATAATGGCCTCAAATCAGGCTTAAGTTCATGATTTACAAATTAAATATTGTAAAAAAAAAAAAAAAAAAAGGAGTTCCCGTCGTGGCGCAGTGGTTAACGAATCCGACTAGGAACCATGAGGTTGCAGGTTTGATCCCTGCTCTTTCTCAGTGGGTTAACGATCCGGCGTTGCCGTGAGCTGTGGTGTAGGTCGCAGACGCAGCTCGGATCCCGTGTTGCTGTGGCTCTGGTGTAGGCCAGAGGCTACAGCTCCGATTTGATCCCTAGCCTGGGAACCTTCATATGCCGTGGGAGCAGCCGAAGAAATAGCAAAAACAAACAAACAAACAAAAAAAACCAAATTAAATATTGTAAATATTTTTCCTGGCTTGTCTGAACTGAGCTCCATAACAGTGCATCCTACTTTCCTCTTGCTATCTCTAGGTAAAAATTTAATAGAAATCACAAACTTAAGTATAGCTGTAGGTAATCTTAATTATTTCTTACCACAGTCCACACTTTTTTCACTAAATGTGCCCCATTTTAAGACATGGTGTCACATGTGATCAAGTTTTGCATTGAAAAATACAGAAATCACCTTTGATTCCAATCTTAATACATAACTAATTAGTGAGTAGGAAGTACTGAATCCATCTCCACAATATATATTTCACTCATCTGTTCCTTTCTACCAGTCTACCTGCCTCCATCAATTTATCATCATTTTTCTGGTGTAATGTGTGTTAAGTCCTAACTATTGCATGTTTAACTTATTTTACTTTCCTGCTATGAGTTCTGCTCACAGCAGCTACAGGAACTTTTAAAAATAATAATCAAATATGACCTTTTGAAACCCTCGCCTGTACTTCTAATAACCTGACTTCCCACAACCTCCAACTTCATTTAGTCACTGTTCCTCCACACACGCCTAACAAATTCTTGGCCATATGAGCCTTATTTAGATGGTTTAAACACAATTCTTTCCTAGATCGAGGGTTTTGAAGGTTCTCTAGTCCCTAAAGAAATAATATCCCTCTTTCTTTTCTCAAGGATGCTCTTTCACATAATTAAGAATTTAGCTTAAAACTTACTTCTTTACAAAATTTCCCTGACAATGATACCCAGAGTAGCCATATACAACAGTCTTTCTAGAATATTATAGCACTCTTATTTAAACTCGAAATGCACAATAACAGAAGCTATATTTTTTTTGTTCAAGTATATACAGGAAATGTATAGAATTATTACTCCTCACTAATATTAGATGATCAATAAATAATTAAGAAAAATAAATGTTTTGTATGTAATAAATCAATGATTTAAATGGAATATATTTATAAATCCATGTAGAGAAGGAGCTTGCTCACCATTCTAACCACATCCTGCCTGCCTATTGCAACTAAAGGAAAAAATAAACATTGTTGCAGGGGTCAGGACACCAAGAAAAGGATTGGGAATGCTGAAACCAAGAAAATTGATCCAGAAGTGTGTGTGGGGGGGATTGGACAAACTCTTGTAACAGTCATAGTTCCAGAAGATAGGCACACTATACGTCTGAAATCTAACCATAAAATTATAGAAATTCCAATCTCTTAGACCTTACCACCAGATCAACAGGACTTCAGAATGATAGCATTTTATTGCAGAGATTTTCAAGAAGCAGACTCTTAAGAAAAGGACTAGGGAAAAACAAGGTAAAGAGAAAGAAAAAACAAATACATTAGGAGAGTATGAAACTTTTGGTAACTTATTTCAATAAATATAAAACATAGCTGATATCCTAGGAAGATTTATGTAAAAACTAATACTAAAGACCTATTTATCTCTTTTTCTACTGCCTGATACAACATACCTAGCTTCCAGAATACATATAAGAACTTTTAAAAAGAAAAAAAAAATCATACCCTGAAGACATAAAACAATCATCATAACCGGACACAGTTATCACAAAGATACTGGGAATTATCATAAAGAATTAGTCACTATAACCAATATGTTAATGGCTATCTGGAAATAATAGACACCATTTTAGAACATAAGGTAATACAAGCAGAGAGATGAAACATCTAAGAAAGTATCATAGGAAAATCCTAAAAATAAAAATTTTAAAAACTTTCAGAAATCAAAAATGCCTCTGAAGGAATGCCAGTAGACTGAATACACATATGAGGGAAGAATCTATGACTATGATAAATTAATGAAAACTTCTAAAACTGAAACACAAAGAGAATCAAGATTGACAAAAAATTGTGGGTCATGACCAAATGGAATAAAAAATGTGTGGCTGGAATAGGAGAAGCAGAAGAAAACAAGAGGTTACATAAAATACTTCAAATGAAAACTACTGAGATGTTTATAAAAATAATGACAGACAAGCTATAGATTCATGAAGCCAAGAGAGTTCCAGGGGGATTAAAACAAACATAGAAAAATCCAGATATACATTATTTACATTGCAGAAATTAAAAGACAATCCAAAATTCTTTGAAGAAGCCAGAAGGAAGATTATCAAGGATAAAGAGGAGTATTACATAATGTTAAAGTGGTGAATCTTGAAAAAGACATAGCAGTCTTTACTGTGTATGTACTGAATAACTGAATGTCAAAATATGTGAGGTTAAAAACTGAGAAATCTGCAAAAATAAAATCAATCTTTGAAAAATTAAGTACTCTTTTAATAGTTGATAGATTAAGCAATCAGAAAACCAATAAGAATGTAATTAATCTGAATAGAACTATCAATCAAGTTAATTGAATTGACATTTATAAAACACTCCATCCAAAGATTATGTATTCTTCTCAAGCTTACATGAAACATCCTCCACCAGGATGTGCTATAAAATACAACTTGACAAATTTAAAACAATAAAATCATACAAAATATGTTATCACGATGTAAATAAACTGGAAATTAATAGCAGAAAGACAGATGGAATTTTCCCAAATATCTGAAAATTAGCAACACACTATTATATAAACACATTATTATATAAACATTGGGGAAAAGAAGTGCCAAGAATTTTTTTCAATATTGATTAAAATGATTATGAAAATATGACTTACCTAAATTTTTGGATACAGTGAAAGTAGTCCCTAAGGTTAATATTACAGACTTAAATGCATATATATAGGAAAGTAAGAGAATAATTAAGTCAATAACCTGAGGTTCCTTTTTAGAAAATTAAAGAAAAATCATTTAAACAAAGCTAGTGGAAAATAAGTAATAAATATTAAACAGAAATCATTGTAATTAAAAAGAAATAATTGAGAACATTTTAATTATCACAACCTGGTCTATTTAAAAGGTCTATATAATTGACAAATATTTATCCAGACTAAGCAGAAAAAACAGAGGAGAAGTGAAAGCTGGTACAACGTACTGGCAACAAATAAAAGCAGTATCACTACTAATGGTATTGATTTCACAGATATTAAAAGATAATGAAGAAATGCTAGGAAAACTTTATCTCCATAATTTTATAACTTAGATTAATTGGATTACTTCTTTAAATGATACAAACTACCCAAAACCTACACAAGAAAAAGTAGATACCCTGAAATGTGCTGTATCAATTAAGGAAACTGAAAGAATTATTAAAATCCTTCAAAAGGTATCAGCCCCAGATGGTCTCACTGTTGAGTTCCATGAAACATTTAAGAAGAAACATCAATTTTTTATCATCTCTTTCAGAAAATGGAATGAGAAAGAAAACTTCCTAAATTATTTGATGGGTCAACATTAGGCCAATACCGAATGCTGATAAAAATATAACCAGAAAGGAAATAAACAGACTCCTAAAAATCTTCAAGAAAATATTGTGAAATCAATTCAGCTATAGGAGGATTTATACAACATGACCAAAAGCAATTTTTCCAAGAGAGAATCAATATCCAAAACTCAATATATTCTTTTCTTTTCATAATGACCATTATTTTTCCACTATATCTGGTTTACAGAGTTCTGTCAAATTTCCACTCTACAGCAAAATGACCAGTCACACAAATATACATACAGTCTTTTTCTCACATTATCCTCCAACATGTTCCATCATAAGTGACTAGATATATTTCCCAGGGCTATACAACAGTATCTCATTGCTTATACATTCCAAAGGAAAAAGTTTCCATTGATTAGCCTCAGACTCCCAGTCCATCCCACTCCCTCCCCCTCCCCCATGGCAACCACAAATCTGTTTTCTATATCCATGCATTTCTTTTCTGTGGAAAGGTTCATTGTGCTGTATGTAAGATTCCAGATATAAGCCATATCTTATGGTATTTGTCTTTCTCTTTCTGACTTTCTTCACTCAGTATGAGTCTCTAGTTCCACCCATATTACTGCAAATGGCATTATTTTGTTCTTTTTTATGGCTAAGCAGTATTCCATTGTATATGTATACCACATCTTCTTAATCCATTCATCTGTTAATGGACATTTAGGTTGTTTCCATGTCTTGGCTATTGTGAATAGTGCTGCAGTGAACATACAATTGCACATATCTTTTTCAAGGAAAGTTTTGTCTGGATATATGCCCAAGAGTGAGATTGCTAGGTTATATGGTAGTTCTATATTTAATTTTCTGAGGTACCTCTACACTGTTTTCCATAATTTTTGTAACAATTTACATTCCTGCAAATAGCCTAGGAGGGTTCACTTTTCTCAACACCCTCTCCAGCATTTGGTATTTATTGACTTGTTAGTGATGGCCATCCTGACAGGTGTGAAGTTTTGATTTGCATTTCTCTAATAATCAGTGATATTGAGCTTTTTTTTTTTTTTTTTTCATGTGCCTATTGGTGATCTGTATATCTTCTTTGAAGAAATGCCTATTCATGTCTTTTGCCCATTTTTCTGTTGGGTTGTTAGATTTTTTGCTGTTGAGCTGTGTAAGTTGTTTGTCTATTTTAGAGATTAAGTTATTGTCATTTGCATCCTTTAAAACTATTTCCTCCCATTCAACAAGTTGTCTTTTTTTTTATGGTTTCCTTTGCTGTGCAAAAGATTTTCAGTTTGATATTTCCCATTGGTTTATTTTTGCTTGCATTTCTGTTGCCTAGGGAGACTGACTTAAGAAAACATTTGCATATTTGATATCAGAGAATGCTTTGCCTATGTTCTTCTTTTGGAGTTTTATGGTGTCTTGTCTTACCTTTAAGTCTTTAAGCCATTTTGATTTTATTTTTATGCATGGCTTGAGGGCGTATTCCAGTTTTATTGATTTTTATGCATGGCTTGAGGGCGTATTCCAGTTTTATTGATTTATGTGTGGCTGTACAATTTTCCCAGCACCACTTACTGAAAAGACATTTTCCCATTTTATATTCTTGCCTCCTTTGTCAAAGATTAATTGGCCATTGGTGTCTGGGTTTATTTCTGGGTTCTCTATTCTGTTCCATTGGTCTGTATATCTGTCTTGGTACCTATACCACACTGCCTTGATTACTGTGGGTTCGTAATACTGCCTGAAGTCTGGGATAGTTATGCCTTCTGCTTGGCTTTGTTCCTAGGATAGCTATGGCAATTCTGGGTCTTTTGTGGATCCATATAAATTTTTAGTTTGTTCTAGTTCTGTGAAAAACATAATGGGAAATTTGATAGGGATTGCATTGAATCTGTAGATTGCTTTTGGTAATATGGCCATTTTTATGATATTAATTTTTCCAACAAAGAAGTATGGAATATCTTTCCATTTTTTAATCTTAGTCAATTTACTTGATTAATGTTTTATAGTGCCTAGCATATAAGTCTTTCAACTCCTTGTTCAGATTTATTCCTATGCATTTAATTTTTTTGAGTGTGATTTTAAAAGGTGTTGTATTTTTATAGTCTTTTTCTAATATCTCATTGTTAGTATAGAGTAATGCAACTGATTTTATTTTATTTTATTTATTTTTTTGGCCTTTTCTAGGGCTGCACCTGCGGCATATGGAGATTCCCAGACTAGGGGTCGAATTGGAGCTGTAGCCGCCGGCCTACGCCAGAGCCACCGCAACGCAGGATCCAAGCAGCGTCTGCAACCTACACCACAGCTCATGGCAACGCTGGATCCTTAACCCACTGAGCAAGGCCAGAGATCGAACCCTCAACCTCATGGTTCCTAGTTGGATTCGTTAACCACTGAGCCACGATGGGAACTCCCCGCAACTGATTTTAGAATATTAACCTTATATCCTGATGCTTTTCTGAATTCTTTCATTGATTTGAGTAGTTTTTGTGTGGAGTCCTTAAGGTTTTCTATATATAGTATCTTGTCATCTGCACACAGTGACAAATTTACCTCTTCTCTTCAAAGTTGGATACATTTTATTTCTTTTGTTTGTCTGATTGCTGTGGCTAGCAATTCCAATACTATGTTGAATAAAAGTTGTGAGAATGGGCATCCTACCTTGTTCCAGATTTTAGTGGAAAGGCTTGCAGCTTTTCTCCATTGTGTATCATATTTGCTGTGGGTTTGTCATAAATGGCTTTAATTATGTTTATGTATGTTCCCTCTATACCCACTTTGGTAAGAGTTTTTATCATGAATGAATGTTTGACATTGTCAAATGCTTTCTCTGCATCTATTGAGATGATCATGTGGATTTTGACTTTTATTTTGTTAAAGTGGTTTATGATGTTAATTTGTGTATGTGGAAACAACCTTGTGAATCTTGGATAATCCCACTTGTTCTTGCTGTTTGATGTTTTTTTTATATGTTGATGGATTTGGTTCTTTTAACTGGGAATGGTTCCTGATCTTCATTTCACCTGTATATTTTTCTTTTCTGTGTGTTTAGGGAAACAAACTGTCGTAGTTTTGGAGGGCTATTTCTATGCAAGAGTGTCCCTTTGTATTTTGTGAGGGAATACTATTCGTTTTTGATGTGGAAGCTTGGATATTTGTTGTCTCTTTCTTCAGTGTGAGCTGGTTGTTATACCCTTGATGGGCTGCTGAGTATGTTTCCAGGGAGAAGGAGGCAGTGGTCAGAGTTAGTAGTCAGTACCTGGTTGCTGGGCTCTTGACAGTAGCAAGGACTTCCAGGAAGGTGGCACAGGTTATTCCTAGTTGCAGGGCCCTGGGAGGTGATGATGAGACTCAGGCAGATTTAGGCAGTGCCTGGAGCATTTGGCAGAGGCAGTGGCAGAGTGTGTGAGTTCTCAGGGGAATGAAAACAACAGGTGATGTTGGGTCACAATGCCCTCCTCGGTGTTGCCCTCTGATTTGATTGGGGCTGCAAGTGGTGCCTATTCATGGACCTTTAGCGGTGGCAGGACATACCCACCTCTGGAGTCAGAGATAATTCTCATGGTTTGCTCTCTTCACCTGTAGACCATGCAAGAAGCACCCCATTACGCGTAGCCCATGTGGGATGTGCTGCACAGGCTGCTCCTAGTTGTAGGTTACTGGGAAGTGATAGTGATCAAGCTTGTATAGAAGATGCCCAGAGCATTTGGCAGTGTCAGTAGCAGGACTGCTGTGTTCCCAGGGGAGTGAGAAAAACAACAGGTGGCCCTGGGTTGCAGCACCCTCTCTTGTCAACCTCTTAGGTGACTGGGACTGCAGGTGGAGCATGTTCACACACTACTAGTGGTGGGCCATGCCCCACTCTGGTTTCTGAGATGACTGCTGTGTTTTTTTCCCGCCACCTGTAGATCACGCAAGAGGTACAGCATGGTATTTAGCTCCCATCACCCTAAGCCCACACAAGAGGTGACCAGCCACCTGTAGCCCACACAAGAGGCACCCAGTATCCTGTAGCATGAGCAAGTGGCCTCTCACCACCCATAGCCTGAACCAGAGCCACCCCCCTCCACCTTCTGGGAGACTGTGCATGCACAGAATAGATTCCTATGGAAGTCAGCCCCTCCTCCTAACCCTACACAACAGTGTCTCCTTGCTTCTCCTGCCAGCCCAGACCTCCTCCCAGGTTTCTTCAGCTGTGGTGTTCTACTCCCCACCCTGTGGCACACAGCTCCCTGTGCCCTCAGGCTGTATCCACACAGCCAACTCTAGTCCTCTCCCCAGAACTGAACTCTGGAGTCTGAGTCTCAACACCCGGACTTGCCCAGGAATCTCAGGCTGTGGTGTTTGTGGAGGTGTTAGAGATGATCTGTGCAGCACTTACTCAGTTTGCCCTCCTCAGTCCAGCTGCTGTGATTTTCGTGGCAAGTTTGAAGTCCCTCCTTTTCAGCTGATATCTCCTTTGGTTAGGTGGCTTCCTAGGGTGTGGGTTCCTTTTCTCTTTTAGAGGTCCCTCTCAGGATTGCTAGTCTCATCCTGATTATTTTTATCCTTCTCTCTCTCTTTTTCTTTTGTTCTACCCAAAAGAACAAAAGTGGAGTCTTCTTGCCCTTTTCAGAAGTTTAAATTCTTCTGCCAGTGTTCAGTTGATGTTCTGTGTGAGTCATTCTACATACAGATTTTTTTTTTTTGGATGTGTTTGTGGGGGAAGGTGAGAACAATGCATTACTCCTCTGCCATCTTGATCCTTCTCCTATTTGTAAATGTTCTATAAAGAATATCCCTTTTAAATTGTCTTTTTATCTGATCTATCCTTCTGTATGTCTCTGTGTGTGTGCACCTGTGATTTTGTGTCAGTATGAACAGATGGATATTATTTTTTTGTTTTTAATCCAATAACCTCATTATTTATTTTGCTTCTCAGATTGTCCTAGCTTTGGTGTTAAACACTAGTTGGTTCCTGTGTCCTTTGTCATGTCCAGAATTTTGATTTTGTTTTGAATATTTTTATTTGCCTTAGTTTTGTTTTGTTGTTATTGTTAGTTACTTACTTTAAAATGTGTTTAGTCTCTTCTTTTCCCTTGTGAGTCTTTAGTTAGCTATTTTCCCAAGAACACTTAGTTTCTTTTACTGGAGAAGGATATTTATAAAGTAACATCAGGGCAGTATATGTGTTCATTGCTATCATAGGGGAACTAGAAATCATATGCAATATTTTTTGATGCAAATTGTTTTTGTCTTTTGTCTTTTTTTTTTTAGGGCCACGCCTATGGCATATGGAGGTTCCCAGGTTAGGGGTCTAATCGGAGCTATTCCTGCCAGCCTATACCAGTGCCACAGCAATGCCAGATCTGAGCCATATCCATGCACCACAACTCATGGCAATGCTGGTCCCTAACCCACTGAGCAAGGTAGGGATAGAACTCACAAACTCATGATTCCTAGTCAGATTAATTTCCACTGTGCCATGACTGGAACTTCTGATACAAATTTTATGACATGAATTTCTCTATCTCTATGTATATGTAACTGTCTTAATAAAACTTTTTAAATCTCAGACTAATTCAACACACAGCATGTGTTCTAGCTCACTCTCTTGCTTATTTGGATCTTTTTTTGGCAATGAGAAAACTGATTTTGATTATCTACCATTGTTTGCTTATTTGTTTAGCCATAATTATATGTAGAAAGTAGTGTCATAATTTCTAGCCTATACCTCTGAGGGGGAAAAAAACTAAGTAGATTAGAGAATAGACATATAGATTTTTGTTGTTGTTGGCTTGTTTTTGTTTTTATTTTTGTTTTTACTTTTATGGATTACAATCAAAACACTTATTGAGTGAATCTTAGGAGTTATTTTCGTGGACCAAAATAAGTTTCAGGGGCTTAACTGGGTTAAGTGGTTAATATAGGGGTTTCAGGAATCATCCCAGGAATATGTGTACTGTGGGAAAAGTGGGAAAAGAATTTGAAATCATTTTGTGAGAACATTTTATGTACCGTATATTTGAGTTTCATTTAGTGGCCTTTAAAGAGTAGTAATAAAGAATAGGACTTGGAGTTCCCACTGTGGCACATTGAGTTTAGAATCTGACTGCAGCAGCTTGGGTCACTGTGGAGGTGTGGATTAGATCTCCAGCCAGGCACAGTGGGTTAAAGGATCTGGCATTACTGCAGCTACAATGCAGGTTGCAGCTGCTGCTCAGCAATTCCTGGTCCAGGAATTTCCATTTGCTATGGGTGCAGCCATTAAAAAAAATAAAGAATAGGACATTTTAGATCAATGTATTCTTCTTACTGTGCTTTTTGTACTTGATGATAATATTATGTGGGCCCCAGTTTTAGAGTTTTAGAAGCATTAAAACTCAACCATATTTTATTGTAATTTTTATGTTAACGTATTAGTCTCACCTACTAGATTACAAGATTCTGAAAAAAAAATGACACTATGTCTTTCTTATATTTGTGTTGCTGACATGATGTTTAGGAGTGTGAAATAAAATGTATTTAAACAGGTATTTTTAATATACTATTTTATCATATTTTTACTTTGGAAAACAGATCTATCATTTCCAGGGCTCAATTTAACATGAGCCTTGCAACAATGCACTTCTATGCTTAAAAATTAGTTTGCATCTAATTTTCTTAGAAGCCTACTCTGCAAAACATGAGGGCTTGTGGTACTGATTAAAAGCTATGCTGCATGGGAAAGAAAAATGGAACTGGAGGAACCAGGCTCCTGGACTTAAGACTATACTACAAAGCTACAGTCATCAAAACCATACAGCACCAGTACAAAGACAGAAATATAGATCAGTGAAACAGTACATAAAGCCCAGAATTAAACCCACACACCTACAGTCAACTAATCTGTGACAAAGGAGGCAAGAATATCAATGGAGAAAAGGCAGCCCCTTCAATAAGTGATGCTAGGAAAACCAGACAACTATATGAAAAAGAATGAAATTAGAACACTTCCTAACAGCCTACGCAAAAATAAACTCAAAATTGATCAAAACCTAAATATAAGACAAAATACAATGAAACACTTAGAGGAAAATATAGGCCAACATAAACCACAGCAATATCTTCTCAGATCCACCTCCTAGAGTAATGACAATAAAAACAAAAATAAACAAATGGGACTTAATTAAACTTAAAAGTTTTTTCACAGTAAAGGAAACTCTAAATAAAACAGACATTCCACAGAATGGGAGAAAATATTTGCAAATGAAGCAACTGACAAGGGATTGATCTCCGAAATTTATAAACACATTTTGCACCTCAATACCAAAAAACAAATAACCCCATTAAAAAATGAACAGAAGATCTAAATAGACAATTCTCCAAAGAGGACATACAGATGGCCAAAAAACACATGAAAAGATGTTCAACATCACTCTTTATTAGAGAAATACAAATCAAAACCACAGGCCAGAATGGCCATCATCGAAACATCTATAATCAATAAATGCTGGAGAGGGTGTGGAGAAAAAGGAAGCCTATCACACTGTTGGGAATGTAAACTGGTGCAACCACTGTGGAAAACAGTTTGAAGCTTCCTCATAAAACTAAAAATAGAATTACCATTTGATCCAGCATTCCTACTCTTGGGCATCTATCCAGGGAAAACCACGACTCAAAAAGGCACATGTACTCCAATGTTCATTGCAGCACTCTATACAATAGCCAAGACATGGAAACAACCTAAATGTCCATGGTCAGAGGACTAGATAAAGATGATGTGGTACGTATACACAATGGAATATTACTCAGCCATCAAAAAGAAAGAAATAACAGCATTTGCAGCAACATGGATGGACCTAGAAATTATCAGGCTAAGTGACGTCAGTCAGTGGGACACTATCATATGCTATCACTTACATGTGGAATCTAAAAAATGGATAAAATGAACTTCCTTGCAGAACAAATATTGACTCAAAGACTTTGAAAAACTTATGGTTTCCAAATGAAACAGGCTGGGGTTATTTTTGTACAACTATAAATGTAATCAAATTCATTGAGTAATTTAAAAAATAATAAGTAAATATATAAATACATAAATAAATAATAAATAAAAGTTATGCTGTAAACCAGAGTTCCCATCATGGTTCATGACTAGTATCCATGAGGATGTGGGTTCAATCCCTGGCCTTACTCAGTGGATTAAGGATCTGGCATTGCCATGAGCTGTGGTGTAGTTTTCAGACAGGGCTCGGATCTAGCATTGCTGTGTCTGTGGTGTAGGTTGGCAGCTATACCTCTGATTTGACCGCTAGCCTGGGAACCTATGTATGCTGTGAGTGCAGCCCTAAATAGACAAAAGACAAAAAAAAAAAAATATGATGCTGCAAACCATGTGTGTTTGTGGTCACTGCTAAAAGAAGTCTTCCTGAATTACCACTGAAGTTCTTATACTTACTGGTACAGAAGTTGATTTAAATTTATGCAGCTTTTTTTAAAAAAATAATAGGAATACCAATAACAGGCCATGATCCTTTATTTTTGTGACAAATGTTTTTCAATGTAAGTAAAGTACTAGAAGATGAATCTGTGCAACATTATCACTTCATAAATATTCCTCTTCTTCTCCCTTCTCCTATTTCCCTCTTCCTGCCCCTCCTCTTTCTTCATCTGATTATTATTGTTCACTTCTTTCAAGTTTACTTGCACACTATATTACCAAGAAAATACTGGAACATTTCATTGACATTTTCTGCCTTCAGAACAAATCTGCACCCAAGTGAACTTTGTTAAGACAGGAAATCATTAATCAACTTGACTATATAAATTAGCCTTCATTTAAATCCATGTAATAGAAGCCAACTTTAGATTGCAAAGACAAAATGAAGAAGAAAGAAAGAAAGAAAGAAAGAAAGAAAGAAAGAAAGAAAGAAAGAAAGAAAGAAAGAAAGGAGATAAAACCAGATTTTATCATAAGCGTAAAAGTATCAAGAATATGGGCTTTGTCTCTGATACAACAGGAACAGGGATTCAAAAATCATAAGATTTTTTCCTTATGTATACAAATCTAATTGAGACAGATGCTGCTTCAGGTTTTAGGTTATAGACCATATGTCAGGATGACTTCCATGTTTCTCTTGATGCTAAAGTTCTAAACTGGAAAATATTTTATTGGGTCATGAGATATTTATGTACTTCTCATAAAAACTTATTAAATAAGTTTTTATTTGTGGTTTGATTTTTAGTTAAAAAAAAATCCCCTGTATGTTAATGACATTCTAAATTGTGTTACATGTTTACATAAAATGTAAACATATGAAATATGTCTATAAATATTATAGAGTAACCTTATTTAAATACATATTATAATCCTTGGATACATTTTCTCATGTTTTCAAGATATCTACTAAGATATTTCAGGATAATATAATTACCTAAAGATTTCAAAAATATCAGAGTTTTAATTGAAATAAATCATATTTTCTCTTGTTGCTTTCTTAAAATGTATACAATATCACAAATGAAGAAATAGTATTGTTGATTTATGTGTTAAAGGAGATTTTACAGTTATGAGAATTACCTTTAATTAAAAAAATAATATATTAAATTAAATACAATGGTGGATGTATATTTAGAAAGGAATCAGAGTTCCCATCATAGCTCTTGTTAACGAATCCAACTAGGAACCATGAGGTTGCGGGTTCAATCCCTGGCCTCACTCAGTGGGTTGAGGATCCAGCATTGCTGTGAGCTGTGTTGTAGGTTGCAGACACAGCTCGGATCATGTGCTGCTAAGGCTCTGGCGTAGGCCAGTGGCTACAGCTCCGATTAGACTTCTAGCCTGGGAACCTCCACATGCCGCAGGTGTGGCTCAAAAAAGACAAAAAATGAAAAAAAGGAGCCACATTACAAATTGTAAAAAATTGACAAAATCTAGAAAATGGCACAAAAGCCAGAAAAACAATTAAGGAATGTTTTGTATAATAGCCTGATGATATCAACAATCCTTTCTATTCTGCATAAGTCATATTAGCTTCTCATTATGATAATAAAATATTCTTCTAGTGATAATCATCAGTTCATGATATTTATACAAATTATAATGATTTTTTATTGAGTGATGTCTGTGTATGTATGACTCTGAAAAGCAAATATGACCTTTCATCTTTTCTCCTTAGCACACTTCTCTCTGGCCTGGACTCCTGCAGGAAAGTTCCTAACACATCTCTCAGCTTCCCCCCTCATTCTAGTTTAAATGTGTCTATGCATGCCAAAGTGATATTTTATAAATCCAAATGAAATCATATGACTTGCCCACTTAAACATGTTATCTCTAGTCTTAGAACATAGAGTCAAACTTCTTTTTACATAATCCACAAGTTTGTATATACACTTACCCTCATTTATCCTTAATAAATGCCTCTTCTACCATTCTTTCCTTTTTTTCTATGTACATTCATCTCTGGTCATTTTCAAGTCTTTCTCACCTTAGAGAATTTCATCATGTAGTTTCCAAGGCTTGAAGTTGCTCTTTTCTCAGCCTTTCACATAACATTTAAATAAATAACATTTAAATAAAACACTCATCTTTTACTATAAATGTCATTTCCTCAAAGATAGTGTCTATGATAAGAATTAACAGCTCTCCCCAAAACATTATTAGTCTCTGCCATAATGTCATTCCCTATTATTGTAAGTATAATTAAGTATATGTTAAATATTTTAATACTTGGTAATTGTGGTTTCATAACAATTAGACATAACCTCTATGGTCTCAATGATTTTTTTTAATATATTTTTAAGCAAACCAACAAGAGATATATGTGGCCCATCCCTCACTTAGTTGTTGTTTCATCTTATGAATGATGTGAGGTGTGAATTATGGAGAAGAAAATAAAAGGACTGTTCAGGAAAACAGGATCTTAGATTTTGTTCTTTGGAAATTGAAGTGTTTTAAAAATTATGGGAATAGAGAAGAGAGACACGTGAGGGCATGTGAGGAGAAAAGAACTGAAACAGGAGACTCAGTGCTGATACTTTCCAGATCTAGTAAAGGATGGTGTTCTAAATAGTAGAACTCATATGACACTACCTTGCATACACATGAGGGTGTATTTTCAGTTTCAGAAAGATCATTTCATGGTTTAATTTGAAACATTCTAAAATGTGAGTATTAGGTTATCAGAAACATACCATAACATTAAGGTGATACATAGATAAAGAGATATGTATAGATAAAGAGCTCTTTAAAGGCAGTCATGTTGGGATGAAGACACAAGTCATTAACCTGCCTTTTTATCACCACAGTTGAATTGTGTTGTATGTAACACTAGAGAAAGGAAGATGGTCCAAATACCACATTAGCTTTAATTTCTTGCCCTATTATAAGACTTAAGAGCTAATTTTATAATATTTTAAAGAAACATACAGAAACTGATTTTTGTTCTCACATCTGAATTTTTGCGTAGGTGTCACATGGGAAAATGTATTTTTTCTTTTAATTGTTTTTAATTATCCATATGTTCAAGGTTTACATCTTCTTAAATGAATGCCACATATCCCAAATCTGATAATAATCTTACCGACATGGAACAGGGACACAATACATACTTTTATGAATCAATTAATAAACTGTGATCCATTTTTGCAAGAGACAAAAGAGAAGCTCAGTGAGATAAAATAACTTGGCCAAAATGATCTGTTTAATGCATGAGTTTGTATTTGCTTATAATCTTTGAACTCTTAGCCACTGTGCTGAACTTTTCTCTCTATATGAAGTTAACAACAAAAAATTGGTAGTTCAGGCAATTATGCATTTTTAAAACCATGCATCATGAGAACAAATAGAAAATTCTTTGAGTATCTAGAAGAGAAACTTAGAATATCATAAAGCAAACTTGGGAAGGTTAAGCAGAGATCATTTTTTTTCCTAAAAAATTTTCTTTACTCAAACTCTTAATAAGATATTGGCAAAATTTTGGTAGCATTAATCACACAGCAAGTTGCAGAGGCAGATGTTGTCCTTGTAAGTTAACCACCTTTGTTTAGAAGTTTGGGATCTGACAGGGTAGGTGAGGAAGGATGATTGGGAGCTAATGTCATGCAGGAGTCACAATGGCAGTCATTTAGTCTATTAGGTTCTCTATACCATCATTTTCTGTTTTTTCTAGACCTCATATATTTATGTTTGTTTTATACTGTATATCAAGATTTATCAAAAATACTTTATTTTTGAACTGTCATTTGTAGAATTGCACTGCAAATATACCTGCCAGTGCTTATTATAAAATTAATTTTACCGTGTATAGAACAAACCCTTCTAGTAACTACTGTTAGATTATTTCCTGATAGTTTATTAGATATTCATGTTACTATCCAAGCATACGAATTAACATTTTTCACACATTTCAAACATAATCACCTGTAGAAACAAGCCAGAGAATCATTTTCTACTGAGATCCCTTTATCACCTTTTAGAATATAGATATTACAGTAAAAATAACTTTCCTAAGAAAAAATGAATCTTTCTTCTTTATGTTGGAGAAGTCAATAATGATTAAAATAAAATAGAAGGAAATGAAATAACTATTACAGCACAGCATAATAATGATTAATAGTTCCAATAGGCAACAAGATGATTAAAAAAGATGAATATGTTGTAAATGTGAGAATAGAACAAGCAATCTTTCTCCTAGAATCTGAGATTTTATGTAGCTTCTTAAGGCAGGAACTTGTCTCCACATCACTAGTCTATGTCAAACAGGTAGGGGAGCTGTTGAAGTGCTAAATGTGAGGAAAGACGGAAGTAGCACTTTTTTACAGATCCTAACAGGTGTAACCCAAAATCCTGAAATAAGTTCTGTTTAAGAAGCAGGTTTAAATGTCTCCTACAGTGTGATGAAAGCTCTATGGTTAGTAGATAATTGGTGACAGAATTCCTGGAAATAAAATAAGAATCACCAACCTTTGAATTTTAATGTGGACCCATAAGCTCCATGTGAGGTGTGAGGCTTACCTAATTATCTGCAAGTGGCCCTATTAAGGGGAATTACTATTACGATTAAGGGGGAGACCATGTCATCAGATTTAATTTAGTTCCATGGAAATTGTGCCAATTAAGTGCATAACCTGTTGAAAAACACATTCCAATTAATGTAGGATACTATATTTAGTGAAAAATATATATAAGTAGAAAAAGTAATCAAAGTTATGACAATTTTTGCTAACATAAATGGGAAAAAATCATTGTGTGACATAAACTTTATTATTATTATTATTTAAATAAAGTAAACAAATGTAATATTATGTTCAATTAACTTTATATCTTCAGGTTATACATGTAAAACATAACACTGAATAATAAACTTAAGTTCTAAATAATGTAGAATGATATTACTCTGATTTTCAACACTAGAAAAACACAATATATCATATATATTCTTCCCCATGTATTTTATTCAACACACACATGCACATACACATACACACACACAGACACACACACACTCAGATTATCAATTGTTTGGATTATTAAAAGTGCTACTTGAAATTTCATTCTACTTTCAATACCACATTTTTTTGTCATTGTTTTCATTTGTTTGTTATTTATTTATTTTGCTTTTTAAGGCCACACCCACAGGATATAAAAGTTCCTAGGGTAGGGGTTGAATCAGAGCTATAGCTCCTGGCCTTCACCACAGCCACAGCAATGCAGGATCCAAGCTGTGTCTGCAACCTACACCACAGCTCACCACAATGCTACATTTTTAGCCCACTGGGTGAGGCCAGGGATAGTAGTCATGGATATTAGTCAGATTCATTTCCACTGCACCACAGTGGGAAATCCTCCAATACCACAGTTTTTATTATTCATATGTCATCGCTTTCTAAAATAATTTTCCAGCTAAAGTAACAGAGACTAAATCACAAAAATACTTTTGTGACCTAGAGATTTCAACTAGGAAATCTGAATCTTCTTCACAATCCATATTCAAAGTTGCCATTCTTATATATAATGGAATATTTACTTAAATTTACCAAAATAAAACAGCATTTTTAGTGATGTGTGTTAAAATTTTATTTCGTTAGTGAGTTGTTTAAATCTTTAGCCAATTTTCCAAATTCAAATTTTGAAGGAACACTTAAAGAACCTTCAAAGGAATACTTAATATTGCGGTTTAGTCGATCAGCATACCATCAGATATCAATGCCAAGTAGATTAGTCTCTTTAGGAAACATTTTTATGTTTAATTAAATGAAATACAAATAGAGCTAAATAAGAAGTGGAACAGATATTTGCAGCACACGTAACCAATGTAGAGCTGGTATCTCAATGCACAAATATCTTTAATGATCATAAGACATAATCATCATTTCCAAGAGGATATCCAGATGGTTAATAAAAACATTAAAATTAAAATGTACCTTAGCAGTAATCGGATAAATTCAAAATAAAACATGAGATACAATGACTACACATAGACGTTGTACGTTTAAAATATAAAGACAGATGTAACCAAGTATTGAAGATGTGGTTTAATAAAAACCCTCATGGCAAAAGTTTATTTTTGGAGTTCCTGTCGTGGCTCAGTGGTTAATAAATCTGACTAGGAACAATGAGGCCACAGGTTCAATCTCTGGTCTTGCTCGGTGGGTTAAAGATATGGTGGGTTAAAGATATGGTGTTGCTGTGAGCTGTGTGCTGTGGCTCTGGTGTAGGCCAGCGGCTACAGCTCTGATTAGACCCCTAGACTGGGAACCTCCATATGCTGTGGGAGCAGCCCAAAAAATGGCTAAAAAAGACAAAAAAAGTTTATTTTTATGACTAACTTGGAAAACATCATTTTATTATCTACCAAGTAACTGATTTGTGCAGAGCATATGAGACAGCAATTCCAAACTCAAATTTATGTGTGTATTAAACTATGCATTTCTACAAAAATCATCATTAATTGTAGTTACAAAGACTTAGTAAAACCCAAATGCCCATCAACAACATTATAGATAATAGATTTTTTATATTCTTTTAATGAAATAAGATAAGTAAACCTACCTTAATTTACTGAAAAAAAAAAAAGTTTGACTCTCGCACACACCGTGTTCAAAAAATAATGTAGGAACATGAGAAATTCAAATATTATGATTCATTTATGCAAGTTTGAAGTAAGTCAAAAAAAAAATCCACATAGTGCTACCAGTTAAGACGTTGTAATTGGAGAAAGAATCAATGAATACGGAAGGTGTCATGAAAAGGGTTTTAGGGTGAGGGGAAAGTTTCCTTTCTTGATTTGAACAGTATTTTGATAGATCATTGATCTGACATTTTACTTCTCTGTATTTTTAAGAACAGAGTGTATTTCAATCATTTAAGCAAGCACAGAGATATGGTGGGGGCAGGGACAGAGAGAAGGAAAAAAACATAACTTGTAACAGGGGGTGAGGGATTTGAATTAATTCTGAGTTTGGCAGGCAGACGTCAGTGTGAGTCTAGAGAATTGGAGATATGTCTCATAGTGAGATTTGCACAGAGGGTTGAAAGATTTGGATTTTAAAGAAAATCAGAATATCATTAAAAATGAATAAGATATATTTTATTATTTTTAATTTTTAATTTTTTAATTGCTATTTCCCAATGCAACTTTTTTTCTGCTGCACAGCATGATGAAACAGTTACACAGATGTATACATTCTTTTTTTTCATATTATCATGCTCCATAATAAGTGACTAGACAGAGTTCCCAATGTAACACAGAAGGATCTCATTGCTAATCCTTCCCAAAGGCAATACTTTGAATATATTAACCTAAGCTACCAATACATCCCACTCTCTCCCCCTCCCCCTTGGCAACCACAAGTCTATTCTCCAAGTCCATGAGTTTCTTTTCTGTGGAAAGTTTCATTTGTGCCCTATATTAGATTCCAGATATAAGTGATATCATATGGTATTTGTCTTTTTAACTCTGACTTATTTCACCCAGTATGAGAGTCTCTAGTTCCATCAATGTTGCTGTAAATGGCATTATGTCATTCTTTTTTATGGCTGAGTAGTATTCCATTGTGCATATATACATTGTGTATGTATACACATTCCATTGTGTATATATACTACATCTTCCTAATCCAATCAATTTATCATCCTTGTGCACCTGGTTATATGTTGTTGGATTCAGTTGGATAAAATTTTGTTGAGAATTTTTGCATCTCCATTCATCAAAGATATTGCTATAGTTTTCTTTTTTGGTGATATCTTTGTCTGGTTTTAGAGTTAGGGTGATGTTGACATCATAGAATGTCTTGAGGAATGTTCCTTCTTCTTCAACCTTTTGAAAAAGTTTAAGGAGGATGGGTACAAGCTCCTCTTTGTATGTTTGATAGAATTTGTCTCTGAAGCCACCTGGTCTGCGACTTTTATTTGTTGAGAGTGTTTTTATGACACATTCAATTTCATTTCTAGTGATCTTTCTGTTCAGTTGATCTATTTCTTCTTGATTCAGTTGTGGCAGGGTGTAAGTCTCTAGAAATTTGTACATTTCTTCTAGGTTGTCACATTTTTTGGCATACAATTGTTCATAGTATTGTCTCATGATTTTTGTATTTATGTAGTATCAGTTGCGACTTCTTTTTCATTTCTTTTTTTGTTTATCTGTATTGTTTCTCTCCTCTTAGTGAGTTTAGCCAGAGGTTTCTCAATTTTGTTTACCACTTCAAAGAACTTTAAATATTTATTTAGTTATTGTGGGGAAAATTATTTTTTTGAGATACATGCCTGAAGTTAGAAAGACTAACTGGATGACTGCTAAAAAATTTATATTGAATAAAGACCTATTAGAATGCTGAATTATGAACTACTTTCTGGAAAAAAAAAAAGAAAAAAAGAACGAAGGTGAGAAGGCTATTGAGGGCTGATATTCTTGAAAAATAAAGGGATAAATGTCTAGAATTCTGATGAAGAAACAATTACTTTAGCCTATGCCCATGAAGAAAAACCACAGATTTTACTTACTGATAAGTTTTCAAAACCCTGAGATAGAAAAAATTTAGGTGATATCAAAATTCAAGGTATGAATGAATCAGAATGAAGTATAGCAGCATAAACTAGGATGTGTGTGATAGAGAGATAGGTATAGAAATAATTATAAATGTGTATATACATATACACAGGTTAATACACATACATATATTTTCTGTCTCCCAAGAAGGCTTAGGAGCATTGACACTGCAGGACAAATGAACAAACTTGGCACCCAGATATTGGTTTCTGAATAATAGGAGAGAAGATTTTTTAGATTAATGTTTGAGTCTATGGCTTAGGAATGGAATTTACATCATAGGCCATAAAATAAGGAAGACAAGCTTGAGCCTGAAAGAACTTTCAGTAGCCAAAGCTGAAAAACTTTAAGCAACGGTCTAAACTAGTGATATTAGATGATGACAATAAAAATAATGAAGTATCTTTAAATCATCCTGATGTAAACAAAAAATTATATAAGAATTATGATAAAGATTTTTTTCTGAAAAATTCCAAATAACAAATATATAAATAAACAGTAAGAGAAAGACAAACTCATCATTAGAACTCCACAGTAGTAATTGTTGTAGCCAAGATCCAGCAATTTAGTGGAATACTGAGTGAAAATTTAAGAAATAGAATAAACACATACCCTCAGAATATCTCAATAAAAATAATTCTAATTACTGTGATGGTTTTAACATATGCCTAGTGTGGTGGAAATTAATTTCCTTCCCTTGAGTTGAGCTGGACTTAGTGACTTGCTTCCTATACATTGAGGATGAAATAAAAAAGATGCAACTCTTGGTTAGGGCATAACTATGTGATCAAGGTTAATGTCACCAGGGATAAGCCATGTTAATAGCACTTGGTCCCTGATATGGTGTGATGATGTCATCCATGATATTCTTCCTTTAACTTCTAACCCCAATCTACTCATGAGATAATATTAAATATAGCCAAATTGAAGAGTTATCTATAAAGTTTTCGAACAAAAATTTCAGAAGAGTCAAGGTCTGGAAAACAAGAGCAGAATGAACGCATCACAGATTGGAGCAGCCTAAAGAGTTATAATCAGTAAATGCAATGCAGTGTTCTAGACTGGACCCTGCAATGGTAAAAACAGTAGAAAATTTAGGGAAAAGTGAGTCTGTGTTTTAATGAATGTACTTTGGTTATATAAGATGTTAACACCATGGGAAGCTGGGTGAAGAGTATAGAAATACACCATGCAATACTACTCAGCCCTACCATAGAACAAAAATGACTGACAGCAACATCGATGGAACTAGAGACTCTCATACTAAGTATAGTAAGTCAGAAGGAGAAAGACAAATACTATATGATATCACCCATGTCTGGTTTCTAATATATGGCACAAATGAAACTTTCCACAGAAAAGGAACTCATAGACTTGGAGAATAGACACGTGGTTTCCAATGGGGAGGGAGAGGGAGAATCTGGGGTTAAGAGATGCAAACTATTGCATTTGGAATGGATAAGCAATGAGAACCTGCTGTATAGCACTGTGAACTATATCTCATCACTTTTGATGGAGCACGATGGAGGATAATGTGAGAAAAAGAATGTATATATATATGTGTGTGACTGGGTCACCTTGCTGTACAGCAGAAAACTGACAGAACATTGTAAACCAACTATAATGGAAAAAATAAAAATCATTAAAAAATTTGAAAGAAAACAAAAATTCTCTGTGCTATGTTTGCACATCTTTTATAATCAAAAACAATTTACCAATAAACTGAAAAATTATTTTTTAAAAATTTCTTTAAGAACATTGTATTTTAAAGTAAATACATTTTCAAAAATATTTTTAAATAGACATTTGTGCTCATGCTTGTCATTGGGGTGACATATATGGATTACACCTTTGCAAAAATAATGCAAGAATGAACATTCATTGACATTGACCAAAAATATTTTTATAATTACATTTTACATATAATTTTATTCTCTTCATGTATATAAATTCTCTCTGCTATTAATTTTACTTCAATTTATATGTAAACATTTTGCTTTTTCAAGTTTTAGACTGAGGTATAGCCAACAGAAAATCTTCACTTCGGGGATGACTTCTAATGCTATTACCCTAAAGTATCAGAATTTGCACCAACATATTAAATTTGCACAGCAATGTAGTCTACAGGAAAAAAAAATTCAGAAAGTTAAAGGGCATAATTTTTATGTTTAATATACAAAGTAGGAGGTGACACCAAAAGGTGATTAATGAAATTCCTTCTATCATACTACTAGGTAGAATACCTTCTGAAAGGAGGCATGTGTAAGAATGAAAGAGAAAGAATGTCTAAGAATGTTTAAATAAGGGAAATTTTTTCCTTTGCACTTTGTAAGACAGAACATAATTTTTAATTAACTGCTTTTTCTAACCTAATCTGGAAAAAAATGTAAACCAAGAAAACATTTTGAATTATATCCTACATCCCATTTCAATCTAGTATAAATGGGGTTATAAAACCATTGACTCACAATATATAAATTTATTTGTGATATACCATGTGCATTACACACACACAAACACATATATCCTAAATTCTTTTCTCATTTATTTTTAGAATTAGGAAATAATTATAAAAGTCATTATAGAAAGAAGATTGTATAATAAAGAAAAAAAATTTGGTAAAATGCTAAGGTATTGGGCAAAATTTGGATTAAAGATTATAGAATAAAGTAGAACTGGAAAAAGTTTGATGTAATGGAAGAGGCTTTATAAATAGACTAGAGAGTCAAGAAATACCAAAACTTACTTGCCATCTTTGTTACAACTGACATTTCTCACTTTTTTGCTATTTATAGGTACATTATAAAGGTATCAATAAAATAGATTTTATTTCAAAAGCAAAATTTAAGTACAATTTCTGTTACAATAACCCAAATCTTTTTACTGCTACATCTAACTCTGACCGAGAGTGACACTAATAACAGTAGAAATAAAAAAAGTGAGTATCTGAATTTATCCCACAATGATTTGTGGATTGCTTTTGTATTTAAGAATTAATATTACACAGTGTAGAATTTATTTAAGCAAAAATATCTCTTTCACCATTCAATGCAAGATAAATTTGAGCTCATCACTTGAGGACCAAAGCTAAATTAATATTAATTACACACAAAATGAAAAATTACTGTCAATTTCCAAGTAATTGCACTATACATATAGCATTTTTTCTACTTTCCATCCCATTCTCTGACAATGAGTGAAAAGGAACATGGCAACTTTAGAAGTATAGGTCAGGAATTCTGTATTGAAGAAACAATGGGAAGTTTTTATGAAAAAACTGTCATTTTTAGCTCTGGGGCAGAAAATATGTAAACAAAAAAACAACCCAATAAATAAATACAAAATTTAACCCTGAGGCAGCAATTTGTCCTGTATTTTATTTAAGTTTATTCATTTATATATCTTGGCAAAAGAATTTCAACAGCATCTGACATTTACTAACATAGTGTGTGAGATTTCTGCTGACATCTCAAGTGCCATATGCATTTCTTTTTATTTTAGACTTTTGTAAGTTTAGAAATGTCTGTAACTTTTTGATCCCAATTAGAAGAATGTATGTGAGCACACACATGTACCAGAGTGTGAGAAGGGCAGCAAAATACAGCCAACATTTTCTTATAGATATTGCATACAAAGCTTAAAAATGCCACATTCCTTTAATTAATTAAAAGCAACTTTTTAATGATAATTTATTCACACCCTTACAAACCTGCGTGCAATTCTAGTATACATGGAAATTTGACCAAATCTCTGAGACATATTTCATGAAGACATTCAGGATAAAACATTATACTTATTATATTTCTTTGGGCTCTTCTTGGCTGTGACATTTTCTTAAACTTTGTTACTTTGTTTTTGATGACCTTGAGAGTTGTGAGGAGTGGGATTTTGTAAGGATGTCCCTCTATTGGAATTTATCAGTGTTTTGCTCATACTGGACTAAGGTTGTGAGATCTGTTGAGAAAGACCACAGTTAAGTTACCATTTTCATCACATCGTATTTAGGTTACCTGCTATCAACAGGCTTGGCACAATTGATGTTGACTGTGATTGCATGGCTAAGGTAATATTTGCCATGCTCCTCCACTGTAAAGGTACCTCCCTCCCCTTCTCTATAACATACTCTTTGGAATCTCTATACACAGTGCACACTTAAGAGTTAGGAATTTATGTAACCCTTCGATTAGGGCAGGAATATCTGCATTTTTTGGAATTATTCTACACAGGAATTATCTCCCCCCCTTTTTAAAATTCACTTGTTTCTTTTTAACAGTATGGATATTTTTATTGTCTTTTAAATTTAGCTTTTTACAGAATTTCATATAATTAGAATCAAAGAATATGTAGCCTTTTTTTTAGATTGACTTCATTTTTCTTAAAAATATTCACTTTTAACAACTTCAATATTTTTTTTATTTGATTGTCCCTTTCTTTTTAACACTAATAATATTTCTTTACGTGGGTTAATAGAGGTTTTTTTAATCCATTCATTTATTAAAATTCATGTTTTGGATTCTTCCAGTTTGGAATGATTGTGAATAAAGCTGTAATAGATATTCATGTACAAGTTGTATGTAGAAGTATATTTTTATATCAGTTGGTAAATATCTAGGAACGTGTTTGCTGGATACTATTTGCAAGAAATCTCCAAAATGTCTTACAAAGTGACTATACCACCTTGCATTCCCAACAGCAATGATTCATAGTTCCCGGTATGTCATATCTTCACCAGCATTTAGTATTGTCAGTTTTTGGACTTTGACATTACTAATCATTGTGTAGTGCTATTTCATTGTCACTTTCATTTACAATTCACTAATGGCAAATGATATTGTCTTATCCCCTGATTGTTTGCTATCTATATATCTTCTTTGGGGAAATATCTATTCATATACCCTGCTCATGTTTGAATTGTGCTGCTTATTTTTCATTGTTGAGGTTTAGAATTCTTTGCATATTTCAGAGACAAATATTTTATCAGATATATATTAAATCTGAATTATCTTAATAATTTCTTCCATAGAACAGACTACTTTAATTTTAGCAAAGGCAACATTTTTTCTTTTATGTATTTTTCTTTTGTTGTTATATATCTATATCTCTTCACCTAACCCATGATCAACATGGTTTTTTCCTGTATTGTTTTCTAGAAACTTTATTTATTTATTTATTTTTACTTTTTATTATTATTTTTTTTCTTTTTAGGGCCACACCCATGGCATATGGAGGTTCCCAGGCTAGGGGTCAAATTGGAGCTATGCTGTCTGCCTACACCACAGCCACAGCAACACACAGGATCTGAGCCTCATCTGCAACCTACACCACAGCTCACAGCAACACAGGATCCTTAACCCACTGAGCTTGGCCAGGCTTGAACCCTCAACCTCATGGTTACTGTCGGATTTCTTTCCACTCTGCTGCAGTGGGAATTCCTAGAAAATTTAGAGTTAAATATTTTACACTTATGTAAAAAGTTTAAGTTCTGTATCTAGATTTTGTTTTGTTTTGTTTTTGCATATGGAAAAATTTCCATTTTTTCTAACATCATTCTTGAAAAGTCCCTTTTCTCATTGAAGTACCTAGAGATCAATTCACTATATTGATAAGAACCCTTTTTTTCAGTTATCTATTTTGTTCCATTAACCTATATCTCAACTTTTTTATTAATACCATGATATCTCAATTATGTTAGCTTTATCATAAGAATTATTCTCCAAGTAAAATGTTCTCACCTGTCGTTCTTTGTCTCATACCTCTCCAGACCTAGAGAGGAAAGGCTTCTGCGTGACTTCAATAAAATTAATTGACTTTGAGTTTTCCAGTTTGGCTCATTTTTGTCATAAAATTAGGGATGATGAATTTCACATTCTTATATGTCAAAGTTTAACTTGACAAATACATCTATAATAAATATATATATACATATATAAGTATATATAAATATATAATATATACATATACAATTTTAACACAAAATTATGGATTCTAATGTTTTTATTGAATTACTCTATTGTTAAATTTAATAAAATTTAAATTTAACATAATAACAAGGGGGAAAAACTTTGCCTACCAAGTCCTTACTGAGTCATTGTTACCAACCTCAGGCTTGGCTGCTTGCCACTCAAATACCAATAATTCAAGAGGCAAGTGTCAGTAGAAAAGATAGGTAATTCAATTAGAAAAGCTGGCAATGTGGGAAGAAGGTAGGCTCATTTCTGGAGGCCAACTCCAAAGATTCTGCTCAGCCATGACAGTTTTAAAGGAAAAAAAATGAGAGAAGAATCTCAGTGAATCATCAAGGGAGACTGCAGACTGGCTGACTCTCTTCAGATATTATCTTGCCTGTGTGATCTTCCTGTGGAACTGTTAAGTGGGTTTTTGAGGATAGACAGGCAGTCATTTTTTAACTGCTTAATTCTTCTTTCTTACTTCTTATCTAGGAAAAGAATCAATGGGTTAGACAAGGTATGGTTGCATTCAGGAGACAACAAGTTAGGAGTTAGGTTAAATAACCTAGTGAGTTAGGTTAAATAACCTAGTGATCTCATTCCTCTAATTAGTTTCTTTTAAGGTTAGAGAAGAGCAATGGGCAAACAGGAAAGGGGCAAAAGATGTCAACATGGGTCTGTAGCATCTCTTTCCTGACAATTTTATTTGCCCTCTTACATATATGGGCAGAGCAAACCACAATTATTTTGATGCCCACAAACATATAGATTGTTATGAGCAATATGGTTAAACCTATCCTCTTGAAACCAGTTCTTGGAATTGTGCTGGCCATAGATTCAGCACTGCTCAAGATGCAGAAGCTTATGTCATGTCCTCTGGTGGCATTTACAGTATGTGTAAAACAACTTAGGAATATGCATCAGAGGCTGAGTCTGTGACTCTTGTACTAATTATTAACTGCTCAAGCCTATTCTTTTCTGACCTTGAGAGGCCTGGGAGACCAGTTTTTCCACAAACAGGCAGGACATATAGAGTAGCTTGGGACAGGGGTCTGTCTGCAGGGTTCTGCTTCGTTCAACCAAGTTCTGCTTTGTTCCATCAAGCTTGAGGATAAAAGATCTTTATTTTGATCTGTTAGAAATTCTAAATTAGAATAAAGAAATAATATATTATCTTATAACTTAATCTATGCAATATTTTCTACAGTACATAAAATGACATTTTAAAGTATCTGATATGTTGATTAAAGCTCTGAGAGACGAAGTATTGCTTAATTTAAAATATATAAAAAAAGGAGCAGTTAGATTAAAAATACATCCCATTTTAAATCGGTAATTTGGAAAATAAGACTGTCTTTTCCTTTGCCTTGTTTAAAATAATCATTATAGATTTAAAATTTCAAGAGTCAACAGGTAAGCTGGTCTTAAAATATGTTCCTCATGAAAATGTGTTTTCAAAGTTGTTTTATTAATATATAGATAATGTTTTAATTTATTAGAGATAGTGGCAATTGACATCATCATAGACATACACAAATTAGTATATAAATTATACTTTTTAATATATTTCATAAAAATATGGTTTTACACAAACTACTGAAGATAGAAAATAATGTTTTTGAGTATCTCATCTTTTGACTCAATTTTCTTATTTATTTTAGCTATAGAAGAAAAACACCTCAAAAATGTTTGCTTTTTTTATTTTTCTCCAAGACTTTTGGCTTCTAGAATTTTAATTTAGTTTAACTTCTTCATAGCTCCTTTTGGTCTTTGAAATATCTCTGAAACTCCAAAAAAATAATTTTACTCTCTGTATTGAATTTATCTATGCTATTTATTGTTACTGCTCTAGATATTTATTTGCAAGATATTTTAAAAATTAACTTTCATGTTCTTCTCTATCTTAAAGACTTTAAGCCTTAGTTGTTCAATAATGCAACAAAAATGAAATTTTGTTCCTAATCATCTAGATCATAAATAAATCACATATACGGCTCTTCCCTTTAAAAGACATTTAATATTAAGGTTTTCAATGTATCTATGAGTAATGAAAAGATGGCTATAAAATAGGTGACCAACACTTTTTTGTTGTCAAAGAAACTTCACTTAAAATATTTATGCAATTTAAACTGCTATTATCTACTTTTACATATTTAGCAGAAACTTTTGATTAAAGCTAATTTCCAAATGAAATTAAAATATATAGAACTATAAGGGTATTTTTAAAACTAAATTTTCAAAGCTTCCATCTGATTCTTTTGCTTCTTTTTATAGATAGTTGTCAATAGCACCTTTTACAAGCCAACTGGAAGACTTTCTCAAACCATAGGAATTCTCACTGTACTATGAGTCATTTTCTGTGAATTCACTTTGCTTTTGGATTACCATAGAGGTGAGAGGTCTTGAAACTGAATGAATGAATGAATGAATGAACAAACACGCTCTAAGGAACCTAGACCTTTATGTCTTGCCATGACAAAAACACTTTCTTTTAAATTTGTCTCTCCACAAAATACTCTGATCGTCCTTTTATATGTGCATGTTTACAATTTTCTTATGCAGCAGCACAGAAATAGTACTTTGAGGTTTTATGCTGATACGTGGCAGCATACCTTTCTTATGAAACATGTCTGTTTTTAAAAATTCATAATAGCCTCTGATATATATATACTGAATAGATATATATATTCCTGTGACATTGTATATAGTGAATATATTTCTATTCTTCAGAGTGAAACTAAAGTGATTGTTTTCAACAGATAGTCTTCCCCTGTTAATATTTCTCTGTTAATAGTGTAAGTTGCATTGACACTTGAACCAAGAAGTCTGTATCTGGACTATGAATGTGTCATTTATTTTTTGCTCCAAAGCCAATGGCAATGAAATGCCCAATATGCATGAAACTACAATTCTCATATAATGACTTGAAAATAGATGGCTGAGAATTTATAGCCCTCCTAAGACTCTCATTTGAGGACCTATTCTAATAACCACTTATATGTAATCACATGGACATTATGCAACCTCATCTTGTAAATGGACCTTTTGAATGTTTCTCTGTTATAGCTGCCATAGCTCACAGACTGTAGAAGACAGAGTTGATACTCCTTCTGCACTGAAACAAATTACTATTCTAACAATAGAAATTACAATGGTCTTCACATAAGTCATGCTTCTATAAAGTATAACCTGATATAAAAACCACTAAGGAGACATAGAATTCACCCATTAAACTGTCTCTTCTGTTAATTTTTCCACTGAGATATTTTCTATAAATAAAACAGTATGTTAAATTACTATGAAAAAATATTTTTGGCCCACCTTACAAATCATAGAGTATGCTATGCTAACTACTATACTTGTTAAAGGATTTTTGAAATATGAATATTAAATAAATAAAATAACTACCCCAAAACATGTCATATTTTTGTTTACTCAGTTCTATATATGATTAATTTTATTTGTGCTTTGTTTAAGTAGTGATATCCAAAATTCATCATCTATATTTTAACACATTAAGATTAAATAAAAATATAAATCAAAGAATTAAAAAATCTAGAAATTGAGAGATTTTTTTTCTATATTGTCAACTACATTTATTTAAAATTAGAAGGTAACAAGTATTACCTAAAACTTACATAACTACTTTGTTAAATTTGAAAGGAAATAAGTGCTTCATTAGCATTATATATCAAATGGAGAGTAACATCTAAAATCGTAAGATAATGCATATTCAGGTACATATGGACATATTTTGGAAAATATATCATATATGTCATTATTGTCATGATGAAATTATTCATTAGATAATTCAAATAATTATTATAACACAATTATGAACAAGAGTTCAAGAAAAGATGAAAACATCTTAAAAATATTTTTAAACACTGTTCAAATTTTTAATACATGCCTAACTTACCAATTGAAAATATGTGATTTAGATAAGATTAGTCTAAATTTAATCAGCATCATGGAAGCTTTATTTCATGGCTTTTAACAATGTCTAAAATTGAAATGACTGCTCTTTAGGAAAATAAGCTACCAATTTAGTTATCTAGACCAGAATATTATCTTGGATCACAGGGAGAGGATTTAAGTGTTTGTTTTTTGTTCATTTTTCTAGCTGATTAATTTAGAGGTTTAATATTAAAATTTTTAGATTCTGTAACTTGCAATAAAAGACAAATCTTTCCACTTGAAAATAATCAATAATAATGAATGTGTCATCTAGAGTTTATGCATACCCATAATTCCTTGCCACTTTATAAATAAGAGATCCAAATAATCAATTAAAATGTTTTTCCTTAGCCTAAATGATCAAGTTTGTGAGCAGAGAAGAGTTTATTTCAGGAGCGCAGGTAAATTAGGGCCAAAAATCTTTACTTTCTTAAAGATAGAACTTGTCTTCTTGAGGCAAAAGTGATATTTTTGCTTTCTTAAATTTTTTTAGAATTAAGAGAGAAGAAATTAACATGAAGAGTTGAAAATTGATGTCTAGTAGGAAACAGTAACATAAATTATGACAGTATTAATACTATCATGTACAAAGTAAATATGTGTTTAAATAGTCTGGTTAGGGTTGTTTGTTTACAATGTGGTCTAAGTTCATTTGAACAAACCTACACTGAAATTGCTATTTGATGGAGCTAGGATTTAAAATACTTGTCCTTGATATTAGTCCATCTTTTATTTTAATTTCTCAAAAAGGATTCAAGACTTATATGGCAATAACTATTTGTGAATAATATGCTTTTCATGGACTTTTCCCATTCTCATTTGATGTAAATGTGTGTGCATGTGCATGCATACACACATATAAAGACGTACACAAAGAATAGTTGAACAAGAATCATTTGATGATATTTCATAATTCTCAGAGGCTTTCTTTACTCTTTTCCATTCTTTTTTGTCATTTTTCCTCAATCTAGTTAAATTGAAATAGCTGTGTCTTAAAGTATGCTGATTCTTACTTCTGTATGATTGAGTCTGCTTTGGAAGCTGTCTTTTCAATTTTTTAATTGTAAAATTTATTCTTCCTTTCTAGAATTTGTGTTTAGTTCTTTTTATGGGTTCTATTTATTTATCAAAATGTTTTATTTTGTCAATGCATTATTTTCCTGATTTTTTTTAGTTCTTTATCTGTGTTTTCTTTCATTTAATTGTACTTCTTTGGGATAATTATTTTGAATTATTTGTTAGGCCATCCACAGATCTCCATTTTGGGGAGGTCAGTTATTAGAGATTTATTAGTTTCTTTGGTAGTGTTGTGTTTATCTGATATTTGTGATCCTTGTAGCTTTCTGTTGGTGTCTGTGTATTTTAAGTAGCAAACACTTCTTCAAAATTTTACAGACTGGTTTTGAAGGGTAAAGTCTTTTGACAATTTTGGGGGCCTGTTGGCATTATCTCAAGAAACATAGGTAAGCAGGCTTGGAGCCAGACACAGGGTCATTTCAGAATCTACTACATTTGAACTAAGTTTGAAAGGCTTGTCAGAAAGCTTGCTCCAAAAAGACTGGAGCTGAGTCATGAGTCACCTCAGTGTCCATAACCAGAACTGCAGTCTGTGGGCCTTTGGCCTGACACGTTGGATGGTGTGATTTTTCCCCAGGCCTCTTGGTGTGTGACATTAGTAGCAAGACCAAGGCCAACCATGCTGTGGCCCTATCTCCAAAGAATGGAGCTCTTTCTATGTCTGTTGCTGGGATTACAGTGGGTGAGTCAGTCACCTGGGCATGGTTTGGCCTTTTCAAAATGAGACTCTTGGGTATTTGACTACACAGAGGTTTCACATTGTCTTATCTGAATCCCCAAATTCCACTTTATCACTTTTGAATACGGATAGCTGTCAAAATATTGTTGCTGAAGGCGGACATAGGCAGAGAAATTCCTTTTCTGCCAGCTGGCTCTCATTACTCCTAGACACTTTAATACATTACTTATAGAAAGTTCTACTATACTAAATATTTGAAGATTTTTGATTTGACCAAAGTTTACAAAATACTTTAATAATTGTCTAACTTTGAAACTTCTAGCAGGTCTGAGATTACCTCCTCCCACTGATGAGTTAAAAAGGAAGCAAGAATGCCACTTTTGCATAGACTCAAGCCAAAACCACATGATTAGCTCACACTGTACTTGGCACTTACTGGTGGGTATGGAGATAAGTCCATTTTGCCAGACCTGGGTCAAATATTTAGCCATCAGCTGAGAGTGAAATAGATTGGACTTGTGCTGAATTACCTGCTTCAATTTGAGATCATTATTTCCATTTCTAAGGTCGCTTTCTTCTCAAAGAGAAGTCATAAAATACATTTTCTTGATTTCTTTACCCTTCTAGTTCCATGTTCTTGCACTAGGTTTTCTAATGGAAATAAACCGTATGAGATTTGAAAGGGAGAAGATAAGAAAAATCTATCATTCTCTGGGTTTAATTGCAGAGAGTTCCATTGCAACATGTGGGAAACCTCTAGCCTTGTATTGGTCAAGAATATGGACATGGATCAATGGAACATTTAAGATGAAAAGTAAAATAAATTTTATAATTAAAAACTAATTCATTCATTCAAAAAATCATTATTGTGCTCCTACTAGGTCAGAAAATAGTAGTAGGCACTGAGAGGGCAAGTCAAAACAAAACAACATAAAATTCTTCTCCAATAGAACTTACATTCTCATGGTATGGGAAGTCAGGCAGAAATAAACCATATATGTAGAGAGGCATGCATTCAACTTCCTTAATTCCTGAGTCTCGACTGGCTGTGGCATCAGGAACACTGAGCAGTTTCTCAGCCTGCACCCCAAAATGTTTAAAAATCTCCATTCTCACTCTGGTAATCTGTGGCTGTACATAAATAAGTCCATGCTAACCTGCTGTAAGATGATGACATATGACATGAAGGACTCTATATTCAGCCATGCTAAAGAGGCCATGACAACTGATCTACTGCCTGACTGTAGAATCATGAGTAAGCAAGATAATTTGAGCCTAGAGTGTCTAAAAGAACTGCCCATATAAGCCCAGTCCAAACTGCCAATCTGAAATCAGGAAATCAAAAAGACTATTGTGATGAATGACTAAAATGAAAGTAGTTTTTCATAGCAAGAACATACGGATATGATGTTCAATTGAGACAGAGAAAATGCAAAGAAAATGCAAAGTTGTAATTTGAAGCATGATGAGAAGATAGTCCTTATTGAGAAAGTGATATTTGAGTTAATTCAGAAGTGAATTAAGAAGTAAGCAAAATGTCTTTGGAGGTTGGAACACTTGACCCAGAGAAGACTACAAGTTCAGATATGATAAGGTGGAAGCATGCTTGATGTATGTACAAAACAGCAAGAAGACTGTAGCAAGAGGATCCAAGTAAGCTTTGGAAGCATTATAAGTAAAAGAAGCCAAATCCAGGAAACATAAACAATTTTAGATAATTTTAAAAACTGTGATTTTTTTATTCTGTATGAAAGATGAAGAAAAAGATTATTGGAGGGGAGGGATAGACATGGTTGGATTTATGTTAACCAGATTGCTCTCATAGTTGCCTTGAGAAGATGCTATAGATACAAGACAGCAAACGCAAGGAAATAAGATAGGAGACTAAGAGAAATTATTCAAGGTTGATGAAGAAATATAAACTACTGATTAGAAAATTTACAGTAGATCATCACTCGTGTTTATTTATTGCAGCAATTTCCCAGATAACTCAGTAGTTAATTAAAAATTAATAAAAATATCAATGAGTATGAATCAATACTTAACTTCAATAAAGATCTTCTAATTATTTATTTAAGCAATATGTTTGTTAGTTGATTGGCGAGCAATAACACTTCTTCAGAAATATTGTATGACTGAGTATTATAAACTCATAAATTTCAACATCGTAACAAAAGTTTAAAAGTAATAGTGAAGGAATGAATAAAGTGAAAAAACAATAGACAGGAGTTCCCACTGTGGCACAGCAGAAACAAATCTGACTAGTATCCATGAGGATGTGGGTTCACTCCAGGACCTAGCTCAGTTGGTTGGGGAACTGGCATTGCCATGAGTTGTGGTGTAGATCTGCAGGTGTGGCTTGGATCCTGTCTTGCTGTGGCTGTGGTGTAGGCCAGCAGCTATAGCTCAGATTCAACCCCTGGCCTGGGAACTTCCATATGTCACACCTGTGGCCTTAGAAAGAATCAAGAAAAAAAAAGAAAATGGAAGTTAAGAGAAAATAACATTTTACTCAAGTCCAAATGACAATTTAAAAAATATATACATATTATTTTCTATTGGGAACAGAAATAAAATCAAGCTTTCTATATCTGAATTCTAGACTCTAAAATATATAAACTATTCTAGAGAACAATATACCTTACAAACAGTAATACCTTTTGATTTGGTAATTATAGCAAAAAAATACATACACATCAATAAAATATCCAGTGATACAGGCAAATGTTTTATATATTTTATATAAAGTTCAAATGTCAAAAAAATTTAATTTTTATGGATGAGTAAATAGTCAAATAAATTAAAGCATACTATTTGATATATTAACAAATTATTTTATCATTATTAGGATAGGATTTTTCAGTTGTTACTATGTTGGAAGAACCATTCTAATGCTATAATATACCACTCATGTGTGTTTATGTTTGTACTATATGCATAAATGCTAAATGTATGTACACAATTGTATATATGTAAAATATCAGTAAATTCTTATAGAAAATCTTTGAGATGTTCTCCCTTCATCATCATTTTGCAAATGAAGAATCTGAGGAACAGAGAGATTAATTAGATTGCTTAAATCATATAGCCATTTGTGCTGTAACAAATATTTGAATGCATAAAAACTGACTCTGAGGCCACACTTTAATGAGAATGTTAAATGGATGTCCTGCAGTATAGTTCATAACATTAAAACTAATAATTATATGAACCCATCCACTGAATATTCTTGCCTGCTTTGGAAATCAGCAGTCATATGACCTTTCAATCATTCAATTATAGTTTAGCATATTTTATAAAATTATAGCATTTTATTCATTTATTTCATATTTTATGCACACTTTGTTCATGCTCAAGGTGAGTGCTTTCTCTGTTTTGGAAAGTTTATCCATTTGCTTTTCTTTTCCTTTCATAAGTCTTTAAAGTTCATTGTAGGAAAATGATAAATTGTAAAGTTTACTGTTAGAAATAATTTAATCTTAAGAACTAGTTCTTTATGTTTTGTTTGTAATAAAAGTTTAAACTATAAATAAGTATAAAAGAATTATGTTAGGATAATTATTTTATTATAAATACATAATATTAGTTTAAATATTGGTTACTCTCAAACCAGTAAAATTACATAAAATAATTGTTATCCATTAAAACATCTAATGGAACAACTACAAAAAAGCAATGAAATCATAACAAAAGACATATTATTATTCAAAGGCTCAGAGCAAAATTCTTATTAAATTTTGCACAATTTAAAATTACACCTCTCGATATTTTTGTGAGCATATCTGTTTCATTAGAATTCATTTTGGTTATGTTAAACGTAAATGCTTTTCTTACAGACTGTTATCTAAGTGAATTGAAAAATAAGGAAAAAAATTAGTAAAACTTGGTTGCCATAGTAAATGAAATCACATCAAACTAGAGGTGTGAAAAATACACAACCCAATACAACCTCATTATTTGCTGATTTCTCCATTGCTACAGAGAACTGCTGTGCACTAAACTTTGTTGTGAGGTGAAAAACAACAATCTGAGTCAACACACTAACAAGAAATATAAAATTTAATTGTTGATTCAATTGCCTATATAGTACTAGGACAGAAGAGCGTTAATACCAAGATTAGAATTTCTGTTTGTATTTTATTATAAAGCAATAAAATTTGTTCCCTGAGGAAACATGTGATAGTAAGAGAAATATTGGATTGGAATTCTTTCCACTGGATTAAAAAAAAAAATCCTACCAAAAATTTCCAGTGAAAGAGTCCTATAAATAATCAGTTGGAATTTTCTGTCTTCTAAATATTAGTTATTTACTGAGGAGAAAGTTTACTTAAAAATTATGACCAAAATATTTTGATTCAAGAGCTTGAGAAAGGCAAAAACTAGAGAAAAATATATTTATTTTTTGATCATTATATTGAATATTTACTTCTCTGTGTTCATGTGAAATGTATTTTGACTCTGCTATTCTAGGTGTTTTACTATTATAGCACTTGAGTGAAAAGTAGAGCAAATGAGTTAGTGTGTCTAGGTGATCAACTCTTGCCATGAGCTATCTATGTGATAATACTTTTGATATCTCAGACTGGGAGCCTGTAAATATTTATTTATCTTATAGCATTATCAGTTGTAATCAAAGCACATTTAGAGAAGCATTTTTCAAACTGTAGTACATGGTGCCATTGAAAAAGAAGTAAAGGGGACCTCTTTTGCTTCCTTCATTAAGAAGAGATCAGCTTCTACGTTCTTTTAAATAATGTGGTTTCCTGTCAAAATTTATGTATAATAAATATATATTGTATTTAATCTAAATATATGTTTAATGCATTCATTGTATATACTATTATCATATATTATAAAATCAATGTTATGCACATATATTAATATATGTTTGCTCTAAAAAAGTTTTGATACAGCTTTGGTACAATTTGTATTTAGTGATTGGAATTACCAATGCATTCTAGCTATAGAGAACATTTTCAGTCCTACATATTGTTATTGCTTATAACATGCCATCAAATCAGGGTGAACTAATTGTTGCAATTACAAATATCCTTTGCTAAAAGTGAATGTTTTCACTGAAAACAGTTCCAATTAATAAACATTTCTAATATCATTATAAAATATATCTAAAGTGAAAAATATACCTATGTCTATATTTTGATATTATAAATATTGAATATTGATTATTTGCTGTTCTTTTTTTCTTATTTCCTATCTTCCACATATGCAAGGTGTTTATTCAAATTTTTCTATTTGTCATAGAATTAAGCTGACAATAGTGTTATTGGGAACAAATGGACAGCTGCTATTTATTTTATGTGTGGTCTAGAAGTATTGAATATTCACTTAACCTTAAGGACTATATATTATTGATACACTCCTGTATTGAGACAATATTATGGATTCAGAAAAACCAAATTATTTAATGTCACTTACTTGGAGTCAATTAAATTCCAATAGATTTTAAATTTGACATTTGTTTTCTCAGTCATAGATATTATATTCAACAGAACTATAGCCTCATTTTAAATAAAAACAGGAGGCAGAGCAAGATGGCAGAGTAAGAGGTCACATTCTCTTTCTCCCACAAACACATCAAAAAAACACATCTACATGTAAAACTACTCACACAGAACATCAACTGAGTGCTAATAGAAGAGTGCTCCAAAAAGAAAGAAGCTCTTGTCATAACTGGGTAGAACAAAAGAGAAAAAGAGAGAGAGAAAGAGAGAGAAAATCAGGATGGGACTAGCAGTCCCAAGAGGGAGCTGTGAATGAGAAAAGGAACCCACCTCCTGGGAAGCCACCTAACTGACAAAAGATCAGCTGAGTCATCAAGACCTCAAAGTCACTGCCACTAAGTGCAGCAGCTGGACTGAGAACGGCAAAGCAGAGTGAGAGCCACACAGATAATCTGAATCACCAGACTGGACACCACATCCTGAGATGCTCAGGCAGGGGCTGGGTGCTGAGACTCAATCTCTGGAGGTTAGTCCTGAGGAGAGAACTGGGGATGGCATGAGGGGATAAGGAGAAGTGTGCCTTGGGCTAAGGAGGGGAATGCCATGGCAGAGGGAAACCCGGAGAAGGTCCAGACCCGCAGGAGAGGCAAGGCACCAACAAGAAGAGGAAGAGTGGGCTGCCATAGGAAACTCCCTGAACAGGAGCATGCTCATGCCAGTGGGCTTAGAGAGCAGGACAGCTCTGTGGAGGCTACAGGTGGCAAGAAGCCTTTTGCTCATTTGGGGGAGAATAGGCACTTCTTCAGCAGGCTACGTGTGGCCAGGCACCCATTGCATGTGCTAAGGGCATAAGGCAGCTAAGTGAGATTTGGTGCCTCTTGCATGATCTACAGGTGGCAGGGATAGACTGCGGCAGTTGTCTCAGAGGCCAAAAGGAGACATGGCTTGCCACCACTAGAAGCCTGTGAGTGGGCTCCACTTGTGACCTTAATCACCTCAGGGGTTGGCCAAAAAAGAAAAAAAGAGGGCACTGCAACCAAGCCCCATATGCTGTTGTTTTCAATTTCCTGGAAACACACCCACCTTGCAGCAGCCACTGACAAAGTCTCTGGGCAGTGGCCAGACACTTGGTCACTGTCCTGTCCCAAGATCCTACAACTAGGAGCAGCTGGTGCACCCCTCATGCATGAGTTAAATGGGACAGGGTGCTTCTTGCCTGGTCTGCAGGTGGAAGAAGCAAACCACTGAAGTTATCCCCGATTCCAGAGGTGGGTGTGGCCCACTGCCATTGGAGATACCTGAACAAAAATCACTTGCAGCCCCATTCACCTAAAGGGCACCACAGAGGAGGGCACTGTGACCAAACACCACCTATTGGTGCTCTTGCACCCCCAGGAATACACCTGACCTGCTGCTGCCACTGGTAAATGTTCTGGACAGTACCCACATGCCTGATCTGTCACTTCCAAGGATCCTTCAACTAGGAGCACCCTATACAGCACCTCCTATGTGGGCTAAGTGAGAGAGGTTGCTTCATGCATGGGCTACAGGTGGTGGGTACAAACCACCGCAGTTATCACTGACTCTAGAGAGGGTCATGGCCTGCTCCCAATAGGGGTCACTGGATAGGAATGACCTGTGGCTCCAATTATCTCAGAGGAGGGCACTGCAATCAAGCACAAGCTGTTGTTGTTCTCACTCCCCTGGGAATTCACACACACTGCTGGTGCTACTGCCAAATGCTCTGGTCAACTTGAAGATCTGCCTAGAGCTTATTATCACTTCCAAGGGCCCTGCAACTAGAAGTAGCCTATGCAACATTCCTGAAGGTCCTTGCTGCTATTGAGAGCCCAATGACCAGGCACTAACTGCTGGCCCTACCCATTACTTCCTTCTCCCTGAAAACACACTGAGCATCCTGGGAGTAACAGCCTGCTCACACCAAAGAAAGAGATAGCAAATATTCAAACTCCCACATCAAAAATAAATAGCAACACCCAAAAATATAAAGGGTTATTCTTACATAGGAAGTAGCCTTACAAGACTATAGTTTGGCTTCTCCAAACTCACAAAAAAAGAAAAACACAAGCAAGATGACGAAGCACAGAAACCATTCCCAGTAAAAGGAACAAGAGAATTTATCTAAAGCAGTCTGACAGACACTGAGTTCAAAAGTTCTCTGAAGGAATTAAGAGAGGATATGAACAGTAATGCAGATTCCTTTAGAAAGGAACTAGAAAATATAAGGAGAAGACACGAAAAACTAAAAAAAATTAATTTGCAGAGATACAAACTGAGCTAAAGGCAATAAAGAGCAGAATGAATAATGCAGAGGAATGAATTAGTGACATGGAAGATAAAATAATGGAAATCACCCAATCAGGACAACAGATAGAAAACCAAATGAAAAAAGATGAAAGCAATATAAAAGACCTATGGGATAATATAAAGTGAGCCAATCTATGCATAATAGGAATTCCAGAAGAAAAAGAAAAAAGAAAGGGAATTGAAAATATATTTTAAGAAATTATGGCTGAAAACATTCAAACCTAAAGGATACTGATATCAAGATACAGGAAGCACAGGGGGCCCCAAACAAATTGAACTCAAATGGGCCCACACCAAGATGCATTATAATAAAAATGGCAAGAGTTAAAGGGAAAGAGAGGATTCTAAAGGCAGCAAGAGAAAAGCAAGCATTAAATACAAGGGAACAATCATAAGGCTATCAGTTGATTTCACTACAGAAACACTACAGGCCAGAAGGGAGTGGCAAGATATATTTCAAGTACTTAAGGTAAAAAATTTGCAATCTAGAATATTCTATCCAGCAAGAATATCATTTAAAATGGAAGGGGAAATGAATAATTTCTCCAACAAACAAAAGCTAAAAGACTAGAGCAATACTAAACCCATTCTACAAGAAATACTGAAGGGGCTTCTCTAAATTAAAAAAAAAAAAAACAAAAAAAAAAAAACAAGAGAGAGAGAAAAAGAAGAATTAGGATGGAGGAAACCAGAAACCACAATTGGAAAGCAGTCACATAAATAAGCCAGCATATTGATCTAAACATGAAGCTGTTAAAAGAAAAAAAAAAAAGACATCAAAATCTACAATGTGGGCAAGGGTTTTGATTTAAATGATGTGTTTGAGCCTTTATGACTATCAGGCAAAAGCAAGCAGATATAGGAAGGGCTTAATGTGCCTGAAAAACAGGGAAACCACAAATCAAAACCAAATTTTACATTCACAAAAGCTGAAAAGAAAAGTACTCAAGCATAAAATAAATGGAAATCATCCAACCCAAAAAATAAAAGAAGAAAAGAGAAACAGAGAGTCAAGTGGAAAGCAAGGATTAAAATGGCAGTAAATATGTATCAGTCAATAATCATCTTAAATGTCAATGGACTGAATGCTCCAATCAAAAGACACAGAGTGGCAGATTGGATAAAAAAGCAAAAATTTTCAATTTTCTGTTTACAAGAAACTCACCTTAGGGCAAAGGACTCATATAGATTGAAAGTGAGGGGATAGGAAAAGATATTTCAGGTCAATGGACAAGACAGGAAGGCAGGAGTTGCAATACCCATGTCAGACAAAATAGCCTTTAAAATGAGGGCCACAGAGTTTCTCAGAAAAAAAATGCACTGGGCTCCTCTACAGCAGTGTTTTGCAGCAGTTACATGCAGTGTGCTTTATTTCTCAGGGTGAAGATCTTACAGCATGTGTGTGGTAGTTGTTTAAAGTGCACAAAAGTACATGTGATAGTACTGCAGCATTGAGTGGAATTTTAAAGAGGAAGTTTGAAGAAGTTGATGGCTCCTCACCCTGCTCTTTGTGAGGGAATCACATGATGAAGTTTCCAGCAGTGAAAGTGATGACAGCAGGGACAGTGTCAATCCATCCACTTCCAATCATTTTCCCCGCATGAAGAACTTGAACCTCAGTGAGTCCAGACACCAGGAGATGGGATTAAGATGGCGGAATAGAAGGACAGGAGCTCAGCTTCTCTCCTAAAAAACAACAAAATTCACAACTAAAGGCTGAGCACACTTCACCAAAATGGACCAGAAACCTTAAAAAAGATACCCTACTCCAGAAGAAAAGGAGAAGGCCACATCAAGAGGTAGGAGGGGTGATTTCCCAATATAAACAACCTCATACCTCCTGGGTGGGAAGCCCCACAGACTGGAAAGTAACTGGTTCACAGAGACTCATCTACAGCAGTGAGAGTTCTGAGCCCCACATCAAACTCTCACGTGTGGGGATCTGGCACTGGGAGAAAGAGCCCCGGGAGCATCTGGCATTGAAGGCCAGTGGGGCTTGTGCACAGGAGCTCTATGGGACTGGGGGAAAGGGAGAACCCATTCTTAAAAGGTGCACAAAGATTTTCACGTGCACTGAGTCCCAGGGCAGAGAGAGGTCTCCATAGGAATCTGGGTCAAACCCAACTGCAGTTCTTGGAGGACATCCTGGGAAAACAGGGGGAATGTAGCTTGTTGTGAGGAAAGGATAGTGAAAGCAAAGCTCTTGGGAATATTCAGCACCATGCCTTTCTCTGGAGGTGGCCATTTTGGGAAAATCAGGCCCCACCCATCAGTCAGTGCTGAGAAGCCCCAGGGCAAACAACAATCCAGGTGGGATCACAGCCCTGCCCCTCAGTAAAGAGGCTGCCTAAAGACCCCTCAGGCACACAGCTGCCTCTAATCCCACCCAGAGACTAAGCCCCACCCACCAGAGGGATTAGAATCAGCTCCACCTACCAGTGGGCAGGCATCAGCCCCTCCCATCAGGAAGCCTACAGCAAGCCCCTGTACCAACTTCAACCACAAGGGGGGCAGACACCAGAAGTAAGAAAGGCTAAAACTCTATTATCTGTAAAAATGTAACTACACCAAAAACCTATAAAAATGAAAAGACAGAGAACTATACCTCAGATGAGGGAGAAAGGAAAAACCCCAGAAAATAAGCTAAGTGAGGAGGAGATTCTCAGCCTCCAGGAAAAAGACTTTAGACTGTTGATGCTGAAGATGATGCAAGGCATTGGAAATAAACTGGAGGCAAAGATGGATAACTTACAGCAAACACTAACCAAAGAGACACAATATTTCAAACTTAAACAAGAAGAGATGCAAAATACAATAACTGAAATAAAAAATTCACTAGAAGCAGCTAACAGCAGAATACAGGAGGCAGAAGAACAAATAAGTGAGGTGGAGGACAGATTAGTAGAAATTAAGGGTGGGAAACATTAAAGAGAAAAAAGATTGAAAACAAATGAAGAGAGTCTCAGAGAACTCTGGGACAAAGTTAAATGCACCAACATCCATAATACAGGGGTGCCAGAAGGAGAAGAGAGAGAGAAGAGGACAGAAAAAATATGCCAAGAGATAATAGCTGAAAACTTCACTCACATGGGAAAGGAACCACTCACTCAAATCCAGGAACCACAGTGAGTACCACATAAAATAAAAGCAAGGATGAATACCCCAAGACACATGTTAATCGAAGTGACCAAAATTAAAGACAAAGAGAAAATCTTGATAGCAGCTAGGGAAAAGAAACAAATAACGTGCAAGGAAACCCCAGTAAGGTTATCGGCAGGTTTTTTAGCAGAAACACTGCAGGCCAGAAAAGAGTGGCATGATATACTTAACAAGATGAAAGGAAAAAAACCTCCAACCAAGATTACTCTACCCAGCAAGGCTCTCTTTCAGATTTGAAGAAGAAATCAAAACCTTCACAGATAAGCAAAAGTTGAGAGAATTTGGCAACACTAAACCAGCCTTAAAACAAATACTAAAGGAACTTCTCTAGGCAGAAAAGAAAAGGCAGCAACAGCAAACATAAATTCCACAAATGACAAGGCTCACCAGTAAAGGTATATATAAAGTAAAGATATGAAATCATCCATGCACAATTATACCACCAAAATTAGAAATCATGAGAAGAGGTGGGTACAAATGCAGGACACTGGAAATGCACTTGCAATTAAGAGACCAACAACTTAAAACATTCTCACACATATACAGTCTCTTATGTCAAAAATTCAGGGTAACTGCAAACCAAAAACCTGCAATTGAAACACAAAGAAAAATCAACTCAAATACCACACTAATGACAGTCATTAAACCAGAAGAGGAGAGAACAAGAGAAGAAGGAAAGAAAAAAGAGCAACAAAAACAAATCCAAAGAAATTAATAAAATGGCAATAGGAACATATATATCAATAATTACCTTAAATGTTAATGGACTGAATGCCCCAATGAAAAGACATAGACTGGCTGAATGGCTACAAAAACAAGAACCATAATTATGCTGTCTTCAGGAGACCCACTTCACTTCTAGGGACACATACAAATTGAAAGTGAGAGGATGGAAGAAAATATTCCATGCAAACGGGAATCAAAAGAAAGCAGGAGTAGCAATACTCATATCAGACAAAATAGACTTTAAAATGAAGACTATTTTAAGGGACAAAGAAGGTCATTACATAATGATCAAAGGATCAATCCAAGAAGAATATATAACAATTTTATTTTTAATTTTTTTTAATTTTTTTTTTTTTTTTTTTTGCCTTTTTGCTATTTCTTGGGCCGCTCCTGTGGCATATGGAGGTTCCCAGGCTAGGGGTCTAATCGGAGCTCTGGCCGCCAGCCTACGCCAGAGCCACAGCAACGCAGGATCCGAGCCGCGTCTGCAACCTACACCACAGCTCACAGCAATGCCGATCGTTAACCCACTGAGCAAGGGCAGGGACCGAACCCGCAACCTCATGGTTCCTAGTCAGATTCGTTAACCACTGAGCCACGACGGGAACTCCGACAATTTTAAATATCAATGCACCCAACAGAGTTTCACAACAATATATTAGGCAACTGCTAACAACCTTAAAAGGACAAATCAGCAATAATACAATAATAGTGGGGGACATTAACACCCCACTTACAGCAATGGACAGATCAACTAGACAGAAAATCAATAAGGAAACACAGGCCCTGAATGAAGCATTAGACCAGATGTACTTAATAGATATTTATAGGACATTTCATCCAAAAGCAACAGAAAACACATTCTTCTCAGGGGCACACAGAACATTCTCTAAGATTGATCACATCCTGGCCTAGAAATCCAACCTCAGTAACATTAGGAAAATTGAAATCATATCAAGCATCTTTTACGACCACAATGGTATATGACTGGATATCAACAACAAGAAAAAATCTGCAAAAATACAAACACATGGAGACTAAACGACATGCTACTGAACAACCAATGGAGAACTGAAGAAATCAAAGAGGAAATTAAAAAATAACTAGAAGCAAATGACAACAAAGATACGACACTCCAATACCAATGGGATGCAGCAAAAGACATTCTAAGAGGAAAGTTTATAGCAATACAAGCCCACCTCAGGAAACAAGAAAAAGATCAAATAAACAAGCTAACTTTCCTTCTCAAGTAGCTCAAGAGAGAAGAACAGACAAGACCTAAAGTTAGTAGAAGGAAAAAAAATCATAAAGATCAGAGCAGAAATCAATGAAATAGAAACAAAGAAAACCATAGAAAAGATCAATGAAATGAAAAGCTGGTTCTTTGAAAAGATCAATAAAATTGATAAACCCTTAGCCAGACTTCTCAAGAAAAAAAGAGAAGACTCAAATCAATAAAATTCGAAATGAAAAGTAACAATGAACATCGCAGAAATACAAAGGATCATAAGAGACTACTCTTTGTAACTATATGCCAATAAAACGGAAAACCTAGGAAAAATGGACAAATTCTTAGAAAGTACAATCTTCCAAGACTAAACCAAGATGAAATAGAAAAGATGAATGGACCCATCACAAGAACTAAAATTGAAACTGTGATTAAAAAGCATCTAACAAACAAAAATCCAGGACCAGATGGCTTCACAGGTGAATGCTATCAAACATTTGGAGAAGAGCTTATACCTATCCTTCTGAAACTATTTCAAAAAATTGCAGAGGAAGGGATAACCCAAACTCATTTTATGAGGCCACCATCACCCTGATACCAAAACAGGACAAAGAGACTACAAAAAAGAAAACTACAGTCCAATTTCACCAATGAACATTGATGCAAAAATCCTCAACAAAATACTAGCAAACTGCATCGAACAATACATTAAAAGGATTGTACATCATGACCAAGTGGGATTTATCCCAGGGATGCAATGTTCTTCAATATCAGCAAATCCATCGTGTGATATACCACGTTAACAAACTGAAGAATAAAAACCATATGATCCTCTCAAAAGATGTGGAAATAGCCTTTGACAAAATCAGACACCCATTTCTGAAAAAAACCCTTCAGAAAGTGGGCATAACAGGAACGTACCTCAACATAATAAAGGCCATATATGACAAATCCACAGAGAACATCATTCTCAATGGTGAAAAGCTGAAAGAATTCCCACTGAGATCAGGAACAAGACAAGGATATCTGCTCTCATTGCTACTCTTCAACAAAGTTTTGGAAGTCCTAGCCGCAGCAATCAGAGAAGTAAAAGAGATAAAAGGAATACAAATTGGAAAGGAAGAAGAAAAACTATCACTATTTGCAGAAGACATGATCCTATACCTAGGGAATCCTAAAGACCCTACCAGAAAACTGTTAGAGCTCATCCATGAATTTGGAAAAATGGCAGGATACAAAATTAATACACATAAATCAACTGCATTTCTATATACTGACACAAAAGATCAGAAAGAGAAATTAGGGAAGCCATCCTATTTTCCATTGCATCCAAAAGAATAAAATACCTAGGAGTAACCTACCTAAAGAGACAAAAGACCTGTGCTCTGAAAACTATAAGACACTGATGAAAGAAATTAAAGACGACACAAACAGATGGAAAGATCTACCATGCTCGTGGATTGGAAGAGTTAATATTATCAAAATGTCTATACTACCCAAGGCAATCTACAGAGTCAATGCAATCCCTATCAAATTACCAGGGACATTTTTCACAGAACTCAAAACAAAATATTTTAAAGTTTGTTTGGAAGCACAAAAGACTCAGAATAGCCAAAGACATCCTGGAAAAGAAAAATGGAGCTGGAAGAATCAGGCTTCCTGACCTCAGAGTATACTATAAAGCAACAATCATCAAAACCATATGGTACTACACAAAGACAGACATAGATCAGTGGAACAGGATAGAAATCCCAGAATTAAACCCACGAACCTACAGCCAACTCATCTATGACAAAGGAGGCAAGACTATACAATGGAGAAAAAACAGCCTGTTCAATAAGTGGTGCTGGGAAAAATGGACAGCCACATGGAGAAGAATGAAATTAGAATATTCCCTAACACCATACATAAAAGTAAACTCAAAATGGATTAAAGTCCTAGATATAAGACCAGATACTGTAAAACATGTAGAGGAAAACATACGCCAAACACTCTCTGACATAAACAACAGCAACATCGTCTCAGATCCACCCCTTAGAGTAATGACAATAAAATAAAAAATAAACAAATGGGACCTACTCAAACTTAAAAGTTTCTGCACAGCAAAGGAAACCCTAAACAACACAAAAAGACAACCCACAGAATCGGAGAAAATCTTTGCAAGTGAATCAACTGACAAGGGATTAATCTCTAAAAATTATAAACTCCTTCTGCAGCTCCATACCCAGAAAACAAACAACCCATTCAAAAATGGGCAGAAGATCTAAACAGACAATTCTCCAAAGAAGACATACAGATGGCCAAGGAACACATTAAAAGATGTTCAATCACTCATTATTAGAGAGACGCAAATCAAAACCACTCTGAGGTACCACCTTACACCAGCCAGAATGGCCATCATTCAAAAGTCTACAAACAATAAGTGCTGGAGAGGGGGCGGAGATAAAGGAACCCTATTACACTATTGGTGGGATTGTAAATGGGTGAAACCACTGTGGAAAGCAGCATGGAGATTTCTCAGAAAACTAAAAACAGAACTACCATTTGATCCAGCAATCCCACTCCTGGGCATCTGTCCAGAGAAAACCATGACTCACACAGACATATGTACTCCAATGCTCATTGCAGCACTATTTGCAATAGTCAAGACATGGAAACAACCTCAATGTCCATCGACGGAGGAGTGGATCAAGAAGATGTGGTAAATATACACAATGGAATGTTACTCAGCCATTAAAAGGAACTAAATACCAGCATTTTTAGCCACATGGATGGACCTAGAAATTATCATGATAAGTGAAGTCAGCCATATAATGAGACATCAACATCAAATGCTATCACGGACATGTGGAATCTGAAAAAAGGACAGACAGAGCTTCTTTGCAGAACAGATGCTGACTCACAGACATTGAAAAACTTATGGTCTCCAGAGGAGACAGTTTTCAGGGTAGGGGGATGTGCTTGGGCTGTGGGATGGAAATCCTGTGAAACTGGATTGTGATGATCATTATACAACTACAGATGTGATAAATTAATTTGGGTAATAAAAAAAGAAAAAAAGACCATAAAGAAAGACAAAGAGGGACACTATTTAATGGTTAAAAGATCCATTCAAGAGGAGGATATTGCAATCATCAACACATATGCCCCAAATATAGGAGCACCCAGATACATACAACAAATATTAGCAGATATGAAAGGAGAAACTTATGGGAATACAATAATAGTAGGGGACTTTAACACCCCACTCATATCAATGGACAGATCATCCAGACAGAAAATCAATAAGGCAACAGATATCCTAAAGGACACAATGGAAAAGTTAGATTTAATGGACATTCAGGACATTACATCCAAAAAAATCAGAATATACATTCTTCTCAACTGCACATGGAACATTCTCAAGAATGATCACATACTGGGGTGCAAAGCTAACCTCAACAAATTTAAGAGCATAGAAATTATTTCAAGTATCTTCTCTGACCACAATAGCATGGAACTAAAAATCAAACACAGGAAAATAAATGAGAAACTTATTACATGGAGACTAAACAACATGCTACTAAAAGACCAAAGGGTCAAGGAGGAAATCAAGAAGGAAATTAAAAAATACCTGGAGACAAATGATAATGAAGGCACAACTACTCAAAAATCTATGGGATGCCACAAAAGCAGGGCTCAGAGGGAAATTCATAGCAATATAGGCCTTCCTCAAAAAAAAAAAAAAAAGAAAAGAAAAATCTCAAATTGGCAAAGTAACACAACAACAAAATGAAATAGAAAAAGAAGAGGAAACAAAACCAAGATTCAGCAAAAGGAAGGAAATCATAAAGAAAAAAGAGGAAATAAATAAAATTGAGATTCAAAAAACAATAGAAGAATTCAATAAAACTGAAAACACCCTGCCAAAACTGAATCAAGAAGAAATAGATCAACTGAACAGAACAATCACTAGAAATGAAATTGAATGTGTCATAAAAACACTCTCAACAAATAAAAGTCACAGACCAGGTGTCTTCAAGACAAATTCTATCAAACATACAAAGAGGAGCTTGTACCCATCCTCCTTAAACTTTTTTTCAAAAGTTCGAAGAAGAAGGAACATTCCTCAAGACATTCTATGATGTCAACACCTGTGGTCCATTAATCTTTGACAAAGGAGGCAAGAACATAAAATGGGAAAAAGAAAGTCTATTCAGCAAGTCTTGCTTGGAAACCTGGACAGCGGCATATAAATCAATGAAACTGGAACACACCCTCACATCATGCACAAAAATAAACTCAAAATGGCTTAAACACTTAAATATAAGACAAGACACCATCAAATTCCTGGAAGAGAACATAGGCAAAACATTCTCTGACATCAACTGTACAAATGTTTTCTCAGATCAGTCCCCCAAAGCAAGATAAATAAAAGCCAAAATAAACCAATGGGACCTAGTCAAACTGACAAGCTTTTGCACAGCAAAGGAAACCAAAAAGAAAACAAAAAGGCAACTTACAGAATGGAATAAAACAGTTTCAAATGATGCAGCTGACAAGAGCTTAACCACTAGAATATACAAACAACTCATACAACTCAACGGCAAAAAAGCCAAAAACCCAATGGAAAAATGGGCAAAAGCCCTGAAGAGACATTTCTCCAAGGAAGATGTACAGATGGCCAACAAGCACATGAAAAAATGCTCATCATCCCTTATTATTAGAGAAATGGAAATCAAAACAACCATGAGATACCACCTCACACCAGTCAGAATGGCCATCATTAATAAATCCACAAATAACATACTGCGTGAAATAAGTCAGAGTTACAAAGACAATACCATATGATATCACATATCTGGAATCTAATATAAGTCACAAATGAACCTTCCTACAGAAAAGAAAATCATGGACTTGGAGAATAGACTTGTGGTTGCCAAGGGGGAGGGGGAGAGAGTGGGATGTATTGGTAGCTCAGGTTAATATATGCAAAGTATTGCCTTTGGGAAGGATTAGCAATGAGATCCTGCTGTGTTGCATTGGGAACTCTGTCTAGTCACTTATGATGGAGTATGATAATGCGAGAATATAGAATGTGTACATGTATGTGTAACGGTTTCACCATGCTGTACAGCAGAAAAAAAAATTGTATTTGGGAAGTAACAATTAAAAATAAATAAATAAATGATAAAAGTGATCATTTCAACCAAGTAAACTCAATCTACTGACAACATACTTTCAATATGAAATGATATTTATGGAATTATTTACCACACTTATCCTTGGCTATTTTTGCTGATATTTTCTAATAAAATTCTAAGTATAACATGGAATATAAAGGTAAAATATATTTTAATAATATTTAACAATAACATACAATGCATGAATTTTAAAATAAATGCTTCACGGGAATATTTACAAATAAACAGTCCAAAATGAACACATTAAAAAATAGAAACTGTTGACTGAAGAAAAATTCTCAGCCTAAATTTTACAAGTTTTATTTGGTTAACTTGCTAAGTACGATAGTCTGGAAGACAGTCTCTCAGAGAGCTCTGAACTGCTCTGAAGAAGTAAGCCAGGTTATATAGAAGTTTTTGCTGGGAAAAATAAAATTAACCATCAAAATATTACTGCTAAACACAGAAACCTAATATTTAAAGTTAAAGATTTCAGTGCTTTTCTATGTATAGGAAGATGCAAGAGTCTCAGCACACTGAAATTATTTCTTAGATATGCATCTTAACTCTCTAGGGTCAGTATCCAAAGCACAGAATACATATTGTTTTTCCCTATCCTGCATTCCCCTCAGGATGTATCACCAGGGGTGGTTGCAGTGGCTGCTGGCTTGACCCTCAGGGAACTGGAATGGCAGGCAACGTTTTTTGCTTACTGGAATGGAAAGCAGTATTTTCTTTCTACATACTTTCAAAAATTATTAATAAATATCAAACTTTATAATTAATATTAATCTTTGCCAAAAGATTCTCCAAAATTATCATCAAAAATACCCTACTTCAAATGGTTATGTGCTGCGTGTTACACAATTGAAGTCTGTAATTTAGGAATTTCATACAGAAAGATTATTTTCTTAATGATAGCTTTGGAATAAAAGAAGTCACAGAAGAATAAGTATAGAAAAATGAACTCAGTATTGAACTGCCACAGTTCTTCAGCAATAGAAGCAAAGTAAATTTTTTATGGCATGGAACTTGAGGACATGGAACATTGCTTCTCAGATAATACACTAAATTTACACTGTGAACAGATGCACATTACACTCATTTTTTAATGCTATTGTGAATAATAGACTGCCTGATTTAATTAAGCAAACCTGTATGTGTGTGTGTTTGATAAAAGAAATGAAATTGTATAAATCTTCCACAGAGCTGAAGATTATTTTCTACATGCAAACATCTTTTATCATTTTCTTTAAGATATAGGAAAAAAATAAGTTGAAGGAAAATGCACTGAAACATCACCAACAATCAATCTACCCAGAAAAGCAGTCTGTTGTCATGGGAAGTAATTAGCAGAGATCTTTGAAAAGGTGCATGAAGAGAAGGTGAGAATGGGAGTGTGAAGCAGAAAGGGAGTGCTCCAGTTGAAATTTCTCTCAGCCTTGTGGTTCAGAGGTAGTTGAAAGGTGCTAAGCTGTGAGGCTCAGAAATGAGTAAGAATTAGTCAAAAAAAAAAACTCCTTGGGGCATCAGCCCCTCACTAATAAAAGGGACAATTTTCCTGAGAGAAGAACTAGGCTGACAAGGAGAAATGCAGAGGCACATCCTTTTGTTTTTATTTTCATTAATTAACATATTAAACAAGAATTCCACAAGCTCCTATGTTGTTAGGCATTTCTCAAGATGGATAATAAAAAGTTTACAAAAATCAATAGATGGCTACGATGGAATCCAGGACAAAGGCTAATTGTAAATACGAAATTCTTGGTGACATTGTTTCTTCCCAATGGGAGGGAAGAAACAGAGCAGCAAAATTTCCATGTGTGGATTTCTCAAGATGCTGACTCACTGCATGTGTTATCAATAGATTGCTGGATTTCTATAGTAGGAAATTTATATGAACTCTCTTTTAACTTAAAGATAAGAGCAGAATCTTAATAAAATTAAAGTTCATGTTAAGCAATATAAGTATTTTTATTGCATGGAATTTTAAAGATTACTTTCTATTATTATACTCAACAAAAGGGAGGAGTGTTATAAAAAGATTCTAGAAGTGGGGTCACTGTATTGGCAGGAGCACTTCCAAGTATCTCCTTTCCTGTAAAAAAGTCCATTAATTTATTACATGTACTCACATATCCTTGGGGAACTGTGAAAGATACCCTTCGGTAACTAAAAATGTACTAGAATCCTGAATGTAAAATGCAAATCTGATCAAATTGTTGGGAAAAAAGAATAGAGAAAATAGCAGATAGAAGTTTGTGAAACACCTAAGCAAACTGACAGGCATTTGCACAGCAAAGGAAACTCAAAAGAAAACAAAAAGACAATTTACAGAATGGGATAAAACAGTTTCAAATGATGCAACTAACCCTAACCCTAACCTTCCCCTAACCCTAACCCTAACCTTCCCCTAACCCTAACCCTAGACAAGAGCTTAATCTCTAAAATATACAAACAACTCATACAACTCAACAGCAAAAACACCAGAAACCCAATGGAAAAATGGGCCAAAGACCTGAAGAGACATTTCTCCAAGGAAGATGTACAGATGGCCAACAAGCACATGAAAAAATGCTCAACATCCCTGATTACTAGAGAAATGGAAATCAAAACTACCATGAGATACCACCTCACACCAGTCAGAATGGACACCATTAATAAGCCCACAAATAACAAATGCTGGAGGGGGTGTACAGAAAAGGGAACCCTCCTGCACTGCTGGTGGGAATGTAAGCTGGTACAACCACTATGGAGATCAGTATGGAGGTACCTCAGAAATCAATACATAGAACTACCATAGGACCTAGCAATTCCACTCTTGGGCATATATCCAGACAAAAGTTTCCTTGAAAAAGACACACACACCTACATCATCACTGAAGCTCTTTTCACAATAGCCAAGACATGGAAACAACCCAAATGTCCATCAACAGATGATTGGATTAGGAAGATGTGGTATAGATACACAATGGAATACTACTCAGCCATTAAAAAAGAACAAAATCATGCCATTTGCAGCAACGTGGATGGAACTAGAGACTCTCATACTGAGTGAAGTAAGTCAGAAAGAGACAAACACCATATGACATCACTTATATCTGGAATCTAATATAGGGCACAAATGAACCTTCCCACAGAAAAGAAACTCATGGACTTGGAGAACAGACTTGTGGTTGCCAAGGGGGAGGGGGAGAGAGTGGGGTGGATTGGGAGCTTGGGGTCAATACATGCAAACTATTGCTGTTGGAATGGACTAACAATGCAATCCTGCTGTGTGGCACTGGGAACTTTTCTAGTCACTTATGATGGAGCATGATAATATGTGAAAATAGAATGTGTATTTGTATGTGTAACTGGGTCACCATGCTGTACAGTAGAAAAAAAAAATGAATTTGTGAAATAACAGTTAAATAAAAGAAGTTTTTGAAACAGAGATCTCAAAATAAAGATAAAAATACTTTTCTCTAACAGACTGGGGACTTGTTTTCTCTAACAAGAACCTAAGGTCAGAGAATCAAACTTACCATAAACATGGAGGGAAATAAAGCTGAAGAACAGCACTTATGTCAAGTGTGCCAACTCTGCTTTTATTACTTCATCAACATTAACTACAATATCATGTGAAACTTGGATAAGACCTCACAAATTATGAAAGTTTGACAATAAAATTAACTATGTTTAAAGTTTAAATAAGAATAAATATAAAATTCCCTGGTGGCCTAGCAGTTAAGGATCCAGTATTATCAGTGTTGTGGCTTAGGTCACTGCTGGGGCTTAGGTTTAATGCCTGGCCTGTTAATTTATGCATGATGCCAGGGGAACCTCCAAAGAAATAGAATAAAACAAATGTGAAAATTAAGGAATTAGAACATAATATAAATATGCATGATATGCATGTCCTGATAATGCTGAAACAGTACAACTTAAAAAATTTATAAATCTTTGCAACCACTGCAATGAATTAGCCATTTACTTTGCTCTATTATACAACTTTTAAAAACATTATGTCAGAATTATAATTTCTGATTATAAATCAGAACACATAACATAAACTTTTACAAGTTTAAGATGATAGTAATTTTTTTTTTTTTTTTTGTCTTTTTTGCCTTTTCTAGGGCTGCTCCTGCGGCATATGGAGGTTCCCAGGCTAGGGGTCTAATAGGAGCTGTAGCCACCAGCTGGCCTACACCACAGCCAAAGTAATGTGGGATCTGAGCCATGTCTGCAACCTACACCACAGCTCATGGCAACACCGGATCCTTAACCCACTGAGCAAGGCCTGGAATTGAACCTGCAACCTCATGGTTCCTAGTTGGATACGTTAGGATTGGTTAACCACTGAGCCATGACAGGAACTCCCAAGTAGTAGATGTTTTTTTTAAAATCATCTCAATACTTCACTTCTTGCAACAACATCATTTGTATTCTTTTCATATAAATGTCCCATGCAACATTACATTATAGCTTTGACTATCAGAGATAAGTGTCTACTTATTCATCCTTGTGAATCTGGATAATTCTTCTGATTTATTTGGCCAATAGAATGGGTGATACAGATTGTGAGGAGTGTAGGCTTGAAAATCAGAACTTGCTCTGGTAATTCGGCTACTACCATGTGAACAAGCCCAGACCTTGGTAGTGGGTGAAAGACTATGATGACCAACCTATGTGAGAGAACACAACTAAAATCAGCAGAACAGACTCCTTCCCACAGTTGACTGCAGAAGCAGGAGAAACAGCCCTCAGGAGAAGAACCCTCCAGCCCATCCAAACACTAATGAATGACTGCTTTAAATCACTGAGATTCAGAGTGGTGTGCCAAGCAGCAACATTAAAGTAAAATAGATTGATGGATATATGAGATGAAACATAGCTCTCATTTAAATAACAACTCTGCCTTTGCAAAAAGAAATATTTTCACCTTGCTTTTGCAAATAAAATACACCTATTTTTTATATGTAGCTACAAGATATATAATAGATATACTTTAAAAATAATGGTGAATTAAAAAGGTGATTCAGAAAGGTTGAGAAACATATGTAAGGTTAAGTAGTAAACATAAATGAAAAAGTTTATTTTTGGATCAAATAAATATACAAAATGATTCAGGAGTCCCTGTCATAGCTCAGTGGAAAGGAATCTAACTCGTATGCATGAGGACACAGGTTCAATCCCTGGCACCCCAGTGGGTTAAGGATCCAGCATTGTGGTGAGCTGTGGTGTAGGTGGCAGATGTGGCTCAGATCTGGCATGATTTGATTGTGGTTTAGGCCAACAGCTACAGCTCTGATTTAACCTTTAGCCTGGGAAACTCCATATGCTGCATGTGCAGCCCTAAAAAGACAAAAAAAAAAAAAAAAAAAAAAAAAAAACCTGAGAAATTTTGGAAGAAAATACTAAAATACACTGTTAAAATCCTGAGAAGCAAAGAGAAAGTACAATAATGTCCCCATCTAAATCCAAAAATTATCCACATTCTGATATATCATTTATATAACCATTTTAAATAGATATCCTGATATTTGTCCCAAGACTTATCAGCCTGTTTTTTAAAATAAGTATTGTCTCCTACACTGTCACAATTATACATATAACAAAAATTCTCTAAAAATTTTATATCTAGTTCACAGTCCAATGCCCGTAAACCATCTTATACAGTAGTTTTGTTTTGGTTCAGGATTTATATAGGTCTTTATATAGCTCTTTAGTCTATTAACTTAAAATAACCTTGTGCCATATACTTTCTCCTTTCCCTTTTTCCATCCTCCTTCCTTTATTCCTTCCTTCTTCCGTCCTTCCCTCCCCCTCTTTCTTTTCTTTCTTTCTTTTTTTAATAATACAGTTTTTAAGACAAGAAGCTATTGCCTTCTACATTATCCTTTATGTTGAAAGAAAAATTCTTCAGTTGATAGCAATGAGTTCTCTGAGGAAAAAAAAAATCACATTCTGCCTTACACTGAAACACTCAAGGTGAATTAATTATAAATAAAGATGTTAAGACTAATCAATTCCTGGTATATATTCTATTCTTTCTACATTAAGAAAGAATCTTTCTTTCACCTTCGCTCAGCCTCTTGCCCAGAGTAAGCACATCACACATTTGTCAAGTATTTCAAATAACATACAGATAGTCCTATCTTCTAGGCCCTAGATTGAAAATTATTCATTCCTCCTCTGTGATATTATTCCCTATTACCTGATTGGGGGGAATTTACAAATAGAATTATAATATTAAATGCACACAAGAGAGGTTAATTCTTGAAATTCTAGGGAATATGTCTATTCGTATTCAAGTTGTCTCTGCTCCTTTTTATTTGAATCATATCCTAGATAAAAACCTTCACAACATACCTAGCTCTGGACTAAAAATTCCACTGATTTAGGAAAAGTCTGGAGCAGAGTCTATTAATGGATAGTTCATACCCAACTATTACTCAAACTTTCCCAATATCCTCTGAAGCCAAGAGCAAAGGAAAGAAACAAATCTATATTTGAAGGTCTTATATCCAAAACTGTTATCATATCTCCTGCATTCATCTTTGTAACATTCCTATCCTGACAGTAAGACACCAAATGGACAATGATATTGATGTGTTCAAGATCTCAGGGCCATCAACAAAATTGTTATCCTTCACTTCCTGGTAATACAAAACCAAAATACCATTCTGTCATCAACTACACTTGAAGCCACTTGCTTCACTATCATATATCTTTGCACTGTATTTTTCAGTGTGCCCCCAGACCAGAAAAGTCAATACTCTGTTGACTTCACCAAAGAAGGACAACAATATACATGGGCACTTATGTCCCCTGTATTTACTGAAGCCTGCCCCCAACACCTGTCACTATTTATCCCAAGTCATTATTCAAAAATTTAATAATGCAAATTTCCTATGTGTTTTTGTTTTTACACAATACGCAGATGGTTTCAAAATTGCATACAAAATAAAGAAGCTCATAAAAAGATTTTCGTTTTTTTGCTATCTTAGCTCAAAAGGGACATAAAGTTTCAAAAGATAAATTATAATACCGTCAAAATAGTTAACACATGACCTGTTTGAGGAAAGAAAAACCCTCTCTTCTAATGGACTAAAGTCTACCCAAACTTATCCTAAATCCCTTAAAGACGACAATATACAGGGTTTCTAGGTTTAATTTTACAGATAGTAGGTATCAACTTTTTTAAGATTAATATACCTCAAAAATTGGCTAATGTTTTAACCACAGGATTCAGTTCTGGGAAGTCCTCACTAGAGGGCCAAAACTTTGAGATTCTAAATAGTACCCAACTGCAAAAGAGATAGTCTCAGATGTTCACACACCTCCAGGTCCCTTTCCTCTTCCCTTAAGCAAACTGACCATAGTTAGTGAACTCTGAAGGAAGACTTTCATGGTAATGTGTCCCACAAGGTGCCATTGCCCTGTATTAAATTTAACAAAGTTACCATCTTGTCATGGAGCCAAACTAGCTACATCTCTAAGTTTTATTCAGCTATCTCTGTCCCAACAAATAAAAATGACAACCAGAAATTTGTGGGCCCGTTCTCTTATTAGTGAGAGGGAAAACAACCTTACTCCACATCAGATCTGTTCTGTTGCCTATGCTTAGTCCTGCTGGTTCTGCACATTTTATGACACAACAATGTTGCCTATAGCCTGAAATAAGCAGGATAGCTTACTCTTAAGGCTCTGAACTTTAAATCCATTTATATAGAGGTAAAAAATATCTGAACAAAGAATTACACTTGTCTCATTGGAGATTTTGAAGAACATCATGACCTGACCTAAGCGGACAGCTGCAAGAACAAAGGGTTCCTATAACAAGAAGTTTGCAACAACTAACCACTTGTCTCCCTCTCTTACCTTGCAGTTTATATTTTCATTTTATTATTATTATTTTTTTCTTTTTAGGGCCACACCTGGAGCTCCCAGGCAAGGGGTCAAATTGGAGCTGTAATTATTGGCCTACACCACAGCTATAGGAAAGCCAGATCTGAGCCATGTCTGTGACCTATACCATAGCTCACAGCAATGCCAGATCCTTAAACCACTGAGCCAGATCAGGGATCAAAGCCACTTCCTTATGGATACTTGTCGGGTTTGTTACCACTGAGCCACTATGGGAACTCCTCACCTTGCCTTTAAAAGTGTTTATTGAAACCCTTCATTTGGGAGAATGAGCTACCTGGCTCCTTGCATGGCCCTGCAATAAGGTTTTCTGTGCTCCAAACTCCGATGTTTAAGTTTGATTGGCCTCACTGTGCATCATGGACATTAGCTTGTATTGGATAACATTGGATTTCTCACATACTCCATGCAGAAATATTTATAGTCTCTGTCTATAGTATTTCCACACACACAAAACTACCTTTTAAGGGGGATGCAGGATCCCACTAATCTACATTTGCCATTTGAACTATAGGTCTCAGCATCTTTTAGTTTGTCAATTGCAACCCACTAGCAGAAAGATACTGCCAAAGGCCAGAAATATCCTTTGGACTTGAAGCTCCTGGATCTTTAAGCTGCCAGAGTCAGTTGAATGTATACACTTTTTTGAGAGGCAATTACTGAGCCTTGGTGGATACTGCACACATGATCTATGACTGTAGAGTAATTTTATGACCAGAAATCCAAATCTTTCTATTCTATCAGAGATGGGAAGTTTCTGAATGAGGGCAGTTCAGAAATATCTTTAGTAAAGTGAAAATAGCACCAAATGGAACTGGCAAAATCCACATAAGCTGGAGTTTGGCAACTCCATATAAAAGTCTCAGGAGTGCCCCTCCATTTCCCAGGCATATCACCAAAGGAAGCACTGTCTCCACTGGCCCAACAGAAACTCAGCTAGAGACACTCTCTGGACAGCACTTGGGCTCCTCCTAGTTAACTTCTACTAGGATGAGATAGAGTGCAGCTGCCATCCAATCAAAAAGAACTGAGAGAGAGGGAAATGATCTTAAAAGAGCAGGCACTCTTTTCTCTTCAAGAGTGGAAATTTTCAATTATTTCTACTTCCTTATACTTCTTTTATCTGAAAGATTTTTAAATTATAAGTAACTCTATAAAAACAGTCTTCTATTATGAATGTCATTATAAAACACAGACTTTGATTGGAATTTTACCTATATTTTCTAATCTACCCTCTTTGATCTATTCAGATAATTGATATTTAGTGCAATAATTCTGTAGTATATAAAATAGCTTCTGATAAATTAACCACAATAAAAATTAAATATATATGTTCATCATCCCATTTTTTTCCATGGAATCCCATGGAAATTTCTCTCAGTCTTCCCATTCTTTCTGTGTTGGTAATTTAATATTTCGGAACTCCACCCCCAGAACACCACCCACAGTAGCCACAGATGAGAGCCAAATTAATGTCTTAGCTTAAATCTGTCATAAGTAATTTCTTATAATTTGCATGACATTTTTCCATTCTAAACTGAGATTTTTTTGCTGTTGTTCTCCTTATGTAAGCGCATTACTTTAAAGCTACCATTAAAGAAAAGATACAGCCACTGTAGAGAACACTATAAATTTTCCTTAAAAATATAAAAAAGAGCTATCATATGATCCAGCAATATCTGAATAATATCATAATTTGTAAAGATACACACACTCCAATCATCAATGTAGCACTGCTTATGATAGATAAGACATGGAAGCAACCTAAATGTCCATCAACAGATGAATAGATAGAAAAGATGTGGTATATTATATATATATATATGTAATGAAAATATTACTCAGCCAAAAACAAAAACAAAAAACAAAAACAATGAGTTTATCCCATTTGCAGCAACATGGATGAACCTAGAAATGATCATACTAAGTGAAGCAAGCCAGAGGCAGAAAAATATCATGATATTGGTTACATGCGGAATCTAAAAAAAAGTGATACAGGAGTTCCTGTTGTGGCTCAGCAGTAATGAACCTGACTAGTATCCATGTAGATGAAAGTTCTATCCCTGGCCTCACTTAGTGGGTTAAGGATCTGGCATTGCTGTGAGCTGTGGTATAGTTTGCAGATGAAGTTTGGATCTGGCATTGCTATGACTGTGGCATAGGCTGTCAGCTACAGCTCTGATTCCACCTCTAGCTCAGGAACTTCCATATGCTACAGGTGTGGCCTTAAAAAGAAAAAAAAAGTAATACAAATAAACTTATCTACCGAAAAGAAAATAGATCTACCAAAATAGAAAACAAATTTACAGTTACCAATGGAGAAAGTGGGGGGGACAAATTAGAAGTTTAGCATTAACATATACACACTACTATATATAAAATAGATAATAAACAAGGACCTATCACATAACAAAGGGAACTATACTCAATATTTTGTAATAACATACAGGAAAAGAATCTGAAAAAACATATATATGCAATGTTATACACATACACATAATTGAATCACTCTGCTATAATCCCTGAAACTAACACAATGGTGTAAATCAAATATACTTCAATTAAATAAATAAATAAATAATAAAACATTTAAAAATAAAATATGAAGATGGTTTGTGTGGATTGTGCCACTTATTCTTCACCAACGCTTGGGTTGCAAACTCAGATTTCTTAGTGATGATCACATTCTTTAATTTGTCCTTTACTACAGACCAAATGTATTGTACCATGTTGGTGTTTTTCTGCTTATTAATTTATTTAATGTTTTGTGTGTTTCTTTTTGGATATCAGCTCCTTTGTGTATGTTCCATCAGTAGGAAAGAAAGGAAAGTCTGGAGTGCATGCCCATACTGCATCCCTATTCTCGGTCTTGGAATCAGTGTGTGTTACGATAGTATCAGCAAGTGGGGACCAGAGTACAGTATTCAGACACCAAAAGTCTGGTAGATCAAATATGTGTGTACCATGTGGCCTGCAGTATTTGAAACAATGTAAGCAGGGGTTTGGGTAGTTTTAGTTGCAATTTATCTATAAATATATTATGAACTGAGACTGCTTTGTTTTCTAAAGTCAGATGTTTCTTGGGGAACTTACACTAATAATGCATTTTCTTCCTTCAAGATTTAATAAAACTCTGGGTAATGGCAAATTACCAATAAGACTCTATAAAACTCTAGTTTCTCTCTGACATCAACTCATATGTATGTTCTCTCCATTTAATCCAGATGAAAATTCTTACTATTCCTCAGGGGGAAAAAAAAAAAAAAAAAGCAACTGTTATGCTTAGGATTTGGCCTTTGTCCTGGTGTTCCTTTGCCATGATCTGTCTTAGATACTGGCATGAAATCTGCTGAATTTCCTATAGATATTTGCTCCAGCGTCAAGGCTTATTTGAGCATCCAGCACTACTGGCCACTTTTATCCTACTTTAGTTTGTCTTCTTCCTCTATCTTAGCATTGACAGCCTTTTGACATGTTTTATAATGTACTTCTTATTGTAGATTATAGTAGGTTTAAATTTGTTTGCTTTTTAAAGAGGAGGATTTTTGTTTGGTTTTGTTCTTGTTATTCACTGTAGTATGCAAAGCCCATGAAATGATATCTGATCATTTTATAGGCACTCGATAAATAAATAGAATGAATATGACATGGAGAATGGCCTTATGAGAAGGATTAATTCAGTTTATGAGTAAATATCTGGGACCATGTTATCATGATAAATGAAAGCAGCACTATTATAGAGTTCTTAAGTTATCTTAATCAAGATATACCTTAATCAAGAGCCATGGAAGAAGGAGAATATAGACTTTAATGTATGTGGGGTTTCTTGGGGGGGGTGAAGAAATTGTGATTGGTATCCACTGCACGAGCAGACACACACACACACATTCCTGCACATGAGCACATATCCTGCCATTGCCATCTAACTGTATATTAGTTTTGGATTGTTCAATCTTTGAGCCATGATCAAAATTTGGAATTAGATATTTAGGTTTCACATTAAAATACAGCAGTGGGATGCCTTTTGTTCATGGTGAACTGAACATATAGCTCACATACAGAACAAAATAAAGAAAAACACCAAATACATTATCTAGCCTAATGAGCATAGAATATTCTTTAAGGTAGTGAAATAACATGAGAGAGGTAGAAAAACAGCCTAAGATGAACTTAGAAATTTATTTTAATTTTTATTTTTAGGACTGAACCCAAGGCATATGGAAATTCCCAGGCTAGGGTTCAAATTGGGGCTACAGCCACAGCCACAGCAATGTGGGATCCAAGCTGCATCTGTGACGTACACCACAGCTCATGCAAAGCCAGATCCTTAACCCAATGAGTGAGGCAAGTGATCGAATATGCATCCTCATAGGTCCTAGTCCTCTCTGAACTTGGAAATTTAGACTCAAGGAAGAACTATTTTAAAATATGAGAGACTGTCATTTTAAGCTGAAGGAGAAAGAACCATTAGAGAAATTGAAGGAAATGATTCAAGAGAGAGATCTAATAAATGATGTTGAATATTCCTTAAAATCTTTGAGAAGATGAGATATGGACTGTAAGTAGAAGTATTAACCCCTGGAGCTTCTGCTGTGACATAAGGGGATCTGCAGTATCTTGGGAGCTGCTGGGACAGGGGTTAGATTCCTGGCTTGCTAGCTGCAGGTGTAGCTTAGGTCATGACTGTGGCTCCAATCCCTGGCCTGGGAGCTCCATATGCTATGGGGTAGCTAAAAATGACCAAAAAAATTTTATTAACACCTATCACAGATTCGCAAGGAGAGAAAATGGAGAAAAATGGTTAGTAATGTCTTAGACAGTTCAGACTGCTCTAACAAATTACTGTGAAACTAGGTGGCTTAAACAACAGAAACGTATTTCTCACAGTTCTGGAGGCTGGGAATCCAAGATCAAGATGCTGGCAGATTCTGTCTGGTATAGTCCTGTGTGCTGGTATATGGGCATCTGACCCTTAGCTATGTCCTAAAATAGCAGAAGGGAGGAAAGAGAGCTCTCTGGGGTCTCCTTTATTAAGGGGGCTAATCTCATGAACAAGGGCTCCTCCGTCAAGATCTAATCACCTCCCAAAGACTCCAGTTCCTAACACCAGTACAGTGAAGATTAGGTTTCAACATAGGAATACAAGGGGACACAAACATTGGGTCTCTAGCGGTGTATACATCTGTCTTGTTTATGTCAGCATGCAGGAAGTTGATAATATATCTGTCTTGATTACTCAATAGAAAATCCCCTGAATATATGTTGATGGTGGTGGTGCTGGTGGTGCTGATTTGTGAGGATTGTGAGACAATGTTATGATTGGAATAATAAACTTGAAAAGAGTGTAAAAATTTCTGAAATATTCCCTGGAGTAGAGATAATGAAAATTACTGGAAAAAGGAAAATGTGTCTTTGTAGTGTATTAGTGATATTACTCTGGTTAAAAAACAAATTTGAATTTATAAATACTTTTTATGCTCTTGAATAAAATCAACTTTGATGAACAACACATTAGGCTTAACCAAAAAAATATTGACATTATAAGTAGTAAAGTGCTTCCTCAGTAATGCAAAGGCTATTTCTATGACTGGTTCAATGAGTAATCAACGAGATATTTAAGGAATTAAAATTTTCAATTTTTCTGTATGCTGAACCTCTTTGTGAAACATCTCTGCTTTAAAATTCAGAATCACTCAAAGTAGTTAGAAAATCTCTTCCTCCTCCCAATATTATAAAAAAGTTTTTATAGGCTCAAAGAAGGAGATCTTGGTAATGAATTTGACTAAACATATTTTAAAATTCATTTTAGAAGATAAAGCAGTGAAATAATAATAGTTTTATATTTTACAGATGGCTTATATAACTTTTCACAAGCAGACATAATCTATAATATGATTCTCAAGCATTGTTTTCATTGTGGATCATATAAAACACAAAGAAATCATCTTTGATGCAGTGATGTACTCATTAAATTGTAGAAGCGTAAAAAACAAAGGTAATAAAAAAAGAATGCTCTTATCAACACTACTACATATTTTCTACACATTGTAGAACTTGTCAAAGCAGTGATTGTTGAAGAAAAATATTCAGCCAGCAAAGAATCTAATTTCTTATGTTGTTGATTAAATGCCTACTCTAATTTCAGTCAAGATAGGCCTTATTATTTGAGATTTAACATATGTTTAATACATAGAAGTTATTTATGCCCTTAACAAAGAGGAATATTCAAAGTAATAGTATAGAAATAATTTTAACATAGGCAAAACATTCTCTGACATCAATCTTATGAATATTTTCACAGGTCAGTCTCCCAAAGCAACAGAAATAAAAGCTAAAATAAACCAACAGTACCTAATCAAACCGACAAGCTTTTGCACAGCAAAGGAAACTCAAAAGAAAACAAAAGACAATTTACAGAATGGGATAAAACAGTTTCAAATGATGCAACTAACCCTAACCCTAACCTTCCCCTAACCCTAACCCTAGACAAGAGCTTAATCTCTAAAATATACAAACAACTCATACAACTCAACAGCAAAAACACCAGAAACCCAATGGAAAAATGGGCCAAAGACCTGAAGAGACATTTCTCCAAGGAAGATGTACAGATGGCCAACAAGCACATGAAAAAATGCTCAACATCCCTGATTACTAGAGAAATGGAAATCAAAACTACCATGAGATACCACCTCACACCAGTCAGAATGGACACCATTAATAAGCCCACAAATAACAAATGCTGGAGGGGGTGTACAGAAAAGGGAACCCTCCTGCACTGCTGGTGGGAATGTAAGCTGGTACAACCACTATGGAGATCAGTATGGAGGTACCTCAGAAATCAATACATAGAACTACCATAGGACCTAGCAATTCCACTCTTGGGCATACATCCAGACAAAAGTTTCCTTGAAAAAGACACACACACCTACATCATCACTGAAGCTCTTTTCACAATAGCCAAGACATGGAAACAACCCAAATGTCCATCAACAGATGATTGGATTAGGAAGATGTGGTATAGATACACAATGGAATACTACTCAGCCATTAAAAAAGAACAAAATCATGCCATTTGCAGCAACGTGGATGGAACTAGAGACTCTCATACTGAGTGAAGTAAGTCAGAAAGAGACAAACACCATATGACATCACTTATATCTGGAATCTAATATAGGGCACAAATGAACCTTCCCACAGAAAAGAAACTCATGGACTTGGAGAACAGACTTGTGGTTGCCAAGGGGGAGGGGGGGAGAGTGGGGTGGATTGGGAGCTTGGGGTCAATATATGCAAACTATTGCTGTTGGAATGGACTAACAATGCAATCCTGCTGTGTGGCACTGAGAACTATGTCTAGTCACTTATGATGGAGCATGATAATATGTGAAAATAGAATGTGTATATGTATGTGTAACTGAGTCACCATGCTGTTCAGTAGAAAAAAAACTGCATTTGGGAAATAACTATTAAAAGAGTAATAATAATAATAACAATAATAGTATTTCAAAAATATAAATTTTGCTTACTATTAATCCCCATTCTTCTATTCATCTTATGAAAATTCTCCTTTGTGGTAAGTATGTACTTTATCATGCCTTTCATTTTCTGTGGCAACATTAACTTACTGACATTGTGAAACTTGTTTTAGTTTTCACTTTGGTAAGAAGATATTGTATCACTGTACACAGACAGTATTCTGACTTAAAATCAAGTTAACATTAGTAAGACTGTTTCTCCATTAAAAAAAAAAACTTTGTAATTAAATTTTCTGTTTATCTTATTTGCCATAGCTTGACCATGCATTTCAAGAAAACATAGAACCAGAATGAAATTCACCATAATGAAAAGATAGAACAACATCAGTTCTAACAAATAATATTCAAACAAATGACCTAACTGCCTAAAATTCAGGTTCATGACCTAAGAAGGAAAATGAAATATGTCCTCGAAGAGGCTAAATATTATCCAACATACTGACAGCAATAATGTTGTATGTAAATCTCATGATAAAAATAATAAAAATAATTACTGCAGTACTTTCTTGCATGCTCTTCAGAATGTCAACCTTGAATTGCAGCCTCTGTGAATAACATTTCCAAAAAGCTAGAGGCCAATTCTGGTTGAATGTTTTGCTATTATTGATAATTAACAGTTACTGTGAGTTTAGGATGCAATTATGTGTCATGATAAGCATCAGCTAATCTGATAGCTATCTAGTCTAAAGAGATTATATAAATTAATTAAGTTTAGATTAAGGTAAAAGAGCAGTACTCTAAAGGTCTAGGTGCTAGAAAATTATATGGGAAATTCTATGGGAGAAAAAGTTCCTTGACTTACTTTCAAGACAAATAAATCTATACAAAAATGGAAGTCATTAACTTATTCCATAAATATTTAATGGCTTCCCACTCTGCACCAGTCAATGACCTAAGCATCAAGGAAATATTATTTCTTTTTGCTCACTGAGCTCATGTTCAAGAGAAGACAGAGTAAGTAAATTAGTCTCACCTGGACCAAGAGGACCAAGAATACAGACTTGGGATGATAAAACAAAAGATGGAAGGTATGAGGATGTCTGAGGACTTATCACAATATAGCCGCCATTCAGTTGATGGACATATGTTTTTCCATTGTTTAAGGTACTATTATTTTTATTTTCTTATGTCAACAGATTTCATAGAATCCATAAGAATACTGAAGAACCAAGTTCAGAAAAATATCAGGACCAAGGAGTGGCTGGGCAGTGAGGGTCAGAGCCCTGTACACACAAGGACAGTCCCCTTAGGACACAGCTTCTGGTTCCATGGGCAATGGACTCTCAGTACCACTGCTGTAATTAATAATTTCATAGCTGCTCTTAGCATTTTATTCACTCAAAATCTGAAGTCCCAGGTCAAAGCATCTGATTGCAAAAACCTAGATTCCATGTCCAGGATCTAATTCAGAGCAGAAAGAATACAAATTTCTGCTCCTTTCAATTTCCACATTGCATTGTTGAGTATGTGGCTATTTATCTCACTAGGATTCTTACAATAGGGTATTGTATGAATACATAAAAGACTTTCTGAAAGCTTGGATACAAAACAGCAAACAGACTGACATACTGTTTTATTATAAATCCTCTAAAATTATGTTTAGGCTCATATTATTTCCTTGGACTAAAAAAGTCACTCCAAAATTTTGTCTGTTGATTTAACTGACAAATGAATAACTGAATGAATGATTATAAGTAATTCCAAGTTATGTGGAAATTCTATTTTAAATACAAAATTTTAGGAATTCCTGTCATGTCTCAGTGGTTAATGAACCTGAAAAGTGTCCATGAGGACGTGTGTTTGATCCCTAGCCTCACTCAGTAGGTTAAGGATCCAGCATTGCCATGAACTGTGGTGTAGGTTGTAGATGTGGCTTGGATCCTGCATTGCTGTGGCCATGGTATAGGTCAGCAGCTACAGCTCTGATTGCACCCCTGGCCTGGGAACCTCCATATGCCACAGGTGTGGCCCTAAAAAATTAAAAAAAAAATACAAAATCTTAGTTATAATCTAATTTAACATGATTCCCTCCTTGTATTAAGTAGCTGGCCTCTTGTATTAGTTGAATGGTATTTCAGAATGATGGAACAATGAAATTTAAGACATTATTGTGAGATAACATAAACACATGAATGAAAAAAAATACACATTTCATCATCCAGGTGATTTTATCCTTTAGAATATACCTTGCTGGAAGGAGTACAATTTAATTATCGTAATTTATTACCTAAATCATATGACACATGGATTACAAAGAGATCATCATTTTTGCATTTTTTTTTTTTTTTTTTTTTTTTTAGTCTTTTTGCCATGTCTTAGGCCACTCCTGCGGCATATGGAGATTCCCAGGCTAGGGGTCCAATAGGAGCTGTAGCCGCTGGCCTACGCCAGAGCCACAGCAACGCTGGATCTGAGCCGCGTCTGCGACCTACACCACAGCTCACGGCAACGCCGGATCGTTAACCCACTGAGCAAGGGCAGGGATCGAACCCGCAACCTCATGGTTCCTAGTCGGATTCGCCAACCACTGTGCCACGACGGGAACTCCCATATTGGTTTTTGATTGTAAAGGCTTCAGTCCTTTAGGAATGAGAAACTAAAAGACACCTCCAAATGACAATCACATTTTGAAATTAGATATCATGAGAGGATTAAGTGGACAGAGATAGTAGCTACCAATATAAAAGAAAGCTAGAATCTGCAGGAATTTAATCAGATTTAAAATAACTTCCCTAGTGCCACTGATATATCCTCATTATTTGAAATGTGACAGAGAAATGAAAAGTAATGCTCTTTAGCTACAGAACTATAGAATGAAGCAAAAAGTAACAACCAAAAGATCCTTGATGGTAGAGTACAAAGAATAGTAGAAAAGTGCAGCATGATTTTCAATACTCAATGTTATTAAATAAATATGCATTACATTTTTAAAATTCTGTTAGTACTATGCCAAATCTAGGATCTTTCACACAAAATCAAAGGACTAGCAATCATTAGTCCACTGCTCCTAAAGAGTTATGTTAACACTGAAGTTCACGCAAATTCCCAAAAGATTTTGACTAATGGGAAAGGAAATTTTATTACTGAATATTAAGAGCAGCTGCAAATACTCACTTTTTCAATTAGAATATATCCTGGCAAATAAATATTAAAAACATAAAATATGTTCTGTAATCCAGAAATATAACTTTGTATTTATAGTTTAACAGGGTTTTTTAAAGGAAATTATTTTTCTGAAAAGTAAGGATTTATATTTATTTGAAAAGAGAGTGATAGCAGCAAAGGAGATAGAAATTAAACTTCAGTATACATGTAAAAGAATGATCATTTCCGTAACAAATCACATAAATTATGTCATACCAATAATTATTAAAATAACCCACTGTTGGTGGGAAGATGAAATATTTAAGGTCCAAAATATAGTAGTTTGATCTAAGTTAAAAAAAGTCAACCTGTCTTGGAAACACATTTTTATTTGGAGATATATTAAGGGATAATGTGGAGTCCCGCATGTAATATTAATATAGATGAATACTTTGGCATAGCACGAATACTTTGGCATAACACTACTCAAATTAGAGCAGAGGCTCATCTCACTGCATTAACCATTTATGACTGTCCACCAAGAGTTAGCAAAGAAATTGATGTCAAAGATTGAGAAAAAAAATTGTAAGCAATTTCCCTGAGTAATTTTGCATCTCTACTTAAATCATATATCACATGGATTACATAAATCTAATGATAAAAATGTTGAATTGGTATTTCATGGTTTTTTTTTAATTTCAGTTCCAAATCATTAATTTGTATTATATTTTTAAAAAGCATCAACCCTCAGTAGTTTGGAATTAGAAGCAAAATCAAGAATGAGAAGTTCTATTTTATAGTTTTTGACCTTATATATTGGACTGATTCAATTACAAGAGGTCAAATATAGAGTCCTCTGAAACCTTCTCCCAAAATACTTATCTCTGCCCCTCATGTGTCTGTGAAAGAGCTCAATACACTTGTGAAGAACTCACCATCTGCCAATACACATCTGGGTGTGAATCTGAGCTCAGTCACATACTAAATGTTTTTTCTATTGTAATTTACTGACCATGGTCTTAAAACTGAGGATAATATAGTAATAATATAGTGAGTGTAAGATTAGACACATGCCAACAGGACTTACAAAGAAAAGACAAAAATTATTAGTGACCAATTCTCTCAATATCTGATAGAAGAAAAACCTAAAGATAGAATGAAAAAAAAAAGTCCTTGAAGTGAAGTATTAGAGAGTAAAAAACTCCAAGGTTATTTTTTCATTTCCCAAAAAGGAAAAACAATCTCACTTAGTCAGTGTATATGGGGAGGGAGAAAGGACAATGCAGTATTAACAATATTTCTCCTGACAAATGTGGGATAAGGAGCTTGCACCAAAATGTAAAGTAACTGCATCAACAAATATACTGTTTAACTCAGCTGACTTCTTTTTTTCACAACAAAATATTTTCAATGACAGAAGCAGTACAGAAATTTACAGTTTGTTATAATTTTCTTATCTCATGAACCTCTAGCAAGCAAATTGACTGGTTATGAAATAACTAGGATCTGGGACTTGGGATCCTTTTCTGTAGTGCTTGCACCTGGATAAACTTCTCCTCAAGCAACACAAACCCAGGAAACTAAAAGGTACTAAAAACAACTGTGCATGTGTAGTTGGGGCAAGTTAAGAACAAGATACAGAAAAACCAAAAACCTGACTGCCACTTCTGAACAGTGGGGATAAAAACAGGTACCAGGAGCAAAATCAGGTAGCAAAAGGGGGGTACTGTGCATGCCCTTTGCATACCATAGCACCATAGGAATGGGCAAGGCACCTGAGCCACTCCTCCAGCCTGACCCTTGGACCTGTCGATACCCTCACCTATATAAAGAACAAGTTTATCCTTCCTTGAGAGCAAGCAAGGGAACCTAGTACTTGTTTTCATTCCCTCCTGCTGTAGCAGGAGCCCCCAATAAAACCTTGCCTGTATTTCTTGTCTGGCCTCTTACCAATTTCTATTGGTAAAGGAAGACTAAGAACCCTAGTCAGTAGCAGTTACTTTCAGTAGATACATTAAATAGATAAGACCAATGCGAAGGCAAATACTAGCACAACTGAACAGCTGGATGTTGTCTGAACTGTAATGTCTCAATAACCTCCCCAGTGCTGCAATAGGAACAAAGCATAAAAGAGTTTCTGAGTGAACCACGACGTGAGATCCAGTGTCTCAAAACCCCATGCTGACTTTTATTTGGAGGAACCTGAAGGTAGACACCCAATAGCTTGGTAAAAATTGAAGTAATGATGTGAAAGCCTAAAATATCAGAATTTTGTGGAATTGATGTTTTCTTGGGTCATATGACTTGGGAAATATAACAGGACATGCATTTTTCTGAAAGAACCTGTCCAAGAGTGTCCCTTTCCAGAGATGTATCAGTGGAACAGACTTTGTGGAGAATCATGAAAGGGCTGAAATTTTACTCTTCTTGCCAAGCTAAGTTAGCCTGCAATGGTGCTATAGATGCAAGATAAGAGACACCATGGTCAGTGATAAAGGAATTTATTTATCATGACGTGCAGACTGAAAGTGCTCAATCTTCGCATCAGTCCCCCTTGTCCCTACCTCCTGTGGAAGCAATGTAGAAGGAGACTCACATATATGGAAAACACATGGAAGGTTTGTGTCACATCTGAGGACTCTTAGGTTTAGTAAACTCAATACATAAAAGAGGGCCTGTAGCAAGTTCGCTCAAACTTTCCCTAAAGAGTAATTCCTTTATTGTGCTGGATCTTAAATAATATATCCTGTGACCTAGAGGGAAACACGACGTCTTAACAACTATTTACCATATGAACATTCTTGAAAAGGTAGTTGAGAACAAAAGCTGATTCAAGATGCATAGAAACACTATAGATAATTGCTTTCCACCAGATCTGAGAAAGCTATAAGGTATTATATCAACTTATATTAACAAGGACAATGGAAGTTATTGTACCTTGCTGTAAGAGACAAGAGAGAACCATAAATACAACCAAACATCTAATACAGATGCTTCACTTTTTCAATATTTTCGATGTTTCATAACACCTGATTTTTGCCATGAGATTAGAGGAAACAGAAAGAGCAGAGCAAAAAGAATAGCGCAGTAACCTGCCAACACCTGCCCCTGATATGCATGAACACACACACACACACACACACACACACACACTATTGGTATATGGAAGGAAGTAGTCAGATATCATACTTAGGATGAGGAAAACATAGAAAAATATTTTAATAGGGTCAGAGATTAAAATTTTATACTATTTTGGACTAAAACTTTAAATAAATTATATATGTATGACTTCAAATATATTATTTGGTATTGTCTAAGTTTTATCATTGACAAAAGTGGTTAATATTAACATCAAAACCACAGGGAAGCTGTGAGGATTGTATACAATCATATACAAAAGCATATGATTGAAAAAAATGATTGTGAAACTTGAGTAAATGAAATATTATTTTTGTCAGTTAGATGATGGTATATGATTACATTTGGTTAACATATTTCAATGTTTTTTGCTAGGCAATCTAGTACTGCTTTTGACATTGGAAACAGAATAGACTGCATTTAAAACAAACGTGAAATATATAAAGATTTTATTATCAATTTTATAAATGTTAATTATAATCATATTAGATTATACATTTTGGTATGTATCATCTATATGACTTAGAAGTAAATTAAATAGTAGCAAAAATTTATACTACATATGGGGAGGGGGAAGAAATCAGTTGACATTGCCTAGAAACCAGCTGACATATATTTTTAAATGAGTAATTAAAATTTCAGAAGCCTAAACCAAAAATGTACATCTTAAATTGTTCAAGATATATTCTGCTCCTGTTCTGGACCTCAAGGTTGAACGAACACCTTGTGCTTAAATTCCATGTTCTGAAATCCAGATTTATTCTTATGAAATTAGAATGCCATCATGTTAACTGAAAAAAATGTGCTAAGACATATGTCAAATATTGACATTTTAATTTGAATATAAACTGGCAGGGAGCTTACAAAAGACAAAAAAAATTTGGATCCATGAGATTATTAAAATCCAGAAAAGAAAAGTTTTACTAAAAAGGATGAATGCATAAAGAAGACATTTAAATATGATCAATGTCTTGCTATTGCTTCAGGTTGAAACATAAAACCAAAAAAGCTTTATTTTCTCTATTATGACAATCTTATAATCTTTCTTTGGTTATAAGAAAAAAAGGGACTTAATAGATGTTTAAGTAGAGAATAAGTTGTTTAGAGAGTAAAATACTTTAACTTAATTGATGGTAATTTCCATGTCCTCTAGCCAAAGACCAAAACTGTAGTTGAACATAGTTGAGTTCAACTCTTTGCAACAAGGGGGAAATATATATATATATACATACATACAAACATGTTATACATACAATAAGCTTATTTGCTAAGAGAAAGAGATGACCACATTGGATTTTTAAAAATCCAGCTATGCAGGTTACCAATAACTAAACCTACTGTAACTGACCAGGAGTCTTTGAAGCCTTCCTGTGGCAGATCCTCTCAGGTCCTCTGCCTGTCTCTTGTTTGTAGAAAAGCTTTAGTCTCCCAGGCCTCCTTGGAGTCACAAAATCCTGGATCTAGACTTAATGATTGAAAAAAAAAATGTGAACATGTAGCAACAAAAAAAGTAGCAGTTGGACCAGAATAACTAGTAACAATTTAAATAATAGATCAGCTATATAAGAAGTTGCAGAATCTTTTGTTCCTCCTTAAAGGATATGGATGATAATGTCTGATGCACATTCTTGAGTTGTTTGCAGATAGGAAAACTTCCATCTGATGAAATAAGTTTACTGCATAATGTCCATGAGCATGTTGACCCCAGACTATCTGGAGCCTGAGGATTGATGTGTTAACCCCTGTTACACTACCTTGTTACCTCACCATCAACTAATCAGCAAATTGTGCATAGCTATTCACCTTGCAATTCTCCTCTCCCATCCTGCCTTTAAAATCTCTTCCCTGAAATCCATTGGGTAATTTGGGTCTTTTGAGCATTAACTGCCCATATTCCTTTCTTGCCACCTACAATAAATGTTGCACTTTCCTTCATCAAACCCAGTATCAGTAGATTGGCTTCACACATGTGTTTGGTAACAGGAAAGGCACAGAATATTTAAAACTAAAAGAAAAAGAGAGTGAATTGCATCACTGTTTTTAATAGCTAAAAATCAGGAAAGCAAAACTAAATCATGATATTTATATGACATAATATTAAATATAGCTTAACGTATTAATATGAATGTAAATTAGTACCAATATAATTATGTCTGAGAATAGAATAAGCAGGTCATGGAAGAAAAGTGCTCATAGAATCTTCAAAAACATATATGAAAATCTAAATAAGAATTATACAGACATTGGAGTTGCCGTCGTGGCTCAGTGGTTAACGAATATGACTATGAACCATGAGGTTGCGGGTTCGATCCCTGGCCTTGCTCAGCAGGTTAAGGATCCAGTGTTGCCGTGGGCTGTGGTGTAGATTGCAGATGTGACTTGGATACCACATTTCTGTGGCTCTGGCATAGGCCAGTGGCTACAGCTCCAATTCGATTTGACCCCGAGCCTGGGAACCTCCATATGCCGTGGGAGCAGCCCAAGAAATGGCAAAAAAAAAAAAAAGAATTATACAGACATTAACATATATGTATTAACATTATTTTTTAAAAAATCAAGCAAATGACAAAAACAAATTTCAGGATATAGATTATTTCTGGGTATAAGTAGGGAGATTGAATATAAGGGATCAATAGTAGCTAAAAAACGTAGACAAAAGTAGATATTGCTACATTTCTAGCTTTTATATTTGTGTTGATATCTGCTTGCTCCTCATATAATCAAAACAAATACCCACCCGCATTCACACACACACATAAATACATATATACAGCTATTTACAGATTAAATAATCATGTGTCTTCAAAAACAATTATCATTAATTCTCTTCACCTCCAGGGTATATTTTTTTAAAGTGTCAAAATCTATTTCAAGTATTGAATTAGTAATTCTTTCCACAGTAATCCATGGACTGTTAATGCATTGTCACACACTAGGTGTTCAAACAATGCTCTCCATATGAAAAAATGAAAACATTCTCTTTGAATGATAAGACTGACAACTTATCCTGACAGTTGTCACTAACATCACTGTTTATGTGCATATACCCCAATTAATTGCTTGAACTTTCTTTTTAAATGAAAGAGCAATATTAACTATTTTCCCTTAATAATTTGAATTGCATTGGTTCAAATAAAGATGTAAAAGCTTGATGAATTTTGTCATTTGATGGTTATTCATTCTTAGGGGAAAAAATATAAATTAAGAAAGCTGAAATACCCATTGTAAAAAGAGAAAATGGAGAAAATGGCCTGTAACTGTAGTATGCTGGCTTGTTTCCCATGCTTAACTTGATTCTGAGGTTATCAGGGTGTTGTTGCTAGGAGATTGCAGACATCTATTGCTCATGGTTTCTGTTATCCCCCACCAAAGACCCATTCAAATGTGTTTTATTTCCCACTTTTTTTTTTTTTTTTCCAAAACGCCCTACTTAAAGTTAACATACAATATCACGGAGAATCATGTTGTAACTATCGGAGCTTTTTCATTATTCTTAGGAAATTCATTTTAAAGTACTGATTTCTTTTTTCTCTTTTTTTTCCTTGTCTTTTTTAGGGCCACACCCATGGCATTTGGAAGTTCCCAGGCTAGGCACTGAATCAGAGTCATAGCTCCTGGGCTACACCACAGCCACAGCAATGCTATATCCGAGCCATATCTGTGACCTACACCACAGTTCATGGCAACGCTGGATCCTACCGAGCAAGGCCAGGGATTGAACCTGCAACTTCATGGTTCCTAGTCGGATTCGTTTCTGCTGCACCACAATGGGAACTCCAAAAGCACTGATTTCTTTAGATAGATAGGCCATTAGATACAGATAGACAGAGAGATAGATAATATATAAAGTCTCAGTGACTTATTATAAAACATATTTCTATTAAAATTTTGTTTTTCTGAATGTGTTGGTATATCATACCTCACCTTACATTAATTTTATAGTATTTTGCATAAAATAAATTAAAAGGTAAGGTCCATAAATTTTTGATTAAAATTAGATATAACAGGTATATTTAAATATGATTTGCTGTTATAAGGAATGCCTTATTTTAAGGAAAAATAATGTTATGCTTTATTATATCTAGGTAATATTGTATTTGTGTGCATAAATGTATGCTAAAACATAAATTAATGTTATATACTATGTAGTGTATCATCAGACTTTCATAATTTTGAAAATGAAGATACTAATCTTAAAATTTTAGTTGAATATTCCTGAGATGTTACATGAACTACTTACTATTTGCATATGTCACTGGTTGAAATCTGTATTACTTTGCATTCTTGACAACCAGTCAGATGTATATAAACATGTAAAACAACAAAATCAAATTTTTAAAAGTCCCAACAATAAATAAAAATAAAATGTGTAGTATTATTTATTTATTTCCTATAAATAAAATGTATAATTTTCTACTGTTATGATATACGTCTGTATCCTTCAATCCTTCAAATATAGAAGAGATTGGCTTGGTTATTAGTGGCTAGTCAATATCCCAGAGCTTGTTTTGAGGTTTGGACCTTGGGTGGTTCTTTCTAACTTGGCAATCATCTCACATGTTGGGACTGCTCTGTAGAATCTGGTGTATTTAGTTGTTGACATTGCTATAGAGATCCAGACACAATTTAATCTTGAAATTTAAGTGGGCAAAAATTATAAACAGAAAGATGGTGTAATGTACTGACATGTATTGAAATGATTTAGGCAAGACAATATTCTTCACAGTTATCACTGGAAAGAAGTTCAACTACATGGCTTAACCATAATAAAATAAATAAGAAAATCTCAAGTCCATTAAAATTTAAAAATTGAAAGCATTTTTATTAATCAGGCTTAAAGATTATTTTGGTATTCATATCTTTCTTGAATTCTCATTTTCATACCATTGGTGATAAAGACTTTTTTATACAGTAGACCAATTTTTATCTATGCTCTTCAGCAAAACAGATAAGCTTTTTTTCTGTCAAAACATTTAATTATAAAGTTGTTCCTGTTAGTTAAGAAGTAAATCATTTAAAGGTTAAAAAAGATTAAATGTAATCTTGAAAGAAAAATGCTTACAGATAAAAAGGAGAAAAACTTGTAGTCAAAGAAAGAAAGTAATTTGTCATTTCAAGATAGTTAATGAGCTTCAGATACTCTTTGATGATGAGAAAGAGTATGATATACACAAAAAAAGCTTTAATGAAGTATAAAATTATAACAGATAATGAAGTTCTTTTTTTAGAATATGCAATTAGTAACTGTTGGATTTTTTATTTCTTAAATATATTGACAGCACTGCATACATGTAAAACCATTTTGAAAAAGAGTTATAAATTCTAACTCAAGATGATCAAAATCAAACATTTTTTCCACCTCAATTCTCCTTTCTGAAGGATCAAGGGGAAAAAAATCTATGTTCAGCATACAGGATTTCAGAAAGTTTTCAGAATATTAAATTGCTTGAATTGTAATAGTATAGGAATTAACTGATGAGATTTATTTAATAAAAAGGCAAAGGGATTTTATGGTATACTCTGAAAAAAGAATTACATGAACAGAAACATTGAAAAGACTGATAATTGGGAAAACTAGAATTGGTGAAATTTTATGTAACTTTTATAAATTATAATACCAGATACAACGTAAGAAAGAGTAAATGGTTTGGCACTAAATATGTCAAAGTTAATTTGAACCTTCGAATACCAAAAGATTGCCTTTTCAAAGCTTCTATTTTGTGATAATTTTCATTTTCTGTACTAAACATATAGAATGAAATAACTTAGGAAATTATAATGTGTGTGTAAAACTATACTGCCTGCAGATATATGCATAAGGATATTATTTACAAAACCGTTTGCAAAGAGATAATATGTAGATTACCAAAATATTTAATAATTAAAATAGATTAAATGTAACTTAATTATCAAAAAACCAATCATATGTGTCTATTAAAAAATAAGGATGTGCCTATTAAATAGAAGGGTGTTAATCACCTAACCACTGAAAAATAAGTTATAAAACAGTATGTATACTCCAGCATTGCTTATAATATAGATGTGTATTGGCTTAGTTGTTAATTTCTTGGTAAAAATTGTCTGCTAAGATTATGTACTAACCTGATAACATTAGTTTAGGACGATATGCATATGGGATTAATCAGGATTTTCACTATTAGATATAGTAATATGATGTTTAAATTACTTTGAATAAAAAATATACAGACAAGAAAAAAGTAAAATTTGATATTTTCTAAGCTTATACTAGTTTACATACCTTGTCTTTGAAAAGCTGACAAAAATCAATTCTTAGTTTGAATTATTGACCCATTTTAAGTTAGTTGTATTGAAAAGTATTGCTTTAATAAACTATATTATTACAAACCCAAGAATCTAAGTAAGTATAATTTTACATATACCTTACATAATCATTTTTCTTAGACAATAGTATTAGGTAATTACTTTATTAATGATCTCCAAATAGAGCAGAATATGCTTCTTTATATGAGTTCGTCTTAACCAAGCAATTGAAGGTCAAAGAGAAAAGACAGATCTCCTGAAGAGGAAATATTTCTCCTTTAATCTGCCTTCTGCCTCAAAATTTCAACATCAAATTCTGCCAGAACTTCTAGACTGTTTGAAAAACGCTGGTCTTTTTAGGTTTCATAACTGTATGAAACACTTCCTTCAAATAAATCTCTTTCTAAATGAATAAACATAGAATTGATGCCTTTTCTCTAGAAAACTCTGACTCATGCACCAACTAACAATGTTAAACATATAAAGCCCAAGTGAATTGGAGTGATTTTAAATTCAATGCCCTTAGAAGTAGAATAGATGATTGAAGTTAGAAAATCAGATGATTATAAAACATTAAGTAGTGGTGGAAATGATGGTGAACTTGAGACTCCTTTCCTATTGAAAGAAATTCAAAGTATTTGAAACAATGTAACCCAATCAAAACTGCTTGTAGGCTGTTTCAGCATGTGGAATACCAGTGTGACTTAGTTCCAAGAACTAACCGAAGGGAGAAAATTGTGTGTTGGAATGATTAGATTAAATTTCACAAGTGTAGAGAGATTTTGAATGTTCCTTGACCAAGACTGGCCTAATTTTCCCCAAAACTTAACTAATTTTGGACAGGCTTCTTCCTGACTCTAGGCCCCTTACATTCCTTTTCTTAGAGCCTTTGCTTTAAAAAAAACTATATTTTTTTCTCTGTCCCTTCAGGATGAAAATCTTTTTAAAAGCTTCTTCTAGTTTACAAAACAGCAACGTCTTTTTCAAGAAGCCCTAACTTTGGCAGATTAACTCCAAATTATAAAACTACCTCCTGACATGAAGATATGAGAAAACTTACTTTTCATTTTGGTCAATCAAATTAGAAACCATGAAAGCCTTTTGGTTTGGTGGAGTTGAGCTCAAACTGAGTTCTGACCCCTCTCTTCTGTTTCAGAGGCCTTGGAAAAAGAATTCCTTGTCTATATAATTTGTCCAGTGCAACTTTTGCATTGATTTTGTTTTCATTTCAGTTAACTTATAGTTATAAATAGATATAGGTACTTGAAAGTTTGTCTAAGAAAATGCCCCCCCCAAAAAAAAGTCTAGTGGTATATGTATTCCTTCTTATGATTTTTTTAAAATTCTTTTTTCCCTCTAAGTCATCACTAAGCAATATATTTAATAGAGACATAATTCAAAAAAAAAACAAAATAAGAGACATGGTTTTATTATAAAGAAGATTTATTTCTAGAAGATTTATGCCATCATTTCACCTAGATCAATTGATGAGAGAGACCCAAGATTATGGAGTCCATTTGTACTTCTCACTAAATCATTGAAATTGTAGATATTCCTTTCTCTTTTTTTGCCAATGAAATTAAAGTCAAATTATCATTTAGCAACTGTAATATGCATACTCTCTCATAATCAAAATTTTATTCTACTTTACAGAGATACATATACATAGTTACACAGCTGAAAGTACATATAAAGAGACAGAGAGAGTAGTAAAGACATTAAATTGAAATGAGAAAATCTCAAAATCCACACTAAATCATCAAATATCTTACCCACTCCACATTATAACAAATAATTCTTTGAAAGGAATTAAACACTTTTTTTTCTTATATCATGAGCGCACAAGAGCAAGAAACATGACTTTTACCCACTGTCCTGTGGGTAAAAAACTAAATTACAACAGGAATTTAATGGTATCACTTTCACATATTAACCCAGGCAAGAATCCTAAAATATTTATCTTTAAAATTTACAACACCTGTGAGATATATGTATGTATATGCATATATGTATATGTATGCATACATATTTATACATGCATATATATTATTATATATACATTTTTTTAGTTAATATAGGCTATTATATTGGTATGATATCTAGCATTGAAACATTTTTATAACAAGGCGCAAATATTTATTTTAAAAGCCCAGTTCCTAATAAGACATTCCTTTAGGAATAAAAGAAATCTTGTTGATAGAAATGCAAAGTAAACAATCAAGTATAAGTTGTAAGAATAACACTTTCAGAATTCACAATGTGAGTTTTCCTCAGGTGAAAGGCAATCAGAGATGTGGAAACTATTGCACACGTCATTCTTAGTCACATGAACTTCTTAAAGGAAACACAAGAATCACCAAATAATTGAACAGTTTAGCAAGGTCAGGATCCGTATTTTCAATCCCCAATAAAGCAAAAGCAGAAGTGAGGTATTTGGTGGCTCAGCATACTTCCTAAATGTTTTATGATTGCTGCAATAGAAAAAAACTGTGAAAGAAAACTATATTCAAAATTCACCAAGTGTCACTGAATGCCTTTAGAGTAGAAAACAAGAACAGCAATATTAGCCACTGGCAATATTGAATATTTCATTTCCTAATTTATTGCTGAACTTAAATTCAGGCACCAAATGCAAAGTACAGGACAGGTGAGTTGTGAATTTCCAACAGTTTAAGTGAAAAAGAGCTGGAGTTTTAAGTTTACTACAAGTGGAATATATGTCAATGGCATGACAGGGCTGTCAGAAAGGCAATTTTGACTTGAGAGAATTAATACAGTCCCAGTGTCCATATTAAAGTAGAGAACCCTTCCTAACTGTCAACCCTACTCAGGCAACATTGGATATAGCAAGATTTGCTCTGAGCACAAGTTACAAAGAAAGTCCACACAATTAACATATTCAAGTAAGTGATGTGTGTTTGTTTTTGAAAATTTGGCTAAAGTATTTTCTTTAAAGCATTTTCTTTACAGAGTTAGAGATGGGGGCGGAGAGTGCTTCTTCAGTTGCTGAAAAGTTTTTCTCAAAATTAAGAATGGTTAATCTGGAATTCCTGTCGTGGCGCAGTGGTTAATGAGTATGACTAGGAACCATGAGGTTGTGGGTTCGATCCCTGGCCTTGCTCAGTGGGTTAAGGATTCGGCGTTGCCGTGAGCTGTGGTGTAGTTTGCAGACGCGGCTCAGATCCAGCATTGCTGTGGTTCTGGCGTAGGCTGGCGGCTATAGCTTCGATTCAACCCCTAGCCTGGGAACCTCCATATACCTCGAGAGCAGCCCTAGAAAAGGCAAAAAGACAAAAAAAAAAAAAAAGAATTATTAATCTTAGGTACTGGATGTTTATGTTCTCTCAAAATGAATATTTTGAAAGACAAAGTTTTAATGTGATGATATTACTAGGTGGCCTCTTTGATCTGTAATTAAGTCACAAGCCTGGAACCCCCATGCATGGGATTAGGGCCTTTATGAGACTGGAAAGTATGATTTCACCCTATGATATTTGCTATGTGCAGATTATAGGAATAAACAAACTTCTGCAAATAGGAAGCCAGACATCAGATCTGCTATCACCTTGATCTTATACTTCCCAATCTCCAGGACTATGAGAAATAAATAATTTTTAAGCCACATAGTCTATGATATTGTTGGAGCATTTTGAGCAAACTAAGAAAATTTCATTGTTTCATTTTCCTATTAACTCAACAAATATCCACTGAGTGTTGAATTTCTGCCAGAAACTGACCTAGACATAGAAGATTTACAGTGAGACAGTAAAAAACTGATCAATGTACATAAAGAGACTTTAATCTTTCCATGATGAGGGGTTGCTACATGGACTATAACTCAACCAACTGTAATTAATTCTCTGACAGGGGAACAAAGAGTGTTATAGAAGAGGGTCATCTAAACTAGCTGGGCCAGTAATCAAAGAACTGCATTTCTATGAAGGATGTTGGAGAGTTAGAAAACAATGGCAATCAGAGAAATGGAGATAGATCTGAGAAGAATATTGTCTAAAGACTTGCACCTGGTGAAAGAGGTAGTACAGATGATTTGAAAATAATCTTGTAGGGGTGAATTATAGAGTCCCTGGGGCATATGGCAAATTTTGTTGCAAATAACAAGAAAAAGGCTCAAATGATGGTACATAAGGAATCATATAGGAATTGCAGGTATAGAAATTGGTGTTTATTCAAAAGGTGAAGGATGACTATTAAATAGCCGGATGATTTTTTTTTTCAGATAAATGTCCCAGATGAAGGAGATAAATGAAAACAACAATAACAAGAATGTAATAGAAGCTATAAAATTTTTTCAGAAAGAAGTGAAGATGACTGCAAGGATGGAAAAGTCTATGGAGATAAAACACAAAGTATACAGTCAAGAGAGGATTCAGGGTGTTCCTGTTTGTGGCTCAGTGGATTAATAACCTTACATAGTGTCTGTGAGGATCTGGGTTCAACTCCAGACCTTGTTCAGTGGATTAATGATCCAGTGGTTGCTGCAAGCTGTGGCATAGGACACAGATGTGGCTCAGAGCTGCTGCTGTAGACCTGTTGCTGCAGCTCCGATTCAACCCCTAGCCTGGGAACTTCCATAGCATATAAGTCCAGCCATAAAAAGAAAAAAAAAAAAAAGTGAGCAAGAGAGAGAGGTTTCAGAGCTGGAATCAAAAGTGGATGACACATCAGAAGGGAAAGACAGTAAGGAAAGGGAACATACCAAAATAATTTGGTAAATGAATTATTTTGCCCAGCAGGATATACTCAGCTAAAACTATCAACATGGAGAAATGGGAGAATAGATATTGTGTGAGGGGTCATGACTAGGAGCCTGTCATTTGTTGTCCTTCCCATAGCAAAGTAAAAATTCCCATCTAACGTGAGCATTTTTGGCAAACATAATTTTATAACAGCAGTAGATGTTCATAGAATACATGGAAGTAGAAGTCTGTTATTAGTCTGTCCATACATGAAAAAATCAGATAGTATAATTGTAAGATATTTAGGCCTGAACTTTACTCCCAGCCTTTACTTTTTTAGCCTTGTGAAAAATCAGTAAATCTTTACAGGACTAATTTTTTTTTAATTGTGAAATAGAGATAAGTTCCCAGAATTTCTCATTTCAAGGAACTATTGACTAGATTAGGTATCATCTAGATATAGCAACTCCAACACATTATTCAAGTTTGAAACAGAGTTATCAATATCCAGATTTATAAAAAAAAAGAAGAAGACTAAGTGAGAGGTTATATGATATTTTTGAGGAATATTACAGAGGTAAAATTGAATTGGGCTGGAGGTAAAGCAAGATATCTGGGTTACATATAATTTTACTGAATTATTTATGATGCATGTTATGTGACAGTGGCTTCTAATGGAGACAAGAGAGGATATAGCTCACATGAAAATACTTTGATATTATAAATATCCCTGAATGATTGCATTCAGTGGTTTTGAGAAAATAAATTGAAACATTTACATTAGGGGTAAAATCTTTCTACGTATTTATATATCTTGGAAAAAAGCCACTGCTATAAATTTCTCAGTAGTAAGATTAAAGGATGTAATACTGCCACTTCTAAAATATTCTCTAGTCTGAGGTGATATATTTTCTTAATAGAGAGAAATCTTAAATTTTAAGCAACTTTATGTATCTTTTCATAATATGCTTTATTTAACATTTCCTGTTTAACATTTCTTGTCCCACTTTTTCTTCTTCTTTATCACCACATTTGAGGAGATACTTTTTGATAAATAAAAAAAATCTAGTATTATACAAGGAATCAGCACTTATTAATTTCTTATTAATGACTTACTTTCTCTAAAAAATAAGTTTTACAAGCTTTCATGTAAAAAAAGAGAAAAATCATTAAATTCAAATGAAAGTTTCCTATGCCCTGCATGTCTTAGAGAAAATGATTAATATGCAATTGAATGTGTTATAAAATTTGAATTTCTACTACATGGGAAAACATCTTTTTTCTTTTCTTTTCTTTTTTTTTTTTTTATCTTTTTGCCATTTTCTTGGGCTGCTTCAGTGGCATATGGAGGTTCCCAGCTAGGGGTCGAATTGGAGCTGCCGGCCTACGCCAGAGCCACAACAACATGGGATCCGAGCCACATCTGCAACCTACACCACAGCTCACGGCAACACTGGATCCTTAACCTACTGAGCAAGGCCAGGGATCGAACCCACAACCTCATGGTTCCTAGTCGGATTCGTTAACCATTGAGCCATGACGGGAACTCCAAGAAAACACCTTATTTCTTAAAGAAATCATATTATTTTTGAGGGAGCAAATTAGCTCATAATAATAAAAGTACTTGGGAAAAGTATTGCCTTTTTAAAATTTTTTTATTTAAGTTGATTTACAGTGTTCTGTCAATTTCTGCTACACAGAAAAGTGACCTAGTTATACATATATATACATATATTATTTTTCTCATCTTATTCCCCATCACAAGTGATTAGATCACTTCCTTCACAAGTGATTGCTTATCCACTGCAAATGCAATAGTTTGCATCTACTAACCCTAAACTCCCAGTCCATCCTAATCCCTCTCCCTCCCACTTAGTAACTACAAGTCTGTTCTCCATGTCCCTGAGTTTATTTCTTTTCTGTAGATAGGTTCATTTGGGCCATATATTACATTTCAGATATAAATGGTATCACATGGCATCTAGCTTATCCTTCTGACTGACTTCACTTAGTATGAGAATCTCTAGTTTCATCTATGTTGCTGCAAATGACATTACTGTGTTATTTTTGATGGCTGAGTAGTATTTCATTGCATATATGTACAGCATCTTCTTAGTCCATACATTTGTGGATGAGCATTTAGGTTGTTTCCATGTCTTAGCTATTGTGAATAATGTTACAATGAACATAGTGGTGCATGTAGCTTTTTCAGTGAAAGTTTGTCTGGATATATGCCCAGGAATGGGATTGGTGGATCACATAGTAGTTCTATATTTACTTTTCTGAGGTATCTCCATACTGTTTCCACAGTGGTTGTACCAACTTACATTCCCACCAACAGTGTAGGACGGTAATATTTCTCCACACCCTCTGCAGCATTTGTTATTTGTAGACCTACTCATGATAGCCATTCTGACTGTTTAGAGGCAGTACTTCATTGTAGTTTTGATTTGCATTTCTCTAATAATTGATATTGAGCATTTTTTCATGTGCCTGTTGGTCATCAGTATGTCTTCTTTGGAGAAATATCTATTCAGGTCTTCTGCCCATTCTTCAATTGTAGGTTTTTTTGCCATTGAGATTTATTACCTCTTTGTATATTTTAGAGATTAAGCCCTTGTCGGTTGCATCATTTGCAACTATTTTCTCCCATTCTGTAAGTGTTCTTTTCTTTTCTTTTTTTATGGTTTCCTTTGCTGCGAAGAGCATTTTCAGTTTGATTAGGTCCCATTGTTTTGTTATTTTGTTATTTCTAATACCTTGGGAGACTGACCTAAGAAAACAACCGTATGGTTGATGTCAGAGAATGTTTTGCCTATGTTCTCTTCTAGGAGTTTTATTGTGTCTTGTCTTAGGTTTAAGACTTGAAGCCATTTTTGAGTTTACTTTTGTGCATGGTGTGAGGGTGTGTTCTAGTTTCATTGATTAACATGCAACTGTCCAGTTTTCCCAGCAACGCTTGTGAAGAGACTGTCTTTTTCCTAAGTTATATTCTTGCCTCCTTAGTCAAAGAGTAGTTGACCATAGGTCTGGGTGTATTTCTGGGTTCTCTATTCTGTTCCATTGGTCTGTATTTTGTTTTGTACTAGTACCACACTTTATTGATTACTGTAGCTTTGCAATAGTGTCTGAAGGCTAGGAGAGATTTGCCTTTTGCTTGTTTTCTTTTTCTGCCCTCAGGATTGCAGTGGCAATTCTGGGTGTCTATAGTTCCGTATCAATTTTTGAATGATTTGTCCCAGTTCTCTGAAAAAATGTCATCGATGATTCTATAGGGGTTGTATTAAATAAGTACATTGCTTTCATAATATGGATATTTTAACGATATTAATTCTTCCAATCCAGGAACATAAAATATCTTTCCATTCCTTTGTTTGAGTCCTCTTTGATTTCCTTCATTAATGTTTTATAGTTCTTGGCATATAAGTCCTTTACCTCCTTGGTCAGGTGTGTTCCCAGGTATTTGATCTTTTGGGGTGCAATTATAGAAGGTATTGTATTTTTGTATTCCTTTTCTAATATTTCATTGGTAGCATATGAAATGTGACTGATTTCTGAATGTTAATCTTATATCTTACTGCCTTGCTGAATTTGTTGATCAGTTAAAGTAGCTTTTGTGTGGCATCTTCAGGATTTTCTATATACAGTATCATGTCATCTGCATAGAGTGACAACTTAACCTCCTCTCTTCCAATTTGGACACTTTTATTTACTTTGTTTGTCTGATTGCTAGGACTTCCAATACTATGTTGAATAAAATTGGTGAGAGTGGAGATCCTTGTCTTATTCCAGATTTTAGCAAGAAGGCTTTCAGCTTCTCTCTGTTGAGTATTATATATACTGTGGGTTTGTCATAAATGGCTTTTGTTATATCAAGGTATGTTCCCTCTATACCCACTTCAGTGAATTTTTATCATAAATGGATGCTGAATGTTATAAAATGCTTTTTTCTGCACATATTGATATGATCATATGGTTTTTGACTTTTCTTTTGTTATTGTGGGATACGGTGATCAATTTGTGTATGTTGAACCATCTTTGTGAACTTGGGATGAATCCCACCCATTCATGGTGTATGTTGTCTTTATATGTTGTTGGATTCAGTTGGCTAAAAGTTCATTGAGAATTTTTGTGTCTGTATTTATCAAAGATGTTGGCCTATAGTTTTCTTTTTTGGTAGTGTCTTTGTCTGATTTTGGTATTAAGTTGATGGTGGCTTCATATCATATTTGGGAAAATTCCTTCTTCAAACTTTTGGAAAAGTTTGAGAAGGATGGGTATAAGTTCTTCTTTGTATTTTTGGTAGAATCTGCCTATGAAGCCATCTGATCCCATACTTTTGTTTGTGGTGAGTGTTTTCTTACATATTCAATTTCATTTCTAGAGATTGGTTTGTTCAATTAACATATTTATTCTTGATTCAGTTTTGGCAAGCTTTATACCTCTAGAAAGTTTTCCATTTCTTCTAGGTTGTCACATTGCTGGCTTATAATTGTTCATACTATTCTCTTTTTTTTTTAATTTCTGAAATATACATTGAGATTTCTTCTTCATTTCTTATTTTATTTGAGTTTTTCTCTCCTCTTTTTGGTGATTCAGGCCAGGTTTTTCAATTTTGTTTACCCTTTCAAAGAACCAACTTTTGTTTTATTGATTTTTTTCTATCATTTTTTGAATCTCTATTTTGTTGATTTCCTCCCTGATCTTTATTTTTTCCTTCCTTCTGCTGACTTTAGGTTTTGTTTGCTCTACTTTTTCTAATTATTTTAGGTGGTAGATTAAATTGTCAATTTGAATTTTTTCTTCTTTTCTGAGGAACACCTCTATGGCTATGAACTTCCCCATAAGCACTGCTTTTGTGGCATCCCATATATTGTGAATGGTGTGTTTTCATTATCATTTGTGTCAAAGTATTTTTCTTAAATTTCCCTTTTGACTTCCTCATTGGCCCATTAATTCTTTAGTATCATGTTGTTTAATTTCCAAGTAGTCAGTTTTTTCTCATTTCTTTTCCTGTGGTTCATTTCTAATTCCATGCCATTGTGGTTAGAGAAGATGTTGAAATAATTTCTATACTCTTAAATTTGTTGAGGTTAGTTTCATGTCCTGGAATGTGGTCAATACTTGAGAATATTCCATGTGCACTTGAAAAGCATGCATATGCTGATTTTTTTAACATAATGTCCTGAAATTATAAATTAAGTCTAACTTATCCATTGTTTTCATTTAGGGTCTCTGTTGGTTTATTGATTTTCTTTCTAGAAGATCTGTCCATTGATGTGGGTGCAGTGTTAAAGTGTGCTACTATTATTGAATTCCTATCAGAGGAGATATTCAAGTATTTTTCTTTAGAGCAGACATAATATTGCTGTACTCTCTCAGTTTTTGTTTGTTGAATAAATTATTTATTTGTCCATCTATTTTAAATGATATTCTTGCTGGGTAGAGAATTTCAGACTACAAAATTTTCCCTTTTAGAACTTGGAATATATCTTACCACTCTCTTCTGACATGCAGTGTTTATGTAGAGAAGTCAGCTGATATGCTTATTATGATGGCTCCATTATAATTAACTTCTTATTTTTCTCTTACTGCCTTTGAATCCACTCTTTATGTTTAATTTTTGCAATTTTTATTTTAAAATGTCTTGCAGTGGGCCCGTTGGTTTCAACTTGTTTGGAGTCCTTTGTGCTTCCTGTATCTTGATATCTGTTTCCTTTAGATTTGGTAAGTTTTCAGCCTTAATTTCTTTAAATATATTTTCAATCCCCTTTTCTTTTTCTTCTTCTCCTCTAATCCCTATTATACGTAGACTGACTCACTTTATATTGTTCCATAGAGCTCATATTGCTTTTGTGTTTTTTAATTTTGTTTTCTGTCTGCTGTCCTGATTGGGTGATATACATTTTTCCATCTTCTAAATCACTAACTCTATCCTCTGCAATATTCATTCTGTTCTTCAGTGACTTTAACTCAGTTTATATCACTGCAAATGAATGATCTAATTTGTCTTGGCTCCTCCTTATATTTTCTATTTACTTTCTAAAGTAATCAAAATTATTATTCATGTCTACTCTAATTCCTTCATATTCATAAGTCCTTCAGTATTTCCACTATCTCATTTTTGACTGCATAGGTCTGTTTCATTGTTTGTTCTTTCAGGGAAATTCTCCTTTTAACTGGGAATGATTCCTGAGTTTCTTCATTTTGCTTATATTTTTCTTATTTTATGAGTTTAGGGAAAACAACTACTGTATCTAGGATCTATCTATCTATCTATCTATCTATCTATCTATCTATCTATCTAAGAATTCCCCTGGGTATTTTGTGAGGGATTACTGGGTTTTTCATTTTTGTAGGGTTGTTTTGGTGGGGGGCATGAGGAGGGGTTTTGGTTTGGAGGCTTACTGTCTCTTTCCTCAGTGTGTGCAGGCTGTTATCCCCTTAAGAGTGGGTGCTGGTGTATGGTGTTCACATGCTTCCATGGAGATGGAGGCAATGTGCAGGGTTAGTAACCAGTCCTTGTTTGCTGGGCCCTTGATAGTGGCAAGAACACTTTAGTGGCAGTGCAGGCTTCTCCTGGTTGCAGGGCCCTGGGCAGTGACCCTCAGGCAGGTGTAGTTGGAGCCCAAAATATTTAGAAGTGTCAGCAACAGGGCTTGTGTTTTCCCAGGGAATTGAGAGCAACGAGGTGGTGCTTTGTTGCAGTGCTCTCTTCTGTACTGTCCCCCAAGGCAAATGGAACTGCAGGTGTTGTCTGTTCACAGACTTCACAAACTCCATGCCCAGCTCTGGAGTATGAGATGGTTGTTGTGATTTGCCCCTGCTGTCTGTAATCTGCACAAGCTGTATCCCTAATGAGAAGTGCCCAGCCATCTTTAGCCCATGCAAGAGGTACTCCTTTGCCCATAGCCTGTGTGTGAGGTGCCCTGCCCTCTGGCCGTATGCATGTGTGCAAAGAAAGACAAGGAGGGGCTGTCTTCCCCTCCTCCTCTTGCCCTCCCCAGCAATGGCACCTTGCTTCTCCTGTGGGCTCAGACCTCCTCCCATGTTCCCTCAGCTCTGGCTTTCCACTCCCTAGACCATACCCTAGCCCCTGAGGCTGTCTCTACACAGCCAACCTGAGTCCTCTCTCCAGGACTTATCTCTGGAACCTGAGGCTCATTTCCCAGCCATGGCCCAAGCATCTCAGGCTGTGGCATCCCAGGCAGCGGAATCAATTTTTTTGTGCAGCTTTCTCTCTTTTTTGCCTTCCTCAGTCTGACTTTTGTGCTTTTCTCTGAGGTTTTGAGGTCCCTCCGTCTTGTCTGCTCTCGTCATCAGTTAGGTGTCTTCCCAAGTGTGGGCTCCTTTCCTCTTTAACAGCTCCATCTCAGGAATGCTGGTCCTATTCTGATGCTTTCTTTGTTTTCTATTCACTCTCTCTTTCTTTTTTCCCTCCTTTTGTTCTACCCAATTATGTGGAGGGCTTCTTGCCCCTTTTGAAGTTTCAGGTTTTATCCCAGTGTTCAGTATATGTTCTCTGTGAATTTTTCTACAGGTAGATGGTATTTTTTGTTTGTTTATTTTTCCTTTTGATGTGTTTGTTGGAGAAGATCTTATTCCTCCACCATCTTGATCTCCTTCTGGGTATTGACTTTTAAAACCACCTTAACCTGGAGTCCATGGTTGCTCAGTGGATTAAGAAGCTAGTGTTGTCACTGTCGCATCTCTGGTAACTGCTGTGGTACAGGTCTGATCCTTGGCCCTTTAATTTCTGCAAATAAATAAATAAATAAAACCGAGGTAACCCAACATAACATTTTGTACATGGAGAAGTAAAATGTGGAAATATTTAACTCTAAATGAACACTGAAGTTTTAGGAAAAGAACCTTTACTTAAAACATACTTACTCCAAAAAAATTAGTTTTTTGAGAATTAAAAAATGGTAGTTCAAATAGATTAAATGAATATATAATGTTTATGTCACCATAAACCAGGACTTATGTGTTCTAGGTTCAGATATCTATATAGCTCAGAGATGCTCAGAAAGTCAGGTTCAAAAATTGAGTCATGAAAGCATTTACAAATATGATTAATTATGACATTTAATTTTTAAAATATAGACTATAGTTCTATATCATATCATTAAAACTTAGCAGTATTTACCAGCCCATGGTAATTATTATAATCTCAAACCTTTGTTCATAAAGTCATGATACAATTTTTGTAAGAAAAACTTTATTCACACTTTAGCCAATATGAGGGAATATCATCTCACATTTTATAATTATTTTTTTAACATAGATTTCCTATTTAAATATTTTCAAAGATAGACTTGCCTGTGAAAAATAATACCATTAGGATGTTAAAAAAATGCTTATTATATTGAAAGCCTACTTGTATAAATTCTGGAGAAAACAAAACAAAAAAGACAAGCAAGAAAACAAAAAAAGTATGTGTAGAAGAAAAGATAATGATAAGCACAATAATCTTTATCATGTACCTTGAGTACTGTCATAATTACAGGGTAGGGAGGGTTGCCAGAGTGTATCAGAGTTTTATCATTTATGGACGATGCACATTGTATGTGAAGAGGATTGGCATAACACTTGGTGCCTATATCATTGTAAATTATAATAAGTTGATGTAATAATGAAAGTGACAATTAATATGTCAGTTTATTATTCAGGAACCCCAAACAATGTAAAATTAACAATGATAAATATTCATTTTTTTTATTTATATGTGTTGGCATAGATGATACCATCTACAATTATATGGCAATTAAAATGGATTAACTGTATCCACCTTTTATCAACATGGTTATATCAAATATACACTTCTCATATGTGATCCACTTACAGAAAAATTACATGTACATTATATGTGTACAATTAAAAATATCTACACTTACATACAAGCATTGTTTACAAAGTCATACATGTTTTATAAAACTTTTTATAATACATGTATCATTAAACAATGGATGGCAACAATGCACAGAAACATCCAGAAACATATAGGGTTAAAGGTGGTTTAACCCTATATTATACATATATAAAATAAATGTTATACGTATGTATATTATACACATATATACATACATATAGTCATTTTTAGGGCCACGTCCATAACATATGGAAGTTCCAGGCTAGGGTCAAATCAGAGCTACAACTGCTGGCCTAAGCCACAGTCACATCAACAGGGGATCCAAGCTGTGTCAGAGACATACACCACAGCTTGCAGAAAAGCCTAATCATTAATGCACTGAGTGGGTCCAGAGATCAAACCTGTGTCCTCATGGATACTAGTAGGGTTTGTTACTACTGAGCCACAACAGGAACTCCCTGTACATAATATATTAAAGTTTTTTTTTTTAATCTAAAGGGAAAAATGACATAATATTAATTAATTAAATAATATGTATTTGGTATAAGGTTCTATTACTTCCTCATTCCATATGTTAAATGTTCATGAAATGCAGCAAGTTAAAAATATGTTTAAATAAGAAAGAATGTGCAAAAAAGTAGAAGAAAGAAGAAATAAGATTAAGGTGAGTAATTGAAATGAACATCACAGAATATAAAATGCTTGCTAGAGAAGGATCATAAATAAGAGCTGAAGTATTCAAGCCTTAGATTCAGAAATACACGATTCAATTTTCCATAGGATTCTACAAAAATAGATTTTATTTATTTATTTATTTTTTTTGCTTTTCTGGGCCACACCCATGACATATGAAGGTTCCCAGGCTAGGGGTTGAATGGGAGCTGTAGCTGCCTGCCTATACCACAGCCACAGCAACACAGGATCTGAGCTGTGTCTGTGACCTACACCACAGCTTAAGGCAATGCCAGATCCTTAACCCGCTGAGCAAGGCCAGGGATCAAACCCACAGCCTCATGGTTCTTAATCAGATTCATTTCCACTGCACCATGAGGGGAACTCCAAAAATTCATTTTAGAAACTACAAAACAATGCTGTATGCTGAAACCAAAGTTCACTTTTTCAAAATAAATAGTTATAAAATTTTAATTTTGAAAATGCTATAATAAACATGAATTGAAATCAATATTTTTAATTTTATTAAAATACAGCTGATTTAAAAACCAATGTTTTTAATAAGCTTTTAAGAACAAAGTGGGTTTTTTTTGTTTTTAACAAAAATAAATTTACATCTTACAAAGTATTCCCTGATTCATTCAATTTCCAGTAATTTCATCTTTCAAAGTTGAAGAAGTATGATAGCTAAATTTTCTGGAAAAGCCCAATCTAAGTTTCATAGGTCTATACGCCTTTACCTACTATTACTGCAAAAGTAGTGTTGTATTTGTAGGAAATTCATAAAATACAGAAGGTAAAATGAAAGCAAAATATGCAAGTTAACTCCCTGGAAAATTGTGTAAACATCTTTTTGCTCTATTATGTAATATTTCTTTTCTTTTCTTTTTTCTTTTCTTTGTATTTTTTGGAACGCACCTGAGGCATATGTAAGTTCCCAGGCAAGGGGCTGAGTCAGAGCTGTAGCCACTGTCCTATGCCACAGACACAACAATACAGGTTCTAAGCCCTCTGTGTGACCTACACCACACCTTACTGTAACACTGGATCCTTAACCCACTGAGTGAGGCCAGGGATCAAACCCGTGTTCTCATGGATATTAGTCAGATTTGTTACCAGTGAGCCACAGTGGGAACTCCCTACACAATATTTCTTATTTATAAATTTATTTGAAGTCATAATTCACATACTTTCACATAGCCAGCTTTTTATATTAATATATAAGAAATATTCTTGAGATAATTTTGTATATATAGTTCAGTATTTTACATTTTAAAACACATAGCACTCTGTTGTTATTTAACCTTTTCCATATATAACCTTTAAGATACTTCAATTTTTCATTATTTCAATTAATACTTTTGTTGTGCAATTAGAAAGTGAAAACTTATTTGGATACATCCTCATATTGAACTCTAGAATAATGATTGTATTAAAGAGTATGTATTGAAGAGTATTATTAAAGAGTACTTTAAATAATTTGACAGTTCTGGACAGTTGCTCTTTAGAAAATTTTACTAATATATATTTTCTGCATCTTATAAAATTCTGGCTTCATGCAACTCTAATTCTTTGTTGTTAGGAGTATTCATGAATTCAACATGTTCAAAGTCCTACTTTCCTAAGATCCACATTAAATTTTTCTGTGCTTCCAAAATACTTTCAAATTAATTTATATTAATTATTATTAATCTAGTCAAAATGCACTAATTCAGTCTCTGAGATGCAAAGAAATTGTCAATCCCTTCCAAAAAGAAGCTTGTTGGGATATCTGTCAGTTTGCATTAAATTTAAAGATCAATTTGTAGAGAATTAATAGCTTAAAAAATCCCATCCAGGAATATAATAAGCCCTCCATTAATTCCTGTAGTCTTCATTTTTCTTTCAGTAATATTTTGCAGTTTTAAGAATACTTATCTTATAAATATTTTGTTAAATTGATGTAAAAACATGTTTTGATTTATGCCTCCATGAATGAATTTTCCAATTTCAAAATTTTAATTGTTCTTGATTGTTTATAATGATAACTTCTTGTTTCTTTTTATATTATTAACTATTTTCAAGATTCTAAAAGCACTTTTTTCATTAGCGGTCAGTGATTTTTAGTATATGCAAACATTATGTCATCCGAAAATTAAGAAAATTTCATTCCACCTATTTTCTGTATTTTATTTCTTCATCTGGCCCTATTGTACTAGCTGGGACTTAGAGTACAGTGTTGACTAGAAGTGATTAAAGTAGATTTTCATTGTCATCTTCTTTAGTTTGGATGAAAACATTCAGTCTGCAACCACCAAGTATGATACTGCTCAATTATTTTTAATACACAGCATTTATAATATTGAGAGTTCTTTTGCCAATTTCTGAGGATATCAGTTATGAATCATGTTGAATTTTGTTAAATATTTCTTCTGCGTGTTTTAAGAGGATATGCTTTCTTAATTTAATTTAATTTTTGTATTTTGTATTTTTTTCTTTTTAGGGATGCATGTGTGGCATATGGAAGTTCCCAGGCTATGGGTCAAATTGGAGCTACAGCTGCTGGCTTATAACCACAGCCACAGCAACCCAGGCTTCAAGCCACATCCATGACCTACACCACTTCTCATGGCAATGCCAGATCCCCAACCCACTGAGTGAGGCCAGGGATCAAACCACATCCGCATGGATAATTGCTGGGTTTGTTTTCACTGTGCTGCAATGGGAACTTTATTAATTTTATTTTAGATTTTATTAATTTTGAAAATTTTATCAATTTTTAAAGCTTAACAAATTAACATTACTTGCATAACTGAACATATTTCTTTTTTATATTATGTTTGGTGTGACTTGTTAATAGGTTTGAGTTGTTTTTATTTTCAAAGGATATAATGCTATAGATTGCTTTCTGCTAGAATTTTAGATTTGCTATCAAAGTTTTCAATTTAGTTTTAGAACTTTGATTTTACCTATTAAGGTTTAGATTTTGGATTCATCATGTGAATCAGAAAGTATTTTCTGTTTCTCTATATGCTAATATAGTTTGCACAGGATTGAAACAATTTCTTTTATAAGACTTAATATTGCTCATTATTCAGCTTTTCTGGGTCCAGAGTTTTCTTCATTTCCTGCCTGCAGCAAAGTGTTAGGACTGTGCTGTTTTCTTTGTTCCTGCCTGCAAGCAACAGAGAATTTAATTAGAGGGTGCTGTTAAAAGCATATACAAGCTCTTAAAGCAAAAATGTTATAGCTCTTTTAAGACACATAAACAGGAAGAGTGTTATAGCAAGTTTATTAAGTAAAGGTGCACTCTCAGAGGGAGAGCAGGCTGCCCTGTTAGTAGGGACTGGCCCCTCTTTACAATTGGGTTTTTCATATATCCCCATAATGTGCATCAGTGTGAGGATCCTATTCTTCCTGTCCTGGCCCACTGTGGGTGTGTAAGGGTTGAGAGTTGATTGGTCTTTTTATGGGGCATATTTGACCTTCTCATTGGTCATAGGCAGGATACCTCATTTGCATGGGGGGTCGGATTATGAGGAAATACCTCAGAGGAAAGTCCCTTTTCATTGACCTGCATGTGTGTATATTGCCCCTATAGAGTTGTGGTGAGGAGTAGGTCACATACATTTCCTAGTAGGGAGTAGAAAGGCGTAGGCTAGTTTGCTCAAGGTTGGGAAAGGGTCATTACAGTGATACTGGTGGGCTAAAGATAAGGGTCTGGTAATTCTTGTCTTGGCAAGAGGCTTTGCGTTTACTCTCCTTGAAGGGGACTTGTACAATTACACATTAATTTTAAATTAAGTGCAAGTTTATTGATGTTTTTTATGTTAAGTTCATTTTGGTAATATGTGACATTCAGAGATGTTCATTTTTATCTAAATTTTCAAATTTATTATCATAAAGTTTTTATTTAATATATCCCTATTACTATATAATGGTGTAGTGTCATCACTGATGTTTCCTTGTTCAATCTAGATTTCAGCAAACTTTTTACTTTCTCTTTTTAGTCTGCTAAATTAGAGTTTATTATTTTTAACTGGTTGAGACTTTTGCTGACATTAGCTCTTTATTTCCTCCTTCCCTCTTCTCAATTCATGTTGCTTATTTTTCTTTTCTCTGTTTTAAATTAACACCTTAAATTATTGTTTTTTAGATTTTTTCTTTTGTGACGAATCATTTAAAGCCAAAATTTTTGCTTAAGCACTGCTTTAGCTATATTGCACAAATTGTGTTAAGTTGTGTACTCTTTTTCTTTATAATTTCTTTTTGAATGACAAATTATTTAGAAATGTGTGATTTAATTAGCAAATATGTGGGGATTTTCCATATATCTTTCTATTATTGACTTTGAATTTAATTCATTTTAAATAGCATCTATATAATTTCAATTCTTCAAAAATTGTTTAAATTTGTTTTCAGATTTATTTGAATTTGCTTTATTGTCTTTCTTAGTAAATACTTTTTTGTGCACTTGCAAAATATTTATTTTTCTTTTATTTGATAGAGCATTCCATAAATATCAATTAAGACAAAACATTTAAAAGTATCATTCACATCTTTTATACCATTAATGATTTTCCTTGTTTTTCTATCAATTATGGGAAAAGAAGGTTGACCCCTCCAAATGTAATGGCAAACTTGTCTGTAACATTTTTTTACTTTATGAGTTTGTAAACTGTCTGTGTACACGTATGTACAACCATTGTACATTCTTGATATGTTGGCTTTTAATCATTATGAAATGTTCCATTGTATCTCTTGTAATATTTACTTGTTTTGAAGTCCACATTTTTCATCATTACTATAAAGTGACTCAAACTTTATTCTGCTTAGAAAGTTCATGGTATGTCATTTTTATCCTTTTATTTTTAAATTTAAAGTATAAACTTTTTTAAAAAATAGAAAGAATGTAATTTTTGTCTTGTTTTTACATTTCTCTGCTTTAAATGATTTAGTACATTTAAATTAATTTAATCATTAGATTCAAACCTACTTTCTTGCATTTTGTTTTCTCTAAGACCTATCTGTTCTTTTTTTTTTTTTTTTTTTTTCTTGTCTTTTTGCCTTTTCTAGGGCTGCTCCTGTGGCATATGGAGATTCCCAGGCTAGGGGTCTAATTGGAGCCGTAGCCACGGGCCTACGCCAGAGCCACAGCAACGCGGGATCCGAGCCGTGTCTGCAGCCTACACCACAGCTCACAGCAACGCCGGATCCTTAACCCACTGAGCAAGGCCAGGGATCGAACCCGCAAACTCATGCTTCCTAGTCGGATTCGTTACAGCTCACAGCAACGCCGGATCCTTAACCCACTGAGCAAGGCCAGGGATCGAACCCGCAAACTCATGCTTCCTAGTCGGATTCGTTAACCACTGCGCCACGACGGGAACGCCTGTTCTTAATTTTTTTTAAAAAATTACCATCATAACCATTTAAAAAAAACTTTACAATTTTATTTATTCTATTATATCACTGCATTCAGGCAATTCATGGACATTCACGGAATTTCCTGGGCCAGGGATTGAATCCAAACTTCAGCTGTAACTTACACCATGGTTACTGCAGCACCAGACTTTTATGCCCACACCAGAAGCAAATGGAAGTTCCCAGGCTAGGGGTCAAATCAGAGTTGCAGCTGCTGGCCTGACATTCTACAAGAACACCAGATTTGAGTCACACCTGCAACATATGCCACAGCTTGTGGCAATGCCAGATCCTTAACTCACTGAGTGAGGCCAGGTATTGAACCTGCATCCTCACAAACACTCTGTTGGTTTCATAACATGCTGAGCCACAACAGGAACTCTGGTATTCTCTTTATTCTTTATTATTGGCTTACACTGTATACCAAATTGTTGTTGTCATTGTTTTTTTGTTGCTCTAGGGTTTAAAACATACATTTCTAATTTATCATACTCTATCATTAAAAAATGTTGCAGAAATATAAATAATGTTAAGTCCATAGAAAGCTACACTTTCATTTGTACACTTTTAACTCTTTTCCTATTACGGTCATATAATTTCTAAATATATTGAAAGATCTGAAAAGTATTGCCATTATTTTGCTTTAATCTGCCAATTATCCTTTAAAGGATTAATAATTTAAAAAGGAATTTGTTACCTGATACTGTGTTACAAATTGCCACAAATTTAGAGGCTAAAAATAATATACATTTATTATCTTATCACTTCTGTGGGTCAAGAATATGCATATGGTTTAGGAGGATCCTCTCTATTTTTGGTGAGAAAACATAAGAAACATAGTTTCTTATTTTATACTTTTATTCTGAAAGCAGACTGCTAGAAGCAGTATTGAGTTGCTGCCATATTTTGAGTAACTAAAAAAGGTTTTGGAATATTTGACCAGTAGTTCTTTGTAGGGAACACTGTGTGCTAACAGTATGAATCTGCCCCACTAAGAAGCAGGAAGTTTGGATTTGAAAACAACTCCTCATTTTTAATTAAGTTTGTTTTATGTACCTCTTCATATTTAATTTATATGATAAAATAGAAGGTGGGGAGAATATGAACCCCAAAGGTCATATGCCTTGCTGTTTAGTTCTGGCCACAATTAAATTCACTTGTAAAATAAATAAATAAAAAATCTATGGGGTTCCTATTGTGGCTTAGTGGGTTAAGAACCCAACAGGGTCCACGAGGATATGGGTTTGATCCCTAGCCTCACTCAGTAGGTTAAGGATTCAGTGTTGCCTCATAGGTCACAGATGTGGTCTGGATCCAGTGTTGCTCTGGCTGTAGCTGTGGGATAGGCTGGAAGTTTCAGCTCCAATTTGATCCCTAGCTCAGGAACTTCCAAATGCCACACATGTACCCTAAAAAGGAAAAAAACAAAACAAAACAAAACAAAAACTGCAATTAGGACAACAGACAGAGCTGAAATCTCATCTCAAAGCTTGGCTGCCAAAGCCCAGATAATGTGATTGTTTGAATATTTCAATTCCTCAAATGTTGTGTGAGGGTCTCAATTTCTAGCTGATGTTGTCCAGAAAACTTCCCCAGTTCTTTTTCATTTGGACTCTTCAATATGGAAGCTCACTTTGTCAAATTGTGCAAGGTGTTAATTCAATAGAAAGAGTCTGCTTGCATGAAATAAGTAATGATTTCATGTAACTTAGATGCATAAGTGACTTCTCATCCCCTTTTCTATCTATCGTAAGCAAATTGCAGGTTTGCCTACATGTAAGGAAAGGTTAAACAAATATGTGAATATCAAGTGGTGGGGACCGTTTAAAAATATCATGGAGATGTCTGCTAGAGTATTTTAACATTTTTCCACAAATTAGAAATATTTTTATTGTCTTGGGGAGACATACTTTTCTATATTGCATCATATCTTTCCATAGGAAGAATTTCCTACAGCACGTATTTCTGTTCTGCTGACAATATTTTTTGGCTTTTTAATTTTCTCTGAAAAATTTATTTCATTCTCTATTTTTGACATTTTTATTAACACAGAATGTGATTTTTTTTCTTTTTTTTCAGTGCTTGCAATCATCATTTCAACACATACATGTTTTTACTTTAAAGATAGTAGTTCTCCTACTATCTTAAAATTTGGTCTTCAACTTTTATCATCTATATAATTTCTGTAACTATGTCAGGCTGAATTTTCTTAATTATGGGTTATAATTGTGAATATTATATGTATTGTGCCTGAAATTTGTTGTCTCTCTTTTCAGGGAACTAGGCTTTGTTTTGGCAGACATTTGGGTTACTTTTATATTACGTTGATCTCCCTATAGCTTCCTTCACTTTGTAGGATAATTTTCAAGTATAAGTCTATATCATATTTCACTTCACAGATAATTCAGCCCAACTACTGATATATATCACCCTCCATGGTCCCCATTGTATGCCTCAAAGGATGGCCAATTATATTCTACCATGTCTTCTCTGAGCTCAAATGCAACTTGCTTTGTGTAATCTCGGGGAAACATTCAGTTTAAAACCATGCAGTCCTGGAGTTCTCTTGTGGGGCAGTGGGTTAGGGATCTGGCATTGTATATACAGCAACCTGGGTCACTGCTGTGGTACAGGTTCAATCGCTAACCCGGAAACTTCCACATGTCACAATAACGGCCAAAAAGAAAAAAAAATAAAATCTTTCTTTCATCCTCTTCATCAGTTTCAGCTTATCCTCAGCAATGATTCAAGTGGATCCTTGTCATATTTCTGGAGTATTTATTTACACATGAAGCTTCCTGGAAGCTTTCAATTTGTCTCCATCTCTTCCTCTCATCAGGTTTAACAATTTCTGTTTTGGATTTTCTTTCCCTGTGTCTGCATTCCAGATGTTGTCTCCAAGGAAAAAGCCAAAGTAATGATACGGCTCACCTCATTGTTTCCCTACACTCAGAGATCATATTTCTGCACTTTTCCCATTATCTGAATGTATTATTTTCATGTATTTGTCTAGTGTTATAATTGAATAGAGAGGAGTTAATTTTTGTCCTTGTTGTGTCATTGCTGCCATGAGCAGATGTTCAAAATTAGATTTTGCTACAGTTTTTATGAACAGGATTACTATATCATTGAATTATGTTAGGTGAGTTTTGAAAGTATGTGAGCATGCATGTATATTTTAGATAAGCAAAGAACGGCTTTTTTTTCTCTAAAAGTCAGCATTTCTCAGAGAGAAATTTTGTGATTGGAATAGGTAAGTCTGAGTGATCTCTTTGTAGATAGAGAGCAAGAATTATTCTAGAGGGATCCAGAGAGTGTTTAAAAAGAGTTCAGTGTGAGAGAAGACTATTGTTTATATAACAACAATTTTAATACTTATAAAATTATTAGTTTTAAGGGGAAGAGTTGAGTAGGCATTCTCTTAAAAAATATTGAATTAGAAAATAATTCAATACTTGAATTTTCAAATTGTATATCTTATCATTACTGAGAATTTTTGTAATAATAGTGTTTATTGTGGTGACCATTTGTTTGGTTTTTCTATCATATATATCATAGATAATATTCAAAAATAGGAAAATATTCAAAAGACTAAAGTGATGAGAAAAACTACCTTAAGAGTGAGGGAAGAGAAGTTTCCTCGTGGCTTAGTGGGTTAGTATCGAGGGTTTCACTACTGTGGCTCAGGTTTTTTCCCTGGTCTGAGAAATTCCCCATGCTGCAGCCAAAAAAAAAATGAGGGAAGAGAGTCGACTTCAACAATTACTCTTAAGAGGGCTTGAATTTTGCATCTACAAGGGGATGCTACATTAGCTGAGAAATTTACTTTTGATTCATCCAGGTCACTGTAAATATTTAAAATCATTTGAGGTTTCTGCCTATTTCTACTTGTGAGCAAGTAGGATCTTCCTTGCTGGAGCCTCCAGAATAGTTGAAGAATTTTGAGGAATTGAAAGATAAACAAGCTTCCTGAAGACCCTACTGGATCCTGACTTTCACCAGATTGTATGTTTGGCCATTATGTGCACTTGTGACTGTGTAAGCTTGTCTCTGATGGAAGTATTGTTGCATACTATGATTTAGTAGCTCTCTATAAACAACAAATGACATTTTTACATACATTATACAAACTTTATTTTCATATTCTGTTAAGCTGAATTTCCTTCAACCATATTGCCCTAGAGACTGCCACAAAGAGGCCTAATCAAAAATTAATTACTCAAAATGTCTTTTCTTACTTTACTGAGAAAAGTACATTGACATAACAAATGGTCTAAATGAAATGCATGTCATGTGTTTTATAATAGAATAATACTCAGAAATAAGGAACTAAAAGCATTAATGTTGATTTTGTGAAATTCTGATACTGCTCCTTAGGATCAAATATCATCTTTTTAATCAAAGGCATTTGCTTCTACAACATAGTTTAGTGTGAAGCACAAAAAGTCAATATTTCATATGACTGAAGTTAAGACTTTATTGAAATAGTGTTTGATGAGCACAAAAAATTTGCAAAGCAAAATTAATTTCTTAGTCATGAAGAAGAAATAACATCTTGACTATTTCAGCTGTAGAGAGGTGCATTAAAAGTTTCTTCATGATGGAGTTCCCGTCATGGCGCAGTGGTTAACGAATCCGACTAGGAACCATGAGTTTGCGGGTTCGATCCCTGGCCTTGCTCAGTGGGTTAAGGATCCGGCGTTGCTGTGAGCTGAGGTGTAGGTCACAGACGCGGATCGGATCTTGCGTTGCTGTGGCTCTGGCGTAGGCTGGTGGCTACAGCTCCGATTAGACCCCCTAACCTGGGAACTTCCATATGCCGCGGGAGCGGCCCAAGAAATAGAAAAAAGACAAAAAAAAAAAAAAAAGTTTCTTCATGAGAGTTCCTGTCATGGCTTAGTGGTTAATGAATCCGACTAGGAAGCATGAGATTGTGGGTTTGATCCCTGGCCTTGCTCAGTGGGTTAAGGATCCAGTGTTGCCATAAGCTGTGGTGTAGGTCGCAGATGTGGCTTGGATCCCACTTTGCTGTGGCTCTGGCATAGCCCAGCAGCTACAGCTTTGATTAGACCCCTAGCCTGGGAATCTCCATATGCTATGGGTATGGCCACAGAAAAGACCAAAAAAAAAAAAAAAAAAAGTTTCTTCATGATTCACATAAGTATATTGCGGGCTAATTTATGCAAGACTAATATTGATTACATAGTATTTTATTGATAGAAATATGGATATATATCTGCTAACATCATGCATGGTTAGCAACACACCTGGTTAGGGTAAAATAATGGTTATTGGTTAAAATTTCTTCCACCAAAATTCATACTTTGAAGCTCGAATGACCACTACCTCAGGGTACGTTTATATTTGGAGACAAACCCTTTCAAGAGATAATTAAGCTAAAATGAGGCCTTGACTTCTGGCCTCCAGAGTGTAAGAAAATAATTTTCTCTTGTTTTAGTCACCCAGTCTGTGACATTTTGTTATGGCTACCCTAGCAAACAAATACAGTAATTATATTTTTAAATGTTCCATAATTTGTTTATAATTCACTGCTATAGCTATGAATAAACACTAAATTTTTGGCATATATTGTATATAAAATATTCATTTGAACATTTCTCAGTTTTTAGTATGAACTATATTTTTACTAAGATATGACGTTTCAACATAAATTAACATGGAAACATTCATTTTAAAAATCATTTTACTTGACTGAGAAATAAGCCCTTTCTAGCCTTCCTCCCCTTGGTTAAGGAAAATAATGTGATAGCCATACCTTTTAAAGGGTCAGATCAAATTTAAACATATTCAAATCCAAGCACAATGAATGAACACATTTCTCACCCCATTTGTCATGGGGAGAATTTTAAACATTTTTTCCCATGTTCTTTTAATTTTTTGGATAGCTAGTATGTTTACTATGACTACATGTCTTTATAGCATTCTAATGGTATTTATTATTTAGTAGATAATTCAGAGCCATCTTATATAAATTTGCTTTAACAGTATACTCATATTTAGTTTAGAATAGTTACTGTTAATAATCCTGGATTAGGAGTTCCCATCGTGGCTCAGTGTTTAAGGATTCTGACTAGGAATGATGAGGTTGTGGGTTCAATCCCTGGCCTTGCTCAGTGGGTTAAGGATCTGGCACTGCCGTGAGCTGTGGTGTAGGTTGCAGATGCAGCCCAGATCCTGAATTGCTGAGGCTGTGGCTGTGGCGTAGGCTGGTGATTATAGCTCTGATTAGACCCCTAGCCTGGGAACCTCCATGTGCTGCAGAAGCGGCTCTAGAAATGGGAAAAAGACCAAAAAATAATAATAATAATAATAATAATAATCCTGGAGGAGTTCCCTTGTAGTGCATTGGGTCAAGTACCTGGCAATTTTACTGCTATGGTGCAGATTGCTGCTGTGGCAGGGGTTTGATCTCTGACCTAGGAACTTCCTCCTCATACTGAGTGTAAGACCAAAAAAAAAAGAGAAGAAGAAATAATCCTGGAATTTTGCCTTTTGAAACATAACTGGCTGGAGTGTAGAAGCTAGTTACATAGATCTTCTGTTGGACCAAATAGGTCTAAAAAATAAGCAGGTCCTGATGATAAAAACTTCCTCTGAGATTGTATCATGCTCCTTTTGTTAGCACTCATCTGTTACTCCTTAACCAATTCTGTCACAGTACAGAAAAAGGGAATTTAGGGAACTAAGTATAAATAGTTCAGATCTCTTCCAGAAAGGAATATCACATTCTTTCCCAGATTCTGCTTATACCTCGTTGTGTGTGTGTGTGTATATATATATACACATATATATATTTACATTGAGTGAATCGTTTTTAACAATTCATTTATTTGTAATATTACACATAAATTTAACTATAAGATTGTCTTTTATACCCCAAAATTTTAATGTGTAAACCATATACTTTCTTTAGCATGAAAATATGAAAGATGTAAAAAAAAAAAGGGAGAGAGAAAGAGGATGTTTTGTTGAAAGGGTTTCATTCCTATCTTTGTTAAGAAGTTGCAAAATCCTTAGGAAAATTTAAATAGTCATGTCTTGGCGATGGAATTTGGAGGAAATAGATTTAAAACTAGGACACTAGAAAAGCTTATAGATAGATGATGCCAAGAGCCAAAAACATCACCAAAAATAATAATAATAATTGGAGATGATTATGTTTCAAAGAACAGAATAGAAAGAGAAGAAATGATAACACAGTGAATAGCATATGACTCAACTCTAAAAGATAAGACAAGCTGCTATGACAACTCTACCTTAAAAGATTCAGGCCAAATATGGATATATTCTAACCCAATGATAAGAATCCAAATCCAGGATGAAAAAATATCTGAAAAAGAGTCTGAATTTTCACCTCAGTTAAAACTATAGAGTATAAAAACAACTGACTAAGATGGGCTCCCCCAGCTTCCAGTACTTGTAGCATCTAAAGCCCTTGAAGGACTATTCAAAGATATGAGCCAGAGGGCATAGTTCATGATAAGATATGTACATTGATCTCCAGGAGGAATAGAGAGGATTTCTATAATAAGCTTGGAAGGTACAGTGATGCTGTGGTGGTAATGCTAGAGATGTGGTTAAATCATGAACTGGAACAAGTCATTAGAGAAAATATTCTGTGGTTGTTGCCTAACCAACATCTATAGTTGGGATGGCCATTATGTTTAGATGGGGGGCTCTTCTTCCATTATTCTGTAGTTAGTGTCAAGCTAAATCTACTTAGTTTTAATTAGACATGCCAAATATGAACTTGTGGAATTTCTAAATCTCTTCTTTGCAATAAACATTAAACAACACAGAAATTTAGGAAGGAAGCAAGAGGTCTCTGCTGAGATCAAGGTTATGGTGGAGGTGGGAGATTTCTATTGGCCAGGCAGATGTGCATGGAGGCTTGGATTAGATTAAAGGTTTGGAGATTAAAGGAAATGGTTTCCTTAAGAGCTTTAGACACACTAAATATGAAAATTCAGCATAGTAATAATGTTTAATAAAGTTATGGACAACAGTGATTTGTATTTTTATTAGACTTAGTCATTACATTTTTTCCATTTTTATTTCCAAATTCAGCTAAGAACAATTTTCATTTATGTGTATTAAACTCCAGAATAAATTTCAGTTTTGAAAAGGGATATTTGAATTTACTGTCATACTGTTATAATCTAGTGAAGTGAGAGCAAATCTTGAGAACTCAATAATAAGAGGGTTCACTGCTTGGGCAAAATCATGACACTTTTCATTGGCAAAATAAGCAACAGACTATTCAGAGATCTTAAACTCCCATGGCACAAACAGGTTGGTTTACCAAATCAGTCACCTTTCTCATTTCATAATATAATTTCCTTTTCTGTTTTTCTTTTTCTTTTTTTGGGGGGTGGGGGGAGGTCCTGCACCCATGGCATATGGAAGTTCCCAGGCTAGAGGTGGAACTGGGGATACAGCTGCTGGCCTATGCCATAGCCACAGCAATGCTGGATCCTTAACCCACTGAGCGAGGCCAGGGGTCAAACCCGCATCCTCATGGTTCCAGTAGGGTTCATTAACAATTGAGCCACTAAGGGAACTCCATTTTTCTTCTTTTCTTGTTCATTCTTGGAGCTGGGACGGCACTTAGCTTACCAATAAAAGAATTTATTGCTGCACAACACTGGAAAGCCAACTAAATATGAGACAAATCCTGGAGACAAAAGGCAGCAGAATGCCACTGGTCTCTGGATATGTAAGAGTTTGTTTGATTTTCCTACTCTAGTATGTATGAAATGGAAAGAATTTCTTTTTAAAAAGCAACAATAGAACTCAGATGGCATAAAGCAAAGTGGTTATGGGGTGATAATATTGGTTGTAGATTTGCGCTGACTCTCCTTTGGAGCCTTGAATGAATGACTTATGGGAATCCCTCTGGCACAACCATATTTGGTTATACTGAAGGGCATAATGTGCCCAAATTACAGTTTCATGTAACTTGAATGGTGTCGAGTGAGTTCTACTACCAAAATTATCCATGGTATGAATATTGTCCTTTTCCATTTTAAAAGTTATTTTCAGTCGCCTATAATATTTTTTGACTTGCATTGAGTTTTGTTTTTTTTGATGAAAGGATCATATTTTTTATGACTATTCTTTCCACATGTCCAATATGAATATTCCTAATCCTTTTATTTGTCTTGGTCTTACTAAAAAATTTTGTTTCAAGATAATTTTTTGTTTGCTTATTTTTGTTTTTTCTTTTTCTTTTGTTTTTTTTTTGTTTTTTTTTTTTTTTTTTTTTCAAAGTATGTAATTGATTACCAGGGATGATGATATCTGCCAGAGGCCTTATTCTCTCTCTTTCTCAGATTGTATTCATCCTGCTGAGTTAGCTAAGCTACCAAAAAAAAAAGCAAATGAGGTTTTCTTTGATCACAATGAATGCACAAAATTGTGTCATATTCAAAATACTTTTGAAATACTCAAAACAAAAAAGTTTTGGTTTTCTCTTTCTTTCTTTCTTTCTTTCTTTCTTTCTTTCTTTCTTTCTTTCTTTCTTTCTTTCTTTCTTTCTTTCTTTCTTTCTTGTTATTTCCCTAATACAATTTTTTTTCTACTGTACAGCATGGTGACCCAGTTACACATACATGTACACATTCTATTTTCTCATATTGTCATGCTCCATGATAAGTGACCAGACATAGTTCCCAGTGCTACACAGCAGGATCTCATTGCTCGTCCATTCCAAAGGCAATAGTCTGCATCTATAAACCCCAAGCTCCCAATACACCCCACTCCTTCCCTCTCCCCCTTGGCAACGACAAGTCTATTCTCCAAGTCCATGAGTTCTTTTCTGTGGAAAGGTATATTTGTGCTATATATTATATACCAGATATGAGTGATATCATGTGGTATTTGTGTTTATCTTTCTGACTTAACTTCTCTTAGTATGAGAGTCTCTAGTTCCAACCATGTTGCTGCAAATGGCATTGTTTCATTCTTTTTTATGGCTGAGTAGTATTCCAATATGTGTATATAACACATCTTCCTAATCTACTCCTCTGTTGATGGACATTTGGGTTGTTTCCATGTCTTGGCTATTGTGAATAGTGCTGCAATGAACATGTGGGTGTGTGTGTCTTTTTTAAGGAAAGTTTTGGTTTTCAATAATAATTCTTATTTTGTCTTTTTAGGGCCAAACCCATGGCATATGGAAGTCCCCAGACTAGGGGTTGAGTCAGAGCTATAGATACTGGCCTACACCACAGCCCCAGCAATGGCAAAACCAAGCCATGTTTGTGGCCTACCCTGCAGCTCACAACAATGTTAGATCAAATTTTCAATAATAATTTCAGAAAATCTTTAGAAAAGCATATATAAGGCATAAGATGCTAAAACATTCAGTAATTGAGTGACACATTTGATAATTACTCTTCAACATTCCCTAGGTCTCATCTTATTTCTCTGCCTTTATTTACCTCTCATTCACCAGAAAAGAATTTAACTATTTAAACATAAATAAAAGAAAAATGTTTTCTCTTAAGACAATAAGAATGTTAAAAACATAACACTTTCTCTTTGTCAATAAAAAGATCTAGCAAATTTAAACACAGGCATAAAAGTAAATATTTCACACAAAAATTCTGACTTTGAGTGACCAATTGCTACTGCAATTCTCAAAGATCCTCTAATATGATATGATAATTAGATTTTTCATTTTAACATAGAAAGGTGTTGTCATTCCAGAGCATCGAAGATTGACTACTGCAGGAAAAAGGTGAATATGAATGATGTGATTTTTAATATAAATGGCAATTTATTAATAACTCATAGTACACAAAAAATGAAAATATTTCTATATTCTTGATCTGTGTTCTTAATTCTCATAGTTTTGATAAAGGGTCCCCATGAGGTTGATTTATTTGTCTGAAACAACAAATAGGTAAATAGAAACCTATGGGTAAAACCCATTTGAATGTGTTGAATATGGTCCTGTTAGGGCTCTCTGTTATTTCTCTTGGTTCTTGCCCAAAAACAACAAGGATTTGTAGCAGTGGCCTACCTGGCAGAGGACCATTCCAGCAGGGAAGTTCCACAGTTGCACCAGGATAGAGAGAGCGGTCTTGCCCCATCAGTACCTATGCAGCATTAGGGATGAAGGTAGGCAGTCTGTCTAGGAAGGAGAGTTCTGTTAGGAGCAGCAGCACCTTAGAGTAAAAGGGTAGTCCCTTTAAAGTGATAGTGTCATAGGTTAAAGGTTATAGCTCTCTGGAGGGTATTTTTAAGGGGTCCATTCCTGGAAAAAAATAACTGCCTCTGCAGGTTGCCTTGGTCACAATCAAATTTGAATCAAATTTGCTGGAATAACGTGTGCAGCAAATTCATTCATACCCTCAGAGAGAGTAGGCTGCCATGGGAGTAAGGAGTGGCCCTTTTCAGAGTTGGGTCTTCCTTTATACACCCATTCTGAGGATTTGATTGGGGACCTGATTTCTCCCACACCAGGCCCACCAATTTCCCCTGACCCAGGCCCCTACACTATGTATAAGGGCTGAGTATTGTTTGATCTCTGTATGGGGACATGTTTTGATACCCCAATTGGTTTCAGTCAGGATGCCTCAATGCAGGGGGAACAAGTGATATAGAGGTGGGGTGAGAAGTCGATACCTTTCCTATTAGGAATTACAGAGAAGCAGTCTGGTTGTGCAAGGCAGGGGAGGGGGCATTACAATGTAACATGATAAGGCTCTGGTAATTCTTGTTTTGGCCAGAGGCTTTGGGTTTAACCTCCTTGAAGGGGACATGAAGCCTATTAACAGCCTTAACTATTCTATACAAACAAATCAATTATCTATTCCCACTATTCTTTGGAAAATAATTATAGAGATGGTCACTATTAACACTATGACTTTACAAAATGATACATTTCTCAAATTGAGTATTTAGGCAAAGGAGCATTATATCCTAATTGAAAAGAATAATCATTCTAGGTAAATAAAATTTGGTAAATTATACTCAAAAACAGAGTATCAGATTACACTAGAAGTTAAAACATGAATTCCTTAGCTAGTAATGCATTATAAAACTGCAAACAAAATATTATTGAGACCATATTATATTTAAAATAATTGGTAATTTATATGTGATAATAATGGAAAATTATACAGCAAATTTGATTGTAGCATATGGCTGTACAAATACAGAAATTCTCTTGAATATTTGGACAGACACAAGCTATGAAAAAAAAAGTTTGCATAATTTCCATAACCACACAGTTCATGAAATGTAACTGTGATATTAAAATTAGATGTTTTAGGAGATAAAAAGGAACAAAGTTAGAGAAAAATTTTATACCATGCCTTTTGAAGCACCGATTTTTTAAAATATTTTAGTTCTTTTTTATTTTTTTTATTAACTTTTATAGTTATTTTTATTTTTTCCATTATAGCTGGTTTACAGTGTTCTGTCAGTTTTCTACTGTACAGCAAAGTGACCCAGTTACACATACATGTATACATTTTTTTTCTCACATTATCATGATCCATCCTAACTGACTAGCCATACTTCCCAGTGCTATAGAGCAGGATCTCATTGCTTATCCATTCCAAAAGCAATACTTTGCATCTATTAAACCCAAATTCCCAGTCCCTTCCAGTACTTCACCCTTGGCAGCCACAGGTCTGTTCTCCATGTCCATGATTTTCTATGGAAAGGTTCATTTGTGCACTATATTAGATTCCAGATATAAGTGATACCATATGGTATCTGTCTTTCGCTTTCTGACTTACTTCACGCAGGACGAGAGTCTCTATTCCAACCATGTTGCTGCAAATAGCATTAATTTGTGGGGTATTTTTATGGCTGAATAGAGTTCCATTGTGTATATATGCCACATCTTCCTAATACAATCATCTGTCCATGGACATTTGGGTTGTTTCCATGTCTTGGCTATTGTGAACAGTGCTGCAATGAATATGCGGGTACATGTGTTTTTTTCAAGTAAGGTTTTTTTCCAGATAAATGCCCAAGAGTGGAATTTCTGGGTCATATGGTAGTCCTATGTATAGTTTTCTAAGGTGCCACCATACTGTTCAGCAAAGTTGTTGTACCAGCTTACGTTGCCACCAAGTGCAGGAGGGTTCCCTTTTCTCTACACCCTATCCGGCATTTGTTATTTGTGGACTTATTTATTATGGCCATTCTGAATGGTATGAGGGGGTATCTCATGGTAGTTTCGATTTCAATTTCTCTAATAATCAGTGATGTTGAGCATTTTTTCATGTGCTTGTTGGCCATCTATATATCTTCCCTGGAAAAATGTCTCTTCAGGTCTTTGGCCCATTTTTCCATTGGGTTGTTGGCTTTTTGTTGTTGAGTTGCATAAGTTGTTTATATACATTTGAGATTAAGCCTTGTCAGTTGCATCATTTGAAACTGTTTTCTCCCATTCTGTGAGTTGTTTTTTTGTTTTCTTTTTGGTTTCCTTTACTGTTCAAAGACTTGTCAGTTTGATTAGGTCCCATTGGTTTATTTTTGCTCTTATTTCTGTTGCTTTGGATGACTATCCTGAGAAAACATTTGTAAGGTTGATGTCATAGAATGTTTTGCATATATTCTCTTCTAGGAGTTTCATGGTGTCTTGTCTTATATTTAAGTCTTTAAGCCATTTTGAGTTTATTTTTGTGCATGATGTGAGGGTGTGTTCCAGTTTCATTGATTTATATGCTGCTGTCCAGGTTTCCCAGTAAGACTTACTGAAAAGACTGTCTTCTTCCCATTTTATGTTCTTTCCTGCTTTGTCAAAGATTAATTGACCATAGGTGTCTGGCTTTATTTCTGGGTTCTCTAATTCTGTTCCATTGGTCTCTATATCTGTTTTGGTACCAGCACCACACTGTCTTGATGACTGTGGCTTTGTAATATTGCCCAAAGTTGGGAGAGTTATGCTTCCTGCTTGGTTTTTGTATCTCAGAATTGCTTTGGCAATTCTGGGTCTTTTGTGGTACCACATACATTTTTGGATTGTTTGTTCCAGTTCTGTGAAAAATGTCATGGGTAATTTGATAGGGATTGCATTGAATCTGTAGATTGCTTTGGTCATTTTTACAATATTAATTTTTCCAACCCAGGAGCATGGAATGTCTTTCCATATCTTTGCATCTTCTTTAATTTTCTTAATTAATGTTTTACAGTTCTCAGCATATAAGTCCATTACCTTCTTGTTCAGGTGTATTCCCAGGTATTTGATGTTTTGGGGTGCAATTTTAAAAGGTATTTTATTTTTGTATTTCTTTTCTAATATTTCATTGTTCTCATGTAAAATGTGATGAATTTCTCAATGTTAATCTTGTATCCTGCTACTTTGCTAAATTTGTGGATCAGTTCAAGTAGTTTTTGGCTTGAGTCCTTGGAGTTTTTTATATATAGCATCATGTCATCTTCATACAGTGACAGTTTTACCTCTTCTCTTCCTATATGGATGCCTTTATTTCTTTTGTCTGATTGCTGTGGCTGGGAGTTCCAGTACTGTGTTGAATAGCAGTGGTGAGAGTGGGCATCCTTGTCTTATTCCACATTTCAGTGGGAAGGCTTTCAGCTTTTCTCCATTGAGTATTATATTTGCTGTGAGTTTGTCATAAATGGCTTTTATTATGCTAAGTTATGTTCCCTCTATACCCACTTTGGTAAGAGGTTTGATCAAGAATGGACGTTGTACTTTATCAAGTGCTTTTTTTGAATCTATTGAGATGACCATGTGATTTTTGACTTTTCTTTTGTTAATGTGATGTATGATGTTGTTTGGTTGGTGTATGTTGAACCATCCTTGTGAAACTGGGATGAATCCCACTTGGTTGTGTTGTATGATATTTTTTATATGTTGTTGGATTCAGTTGGCTAAAATTTTGTTGAGAATTTTTGTGTATATAGTCGTCAAAGACATTAGCCTATTGTTTTCTTTTTGTTGGTATCTTTTTCTGGTTTGGTTGAAGCACTAATTTTATACAAAGTGGGTTATCAAAATAAACTGTTCTCTATATAGATGCTAGTATTAAATAAATAAAAGTATAAATATAATGGTTAATATCCTCTCAAATAATTGTAACTGTAGGTTCTTAAAATTGGTTGGTTATATGAAATTGATTGTGACATTTTATGCTAGAAAATGATTTTCCTGTCTTTCCTTATACCCACCAATGTAAACTCTTTATAGAATCCCTCACTAGCAAAAGTATATTCAGCCCAAGATTTTGATTTCCCCTTGTGTTAATAAGAAAATGTTATTTATTAAGCTTGAATTCAACTAATTCTTATTTAAACCCAGTAAAAACATATTCTCCTTTTATAAAACCACAAACCAATTAATAAATACAGTATGTGAAGAAATATAGAACTCTTAGAAATCTTTGCTTTTTCTTTCTTCCTTGTTTCTTTCCAGGAATTAGGATCATTAAAGATGGTTGCACTTTATACATTTGCAATTATGGGATTCAATATAGAAGACTCCGGCATCATCAGTTCAGGTTAGACTCACATAACTCAATCATCTAATTTGCTATCAAGCTTTGTCATGTTCCATTGCCTTCATGATGATCAGGTTTCTTGATGTGAGATGAAGGGCACTGAGGAATAGGGAAGTATGTCTATTGAAAATTCAATACTCACATTCAAGGAACTGCCAACTATAGTGACATGAAGAGTTTGGTGAAATTCTGTCTGCATTACAAAAAAAAAAAAAAAAGAAAGAAAACCGGACCAGAAAAAAAAAAAAAAATGGAGGCAACTTCATTGAATTAAAATGGAAGGGTAGAAGGACAGTAGCTCAACTCTCATAAAAGCAACAAAGTTGTAACCAATTGCTGAACAACCTTCAAACAAAGAGATGGCCAACTATCAAAAAGGACATCAGACTACAAAAGACAAAGAGGAGGCCATATCAAATGGTAGGAGGGGCAATTACAAAATATAAGCCACCCCATACCCACCAGGTAGGTGACCTACAGACTGGAAAGTATCTGTACCACAGAGGCTCACCCATGGGAGTGTGAGTTCTGAGCCCCATGTCAGGTTCCCATACCTGGGTATCTGGCACTGAGAGGAGCCCAAAGAGCATTTGTCATCGAGGGCCAGCATGGCTTGTGCACAGGAGCTGCACGAGATCTACAAAGGACTGGGGTAATTGGAGACTCCATTCTTTAAATGTTCATGCAAGCATTCATGTGCCCTGGGTCCCAGGGAAAAGCAGAGACTACATAGGAATCTGGGTCAGACATGACTGCAGTTCTTGGAGGATCTCTTTGGAAAATAGGGTGTGACTATGGCTCATTTGGGGGGAAAGACTTTGGAGGCAAAGTCTCAGGAATAATCATCTCATCAGTGTGTGCTCCTCTAGAGGCGAACATGTTGGAAAAATTTGACCCCACTCATCAGGGCTGAGAAGCCCCAGACCAAACAATAATAAGGATGGGAATGCACCCCCACCAATCAGCAAAACAGGCTGCCTAAAGACCCCCCAGGACACACAGCCACTTCTAATCTCACCAAGAGACAAAGCCACACCCACCAGAGGAATATGAATCAGCTCCATCTACCACTGGGCAAGCATCAGCCCCTCCCATCAGGAAACCTACAGCAAGCCCCAGTACCAACTTCATCAACAAGGAGGGGCAGATGTCAGAAGCAAGAAATGTTGAAAACCTATTTTTTGCACAAAGGAGACCACACTGAAAACCTATACAAAATGAAAAGGCAGAGAATCATGACTCTGATAAAGGAGAAAGAAAAAAAACCAGAAAAACAACTAAGTGCTCTGGAGATTACCAACCTCCAGACTGATGACAGTAAAGATGATTCAAGATCTTGTAAATAACGTGGAAGCCAATTTTGATAAATTTAAAGAAAAAAAAGAGCAAAGAGTAGAAGATTTAAGGATCAAGTAAGCAGAAATGCAAAATAAAGTAACTGAAATAAAAAATTCACCAGAAGCAACAAACAGCAGATTATGGGTTGCAGAAGAACAAACAAGCAAGGTGGATCATAGACTAATGGAAATCACTGATGTGGAAGAGGTAATAGTCAAAAACTTGAAGAGGTAATAGTCAAAAACTTTCCTAACATGAGAAAGGAATCACTCATTCAAATCCAGGAAGCATAATGAGTACCATATAAAATAAACCCAAGGGAGAACACCCCAAAACACATGTTAATAAAATTGACCAAAATTAAAGACAAAAAGAAAATATTGAAAGCAGCTAGGGGAAAAAAAAGAAAAAAAGATGCAAGGGAAACCAGATAAGGTTATTGGTAGATATTTCAACAGAAACTCTGCAGGCCAGAAGAGAGTGACACAATATACTTAAAGTGATGAAAGGAAGAAAAAAATGATCCCTCTACACACCAGTGTCACCATTCAGATTTGAAGGAGAAATCAAAAGTTTTATGGACAAGTAAAAGCTAAAAAAATTCAGCACCACTAAACCAGCTTTATGATAAATACTAGAGGAATTTCTTTAAGTGGAAAAGAAAAGGCCACAACTAGAAACAAAAATGTTTCAAATGACAAGTCTCACCAGTAAAAGAATACATATAGCAAAGGTACGAAATCATCAACACTCAAATATAGTACCAAAACCAGAAATTGTGAGGAAGGTACAAATACACAATACTGGAAATGCACTTGAAATTAAGAGACCTACAACTTAAAATAATCAATGAAATCAATGAAATGACTCAAATTAATGAAATTAGAAAGGAAAGATGAGAAGTTACAATGGACGTCACAGAGATACAAACAACCGTATGCCAATAAAATGGACAACATAGAAGATATTGGCAAATTCTTAGAAAAGTAAAATTTTCCAAGACTAAACCAAGATGGAATAGAAAAAAAAATGAATGGACCAATCACAAGTACTGAAATTGAAAATGTGATTTAACAACTTCTAACAAACAAAAGTCCAGGAACATATGGCTTCACAGGAAATTCTATCAAACATTTAGAGAAGAGTTACCATCTATCCCTCTGAAACTATTCCAAAAAATTGCAGAGAAAGGGACATTCCCAAATTCATTCTATGAGGCCACCAGCATCCTGATACAAAAACCAGATAAAAATATCAAAATAAAAATTGCAGGCCAATAACACTGTGAACATAGATGTAAACCCACCCCCCAAAAAAACTAGCAAACTAAATCCAGAAATAGGAGTTCCCGTCGTGGCGCAGTGGTTAACAAATCCTACTAGGAACCATGAGGTTGCGGGTTCGATCCCTGCCCTTGCTCAGTGGGTCAAGGTTCCGGCGTTGCCGTGAGCTGTGGTGTAGGTCGCAGACGTGGCTCGGATCCTGTGTTGCTGTGGCTCTGGCGTAGCTTGGCAGCTACAGCTCCGATTCGACCCCTAGCCCGGGAACCTCCATATGCCACAGGAGCGGCCCAAAAAATGGCAAAATAAATAAATAAATAAATAAATAAATCCAGAAATATATTAAAAGGATTGTCCACCATGATCAAGCAGTATTTATCCTAGGGATGCAAGGATTTTACAATATGTGCAAATCAATCAGTGTGATTCACCCTTAACAAACTGAAGAATAAAACCATATGATATTCTAAGATGCAGAAAAAGCTTTTGACAAAATCCAACACCCATTTCTGATTAAAAAACCTCCAAAAAGTGGGCATAGAGGGAACCTGCCTCAACATAATAAAGGCCATGTATGACAAACCCAGAGATAACATCATTCTCAATGTGGAAAACCTGAAAGATTCCAATTAAATCAGGAACAAGACAAGGATGTCCTCCCTGGCCACCTTTATTCAATATAGTTTTAGAAGTCCTGGCCATAACAATGAGATGAAAAAGAAAAGGAATCCAAATTGGAAAGGAACAAGTAAAACTATCACTGTTTTCAGATAACACGATACTATACCTAGAAAATCCTAAAGACACTACAAGAAAACACTTAGAGCTCATGAATGAATTTGCTAAAGTTGAAGGATACAAAATTAATATGCAGAAATCAACTGCATTTCTATATATTAACAATGAAAGATCAGATAGGGGAAACAATTCCATTTACCATTGCATCAAAAAAAAAAAAAAAAAGAGGAAAATAACTAGGAATAAAGCTACCTAAAGAGACAAAAGACCTGTATTCTGAAAACTATTAAGAAGCTGATGAAAGAAATCAAAGATGGAAATCAAACAGATGGAAATCAAAATCAAAGATGGAAATCAAAATCAAAATCAAAATCAAAATCAAAGATGGAAATCAAACAGATGGAAAGATATACCATGCTCTTTGATTGGAAGAATATACTTTGAAAAACTTACGGTTACCAAAGGAGACAGGTTGAGGGGGATGGAGGGATGGGCTGGTGGTTTGGTATGGAAATGTTGTAAAATTGGGTTGTGGTGATCATTGTACAACTATAAATATAATAAAATCTATTGAGTTAAGAAATGAAGGTAAAAAAAAATACTCCACCACATTGACCAAAGCTATCATTTCTGGGCTCTAGAAAGAGACCAAAGACAGATAGCAATTAAAAAGAACTTATTCTTGGAAAACTGATAGACTGTCATAAAATAATAGCACTCATCTACTGGTTTTCTTGTCTAAGGCTGTTACTATTTCTCTTTGTTGACATAAATTGTAGTTTTAAGGATATGGCTTTCCTCCAAAATAATCAGCTTTGGTCCCCTAGAGGAGGCAGAATTGACCTGGGACCAGGACAAAACCTCACACAGCTTTGTTCTTTTATAGTGGTGAATTCGGTTGGAAACAGATGGAAAAACTTATGCTTTTGTAGTATTAGACCTTGGAAATGATTGGGGTGAATGCAGACAAACCAGAAAATTAATGAGAAGATCCTGAAATAAAAGAACCATAGGATGGCCATATGTGACCTCCACACCCTACTTGATTACAGGAAACTGCACTTTTGGGACCTAGATGTTGACTTTATCACACAAAGCCTCACAAATATCTATTGTAAACTTGTTCACAAAATTAAAAGATGCTATGCCTAGAGAACAACTTCTATAAAATATACTTTTTCAAAAATTCTGTTGGAAAAAACAGGTAAAATCTACATGATGGACTTTATCAGACCAATAAATGAAGTGAATTTTTAAAATATGAGTATGGTTTTTAAAAGTTAAAGTGATAATGATAAGTGGAAAATACAGTAAACATGTTTTAGGTGAATTGTTTACATTGTTATTTTCCAATGGCATAATATTAGAACAGACACTGGGAAAGTTTTTATTTTTATACTATTTAAATTCTTCCTTTATAGGTTTTAAAAATGATTACAAATTATAGGAAAATTATCTAGTATTAAAATTAGGTCACTGTATTTATGACAATCACATTCTCATTATTTTTAGCAATAACTTTATTTTATTTAAACATTTCTTTTTGGTTATTTTATCAAAAATTACACTCAGGAAACTTACTTGATAATAAATATTATATAGATCAGGACAGAATCATGCCATTAAATGAAAGGCTAAAAAGTAGAACAACCTCTGTGGAATTAAAATTTGAAATGAATAATTCACCAGCCGTTATTACAGATCAAATATGTGTATTTTAGTGGAAACACTTGGGATTTCTAATTGTTCACAGTCAAATTCCATTTGATTTCCTTAATCTATTTTTCTTCTTTGATCTCCCATAATCTTCAGTACTGTATTAGTGGCTTTTATTAATGGAAATTTTTTCCTACTAAGGGGAATTAATATCTGAACATCTGAGCTTTGCATATAAGTATATAAAATTGTCACAGCTCTAAGTGAAAGCTCTTTTGTGCAGGTGCTGTTCTTAAAAACAAGGTTACACTATTTAAAACTACACTATTTACTTCTAAGAAGCAGAGTTTCATATTCTGCAAGGACACAACTGCTTAAAATTTATTTAATCACTAACATTTTATAGCCATGGAATAGACTGTAGTTTATAAAACTGATGTACATAAACCATTCCCAAATATTTGGTATTTCCTGGATTTATGAGAAAAACAAGAAAAATAACCCCATCTTCTGGGAGTGAGAGGTATGGTGATCCTTAAGGGACTCCATGGACCCAGGTAACATCAAAACCTAAATAACTATTGAGGGGTGAGGTTGTGTGTGTGTGTATGTGTGTGTGTGTGTGAGGGTGCATGTGTGTGTGTAATTAAAATAATAACTTGAAATAAAATGAGACACATTAGAAACTATAATCTATGTGTTAGTAATTACCTTCTATTATCAGTTAAGGTACTATAAGTGGGGATTTAATATTTTAAGTAGATATAAAATTGGAATTGCTAAGTTGTAATGTGAATATACCACATGGTATATTAAATTTACCATGATTATGGCTTGTACAAATTCACTTCATTGAACAAGACTGAATACAGTGATTCAGAAATGTTTGCTTTCTGCAGCTAAAGAAATTAGAATTTATGGGGAGTGCAATTTAAGATTGAACACAATTCTTTACTGTTCATTGGTTTTATTAAGATATCTTGGACTTCATTAAATTCACTCATACAATAAATGTAAGTTTCACAAAAATGTTTAAGTTTCATATCATTCTAGAAAAAATAGTCAAAGTATTCCAATACATTCAAGAAATGACAATGAATTAAATTTTTAGGTCTGTATTAAATGGTAAATTATTTTTAAACTTATTGAATATGAGCATAATTGTATTGTAAAGTCAGTAGATGATGATTTTCTTTTAGCCATAACAATTCTCCTACATGAATTAATGTCTTTCGTGTGTATCTTAGCTTTAACTGCTCCCACATTGTAAGTATGAAAATGGCATATGTCCCGTTAATGAGAAACTATGAGATTATTTTATTTAAGAGGCAGGTTTGGATTAGACATAAAGTAGACTTCCTCCATACAAGTTGGTTTAAGTAGGGCTTGGGTTTAGAGTGTGAACATATTACCGACTGAGAAAACAACACTTTAATGAAGGTAATTACTCATTGAGAAACATGTAAAGGAACAGGTTTTTCAAGCATAAGCTTTGCAAGCTAAAAGATATTTAGTCAAAAGAGGGAGACATTGGGAAATATTATAAAAATTGTGACATGCACTGCATTTCAGACCCCAGTTGGAGCTTCTCTTTTACTTCCTTTGAAACATAGTTTCATCTTTCTAAAAGCAGATTAAAATAAAATTTCTGGAGATTCAATAAGTTGACATGCATAAAGCTAGGGGTTAAGCCTGTAAAAATTACTTATCCTTTATGAGTTTCTGCTATCCTTTATGACTATTTCAAGGAGTTCCTACTGTGACACAACAGGTTAAGGATCCAGAGTTGCCTCTGCAGTGGTGTGAGCTTCATCCCTGACTGGTGGATGCAGTGGGTTTAGGATCTTGCTGCAGCAACGGTGTAGGTTTCAGCTGTGGCTCAGACTCCATGCCTGGCCTGGGAAATTCTATATCATTCAGATGTGGCAAAAAAAAAAAAAAAAAAAAAAAAATCTGTTTAAAGGAGCCAAGTCTTTAATTTTGGTGACAAGACAGTATTTTTTCCTAGCCCAATCATAAAAATTTAGTGTAATTTTCAGAAGAATGTGCAATTGCTTTAGAGGATTATATGTTTTCAAATCTCTTCCAGACAGGTACTCATTCAATATGGTGAATACTCTACACAATATAAAGGAATCCTCTTCAAGAAGGATTATTGTTGAAGATAATACATCCTATTTAAACAATGGAATCTTTATAACAAGGTGATTTACATCTGAAAAAGAATTGTAGTAACCTTTGGAATTTTAAAATATACTCTGATATTTGGAATAAACACCTTACTAATAACAGTTCCAAATTTTGAGTGCTAACTCAATTATCTTTTCTTCCTATGGCCTAACATTACTTCCAGATTTGTATTGACATTATTTTTCAACTTTTTTTAAAAGTATGTGTCTATTTACTTTCCTCTCACTTTTTTTTTTTTTTTTGAAAAATAGAAAATACCTTTTTAGGACTATCCATGTGAAGTCATTGAATAATATAATGATCTTGTTATCTGGGAAGTTTAAGCAAACCAACTTACAGGACTAATTTGATCCCACATTTAAAATCTGCATTTTGACTATACAATTGACATGATCAGATGCAAAATGCAAGTATCAAAATTTTTAAAAATCTTTTAAATTTTTCATATAATAATAATTTCTCAATTTTGTTACTTTTCAGATAAAACGATTTTTTTTTTTAGCCAGGAATACCAAGGAATTTAAGGCAGTTCTACATATAATAGTGCACTCAGATTTTATGGTTTATAAAGTCTCAATCTATCCAGATAACAAAATGTGCCATTTAGGAGATTCACTGTTATGAGTATGTGCTCTGGAAAGCAGACCAGAGATGTGGCTGGAAAACCATTTACTGAAGAAATTAGGCATGTGACACATGGATCCACTCAACCATTTCAGCAAAACCAAGACTAGAGTTGAGATTATCAAGAAGATCATTGGAGGACCCTCTTGTCTAATGATGAGGGCCATTATGGCATACTCAGGAGACTCACAAGATTTTCAAAAATTTTATATCACCAGAAACAATGTCAGCTTCATTGGAAATGTAAAGAAGCATGAATTGAGGAATGAATATCAGAAATCCAAATGTCTACAGGTAGGAAGCTGCTGATATAGTTACTCAGCTGTAAACATGCTGCCTTTCAGGAAAAAGGTTAAAAATAACTCTGGGGACAAGAGCAATGAACACAAAGTGGAGCTACAGGTGCAGAGACAGAGGCTAGTGTATCCAGGTGACCAGAAGGCAATATCACAGGACATTAAGGTAGAACACTGAGCCACAGTAAATTATTCTCAGGCCTTGAAATGTGTTCAAATTTGTGCTGCTTGATTTTGAAGTTGTCTGGAACCTATGGCCCCTTTATTTCTCCTATTTTTTTCTTTTGAAAAGAGAATATCCATAAATGTCATTCTATGCCTTTCTGTTCCACTACTGTATATTGATGCAGATAACCTATTTTTTTTTAGTTTTATAGGTCCATAAATAAAAGGAAATTTTGTCCCAAGATGGTTCATACTGTCAAAGATAAACAAAATTTTTAAGAAACTATTTCAATCAGTTAAAATTATTCATATTAGAAAAAAGAATTCACCTGAACTGCACTTCACTTTATGCAAAGGTTAACAGGAGATTGAGGGAATAGAGAGCAGGGCAAGTGAGGGTTCATTAGAGTCAGGAAAGTAAAACATTACAAAGTGTTAGTGTAAATATGATTAGGCTATTTGTGTCTGCTAGCTGGTAATTAGCAAAGCTGGGATTTTACCTTCACATAGAGACTGTGAGCCAGAAGTCTTACTCTCAGGTGCTGGCTGGAAGAAAGAGTACATTTTCTTTGGCATCCTTGGAGTTTTCTCAGTTAGACACTGTCAGAGGGGCTAAAGTCATCTTAGGGATAAGACTTGTAGATTTTAGGCATTACATTCGTGTATCTTCAAGTCTTCACAGGCCAAGGTTGAAACACAATTAAGAAGAAACCTCAGAGGAATCTGGCTAGAGTTTGGTCTAGTAGAGATTTTTTGTTAATACCTGGTCTTATCAATACTTAAATTAGGTAATGAGATTTTTGGCTTCTGAGCTGATAATACTTAGATGAGTTTTTTTTTTTTTTTTTTTTTTTTTTTTTTTTTTTTTTTTTTTTTAACCTAAAGTTGAAGCAGTAATAGGATGAGACTTGTAGGTATACTGGGGTTGAGTGATTAACTTTTGCATGTGCAACAGACAGGAAAGCTTGAGGCTAAATGTCAGACTGCAGTGGCTCTAATGATGACATTGAAAAGATAGGTTCATATTTTAATCCATGGAAGCTGTTAATCTTCTCTTACATGGTAAAAGAAAAAAAAAGAATATTACCCTAATATGAAAAATATAATTAAGTTAAGGATTTTTGAGAGAAAGCGCTTATTGTGGATTATCCAGTGGGCCATGAATCCAAGGGCAAATCTTTATAAGAGTCAGTAGGGCCATGTAAGGTTTGATTAAAACACACACACGTGGGAGAAGATACATACCCACAGAATAGGAGGCCACAGAAGAAAACAAATGAAGAGTTTTAGTAATGCCAGTGAAAACTCAAGGAATAGCAAGAAATGCCAAGGGGGGCCAAACAACAACCAGAAGCCAAATGAGGCAGGGAATTCATTCTTCTTTAGAACCATTTGAGGGTCATGCAACTAGGACAGCACTTTCATTTCAGATTTCTGACCTCCAGAACTATGAGAAAAATAAACATAAATTGTTTAAAGTCAAGATTTGGTGGTAATTTGTTACAGCAACCACATGGAAATATTATAAAATCCCTTGTAGCATAAATTATGACCAGGCTAATTTTTTCACCATTAATCCTTAAAAAAATATTTCCAGAAATGGTTTTGCTGTCTATAAATTGCTGGATTGGTTTCTAATAGCGAGCATACCTACATACTCTCTCTCTCACACACACACACTTAAATGTGAACATACAGCACTTCTTTTTTTTTTTTTTTTGTCTTTTTGCTATTTCTTGGGCCGCCCCTGCGGCATATGGAGGTTCCCAGGCTAGGGGTCGAATCGGAGCCATAGCCACCGGCCTACGCCAGAGCCACAGCAACGCGGGATCCGAGCCGCGTCTGCAACCTACACCACAGCTCAGGGCAACGCCGGGTCGTTAACCCACTGAGCAAGGGCAGGGACCGAACCCGCAACCTCATGGTTCCTAGTTGGATTCGTTAACCACTGCGCCACGACGGGAACTCCCATACAGCACTTCTAATTGTAATAGGAAACAGGAACAAGCAGGAGGTGAGAAAAATAAAAAAAAAAAATTGTGGTAAATTAAAATATGTGTATTTTTGTGGTTTCAAAAAAGAAGTGTCTTGGAGCAAATTCTTCTAAAATTGATTATTTTGAGATTTTATAACTGTTCCTAAATATAACAGACAAACTGTATTCCAAATAAAAGCATGGTATGGCTTTTTCTTAGGATTTAATATTACTGTGTTAAATTATGCATAAGCCTCATTTTATGTGGTTATATTACTGTTTATTTGAGGAAGTTTGAACTTTTAATCCTAAAATTCTTTATTAAAAATATTTTTATTAATTTTTAAAAAGTAAAAAAATAAATTTTTATAGTTTTTTAAAAGTACTTTTTATTTTAATCCAGAGAAGGAAAGAAATTTAAACATACTACATAGACATTAAAAATCTTAACCCTCCTTTCCAATCTTCCCATCCTCCAAGTTTGTTTTTAGCTCAATCTTATCATTTCTCACTTATTGGCAATAATGTACTTTAATAAGATTTACCAGAATGGTATTATAACTTGATATAATTAATATTTTAAAAATTATCCATCCAACAAGAGGAGCATACCTATTTTTAAACCTACATGGAACAACCACCAAAATAGATCACATTCTGAGCCACAAGACACACCATAACAATCTTACTAGAATGGATGATTTGTTACTAGACAACAATACAATTTAACTAGAAATCAATAACAGACAGATAGCTAGAAAATCCCCAGATATTTGGAGAAAAAGCAACATACACCTAAATAATACATGGTTCAAGGAAGTTTCTCAGGTTGGACCAAGTGAAAATGAAAATAGAACCTATCAAAACTGTGGGATATGGTCAAATCTGTGCTAATGGGAAATTTACAGCATTAAATGCATATTTTATAATATAAAATCAATAACCTAGTTTTCAACTTTTGGAAACAAGAAACAGGAGAAAAATTTAAGCCTAAATCAAGGGCAATGAAAAATTTTAAATTCAACAATTGTTGTTAACTGAAGACATAAAAACATTAAGAAAGGCAAGGAAACAAAAAGCTAGGTATTTGTAAATATCAATAAAACTAAGTCCTAGCCAGGCCGACAAGAAAAAAATGAGAAATAATATAAATTACTGATATTATAAAGGAAAAAAGGATCATCAGTATCATGCCATAACCACTAAAATTGTAATAAAGGCATATTATGAATAATTCTAGCCCACATATTTGATGAGATGGTGCAATTTCCTGAAATAGATAAGCTATCGAAATTTGCATGAGAAGAAAGAGATAATCAGGATATGCCCAGATCTATTAGATAAATTGAATCAATAATTAATAACTTTTCAAATAAGATAGCACGAAGCCTAGAGCTCTTCACGGGTGAATTCTAACAAATATTAAAAAAAAAAAAAAGATACCAACACTCTACACTCTATTCCAGAAAATAAAAGTAGGGATAATACTTTCAAATTCATTTTATAAAACCAGCATTACCTGAATACCAAAATCAGATAAAATTATTACAAGAAAGAAACAACAATAAACAACTTTCATGAATATAGGTGCAAGTCCTTTGTAAAATGCAGTTAATCAAATCTAACTATAAATAAAAATAATTATGTAGCATAACCAGGTTTTGAAGGCTATTACCATATTTGAAAATCAATAAATATAAACCACTACATCCACAGGCTAAAAATAAAAATCATATGATTATATTAATTATGCAAAACAAAATGGGCAAACTCAAACATATTCTTGAAAAATGTCTTCGCACACTATAAAAAGGACTTTCAAAAAATTACAAAAAAGTATAGCTAAATCTTACTTAATTTTGAAAAAATGTATATTTCCCCCTAAAATTAAAAGGTAATATGCCCTTCCAGTCAATCTTATTCAATGAACATATTGCAATATTCAGCTAATGTATTAAGATTAAAAAAAATGAAAAACATAAACTATGAAAATAGGAAAATAAGAAATAAAACTATCTCTATTCAAAGATGACACACTGCTTATCTAGAAAATTCAAAGAATCCCCAAAAATATAAAATTTCTGTAGCTAATATATGAATAGAGTATGGTTTGAAAATGCAAAGTTAGAAGAGATCAAGACGGCAAATTAGGAGGATGTGAAACTCACCACCCCCAACCATGAACACATCAAAAATACTTGTACATGTGAAAAAATTTTCACTGAAAACTAACTGGAAACAGGCCTAAAGACTCCTGTAAAATAAGGCTTTAAGAAATATTCACACAGAGTAAGTTCGGAAGGGAAGGGATTGGGGTTGAGACTTGTGCTCCTGGGAGGGGCCTCAGAGGAAAAGGGAGATTACAGAGGTGGAGACCCTCCCCAGAGATCTGAGCCACATATTGGACACTATAGTCCTGGGGTCTGACACAGAAAAGGTGATCCTCCTTGTCTGGTTGAAGAGCTGGTAGGACTAACATGAGATTCCTCTAATATGTGCTTGTTTGCTCCTGAAGCAGGGTGCAGAGTAAAGATTGAAACTATAGCTTGCAGACTATTTTCCCACAACCAGCCTGCCACATGCCCCAGCATGATCTGAGTGAATGCTCCAGCATCACCTGCTTTATCATGCAGCTCCACACTGTAGTGATGGCTGCCATAAGGGAGGAAAGACCTTGACTGTGAAACATAGAGTTCATGCAGACCTGAAATGGCATCCGAGCAGGACAAGAGAAGTCATTGTTGGTGTTTATAATGACAGAAGCAGCCTTGACCTCAGTCTCCAGCCGGATTGCTCTAGTCCACATTCTGACACACACACAGAGAGTCTACACAGGCCATGCCTACCCTGTGGTACAGCTCCACTCCAGGATGGTAGGAGTAGCAGATGATGAGAGGAGAGGTCAACTACGAGGGACAAAGGAGACTCAGAACTGAAGCGGCCTCTGAAGTGAAACTGAGGCAGCCATACCTGGCACTTACACAGGCAGCATATCAGGAGTGACCACAACCTCTGTCTGACCACCACTGGTTGTGCCTCTCACATGCTAAGAGTCTGAATGGGCCAATCTTGCTCAAGCACACACTGAAAAGGAAGAGAGCTGCTTAGGCATGACCTTCAGGTTGCTTCTGCTCTAGCAACCTGAAACCTCTTATAGGGTGGTGATGGCCACTGAGCAAAAGTGAAGCCCTGGCTCACACCCAGCTCTGGCCCTAGTGACTCCATCCAAGGTGATAGATGGCAGCATGTACTGAAGAAAGATGTGACTCATGTTCACATCAAAACCAGCCCTCTCACCAAAGCCACAGGGTACTCATAGACTGTATAGGATGCTTGGAAATGAGGACAACATTTCAGAACTTCAGACGCAACTATTTTACCTAATTACACAGAGATAGAGAAAATTAAGTAAAAGGAGAGGACAAAGGAATTAGTCTCAATTGAAAGAGCAGGAGAAAACCACCGAAAAAAAAAACAAATAATGAAACAGAAATAAACAATTTGCCAGATAAATAATTCAAAGCATTAGTAATAAAAAATCCTAACTGAATTAGTGAAAAGAATTAATTTAAAAAACTGAAAATTTTAATAAGAAACTAGAAAATAAAAGAATAACTATCCAGAAATGAATACAATAACTGAAATAAAAAATACACCAGAAAGAATTAATAGCAGACTAAGTGATACAAAAGAATGCATAAGTGATCTGGAAGATAGAAAAATGGAAATCATCCAACCAGAACAGAAAAAAATCTCAAAGAACAAATTTTTAAAATTAGAACAGTTTAAGATATCTCTAGGAAATATTAAATGTGACATTAGTATATAGAGGCCTCAGAAAGAGAAGAGAGAAAGGGGTCAAAATGTATTTGAGGGAATAATAGCTGAAATCTCCCCATATCTGAAGAATGAAACAGATATCTATGTATAGGAAACACAGAAAATCCAGAAAATCCTAAAGAAGATGAACCCAAACATACTCACACCAAGACATATCATAAATAAAATGGAAAATTTAAATATAGAAAGAAAATTCTAAAGGAAGCAAAAGAAAAATAAAGTCATATTTAAAGGTGTCTCCATAAGGCTATCAACTGATTTCTCTAGAGAAATGTTGCAAGCCAGAAGGGAGTGCTTAGAGGGAAAAAATGGCAACCTGGGATATTCTAGTCAGTAAAATTATCTTCTGGAATAAGAGAGAAAAAGAAATTCTCAAACAAGCAGAAATTAAAGAAGGAGTTCTCCTTGTGGCAGAGAACTAATCCTTGTAGCAGAAACTAATCCAATTAGGAAGCATGAGGTTGTGGGTTCAATCCCTGGCTTCACTCAGTGGGGTAAGGATCCAACATTGCCATGAGCTGTGCTGTAGGTCACAGACATGGTTCAGATCTGGCATTGCTGTGGTTCTGCTGTAGGCTGGCAGCTATAGATCTGATTAGACCCCTAGCCTGGGAACTTCCATATGCCACAGGTGTGGCCCTAAGAAGACAAAAAAGACAAAAACAACAACAACAACAACAAATAAACTAAAAGAAATAAGCAATACCAAACCTACTCTAAAAAAAGTTAAAGGGTCTTCTCCAAGTGGAAAAGAAAGACTTTAATAAGAAGAATTTTGAGGAAATAAAAAGTCCCACTGCTAGGATTTCCCACTGTGGTTCAGTGGTAATGAACACGACTATTATCCATAAGGAAGTGGGTTTGATTCCTGGATTCTCTAGTGGGATAAGGATCTGGCATTGTCATGACCTGAGTCACAGATGTAGCTCAGATCTGGCATTGCTGTGGGTATGTCATAGGATGGCAGCTATCCCTAGCCTGGGAACTACCATAGGCTGCAGGTGCAGCCCTGAAAAGACCAAAAAGAAAAAAAAATCCCACTAATAAAGGCAAATATATAGTAAAGGCTGAGGATAAACCACTTAAATAAACTAGTATGCTGATTAAAAAAAAAAAAACTGAAAAATCAACTATGACTGCAGAGATGGACACTAAAGTATAAAATATGACATCAGAAACACAAAATGTGGTGAAGGGATTAAAAGATGTTGACCTTCTATAATGTAATTGAACTTAAAAGCACTACCTGTTTAAAACAATAGATATTGTTATAGGTCAACATACATGAACCCCATGGTAACCCCAAATCAAAACTTATAATAGATACACAGAACCTGGAAAGAAAGGAGCATAAGTATACCACTAAAGAAATTTATTAAATCAGGATTTCCCATTGTGGTGCAATGGAAATGGATCTAGCTAGGAATCATAAGGTTGCAGGTTCGATCCCTGGCCTAGCTCAGTGGGTTAAGGATCTGGTGTTGCCAATGCTCAGATCTGGCATTGGTGTGGCTCTGGTGAAGGCCAGAAGCTATAGCTCTGATTAGACCTCTAGCCTGGGAACCTCCATGTGCTACAGGTGAGGACCTAAAAAAAAAAAAAAAAAAAAAAAATACAAAAAAAAAAAGAAATTTATTGAATCAGAAAGGAATAAACAAAAAGAAGAAATGAAGAGAGAACTTCCAAAAATTGGAAAGAAAGTAACAAAATAGCAATAACCACATATCTAACAATAGCTACTTTAAATGTCAATGGACTAAATTCTCCAATTAAAAGGAACAGAGTGGCTAATTGGAAAAAATATTAAGACCCATCTACATGATGCATACAAGACACTCACATCAGAGCTAAAGATGAATACAGACTTAAGTGAGAGGATGGAAAAAGATATTTCACCCAAAAGGAGGCAATAAGAAAACTAGAGTGCTAGTACCCATATCAGACAAAAAAAGACTTTAAAACAAAATCTATAACAAAAGCCAAAGCAACACATTGTATATTGCTAATGGGAGCAAAATCAGAAAAGGATATTATTCTTGTTTACATATGCACCAATACAAAGGCATCTAAATATATAAAGTAAATATTAACAAATATATAATGAGAAATTGACAATAATACAATAACAATAGGGGTTTTAATACTGCAATTATATCAATGGACAGATCATCCAGACAAAAAACCAGTAATGAGACAGTGGTCTTAAATGACATGATAGACTGGTTGGACTTAATGGATACAGCACAATATACATTATTCATCCAAATACAGCACAATATACATTATTCTCAAGTCTTCATGGTTCTCCAAGATAGATCACATGCTAGGCCACAAAACAAATCTCAACAAATTTAATATAGAGATTATATCAAGCACTTTTTCAGACTACAATGGTTTGATACTAGAAATCAACTAAAAGAAGAAAAAGCAAAAAAGCACAAATATGTGGAGACAAAACATGTCACTGAAAAAAACAAAACAAAACAAAACAAAAACAATGGATCAATAAAGAAACCAAAGAGGAAACTAGAATGTACCATGAGACAAATGAAAATGAAGACATAACTTTCCAAAATCTATGGGATGAAGCAAAAGCAGCTCTAAGAAGGAAGTTTACAGCAATAGTGGCCTACCTTTTTTTTTTAATTTTTTTTTTATTTTTGTCTTTTCTATGGCTGCTCCCATGGCATATGGTTTCCCAGGCTAGGGGTCAAATTGGAGCCATAGCCACCAGCCTACAACAGAGCCATAGCAATGCAGGATCTGAGCTACATCTGCAACCTATGCCACAACTCATGGCAATGCTGGATCCTCAACCAACTGAGCAAGGCCAGGGATTGAACCCCCAACTTCATGGTTCCTAGTCAGATTCATTAACCACTGTGCCACAACAGGAACTCCAATAGTGGCCTACCTTAAGAAGAAAGAAAAATATCTAATTAACAAGGTAACCTACCATCTAAGAAATTAGGAAAAGAAGAAACAAAGCCCAGTGAGCAGAAGGAAGGAAACAATAAAGATAAGAGAGGAAATAAAATAGAGGTAAAAAATAGAAAACATCCTGAAACAGAGCTTTTTTAAATATATATACAAAATTGATAAACATTTAGAGAGGCTCACCAAGTAGAAAAGAGAAAGGACTCAAACAAAATAAGAAATGAAAGAAGGGAAATGACAACAGTTACCACAGAGATACAAAAAAAGAAAAAATCATAAGATAATACTATGAAGAGATATATACAAGAAATTGGACAACCTAGAAGACATGCCAAATATCCAGTAATACATATTTTGTGAAGACTGAATCAGAAAGAAATAGACAATCTGAATAGACTAATCACTAATAGTGAAATTGAATTTGTAATTTTAAAAAAAACACACCCAAAAAAGCAAATAAACAACAACAAAAAAACCCTCCTAGAAAATAATTTCCAGGACCAGGAGGCTTCATAGAGGAAGTTATTAACATACTATTGAGAGCTAATACTTACATTCTCAAATTTATTCCAAAAATATGAAGAGGACAGAACATTCCTGAATTGATTATACAAGCTACTGTTACCCTGACACCAAAATTAGACAAAGACACTATAAATAACATTGTTTCTGGATCTCTTATACTTCTCCTGGTTATTTTGTAGAAGTTTCTTGTAGGACTGGACCTAAATTTTTCAGGACTCAAGGCAAAGCATATCATTTTAGGGAATTCTGAGTTTGGTCATGTGTACCCAGAGCAGGATTCAAAGAAGCATTCAGATGTTGGTTCTGAGTTTATTCACCTCATTAACCTTGCTGACCCCGACACTGTGGCCAGGGTGAGAACACAGCTATATGAAGAGCCTTTAGCTCTCTCTCTATATATACATATATATATATTCTATTCTTCATATTATATATTCTATTCCTCATATATACTATTCTCCATATATCTATTCTAGTCTCCATATATATTCTAGTTTTCATATATATATTCTATTCTTATACACATATATATATATGTTCAATATATATATTCTAGTCTTATATATTCTAGAGTCTTAGCTACATAAACAATTTTGGAATCCTTTCTTATTCTATTTGGAAATAACTCTTGATCATTTGCTTAGGAAGGATTTTGGAACAAGCTTCATCTCCTTGTCCTAGTTTTGTTGGATTTTTGTTTTTCTGTTATGTTATTTACTTATTTTTTTTCTATTTTTAGAAGAGCAGTAAGTAAAAATGCATTCCAGTTTATATAACACTAGAAAAGAAATTCAGATATGAGAAATGTATGTCTTTGAATAGAATACAAAAATTTGATTATGACAACATACTTATGTACATAAGGAAAAGGGTTTTCTTTACACGACTTTTTTCGTTTAGACCAACGCTCTAATGTTGGTGTTATGCAGGTTGTTCTCTAATAGAAACCATTATTACAGTTAGAAAAATGAATCCACTTGACTAGAAAGCATTACTAACTAGATTTGGTTGAAGAAGACACCAAATAATTAACCCATTTTATGCCACACAAATTTTTAAACTGTTGAGAAAAAAAGATAAATCCAACGTACAATTTTCTTTATGATAAAGTCTAAATTGGTAGCCCTAATTCACATATATGGGCAAGTATTCTCATACTCCTGAAATACTAAATTAAATACAGGCTTAAATAGAGATGGAGGTTTCTGACATGGAGAACAGAGGAAAATATGGACTTGAATTGGCAATGTTTTTCCTAAGAGAAGAGGAAGACTCTGGTGAACATATGATCAATCTCTTATCAAATCTCAAATTTTTAGTTTATTCACTCCATTCTCCCAAGGATAGAGTTGAATGAGCAGGCCCCAAGAAGACTTGTACATTTGATTACTGGAGCTTTCTTTACATGGAAGGGGATATGAACAGTATAGAAATGGAGTCCCTCATCTAAGAAATGTGGAAGGAATTGGTTTATTATGGAGTTAAAAAATTTAATCCACTTGACTGAGACCCTAAATGGAATGAGACGTGTTAGGACAACCACGGTGCAACAAAGGGAAATGTTATGTCTGGGCACACATGTTTTCTGAATGTGGATGAGAAGGCCTAGGGAAAGAAGTAGGCAGACACTGATAATAACAGTCAGAAAAGGAAAACCTTTAAATCAATAAAGTAAATGAAATACGTACATGGAAAGAGTTGTGCCAGAAATAAGATTATTTCACTTCATAATTTTGTACAGGCTCTTATTGGTCACACATGATTTTTTTAGAGGATGGAGTGGTACATTCTTTAAAACTAGCTTTATATTATTGTTTACAGTCTTAACGAGGGCACTGTTGATTATCTGGGAGAGTTTACTTCAAATCGCTTTGAAGCTTTTTCCTCAGGGTTTTGCTGGGCTGTACTTTGACAAGGAGTCTCTCCCTAATTACCATTCCATAGATTTGACTGTCTACCTCTTGCAGCCTGGTTTTCTTGCTACCAGATCTTTCTCCATCAAATATTTATTAGAGTCTGTGCTGCGTGCAGGGCAAGGTACTATGAAGTAAAGAAGAAGTTAAGGAGTCAGAGATATGTTCCCAAATCCCATTAGGTTAGCAGTTTGAAGTAGTCATAGGGCACATGGCAAAGAAAAAACAAAAACAAAACTAAACAACAGTTACATATACAAGTGGATGTTTTAGACAATGCCAAAGCAAGGGGTAACCTCCATTTCTTCTTAAAGCCATAATATATGTATCATTCCCTCCCCCCCTTTTTGTAATTCTTAGGATTTGCAACAAATGCAAAAATAAAATAATTTATTACTTGTTAATTTAATCTGTTTTCAGTCCAAGTGACTAAGTGAGTTTGTCAAGTATTGCTTCATTGTTTTTAAAGAAAGTAAGAGACTAGATAATGGATGAAATAAGGCTCATACAATGTGCACCTCTTTCTTATTCCTTGAAAATGAACTTGTAGACCTCAGATGTGTTTAATCATTTTAACATAGTCTAAATCAAATACAAAGAAGCAGAATATATATTGGAAAAAGAAAGTGCTGTTGCACCATTTCTTATAAACAGTTTGTTTTGAGAAATAAATAATTATCCACAAGTAACGTTAGTTTGACTATAACATATTGTCCTTTTCCCCTAATTGTTGGTTATTGACATTTAAATTTGAAAAATATACCAAAGGAGTTCCCGTCGTGGCGCAGTGGTTAACGAATCCGACTAGGAACCATAAGGTTGCGGGTTCGGTCCCTGCCCTTGCTCAGTGGGTTAACGATCCGGCGTTGCCGTGAGCTGTGGTGTAGGTTGCAGGCGCGGCTTGGATCCCACGTTGCTGTGGCTCTGGCGTAGGCCGGCAGCTATAGCTCCGATTCGACCCCTAGCCTGGGAACCTCCATATGCCGCAGGAGCGGCCCAATAAATAGCAAAAAGACAAAAAAAAAATATATATATATACCAAGCATTTGGTAGAAACATTTGAACAAAATTCTATGTTCAATAATTTTTGAGGCATGTATTCAAAACCACTAGGCTTAAAATTAACTTTAGTGTGAGATAACATATACACACACACACACACACACACAATATATATATATATATATGTACCTGAAAGTATTTTCTATTTGCATTTTAGTGTGGGCAAGGATAAAACTATATGTATTGCAGGCAAAGAAAGAAATGAGAGGAGTTTCCTGACTGATGGAACAGCAGATTTAGGATCTGCCATTGTCACTGTTGTGGCTCAGATTTTTGCTGTGGTGCGGAGTTCAATCCCTGGCCTGGAAATATTACATGCCTGGGGAGTGACCATAAAAAAAAGGAGAAAGAAGGAAAGAAAGAAAGAAAGAAAGAAAGAAAGAAAGAAAGAAAGAAAGAAAGAAAGAAAGAAAGAAAGAAAGAAAGAAAGAAAGAAGGAAGGAAGGAAGGAAGGAAGGAAGGAAGGAAGGAAGGAAGGAAGGAAGGAAGGAAGGAAGGAAAGGAAGGAAGGAAGGAAGGAAGGAAGGAAGGAAAGGAAGGAAGGGGAAAAAAAGAAAGGGAAGGAAGGAAGGAAAGAAGGGAGAAAAGAAAAGAGAGTAACTTGTGATATCTTTTATCTCACCACTAAAATTGCTGAAAGTAGCCTGACCTATGAGTTTGAGAGTATTTCTCTTATTTCTCCATACCTATGCCTTTGGAAGATGTGTGTTTGACCAAAGGCTTATTTATTTTATGAGGGAAAAATACAGTGAGAATCAATATAGAGAAAATAGTTTCCTAACCAAAGAGAGGATGTGAAGCGATGCAATAAAAGATTTATCAAATGTTTATAAAGTACTCAGCACAGTAAGATGAGAATGGGGACTTGGAGAATTCTAAAAATAAGAAATTCACAAATTAAACAATATCCATCAAATATTAATTGGACAGGCTTCAGTGGCAGGCATGATTGCTTTACAACTCTGGAAAATAGATAGAGATACTATGGGGAGATGGGTAGGAGAAGGATAAAAGCCCAAAGCAAATTTTCATCCTGGAAAAAACAACTGGTATATCATGCACTATTCGTTTTAAATTTAGAAGTGCTTAATAAAAGTATAAACATAGATGTGACAGTGAGAAAACTAAGCAGCAGTCAATATTAAGATTAGGAAAACTAGTGAGTTTAGGCATGAGAATTTGCCAGTATGAAATAGGAGCCTTTATAAGTTTCTGTCATTATGTCTTATTATCAACAAGAAAATTATAGACTATGTAATATATTGAGTACTGTTACTTGTGTAGGATAGGCAAAACTTTATTCCTTTCTTAAGGTTTCGACTGCCCTGAGAATTAAATTGTCATAAGACAAATTAACAGGAGAAAAGTATACATGTTTGTCTGTGCCCGTTTTGTTTTTTTTTTTTTTTTTTGGCCACACCTGCAGCATGTGGACATTCCCAGGCCAGAGATCCAACCACTCCAAGGTAGCAATTCAAGCCACTGCAGTGACAGCACTGAATCCTTAACCCATTGCACAACATGGAAATGTAGAATACACATTTATACAAGTATTACTGGAGACTTCATAATGAAAGAAGACCCAAATAAGTGGCGAAACCTTAATGTTATTATATTAGACTGAACAATGAAGGCAATTGTATGTGTTAGGCTGAAGGGAGAGACTATTTTAACAAGGTTTTTTTTGTACAGAATTCTCATGGTTTCAGCATCCTGTGCTTGATAATAAGCACATTTCTTTAATTCTGATGTGGAGAGGGCATTTTTCATATGCAGGCTTTCTTATACTTGCTGTCTTTTTAAGCATCTTTAACACAAGACAATTTTTATGTTGAAAAGGCATATTTTGTGATGACATAGTCAGATGTTCTTTAATTGTGAATATGTGTATTGTGGAATTTTGAAGATGATTAATGATCATTTATTTAAAGATTATTTTGTATCAGCATCCTTGTTAGTCTGTTTCAAATTTCCCACCCTCTTTATTCTGTTTCTTAGTGTGTCTAATTATTTTTGTTTGAAAACAAATCAGGTATTATATAAATACAGAAATATTGACTGTATTAGTTTGGGTTTCTTCATTAGCAAAACCTGGAACAAGAATTTAATCACAGCAGTCAGTGCAGTTGAGATGTCCAGGAAATACCAGTAGGTGAGAAAGGAAGTCCGAGAAGCAAAGGGGGAAAAAAATCAAATCAAATATGTATTAGCAAACTAATCAACACTATGGGGAAATTGTGTTAAATCCCATTGAAAAAGCCAGGAAAATAGTCCGGAAAATTCACCAAAGAAAGATTTCATGTAAAGAGCAAAAGAGCAGAATTCTCTCACCTGGTGAGGTCAGTTCCTGGTCTGTGGCAATGATTAACACCCCACCAGCTCTGGCTAGCCACATTAATGCTGGACCAGTGGGCTCTGGAAGCCAGAGAAAGCCGTTAGAGAGATAACAGGTTCAGAATTTGGAAATGGAACTGGCTTAAAGTAAAATAGTAAGGGTCTGGGGAGGTTGGTGGGAAACTGACAGTATCTGCTACTGTGATGTTACACCCTTCTGAGAAGATGCACAATATTCTCTGTCAGGGTTAGGATTGGAGTAACTTACTTCAACCCAATCAGGAACAGAGGCTGGTTTCCAGGCTTTTAAGCTTCAGTTTATCTTGAAAATGCACCGGCAAAGGGCATAGCCTTGCAGTTATACCAACTGAGCTCCAGGGGCCATTGTTTTCAAGGATTCACCCAGTTCCTTTTTGAACTCTGACTTTAGGCTCCTTAGTACAGGTACACTTCTGAAAACTCAGCTTTGCTTTTTAGCCACTTTCGACTTGGCACTTTACCCTCTTGGATTGCAGAGAATAATGTGAAAATGCCTCAAGGGACAAAGTAATGTTGAGTTTAATATCATATCTCTGAATTTCCCTTTTTTAAAGGAAACTTGGATCTTTGAATTCTCTTTCTCTTGGCATCCTTCATCTTCATCCGCCCCCCCACGTCCCCGCCCCTCAGTCCTGGGAGGAAGGCTAAAGCTCTGCCAACTTTTCTGATACTTAACAGAATCCCACTGCCTGATTTCTCAGCAAATGCTTTGAGAATAAAAGCAGAAAAGATGATTGGGGAAGAGAAGATAGGCTTGCCATTGTAAAGATTTTTCTTTCTCTGGGACCTCACTGCTCCATGTTGGCTCAATGTCTTACAGATTTTTTTTCCCCATCTTTTTATGGCCTTAAACTCTTGAAAGTATTGTATCTAGAGCAGAAGTCAAAGATAGTAGAAGATAAACTGAAGAACAATTTTAAATTTTGAAAACAAATTACACAGTAGATAGGTAGACTATATACCGGGATAGAGAAAGCAGTAAGGGATTCTCCCTTTTTTTTTTTTTTTTTTTTTTTTTTTTTGCTGCTATGCAAAAGAAGCATGAATCACATTCTAAGGTATCCAGGTGTACACACAAATATATGTAATTTTATTTTTGACAAAGGTAAACATCTTCCTTTATGTAAAGTTTGAAATGGACTTCATGTCAATACAGAGCTCAGTAGCACTATAATATTATTTTTTAAATAATATGCACACACATATAGTCTTCTCTCTAAGGAGTATTTCTCAGAGCATGTCTGGGAACTCATTGTCGTTTTCCAAGGTTGAGAAATCAATAGAAAAAGCACCGGTTGCTTTTGGGATGCTTTGCTGACATATTAGCTTACATGCTTTTTCTATCAAGAGACTCCAATCAATATTATACAGTTTTCATGGCAAGTAGATAATAGATTGTTAACAATTTTTGAAGGAAAATAGATAATTACAATGTTCACATTGAATGTTGACATATATAACACACCAAGAGGAGTTAATCGTGATAAAATTTTGAATTGCATATATTTTCCTGCTTGTGACATTGAATTGTTATGCCTGCTTCAGTACCTGTGTTTGTTTAATTTCCATTATCATGATTCCCAAGGGGACATTGCTATTTTACAGGCCTCATACACACAATAACTAAAATCAGCCTTCGTGAAAGAGGTTAAAGGTAGGGCAATTGGATTTCTGCAATACTGATTCAAGGACATATGATAGGGCAATGTCAGTACAATTCAGTCTAACAAGAATCAATACTGAGTGCTCAGGTGTTATCTACTCTGAATTGATAGAGTTCTAAATATATCAGAACTTCATTTTAGAATATATTTTTCATAAGAGCCTAGCTTGATAAAAAATGAAATTATTTAAAAAGTCTCCAAGTATACAAGTTTTCTGTCTAACCCATGGAAATTTTCAGTGCTTATTCACATCGTTATAGGAAAACTAGGCAGTTTAAGAATGGAAATTTTCTTGAGTTGCTAGATAGGATTAGAAGAGACATCTGTGGTTCTGTTACATGTACAGCCTTTCCACTGATGAGTTCTCTGACCTCTAGTTAGTCACTTAACTCTTCTCTGGGCTTAATTTCCTTCCTGGGTATAAAAAAGAAACAAGGCTTGTTGTAGACATTGCCGCATCCATGGAAGAAAACTTCCTATAAGGGTGAAGAAGTAAAATTAAACCTTGGCATTGTTCCTTTAAAAATTAAAAATCACATTAAAAATTAAGAAAGTTTTAAACAATCTCATTATTATGCCTGCTTCAGTACCTGTGTTTGTTTAATTTCCATTATCATGATTCCCAGGGCTGGAAGTGATTCAGTATATTGTTTTCCCCTAAAATCATCCCAGAAGGTTAGTTGTGCTCCTTACTGCCAATGATATTTACTAATATAATTGATAAAAGATGTTAACTGATGAGTTTATTTCAGTATTTATTCTCCATTTAAATACCACTCCTAAAATGGACATGGATAATTTAGTTAAGCAAGAAGTTGAAACATGGAATTTATTCAAAATCCAAGGAATTTTTAAAACAGAACAGAATGTAATGACTATATCCTAATAACCTTGGAACAAACAATTAGCTATATTTACCAGCTATTCTAAAATCTATTAAGCTAAATATTTATTTTATTGTTATATTATCCTTAATATACATATACTTGGGGTTTTTTGGACTTGAAATTTCTTTGAGAGAAAAAAATACTTATTTTTACATGTGTGGCTTTTCTTTCCTACATCTTTAATTTAAAGAAATAAAATATTTATGTTTTTTTATTAAAAAAACCCTTATTCAATCAATAGTAACTTTTGAAGCTTATTTCCCATATTTCTAATTTTACACTTTCTGGGTTACTATAAAATTACTGATCTCTTCCTATAAAAATTCACACCTTACAACCACATTAAATTTAGATTAGTTTAAATGAAACTTCACATCTTAGAACCATGTTAATTTTATTTAATTTTTATTTATTTATTTATTTTTGAGTGCACCCATGGCATATGAAGTTCCCAGGCCAGGGATCAAATCTGAGCCACAGCTGTGACCTACTCCACAGCTGCAGCAATGCTGGATCCTTAACCCACTATGCCAGATAAGGGATTGAACTCGTGCTGCTGCATAGAAAACACCAGATGCTTAACCCACTGTGCCATAGCAGGAATTCTCTGAACTTATTAATTTTAAGTGAAATGAAATAAATTATTTTATTTTACAAATTTTTTTTTCTTATAAAACATTGTTTTGCAATGTTAACATCTACAAAACTTGATACACAACTGAGGGAACAACCAAGGATCTGCCTTATTTGGATTCATTTCAATGAATATCTATTGAGCATTTATTCTATTTTATTGAATCTAAGCCATCACTAATTTTAAAATGCATAACTTCTTATTTCACTAAGAAAAAAAAACTAGAAAAACAGCAAAATAATTCTTAAGTATAATATTTATATTTTGCTTAACAAATGAGTTCTTTACACTTAACAAAATGTAAATTTTAGACATAGAATTTTGATGTTATTTGGAATTTGTCCCAGGGTTTCTTTGCTGTATTAACTTGTCATCTTTACTTTCCAATTTTGACTCTTCTGCATTACTTCTCAACTCAGTTTCTGTGTGTTTCTACACAATATACTCTCTACTTTCAAACTTACTAGGAATCAATATTTTCTGGAATTGTTTTTTGACAGAGTGATTACTACTTCTGTAATACCAATCCACAGGTGTAGTAGGATAGGAAATTAAATTTCTAGATTAAGAATGGAATAATTTTTTTGGTTATTAGCTACTTTACTCTTTATATATTCTATATTTTGCCCACAACCCAAAGCCCAACAAGCTGGATGAAAATAATAATAATTTGTCTAAAAAAATCTCATTGAATTGATTTCACAGGAGAAAGAATTAAATAAGGTTGCTCAATTACTATGGTATTTTTTTTTTTTTTAAAGTCCAGGAAAATATAACACAACACCTGTCTCTTAATAAGCCCGATTGTAGGCATCTGACTTTAACAAATGAAAACTTATGTTGACATTTCCCTCTAAAATTCCTCAAAAGAACTTGTTTATGTTGAAATATATAACATTTAAATCTAGGAGGTTTCTAGCTTTTACTTAGTCATACTTCTAACATTTGATATTTTCTAATATATGTGTTTCCCTCACCACAGGTAATTTCTTGCTCACATCAATTTCATCAAAACACATGGCTTATTCACAATGATATATTTTTTTTTTACATTCCAGTACTATACACACATTTTTTCTGGCCACACCCATAGCATGTGTAATTTTCCATGGTGCCAACGTAGCTACCCAAGCTGCTTCAGTGACAATGCCTGATCCTTAATCCCCTTAACCTGCTGCACCACAAGAGAATTCCTATAAGTTTTCTTCATGCAGGAAAAATTAGGCTAGATTTTTCACTTGTAGCTATGCTCTGTTTCACATTGGAACTTTAATCTTTTATAGGAAATCCTCATGCTTACCCAGTTTACTTTCCCCGTCTAGATTAATATAGCATTTTTTTCTGCTATAAGGCCTTCTATCATAAAAGAATATTTTTGATTTGTTTCCTGCTTCTTCATATTCTTCCTCAGCTTTCTGTTATTAGTACTTCACAGCCACGTCTTCTGAGTAATAGAGCCTAACCTAAGAACAGATAAAATCATAGTTCTTAGAAGTAGTTAGATTATGAATTCTGCCTCAACTTCAGTGAGATGTCCTATCTAAAACAGAGTTTTAAACCCCTAGGTCCCCAGTATTTTAAAGAGCTGAACAATTCTGCTGGATGCTAATACCTGGCAATAAATAGATCTATGAAATGTTTTGTTAAACAAAGTTCAACATATTTTTATTACTCAGACATTTGAATAGTGACTCTGTAAAATACATTTTTGAGTGATTACAGACACTACTTGTCATTCATCCTTTTATAGAGAGAATGTGCTTTTTTTTTTTTTCTTTTAATCAAGTGTACAAATTTAACACAGCAGTGAAGCCATAACATAGTTAAGGAGAGTTTTCTCTAAAATACTCTTCAAAATAAGCTCACCTACGTTACGGAAATGCTAAGCACCAATTGAGACACCAACAGCAATCTTCTCAAGCAGAAAAGAATTAAAAATTGAAGGAATAAGAATAATTGAAAAAATCACTGATTTGAAACTGAGTGTTGTCAAAAGTAAAGAGCTAGTTTGTAGCACTAACATATTCAAGGAAATGATGTTCAATTGTTTTCACTGATAATCAGCAGGAGGGAATCGAGCACCTCATAGCAATTACTGAATTTCTGCCAGAGTCTGTTATAACATTGCCTTAGGGGAGCCAAGATAAAGAAGATTCTAGCTAAGAAGCTGCATCAAGGAAAGTAGGGAAATGAGAAAGACCATTGCCACTTTAACTTGTGAAGTTACCTAATGATAGGAGATGTTGCACTTTCAGAGAGAGAGAGGATTGATGGAATATTTAATCCTAGGTAATTAAAAACAGAATGGTATTCTTAGGAAAAATACCATAAAATACATTGTTTAAATTTTAAAGTCAATGATTATGTTACACTTAATAGTTTATGGTTTTGAAATTTTAGCACATAATAAAAATGTTATCCAGTGTCAAGTATTTGCATACCAATGCTGGGAAAAAAATCAAGTAAAATGTTTAAATTATTTGGTTTTAATGAATGTGCTATGTCATTAGATGTAGTGAGTGAAAATTTAATAAGAGAAAAACAATTGAATTCTGTAGCAAATTATAATAACAAGAAAATGAGTTAAGTAAATCAATATAAATTATAGTATATTTTGCCAAGTTTAGAATTTGATTAGAAATATGCTATGGCTTTTAAATCTAGGGTGTATAACTCATAATGCAAAGAAGATATTACCAGTCTTCAAAGATTTAGACTGGAGTTGCTGTCGTGGCGCAGTGGTTAACTAATCCGACTAGGAACCATGAGGTTGCGGGTTCGATCCCTGGCCTTGCTCAGTGGGTTAAGGATCCGGTGTTGCCGTGAGCTGTGGTTTAGGTTGCAGATGCGGCTCGGATCCTGTGTTGCTGTGGCTCTGGTGTAGGCTGGTGGCTACAGCTCCGATTCGACCCCTAGCTTGGGAACCTCCATATGCCATGGGAGTGGCCCTAGAAAAGGCAAAAAGACAAAAAAAAAAAAAAACAAAAAGATTTAGACTATGTAGAATATATTTAACTTTAAAACAAACTTGATGACTCCAAGTAATTCCTAAAGTTCCCATAAATCATTTGGAAATAGTGATTATACTGAAAATGAAAGGTATCCATATGCAGAAATTTACTAATCTATATATTTATACATATATACTGAAGAATGCAAAACATAATTTTTTTAAGAAAATTGTGGATTGTATTGGAGTTCTCATTGTGGCACAGCAGAAATGAATCCAACTGAGAACCATGAGATTGTGGGTTCAATCCCTGCCCTTGCTCAGTGGGTTAAGGATCTGGTGTTGCTGTGAGCTGTGGTGTAGGTCGAAGATGTGGCATGGATCTGGCATTTCTGTGGCTCTTGCATAGGCCAGCGGCAACAGCTCCAATTAGACCCCTAGCCTGGGAACCTCCATATGCCACAGGTGTGGCCCTAAAAAAGACAAAAAAGAAAAAAAAGAAAGAAAATTGTGGATTATAGAAGACGTAGCTGTTAGTTGCAATGTCCTTGGGAGTTTCCAAGTGTAATCTGAAAGCAGCGCCCACAAGAGTAGGGCAGAGAGAGAATGAAGAAAGGGACAGAACACACCAGATTGTGAGGTATCAGATTAATTAAGGAAATGTATTTAAGTGGTTTGTTTTGGGTGGCCTCAAGATAGATAGATTTCTGCAATGGCCCATCAAATCTTAAATGTTAATATGGAAGCTTTAACTGGATTCAGTCCTGTACACAGTCCAGATGGTTTCAACGCCAAATTACTTTCTAAGGCTGTGTCTTAAGTAGCTTCTAGCTCTGGGCAGGCAAGCATAGTGTACATTCCAAGGACAGGGGAGGGTGTAAGCAGCCTCCAAATACCAGAATCCAGCTTGCAAGTCAAAGCAGTGGCCACTTCTACCTGATGACCTTCCCCAGCACTCCACACTTCATGACTGGTTCTTATAATGTTACATACCCCCTCTTCTGCAGTGTGCCCTGACTGGCCAGAAAGGGGTCTCTTTAGCATGGAGGTGACACATCTGATGGTTATTGGAGGTAGGTGCCACAGTGATAATATGGTAGACAAAAAATAAAACACAAGTTAAGAAAATAATTCTGAAAATCAGCAATAAGTTTTTCCATCAGGACGTCCCTGATCTGGATTTTCTTTTTTTAATTTTTTTTAATTTATTAATTTTTAAAATTTTTATTTCCCCAATGCAATTTTTTCTACTGTACAGCATGATGACCCAGTTACACATACATGTATACATTTTTTTCTCATATTATCATGCTCTATCATAAGCTGATACAACAGAAATACAAAAAACATGAGTGAATATGATGAACAATTTTATGCCCACAAATTTGACAACCTAGAAGAAATGGACAACCTTCTAGAGACTTACAGCTTGCCAAAACTGAATCAAGAAGAAATAGATCAACTGAACAGACTGATCACGAAAAATGAAATTGAATATGTCATAAAAACACTCCCTACAAATAAAAGTGCAGGACCAGATGGCTTCACAGGTGAATTCTACCAATCATACAAAGAGAAACTTGTATCCATCCTCCTTATACTTTTTCAAAAGTTTGAAGAAGAAGGAACACTCCCAAATACATTCTATGATACCAACATCACCCTAATTGCAAAACCTGAAAAATATACTGCCAAAAAAGAAAACTATAGGCCAATATCTTTTATGAATGTAGATGCAAAAATTCTCAACAATTTTAGCCAACCAAATCCAACAAAATATGAAAAAGATTATACACCCTGATCAAGTAGGATTCATACCAGGTTCACAAGGATGGTTCAACATATACAAATCAATCAACATCACACACCACATTAACAAAAGCAAAATCAAAAACCACAGGATCATCTCAATAGATGCAGAGAAAGCATTTCACAAAGTACATCTGCCATTCAAGATCAAAATGCTTACCAAAGTGGGTATAGGAGGGAACATACCTTAACATAATTAAAGCTATTTATGACAAACTCACAGCAAATATAATACTCACTGGAGAAATCTGAAACAACACAAGGATGCCCACTCTCACCACAGTTACTGAACATAGTACTGGAAGTCCTAGCCACAGCAATCAGACAAATAAAAGAAATTAAAGGCATCCAAATAGGAAGGGAAGAGGTAAAACTGTCACTGAATGCAGATGACATGATACTGTATATAGAAAACCCTAAGGACTCAACCCAAAAACTACTTGAACTGATCCACAAATTCAGCAAAGTAGCAGGATATAAGATTAACATTCAGAAATCACTCGCATTTCTGGATACTAACAATGAAATATTAGAAAAGGAATATGCAAATAAAATACCTTTTAAAATTGTACTCCCAAAATTCAAATACCTGGGAACACACCTGACCAAGGAGGTAAGGGACCTAAATGCCAAGAACTATAAAACATTAACCAAGTAAATTAATGAAGATGCAAAGAAATGGAAAGTTATTCCATGCTCCTGGATTGGAAAAATCAATATTGTAAAAATGGCCATACTACCCAAAGCAATCTACAGAGTCAATGCAATCCCTATCAAATTACCCATGACATGTTTCACGGAACTAGAACCAACAATCCAAAAATTTATGTGGAACCAAAAAAGTCCCAGAATTGACAAAGAAATCCTGAGGAATAAAAACCATGCATTCTATTTCTTGTATTATCTTTTCCATTTTATTTATTTCTCCTCCAGTTTGACCTAATTTATTATTTTACTAATCCTATCAATTAAGTGTATAATTTCAGCTGTTACATTATTTTTTCTAAAATTTTTATTTGGTTGTGGTTCCAATTGTTTTGTGTTCAGATATTTTTATTTCTTATCCAATTTTAAAACTCCCTCAATTTTCAATATTCTACCCATTGTCATTTTATTGTCTATATTTCATAATTCCTTATAGTATTATATTTTGTGTCATAATCCAGGGGAGGAGGACATTTTTTGGAAGGGCTACCAAGGGCTTTATTTTTTTATAAAATTGATTTTTTTTATTAGAACTGCAGGTTTACATTTAACAGAGTGCAATGTGATTTAAGTTTTATGCTTGGAGTTTTCAAGATCAGGTAGGATTTATTATTTCAAGTATAGAACCCATTAGAATGAAGATCTATGCCAACAACTTCTCTGAATATTTTATTTCATTAATATTTTCAGCATAATACCAGAGTAGGCAATTGCATTTCCTTTTTTCCCCATGTATAGATGGGATAATTTTTGTAAGCCTATTTTTGCTGGGGTTATAATCACTGGAGCCCCAACTTAATTCAGGAAGTTCAAAATCTCTACTTTGTAAACATTCAAGTCTGAAATATCTTCCAGTGCATAAACCTCTCCTTCTGCATAGCATAGGATTTCTAGCATCAGGACCCCTATTTCCTTTCCATTCTGATTTCAGCTTTCCTAAATAATTTTTTGGTTTTGTCCATTACCTTATTTTCTTATGGGCTTATTAGTATATTTTAATATATGCTTATTATAATTTTTCTGAATTATGTGTTTTGTGCTAAGATATTATATCAACTAGAGTGGCCCAAATTATATTGGGAAAACAGAATACCCCAGTGTGATAATATAGCTAAAGGTTATTTTTCACTATGAAAGCATCACAGTATGCTAATTCATAGGAAGATAGTACCCAAGGATCTTGCTTAGAAATTAAATTCTATTATTGATGCTACTTCTACTAATAAAATTCCCTAACTAGAGTCACGTGGCCCTGTAATTTAGAACTGCATTTGTATAGTAATTGTAAATCTCCTATAGACTTAAAGAAAAGTTGAACTTGATATAGATGAGTTTTAAAAGGCTCTACTAAAAGTTACATATTTGGTTTTCTTTTCTACCTATATAGAATACACACCTATAGTTTGCTAAAGAGACAGTTTAAAACCCCATCAGTTCATGAAACAGCCCCAAATACAATATCTCAGTTGTGTGAGTTAAGTCTCTCTTGGAAGGTAATGCACAGTTGTCTCCACATCAGGTTAAATTGTGGCTCTTCTTGATCCAGTGAATTATAAACTGATGAGACAAATTATCTTCTCCACACAAATGTAACATACAGAGGTGGACTGTGGTCTGCAGAACTGCTGGAATTTTTCCCATCTGGAAAAAGAAACAAATGGGAACTTACACTGGGCTCTCGGCTAGCTATATGAATCTTTAAATGTTTCTGAGCCAACACGTCTCATGGTTTCAATGTCAGGACGGGGCAACATCCCTCAATTAGATAATTTCTGCTCCCTGGGAATGGTTCTTATAGCCATTCTTCCCGGGCCCCTCCAAGAGAATCTTCACTGCCTTTAGCCACATTGGTTTCTCTGAAATAAACAGTGAACAATGTCAATCTTTTGAGAGCAAAACATCTTTCTCCTGAATGTTCTCAGACAACATTGTGCCTTTAAGCTGTTTTAAGTCCAAGACTTATTTTGAGTCTTGGAGTGTTGATTAATTCAGGGAATCAGATTCTCTCTCAAAACTCCTTAGGAATCTTGTATATTTGACTTCAGATATCTGCATATGTCAATAGCTAAAATATTTTTTGAGACATTTCTCAAATTTGCTATATTTCCTTGCTTCTTGCTTCTATAATAGACCTAAATATAGATATCTTAAACCTAGAGGTCTTTGATTTGGTGAGTACACCACTAGCCTCAATTATCTTGGTCACCTTATGCAATTAAAAATAATAAGCCCATGTAGTTCCCACTATGACATAGCAGGTTTAGGATCTGTTTGTTGTCTCTGCAGTGGCTAGGGTCACCGCCGAGGTGTGGGTTTGCTCCCTGAACAGCACAGTTGGTTAAAGGAGCCAACATTTCCATAGTTGCAGTGATGCAGGTCACAGCTAAGCCATGGATCTATCCCTGGCCCAGGAACTTTCATATGCCAGAGTCGTGGCCTTCAAAAATATAAAAATAGGAGTTCCCTTGTGGTTCAGTGAGTTAAGAAAGTGACAAGTATCCATGAGGATGCCAGTTCAATCCCTGGCCTTGCTCAGTGTGTTAAGTATCTGACATTGTCTCAAGCTGAAGCTTAGGTCACAATGTGGCTCAGATCGTATGTCACTGTGGCTCCAATTTGACCCTTAGCCTGGGAACTTCCAAATGCTGCAGTTGGAGCATATAAAAAGGAAAATAATAATAATAATATAATGAAAGACCCTACATAATAGTAAAGTTATGCATGTACTGAGGCATCTTAATCCATTCAGAGATTTTAACCATGGGAAAAAATACTAATTTTTTTACTTATATTATTAAATTTTCATAAAGGTTTGTTGCTCACATCTTTTTTTCCTTTTTTTATAATGATGGTAAGTATAAGGTAAAAGTAATATCATCTTGTGAAATTATTAATTATGGAATTATCACATCTTAATTCTTGTTCTTAATTTTGATAAGCTAGTTTTTTGTTTGTTTGGTTTGGTTTTTCCTGAGCTCTTATTTTTTTCTGGCCATACCTTATTAAATACAACAAATAACAACAAGTAGGTTCTATTAGTGGTGTTTTTCAACTTCTGACCCAGAGGTAAAATTTCACCATATAAGCAATCCTTTAGTTTATTACCAGGGACAGTTTTACTTTTTTTTTTTTTTTTTTTTTTTTAAGCAACTGCATAGACTCACTATTCTCCAGACCAGGGACAGTTTTACTTTTTTTTTTTTTTTTTTAAGCAACTGCATAGACTCACTATTCTCCAGATTCCAATATTAATATCTTCAATGCAAACAGATGACCTGCTTTCCTGCTCTGTTTGCTAATTGCTATGTTAGTCAGGAGAGAATTATTCTGAAATAATAATCTCAAAATCTCAATGGCATAAAACAGCAAAACTTTATTCCTTGGCTAATACTTGTTAATGGCGCAGAGGTTGGATACTACTCTAGAAGTCCATTACCACTATCACTATGGCTTCAATATTCCATTTGGTGTGAAATATTCTATTTCCATATGGTGTGAAATCTGTTATCTTGGGCTATAGAACAAATTTAATATTTAGAAATAAAACAGTTTCTAGTTATTTCAAGGTATGGAGGTTTTTTGTGTTCTCATTGTGGCTCAACAGGTTAAGAACACAATTAGTATCCATGAGAATGTGGATTCAATTCCTGGCCTTGGTAGTGGTTCAATAACTGATTTGGCACTGCCTTGAGCTGCAGTGCAGTTCACAGTTGTGGCTCAGATCTGGTGTTGCCATAGCTGTGATGTAGACCAGCAGCTGCAACTCCAATTGGACCCCTAACCTGGAAACTTCCATATGACACAGGTGAAGACCTAAAAAGAAAATAATAATAAGGTATGGAAGTTTTGGAAATGTTTGTTAACACAGTATTATTTAGATCATCATTACTTATAGAGAGAGGATTTTGAAGTATCAATTTTCTCTATCTAGAACAGAAAATTTCCTTGGTATCTTTTCATATTGCTTTTCTACCTCTCTTGTTATTAATATCATCATTTTATATTTCAAACAATGATAGGACTTTGATACTCTTTATATCAGAAATCACCCCAACACCAGTTAAAATAAATATAACCTACAACTGTTATTTCTTATAGGTGTCAAGTCAAATAACCTCTCCCCTGTATAAGCATAGATAGAAAAACATTCATAGGCAGAAGTCCTAATGACTCATCCTACACTGACAAACACTGGTCAGAGTACCACTATAAATTACTATTTTAACTCTATTTACTTGGCTAAACCTTTTTATGGTTATGTAACTATGAAAAATGTTTAAAGTAATTAGGAGGGAATGCATTATAATGTCTGTGTAGGGATAAACTAAGTGTTACAGAGAATAGAGCTAAGTCTTATTTCTTTGTTGCTGGCTTGTTGACCACTCTATTTTAGTCCATACAGTCTCCATGGATCACTTATGGGATTGACTGGCTACTAGTGAAAAGTAATAGAAGAGTAATAACCTCTATTAGATTTAATCATAAGACCTTACCAGAAACTACCAAAAAAAAAAAAAAAAAGAAGCTATAGGAATAAATAGTAAATAAATGTTATTTTTTTTAATTTCATGCTTTAACATCCAATAACACTTTCTTCATTGTTAAAATAATCTTATGTGGTATTAAGAAAAATATTTCCCAATTTAAATAGTAGGAGTTCCCTACTGTGGTACAGTGGGTTAAGAATTCAACTGCAGCAACTCAAGTCACTGTGGAGGCATGGGTTCTCCAGCCAGGTGCACTAGGTTAAAGTTTCAGGCATTGCCAAATCTGCAACATAGGGCCACAACTATGGCTCGTATTCAATACCTGGCTGGAGAATTTCCATACACCAGCAGTGTGGGCATTAAATAAATAAACAAATAAATAAATAAATAAATAAATTGTGGTAAACAGAATCTATAGAGGTTGAGCTACCCGATTGCATGTCTTAGCCCATAATCTTTTTCATCTCTATCACTTCCAATCGTTAAAGACACCATTATTATCTGTCATTTCAGATGCCTATGTCCCAGTGATTGGCCCTGATTTGGACAAAATTTAGGGAGTTCCCGTCGTGGCGCAGTGGTTAACGAATCCGACTAGGAACCATGAGGTTGCGGGTTCGGTCCCTGCCCTTGCTCAGTGGGTTAACGATCCGGCGTTGCCCTGAGCTGTGGTGTAGGTTGCAGACGAGGCTCGGATCCCGCGTTGCTGTGGCTCTGGCGTAGGCCGGTGGCTACAGCTCCGATTCAACCCCTAGCCTGGGAACCTCCATATGCCGCGGGAGCGGCCCAAGAAATAGCAACAACAACAACAACAAAAAGACAAAAAGACAAAAAAAAAAAAAAAAAATTTAGTTGTAGAAATAGCTGCTATTCTTGCTTTCACTGCATTTAATATGAATGAATTATTTCCTCCATGAGGGAATGTGATGTTGAAATGTATTTCTTATTAATACTGGCATTGACATCCTGTCTAAACATTATGGGTAAGATCTTTCTCCTTGAGTCACTGATACTTGATATATTAGAAGAACATCTACAAAATTTAACACATAAGCAATATTAAAAGAAAAAATTATTGTCATCCACTTATGCTGTGTATACCCAATAAATAAAGTGAAAGAAATAGAGTGAAATTGTTGTGTATGTTCATAAAGTATACCTCTGTAAATCAGGGTTCTCTTCAGGGAAATGGAAGTAATATGGGATTACACATATTATATAACATGAAATACAAATATATATGAAACTATACATAAATTATTATATATTGAGTATAAAGAGATTTATTATAAGGAATTGGCTTATATGATTATGGGGATTGATAAGTCTTAAATCTATAGGGCAGACAAGTTAGAAACTCTCACAAGAGTTGAGGTTTTCTAGGAAATTTGTTTTTCTCATTATGGCCTTCTACTCACTGGATGAGGTCTATGCATATTTTTTAGGGCAATATCCTTTATTTTTTTATTTTTTTAAGTTTTTGGCCATGTCCATGGCATGTGGAAGTTCTCTGGCCAGGGACTGGATCCATTGCCACAGAAGAAACCAGAGCCACAGCAGTGACAATGCTGGAGCCTTAACTTGCTGACCCACCAGGAAACTCCTCTTTTATTTATTTAACTGATTTTGAATGTTAGAAACACCTACAAAATACCTACACAGAAATATATAGACTAATGTTTGATTAAATAATTAGAATCTAGTGCTTAGCCATGTTTATACATAACATTGACCATCCTACTACCTTTGTGAATTACATTCTATGTCATTTTATCTGCTCTAACAATATTCATTGGCTCAATTAAAGTTATAAATTAGCAATTTAAATAATTTCATAAGGGCCAAGAAGCACCCACTGACCACCGTGGACTGGAATGCTCACTAGGGATTGGCAAATTCATGCTGGCCCACAAATTGATGCTGACCTGGACCAACAGGTAGATCCCTCAAGGTAAATGTATTACTTCTTCTGTATCAACTGTGGGAGATAAGCCAGAGCACCTCAGAGCAAAGCAACAAGACCTCATCTCCAGCAGCTGGCCAGATCCCAGCATGCCCCTCCAGGGGCTTGTCTGAGTCCTTAAGTGCCTCCTTTTCATCATCAATGGCTTTGAGGAGCTCAAGCCCTGTTTCTACAGCTTCTGGGGCCCTGGTGCCTCAGCTGGGCAGAGAAACAACTCAAAGTTTCTCCTTTTGTAGAGGCTCTACCTCTTGCTAGAACATCTCAGGCATGTGGAGACCCTGAGTCTCTCTGAGACAGAAAGGAAGGAGTACCTCTACAGCTACTTCCACAACATTAAGGAGGCTGGCACACTCTTCTATTTCAAGAAGGACAAGTCCTTCTTCACTCTTTGATTTGTCTGCATTGTGTGCAGGGTAATTTTTATCTGGTTCAAGCAGCAGATGGAAACTGGTAAGGGGCTTTTAAGACAGACATCCAGGATTATCAGATCAGTTTACATGCTCTACCTTCTGAATCTGATGCCAGGGATCTCAACTCTCCAGTCATTACCCAACAAGATAGGTTGTCTGGAGGCTATTCTATCTTGCCATCTTTGGTGGCAGATGCCCTCTGGAATTGGCAAATCCCATTTGAGAAGGACAACTTCCAGAAACATGGCTTAATGAGATTGATATCGCTTCCTCCTTCAAGGTAAATATCTTCTATAAGGACATCAACAGTGTAAAGTTCTACAGGTTCACCTACTTGAGTTTCTAGGAATGCTTTGCAGCAATGTACTATATCCTGGATGGTAGAGAGAGTAGATGCATCCTAGACCACATAAGGATGCAATTGGTTGAGTATGAGTTTTCAGAAAGAGCTTCTTGTCACTCCCCATCCATTTCCTGTTTGAATTCCTGAATAAGGTAATGAGAAGCTAACTGGAGTAAAGTCTTCCCTGGAAAGTCTCTCTTTACATGAAGGTTGAGCTATTGATGTGAATAGCAAAACAAAGCACAGAGTGAGGGATCTACCTACAACAGGGACTCTAGTTCTTCAGGTGTCTTTATGAGATCCAAAAGGACATTTTATTGAACAGTTCCTGAACCACTCCCAAGTGGTTGTGGTCAGCAGCATCACCGTCAAGAGTTTCTCCTTTTTTTGTATGTAAAGAACTATGGAAGAATCCTGATGCTTCACTGGTACAGGGATGCCTACGTAATAGATAAAGAAAACAGAAGATGGACTCTCAGGGCCCAGATGCTCTTGATACAGTCAGCCTAGAGGAAAGTTGTATAGATATCTACAATGAACACTCTAAACACTCATCCAAATCTGATGGAAATGTTTTTGTACTGTAATTCCCTGAGAAGCTGAAGAGTGAAGCTGCTGTGTTAAAAATTCACACACCCCAACTGCAAACTTCGGAAGCTGAGGCTGAAGAGGGGCTTTGTTGTGAACTCAGGACTTCACAGCAGCTCTGGTAGGCCTAAGAATTTAATAAGGATGCCCTAAGGGGCAATGGCCTGGGACTGCCAGGTATGAAGCTGCTTTGTGAGAGGCTGTAGTATCCCAAAGGCAAGCTGTATTCATGATTTAGTTGAGAAAGTGTCAGGTGGAAGTGTGGCTTGCCAGGACATTGCCTCCATGCTCAGCACCAAATATGCTAGAGGATTTAGGTCTGAGTTTTTCCTCTCAAAGCTTGATGTACCCAATCACTGGGTGAGGATCTTACTGTTGAAGGTTTTCCACCTCACTGCTGCTGCCTGTGAAGACCTGGCTTCCACCCTCAGTGTGAATTGGAGACTAATAAAGCTAGATCTAAGCTTGAATGATCTTGGAGAACCCAGGGTGCTTCTATATGAGGCCTTCAAGCACCACCAGTGGAAACTTTAGACCTTCTGCTTGGGCACTTTCTGATTCATCTCTGTGGCCTGTGAGGATCTTTCCGCTGAGCTGTAGGTCAACAACCAACTCTGGGAGTAGGATCTGAGTTTGAATGACTTGGGACAATGGGATATGTGGTTGCTATGTGAAGGGCTGTGAATACCCCACCTGCAGACTCCAAAAGCTATGGATAGATAGCTGTGGGCTCAAGCAAAGCTTGTGAGGGTCTCCCTTCTATGCTGGGGGTCGGACTCTGACAGAGCTTCATCTGACCAAAAACACCATGGGGAATACAGGTGTTAGGCTGCTATGTGAGAGCCTGTCATCCAGCTGAAAACTGCATGTCCTCTGGCAATATGGAGTAGACTGGAAAAAAATGGCCCTGAGAAGACTGGCAGCACTTAACTTATCAAAACTTTACATATACCTTGGTTGTTGAATTGTTCTATCTACTGATTCTTCTCTTGAAGTCCGAAGGGAGGAAAATCACTCCAGGTCCAGTGAATCAGCATAATGGTCAAGCTTTTTTGTTTCCTCAAGAGATAAATTTGTATGCAAAATAAATCTTATTTGTTGAGGTTTATGTAATCAACAAGTGGTAGAACTTGAAGGTTTTTGTTTGTTTTAATTTTTATGGCCATACCTGAGGCATTTGGAAGTTCCCAGGCTAGGGGCTGAAAGAGAGCTGCAGCTGATGCCTAAGTCACAGCCATAGTAACAGGCTATCTGAGCCACATCTGTGAACTACACCACAGCTTGCTGCAATGCTGGCTCCTTAACCCACTGAGCAAGGCCAGGGATCATATCTGCATCCTCACAGAAACTACATCAGGTTCTTAACCCACTGTGCCACAATGGGAACTAATGGGAACTCCAGAGCTTGGAGTTTTAGTTTGGGGAAAGTTGGTATAATGGAGATAATTTAGAGCAGGATGCTGGATGATTCTATAGCAGAATCTCTAAAATGAGAGTGATTTTGCTCTTGGCAATGTCAGGAAATATTTGGGTGAGAGGAGCAACTGGCATCTTATGGGTGGAGGGCAGGCCTCATGCTAAACATCCTACAATGCACAAGACAGGCCCTCTACAAATATTTGGCACACATACCAATTGTTTAAAAGTTGAAAACCCCTTTTCTCATAGATGAACAGTACAGTAAAGATACTAGACATTCTGGATGACCAATGTACCTTAGAATGCTTGTTATGCTTACAGCCCTAATAACGAATCTTGCAATTTGTTTTGCACCATGATTTTGTCTTCTGGATGGAGCCAGTTGGGCCGTGACTGGACACTTGGCATGGTTTGCCAAATATAGGCCACCCAGTAACCCATACTATGCTTTGGATGAAAACATGAATGAAATAAACCATACTACTGGGGATTTGAACAAGGAAACTTCAGACAAATCAATGATTGTTGGGAAACTTCACAGGAATGCTGTAAATATGACATACTGAAACCATAAGTGAAGATATCTAGAAAGGCCAGAATTTACTGGGAAGCAGAAAAAAAATTGTAGAGACAAAAGTTTTACTAATGGTTAATTTATGACAGTTTGAAAGGAAAGTATCTCAGATTCTGAAGACCTCATTCCTGTGGACATATGTAAATGTTCTGTGACTACTCACATTAAATAGTGTTGATGATGAAACATGTGCATTAGTTATTTGAATAAATCATTTATTGGATTCTTAAAACTTGGTGTTTTTTAAGAAGAAATGGAAGACAACCTTCAAAATGTACACAACAAATATTTAGTTACTAGGGTGAAAAGCAAGTTTTGTATTTACCATTTCTCTGACAGAAGTCACGTTTTTTTTTATATTCTTTTTTTACAGAGAAGCAGATTTTGTTGTTATTGACCATATAAGAGATTTCTCAATGTTTTATTTACATATTTCTCTCATCTTCATCTGATTCATGTTAAAGTTATTAAAAGCCATCTATAATGTTCGCCTTTTCAAATGACTTAATAAAAGTGTGCTGACATATACTGATTATTCAATGCCCTTGTAATATATTAAATAATGATTAGTTCTAAGAAGCTATTTGGTTCAAGAAGCGACTATTCAACACTTCTAGCACTTTTAAATTAGAAAATTTGTTAATTGGATTTGTGCTTTTCTAAATCTAAGTAGAATGTGTGAATAATTTCTTGCAAAATTATGTTATTATAATTATTTTTCCCTGGAAAAATGATGTAGACAATGTAACTTGTGTAATTCTGACAACTACAGACTATTGTATAAAGGATAAATAAAGCTGTGTACTTGAAATTTTGTTGATGATATTTGGTATTTGAAAAAAATATTGACTTTAATTTTGGCAAATTCTAGCTTTGGCAAACAGTAATCTTGGCAAATTCTTCTAGCATTTCGCCAAACGTTGCTCTTCTTCATCCATAGTTATAAGACTATAGCCATGCACAACATAAAGAACATTCCTTACTCTTTCTTGAATTAATATGTGGCAATGTGACTGAATTCTCCCCTGTAGAATGGGAGCAAAAATGATGTATTTTTCGCAGAATTATTTGACTTCTCCACCCTTTCTTTCCCTGCTCTTCTGGATGAAAGCAACTATAACAAAGCCTACCAATAAAGGAGACAAAGATGGAAGGACCTAAGTCTGTTGAAAAATGCTACTTTCTGCCCTTGATCACCTCCCCTGGATTGAGAGGATGGTAAATAAAATTTATACTGTTTGGGCCATATATTGATGATATTTTCAGAGTATTTTAACATAACCTAATATCCTAAGTATGTATCTGTATTATATTCCTGAGGCTGTTGTAACATGCTACTTGAAACACAATGGTTTAAAATATAAGAAATGTATTCTCTCATAATTCCGGAGACTAGAAGTCCAAAATAAGGCTTTGGCAGGCCAATTTCCCTCTAGAAGCTCTAGAGGAAATTTCTTCCTTGCCTCTTCTGGCTCCTAGTGGCTACCAGCCTTCCTTGTGGCAATTTTGCCTCCATCATTAGCACAGCACTCTGTTCTCCCCATCTCATCTTTGTGTATTTCTTTACAAGGACTCTTATCATTGGCTTTAGGGATCACTCAGATAATCTAGAATAACTTCATCTCAAGATCCTTCATATAATTATGTTTGGAAATGAAAATTTTCTAAATGAAATTATTCAGATATGCTGGGGTTAGAGAGTAGAAATACCTTTTGAGAACCACCCTACAGTATCTTTGAGAAATATTATGGGATTTTGTATTTTCTTCACTCTGCAGTTGCACTATCCAAATTTATTCTATAGATCATATAAATATTCAACAAAGAATGCTTAAGCCTTTTTGTTTATTTATTTTTGTGGCCACACTCATGGCATATTTCCAGGCCAGGATTGAATCAGAGATGCAGCACTGTGGTGTTCACAGTGATCAGAGCCACTGCTTTTGGATTCTTAACCCACTGCACCACAGCAGGAACTTCAAGAATGCTAAAGTCTTTAAGTGGAGCTTTTCAAGGTTTTGTGAATCAGTTATAATAGAGAGTTCATAGTCTCTGATTTAACTGGTATTAAAGTAAGATTTTTCTGTAATGATTTAAATTTGAAAAAGAACAAATGAAAAATTAGTAAATAATCAAATCACTTGTTTTTAAAAATTATTTTATTTCTAGGAGTGAGGAATTAAAAGGTCTGCAATATCACTGCATAGGCAGATCGCTATTACATGATGTTAAAATGGGATTCTTTCCACCTCAGCATTTTTTTTTTCCCACTGTGCCTGTGGCACATGGAAATTCCTGGGTCAGAGATCAAACCCATGCTATAGCAGCAACCCAGGCTGCTGCAGTGACAATGCTGTATCTTTAACCCTCTGTGCTACAAGGGAACTCCATTTACCCTCATTTTCTACTAAAGGATAAACACCATAATAGTTAAAATGTTTTGAGAAGATAATAAAAAATAAATTAAAAAAGGAATTTATAAAGATCTAATTTGGAGAAGTATTTGTGGAGCTTTCTCTAGAATAAGAACAGGAGATAGGGGGTCAAAGGATAAGATCTCTAATTCCAACTATAGTGAAAAGGAATTCAACAGAACAAGGTAGAGAATGTGCTGTGTCCTTTGGTAACTGGAGAACATGAAGGACTTTTCCCTGGCCATGCTTGGGAAAGATCAATTACCTGTAGGGTAGTGGGGTAAAGGCTACATCTGCCAAGTAACTGTTCATTCTTCTGAGAGTGGTTAATAAGCTTCATGAATCCCAGTGGCTACATATGAATTCTTGCAGTAGCATCAGCCTGGCTTCATTTTAGAAAGGAGTCTGCCCAAGAAAGTAGTCTGATATAGCTGAGTCCCAGAAGTAAGGGATTTCCTGAGGAATGAGCTTCACAGGAAGTAGAGGCATGACCTACACAATTGCAAAGTTCTGGAGGGGTCAGACTCTGAACAACTCACAAAAGTACCCACAGAGTAAAGTCATTCTTAAACATCTACCATGAATAAAGTGGGTCAAGTGTCTTAAAGCATTTCGAGTACAGTAAGAATTTCCCATCTGTCAATCTAACTTCTTCTCCTGCTCTAAGAAAGGGAATGGGAGTTAAGGTCCATGGTCCTTCCAGAAAGGAGGTGGTATCCCTACTATAAGCCTCAACTGTAAAACAAAGGTGGAGTGGGGTATTTAATGAAAATAAACACAGTTTTCTGTTAAAACATATATTTGTAACACAATAATTTGTTCAAGCACATTTGATAATCAGATGTAAAATAACCAAAAATGGAAATCACGTTATCTGTTGATTTTCTCTAAGCCACCAAGCAACATAATGAAGAGAAATGAATACTCCATAGTCTTTGTCTTGCTCTTCCTCTGACTGATCTGTAACAATTCACTCCAACAATGAGAAGATCTATCTTCCACTTTCGACAATTAATTTAGTGGTTTAAGTCCAATCTAATGTACGTCATTTCTGAATTGTTAACTCATACCCCCTGTGAGATTGGAGTTTCAACTGGTGTTGTAATTCAGCCAGTGGCAGGATGAGGTTCTGTGTTTGATTTTCAGCTATTTCAGACCTAGCTAAAAGAGATACAGGTTTTCTCCAGGGAACACATAGAAGTTCTTAGGTCATTTTTGTGATGCTTTAGATAGGAATTTGAATCTATTAGATAATCTTTTTCTTTCCCAAATTTGCTAAGCAACATTAGAAACAACCAACCAGTGCCATTATTCACTAATTTCCAAAAATATTTTAAAGTATCCTGCGCAGAGTCACAGAGCTTCTTTCTTCTAATACGTGATTGATTTGGAGTATCCACTGCAGGTATTTCTTATTTCTCTTTAAAAATTTCAAGTTATGAACTAGAAATACTCTCTTTACTACTGGAAATATAGTCATTAGGGTATTTAACTCTCATCAGATTAGAGAGCTAGAGATGAGATAAGAGGTCCCAACTCAACAATTGAGGCAAGGAAAAGGAGTAAACTCTTCTGCATTAAATTATGCTCACCTACCTGAGGAGGTCAATCTACTTTACTGAGTCTACCAATTAAAAAGCTAATCTCAACTGAAAACACCTTCACAGACATTCCTGGATATAATGTTTAATCTGAGCACTACTGGGAATGTTGAGTTGATACATAATATTAAACATCACAATGTCCTTTATCAGATATGTGTTTTACATATATCTTCTCCCAGTTTGTGGCTTGCTTTTTCATTCTCTTAACAATCTCTTTCATAAGGCAGAAATATATATTCTTATATAGTTAAAAGTATTATTATTGTTGTTATTATTATTTTTTGTCTTTTTGCCATTTCTTGGGCCTCTCCCAAGGCATATGGAGGTTCCCAGGCTAGGGGTCCAATCAGAGATATAGCTGCCGGCCTACACCAGAGCCACAGCAATGTGGGATCTGAGCCGTGTCTGTGACCTACACCACAGCTCACAGCAACGCCGGATCGTTAACCCACTGAGCAAGGGCAGGGATCGAACCCGCAACCTCATGGTTCCTAGTCGGATTTGTTAACCACTGCGCCACGACTGGAACTCCTCCAAAGTATTATTTTTTTAATGCATGATGCTTTTGGTATTGTATCTAAAACCTCACCAATGAGATCATATAGTTCCTGCTTTTTACCTTCTAGAAATCTTATAGCTTTACCTTTCACAAAGATGAATATATCTTGGGTGAATTTTGAAATAATTTTTTTTGAAAGATCTGTATCTAAGGTGTTTTTTTTTTTGTTTGGTTTTCTTTTTCTTTTGTATATTGACTTAATATTAATTGTTCCAGCATCATTTGTTGAAATGGCTATTCTGCCTCCATTGATAGCCTTTCTGTCTTTATAAGAAATCAGTTTTGGTTATATGCTCATGGGCCTATTTCCTTGGATCTTGCATTGACCTATATGTCTATCATTTTTTCAATAACACATGTCTTTATTATTAAATTTTATAAGAATTATTGAAAGAGTATTGTGGCTTCTCCAACTTTGTCCTTCTTATTCAGTAGCATTTTGTTTATTCTGAGTCTTACCATATAATCAGGCCTTACCATATAATCAGGTGTATGGGAATTGAGAATCTGTTTGCCAGATAAAATGGTTGCTTAATAATCATTAGAGAGTTTGAAATGGGAAGAAATAACACTTATAAAATATTTATACTTAGAGATTCATTATGCAAAATATTTTGGCAACCTTATCTAACCACTTGACACTGAAAATTGAAAAAACAAGCCATAACAGATTCCTGAAATCCATGATAAAGTTAAAAGTACATGTTAAAACTAATATAATTTCATCCTTACTCTGAAAGATAGTCCCTTAATTGATTGGCCACATTGTGTTCTGTAAAAACCAGGGACTTTGAAAGTAAATATGTTCCTGTCCTGACTGAGTCATCCTGATATTTTAAGATATTTTCTTCTGAGGAACTCACACTCTTATCTTTAAATTCATTTATTATTGCACAAACTCACTCAAATATTTTAAACATAACTTAATTGTATTTTACATTCTAATATTATAAAAAATAAACACTATATTCTAGGGTACAAATATATGCACTAATTAATGTCAACATCATGTGTTCATGAATTTACAAGTAGATAAATAAAATCTCACCGACAGGGAGAGGATCAAGATGGTGGAGGAGTAAGACAAGGCACTCATCTTCTCCCATAAACACATAAAAAAGAAAACATTTCGAATGATTTGAATAGAACATCTACTGAACACTGGAAGACCTTAAGCCTCCATGTAACTGGGTATAGCAAAAGGAAAAAAGAGAGAGAGAGAGAAATCAAGAAAAGGAATCAGGACTGGACTATCACACCTGAGAGGGAGCTGTTAAAAAGGAAAGGCACCCACATCCTGGGAAGCCACCTCCCCAACAGGGAGATAAACTGAAATGGAAGGAGCTCAAAGTTGTGGAGAAAAGCACAGCAGCTGGACTGAAGAGAGAAAGACAGAGTGAGAGATGCACAGACCATCTATACCACAACCACTGACACCAAAGACTGAGATGCCAGGGCAGGGGCTGGGCACTGAGTCTCAGGCTCCTCAGTTATGGGAAGAGGACTAGGATTGGCTGTGTGAAGACAGCCTGAGGGGCCAGGGAGCAGAGCACCACAGCTGAGGGAACATGCCTGTGAGGAGTTCTGGGCCTGTAAGAAAATCATCGTGCCGTTGTTGGGGAGGGTGAGAGGAAGAGGGCAGACAACCATAGGAATATCTTTCCCTGCACATGTGCAGACTCTCAGAGGGCAGAGCACATCTGGAGAAAGATATTGGTGGCTGGGCACCTCTTGTGTGGGCTAAGGGCAACAGTGGCTAAGTGGTCTACAGGTGGCGTCTTATGTGGTCTACATGTAGTAAGGGAAAACCACAGCTGTCACCTCAGACACTAGAGGTGAGTGTGGCATGCCACCACTAGAGGTCTGTGAACAAGAACCACCTGCAGCCTCAGTCACTTCAGAGGATGGCCGAAGAAGGCACTGCAACCATGCACCACCATCATTGCTCTTACTCACTTGGGAATGCATGCACCCTGCTGTTGACACTGCCAAATGCTCTGGGTGTCACCTACACCTCCCTGATCACTGTCACTTTCCAGGGCCCTGAGGTCAGGAGCAGCCTATCTTCCTGTGGGTCACTGTCATTGCCAAAGGCCCAGCAACCAGGCACTGGGTACTAGCCCTGCCCATTGCCTCCATCTCCTTGGAATCACATGCAGAACCCTAAAAATAGACACTAAGCCCTCACAAAATGGGAGGACACTCACACATCTAAGTCTACAGTAGTTGTTTTCACTAAACTCACAGAATAAAAAATATATAAGCAAAATGAATTTCAGGAACCATTCCCAGTTAAAAGAACAGGAGAATTCACCTGAAGGAGTGAAAAATGAAACAGACTCCTCAAGTCTAACAGACACCAAGTTCAAAAAGGTGATAGTGAAAATGCTGAAGGAATTAAGAGCAAATATGAAGGAATTGAGAACAGATATGAACAGTAATGCAGATTACTTTAGAAAGGAAGTAGAAAATATAAGGAGGAGCCAAGAAAAATTATAAAATTCATTTGCAGAGATACAAGCTGAATTAAAGGCACTGAAGAGCAGAATGAATAATGCAGAGGAATGAACTAGTGATGCGGAAAATAGAATAATGGAAATCACCCAATCAGGACAGCAGACAGAAAACAAAATGAAAAAAACATGAAAACAATATAAGAGATCTATAGGATAATATAAACTAGGCCGATACACACATCATATGGATTCCAAAAGGAGAAGAAAAAGAAAAGGGGATTGAAAATATATTTGATGAAATTATGGCTGAACAGATTCCAAATCTAAAGGAAACAGATATCAAGATACAGAGAACACAGGGCATTCCCAAACAAGTTGAACCCCAACAAGCCCACACCAAGATACAATAAAAATGGCAAAAGTTAAAGCTAAAAGGAGGATTCTAAAGGTAGCAAGAGAAACACAAAGTATTAATTATAAGGGAATCCCTATAAAGCTATCAGTTGATTTCTCTATAGAAACACTACAGTCCAGAAGAGAGTGGCAAGATATATTCCAAGTTCTAAAAGCAAAAAGTTTGCAGCACAGAATATTCTATCCATCAAGAATATCATTAAAAATAAAAGGAAAAATAAATAAATTATCCAACAAACAAAAACTGAAAGAGTACAGCAATGGTAAACCCATTCTAAATGAAATATTGAAAGGGCTCCTCTAAATAAAAAAGTAGTGGGAGGAAATAGGATGAAGGAAATCATAATTGGAAAGCAATCACTTAAAAAACTAGTATATAGATCTAAAAGAAAAAAGAAAAAAATAGTAAAAGCAACAATAAACACAAGGAACAGCAAAAAAGACAAACATAAAATGTTAAAAAAAAAAGGACTTCAAAATCATAAAATGTGGGGAAGGAAAGTAAGAAAATCTAGACTATTTTTTTAATAATATGCTTGAGCCTATAAGAATAGCAGGCTAAAGCCAGCAGATATAGGAAGGAGTTAACATGCTTTAAACAGGACAACCACAAATCGAAACCAAATATTATATTCACAAAATCTAAAAGGAAGAGAAAACAAGGATAAAATGAATGGAAATCATCCAACAAAAAAAAAGGAAGAAAGAAACAATGGAGAAACATAGAATCAAGCAGAAAACATGGTTTAAAATGTCAATAAATACATATTTATCAATAATCACCTTAAATATCAATGTGTTTTGAATACTCCAATCAAAAGGCCTAGAATGGCAAATTGGATTAAAAAAAACAAAAACACAGGAACCTACAATATGCTGACTATAAGAGACTCAGTGCAAATGGCACATATAAATTGAAAGGGAGGGGATAGAAACAGATAATTCATGCAAATGGAAAAGACAAGAAAGCAGAAGCTGCAATACTGACATCAGACAAAATGGACTTTAAAACAAAAACCATAAAGAAAGATGAAGAAGGACACCATTTGATGGTAAAAAGATCCATTCAAGAAGAGCATATTACAATCATCTATATACACACCCCTAATATAGAAGCATCCAGATACATACAACAAATACTAACAGATATAAAAGGAGAAATTGATGGGAATACAATAATAGTAGGAGATTTTAGCCCCACACTCACATCCATGGACAGATCCTCTAGACAGAATATCAATAAGGCAACAGAGATCTTAAGAGACACAGTAGCAAAGTTAGACTCCATTGATATTTTCAGGACATTACATTAAAAAAAAAATCAGAATATACATTCTTTTCAAGAGCACCTGGAACATTCTCAAGGATTTAACACATACCTGGGCACAATACTAACTTCAACAAATTTAAGAGTTTAGAAATTATTTCAAGTATCTTCTCTGACCACAATGGCATGAAACTAGAAATCAACCACAGGAAAAGAAAAGAAAAAAAAAAAAAAATGACTACATGGAGACTAAACAACATGCTACTAAAAAACCAATGGGTCAATGAGGAAATCAAGAAGGAAATTAAAAATACTTCAAGACAAATGATAATGAGAACATAACAATTCAAAATTCGTAGGATGCCACAAAAGCAGTTTTTTGAGGGAAGTTCATAGTGTTTGGAACTAGAGACTCTCATACTAAGTAAAGTAAGTCATAAAGAGAAACACAAATACCATATGATGTCACTGATGTCTGGAATCTAATATACAGCACAAATGAACCTATATATATTTAAAAAAAAAAGAAAAACTCATGGACTTGGAGATCAGATTTGTGGTTGTCCAGGGGGAGGGGAAGATAGTGGGATGGACAAGGAGTTTGGGTTTAGTAGATGTAAACTATTGCATTTGAAGTGAATAAGCAATGAGATCCTACTGTATAGCACAGAGAACTATATCTAGTCACTTGTGATGGTACATGATGGAGGAATATTTATAATATATATAGAATATAATATTCTATACAGCAGAAATTGACAGAACATTGTAAATCAACAATAATAGAAAAAATATAAATCTTAAAATAAAATAAAATATAATATAATCTCAGGGACATTGCTACTCCAAGAAAGTAAATTGAAAAATGATAAAAAATTAGTAGTGATAATTCCTAAGCAAGAACTGTGAACTTGCTTAACATGCATCTGTATTTTTTAATTTTTAAAGTTTTATTGAAAATAATTGATTTATAATGCTTTATGTAATTCTTTAATTATTGTTCTCCTTTGGGAAACAATGAATTTTCTTATATTAAATTGATGCAATCATTAATGTGGATATTCAATTTTTTCATGCCTGCTTTTTGACCACTAGTATGATACACACTCATGATTTTTTCACATATTTTCCAAACTGTTATTACCCAAAACTTGCCCATGTACAGTGGCACTGAATTAAATCTGGGAGACAGAGTTTTGGGTGAAGTAGGAAAAAGTAGTCTTATTGCTTTGCCATGCAAAGGGGGGTCAACAGAGGGCTAATGCCCTCAAAAATGTGTATCCAAACCCTGAGGGATTTGTGAAGAGGTTTATAGCATGGTTCAAGGGGCAGGGTAGCTAATAAGGGTGAGGATGTGGGCAGGGCCTTCATTCCTTCAATCTAGAGATCATCTGGTGTCAGGTGGTCTAATGATGGGTTTCTGTGGTTCTCAAGACTATGGCACTGTGACTTTTCTGGAATGAAGAATGCTTCAATATGTGGTTAACATCTTCTATTTGGTGGGGATTTTAGTTCTACAGAAGAGCTCCAAGATTTTTATTATATCCCTCAAGGAAGAACCAGGATGCTGCCCCAAATCTGCACCACTGTCTCTCAACTACTCCTCCCTTGCCTAGGTATCCTTCCCTTCTCTGACCAGCAACTATTTGAACCTGCCCTCTGGAACTCAGGGAAGAGGACAGATGCCAAATTAAGCCTATTTCCTACAAAAAGCAGAGAACACAGAAAGGATTTGTGCCTGGGAGCTCCAAGGCATCATGCTCAGTTTCAATACTTGGTAAACAATTTCCTCAATGTTCACTTTTGCAAACTCAGATAAACTGTAATGTCAGAGGTGCCCTATTTTCCTTTAATTTCATATGGCTGAAGTCTTTTTCTAAAATTATTAGTTTTTGAAGTTTAAATGTGTGTACCCTTTTGAAAAGAATAGAATCAGCCAAATTGATAGAAATGAATATTTCTCAAGTAAAAGCTTAAATTGCACAGCACACAGAGATAGTTAATCTCATTCTCAAAGTTTTTCTAGTATATTAGTTGACTGTATGTTCCATTAAGTTGGCACTCGGAGGATTTGAATATATGCATATATTAATAGTTTTACTTCATTAGTAAATCTATATTCATACTTACTACAAATTTTTCATAAAATTGCAGTTTTAGTACAGAGAACAACAGCAATTGTGCAACAAGGGCATTAAGCTGTCTAGTGAACTGGAATCCTGAAGTTAAATTAATAGGGTAGCATGTTTACATATCAGGAAGAATATGAAAATTAGGTCTAAATAAACAGTAAAAGAATTGCAAATGGATCAACAAACTATCAGTAAATGGTTGTATGTTGCATAATGCTAAACATTTATTGATGCATTTAACTACTGTGCAACTAATTCATGAGTATATATTATGTATATCCTATGCCATTAGAGCTATAGGCAGTTAATGTCAGATTTGTATAGAATGTAAATATTATCCATGTACTCCAAAAAGTTAAAACGCTAATCAAAACTTGACATATGTCACTTCATTTCTCTTTGTCAGCAGAGAAATAATTTAGTGTTTTTGCTTAAAAAAATAAGGATTCTATGCTTAGTCACAAATTTGCTTTTGCTAGGGTGTTATAACTCTTAGATATTCCAGTCAAACTAATTAAGTGGAGTGTTTGGCTACAATTCACAGTTTGCAGTAAAGATTCAAGAGTTGCTTGTTATATAATTAGACTAGTCATTTGTGATTGTTCATTTTAAACTCAGTCTTCCATTGGAAGGAGTCTAGCATCTATACTTTTTAGGAAATTGGGAAATTATCTATCTTCAAAGGGATTTGGATCATGGAAATAACAACACGTCACTGAATAAAACATATATTTGCAAAGACATTCATTTTTTTTTTAAATTATGAGTTAAGGAAAAATGCATAGTGTACAGGGATCTGAGATACCTGAAAATGTAATCAAAGATGACAAAATTTGTATTATTGCTGCCTTATATAGCAAAATTAACCTGCAGGGAAACCACAGTTTAGGCCAGTGTTTTTCAATCTTGGCCAAAAAAACCTTAAATCTCCTGGAGAATTAAAATAAAACAAAATAAAACAACAAAATTCACAAGGAATGATTCATCTCTTAGTGTGGGGCCCAAATATAATATTTTTTAGGAAAAAATGGTATCTATTTTGCTTCATTATTCTTATTTCTAATACCTGTAAGCCAACAACAGTGTAGTCCTAGAGATTAAAACAATATCAGTTATCTCTTCATTTATAAAACATATTCTCTTCTGATATTGGAAATATTAGTAAAAAATAATAGAAATTAGGATTATAATAAATATGAGCTTGCAGTGTAAAGTGGAGTAAATGATTTGAATGCTCTGATCTTGAACTAAGCATGACGAAAGCAGAGACTGAATGCAATATATATCTAGATCAATAAGTACTATTTGTTACGTCCTTTGAAATAGCAGTTTCACTTTGTTCATTTTTGACAAAGTGATGTGAATATAGAAATAAGCTTATGAAACTATATTTTGTCTTGGTCATTCAAGTAAATATGATGTTCCATGAAAACAAAAGCTGGTAGTGTTGCTGAAACCTGACACCTGTGCACAGCAGCCAAGTTGAGTCTCAGAGACAGAGTTTTCTTTGAGGGAGAAAATAGCTTTATGGCTTTGCCAGGCAAAGGGGGACACAAAGGGCTCATGTCTTTAAAACTTGTATGTCTCAAACCCAAGGATTTGGTGAGGAGTTTTATAATAAGGGTTCAAGGGTGGAGTTGCTGATAAGGGCTTGGTTGTGTGCAGAGCCTTTTCCTTTTATCTGGCCTCAAGGGGGTCTCCTGATGAGTTTCTGTGGTTCTTAATGTTATCAAATTATGACCTTCTCTCTTGACAAAAATGCTTCAGGAAGGAGTTAACTGGAGTTCCCGTTGTGGTGCAGTGGTTGGCGAGTCCGACTGGGAACCATGAGTTTGAGGGTTCGATCCCTGGCCTTGCTCAGTTGGTTAAGTTTCCGGCGTTGCCCTGAGCTGTGGTTGCAGAAGTGGCTCAGATCCCACATTGCTGTGGCTCTGGTGTAGGCGAGCGGCTACAGCTCCGATTTGACCCCTAGCCTGGGAACCTCCATATGCCGTGGGAACGGCCCAAGAAATGGCAAAAAAAAAAAGACCAAAAAAAAAAAGGAGTTAACACCTTCCATTTCTTGGGGGGTTTAGTTCTGCAAAAGAGACTAAAGATATTGTCATATGTATTCTCCAGGGTCAAGCTCAGTTTCACCAAATCAGCTCATGATTCAAATAAGTGCACGAGAGATACAGCTCAAGAGAATCTGGTATTTCTATACATAGCTGAAGTGTTTTACTCAAACTTCACACTAGACACAGAATATAAAAAAGACATGACTAAGTATAAAGATTTAATATATTCAAAAAAAATGTATTGCTCTACCAGTGACATCCCTACATGAAACTGGATTATCTCCCTGGGTTAGAATAGTACAAATATCAACACAATGAAGAAGAAACGTACAATCTTAGCATTATTACAAAAATAGTATTTGTCTTGTGGAGACAGCAAACATCTCAGGAACCCCCAGGGATCTAAGGGCCATACTTGAAGACCAATGGTATAAAGAAAAGTGACTTTGCAGTTACCTTGTGGCTCAGTGGATTAAGGAGACAGTATTGTCACTGCTTTGGCACTGGTTACAGCTGTGGCATGGGTTCAATCCCTGAACCTGGAACTTTTGCTTGCTGAGGGTATGGCAAAAAAATAAGATCTTTTCAAGAATACTTAATTACCACACTCTCCCATATGTGCCTCTGATTTTAGTGACCTCTCCCCATTTCCACTAACTCACTCAGATCTCTGATTCCCACTTCAGCTCCACTAACTGGCTAACAAACCTTCGAAGACTCTCCATTACCCTCAAGGTAAAAGTCCAAATCAGTTCACAGGCCATAAAATTTCTCCATTTCCTGGATGATGTACATCTCTCTCAGAATAACTCAATTATACTCCCTCCACAATGCTTCTTTTTCCTTATCGGTCATTTTGGTTTTTCCTTTTGCTTGGACAAATTTAGTTCTCCATTTCCCTTTGCTTGAATCATTAACACTCATCCAGAAAGACTCCAGTGATTCAGAAATCTGGATTGATTTTCTATATTAAGTACTTTCACAGCCATTTGTGCTTTTCCCAAGAAGGAATAAATTTTACCCATGTTCCAATTTTGTTCACAACCATGTCACTTCTACATTAACTCCATCAGACTATAAACTCATTGGGGACAAGGATAAAATTTGTCCTCCTTCTAAAGATTCATATTTTTCAAAGACTAACATCTGAAAGTAAATGAACTTTATATTGCTAATAGTAATCACTTCTAATAGACTAATTTGCCTGCATTGTAATGCTTAAAAATACTCTTCCTCAACAAAGTGAAATGAATATGAAAAAGAGGGGAAAAGTTCTATCACCAAATATCTACATGTATTGGTATTTTTCCCACAACAATTCTTATTCTATTTTGGGATTAATACAAAAATTAAGAGATATGTTGTCCTGGGATTTTACAAATGTTTTGAATTTGCTCAGGACAAAAGAAATGTGATATTCAGACCCTGGATACCATGAGCATTCTTAACACATATCAAAAAAGACGCATGGAATCAGGAGTCTAAGTGATTGAATTGTTTCATATCCAATTCCATTCAATGTCTGATAAAAATTTCAAATTCATACCTAAAGACCAGTGAATAACAGTTCATTGAAAAAACGATCTATTAATAACTACTTAATACTTGTTTTCCATTTTTTGAATACCTATAACAAAGAACAATAAGATGGTAATCAATAAGGTTAGGTCTAAGTTGCAATGAAATTGTTCTATGTCCCTAGTTATTGTCACATACAATTTTCGTAAGAATATTTTTCAGGTTTGGTGCTTTTTATCTTCTCTTTTCTCCATCACAAATTAGAACAAAAATGGATATGCAGCCTCCTGTCTGTGAGAATGAGTTAACTCTATCTTTGTCTCATTTTGAGCATTTAATTGTCATGGGGCAAAGCATGGGACTCTGCATCCACTTAAAAATAATACACTGTCTCTTTAGAGATAGCACTGTCATTTGTTTTCATTTTACTGAGGCATTTCTCTTTAAATTGAAATATTTATTAAAGGGAAAAAGCCCAACTCCCTGAGACATGTAACCAAAGGATGAGCTTTCTTAATTCACATCTTATCTGAAACACATTCTCCTACCTATTTCAGTGTGCTAGGTTATAAGCTGCATTTTTAAAATAGTGTCTTGATCAAACTATTGAGCCTCAAAAGAAACAGGTTCTTGTTTAAGTTAAAAATTTATTATTCACTGTTCATCTTCCCATACATTATATATTCTATTCATTGTTCATGCTCGCTGTGCTTCTTTAAAAAATAATCCATAACAAAAGTATACTAGACTAGGATATAAAATTTGTTTCTGCCTCTTCAGGTCAAAGCTCTGGGAAAGTGATATGAAATGATTATCTCCAAGAAAAAAATTTTATAAAAAAAATTCTTGCTTTTTACTTTATGAAGGTAAACCTAAGCTTTAGATTATATTGCTTCAAAATATCTTCAATGGTGGTATAGAATATATTGTCATATAGGAGTAAGTATTAGACTGGATAACTACTATTGTCTTATGTGAGCACATATGTCCTTTGTTCATTGATGTTGGGGAAGTGGGGGAGCATGGAAAAGACTTTTATATACTTGGAAGAAATGTAGATACATGATATTTGTATAGGTACATAGTAAAAGCATTGTTCATTTTCAATTAGAATTTTATTATGACAAAGCAGTTATACAAGCACATTTAGACTATATTTCTGTTGTATAAAAAATGGAATGCTATGACAGGAAGAATTTGTGGCTATGTTAATAAGGATCATTTAAAAAAGAAACATAATTGAAGGAAATTATGAATTAAAGGCAAAGTAAGTCTTTTTGATATTGTTCACATAACTCTGGTGAAGGAGAAATATGGTCTTATGCAAAATATTGTCTTTTTAAGTGACTTTTCTTTAATTTTAGAGGAAATTTTTTTCAGAAATGACACCTAATCTGACATAGTAATATTAATAATATAAATTTTCCAGCTGGAATTAGAGTAGATAATATAAATAATTTTAGGGAGATTTTTATTTATTGAATGTTCATTAATTTATTGAACTAATAATTATTGAGGCCCTCCATATTGCTAGGCTCTGGAGACTCAAGACCAAAATCAAGTCCCTGCCCTCACAGTATTTACATTTTGTAAGAGAATAGCAGACAATATATAAAGAAATATATTATATAAGATAATGGTAGTGATGAGTGTTATGGAATGAAACAAACATGTACTTGACACTATAGTCAGTACTTTGCATTCATTACCTCATTCAGTCCACGTTAACAGTCCTGAGAATGAGATATTGGTATTATCCTCAGTTTACAATTGGTAAAAAAAAGACTCCCACAAGCTATGTAATAAATAATATAATACAATTTTAGCAAGGAATTTACTTACTTAGTTGATGTTTTTTTTTTTTTTTTTTTTTTTGCCATGTCTCCAACATGCAGAAGTTCCTGGGCCAGGGATCCAACCTGCACCACAGCAGTGACAAACACCAGATCCTTAACCAATGCACCACCAGGGAACTTCTTTATTTGCTTAACTTTAAAAACATTTAATAAATTTCCTTAGATTGGCTCTTAATGCTATATGGAGCTGCCCAGGCTAGGGGTAGAATTGGAGCTATAGCCGCAAGGCTACACCACAGCCACAGCAACACCAGATCTGAGTCGCATCTGTGACCCACACCACAACTCACAGCAATGCCAGATCCTTAACCCACAGAGTGAGGCCAGGGATCAAAGCTACTTCCTCATGGATGCTAGTCAAATTTGTTTCTGCTGAGCCATGATGTGAACTGCCAATGCTATATTGTCTTTAATGTGTTTTCTTTACTACAAAATATAAAGCGGAACTTATTTTCATCGTCATTTATTGGAAAATAGACTTAAAAATATCATATTTTTAGATTTTAAATTTAGATTCATGAATAAGATATTAAAACAAAACTTTGGAATGCAGATAATATAATATTTAATTTTGGTTTTAACAGGAACCAAAAATAAACATACCAATTAATTCTTCCTACTATTTTATCAATTTGAAAAGGTTTTTTTGAGTCTTTAGCAATATCATATGATCAGAGTCTATATGAGTGACTAAGCAGACTCATAATTCAGGATCTGATCAATGAGTGAACTAATTACACAGAAACTATGTGAATTTCATGGTTACTAGTAAAAATAGCAACTTCTACCTTTTTATTTTAGAATTTATTTTTAATCTGGAAGAAATTAGGAGACTAAAATTTTCTATATTAGAATATAATTTGTAGCTTTGATTACAGCCATATCAAATACTATTCAATTATTTCCTCTATATTGAAATATTATATATAACAGTAGAAACAAATGTCCAATTTAAATATAATTGTGTAATACAAGAGATGACCAAGTTTAAGATTTTATTTTAAAAATATTTTCTAATTATTATTTTAATTTTCATGTTTTGATTTACCAGGAAATTCCTAGACTTAGTGTCTGCTTGAAAAATATAATTTTTTAATTGCCTATTTTATTTTCTGAAAATTACCACCACATAATCTTTTCTCTTTTTTGTATCTTATAAGTAGTTTGATTATCTATAATTAAGCCCCTTCATATAATTTGTATATTTTCTTTAGTCTGGTATTTTCAGTTTTTCCTTAGTGTATTTAAAATATATATTTTGATATGAAATTTTAAAAAAATTCATAGAATTTAGTTTCTTCATCTTTTCCATGTGGATTCCAAAACATGATTGATTATACTGATGAACAAAAGGCATTATTTTCCTTCCTTTTTAAAAATTACAAATGAGAATTAGCAACACCCTCAAGGTCCATCCGTGTTGTCACAAATTTTATTTATTTTTTTTAAGACTGAGTGTTATTCCCCTATCTATATCACATGTTTTTTATTCATTCATCCATTGATGGGTATTAAGTTTCCTTCAATAGCTTGGCTATTGTGAATAATACTACAATGAACGTGGGGGTGCAGATATCTTTTCAAATTAGTATCATCTTTGTCTTCAGATAAATATCCAGTAGTGAAAAGCCTGAATCACATGGTAGATTCTTTTTTTTTTTTTTTTTTTAATTTTTTGAGGACCTCCCATACTTTTCTCCATAGTGGCTGAATGAATTCACATTTGCACTAACAAGGCACAGGGGTTTTCTTTTCTCCACATCCTTACCAACACTTGTTATTTGTAGGTTTTTGTTTGTTTGTTTGTTTTTTGATAATCATCATTCTGACATGTGTGAGAAAACATCTCATAGCGGTTTTAATTTGCATTTCCCTGATGGCTAGTGATGTTGAGCCTCTTCTCATGTGACTTTTGACCATCCAAATAGAATTGAATTTAACTGACTGTCGTTTGAAAAATGTCTATTCAGATCATCTGCCCATTTTTAATCAGAGAGCAGGAGACTTAATATATGTCAATACATGTCAAAAATTTTATTTATAAACTAAAACATCCCTCAGTCAGAAACCTATAAATCTGACATAGTCATTTGTTAGGATCCTGAGCATATTGTATTTATTTCTGAATAGTAAAACTATTTCACTTATGTATGTTTGTATTTATCTGACAACCGTTTACTTTTTGGTTGTAAGTACAGAATATTGAGATTTAAAAACCTAAGACATAGCTCCTTTCCTGAATTATTTCACTCATAAAAATTATTTTATCTTTGGGGGATAATATCTTCTTTTAAAAAACATTTTATCTTACTGATCTTCTTCGTTGATATATGGCACAAATGCCTTTTAAATTTTCCTGCATGCATATAATTACTCTTACAAACATCAGTAAAATAATAAAAAAAAAATCCACCAGAAATGTAGATCCATCCAGAAAATTAACTCTAAGCAGAAAAATCAGTCTGCTGTTTTCACCAGTGACAGTTTTAATCAATTAATATTGATTTCTACCAAGTAAGTATGACTCAAGACTAAAATCAATAGGATTAAGGAACAATCACAATAATCAGACACACTGATAATAGCAAAAATATATTCAGCCAGTTTTTCCATGCTATGGTTTATTTAAAGAGAAAATGTAGATAAATGTGAACGTTCAGGAATGAGGACAAAACCCTCATTAATAATAAGTACAGCGACAAGTCCACCAGAACATTTCATTTCTTTTAAGAAATTGAGGACAATCTTTATAAAAGTATATCAAAAACAAAATCTCATTTTAAATAATTCTTTTAATGAAACATTTGCATATATATATGAAATGTTTGGGGAATTACTAAGGTGTGAAAAAAGCAAAATGAATCTTAGTAACATTGGAAATATTAACTGATAGTAAATCTAAGAACACAGAATTTCTAAATGACTCTGACACATCAGAATAATTTCCAGAATTTGGGAGTCATTTGCATCCAAGACTTAAATAAAATTAATCTATAATAGAAAGGATTTGTTACTCACAAAGTAATATAAGGGAAGATAACAAATGAATGGCTGATGGCATTGTACCACAAATAAATGTAAGTATATGGTGAATTCAAATATAAAGCACAGAACATAATCAGAAGCTATTCATTCTTTGACTCACTATATTTAGCCCAATGTGTAAGTATGCATTAACTGCTAAAATCCTCTGAGCATGAACATGACCATCTCAGTCTGGTTTTTCTTGTTTTTTCTGTTTTTGTTTTTTGCTTTTTATGGCCGCACTCACAGCATACGGAGGAAACTCCCAGGCTAGGGGTTGAATCAGAGCTACAGCCACAGCCACAGCAACGCAAGATCTGAGCCAACTCCAACCTACACCATAGCTCATGGCAAATCTGTATCCTTAACCCAATGAGCAAGGCCAGGGACCAAACCCCATCCTCATGGACCCTAGCTGGGTTTGTTCACCACTGAGGCACAGAGGGAACTCCCCATCTCAGTCATTTTTAAGCACCAGAAGAGCAGGGACATATCAAATTTGCACCATGATTTGCCCAGACAAGTTTCTGAAGCACTAATTAGCTACAAGACATTCCTTGAGCAAAGATGTAAATTTTCTCACTTTCAACCTATCATCTGTAAAATTGGTATACTACTAGTAAACACTTTGTAGTGTTCTTTAGATTACTAATGAAAATATTTAGCAGAGTTCTTGGAGCTTTGTAAGTAGTCAATACATGTTAGTTCTTTGTTGAATTCCTTCCATATTCCCTACTCAAAACTGATCATTTTTAAATGTTGATAAAAATATCATCTCTATTCTAAAATGTCTCATGGCTTATGTTGTGCAGTAGGAAAAAACCTACAGATAATAATTACATTATATACTTTTCCAAAGCAAGTTCGTACTATATCATTAAGTAAGAGAAAGAAGTAGTAACACCTTCTGAAGATCAGGGAGCTGTAAAAAAATATTTTAGTATTTGTCTGATGAGATCTTTGAATCAATCTTGAAATGAGAAGCATGAATTTTATAGAATAAAGCTAGTTAAGAAATATTTCCTTGGTTTTGTTTCTGGCAACTAGCTAGTTGGTAGCAATACTAGCTAATGGTGTATATATATAAGAACTGTATGGAATGGAGACATATTTGTGACCAGAGTGATGGTATTGGGTGGTGCTGAAGGTAGAAAATTATAAGCTTTATTAATCAACCTATTAGTCAGTGATCTGGCTTCTATGTTCCTCCTACTCTGTGAAAAATAATCCCCGATGTCTATACATGACGAAAGCCTTCTGCTAATAAGCTGCCCTGTAACATGTTTTCAAAGTTCTCCATCTATAAGTTGAGTTGTGTTCTTATCAAAAGTTGGTTATATTTGGAGTTCCCTAGTGGCTCAGTGGGTTAAGGATTTGGTGTTTTCACTGCTGTGGCTTTAGTTACTACTGTGGCACAGGTTTAATCCCTGGCCTAGGAACTTCCATATGCAATGGGTATAGCCATTAAAAAAGCAAAAAAAAAAAAAAAAAAAAAAAAAAAAAAGAAAAAGAAAAACAAAACAGAAAATAGGAGCTTAAGTAAGAGCTGAAGAATATAAACCATCAACCAAGGGAAGGTCTGGGAACAGACCAGGAAGTAAACACAGGAAGCAACTAATCAAAAGTCTAAGGACTGAGGAGATCTCAATCAATTCAAGAAACATATAAATGGTTTGGGTGCTGTAGTTCAGAAATATAGAGAGATAAGAATAGGATATATGTCCAAGGAGGTTAGTGCATTTGAAATCGCATTGGACCTTATGTGAAATCAAAGACCATTAGGGAGATTTATATTAGGATACTACAGTGATCTGATTATGCTTTACGAAGATCTCAGTAGTCACCAAATGGGAATGAGAGAAACAAAACTAGTTAGAAAGCTATTTTAATATTCTAGGCAACAAATTACAGTGGTTCAAATTGGAAGTACAAAGAGGAAAATTTAATAATTAAAAAAGTATTAAGTGCTAATAAATTCTTCTTTGGTCCTAAACTACTGTGAGTTGAGTTTTTATCTATCGCAAAAAGAGTATTAAATAGTTGAGTAATATCTGACTCTCCTGTGAAGTCAAGTAAGATAATAAAAGAAAATGTCCCTTAAATTTGGCATTACAGATGTAATTCATGTCACTTATGGATATGATATATTTGTTTTAGCAAACTATAAAAAACCTCTTTTGATATTCTCTTGTGAAAATATTCAAAATGTGAATTACTGTGGATAATAATCATGTATATTAAAATGCTCAAAAATTGTCAACATGGAAGTTGAGGTCTCTAATGTTTCATTTTGTGGATAGTCTTAGGACATTTATAAAATAAGTCAAATATGAGATATTGTTTTCAAAACTCTGGTTACAGGAAAATTAAAAGATGTCTAATGAATTAGATAAAATTACTGGATATAAAATTTCTTAACAATATTAGAAAAATGATTTAATTTCTCAATTCATTTCTCAAATGAATTAATATCATTTTCAAAATAAACTTTTAAAACACTACATCAATTTGTATGGTATGTCAGGGCATAAACTTGGATTAATAGCTTATTTGAATTATTCCTGATGTTCTAGAAGTTGATGAGCTCAATGTGAGCTCAAACTACCCCAGTGATTGATAGAATGAAATTGAAATTTGCTAATATTAACAGACATATATGTTTAAATAAATTACTCAAAACCCCCTGTGGAGTATTCAGTCATTTATATTTGACGTAGTTTAAAATTGACATAGATAACATGTCCTATGCTGTGTGAAACTGGGATTTATAAGAAATTGAGGATTAAGAGCTTTTCAGAGATAGTCTAAGAACATGTTATCTGAGTTCAATTGTCAAATATTTTCCATGTTAAATAGTTTTTACATACTGTTTCAGAGGAAAAGCCTATAGTATTTGGTAGAAAAAGTATAATGGTGAAATATTAAAGAATCCCAAGTCAGCTGAACATATGGAAGCCCCTATCAGGTTCTTACCTCAGGCTCAGTTGCCTTCAAGAGTAGACTGCTCTCTCATGATAAGTTTTTAAAGCCAGGGCAGTTATCAGTTCAGGAGAATGGAGAAAACTTGTGAAAAAATGAAGATAAATGGTAAGGTAGAATCTTAAGTCCTTTCAAATATTAATTTTACATGCTTCTCTAATATCATGTGGATTTTATTTACTCTAGGCATGGTAAATATTTAGTGTTATGTTTAGATATAAGTAGAAAGGTAGGTAGATAGGCAGATAGATAGATGATAAACAGATTGCTCTAGCAGAAAAAAGAATTACACAACACAGACTACATAATAGCAAAAAAAAAAAAAAAAGATGGAAGTTGGATTTACAATGCACTTAGACTGCTGTCTATTGACTTCACACTATTCCTTTTTTCTTTACTTAGTGAAATCATATTTCCTAGCCCTATATTAAAAAAAGTCTTATCTAGATAAGAATTCTAGAAATAGGTTGTCTATGTGATCTTATGAAGCAGATATTCTGTTGAAAATAGTTTTTTATATATATAATTATTTTTATTTTTTTCCCTTATAGCTTGTTTACAGAGTTCTGTCAATTTACACTGTACAGCATGGTGACCCAGTTACACATACATAAATACATTATTTTTTCTCACATTATCTTGCTCTATCATAAATGACCAGACATGGTTCCCAGTGCTACACAGCAGGACCTTATTGCTAATCCATTCCAACAGCAATAGTCTGCATATATTAACCCCAAGCACCCCATCGATCCCACTCCCTCCCCCTCCCCCTTGGAAACCACAAGTATATGCTACAAGTTCAAGATTACTTTCTGTGAAAAGGTTCATTTGTGCCATGTTATATTCCAGATATAAGTGATATTATATAGTATTTGTCTATCTCATTCTGACTTACTTCACTCAGTATGAGAGTCTCTAGTTCCATCCATGTTGCCGCAAATGACATTATGTTTTTCTTTTTTATGGCTGAGTAGTATTCCTTTGTGTATATATGTACACACACAAAACATATTCCTAATCCAATCATCTGTCAATGGACATTTGGATTATTTCCATGTCTTGGCTATTGTGAATGGAGCTGCAATGAACATGTGGGTGCAAGTGTCTTTTTCAAGGAAAGTTTTATCTGGATATATGCCCAAGAGTGGGATTACTGGGTGGGTCATATGGTAGTTCTATGTGTAGTTTTCTAAGGTACCTCCATACTGTTCTCCACAGTGGTTGTACCAGCTTACGTTCCCACCAAAAGTGAAGGAGGGTTCAATTTTCTCCATACCCCCTCCAGCATCAGTAATTTGTGGACTTACTAATTATGTCCATTCTAAATGGTGTGAGGTAATACCTTATTGTTGTTTTGATTTGCATTTCTTTAATAATCAGGGATGTTGAGCATTTTTTCATGTGCTTGTTGGCCATCTGTCTATCTTTGGAGAAATGTCTATTCAAGTCTTTTGCCCATTTTTCCATTGGGTTGTTGGCTTTTTTGCTGTTGAGTTGTATAAGTTGTTTGTATATTTGATAGATTAAGCCCTTGTCAGTTGCATCATTTGAAACTGTTTTCTCCCATTCTGCAAGTTGTCTTTTTGGTTTCCTCTGCTGTGCAAAAGCTTGACAGTTTGATTGTTCCCATTGATTTATTTTTGCTTTTATTTCTGTTGCTTTGGGAGAATGACCTGAGAAAATATTTGTAAGGTTGATGTCAGAGAATGTTTTGCCTATGTTCTCTTCCAGGATTTTGATGGTGTCTTGTCTTATATTTAAGTCTTTCAGCCATTTTGAGTTTATTTTTTTTCTTGGTGTGAGGCTCTGTTCTAGTTTCATGGATTTGCATGAAGCTATCCAGTTTTCCCAAAACTGCTTGCTGAAAAGACTGTCTTTTTCTCATTTGATGTTCTTGCCTCCTTTGTCAAAGATTAATTGACCATAGGTGTCTGGCTTTATTTCTGGGTTCTGTATTCTGTTCCATTGGTCTGTATATCTGTCTTGGTACCAGTACCACACTGTCTTGATGACTGTGGCTTTGTGATAGTGCCTGAAGTCTGGAAGAGTTATGCCTCCTGCTTGGTTTTTGTATCTCAGAATTGCTTTGGCAATTCTGGGTCCTTTGTGGTTCCGTATAAATTTTCGGATTGTTTGTTCCAGTTCTGTGAAAAATGTCATGGGTAATTTGATAAGGATTACATTGAATCTGTAGAATGCTTTGGGTAGTATGTCCATTTTTATAATACTTTTAAACACAGCCTCAATTCAACTATTATAATGCCAGACTGAGATATTAATCACAATTCTGAATTGATCCAGTGCTAAGTTTATGCTCCTCTTGCAGCTCAGATAGCTTCAGGCTGGGCACATAAAGTGAGAAAGAGCATTATTGGCTCCTATAATCTCCTACTGGCTACTTCTCTTCTTTCACCTATCTCGTGCCAGCTGTCCCCTTGATTTTTATGAAAAGGGAGGCACAGAAGTATGACATTTTTACTTCCATTAGTACTGTGTTAAACTTGCTTTCTTTTCTATAGGCCTTACTGCATAAAGATTATTCCTTGGACACAATTTTGAGGCTATTCAGACATTTCTGCTGGGCTGGTCCAGAGAATTTCCCTTCACTGTTGCAGATTCTTTTGTATTCTTTGTACTTAACCTCAGTTTAAGCTCACTTACCTTGTTTTCTCTTACTGGGTTCTTTATGATCATCTTTGTGGCCTTGCAGTTCCAGTTGGTTCCCTTTCTCATGGTGACCCATCTTGACTACTGGAAATATGCATTTAACTCCTGCCCAATAAACCATCAGAATGACAGCCATTCACATAGTAATGATAATTCCCAGCTCAAGCACCAAAATTGACATAGAAACTCTTGTCCTCAGTGCTTTGAAGGCTGATGTCAAATTCTAGACCACCCTGAACCTAATCAGTGTTTGTCAGCTATTACTCCTTTTTAGGTCCCTGTCAAAGCCCTACACGTCACTAGGTTGGAGGTGAAGGGCTTAGCACTAGGTTTCCCATGGTGGGAGTAGAAGGAACACAGTATTTCTCATAATATATCATCCTCACAAAATGATCTTGTGCATTCTCTCAAAATTTTGTATTCCCAAAGTATAAGAGGGGGTTCAAGATCAAAGAAACAGTTCACAGTCAAACTATTTGAAAATCACCACAGGATTATTTGGTAAATCATTTTCAAATATTGTGTCTATTTTGGTGTCCAGTATACATTGCTGATATGAAATACTATTTTAAAGAAACTTATTGAGGAAAAATCTAGCTGTATGTAAGTAGATTTTTGATCATAATGTACATTCTAAATGGATAAAATGTAACAGAATAGGGAAAAAAGGAATTCCTATTTAAAGATTATTCACCTAATTCATAGGCAAAATTGAGTCTTCAGATTGAAAGTGTACATTATATCAGGGTTAACACACAAAAAAGACCATGCTCACATATTCCTTGGAAAAACTCCTACAATAGAAGAATAAAAAGAAAAATATTATAGGGTTCCGATATAGAGAAAATATTCCTTAGAGGGTCTGAAATGGATGACAAAACCAGTTTCTCCTCTTGAAATGACACCATTAAATGCGCTGTCATATCTTCCCCACCCCCCACCCCCCCACCCGGTGACACACTTTTATAGAGATTACACTCTACCTTCTCCTAATCGGGATTTATTTGATTTCCAGTTGATTGCACATAGGTAATTTGGAACTTTCTTCACCAGGTTCTAGTCATTTATTTTGCCCCAATTCTGTTTGAACTACCAGTTCACTAGGTCCCTTTCTTGTTTTATGTCTTTATTTTGTTTTCAACGTCGTACTACTTTCCTCACAAAAAGAAGGCATAAAGATAATATCTTTCATTCTTTCCTTCTTTCTTTCTTTTTTTCCTTCTTTCCTTCTTTCTTTCCTTCTTTCCTTCCTTCCTTCCTTCCTTCCTTCCTTCCTTTCCTTCTTTCTTTCTTTCTTTCTTTTTTTCTTTCTTTCTTTCTTTCTTTCTTTCTTTCTTTCTTTCTTTCTTTCTTTCTTTCTTTCTTTCTTTCTTTCTTTCTCCTTTTATGGTTGCACCCATGGCATATGTAAGTTCCCAGGTGGGGTCAAATCAGAGCTGCTGCTTCAGCCTATGCTACAGACAGCAACACCAGATCAAGCTACATCTGTGACCTATGCCACAGCTTGCAGCAATGCCAGATCCATAACCCACTGAGTAAGGCCAGGGATCAAACTTGCATCCTGATGGAAATAGCATCATGTTCTTAACCATCCAGGACACTATAGCAACTCCAAAATTTAATATTTTAAAAGGTTTAATTATGTTATACTAAATATTATGAAATGTTTTCACGTTTGCTACAAGTGGGGCTAAAGAGAAAATACTAAAAATAATTCAACCAGTGCCTCTTGAGGACTTGCTTATGGGTAATATTTCTTGTGAGAATATAATAATAGAAAAGATTAATTCCCACCCCTCTTGTCTCATCCAATTCTAGCTAAGAAAGATCACTGGCAAATGGATGACATTTCAAATGGTTATGATTTATTAATATATACATACTTGTTTTCTCTTTTTGTTTTTCACTCTTGAAAAACTGCTTGAATAATTCTTTATTTTATCTAACTTCTTTGGAGTAGGACTGTACTAGATTGAATTATGCTATAGCTGGAATGTCTAGGCCCCTTGAAACCTTAAGCTCCAAGGTGATGATATTAGGAGGTAGATCCTTTTGTAGATGATTTGAGAGCAGAGCCTTCATGAAAGAGATTAGTGGACTGGTAAAAGCAAACTGTAAGTGTTCCCTCATCCCATCAGCCACTTGAGGGTATGGTAAAAAATGGCTGTCTCTGAAGGAGAAATCAAGCTCTCTCCAGACACTGATTCTGCTAATGTGTTGATCTTAGACGTCCTATCCTTGAGATTTGTGAGAAATAAATTTCTCTTATGTATTAGCTACCCAGTTTATGGTTTTCTGTTACAGCAGCCTGAATAGACAAAGACATATTAGTACTGAAAAATAGTAACTCTTTCTCTATGAACTCCATGAGAAGAATGCATTCATTACTTGTTGAACTTCAGTTCAACCATGTCATTTTTTGGCCAAAGGGGATGTTAGGTGTGACATCAATAGGACTTTTAATGTGCTCACATGCTTAGGCATTTCATCTTGCATACCTGCTATGTCAAAAAGAACTATGACTCAGTAGCCCTTGTCCTTCAGCCTTGGCCCCAGGAGGAACACTGTGGGGCAAAAACTCCTAAATGAAACTGGAGAGCCATGATAAAAATACATTTCTATTTCTAAAAGCTAGAAGTTTTAATTTTTTGTTTATCCTTTCATATATAGTAAAAGCTGACATAAAATTTTACAGTGGAAATAGGAGGAATGGCATATGTAAAAATAACTTAGAATATACGATTCTTGGATTTTGGACCAAAGTGTTTCATATGAGAAAACTGATAGAGAGGTAGGAAAAATAGAAATTTCTTTAGTGCCAAAATATTTAGTGAATTTTTCTTATGATATTCTAAAAGGAAGAAAATGTTCCTGATGTATTTTCAATGTTGGGCTTTGAGATCTTGAGGCAAATGTTGAAATAATGAGCTAAATGCCACTAGCTGTATTTCATAATTTACTAGAAGATAAAGTCACAAAAGTATTTGCCAAATGCTAACAGAATTTAGAGCAAATATAGGGAATCCATAACTTACAGGTTTTGAAATAGAACACCTTTTCACCAAGTAAAATACAACATTATTTTCTATGAAAAGGAAAAACTCAATTTAGGTTTCTTGCTCAAATACTAACTTACCATTTCTGAAAAGAATTAGGTGGTGTCAAATATATCCTTTAAGCTGTATGAAAGGATCCAAGGGAAAATGTGGTCATACATTTGCTCAAAGAAACTACAGTATTGAGAGATAAATAATTGAGAGTGTGGCTCTTGGAACATAGAATTAACTGGAATTTTAGACTTAAAAATCCTGAAACATTCATGAAGACTATATGGTCAAAAGTTCTGTCAACCACATTGCAATAAATTAAAATTATTCAAATCATAAGAAGTCTTTTGGTCCCTAAATTTCTAAAGAAGGGAATCAGATTGAGAGGGCTTCCAAACCTCCCAAAATGTGTTTACTTTAATTTTTAAAATTATTTTATTCTTGGAGTTCCCATCATGGCACAGCAGAAACGAATCTGACTACGCACCATGAGATTGTGGGTTCAATCCCTGTCTTCACTCAGTGGATTAAGAATCTAGTGCTGCTGTGAGCTGTAGTGTAGGCCACAGACATGGCTCGGATCTGGCCTTGCTGTGGCTCTGGCATATGCTGGCAGCTACAGCTCCGATTATACCTCCATATGCCACAGGTGAAGTCTTAAAAAAGGACAAAAAGACAAAAAATTATTTTATTCTTACACAATTTTTCATAATTATCTATAGTTTGTATTGCAAAAAGAAATTCCAGAGGGCAGAGACAATGGTGTTATAACAAAACCTGAACCTAATGAGGAAATAAAATATTCATTTCCCTCAGGGTAGGGATATTTTGTAACTGCTGTCCAGGATTATTAAGGACTAAAGATTCCTATGGGCCTTGGGAGGATACCAGCTCCCTGTTCTCTACCTTAACATTGAGTGATGGGGAGGTAATGACTTGTTTTTTTGTTTGTTTGTTTCAAAGGATTCCAGATAAAGGGGCGCCACATCAAGATTTCAGTGATTTCAAGAACCTGGGCTTCAAATCTGGTGTAAAAATTTTGACAAACTTTTGAGGGTCTTATATTTTGCACATCAGAGAGACTTAAACACCTAGACAGATCATGAGAATTTGACTATTATTAAAAAATACTTACATTCTACTTTCATGGGTGGAATGTACTTCCTAAACTTTCTCTTTGAGCTCAGTCATGTAGCTTGCTTTGACCAATGAACACATTAATAGGTGTTAAATAAACAAAGACTTAAAATTTCCTTGCTTGCATGCTCTCTTGTGTTTCTGCCATTTTTGTGGAAAAAAAAAATTTCCTGAATATGTGCTTCCCTGTCATTTAAAATCCTAGAATGAACACATAGGTGGCAGAATCTCTTTAGTGGATCTGTAGACTTGAACCATGAACTATAGCCACTAGAGCCTGAAGTAGACTGAGACAATTTCAAAATCAGTGATAAAAAGTAAAAATTATAACCATTTAAATAAATATTATACATCTAAGCTTTCAGTTAAACATCTTAAAAATTATTTTTGTGGTAATCTCTAATCATGTAAAATTTTGTGTCCATTAATATACTTAACAATTTGGATTTTTTAAAGAATTTCTTCAAAACATCTCAACAATTTAAAAGATTAAAAAAAATGAAAGTTTTATACAATCATCATTGTAATCCAGTCAGCATTAGAGATTTAGGTACATTGATCAAAGGAAGATAATAGTGTCCAGACATGGACCCACACAGACATATTCAATCAATTTTTGACAAATTTAGAAATTTGGAAGAGGTATTTTTAAAACAGTGGTAGTTTCTACATGTAGTTATAAATCCACCCTCTCTGGATCATGTTCATTCATCCTTTAAAAATTTATTTGTTCATAATAATGTCATAATATTTATTTAACTTATGGGCTAAATTTTGATAATACCAAAATAAATCAATTATATTTTTAATGGAAAATTCATTTAAAAATACTTACAACATTCATATATATTTATATATGTTACATTTAGGAATATGTACTGAAGTATCCTGGGACTCTCTTCTTATTTTCTTTGCTGAGCTCACCACAAGTTTCTTGAAGTATCCTGGGTTTGACATAGTTTCCTAACTTCAATCCATTGTTTCTGAAGGTTCGGGGGCAGGGAGAGCCCTCTGTTTCCCATTTGGGACCATCTGACAAGCCTATTCTTCTGGTGTAAAAATGGAAGTATTCATCTTAACAACTCAGAAAATGGTCAGCACAGTTCATCTAAATCTGTCATGTTGAAAACCAAAAGTGGCGTTGCTTACACTTTTTCTGAAGAGAAGGAGATACAAGATATAAACTTATTATTTTTTGAGGGGATATTTCAATGTATCCAGGACACTGGAACTCCAAAAAAATTCACTGAGTAAATAAGCTACTATTTATATATTTTAATTTTTGTCCATGCCTTTGACATGTGGAAGTTTCCAGGCCAGGGATCAAACCTGTGTCACAGCAGTGACCCAAACTTACTGCAGTGATGCCACCAGATCTTTAACCTGCTGAGCCATTGAAGAACTCAAAGAATCCATTTATTTTTATGAAATCTTACATAGTTTCAGGGAAGGAAATTCTGCTTTCTGGATTTCTTATAAGAATAAAACCATTATTTGGTGGGCAAGTGTGATATTCTCTGGGATAGTACAAAGATCAATATACCTGCAAATCAAAATGCGTTAAACCCCAGAACAAGATGGAGAAGATGTATTACCCTCTCTCCAGGTGGAAGCAAACTGCTTCTTGAGTATTTGAGGAAAAGGAGATCAGATGAGAGAGAATTCACATCAATAGTTGATAAAACAGACAAAAACTAGTTTTACAACTGGTTGTAAAATAGGTGTTTATAATTTGAATTGTGTTTGACTTCCTCAAGTAAGAAGACAACATCTAGCTTAATAGATGAAATTGAAGTCACTTCCTGCTAAAAGTTAAAATAATCCACTTTCATATTGCAAGATCACTCCTTATTGAGCGTTAGGTTAATAGGTAAAATAAAGGAGATGGGATGGTAACCAACTATGACAGTTACTAATCCAACAAAGATGCACATCAAGATATGCAAGATTTTACTGGTTTAGAACTACAACCCTATTGTTTCTCTTGAGTCTAAGTTCCTTTGGGTGGTTTTTCTGAACTGGGCTAGTCTTGATGGCACTCTACTAATCTCATTCACACATTTGTGACTGGAGGGCATCAGATGGGATCATTAGCTCTCCGACCTTCTCCACACATTTTATCCTGCTGAAGGTCCAGGGCATGTTGTTCTTCTTAGTTAGAAGAATAAAATGGATTAAAGAGCCAGGCCTACTGGGAAATTGCTTTTCCAACTCAACCTGCATCCTCTGTGCTAACATATCATTTGTCAAAGCAAGCTGCTTGTGTAGAACAGAGCACCCCACTCTCATTGATGAAATCCATTTGCACACGACTACTCCTATATATTTTGTAAATTCATTGCATTACTAGTATTTTTGTCTCTATCACAGATGTGTTTTTGGTTTTGGTTTACTCATTTGATGGGAAGTGTGAAGTACAAAAATTTCCATTTTATTTTTTTCTCTTTTTATTTCTATTTTTTTTTTTTTTTTTTTTTTTTTTTTACCAATCCTGTGGCATGAAGAAGTTTCCAGGCCAGGGATCACACTTGGGCCATAGCTGTGACAAAGCCAACCCTTAATTGCTGGGCCCAGAGACTTTCATTTTCTATATCTCCCCAAATGACCCTCATACTTTGATTCTGGGAGCCATTATGAGGGTAAAATGCATTAATATTTTATTATAGCTTAAGAATTTTGGAAATGACACAAGTATGAATTTGTTATACCACTGGACCCATTATAAAATAGAATTAGATTAAAATGCCATTTTCTACCTAAATTCTTTAAGCCTTCACTCTAACTGGTAGATCACAGATATATGCTATATTCTCAGGGATTGGTACAGAACCTGTATTCAATAATTCCTAATAGGGCTGAATAGTTGCTCCAAGCACACAGTTCTTTTCCCTGATCCAAAGCTGAAGAGGAAGATAAACAGACTTGTGCTGTTATTGTGTTGCTCCAGCATACTTTTATTACAGGGGCTTTAGGATTATCAGCTGAGTTATATCTCAGAATTGAATAAAGGTCCTGATATTTTATTGTGGTAAACCAAATCAAGCCTTGGTTTACCAGATCTGTTTTTTTTTTTTTTTTTTTTTTTTTTTTAATAGTTGAATAGGTTGGGTAAGATTGTACTAATCAGGACTGCCATCTATATGATTCTGAGTGACTGATTATGTATTTGCAGACAACAAACATCTTTGTAGATGAGGCTGTTCTGATCACCATTCTTGCTTTTCTGCCACATATGATCACTATGGAAACCTCTCCTTTGGAACCTGATAGCAATGCCTTCACCTGTGACCTCAGTATCACATCTTTCATATTGAAAATAGTCATTTTTTAATTTTTTTTTTTTTAATTTTTGGCTGAGGCCACAACATATGGAAGTTCCCAGGCCAGGGACTGAACCCAAGCCACAGCAGGGAAAATGGCAGCTATTTAACCCACTGAGCTACAAAGGAACTCCAACTTTAAATTGGCAATGTCTCTTACATTTACCTTCGCTTTATAGAAGGCCATCAGCCCAGTACTTACCACTGAGGCTATGCTCTCATTATTGATGTATGTTTTAAAACCGTGACATAACCCACAGCTATCTCTGTGTTTATTAGTTTCTCACTCTCTAGATCTGAATCACTACCTACCTACCTGTTTCAGTCCCTGGATCTCTTACCTTTCTATCACCAGACTTTGAATTCTCCTCTTTATTCCAGCATTCCAGACATATAGTCACCACTTTACATCTTGACTTAGATGTCCTATATGTGCCTTAAACCATTGCAGAATTACAATTTTCAATTACATGCCCCATTAAAAAGTGAATCCAGATATAATGCCATTGAATCCCAGCTTCTGCAGCAGCCTTAAGCTTGGATACATTGCATTAATCTGAAATTTTATGTAATTGAAATGTTGAATCCATTTATGATATCTAAACTACTGTATTTTCAAAACAGTACTTTCCTTGTGTCTTTATTATGAAAATCTTCAAATATATTGAAAAATTGAAATCCATGTATGCTAAACAACTCAAATTGAGCTCTTGATATTTTCTCCTGTTTCCTTTCTAATCCACAATTTTACTCTCATTTAGAAAAGGGACCCATCAGTCAGTTTTCAGTTCAAAACTAGGATTCATACTTATCTCCCTTCTTCCTTTATATCTGATATCTAATTCCTATACCAACCCCCTGGGTTCAAGCCTCCAAATTTGTCTTGGCCTAGTTGTTTAGGGTTTTGTTTGTTTGGTCTTTTTAGGGTTGCACATGCAGCATATGGAAATTCCCAGGCTAGGTTGAATCAGAGCTGTAGCTGCTGACCTACACCACAGACACAGCAATGCCAGATCCAAAGCAGTCTGCCACCTACACCACAGCTCATGGCAATGCTTAACCCACTAAGTGAAGCTAGGAATGGAACCAGCATCTTCATGGTTACTAGTCAGTTTCTTTACCACTGAGCCACAGTGGAACTTCCTTGGCCCAGGAACACTCAACAACTCTATCACTAATCCTAAACACAATAATCTTTCACCAGGGCTATTTGAATAACCTCTGACTAGTCTCCTTGCTCTCACACTATTACACTTACTGCTTATTCCCTTACATGAAGTCAGAAATGTTTTTGATACATAATTGTAAAACACATGCCTATTCAAAAGCCTTTTATTCTTTCACCATATGCCTAGAAAAATTTAAACTCCTTATCTTTCCCATTGTGGTCCTAAATGATTTACTGCTTAGCTAACCTCATCTTTATCCTCTTCCCCCTTGCTCCCTCCATTCTAGGATAGTAGCCTGAGCACAGAGAGAGGAATCAAGATCACTTAGCTCAATTCCTAGCTCTATTCCCTAACTAGTTGTATAAATTTGAGTATGCTGGTCATTATCAACAATGTTGGACATATGTTTGATTTTATAAAATGAATGCCTTTTAGCAGACTCTTTCTAAGGCCTATGCATAAGGGATGAGCAGGTATTAAAATTGATTAATGAAAAGATTTATTAAGACCACAGGTGGAGCCTCCTCACGTGCCCACTTGCATCTCTCACAAGGCTCCTGTCTTAATAAATCTACTTCTTGCCTATCAAAAAAATAAAAAAAAGAAGAAGAAAAGAAAGAAAGAAAGAAAAATGAAAGACCACAAATTTTCCTTGAAAAAAGAAATAGGCAATAATTTGTTTGAATTTCCTTTTTGTTTTTGTTTTTGTTTTGTAGAATTGCTTCTTTCTTTCCAGTAATCCATCAATCATCAGAGTAAATAATCTTCAAGTAGGCAGAGGGCTTTATCTGCTTTTTATCACACACATTTTCCATGTATCTATGTCTATATTCCTCTTCTCGAGTGGCAGACAGATGCAAATTTAGTATGAGAGACCACACACACACACACAATGATTCTGGGAAAGAAGAGGTTTTAATTAGGCATGACATCCTGATGAAAATTTTTGCAACATTAAGAAGACCTGGGAGTTCCCTGGTGGCCTAGTGTGTTAAGGATCTGGGAAGGTCACAACTATGGCTCAGGTTACTGCTGTGGTACAGGTTGGATCCCTGGCTTGGGAATTTCCACATGCCATGGGCTTGCCCACATAAATAAATAAATAAATAAAAGATAGGAAGCAAGTGTTCGCCTCCATAATTTTTTTTCTTCAATGTCTTTTTCACTCTTCATTCTTTTATTGTCCTGAACTTCAACTTCAATTCATTAAATCTATTCTCAAATCCTCTTACATATGTATGCTGTCTCACCTTGTTTATTTTAAAATATAACATCTCTAACATTCAGCAACAACCAAAATTACTCTGTACCTAAAGCCTCATCTTTATATTTTTGTTTAGGCTTCTTAGTCATATTTTTATTCTTTCTTTTACTTTTTGTTGTTGTTGTCTAAATGTTTACTTGAGACTTGGCTTTCAATTAAACCTCCTGATTAGCTCATCATGCTGATTAGGGATAATCACCTTCCAATATTCTTTCATGTAAACACAGAGTAGTAGTTCTCCTTTCAATTAACTCTCTTTTCTTATTTACTGAAGTCTTATTTCTTAAGATAACTCCATTTTCTTATTTCTTGTTATGTGATTGAATGAGTTAACTCTTCATGCAAAAGTTAAATTTTAACTTACATCACCTTTAGTAAAGCTAAAACAAGGTGGCTCACACAACAATTTCTTGTAGATGAGTGAATTATTTCTATTTTTTTTTTTAGTGTATCACTTTTGTACATTTTTTTTCAGAGAAAAAATAATACAAGCAAAAGAAAACAAAAAATGTATCACTTTTCATGACAAGTCCCACATATATGTCTATGGAATAAGTCATACAAATTCAGTTTTAGAAAAAAAAAAAGAAAAGAATAATGTACTTAATGTCAGAAAATCAAGTTCATTACGAAAATATGTTACATAATTTCACATTGATTAACTGATGCTACACAACTGCTTTGTCATCTTTATTATGGGGAAGACTGCTAGATATTGATTGAACATGAACATACCTTTCTTAATGGCACATGGCTAGACCATATTGCCTATGTTTCTTTGCTTTTAGGTACAGAACCAGCTATATGATTTGCAGAACACATTAAAGAATGAATGTGCTTTGTAAAAAAATTATTGAAATTTTAAAGATTGCAATGGCAGCATATGAAAACAAGCAAGACCCCTTCTAAGCATGGGGCCCTCAGCAACTCTCAAGTAATATGATTTTGAAACAAACCTTGGTTAAGCATTGCCCTCTGTGTCTAAACTATTGTTGAGGTAAAGTAAGTAAAATTTGTGCCTGCATTGTTGGTTCAAAACCTATGTATCCTAACTCTAACCCTAACACAACCCTAACCCATTTGCTTCTATAATGTGACATTACAATCAAACAGTTAATCTGTTTTTGAGCAAAGAGCATTCTATTAACTGACTCTGTGCTGCCTTTCTCATGTAATTCTTTTTTGCACAGTGTCAGCTCCCCTTTCTTTTTATGCTGAACTTCTATTCTTACTTCAAGACCTTTTTTAATGTCATGTCCTTTGAAACCTGAGCTCCTCAAGCAGTCTGTCATTGCTGTTTCTCCACAGCATGATATACATACCTTTCATATAATACTGCTCACTTGAAATTTGAGTTATTTTTGTCTTCTGGACTATGAGCTCTCAGTAGGCTGAGTATCATTCTTACTAACTTTGTATCCCCTTTACCTATCATTTAGGTATGATAAGTTTAACAACTGTACTTTTGCTGAATTATTAAAAGTCTGTGTCATAGGTATTACGTATACTGTCCTTTGCTATTATCTTTTCATCTCTTAAATACTTCAAATTTAAAAACTAGAGATGAGTTTTCTCTGCTCTCTTCCAAAAGACCCATTTGTTGCATTCTAGGATAATTTGCAGAGATTTAATTCTCTAAGTAACTTTAATTTGAACTGCTTTATTAAGTAGAATGCTGAAAGGACAATTATATTTTTTTATGTTAAGGAAAAAAAAATAATAGCACATTAAATATCTTTCAAGTTCAATAAATCCTGGCATATGCTAAATATAATGGGCAGCTGTAATAGAGGAATTTCATTTAATGCACTGACATTTCATTCACACAAACAATGAATATGAGTGATTATAAAATGTTGAATTTGTGAGTTCAGCATGTGAAAGTGTTCAATTACACTGTGTATAATAGACTATAACTGTTTTATTCAGTTTCTGGCAGGAATATATTCAAATAAGTAATTAAAAATAACTGATAAAACACATTTATGTTGAAAAATAACTTGAATTAAACACTCATTGGTGTTTGACATTGTATGTGCTGCAGTAAAAATGTACAATTTTCTGTGTCATTTTGATAGTAACTACAGTTAAGAATGAGATAACATTCATGTCATGAGATAATATGAAGCATTGGAAATAACAAGATAGAAGAGCTATATATACTGTGTTTGCTTTTCTTTCTGCCAATTTGTAGTTGGCTTATCACTTGAACTTTAGCATTCTGATCTATAATTTAGGTAAATTATAGATCTATAACTTAGGTAAGTCTGATATATAACTTAGGTAAGTTATAGATATTTGGATGTAAAGTTATGGTTGGACAGTATTATAGATCTATAACTTAGTAAGTTTGTCACCAAATTACCATCAAAGTGGGAATAAACTTCAGGATAAATGCATACATAAGCCTTTTTTTTACCTTTGGGAAGACATTCTATAAATTTCAGAATTTCCAAACTAGAAAATTCAGTCATACAGCAAGAATAGATTGTGTTCTTTCACAGTCTTTAGAGAGTAAATTTTTCTATGATTTCATTACTAGTTTATTACCAAAAGTGATATGATTTTTTAAAGAGAGAAATTTCTGTCTTTGGATATACATTTATACATACACAATGTCTCAGAGCCAAATTATTAACATCCCTTAGAGTCATGATTATTCAGATATAGCAGAAACCAATTCTCACTGCTTAGAAAATTCATATCACTTTCCTTCTAAGCTCAAAGCTAGGCTCCATTTCTCAGTGTCTCTTGCAGTTAAAGGTGGACATGTGCTAGAGCCAGGGCCAGTGGCTGTAGGCAATATTTACCCATCAGTTTCAGGAATGACCACTAAATATCTGTTTTTCTCCAATTGCCAGAGAATTGTTAATGATACGGGGATGTGGGCAACACTAGCTTGAAGATTACAGGATCTCTGTTAGACTAACTCCACCACTCTCACAGCACCAAAAACCATATTTTACCTAAGGGATACATAAATATTTATATTGTTAAATATTTATTTTGTTTAACTAATGAGATATCTAGTTGTGTTAGTGACAACCCCTTAATGATACACTTGAAAGAAGAGCTTGTAGATCCAAATATTAATAATGCAAGTATATGCTCTCTTTTATATTTGGCAGAAGCAAAATTATTTAATATTTTTACTGTTATTCTTTTTGAAATTGCATTATATTTTATCATCTTTGTTAATAGATTATTGTTAAAAGATTGAATGCATCTTTTTTGATCAGAAAATTATAACAAGCATTTAATGTATGATATGCTCTATATCATATTGCTCATTCATATATGTATTACATATTTTACATTAACTAAAATATGGTTACTCACAAATTTCACTGTATATGAATTGTGCTCTAGAAAAGATGATGTTTTACTTCATTTTCATCCATTTTATATATTTAGTTTGTTACAAATATGTTACTATGTCACATTTTTACCTTCTGATTATATTATTGTAAAGTACTGTTTTTTCAATTTTAAAATTTATTTGTAATATGTGCTTGCTTAAATATTTAGATATAAAGTTATGGTTGGACAGTATTGTCAGACAAATTTATACATAAGATACATACTTACAGAACATAAAATAAATGTCCTCTATCACTTGTTTTTGCTTTTTATTGAAAAAAATGCTTTGACAGTTTGAAAGAAATTAATATTTTCTGAATTTTTACACTAAAAATAACTGGCTATTTATTAAACAGTCACCTTTCCTATAGAAAAAATATGTTTATGTGATTTTTTTTTTTGCCTGAGGTCTAGGAATTTACAAATTAAAAAAATAAGTCCAGAATTTTCATTATCAAAATGTTTGAGTAACTATACTGACATCTATTTTCCTACTTTTAAAAATTGATTGTTACTGAATTGAAAAGATTACACGTTGCTTAAAATAAAATGACGTCAATTCCAAGGAGGAAGGATAATATTTTCAAAAAGTCATGCCTGATAATTGGACATCAACAGGAATGAAAAAAAGAAACTCAAACTTACCCTCACAGCTTATAAAAATATTTCCTCAGAATTGCCATTGCAGCTCAGCAGGTTAAGAAGCTGACTAGTACCCATGACGATGTGGGTTTGACTCATGACCTCACTCAGTGGATTAAGGATACAGTGTTACCATGAGCTGTGGTGTAGTTTGCAGACATGGCTCAGATCCTCTGTTGCTGTGACTGCTGCATGGGCCTGCAGCTGTAGCTCTGATTCAACCCCTATCCTGGGAACTTCCATATGCCACAGGTGCAGCTTAAAAGGAAAAAGAAAAATAACTCAAAATGCATTATGAGCTTAACTTTAAAATGTAAAATGATTAAATATTTTGGCCATGCCCATAGCATATAGAAGTTCCTGGGCCAGGGATTGAACCCAAGCCACAGTAGTGACACTGCCAAATCCTAAACTACCAGGCCACCAAGGAACCACAAGAATGATAAAATTTTTACAAAAAATGAAAAAAAGAGAAAGTCTTCAGGATCCACAGCAAGGCAAAATATTCTTAGACTTGACACCAGATCATGATAAAATAGATTTCATCTGAATATTTTTCAACTAAAAATACTTGCTTTGTCAGAGACTTTGTTTAGAGGGATTAAAAAAAAATACATTGGGAATATATATTTGCAAACCACATACTTGACAAAGAACTGATTCATGGAACATATAAAGAAATCAAACTTAATAGTAAAAGCAATAAAAAATCCAATGAATAAAAAGGGAAAAATATGAACATAACATTTCACCAAAGTGAATATATAGGGGGCAAACAACTACATGAAAATATGTTCAACATCATTAACCATTAGAGAAATGCAAAATAAAATCACAGTGAGCTATCACTACACAGTTGTAAAAATGGCTAAATTAAAAATAGTGAAAACAACAAATACCAGTAAGGATGTGAAGAAGCTGGATTGCTCACACTTTGCTGGTAGGAATTTAAAATGGTATACTCTGGACAACACTTGAGAATGTGTTATAAAACTAATCAGAGACAGCCATAAAACCTAAGAATTATACTCAGGCATTTATCTGAGGGAAATGAAAACATTTTCACATTTAAAAATCTGTAGAGAAATGTTCATAGCAGTAACAAACCAGATATCCTTCAAGAAGTTAAAGTATAAATATGCCATGCTATATGTGTCCTTAAATAACTCCTGAGCAATAAAAATGAAAAATGTTTGAACACAAAATGCCTTGTGAACATTCAATTGATGTAATCCATCACATCAACAGGTTAAAAAAGAGAAAACATGATCATATCAATAGATTCAGAAGAATCATGTAATAAAACCCAATACCTAATCATGATGAAAAATGGTAAACTAGGAATAGAAGAGAAATCCTCAACTTGACAAAGGCTATCCACAGAAAACAAAAGGCTAATGTAATATACTTAATGGTGAAAAACTTACTTTCCCACTAAGAACAAGTACAACACAAGCCTGTCCCCTCAAGCCACTCTTTTTCAACATCGTGGTGGAAGTTCTAACACAATAAGTCAAGAAAAAAATGAAAGCTATACAGATTTGGAAAAAAGAAATAAAAAATATATTTGTTTTCATTTCACATAATTGTCTATGTAGACAATCTGAAAGAATTGACTAAAAAACCCACCCACAACCCCCCCACACACAAACACACACACAAAAAATCTTGGAACTAATAACCAATTAACAGCAAAGTTTTATAATACAAGGTTAATAAAAAAAAAAGTCAGTTTCTTTCCTATGTGCCAGCAATGAACAAGTGGAACCTGAAATTCAAAACAACGCCATTTACATTACCACCACCAAATCAAATATTTAAGCATAAATTTTACAAAATATGTATAAGATCTATATGAGTAAAACTAAAAATTCTAATGAAAGAAATCAAAGAACTAAAGAGATAATTTCATGTTCATGGATAGAATTACTAACAATTGCCAAGATGTCAGTTCTTCTGAACTTGATTTATAAGATTCAATGAATCTCAATCAATATTCCTGAAAATTATTTTATGGGTATTAAAAATGTATTATAAAGTTTATATGAAGAGGTTAAAAACTCAGAATAGCTAACACAATATTGAAGAAGAACAAAGTTGGAGGACTGATGCTACCTGAGCTCAAGACATATTACAAAGCTACACCAATCAAGACAGTGTGATATTTGCCAAAAATGGACAAATAGCTCAATGGAACAGATTAAAGGGTTAAAGAGTATATAATCTGTTTTTTTGGGTTTTCTGTTTTTGTTTTGTTTTGTTTTGTTCTGTTTTTTATTTTTTTAGGGCCACATCCATCACACATGGAGGACCTCAGGCTAGGGGTCTAATCAGACCTACAGCTGCCAGCCTATACCACGGCCACAACAATGTGGGATCTGAGGTGCATCTGCAACCCACACCATAGCTCATGGCAATGCAGGATCTTTAACCCACTGAGTGAGGCCAGGGATCATACCCATAACCTCAAGTTTCCTAGTCAGATTTGTTTCCGCTGCACCATGATGGGAGCTCTTATTCAAGAGATCTTTGACAAAGGAGCAGAGGAAATACAGTGGTACAAAGATAGACTCTTCAACAAATGGTGCTGAACATTCAAATTGCTGAAAAAAGCTAGTCTAGACAGATTTTATACTCATAAAAATTAACTCAAAATTGGTAGTAGAAAAAAAAGTTAGGTCCAACACTATAGAACACTTGTAAGATCATGCAGAAACCATAGATGATGTTGGATATGGTGTTGCATGCTATATAACACCAAAGACATAATCCATGAATGAAAAAATTGATAAACTAGACTTCACTAAAGTTAAAAAAAAAAATCTGGAGTTCATGTTGTGGTTCAGTGGCTTAGGAACCCAGCATATTGTCCATGAGGATGTGGGTTCGATCTTTGGTCCAGCTCAGTGGGTTAAAGATCCAGTGTTGCCACAAGCTGTGTTGCAGGTAGCAGGGGTGGCTCAGATCCAGTGTTATTGTGGCTATGGTTTAGGCTGCAGCTGCCACTCCAATTTGACCCTTAGCCTGGGAACTTTAATATACCATAAGTGCATCCCTAAAAAGAAAAAAAATAAAAATTAAATAATGATGGATATTTGAGGTAAATATTTACAAAACCACTCCCATTTCAGATTTCCCATAGTGGCTCAGTGTTTAATGAATCTGACTAGGGACCATGAGGTTGCAGGTTCAATCCCTGGCCTGGCTCAGCGGATTAAGGATCCAGCATTACCATGAACTGTGTGGTATAGGCCACGAGCTGTGGTGTAGGCCACAGATAAGGCTCAGATCTGGTGTTGCTCTGGCTCTGGCATAGGCCAGCAGCTACAGCTCTGATTAGACCCCTAGCTTGGGAACCTCCATATGCCATGGGTGTGGCCCTAGAAAAGGCAAAAACAAAAACAAAAACAAAAACAGTAATCACTCCCATTTCTCCCACAGTGAGAAAGTATAAACACAAAGTTCCACAAGTAAAGTTAACAGGTATAAATTAGGATTTTGGGATTAAAATACACATACTACTGTATATAAAATTGACAACCATAAATGAACTACTGGCTAGCCCAGAGATCTATACTCAATATTTTGTAATAACCTATAAGGGGAAAGCATCTGAAAAAGAAAAAAAGAATATACACATATATTTTCATTTTACTGAATCACTTTGCTGTATATCAAATCAAGAATATTTCAATTTTAAAAAGTTAACATAAACAATTCCCATGCAATTAGATACTTTTAGAGTCTGTACCTCTATAGAACTTTAAACAGTAGACTACCAAGTTCATTATCCTTCAGTAACTTTTAGCTTTTAGTATTGTTCTCTTTTATTAACACCAACTATGAAGGCTATACACCTCCAGTTCAGTGACTGAATTACCAGTGAATAATCCATAGTTCCGGTGCTGATGATTAGGGTTTTTTTTTTTTTTTTTTTTTTTCTGCTTCTGTTTTAGTACTAATTCTTCAAAGATCCTGAACTTTTTAATACAAAAATATTATCTGGAAACCAAAGTGTTATGCATTGACATTGTGTTACCACTTAAGCATTCATTTTCTAAAAAGTATAAATGAGCTTTCATTAAAAAAAAGTTTATTTTTTATATCTAACAATGGCTGAAAAAACTTCCCAATGAAAGTGCACTGTATTTAACTTCCGATTATATGTGATATAAGCACTATTTCCCACTATTCCTGGTTAAGTCTAAGTATTGAATTGCAATTTCAAAAAAATCATTTGGATTGTAAGTAGTCAGTAACATAAATCATGAAAATTACAAATCAAAGGCCATTTAAGATGGGTTTTCTTTGCCTTATGTATTTATCTTAGCTTGGCAAAATAACCATAAAATACTCTAGCTTGTGTAATTAATTTCACATTTAACTTATCAGGGATTTACCTAAACCTTTAAGCAGGATAACTTAGTTGAGTTTTATCAGGTTTTCTTAACTCCCACATAGGAAATACTTCTGTAATTCACTTTTCTGTCTCACCAACTTATGGCACACCACCAGCAACATAATCACCACTACAAACTGTGTGCATGTTATCTAAAAAAGGCACACTGTTTCTCATAAAGTAGGCTATTCTAAACTGAGAAAGGAGTGGGAAAATTAGTGAGGTTTTTTGGCCTCTAAGATTATATTTTCTAATAAATCATATTGATAAAGTCAATTACTTGATTTTTATTTATCTTTCTGCTATCCAAATTATTTCAAAATTCACATAGGAAAGAAAAAAATATTTTATTAAGCCCTTAAATTACAAAAATTATAGATTTAAGTACTAGATTATTATGCATATACAAAGATAAATATTATCCAAAGGTCAATATTTATAAATTTAAGTGAAAAAATGCCCTAACAATATATTATGTATTCAGTTAATAATATTTGCATTAATTTAAAGTTTATTTTCACTATCCTATGAGAAGTTAGAAACATTATTACATAATTTAAATATTAGTATAAGTAAAAAGTTTTCCCTAAAAATGATTTTTACTCTAATATTTACTTATATTTTATTTCTTCATGTACATGGTATTTTTTCTGTCTTTTAGGTCCACACCTGCAGCATATGGAAGTTTCCAGGCAGAGTTCAAATTGGAGCTTCAGCTGCAGGTGTGTGTGTGTGTGTGTGTGTGTGTGTGTGTGTGTGTGTGTGTGTGTGTAAATGATTCCTGTGTCCCTGGGCTGGAGCATGGGAGATTGCCCTATTTTAGAAAAGAAGAAAGAACACCTTTTAAGCAAATTTTAGGGTTTAAAAATTGGCCAATTTGTATTGCAAAAGGAAACTTATGTTTAACTCTTGAATCTCAAATGTGGTTTTCAGAAAATTTAGATATGCCCACCAGTGAAGATTTACATTTACAGGCTGGAGTTTCCCTTACTGTCACATGAGACCAGTTAATATGAGGATGGCTGACAGGACTTTATGTTCCTTAAAAAGGACAAGACACCCTCAAAAGAATGAAAAATCAAATTCATTGGAATACATGCATGGCAATGGAGGGGTCATATGACTTAATGGTTCCTATGGAACTGTATGGGATTTGTCCCCTAGGGGGAAGCCAATTCCTGCCTGTATGGGCCATCAACTTCCTTGTTCTGTTAATGAATTACTCTCTTTGATGGTCTCCAGCAAATCAGGCCAACAAAAATTAATAACTAAAGCCAAAAGCCCCATCAGTTGGAAAGATTCTGGCCCTGTGTCTCCCTATCCTCAATTTGGTAATAGCAAGACTCAAGTTAACTTGTGGAAAATTTCTCTTATCTTTGAAAATATTCTAACCTGGGATAGAAATTATATTTATGAAAAGTCAAAAAAGGAATATCAATTAATTTTTACTTCTTATTGTGGTACTCCCCATGAGTATAATTCTAATAAAACATCAAGGGAACAAATTAAGAGGTATTTGCAATGTCACTCAGATGAGTTGACTCTAGCCATAAAAAAAAAAAAGTGCAGACTAGAGTCCTGAATATTCAAAAGGATTCTCTATAAAATATACCTCATAAAGAGGTACTGGATAATATTCTGGAAGATTTAAAACTAATTAATCCTTTAGAATGGTTTAAAGATTTTAGTGGAGGAATGATCAGATCATTAATTGCATTTCTAGGATTCTTAATAATTTTTATTTAGTCTATAGATCCACGAAGCGAGCAATCCAAGAAGTAATGAAAAAAGAAGTTGCAAGATCTACTTTTGTCTTCTACAAAAACAAAAAGGGGGAGATATCACGAGACATGTTTCTACAATATTTTCTTAGCCTCTCTGTTTCTATTTTCTACGCTAAAATCTCCATCTTGTCCTGCTTTTACTTTACCCCGTATTCCTGCTTGAAAAACAGTCAGAGTGCTGGTAAGTAACTTAAGCTTAAGAAAAAAGACCAAGAGGCATAAGTTATTCATATGGTCAGCTGAATGAGGACATAATGAGTTGGTCTAGGCATGCCATTTGCACAGCACGGTATGTCCTCTTAAGAATAAGAGGAAGATGAGTCTCATGGCCCCAAGAGGTTTATGAGAAGTTGTTAGCAGGGTATGCATTAGCAAGGAGAACCAAGGTGCAAACCTAGGCACACGGGGTTGCTACAGATAGGCATGCCCTTTGCGGAAGCACAGTGATGATTCTCTAGATGCTGTGCATAGATAGTTAACATCAAGCTTCCTCAAATGCTAATGATTGTTAAATGCCTAAAGGTCAGAGTAAAATCTTAACCAGCTATGTGACTTTTAAAATAATTAAAAAAACACCTATATCCTGCACCTATAGCCCCCTCCTCACTTGATGCAATCCTAAAGAGCACAATAAAAGCAGTGTGGTTTCTTGAGGTGGTGCTCTTGGTCCCTGAGACCTTGAGTCCCCTGGCTCCCACCTTTAATTAAGATAAATGTCTCTGTGTCTTGTTTTATGTTACCTTTTTTCCTTATGTTTCACAGCACCCATTCTTCAGCCCTCACCTGCTGAGCTGGTCTCAGCACTTGTGTAATATCTTTTTTTTTTTTTTTTGGTTTTTTTAGGGCTGCACCAGTAGCATTTGGAGGTTCCCAGGCTAGGGGTTGAATCTGAGCTTAGCTGCTGGCCTATGCCATAGCAACAGCAAGGCAAGATCCAAGCCATGTCTGTGACCTACATCACAGCTTCAGGTAATGCCAGATCCATAATCTACTAAGAAAGACCAGGGAACAAATCTGTGTCCTCATTGATGCTAGTCAGATTTGTTTCTGTTGAGCCATGACAAGAACTCCTGTGTGCTAACAATCTTTAACCTGCAGACAATTGTGCTCAGGGTGCTTTATGTTTAGCTTATGGGTGATTGTGCTTAGCTACAATTAATTCAGGAAGAAGCATAATGAAGGACTCTAAGCTGTTCAATTTTAAAGTATTTATTTCTAAAGGAAGCATAAAGTATACAACTTTTATCTTAGGTGTATAACATGCTTATGTCGTTATTTGTATCCCTTGAGAGGGAAACAGGATCCTGCCCCAAGTGTGTATTATTGTTGCTTAGCTATTCCTAATTTGTTTTTGCATCCCCTTCCTTCCCTGATCAGCACATGTAAGAAACTGCCGCTTAGAACTCAGGAAAAGCCATGGAGGCTGAATGAGGCCCAGTTCCTTAAAATAAGAAATAAGGGACCCAGAAAGGTTTTTTGTGCCCAGGAGTCCCAAAGGGATCTGCTTGGTTACAATACCAATGCATTTGCAAAATCTCAGTCTACCTCATTTAAATAACAGTGATAATTAAGTACTAAAAATATTCTTTCAATAAACAATTGAAAAGGGGAATTAAAATTGTCCATAATTGATGAAATTCCCTAAAATATGTTCATTATCAATTTATGAGAGTTCCAGTTTTTCCACATCCTTGCCCATATATATGCAAGTACTCTTTTAAAATTTTTTTTTCAGTATTTCCCATTGTGGTTCAGTGGGTTACAAACTCAACTAGCAACCATGAGGATGCAGTTTCAATTAGTGGGTTAAGGATCCAGCAGTGCCCTGAGCTGTGATGTAGGTCTCAGATGTGGCTTGGATCTGGCATTGCTGTGGCTGTGGTGTAAACCAGTGTCTACAGCTCTGATTTGACCCCTATCCTGGGAACTTCCATATACCACAGGTGCAGCACTAAAAAGTAAAAAAAAAAAAAAAATTCAGTTATGCTACTGGATAAATGGTGCCATTTTATTGCAGAGATATAGATGGATATAGACATAGACATAGATTTAGATTTAGATGTCTAAATATATATCTCTTTATAAAAATATCTAAAGATATATACATTATCTCTACATAAATATACATCAATCTATCTGTATCTATCTTTCTGTATATGTATATATATATAGAGAGAGAGGAAGAAGAACATATACAGAAAGAGAGAGAAAGGGAGAAAGAAGACAGAAGAGCATTTTTCTTAAAAGAAATTCTAAATTGAGAATGCAAACATATCTTTTGTTTCTACAAACTTTTAAGAAATACTCATTCATATATTAAATTTCAATTAAATTGAATTCAATGAATTGAGTTGGATTCATGCATTGAATTCATACATTGAAATACCTGAATGTATTTGTAATCAGAAATGTAGGAATGTAGTAATTGTGATTTTCTTACTTAGATTAATACCCTGATGTAAACTTTCATATATATAATACATACTTTTACATATATATACACAAACTTATATGTGTGTGTGTGTGTGTGTGTGTGTATGTGTATATACACACACTCCCAAACTGACCTAAGTACTGGTGATGTGTGGGGGGAAGCTTTGGAGTATAAATTATATTAAAGACCTTAATTCATGAATTTATTTTTTTGTGGAGAGTTATTATGTAAATTTTACAAAAGAGACTTTAAACAAATTTGATTGCTATAGGTAATACTAATGCAAAAGCACAATAAGGGTGAATTTTCAGCATATGTCTTAACAACCACAAAAAAAAGCTCAAAAAATGTTAAGTTCTGAATACAAAAATGAAATGAAGAGATAGCTAACTGAGGCTGGTAGGGAAAGGAACGTCATATAGCCCCAATGTCCATATCTATTTATATTACCATTAGCTTTCTACTACTCGTTGACATTTATAGCAAAAAAAAGTTCTTACCAATAATTGACTGAGAAAAAATAGTTTGGTGGAAATAAAAAAAGAAAACAAAACGCTATTTACATCCAAATTCATGTTGACAATAACAACAAGACTACATGTTTACACTTTCAACTCTATTGCAAGTTCTTCTATCAAATTGTATCGTTAAAACCTCAGGAATAACATTAATCTTACCATGTACAGTGTAATAGGCAATTTCATTCTCAGCTGTGTGTGGTTATATCATTTCATGGAATTTTTGTGTTCAATTTATAAATGAAATCTGCTAAAATACTTTCTTGAAATAAAGTTGCTCCTGTCAATTTTGACAGCTTGCATTGTTAATTACAGCTGCCAGCTTTCTGCCAGTATAGATGTTCACCTCCATGGAACATTAAATGGACCATTAGTAAAATTTCTGAGAATTCAACTTATAGTAAATGTGTCATATTCATTTTGCCACAAATTGTGGTAGGATTAAACTGTCACAATGATTATTTTTAACTGAGTAAAATCTATATTTGGCAGAATATGAATATTTCTAAATGGACTTCTATACATTAAAAGAATAAACATGCAATGTTGCAAGATATGTTTTTATAATATTTTCTTAGCCTCTTTGCTGAAAACTCCATCTTCTCCTTCCTTATTTGTCCCGTCTTCGTGCTTGAGAAACAGTCACAGTGATGGTAAACAACTTAAGCTTAAGAACAAAGACCTAAAGGCATGGGTTATTCGTGGGCTCAGCGGAGTAAGGACATAATACATTGGTCTAGGCACGCTGGACCTGTGCAGATTGGCACACCATTTGCACAGGCATGATATGTCCTCTAAAGAATAAGAGAAAGAGGAACCTCATGGCCAAGTGGTTTATGAGGAGTCATTAGCAGAATATGCATTAGCAAAGAGAACCAAGGTGCAAACCTAGGCACCACAGGGTTGCCACAAATAGGCATTCCGTTTAGGGAAGCACAGTGAGGATTCTCTGAAATGCTATGCATAGATAGCCAACTCAAATGCTAATGATTCTCAAATGCCTAAGGTTTAGAGTAAAAGTTTAACCATCTACCAGCTAAGTGGCTTTTAAAATAATAAAAGAACTTATAAAATAATCAAAAAAACCCTATATCCTACACCTACAACCCCCTTTTCGCTTGAGGTAATCCTCAAGAGCACAATAAAAGCAGTGTGGTTTCTTGAGGCAGGGCTCTTGGTCCCTGAGACCTTGAGTCCTCTGGTTCCCACATTTACTTAAGATAAATGTCTCTGTGTCTTGTTTTATGTTACCTTTTTTCCTTAAGTTCCACAGCACTCGTTCTTCAGCCCCATCCTGCTGAGCTGGTCTTGGCAATGCAACAAAACTGCCCAAGATAGAAGCTTAATTTTTCAAATAACGCTATCACACGTAAGTGGTTAGCTGCACCAGCCATAGGGTAGTTCCTGTGACATTATCTCCATGACATCATCACACAGCTAAAGTATATTATGTACAGAAGTACCCCCACTGAAAATCACATACCTCATTTATCTGCAAAACCCAGATTAACTTTACATGATTATATTAAGATGGGACAAGATTAATATGAAAGTATTGATAATTGAGTACAACCAATCAGTGACTGAAGAAAATTAAACTGTGAATTCAGAGAATCACTATTAAACAAAATTCATTTTTAATAACTTAAGTCCTCTGGATTTAGTATAAATGTCACAAGTAAATGACTGAAGATTCTTGAAAAGTGATTCAAACATACTTCAAAGAATAAGTCATTTTTGTTTTTTTCTTTTTTTAGCCACACCTATGGCCTGCAAACATTCCCAGGCTGGTGATTGAACTCATGCCACAGCAGTGACAATGCTGGATCCTTAATAGCTAGGCCACTAGGAACTCCCAAAGAATAGATATTCTTAAAAAGAGATGTCAAAATTGTGGATAAAGCATCTACAATTTTTGATAAAATTAATTGTGAGAAATAATTATAACTAATAGATCTATTCGAAAAACTTCAAATGATTGATTTGTCAATATACTATTTTACTAGGTTCTATATAATATAAACACATATTTAAATACATTAATGTCTAAAAAATTATGTGTATAAATTAGGTAGAAAAGTAAAATAGCATTTACTCTCTTACTCATTTTAAAAGATTCTCAAACTTATTCATAATTTTAAAAATACAAATTAAAACCATGAAAGTTTATATGTTACAGATTTGACCAAAAAAAGTAGAAAAGAGTTAACACTTTGTGTTGGTAACCATGTGGGAAAAAAAATAGTCATTATCATGAATTCCAGGTGACAATAAAAAGTATTAAATGAAGTTCCTGTCATGGCTTAGTGGTGACTAACTGTGCTAGTGTCCACAAGGATGTAGGTTTGATTCCTGGCCTTGCTCCCTGGCTTGGGGATCTGGCTTTGCTATAAGCTGTGGTATAGATTGCAGATGCTGCTCAGATCCCATGTTGCTGTGGCTGTGGTTTAGGCCAGAGCCTATAGCTCCTATTGGACACCTAGCTTGGGAAATTCCATGTGCTGCAGGTGTGGCGCCCTAAAAAAAAAAAAAAAATTATTAAACATCTTTGGAGAAAAGTTTAGCAACATCTACTAAAAAATATTTATACTATGTAAAATTTTATTTTACCTATAAACTTCCAAATATTAGAAAATATATGTTAAGGAAAGGTTATTTACCATAGCATTATTTGATAAAATGTTTGAAAAATGTACACGAAGATTAATTAGGTATATTAAATTGCTCCCATAGAAAGTGATGATGGCTTACAATTTGATAAAATGGACGCATTATATAGCCTGTCAGTAAGCCATAACCATTTTAAAAAAAAGAAATAGTAGTTAAGTAAAGCAAGTTAAAGTAAAGCACGCAATAATATATTCTCTCCCCACAAAACTGTACAGATCAACTCTGAGAAACTCAGAAGGAAATATTAGGCCCCTTGTTCTCTCTAGAGTAGGAAATTATGTACCTAATGAGTAATGGTGATGTTTCTTTCCTTTATTTTCTTTTTTCCCTCATTTTATGTGTGTGCATCTGTATTTTGTGTATGTTTATATTTGTATTTAACCAGGGAGGAATATTAGTTATTCCAAAACACTATAAAAACTTGTAAGAGTGGTTTTTTTTTAATGTATTATCTGGGCTTTTTTTGTGTGCAGTATTGTACTAAATATGAATTCTTTGCCTTAAATAAAACAGACCATTTTGATATTTTTGTACTTGCAATGAATTCTTACAATCAGGCATACAATTAACTATATCTGCAGAAATAACACTTTTGTTAAATTAAATCTGCATTTTTGTACACATGATAAACAATTATAACAAATATGATTTTTTAATGAAATGAATAAAAGCAATTACAACAAAAGTTAGAGTTCTAAATTATCTTTTTAACTCAATAGTGTATAAAATGCAATATTATATATAAAATAACCACTTATTTATCATTTGATCCATATTCTAATCTTTAAATGACTTCTCTTGTTTTCTAAATAACAGAGTAAAAGATATTATAATTAGTCATTATAATAATTGGCCTTAATTATGAATAAAATTGAATTCTACAGGCATAAGAATCAGTAAATACATATTATTTAATAAAATAATACAAGGTCAAGTCATTCTGGCTGACATATTTCAAATTATCATGTTGGGATGACCTTAATTTCTACAATCACTCTGCTTTGCCTTATAAAAATCATGAATTATTTGGCTGAAAGGAAAATTGCACAGTATTAGAATCAAGGATAGATACAGTAGAAAAAAATAGAAGAGTTGATAAACTATTAATAATTCTTTTTTAAACATGCAATGAAAATGACAACTATCTGGAAAGTTTTCTATAAGGAAAAAATATATTAATAAGAAAATGTGTTTAAATACAGATAAGTCAAATGTACCACAAGATTATGGACTATAAACTATATTCTATGTGGTTTAATAAATTGAATTTCTGGAGGAAATATACAGAATTTGAATACACCCACAAATATTTCTACACTAGGTAAGTCATATGCATAAATTAACATTTATCATTAGCATCATTTATATTAATAAGTAATATTAATTTTTAATTATCCAGTAATAGGAATAAGATAAATACTGTTGGTACATATATAAATGAGACTAAGAAATCAAAAATAATACTGCATAGTAACATTTGCATACATTTTGTAATATATTTTAATAGAAAAATCATGGTATTACTAGTAGTGCCACTTAAGAGACAGACAAATGTAGATATACATTTTACAACCTGGATAAATATATATCCCCAAAATAGCAATTATAAAGCCTTATGTTGAAATAAATAGTTTAAATAATAATATTTATTTTGATTTTAAAACTATTTTTTAACAGTATATGTGCTATTCTGTGATGGTAGAATTAAATAAAATGAAAGACTTTTTTTCTGCCTTTGTAGACTATAATTTTTTTTTTTTGGAAGAGAAATATTCTTGAGTCTTTAATTAATATAAAATTAACCTTTAAAAGTACATATTTTTTACTATTTTAAAGTTATTTCCCCAATGCAATCCCTGTCAAATTTCCAATGACATTTTTCACAGAACTGGAACAAACAATCCAAAAATTTATATGGAACCACAAAAGACCCAGAAGTGCCAAAGCAATTCTGATGTACAAAAACCAAGCAGGAGGCATAACTCTCCCAGTCTTCAGGCAATATTACAAAGCCACAGTCATCAAGACAGTGTGGTACTGGTACCAAAACAGACACACAGACCAATGGAACAGAATAGAGAACCCAGAAATAAACACAGACACCTATGGTCAATTAATCTTTGACAAAGGAGGCAAGAACATAAAATGGGAAAAAGACAGTCTTTTCAGCAAGCATTGCTGGGAAACCTGGACAGCTGCATGTAAATCAATGAAATTAGAACACATCCTCATACCATGCATGAAAATAAACTAAAAATGGCTTAAGGACTTAAATAAAAGACAAGACACCATCAAACTCCTGGAAGAGAATGTAGACTATAATTCTAAATCTAATCCTGTCAAAAACAATTTACTTGTCTTTTAATTCAGTTGAAAGTTATCTCAAATGATATACTTTCTATGAAAATGCTCATAATATTTGAATTCTCTAATCATGTTTTCCTAACTATTTTGTGAAAATATTAAAATTGATTCTTTAATGTACATAGTCATTTATTTTATTCAAGAAAATCATATTTATTGAAATGTCTCATTTATACAGAATGTTTTTGATCACTTTAAATTTGAATATATTTTAGATGAGTAGCTTCTTAAGTGTTTGAGTCTTTATTGTAAAGGCAAAAGAATGAGAAGCAATGCATTCAATAAAGTTAATTAATTTTTCCTATAAATAATAAAAACTACAAATGAATAATAATTTGTGCTTTTGATTTTCAATTATGATATCATTATTCAGTTTTCTGAATCATATATTGCATGATACATTGAAATATTCTTTCAGTAAATATAAATGAAACAGAGTTCCTACACTCAACAAGATATAAAAACATTTAAATTGTTTGAAAAAACCCCATTATGTCTAGCTTACCAACAGCTTCATAAAGGATTAGACTTTGAAGGATGAAAAAAGGTTGGAAAATCAAGAAATATTCCTAGAATTCAAAGGGAATGGCAAATGTATAAACCAGGCCTATAAAACAGAATTGAGGAGTACATGTGAAAAAGAGTGATTTCTAAGAAATGAAGTTGAAGAGATTGTCAGGAGTCATGTCACTGATAAATTCTCTTAGAGGCAAATGTAACTCAATATACATTAAGGATGGGCAGTTACTGAAGTGAATTTGAGCAGGAATAATAAAAATTACATTTGTGATAAAAGAAGACTGGAACCTAGAGAGCTAAAGTTATCCTTATAACTTAGTTCTGCACATGCAAATGCTGGACAAAAAGTAAATATATCAATAATAATTTCAATATGCCTCTGAATTCAAAGAGAGAAAGCTATAGCACAGGTGACCATGATTTAAAGAAGTGGTGGTGCAATCCGATTCAAGAAAAATTTACCTTCTGAGGGTGGCAATCAAGGATTTAATAGCCATTGAAACTAACATTAATGACATTTGAACTTTATACAGTGAGAACTTTGATATGATATGCCTATCTAAAGATGAGTCTTATGCAAAAGAGGTAAAAATAAACACCATAAGAGAGTTCAGGGACATGACTTGCCTTCACCCTGGATTTTCTAAGAAACAGAAACAAAAATCTATATACATACGCGTTGAATCCAACTTTAAACTCTTCCCTTGTTATGATTGTTATCAAACCTGAAATCTCTTTTATAAAACTAAATTTGATGGGGATAAAATGTGAGGAAAAGCAAAGAAGAAAAAAATCTGCACTATGCAGAAATATCAAATAATAAAATGTGCCTCTCTATTTCATGGTTTAAAGAGTGTGAAAGAGATAATAGAATAAAACTCATGATTTAAAATAAAATAATTTTGTTGGGACTGTTAAAATGGTAGAATAAAGACCTCTGCAATCCCTTCCTCTGTGAAAGCATAGAAAACTGGCAAAAATAACAAAAATCAGCATTTTCGGAAATCTGCAAATAAAACAAAGGTTTAAAAAAAATCTATTTATTCAAGAACATCTGCAGAATTTTGGTAGGAATAACAGGTTTGGTAGTATAAATCCGTCTTCTCCCAGCACCCACATATCACTTTACAAATGCAGTAGATCTGAAACCAGCAGCCTTGAAACTACCAGAGGGAAGAGATACAGTATGTAGTTACTAAAAGTTCCTATGTCTGGAGTACTGCTATTTATTTAATTGCATTGCAACACCATGAAAAAGATTCATTCTCAAGACATTGCTGTCATCTGTCTGGCTTTGTGCTCCATTGTGGGAAATGATTTATTCCCAAAGCATTTGGTGGAAAAATAAGTGGCATTTGTTTAACATGGCAGATGACTGAGGCTCTGATATCTGGTGGTACAAAGCATGGATAAGGCTGAAAAAGAAGAACAAAGAAATAAGTTGTTCAAAATGTTTGAAATATTTTCCTGGGGAATCTATAAAGTCATTCATATCTAGGACTATATGCTTGCCTAGGAAATACCTGGATGGGCTCCAGTCTCTCAATTTTGTTAATACTAAAAACTTGAACAACCTCTAAGTGAAAACTAATGCAGAACTGTGAACTACTAAGAATTGAAGGCCTGCCCCAATTCATACAGTCTTTTGGAGAAGGGTGAAAATTTTATTGGTTCAGTGCATTTAAAGAAATCTCCAGCCATCATTAGCTGACCACTTAGCTAAGACAACAGTGACTTCAGTGGACACACGGTATAGAGGAAACAAACTAAGAGGGGGAGGGAGTGGGAGGGATCGGGAGCTTGGGCTTATCAGACACAACTTAGAATAGATTTACAAGGAGATCCTGCTGAATAGCATTAAGAACTATGTCTAGATACTCATGTTGCAACAGAAGAAAGGGTGGGGGAAAAACTGTAATTGTAATGTATACATGTAAGGATAACCTGACCCCCTTGCTGTACAGTGGGAAAATAAAAAAATAAATAAATAAATAAAATAAAAAAAATAAATAAAATTAAATGGAGTGTCTCTGAAGCCCCCCCAAAAAAAGAATTAGTCCAAGAGTTATCAAATCAGTTATTACATCAAATTAAATACTTTAATTAAAAGGCAAAGATAGTTGGATAGATAAGAAATAATTATCCTTCTATATGCAGTAAGATGGAAATATATATATTATACATAATGGGAATATATATAATTCAAGTTATAACAAAAAGAGAGCTTAAGTGACTGCATTAAATCAGCCAAAACAGACTTTCAGACAAGAAAAAAATTTTTTTCCTAGAGATGAAGAGGAGTATATTATCGTGACAAAATAGTAAATTTATTCTGAAGATATAATGACTATAACTACATATGAACATAAAAATATAAACCCAAACTACATGAGGAAATATATGAAAAGATTTAAGCAGAAAATAGACAACACAAAAATAATAGTTGGGGAATTCTCTAACCCACCTTCAATAATGGATAGATAGGAGATCGCCAAGAAAATAGAATCCTCAAACTACATGATAAAACTAGACCTATTACACATCTACAAAACAATAGTCTCAGCAGTAGCAGGATACATGTTCTTCTCAAGAACTCATGGAACATAATCCAAGATAGATCATGTGCTATATCATAAGGCAAGACTGGACAATTATCAAAGGATTGACATCATATAAAATATATTCTCAAACCAAAATAAATTTAAATTGGAAATCAACAACTAAATGAAATATGGGAAAATGATAAAAAAATAGATGTTAAACAATATATGTCCATGTAACCAATCAAGCAAGGAGAGATCATGTGAGGAATAGCAAGGTGCTTTGAGACAAATGTAAAGGAAATCACATCATACTAAAATTTACGGAACAAAGATAAAGCAGCGCTTAGAGAAAAATTTATAGATTCAAGTGCCTATAGAAAAAAAGAAAGCTTACAAATAAATTGGTCTATTTTCTGAATGAACTAGAAAAAAAGAATAGAATAAAACGAAAGCAACCCAAAAATATGGAAATTATTTATATTAGAGCTAGAATTAATCAAACAGAAAAGTAACAGAGAAAAATTAACCAAACTATAAATTTGTTTTGGGTGAAGAGCAACACAATGACTAATCATTAGCTAAGACTGGCTAAAACAAAGAAACAAGTAAAAAAAAAAAAAAAATCCCAGAGGTGTAAGCACTAACTAATATCAGAATGCAAGTGGAGACATCAACACCTACAATAAAAAAGTGAAAAGCAATATAAGGTCATGCTGTAAACAAATGCATGGCAACAGATTAGGTAACAAAGATGAAATGAATAAATTCCAGAAATAATTCAAAAAGAAATAGAAAATTTGAATAGACTTTTAACAACAAAAATACTAAATTAACAATTTTAAAACTTCCCCCCAAACCAAGGAAACAAAGCAAACATAGTCTCAGATGGCTTCACTGGCAAATTTTAATCAAAAACTTAGGTGAAAATTAATACCACAAATTCTTCTGAAACTAGAAAAAACAGCAGACACTTTCCGAGTGATTCTAAGAGGCCAGTTTGAGCCTGATACTAAAATTTAGGCACAGATATCATAAAAAAGATAAAACTACTGACTTACATTATGGATATAGTCCAAAAAAAAATCCTCAAAATAATACTAGCAAAACAAATCCAAGAACTCATAAAATAATAAAAAGACAATCAAATTTTAAAAGGAGAAAGGATTTGAAGACATATTTCTCCAAGGAAGAAATATAAATGACTAATAAACCCAAGAAAATATGCTCATATTCATTCATCATTTAATAAATGCAAATAAAAACTCTACAGAGATATAACTTTAAACATTCCAATGGCAAAAATAAAAAGACAGGCAAGGAGTTTCCGCCATGGAACAGTAGGTTAAGAATCTGACTGACACAGTTCAGTTTGCTATGGAGGTGTAGGTTCAATCCCCACCACCCCCATGCAGTAGGTTAAATGATCTGAAGTTGCTACAGCTATGGCTTGGATTCAATCCCTGGCCCAGGAACTTCCGTACGCCACTAGTGTGGCCTTAAAAAAAAAAAGGAAAAAGAAAGTAGTAACAAGTGTTGGTAAGGACAGAAAGAAATTAAAATCATCATGAATTGCTCGTAGGAATGTGAAATGGTACGGTGACTTTCAAAAACAATTTGGCATTTTCAAAACATTAATTTCCATTATTATATGGCCTGACAATTACAGTGCTATGTATATACTCAAGACAACTATATACATATTTTCATACAAAAACTTGTTCAGAAATGTAAATAGTGTTATTATCCATAATAGCAAAAAAGTAGAAGCAATGAAAATGTCAATCAGCTGATGGACAGATAATTGAACTAGAGAATACCTATTAAACAGAATATTATTCAGAAATATAAAGGAATGGACATTGACATATTTTTCAGCCTGGGTGAACCTTGAAAACTTTAAGCTCATTGAAATGTCAAACTTATTCTATGATGTCATTCATATGTAATTTCCAGAATAAGCAAATCTCTAAACCAAGACAATAGATTGGTTAGTGGTTTTAGGGGTCAGATGAAAAGGGGAATGGTAGAGACTGCTAATAGGAATTAAATTTATCTTTGGAGAGATGAAAATATTATAAATGTGAATCATGGTGGTGGTTTTGCAAATCAATATATATACTAAAACATTGCATTATATATTTTAAGTGGATGAATTTTATAATTTATGATTTACATCTCAATAATTTTATTTGTCAATATAGTTATTAACAAAGCACAATTATCTCCATCCATCTTTCCTCATGGATAAAGATCAAAGGAAATATTAGATATAAAAGATGTAATGTGCGAAATACTCTTTAATGTATGAAGTTACATCAAAATTACATGATCTGAAAAAGTAGATAATAACATGAATTTCTTTTTTAAAAAAGCTCATTTTGCACATACCATCCATAAATTTAAAAATTAAAAGCAGAACATTATTGTTTATAGAATAAAAGAGACATAAAGACAGATAAGACTAACTCAGGAGTCAAGAAATTATCTCTATTATGTATGAGAGACTTGTATATGACAAGGAAAATAAATATGTAATAAGGAAATTCAAAAAAGAAAAAATAAATGAGAATATTTATTAAAAGAGGGTAATCAATATATTATTAATATTAATTATTATTGATTTATTATATTATATGGCTACTACAATAAAATTAGTACATAGCTAAGTGAGCATTAAAATAAAAAACATGTTAATGAATATGAAAATATATTGTAGGATTCAAAATAAGCTGTAAAATAGAGTTTATATAAGGAATCATATTGAATTAAACATAGTGAATTACTTGTGAATGGTGTCTATATACCCATTATCATGGTAAACCTAAATATTGATCCCAGAAAATGTATAATGCTATTTTATTGGAAACATAGAACAGAGCTGTGTTTCAGTAGGTGTTTCACATGTTTCAGGACTGCTGTGACAAAGAAATCTGAAACTTTATCCCCCAACTGCAAATAACTGGAAATTACCTAAAACTGAAGGATAACTAGAAATAGAATCATATCAGTTAGAGACATGAAGGCCAAAACCAAAATAAACAGCTAAAATAATCAAAAAGTGCTTGCTTCTGAATTTCAGAAAACATAGCTGAAAGTGAGCATTTGTCCTTAATAATTTTGCTTGGATAGTTTTGGTAAAATAATAAATAAGAACATCAGATTCAATGTCTATTTTAACAGTGCTTTTGTATTCTTCTTACACTTTTAGGTATCTCATACTTTTATAAACATATATATTTTTTTTATGGCCACATCTATGGCATTTGGAATTTCCTAGGCTACAGGTTGAATCAGAGCTGTAGTGGCTGGCCTACTCCACAGGCACAGCAAGGCCAAATCCAAGCCTCATCTGGGACTACCACGATTCACAGCCACACCTGATCCTTAACCCGCTGAGCAAGGCCAGAGATCAAACCCACATCCTCACAGATACTATGTCCAGTTCTTAACCCACTGAGCCGTAATAGGAATTCCATATAAACATATTTTATTAATAACTTTTATAAAGTGAACAAATCTCCTATGTCCACCTTTTTAAATCTATAGTTAGAGATGTATGATTAGATGGGCTTCCTGGTAAAATAGAAGAGTTTCATTTTTCTTTTTTTCAAATGTGTAGTGTCAGAGGTGTTTTAGACTTTAGAATATTCAAAATTTGTTCATAATTACCAACTCATTTTTGTTGCCTTGGAGTGTATAGATAACCTTTTCAAACATGGGGTGTCATGTTTGAATAACATTAAAACCCAAGCTTTATCTGTTACAAACTATACATATATTCAACAAATATAAGAAACAGTATTTTTTGTTTATGTTTTGAATACATTTTTATTTTATCAAATTCATTAGAAAAGTTCATTATAATAAACACAATTTAATTTCTCTTTTTTTACATTACCATAAACATTTTAATCATTCTTTTTCCATAAAAGTAAAAACAACAACAAAACACTGGCACATTAATATCTTCTAAATACAGGAAAAATAAATGTCTGTTCTGTAATCTGACTCTTCAGACTGGTATCAAACTGATCACAAATAATGGAATAAATATGGCATCATATGAAGTGGTTGTGGAAGTCTTTAAAAAAGAACAAAATAATGTCATTCGCATCAACATGGGTGGAACTAGAGACTCTCATACTGAGTGAAATAAGTCAGAAAGAGAAAGACAAATACTACATGATATCACTTATATCTGGAATCTAATATACAGCACAATTTAATTTCTTTCACAAGCCTATTAGTAGAACTGCAACCATAATGTATGTTAGTACTTAACTCTTCCCACAAATCTTCAATAAGTATGAATTCTGAATATAAATTATGTAAAGATATGATTGTGTTCAGTAGCTTTAAAATAATTATAAGCAAATGCCTAAATCTGCTTTTGCTTCATCTTGACTTCCATATCATTTGGTGGCCTACATCTCAGCTTGATTATTTGTTTAGGATTTTTAAATTTTTGCTAAGAGTCTGTCAAGGCAGATTGAAAAAAGTGTCCTATTTTTTTTTCTTAAATTTGATTGCTACAGTTAAGATGCTATAAAGCTTTCATGATGTGCTTGCTGCATTCATGTGGGGGTGCATTGAAATAGTTCTTTTGTACATCACCTACTCTGTACAGTCAGTTGGAAATATTTTATTCTATTTTGTGTAGTTCTGTCATTAATAAAATGGAAAGGGGGTATCATTTGTCTTCTCTCCTGAAAAGGGGAAAGTCAGTCTTAAAACAAAGCAAAAATATATAGCAGACTATACTAACAATAAGCCAATCTCATATCAATATTCATTAAATTTTTATACTGCCTACCCACAATCTAATTACTCAAGTATAACACATGTAAACTTTCTTTTTCTTCCTGATGATCTATGAATTCTTCCTTTTCTTCTTGTTCTTTCTTCTTGTAAGGAAGACAATGGAAATTCTATAAGTGAGTGTTTCTCAGGCCAAAAACTAAAATAAAAAAGAAAATTGATTTTTTAAAGTTTTAATTAAAAGCCTATCCAATGAGAATATCGCCCCCACTCTTTCTGCTCTGCTAAGGCTCTTTTCCATTGATTATAATGTCCTTGGCGGTAGAGGTCACGTTAATTTTATCACATCCAAGGATTCTTAGGTGAAATATGTACCACATGTGCAGGCTGCATGCTCATTTGTCACATTATTACTTGCTGTCACTTTTGAAGGTAGGTGTCTTTTTGAAGAATGTGCCACAGCTAGAGGGTCATGTTATTTGCATAAGGCTCTGAAAACTGCCTTTCCAGAGAGAATGACTGGGATGCTGCTTGGTTTTCTGTTCACAGAAAGCATAGAGGGGACAGCTGTCAGGAGTGATGCTGACTCTTTTGTACATGGATAGTACAAAAAAAAAAAAAAAAGAGAGAGAGAGAGAAATGCTTAACAACATATTAATGAATTGTAACTAAAAATTCCATTTACTGGTCTGCATGTTAATTTTACTACTCAGAATAATGCAGTTCTGGTCTGCGGTCAGCAGATATTTTTGGTTTATAGTGTCAAAAGATGCTTACAAATGAAGTAATTTATAGAAGCTTCCATTGCTTTTGGATGATAACCAAATAATTTCCTTCCTTTACAAAATTAGAAGAAAAAGGATAGAGCTGTATTTTTGAAGCTATGACAATGACTTCATTAAAGATCTTGGAAAGGTTTTCAAAATAATGCAAGGTTAAATATTTATTGGATTGAAAAATTATATTATTTTACATATATGTACACAAATTTAATTAAATAAGATTATATATTTTAAAAAGGAATAATATAAGATTAATAATTTTAAAAAACTATGATTTTTAAAATGATGTAACAATGAAATTATTCCAACCTATGATGACAAACAGAAAAATCTCTCTTTTCTATGTAATGAGGTTTTTAGTATAATTAATAAATGTGTATAATTTGATAATTATATACACATCCATATTCTCCAGATTATTATCTTGTATTAAAAACAAGACAAATACATTCAATCAAAATATAGAATATAAACATATATTATTTCAAATGTATTACTCAGCTCAGTGTTTACTTTTGATAGATTAAAGGTGGTTATAAATTCTTTTAAATAGTACACATTGAGATGGGTCTTTCATTTCCCCCTGTAACTGGATCAGCACTAGGACCACTTTTACCAACACAGTGTGGCAGAAGCATCATCACTGCAGTTTCCAACCTGTATTTTAGGGAACTGGGGGATCTTCAACGTCTTGTCTCATAGAACACTTCTTGAATTGCTAGGTACAAAGTTTAACTGCAATGCCTATAGAAAGGCCACATGGAAAATCTCTATGAATACTGGAGGGAGAGTAGTCCAGCAGAGCCCAGCCTTCATGTCACCCACACCCAAGTGACTGGTTTAGGAACAAAGCCTTTTTGGACCCTCAAGACTAATGCAGGTGCCGACTGAATACCATCTTCACTGTATTTAAGGACATGGAACACACGAAACAGAAAAAAATCACCTATTTGAACTGAATCCCTAATCTACATATCATGAGTATCATAAAGTGGTTGCTGTTTAATTCTCAAATTTTGGGGCGATGAGTGGACCATTCATAGACAACTGAAACAATTCCGTGTGTGTAGTTGTGTTTTAAATTGGAGGTATTAATAATCCTAAAGCAGTTTCCAGGCATGTCTTTCTTTATAAGCAAAGCCTGAAGTGACTGTTACAGTTAAGTGCAATATTCCATGATCTCCATTGAAGACAAATTGAATGTTGTATAAAGGGATGGCTGGAGAAAGGATGAGTATTTTGCTATTTGTTACCACCCATTTATTAAATAGCTCAATAAAATTTGTTGAATAATCAACACTTGTGCATAAAGGAAGGTGGTCTAATTGAAGTGTGACCTCTTCTGGTTTGTCACATTTATAATAAACTAATTAATTTGAATATAGAAAAAATATACCAATGAGGGATTTTCAATGATATTGAATAATATCATTCTTTAAAAAAAATATATGGCTGTGGAGGACTATTTGGTGAAGCTGATTTTTACATGTATTTTTTCATAATGAAAAAACTTCCTTTTAAATGTTGCTAATCACTACATTTTCTATGGAAAAACATGTAATTGCCTTAAAACATGGCCTTTAGAAGCAACTGACTTGGTTGAAAATTCCCCTCTCACATCTTAATGGAGTTAAACATGGCTCTGTCATTTGTTACAGTAAGATAAGGATAGAGCTAAATTCTATCTAATGTTTTTTGATGCAGATTCAATGGATTCAGTGTTGTAATTTATATTCACTAATATGGATTCTTGAAAATAAATATACTAACTAAATATTAGCAACAATAAGGTTTAAAGACATTTGAGTATTGCCTTTTATTTTATGTATTTTCCCTTTTCTGTTCATTTATTTATTTTTTTTTCATGGCTACACCAAGAGCAAGTGGAAGTTCCTAGGCCAAGGAATCTGACCCATTGCTGCAATTTATGTCACAACTGTGCTTATACCAGATCCTTTAACCCACTGTGCCAGGCTAGGGATAAAACCCTCACACCTACAGTGACCCAAACCCCTGCAGTGGGATTCCTACTCACTGGGTCACAGCAGGAATGCCCACTTTTAATTTTTTCTTGTCAAAGACTATCTTCCTTTCCCTTAAAAAGTAGATGTTGAAATCCTTATACACAGCCAAAGAGCCTCCTTGTGGAATGCAAATGGCATCCCAACTTTTTTAATATTCAAAGGTTTTAGTGCTTCGGTTCCAATGAAAGGAAACCAGAGGTCCTGAGTGGGTTTTATCATCATGGGTGGTATATGCATTTGTCACTCAGGCTTACATCTGAAACTGGACAATGCTAGAAAAGCACCATGAAGAGGTAGCCACATTCCTTCTGTTATAAATTACTATTACCGATAAAATAATACATTTGTGCTTATTTACCACTTACAGCCCCATCTTAGATATGAAGCATAAAAAACTCAGTTTCAACTTTCTTTCTCTCTCCCTCTCTATACGCACACAAACAGTCACTCATTTTAATCTACCAAGCCATACAACTAAGTGTACTGAAGAACATATCCTTTCATATTTAGAAGTATTGGATTTTATGTGGATTCAGTAATTTTTGGTAGGTTTGTATTAGTCTGTCCTCTGCTGCATTGTTGGTTCCAGTTTATGGTCTCCTAGGAAGTTGCATATTATTTCAGGGACTTGAAGGGCCACCTAGACAGTGGAAGTATTTGAGCAGAAGACATGGTATAATGTGATAATAATAAAATGTACATAATTAGAATATACAAACATTGATATGTTTGACTGAAAGGTCAGTTAGCAGATTTATGACTTCAAATTGGCCTCCTGGAATCCTAAAGCCTGTCTTTCTTATGCAGATTTCTAAAGAAGGGAAATTTAAAAATAGCAAATATTTCAAAAGTTCAAATGGACAGGGGAGTGGCTATGGGAATTACCTAAAATCTTCTTTTTTATTAAAGTTTAATAAAAGGTAGGAAAATATCAATTGTTCATATCACAGAATGAGAGGCATTAGGGCCCCCCTCATTCCAAATAACCTTTGAAATATCTCTGATTTGGAAGAAATGAGCCAGTGAATTTTATTCTTTTTTTAACTTAAATCTCCAGATCTCACCATGTATAATCATGACCTCTTCACACATTTCTGACCCTATAAATCAATGTGCCCTTTATCCACTTTCTAGCCACTTTCCTTCCAAAGTTTTAAAACTTGTGTCTACTTGGGGAAAAAAGAAAAACAAAATGTTTTCCTCCCAAAAAATCTTCTTAAGTTTGAGCTCATGACATATTGATAATTTTAAGAAATTTTCTGCCTTTTTGAAAATAAGCAAGATAAATACTTGTCAGCTCAGACAAAAAAAAAAAAAGGAACCTAGTGGAAATAGAAAAACATTTGATTAAAGTGAGCACTAGAAGGTAAAGTATGATGAGATTGCCTTGAAATGTTAGCACTTTTTATATTTCCTTTTAGATATTTTGGTAAGTATGTTGTATACATCTAATCATATTCAACATAATATGTATATAGAAAGTATATTATTTATTTAAATTTTAGCCATATATAAATGCAAATAAATACAATTATCATTTATGCTGTTCCAAAACTTTGTGACCACACTTCCTACCCATTGAATGCTATTTTATTTATCAAATGTGCCTAGTGAGCTTTCTCTAGGCCGAAAACTCTCTGTGCACTTTAACAGAACACATAACCTCAGAGTGTTTGCATTTAAAAAGATTGGCAAATAATAAGAAGGATTCCAATGAGATTGTCTTTAGGATTAGACCATATAACATATTAAGCCATGTAACATAAGAACAACTCTCTGTGTAAAGTATAAAAATCAGCATAAATTAATCCTTCAGCATTTACAAATATTAAATTATAAATTAAAGAGTTTGAATTATACATATCTGGTGAAATTGTAGTTTATGCATATAAAAGAACGCCAAATGAGATTTATGAAATAACTTTATCTTTTTAACTTCAATTTCCAGTAATGGTGCACTTTAAATTCATTGGAATAAAATACACAGTGACAAGATTTCGTTCAAGGTGATAATTATGATTTTTCTTTTCCTTTTTTTTTTTTTTTTTCCTTTTTCTTTTTAGGGGCAAACTTGTGGCAAATGGAAATTCCAAGGCTTAGGGGTTGATCAGAACTGCAGTTGCCAGCCTATGCCACAGCCACAACAATGCTATATTCAACCCACATCTGAGACCTACACTGCAGCTCATAGCTATGCAGGATCCTTAAGACCAGGGATTGATCCCATATCTTCATGAATACTAGTCAAGTTCTTAACCTGCTGAGCCACAATGAGTAAGACCAGGGATTGATCCCATATCTTCATGAATACTAGTCAAGTTCTTAACCTGCTGAGCCACAATGGGAACTCCAGTTATGATATTTCTGAAGAATCCCTATTAAATATCTAATTTAATAACTTTGTAAAATTTTTAATGCTAAAAAAATGCATTTTAAGAATATTTGAATATTTCTATCATAAGCAATACTGGAATAAAAGTACATGCTTCAGGAGTTCCTGTCACGGCGCAGCGCAAATGAAGCTGACTAGGAACCATGAGGTTGCAGGTTTAATTCCTGGCCTCGCTCAGTGGGTTAAAGATCAGGCATTGCCATGAGCTGTGGTATAGGTCACAGATGCGGCTTGGACCTGGCATTGCTGTGGCAACAGCTCCAATTAGACCTCTAGCCTGGGAACAACCTTATGCCACAGATGCAGCCTAAAAAGACAAAAGACAAAAAAAAAAGTGTATGCTTCATAATTTATGGGTCAAATATTTAGTGACATAATAGAATAAAATCTAAATGATTTTTTAAAATTATCAATTTAGTACTAAAATACCTATCCTTTGAAAAACAAATGCCAATACTAGCTATCTATATTAATGTACATCATTTTATATTTTAATATATCTTGGATTGTCAAACCTTTCCATATTATTTTTCAAGTAGTAACTTATGCCACAAATATGGTACATTTTCTACATAAAATTTATCTGATTAAAACTATTTTTAATTTACTGAAGTACGTTATAGCATTAAGATGTAATATTAAGTATAATGTACTTACATAAGTGGTAATATTTTTTATGAAATTGTTATAGTGAACAAAGTGGTTAAATTGTGGCAAATTTTTTTTTGACAGTTTTAGGGTCTTAAATTTGTGTAGAACCATTATCACATTTAAAATTTTTCTTTTAAATTCCGCTTTCCCAAAATCACAATTAAAAGGGAAGGATAAATGAAACTACATAATTTATTGAGATATTTTTTCTGACTCCAAATACAAATGTGGATGGCTAGTATATACTGGAAACTTTGGGCATACATTCACATGGCCATTGGTCATTATCTATTAAGAATCAGTAACAGACTTTGTGCAAGAAAATGTCTTGATATTTGCAAAACTAATTTTTACTTATATGGTTTAATATTACCATGAATAGTTTACAGATGCTGACCTGGGTGCCATACAAATATATATTTTTTTACAATTACCTTTTTACTAACTAGTTTTGAAATATTAGGGAATTCAATTAATTTTACCAGTTCTTAAATTCCTCTCTGCTTAATGTGGAACTCTTTGGGTATAATATGAAATACCACCCAGTTCTTAAATTCTTGTTATCAATACATTTATGCAAGCAATAATTAGTTATATCTGTTTCTTTATTTATTATTTTTTTTTCTTTTTATGGCCGTACTCTTGGCATATAGAAGTTCCTAGGCTACAGGATGAGTCAGAGCTGGGGCTGCAGGCCTATGCCACAGCTATAGCAACACCATATCTGAGCCACATCTGCAACCTATGCCATAGCTTGTGGGAATGCTAGATCCTTAATCCACTGAATAAGGCCAGAGATTGAAACTGCAGCCTTATAGAAATCATGTCAGGTCCTTAATATGCTGAGCTGCGATGGGAACTCTTAGTTATATTATTTTATTAAAGCAAATAATTCCTAATAAACCTAAAATGTTGGCAAGTCTCAGTGTTTGGAGGTCCTGATATTACCATTTCTTTATTTTGTTCTGGCATTCTTTTCATGAGATTAGGCCTTTAGATTATTATACATTTTGGCTAAATAATTCTTGACTACAATTGCCAATTTGGTCCTTCTGGTCTATGCTCACAATATCTAAAGGATTCTTTCTCTTAATAACATATAATGCTAAAACAAATTGAGTAGTAAGGTGAATGCATTCTCACTATGGAATAGCTATATAAAGTATTCTGAGGAGAGATTTACACAGAAACACATGTAAATATGTATGAGACCAAATACATCTATATATAACCAGAATGTAGAAAAGAGTTTTGTTAAAAATATTAGAACATCTCATGAACTAAATGTAAAAGAAGATGCATAAGCATTAGAATCCTACTTCAAATACCTATTGTCTAGGTCACCTTGAATTTGGTTTTGTATCTCTGAATTTTCAATCACTTATTTGTAAATGATATAGATGGAACTCTTAACAGATTGTGATAGCCCATCCAATGTCCTCTCTTATACTGCTTTTATTGTATTTTTATCTCTATTTGGTAATCTAATTCCTTTTATATCTATAATATAACTTACTTTGTGTGTGTATGTGTGTGTGTGTGTGTGTGTGTGTGTGTGTGTGTGTATGGAGACAGAAGGGGAGGAAGGAGTGGGGAGGGAAGGGAGAGAAAGGGAGAGGTAGAGATAGAGTTAGAGATAGGGACGGGGATAAAATTAGAGACAGATGGTAGACAGCAGTCTGTCTATAAATGGTACTGGGGTTCTGTGTCAATGGAAACACATGCATGTAGGTATCATGTCCTACTTATATTAATATATCATTATATATGTATATATAAAATATTTATTATAGAGTTTTATAAATATGTGTTTATATTTATACCAAGTATATTTTAAACTATTGAATTTCATAAATGATTCACTACAGTGTTTTATAAGATGTATTCATTTTGTAATATATAACTTCAAACACTGAATGAAATACATATATGTTTTAAAAAGGCAAACATGTATTATTAGGTCTTGAAAGAAAATCCATAGGTTATAGTATCTGACAGTAAATCTGACTAAAGTATAAATCAATTATGATTTAAAACCTATATCTCAAAACTAGAAGTATAATGTGAAAATCATGTGTGCTAAATAAAGAAATAAGGAAATTACGAAATAACTAAAAGGCAAGGGCAGTTAAAACACATTTTATGTGATGAGATATCACCTCTTTAAATCTTTAACTATGTTTATCAGAAATTAAGAACAAATTTTAGACTAAATAGTAAACTTCAGAAGATTGAGTAATTAAGCTAAATATGTAAGATTAAAGGAAGAAAAGACAAAAACAAGACCAGAAATTTTTGTAGAGGAGATCAGGAAAATGTGGAGTAGTTTAATAAGACAAAAATGTGATTCTTAAAAAAGAAATAATAAACCACTTCTGCAACATGAAAGTAAAAAACATTTTAAATTATTTCTTTATTGTAGTTGATTTATAATGTCAATTTCTTCTACAGCAAATTGACCCAGTTATACATATATATATATATATATATACATTCTCTTTTTTTTACATTATCCTCCATCATGTTCCATCAAAAGTGATTGGATATAGTTCCATGCTCTATACAGCAGAGTCTCATTACTTAGCCACTCCAAAAGCAACAGTTTGCATATATTAATCCCAAATTCCCAATCCATCCCACTCTCTTTCCCTGCCCTCTGGCAAACACAAGTCAGACTCCATGTCCATGATCTGTTTCTGTTTTGTAGATAGATCATTTCATGGAGTCTAAAATATGGCACAAATGTTCTATCTATTTTTAAAGTAAGGAAATATATCAGTAAAAGAGAAAAATAACTATACTTTTTTAAATAAAATTATAATCTAAGGGGAGTTTCCATTGTGGTGCATTAGAAATGAATCTGACTAGTAACCATGAGGATGTGGGTTCAATCCCTGGCCTCGCTCAGTGGGTCAGGGATCTGGCATTGCCATGAGTTGTGGTATAGTTTGCAGACACAGATCAGATCCTGTGTTGCTGTGGCTTTGGTGTAGGCCAGCAGCTGTAGCTCCGATTTGACCCCTAGCCTGGGAACTTCCACATGCCATGGGTATGGCCCCTAAAAGACCAAAAAAAAGAGAAGAAGAAAAAAAAGTCTGATTAAATTAGACATTAGACATAAAATTAGTCAAAATAATCAAATACCATAGACCTGTGGAAAAGATACAAAACAGTACCTTTCTGGAAGAAAATGTAAAGTGGTAAAATTAGAGCAAGAGGAAATTAAAAATCTAAATTATCTAAAAACAATTAAAATATTAAATTCAAATGAGATCCAAAATATTCCACTCGGCCAAAATTTCTTCAGGCTTTTTTTCTTCACAACTACATCTTTGGTTTCACTTTTTCTGTATCCTTTCCTTATTCATCTGCAAATTCCATGTTAAGACTAGCTAATTCCTGTGTCACTGCTTCTGCAGTATTGAGAGGAATTTCTACATTTTTAGCTTTAAAAAAAAATGCTATAGGTACAAAATTTTCAGCAAAATTTCTTCTATCTCAATGTTCTGCCAACTATCCTTTACTTGAATCTCAGTGTTATTAGCACTTTATACAGGAAATGTCATAGGAAAGGATAAATCTAATTCCACATTGGATCTGTTCCCTTTGCTTTAACCTTTGTGTTCAATTGCTTTTGCTACAAGGTAAGTAGGTTGCCTGATACACAGGATAGCCCATTCTCAAGGCGCTGACCTTTGAAAGTATAACACTGTTCCATTCATATAGAGATAAAAAATTGCAAAACTGATAACTATATTTGTCTTAAAGGTTTATAGGAACATTATGATCTGACCTATGTGGACAGAGGCAAGAACAAAGGATTATGACACCAAGAAGTTTGCAACAGGCAACAACACACCTTCTTTTTTAGTATAAAAGAAGCTAGAATTCTAATTCTGATAAGGTGGTTCTTTGGGACACTATTCCACCATCTTTTGGTCTGCTGGCTTTATGAATAAAGTTGTTATTCTTTACCTCAGCAACTCATCTCTCCATGAGCTGTCCTGTATGGTGGCAAGCAGAGCAGTACCAGCTTGGACTTGTTAACAAAAATACTAAAACTGTCTTGGAGGCAATGACTTCCCACTCTTTTCTCAGATTAACTGACCTTAGAACTTTGAGCTAGTTGAGAAAATAGTTGAGAGTTAATATATCGTGCAGAAATATGATTTAGCACAGAGAGCAAATTAGAAGCTAAACTGTAATATAATAAACGGCACTTGCATTGATTCTAGCAGTGTTACTTGGCTACTGTTTAGAAAAGATAAAAATAATATATGCAAATTCGATGTAACTGGAATTAAAGGAGTTTAACAAAGATAGGTTAAAGAATCCAATCTAGTTTCAGTATTTGGAAGGTAAAAATATTTTTTTTCAAGAGATATTATAATGCTAGAGACTTAGTTTAGATTTTCTTTTCTTTTATGCATTTATTTGGATTGTAGAATATGTAATTTTATAGAAATTGCACAGTATCACTTACTCTGACATTTATAATCAACAGAATAAAAAAATGAAGTGTATTTAAATATAATTGTTGTGATTTTCTGGTTGACTTTTTGAAATCTCCTGTAAAATTTTATATAAAACTTTTAATGTGAATTGCTCCTATAGATTATTATATTAAATTAAAAGATAAAGGAATTCTTGACTTGCTCCTTCTTAATAATCTGATATTTCAAAATTCTTTCTAAATGCATGAAATTTATTAAATTTCTATTGTATGAAAATTCTATTTTGTGAGTACATTTTGCTTGTTAATGTAGCATTATGGAAGACACACTGAACGTATTAATGGTAACTATTATGTCAAGCCTAGTGACTGGAACTTAGTAACGTCTCAATAAATGTTAGCACTTATAATGTTCATACTATTTTTTTTCAAAAAGCAAAATCATTAAATGAAAAATGCTATATAAATTTTTTTTTTTTTTTTTTTTTGTCTTTTTTCCTTTTCTAGGGCTGCTCCTGCACCTGGAAGGGTTCCCAGGCTAGGGGTCCAATCAGAGCTGTAGATGCCGGCCTACGCCAGAGCCACAGCAACGCAGGATCTGAGCCAGGTCTGCAACCTACACCACAGCTCACGGCAAGGCCAGATCCTTAACCCAATGAACAAGGTCAGGGATCAAACCTGCAACCTCATGGTTCCTAGTCAGATTTGTTAACCACTGATCCACGACAGAAACTCCAACTATATGAATATTTTTAACAGCTCTATTTCCCAAAAATAAAGCACTACAAAATTCCCTTTAAAAAGAGAACTGTTACCTGCAGCAAATTTGGACAAATTACCTTTTTCCTGCTCATTTGCTACAACTTACCTTTACTGCTTCCAAACATACAATATAAACCTATTTAGATATACCTTATCTTTCACTGCCCAGCCAGATAAAATGTTACTTGGTTCTCAGACCAAATTATTATAGAAGTCTCCAATTCCCCTTCCGTAAGTAACACAGCATATTTCAATTTACTAGTTACTCTAAACTGTCTAGAACTATACTTTAGGTTCATATAACGCCCCTGTCTCCAGGAGAATAATGTATTTAAAAATGTGAAAACTTATTTTCTTATTCCATTCATCAGCCTTATAATGAAACTGGAGCATAATAGGAGCTAAAAATTAATGCAAGTAAGATTGATGGTTTATAGAAAGAGAAAAGAGAAATATGTAGTCCACTTCCTTGGGAAACATCACAAGACTAATAGTAAAGCAATATTATATACATTAATTTTATATTAACTTTGAAAATATAACTAATCTTATCTTCTAATCACTTCACTAGTTATCATGAATTATTTTCATATTTTTCAAAATCTAATTTATTTATTTTCTCCTTTTTAATTTTGAATAGCAACCTCAACCTTACTATCAAGCTCATCAGGAATTGCTAGCAATACACTTCTCCTTTTCCTGTAATTCCTCTACCTCATTACTAAACATTCCTAAGAGATTAATGCCAAGATCCTGCCATTATTATTGAAATATCCACTCTCTATCAATGTTTCCCTTCAGTATCTTAGTTTTTCTTCTTCCTTAAATGTCTTGTGTTTCTATCTATTCAGTGATCCACTCCCATGGTAACAATAGACAAACTTGATCCCTGCAAGCTCTTCAAAACTTCAGTTTCGAGCATCTGACACTTAGAATACCACATCTTAACTTTCCAACTCACTTACTATAGAATCTCAATTTAGCAATTTTGAATCTACCAGAACTTTAAATCAATGTCCTTACCTTTTCTGTCCTTTCCCTTTCCCCTAGCACCCTTCATCTTCTACCCTATCAACCCCAAATCCTTTCATTTTCTTACTTCCCTCATTAGCCATTATTCCTAATTACTATTTTAAATATATAAGCAACTAAGTTATCCTTTGCTTTCTGTCAAACATTTTATACAAAACACCAACAAAGATTAAAATTCAAGTTCCCACCTTTCCTTTATCTGTTGTCAAGTAGGTGAACAAAGCTTATTAAACATATAATCATGCAGACTTTAAATTCATGTCACAAAACTCTATTGGAATTTCAATGCTGATTGCCAATTATTTTATATTTTCTTTTGCACTCCAATATTTTATATATTTTACACTCTACTAACCCTTTCATACACTTCCCTGGAACTTTCAGCTGTTTGCATCTCAACTTACTGATGAAATATAAGCAATCAGAAGAAAATGTATGTATTTTTACTTTTACAACTGAACTACTGGATATTCCTTTTAATTTTCTCTTCTCAAAGTGAGGACTTAGTCCCCAGACTTCTTTGCTCTATCTATACCCACTTTCCAGTTGATTACAAAATTTGTATCTCCAGCTTTCACCATTTTTCTAAATTCCAGGTATTATCCAACTGTCTACTAAACTTTTCCATTCATATTTCTGATAAAATTAACATGTCAAAAGACAGCTTATTTCCTTTTATATCTATTCTTCATCACCTACATTTACTCTAATTTCTTCATATCAGTTATTTTCAGTTCCTTTCATCCAAATCTCAGTCCTCAAGCCACGTAATTATTGTTCTCTTTCTTTCATATCCCTGTTTAGTCCATTATGGAACTGTATTGTCTCTTCTTCTAATATATTTCCAGAATCTGACCATTTCTCACTTTCCCACTTTCACCAAACTTAGTCTCAAGAACAATCATCTCTCCTCTGTATGTCCTTTTATCTGCCTCCTTTCATTTGTTCTTGCTTTTCTACAGTCTCTCCTTTTCAAATGGAAACCAGAGTAATCTTTTAAGAATTTTTAATATTCTCAAATCTTTCCTATGTTTTAATCTCAAAATAAAATCCATTATCCTAACTATGATTTGAAAACTGATACCTGAGCTGATTCTATTTGTCTTGTGATTCAGCCCCTCACCCACTTTGTTCAAACTACTCTGGTTTTTTTTTTGTTTGTTTGTTTGTTTTCCACTTCCTGGAAAACGTCAAGTAGTCACACAGCTACTTTGGGACCTCAAATCCCAGTTGCATCTTGTGGATCGTTCTTATTCCAGAAATCTGCTTGACACAAGCTCTCACTCTGATATCTGCTCAGATAAACTTTACCACCTCACAAATAATAGGAGATAACATCTAAAACTATTTCAAGTATAGAAAGATTGACTGAGCTTCACAATCTTTAACCACAAAGATATATAGTTTAAAATTACATCTAAATCTCAAAGATATTGTATCAAGCATATTTGTTAATTCAACAAGTGGTATTTTATTTTCCTAAGAACTTTTCTCCAAACTTTCCCTAATCATTGGGAAAGAGATTAAAAGTAATCATTAAAACCAAATCACAATCAGCTTATTTATTTCAGAGATAATTAATTATGTCTACAAAGTGAGTAAAATGCCAATGATATTGCTAAAGGAAGGGAAAAAGTATATTCAGAGCCTTTTGTCAGAGCATTACTCAGAATAATACTGTTGTCAATAGCAGTTGAGTAGTGCTGTATTTAAAGAACTATTTGGAAGAGTTTTTCTTGCCTTTCTCCAAAGATTTAAATAATGAGGCTGCATATTTTTTTGGAAAATCCTTCTAAAGTCTAATAAACCATCTTGGTATAGAATAGTTTTCCTATAAAAACCTTTTAAACTTTCTTTGACTCTACTTCTAACTAGTTTATGTATAATCCTTACTCATGAATACTGAGAACATGTTTTATGTCCATCAATAAACAGCCACTATTCTAATTTTGATGATATTTTGCATATCTACTTAAATTCCTATGCCTACTTCTTTCTGTGACAATTGGAACATATAGTTCACTGAATTCCTATAATTTATTGTTTATATTTAGAACTCTACCTTTTCCATACGTCATTCTCTTTTATATAAAAACAAAGCCAAGTACAAAAATATACAGCTAAATCCACCATAGATTGCTTAATATACATAATACTTTCATTCATACTTAACAGCTACTGATTGGAAAGTTATCACTTAACATATCTGAGGATTGGTAGATATTTAACTATCTCAGGGAAAAACTTAAATATTTATTTTGTTCAAAAAATTTTAGAGTGCTTAGTTTAATGGTTCATATATAACTAGAAATTTCATTTTTCTTACACAATAAAAAGGGATATGGATTTATTACTCTGTTTCTGATGGCTTGATGTTAATAAAATGAAGTAAGAGATGCATCAAATGAAAGCACTTCTGAAGGAATGTCAAGAAAAATAAATTTACTGATGAGTAAGAGTTAAAAGTATCCCATTTGGAAAATGGCTGTTTAACTCTGTGGCTCCAGTGGAGTCATTTAGATTCAGTTTGGCCTGTTTATCTCAAAAGATCTCAGTGAAATTGTTTAGAGTGTCACAAAAGATACCAGTAGATTTTCTAGTCTTTTTAATTGATTCAGAGAATACATAATATTATTAGGAAGAACATTTGGCTAATTGAGATGCCAGGTATGCTGATTATGATGGTGATGAGAAGAAGGATGTAGATTCCCAGGTCTTTTGAAACTGAAAGAATACCAGACCTAATTTGTCAGCATCTGTAATTAATGTATAACTGCCATGAATATATTTTTGTTTTTTTTTTTAGTAGATGGTAGTGGAGTTAAGTGACTAGTCAAGGTAATCTATTTTTTTGCTATAAAAAGCCACTTCCAAATTTCAGTGGATTAACTATATATATATATATATATTTTTTTTTTTTCTCACTCACATAAAAATCCAGTGCTGTTGAGAAATTTGGATGGGCAGACGTCCTCCAAGCATTGTCTTAGGGATTCATTCTCCAGCTGACTTTTGAAACTACAACATTAGAAACCTTGCTTAAGAAACATTTCAGCATAGAAAAGGGCATTTTTAGGGACTGAGTCTAAGGTGGTATACATCAATTATAACCACATTACACTGGATAAAATGTTATGCGAGGCCCCAACTAAATGAAAGAATGTCTGTGAAAATTATTCTTGTGCCTGAGAAGAGGAAATGGGGTAAGTAATCTAACCAGGATTTTCCAAAAGGCAAAGAAATGGATAATGCTATTTTGATTTTCATTCCTTTATACTTTCATATATAATACTTGTAAGCAGATAAATGTCAAAGTACTTATTTTTTTGGAAAAAAATTTCCATGTTCTTATCATAGTCTAAGAGAAGGTATAAGTCAGTGAATTGAAGACAATCACCTAGGACAAACAGAAGGTTAGAGAATAACAAATGTCTCTGTGCCTGGTTCACATGCAAATTTCTGGAATCATAAGGGAATGCTGAACTCATTGAACATCATTTTAAGTGAAGAGCTGTACTATTGTTTCTAATTTACTTATATGTTTTCTTTTATGCTGACATTTTCCAGACTATTTTATTGGGATAATGTTGAAAATATTAATTCAATTACAAAATCCTGCTGATGTAACCGATAGAAGATTTTTAAGTGAGTAGTTTCTTTGTTTCAGGTGACAAAATAATGCTTATGGATTCAGGATATATGTCAGAATGATTGGTAACTTGGTCTTTGGATCCAGATTGTATGGGTTAAAGTTTCAGTTCCACTAGTAAATAGCTTTATCAGACAAGCTCCCAGTAGGAAGTAGAAATGGGGTAAAGGCTGAAAATTGAATAAAGGGGGTTAGAAGAAATCTATATGTACACTCTTTTATAAAATGCTATTAAGGGATGATTAAATGGCAAACATGCCTTAGAAATTATTGTTTTATAGATATTTATATACTTATTTCCCTTAAAACCATTCGATTACATTTTAGGGATAACTTCACCTCTCTTCCCAGATCTGTGTGTGTGTGTGTGTGTGTGTGTGTGTGTGTGTGTGTGTGTTTATTTTTAATGTATGTTTTTATTTCCCAATACATTATTTTTTTTCTACTGTACAGTATGGTGATCCAGTTACACATACATATACACATTCTTTTTTCTCACATTATCATGCTCCATCATAAGTGACTAGACATAGTTCCTAGTGCTACACAGCAGGATCTCATTGCTAATCCATTCCAACAGCAATAGTCTGCATCTATAAACCCCAAGCTCCCAATCCATCCCATTCCCTCCCCCTCCCCCATGGAACCATAAGTCTATTCTACAAGTCCATGAGTTTCTTTTTTGTGGAAAGGTTCACTTGTGCCATATATTAGATTCCATATATAAGTGATATATTGTATGTGTCTTTATCTTTCTGACTTACTTCACTCAGTATGAGAGACTCTAGTTCCACCCATGTTGCTGCAAATGGCATTATTTTGTTCTTTTTTATGGCTGAGTAGTATTCCATTGTGTATATATACTATGTCTTCCTCGTCCAATCATCCATCGATCATCATTAATAAGTCCACAAATAACAAAAGCTGGAGGGGGTATGGAGAAAAGGGAATGCTCCTGCACTGTTGGTGGGAATGTAAACTGGTACAACCACTATGGAGAACAGTATGTAGGAACCTTAGTAAACTATACATAGAATTACCATATGACCCAGCAATCCGGAAAAAACTTTCCTTAAAAAAGATATATGCACCCACATGTTCATTGCAGCACTATTCACAATAGCCAAGACACGGATTTTTTTTTTTTTACACTCCAGAGTATTTCTCTCCTGAAGGGAGACTGGGCCAATGTGCCAACCATGACTCTCACTCTCATGACTCTGACTCTCATAATTTCAGAATCCCTGCCCTGGGATATAACCCTATAGCATGAACAGGCAAACATTTGGATCTTATGCAATTCCATGAAAAACTGGGGAATGTGGAAAGGATCTAAGCTATTCTGTGAATGATAAACTATCTGATCCAGAGATTTCAGTCCTGCCAGGAATATTTATAAAGAGTAGGAACTATAGAGTTCAAGTCATGGCTCAGGGGTAACAAGTATCCATGAGGATGCAGGATTGATCCCTGGCCTTGCTCACTGGGTTAGGGATCTGGCATTTCCATGAGCTGTGGCGTGGGTCACAGATGCAGTTTATATCCCACGTTGCTGTGGCTGTGGTGTAGGCCAGCATCTATAGCCCCGATTCGACCCTAGCCTGGGAACTTCCACATGCCACAGGTGAGGCCCTAAAAACAATAAAAAGTCAAAAAATAAATAAAAATTTAAAAAATTAAAAGACAAAAAAAAAAAAAAAAAGAAGAAGAATCAGGAACTAAATAAGGGCTTAGATAGTTAACAACCACAGGAAACTAATCCTTGGCCTGTAGATGCAAAGGAGGGAATGGTCATTGCAAAACTGGAGGAATAGTGACTGATAATAAGTTTGTGAGTTTAAAAGAGTAAATTATGATTTCTACTTTTTTCCTTTACTATAATTTTTTTTTCTTGTGCCTGCTTTGACCAAATCTAAGTGGAAGCCAGACAGCAAAAATTGCAATGATGCAATTTAGCTTCCTGGGGCACAGGAAATGGTGGAGAGTCAATCTGGAAGAGCAAAGTGAATAAAATCCAATTTCTGCCCCTAAACATTTCATGCTTTATATTTATAATACTCTTTTTTTTTCTTAATTGCCACACCCACAGCATATGGAAGTTGCTGAGTCAAGGACTGAATCTAAGCTGCAGCTGTGACCTATACTGCACCTTCAGTACTTCCAGATCCTTTAACCCACTGGGCCAGGACAGGGATAGAACTCTTGCCCCTGGATTGGACCCGAGCCACTGCAGTCAGATTCTTAACCCCCTGCACCACAGTGGGTACTCCTAAAATACTCTTCCTGTACATAGGAACTTTCAGCTATAAAGTACGGCTGGCTGAATTTTACCATCTGAAATTTCCCTGAAACAGATATACTTCTGTTCTAAAAACTCATTTATATCCTGTGGACAATGGAACTGTCATATCTATCAGTAGTTTATCTTTGTCACTCTTAAAATCATAGTCATTTGCAACAAAACTTTTTTCACAATTATTGTACAGTACACACCCTAGAGTTATTCTCATTTGGTCACACCCTCGAGTTAGGGTAGAATTTGTGAATTGCTTCTAATGAGTGAAGTATGGATATTACTCTCCTGATCAGGTTACATTATATAAGACTCAGTATTTGCAGGTGGGATTAAGAGAGTGTCTGTTTGTTGCCATATTGTGAAAGAGGCATGAGAGGACTCTGTGACAGGAATCATGAGGGGCCTTTAAGAGGTGACTTCAGGCCTATTTATAACCAGCAAGAAAATCCCACAAACCTGGATGAATTCTTCCAACACTTGAATGATATTAGAAACAGATTCTTGCCAGCCCAGCCTCCAGATGAGAACACAGCTCAGCCAACATCCTTTTTTTTTTTTTTTTTTTTTAAGGCCACACCTGCAGCATATGGAAATTACCAAGTAGAGTTTGAATCTGAGCTGCAATTGCTGGCCCATGCCACAGCCATAGCAATGCTGGATCTGAGCCACATTTGCAACCATTCTGGAAGCTTTTGGCAACGCCAGATCCCCAACCCACTGAGTGAGGCCAGGGATCAAATCCACATCCTCTTGGATAGTAGTCAGATTCTTAATCCACTGAGACACAACAGGCACTCCAAGGCTAGTCAATATCTTGATTGAAGCTATGTGAAGACCTGAGCAGAGGACCAGGTTACTTAAGTGGTGTCTGGACTCATGACCCAAAGATACTGAGAGACAATAAATATATGCTTGTTTAAGGCTATAGTGGTGGGATAATTTGTTATAAGGAAGAGTAAACTAATATTATTTTCTGTAATACTATTTTTAAATACTACTTTTTCAAAGATCTCCGCTTTCCTTATATGATCATGAGTCTTTCATTATCTTCATGGAATGTCTTCTGTAGTTATCTTTCATCAGAAAAATCTCAATTTCAAGCAAGTGCCATTCTTTCAAGTTAATATATGCACTAGGAATAAATTTTATTTTATAAAGGTATAAAATATGGATATAAAATATAAAAATTATCCTCTATTCTATCTAGATTTTGAAATTAAAATGAATTAAAATACATTTACTTAAAAACAGAAGGCCTTTCATATTGCTGATTTTCTGAAAATTTTCCTTTTCTGAGATTGACACCAAATGGATGAGAGAATGAGAAAGAGTAGTAAAAAAATTACCCCCCTTCATACTCAGAAATTGTGTTTCCAATCCACAAAAGGAAGATTTGAGCTCATTCAAATTATTCTTTACTTACTATAATTATGGAAATTATTCTGCAGAGATTTTCATCACCATAAGAAAGCTGCCTTAACTGTACCGATAAATAATCTAATAATTACCAGGCTACATTGTTTATGTCTTTTACACTGTGAACTTAAAATGCATAAAAATTCAGCAATCTTCTTTCCCTGGATATAGCTAGACAATGATTGGAGATACAGATGTACTGGTTTTCCTTTAAGTGTAATTGTATCAGAACAAGCTCCCTACTATCTTTCTAGGCTCTGGCTGGTGTTGTGACAGCCAGTGCTGGCCCTAATCTTATTGTTAATGTCAAAGACCAAGCCTGACAGCCCCAGACAAGATAGGCTCCAGTGAATGACAGAGTAATCAGTCTGGAAAAGAACTGGCTCATCCATAAAGGATCAGACGCTGGAAAGCACTATCAGCATGTTCACATGTTTGCTTCTTTTCTCATTCCGATGGCAGCTAGATCATTTAACATTGAATCCTTATGTCAAAGATTATTTGAAATTCATGTTATTCTAACACTCTAAACCAAAAGGGATAAAAATGTTGTATATGTCAGAATTATTGATATATGAAATTCAAAATATCTGTGTGCATTTTGTGAAAATCAGTTTAAAATGCAGTATTTTACAAACTACTCCAAAAAAAGTCCCTTCACCATCCCACACTCAATTTTTTAAAAAGGAATATCAAGGTTATAAATGTGTGTAACTTTTTTTTATTTCTTTATGATCTCTATAACATTTGCTAATGATGTATATTTTAAGCAATTAAGTAAATTTATATTTGATGCTCCAAAGACAGGGATACATTAATCAATTTAGTATATTGTACACATACAATAATTTTTAAGGGCATGAAGAATATATGTGTAGTAATATTTTATTTCTGTAAAATCACTTATCATATATCTTTTTAAAAGGTTAACAGCATTTAAATATCTTCTTAAAGAAAATATATATGACATTAAAGTGTTAGTATTGATATTGTGTGTTACTAATTTTCTTATACAACACTTTTTCCTTTCCTTTTATTAGGCTGCACCCACAGCACATGGAGGTTTCCAGGCTAGGGCAGGCTAGAGGTCAAATCAGAGGTGTACCTGTTTGTCTATGCCACAGCCACAGTAACACCAGATTCAAGTCACATCTGTGACCTACACCACAGATCACAGCAATGCCGGATCCTTGACCCACTGAGCAAGCCAGGGATTGAGCCTGTGTCCTCATGGATGCTAGTCAAATTTGTTTCCATGGAGCCACAATGGGAACTCCTTTTATTACATGTTTTGAAAAGTATACTCTATTTTATTTCAAAAATATTCACTACATGCGTTTATAGTACAACTATGAAAAAAAAAAAAAACACTTTGTAACATGTAGCTTCACATCAACTTACCTGGACAAGAAAAACTTGAATGCTCTCCCAGTTATTTAAGAACAAATTAAAAATCTCACATGATAATATAAAACATTATTAATATATCACTTGAAAGATAGAGGAAAACATGGTCTTTATTGATAAACTTACTATAAATTTCTAAAATGACTAACAGGTATATTCAGTATTTGGGGATCATATGACTAGTAAAAATTAAAAACAATACAAATAAAATGACTATCATTTTAATTTTAAGATAACAATGGAGTTCCCTGGTGGCCTAGCAGGTTAAGGATTTGGCATTGTCACTGCTGTGGCTTGAGTCACTACAGTGTGTGGGTTTGATCCCTGGCCTGGAAATATCTGTATGCCATGGGAGCAGCCAAAAAGAAAAGATAATATATAAAATTATTGTATATTTGATAATTTACATTATGACGTCAAATCAGAATTTGTATTAACATAAATTACCTATGAATTCGTAATAAGTTAGTGGAGTAATGCAATATGTTTTTTAATCAAAATGTATTCTGATTTAGTAATTTTAAAAGATGCATTTACATAAATTTTGAATCTAAAAAATTTTAATATTTAAATAATTTTTGTCCTTCAAAATAACCATCTATACTGTCAATGTTGTAATTAAAGCCTGGAGTCTAGAATGTAGATTTATCTTTATATTTTATTTTATAGATATCTGACTATAATTAATAATAAATCTTTTAACCGATGGACCTACAACATTCAAGTTTTTGTTGACCTTGAAATAAGTTGTTTCATAGGAAGAGAAAAGTATATCTGTTGAATATTAAAATTATTAAAAATTAAATAAATAAATCAGTAATTAATATTTTCGACATTTTTCTCTGAGACCAGAGAAGGAAAATAAGAATCAGAAGTAGGTATAGCATTGGGGGTAATTATTGGATTTAATTCTTTTTATTTCATTCAAGAAGGAACATCCTAGGGCATGTTGAATATTGTTGAAAGTGATTTATGTGGGAGAGAGAAATTAAAATGCAAGAAAAGTAAGGCAAGAACAGTTGGAATCCAGACCCTAATGAACTGATTTTACTTGAAAGGGACAAGTCTGTTATCTCCAATTCACGTGAAGGAAACTAGGAAATAATAATACAGATATAGAATAGTTTACACATTCCTCCTCGGAAATTGAGCAAGTGTTCAGTTAATTTATTCTCTATTTTCTCTAAACAAAAAGTTAAGGACATCACCTGAGATAATGGGGAAGAGGAGAGTCTATTAGAGGTTTTCAAAGAAAAGAAAAGGCAATATTTAATAAGGAAAATCAGCAAGCTAAATTAAAAAAAATATATATATATATATAAATTCCCTTTGAGGCTCAGCGGTTAATGAACCTGACTAGGATCCATGAGGATGCAGGTTAGATCTCCGATCTCACTCAGTGGGTTAAGGATCCAGCATTGCTGTGAGCTGTGGTGTAGGCTGCAAATGCAGCTCGGATCTGGCATTGCTGTGGCTATGATGTAGGCCTGCAGCTGTAGCTCCAATTCAACCCCTAGCCTGGCAACTTCCATATGCTGCAGGTGGGGCTCTGAAAAGCCAATAATTAATAATAATAATATTTATATATTAAAAATTTAAAAATATATATGTTACGATTCATTATTCTGAGTATAAAAAGAGAAATATCAGGGCAACTGTGTTATTCTCCCAAATCAACATTTAATTCCTTAAGTTCAGAGAGGCATTCGGGGGCTTAAATTATATTTATTATTACTAGGTGAGTATGATAAGAAAAGAAGTAAGTACAGCAAATGGGGATATTGAAAAGTGAGATCAAGTGAACAATTAGCATAGATGGTAAAAATCTGAGTATATAAAAGGGGTGATGGACCAAGAAATAATGATGAGGTTAATGGATTGATTGAATCAATATCTTAATGAATTACTGAATGAATAGAATTATAGTATGTGAATGGTGAAGTAAGCCATGCCAACTGGGTGAGAGATTTCTGAAATTAACATATTGGAACTGGTGCAGTTACAATAGTGTAAGTAACTAAGAAACACACACATCCATACTTTTCATTGTATGTGGTATGTGCAAGGTTACAAAAGGATGACAGCAATGAATGGAAAGGTAGTGAGTGGAGCAGTCAATTTTTTGTTCCTTTTGCCATCTTCCCTCAGCTCACCTCTGACACCAACAATAACTATGATGGACAGTTTTGTGTATGGAAACAGAATCTAACCTCAGATATCCTTCATTAATCTTTCTGCTTTTCTTCCTTAGGGCTTTCTCTGATGTGTGGAGCAATTAACACCTCCAGCCACAACCTTCAAACAGTGGGATATGGGAGGTGGTGCAGAAGTGCTGGGGAAATTAATGGCAAAGCCTCTCATCCTTCAGAAACTTGGCTCAAGGCTCAGAGGGCTCAGGTGAGCTGAGTCCTAGTAGCCGACAGCAATAACTTCACAGAGTACCTTTCTAAGGCTGTTTCACTTTCACTGTCTCATACCCCTTAATCCTACTACTGTTTCCTCAGATTGCCTCCAAATAAACCAGCTATTCCCAGCTTTCTTTTACAGACTTTCACATACAGATTGGTACATGTAAGGATTATATACTTCTTTAATTTCTTTAATATAATCCTTCAATTTCTTTAAATAAAAGAAGTTAACTGTGAAGAAACTTCTTCAAAACCTAAGATATAATGTAGTTCTTATGTCTAGAGACAAGTTTCCCTGGCCCTCCAGTCTCCAAACAGGGACCCACTGCATATCAACACGTGTTAGGAGTGAGAAATCTTTCAAATCCTTTAAAAGCTTGGTTTTGCAGTTTCAGTGTTCCTTGATATACCTTCCTGGATCTTCTTGTTTTGGGAGGATTTATACCTATCGATCTCCTTGCCTATCATATCACAAGTAACCAGAAGACACCCCAGGATCATGAGTGTTGATTTTGATGGTGGTTTGAAAGCTGATCGGCCACTAATAGCTATCCCCTCTCTAACCTGCAGGAAGTGATGACCGGCAGTGTTCAGTTTCCTGGCTTTTCCTAGTCTTCAGTTTATTGAATGTGGTAATCTAAGCATGTGGTATTATGATGGCTTCTGTGGGGTGTATGGTCTTGCTGGAATTGCAGGGAAATATGAATGCCTTCCTTGAGCAGGGAGTATTTAGTGGATATCTAAAAGTAATTTATTGTGGGTTTTGAGGTACTAGTTGTGGATTAACCGGGGTTGAAATTACTGTTCTAGCTTTCTTAGGCTTCTTCTACTTGTTGACTTCAATTAGTGAAAAAGTAAACAGTAAAAACAGTGCATATTATCAACTGCAGTCTTTGCCACTTTTGGTGGAAAAACTAGAGCACAGCTATAAAATACTTTCTCCATAACATATTGGATATGTGGAAGGAAATTGACATATGAATTTATGAAATGTGAAATGAATTTTTTAAAATATTCACATCAAATAAATTCAATAAAGACAATTGTATAATTCAAAGTAGCTTTGCTCATGTGGCTTGTCTAAGTAAGTGAAGTGATACTGAATTTGCCCATCATTGGGAGCTAAGATTGGCCACTTCATATTTGGGATGTACCAGTTACAATTCCAGTGCTTTTCACCCATAACATAGTATTTAAAAGAGAATGCACATCACAATCATTTTTTTTCTATGAACAATTGTAAGCAACCCTTTTGCCCCTTTTCTTGTTGATCTGTTTTCTGCTCCCCTCAAGCCTTAACAGTTTAATTATAAGATGAACTCACCATGCAATATTTAATATCATCCCTGATTTACATCAGGGCTCCATGTATGCAAACAATGCCTTGATTAACATGTTAATTATTTCCCTAGATCAAAAGACATAAAAGTGAAGACTAAGTAGAAAAAAAATGAATAGCTCTCTATCCCCAGCTCTCCACTTAGCATTTCTGCTGGCAGACTGCTGGGCAAGAAAACATCTACAGAAAAATCACAAGGAGTCAGCCAGTCTGCACCCATTGGAAAATGACATAGGATCTAACTTCCTGCCTTGATGATTCACTGAGATTCTCTCTACTTTTTCCCTTTAAAAACTCATGGACGAGTGGAAGCTTGGGAGCTGATATTGGGACGTGAGTCCACCTTCTCCCCAGGTTGTCAGCCTCTTGATTAAAGCAACCTTTCTTTCTCAGATGAGTACTTGTCCCTTAAGTATTGACTTTTGAGCAGCCAGCAGCCAAACCTAAGGTGAGTAACTATGTCAGTTTATCACATCCTCACCTGGATTTGAAGCATTGGGAGCAGATATGCATCATTTGTAATCCTGTACTGATTAAACTCTGGTTTCTAAATCCTTTTTACTTGCTAGTTTTGATACCTATGCCTGATGAGGTAATTTAGAGAGAAACATTGCCACAGCAAGTCTCTAACAGAGCAAAAGAAAGTTAGAGTTGTGTTTCAACAAAGAGCCATACATTCAGCCTTGGAGAAAGTAATCAAATAGATTGAAAACAATCCCTATCTTTTCTGCAAGAAAGGCTATGTTGTTCCTAAAAACTATTAGAAATTGGAAAATTACTGAAGTTAGACTTCATCCACCAGGGAAAAAAATGTTTCTAAATGTATATGACCGTTAGACAGTAGACTCATATTATCTTTTTGTGCCAAGATAGGACATATTTTAATTATAAGGACAATATATTTTTCAGATTTTTTTTTTTTGCATTTGTCAGTTTTAGACCAGAAGGGGCCAGGTTTTTTAATAATTATTTTCTGCTTATAATGCGTTATCAGAAAGGTTGTGTTAGAATACTGAAGTAATTCTGGTAAAATCTGCCTAATCACTCAGATGCCCAACAATTGGGGTTTGTCTTATTACACCTGGGGTGTGTAACAAGCTATCACAGATCGTGTGGCTTATAAACCACAGAAATATATTTCTTGCAATTCTGGAGCCTGAAGTATGAAATATGGGTGCCAGCATTGTTGGGTAAGGCCCTCTTCTAGGTTGAAGACTGCCAACTTCCTGCTGCGTCCTCACATGTTAGAAGGGATGAGGGGTCTCCTTGGGGCCTCTTTCATAAGAATTCTAATCCTACCCATCTACCCATGACTTCATCACCTCTAAAAGAACCCATTTCGTCATACAATCACCTTGAGGACTAGGTTTTCAACATATGAATTTTAGAGAAACATTTTCAATCTATAGAAGTCCTTTTTTTTTTTTTTTTCTTTTGAAAATTTCTTCTCATGGGAGTAGGTTATGTTCTTTGCTGCTATTTTTTTTTCCTTCTTTTTTATGGCTGCACCCAAGGCATATGGAAATTCCCAGGCTAGGGAATCAAATCGGAGCTGCAGTGTCCTATGCCACAGCCATAGCAACACCAGATCTGAACTACACCTCTGACCTACACTGCAGCTTTCAGCAACACCAGATCCTTAAGACACTGAGTGAGGCAAGGGCTCAAACCCACATCCTCATGGAAATTATATCTGGTTCTTTACCTGATGAGTCACTATTTTTCTTTAATTATTAAATTAGAATCTTAATTTATTGAAAGTTATATTTTAAATCATACACAAACAGTTCAACAAACTTTAAGAAATATTTTAGCATACTAAATGCATCAAAGTGTAGATTGTGAAACTAGTTTCTTCTCAATATATAATACAGTTTTTGTTTATTATATATTGACTGACAAAGAGATTAAAGAGGTATTCAGTGAGGAATCTCTCCATACTTTTTAAAATTATAGAACTTTATTTGAGCAAGCTATGAATTGCCAAACTTAACCTAAATTAGTATTTCCTAATTTAATAGAAATAAAATGCAAGGAAATAAATGAACTGACTGAATGTTAAACAGAACTTTCAATTTAAGCTACCCTCATGTAGATCAATATTGTTACAAACAGTATCATCCTTGCCAGATTTGATGTGCTTTAGTCATCATTTTAAGTGGCAAAGCAAGGGTTAGAAGGGTGGATTATTGAGAAAGGGAATCACATGCAATCTGTTGACACTTGGGCAGATCTAGACTATAGACAGCATGTAATCGACGCATAATTTCTTTATATGGAGATAAGAAGCCTTCCCTCAAAGTCTGTGTTGGGTATATCCCCTTGTTTGCTAATGTATTCCCCATTCTGAATTTAATGTATACTTTGTTCTGTTTAAGAGTGTACATCATATTGCACCTGGCCAGTACTACCGCTCTATCTCTCCCTGGCAAAGAATGAATGGGGTCCTCTGCCTGCAGAATGGGGTGATTCCCACTACCATCTTTCTTTGTGTCAGCTGCAAGGATGGGGGAGGCCAGCTGGTTTGGATGACTGCCACTCACTATCAAAGCAAATCTCATTCTGTCTCTTCTCTCTGAGGGAAATCTCGTTCCATCCAGTGTCTGTGTATAGTTGTGTTGTGTCTTTCTTGGCTGCTTCAACACCTGAAAACTGTGCAGCTGTTGACATGCTAAGACTGCTGCCCCTGGTGGCAGGCATTACTATGCTCTTTACTCTCCTCCATGAAGTGGGACTCCTCCCAGGAGGATGTCGCTTGCTCAAAAATTGCTATTATTACTTGTAAATTATCTTTTTAAATTATTAAACACGAAGATTAATCTTTTTTTTTAAACATTTGTTTTACTTAAAATTGATGGTCGGCATGTAGGGTAAAACCAATTAAGTAGTACACTGATGCAAATAGCTTAAGAAATGACTACTTCCCAAGAGTAAAATCAGATATATAACAGCTTGACACAGTTAATAACACTTTTTAAAAAATGGGTAATGACATTGTTCTGATAATCTGCTCATTTATATCCCCCTTGGGGAAGAACTTTTCATGATATCGTAATGATTTCATATATGTCCCTATTAGGAAATAACTATATTTTTCTGTACTTATGTGTTGCCATAATTTTTGGGCAAATTTTAACTTGGACTGCTTTCTAGACAACAATCTGCAAGATCTGTTCTTTTCTATTCTAAGTCTGCTCCAAAGAAAAATTGAAAACTCCTAAAAAAATTCATTTAGAATCTTAGAAAAACTGTTTCTTCTCTTTCTTTATTTTCTTTCTCTGAATAAGGATTACTCAAATCCTTATTCCTGCTGCACCTTCAAGAGAGTGCCACCTGTTTAACAGAGTAGTGGGAAGCTTTGTTTCTCATTATTTTGTTAATCAAATCTTTCTCTGGAGTCCTTGAATATAAAATCTCCTTTTATCTTTATTTATTTTAGACTTTGTTACCTTGTATTCAAATGTTCTTGGTTCTATTTTTTGAGGAATCTCCATACTGTCTTCCAGAATGGCTGCATCAGTTTACATTCTCACCAACGTGTATGAGGGTTCCCTTTCCTTCACATCGTCCTGGTATTTCTTGTCTTTTGAATAACAGCAATTCTGACAAATATAAGGTGATATCTCATTCTGGTTTTGATTTGCATTTCCCTAATAATTAGTAAGGTTGAAAATCTTTTCATGTATCTATTGAGCAACTGCATGTTTTCTTTGGAAAAATATCTATTCAACACCTCTTCTCCATTTTTTGATCAGTTTTTGTTGTTGTTGTTATTGAATATGATTTCTTTATGTATTTTGGCTATTAACCCCTTATTGGTTATGTCAATTGAAAATATCTTCTCTCATTTATAAGGTTGTTTTTCACTTTTTTTTTTTTTGATGGTTTCATTTGCTGTGCAGAAGACTTTTATTTTGATGAAATCCCATTTGTTTATTTTTACTTTTGTTTCTCTTGTCTGGGTATACATATTTAGAAAGGCATTGCTAAGAGCATACTGCCTGTATTTATTTTAGGGGTTTTACGGTTTTAGGTCTTATGTTCAAGTCTTTAATCCATTTTGAGTTTTCCTGTATATAGTATGAAATACTTTTTTGCATTGAGGTATTTAGATGTTCTCTTAGTTTCACGACTTGTGTGCCCATTTCCTTCACCAGGTTTTGGAAATTCTAAGGTGTTATTACTTTAAATAAATTCTCTGAATCCTTTTCTCACTTTTCTCCTTCTAGGATACTCACTGCCCTATTATAAAGAGTTAGTGCTTCTTGTAGAATTTCTCTTTCCTCTTCTACTTGTATTATTTCTAAATTTTTATCTTCTAGCTCATTAATTTTCTCTTCTATATGGTCTGCTCTATCATTCATGCTTTCTTATGCATTCTTCATCTGGTTTATTGAGTTCTTTAACTCCAGAATTTCTGTTTGGTTCTTTTTTTAAAGTTTCAGTCTCTTTTGAAAGTATTCCTTCTGTTCATTAATTTTATTCCTGAGCTCATTAAACTGCCTTTCTTAGTTTTTTTGTAGCTTATTGAGTTTTGTCATGACAGCTATTTTGAATTTTCTATCAGATAAAAATATTCCATGACTTTAAGTTTGGTTTTTGGATAACTATCATTTTCTTTTTGTGATGTAGTGTTACTGTGCTTCTCCATGATGCATGGTGAATTTCTCTGTTGTCCATTTGAAATTAAGTGACAGGTTAGAAGTTAGGTTAGAGTTTTGGTAGTTTCTGGTAGGCTGCACTCACTAAAACACACATTTTTGCTTTCTCTTAACCTGAGCTGCCTCTGCTTATATTTGCAAATTAGTGCTTTCCATCTTCTACTGCCTCTGTAAGAAGTGGGGCCCTTGCTTTCCTCATGGCTTTTTGTGCCTCTGGAGTTGTTGGTGTCATGTTTCTGCCTGTGTCTCTGTCATTACTGAGATAATGGGCTCTTCCTTTGCATCCAACATCCCCTGAGTCACAGGATCTACCACTGTGGAGGGATGAGGACAGTAGGAGAGTAGCTGGGTTCACACAGGTGCCTCTGCCTTGCCTTATATTTAAGGTTTGCCATTTTTGTCACTGTAGATGCACAGGGTAGGGGCTGTGGTTGTGGGCACCTAAGTGGCTGGAGAGATAGTGTCTCATTCCACACTGCCATTGCTGCCCAGTTACCTTGGGCTTCAGGTACCATTACCATAAGGAGGCTGGTGTCCTGTGTGCCACCCTCCCTGTTGCTAATGTGTTCTCTGAAGCTACAGACTTAGCTGTTTCAATCAGAAGGCCAGGGTTGCGGGTACCAACTCCTTTATTCCCCCAGCTCTGTGTCCTCTATGTGGTCCAGTTTTTCCACCTTTAGACGTAGAGATGTGTTGAATTCTCCTGCTCTGTGTTGTGTTGAGAAGAAGAACCTTTGCTGAGTTGTGGATGTTTTACTGGTTGTAGTTTGAAGGTGTGAGAGAGGTTTTTCTTCATTTTGCCATATTGCTGCATCCTATCTTCTTTTAAATTGCTTGTTGATATATAGTAATTTACAAAGAATTCTTTAGTAAATCTGAGATTTTATTTTCATACAATGAATATGCCCTAGAGAATATTGGCAATATTAAAGCCTATTTTGGTTTTATCTCCCCATTTTAAGGACTTATACCACTCATGAAAAACCCTTTATCCAAAAATAATGTTTTGCATTTTTTCCTTTCCCCCCTACCTTTCAGTGTAACAGAATCCTCTTCAATATATGACAGTTAAGACTGGGAGAGTGGAAGAAACGTAATGAGGAAAAGCAGAATAAATAAGCTTGTCAGTGCAAATTTGCAGCCAATTTTTAATGAAGATTCTGTATCTTCCTATGGTGACTTATGAACGTAAATCCCATAAATCCAGAAAAGTGTGTTTTGCTACCATTTTAATCTTAGATATCTTCTTTTTGTCCAGACAGATACCAAAAGAGCTTATATATAAAGTATATGACATGCCCCCCTTTCCCCAAATAAAAGAGAGTAGCTTACTGCAGTATGTTTTCTTTTAATGATATGCAATCTACACAAGCTTAATCCTAGATCAGCTGGGTCTACAGACTCCTAGTACTTGGGCATGAAGCGACCCTGGAAGGCCTCTTTCCTAAGATGGAACCCATAAATTCCTAAAACTTTTATACAAAAATATGAAAAATAAAAGCAAATAATTTAGTAAAATAAATGACTATTTTAATAAATGTATTAATATATTCATGTTAATAAAATACTTATTTTTAGAGACTGGTATAAGTTCATTATACTAAAATCCTTGGATTAGATATCTAGCTCCTTAATTTAAAACATTGACTTCATTACTTCATTTTTCTGAACTAGGTTTCTTTATCATATAAGAAAGGAATAAAAGATAGCTATAGTTTTGCAGTGAGGGTTCAATGAGACAAAACAATCTCTACCACACGGAAACTATTCAATAGGTATGATTTGTTACTAGCAGTGTGATTATCAGTAATAGTGGTGATGGTAGTGGTAGTAGAATGGGTTTACCGTTGTTACTTGGTTATTTTTCAATGTTTGCTTGGTCATAGGGATATTTCGCCAAAATGCTTGTTAGATAAATTGCCAAAATATCATTCCATTTAGAATCAGATGCCCACACTGGTTAAAAAAACTCAGGAAAATAGTCTTAACACTCATGAAAATACATTTTAGTGAACTGATTCCTATTTGTTAATTAAAAAAAGTGTACTAATATACAGTGACATTTTATTCTTGCCACAAACAGCATCTGAAAAACAGTTGTAATTTTTTGATATCCAAAGTGTGCCATATTGTAACTTCAAGGACTAAGCTAAATCTGAATATTTTAAACACAATCAGAGAAAATTATTTTGTTTGCAAGTTAATTTTGCTGTACATTTCACTTTGATGGCAAAATGCATTATAGTACATAAACAATATTTAAAACTTTATTTAAAATCTCTTAAAGCATTCAAGATGCTGGCTATGGAGGGCAAAAATGTGTCACATATAAATATTTCTGTGTTTTCTTTTATCTCCAAAGATTAAATCAGTTAAACCTTGTAAATTATATAATAGTTCTTTTTCAATAGTTTGACATATATTGAAATCTATTGTCAAAGAATGCATGATTGGTAAATTGTAAGCGAACAATTTATATGCCACATATAAATAACAAATGAGAAAATACTGAGGACTAAAATATACTAATAGTAACTTTTGTGTGGAATGTTTTTAGGTATAAATAAGGAAATATAGTTTCCTATCTATGATTGTAAAACTAAAAATATTTCTTCTGATAATTATTTCCAGTTTCATTAATTTATTTAATGGGCTTTCTTTGACATTCTGCTCTATTCTGAACCTAATAACTTTTAGTGTGGAATGATAGTGCATATTACTTCTTCACATACAGTTCTTAAGATATTACTAATTCCACACTTGTATTAGGTATGAAAAGTGGGTGGGAAAGACATGTACTGCCTGTTAATATTGTTGCAAAAGTAAGTAAAAATAGCTGTTATAATTCCATATAATTAATAAAAAAGATACAAAGTTCTAAGAAAGCAAGAAGCAATTTCTATTACAAAGTTCTAAGAGAGCATAAAGCAAATCCTGACATAGAGGTTGTATATTTAATTTAATTTTTCATTTATAACATTCAGATATTTTAATTTCATTGTGGTGCCTATTTATTTTTCATCAATGGACAATGATTTTTAAAGGGGCCCTTACTCCATTACAGTAAATACAGTAATCTGAAATATTGAAATTATATTGTTAATGTGGTTTTTACAAATGTATCTGACTCAACTTTGTTGAGAGAAAATTATGCTCATATACGCATATGAATACGATAGGAAAAAGAGTTTGTAAAGAAATCCTGGGAGTTCCCATCGTGGCTCAGTGGAAACGAATCTGACTAGCAACTGTGAGGTTGTGGATTCAATCCCTGGCCTCACTCAGTGGGTTAAGGATCCAGGTTTACAGTGAGCTGTGGTGTAGTTTGCAGATTCAGCTCGGATCTGGCATTGCTGTGGCTGTGGCTGTATCTGGCAGCTACAGCTCCTATTTGACCCCTAGCCTGGGAAACTCCATATGCCATGAGTACAGCCCTAAAAAGACAAAAAAAAAAAAAAAAAAAAGGAAATCCTCTTGTTTAAGAGGAGTTACACATAAATATAATGATTTAATCTAAATGATTAGTAAGTTTCATTGATACTTTTAGGGAACTAGTACTCATTCACTTATTTTTTTCCAAGAACTTACTAAATACTTCCTTGAATCTGTCATTTTTAGAAGAGCCTTTTGTGTAGCAATTAATAAAACAAACATGTCCTTTATAACCTGGTAAAAGTAAGGTAGATAAGAAATCAGTAGTCCAATAAATGAGAAAGTTAACCTCAAATAGCAATTACTACTATAAACCAAGTAAAAGTGTTAATGGACTAGTGAGTGTAGGAAAACAGAATACTCTCTTTTGCTTAGGTAACAGCAGAAACGGAGATGATGAGACTTGAGACTTGATGAAAAGGACAAAAGTGTGTGATGATATAGACTCGGGTAGGGTGTGATGTGATGGGGTAAAGGTAGCTAAAAAAGGAATATTTAAAAAAAATAACTTTTAATCTACATTCTAATTATAAAATCAATGTCTAAGCATAAAATCTGAGGTCTACAACACTTAACTAAAATTGTAAACAAGTGTGTATGTATGTCTGTGTTTGAGATAACAGAGAAAGAGAGAAAGCGAGAGAGAGGAAAAGAGAATGAGAGCAGGAACAAGTGATGGGGAGAGGGAAGGAGGAAGTAAGAGAGCACAAGACTTTTGTGTGTAAATTGACATTGTGCTGTTTCTCTATCTATTTTCATCAAATTGTCAATGAGATCTAGGACCCAACTCCATTTAAGTATTGTGATCATAATAAAATATTTCTAAATTTTCCAAAATGAATTGAGAGACAAAAAAGATCAAATCTTTGGAACAAGAATAGTTATCCTATTATTTTTATATTACTAATTTTCGTGGCTTAATAGCTTAATTTGGTAAAATAGTTAAACTAATATTCTAATAGTTTAATTTGCTAATGAATGTCTTTGACACAAACATGATAAGTTTATCATTTATTTTGTACTATTCATTATGCTTTTTTTCCTATCAAGAGTTACTGTTTGCTCTGACAGATAACCGGGAAAGGCAAAGAGGTGACAGTGCTTGGAGAATTCAAGGATGCCATCTGTTTGGATGAGCAGACAAATAATCACAAACACTGGGGGCTTCAACACTCCAGGCAAAACTGAAATCACATTTGTTTTCTTTTTGAAAATAATTTTCTTTTTCTTTTTGCTTGTATTTTTTTATAATTAGTTAAATTTGTAAAAAAATTTTAAAGGAAATGAAGTTATTTTGTACTAACAAAGGTGTATGGGCACAGTGTATACACAAATAAATATACCATGTTGCTTAAGATATCTGACAATTTGTTCAGCTATGTCTGAAAAAAAAGTGCCAGAATGATAAACTGCTAAGTTGAGAGACTTAATTAAGGAAAATTTATACCAATTTAATTGCTTCTGATTTCATATTATTTTTATCTTAATTAATTACCTCTGCTTTGGGCAAAATAAAGAGAACTGAAGTGAGTGGAAGAAGAATTAATCAAATTCTAGTCAAATTACTTGCTTGTTACTCTTGTGAAATATATTTGGGAAAAGAAAATGAATCCTTTGGCTAGACTCAGTCTTGCAAATATGTTTCAATTACTCATGCTGTTTTTCACTCCATTTTTATTAGTAAGCAAGTTTAAGTCATTTTAAAGGGTGGATGGTAAGAGGCCAAATTCTGTCGTTTTTATGGTTATGAGAAAGGGACTTTCAGGAAAACTTTCACAAATGTTTCTGTTAGGGCTCTAATCTATTTTCTACCCAAGTTGACCATTGTGGATTTAACTATTTCTCCACTTCTTTTCTTGATGAAGTGACCATGTAATCAGAAAGAAAACCAATGTAAATAATGCAAATTATTGACTGTTAACTCTAAGGTATTTATATAGCTATTTCATATATTTTAATGGCATCTAATAAATTATATTAACTCATAATTATTGAGGTAAGATGAGTGAAATTATGACATAGCTTTTCTATAATTGATTACATAGTTTATACAAAAATAATATACAACAGTCTCTAAATCCAACAATGTTAAGAGAGAGAGTATATCATAAACAAAAAGCCACTTACCATAGGAAGAAATGTAAAACTAAAATGAAGATCTCCTTTTCTTGATGACATATGACCTACTATCTGAATTTATGATCTCAGAGGATTTTTCTCAAAAAAAGTTAAATTGACTGTTTAATCAACAATCTTAAAGTATTACATATTGCTGTCTGTGAAGCAGATGGCTTTCCTGCTGCCTGTCCTGCTGCTTCTGCCTGCCACCTTTCCCTTTAGCAGCTGTGATTGCTAGAAAAAAATTTCCTTTATTGCTTACATGATGTGTCCATAACTGCAAGCAGACATTTAAAAACTTACTTTTTGGATCTTCTAAAGAGAAGTGAGGGATATAAACAAAATTTAATGGTAAGGACTTCCATAAAGTATCCAACATTCCCACAGACAGTTCTAAAGCATGGGGAACAGATCAACTAATTCATTCACTGTTCTTTAACCTTACTCCTCTTACTCCTCTTCTGCTCTCCAGAATGTCCTTAACACAGGTAGGACTCTGTGTTTTTGTCTTATTAATATTTTTTCAATGGAAAATTACTTGGGGATTTAAGACAACAGAATAAGGGAGGTCATGAGTAGTTAGCTGGGTATAAATGTCCTATAGATGTTTATTTTTATGATACATTGATGATGCACTCCAGTGATACTAAAACCAGTTTACTAGATTTTATGTCTGGTATATTATTAAATAAGTCAAGTACTTGTTGATTAGGACAAAAAGATTTGGAAATTTGTTTTGTCCTTGAAACATGTTCTAATTCCATTATATTAAATTAAGACTCTATACTATCCTAATTTAATTTAAATTTAATTAAAAAGACATGTATATTGGATTTCCTAACCTTTTTGCCCCTTAGACCTATAACCAGATTTTTGACTTGGAAATTTCCTAGTAAATTATATATTTTAACTTTGTTCTCCAAAATTTGCCGAGAAAATCATATTAAAACAATTAACATAATACTTGTTTTTACCTGAAAAGATAATATTTACCTTATAAAAGAATACACAAATTTTGGATATTTATTGTAACATAAATATACATATGCAGCTCTCCAATATGGCCTTAAAATTCATTAAGTATTGAAAAAGGCAGAATTTCTGATGAACACATATAAATTCCACATAAAGCTCACAGAATTTTTGATGAAAATATATAAATTCCATATAAAGATTAAAAGCAGTATTCCAACAAATAAATTAAAGTCACAACATATTTTTCACCAGGAAAAATTGCTTTGAATTAGATGAATAATTACACAATCATGTTTGAAAATATTTATCAAAACTCTTTAATAAACAAGCTGATTAAAAATGAATAATAAGAGCTAATGTATTTTGAATTCTTACTATGTAACTACAATAATCATTTTCATTCTTTTTAAAATTACTCTTCGGAATAATTCTTTGGATAGGGAAATATATTCTCATTTTAGAGATGATCTACCTCTTCAACAGAGAGATTTAGTAGTTTGTCTAGAATAAAATAGCTAATAAATATATTATCTGGAATAGTTAAGTTCTAAAGCCACTATTTTTACTCACAAAAATAAAACTACTCTTTAGAAATTCAAGGAAAAATTATGAAAGGCATATTTAGAAATCTAAACAATAATATTTTAAAATAAATATCATATTCTTAAATAGATTAGTTCAAGTCTATATAGAAAAACTTGAATGAACACCAAAGATGTAAAAAATTCCTTTCTTTGATGAATGTGAAATATTTGAAAATAGTTATAAAAATCCATCACCAAGAGCAAAATAAAAGCCAACAAACAAAACACATATATATATTTGTACTTAATATTATAGAAAATAGTATAAATTAAGTAATTTTTAAGAGTATATGATATATTACAATTGAAAGAATATGAGAACAGAATATAAAAAAATCCCATGAGATACTTAGAGGAAAATTTATAACCTAGATATTTACGTGAAATAAATTTAATGATTTAAACATTGAAATCAGAAAACTGAAAATAAAATTTGAATAAGATCAAGGACTCAAGACAAAAATAATTATTTTAAAAGAGCAGAAATTATTAAAATTTTTAAAAAAGAAACTATAAAAATGATTGATAAAAAATATTTTTAGAAATGTTCAGTAATTTCTTCTTGGAATATTGCATATTTTGGATTTGTCTGGCTGGTTCTTTATAGTGTTTTTATATTTATTATTCTATGTCCTACAATTTCTATATTAATCATGGTTCTACAAGAGAAACATAACCTGTTGGAGGAAGAGACTTCCTCAGTTTTTTCTTAGGCCTTTCAAATGACTGGCTTGAGACACATTCATCTTATCAAGGATAGTCTTGTTCAACTGATTATAGACAGTAACTATATTTACGATATACTTTCACAGTAACAGTTTTTAATTGAATTATTGGGAACTAACTATAGCTTAATTACAGTGACAAGTGAAACTAAACATCAAAACTTACACTTGCTTTTTCTACTTGACATTCACACCTATTTCTTAAAACTGTACTTAATATCCAAATAAAAACTATGAGAGTCATACCTGTGCCTAATATGATGCAACAATCCTGTTTACAACTAACGGCACACTTCTATCTAGAAACGAATGTGTTACCAAACATAACTTGAGTCTGTTCTGCTTCACAGCAATGCCAATTGACTGACACTGGGTTGTAGTGAAGGAAACGATAGTGCTTTTTGCAGGTGCCAAGCAAGGAGTATGGGGAGCTCATGCCCAAAAGATCTGAACTCCCCTATTGTTTTCAGGGAAGAATTCTTAAAGGCAAAATCTATGGTAATGGCTGCAGGGTGTGTGACTTTCTTCCTATTGTTTGGTTGTGAGTTAACAAGATGATGTTCTAAGAAACTGTGCTCAGCCTGAAGTTACCATCCTCCATCTGGGTGACGGCCTTACTTATTGTAGAAGTCAAAGGTATCAGATTGTTATGTATCCCTTGAGGAGGAACCAGGACTCTGCTTTATTGCTACATTATTGTTTCTTAACTGCTTTTTCTTTTTCTCTATATTCCCTCACTTCCCAAATTTATAAATGAATCTGCTCTTTGGAATTCAGGGAAGGTTTAGGAGAACTTTTTTTTCTACAAACAAGAAATAGTGGGCACAGAAAGACTTTGGTACCTGGGAGGGCCCTACAGTTTCCTTCTTGGTTTCAGATGCAACATCTTTAGGTACTGTTCACGCTTTTATTGATAAATATTGTGATTTAAGGTTAACTGGTTAATACATCTTATATTAGATAATAAAGATTTTAGGGTGAGAAGAAAAAAAATGCTCTAATACAAACATTCATACATACATACACAAAAATGCAAACTTATTCAAAACAAAATAAGAGGAAAATACTTACAATAACTAAATTGTTTATCTCTGCAACTGGTCACATGGTTATAGCTGGTATTTATAACCACCTTCCTCTACTACTCATTCCATATTCCCATCATGCCTGGGGTTAGCAACATGGACTTCTAGTCACAAAGCCTGACCTGGCTACAGACTCTGCTGGGTGCTCAGCCTACCAGCAGCCAAAGCCAACATTGAATACTTAATATGGAACCATTCCTTGGGATGATCAGTCAGCCACCTAGTGGTGGGTTGATTCTATTATCACATCCATCATGAAAGGGTCAATGCTTTGTTCTTACTTCAATAGATGCTTACTCCTTAAGGGAATACTTGGCCAAATCTACTGTCTGTGGATCTACATAATTCCTTATCAATCATCAGAGTATTCCACACAGCAATACTTCTGATTGATAAACTCACTTCCTAGAAAATTAAGTGAGGTGATGGGCCCTTAATCCTAGAATTCACTGGTCTTATTATGTTCCCTATGTACTGAAACAGCTGGCTTGAGAGAATGTTGGAATGGGCTTTTGAATACTCAGTCACAGTTTCCACTAGATGGCAATTCCTTATAGTGTAGGACAGTGTTCTCTAGGAGGTTTGTGCTATAAATCAACTTCCAATGTAAGGTGCTGTTTCTCCAACACCAGAATTTACCAGCACAGGAATCAGCACCATTCACTCTTACCTCTAGTGATCTATCAGTAAAAACTGCAGATCTCAGATGTTGTGTTTCTTTTTCTGGTGCAGTCACTCAAACCTTCATCTGAAAGATCTGAGCTATTACTTAGCTATCAGGTTTTAGTTTTCCAGTGACTTTAATTACAAATTGTGGCAGTATAAAGAGATATCCTAAAGCATCTTCTACATTCCAGATATAATCTTTATCTTTATTGTGCAGTAGCAGCTCACTTTCCCATTTGTACTCAGAATTGTTTACCCAGCCAGTACATTATTTCCCTTATCTGCCTGCAGATTCAGAGAGATCACTAGCCCAAAGTAGGCAGATGGCAGTCTTAATTCAGTTCAATAGAATGCCTGTTGTATTTTCTGATGGAAGTATTCCTCCCTTTGGAAGTAAGAGCCCTAGGTCAACAGAGCATTGGTTCCAGGGACAGGATGAAAATTTTGCTGATAGATCACTAGAGGTAAGAGTGAATGGTGCTGATTCCTGTGCTGGTAAATTCTGGTGTTGGAGAAACAGCACCTTACATTGGAAGTTGATTTATAGCACAAACCTCCTAGAGAACACTGTCCTACACTATAAGGAATTGCCATCTAGTGGAAACTGTGACTGAGTATTCAAAAGCCCATTCCAACATTCTCTCAAGCCAGCTGTTTCAGTACATAGGGAACATAATAAGACCAGTGAATTCTAGGATTAAGGGCCCATCACCTCACTTAATTTTCTAGGAAGTGAGTTTATCAATCAGAAGTATTGCTGTGTGGAATACTCTGATGATTGATAAGGAATTATGTAGATCCACAGACAGTAGATTTGGCCAAGTATTCCCTTAAGGAGTAAGCATCTATTGAAGTAAGAACAAAGCATTGACCCTTTCATGATGGATGTGATAATAGAATCAACCCACCACTAGGTGGCTGACTGATCATCCCAAGGAATGGTTCCATATTAAGTATTCAATGTTGGCATGACATTTCTCCTTGCTGCTTATAGCTTTTATTCTTTTTCCTTTCCTTTCTTTTCTTTTCTTTCCTTTTCTTTTCTTTTGGTTTCTTTTCTTTGTTTTCCATTAAGTGCTTTGGATAAAGACAAGAGCGGCTAGAGGAAGAGGGTGACATATTTACACAGAATAAGTCCTTCTACTAAATTGATTATTGAAATACTCCTCTGCTGAAGTCACCCTTTGACAACCACTCATATGGCATACATAATCTTCATGATACCTTTTTGGAAATAGGGTCTTTGCAAATGTAATGAAGTTAAGATGAGACTGCATTGGATTAGAGTGGGCCTATAATTTGTTTCCTTATAAGAAGAGAAAACAGAGACACAGAGACAGATACAGGGGCAGAAAGACACTAAACAATGAGAGAGAAGATTGGAGCTATTATGCAGCTACAAACAAAGGAATCCCAAGAATTACAGGCAACCACTAAAAGCTATGAAGAGAAAAGGAAGTACCTTCCTTAGCAGCCTTCACCACACTTGTAACTTGATTTTTGATTTCTATCAAGAGTTATGAGGAAATGAAGGATTGGTATTTTAAGCCACTTAGTATATATTAAACTTTTACAGCCACTCTGGGAGGTTAATAGGGCTAGAATTTTATGTAAAGTACTTTCATCTTTTGATTTTTTTCTTGAAAGTCTAATTGATATGCACAACCAATAAACCTGATCCAGAGAGATGATGAGTAGAGCCAGATTTTCCTAAAATGGCCACGTGCAGAGAAACACACACAGATGATTATTCCCAAGATCTTTGCCTCCAATGTCCTTCCCCCATGATGAGCCACAGTCACCCCCTGTTTTCTCAGGAGATACTCCAAGGACTGAAATCAAGTCCAACCCAGATTCCTATGGAGACTTCGCTTTGCCCTAGGAACCAGTGCACATGAAAATCTGTGTTCACCTTTCAAGAATGTGGTCTCCGTTTTCCCCAGTACTTTGGAGCTCCTTTGCACAAGCCCCACTGGCCTTCAGTGTCAGATGCTCTGGGAGCTCTTTCTCCCAATGCCAGATCCCCAAGCATGGGGATTTGACATGGGGTTCAGAACTCTCACTTCAGCAGGTGAGTCTCTGTGATACAGTTACTTTCCAGTCTGTGGGCTTCCCACCTGGGAGGTGTGAGATTGTTTATATTGTGTAATCATCCCTCCTACCTCTTGATGTGGCCTCCTCTTTGTCTACTGGGGTAGGATATCTTTTTGAAAGTTTCCAGTCCATTTGGTTGAAGGTTGCTCAGCATTTGGTTGTAATTTTGTTGTTTTTATGAGAGAAGTTGAGCTCCAGTCCTTCTATTCTGCCATTTGAATCCTGTCTTCTCCAGAGGCAGATCTTTTGAGATGCTTTCTATGTCCTTTTGATATGTCCCCAAGAAAATTTAATTATGGTTCTGCTCTTGAGCAAAAGAGGAAGCATGGGGTTTTTAAATATTTTTTGTTTGTTTGCTCTGCACCTGACTTAATCTATTTTTGTAATTTTTTTTTTTCCTTTTAGTAGGAAGTGGATTTTAAATATCACAGTTTCAGAGTTCCCTTGTAGTACAACAGGTTAAAGACCCAGCCATTGTCAATCAGCAGCTTGGGCTTCTACTTTCTGGGCATAGCCAAAAATACATACATGCTCACATACATACAGTCATTCATACATACATATCACAAATTCAATGCTTCATGTATTTATTGCTATTGAACTATTACTGCTTTTAGGCCTTTTATGAATAGTGCAGGAAAAAATGTGCATGCATTTGTGTCTGTATATTGATTACACACATACACAAATATCACTAGTCAATATAATTTAAATTCTTTATTTTCCTTTCACCAGTACACTTACTATATTGCTTTTGTATTCTTTGTTGTTATATATGTTACCTCTTTCTTCTATTACTGAATGTTGTAATCACTATTGACAGTAAAATAACTACATGTTAAATTTATTCTACAAGAAAACTTAAATAGTTTTAAAACCAAATATAATTATTCACAGTGTATACTATTGATAATAAGATTATTGAAACCAATTTAAGATATTTAGTAGTTCTTTTCTTAGATAAATCACTGAATATGTACATTAAAGTACTGTTTTTATACCCCATTAAGAAATTATTTTCCCTGTGTGTTTGGCCATTAACTTAGTATAAATTAGGTTAAACAGTTTTATAATTTAGGGGTTAATGTGTGTGGTTTAATTTTACCCTGTACATTTTTATTATGCAAAAATACTTAAATCATTCAAAAATGAAAGACATAACAAAATTCAGGTCTCAATTAAATGTCCAACGCTTCTACTAAGTTAATTTCAATTACTTTTTTCTATTTTTGGATTGTACTGACAGTGTTTATACCCATGTGAGCACCTATGTATATTTATTTCTACCAATTCTCATAAAACTCTCATGCTGTAAGCACTGCTTATCATCCTGCATTTCTGTCTAATAATATAGTTGATGATCACTTCTTATTCTCATTCATTTTTACGCTTGCATAGCACTCTACTGTGTTCATTGCATTTTTTTTCTGAGAGTTTTGTGAGCTGCTTTTAGCCTTTTTTTTTTTTTTTTTGGCTTTTTTGGGCCACACATGAAGCATATGGAAGTTCCTAGGCTAGGGGCTGAATGAGAGCTACAGTTGTCAGCCTATGCCATAGCCACAGCAATGCTAGGTCTGACCTGTTTCTGTGACTACAGCTCACAGCAACACCAGATACTTAACCCACTGACCAAGGCCGGGGATCAGAACTAGATCCTCATGGATACTAGTCAGATTATTTACCACTGAGCCACAATGGGAACTCTCAGTCATTGTTTATTTCAGTAGTGCTACTATGAATAATTTTATATGTATATTACTCAATGTATTATCATTTTTAAAAATAAATTTCCAAAACTAAGATTACCAGATTGAAGGGAAATACACATGTAATTTCACTAGATATTGCTAAATATTCCTGTGAAAAAAAATCTTACTGTTTTTTAAGTCAGCATATCCAAAAGGTATGTTATTGCCAAACTGTGAACTGTTTGATAGATAGGAAATTGTGTCTTAGTGAATTATGAGTATGCATTCTTTATCATGAGTGATATTGGCCATTTTTCCCATAGTCATTTGCATTGATTTCCTGAGAACTAATAGTTTATAAATTTCAAAGATTTTTCAATTATCTGACTGTTTTTCTCCTGAATTTTTACTAGATTTTTATATCTTAGGATACTAGTTCTCTGCAAATTATAAAATTATTGAATTTTGTATTTTTTCTTTAGTTTGTAATTTGTCTTCTCAGTTTTATAATGATCAAACCAGTATGCTCAATACAGAAACACTAGATATTTTCATATAATAAAATATATAGTAACAGGTAAAATGTTGCTGTATTATGGTAAAATATGTTCTAACTCTCCAAGCCAGCAGAAATTGTATGCTCAATTTAGTAAACTTATTTGATATGGATATTTTTAATATGAATCTTAAGAGAACAAGTTCTTTATGAAATCAAATTTAATTCTAGGTTAATGGGTTTTTTCTTCTTTGATTGCTTTTATTTTATATCAGTTCTTATAACCAAAAAGTGAGAAAATGCATGACTTAGTATGTTTTTGAATTCTGTTCTAACAAATGACTACAAAATTATTGGCTCAAATTCAAGCAAATTTATTTTCTGTCATTTCTCCAGGATAGAGGTACAACAAATGTCTCATTGGGTTAAAGTCAATGTGGAGGCTGGACTACATTTTTTTGGCAGGGGAGGCTCTATTTGAAAATTCCTTTCCTTCTCATTTACAGCTTCTAGATCTGCCCCATATTCCTGAGCTTTTGGCCCCCTTTCTCCATCTTCGAAACCAGGACCATTGCATATCTAACCAATCTTCCATTATCATTCTTCCCCTGACCACAGTTAGGAACAATTCTCTGGTTGCAAGGACTTATAATTAGCTCAGCTCACAGAAATTCTAGGTTCATCTTCTCATCTGCAATGTCCCTTTTGCCACATAAGCTAACATATTCATATATCTCAGGGATGAAGGTACAGGCATTTTTGTGTGGGAGTGGCATTATTCTGCATACCATAACATCTAATTGTAATAATATTTCCAATTGACCTAACAAGCCAATCATTTATTAGGTCAATTGTTTGTTTGTTAATTTGATCATCATACTTAGGGAATTTATTTATTCTTTGAGTTATACACATACTCAAATATTCTTCTTGTGAAAGAGAAAGATAGATTATGCTTAAATCCATATTTTACTAAATTACCAACCTCTTCTTTAACATGTACTCCTTTTTGTACCTAATATTCACTTAAGAGTATTTCTCTTATATAACAGTTTTAATCACTCTTTAAAGTTTAAGTATTTAAAAATTTATAAACCATGCACTGTATTTATTTATAACACATAAGCATGTACATTACATTCACTTTTCATGTACCATGAGTGTAATTATTTAAGCACTATGGTATTTTCTTTCTCTTCTCTTCTCTGCATGGACAATTTAAGTGTGACTTGATTATTTCACAACTTTGACAGCTCTGGTTTTCTGTACAAGTAAATACAAAATACTCTTAGAAATGAGGTTGAAGTTAATTTATTTTCCATTTAATTTACAAGTGTAAATTCTTTCAGTCATAAATAATGTACCACTGAGGCTTAATTTCATAAAATACAACACGTGAGTCCAATTACATGTGAAGAGATAAAGTTATAAGTATCTTAAATTATTAAGGGATTGTCAGATGGTGGTAGAAATCTAAATTTGGAAATTAGGTTGTTCTATTGTTATTTGACCTATTATCTCCAGCATTAGTTCATTTTCCATCTGGCTTTCATTCCTAGACCCACATCTTAAAATAGGGGGAAGAAAAGTTACACTGACAAGTTTGGGGATGATTACAATATGAATATAAAATATGCATTTTCTGAAGTCAAGAAAATAAACAGCATGGGTTTGAGTTAAAATTGAGAAAAGTTTGGCTTTGTGTAACTAACATCAGTAGTAAAAATGATAATAAAACCACAACAACATATGTGAAAAACTGCAAAGGAATTTGAATCCTGTTCTGATCTCTGTAATGTAATTAACCTGGGGGTTGGTGAGTGGGCTTGAGAATTTTAAGCAGATGGCTTCCAGAGAACAATGAAAGGATTTTTGGCATAAAATACTCTATCTCTTTCCTTGCCCTCGTGTTGGCACACAACATGGCAGACTTCATAATGACATTAAGGTCACAGAATTTCGGTCTAATACTGAGGACCAATAAAATTATATGCCAATGAGTTTATCTTCAAATTTCACTCCTTTGATATTTAGATCTCAAAATATCCAGGGGTGATGGATGACTATGAAGAGCAGTATCTTTTTAAAATGTAGCTTTTCCTAAACAAATAAAAGTTAAAGTATGCACTAAGTGGTTATTTTCGATGCAGTAGAAAAAAGATTCTGTGGTTCTTTGGTACCTGGCTTTTTGTTGGCTTCACATCTTTGTTTTCCTGAAAATCACTTGAAGTAAATAAAATTAGAGTCTGCCTTCCTGCCCTTCTCCAATATCCTTCACCAAAAGAACAGTTAATACCTTCACTAGAAAATGTACTTCAAGACTGAAATAATAAAATACCTTCAAATAGAAATGTGCGAATAATTGACACTATACTCTATCCAAACTAAAACTGTTGGAGCAGATATATTAAAAAAAATTAAATATGTTTTAGAAAATAGCAACATGTATAGATGTATAATGTTTCAAAATTCCATTATGTTTGAAGATTCAAATGAAAGATAAGTTAAAACCTACTCTAGAAATGTTTAAATAAAATTTAAAAACATTATAATTTGCATTATAATACAAACTTTTTGATCTTCCAGAGAAAAACAAATGGTGATATAAAAAAGGAAAATGTCTAGTTAGATTCAAATATTTTAATTGAAATAGAAAATGATGTATAAAAATGTATAGTAGTGTGTCTATAAAGGAAAATGATTAGAGATTAGATTTCTATCTCCCACCATTTTTATTTAAGTATTATAAATATTTTCAGAGATCTGTTAACAACATTGTGCTATATAAATTTCCCCATTAAAACATAAAAAATGAGAACTTATATCTCTAAAATACTATATCATATTAACCATATAAAATCTAATCTATATTAACATAAGTTGGCTGGCCAGTGAAGAAGAGGACAAGAGATAGGAATTTACTGAAATATTGTTTCTTCTGGAGAAGATATATATGATTACAAATGAGATATAAAAATCAGTTAAAGAGAAACACATGGGTCTTAATTTAAGAATTTCATTTCATAATGACTATATTATGGATATCTTTTAAAACATGAAGAATATATGTTATATATTAACATATATTAGCTGTTATTAACTAATAGATGTTAATATAAATAGGTTGAGTTCACAAGTCATAATCACAAATGGCATTATATAATATGCAAAATATGTTCTTTATAAAAATAAATTAAAAGTAATAAATTGAAAGAGCTCTCATTGTGGCTCAGTGGATTAAGGACCTGACTAGCATCCATGAGGATGCTGTTTCAATCCCTGACCTCACTCAGTGGGTTAAGCATCTGGCATTGTCACAAGCCATGGAATAGGTCACAGATGTGGCTCTGATCTGGCATTACTAGGGCTGTGATGTAGGCTGGCAGCTGAAGCTCTGATTCTACCCTAGCCTGAGAACTTCCATATGACACAGGTCTGGACCTAAAAAGAAAACAAAAGAAAAAAAAGAAAATAAAAAAACTGAAAACAAGCCTTATTATTCAAAATAAATTTATTAAGATATGACATATCTCTGAACTCAAAAAATTCTTGGGAATCAATATTAACATTTTATATATATATATGATGTAATATAATTTAAGGAATGAAAAGTCAAAGTAATCATGTATGATAAAGAAGAATAGAGAAATAATGTCTATTATAAATATACATATTTAACTATAAAAATAGCCTCAAAACATAAATGCAACAGCTGAAAAAATTAAAAAAATACTAAAGGGGTTCAGAATATGCCTCACCAAGATATGCCACTTTTATATGTGGATTACCTTGAGCTGAATATTGGACATGCCAAAAGACTCAGGAAGAGATTATACCTTCCCCTCAACCACCTAAAATAATTTAGATAGGAAGCTTGACTAGGAGAGAGAGTTATTACCAGAGATAACTTTTATCTGAATGACCTATCTGTATGACAGGGCAAACACCTAATTATGAAACATCTGCTCTTCTTATTCTCCTATGAGTTATCCTCTTACCCTTTGAAGCCCCTGGGCCCTATTCCATTCCTCAGCTTAGAATGGCGTATAAGCCTCAACTGTCCAACTTGCCCTTGTCTGTCATATTCTTATGGACTCCCATATGTATGTAATTAAATTTGTTTTTCTTTCCTCCTGTTAATCTGTCATATGTCTATTTAATTAATAAACAGACAAAAGAACTTAAAAGGTAGAAGAAAATATTTCCTTCGCTATAATACATACATCAACATTCGTAGCAGAATATTTTGATTCATCCTGTCAGGTCTGATAGCTGAGGATAGTTTAGGATGTCAGGTCCCTCTGCATTATCTCTTGATTCTCACCCATATGCAACAAAGATTTGGAGGTGCAGGCAGTCTGGCCAAGTGTTGTTCCAGCTGGGAAGTATTACAGCAACACCAGGATGGAGCCAGTGGTCTCGATGCACAAGGATGGAGGCAGGAGGTCTCTCTTAGAAGGAGCATTATGTTCAGGACTAGGTGACTCTGGATGCAACCAAGGCTTAGTTTGAAAGTTACAGCTCTCTGATAGGGTGGTCTTAATGGCCCAGTCCCCATCCATCTGCCCAAGTGAAAAGACACTCCCACCACTGGTTGCCTATTGATCACAATCAGGTGTCATGTTTGTAGCAGTGACAGCAGGTTTTATTTATGCCCTCAGAGAGAATGGGCCGTCCTGGAGTAGGGACTGGCTCTGGCTGCAACTGGGTCTTTCCTTATAACTCCATACAGTAGATGTGTTTGGGGACCCCAATTCTTCTTCCCCACACCCAGTAATTTTCCTGTCCCAGCCCCCCTGTGCCATGCCTAAGGGGTGAGTGTTGTTTGATGTCTGTATGGGGAGTGCTTTTTGATTCTGATTGGTTCCAGGTGGGGATGTCTTATTTGCATAGGGAACAGGTTATATAGTAGCAGCTTGAGGAATGGCTGACATTCCTACCCTATAGTAGGAGCGAGCAGCCAGGCTTGTTCAAGGTGGGGGAAGGGGCATTACAATGGGAAATGGCCAGAGGCTTTGGGGTTCCATTTCTTGAAGAGGGCTTGAAGACTATAACAATCCAACTCAGAAATGGATAGATTCACAACAAAAAATAAGCAGTGATATTAAAAACATCAACAATATAATTTTAAAGGTACAGATAAAATCACAAATTAAAAACAAATAACCAACAGAGAATATTTTCTTCTTAAGCATTGTGGGAAAATATAACTAACAGCAAAATCTTCAAACAGGTAAGAAAGCACTCATTATTCAGTAAACATTAAAACAGGATGTGATGCACATCACACGAAATCCTCTCAGAGTTTCCAAAGACAGAAATAAATCTCATGGTTTCCTACAGCAGTTACATTCAACCCATCACAGACATGTTTCCAGATAAGCAATAAATAGTTCCAAAGTAAGAGAACTTGGAGGCACCTTTTCTCACACATAGTTCATCCAAAATTCACCTGGTAACTTGGATAACTATTTGTGTTTGCTAGTTGGCCTTATCCAGATAAGAAATTAACTTCTCATTTGTTTATGACAGGAAGTAATTTTGCAACTTGGAATTATATGCCCAAGAAAGGCTCTTCCTACCCACCAACAGAAAGGGAAATATATGAGTGTAGTACTCCTTGATATTAACTTTTCTTTGAGTTTCTGAGACAGCCATTCCTTGCTCTTAAAGCTGACAAAAGGCCTATCTAATTTTCAAAGGGGTTTATGTACATTTAAAAGAGAGAAGTACTTAGAATTACACATTTTCTAAATAAATACTTTGACCAAAAAAGGAAGAAAGGGGAAGATTTTTCCCTATTTTCTACAGGGAGAATTAAACTTCTATTTCTAAATTTTTATTTGTCCTTAATGGTGTATAGATTTTTTTATACAAGTAGAACATATTCATTATTTATTAGGGTTTGAAAATAAGCTCAAATAATTCAAATAATCTCTATCATTTGATTAAACTATGTTATTTCCAAAGAATGAATTGTAATAGTAGATTAACAACAAGGAATACCTGAAAATGTTCTATATTTTGGAAGTTAAATTATACAATTTTAAGTAATATTTGGGCAAAAGAAATAAAAGAGGACATAGTAAAATTGTTAAATGATAAATAGTAAAGCTGCAAAGAACAGAGAACTATAGTGGCAGGATTGTATGAGTTGAAATTTGGGAGACACAGATTCTATAAAATTGAAATAGTGTTCCATGGAAGAACCAGCGACTAATGAAGGCAAAAGGCTCATCATAAGGTAGCTCAAGGATATGATGGATCCTGATGCAAGAAAGGAAATATTTGTCTTTAAGGGATAGACTATCACAATGAGGCAGAATAATAACTCAGGTAGTCAGTGTAGGAGCATGAAATTTGATGCATTCTTTGATATGGAATTTATTAACATTTGTGGTTTAAAGGCTCCAGAGAGTAATGTCCCAACAGGCGTTGTTTACCATAGGAAGTGTAGTTATGCCCACTTGTACCCTAATACTTAACCTATTCCTTAACTGATAGAAAAGGAATGAGAGGAATGGTTACTCAGTCTAAGGGAAGAGAAGGGCAGAGAAACCATAAAACTTATGGTACATTTCCACCCCTAAGACCCATATTGGACAAGGACTGATAGAGGTAACTGGGCAAGGCCAATGGGAGAAAACAACATATTTCTGGACCCCACATTTTACCCCCATCTTTAAGAGATAAAAACCCCTATAGGACAATAGAGAGGGGGGCTCTTCTCCCTCTCCTATCAGCCCTGAGAGCTATTTGATTTCCTGTACTAAAGACTTTGCTTGCTTGCTACCTGTGTATTCATGATGTTCATTCTTTAGTTGCATGAACAAGAATCCAGATCCTGGTAACATCTTTTTGGCATCAACAAGTTATTTTAAGGTAAAAGTTCCATAAAGATCTTGAGTTTCTAGAACAGTAGGCAGCTGTTCTGGAGAAGAAGTGGTCAAATTTTAGATTCCATCTATGCATGAGTTGTTACTGAATTGATCATATAGACACATTCCTGGGTCCTAGCCAGGGAATTTCCTTTTCTGTTTAGATCCACCAATAACAAAACTGATGCTGAAACTGGCAATCTTTATTCAATGGCCAAAGAACAGAGAGGTAGGAAGCTAGTTCACATATCAATTCTCAACCCAATTGGGACAGATATACCAAATATATAGACTGTCATGCTAAAATGGACGAATTGAGAAAGAGTGGGAGGAATAATCATGACATCCCAGAACAGAGGTGTGGTCTGGACCTAGAACTGAAGCAACACTCCATTTCAGTACCCGTATAGGCCTTTCTAGTTGTTGTCAACTGCTGTGTCTGCTGGTGGTTGTGTCATTCAGCAAGCTAATGCATTACAATTATTTTATAATGAAGTTCAAAGTCTACTCTCTAGGGCCTAGTTGGTTCTAACCAGTTTGTGCAGCTTCCTCCTGAAACTTAAGTAAGAGTAATTGGTTTCCATTCAAGGGAGGGGCAGGGGTATTATTCTGGGACAACAGCCTTGGTAACTAAGCCACCGCTGCTCACAGGCCTTTCAGATCCATTTTAAGGAATTTTCTTAGCAATACCAACTCCATTTTGATTTTCTTTTTACAAAGTTAAAAAGAAGATTAGGAAAAGCTTATAAGTGATTGATAACAGCCTACAAACAAAGACAGGTGTGACCCAGCTTTGGCAAAAATATTAATTAACTTTACATTTTTATATTAAGTAAAAAGTTTTAAAAAATGTTTTGAACTTAACTAAAAAAAGTAATAAAGCAATAGAGTAATCCATGAGAAAAAAATACTAATATTACATATAAAAGAGAATAATAACAACAAAAAAATATCGGGAATTCCCATAGTGGCTCAGCAGTAATGAAACTATTATCTATGAGGATGTAGGTTTGATCCCTGGCCTCTCTCAGTTTGTTAAGTATCCAGCATTGCTGGGAGCCGTGGTGTAGATAACAGACAAGGCTCAGATCTGGTATTGCTGTGGCTGTGGTATAGGCTGATAGCTGCAGCTCTGATTCAATCCCTAGCCTGGGAACTTCCATATCCTCTAGGAGAGGCCCTGAAAACACCTAATACTAAGAATAATAATAACAAATATCAATAATTTGGAAATAAAACAAAACAGAACTCTGATAAAAGTAATGACATTGTCACATTATGCACGTTTACATATTATAGAGATATTACCTATGTTAAAAGTACACAATAAAAATGATAACTTACATGGTAAAATGTTAAACTAGGTGTGTTAAAATGCTTTGAACTACCTTCATTAATATTTTTGAAAATCTAGATTAAGTGGATTTATTCCTAGAAACATACAAAATAGTAATTAAGAAGAAATAGATAAATAATAATAGATAAATAAATATTAATATTAATTGACTGTAAGCAGTCTTTTAATAATAATAAACTGAAATTGTTTAACAAGGAAATATTATTAAACTTTTGGTCAATGTATTTTTCCTATCTTATTTTGGTGTTCTGAATATATATAACAAAACAAAACTGTAACCCAGCAGGGCCCTGTGGTTGCTCCTGGGCACACAGGATTCCTGTGTCCTCCATTTCTTGTTTTTAGGAAATAAGCTTCAGCCTCCATGACCTTCTGTGAGTTCCAAAGGTTAAGTTCAAACAGTTCCTGATCAGGGAAGGGAGAGGGTGCAGAGGACAAGGAGGAACAGTCCAGAGAAAATAGTACAAACTTGAGGCAAGGTCCTGGTTCTTCTTCAAGGAATATACATAGCAGTATCCTTGAGTTCTTCTGCAGAACTACCCCCCCCCCAAAAAAAATGGAAGATGTTAATTACACAATGGAGTATTCTTCCTTCCAGAAAGGAGGACCAACAGAATTGGTCAATAAACACTAGCTTTGAGAAACAATGCAAGCTTGCCTCTACCCTGATCCTTGTCTATGGCCCTATTTTCCACTCCCCACACCATAGAGCCACCTCCTAATCTCTCCCAATGGGGCAGAGTCTTTAGGATATTCTCCTGTGTGACACTCCTTTGCCTGGCAAAGCTGTAAGTTATTTTTTTCTCTTTCTCCCAAAACTCTCTGCATTTCTGTTCAATACCAATGGACAGAGGCCAACTTTTGGCAACAAACTGAGTGGCTCTTTTGTTTTCACAATAGGTTCATTTCAATTTACTCAATTAGTTATTTCTGTCACAAATGGAAAACAAATTATCAGTTGTGTTAAATATAATACATAAGAAAAAGATGATCAATTTCTAAATGATATGCTAGAGTAATTACACAGTGCAACTTTGAAAGGAATATATTTTAAGGTGGAAATCCAGATTTTATGAGGCTTAAGATATATATAACTTTTAGATCTTTTTCAAGAAAAAAAATGAGAAAAAAAATATTTTAAATGAGCACGTAAATCAAAATAATCACAAATTTTAAAAAGCAGAAAAATACCATACCTTCTTTACCTTTACATTTTTATTCCAAAATCATTTACAGGCATGTTTGTATTTTAGCATGGCCATTATTAACTCATTTAAAAATTTGCCAAGACCAGCTCAGTAGGATGGGGCTGAAGAACGGGTGCTATAGACCTTAAGGAAAAAAGTTAACATAAAACAAGACACAAGGATATTTATCTTAAATAAAGGTGTGAACCTGAGGACTCAAGGTCTCAGGGACCAAGAGCCCTGCCTCAAGAAACCACACTGCTTTTATTGTGCTCTTGAGGATTACCTCAAGCGGAAAGGGGGTTGTAGATGCAGGATATAGGTTTTTTTTATTATTTTATAAGTTCTTTTATTATTTTAAAAGCCACTTAGCTGGTAGATGGTTAAACTTTTACTCTAAACTTTAGGCATTTGAGAATCATTAGCATTTGAGTTGGCTATCTATGCATAGCATTCCAGAGAATCCTCACTGTGCATCCGCAAATGGCATGCCTATTTGTGGCAACCCTGTGTGCCTAGGTTTGCATCTTGGTTCTCTTTGCTAATGCATATTCTGCTAATGACCCCTCATAAACCACTTGGCCATGAGGTTCCTCTTTCTCTTATTCTTTAGAGGACATATCATGCCTGTGCAAATGGTGTGCCAATCTGCACAGGTCCAGCGTGCCTAGACCAATGTATTATGTCCTTATTCAGCTGAGCCCAGGAATAACCCATGCCTTCAGGTCTTTGTTCTTAAGCTTAAGTCGTTTACCATCACTGTGACTGTTTCTCAAGCAGGAAGACAGGACAAAGTAAGGAAGGACAAGATGAAGTTTTCAGCAAAGAGGCTAAGGAAATATTATAAAAACATGTCTTGCAACAAAAATTCACAAATGTTATTTAAACATATGTATATTTAACCTATGTGTTTTAAACATATATCATATGTGTTTTAAATGTCCCTCTATGACATCTGCCTACATATTTCCACATATTAGTGTAATCAAATTACTCTTTCATAGCCAGCATTTACTTATTAATGAATATATGTAGGCATTTTATCACTGAACACTTATATCTTCAGGCAGTTTTTCTGTGTCAATAGCAATCTACAGCACTTAATTTAGAACTGGTGACTTTGTCAGAACAAGTTGTGCCAGCTATGCTAAATTGTATTTGATATATTGAAATGCATAAACATGAGATTTCACATACAGACATACTGTTTGTTTATATTCCTTTCCCTCTGCAAAGAAAGATACAGTCTAGTTACCATGATTCCTATTATAAAAGAAAATTTGACATATTTGTATTGTATGCACTCTACTACCAAATATGTTTCTGACAAAGGAGAAATTCCATTTTAATTAGGAATCAATAAAAAATACTCTCCTTCTAGGATTTTATTCATATATCGTAGAAAAAAATCTGCCTACAAGTTTTTGGCTCTGTACATTTCATATCATGCAGGGCTAGGTGACCCAGGTCATAGTCATTTCAATACCCCCCACTCCTTTGTGTCATGATGCCAGATGAGACTTCACAGTGTGAAGACATTTCTATTGGAGAATGAGCAACAAAATCTGAATGATACGTAGAAATAATTAGTACCTACTAGCACAACAGTAGTATATCTGACTTCAAAAATAATTGTGATCCACATTAATACATCTATTAAACTCAAACTAAATATGACACCAAAAAGCTAGGTGTCCATCGGCTAGGTATGGTGGGGGCTAGAGATCAGAAGCCATTCTGTGTGTTATTGTTTCTGTGTGGCCAAACAATTATTTATTAAACATTTGCTTTTCCATTTCTATGTGAATTGCCTTCTAACCTTCTGAAGTCCTAACCCACTATCCCCAAACCTTTTGTTTTTAGCTGAAGATAGTATTTAAAATGAGAGTTTCAACCATTTTTGCAAGTTACTCAGTTTTCCTGAGTTTCTCTCATGTAATATATGCGATTAAACATTTCATTATTTTTCCTGCTAATCTGTTTCATGTCAGTTTAATTCTTAGACAATACAGAAGAACTTAGAAAGGTAGAGGAAAATTTCTTCCTCTTCAATAATATCATGTAGTTCTATATATTAGTTAGAAGCCATGGAAAAGACACATGGACAAAATGCATTTACACATAGATTAAAAAAAAATAAAGAGCACATTATCAAAAGTTTACACATAAACCCATTACAAGAATTATCTATGTGAAGAAAATGAATGAGACAAAAACAGAATTTAAAATGAACTGATATAAGAGTTCCCATCATGGCACAGAAGAAACCAATCTGACTAGAAACCATGAGGCTGTGGGTTTTATCCCTGGCCTCATTCAGTGGGTTAAGGATTCACTGTTGCCGTGAGCTGTGGTATAGGTTGCAGACATGGCTCAGATCTGGCACTGCTTTGGCTGTGGCTTGGGCCAACAGCTGTAGCTCTGATTAGACCTCTAACCTGGGAACCTCTGTATGCTGTGGGTGTAGCCACAAAAAGAAAAAAAAAGAGCATAAAAATGAACTGATATAGAAATAAACCATAAGAGTACAGTGACAAAAATGTTCAATAACCTGGTGCCAATGATTCAAAGAATTATCAGTTTGTGAGTGCTTAAAAAATATAGTTATTAAAAAAATAAACACATATAAACAATGAAAGATTCTTTAAAATATGTAAAGTGCTTTCATTATTGTCTCTCCACATCTTTTTTTGTCATAGAATAAAACATTTTTTAGCTTTATTCTTGCCTTCACAAAAAATTGCCGGATTTTTAAAACAGTGAAAAAAAGCTATGCAAAAGTTCAATAACAAAGCAATTTAAAATGGATTTCAAATAATTTGGAGTGATTAGTCTATTATGCATCCCATAGCATTTAAAGGAATCTTCATCATAAGATTTAGAAATCAGAAAACATTTCCCTGGAATTTAATTAATATTTTTATCATGCTGAAGAATAGTACTTAATACAAAGAATATTTAAATTTAAATTCCTAAATGTTATTTTTTTCCAGTTTTTCAGTCTCAAAATATCTCAGCAAATAAATAACCCCATAAAAAATCTTTTGTACTGTCTTTTTGTGACTAGAAATCTTATAAACATCTTGAAAATAACAGTAAAATAAGTGTATACCTTATGGTTATGGATTCTGATTGTAAATAATTTATGTATCATTTCATGAATGTTTTGAAATATATGACAAAATTAAAATTATATTTTGACGGGAAATATCCTTTTAAACTAGTACCGTCTTATTTTAAATATTTTTGAAAATTAGAAAATTTATGAAAAGTAGATAAAGTATTTTAAACCGCATTTTGTGAAACACATTTAAACTCCAGTTTAAGTAGACATAGAGAAATTTATTTAAAACTCTAAACGATAGATTTATACCTGAGTTTATTGTAACCTAAAGTTGGAAAAACAGATGTATTACTTGTAAGTCTTAAATAACTTACCAAATAATATTTAAAAGCTTTATGAGGACTGGAGCTAAGTAGTGTTCAACACTCAATGAAAATGTATCCACATTTATCTTATGTCAAACTTGAAATTGCAAATTCAAACTTAACTCCTTTCACATAGTAAGTTGAGATGTTTCTGTACACCTCTTTACTTGCATACTCTGCCAATACAATCTATGACTTAAATATAATAATTTACATTTAGGCATTTTAACAAGAATTGTATTGGTTTGATTCATTTTGTGAAACTTTTCAGTGACAAATACTATACAGACATATTAATCATGATCATTTAAAAAACTGTTTTTAATGTGTGTGTTAAGTGCTTGGTATCAATTACATGTCTACTTTATGAAAGCAAAAGGCTGATATATATATATATATATACACACATACACAAACTCAAAAAATATTTTGGGACTCTCACTGCCCTAGGAATACACCCACCCTGCTGCTACCACAGCCAAGTGCTCAGGGCAGTGCCCAGATGCTTGATCACTGTCCCTTCCCAGGACCCTACAACTAGGCTCAGCCTTTGCAGCACCTCCTGTGGATACTAAGGGGGGGGGTGCTTCTTCTGTGGTCTACAAGTGACAGGAGCCATCCACTGTGGTTATCTCTGACTCCAGAGGTGGGCATGGCTTGCCTACACTAGAGGTCAATGAACAGGTGTCACTTGCAGTCTCATTCTCCTCAGAAAGCATCACAGAGGAGGGCATGTGACTAAACACCGACTGTTGTTGCTCTCTCTCTCCTGGGAATATAGCTGCCCTGCCTCTGCCACTACCAAAAGTTCCAAGAAGTGCCCACATGCTTGATCACTGTCACTTCCCAAGATGCTTCAACTAGAAGCAGCATGGCAACATCTCCTGTGTGTGCTAAATGGCATGGGGTGCTTCTTGCATGGTCTACAGGTTGTGGGGGCAAACCATCACAGTTATCACTGACTCCAGAGGTGGGTGTGGCCCACTACCAGTAGGGGTCCCTGAACAGGCACCACTTGTGGCCCCAGTCACCTCAGAGGGCACCACAAATGAGGGCATTGCAACCAAACACTGCCTGTTATTGCTCTTACTCCCCTGGGAACCCACACAGCCTGCTGCTGCCACTGCTAAATGCCCTGGGGACCTCATAAATGTGTCTAAAGCTCATTACCACTCCCAGGACCCTGTCACCAGCAGTAGCCTGTGCAACCTGCCTCCAGGTCCTTGCTACTGTTAACAGCCCAGCAACAGGCACTGATTACTAGACCTACCTATTGCCTCATTCTCCCTGAAACACTCTCAGCACCCTTGGGATAACAGCCTGCTCACACTAGAGAGATAGAAAATATACAAACAACCACCACACACACAAAAAAATAGTAACCACCACAAAATAAAAAGGGGTACTCTTGTACAGAGGCAGCCTCCCAAGGCTACAGTCCCTAAACTCACAGAAAAAGAAAAAGCAAGATGAAGCAAGCTCAGGAAACATTCCCAGTTAAAACAACAGGAAAATTCACCTGATGCAGCAAACAATGAAACAGACCTCTGTAGTTTGATTGACTCTAAGTTCAAAAGTGAGGTAGTGAAAATACTGAAGAAATTAAGGCTGAATATCAAGGAATTAAGAGAGAATATGAAGAGTAATGCAGATTACTTTAGAAAGGTGCTAGAAAATATAAAGACGAACATAGAAAAAATAGAAAATTCATTTGCAGAGATGCAAACTGAGCTAAAGGCACTAAAGAGCAGAATGAATAACACAGAGGAATGAATTAGTGATTTGGAAGACTGAATAATGGAAACACCCAATCAGGAAAGCAGAAAGAAAAGAAATTTTAAAAACATGAAAGGACTATAAGAGATCTATGGGATAATATAAAGCAGGCCAAACTGTGCATAATAGGAATTCTACAGGAAAGAAAGCGGGGGGGGATTTAAAATGTATTTGAAGAGATTATGGCTGAAAACTTTCCAAATCTAAAGGATAATGATATCAAGATACACGAAGCACAGAGTGCCCCAAACAAGTTTAATCCAAGCAGGCCCACACCAAGACATAATAAAATGGCAAAAGTTAAAGATAAAGAGAGAATTCTAAAGGCAGCAAGAGAAAAACAAAGCATTAATTACAACTGAGTCTATCAGTTGATTTCTCTACAGAATCACTAGAGGCCAGAAGAGAGTAGAAAGATATATTCAAAGTTCTGAAAGTAAAATAACTACAGCCTAGAATTCTCTCCCCAGCAAGAATATCATTTAAAATGGAAGGGGAAATGAAGAATTTCTCCAACAAAAGAAGCTAAAAGAGTACAGCAATACTAAATGCATTCTAAAAGAAATACTGAAAGGGCTTCTTTAAATAAAAATGAAGTGAGAAGAAATAGGATGGAGGAAGTCACAACTGGAAAGCAATCATTGAAATAATCCAGCATGCAGAACTAAAAGGGAGGGGGAAGACTACTTTAAAAGTGACAATAATCAAAAGAAATGGCAGAAGGACAAACATGAAGATGTTAAAAAAAGGACTTCCAAATAATAGAATGTGGGAAAGGAAAGTAAGAAAATCCAGACTATTTTTTTAAATAATGTCTTTGAGCATATATGACTATCAAGCTTAAGGAAGCAGATAGAGGAAAGGATTAACATACTTAAAAAACAGGGCAACCACAAATCAAAACTGAACATTACATTCACAAAAACTGAAAAGAAAAATAACCAAGCATAAAATAAATGCAAACCATCTAATCAAAAAAAAAAAAAAAAAAGAAAAAAGAAAAAAAGAAAAGAAAAGAAAGAAAGGAAGGAAGAAAAGAAAAACATAGGATCAACTGGAAAGCAAGGTTTAAAATGGCAATAAATACATATCTATCAATAATCACCTCAAATGTCAATGGACTGAATGCTCCAATCAAAAGATACATAGCAGCTGATTGGATAAAAAATCAAAAACCTACAATCTGCTATCTGCAAGAAACTCACTTTAGGGAAAAGGGCACATATAGATTGAAAGTGAGGGGATGGTAACAAATATTTCATGCCAATGGACAAGAGGGAAAGCAGGAGTTGCAATACTCATATCACAAAAAGATAGACTTTAAAATGAAGGCAATAGTAAAAGACAAAGAAGGACACAATTTAATGATTAAAGGATCCATTCAAGAAGGGGATATTACAATTTTCAATATATATGCCCCTAATAAAGGAGCACCCAGATACCTACAACAAATAGTAATAGACATAAAATGAGAAAATGATGGGAATACAATCACAGTAGGAGATTTTAACATTCCACTCAAATCAATGGAAAGATCCTCTAGATGGAAAATCAATAAGGCAACATAGATCCTAAATGACACAATATAAAATTTAAGACTTAATTTATATTTTCGGGGCATTATATCCAATGAAATCAGAATAAACATTATTCTCAAGTGCACATGGAATATTCTCAAGGACCTATCACATACTGGAGCACAAAAATCACCTGAACAATTACAAGAGGGTAGAAATCATTTCAAATATCTTCTCCACAATGGTATGAAACTAAAAATCAATCACAGGAAAAGAAATGAGAAAAAAACTAACTACACAGAGATTAAAAAACATGCCCACTAAAAACCCAGTGGGTCAATGAGGAAATCAAGAAGGAAAATAAAAAATACTTCAAGATAAATGATAATGAAACACAACCATTCAAAATATATGGGATGAAGAAAAAAAGTGCTTAGAGGAATATTCATAGTGATAGAGGCCTTTCTCAAAAAAGAAGAAAAATCTCAAATTGACAACATAAACTACCACCGAATGAATTAGAAGTACAAACAAAACCTAAAGTCAGCAGAAGGAAGGAAATTGTAAAGATCAAATCAAGAAAATAAAGATTCAAAAAAAAAAAAAAATAGAAAAAAAAATCAGTGCAACCAAGAGCTGGTTCTTTGAAAAGGTAAATAACATTGTCCAAATCTGTCGCCAGTCTCACCAAGAAGAGCAGAGATAAAACCCAAATAGACAAAATAAGAAATGAAAAAGGATAAATATCAACCGATAGTGCACAAATACAAAAAATCATAAGGAAATACTATGAACAATTTTATGCCAAATTTGACAACCTAAAAGAAATGGACAACTTTCTAGAGAATTACAGCCCAGTAAAAGAACCAAAAAGAAAAATATATACTGAAGAGACCAATCACTAGAAATGAAATTGAATATGTATTAAAAACACTTCCTTCAAATAAAAGTTCAGGACCAGATAGCCTCACAAAAGAATTTTACCAAACATACAAAGAGAGACTTAATTGTTTCAAGAAGGAAAACTCCCAAAGACATCTTATTTTTTTTTTATTTTTATTTTTTTTGCTGTTTCTTGGGCCGCTCCCACAGCATATGGAGGTTCCCAGGCTAGGGGTCGAATAGGAACCGTAGCCGCCGGCCTACACCAGAGCCACAGCAACGCCAGATCCGAGCCACCTCTGCGACCTACACCACAGCTCATGACAATGCCGGATTGTTAACCCACTGAGCAAGGGCAGGGGCAGAACCCGCAACCTCATGGTTCCTAGTCGGATTCGTTAACCACTGCGCCACGACGGGAACTCCCCAAAGACATCTTATGATGCCACCATCACCCTAATACCAAAACCAGACAAGGATACTACCAAAAAAGATAATTATAGGCCAATAACTTTGATGAATATAGATGAAAAAATTCTCAACAAAATTTTAGCCATTAGAATGGCCATTATTAATAAGTCCACAAATAACAAATGCTGGAGGGGGTGTGGAGAAAAGGAATGCTCCTACACTGCTGGCAGAATGCATATTGGTACAACAATTATGGAAAAGAGTATGGGGGTACCTTAGAAAACTATACATAGAACTACCATATGACCCAGGAATCCCACTCTTGGTTGTATATCCAGACAAAACTTTCCTTGAAAAATACACATGCACCCATATGTTCATTTCAACACTATTCACAATAGCTAAGACATTGAAACAACATAAATGTCCATTGACAGATGATTGGATTAGGAAGAGGTGGTGTATATACACAATGGAATACTACTCAGCCATAAAAAAATAAAATAATGCCATTTGCAACAAGCTGGATGGAGCTAGAGACTCTCATACTAAGTGAAATAAGTCAGAACGAGTAAGAAAAATACCATATGATATCAAGTATACCTGGAATCTAACATACGTCACAAATGAACCTTCCCACAGAAAAGAAAATCATGGACTTTAAGAAAATACTTGTGGTGGCCAAGGGGATGTGGAGGGAGTGGAATGGACTGGGATTTAGAGTTAATAAATGTAAACTATTGCCTTTAGAATGTATAAGCAATAAGATCCTGCTGTATAGCACTGGGAATTATATCTAGTCACTTGTGATGGAGCATGATAATGTGAGAAAAACAACGTATATATGGATGTGTGACTGGGTAACCTTGCTGTACAGTAGAAAATTGACAGAACACTAAACCAGGTATGACATAAAAAATAAAAATGATTTATAAAATAAAAAAATATTTTAGTGTATGAAAGTAAAAAAGATGATTAACTTTCAGTAATTATAAACTAAATATCAAAGTTAATTTAAGGTATTACTAATTTCATTAAATAAATAAGACTTATTATATATAAGAATATATCTCTTCACTCTTCTTGTTTTAAACTTGAACATATCAAAAACAAAACTGCAGGAGTTCCCATTGCAGCTCAGTGGTAATGTAATTGACTAGTATACATGAGGATGCAGGTTTGATACTTGGCCCTACTCAATGTATTAAGGATCTGGTGTTACCATGAGCTGTGGTGTAGGTTATAGATGTGTCTCAGATCCCATATTTCTGTGTCTGCAGTGTAGGCTGGGAGCCGTAGCTCCAGTTCAATGCCTAGCCTTGGAACTCCCATATGCTGCAGGTGAAGCCCTAAAATAAATAAAATAATCAATAAATGGGTAAATAAATAAAATTGCATATCTACTTGTATTCAGCTTATATTCAGCAATTAATAAATTTTACCTTTAGATAGATTCACAGTAATGTTTTCATGTGTGTGTGTGTTCAACTGAGTGTGTTAGTAGCAAACAACTAGGAGAAAACATTGCTTATTAATGCAAAATTAAACATATTTTGGAAAAGGTATCTGATAGAATACTACTTAGCTATTAAAGTTGATCCTTACATATGTAAGCACTAACATCAAAGTGGTTTTAAAATGTATCATTAAACATAAGGAGCACTTTAATTGGTGTGCATTATGTACTATGTTTTGGACTAATCACATTTGGTAATGACCTGGTTATCACTGGGAGGAAAATAGTTCTGCAAAGGAAAAATGGAAACCAGTGAGGTAGTGCTCCATGAAGAATGTGCATTCTTTATGCATGAGTCCCAGTTTGACAGTCCTGAGAATGCCCCTCTCAGTTTTTCACCTATAGGAAATACCATTACTAAATTTCCCTGGAACAGCTCTGTGCAATCTGTCCATTGTTGTTGTTGTTTATGTTTGTTTGTTTGCTCTTTAGGGCCACACATACAGCATATGGAAGTTTCTAGGCTAAGATTCCAATGGAATTTGCAGCTGCCAGCTACAGCCACAGCCACATCAGATCTGAGCTTGGTCTGTGACCTACAACACAGCTCAAGGCAATGCTGAATACTTAACACACTGAGTGAGGCCGAGGATAAACATGCATCCTCATGGATAATAGCTGGGTTTGTTACTGCTTAGCCACAGTGGGAATTCCTGTCCATTTTTTATTCAAAGACTATGCTTCCCATGGGCTGCTTTCTGCTAGTTATGGAGTGTGGAGGCATGATTAAGGCAGGTCTGCTTTGGGGAGACATAGGACTCCTCTCTCTGCTTACTGGAAGTCTGACTTCCTTGTCAAAGTTTTCCTACACCACATAGACATCTCTTCATTTACAATCAAACTTACTGCTCTTCCATCCTTCTTGCCTCTTTCTCATTTTCTCTTTAGCATTCATGCCCTCTAATAAAATCTTTGCACTCTATCCTGTTTTGGTGCTTTTCAGAAACCCTGGAAAATCACATGCAGAAGGCCAATTATGGAAATACTACACTAAACATGTTGAATGGAAGAATGAACTAGTGTTAACCCATGTTGTGATTCTCTTTTATATTTCTTTCATATATCTACATTCTTTTTACTTTCATTCATTTTGTATTTTCTTTAAGCTTGACTTCTATTTCCCTAGCAAGGCTTTCAGCTCTATTTTTTGCTTTTCATGAAGGCCTCAAAATGACTATAACTCCATAAAACTACTTTTATATATTTCCCCTTGCTTCTATTTTCATGATATTTTAATGAGACAATCTTGCCATTAATTTCTTTGCATTTCCAAGTTATTTTTTTTTGCAATTTTCTAGCTTCCAGAAGGTATTTTTCTGATATTTTAAAATATCCTTTTCTCATGACACTTAATATCTTGTGTCCCAGGCTTTTTAAAATATGATTTTGTCATTGTTGTCTTCTCTCTTTTCTTTTCTCTTTTTTCTTTCTCTTGTCTCTGTGAGAAATATCTCTTGTCTCTGTGAGAAATATGTACTGGAGTTTGGCACTTGTCATCACTTAACATCTGCCTCTACATGGATTAAACCATGAGGCATTGCAGCTGGCCACCTGAAGCCCTCCCCTCAGTGGACCTCAGGGTGCAAATCAGGAATGAAGCACTCTGTGCTCTGGGAATACTGGAAATATAGATATTCAGATAGACAGATATATTTAGGAGAAGATTTTATGTGCCCAATAGAAAAACACTAAAATCCTTCATGATGATGTCTGCTCCTTGTGACTAGTAGTAACCTTCATGAGACCAGCAACAAACTTTTATAAAATGTGTGCGTGGCTGCATGCACCTCCCCTTCCTCTTTATCATATACACTGATGTTATTTTCCCCTGCCTCTTTGAGGTGGCATTTCAGAGGTACCTGAAATATTGTTGCCCAGGCTATATTTAAGTCAATAAAACAAAGGATGTCACAGTCATCTGCAAATGCAGCCACATCCAAGGGTGATCCACTGAGCCCTGAGGGCTGTGAAAGCTCAGGATACTGGCCCAGAGAGCTGAAGTATATATGAAAGGAATGATTTCAGTGAGCCCAGACCTATTCGTTCCTGCTATCTGCCTTTTGTTGCAAAAGCTTTTAATACCCTAGCTTCCCTCTGACCTCCTAGGAGTGGTTTTGTCAGGGTTACCTGAAATACTATTTCCCAGGTTTAAATTGTAATTTTGCCCCAAGTAAAACTTAACTCAACTTTCAGGTTGTACATTTTTTTAAGTAGGTATAACTCTCAGACAGGAGGCCATATTTTTCTTTTTCGTCTGTATTTTAAGTGAAATTTGCAGAAAGTAAGATGCATAATTTATGTGTGTAGCTTGTTGAGCATTAACCTATGTATACACCTGGATAGCCACCACCCAGGTTGAAACAGAGAAAATTTCCCTCCATTTAGGGAGTTTTATTGTGTTCCTTGATGTTAAATTCTCCTACTTTCATAACTATTTCTCTGAATTATATTAGAATCAATTTCTCATGCTTCTTCTGCACGTTCATATAAATGTAAGCATGAAATATAAATATTAGACCCAATTTATGTGATTTCTTTGGCTCAAGTTATTGTCATTAACTTAAATCCATGTAGTTGTGTGCATAATTTTAATTTTGTGTAATAGTCAATACAAGTGATTTACAATTTGTTTATTTGTTCTACTGATGAGGGACATTTGGGCTGTTTCCAGTTCTGGATTATTATAAATAAAACTTTTATGAACAATCCTGAAGATGCATGTCTATGTAAACATATGCTCTCATTTCTTGTGTGTATATTTTAGGAGTTGAACTGCTGGGTCAGATAAGGCATATGCTTAAATATTGGTAACTGATGAAAATTTTTCACTGTATTCATTTATTTATTTATTTTTGTTTTTTTTTTTTTGCCTTTTCTAGGGCCACACCCATGGCATATGGAGGTTCCTAGGCTAGGGGTCTAATCAGAGCTATAGACACCAGCCTATGCCAGAGCCACAACAATGGGAGATCCAAGCCACATCTGCAACTTACACCACAGCTCACGGCAATGCCAGATCCTTAACCCACTGAGTGAGACCAGGGATTGAACCCACAACCTCATGGATCCTAGTTAGATTCATTAACCACTGAGCCATGAGGGATACCCTCATTGTATTCTTTGTAGTTTGCACTCCCACTAGAAACCTGTGAGCAATTCAGTTACTCCATATCAATTCAATCAGTTTTGGTTTTGTTGTCAAAACTCTGAAACTTGTTGCTGAAATTTGGCCTCCATTCACTGGTGCTGAATAGACACATGGAGACAGAGTTTGGGGCAAAAGATAGCTTTATTTCTTTGCCTGACAAAGGAGACCACAGCAGGCTAATGCCCTAAAGATGGTGCCCCTCCTTGGGAGAGATTAGGAAGTGGTTTTATAGTTTGAGAGTAAAAAATAGGACCACATATAAGAATCAGCGTAGATAAAAGCATTCATTCTTCTTCAAAGTTGGTGTTTAGTGGAGCCAAGACTGGTTCTGGCGGTTCTCCTCCCTGGTTTTCATTTGTTGGGGGTTTTAGTTCTGCAGAAAGGCTCAAAGGTATTGTTATGCATATTCCTTGAAGAGGAACCAGGAACCTCCCTCAAGGCTGCACTCCTGTTTCTTGACTATTCCTCCCTGTTCTCTGCATCTCCTACCTTCCCTGATTAGCAACTATTTGAATCTCCCCTTTGGAACTCAGCATGTGTCATGAAGGCTGAAGTTTATTCCCTCAAAACAAGAAATGGAGGACAAAGAAAATCTTGTGCTCAGTAGCCACACAGGGTCCTGCTTGGTTTCATTTTTATCAGTCTTCTGCATTATAGTTGTTATAACAGGGTGTAGTAGTAATGCAATGTGGCTTAAATATATATTCTAGTATTACTGTTAACTAATATATTTGAGATACTTTAGGGAAATGCATATTGAAGGCTTTCACCATTTTAAAACTAGATTATCTGAATTTTTCTTATCAATTCATAGGAGTTCCTTAATTATCCCAAATTATGAGGCTTCTTCCAGGTAAATATATTGAATTTTTTTCAATATTTGATTTGCCTTTAGTTTTGTTGATGATGTCCTTCATGAAAGGTTCAGTCGCCCCTCAATATCTGTGAAGGATTGGTTCCAAGACCCCCTTACAGATGCTAAAATCCACAGTTGTATAGATAGCTAAGCAGGACACTGTGGTACTTCTCAGGACAGAAACCCCACCACTACCACCACCACCACCTGCCTCATGTTTGTAGAAAAGATTTCCAAGGTCTCTCCTGAATCACACAAAACTAGGTCAAGAATTCATGATTGAAAGAATGTGAATGTCAAGTAAAAAAATAAAAATAAAAAAGCAAATGAGCCCAGAGAATTGGTAAAAATTTGAATATAACAGTCCAATAGAAAAATCATTTGTTCCTCTCTGAGAGACATAGATAACAGTGCCTGATGCACATTCCTGAGTCATTTTACAGATATCAAAACTACCAGCAGATGGAAGAAGTTAGTGCATAATGACCATGAGCACGTAACTCCCAAGCCAGCTGGAGTCTTAGGATTGATGATGTTAACCTTATGACACTGCCCTATATCCTCACCATCAACTAATCAAAGAATTGTGTGGAAACTGATCACACACTCTGCCACTATCTCCCTCACTTTGCCTTTAAAAACACTTTCCTCCAAATAGTTCATGACGTCCATGTATTATTATAAACTTGTCTCTAAATTAATATTTCAAAAATTAGTCAAAATATTTAATTATAATAAATGGATTATATGTTTTAACCATAACATTTTAAATATATAAATAATCTTTTGAATTATGTATGAAAATAATGGTGAGTAAAATAATAAAACTTGTAATAACTGAGTTGTTAAGAATTTGTAGTTCTTATCTCTCACTTTGACCAACATTTTTGTGTCAACTAAAGATAATCCACAAAAACGCTTGGTAATATGGAAGATAGGTCTCATAAAAATCACTGAAAAATATATAAATATGAAATAATATGTAGATGGATACAGACTAAAAATTTGTCATCAGCATGAAAGTTTTTTACATTTATAATAAAAGCAAAATTCGTCTCAATTACCATAATTAAATTCAGTCCTTAATAATGTAAAGTGTTACTGATAACACCTTCATAACAGATGTATTCTTGTTATTCAACAAATGTTAAAATACAATTTAAAAATATTATCATTACAGAGTAAGTACATATCAAACAATAAAGTTAATATGATTATATATAATATATTAAGTTTTCACAATTTCTCTTTAAACTTTGTATGAATAACTTTTAATATAATAAATATTCATATTTCTAGTATCTATAATTTAAAACTATACTTCCATAATATATGATTTTCAGATTCTACTTTTTAAATTTGCAAATGTTGTATAGTGATTTGTAGTTTAAAATAATGAAGATTTATATTTAATTTTTTCTAATAATTATTTATAAAGTTGTCATTTTTATTATTGAAGAAGTTACTGATGACTAATTATGTTGTACTATTGAAACATAGACTAACTAATATTAAAAGTAATGGAAATTGTAATTATGGCATGAAAATATTATAGCCCCTAATGTTGAGGATGAAGAATAAAACAATTTTAAATTTCATTCTCTTCACTTTCTGGATGATGCATAAAATATCCTTCCTTAACAATTTTCCATTATTCCAATAACCATAACTGTCCTGTCCACATACCTATTCTCCAGCCTTTAGCATTATGTATTTTGTGAAGGTCCCATGAAATAACTGGCAAAGAATTTTCAGTTCACTCCAGGTCTGAGACTTTTTGGGACACTAATCTCTCAATACTCATACTATAAATTGGGAAATTTTGTCCTTACTCCAGTGAATGTCCTCTGTTACTCTTGGGTTTGTGACTCTTCCCACTGCTAGTCACCAATGTCAGCATACCTGGTCTATTTTCTCCTAAGAAAGATTTGTTACTCTGGATTTTACTTCTATTTATATTTCTAAGAAGCTATTATTCTGTAGCTTATCTAATATTAAATGAAAATCTGCAAAGTACAACACCCTAACCTGAAGAAATCTATAACTATTGGAAAATTATAAAATAAATATTTACTGGAATGTGCTAAAATTTTTACTTTAAAGTTATTAAAAATCACTGAATTTGATAAAACCATGGAATGGAATGTTTCATTATATAAACCTCTCCAGATTAAAAAAAAAAAAAAATCCCACTATGGAACAGCAGGTTAAGAACTCAACATATTGTCTATGAGGATGTGGGTTCAGTCACTGGTCCTGCTCAGTGGGTTAAGTAACCAGCATTGACACAAGTTGTGGCATAGATCTCAGATGTTGTTTGGACCAGTGTTTCTGTAGCTGTGACTAAGTGGGCAGCTGCAGCTCAATTCAACCTCTAGCCTGGGAATTTCCATATGCCGCAGATATGACCCTAAAAAGAGAAAAAAAAAAATCTCCAGAATCTAGAACATAATTTAACATTATCAACTCACTAATATACAGGAATAAGTCTTATACAAGATTGAACACAGTTCAAAAAATATAAAGCAAAATACAAGCTTATGACCAATCAAATTCAGCACTAGTATTTAACCAGTAAACAACACAGGAAACAGAATTGTTACTAACTGGCTGAATATATTCTCTAGGGGCTTTGGCTATGCCTAATTCTCTGTTCCCTCTGTCTGGCTGTCAAGTGTTGAAGCTTTGTTGGCTGGTCCCATTTTATAGTATTAATTTATAAAAATAAAAGGTACATTTCTGTGGTTATTTAAACCCCTTTTAAAATAATATTATTCATTTCTGAGTGAAGTTATACATCTATTTTTCTAACATGCTTATATTTTATTTTTTAATTTTTTTTTTTTTTTTTTTTTTTTTTTGTCTTTTAAAAACCACACCCATAGCATTGGGAGGTTCCCAGGCCAGGGGTCAAATTGGAGCTACAACCGCCAGCCTATGGGGATCTGAGCCGCATCTGTGAACTACACCACAGCTCATGGAAATGCTGGACACTTAACTCACTGAGCAAGGCCAGGGATTGAACCTTTGTACTCATGGATACTAGTCAGATTCATTTCCACTGAGCCATGATCGGAACTCCCATACTTATATTTTAAATAAGTATTCTTTAACAAGCAGAGTTAAAGTATCTTAATCATAAAATATGCCTGTTTCTAAACAATATTCTCTGTCACTGCCCTATTTAATGATTCCTCTTTTAATATGATAGTACTTTAACTAACATTGCCATGGAATATGTTTTTCTTACCAAATTCAGATTGGGCTACTTAGTGCATGATGGACCAATAAGTCAAATGGCAAGATATCGATGTTATTTGAGAATGCCAGCTAATCTAGAAAATGGTGCACTTGTTCTTAAAAAAATCTTAACATCTTAGTGCAAACATAGGGCTTTTAAAGTCAGGGCGAGAGAGGGAGATCTGGGATGGTCAAGCAACTCCTGTGTAATTCTTGGAGTGGTTGGCATCAAGGATAGGTTATGAGCATCACCTATCTTCTCATTTTAAGTGGTCTGCAGTCTCTGTGCTTATGGTCAGCAGTTTTCATATGGTGGGAGTCTAATTCCAGTATAAATAACTTAGGCATATGTGTTAAATTTTTATCTGTGTCTTTCAGAGAACTGGGAGTTCAGTGATTCGGCTGTATTGCTGGTTTATAAACTAAATTGTTACAAGTTTCCTGGCCCAACATCTATTCTTTGTTTCTACACCTTCACACTTCCTAATCATTAACTTTAATTTTTTATTTTATTTTTTCATTTTTTAAAGTTTTATTGAATAAAGTTGATTTTTAATGTTGTGACAATTTCTGTTGTACAGCAAAGTGATTCAATTATCCTAATCATTAGCTGCGGGCCTATGCCACAGCCACAGCAACAGCAACATCAGATCTGAGCCGCATCTCTGACCTAGATCACATCTCATGGTAATGCTGGATACTTAACACGCTGAATGAGGCCAGGGATCAAACCTGAATCCTCATGGATACTCGTCAGGTTCATTACCACTGAGCCATGATGGGAACTCCTAGTCATTAACTCTTGAGCCAGCCTTTCGAGACTCAGGGCAGGCCTGGGAGACTAGTCTTTTACTTAAAGGATATGGGCACAGGAGTTTGTATGCCATTTCAATCCCCTCTTTTCTTTCATATTGCTCCATCTTGAGGGGAACAGGTGTTAAACAAGAAAGGGAATAATTTTTTGGATACAGAAGTTAATAAAAAACTCAGCAGAGAAACTCAGTTTTAGGGAGACTTTGTTTCATTTTGATGTCATGCAGGGCAAGTTCCTTATTCCTCTCCTTTGACACTGGGTCATCTCTCACTGTACATTATTTTTAGATATCATTTAATCTTGTGATATATAAATTCCATTAGGGTTGAATTGGGTTATTTTTGGAATAATTACTGTCTTTGAGTATTTCCATCCAGAAAATGAAGAGTATGTCTTCCAATTTAGGTTTTTATTAATATTTACTTGTTTTTATTAATATTTTGTAGATTTGTTATATAGGTACAACACAGTCTTTTCAAATTTATTGTGCTTTTATTTTCATGTTTTTAAGTAGAATTTTGATTATGCTTTTCTAAATAAATAGTAGGGTATTAGAGAATGAGTCCAATTGGCTACATTGCTTCATTTATTCTACTTACCAGCATTAATATGCAGTAAAATAGATGAAAAATTCAGACTGACCAATTACTCTGTAGGCAATTGAAAGTGCTGTCAGAAAATTACTTTTCCCCAAAATAGTCAGGTTCCAAAACCAATTCTTTGAAAACTTCAAGGACTAGATAATGCCAAATATTATTTAAAATGCTTCAGAGCCCAGCAAGAAAACAGGAGCTTTGAAATTCTTTTAACATGGAGAGTGTGATATTGATGCCAAAACCTAAAAGTATAGAACAATCTTACATGTGAATACTGAAGCAAACATCTTAAATAAAATATTATAAAGTAGAAGACAGGAGAACTTTCAAAGAATTATGCAGCTGAGCAAATGGGGCTTATTTCATAGGGAATCTATATATTTCAAAATGTTAACATCAATAGAAAAATATAATCTTCAAAGTTTATAGAATGTCACTTGATAAATGCATAAAAGGATATGTATTTAAACTATAGGCTATATTATAGACATTTATCAAATCAAAAATCAGAAATGAGCTTAAAAATACTACACCAAATGAATATAATCATTCTAGGCCTGTTTTTGCAGTGAATCAATAATTTCAGTAGTGATATTGCAAAAAAAAAAAAAAAAAAAAGAAAAGAAAAAAGAAGTTAAAAGTTGAATTTGGCAAAAAAGATTCAATATCAGGGAGTTCCCATTGTGGCTCAGTGGTTAACGAATCCAACTAGGAACCATGAGGTTTCGGGTTCGACACCTTGCCTTGCTAAGTGGGTTAAGGATCTGGTGTTGCTGTGAGCTGTGGTGTAGGTTTCAGATGCGACTTGGATCTGGTGTTGCTGTGGCTCTGGCGTAGGCCAGTGGCTACAGATCTGATTAGACCCCTAGCCTGGGAACCTCCATATGCCGTGGGTAGGGCCCTAAAAAGACAAAAGACACACACAAAAAAAGATTCAATATCATTATTATTTTTTACTAAATACTTGAAAATTTGAAGAAAATTAGTTGGGAAACTCCTAGCATATTAAAAATTTCAAAGTTAATATAGGAAAGTCAGTTTATTTTCTATATCCATCCACTTACTAAGTAGACCATGCAATAGAAGTAACATTTTTATTTCAAATAAGAACATAATTTTGAAAACATGTAAGATGAATCAATAAAAAAATGTTCATAGCCTTTCTAAAGTCATATACCAATTGGTGTCACTTTTTAAATCTCTACATTTTCTGATTGATAAGAGTATAGTCACAAAAATATTCTTAATTTTATTTATGCAATTTCTGGACAAATTTCTGAAAGTACAAGTGAAACCAACAGCACTAATGGCCTGAACCTAGCCAGAACAAAAATTGGGACTTGAATCCATGTGCTGCGACTCAAAACCAGCCAAAACCCAGATTGGGACTTGAACACATGGTTTTAAATTAAAATCACTCACCTGGTGTCTGGACTCACTGAGGTTCAGGATCTTCATGTCTCCATGCAGAAGGCATTTAGCAAGAGACAAAGAGATAGGCAAGAAATAGATTTATTAAGATAGGACACTTTTGAGAGATGTAAGTGGGCAGCAAGGAAGCTGCTCCCAGAGAATCTGGTGGTCTACAATTTTATCGTCCAATAGGAGTGGGAGTCAGAAAAGACCACCTCTTCTTCTTTCTTCTAGCAGTAGCTCCTCCTTAGTATCAGAATCCGTAAGGTGTGTATTCAAATCAGCAGAAGGGTGGTCCTCAAACTCCTGCCCTTGATCTGAATGTGAATGCAGGCCTCACCCCATCCCCAACCCAATGACCTGAGGTAATTCTAGTGCCTCAACTAGTCAAGCTAGCCTGCTTTGTCTGATGGCTTTTTTTGGGGTAAGTTATTAACTTACAGTGATCTCCCAACATCCCCTAGATTTCCCTCTCTATCTATGATCCTTTATTGGGACTTCTACAACTACCTGTGCCTACTCCATCCCTATCACATGTACCCACACAAATTTCCTATTTCCTCATTCATTTATTGTAAATATACTCAAGATACCCTAAAACATATATGTAACAGCACATTTTATATCTTGCAGACAATTTCTTGCATTTTAATCAGTATTTTATGCTGTTTTTGTTAAAACTGGTTAGTAAACCATTAAAAAAATGAGAGAAGACACCATAACAGAGACAACAAACACTTTGGTAAGTGGGAAAATCACACCAAACAAGTTAGGAGACACACACACAAACACACAAATATATTCATATACACACATTTATAGTACTCCAGTTTCTTGCAATATGAGTACCTTTGCATATATTAATTGGTATTTGTTTTTATTCTCTTCATAATTATATTTTCATATCATTAGCCTATTTTATAATTGGGTTTAGTGTTCTCAGTTTATTCAAGATCTTTATATATATATCACTGATATTATTCTGTAGTCAGCCATATGCATTGTAATATTTTCTACAACTATTACTTGCATTTCTTATTAGTTTACTTTTTTAAAATGAGAGATTATAGTGGTGTAATTTTAAATTTTGCCATGATGATTGATAAGAGTGTCTTCATTTACCATGTTGACATTAAAAAAAGCACAACCTGAAAGATGACAGTTAAGTTTATTTGGGGCAAAATTAGGACTTAAGCCTGGGAGACAGCATTTTAGGTATCCCTGAGAAACTGCTCTGAGGCAGCAAGGGGGGGAACTAGGATAAGTAGAGTTTTTGCAACAAAGAACAGGTAGCAGGAACAAAAGAGGCCTGGGTTCACTGAAATTATTCCTTTGATATGCATCTCAGTTATTAGGGCCAGTGTCTTGAGTTTTCACTGCCGCAGGACTCACTGGGTCTCACCCTTAGAGGTGACTGCATTCACAGATGATCTTAACATTCTTTGATTTATCCCTAACTACAGAGCCCTGGCAATATGGGGTATTTCAGATACTTAATATACTGCCCAAAGAGGAAAGGGGGAATATCAGGGTATGATAAAGGTGAGGAGGCGGTGCATGCAGATATACACGCATTTGACAAAAGTTTGTTGTTGCTCTCCTGAAGATTGCTAATAGTCACAAGGAACTGCCATCATGGTAAAGAATTTTAGCGTTTTTCTAGATATGAGGAGATTCAAGAATTGGGCACATGAAATATTTTCCTAAAAATATCTGACTATCTGAAGACCTGTTCTTCCAGTTTTCTCAGAGCACAGAGTGCCTCACTCCTGATTTTCACCCTGAGCTTTGCTCAGGGTGTGCTGTGCATCTGCAGCTACCATGGCTCATGATTTAACCAATATAGAGGCTAATGGCAAGAGCCAAAATTCAGTTCACAACCTTGAAGGTAATTATGATTACTATAGATATTAGAAGTTAAATTTATATACATTTGCCATTTTTTTGTATTTTTAGAAAAATTTTTACATTTTTTAACATCACATATGCATATACAAGCATATGGTTACAACCTAAATTACCATTAATAAACAAATTGTTAAATAAAATGTTAATGTGTACATGGAAATATTCTTTACAAAATTTCTTCATGTCAATACATATTGATAAGTAATGACAATAAAATTAGTTGAAATAAATTAAAGTTGAAAACCATCTATATTGTATGCCCCCTTTTACATAAAAACTTTCTCGGTATACATAGAAATGCATGCATGAATAGTTATAGTGCACTCAAATTATCTAGAATGACACATACCAAATTAGTTACTGAATTATGTCTGGGAAGGGAAGGGGTTACTGACTTTCAGACTGGGTTTTGTTGAAAGAGAACATTCTGCTTTCACTCTAGTGAAAGAAATTTCCAGAAAAAAAGGGAATACAAATGAATAAAATATGGCTTTATTTGACTAACTTCTATATAGAAAAGTGAATATGATAAACTATAATTGATTTATAATACTATAAACTATGAACTAAAATTGATACTTTAAGTAATAAATATCCTTCATATAATAAATATCACTTTAGTGAAACGAATTATAAATATATAGGTATATATCCTTTTATGATATAATTAATGTAACTTGTCTTGAAGGGACATTATAATTAGACCATTAATCACTAATAGAAAAATTCAAATATTATATTAATGGATTATAAATATTTTTAAAATTTCACATTCATTATGAACTATAATGTGAACTAAGGATAGAATTTTGTAAACTAGAGATAATGCATATTTAAAACTAATACCAAAGATAATTTGCCTGTAGAAGGGCTGGAGACAATCTATCTAAAATTAATAATAAAATAAAGAAGCAAGATGATTTATTGCAAAGGCCATGTACTGTATACTTAAGAATACAAGCTCTGTCATCAAGCTTCTTGGGCATAAATTTTACTTAGAGCACTTGGCAGCTGTGCGACCTGGAGCAAATTAATTCTTTTACTTTAACCTTAATTTTATTGTTTTTAATATAGGAGTAATGCTAATGTGTACTCTATATAGTTTTTGTAGAAATAAGTGTTAAAATACACAGTAACCTGGAATTCCCATTGTGGCTCAGTGGGTTTTCAACCTGACTAGAATCCATGAGGATGTGGGTTCCATCCCTGGCCTTACTCAATGGGTTAAGGGTGGATATTGCCATAAGCTGTGCTGTAGATCACAGATGCAGCGTGGATCCCACATTGCTGTGGTTGTGGCATAGGCTGCAGCTGAAGCTCCATTTCATACCCTATTCTGGGAACTTCCACATACCTCAGATGCAGCCTTAAAACTCTGCAAATATACTTCTTCTAATATCTGGAGTCATCCACAATCAGCCCTAGAAGTCTTTCTAACTGTACTCCTCAGATCTGGTATTCTATTTCATGCTGGTTTGTCACCACATGTTATCTGTTAATATCATCTCCTTTTAATGTCCATTTTTGGTTTTCCATCCTTGGCCAACTACCCATACATTTAATGCGTTGCTCTAGAGGCAATAAATGAATTATCACAGAGAAAATAGACAATGCCAAGCAAGTAGTAAACACTCAGAACTTAATGTTCTACATAGCCACAATAGCTCATATAAATGTAGTCTTCTGAAATCCCAGAGTACTTGTATCCTAGCCATTCAAAGTAATCACATATATATTGGTCATTTAACATTAGTTAAGATGCATGCATAAGATGTCACATTTTATTTTATATTATTCAATAATATGTGACTTGATTGTCTCATGCGTATTTACTGAAAACAATAAATCATATTTTATTTTTTCTTTTGTTTCTTAGTTTTTAGAATAATGGCATAGTATTTTCTATATCATACAATGAAACAAATATGTGTTGAAATTTTTTCAGGTTATTTTTTATAACGTTTTGTTTTGATTACTTTTAAATACAAAAAATGGCCATAATAATCACATAATCATTTAATAATGATACTAAAAGTTTTTTTTAACTTTTCAGTATGTATTGCAGAATTACTTGATGTTTTCAGTCTTTGACCTTATATCTTTTGAGTCAAGTATAATTTAGAAAGTGTTGAGTATATACAAGTATGGACCCAGAAATATGAAAAATTGCCTTAAAATCGATCAAATATTTATTTCAGGCATTCTTGCTATGGTACAGTGGATTAAGAATCTGACTTCAGTGGCTCAGGTTGCTGTGGAGGCATATTTTTTTCCTGGTCCTGCACTTATTAGCTGTATGGGGTTAAAGGATTTGGCATTGCCATAGCTATGAAGTGGGTCCATGGCTCCGTTTCAATCCCTGGCCCAGGAATTTCCATAAGCCTTGGATATCTGGGCTAAGGAATATGTAATAACAAATTGAGCATTTTTCTAATTGTAACTTTGTATATTATAAATTGTACATATACAATTTTTTAACTGTAACTTTGTAACATGAATATTATCTTCATTTAACTGGAGCAACATCTACAACTCCTGAATATCTATCAATTTATGAAACTATTATCTGAAGTTATTTTTGCTTTTAAGTGCTAGACATTTGTTATTTTCCTAAGCTTGTAGAATTTAAATATTTAATATGGTTGTAAAAAGGTAATAATATTTTACAAATTGTATTTATATACATTTATGGTTATATTAACATGTGGTAATGACTTTTTTAAATTAAGAAGTTATTTTATTGGAGCAGCAGAAATGCTTATTAAGTTTCAATAGAATAAAAAGTATATTTTTTATTCCATTCTTTGAGTAGTAAATAATATAGAAATAAAAATACAATATGGAAAAGGAATCATATTAAACATGTAAATATGTTCTACTTTCAGGTTGTCTACTGTGTAAGATACTAGGCTAAGAGTTTGTTGAGAACATAATGGAACAATAAACCTACTATTCCCTAAAGCTTATCCTAGGTTTCCACTTTTAAATAGATGGTTGAATGACAGGATTATTGCTGTCTCTTGTCCAAAGAAATGTCCTTCCTGATGGGTAATGTTTTCTTAAAGTCAAGTAAATTTTTATTCATTTGTAGGTCAGTGATCAATAGGAAATTTTCATACATGATTATATATAATTGCATGTTCTTCAACTAAATAATGTAGGGCTTCAGTTTCTTTTTTGTTTGTTTTGATTCTTCACACTATAAAGAAGAGGACTTTCAGAACACATTTTTATTGTAAAAATTCAAGCAAATTTACAAGAGAACTTCCTGATGTTTCTTTCTGATTAACAAAGTATGTCCTTCACTTAAGTCACTGTAAAATAATCTACCTAGCTCTGCATTTTTCTTATTTTGGAAAGAAAAAAATTTTAAAGAATGGTTAATTTATTTTGGAAGAAAAATATAGAATAAAATTTAAATTTTTTAAAACCAAAGGAATAAAAATCAGAGCAATCAGATATATATATGTTCCATGCACAAAAGGTATTTTGCCTACAATTTCCTAGGTAGAAACTAACCATTCTACATCACCTTGGAGAGGGAAGAAAAGGTTAAATAGCAAAGCAGTGATCTTTATCTAAGGCTCATGCATTTTATTAACCATGGCAGTTTTCTCTACTTTCTGTCATAACAAAAGAAAATTGTAAATTGGAACTCTTTATTCTGGGAAACTTGCTACTGAAACAAAGTAATTTCTCTAAACTCTTTCTAAATTGAGTGCATTTTAATTTTAGAATAAAACTGTGTTAATTTCTACAGTTTCTTTATCCCTGCAGAAGAATCCTTAATGAGTTTCTGTCATAGCTTATTTTCACTTTCATGTTAGTATAAATTAACACTTCATTAAAAAGTATTCATTTATTTAAAACAATGTTTCCCTTGATGGAAATTGAGGAGTAAGCATTAGCAACTATAATTAAGAGCAAATAATGGAAAGGGCTGCTGAGTCTTTGGAATATATTACTTGGTTCTCTGGTTCATTTATTTTTTTATCATAAATGATGGCAATACAGCTGATAAAACAATCAATAACCTCCACTCATGCAAAAAAATGTTTTAGGTAATGAAATAATAACATTATTTTATATCACAAATACATTTTGATTGTCCAGAAAATATAATCTCTGGTAAAAAGAGTAAAAAAAAAATCATAATATCATGTGATTATGACTACAGAGTGTATGATAATGAATATCTACAGTAGCTTGAAAAAGGGGTTGCCTAAGTTCATAGTTCAGAGGATAACTTTTTTTCTGATAGCCAAAATTTTTTTAGTCATATTCACGACCTGATCATCTAGTATATACATTTCTATATTCTAATCTAAATGATATTTATTAAATAACATGCTAATGTACATATTTAATATAATAAATTTACATATGTTAAGTATGTAGAACTTTGTTGGGCACATAATGGGTTTCTTATAAGTGCTTTAAGTTGAGTTGCTTAGAAAGCAGACAGTGAGATGGAAATGAGCATGCAGGAGATTTATTAGGTGTATATATCAGTAAAAGAGAGAGTAAAGAAGTAGGGTTGGGCAAAGCTGTGGTGCATAGTCAATACTAACATGGGTGGCCCAGTGGGGACTCTTCAACATACTTATTCCACTTTGGGTGAAGGGACAAGGTCTTTATACACTGTGTTGATTAGTTATTAATTCAGGCTGCCCAAGAAAAAGAGGAATGTTGTAGTTTTAATCAGAAAATGAAGTCCAAAAGAGATTTGATAGTTGAGAGGAATGTTCTGGCTGTACTCTTACTAGAAACAGTAATAAGGGCATCAGAGCATCTTCCACCTTCCACTTATTATACTGCTCAGCTCTATTATCCACACAGGTTCCTTTAACAGTTTCTTAAGCATTATGATGGACTATTTCTTGAGGAAAACTTAAAAGAGACAGGTTAAATGAAGAACCGGAGACCCTGGCATTGCAGCTGATCTTGGGATGATAGTTGATACTCAAATTTCCCTTCAAAACTGAGTCTCCCTAAAATCAAGCCCCCTGCCAAGTTTATAATTAATGCCTCTATCCAAAACACTATTCTCTTCTTCTCCAACACCTATTCCCCTCAACATTTAGGGGAGGGGAATCAAAGAAAAGGGAGGCTTGAAATCAAGCAGGACCCTAAGAGGTTCTCCTGGGTACAAAAGCCATTCCATGTCCCCCATTTCTTTTTTTGTAGGAAAAAGGCTTCAGCATCCTAGAACTTCCCTAAATTCCAAAAGACAGATTTGAACAGTTATTGACTAAGGAAGGGAGGAAAAGCAGAAACAAAGGAGCGGTATTCAAGAAACAACACAGTGAAAAAACAGTCCTGGTTGTTCCTCAAGGGATATGCGTAGCAATATATCACTGAGTTCTTCTACAGGAAATAAGCCCCCTCACTCAGGTGAAGGATGGTAACTAAAGGCTGAGCACATTCTGGGAACCCCCCATACTGGTTGAACCTAAAGGAACACCACCCTGTTACTTAACCACCAATCAATCAGAGGAAAGTCACAAAACCTTCAGCCATCACCCCCAATTTTGCCTATAAAAACTCTTCCCCCAAACCCATCAGAAAATTCAAATCTTTTGAGCATAAGCCACCTCATTCTCCTTGCTGGGGCCTGCAAAGAAATTTTCCTGCTTCCAAGTTCCAGTGTTTCAGTTTGCATGGCCTCACTGTTCATTGAGCACATGAACTTGGGTTTGACAATCCTTCCTCCACTGTTTATTTTAGATTTCCCTTTTGTTCAGCCAGAACTTCTGATGCTCTTGGTGACATGCCTGATGGCCTGACCTACACCCTCCTCCCTGAGTCACATGATCTTAGCTCAAGGTTGCTGGATTTATGTCTCTAAAAAAAAGACACCAAAATAAGCTGCCTAGATGTTAAATGCATTACCTACTCTTGATAATCAGGTTCAATATTCCTGGACAAGATGATGAGCTCCATTTTGCCTGCTGGACCATTTGAACAAAGTGCCTAAGAGACAGTAGTACTTAGAATTAAATGGGATTCATGGTATGTGTGTCATGAAAGAGGCATTTCTCCTCTGGAATATAAAACCTCCAAACCTACAAAACCAAGAATTGCAGGGATATAAAGCACCATTTCCCAGTGAGTGACAGAATTGTTTAACTCCAGATCAAGCTTTTTTCTTGGCAGTCCATACATATCACATATTCTTTATTCCTTTCTCTGGTGATGGACACTTAGGTTGCTTCCATAACTGGGCAACTGTAAATAGTGCTGCTATGAATATAAGGGTGCATGTTGACTGTACTACCCCAGGCAATCTACAGATTCAATGCAATTCCTATTAAATTACCAATAGTATTTTTCACAGAACTAGAAGAAAAAAATTTCAATTTTTATGGAAACAAAAATGGCCCTGAATAGCCAAAACAATCTTGAGAAAGATAAATGGAGCTGGAGGAATCAGGCTCCCTGAGTTAAGACTATACTGCAAAGCTACAGTAATAAAAACAGTAAAATATTGATACAAGAACAGAAATGCAATCAATGTAACAGGGTATAAAGCCAAGAAATAAACCCATGCACCTATGGTTAATTAATTTGCAATAGGAGGCAAGAATATAGAATGGAAAATATAGTCTTTTCAATAAGTTGTACTGGGAAAACTGGACAGCCACATGTAATAGAATGAAATTAGAACATTCTCTAATGCCATACACAAACATAAATTCAAAATGGATTTAAGACCTAAATGTAAGACCAGATACAGCTCCTGGATGTTGGACCATGAAGTATTACTGGGACACATTGCTATAGAAGGGTCTTTGATATGTCGTCTGCTGGAAAATGACATCACACTCATAAAGCCTTACCACTGAGCTGGTACTTTAGTTATGCATTTGACTTGTCATTCCATTGCTCTAGATTCTGGATAATGTTGTTTTGAAAGAAACAGTGGATACCATGGTCTTGGACTCATTCATGCAACATCTTTGGATGCCATCTTTGGGGTATTAACATATGATGGGGAGATTTTTAATCCTTGTGGCCATCTCCTATGTCTGTAAGGAAAAATGAGAAGAGAAGAAAATGAAAGTATAATTTTTTATACATAAAAATGAAAACAATACTTACTGTCAAATTTTAATGAAAATAAGTTTTAATATATAAAGAAAACTACATTCTAGAAAGTTGTATCACACTTTATGGAATATCATTAATAATGAATTGAAGTGTATGGATTAAAACTAAACAGAAGTGATGTAGAAGTGATAAAGATATATACATATTAAGAAATTCTATATATACTTTTTAATATACAAAAAACAACAAGATACATATTATCAATGAGCAGAGATAAATGTCATGAAGGAGGCACCACTTCAGAAAAATATATGGAGAAATTTTTTTAAAAGACCACAGTTAAATAATTGTAAAGGGATTTCACAGTCATCAAAAAGAAAGTTGAGATATCAGCAAACAATCTTAATATTACTGTCACAAATTATATATCTCAAAGACCTGTTAATCATCCCTTCATGGATACTTCATACTGCTCTGCTCAAAGTTAAAGACTAATTAGCCCCTTGCTCCAAAAGGATTTGATTAACGCATTGTCTGAAATAAAATTTTACGTGCTAACATTAGCTTTTTAAAATCAAAATAAAATGAATCATCTCATGATGAAAAAATAACCTGCCTCAAGATGTCAGTAACTAAAGACCATGCCTATAAAACTATGTAATCAATTGATTTAGTGAAATTCTAATGTTGAAGCTGCCACATCTGTCAGTATATCAAAACAATGATTGAGCTCTTTTATACTTTTTGTATGTATATATCTGTGTGAAAGTATGTGTCTGTGTGTAAATACATACATGTGTGAATACATAGAAAGCTGCAGACACATATACATATTCATAGATGTATCTGATAATCTGAGGTGTCTAGCTGGGTTAAAGTGTAAAAATTCCTTCATATGCTGGGCTTTGGCTTAATTTTACTTTAAAAGAAAAAGAGAAAGATAATGTATTCAAATGTTGCCCTTCTGTTTAATAATTATAATCCACAGGCCTCTCTTTTACAAAATGTTTTATGTCATCAACATACCCATTTATTTCCCACAATTTTAAATAGCTTTTACAATTAGTATTTGTGATTTTTTTTAGAAATAGTCTATTTCAACAATATGTAGCATGCTATGTACCCATGTTATTTCACATTGTTTTCCACTGTACTCTTAGATAACTGTAACCACTTGGCCTTCATCTCTGAACAAAAGCTCTTAGTGGCTGTCACAAGAACTGTATTGAGAAAGTCTCTTGTCCCTCTTCCATCTGCTCTTTATTGATAAAAATAATTCAACATAAATCTTATACTACTCATTTATGCTTTGTGTCAAAGAAATTTCAGTTCATATAAATAATGTCTATTTATACAAATGAACATTTCAATCATCAAAACTATTTCTCAAACACTAGCAGATTATATCTAAAAACTCTATTGTCACATAAATTCAAAAGAAATGTTCTCCTAGCCACAGCAATTAGATAAAAGAAATAAAAGGCATCCAAATAGGAAGAGAAGAGGTAAAACTGTCAGCTGTATGCAGATGACATGATACTATACATAGAAAATCCTAAGGACTCAACTCAAAAAATTTTTGAACTGAATAATAAATTCAGCAAAGGAGAAGGATATAAGATTAACATTCAGAAATCAGTCACATTTCTGTATACCAGCAATGAAATATTAGAAAAGGAATAAAAAAATACAATACCTTTTAAAATTGCACCTCAAAAAATCAAATACCTCGGAATATACCTGACCAATGAGGTAAAGGACTTACATGCTGAGAACTTTAAAACTTTAATCAAAGAAATCAAAGATGATGTAAAGAAATGGAAAGATATTCCATGTTCATGGATTGGAAAAATTGATATTGTAAAAATGGCCATACTACCCAAAGCAATCTACAGATTCAATGCAATCCCTATCAAATTACCCATGACATTTTTCACAGAACTAGAACAAACAATACAAAAACATACATGGAACCACAAAAGACCCAGAATTGCCAAAGCAATCCTGAGGAACAAGAACCAAGCAGGGGGCATAACTCTCCTAGACTTCAAGCAATATTACAAAGCTGCAGTCATCAAAACAGTATGGCACTGCTATCAAAACAGACAGACAGACCAATGGAACAGAATAGAGAACTCAGAAATATACCCAGACACCTATGGTCAATTAATCTTTGACAAAGGAGTCAAGAGCATAAAATGGGAAAAAATCTTTTCAGCAAGTATTGCTGGGAAACCTGGACAGCTTCATGCAAATCAATGAAACTAGAATACACCCTCACACCATGCACCAAAATAAACTGAAACTGGCTGAAAGACTGCAGTAGAAGACAAGACACCATCAAACACCTGGAAGAGAACATACGCAAAACATTCTCTGATATCAACCTTGTGAATATTTTCTCAGGTCATTCCCCCAAGGCAACAGAAATAAGAGAAAAAATAAACCAATGAGACCTAATCAAACTGAAAAGCTTGTGCACAGCAAAGGAAACCAAAAGGAAACCAAAACACAAGTTTCAGAATGGGAGAAAATACTTTCAAATGATGCAACAGACAAGGGCTGGCTTAATCTCTAAAATATACAAGCAATATATACAATGCAACAGCAAAAAAGCCAACAACCCAATGGAAAAATGGGTAAATGACCTGAAGAGACATTTCTCCAAGGAAGATATACAGATGGCCAACAAGCACATGAAAAAATGCTCAACATCCCTGATTAGTAGAGAAATGCAAATCAAAACAACCATGAGATACCACCTCACACCAGTCAGAATGGCCATCATTAGTAAGTCCACAAATAACAAGTGCTGGAGGGGTTGTGGAGGAAAGGGAACCCTCCTGCACTCATGGTGGAAATGTAAGCTAGTATAGCCACTATGGAGAACAGTTTGGAGATACCTTAGAAATCTATATGTAGAACTACCATATGACCAGGAAATCCCACTCTTGGGCATATATCGAGACAAAACTTTCCTTAAAAAAGACACATGTCTCTGGAGGAGACAGTTTGGGGGGTGGGAGGATGTGCCTGGGCTGTGGGACGGAAATCCTATGAAATCAGATTGTTATGATCATTATACAACTACAGATGTGATAAATTCATTTGAGTAATAAAAAAAAATGGAAAAAAAATGAGATCCTGCTGTATAGCACTGGGAACTATATCTAGTCACTTATGATGAAGCATGATAATGTGAGGTAGAAAAAAAAATATATGCATGTATGTGTAACCAGGACACTTTGCTGTACAGCAGAAAATTGACAGAACACTGCAAACCAGCTATAATGGAAAAAATAAAAATCATTATTAAAAAAAAAAAAGACAATGCACCCGCATGTTCATTGCAGCACTATTCACAATAGCCAAGACATGGAAACACCCCAAATGTCCATCGACAGAGGATTGGATTAGGAATATGTGGTATATATACACAATGGAATACTACTCAGCCATAAAAAAGAAGAAAATAATGCCATTTGCAGCAAGCTGGATGAAACTAGAGACTCTCATACTGAGTAAAAAAATGTCAGAAAGAGAAAGACAAATACCATATGATATCACTCATATCTGGTATCTAATATATAGCACAAATGAACATTTCCACATAAAACAAAATCATGGACTTGGAGAATAGACTCGTGGCTGCCCAGGAGTAGAGGGAAGGTGTGGGAGGGATCGGGAGCTTGGGGTTATTGGACGCAAACTGCTGCTCTTGGAATGGATTTACAATAAGATCCTGCTGTGTAGCATTGAGAACTATGTCTAGGTACTTACATCACAACAGCACAATGCAAGGAAAAAGAATGTATACATGTATGTGTAACTTGGTCCCATGCTGTACAGCGGAATAAATAAATAAATAAATAAATAAATAAGAAATGTTTTCCTTAAGATTGCAAAATCTTATCCAGATTTTCTCAAACAACACCAAACAATCTTAACTTTGTAGGAGAATGTGAATGTCTAAATTGTTTTGCAAAGGAAAAACATTTTATCTTTTCTTTGGTGCATTGGAAGTAATATTTTTGAGTGTTTCTCATAGAAAGAACTGAATTCCTATAAAAGGAAACCTCTCCCTTACTTTGTCTCCTGGAATTGTTGCCTAAACTATTTTCTTTAGGAAGAATGAAACTCCCCTACTTTTGTGTCAGGAAGAATTATCTTTCCTTAATGTTATAACTTCAGGTAAACTAAGCAATCCATTTTGAGAGGAGGATACATTTGCCATCACAGATTATTGTGAATAAATAAAGTAAAAACAATTTGTTTGGCTGGATATGCATATATTCAACTAAAATGTATGTAGCATAGTGAAACCCAAAGATGAAAGAACTAAGAGAAAGGCTTCTTTGAAAAATATGTTGAGAAATGTAGCCAAGCGCACATTTCAAAAGTTATGATTCAAAGCATGAAAGTTGTGATGACCCAGGTGACTAGATGCCTACTCTGCCTGAGGAAAAAAAAAAGTATATATATATATTATATATATATATATAAAATCCCTAACCAAAGTTGGCATTAGTAAACTTTCCTCTCTTCATATGAAAGTAATGATCATTGACTTGTACATGATATAAGTCATGGTCCATCACTATATGCATATAATATGAAAATCAACCTCTGAATAATTGTCTCTCAAGGACAACAGGGAAAACAAAGGAAAATCCTTCCTTTACCCACAGTGGTGAGAACATTTTGCACATGTAGCCGGACTGAGTTTATCACAGAGGTAAAATGAGAAGAAGAGAGTAAAACTTTAAAAAGATTGTTGAGATATCCTAATACCATTAAGCATTCTAAAACAATGCATTGCAGAAATAAATACTACATATCAATCTCTAAACAAGGATTTTAAAGTTTTGTGGATAATGTCTACAGTGTTTTTGAACTGCTATATTTTCTCCCTTTAATGCTTTTTATTTATTAATTGTTACCAATACTTACAAATTTAAATCTATGATATTTACATTGTTAAAGGCTAGGTATCACTTGTCTATGTTATTTAATCTATATAGACATTTTTAAATTTGCAACAATTTTTCAATTTATTTTCCAAAAGAAATCCAGGGTATTTAAGTTGTATTTTGAGTTAAAGATATTTTGTGGATTCGCCTTTCAGTCTAACCCATACTTGTGATATTTCCAGCCTGTCTTCCAACTTTGTCCATCATGTCCCAATGGTCTAGTGACTGTGACTGTTGAAGCAAAACTTTGACAATGTGGACTACGTCTTCTTGCTTTGGGTTCATATAGATGTTGGTAGTCCTAAGTAGAAAGAGTCAGAACAGTACATTATCTATGGTCCATTTTGTTTCCAATGTCAAAAAAAAAAAAAAAAAAAAAGAATCCCAACCACATTGTGCTTCCTTTTGGTAGGAGTTAATGAATGGAGCTACAACCTGTATTTCACTTTGAAAGGACTGTCTTGATATCACTCCACATACATGTAATGACTCCTGGAAACTTCACTCAAAGGCATACTTCTGAATTTTCATGAGGCTTATCTCTAAGCCTCCAGGAGACATGTACCTCACCAAATCATCGAGGGCTCTGCTTCTTTCTTCCCACCAGGTCTTGGTCTTATTAATGTCATAGAACAATATGCTCTGTTATAGGGCAGCAAAATGATCAGGGTCCCTCTGGGTTAATTAGAACTGTTAACAGGAGAGTTGATGTAATAGAGACGGTAGGAAAATGAGTATATACTGCTGTTTCCTGATAGATTGAATAAAATTGCATCTGGTGTTTTCTCTTAGAGAATGAGAAAAAGCTTTAGCAGATGGATAGTTTCATGCCAGGGGATGCATTAATTTTCTCCACTAACATTTTTCAAGACACATCTGTCTCCCGTACAGACCAATCAGATGAATTAAATGTGAATATGCTATCTATACCTTTTAAGTGTTTAATAGTAGCAGGTATTTATGCAGTTCACACAGTAATGTGTGCTGTTGCTTTGCTATTTTGCTAAGGAAGTTTGGTTCTAGAGGTTATATTTCTCCCATTCTACAATAATTATCTTACTTTTAAGGTCAGGGAACCAAGGTGGTTTTTATGTTAACTGCTGGGTAGGTCTATTTTATAGATTCAGGATCTGGAAAAGTACTCGTTGGCTGGGTTGATGAATATATTTCTATTTCTACATAATCCATGATGAGACTGATTCAGTTTCAAAATTCACTATGACTAGTAGATTACTTCTGGATGACAAAGGATTCCCAGTAGTTCAGAACTAGTCTCTAGTAATCAGTAAAATAACTGGAAATGTTTATCTCCTGAATGAAATTTATACAAGTAAATAGTCAAGACTTTGTGTATGTGTGCATGTGTGCGTGTGCGTGTGCGTGTGTGTGTGTGTGTGTGTGTGTGTGTGTGTATGTGTGTGTGGAAAGCTAAGAGAATAGTTTACAGTACATAACTAAGATATTAACATTAGATCTTTCCTTAAACTTTAATTTTTGCCTGTTCTTCCTTCCTTAAAGGAAGTGGCATGTCTTTCCAAATTTAAGCAATTCTGGTAATTGGATGAAAGTTTTTAACATTCCATTGTGATGATTCATGTCTGTTATACTTTTAATTAGACTTATATTCATATTTTGATTATGCAGAAAAAGTATGGTCTCAGACGACTGGTTATTCCTTTCTGTGTTTGCACTACCAATATTCCAGTGTGACAACCTTCCGAATTATAATCTTGCCTATTATGGTAAATGTGTCCACCTTTCCCATAGATGTTAGGTCATGTTTCTTTGCCTCTGATATTCTAGGATTCCATTGTCTTCATGGAAATCAATTAACTAATTTTATGCATCTCTCATATTTATTCCTGTCCTAGATAAAAATTATTGCAGTGTCCAAAATGATACTAACTATAAAATATCATAATGTATAATATAATATCAATAATATAATATATTATATAATATATATTACATATTCAGTATCATTTTGGCTCTTATGTGTACACACACACACAAAAGATATTCCTCGACATTTTTTTGAGAATTAAACAGTTCCTTAGCTCACTGGGTACATAATTATGCAGTGGTAGCATAATAAACTTTTGTAATATTTATATCTTCTTAAGTTTTAGATTTTCCTTTTATTACATTAAAGAACTGCAGGCATCACAATGTCAGCAATCAGAGACTGAATTTGATTCTTATTTCAATCTATTAACCAAGTAAAGATATTAAACCATTTTCAGATGCCTAAACTAGGATATATAATTCATAATCCCTATTCATGTCTCTCACTCTCATTTCTGTGAGGAAGCTCAATCTAATATTGTACTTCTTTTCAGTGAGTTTCATGTAGTTACCAAACATTAAAAATCTTCTGTTATTTATTGTGTACAACCTTTTTTTTTCTCTTGTGATATTTTCTCGCTTACCAAGCTGCAGTTTGAAGTTTAGAGGCAATAAGAAATGATGGAATTGGGAGTTAAGGAGAATTTGCATCTCTTGGAGTTCCTGGGGAAGCTTTGACCTTAAGCGAGGTCAGCATGAAATAAACAGGGACAGACTTCAAAAACAAAAGGCACCGAGGCATCTTACACTGGAAAGCCAGGCCCAGAGGCTTTGAGAATATCCTGCTATTTGGTGTTCTTTAATTCTACCCAAATGTACTGTTCCACATCACAGGGTCCAACTATTTAGCAACTAACTCTAAAATGAGTTTCTAGATGAAATTGGGTAATGAAAATAATTTAACCACTTGTGGAATGTTTCATTTTCCTCATAAGGTTTTATCACAGCAGCTACCATACCTGCCAAAGCCCTTGCCTTCAATAGGAACTGCATTTTCACTGCTACAGATAAGGTAAGATGATTTACTTATTTTTTCACTATAGAATAGGAATAACCAACATTCTACACCCAAAGCAAATGCCCACTTGAATTTCTTCCAACCTAGCTGTTTAAATTATGAAATCCAGATTTCCATAATGCTGATTATTAAAGAAATCCCTGACACAATTTTCTTTTGGTAAGAATACAGGTGAGGACAAAATCTACTTCAGCTAGCACAAGACAAGAGATTTATCATACAGCATTAAATAGTTTAGAGAATTGGAGTTCCTGTCACAGCTCAGTGGAAACAAATCTGACTAGCATCCATGAGGATGCAGTTTCAATCCCTGGCCTTACTCAGTGGGTTAAGGGTCCAGCATTGCCATAAGCTGTGGTATAGGTCACAGACGCAGTTCAGATCTGGTGTTGCAGTGGATGTGGCAGAAGGCAGCAACTGTAGCTCTAATTCCACTCCTGGCCTGGGAACCTCCACATGCTACTAGCGCAGCCCTAAAAAGACAAAAAAAAAAAAAAAAAAAATAGTTTAGAGAATCATTTGAGTGTTTGAAAAAAACTTGCTCTAGACTGAGTTTCTAATTTCTAAACCCACAATGCTGAAATGGACTTTCTTTAAAAATTCCTCGCTGTCCCATTCAGAAAGTACAGAATTAAAAATCAATCTACCTTGGAGTTCCTGTTGTGTCTTAGTGGGTTAAGGATTCAGTGTTGTCTCTGTGAGTATGTGGGTTCAATCCTTGGCCTGTTTAGTGGGTTATGGATCCAATGTTGCAGCAAGCTGCAGTAGGTTGTAGATGTGGCTCAGTTTCATGACAGTTGTAGGCTGTGCCTGCAGCTCTGATTCGACCACCAGCCTGGGAACTTCCATATGCCACAGATATTTCCATAAAAAGAAAAAAAAAAGAAGAATCAAAGTATCAAATTAGGAGATTCTTGCTACTAATATCAGTTCCAGAGCTGTGGTCTTTCTGCTAAAATCAGAAAGTTTTCTGCTGATTTGGAAACCTCCAAGAAACTTACATCTGCCAGCACAATCTTCAGTCTTCCATATTGTCTCTTTCTTCCCATTTGTCTCAGTTCCAAATTTAAATATTCCATAAGTGCATCTTATTAGTGGAATATCATAAGATTCTCCAATTGATCATAAATACACTGTTTCAATGTTCGATAATCTGCAAGTTAGGTGATATTGACTGCTTATTAAATGAGGAGAGCCTCAAAATTGACCATATATAAAAAAACCTCTCACTTAACCATAGTTTTTCTTCAATTCTCCTCATTATTATATTTTCACTCTTCTTCTTTCTTTTAAATTATTAACCATAATTTTCCTGGATTTTCTGGATGGAAGTGTGATTAAAGCATGTACTTGATTTGTGGTAAGATCACTCCCAAATTGAAAAACTTTACCTATTCTGGAGACCTTAAATTTCTGAAAGATTTTCTGAGCACATTTTATTTGTAATATGTGTCTAAGTTATTACACTGAATGCCCTAGAACTTGCTGCCCTATAAGCACTTTGGGGAAAGAATTATGCCAAATTTCAATATGTCAAGCTGTGATTAATCAACTTTGTCCACCCAAAGATTAAATTACTACTGCAAAAGGTCAATAAATGCTAATGATTGTTATCTGGCCTTAGAGCTATGAACAGACTTCTTAAAATGATTTTATATAAAAAAGGAAAGTTATATTGGAATAAGTGATTAGAAGAGTCAACTGAATTTGTTACTGTTGTGGCCCAAAATTTTGTTTATAACTCAACAGAAAACTTGGGCCTGTTCCTCATAGGATATTGTACTAAAAAGAACACATGTCATATGAAATAAACACTGGACTCCATTCTCATGGAAATATAAAGGAAACAAAATTTACCTGCATTATTTTGTTCAACAATAGTAATTAAGTACCTAGTATGAGGATAATGTTTGTAAAGATTCTGAGGAGTACATGTAGAGATTGGAGGTGGTCATGACATTTAAATAGAGTGAACTTTACAGAACCCTTCTATTAATTCTCACCACAGTTATGTTATTTAAATTAAGGGAAATTTTTCATCACTTTAAAAATGCAGAGGAGTTCTGTTGCAGTTCAGCAGTAACAAACCGACAGGCATCCATGAGGATATGGGTTTAATCCCTGGCCTCATTTAGTAGGTTAAAGGATACAGCATTTCTGTGAACTGTGGTATATGTCAGAAGCAGCTAGGATCCAGCGTTTCTGTGGCTGTGATGTAGGCTGGCAGCTGCAGCTCCAATTTGACCCGTAGCTTGGAAACTCCTATATGCCACAGGTATGGCCCGAAAAATACCAAAAGAAGAAGAAACAAAGGCTCAAAAAGTTATTATAGTCCTAAAGTCACAAAGAGAGTGTGTTATCCCCCAAATCACATTTTTTGCATAGCACAATATTGCTTATAGTCTAAAAAGACAAACAAAAATGTGAATATCTACAATGGGTAGAAAGATGAGTACAGTAGTAAATTTTTCTTCTCAGTGTTTATACTGAGAATACACTGAGAAGAGAGTGATTTATTTTGAGTGGAAAGATAAAAAGAATCCATGAAAAGAAGTGATTATAAAAATACTGTACCACTTCCAACAAGTAAAGATTTAGAGAAAATCATGTGCAGTATTCAGCCCATAATAGGGGGTGATGCACATGACATGACATCACTAGAAGGATTTATCTGGAGAAAACTTTAAGCGGAAAATCTAGCTAAAAGCCTTTTAACAGTCATGTGAAGGACGATTAGGGGAAGTAGGACAGTGATAAGATTGCACTAAAGATAAACATTTCAAGGGACACTAGAGTTAAAACCAGCAAATTTTAGAGACCAGTTGAATATATGTATAAACAAAAAGAAAAACTAAAACTACTTGTATTATTTTTAGTTTGCAAGACAAAGTATTTTGATAATAATAGAGACAGGAGAAGGTAAGATTTGGAGGATTAGGAAGAAAACACAACACAGGACATTACCATTTGCTTATAGAGATGGAGATATTAGAAAAACTAGTCAAAATTCATTAATGTCAAAAGATCAAGTGGTCAGAATAAAACTCTAGACTTAGAATCCAGGAATATAGATAAGATCATTGTGCTAGTGAGAATGAAAAAATACATTATGTAGAGAATTTGTGAAGGGTTCTGAAAACAGAATTTTTCAAAATTCCTATATTTACGGATCAGTTATGCTAAAGACTGATTTAGGACAATATGGTTAAATGCAGAAGAGTTGAAGAAGCAATGTCTAAGTATTTTAAGAAGCAGGACAGTTATTTTTCTCAAAAGGACAAATAGTATGAAAATACGAATATTTGAATTTCCTAACTTAGCATATGCAATACAATTGTTGGTGTATCAAAGTGTATTCCTTAGAATAATAGATGCATAAATATAACACAGATAGTAAAAAAAATAATGATACTCAAACTAGTTTAAGAACAGTTATAATCTATGTAACTTATCTGGTGATCACCAATATAAACCAACAAATACAAGGCTTTGAGAAACTCTAATATATGGAAATCTTATGAAATTCTTCTTTAAGTATAATGTCTCAAAATTCATCTGATAATGAACTATTTTTCTGTTTTACAGGTAACCTATTAATCTTTCACAAACTGCTGAGTTAGTAAATAACAAGTGACAAGATTCTAAGCATAATGTCCTTTTTATCCTCTATGTCAATGAAAAGCAGACAAGAATAGAAAGTTAGTATTTGAGAGAGAAAATTTTGTTAGAAAGCATGTAAAATACAAGGCATATTTTTCTATAAGCCTCATAAATGTGAAGCTTGGTTATTTATAGTGGATTCTCTAGAGGTTCCACTAAAAGGTTTGCTTGGAATTATGAATGGGCTCAGAATTATGGAAGATAATTCCCTGTTTTACAAAGAATAAAAGAATGAGTCCTCCATGTAGTATGTCTAATTCACTCAATTTTTACTTTTAAGTTTAAAAGAGATGTTAATTTTATTAGTGAATGCTATTTATTATGAAGAGTTGAAATAAAGAAATAAATATGAAAGAGTTCCTGATGTGGCACTGCAGGTTAAGAAGCTGACTGCAGTGGCTCAGTTCACTGTGGAGGCAATTCTTTGATCCCCAGCAGGCCACAGTAGGTTAAAGGATTCCAACTGCCACAGCTGCAGCTCAGATTCAATCCCTGGCCCAGGATATGCCATGGGTGCAGCCACGAAAGAAAGGTAGAAAGAAAGGTAGAATGGTAGAATTGAAGAAAGAAAGAAAGAAAGAAAGAAAGAAAGAAAGAAAGAAAGAAAGAAAGAAAGAAAGAAAGAAAGAAGAAAGAGAGAGAGAGAGAGAGAGAAAGAAAGAAAGAAAGAAATAGGGAGGGAGGGAGGAAGAAAGAAAGGGTAATATGAAGAAAAGTATGTGAAGGAAGATTTTTTCATTTTGTTCAGGACACTGGCATGTATTATTTTCATTATTCAGAATAATGGTGATATAATTTTCAGGTGAACAAAAGATTAACTAAAATAAATGATATTTATTGTGGATCTAAATGACTTAACATATGTGTAATAGGTTAAAATTACAGGAGATCCTATGTAGGGCTGACTCTCATTTATGTGATTAAAAATGCTTGAAATATTAAAATGCCCCTAAAGTACATTTTTATTTTATTATTTGCCTATCATATTTGATGTTATTTCTACTCTTCCAATTGCTCAGGTCAAAAAAACTGGCATTAAGTCTTGACTTCACAACTTCTCCATAACCCACATCCAGACTATACAGACTGTTAGCAAATCCCATTGGCTCCTCCCATCCTCAACACTGCACTGCTTAGAACTTGGCAGGTGCTGCCCTCATCCCTTGCCTGGACAACTGCACTCCCCACATTTCTCTTGCTGCTCCAAAATTTATCTTCAAGGAGTATACAGAATGATCTTTTAAAATGTAAGCCTTGGGCCCAGAATTATGGAAGATAATTCCCTGTTTTACAAAGAATAAAATAAAGAGTCTTCCATGTAGTATTCTTACCATAGGTAGAGTCCACAAGGCTCTATCTAAGGGGATTCTCAATTGAGGGTTTATTTTACCCCCAGATGACATTTAGTAATGTCTGTAGATGAATGTTTATCACTCTATTGGCAGAGGTTTGCAGAATCCCTGTAAGAAGGTGTTATGTGGTCCAACAGTTTGGAGATAGAGAAACCCTATCTAAATGCTATCAACCCCAAAGTAGTTCAGATTTCATCTCACATTTTCTTTTTCACTATTATGATTACATTTCTTTTTTCCGCAGATTTGTTGAAGTATACTTCTCATATAATATTGTATAAGTTTAAAGTGTGTAACATGCTGATTTGATATATCTATAATTTGCAAAATAAGTTTAACTAACACCTTCATCATGTCACATAATGACAATTTCCATTTTTATGGCTAGACCACTTAGGATTGAATTCAGACCTTCAAAACATTTTTTGTCTGCCTGGAATCCTTACCACTCAGACATCCAACTCCCTCACAGTTTCAAGTCTTTAGTCAAATACCATCTTCTCAGTAAAGCATTGCCACTCTATTTTCCCTCTTCTACTTGTTTACTTTTTCATAGCTCTTACCATCTTCCAACATTCCATGCCTTTAACATAGAGTCATTTTTTCTTATTGTTAAATTGTCTTCTACCGAAATGTGAGCTCCTCAAAAATAGTCATCTATATTTATTTTGTACACTCACTTATCCCAAATACATGGCACAACTAGGGTGTTTAATACATCCTTATCAACAAATCATTTAGGCTTCACATCATTTATTTCCATAGAAATTTAGAGTATATTTTTTACTAGTTCATATTTTAAAAGGTGATAATTTGTACCTTCCATCTGGGTTGGCATGATTTGTGACTAAACATATTCTTGTTTATTTGATTTTACTTCTGTTGACCTTAAGTAGAATGCTGTTAGTTTTCCAGCAAAAAATGAGTTCACTCAGGATTGGCAAAAAATTGCAATTTGGGTTATGCCACTATGGTGTGCCATGAGCAAGTCCTGATACAGCAAAGGAAGATGGACCCTTTAATAGAAAGACAGGAAACTGGGAAGGCTAGACTAAACAGAGTCCTTTGGAGGAATTGAGAATTTGAAGAATAGTTGTGACAGTCTTTCATATGATAGGAGGCCTTTTTCCCTCCTGTTGAGCTCTGCTATCACTGTTGGACATGGGAGCTCTCCCTTCTGTCTTCCAGACTCTAGTGTTTTCTTTTGTTTGTTTTTTGCATTTTAGGGCCACACTCGAGGAGTATAGAGGTTCCCGAGCTAAGGGTCAAATCAGAGCTGCAGCCGCTGGCCATTGCCATAGCCACAGCAACACGGGATCCGAAACTGTCTGCAACCTACACCACAGCTCGCAACAATGCCAGATCCTAAGCCACTGAGCAAGCCCAGGGATCAAACCTGCGTCTTCATGGATCCTAGTCAGGTTCATTAATTTCTGAGCTATGAAGGGAACTCCCCAGACTCTATTTTAATTGACAGTTTTGTTATGAACTTTTGCACTTCTCCCTGTGGAGAGATATATTTCCGAGAGAAGACATTACAGTCTTGTTTTTTATACTGCTTATGTGGGGGAAAGAAATCCAGAAGGTCAGAAAGGAAAATTGTTAATTTCTCAAGGGCAAACAAAAAAGATTAGAAATTAGACCCCTCCTTGTTCATTATTGAGTGTTTTTATACCTTTAAAAAAAAAAAACTTTGTGTCCTAAAACAATTGCCCAAAATGTTTCTATTTACATATTTATATCTCAGTAAAACATCATGATGTAGGTCATTACTACTACAGCAGGAGACAAGGCGCTGGGATATTGGAGACTGATTAGTTGCTAGGCTGTGCTTGTTAACATGCAGACTCCTGAGTGAAGATTACATTTGCATATTCCTTTTCTTGTCCAGGATGACATACATTTCTCTTTGCCTGCCTAATACTATTATCATGTTTGAACATTCTTGTCCTGGGAATTAATTTTCCACAGGTTTTTCTGTTTGCTCCACTTCTTCAGTCTATTTTTGATTCTTTTAAAATTTATGTTTATACAATTCTGTCATTTACTAGTAAATTGTTCAAAACAGCATTTTCTTTGATGTTTTTTTATTTTTCACTCTGGGTTTGACTCCTCAGAGCGAGTATGGTTAGGATTTGACACGGGGTGTTGTGCTCTTTTTAATATTTATGATTTGCACTGTTCTCTATTCTCTGTTTCATATGGCATGTTCATTCCCCTAAACATTTAAAATGTGTGTATTTCTTATCAAGCACTCTCTACTCTCATTTCTATTCTAAACAAATATAACTATGCATCATGAAACATATCATCAAAAACAATATGTATTAATCCCAACAACTACATGTATAGGGTTATATTACATAAATACATAGGAAATGCATCAGTGTGGGAAATATGCATATAAATATGTTTAAAACATGTCATTGAAGGCTTATATTTTAATGAGAAACTTTGAAAGGGAAGGAAAGAAAAATGGGAAATAAAAAGAAAAGTGAAACATGCAACAAGTCAGAAATGTGTTTTAAAGGGAAGAAACTAATAAATGCAGGGTTAGAAGATAATGTGATGGACTTTTGGCTAAGATGGCAGAATAAGATCACTCTCTGGTGCTTCCCAACACACAATATAATAAAGAAAACGTAGCAGTAGAAAGAGGAAGTGGTAGATTATCTGAAAAACAAGGTAATTATCTCATTTGACCAGAGAATTAAAACGAAAGACAAAATAACATTTAGAGCAAGGTGACCAGGCTGCTGTGTTTTGGATTTTGAGGTTAGTGATGATGGTCAGGATTTGGTTCTTACAGGATAAAAGGCACTAAAAATATTCCACTTCAGCAGATTCATGCCCAGGACAAAGAGAAAAAAAAAAAAAGGAGTTCCCATCATGGCTCAGTGGTTAACGAATTGGACTAGGAACCACGAAGTCCCGGAGGGTTCGGTCCCTGGCCTTGCTCAGTGGGTTAAGGATCCAGCATTGCTGTGAGCTGTGGTGGGTGAGATGCGGCTCCGATCCCGCGTTGCTGTGGCTCTGGCGTAGGACGGCAGCTACAGCTCTGATTCGACCCCTAGCCTGGACACCTCCATATGCTGTGGGAGTAGCCCCAGAAAAGGTAAAAAAGATAAAAAAAAAACAAAAAAAAAAAACAAACCTTCTGTTTACAATATTTAGATTAGATTGAGAGATCCCAACATAAGTTAATAATTTTGAAAGAAAAGATAAGAAACAACAGTGAGTTGAAGTCATTACTTGGATGTCTCAAGGATACCTCAGGATAAAAAAGCTCAGGCTAAATAACAACATCACATTTAAAAATATATTTATGCCAAATATACCATAATTACTATGAAACATCAAAGATAAAGAGGAAGTCTAAGAGACTAGTAGAAGAGAAAAATGATTGCCAACAAAGACACATTTTTGATGGAGAGGAGTCTTCTTAACACTAGCAGCACATGCCAGAAATAATAGATGTGCTTCATCTATTTGTGGGAGAAAAATGTCTGTCCTGACTCCCTCAGCCCCTGTGACTTCCTCCATCCTTTAAATTCTTTAGCGCTTAAGACATAGATTTTGTGAAAGAAAAATCAGAATGGAGTCAGCATTGCTAAGAGAACTCTCTAAAATGGAGCTGAGAGGCCATTGGGGAATGTAACTAGGCACATTTCGGCCTGGATGAAATTTAACCTTTTGATCTGATGAAGTCACCCAGAAAATCTGGGAATTCATGACACTCTATCTACTTATTGGACCCCTACACTAGAAGAACTCATATTCCTGAAGGACACATATTTTCTCACTCTGTCAGAGTCAATCACAATTCTTGCCAGGTAAATTTTTAACAACTGCTTGGCTTTTTGTCTTTATAAGATCCTGACTCTTTCCCTTTCCTTGAAAAATTTGTTCTTTTGTTGTTTTGATAATTTGGTGGGCTCTCTCAGAAAGTCACGTATTCCTTGAGTTTACAAAGCCAACATTAGGAATGGAGTGGAGGACATTTTGGGTTTATCTAAATCTGTGTCTATGGAATTGCAATTCCTAAGACCCCGCATAAACTCTTTTATTTGAAGACTCCTGCACTTTTTAAAAAATTGACTATTTATTTAGTGAGTACTTTATGCAATATCCAATTTCAGCTATTTGAAAACAACCGTGACATCAAATATATAGTTTTGTGAAGCATAAACTTGATGGTTGAAAGAAGACAAATTATTTAGAAATAAAATTTAAGATATCAGGTAACATCTACCTAGCAATGTGGGCTAACAAGTCTTCCTTTGACCTTGCTTGTATTCTAACATTAGATGCCAATTTGCAAGAGGATTTATCTCCTAGGTTAGTTGATATAAAAGAAATGTTGTGCTATACCTTTGACACATCTTGTGATGTATAAATGAACAATATACTTTATCTGAATTAGGTGATAGTGTAGTTATTTGTGTGAAAATGACATTTTTTTTTTTTTTTTTGCTTTTTTTAGGGCTGCACCTGTGGCATTTGGAAGTTGCCAGGCTAGGGGTCAAATCAGAGCTACAGCTGCCAGCCTATGGCACAGTCACAGCAACACAGGATCTGAGCTGCGATTGCCACCTACACCACAGATCAAAGCAACACCAGATCCTTGACCCGATGAGCAAGGCCAGAGATCAAAACCGCATTCTAATGGATTCTAGTCAGAATTGTTTCCATGCTCCACAGAGGGAACTTCCTAAAAATGACATTTGAGATGAAAAAATATACACTGCATATTTGTTCTTTTGTTGTTTTGATAATTTGATGGGCATTCCTTGGGTTTACAAAGCCAACATTAGGAATGCAGTGGAGGATATTCATAATTCAGGTACTCTCAAGTTGTACTCTTTACTTGCACTTGAAATATTTGTAAATTTAGGGACTTCCTGTAGTGGCATAGCGGAAATGAATCAAACTAGTATCCATGAGCATGCAGGTTAGATCCCTGGTTTTGCTCAGTGGGTCAGCGATTTGATGTTGCCATGAGCTCTGGTGCTCTGGTGTAGGTCACAGATGCAGCTTGGATCCTACATTGCTGTGGCTGTTGTGTAGACTGGCAGCTGTAGCTCCAACTCTACCTCTAGCCTGGGAACTTCCCTATGCTGCAGATGTAGCCCTAAAAAGCTAGAAAAAAAATTTTTAAAAATATATAAAAAATAAATAAAAATAAATAAAGAAAGAAAGATAATAAAAGAAATATTTGTAGATTTAAAGCCTGAATCACTCCACCAGGCAAAGAACTATGAGCATTTGAGAAAAAAAAAAAAATGGGGTCAAAGAAAATATAAAACACATAGTAAAACAAAGTAGTCATGTATACCAGCTATGGCCATATTAGTTCCAGAATCAAGGACTCTAATGATCATAGGTAATTTATTACTTTTTTTAATATGAATATTTTTATAAATATATTTTGCAATTTTTTCCTCCCCTTTTCCATTTCATGCCATTTGACATAATATTAATTAATTGCATATTTCAGTACATATTTTATTAAGACAATTAAAGGGGAATGTGAATCAATAAGAAAAATGAACTTCTATAAAGATAAAGAAATGGTATATGCTCTTTTGAAGGTGTACCCCTGATTCTTGTGTTTTCAATTGTGTAAGAAAGATTATATTATTAGGCAGGAGCATGATTTTATTATTCCCTTAATTTGAATTTAAGTTTGGCTAAGAGATGTACAGAGACACCAAATTGTCAATAGGTAAACCTTACGGGATTGTGGTATATCAATTTAGCTAAGGCAGGACTAAGTATCACCTTGGGCAAATAGTAGCAGATTAATTACAGCTACAGGATGTGTTTCACACACAAGTTGCATGACAGAAGTTAAGCAACTAAGAAGAAGAAGTGATATCATTTTTGTGCTTGGAAACTGGGCACAGAACACCAGCTGCTCTTACACGGCATCCATGCTGTCACTGATCGACTGTCTCACCATTTCTCAGCAACTCCATCTCCTCGTTTCTGAATCTCTGGTAGATTTTCCTACCACAAGGCAGTTGTTGGTTCATAGCCCCATCTTCTCCAATACCTAAGCTAGGTAAAAAGGGCACTGGCTTCCCCTATAAAGTATCATTTTGAAGGCCCATAGAGGGTCAGAGAACAATACAAATTCCAGCTTTCCCTAATGGGTTTCAGTTTGTTTATGCCCCTTTTCACTTCACATGCAATATGTTTCCCTCCTTCTACCTCAGATCAGATATTACTGAAATTAACCTTGAAATAAACCATAAAAGAAGAAAAGTAACTAAAACATACATTTATCTTAACTATCTCCTCTGTGAAAAGATACTTTGAGAATACAAAATGAATTTTACTAAATTGAACAAAAAAATGTATTTTGAAACTAAAGTTGCATTTGATGTAAGCATATGTCCTTAAAGTCATTTATTTTTTAAAAAAAAAGAAAGAAAATGAGTTAAATTTTGTCTGAAGTGTTTTTAAAATGGATAAGAAGTAAATATAAATGCCTTCTATAACTAGTGGAGAAATAAAGAAAGCTTGTGTTTCTTACAGGAAGAATAATTAAAAATGGTATCTTTTTCTTGTTGTGGTGCAGCTGAAATGAATCTGACCAGGAACCATGAGGTTGGGGGTTTGATCCCTGGCTTCACTCAGTGGGTTAAGGATCTGACATTGCCATGAACTTTGGTGCAGGTCGCAGACATGGCTTGGATATGGCATTGCTGTGGCTTTGGTATAGGCTGGCAGCTGCAGCTCCTATTGCACCCCTAGCCTGGGATCCTCCATATGCCGTGGGTGCGGCCCTCAAAAGACAAAAGAAAAAAAAATGGGATCTTGGTTCAAGTTTTATTTGAACCCCCATTATTAAGAAACCCCAAATAAACAGAAAAATCCCCCTACATACAAAGATTATTCATCTGTTGCATTAACTGGCTTTATAAGTTTAATAAAAATGTTTACAAAATTATATACTAAATTTAATGTATTTGGCAATATATTTTAATTTTTTGAATTAAATGAACTTCTAAATATGTAATATTACAGCTATCAAAAGAAATTTTTGAACTTAAACACATGCTACTAGTAATTTTTGTCTAAAAAATTAAGTTATAAGCCAGGTGTTAATTTTATGATCTTTCTTGTTATAAAATTTAAAACATTTCTCTCTACTTTAAAAATATTTGTCATTTTTTAGAAGAATGCCTAATGCATACATACCATGCTTTTCATTAATAAAGATGATGCTAAAGATGAAATGGCAATTTACATTTAATTTTACTGTTTGTCTCTAAAAGTATATATTTAGCCTATCTCCATTCCCTAAAATCATTGTATCCTCATTGAACCATTGTTAAGTAAGGGACATGAGGAGCCAGCCTCCAAGATGACTTACAATGATCCTACTTCCTGGTATTTAAGCTTTTTTAGCAACTGCTTCCTATATAATACCAGAGTTGGTCTGTGTGACGGATAATATATTGCAGCAGTGATGAAATGTTACTTCAAGATTAGGTTATGACTTAGGCTCTCTGCTAGACCAAACTTTAATGAGCCTCCGGAAATTTCTTCAAAGCCAATTTGAGTACTTCTTTGTAAAATCTAATTTTAGCAAGAGCCCTCCAAAGTCAATTTAATAAGAAACCTACCTTCAATAACTAATCACCCTGGTCATCTGATCAAGTTCTTCATCTTCTACTATTGCTCAGGTGATGTCTGATCACCCTGGCTTGTCTTCACCAAGAATCCTGTTAAACAGTCAGTTTAACCAGAACCACCATGCCTCTGAAGTTTCCTACATCCACCGGCCTCACCTTGCTTCTTGGCTCTAAATTCCTACTTGCCTATACTATGTTTGAAATTGAGCCCAGGTCCATATTAAGGCCTGCTATTCTCTATTGCCATAGTCCTGAATAAAATCTGCTTGTGCTCTGATTTTTCTTTGTAGGTATAAAAAAATCTACACCTCTTCATGTTGGAGAATGTGTAACTATAAAAAGCCATGTCTTCTTCAGCACACACTCTATTTCTCTCTCTGTCTTGCATCTCTCACAAGGGAGTGATTTCAAAAGAAGCCATATGGAGAGGCTCACAGAGAAGCAAGGAACTGAAAATTCTCGGCCAAGTGAATGAGTTTGGAAGAGGAATCACAAGCCCATACAAATTCAGACAAAAGCCTGCACCCACAACTTAACTAATGCTTCCTGAGACCCTGTACAAGAACCACCTGGTTATTCTCAGATGCCTGAGGTTTAGAAACTATTTGATATAATAAATATGTGTTTTGAGTAATTTATAATCCAGCAATATACAACTAATAGAATCATGTTTTTTTCATAAGATATCTACCTGGGGTAAAGGGTACAAATTGAAACAACAGAATAGAGTATTCTCTGTAGGAATTTATTAGGCCCATATGGAAAGTTATATGTATGATCAGATTCTTAGCACCAATGATTTAAACAACCAAGGTAATTAATAACATTGATATATTGCATATTTCGTTGCTAATAGAAATATAATTTATGTAAAGAAAAAATTATAAAGTTTATGGAACCACAAAGGCTCCCTGAATAGCCAAAGCAATCTTGAAAAATAAGGATAAAACTGGAGCCATTAAATTTCCTGATTTGAAATTATCTGGCAAAGCTATAGTAATCAACATAGTATGATATTTGTATAAAAATAGACATATAGATCAATGGCGTAGACTAGAGAGCCGGAAAGAAACCCACATATGTGGTCAATTAATTTATGTCAAAGGAGCCAAGAATATACAATGAGGAAAAGGCAATCTCTTCAATAAATTCTTTGGAAAACTGGATAGCCACAAGCCAAAGAAAGAAAATGAAACTGGATCTTCCTCTTAGAGTATAAACAAATAAAATGGAGTAAGACTTAAATTTAAGACCTGAAACTATAAAACTTCTAGAAGAAAAAACATAGGCAAGTTTATAAGTTATAAACTTATAACTCTGGTTTTGGGAATAATATTTTGGATTTGACACTCAAAGCAATGGCAACAAAAACTGAAAATAAACAACTGGGACTATATCGAACTAAAAAAAAAATCTACACAGCAAAAGAAACTACCAATCATATGAAATGGCAGCCTATAAAATGGGAGAAAACATTTGAAACTTACATATCCTATAATGGATTAATATGCAAAATATATGAACAATTCATGTAACTCAAAAGTAAAATCCAAATAACCTAATTTTAAAGTGTGCAAAGTATCTGAACGGACAATTTTCCAAAGAAGACATCCAAATGGCCAAGAAGTACATAAAAAGGGGCTTAAAATTGCTAATCATTGAGGAAATATATATCAAAACAACAATGAGATAACTACACACCTGTTAAGACAGTTATTATCAAAAAGACAGACAGGTTGTAGAGAAAAGAGAATTCTGTACACTGCTGGTGGGAATGTAAATTGATACATTCACTATGGAAAACAGTATAGAAGTTTCTAAAAGAATTAAAAATAGAGCTACCATATGATCCAGCAATTCCAATCATGGGTACATATTCACAGGACATTTGATTATCATATCTAAGAGATATCTGTAGTCATTATTCACATATTACATATTCATAATAGCCAAGTTATAGAAACAAATTGTCCATTGACTAATAAATTGATAAAGAAAATGTGATGCACATACGTACATATGTGGGTATAATATATATAGTGTATATATGTACAGTGTGTATATATATATAGCATATACTATACAGTACAGTGTGTGTGTGAGTGTGTGTGTGTGTGTGTATACACTACCCCTAGTACTACAGAATATATAAAGTAAGTTTATATGTATATATATTTTAGTATATGTGTATGTTACATGTATGTAGTTTAGTGTACAACCCCACTGTTGTATGTATATTTATATATGGTAGGTGTGTGTGCATATACACACAGGAGAATACTATTCATGTTTTGAAAAGAAAGAAATCCTGCCATTAATGACAAAACAAATGAAACTAATGAAAAAATGAATAAACTATGAAATGAATAAGTTCTGACTATGTATTTATCACATGGAGACTATAGTTGTATTTTATAACTGAAATTTGCTTAGAGAGTATAACCCAAATATTCTTTCTCACACAAAGAAAGGTAAATGTGTGAGATGACAGATAAGGTAATTTTTTTTTTGGTCTTTTGTCTTTTTAGGGCCACACCCATGGCATATGAAGGTTCCCAGGCTAGGGGTCTAATCAGAGCTATTGCTGCTGGCCTACGCCAGAGCCACAGCAATGCCAGATCCAAGCCGCATCTGTGACCTACACCACAGCTTACAGCAAAACCGGATCCTTAACCCACTGAGTGAGGCCAGGGATTGAAACCACAACCTCATGTTCCCTAGTTGGATTTGTTTCTGCGGTGCCATGACGGGAACTACTGATTTTTTAAATATACTTATTATATTATCATAATCTGAACCCCAAGAGGATTAAATTTTAAGTGAGCTAAACTTAAATATTGCATTTTAGGAAAGATGTGATACCGTTATAAAAGGGGTAATGCGAGATAATAAACAGATTAACCAACGATCATTTTAAGATAAAACATTACATTCAAAAATGCAGCTCACCTTTTATTAAATACAGATAGTGTATTATTTTGTGTGACTCATTAAGCAATATGAAAATTTTTTTATAATGCAGTCCTGCAATGCTGATGTAATCTGAAGGCTTAGTATATAAGGTGAGGTGTTTTCTGCGTATTTATATTTGGTTCAGTTAAGTTAAACTGACTTAGAACTTGGAATCTGAATGTACATATATGTAAATTATCTTTGGTTTAACACTGCATTCAGACAATAAGGCTTATAAAATTTCAATTTATTTCTTGGCAATTGTATCAGTCAAGGTCAATCTAGAATGCAGAAATCACTCAGAGTTTTCATAAAAAGAGGAATTAAGCTGGAGAATCAGTTGCAAAGTTGTTAGGTGGGTGTCCAGAGGGAATGGAATTTGTCAGTGCTAAGGAGCCTGCTAGGAGCACTACTAAGTGAAAAGGGGTGCACCTCCTCTTGCTGCAGCTTCTTTCAGCCTGAAACCACACCCGGGATGCTCCCAAGATTTACCAAAAGGAGCTTGTGCTCCTAAGGGACAGAGTGACACTTCCTCCATCCAATTCCCGGCCCACACCCAGGTTCCCAGAGGAAATCTCTATGTGCTAAAGATGTTGGAGAAAGCTGGGAGCCAAACGCAAAACAGGTTCAGCAAGAGACAATAATTTTAAATACTGAAATAAAAGTATTTTATAGATTATGCATAAAATATATGCATATTTATTCAAATAGAAACTTTATTTTTCACCATTCACATGCAAGTATGTCTAACCACATGGCTGTTTGACCTCCACTTTTTTCCAAGCTTTATAACATTCCTGTTGCCTCCAGTGTATCTGTCTTTCACCCGTTAATCCCCATGGATATCTTTGCCTACTAGATTGAAGAGAAGCAAAGAGGAAAAGAAACAAACAGACAAACAGTTACTCAGGAAGTAAAGCACTCACCTTTTTGGGTGATTTCTATGAAAAGCATGTCCCTCTCCTTGTCTAAGATGAACACATCACACCTAGTCTGCATCTCACACTCTCACTCCCTTTGAGGACTTTTCCTCATCCATCATCCACTGCCCATGGAATCACATTAATCTTTCCCTCCTCTTTGGGTTCCTATCTACGTATATGCACCTTAAAAGGTAACTTTGATCCAAGATACAATTTAGTTCAATCTTCTCTATTTCAATTCTAATGTGCTTGTTGGACATTTTGCCCAAGCTCACATTCATTTTCTCACTGTATTTTATTTTCTTTCCCCTAATCAGTCTGATTTAATATTCCCATGCACTACTACATTGAAACTACTTTAGGAAAGAGTTTGTCAGTGACTTTACTTTGTTTATGTTGTGTTGAAAATGATGAGTAGATTATCACAATTTTTGAGACCGTGGCCCAATCTCTTGCTCTTGTGAATTTCTGTTGTTTCAAACAAAATACTCTGCTGGCACTCCTTCTATGTTTGTAGACTCTTCTCATGCTTCCCTCTGCATTCTACTTGAACTGTAAGTATTCCCCACACTGAAGGCTCTTCAGAGAAATTTCATCCCATCTTGGCACTGCACCTATTCTATGTGAGAGATGCCTAAAGGTGTATTGTTGAATGGTGAATTTCAAATTCATGTATCAAACTGTTTTCAGCATATAACATTCTTCCATATCACAGAGATATTCTTAAAACATTATGATAAAAATATTGTTAAATCTCTGCACATCTTTCATACTGATGTTTATCATACTGTTTTACTGATCACTGGGTATTAACGTGCTCTAAGTACCTTGAAAAGAGAGAATGCAATTGTTGACATTTGAATCAACTTCATGACCTAAGAGGAAGATAATGTAAGTAAAATAATATATACTGAAATAATTCAGTATATCTATTGAATCCCGACATATGCCAAGCTTGTTCAGAAGCTGGGTTCCCAGCAATGTTTAATTCAGACTCATTGCTAGTTTCTTATCAGCTTTTTGCATGAGACTTTCTAATGTGAAAGCAAGACAAGTCATATTAATGCAAGACTTATTGCTACTTAATAGATATCTATTGAAAGAATGAACCAGTGAGATAATTTTTGCTGTTATGCATCCAACTTGTAAAGAGTGCTGCTTTTATATGTCATCCTTTGAGTTTAATTCATATTTTCCTTTTATTATAAAAGGAGAGATCTCTTACCAATCCTATAAAATTAAAGACTTTTAGAATTTTTCAGATAACCTGTATACATATAACAGAGGTGGCCTCAATTCTACTGGATCTTCTGAGACAGATATGCTTTAAATTCACAAGAGGAGCTTTAGAATTATTTAAGCATGAAAGAGTGTAGGTTAACAATGACCTTTAAACATGGAAGCTGAGTGTGAAAAAAATATTAGGCTGCAAGATTGCTGTGATTCTATAATGAATCATCTATATTAATTGGTTTATTTAATTTTTAAATTCAAGTGTTTTTGTTTTACAAGGTCATAAACAACCTGTACAGCAAAGTGAATCAGTCATATATATATATGAGTATATATATATATTCACATTCTTTTTTAATGTTATTTTCCATCATTGTCTATCCCAGGAGATTGGATATATTTCCTTCTGCTATACAGTAAAATCTTGTTATTTATCCATTCCAAGTGTAATAGTGTAATATTTTTGGGAGTTCTCACTGTGGTTTGGTGGTAAGGAACCCCACTAGTATCCATGAGGACTTGGGTTCAATCCCTGGCCTTGTTCAGTGAGTTAAGGATCTTTCATTGCTGTGAGCTACGGTGTAGGTCACAGATGAAGCTCTGATCCTGTGTTGCTGTTGCTGTAGCATAGGCTGGCACCTAGAGCTCTGATTAGACCCCTAGCCCGTGAACTTCTATATGCCACGGTGCAGCCCTAAAAAGACAATACTTAAATAAATAAATAAATGTAAAAGTTTGTATCTACTAGCCCCAAACTCCCAGATCATCCTACTCCCCCCACCATGGCAACCACAACTACAAATCTATTCTCTATGTCTGTGAGTCCATTTCTGTTTTGTAGATATGTTCATATTATATATTAATTGATTGATATTGGAAAGACAATTTGCTCTAACATCAATAGGATAATGGTGCATATTTTAAATATAGTGAATATAATCTGCTGAATCTGTTGCTTATATTTTTAGATTTTTTAAAATTCTATATATTTCAGACTGATGGAGCACAGCAAAGCCAGGATTTATATCATATTATTTGGGAAATTGTGTAAGAAATAAAAAACATAAGAGGGATACAAAATTAGCAAAAATAGTAAGTGTACGTAAGATATATGGTCTTTCGTTACTTCAGCATATAGTTTAAATATGTCAATGCAATGTACTGTGTGATTACTTAATATTAGATTATAAAATTTGAATTTCAAGCTTTCACTAAGTTTGAGGAATTTTAAGTAAGTTTGAGATCTAAGCTTAAAAATTTTCTGTTTAATAATTTGCTTTAACTTCATTTTACTCAACATTTCTCTGATGCCCAAAGATATGAGTGAAGGCATGATTGTTCATGTGCTAAATAATGTGTTTAATTATAAATTTTAGTTGTTGACCTCAAAAAATTATGGTTCTCAGTTGAGCATAATTTTCTTTCTAATTACCTGAATAAATTACTGTGTTCACTCTAAGCTGCTTTTTGATTTCACTTTGTCTATTGTTTGCTCTCAAACCTCACTGTCAACAGTCTAAAGATGGCTTTCATTGGAGGCATTTCATTTTCTTTGATGGAAATGAATAGTTTGAAGTGATTTTGTTCTGTTCTCTGACAAATGATACAATAGAAAATGGCCAACACATTCTAGAGACAATTCTTTCTTTCTTTCTTTTTTTTTTTTTTAAAGAAACACCCACAGCTGCTATAAGAAAAAAAAAAAAAAAAAAAAAAAGGAGGACAAAGTTTTAAAAATGCAGACCAAAAAAAAAAACCACAACTTATTTTCTTTGAGAAAATTCTAAGTTACTTCTACTGTTGGAGTTTGGACACATACATTTGGTATTCCATTAAAATATTTCAGCATGTAATAAATACTTGAAAAATAATTTTGAGCACTTTTTCTAATAATTGCTTTATAGGGTATTCTTGGGGATATTAGCTGCATCAAGCTCCCTGACCTAACTAGATAAAAAAATTATTTTAGAGCAATACAAATTTTTCTTTTTTTAAATATATTTTATTGGAGTATAGCTGACTTACAAAGTTGTGTTAGTTTCAGGTGAAGTCGGTTACATATATACATATATCTTTTCCATGTTATTTACCCATATAGGTTATTACACACTATTGAAGAGATTACCCTGTGCTGTACAGTAGATCCTTGTTACCTATTTTTTTATATATAATAGTTTTTATTTTTCAATCCCAAACCCCTAATTTATCCAAACCCCCTGCTTTTCCCCTTTGGTAACCATAAATTTGGTTTCAAATTTTCAAATTCTCTCTTTGAGAATATTACAATCTAATTATTACCTAACTAGAATGAGGAGGAAATAATATATTTCAGTCTTGAATGACTATTTCCTAAAAAGTCTTTTTGTCATGACTTGCTTATATAGTAAAATGATTTATATTCATAGTAAATATGTTGAAGTTACATAGTGTACTATGTAAAGTCAAAATGATTTTTCTGGTCAAAATATCTTGCCCATAAATTTTACATCTAGAGTAGATTTTTTTTTAACCTGTAGTATTACTCAACATTTTCACCCTAAGTAGGATGAAGCACACATGTAAATATTCCCCCTACATTTTTTTAAAAGGACATTTTAGCAGAAAATAAGACAAATATTGTCACACTCTAAAGGGTAATGAGCCATAGTTTGCTTCTGATGGACAAAATGAAGCATGAGGGAAGTCTATGTCCTGATCATATTATGAAACAAATACTACGTATAGGTAATGATATTCTGAGGCTCAACCTGTTGCCCATGTGTGCACATTCAGGAGGAGTCAATGATAGTACAAAGAGTTCCCACTTACTCCGTATCCAGTTTTCTCAATAATTAACTTCTTACCTTAGTATGGTTTATTTGCTATAGTTAATAAAATAGAATTGATGCCTTCTTGTTGAATAAAGTCCATATTTCTTTCAGATTCCCCTACTGTTTACTTTTTTAAAAAAATTTGCTGCTGGAGGATCCCATCTGGGATTCCACATTGCATTTAATTCTCATGGCTCCCCTCAGCTCCTCTAAGCTGTGACTGTTTCTTAGACTTTCCTTGTTTTTCATAACTTTGGTGGTTTTGAGGAGTATTACTCAGGGTTTTTGCAGACTGTGCAAAAACAATTGGAATGTTAGTGTTTAATTGGAATGTGTCTGATGTTTATGCTGTGATTAAATCAGGGTTAAGGTTTTTTGAGAAGTAGATCATCTGTGGTCTACATCTGGGTGAAGCACCAATTCTCATCTTCATGACATTGCTGCTGATGTTGACCTTGATCACTTACCTGAGGGAGTAGGTATCAGGCTTCTCCATGGCAAAGTCACTCTCTTTTTCCTTCTTTCAATGCTGTGCACTTTGGGAGGAGGGCATTTTGCATGGTCTGAACTTAGGCAGGGGGAGTTGAGTTCCTTTTCCGGGAAGGTAGAAGATTTACATAAATTATTTGGAGCTTTGTGTATCCTCCACCATTTACTTATTTTTCAATCATATATTTATATCACATTGTCATTTTTGAAATGATTATCACCTGGCTATAGGATTATGAGTGATTTTTTCTTGTTTAAATTTTCCAAAGTTTTTATAATAAACCTGTAAAATTTTATATTTCTGAAGTTTTAATTTGTGTGTTATATCTTATGTATAAATACAAAGAAGCATAAAGTTAGAGAGAGCGCTTACCATAACCCAAAGTTTAAACCAGATTTCCAATTGGCATATGCCTCTTCTTACACTCTTCTTTCTTCTGGGTCCATGGTGAATTCATTTTTAAAATGTTTTGTTCACTTGAATCCTAGATTTACCACAAGGATATAAAATCAATAATACTTGAGTGAAAAAAGAAAAACAGTTTAATTTTGTGTATTTTGTTACGTCTATCCAACTTATTCCTGTCACTACTAATCTCATTTTTTCCCTGGTGAGTACAGATTTATAAAAATGTGTTTCCTGCTTATAGGCAACACCATTATACCTTTCTATAATTTTAGGTGCTTAATATTGCATTTTTTAAATTAATATATGCCTACTATTTTTCAAGAGAAAATTGCCCAGAATATATTAACTAAACCTATTCCCAATCCTCCTTGAAAATATGTATTGCCACACAATGTCCTGTGACAGCTCGTCTTTCAAAATCATGACATATTGTATGCCTTTCTTCTGATCAAGCTTCTTTTTCTTATTCATATTGTAAAGTTTTCTTTGTTTACATGAAATTTTTGTGGAATATGCTCAAGTAGGTTGGGGAAAGTACCTGTATAAGGGGCTTTCTTTGTCTCCACTACTTTAAAGAAAACTATACTTTTGCTGCTCCCCTCCTGCCCTCCTGCCAGTAACTCTGGTACAGTCCATAGATTTTCCAGTACATTGTAAAGTCTCCTCAAATATAGATTTTTCCACCCTCTCCAATCTGATCTAAAATTTTCAAGAACCAATAGTGGAAGAGATCTTTATTTTTGCCACTGTAATTTCTTATCTAGCTTTCCCTTCCTCATCCTCTGTCTAGTCCCTTCTTCCTCCCACTCTTTCTTCCCACTCCTTTTTTTCCCTTCCTTGCCCTCTTTTCCATCTCACCACTTTCACATCCTCTATCTCCTCCAATCCCGCTGCCATGTTTTATTACGTAAGAAATCCAGATGTACTAATATTGTTCCCTAGAATTAGAATACAAGTGGCTTACATGACTGTTATGGTATTTTATATATATATATGTATGGCATAAAATAATTAAGTATTGATACTAAGAAGCCAAGAAAAGATATGTCTTGCCATATGATTAAAGCTTCAGGTTACCCACAAAAGGAGTGGGTTCTATAACCTACAACATAAAACATAATACACAGTCTGGAAGTCATAGAAAGAGAGATCATATGGAGAGAGAGAAGGTAGGGACACACAAGTACAGAGAAAATATACTTCTACACTCTGTAAGAGAGTGACTATTTTTAAATACAATGGATGAATTAATATTTAAAAGTTGGACCTTGAAAATTCATACCTAAACACTGAGAATTAATAAACAATTTATTGAACATTGTGTAACCTTAAGGTGTGCAATGTTACTTTTATACATTGATATATGATTGCTTTTGCAGCAAATGTTATCACATTACATAAATATAGTACAATATTTTTGCCAATATCAAAGACCAAACATTTTTCATGAATGATGAAATCTCTATTTGAAGTTCACATTTTGCAAAAAATTATTTTCAGTTTGGTATCATAATCACAGTACATTAAAATATATTGACTATACCACCCTTTCCTATTATTAAGTGTATACCACATTTTATGTGCATAAATACTGTCACCTTTGTCCTCTTCCTAAATTTAAAACACATATTTCAAAATAAATATTTTTATTAAAATGTAATTAATTAATTAATTAAAGTATTTTATTTTCTGATCTATGTTTGCACATACTATTTATTTTTTTCTCCTAGGCTAGAATTTTTCTGGTATTGAAATTATGTAATCAAATTAAGTTTTAAGATTCATCCCAGAAGACCAAGAGAAAATAATACACGGTTAGGTATTTTATTTTCTGAGTTTTCCACTTTTACTTTAGGATACTCTCTGTTTACATCATTTATTACCAAGCTTGATAGCCCACTATTGTGTCCCCGTAGTAAAATTCAACAAAACACAGTAAATGTGGGTCTAATTTTGTTTAATCATTTCACCAAGTAGGTATTTATTGTGTACTTAATATGTACTATCAGTTGTTCCAAGTCCTGAGAATACAAAGATACATAAGACTTTTTTTCTAACACAGAGGCAGTCACAGCCTAGAGGGGAATGAAACAGGCTGTACTTCTTCCTGACATTTCCACTCATCCTTTTCTTCATTATGGGAGTCCTTGAGCACTCCCCACAATGTGTTAGTTCTTAGAAGTAATGCAGAGGTGAATTAGAAGATAATTAAACAACTAAGTATTCATATTCAGTTGTTCTTTGGGATAGCACTCTTGTGACTAGTCAGAACCTAGCAATCCAGCTCTAGTCTTGGTATCACTCATATTTGGTATCTAATATACAGCACAAATGAAACTTTCCACAGAAAAGAAAATCATGGACTTGGAGAATAGACCATAATTGGTTGCCCAGGGGGAGGGGGAGGGAGTGGGAGGGATTGGAAGCTTGGGGTTAACAGATGCAAACTATTGCCTTTGGAATGGATTTACAATGAGATCCTACTGTGTAGCACTGAGAACTATGTCTAGGTACTTGCAATGCAGTACAAAGATGGGAGAAAAATTATGTATACATGTATGTGTAACTGGATCCCCATGCTGTACAGCAGGAAAAAAATATGTGTATTGGGGAAAATAACAATGAAAAATAAATAAATAAATATTTTCTTAAAAAAAAAAAAAAAGAAAGAAAGTCTGTGTTTCTTTGTATTCTTCACAGCACCAGAATTTGGCATAGGTAAATGCCCTGTATTTTTTAAATAGCTGAGTTTATAAATTAATTACGCTTTTCAAATATTGCTTTCCTGATATCTCCTGAACCTATTTGGAATTTGGGTCACTTTATCTTGTCTATTCCTCATTGCCTGTGATGTGCATCTGGATTTCAGTTGTAGTTACAGCATTTAGACAGAATCTAGACACTTTTTTCTCCATACATTACCATGTTGCAGTCAGTCCTGGTGTGTGCCACCTCAGTAATACATACATTTTAGCTCTTTGCACTTTCCAACTGTCCTGCTCTTAGTATAAGTGGCTGAATATCCCCCATTAATATTACAGTGGCCAGGAAATTATAGAAGCATATTATGATGATGCTACTAATGACAACATGAAGTGCTATTTAAGCAGAGAAGAATGTCTGATAATTATGCCACAAGGGGTCACAGAAGATTCTCATAAAAGAAAAGATATCAGAAGATGAATATATTTTATACACACACACACACATAGCATTTAAACTTATACACGTTGGTGCTTATCATGATTAGCAGTAGATTTTAGAGAGGTTGAACTGAACACTCAGAAATTAATGAATGACAGGGTGTATCCCTATGATTTTAGGCAAGTCATATTTTCTGAATCTCAAACATTGCATCAGTAAAGAGGTATTAATAACAAAAATATCAACCATCCTGAAAAGTACATATACTACCTTTTTCCCATTTGTGATTGATTTCATTGTTTTTAAGAGTGTTTACAAGTGATTTCAATTTGAAATGGATGCTGTATAGGAAATTTTCTTTAAAAAATGTGAAACACTATATATATATATATATATATATATATAAAGTTTTACATCTTTTGCACATCTTCATTGCAGTGACATTTTATGTAATTAGATTTTATCTGTAACTGATTTTCCATATATGTATTTCCATTTCATTATGTATATGTACCTCTGGATCCTAAAGAAATATTTTAAGAGTTCCGAAGTAGTCTCTGTTACAAATAGAGCACCTTTGATTTTCTTCATAAAATCATTTTTCATAACTTTGAGATTGAACATCTTACATTACTTTCATGTAACTCTTTGAATCTCTGTTTCTTATCTCTTTAACATCAAATAGAGAAGGATACATACTAAAGCATCATCACAGTACAGCCCTTCAGGGGGATTCTAGGATAAGGTCCATGCTATGGTTTGTTAGTCTACCACCTATTTGGGTGCTTAAGTTTATTTGTCCTCTGCTTAAAAAGAAAAGGTCAGATTCACATTGCTGATATTCCTATGGATATTGATTTCTGGCACTCTCATTAGTCCCAGAAGTATAGTACAAATGCATTTATCTTTTCAATAAAACATCACATATTGTTGATGTATTTGGTATTCAGAAGAAACAAATCTTTCTTAGCCAGTATCAACAAAGTAACTTCCTGTGTACATTTTTGTCAAAGATTTCAATTTAATTGTGTACTAAGCTGCTCTTATTGAAAGCTTAGTTTAGAATGTGAATATTATAAGGGAGGTTTATAGTAATTAGACCTATAATATATCTAAAGTGATAGCTATGGAACCAATTCTGGTAGTTACTGGTTTCAGATTTTGAGATGCTGAAATCTAAGTGTTGCATTTTGTAGTTAATGGATTCCTTTCCTTAATTCTTTATTATTTGAATTTTACCTTTATTCTTTTGGATGAACTATGATACAGTGATAAAAGCATGGAATTTCACATTATTAAAAAACTATGCACTTGAATATGAATGGCCTTTGAAACTTCATGATCAAACAATTTTCATATCCAAGTAAGATTCTTTTCTTTTCTCTAAAATGAAAAAAAGAACATTATTTCTTTTTTTACTGTTTTGATAGTTAAATAAAATAATATGTATACATCATTTGAAGAAAAATAGAACTTCAGTAAAAATATCAACTGTTTTTTTAAAAAAAGTCTTTGCTTGTATTTTATGCCTTTTAATGTAAATTGTTTGAAATTATTTTATGAGAGCAATTATATTAATGAATTAATGAATGTATAATTAATAACAAAATCAGCTCAAGAACAAGATGAAAGAAAAGGATATGAAGGAAATTGACTATCATAACACAGATAATGTCCCGTAAGTAAACTATTATAGAGGTATTACTATTTAATTAGTTTTTTTATTAAATTTGACATTTACCAATTTCAGTCATTTTTAAGTTATTTATTTGGATGAATTTCTAAAGACAAGTATGTGGTAGTAAGCAATTGTAATGTGTTTGAAATAATATCAGTGGATATTGTGAACTGCCTTGAGAATATGTAGTTATTATTAATGAACATATTTGTTGTTTTTTATAACCATATTTTTCTCTGAGAGTAATGATCAATTAAACAAGGTTTTATTGGAATGTGTCTCTTGATCATACATTATCCGGCCTTGCAGACCAATGCTTCAAAATCCTATATTCAGTGTGTTTATTATTGCATATATCTAATACCATTAAGATGTTTCTCAAAATGAGAGCTTGGAAGATCACTTACTTCAGAATTTAGATCAACATAGAGAAAAGACACTTAGACTCTAAAATTAAGCTTCTAAATATTCAACCTTACCTCAAATCAACAAACATTGTAGGAAGCACCAAATATTTATGAAATAAAGTAATTGCTCCCAAATTCAAAGTATAAAAAAACTAAAAATAATGAATAAAATATGTACTGTGATTATCAAAATCAATAAATTATATCATGTTTCATTATAAAGAGGTGACAAGCATCTAATAAAGTCTTCAAATGTGTCTAATTATTGATGATGACAGAGTTATTTGATACTACATTCAGTAAACGTTGTGTTGTTCAGTATGTGACAGTGCTCTCTGAAGTTCTGAAGAGAGAGCAAACATAATAGATCCATAGATTTAAACCATTAACCAAGGTCCTGATTAACACTGAAAGAAATTGGAGATTGAAAAATGTGTATTTTCAGATGAAATTTTACTGACATAAACACAACAATTTTTTAATCACAAGTGTGCTTCTTCATACTTTGGGATTTTATAATTTTGCTAACAGTGTTAATCAGTAATCACATATTTACAATTCTGCACTGACCAAATGTTCTCCTAAGTTAATGTAATGCTTAATCACATTGATTACAAATTGCTATAAGAAAGATTTTTGAATGTTCATCACATGCTTTACACTAAATAAGCATATCTTATCAGTTCTTTGATATTTGTAACTCAGGAATGTAAACTCAATCCACTTGTGGGCATATATCTGAGGAAAACCATAATTTGAAATGCTATAAAATTTGGTTCTGATGATCACTGTACAACAATAAATATAATAAAATTCATTTAAAAAAAAGATACAGGCATCCCAATGTTCACTGCATCACTATTTACAATAGCTAAGGCATAGAACTAAACTAAATGTCCATTGACAGAGAAATGGATAAAGAAGGTGTGGTACATATATACAATGGAATATTACTCGGCCATAAACAAATGAAATAATGTCATTTGCAGCAACATGGATGGACCTAGGGATTCTCATACTAAGTAAATTAGAGACAAAGACAGATGTCATATAATACCACTTATAAGTGGAATCTAAAAAAAGTGTTAGCAGGAGTTCTGTTGTGGCACAGTGGAAATGAAACCAACTAGGAACCATGAGGTTGTGGGTTCAATCACTGGCCTTGCTCAGTTAAGGCATTGCCATGAGCTGTGGTGTAGGTCGCAGACACAGCTTGGATCCTTCATTGCTGTGGCTATGGCTGTGGTGTAGGCTGGCAGCTGTAACTTTGGTTAGAGCCCTAGCCTGGGAACCTCTATATGATGTGGGTGTGGCCCTAAAAAAGAAATTAAAAATTAAAAAAGTGATACAAATGAACTAATTTACAGAACAGAAACAAATTCACAAGTTTTGAAGTCAAACTTAGAGTAACCAAAGGGGAAATATGGGAGCGTAGGGAATTAAAAGTTTGGGATTAAGATAGACACACTACTAAAAAAAAAAAAAAAAAAAAAAAAAGATATACACACTACTGTACATGAAATTGTCAGTCAACAAAGACTTACTATATAGCACAGGGAACTCTACTCAATTTTCTGTAATAACCTATATGGGGAAAGAAATTGAAAAATAATGGATATATGTATAACTGAATCACTTTGCTATACACTTGGAACTAACACAACATTGTAAATCAACCATACTCCAATATAAAATAAAAATTAATTTTAAAAATAAATTAATTATGTAAATGTAACAATTTCATACTTAACCAGGAATATTAGATATTTTAGATACAAATTATTGAGTAACCATTTTCTGTTTTATTAAAAATACTTTTGATATACATATAAACATACATAAAGAATACATAGGGAGTTCCTGTCGCGGCTCAGTGGTTAACGAATCCCACTAAGAACCATGAAGTTGCGTGTTCGATCCCTGGCCTCGCTCAGTCGGTAAAGGATCCCTCGTTGTCGTGAGCTGTGGTGTGGGTTGCAGATGCGGCTAGGATCCTGCGTTGCTGTGGCTCTGGTGTAGGCTGGCGGCTATGGCTCCGATTCGACCCCTAGCCTGGGAACCTCCATATGCCACTGAAGCAGCCCAAGAAATGGCCAAAAGACAAAAAAAATGAAAAGAATATATAAACTAAACCATTTACAGAGGACTATAAACACATTGCATGCCTCCAATGCAGCATACACTGGAGTTCTATTTGAGAAACTTTATTATAGCCAACTTTATTATAGTTATAATATATACTGTTTTCAGAGATTTATAAGCCTATCTGGAGCTTTTTCTAAATTATGCAGCTAAGAAAAAATATATATTTCTAATATTTCTTTCTCTTGCTTACATTTTAGATCCTCTAGTTCTAAATTTGTCATTGGCTAGTAACATCATTTATAACATGATTTTGTTTACATAAAAATTTTAGGAGTTGCATTTTTTCCTCCTAATTAATGTATGATTTGCTAAATAGATTAGTACAATCTAGAAAAGATTTTTTAAGAGAAGGGGAGAATAAGTTGGGTTTTTTTTGTTTTTGTTTGTTTGTTTGTTTGTTTAACATTCTCACCCATGGCAAATGGAAGTTCCTGGGCTAGGGGTCAAATTGGCACTGTAGCTGCAGGCCTGTTCAATACCAAATTCAACAACATCTGTCACTTATAACTGTAGCTTGCAGCTATGCTGGATCCTTAACCCACTGAGCTATGTCAGCGATCAAACCTGCATCCTCATAAAGACAATGTCAGGTCCTTAACCTGCTGAGCCACAGTAGGAATGCCAAGAATAAGTACTGAGCAGATATAAAGTTCCCCCATATACCAGAGGCTATAGAAATGGTCCTATGAGGGGATCATTACATGGCTGTATAGATTGCTAGGTTGGCCAACCATGTCTCTCTCTTTTCTAATATAAAGCTTCAGTTTCTCAAAAATTTTTATTTATATGTATATGCATTCAAAATAAAATTAGAATTGTTATATTTACTTTCAGAAATAGAAATTATTTTCAATCATCTATTTTTAAGTAAGTTACCCAGCAATTCTCTTATTTTGAAAATTTTAAAGTAATTAGTATATTTAGAAGAAAAATTATTTACGGATTTCTTTTAACAGAACTCTGTGTACTGTGTATTCTTCAGTTATGTGATGTTAATTCTTTGCCCATATATCTTTTAAAATGTAACTAACTAAATTTTAACATTTATTTTGTTTTGACCTAACAAAGTTTCTTTGCAGATGTTCACTAGGATCATGTCATTCGGTATTGATATTACAACTGTACTCTTGATGTCGTAACAAACTTCCACTATTTAGTTTAGTTTTCCATTTAAAATATAATTTCTCATAGCCTTGCATTGACATCTTCTGGAGAATTTTGTGATGGCAGAAAGCTCCACATATATGAATAATAAAGATGCATGCTTATTTCCTAATACATATTCTATTTCTTATCTTACCTAAAAACATTAGTTAACATATTCCTAGGGTATAAATAATATGTAATTTTCTTAGGTAAAATCGATAGAAACTTTTAATGGTCTATGTTGAGCGAGAAACAATCTTGGTGTATAACTTGCACTTGAGGATGTTGTAATTAACATGATTTTTCAAAAGAAAACTGGAACTCATACATCATGAGTTAACCTTAAAATGAAATTTTTGGGATTTTTCCACTGCATCACAATGGGATCTGCAGCTCCACAATGCAAGTTTGATCCCCAGCCAGGCGCAGTGCATCAAGAATCCATTTTGCTGCAGGTGCTGCCTTGGTCACCACTGTGGCTTGTTTCTGATTCCTGGCCTGGGCCAAAAAAAAAAAATTGAAAAACCTAAGCCTTCAAATAATTTTAGTTGTACTGTTCTGCATGGGTTTAGCAGTTTTGTTTTTAAAAAGTATTTCTATATTAAAATGAATTTCTTTATTACTTTTGAATTTTTCATGCCTCAAACACAACAATTAAAATCGACAAATTTTCTGTAGAATATAATTCACTAAGGGCATTATACTATCACTACATGTTTGTTTAATAACAACTACCTACTAAAGATATAATTTGAAGACCAGCTAATGCATTTGGTGATATGACATTGACTCTCATTAGCAGGCACATATTTTAGGTTCTCAACCTGTGAAATAGGCCACAAAAACTTGCATTTTGCGGTTAATAAAATATAGTTAAACTAACTGGGCATAATTAGATAAAAACTTTAATTGTGATCTAACTATAAATACATTCTACATAAACTAGCTATTTCAGTGAAAGTAATAAAAATATCTTCTAGCAAAAATCATAAGTATTTCTGTAAAGTGTTTTTTAAAATTTATTTAAATTATTAAGTATGGTGAAATAAAAACCAAAGTACTGAGACATTCGATTTTAAACAATGGAAATGATAAAATAATGTTAAAAACTTCTCTGAAAATTAAATTTAAATGATTACATGTATTACCGACACCATTATATAAACTCAATCTGTTGTAAAAATATCATTCTATAAGATAATGTCACAAGGAGAAATATTTTCTCAGGAAAACATAAGGTTACTTTTTGGGACAAAACCTTTTTTTTAAAAAAGGACACTATTGTACTTCTCATGGCCAAAGTGTGAATTAGTTGTTTTTTCATTATCTTCTGCCAGTAGGAGGTTCTGTTAGAGATTATTGGTCACAGTCACTAGTATTATTTCACCTGTCCTAGGTGTTACTTGAAAGATGTTTCACTCTGAGCCAGCCACTTGTTTGCTTTAAAATTCCCTTGGAACTTGCATCCAGAATAATTATAATCATGATTGGATACTCAAATAACATCAGTCATTGTAAAACCAACATAGTATATAATAATCATAGTAACTACATTATGATATCATATATAGGTATATACTCAGTGAAATAATATTTGACTTTCACATTTTTTTCTAAATGTAAGCAAAGAGAAATAATGATAAAGTTCCATCTGGCTCATAAAATTGGCATTAACTAAGTATAACATCTCCATAATTACTGTACTCTTTCCCTCAGTATTTAGTTTATAAAATAAAAAGCACCCTCATCCCTTGGTTACCAAATACATAATATATACCTAGTATTGATAAACAAGTTATAGTAAACAAAATACAGTACCTAAACTAACAGTGACAACCAGCATTTGGTGTGCCCAATGAATGGTACAATTCAATTGAAAAAAAGATAGGGTATTATTTAACAACAACAAAAAAAATGTGAAAAGATGGCCTTTTTTTGTCTTTTTGTCTTTTCTAGGGCTGCTCCTGCGGCATATGGAGATTCCCAGGCCAGGGGTAGAATCGAAACTATAGCCACTGGCCTACACCAGAGCCACAGCAACACAGATCAGAGCAGCATCTGTGACCTACACCACAGCTCAAGGCAATGCCGGGTCCTTAACCCACTGAGCAAGGCCAGGGACAGAACCCGCAACCTCATGGTTCCTAGTCAGATTCGTTAACCACTGCGCCACGGAGGGAACTCCAAGATGGACTTTTATAAGTCTTGAAATTCATTCAGTGAGAATAACAGTGAGAAAAGAGGAGATAGTTTTGTTGCAAGAATTGTAAGCTCTGCATTCCATGGCAGTTAAAAGAGTGAATATTTTATTTCTTCTAGAAGAGATATAAAATTAAAAATATAGATTATGCTTAATTGTTGATTAGTGTTTTAATGCTAAGTTGTTACTTTTTTCTTTCTTTTTCCTGTAAAAAAGTAGACTCTTTGAATATAGTTTTTTGTTCTATAGTTTGTTTAAATATTGTAATTTATTATTATTTTTCTAACATTTTGCATATATAGTCACTTCAGAATCAAGTTGGACCTTTGTATATGGGTCTATTTTCCAGGCAAAGAAGCTGTCAAAATACATGAAAGGGAAGAAACAAAGGTGGTTGAAAATTGGACCTTAAATATGTCAACAGATAGATGATAGACAAATATATATATATGTGTGTGTGTGTGTGTATATATATACACACATATACACACATATAAATATATATATATACATATATATACATACACACACATATCTACATATATATACATACACACATATCTACATATATATACATACACACACATATAAAACCAGCATATTTATGTTTATGAGCAGTTATGTTGAGGTAAATAGCACTTCCTAATGTTTTAAGTGTATTATTAAACAAGTTCAGATTTTCAAGTTAGAATTTTTTTTTTTCCTGTGGCTTTTAAGGGCCACACCTGTGGGATATGGAATTTCCTAGGCTAGAGGTGGAATCAGAGCTTCAGCTGCTGGCCTATGACACAGCCATAGCCACAGCCACAGCAATGCTAGATCTGACCATCATTTGCACCCTACACCACAGCTCATGGCAATGCCAGATTCTTAATCCACTGAGCAGGGCCAGGGATTGAACCAGCATCCTCATGGATACTAGTCAAATTTGTTACTGCCGAGTCACAACAGAAACTCCCAGATTAGATATTTTAATGTTTATTTGAAGCTGTATAGATTTATATTATTTTGGAACAATGTAAATATAAGAGACCTAGTGAGGGTGGGGGGTAGGAAGTGTTCTTCATTTTGGAATGAACTTGAGGAAGGAACTCCAGTAAAAAAGATAGGAAAAAGATGGTCACAAACAAATATAACTTAATGGTTGAATAAATAGTAATATCTTGAAGTATATAGCTATAGCAAAAATTTTTGCTGCCTCCTATCCTATAGCTTGGGTTATATAATACCTTCTTTTAATGCTAGTCTTTTTACATGAAGAAGCCACAGATATTACACAAGTCCAGGGTTTTTCAGAACACTCAAAATTGAAAACAGTTAACCAAATAAATTCTGATTTTATAAAGTGTGGGTAGAGAATAACTCAGTTCACAAATTAAATATTTAGAGAATTAAGTTGTTAAAATATCAATAGGCTATTGGTAAATTCTAATCTTTAAAAAAATTAAGCCTGAACAACTGTTTCTGTCGCAAATACCAATTTAATCAGAATTTGAATAAGAATTTCTCAAATAAATGTACATTTAGGAATTCTTTTAGGATTAACAGGGGATCTGACACTGGGAGAAAGAGCCCCTGGAGCATCTGGCACTGAAGGCCAGTGGGGCTTGTGCACAGCAGCTCCACAAGACAGGGGGAAATGGAGACCCCATTCTTGAAAGGTACACACAGACTTTCATGGGCACTGGGTGCCAGGGCAAAGCAAAGTCTCCAAAGGAATCTGGGTTGGACCTGACTGCAGTTCTTGGTGGATCTCCTGGGAAAACAGGGGTGAATGTGGCTTGTTGTGAGGGAAGGGCATTGGAGGCAAAGCTCTTGGGAATATTCATCAGCTTGAGTTTCTCTGAAGGTGGCCATTTTGGGAAAATCTGGCCCCACCTATCAGCGCTGTGAAGCCCCGGGGCAAAAAGCAATCCCAGTAAATTTTTTTTTTTTAAAGTTGAGAAACATTATATTTCATAATCACACACTTATCAAAATCAGGAAATTAATACTGATACAATAATCTATGGATTTGTTTTGTTTTGACATTTCACAAGTTATTCCATTACTATCTCGGAAGGCCAAAGACAATCCCAAATCACCCATCATATGTCATTACCATGTATCTTTAGTCTCTTTTATTAAGAGGGGTTCAGTCTTTCCTTGACAATGACATTTAGAAGGGTGTAGGCCAGTTGTTTTGCAGAATCCCCCTTAGCTTAGATTTACCTGATGTGTCCTTATCCAGTTCAGGTTGTGCCTTTTTTTCAGGAACAAGACACAAGTGATGTGCTCCCTTTTCAGTCCCCTCTCTCCGAGTGAAGCACTGAAAGCACTTTCCTGGAGTAATGGCTGGAACCAGTGATCATTAGGGGGAGAGGAAGCTTGTGGTCCTTGATCCATGTGTGCCTCCAGTTGGTTTTCTTTTTTTTTTTTTAATTGTACAGTTGCATTGTTTAATTATAATTATCATAAATTCTTTGATGGAGAGGAAATCAGAATCAGATCTAAGAAGACTTCAGCATTCCAAGAACGATGTCAAATGACCCCCTTCATGGTGTATTATGCACTTATTTACTATGAGATATATTTCTTCTCCAGAGATTCCTTGTTTGTGTATCAGTTGTAGATTTTTGGTTTGCAGTTATTCTGAACTTTTGATATGAGTCTATATATATATGAGATTGTTTTAAGTTGTTGGTCTCTTAATTGCAATTTCACCTCCAGTGTCCTGCATTTGTACCCACCTCTTCTCATGATTTCTGATTTTGGTGGTATAATTGTGCATGGATGATTTCATATCTTTACTGTATATATACCTTTACTGGTGAGCCTTGTCATTTGCGGAATTTTTGTTCCCTGTTATGGGCTTTTCTTTTCTACCTAGAGAAGTTCCTTTAGTATTTGTTGTAAGGCTGGTTTAGTGTTGCTGAATTCTCTCAGCTTTTGCTTATCTGTGAAGGTTTTGCTTTCTCCTTCACATTTGAATGAGAGCCTTGCTGGGTAAAGTCATCTTGGTTGGAGGGTTTTTCCTTTCATCATGTGAAGTATATCATGCCACTCTTTTCTGGCCTGCAGAGTTTCAGCTGAAAAATCTGCCGATAACCTTATTGGGTTTCCCTTGTACATTACTAGTTTCTTTTCCCTAGCTGCTTTCAAGATTTTCTCTTTGTCTTGAATTTTCATTAGTTTGATTAATATGTGTCTTGGTGTCTTCCTCCTTGGGTTTATTTTATGTGGTACTCATTGTGCTTCCTGGATTTGAGTGAGTGGTTTCTTTCCCATGTGAGTGAAGTTTTTGGCTATTATCTCTTGGAATATTTTTTCTGTCTCCTTGTCTCTCTCTTCTCCTTCTGGCACCCCTATAATATGGATGTTGGTGAATTTAACATTGTCCCAGAGTTCTCTGAGACTCTCTTCATTTGTTTTCAATCTTTTTTCTCTTTTCTGTTCTGCATCCGTAATTTCCACTAATCTGTCCTCCACCTCGCTTATTCATTCTTCTGCCTCCTGTATTCTGCTGTTAGCGGCTTCTAGTGAATTTTTTATTTCAGTTATTGTATTTTGCATCTCTTCTTGTTTAAGTTTGAAATATTGTATCTCTTTGGTTAGTGTTTCCTGTAAGTTATCCATCCTTGCCTCCAGTTTACTACCAATGTCTTGCATCATCTTCAGCATCAACAGTCTAAAGTCTTTTTCCTGGAGGCTGAGACTCTCCTGATCACTTAGCTGATTTTCTGGGGTTTTTCCTTTCTCCCTCATCTGAGTTCTAGTTCTCTTTTTCATTTTTATAGGTTTTTGGTGTAGTGACCTTCTTACAGATAATAGAGTTGTAGCCTCTCTTACTTCTGCCCTCTGCCCCCCCACCCCCCGTTATGGCTGAAGTCAGTATGGGGGTTTGCTGTAGGCTTCCTGCTGGGAGGGACTGATGCCTGCCCACTGGTAGGTGGAGCTAATTCAAATCCCTCTGGTGGGTGGGGCTTAGTCTCTGGATGGGATTAGAAGCAGCTGTGTGCCTGAGGGGTCTTTAGGCAGCCTGTTTACTGAGGGGCAGGGCTGTGATCCCACCTGGATGGTTGTTTGCCCTGGGGCTTCTCAGCACTGACTGATGGGTGGGGCCAGATTTTCCCAAAATGGCCACCTCCAGAGAAAGGCAAGCTGCTGAATATTCCCGAGAGCTTTGCCTTCAATATCTTTTCCTCACAACAAGCCACATTCACCCCTGTTTTCCCAGGATGTCCTCCAAGAACTGCAGTCAGGTTTGACCCAGATTCCTATGGAGACCTCACTCTGCCCTGGGACCCAGTGCACATGAAAATCTTTGTGCGCCTTTTAAGAATGGGGTCTCCATTTCCCCCTGTCTTGTGGAACTCCTGTGCAGAAGCCCCACTGGCCTTCAGTGCCAGATGCTCCAGGGGCTCTTTCTCCCAGTGCCAGGTCCCTGCACATGAGGGTTTGATATGGGGCTCAGAACTCTCACTCCTGTAGGTGAGTCTCTGTGAACCAGTTAGTTTTCAGTCTGTGGAGCTTCCCACCCAGGAGGTGTGGAGTTGTTTATATCATGAAATGGCCCCTCCTACCTCTTGATGTGGCCTCCTCTTTTTCTTCTGAAGTAGGGTATCTTTTTTAAGGTTTCCGGTCCATTTGGGTGGAGATTGCTCAGCCTTTAGTTGTGAATTTTGTTGTTTTTTAGGAGAGAAGTTGAGCTCCAGTTCTTCTATTCCTCAGTCTTAATCCTCTCTCAATCCAGGTAAATTCTAATCCTTAATCCTGAACAGCTGTTTCTGTTACAAATACTAATTTAATCAGAATTTGAATAGGAATCTCTCAAGTAAATGTACATTTAGGAATTCTTTCAGGAGTAACGGATTCATATTTCAAAAGAAAATGAAGTGACATTAAATAGATGCCAGTTCACATTTTATTTAAAGTTATTAACATTTTATATGATCTAATTCTCTTAAGGTTTTAAAATATAACTAGAAACATTAAAATATGAGTAATGTTTTATAAAGATAATTTTAATTACTGTGAACTTTAAAATGACAAATCTTCAACAGACTTGAGAAAGTTATTTTGCTTTCTCTTATTCACAATTTCTAAAAGAAGATGAGTTACATCACTCACTTAACTATCACACAAATGTCAATGGAATTACCTCCCTTTTCCACTTAATTTTTATGTTAAGATTAACTGTTTATAAAATTAAACAAACATGGTTTGTCTCTTAATGTAGTTTAAAATATTTAATCCATTGATTTCAAAATTTATTTTAAGAGTGTTGAAAGGAAATATATCAAGTTCTAGCATGTACTGTAAAGAAATTATATGTGATTCCTTTTTTCCTATTGTTTACAAATCCCTAATTACAAGACAAAACCAGCAAAACTTTTAAGAGATTTAAGTTCATTATCATATGAGAAATAAAAAAAAAATTCTATATTATGGGACTAAAAGGCAAGAAGATGAATTATTTGAGTCTAGATAGACTGGAATTAGATGAAAATAGATTTTAACACTTGAGTCTAGAATAGTGTATTAATTATGCATAGTAAGAAGATAAAACTGGAACCATTGCGATAGAAATTGGTATATGACAATAAATGAAATTTATTTCCATTTGATGGGAAATCTACAAGAAAATAAGTAGTCTTTCGGGCAGAAATAAGGAAGAAAGTTATTCCAGGTAAAAGAAACAATATGGAAACATACAAAATCAGAATTAAAGTAAGACTTATTAGAAAGCTAAAATGACAAACTGTTGTATATTTTGTATAAGTGGAACCACCACTTCCCTGGTGGTTTAGCAGTTTAAGGATTCCTTGCTGTGACTGCTGTGGCTGGAGTCACTGGCTATGCCTAGGTTGGTTCGCTGGCCAGGGAACTTCTGCATATCATAGGTGTGGCCCCCCAAAAAAAATTTCCATTTAATTCTTGTTTTGTACGTTTTTATATTCTGTTCCTCCTGTGTGAACTACCTTTATTACTTTTTTTCCCAAAGACAACTCAATTTCCATACCATGCCCATATTCTTCTTCCAAGATGGGTTCTCTAAAGTGAGCTCTATTGAGTTTACTCCTTTCTAACAAAAACATCCCAGTGTAAGAGTGTATACTCAAATCTTACTTTCCAAATTATATTTCTGTTTGCTTAGGAACCTGGTAATTTCTACAGTGGTTTGTAAAGCAAAAACAAGCAAAATGGAAAATGCAGGTTGACCATTGTTCCGTGAAATGAGCATGCACTGGCATGGTTGGGAGGAGAATGAGTTGATGTAGCTGAGAGCATAGCCACGTGGCAGAAAAGAAACTGGCACTCTAAAACAAATGGTTTACGGAGTCCGTGCTGCAGTGCAGCAGGTTAAGAATCCAGTGTTGTCTCTGCAGTGGCTCAGGTCACAGCTGTGGCTGGATTTGATCCCTGTCCCGGGAAATTCTATGTGCCCTGGGTGCAGCCCAAAATAAATAAATATATTAAGTAAATTTTTTTTTTAATTTAAGCATTTACATACTTTAGAAATAAAAGATCACTTTTATTCTTTTATACTTATTCATTCATGTGGGTTCACAGTTTATGAGAGAACCATGGTCTATTTGGATCATAGGCAAAGTATAAACAAACATCAGAGCATGAAAATATTACAATAGGCATCTTATTACAATGCTATGGTGCCCATTCCAATTTGGGGAAATAAGTGAAACCATCCTTAAAAGGAAGAGTTATTAACCAAATATTGATAGAGCATTTGGCTATTACAGTTAGGCTGCAGATACAGCCAGGTGTCAATAAAATGAGTTTTTCATATCTGATTAAATGGTTTGGTCTTTCAAAAGTTGATGACAATCTTTGGAATATTTTAAAATAACGAAATGCAATTCCAGATTTCAAGAACTCTATGGGTGCATCATGGTATTTGAATTCGGTTTGGAAATACGCTAAACTCACACAGGATAATTAAATGGCTCTGGCTATAATCCGGGGTAGAAATGAAAAGGTTGTTAATAAAAGAATGTGGGAAAGCGTGATAGGAAATAAGCAGTTTTGAGAAGCATTTCAGATATTAATTTGACCAAATTTAATGATTTCTTAAGTTATTAGAAATTGGAATATATAAAGAGTCTAGGCCTTTTTTTACATCATGATATACACAAAAATAATTAGATTTTATAGTACGTTAGGAAAAATAACTTAGCAGAAGAAATCTGACAGCAGTAGGCATAGAGATGAACACAATGAGGTTACTTCTGGGCTTCTGCTTGTATATCACAATGTGTGATAGATATTACTTTAAGTGCATGTTTTGAGGGCAGCAACAACTGATGAGTGAAGGTTTGGACAGGTCAAATAAATCCAAGTGTGGATTGTCAACATGCAATTAGAAATTTTGGTCTGTGTCTCAGGATGAAGCAGTAGTAGGAAAGAGGGATTTAAAGATTATCAACAGTTAAGCACTAGTAAATACCATGAGACTGCTTAAAATAACACAGAATATAAATGAATAGAATGAGAGCAGGTCTGTGAAAGAATCCAGGAGGCACTAAAGTTTGAGGAGTCAGATTGAGATGAGGATCCAAAAAGAACACTGAATATTAAGCATTTAAGAAGTTAGAGGAAAGACCAATAATTTTATCACAGATGAAAGATGAGTGATCAATAATATTAATTTGTTCCACAAGAATCAGGTAGTAAAAAGCAACAAAAACAACTATTGAAGTTGGAAACTAAGATGTCTCTGGTAATCCTGGGGAGAATACTATAAATGAAATGGTAGGCAAAGTGCCAAAGAATAAATATGAAATTGGAGACAAACACTGTAGGCTACTTTTTTAAGAACTTGTACTGTTTAAAGAAGGGAAATAGTCCACTAACTACACAAGATAGATTATAATAGGATGGCAGTTTTTATGATTAGCTTATTTACTTGGGTTGATTTCTTTTTATTTCATTTAAAATGAAGAGTTGTGGACAAAGGCAAAAGAAGAATAAGATAGGTAAACAAAAATATTGGCAATAAAAATGAAAAAAAAATCATGAATTAAGACCCAAATAGGTAGGAGGTTATAAGTTCCACATCAGAAAATGGGGAAGTTACCCTCTCCAGGATAACAAAAACAACGTCATCTCAGATGGGAGGTTAAAAGGAGGGGGGTATTGTAGTTCAGACAATTTTCTAGATCAAAAGCATAAGATACTGATAGAGGTTTGTATCTCATTAAGTCGGCTAACTTGTGAAGTAGGAGGCAAGACTGTCAGAGGAGAAGGGGTTCCTGAAGTGAGGGATCTGAGAATCAAGGAAAGTTATGACTAAAGGACCTAGAAGGGCTATTGTGTAAAATTGAGAACTCTGAAGAGTTTGGAATCATGGTCATATAATATTGTTTAATTATATTCACACATAAGATTGGGAAATGCAGAAGATTGACTTACATAATATTCAGGTTTAGGGAACCTAAATGGCAGAAACCAGGGAGTAAATTGGTTGATGTTTGGGCAAAAGGATAATGTAAATAATAAATGCAAAAGAATACTGTCAGAAAGAGATTTGCTTAGAATAAATACAAAGGAAATATGTTCTAAGAATTATAAATTCCTGGTAAATATCTAGATTTACTTATCGAAAAAATCACCAAATGCTTGGTGTATTATGTAAGGTGTTAGTATTTATAGAAGCTTATGCTACACTAACTTCAAAGAACTAACATACATAAGGATCCCTCTTAGCCTAAAATTTCAAACTCATTTAGAATCCAATTTTAAAAATTCCTCATCATCACATTTGATATCTAACTTCACGTTCTCATGAAATACACCCCATTTATTTCTAGAAAAGTTATATAAAATAATGAGAACATAATTACTTAGACAATCCTCCATTAGCACAAAGAAATGCATTGTCAAATCAAACACACAGAGATTGAGCTTTCAAAAAAATTTCAAGCATAGAAATCACCACAATGTAAGAACAGAGGATTGCCATTGCAGCTGTTATGTCTGTTTTTGCTACATAAGAGTATAGTCTCATCCAGAGTAGCATATGAAGTCTCTAAATAATGTTTGCAACTCCATCAATTACCCCAAAAATAAAAAAGGATGTTTCCGATATGAGATATCTCCATGTTATTCTTGGTGTTGGTATAGCATACAAAACTTTTTACCAGGGAGCCATGCTCAAATATCCATACATTCTAAATATATCTATATTAAGCAATTCAGTCTGGTGCATCCTGCTAAGAGTACTTCATAGATAAGGGCTCTTCTACCAATAAATACCTTAACATGTCTGCAAAAGGTTTCTTATAGATTGTTTATCAGGCAATTTGACCAAGCTATGTTCCCTGTTTTATTCCTGCAGACATTTATCCAGTGAAGTGAAAGAACCATATGTAGGCCTAGTGCTAACCATTTTTTTTTTTCCAGAACCATACATCTATATTTGACAATTTTGGGGCTTCCATCATTCATTTAAATTTCCAACTTCTCATCATAGGAATGACAACAGTAATTTGGATGTGCCTTTCAGCTGAACAGTGAGATCAAGTAATTTCTAGTTGCCTTTTGCAACTCAATGTCAATGTATTGCTCTTTAAGTAAATAAAGTTTTAGATAATGTCAATAATTACCTTACTGTTAGTTGAGTCACTTTTACCTCTGAGATGCCTCTGAAAATGGCTTGGTTTGTGTAGGCACTTTGTTTTAATATTTCTTAGCCTACTAACATATTTTGTTTATGTCTATGTAAGTGTGTGTTTATGCTAAGCTTATACCCCCATAGATAACAGAATTAGAAGCTAGAGTTGTGTAAATGCTTACACCAGTAACAGAGCATAAGAATTGGGCAAAGTCACAAGGCATTTAGGGAACAAACACACTTCTCTGTAATTTTTCAACTTGAGGTATTTAAAATCTGTCCTAAAATGTCACAAAACTATCAGACACTTGTCTATAAGAAACATGAATTTGTACAAAATACAAATAGAAGAGTAGTAAAAAGTCACTCTCAATGTTGTAGGATCTTCTAGTAGAGATCAAACAACCTTACTAGATAGGCATTTAAATAGATCTCTAAGAGATAACATTTTTTAATTGGTTTTACTTGTATTTAAGAAAATCCTACTAAAATCTGCAATCCGACCAATAAAGTATCATGATTAACTGCATCAAATGCCACCAAAATTTCCAACAAAATCATGAACGACAGCATGCGTTGTTATAATCAAAAGGTCATTATTTACTTTCAATATAGCAGTCTCAGCACTATGATGAGGATGAAATCCTGATTGAAATTGCTCAAATGAGTCAAACTGCATCATGTGTTAATGTAATTGATTACAACCTCCAACACTGTAAGCACAGCCTAAATTAAAAAATGAATGATGGTGTTGCACTTTATCCACCAGTAATGAAGCTTTCTTCAGCACTTCTGGCTCAGTATAAATTCATGGTCACTTGAAGAGCTGACCCAGAGCCAAAAAAAAAAAAAAAAAAACTTCTTAAAATGCTCATCAATGACACTCTGAATATCAATATCTATTTATAAGATGGGGACTGGCTCCTGCTGAGAATCCATCCCTCCCTCTAAGAGAACCAACATATCTTACTAACCCTGAAAAAGAACCATCAAAAAAGGGAATTGGAGGTTCTAAATTCACAACAATTTCTCCTTATCTACTTTGGTGTCTGTGAATACTTACCAACTGAATTATAATGTCCACATAGCATGCTCTTCTCAGGCTTTGCTGTTTAAAGAGCTATAAATGGTGTACTGTTAGATCTTAGTGGCCCTTACCCTCTTTGGTGCCTCTCACAGGTTATGAGACAGAAGCTCTGCCACTCACCTCAGGAAGGTTTTTCCACATGCATTCCAAGAGGCAGTGGTAGGAGGAAGAGATAAAGTCAGGGAAATGTTTCAAGAATCAGAGCCAAGCTTGGCTCATTATTTATGCATGCACTTTAGTGAGGAAAATAGGTTAAAAAGTAAAATCATTGCTATGTAAGAATAAACACAACAAAGATAACATACAGAGAGTGATTAATTTTACCAGTGATTATTGGAAGCAATTTACCTACATATGAAAATTAATGTTTGCTTTGGGTTCATAAAATATTCCTTAATCTGAAAAGAAATCCCTATTTTGCAGTTTAGGAAAGTGAGACACAGAGAAGGAATTCAACCCATTCATTCCGACTCAAGTATAAAAGTTCAAAGCTGAATTCAGATATTCTGGTTCAAGAGCCTCACTGCTGTCTTCTAGTTCACTGTGGCATTTTTCCCCACATATTTCCCACCAGCTATGTGGTTAGTGACATGGAGAATACACTTCAACTCTTATGCTATATTGCCCTACATTTTACAGCCCTGCATCACCTTAGTACTGTAATGAAAACATCCATCCACTTAACCAGATTCTAAAATTCATCAGAATCTTAAAGGATATGTCTCTAAGTGTTATTATGGATACACATATGCAGTGTGTGCATACATATGAAATGACCTAACTCATAACTAAATACATATTTAAAACTTTCATTAAAAATTGCAGGTGAGTATTTATTGTCTTTGGATTAAATTTTCTATTACAAACTATTTAGGGTTAAATGATTTCTCAATAGCAATTAGCGGCAATGCAAAAAGGTATTTTTTACTGCAATAATACTCCCATCATTATAAACCGTCTTAGCAGAATGACGTTATGACTGTCAAAATATATGCTACATGTCCTTGTTTTAATACACACACATTGATTTCTATATCCTAAATATATAAGGCATGACAAAAAGGAAAATATAAAAGATTTTGAACTGAAGTCACAACACAAGGACAATTTCACACAAATTCATCACCGAATTTTATTAAGTACATCAGCCATCTCATCAACTGATTTTTGAAGTTGCAGTATGACCCAGCACACCACATCTAATGACAAAGAAAGTGAATGTAATTAAAATCCAACCTAGGGCAAACACTAATAACTGATAAATGAAGAGAAAGCATTAAAGTTATGTTAAAAGGTAAATTAATAACCTTGAGTGGAATGATGCTAAAACACTTTAATAACTAAATTGCACCGATAACTTTCCAAATTCTGAAGTCAATAACTTGCCCTTAAGAGTGCCCAGGAGGGGTGAGAAAATGCTAACTTCCTTGTTTTTTGAGTGATCTCAAGTCCTTCCATCAGTAGTTATTTTACTCTTAATTTCTTTCCCACATTTATTGCAGATTCTGCTCTTTTCAATTTTTGTTCGTGTTTCACGCTTCTGACTTTTCATTTAGTCACATCATAGGTCATAAAACTGTGCTTTATTCGAAAGACCACTGAACTTAGCAGACTATTTAATGGATGTTGAATCAGAAGAACTGTGGTTGAATTTCTGTTTTACCACTTAGTAGATGAGTAGTGTTGAAATTAACCTCTTCAATCTCTGCTTTCTCACTGTACAGGGAATTTAAAAATAACTACATCTTCAGATTACTTCTAAGGAACAAATGTGTTAATTTGAAAGAGTCCTTCAGTTGTATAGATGTAAAATATTATTTTCACTGGTAACTGACAGCTCAACAATGCCCAAGAGTACAATTAGGAGAATGAAAAATAGCAATATATGCTATGGTTTTTAAGAGGTATAAGGTAATATACTTCATCATATTCAATTCATTTTCTTTTTATTTCATACAAATGAAGAACTCATTGTCACAGAGAGAAATGTAGTCAAGGTGCTACAAATATCAGACTTAGAGATATTTGGGAAAAATCTTTTGAATCATGGCTATATATATTTTTTTCCAAATAATAATCATTCAGGATATAATCATCAGGTAAGTTGTGAATAATTTCTGAAAGGAAGAAAATGCATGCAAGCCCATTTCTAAATTGGCACAAGGCTATTTTAGAAAATTATGCCAAATACAAAACTCTAAAGAGATTAGAATAGTATTTCAATTTTGCCTTTGAATTTGTGCCTAGGGAGAAGGCACCAATTCATTGTGTTCTATTGTCTTTATTTGTAAAATGAATCAGATGAAAGAATCTCTAATGCCCTTCACCTCAGTGACTCAGTTTCCTATCATTTCCTGTGGCCTGAATCACATTGCTGTACACTTAAAATGAACACAGCATTGTAATTCAACGCTACATCAATGAAAAATAAAAATGCATGTTCATTAGGGAAAATTAGAAAAAAAAGTATTAAAAAGAATTTAAAAAAACATGGTGATCTTTAAAAAAAGAAGTATGTCATAGATATATACAATAGATTTATTATTTAATACTAAAAAAATAAAGAAAATCCTGCCATTTGTGATAACATGACTGGACCTAGAGGATATTATGCTCAGGGAAATAAGCCAAACACAGAAAGAAAAAGACTGTATGATCTCACTTATACGTGGAATCTAAAATAGTCAAAGTCTCAAAAACACAGAGTAGAATGGTGACTTCCATGGGCTTGGGGAATGCAGCAATGGGGAGGTGATGGTGAAAGATTACAAAATTTTACTTATGCAAGATGAATAAATTCTGGAGAGCGCATATACAGCATAGTGTCTACAGCCAAGCATATTGTATATTTAACATTTTCAAAGAGGCTAGATCTTAAGTGTTCTTACCACACATGAACACAAATAATAAAGAGAGTGGGAGGAAACATTGAGAGGCAATGGATATGACTAAGACCTTGATGATAGTGATGGTTTCACTGCTATGTACTTATTCCAGTGAGTTGTATAAGTTAAATAAGTACAGCTTTTAACCTGTCAATCTTACTTCAATAAAATGGTGAAAAAAATGCTAGCAATTTCCAAATACAGATCTAAGCTTCTGAATGGGTGATTCTCTGATTTTGTTTTAATGTCTTATTCAGATAGACCTGGGAACAACATTCTAACATTTTGAGTTCATCAAAAATTGCTTCTAAGTAATTTATTTAAAACTTGAGTAAGAAGACTGGATTGGAAATTAGGAAATTTTTTTCTAAGTTACTTGGGTCTTATTTTGTAAGTAATGGGATAGGCACAGTCCACATAGAGGAAAAACAACTGTTAAAAATTAAGAAGTCTAGGGAAAAAAATGAATAAACCTAACATGTAGCAATCACACTAAATGGGTATCATACAAATAAAATTAAATAGGTAAATAAATAAATAAAAGGAGTTCCCCTTGTGGCTCAGCAGTGATGAAACTAACTATTATCAATGAGGATGCAGGTTCAAACACTGGCCTCGCTCAATGTGTTAAAGATATGGTGTTGCTGTGAGCTGCGGGGTAGGTCACAGACACAGCTCAGTTCTGGCATCACTGTGGCTGTGGGAGAGGCCTGTAACTGCAGCTTTGATTTAGCCTCTAGCCTGGGAACTTCCATATACCACAGGCATGGGTAGCTATAAGAAGGAAATAAAATAAATATACAAAAAATAAAAAAGAATATAACATAAAAACATAAAGTTAAATAAGCACTGCTTTGTGCTCATATGTGTACCATTATTCTTTTACTAAAATCCTTTGCCAAATAAATGTTACAAATATGACATCATTTATTGAAAGAGTGAAATTATCTGAGTATTAATTCAAAATAGAAATTGAAGTATTTTTTTAGATCCCGATATAGCAGGGGTTTTAATGGAGAAGGAAATGAGAGTAGATTAAAGAATTTATCAGTGCTGATTCAGAAAGAAGAGAAAGTTATCAAAGAAGGAGGATTCAAAGAAAAAGCAATAAGACGGCATGAGTAACAGGGTCACTGGATTTAATTTTTTTTTTGCTAGCATCAGATTAGTATCACTAGAACCATTTTGTATTTGGGGTTGCATCTACTTCTTTCATGTTTTTGTGGTTTCGAATGATATAGCTTCCCCTACAGTTGATGGAGGAGGTTTATTTCCTTTCCTCATCTGGTGTCTGACCTCTGGTGAACCTATAGCTTCAGGTATAATAGCTGTGCTCGTGTGTGTGTGTGTGTCAGTGTGTGTGTGTCGGGTGTAGGTACATGTGTGGGTGTAGCAATGTTTATTTTCTTCTATTTATCAAATAATAGATGCCTTTTGTTGAGGCATTGGAGTGTTTACAAGTATTAAAATCATTTAAATTCACACTACCAACATGTTGACTATCCAGATAGAATTCGACTTTGTATGCAGAAAGGAAGGACCTCCCAAGAAGGGACTGTTTTGTCTTTCACATCCTGAATGTAGGCTACGTGTATGACACAAAACCCGGAGTTCAGTAGCGGACCCAGTACATAAGAATGCTTAAGAACTGGTTATGAAATGAAGGCTGGAAAATTATCACAAATATTCTTCTGTATCAGCAAATATTTTTACAACTTCTGATTTTGAATTGCTTCATAATAGTGTGTTACATGAACATATATACAATAGCAAAAATTATTTAATCATATATATAATTCTCATGCAGTTCTGGTTGAAATAATTGCTAAAGTTAGAGTTAGCATTAAGATTCAAAGTAATACAACTTTATTTGAAAATAATTTTAGGAGTCCCCATTGTGGTGCAGCAGAAACAAACCCAAATGTTATCCACGAGGATGCAGGTTTGATACTTGGCCTCGCTAAGTGGGGTAAGGATCCAGCATTGTCATGAGCGGTGGTGTAGGTCACAGATGTGGTTTGCTGTGGCTGTGGCATAGGACAGCAGCTGTAGCTCTGATTCAACCCCTAGCCTCGGAATTTCCATATGCTATGGATGTGCCTTAAAAAAAAAAAAAAAAAAAAAAAAAGTAATTTTAACTGTCTATGCTACATTTACAGAACAGGGTGCTATGTTTAACTTCATTTTTTTTCCCTTCTCAGGGAGATACTGGTATTTAGTGTTGTCTCACCATTGTCAGTCTCTCTGGCTCACAGTTCTTTTCGCCACCATTATTCCTTCCATCAGGTTTTTGTTCTGAGCAATTTAATTTTGCTATTTATTGGGTTAATCAACTGTACTGGAAACCTATCAAGAACAATGATACCACTTGGTAGTTTGGGAAGATTTACAGTTAATTCACCTTTAAAGTTTTTCATTATATTCAATTATAGTAATTTGAGCATACATTTATATCTTACAAAAAATAAATCACAAATGCAACCATAAAAATTCTAGGAAGATAATCAAGCCTCAAAACATATTGTCAACCCAATTTGAAATACTTTTCATAGGAATACAAAATGTAAATTATGTCCAATTTCTTTAGCAACCTAGCAAGAAGAAAAATGACATGATTTAACCATTTTGCATAGAAAGAAAAATGCTCCCACTTTTTGTGAAAATCAAGTGTTTTGAAAAACAGAATTTTACAATAAGCACATGAATTTACATGTTTTCTTCAGAAAAATAAAAAACATGTGGCACTTAGGAAAGACTTTGCAGCAATCAGGTGTAAAAAGGCATCATAAAAGCAAGGATGTGAACTTGTTTCTGAATTTCCTACCTAGCACTGTAAACCATCCCTCAAGAACAAAACTTGAAAACATAAAAGAAGGAAAGCTTTATTAAGTATGAATCAGTCACAAAAGCTCTGAACACTAGGTAACATTGCCCTTATTTCTCTGCAGGGCTGCAAGTTCTCAGATAGGTTAAGTCACTTGCTCAAGGTCATCTTACTAGTTGGAGGCAGGCAAGAGTGTGCATCAAGCCAGGTTTTGTGTTAAAGCCCCATGCTCTGTCTACTGTATCATGTTGGTTCCATATAAATAAAGAGAAAATTATAGAGAAAATTGATAAATGAATGAACTAGGCTGTATAGCTTAGGAAAAAATAGATTTAGCTTTGTTACAAATAAAATATTTTCGTATCTTTAGGATGACTTTTCACATTCCATTTACTTTTTTACACTTTTAGTTTGAATTTTTAAATTTTTTTCTTCAGTCTCAATTTTTTCACACCACACGTTTGTTTACAGCTATTTTAGGTTTTCACCTCTAAGGCTCTATTTTTACGTAACATTACATATTTGCTATAAGTACCATTTCTTAGTGAGGTTTATTTGACTATGTATTAGTTATTTGATTATTAAAATCCTATGTAGTTGACATAAAACATTGCTTTTTCTTGATCTAGATGTGAATTTCATTACATATGTTTAACTTTACAGTTAAGTAAATCAAACACTGAATCTGCATCAATGCTATTAACTTTCTAACCTGATCTGTTTGTACTGCATTGCAAATGGAAACCTTAAAACAATTGATGTATATGAATGAGATTTTCTTATAATTTTGAATATGAATTCCCTATAGCAAAATTATTTTCTTTAATATTGTATTGTATAATTAATGTAACAGAATAATTATGATAGTGCATTTATGCAGTAACAAAACTATTACTCGATATATCTAATAAAATATTCCAAATTAATTATAGAAATATTTTTTTAACTTCATATAGCTGGTAAAATAGTAAATTGACAAATATAAAAATTGTATTACAATGGTGCCACATGAACAAGTACTCACTAAATAAATGCATGCAATTTTTTGCATTTATACTTGTAAATATAAATACATATATTTAAATGTGTATATGTATACAGATAAAGAGAAACACTAAGAAGTTTACATAATACAGTACAAGAGTGCCACCTTCTGGATTTAGTACACTTATTATACAATTTTTATAATGTCTTTGGCTTCTAAAAATTGTTTATAATTAATGATGTTTCTTGTTAGTTTTCCCTGCATTTTATTACTCATGCTAAAATATTATTTTAAATATTCCTATTCTTTTAATATGCCTAGAATTAATTTTGTACATAAAAATCTTTCTAGATAATACAGTCCATTTTAAAATTTATTCCTGATGTAGCAATTTATATATTGGTGATGTTAACAAAGCCAAAACAAAAGAAAACAATGCCTTCGAAATATGTATTTGAAAGTTCATTCATTCATTCATTTCTCAACCAGGATAACTGATGTCATCAATAAATACAAATATTCAATATGTTGTACAAAATATAATGGCAGACACATTTTTAAGCAGAATTTACTGATCTGATTTTCTGAATTTATAAACATCTTGATTTCCTACAAAAGTAGTAAAACTAATAAAAAACTCAAAATAAACATTAATATTATATTATCAAGAACAATCATACATTATGGAAATTAAGCAAATATGACTTGGATTTACCCCTGTAGAATATATTTCTCTTCTCCTCTGGTATCAGGCTCCCTGAGCCATCCTTTAGGCTTCCTTCCCAAGATCTCATTTACTATAGCCAGAATTTTTGTACAACTATAAATGTAATAAATTCATTGAGGAATTAAAAAAATACCTATAAAAACTGTAAAAGAATAATAAAGTATTTGCTGCAAAAAAAAAGAACTCTTGCTCTCTATTTAAAAGTCATTTCTAATAGCGTACTAACTCACTTTGAAGAGTGATAAATTGCAGTTGCTAATTTTTGTCACATAGTAAAGTTGTTGCTGTGTTTTTATATTAAAAAATACCAAGGCTTTGGAGGGGAACCTGGTGGGGTTGACTTATTTCTTTTCTTTTGGAACGTATTTCCTTTTTATTCCACCTTTCACCTGCTCTTTGTAGTGTGGGGTACCATAGAGATTTTGCTGAGCCTATAAAAATTATACCCTATTTGAAATATTTACTTTGTACATGGATAAGACCAATCCTACATATAAATATATCAAGTATGCATAAGAATCTTAAATATGCCAGAAGAGATATATGAATCTTTGTGGAAGACGATATTTTATAATATACTATAAATGTTCTTAGCTACTCTAATATGAAGGCTCATTTTATATAGTCTATTTTCTAAAAGTCTCTTAAGGAAGTCCTAATTCTCTATTCTTTGAAGGACGATTGGGAGTTCAAGAATCATGACATTTCTCCATTATATGTGTAAAATTATGACAATATATTATTTTAAATATGGGATAATATTCTTGTCCAGATTTCTTACCCTTCAAACATTATTCATTCATCCTTGAATCCCCAGATGATAACTCCTCAAGTATATTCAACTAATGGGAATATGAAGTGTATTGAAACAAAATGAAAGTGAATAATGAAACAATTCATTATAATAGAAGAGGATTTTAAATGCTTATGACTTAGAGCTCTACATGTAATTCAAAGAATCAGAGTATGTGGAAGCTGATTCTCCCATCCTATTAATATATTAACAAGGACATATTTTGAGGCTCTTGCACTAATTCCTGTCATGCAGCTCCCAATGACATCAGCATCTGTCCCCAATATAAAACGGGTACCATTTGTACATAAGAGATTTTCAGCTTTGAAAGAAATAGTGCTTTACTTTCTATATATAGGGGCTTAGAACTTCTTGAACCTAATAATTAGCAACTTCAAAAATATGCAGGTAACTCTCTTTAGATGTGCACATAACCAAGAAAATTAATGAGAATTAAACATACTACCAAAAGGAAACAAATCCCTTTGAATCTTGTCCAAGGTTACTTTCTACAGCTTTCAATAAAAATTTATTTTAGGAGTTCCCATCGTGGTGCAGTGGTTAACAAATCCGACTAGGAACCATGAGGTTGCGGGTTCGGTCCCTGCCCTTGCTCAGTGGGTTAACGATCTGGCGTTGCCGTGAGCTGTGGTGTAGGTTGCAGACGCGGCTCGGATCCCTCGTTGCTGTGGCTCTGGCGGAGGCCAGTGGCTACAGCTCCAATTCGACCCCTAGCCTGGGATCCTCCATATGCCACAGGAGCGGCCCAAAGAAATAGCAAAAAGACAAAACAAACAAAAAAAATTATTTTAACTGAAATTTCTTTTATGATTACATATTTTTCAAAATAGATATACTATTTAATAATTAGCTTAAATGAGGTTTTATCTTTTGGGTAGGATGAGATACAACAGAGTATAAATTAGTATACAAAATTAGCAATTTCCTAACAGAATTGAGAATACAGTAGGATTTACAGAGACAGAGACTCAGACTGGTATATCTCATAAAACAGCTATATCCAGACTCACCTAGGCAATTGTTGTAGTAAGTCTGCTAAGAACCTGAGTGGGTAAGAAACTTGGAAATCTCTTGATAAGTATTTCTTTCTGATGAAAGAGAAAGCTGAGCATGTACTTGGTGCAAAGATCAGTCAACAATGGAAGAGAAGGGCAGTTGTAATTGTGGCCTTGAATGTGTTAGACATCACCTTTGTGCTAGATCTTTCAGATTTTTGCCAGGCTTTCCAGAACACAATGCTCTCCTGGAAGGATATCTATCTATATAAATGAAAGTAATCACAGAAGTTTAAACAAACAGCAGAAATCCCCAAACTGGGCAGCTTTGTAAATTTGTGCCATAATTTTGGAAGAAACGTATTGTAATAGTGAAGAACAAATCTGACTCCATATTAGATCTGTGCCTTTGCCTTTAACTTTAACCTTTGTCCTCTGCCACTTGTACTCAGTCATCCTGGCTCCGTACCTTCTGCAAAAGGATGCTGCCTTTCGCCTGAAATATGCAGGGTAGCCTATTTTAAGGCTATGACTTTTATGTGTATTATATTTTTAGATAAAAAGTTTAAGAACAGAATAATATTTGTCATGTCAGAGACTAAGAGGAACATTTTCACCTGAACTACATGGATAGCTGTAAGAACAAAGGATCTGACACCAACAAATTTGCAACAACTAACCATGTCCTTCCTTCACCCTGCCTTTAAAGGGGCTTTGCTGAAAGCCTTCAGAGAATTTGGGGCTTTGGGGTGCACAAGATATCCCATCTCCTTGCATGGGCCTGCAATAAAAGTTTATCTGCTCCAAACTCTGATATTTCAATTTTGTTTGGCCTTACTATGTACTGGGCACACAGACTTTCATTTGGTAAGAATATTTGAACCAGTAACGTGTGATGGCTTTTTATTATTTTTTTTTTTTATTGGTTAAAATACATGGCATCCTATTTGCCTTTGGAACAGTGGAGGAAGTCTCCATAGCACCCAGGACTCAATGGCCCCATGAAATAATGCCTTCCAGGAGGAGAAGAGAAGGAAATGGTGGATTCTGATTAATAGTCCAAGTGACTGATCATCAGCACACATGAATGAAGCCTTGGTGAATTTTAATTGACTCCAGTGTCCAAAATGCCATGGGCGGTGTTGAACCAAGGAAATATGGTTTTAGCTATCTTTACTGGGAGACTTGGATGACTAGGAAAACATCAGGAAATACAAAACTATGATGTAATTTGTAAAGGTTATGCTATTCTTTTAAAATGATCAAATCTCCAGGATACAGTACCATTTTTTTAAGTTAATATGATAATACAAGAGGGAGACTGCTAATTAATGATCTCTCAATGTTGTCCTTTTTGTCACTGGAGAAAACAAGAAAATTTCCCTTAAAAGGACTAAGAACCATAGTTGAAATCATAGGACAGAACAAATCTGACTCCATATTGGATATACTTTAAGATTTGTATTCTATTGTTTTTGCTATAAGAATGTTGCCTACAGCTTGAAATATGTAGAGAAGCCCATGGTCAACGTTCTGACATTTTAAGGTATAACAATTTTCCATTCACTTATGGATAAAAAGTTGCAGGACAGGGAATAGCATTTGTCTTCTTAGAGGTTTACAGGAACATCATGATCTGACACTAAGAATTTTGCCACAACCAGCCACACCCCCCCATCCCTTTTTAGTGTAAAAGAAGCCAGAATTCTAACTGTAGTAAGATGGTTTCTAGGGACAGTAGTCTGCCACCTTTTTGGTCTGTTGACTTTCTGAATAAAGTCTTTCTTTCTTGTCCCAACAACCCATCTCTCAATTTGTTGGTCTGTTGTATGGTGAAAATATGAGCTTGGACTCAGTAATAAAACCATTGATATTCACAAATTTATACCTGGCCTCCTAAAAATGTGAAGTCAGAGCCCTCTGTAAAAGCATAAATATTTTTTCTTGATGATAAAATCATCACTGTTTTCCTTGATGGACACTGTGGGAGTATTCTAGGCAAAAACCAAACAAAATAAAATAAAACAACAGTAGCAAAAAATGACCACAGGTAGGAATTTTCTTCAAAAATCTCTACATAATTTTACCATGTAGAAATGAGGTAAGCAAAATTTGAGTCTGAGTTTTTAAAGTCTTAAGAAGATACATGAAATATATGACTGGTTTTTGTGATTTTTTTAAATGGTTTATACTGTTAACACACTAATCGCCATAACAAAACCACTGATTGTTTTCAAATGAACAACCACAAAAAATTGACTTGAGTGGCAAACACATGTTGTATAATTTCTGGGCCTCATTTGGCTTTAAAATATATGAGTTGGTACATTTCCCAGCTTGAGAGTTACTTGCATGCACCTATTAACCTTACCAACAACAAAGGGAGAAAGTGACTGAAAAGCCAAAATCGAGAGTCAGAAGAATGAATAGCTTGTATTACTGAAAAGAAAAGCTCCAAACCTCCATTCTGGAATCTGTATAAGTTCTTATTTTATATTAAAAACTCTCCTTAAGATAAGGAGCTTGGACATATATTCCCCTTCAACTGGGCTATCTAAACATTTTAGTAACATGACACAAAAAAATTATAATGTGATGTAGAAATGGGAGGTATTTTGGAAAGGATTTGGAGGCAACAATGTGAAGACTGTTTTTTTAAATAATTATACTTATTATAATTTATATTATGATTTTTATATTAAGGGAAGAATTAACTGTTGATCCAAATTTTTTTTCAAAAATTTTAAGAATCAAACTTGTTTTCATAAGTAAAACTTTATACCAAATTCTATAATTAAAGAGTTAGTCATATTTTCTGCTCAAACCTTTTTAATGTTGACCTTTCCAAATTCTTCATAGTCATCATATACTAGAAAGTTTTGCACATAAAGTGATAAAAATATTTAACCCCAAACTGATTGTTTTTGAGGAGAAGAGGTAAACCTGAATTATAACAAGGATTTTAGTGCTAAGTGATTTCAATGTTTTGACTATTGTGGTTAACATATAGAAAAAAAAAAATGTTTTTGACTGAATACAAGTCATGTGAAAGCTTCAATCCCAGAAAATGAAGCTGTGCCCCAGCAGCAACCTAAGCTGCTTCAGTGGCAATGCCAGATCATTAACCTGTTGTGCCGCACTAGAACTCTGAACATATAGAAGTTTTAATTTATCAAAACCTTCCAATATGCAAGTGTTTTTCAGAACCCCTCCACTCCCTGAATTGGAACTCGGAGAGATAGGAAGGAACCATTCTAATACATACTGAGATATAAACTTTTTTTTTATAAAATGCATATTATCAATGTCTTGAAATATATGTTATCAGATCCACACTTCTCTTTGGAGAAGATTAGGAAGACATACATAATTTTATTACCCTAAAGATTGTTATTTCAGCCCTTACTCTGGTTTCTTATAACCTTGACTGAAACTGTTGTCAGCTAGGGGCATTACTTCCCACTCCGAGGGAGAGATTAACAGAGGATCAGAGAATTTCCACAAGCACTGTGGTGAGGCCACTTTGCTGCTCTTCACCATGGTGACTAATAATTTGGTGCCAGTGAGATGAGAAGTACATCATATTGATCCAGGGCCTCTCTACCCTCTTTAACATTGCCTCCAGAAAATCAGTGGTTTAGAGTGTGAAATTAATTACCTTGAGGATAACATTTATTTAGTCAATAATGTATTCTGAATGCCATTTTTCATATTGAATCATAGCCAGCTACATTGTCCAGAAGCCTTAAAATTGAGAACTGCAAGTCAGCAAACTCAAGGGAGAGTGGAATCTATCATCTCTGATTTGATTGGTATAATTTGGTGAATTAATCAAATTTGTTGACTTAGAGAGAAATCAAGATAATACATTTGATTTTGAATATCTTGGACAAAATAAAATTTGTCAGTGATAATGTGTCTAATTAAAAATGCGGTTTATACACCTCTTTCATAATGCATGTTTATTCAGTTTCCTATTCATTTAACAAAACGTAAATGTGTTACAAATAACAGAAATATCAGTGAGAATATTAAAATTCTCCTATATATTTCACTCTCCCTCCACCCCTGAATCTTTTAAAGTTCTTTGTCAAAACCAGTTTGACAGAGATTCCTTTTTAATGGCTTGCCTTTAGGGAGTTTCTCTAAAGTATTCAACTTAGTGCATATAGAACAAAATAAATGTATTTTCCCTGCACTCACACATCATCGTTTTGCATATCATTTAATTGTATTCCATAAATAAAATAACACATGACAAATTCAGTGTAAATAGTCACAGGACTAAAGCAATTCACTCTTGGTAAGGACCAAACACACACAAAATAGCCCAATTGCCATAGCTATTAAAAAATATAAAGGGTTGTCTCATCTTCCATGTCTATTATATGGGAGTAAATTATGAAAGTTCTACTATAATGTTTTGTCAGAAATTAATGTTCAAAAGTAAATACCAACACCCATTTCTAAGTAAATCTCACAGTCCTACAGAGAAATTAACGTCTCCAAAATGAAACGTCTTCTCCTTTTTACACAAATTTATTTCCAAAAATATATTCTCCACAATCATTTCTTAACTTATCTCCACGTATAATGCCACAATCATCTGCCTAAGGAAACCTTAGTTTCTTTTCCCCAGATGTAGCTGATTGAGTCATCCTCTGCAATAAGAAGTTTCATTTCTTTATTTAACATCTGCAAATCTTGTTAGTCTAACTTCAATCAGTCCTATGTACCTATTTTTCTGATGGTCTAGCTGGTAAGACACACAAAGGCATTTCAGCACTAGTTTAACTTCTAGGGAACTTAGAAAATCCAATTACTTCTCCAAAAGCAAACGCAAATAGCTATATCTATTGATGATCTAGACACAAATTTCCTTAGAAAATAGTATTTCTGATGCAAAATTGAAAAGTGTGAAGCCAATATATGTGAAAATATAGTTTTAAGGTAAAAAATCAGAAGTTCACATAGAAATCACTTCCATAGCTATTTAAATACACACATGCACACACCTTATCCCAACATAATTTATTACATGTGTGGGGAATGTGATCAACTGAATGTCGGTGTTCCCTAAAATTCACATGTTATGTGTACCCCCCCAATATGGTGGAATCAGGAAATAAGTCCTCTGAGAGGAAATCAGACCATGAGCTTGGAGTCTTCATGACTGGAATTAGCACCTTTATAAAAAGGACTCCAGAGAGCTTTCTCATCCTCTTCACAACATGTGAGGAAACAGAAAGACTGTAGTCTGCAGCCTGGAAAAGGGTTGTCACCATCATGCAATCACTTGGGCACATTAATCTCGGAATTTCAGCCTCCAATACTGTGAAAAATAAAGTTTTATTGTTTATAAGCCACCCAGTTGATGGCAAGTGTTTTAGCAGCCCTTGCAGACAAAGACACATATGTCTGGTTGACGGTTAGCACTTTAACTAGAGAGTCTGTGCTCTTTCAAAGCTCCACAGTGATTCTTAGATTTTTATTTCCATTTGAGATATGATTGCATACATTTGTCACTCACAGACCATAGGAGAAATTTAATTGTTTGGAGGAAGAGAGTAGAGAATAGAGAAATATATGGATACAAAAATAATAAAAGCATCCTTGAGTTCCTAATCACAGAAATATTGGATTTTTTGTGGCATAATTTAGAATTCAAAATATGTGAGTAAAAATTTCACTTGATAGAACTTTTCATTTTTTTTTTTTTTAGGGCTAAAGCTGCTGACCTATGCCACAGCTACAGCCAGGTAGGATCTGAGCTGCATCTGCAATCATTTTACACCACCACTCGTGGCAATGCCAGATCTTTAACCCACTGAGCAAGGCCAGGGATCATACCTGCATCCTCATGGATGCTAGTTGGGTTCATTTCCACTGTGCCACAGCAGCAACTCCAAGAACTTTTCAATTAAATGATTACTTGGGGTAGTTTCTTCCCCTTGCCTGGGGTCAAGAAGAGGTTCCCCTTTAGACTGTAATATCCAGAAGACTCGTGCTCCTGAGAAATCTTTCTTCCTTTGTATTTATTTTTTGATTCTTGTCTTCTGGCACTTTGATGCTGAATTGAGTGAGAAATTTCAGTGTGAGAAGAAAAATTCCACCATGTTCCTTGCATTCCAGGAAAGGGTCCCACATGTTTATTCATTTTTTAGGATTAGAAAAATGTTCCAAAGAGATTGTTGAACTAAAATTGATGTGGGTTTTTTGGATGTTTCTTTAGCCTCTATCATCCAATGTTTTTCTCTCTCAAATCTCTCTAGCTCTCAGACTTTTACTTTTTCAAGCTGTGAATAGCTTTTACCTCTCCTGTCATGATCAAAGTTTCACTTCTCTTTCCATGCAGTAGGACAACTTGACTGGAATCCCTGTCACATTGCATTTTCTTTCCCATTGTGCCCCTTACATCTGTCAAATGTAACATTTTGACATATTCACCCATTCCCTCTCTAACATATTAAGGAGCAATATAACTTACTGAATTTAAACATTTCTCCCTTTTAAAGAAAATGACTTGTCTAAGAGACAAAAGAATCTTTAGGATGATTGTGTTCGTCCTTGACTTTGTTATGTTTCATTTTGAAATTCCCCCACTCTGTCTGTTGCAAACATACACTGTGAAACACTTTGACTTCTCGTTGTTTTCCTTTAGTACTGAACAAACATGTTTCCTAGAGTATTTCTGACACAGACTGTTTACACGTTTTGCTTAGCCAATGTTTGTCACACTTCATTGATTTTTTTTTCTTCTCCTCAAATTCAGGAAGATTACTCCTAGACTGTAAAGACTCCATTTTTCTTTATTCATTGATGTAGTCAACTATAGCACTGGGTTTGAACATACACTCAGCATCTCTGAAATATATAACCACAATCAATGGTTATCTAATCTACAAATCAAATTCTAATTGAGCACCTGAGAGAAATTACCAATAGGTCATAGGATTTCACAAAAGTTCATCCCATGATGGTTCTTTTTTGTGACCCTGGATGTTATTCTAAACATAATAAAGTGGGTGAAGATTTGTAATAGTCAATATAAAACCAACTAAAGCATCAGGAATTAAGGACCCAATGAATGACCGAAATAAATCACTCTGTCAAGCTGTGCTTTATTGACTGGGCTCACCCTTACACATGCAAACTTCATTGCTTTTACAATTTGAAGTCCAAAAAAAAATAAACTCTTGAAGTCCCCAAATGAATTCCTATGCATTCTTATGTTGGGATCTACCAACCTGGAATTTTACCTACCAGATTTGGAGAAACATGTGTCAGCTGAGTTCTAAATATGGTGGGGATCTCATTCATTTATTCCTTCATTCATGTAGCCAATCAATCATTCTTTCACTGATCGATGCATTCCTTCTATAAATATTTACTGAAAAATTACAACCTCTGAAGTATTCTTTTAATCATAAGTAGATGCTATAGGGAAAAATATTAATAACACAATGCTTTATTCTCCAGGAGCTACCAGTTTACCAGAGATAATATTTAACAAAGGATTACACAATTTTTTTCTGAAAATATGATATGTACTTAAGGAAAAGCACAGAATGCAGAGCTAATCCAAATGAGAGTTCCAAGTTCATGAATTTTCCCATCTACTAAAAATGTACCAGACATTGACAACAAGATTTGAAGTTGTTTTTTGAACTAAGACTCTATTCTACAGGTGTTCATTTTACAGTAAAAACAAGGCAGTGTGGAGGGGGTAGATTATTCAGCAATCAATTCACCAAATTTCCATGACACCCAGAAAAAGTTTGTGGAGAATTTGAAATGCATACTTTGGAGATCAATATTTAACATAACTCTTAAGTCATTACATAAACATCTGGAATTCTAAATTAAAATATTTAAATGATAAAATCCTTGTTCTTTTTAAAATTGATTTATAAGACATAGCTTAGTCAAATTATCTTATCTAATATATGAATCTGTGGTCAATAGGACATACATAACAATAGAAGCTAAAACAATAAAAGGAGGGAATTTATACAATTCCATTTATAAAAGTTGTTTTCCCAAAATTCCACTTTTGTATCTTTACATTAACATTAATTAACCAAACATCATTTTTTGTTCAAGTGTTTTTTGTTTTTTTTTTTGTCTTTTTGTCTTTTTGTCTTTTCTAGGGCTGCACCCATTGCATATGGAGGTTCCCAGGCTAGGGGTCTAATCAGATCTGTAGCCACTGGCCTACGCCAGAGCCACACCAACCCAGGATCCAAGCCATATCTGTGACCTACACCACAGATCACTGAAATGCCAGATCTTTAACCCACTGAGCAAGGCCAGGGGTCAAACCTGCAATCTCATGGTTGGTTCCTAGTTGGATTCATTAACCACTGTGCCATGACAGGAACTCCTTTCCACGTATTTTTTTAAATGTGATGTATTACAAATACATATTCAAAATGAACATGATTGCATAAGTTATACCTCCAGCTAATGCTAACACTCTGTCCAGATGTCGGGTGGATTTAAACTTTTAAAGCCTGATTTAGAGTTTGGCACTAAATTCCTTCAATGCCAAACTAAATTAGCCTTGAGAAGTGCAAAATTACTAAAAATAACCAAGCATTGTATTATTTTATTTTATTGCATAGAAGTCTTTACTTTTAGGGCTATTGTTTCTTTGTTATTGCTTTTTGGGGTATATATAGGAAATAAAATACCTTTCATTCACTTTCTCACATACGGTGTATGAGATTTCCTGCTCAAATCTGATAATTTTACAGATAAGCTAACTGTTGTAATGAGGCTAAATTATACATCCTGAGTGTGGCAGATTGAGGACTCAGACCTAGAATGTCATATTTCAGGAGAGTACTTCTGTCTCTTAGAGGAGTTTGAATTAGTAGTTTACAGGCAAAATGTATCTCCAACTTGTATTTTGCATATGTATTGTATTAAAAGTTAACTCAAGGTAACCAAATCACTTTAGTGTTTCTGACCTGGTACGTTTCCTACTAATTCTGATGTTTGCATATCAGGTCTAAAATATGATATGTACTTGAGCATAACATCACTTGTAGTCTCCATATTAGCTAACTCCTTTCTCTGTCGGCAAATGTCCTATAAATACATTCATGAAGCTAGTGTGCTGTAAGTGATATTTCTGCCCATCTAACAAATTTGGAGAATGGCCATTCTGCTTTTAGGGAATGAGTATATTGGATACAATACAATTCCAAAGTATTGTAGAGTCAGGAAAGGTAAAAACTCTATTTCTTATGTTTTATTGTAGTTAAATTGTGATTTTTGGTTTAGAGAAACAGGTGCATTTATTTAAGATTTGGAATATTTAGTGACCTAGAAGTGGCATTAGTGTTGATTTTGTGTTTCCAGTATTTTTCCTGGTCATAGAGGTTTTTCTCACAGTAACTTTATCAGTGAGTCCAGTATTCAAACACAGTTTTCAGGATTTTAAGAGGCTGGAAGCAACAATTCATAGAGTCCATGTGGATCATGGTAGGCACTGAGCAATTTGGGAGTCAGCAGGGGCTTTAGGATTAGGGAGGTTTTCTGATAATGGCCATTGCAAAGTTGTTCTGATACTTTCCATCAATGTGTTTTGAAGTCATTTCTAAGTGTGCAACCTAAAGCTGTAGCCATCCTCTTTTCCTTAGACCACTCAACAGGCTGAAAAAATATTGTGCCTTTCCTAGACCAGGGACAAAAATCTTCCCTCAGTTTGACAAAATTTTAGACAAGCCTCTTGACTCTAGGCCTCTGACATCCCTTTTCTTCAGGCATTTAGTTTAGAAAACTTAAAACTAAATTCTTTCTCTGCCCTTTAGAGATGTAAATAGTTTAGTCAGTTAATTTGTTTGCATTTAGAAATCTTAGTGATTTATTTTATTGTTTATAAATGTATCCAGATAAAAAATGGTAACATCAGAAATAATGATAGTATTTGTAATTTTTATACCTCTAATTTCTTTCTTTCTAAATGTGTTATATCATATGTCTACAACTATGTTAATAGTGATCATACGTTTCATACGTTCTTGTCCTGATTGTGACTTGAAAGGTATGCTTTAAAGTGATAAGATAAGGAGTTGCCATCGTGGCACAGTGGTTAACGAATCCGACTAGGAACTATGAGGTTGCGGGTTCGATTCCTGGCCTTGCTCAGCAGGTTGAGGATCCAGCGTTGCCATGAGCTGTGGTGTAGGTTGCAGATACTGCTCGGATCCCATGTTGCTGTGGCTCTGGCATAGGTGGCTCCAAGTAGGCCCCTATCCTGGAAATCTCCATTTGCCATGGGAGCGGCCCTAGAAAAGGCAAAAAAAAGACCAAAAAATAATAATAATAATAAATTGAACAAATAAATGTGTTAAAACAAGATTCCAGTCACTAAAATAATGCTGATTTTTGTAGAATTGAGATGATTAATTTTGTTTTTGTTTCCAGTTTTATTGAGTACTCCTGACACATAGAACTGACATACACTTAAGGTGTGCAAAATGATGCTGTGATATATATTTACACTGTGAAATGATCACAGCATTCAAGATAATTAACATATCCATCTCCTCACTTTGTGTGTGTGTGTGTGTGTGGTGATAGCATGTGAAAGCTACTCTAAGCAAATTTCAAGAATATAATACATTATGATCAGTTACATTTACCGCCCTAAATTTTAGCTGACCAGAACTTCTTCATGTTAAAACTTAAAGTTTGTACCCTCCCTCCCCCTGCCACTTCAGCCTACTGAAACCAGCAACCTACTCTGTTGCTAACAATTCAACTTTTTTTTCTTTAAAATTCTCCATTTAAGTGAGCTTATGTAAGATTTGTTATTTTTTAACTCTACATAATTTTAAACTTCAAAAGACTTTATCATTAAATTTATCATTAATAATAGTGTAGTGCTAGTATTAAGTCAAGATTGATTTAAATCATATATATCACTTATTTGACCTAAGACTCATTTCAGCTAGAATTTCAAATCTCTACCTGCAAATATTTTTCTTGTACTTCAATGAGGTTTTTTTATGAGTAATTTTATTTATTTATTTTCTTGTTTTATTATTTTAATTTTTTTCCACTGTACAGTGTGGGGACCAAGTTACTCTTACATGTATACATTTTCTTTCCCCCTCCCTTTGTTCTGTTGCAATATAGGTATCTAGACATAATTCTCAATGCTACTCAGCAGGATCTCCTTGTAAATCCATTCCAAGTTGTATCCAATAACCCCAAGCTCCCAACACCTCCCACTTCCTCCCTCTCCCCCCAGGCAGCCACAAGTCTCTTCTCCAAGTCCATGATTTTCTTTTCTGAGGAGATGTTCATTTGTGCTGGATATTAGATTCCAGTTATAAGTGATATCATATGGTATTTGTCTTTGACTTTCTGGCTCATTTCACTCAGCATGAGAGTCTCTAGTTCCATCCATGTTGCTGCAAATGGCATTATTTTGTTCTTTGTTATGGCTGAGTAGTATTCCATTGTGTATATGTACCACATCTTACCAATCCAGTCATCTGTTGATGGACATTTGGGGTGTTTCCATGCCCTGGCTCTTGTGAATAGTGCTGCAATGAACATGCAGGGGCATGTGTCTCTTTTAAGGAGAGTTTTGTCCGGACATATGCCCAAGAGTGGGATTGCTGGGTCATATGGAAGTTCTATGTATAGATTTCTAAGGTATCTCCAAAACTGTTCTCCATAGTGGCTGTACCAGTTTACATTCCCACCAACAGTGCAGGAGGGTTCCCTTTTCTCCACAGCCCCTTCAGCACTTGTTATTTGTGAACTTACTAATGATGGCCATTCCAACTGGTGTGAGGTGGTATCTCATGGTAGTTTTGATTTGCATGTCTCTTATAATCAGCGATGTTGAGCATTTTCTCATGTGTTTGTTGGCCATCTGTATATCTTCCTTGGAGAAATGTCTATTCAGGTCTTTTGCCATTTTTCCATTGGGTGATTGGCTTTTTTGCTGTTTAGTTGTATAAATTGCTTTTATATTCTAAGATTAAGCCCTTGTCCATTTGAAACTATTTTCTCCCATCTGTAAGTTGTTTCCTTTGCAGTGCCAAAGCTTTTCAGTTTGATTAGGTCCCATGGGGTTTATTTTTGCTCTTATTTCTATTGCTTTGGGAGACTGACCTGAGAAAATATTCATGATGTTGATGTCAGAGAGTGTTTTGCCTACGTTCTCTTCTATGAGTTTGATGGTGTCTTGTCTTATATTTAAGTCATATTGATTTTATTTTTGTGCATGTTGTGAGGGTGTGTTCTAGTGTCATTGATTTGCATGCAGCTGTCCAGGTTTCCCAGCAATGCTTGCTGAATAGACTTTCTTTTTCCCATTTTATGCTCTTGCTTCCCTTGTCAAAGATTAATTGACCATAGGGTCAGGGTTTATTTCTGGGTTCTCTATTCTGTTCCATTGGTCTATCTGTCTGTTTTGATCCCAGTGCCACACTCATATCCTGCTACTTTGCTGAATTTATTAATCAGTTCAAGTAGTTTTGGGGTTGAGTCCTTAGGGTTTTCTATGTATAGTATCATGTCGTCTGCATGCAGTGACAGTTTGATCTCTTCTCTTTTCCTATTTGGATGCCTTTTATTTCTTTTGTTTGTCAGACTGCTGTGGCTAGGACTTCCAAAGCTATGTTGAAGAGCAGTGGTGAGAGTGGGCATCCCTGTCTTGTTCCAGATTTGTTTGAGAAGGCTTTCAGTTTTTCTCCATTGAGTGTTATCTTTGCTGTGTGTTTGTCATAAATGGCTTTGATTATGTTCAGGAATGTTCCTTCTATACACACTTTGGTGAGAGTTTTGATCATGAGTGGATGTTGGATTTTGTCAAATGCTTTTTCTGCATCTATTGAGATAATCATATGTTTTTTTACTTTTCTTTTGTTAATGTGGTGTATGACGTTGATTGATTTGTGTATGTTGAACCATCCTTGTGAACCTGGGATGAACCCTACCTGGTCATGGTGTATGATCTTTTTGATAAGTTGTTTGATTCCATTGGCTAAAATTTTGTTGAGAATTTTTTCATCTATATTCCTCAAAGATATTGGCCAATAGTTTTCTTTTGGGGGGGTATCTTTGTCTGGTTTTAGAAGTAAGGTGATGATGGCATCATAGAATGTCTTTGGGAGTGTTCCTTCTTCAACCTTTTGAAAAAGTTTAAGGAGGATGGGCACCAGATCCTCTTTATATGTTTGGTAGAATTCACCTGTGAAGCCATCTGGTCCTGGACTTTTATTTGTAGGGAGTGTTTTATGACATCTTCAATTTCATTTCTAGCGATCGGTCTGTTCAGTTGATCTGCTTCTTCTTGATTCAGCTTTGGCAGGCTGTAAAAGTCTAGAAAAGTGTCCATTTCTTCCAGATTGTCAAATTTGTTGGCATATAGTTGTTCACAGTATTCTCTTATGGTTTTTTGTATTTCTGCAGTATCTGTTGTGATTTCTCCTTTTTCATTTATAATTTTGGTTATTTGGATTCTTTCTCTCCTCTCCTTAGTGAGTCTAGCCAGGGGTTTGTCAATTTTGTTTACCTTTTCAAAGAACCACCTCTTAGTTTTATTAATTTGCTCTATTGTTTTTTGAATCTCTATTTTATTGATTTCTTCTTTGATCTTTATAATTTCCTTCCTTCTGCTGACTTTAGGCCTTTTTTGTTCTTCTTTTTCTAATTCTTTTAGGTGGAGGGTTAAGTGGTCAATTTGAGATCTTTCTTCTTTTTTAAGAAAGGCCTGTACTGCTATAAGTTTCCCGCTGAGCACTGCTTTTGCAGCATCCCATAGATTTTGTGAGGTTGTGCCTTCATTATCATTTGTTTCAAGGTAGTTTTTAATTTCCTTCTTGATTTCCTCATTGACCCGTGGGTTTTTAGTAGCACATTGTTTAGTCTCCATGTAGCAGCTTTTTGCTCATTTCTTTTCCTGTGGTTGATTTCTAGTTTCATACCATTGTGGTCAGAGGAGATACTTGAGATAATTTCTATGCTCCTAAATTTGTTGAGGTTAGCTTTGTGTCCCAATATGTGGTTGATTCTTGAGAATGTTCCATGTGCACTTGAGAAGAATGTGTATTCTGATTTTTTTGGATGTAGTGTCCTGAAGATATCAATTAAGTCTAACTTTTCTATTGTTTCCTTTAGGATCTCTGTTGCTTTATTGGTTTTCTGTCTGGAGGATCTGTCCATTGGTGTGAGTGTGGTGTTAAAGTCTCCTACTCTGATTGTATTCCCTTCAATTTCTCCTTTTATGTCTGTTAATATTTGTTGTATGTATCTGGGTGCTCCTGTATTTGGGGCACATAGGTTGACTATAGTAATATCCTCTTCTTGGATGGATCCCTTATTGATTAAATAGTGTCCTTCTTTGTCTTTCTTTTTGTCTTTTGCTTTAAGGTCTATTTTGTCTGACATGAGTATTGCAACTCCTGCTTTCCTGTCATGTCTCTTGGCATGAAATATTTTTTTCTACCCCTTCACTTTCAATCTATATGTGTCCTTTTTCCTAAGGTGCATTTCTTGTATGCAGCAGATTGATGGTTTTTGCTTTTTTATCCTCTCAGCCACTCTGTGTCTTTTGATTGGAGCATTCAGTCCATTGACATTTAAGGTGATAATTGATAGGTGATTATTTCTTGCCATTTTAAACCTCATGTTCCGGTTAATTCTTTGGTTCTCCATTCTTCCTTTCTGTTTTTGTTCAGATGGTCTCCGATTATTTTCTGCTTGAGTGTTGTGTGTTTTTTTGTTTTTGTTTTTTTTTTCATTTTTTGCAAATGCAATGTTTGGTTTTGGTTTGAGGTTGCCCTGTTTTTTAAGTATGCTAACCCCTTCATATTAATTGTGTGTTTTAGCCTGATGGTCCTGTAGGTTCAAACACTTCATTACTATACTAAAATTAAGAAGAGAAACAAACAAACAAAATTTTTTTAAAGAGTCTATTAATTTCCTTAATTCCCTTGCCCACATTTTATGGTCTTGATGACTCTTTTTTTCGTTTTAATTTTATTTTGTTTTAAACATGTTCATGATTAGATCTGTATGCTGGCTTATTTGAGTGACTGCTCTCTGATTGTGGCTTCCTCAATCATCCTAGTTCTTCCTCTTTTTTTTTTCCTCCTTTTCCTTCCTTTCTTTTTGATTTAGAGAAGCCCTTTCAATATTTCTTTAAGCCTGAGTTTTGTATTGCTGTATTCTTTTAGTTTTTGTTTGTTGGAAAAAAATTTATTTCTGCTCTATTTTAAATGATATTCTGGCTGGATAGAGTATTCTAGGTTGCATTTTTTTTTTCCTTTTAGCACTTTAAATATCTCTTGCCATTCCCTCCTGGCCTGAAAAATTTCTCTAGAGAAATCAGCTTATAACCTTATGGGGGTTCCCTTATAGGTAACATTCTGCTTTTCTCTTGCTGCCTTTAGGATCCTCTCTTTAGTATTAACTTTTGCCATTTTTATTATAATGTGTCTTTGTGTGGGTCTATTTGGTTTCAACTTGTTTGGGGCCCTCTGTGCTTCCTGTATCTTGAACTCAGTATCCTTTAGATTTGGGAAGTTTCCAGCAAGAATTTCTTCAAATATATTTTCCATCCTCTTATCTTTTTCTACTCCTTCTGGAATTCCTATTATGTGTAGATTGGTCTGCTTTATATCATCCCATAGGTCTCTTATATTGCTTTTATGTTTTGTCATTTGGTTTTCTGTCTGCTGTCCTGTTTGGGTGATTTCCATTATTCTCTTTTCCACATCACTAATTCGTTCTTCTGCATTATTCATTCTGGTATTTACTGCCCTTAGCTCAGTGTGTATCTCTGCCAATGAATTTTCTAATTTTTCTTGGCTCCTCCTTATATTTTCTAGTTCCTTTATGAGGGTATCTGCATTACTGTTCATATCTTCTCTTAATTCCTTCAGTATTTTCACTATTTCCCTTTTGAACTCCAGGTCTGTCAGACTGCAGAGATCTGTTTCATTGTTGACTGCTTTAGGTGAGTTCTCCTGTTGGTTTAACTGGGGGTGTTTTCTCAGCTTCTTCATCTTGCTTGTTGTTTTCTTTTTCTTGGTGGAAGTGTACTCCCTGTGGGTGAGCAGGGTTTGCCTTGACACTGCTATGGAATGTTTCCCGAGGGTTGGCATTGTTGGTCAGTCTTCTTTGAAGCAGCATGGCTTTTCTGGAGGGTGGGCATGGCTGACAGGGTCTCTCTGAAGCAAAGGTGGACTTCCTGAGGACAGACAGGACTGGGAGGTCTGCACCAAGATGGAAGTAGATTTCACATAGCCGGGTAGAGATTGCTCTGGTGTTTTGGGGCTGTGAGGCTCTTCCAGGCAGCTGGTGGTGCTGGGCAGCTGTTCCACAGGAGTGCTGCACCCTCTGAGGGTGAGAGTAGCTAGCTGGGCCACTGAGAGCCCAAGGGGCTCTTCCCCAGGGCAGCTGAATTGGCAGGACTGCCTCAGAATGGAGGCACATATTGCAGGGCCAGGCAGAGCTTGTTCTAGCTTTTCTGGGTTGTGGGGGCTCTTCCAGGGGGCTGGCAGTGCTGGGCAGATGTTCCACACAAGTGAAGCACCCCAAAGGGTGGGAGCAGCTTCTTGGGCCACCGAGAACCCAAGGGGCTCTTCCCCAGGGCAGGTGGATTGACAGGACTGCCTCAGGATGGAGGCAGATATTGCACAGCTGGGCCAAGCTTGCTCTAGCTTTTCTGGGCTGCAGTCCTTTTTCAGGGGACTGGCAGTGCTGGGTGCTTCTCTGTGGGGGTGTAGCACCTCCAGAGGGCACGCAGGCCAAGGCAGGGAAAGCCCTTGTGCTGGTAGGCTTCCTGCAGATGGTGAGGCCAGCCCTCCAGGATGGCAGGCAGTCTCAGGTCTGGCACACGAGCATAGGGTAGGGGGAGAGGGGATGCACTGGAAAGCACAGCTTTCTGACAGCTGGTGGGCAAGTGAGCTCTCTGTGGTGTGGGGAGTATTCTATGGTGGCCCACCTCTTCTCCTCTACCCTCCCCAACACTGGCACCTTGTCTCTTCTGCAGATCTACCTCTTCTGTCAGGTTCCCTTTGATGTGGCTTTCCGCTCCCCAGCCCTTAGCGTATTGTTCCCTCCACCCGCAACACTCCTCTTTCTAGACTCCCAGGCAGTTTCTGCCCTGCCAATCTGATAGACTGCTTCCTAGACCCCTTCCCTGCCACCCTGACTGACGATGACAACGACGGGTTCCTAGTTCCCCAAGCAGTCTCTGCACCACCCTCCCCAGCCCGTTCCAGGGGACTAACCTCCGGAGCCAAGGTCTTGGTGCCCAGCCCCCACCCAAGATTCTCTGTTTTTGGTGACTGTGCCAGTAGTTTGGATGATCTGTTTGGTTCTCACTCTGCTCTTTGGAACTCAGACTTACTGCTGCTCTCTTCTCTGCATCAGGAGATCCCTCAGATTCAATTGATCTTTTCATGGAGTAGGTGACTTTCCAGGGTGGGGGATCCCCTTCTCCTCCACAGTTCCCTTTCGGTAGCACCTGTCCAGCCCTGATTCCCCTTCTCTCACTCTCCTCTCTCCTCTTGTTTTACCCAGTTATGTCACAAGATTCTTGCCATTATTGGACGTTAGATTCTTCTGGCAGTGATTACTACGGTTCTGTGCAAGTCGTTTAACCTGTAGATGTAGTTTTTTTTGTGTGTGTTTGTGGGAGAGGGCGAGCGTGTCCCCCGACTCTTCTGTCATCTTGCCTCTAATCCGAGTTTTTACTAATTGTTTTAATACATGTGTAAAAATCAATCAACTTCTATTCTTCTGAAAATATGTTTATTTCAACTTATGTTTTAAAGAATTTCTAAGCATAAATTACCAAGTTGTTGGTTATTTAATCATAGCACTTTAACATGACATTTCATTGTTTTATAAATTCCAGTATTTCTGCAGAAAACTCAAGGGTCTATCTTACTGGGCTCCCTTGAAAGTAAGGTGACTTTTGGATAAAGGTAAGGGTGACCAAATTAGAGATCATTGTTACAACAATGTATCATAGAAGGAATTGCTTCTGTAGAATTTTAATTCTCCTAGTCATTTTTGTGTCACACTGTTCCAAAATCTCTACAACATTAATTTTGTATTTTATTTTTTATTATCCTAGTTTTAGTTGCAAAAATGATAGTAACTACATTATATCTGAAAACAGACATTCTAATTTATTTCTTTTCTAAGTTGTATTTTCGTTTCAATCCAAATAGCCATATTTATTCACATTCTCAGCATAAATGGTAAATAGTATACTTTCAAGATTTTAGAGAAATTACAATTAGCACAAAGGTTTCTAATTAATTGCATTAAATACTTGTAATAACATAAAATATAACACTTCCAGATGCTCATTCTTTAGAAAATGTTAAAACTTTTAAGTAAAAATTACTAACATAGACCCTTTAAACTATTTTGAATTTATTTTTGTGCATGATGTGAGAGAGTAGTCCTGATTGACTCTTCTTCATGAAGTTGTGCAGTTTTCCCAATACCATTTTTTAAGAGGCTGTCTTTTCCGCATTGTTTATTTTTGCTTCCTGGTGTAGATTAATAAGTGTGAGTACATTGCTGAGCTCTATATTCTGCTGCATTGATTGATGTGTCTGTTTATGTGCCAGAAACATGCTGTTTTGATCACTGTATCTTTGTAGTATAGTTTGAAATCAGGGAGCATAATAACTCCAGCTTTGTTCTTTTTTCTCAAAATCATTTTGGATATCTGGGGTCTTTCATGTTTCCATAAAATTTTAGAAATTATTTGTTATCGTTCTGAGAAAAATTCCATTGATATTTTCTTATTTTTAATTATTATTACTTTTTAAAATTATGGCTGCACACATGTCATATGGAAGTTCCTGGGTCAAGGATTGAATCCAAGCTACACCTTTGACCTATGCTGCAGCTGCAGCAACATCAGCTACCTGAACCCACTGCACTGGCTAGGGATCAAACATACACCTCTGCAGCAACCCATGCTGCTGTAGTCAGATTCTTAACCCACTATTCCACCCAATATGAATTCTCCATTGATGTTTTGATAAGGACCACACTGAATCTGTAGATTTTCTTGGGTAATATGATCAATTTAATGATATTAGTCCTTCCAGCCCCTGATATTAGTCCTTCCAGCCCCTGAACACAGTATATCTTTCCATCTTTTTTCCATCAGGCTTAAATGTAAAACCTAAAACCATAAAAGGTTGAGAAGTAAACTTGACCATTAAGCTCTTTGACATTAAGCTCTGTAATTTTTTTTGGCATATTTCTTCATGTGAGGAAAACAAAAGCAAAAATAAAAAAATGGACTACACTAAACTAAAAAGCTTTGAGAATTAAAGGCAACTGTCAACAAAACAAAAAATTTCACCTACTGAAAGGAGAGAAGATATTTGCAAATGGTATATCTGATAAGGGATTAATTTCCAAAGTATGTGATGAACTAAAACAACATGCAAGAAAAAAAAAAAACCTGATTAAAAATGGCAGAAAATCTGAATACATAGTTTTTCCAAAGAAGACATATAGATGGTCAACAGGTTCATGAAAAGATTCTCATCACCAATCACAGAAATGCAAATCAAAACCACAGTAAGATAACAATCACACTTGTCATAATGACTATTACTAAGAAACCCATAAATATGAAGTGTAGGTGAGGATGTGGAGAAAAGGGAACTTTGATGAACTATTGGCAGGAAGATATATTTGTGCAGCCACTATGGAAACAGTATGAAGTTTCCTCAAAAATGGAAAAAATAGAAATGATCCAGCAAGTTCACTCCTTTGTATTTATCCAAAGAAATATGAAAGAAATTTAGAATTATAAGAGATATACACATCCCTATGTTCATTGCAGCATTATTTAAAATAGCCAAGATAGACACAATAAATGAATGGGTTAAGAAGATATGATATATGTATGTGTGTGCATGTGTGTATATGCACAAACATGGACTATTATTCAGCCATAATAAAATGAAACCTTGCCATCTGTGACTACCTAGATTGGCTAGAATGTATTATGCTGGGTGAAATAAGTCAGAGAAAGACAAATGCTATCTGATTTCACTTATATGTGGAATCTAAAAACAGAAAACGAAGAGGTGGTTGCCATAGGGGAGAAGATGAGGCTGGGAAAGAAATAGATGATGGAGATTAAGAGGAAAAAACTTCCATCTGCAAAATAAATTAGTCATAGATACAAAAAAAATATGAGGATGGCAGAGCAAGATGGTGGAAGACTAAGAGGTCATGCTCGCTTTCGCTGACAAACACATCTATATGTACAATGACTCACACAGAACATCAACTGAATGCTGGCAGAAGAACTTAAACCTCTAAAAAGGCCAAGAAATTCTTAACATAACTGGGTAGAACAAAGGAAAAAAGAGAGAGAGAGAGAAAAGGAATCAGGATGGGACTAGCGTTCCTGAGAGGCACCTGTGAAGGAGAAAAAGAACCCACATCCTGGGAAGCCACCTAACTGACAGAAAGATCAGCCAAGATGGAGGGACCTCAAAATGCCAGAAAAGCACAGCAGCTGGACTGAGGAGGGCAAAGCAGAGTGAGAGTCACACGGATCATTTGCACCACTGGTCCAGACACCACAGCCTGGGACACTCAGATGGGGGCTGGGCACTGAGACTTAGGCTCTGGAGATCAGTCCAGGAGAGAGGACTGGGGATGGCTGTGTGGGACAGCCTAAGGGAGTAAGGAGTAGTGCTCCATGGGCTGGAGAGTGGTGTGCTACAGTCTGGGGAGTGGAACACAGCATCAGAGGGAACCCAGGAGAAGATCTAGGCCTGCAGGAGAGGAAAGGTGCCATTGTTAGGGAGGGTGAGAGGAGGAGGGGTGGACAGCCATAGGAAACTCCCTGTTGTTGAGCGTGTGTGCATGCATTCATGGACTCTCAGAGGGTGGGGTGGCTCTGGCATAGGCTACACGTGGTGAGACCTCTCTTGCATATTTACAGGAGACTCGGAGCTTCTTGTGCAGACTACTGGTGGCCAGGTACCTCTTATGTGGGCTAAGGGCATCAGGGGGCTAAGTGTGAAGTGATGCCACTTGCATTATCTACAGGTGGGAAAGACAGACTGTGGCAGTCATCTTGGAGGCCAGAGGGAGGCATGGCTTACCACCACTGGGGGCCTGTGAATGGGCTTCATCTGTGGCCCCAGTCACTTCAGGGGTAGGCAAAAAAAAAGAGGGCACCACAACAAGGCATCATATGCTATTGCCCTCACTCCCCTGGGAAAACATCTGCCCTGTAGCTGCCACTGCCAAACACTCTGGGCAGAGCCCAGACGCTTGTTTACTGTCCCTTCCCAACAAGACCCTACAACCAGGAGAATCTGGTACAGCACCTCCTGCATGTGCTAAGTGGGACAGGGTGCTTCTTGCATGGTCTCACTCCCCTGGGAAATCACGCAGTCTGTAGCTGATACTGCCAAATGTTCTGGACACCATGTAGATCTGCCTAGAGCTCATTACCACTTCCCAGGACCCTGCAACTAGGAGTAGACTGTGTGACCCTAATATAGGAGCACCCAATTACCTACAACAAATACTAGCAGACATCAAAGGAGAAGTTGAGGGAATACAATCATAGTAGGAGACTTTGACACCCCACTCACATCAATAGACAGATCCTCTAGATAGAAAATCAGTAAGGCAACAGAGATCCTAAATGACTCAATAGAAAAGTTAGACTTAATCGACATTTTCAGGACATTACATCCAAAAAAATCAGAATACACATTCTTATCAAGTGCACATGGAACATTCTCAAGGATAAATCACATACTGGGCACAAAGCTACCCTCAACAAATTTAAGAGTATAGAAATCATTTCAAGTATCTTCTCTGACCACAATGACATGAAACTAGAAATCACCACAGGAAAGTAAATGAGAAAATCTTACTACATGGAGACTAGACAACATGCTACTAAAAACCAATGGGTCAATGAGGAAATCAAGAAGGAAATTAAAAAGTACCTTGAGACAAATGATAATGAAGACACAACCACTCAAAAACTATGGGATGTGACAAAGCAGTGCTTAGAGGGAAGTTCATAGTAATATAGGCTTTCCTCAAAAAAGAAGAAAAATCTGAAAGCAATAACTTAACCCACAACCTAAATGAATTAGAAAAAGAACAAACAAAACCTAAAGTCAGCAGAAGGAAGGAAATTTAAATATCAAAGAGGAAATCAATAAAATAGAGATAAAAAAAATAGAAAAAAATCAATAAAACCAAGAGCTGTTTCTTTTAAAAGGTAAACCAAATAGACAAACCTCTGGCTAGACTCACCAAGAAGAAGAGAGAAAAAACCCGAATAAATAAAATAAGAAATGAAAAAGAAGTCACAACGGATAATACAGAAATGCAAAAAACCATTAGAGAATACTATGAACAGTTGTATGCCAATGAATTTAACAACCTAGAAAAATGGACAACTTTCCAGAGACCTACATCCTGCTAAATCTGAATCAAGAAAAAATAGATCAACTGAAAAAACCGATCACTAGTAATTAAATTGAATATGTAATAAAAACACTTCATACAAATAAAAGTCCCCAGATGTCTTCACAGGCAAATTCTCTCAAACATACAAAAAGAAACTTATACCCATCCTGCTTAAACTTTTCCAAAAGATTGAAGAAGAAGGAATACTCTTGAAGACATTCTATGATGCCTCCATCACCCTAAATTCAAAACCAGACCAAAATACCACCAAAAAAGATAACTATAGGCCAATGTCTTTGATGAATATAGACACAAAAAATCTTAACAAAATTTTAGCCAGCCAATCCCAACAACATATAAAAAAGATCATACACCTCAACAAGGTGGGGTTTATCCCAGGTGCACAAGTATGGTACAACACAGGCAAATCAATCAACGGCACACACCATATTAACAAAAGAAAAGCTAAAAACCACATTATTATCTCAATAGATGCAGAAAAAGCATTTGACAAAGTCCAACATCCCTTCTTGATCAAAACTCCTACCAAAGTGTGTATAGAGGGAACATTCCTTAACATAATAAAAGTCATTTATGACAAACCCACAGCAAAGATAATACTCAATGGAGAAAACCTGAAAACCTTCCCACTAAAATCTGGAACAGTAGCAGTAGATGCCACTCTCACTACTGTTATTCAACATAGTACTGGAAGTCCTAGCCATAGCAATGAGGAAAACAAAAGAAATAAAGGGCATCCAAATAGGAAGAGAAGAGGTAAAACTGTCACTGTATGCAGATGACATGATACAATGTATAGAAAACCCTAAGGACTCAACCCCAAAACTACCTGAACTGATCAACAAATTTAGCAAAGTAACAGGATAGAAGATTAACATTCAGTAATTAGTCACATTTCTGTATACTAGCAATGAAATATTAGAAAAGGAATACAAAAATGCAAGACTTTTTAAATTGTACTCCAAAAAAATCAAATACCTGGGAATACACCTGACTAAGGAGGTAAAGGACTTATATGCCAAGAACTATAAAACATTAATCAAGGAAATTAAAGAAGATGTAAAGATTTTCCATGATCCTGGGTTGGAAAAATCAATACTGTAAAAATGGCCATACCTCCGAATGCAATCTACAGATTCAGTGCAATCCCTATAAAATTACCAACGACATTTTTCACAGAACTAGAATGAACAATTCAAAAACTTATACGGAATCACAAAAAAATCCAGAATTGCCAAAGCAATCCTGAGGAACAAAAACCAATTAGAAGGCATAACTCTCCCAGACTTCAGGCAATATTGCAAAGCCACACTACTTAAGACAGTGTGGTACTAATACCAAAACAGATGTACAGACCAATAGATCAGAATAGAGAACCCAGAAATAAAGCCAGACGCATATGGTCGGTTAATCTTTGACAAAAGAGGAAATCAAATAAAATGAGGAAAAGATACTCTTTTCAGCAAGTCTTGCTGGGAAACCTGGACAGTGGCATGCAAATCAATGAAACTAGAACACACCCTCACACTATGCACCAAAATAAACTCAATATGGCTGAAAGACTTAAATATAAGAAGAGACACCATCAAACTCCTAGAAGAGAACATAGGCAAAACAATCTCTGACATCAACATCATGAATATTTTCTCAGGTCAGTCTCCCAAGGCAACAGAAATAAAAGCAAAAATAAACCAATGAGACCTAATCAAACTGACAAGATTGTGCATACCAAAGGATACCAAAAAGACAACTTATAGAATGGGGGAAAATAGTGTCAAATGATACAACTGACAAGGACTCAATCTCTAAAATATACAAACAACTTATACAACTCAACAGCAAAAAAAGCCAAAAACCCAATGGAAAAATGAGCAAAAGATCTGAATAGACATTTCTTCAAAGAAGATATGCAGATGGCCAACAAACACATGGAAAAATGCTCAACATCCCTGATTATTATACAAATGGAAATCAAAACTACCATGAGATACCACCTCACACCAGTCAGAATGGCCATCATTAGTAAGTCCACAAATAACAAATGCTGGAGGGGGGTGTGGGAGAAAAGGGAACCCTCCTACACTGTTGGCAGAATGTACACTGGTACAACCAATATGGAAAACAGTATGGAGGTACCTTAGAAAACTATACATAGAATTACCATATGACCCAGCAATCCCACTCTTGGGCATATATTCGGACCAAACTTTCCTTGAAAAATGCACATGCACGCATATGCTTATTGCAGCATCATTCACAATAGCCAAGACATGGAGACAACCTAAATGTCCATCAACAGAAGATTGGATTAACAAGAAGTGGTACATATACATGATGGAATACTACTCAGCCATAAAAAAGAACAAATGAATTCCATTTGCAGCAACATGGATGGAACTAGAGACTCTCATCCTGAGTGAAGTTAAGTCAGAAATAGAAAGACAAAAATCACATGATATCATTTATATCTGGAATCTAATATATGGCACAATCTAATGTATGACACAGAGAATAAAATCATGGACTTGGAGAACAGACTCATGGTTTCCACGGGGGAGGGCGAGGGAGCTGGACGGATTGGGAATTTGGGGTTAATAAATGCAGACTCTTGCCTTTGGAATGGATAAACGATGAGATCCTTCTGTATAGCACTGGGAACTTTATGTAGTCACCTATGACGGAGCATGATAATATGAGAAAAAAGAATGTATACATGTATGTGTAACTGGGTCACCATCCTGTACAGTAGAAAATTGACAGAACACTGTAAAACAGGTATAAGGAAAAAAATCATTATATAAAAAAATTGTGACTACTGGAGTACAAAAATAAGTTCTATTTTAAGTGGGATAATTTGCCATGTATTTGCAAGTTGACATCAATTATTCTCTAATAGTATAAAAAATAACTACACTCTTAATACTTATCTAGAGTATGCCCTAAAACCACAATTACTATCAGATATGCTATCTCTCTGATTAATATTTACTCACACTAATTTTTAACTCTTAGTGCTGTATCTATTACATAGGTACTACAACTAAAAGTGAAAACAAAAAAATGTAAGTAACAAAAAATGTTAGTGCCAAATTTTCCATTTTTATGGATAGTAATCATCTTCACTATGAAATATATACATATGTATTTGACAAATCAACAAATAAATAATGTAAAATAAAATGTGACTTAATCTAGTTGGCACGAAATACCCTATACCAAATTGTCAATATGTATTTATGATTCTCAATTACACAGACATTACCTACCTATAACCCAGCTAGAATTATTAATAACAATATGCCAATTCAGTTCCTCTAAATTTGTTTGTTACCTTATGAAAACTAACCAACATAATTTTCAGACAAGAATGATACAAATTCTCCAGCTCATCTTCCAAAATGACTTCCAAGGACTAACCAAGTGCACTACCTAAATCTTGTCATTGAGTCAACAATAGCCAAAGTAAAGATAAAAAGTGCCTTTATGTCACAGAGTGATAAAAAACTTAGAATCTGTTCTTAATTCTTATACACACTTGCCTTGAAGTGGGAATTTTTTACCCTCCATGATGATTAGAAAACTTAATTATACATATTTGATTTGGGGCTAAAACATGAAATATTCAGAAATAAATTGCATATTATAGTAATAAGATTGCAATTTCCAAATAGCTTTCAGAATATGAATTAACTATTGCCATTTGTAATTCATTCTTATCTTTTTCTCAATTCTTATCTTTTTCTATTTTAGAGCAATTTATTTTTATTCCTTTAATCATCTGAGTACTAAAATTCTATTTTTTAAATGCCTATGTATTAAGTCTGTGATGGATAAAAGGAAAAATTTTACTCTCAATAAGGATTCCAGTAGTATAATGAAAGACATTAAACATTGATTTTAATTTTCCAAACATTTAACAATATTTGTTATTGAATCAACTAGTTTTTGTGTTGTGCTAGGAAAAGTTGGATTAAATGTATAATTTCTCTTATCACTATTTTGCATTGCAATTTTTTTCACCAAAGTTGAAATCAGCACAAACTATGTAGCAAACAAAGCTTTCAAGTTATAATTGGCCTAATCACAAATCCATTTACCTTCAGATATACAAATAAAACAACATTCTTCAATATACCCAAGTTTTACTGGTGAATTAAAACTGAATTTGAAAATTGGAGAAATTTGATTGGTGATTAAAAACCATCATCTTAATCAACATTATTTCTTTAACTAAGTGAAAGGCAATTTAAAATTACTTTCATTTCTTTATTTAACTCTAGTCAGGGATGTGTTTGATTAATGGAATTGTTTCTGAACTGACAATTTTGTATTCAGAAAAACTGTAATATTGACTTAATATTATAGCAAATTTAAAAAATATTATCAAGAGACTTCTTTGGGCTATTCAAGTATGGCATAGTCCAGCAACAAATCATCCTATGTCTTTTTTTATTTAAAGAGATTTTAGACAGATTTCTATGCAAATTTTTTGCTCTAACAATTTTTAAATATGCATATTTGACATATTACTTAACTTCTCAGGCACTCACATGAAAAAAGTAATAACTAACTCAGAATTGTGGAGAAAAAATAATTCATGCTATTAAAATTCTTCACAAATTCCAATATTCCAGACCCACATAAGGCATAATTACAATGTAGATTTAAATCATAAAATATGTATGACGATGAAATATACAGACTGTAAAATATGTATAGCCTCTGTCACGCAGCTGTAGTATCTTTGTCACTACTGCTCCACTCTGTATTTGCAGCACTAAAGCAATTATAGACAAGATGGTAAATAAACGGGTGTGGCTGTGTTTCAAGAAGACTTTATTTACAAAAGCAAATAGCAGGGTCATAATTTACTGACCACTGATAAGAATGATAGTAATCATGAATTTTTTAATGATATAATGATATAATGATATAATCAAAAACAATTGTCAATATAAAGAAGGTATTCCATTAAATTTATTCTGCAGAGGTCAAGACTCCTGCTCAAAGCAAGACTCCTCGCTTTTCCAAATAAAGCGTTCATTTTTTATATAACAACAACCAACAAAATGAGGCCTATATTTCACATTAGAGCATAACAGAAATGAAAGAGGTAGAGTGGAGAACATCTGCCCTGAATATAAAAAGATAACACCATTCCTTGTATAAAAGACAATGGGTATTTTGCAGAGACTCATTTAAATATCTGGATTACACATTTGTGTAAGAGTGAACAAAAAATAAACATGCAGTTCATGGATAGAACTTACTTTTTAGTTTGAATAATTTCAGAAAACTTTGTGTGATTTTTACAATTGATTTGGAATGAACTGAGAGAAAAAAAAAGTCACCATTTAATGATGTTAGGAAGAGATGTGAGTAAGATGGCTTATCCATGTCAGTCACCCAAAAGACAAAAAGTGAAAGCCATTGGCGGGTCCAGGGAAATGATTTTTCATTTAGTTATAACTGATTATCTATTTTATTACTTCTCTGATTAAGAGGTGATTCATTCTTTCTGTTTTCTGTTCCTGCTCTTCCTTTAAGCTGTTGGACCTTACTGTTTGTCACACAGATCTCACCATATGACACAATTTTGGTATCTCCAAATATTAGGCAGAACGATTCATTATAGGAATGAATCTCATCATGTCCTTCATATAAACAGAACTGTTCATTGATTTTCATACTCTTAAACTTCAAACTTCTTTCCTTGATCCATAATACCCTCCATGATATGGCTCCTGCCAACTTGAGAATGTCACCTACTCACTGACCTTGTCTTCAGTTACAATGCTTCAACCAACTGTTTTTTTCTAGCACTTGAAATGACGAATTAATTTATGTCTAGCAGCTTTTGTATCACCAGCTCCTATATCAGGTATAACATTCTTCCAAATCTTTACACGGCTGGGAGAGTGTTCAAATTCTCTTTTAAAGTTAAATATAATTTCTTCCTCTGAATACTCAGTCTAAAAAAGCTTCTACTCATGTCACTCTGGTTTCCTTTTAGAATGTGTTAAAATTTGATGTCTTGTTAATTTTTTTTTTGTTTGTTTGTTACTCTCCAATTATATCTAGCATTCTGAATGCATGGACTTTGCCCATCATGTTCATTGCTATATTTCACAACATTTCCTAATTGAAGAAAAGAAGGAAGAAAGAGAGGGAAAGAGGAAGGCAGGGTGGGAAGAAGGAAGGAAGGAAGAAAACATTTTTGTAATAAAGGCAAGGGTGTAAGAATAAGTGCGATCACTAAAATCCTTCAATATCAAGGTAAGAAAAGACTTAACTGTAGGAAACGCTAAAATTATTGGAAAATGTAGAGTCAAAGGCATAGAAGTAAGAACAAGTTAAGCCAAAGAATGTGATGTTAATGGGCAATAAGGAACTTTAAGAAAAAGAACCAAGATTCTAAATTTAGAAGATAAAATCTATAGAGTTAGTAATCCTGAAAAAAAAAAAAAAAGGTATGTACCAGCCACTTCATTGATGTGTATGAAAACAGAATTACAATAGTCAAACAACATTTAAGAATTGTGTTTATTGGGAGCTCCTATTGTGGCTCAGTGGTAACGAACCCAACAATTTATCCATGAGGATGGGATGGCCTCACTCAGTAAGTTAAGGATCTGCGTTGCTGTGAGCTGAGAGGTCAGCTAAAGATGTGGCTAGGATCTCTGGCAAGGCTGTGGGCTGTGGTGTAGGCTGGCAGCTACAGCTCTGATTCAACCCTTAGCCTGCAAACTTCCATATGCCAGGGATGCAGTCAGAAAGAAAGAAGGAAAGAAGGAAAGAAGGAAGGAAGGAAGGAAGGAAGGAAGGAAGGAAGGAAGGAAGGAAGGAAGGAAGGGAGGGAGGGAGGGAGGGAGGAAGGAAGGAAAGAAAGAAAGAAAGAAAGAAAGAAAGAAAGAAAGAAAGAAAGAAAGAAAGAAAGAAAGAAAGAAAGAAAGAAAGAAAGAAAGAGAGAGAAAAAAAGTGAGAGAGAGAAAAAGAGAGAGAGAGAAAAAGAAAGAAAGATTCCAGGTGAATGGACATGGGAGACATTACAGACTGAGGAAAATTGCCAACAAAGTGAAGAATCATAAAAGAGCATGTAGTCTAGTTATATCATTCCTTGTTAACTCTTAGGATTATGAGAGACAGACAGAATGATAGAGAGAGGCAGAGAGAGAGAGAATAAAGTAAAAAGTTAAATCTTAAACTCCCTTGGGTGATCATTGATGTTATTTGCTTTTAATAGTGTGAGCATAACACAGAGATTTTAAAGTGAGATTTATTTTCCTTGATTAATGTTCTTAAAATTTTCATACCCCTTCAAAGGTGGAGCCAGTAGCCCTAATTACATCTACAGGAAATACATAAAATAAAATGCCAGATGAATCTTTTTATTCACAGTAGTCATGGTCTGTGTTAGAAGAATTTTATTTGTAGTAGATACTTGGGTTTAAAGTTCTGGGTTACTGAGCAAGCGCTAGAGGGTTAGAATCCTAAATAGTTAATTACAATGTTGGACAGAATGGAGTATGTTCCACAAGTTCACAGTCCCTCTACCCAATAAGTAAATTTCCTTTCTATTCTAAGGGAAGGTTTTTGAGAGGATCTGAGAAAAAGCATCTAGCACTTGTACGTTTTCAGGGCTCCTATGAGGGAGCCACGGTCCCAGTCAGAGTGTGGAGGTGGTGACAGAATAGAAGGTCTCGGTCATCAAAAGAGGGATCCAGAAGCACAAGAAATCCTGTATTCTGAATCACTCCTAGGAATCTGAGATAAGACAGTCTTTACTCATCCTGCAGCAACAGGGGATAACAGCAGTGGGACAAATGTCAAGGGTAAGTGTGAGCATCTGAGGTATGCTAGGCAGAGAAGTCTGAGATAGACACATGTAGATGACAGATTTTCTCCCTGTTTTCATTGGTTTCCTCTATTCCCAAAACTTTTTTTTTTATTTTCATGGCTGTATTTAGAGCATAGTTCCTGACCAGGGATTGAATTGGTGCTCTAGCTGCTGGCCTATACCACAGCCACAGCAACACCAGATCCTTAATCCACCGAGTGAGACTGAGAGATCAAAATTGCATACCCACATACACTATGTTGGCTTCTGAGCCCACTGAGGCACAGCAAGAATGCCTCTCCATACTCTTAAATTATAGTATGGCATGAAGAATATTCTACAGGTATTATACTGTAAAACTTGAATTTTAGAAATAGAAAGTTTCATTGCTACACAATGAAGTGTGAAAATGTTCAGCCTTTCCAAATAAAATTCCTATTAAATTGTGCTGATTATATAATTTTAAATATGCTAGACCTTTTTTTTCAAACACAAAATAATCTCCAAATGCAACACAACTACTTCATCTACACTTCAATTAATACTATCCTGTTTCTACATTGGATTTAAAAAAAAAAAAAAACAGCCTTTGTATTTTTGGTAGGCATAATTGCATGATATTTTAAGGAATTTTGATATATATGTTTGTTTTTTTATGTAATGTTTGCTATTACATATGTTTGCTATGTGGACCTTATCATCAGTAAGCCTTTAGTATATAGATTTATTTTTCTGAAACACTTTTGCATTAAGTAGGAACCAGATGACAGTGAAATGAAGACCTAAAAAACACCTTGTACTATTTTCTCTATTAGTCTTCCTGAGGCAGTGGCAAAGTGGAGATGATAGTTATTTAAGAAAAAAAGCAGTACTTCTAGCTAAGTACTCATCAATTTAATAATTGTGCATACCTGTATAATACTGGTCACATGTCCAAGTAATATAGGATTCTGCTGTGGTCTCTGCGAAAATTCAGTTTGTTCAGGGAGTTCCCATCTTGCTGCAGAGGAAATGAATTCAACTAGGAACCATGAGGTTGTGGGTTCAATCCCTGGCCTTGCTCACTGGGTTAAGGATCCAGCATGCTGTGAGCTGTGCTGTAGGTTGCAGATGCGGCTCGGATTCCACGTTGCTGTGGCTGTGGTGTAGGCCGGCGTCTACAGCTCTGATTGGCCCCCTCCAGCCTGGGAACCTCCATATGCCATGGGTGCGGCCCTAAAAAGACAAAAAACAACAAAGAAAAAATTGTTCAGTGCAAGGAGAGATTTAAAATGAGACCCCACCAGAAGGCAGGCACTTACTGTTTTGAGAAACATGTCTGTCCTAATAGTTTGAATTTAACATTTAAATTATGAAGTACATTTGCTAGATTTTCCTATAGGGACAATGTGCCAAGCAAAAATGGGGATAGATTCTGTACATCTTAGAGGTTACAGACTTGCCAAAAAACTGAGTACAGTCCAAAATAGGGTAGAGAAGAGGGGAAAGACAGTGATACAGTCCGAGAAAGCTGGTCAGAGAAGTAAGAAAAGAAACAGAAAAATCACAAAGAATTAAAAAAAATTAAGAAAGGAAAGAATAAAGATAAAAAGATACGAACAGATGATAGAGATGTATAAAGTACAGATTAGAAGCGACAATGTGATTGTAAAGGCAGAAGCTCTTAAGGTGAACCATAAAGAGAGGACGAAATTTCAAGGGTGATGCAATCACAAAGAAGAAACAGGTCAAATGAGGTAAGTATTTACTGTTGCCTTTGGAATGAATTAGCAATGAGATCCTGCTGTGTAGCACTGGGTACTATGTCTTGTCACATTTGATGCAGCATGATAATGTGAAAAAAAGAATGTATACATGTATGTGTAACTGGGTCTCCATGCTGTACAGTAGAAAAACAATTGTATTGGGGAAAATAACAATACAAAAATTAAAAAATAAATTAAAAAATAAATAAATTAAAAAAAAATCCTATAGCTTTATCAGTTAGAAAAGTAAGAGTGAGATTTGCCATGCCATCACACATAGGCATACATACAGAAAAGCTACCAGGGAATTGGAAAGGAAAATACCTTGTTTTTTTGAAATTTGTGAGTTAACACTTATAAGAATTACACTAAATAAATGTTATCTTGTGCTCATCTTTTGTTAACATAGATGTATTTTTTATTTGTCTTATATATTTAATAATCCTTAACAAATTTTCTGTTGGTGTTTACTGTGGTATAAAAAAGACCAGAGACTTAAAATTTAAAGTAGGTTTTTGTGTGTGTGTGTGTGTGTTTTTTTTTTTTTTTTTTTCTGCTAATAAGAATCATGTTAGAAGAGGGAGGAAAATTCTCTCAAGCCAGGGGCTAAGAAACACCACACTTAAATTTCTGAAAATATCAAAGTCACAAGCATTATTTTGCTCCTGAATATATTCAAGGTACCTCCCCAAATTTAATTAACTTGTCATCACAAGGAGAGGAAGGAAAAATACAGACACTGTAGTCCTAATTGAAAAGTGAGAATATTTAATACACATTTGAAACTTGTCACAAGGTTTGTCCATCCTATACATGTAGGATATATAAAGAATTAACTTCCACTTTCATGTGTGTGTGTGTGTGTGTTTGATCCAGGTAAAGGAAACATTGAATAATTCTCTAATAAGTTTGTTTGTTCATTTACTACATGACATGAAATTCTGTTGAGCATGGAGTAGAAGGTATTCTCATCGTACACTTCAATGGCCAAGGGTCTCTAAGAAGTGGTTGAAATGGCAAAGGGCAGTTGAGAAATGATAATGCCCTGGGAGATCATTTTGGTTTTGTACCCCATTTATTAAGGCAGGAAATAAATCAACTGAATGAGGTTAGATATGATTTTTTTCATCAAAAAAAAAAAAAAGATTAGGGATAGGTACAAGTAACTATGTACAACTTACTGACCATACTGGTCACTGAACAAAATTAGAGAATCATAGCCAATTGGAAGGATAATTTAACTACTGCCAAGACTATGCTCTCCTAGGTTAAGTTGGCACATTCTATCTTCATGTGTGTAAACATAAAAATACATATTCCTTGTAATTATTCACTGGATAACTAAGATTATGAAAATAAATGAGTAAATAATTACTATAAAGAAGATTACCACTTTCCAAGAAAAAAGATAAGCATTCAAATACATTCTGATCAAGTTATTGAATTTTAGAGGAAATTACTGAAGTGAATATAGAATGAAATTGTATTTCTCTACTTGGACATTTTACTAGGATTTTTATTTATTTTTAAATAAAAATAAAAATTATTTTTTTACATTAAAGAGGGTCATGGATCAAAATATAAATCTTAATCTGTAACTAATTCTGTATGTACTTTTTCTTGGTCTTTTTGTCTTTTCTATAGGGCCACACCTGTGGCACATGGAGGTTCCCAGGCTAGGGGTCTAATCAGAGCTACGGCTGCCAGCCTACCCCAGAGACAGCAATGTGGGATCAGAGCCACAACTGCGACCTACACCACAGCTCATGGCAACGCCAGATCCTTAACCCACTGAGAAAGGCCAGGGATCAAACCCACAACCTCATGGTTCCTAGTTGGATTCGTTAACCACTGCACCACAATGGGTACTCCTACTTTGTTTTTTAATTATTCCCAAGGGTATCAAGCACCATTCATGTTCAAATAAAAAGCAAATAATACTCATTTTGTAATATTTAGAAAAATGTTTATTTTCTTTTTTCATAATGTTTCTGAACTCAAAATATTATTTTTCAAGTTTTAGGATAAGTGCTATGAACTTCCCATATAAAAAAACCAGTCAGGATAATTTTTATTAGAACAATTGCTCTATGAGATTTACTGTTGAGGTTTTATCATCCACCATTTTAATAGATTTTTCTTTTCAAATAAGTACATTTCTACTTTTCTTAATTCAATGGCTTTATTAAAAAAATCTTCGTATTTACTTAATATAAAAACAGTTCTCACATTAGTTAAAAAATATTAGTTATAATTAACATTATCACACACTCACATATACCATTTTTTTTTTTTTTTGTCTTTTTGCTATTTCTTTGGGCCGCTCCCAGGGCATATGGAGGTTCCCAGGCTAGGGGTCGAATCGGAGCCACAGCCACCGGCCTACGCCAGAGCCACAGCAACGCGGGATCCGAGCCGCGTCTGCAACCTACACCACAGCTCACGGCAACGCCGGATCATTAACCCACTGAGCAAGGGCAGGGACCGAACCCGCAACCTCATGGTTCCTAGTCGGATTCGTTAACCACTGCGCCACGACAGGAACTCCACATATACCATTTAAAACAAATATAACAGATGTAGCAATGTAGTATAAAATGCCTAGTTTCTTCAATTTTTTTGTAATTTGTGTGCAGTAATAATTATCGAGATAAAATATATGTGGATATATTAAATGCATACGTAGTACACATTAGTTACATAAAATAAATTATGAATATAGTAATAAATTATGAATATAGTAATAAATACATGATTGGAATTTTACTTTAGTGGGAATTAGAAAAGAATGCAATTGAATAAAATATTTTGTTATGGATATTTGCTGTCACAAAATATTAGTTCAAAAGACAAATTAAACTTATTTAATAATAAATCCCAATTTATTTTTTAAATAAAATAATCTAAAAGAGAATTCCAACTAATAGGGTATTCTGTTTTGCATTTTTATTTTCTTTTAAAGGCACATTTTATAAATTTTTTCTCTCAAACACAACAATTCAAATATAAAAAGTAAGTTTATAGAAGAAAACTGAGTTGATGAGAATTATTTCCTATATTTTGTAAAGTATTTAAAAAATTCCCTTTCTATGAAAAATAGCACTAATATAAAAGTTTCATACTTAAGTAAAAATGACTTGAAGTACAATAAGCACATGATATGGTCTAAAATATTTCCTGTGTAATATACAACTTTCAAACCATATGCTCCATACAACTACTTTTCTCTCAAAGTTGTCTAAAACATTAATGCATTTTTTTTTTTTTTTTTTTTTAGCAGCACACCAGTAGCATATGGAAGTTCCCAAGGTAGGGGTCAAATAAGAGCTGCAGCAGCTGGCCTAAACCACAGCCACAGCAATGCCAGATTTGAGCTACGTCTGCAAACTACACCAGATCCTTACCCACTGAGCGAGGCCAGGGATCAACTCTACATCCTCATGGATACTAGTTGGGTTTGTAACTCACTGAGCCACAATGGGAACTCCTAAAAATTTTTATTTAATATCATACATCTTATCAATTTTATAAAAATCAAAATAATATTGTTTTCTTTTTTTTAATTTGTTTTTCCCCATTACAATTTTTTTTTTCCCGCAGCAAGGTGACCCAGTTACACATACATGAACACATTCTATTTTCTCACATTATCATTCTCCATCATAAGTGACTAGACATAGTTCCCAGTGCTACACAGCAGGATCTCATTAATAATCCATTCCAAAGGCAATAGTTTGCATCTATTAACCCCAAGCTACCAATCCACCCCACTCCCTTCCCCTCCCCCGTGACAACCACAAGTCTATTCTCCAAGTCCATGATTTTTTTTTCTGTAGAAGGGTTCATTTGTGCCATATATTAGATTCCAGATATAAGTGATATCATATGGTATTTGTCTTTATCTTTCTGATTTACTTTGCTCAGTATGAGAGCCTCTAGTTCTATCCACGTTGCTACAAAAGACATTATTTATTTCTTTTTTATGTCTGAGTAGTATTCCATTGTACTGTTTTCAATATCTATATTTTTATTTACTCTGGATTTACTTAAGTTTTAAGCGGAGATCAATTCCCATAAGAATTATAATATTTTTGACACCTATGTTTATATTCCTAAATATACTTAAAATCGTGTTTTGATACTTCGTGGGTTTCTTTTTTTTTTTTCACTTTTAGGGCTTCACTTGTACCGTATGGAAGTTCCCAGCTAGGTGTCAAATCAGAGCTGTAGCTGCTGACCTATCCCACAGTCAGTCACAGAATTTCCAGGTCCAAGCTGTGTCTGTGACCTATGCCAAAGATTTTGGCAACGCTGGATCCTTAACCCACTCAGTGAGGTCAGAAATTTAACCCACAATCTCATGGGTACTGCTTGGGTTTTTAACCCACTGAACCACAAGAGAAACTCCTACCTTTTCATTTAATCCCTTGACATATACTTTGTATCCATGTTTGATTGTTGCTTCCTTGTGCATATTTGTTTGTTTTAATTAATTGTATATACTTTTTTCTTTGACTGTAAGTATACATTTTCTTATATAATCACATTAGTATTTGCTTTCATTTCATGTTTTCTTCATTTTTCTCGTTTGCTACATCATGCATTTTTAATATTTTCATATGTCATTGATTTGAGACATATGATTTTGTATGTATTTTGCTAGTGTTTATTTTCCTTTTCATTTAGTGGAAATGAATACCTGTTTTTATATTAAAGATAGAAGAGCATCTATTTAAGACCCTTATCTATATTAAAAAGAAATAAGACTTGCCAGTATCTATTAAGTAAACAATGTGCATCATAATCTGTTATGGTATTAATTCAACTGATCTTGATAGAAACCATATGAATGGGCTACTATATATCTTCATGTTTTGTATGTGGAATGTGGTAACTGAAAAAGAACAATCAAGCTTTTTAAAGAGAATTTTATATCTTTCCTTTAAGGATTGATTATTTTGCATGGGATAAAAATGAAGTATTGACCAAGGCCTCTTTGACTTTATACTATTTGCTGTTTCAGTCACAGATGCCATTTTGTTTTTGTTGTTGATTTTTTTTTTTTTTTTGCTTTTTAGGAAAATGGCTAGCTCACTTTTGCCATAGATACTTTATATGTGTTATTCCCTCTGCTTTAAAAGTTTATGCCAGATTTTTTATTTCATAGATGGCTTCTCATCACAAAATAATTCTTCCTGTTTGTCCAAGAAAAGTAAGCCCCTTTCATCTATCACAGGCCCTGTGATAATATAATAAAATGTTTGATGATAGCAGGTTTGAATCCCAATTCTGCAATTTGGTAATAATAAAATCTTAATAGAGTAATCTACCTTCATGTTTCTCCTTTTATCTATAAACTCTAGTGAATTATTGAACCTAACTGATCAGAACATTTTATTTATTTTTTATTTATTTATTTTTTTTAATTTTCCCACTGTACAGCAAGGGGGTCAGGTTATCCTTACATGTATACATTACAATTACATTTTTTTCCCCCACCCTTTCTTCTGTTGCAACATGAGTATCTAGACATAGTTCTCAATGCTATTCAGCAGGATCTCCTTGTAAATCTATACTAAGTTGTGTCTGATAAGCCCAAGCTCCCGATGCCTCCCACTCCCTCCCCCTCCCATCAGGCAGCCACAAGTCTCTTCTCCAAGTCCATGATTTTCTTTTCTGAGGAGATGTTCATTTGTGCTGGATATTAGATTCCAGTTATAAGTGATATCATATGGTATTTGTCTTTGTCTTTCTGGCTCATTTCACTCAGGATGAGATTCTCTAGTTCCATCCATGTTGCTGCAAATGGCATTATGTCATTCTTTTTTATGGCTGAGGAGTATTCCATTGTGTATATATACCACTTCTTCTGAATCCAATCATCTGTCGATGGACATTTGGGTGGTTTCCATGTCCTGGCTATTGTGAATAGTGCTGCAATGAACATACGGGGGCATGTGCTTCTTTTAAGTAGAGTTTTGTCTGGATAGATGCCCAAGAGTGGGATTGTGGGGTCATATGGAAGTTCTATGTATAGATTTCTAAGGTATCTCCAAACTGTTCTCCATAGTGGCTGTACCAGTTGACATTCCCACCAACAGTGCAGGAGGGTTCCCTTTTCTCCACAGCCCCTCCAGCACTTGTTATTTGTGGATTTATTAATGATGGCCATTCTGACTGGTGTGAGGTGGTATCTCATGGTAGTTTTGATTTGCATTTCTCTTATAATCAGCGATGTTGAGCATTTTTTCATGTGTTTGCTGGCCATCTGTTTATCTTCTTTGGAGAACAGTCTATTCAGGTCTTTTGCCCATTTTTCCATTGATTGACTGGTTTTTTTGCTGTTGAGTTGTATAAGTTGCTTATATATTCTAGAGATTAAGCCCTTGTCAGTTGCATCATTTGAAACTATTTTCTCCCATTCTGTAAGTTGTCTTTTTGTTTTCTTTTTGGTTTCCTTTGCTGTGCAAAAGCTTTTCAGTTTGATGAGGTCCCATGGGTTTATTTTTGCTCTAATTTCTATTGCTTTGGGAGACTGACCTGAGAAAATATTCATGATGTTGATGTCAGAGAGTGTTTTGCCTATGTTTTCTTCTAGGGGTTTGATGGTGTCCTGTCGTATATTTAAGTCTTTCAGCCATTTGGAGTTTATTTTTGTGCATGGTGTGAGGGTGTGTTCTAGTTTCATTGCTTTGCATGCAGCTGTCCAGGTTTCCCAGCAATGCTTGCTGAATAGACTTTCTTTTTCCCATTTGATGTTCTTGCCTCCCTTGTCAAAGATTAATTGACCATAGGTGTCAGGGTTTATTTCTGGGTTCTCTATTCTGTTCCATTGGTGTGTCTGTCTGTTTTGATACCAGTACCACACTGTTTTGATGACTGTGGCTTTGTAGTATTTCTTGAAGTCTGGGAGAGTTATGCCTCCTCATTGGTTTTTATTTCTCAGGATTGCTTTGGTGATTCTGGGTCTTTTGTGGTTCCATATAAATGTTTGGATTGTTTGTTCTAGTTCTGTGAAAAATGTCATGAGTAATTTGATAGGGATTGCATTGAATCTGTAGATTGCTTAGGGTAGTATGGCCATTTTTACAATATTGATTTTCCCAATCCAGGGACATGGAATATCTTTCCATTTCTTTACATCTTCTTTGATTTCTTTGATTAAAGTTTTATAGTTCTCAGCATATAGGTCCTTTACTTCCTTGGTCAGGTGTATTCTGAGGTATTTGATTTTGTGAGGTACAATTTTAAAAGGTATCGTATTTTTGTATTCCTTTTCTAATGTTTCATTGCTGGTATACAGAAATGCAACTGACTTCTGAATGTTAATCTTATATCCTGCCACTTTGCTGAATTTATTAATCAGTTCAAGGAGTTTTGGGGTTGAGTCCTTAGGGTTTTCTAGGTATAGTATCATGTCATCTGCATACAGTGACAGTTTCATCTCTTCTCTTCCTATATGGATGCCTTTTATTTCTTTTGTTTGTCTAATTGCTGTGGCTAGGACTTCCAAAACTATGTTGAAGAGCAGTGGTGAGAGTGGGCATCCCTGTCTTGTTCCAGATTTGAGTGAGAAGGCTTTCAGTTTTTCCCCATTGAGGATTATATTTGCTGTGGGTTTATCATAAATGGCTTTGATTATATTCAGGAATGTTCCCTCTATACCCACTTTGGCAAGGGTCTTGATCATGAATGGATGTTGAACTTTGTCAAAAGCTTTTTCTGCGTCTATTGAGATGATCATATGATTTTTGACTTTTTTTTGGTTAATGTGGTGTATGATGCTGATTGATTTGCGTATGTTGAACCATCCTTGTGAACCTGGGATGAACCCAACCTGGTCATGGTGTATGATTTTTTTGGTATGTTGTTGGATTCGGTTGGCTAAGATTTTTTGAGAATTTTTGCATCTATATTCATCAATGATATTGGGCGATAGTTTTCTTTTTTGGTGGTATCTCTGTCTGGTTTTGGAATGAGGGTGATGGTGGCCTCATAGAATGTCTTTGGGAGTATTCCTACTTCTTCAACTTTTGAAAGAGTTTAAGGAGGATGGGCACCAGTTCCTCTTTATATGTTTGATAAAATTCACCTGTGAAGCCATCTGGTCCTGGACTTTTATTTGTAGGGAGTGTTTTATGACCTCTTCAATTTCATTTCTAGTGATCGGTCTGTTCAGTTGGTCTGTTTCTGCTTGATTCAGTTTTGGCAGGCTGTAAGATTCTAGAATATTGTCCATTTCTTCCAGATTGTCAAACTTGTTGCCATACAGTTGTTCATAGTATTCTCTTATGGTTTTTTGTATTTCTGCTGTATCCGTTGTGATTTCTCCTTTTTCATTTATAATTTTGGTGATTTGGGTTCTTTCTCTCCTCTTTTTAGTGAGTCTGACCAGGGGTTTGTCAGTTTTGTTCACCTTTTCAAAGAACCAGCTCTTGGTTTTATTAATTTTCTCTATTGTTTTTTGAGTCTCTATTTTATTGATTTCTTCTTTGATCTTTATAATTTCCTTCCTTCTGCTGACTTTAGGCCTTTTTTGTTCTTCTTTTTCTAATTTGTTTAGGTGGAGGGTTAAGTGGTCAATTTGGGATCTTTCTTCTTTTTGGAGAAAGGCCTGGATTGCTATACATTTCCCTCTGAGCACTGCTTTCGCAGCATCCCATAGATTTTGAGAGGTTGTGTTTCATTATCATTTGTTTCAAGGTAGTTTTTAATTTCCTTCTTGATTTCCTCATTGACCCATTGGTTTTTTAGTAGCATGTTGTTTAGTCTCCATGTAGTAGGTTTTTTCTCTTTCATTTTCCCATGGTTGATTTCTAATTTCATGGCATTGTGGTCAAAGAAGATACTTGAGATAATTTCTACGCTCCTAAATTTATTGAGATTCTCTTTGTGTCCCAATATGTGGTCGATTCTTGAGAATGTCCCATGAGCATTTGAGAAGAATGTGTATTCTGCTTTTTTTGGATGTAGTGTCCTGAAGATATCAATTAAGTCTAACTTTTCTATTGTTTCCTTTAGGATCTCTGTTGCTTTATTGGTTTTCTGTCTAGAGGATCTGTCCATTGATGTGAGGGGGGTATTAAGGTCTCCTACTATGATTGTATTCTCATCAATATCTCCCTTTATGTCTGTTAATATTTGTTGTATGTATCTGGGTGCTCCTATATTTGTGGCATATATGTTGATGCTAGTAACATCCTCTCCTTGGATGGATCCCTTAATCATTAAGTAGTGTCCTTCTTTGTCTTTCTTTATGTCTTTTGTTTTAAAGTCTATTTTGTCTGATGTGGGTGTTGTGACTCCTGCTTTTCTGTCATGTCGATTGGCGTGAAATATTTTTCCCCACCCTTTCACTTTCAATCTATATGTATCTTTTGTCCTAAGGTGAGTTTCTTGTAGGCAGCATATTGAAGGTTTTTGCCTTTTTATCCACTCAGCCATTCTGTGTCTTTTGATTGGGGCATTCAGCCCATTGACATTTAAGGTGATAATTGATAGATGATTTTTTATTGCCATTTGATCCTTGTGTTCCAGTTGATTCTATGGTTCTCCATTCTTCCTTCCTTTTTTTTTTTTTTTTTTTGGTTGGATGGTCTCCTGTTATTATCTGCTTGAGTGTATTTTTTTTCATTTTTTGAGAATGCAATATTTGGTTTTGGCTTGTGGTTGCCCTGTTTTTTAAGTATGCTAACCCTTTCCCATAATTGTGTGTTTTAGCCTGATGGTCCTGTAAGTTCAAACACTTCATTACTATATTAAAATTAAGAAGAGAGACATACAAACAAACAAAAAGGGTTATTTACTTCCTAACATCCCTTGCCCACATTTATGGTTTTGATGACTCTTTTTTATTTTTTTCTTTTTAATTTTATTTTGTTTGAAGCATGTTCATGATTAAATCTGTATGCTGGCTTATTTGAGTGACTGCTCTCTGATTGCGGTTTCTCAGTCCTAGTTCTTCCTCTTCTTCTTCTTTTTTTTTTTTTTCTTTTCTTTTTTCTTCCCTTTCCTTCCTTTCTTTTTGGTTTAGCGAAGCCCTTTCAATATTTCCTTTAACCTAGGTTTTGTGTTGCTGTATTTTTTAAGTTTTTGTTTGTTGGGAAAAATTTTTATTTCCCCTTCTATTTTAAATGATATTCTTGCTGGATAGAGTATTCTAGGTTACATATTTTTTCCTTTTAGCACTTTAAATATCTCTTGCCATTCCCTCCTGGCCTGTAGTGTTTCTGTAGAGAAATCAGCTGATATTCTTATGGGGGTTCCCTTGTAGGTAACATTCTGTTTTTCTCTTGCTGCCTTTAGGATCCTCTCTTTATCACTAACTTTTGCCATTTTTATTATGATGTGTCTTGGTGTGGGTCTGTTTGGGTTCAGTTTGTTTGGGGCCCTCTGTGCTTGATCAGAACATTTTAAAGATTAACTATAATGAAGCACTTATAAAATGTCTTGGCACAGAATAAGCCTTCAGAGATTTTATCAATTCATAATGTTTATCAATATCCTTTATTATGAAATGTCTTCTCATTTTCCTCCATATGTAGAAGAAAATACTTAGTGAAAGGATGTTATCTTCAATTTTATTGAAATATGAGGACCTTCTTAAGTTTTATTGAAAAATAGTTTTCCTCCATAAGATGGAACATGAAGATTTCTACTTTTCTAATTCAATAGCTTATTATAAAACTAAAATTATGCTAGCTATGAATCTCAAATAAAATAGAGAAGAAATAAAGGCATAAAATAATTAGATATTATATTTTCTCTAGCCTTAAATTTAAGTTAATGTAGCTCTAATATTTTATGGTTAAATTTTTTGCATGTTTTACTAGTTTAGGAACTAATAAAATAACCATAAAATGGACTAAATATACTTCAAGACTTTTTAGCTCTTTGACATTTAATATGTAGGCTACAAAATGGCTTCTGATATAATTAATTGTAACATCCAAAACTTCTTCTAAAGTAGGTTATAGTAACTGATGGGTAATAGATTATGCTACACAGAGAATACCTCTATCTGTAACTTTAGTAACACCTTCAATTAATTCACAGTTATACAAATTGCTCTAATGTGTACTTTCATAGCAGGGGAAATCTTAACCGTGGACTTTAATATATTGCTGTCGTTGCTCCACTATTGCCTTAGGGATTTCCTGGTTGAAATTGCTTTTTTTTTTAAGTAAAATGCAAAGTAAATTTTATAGATGTTTGTAACTAAATTATTTTAAAAAATAATCTCTGCTTTAGCTATACAGAATTGTTCCATTTATTGATTAAATCTATACTTTGCCATAATTAAATTATTGTTCCTTCAAATATAAAGCAAGTAAGTTTTGTAAATGACTTATTTTCAGCAGCCTAATAAATATTTCAAATAGTTTAAACAGTGACTATAACAAGTAATTGGAGAAGAATTGTTAAGTAATTATAGTCTAACTTGAATGAAACTTTACAGATTAAGTACATAATAAGTTGCCAAATAAGACTTTACTATTCATGAATTTATTATTTAAAGAATAATTGTACTTTCAAAGTTCCTGTCATGGCTCAATGGTTAACGAATCCGACTAGGAACCACAACGTTGCAGGTTTGATCCCCAACCTCGCTCAGTTGGTTAAGGATCTGGCATTGCCATGAGCCGTGGTGTAGGTCAGACATGGCTCGGATCCCAAGTTGCTGTGGCTCCCTTTTAGGCTACAGCTCCCATTAGACCCCTAGAAACCTCCATACACCATAGGTGTGGCCCTAGAAAAAACAAACAAACAAAAAAGTACTTTTATTTTTAGTCATTAAAAAGATAAAACAATGAAAATTTATCTGCAGCATTAAAAAACAATCAAATGTTAAGCCATTACTTTATTTATTTATTTATTTATTTATTTTGCTGTGCCTGCAGCATGTGGAAGTTGTGCGGCCAGAGATTGAGAGATTGAACCTGTGCAACAGCTGAGCCACCAGGGACCTCTAAGCTGTTACTTTTCTGTAAAATGTATTCTGTAAACTAGAAATACTTCCAAGTAATTGATGAGGGCAGACATGCCGTTTCGCAAGGGCTATAGAGTTCTTATTTCATATAAATATGACAAGAAATGAATAAAGATAAGACATACAATGTAACAAAGAAATGGATCCATAAAGCATTGAGTGACAGGCATGTACTGATATTTGAATTGAGTTTGCTTACCCAAATGCACTGTAAAAATAAACATTATAGCAGACATGTTGAAACTCAAAATTAGTTAAGGAATATACATGACAATAAAAATATTCCTATTAGGCAGTATAGGCCATCGGTTTTTATGAAAACTTATTCAATTAGAGATCTTGATTCACATATTTAACTTGGATTAGCATATATTTACTAAAAACATGGTATACAGAGACATGCTAGCCAGAGCATTTGAAAGAAAAAATACTATTTTGAAGTTGGAGAATATAAAATTCTACTAGAATGATAAGACAAGCCCAAGTACAAATCATATTAGAATATAGTATCTTACTTGTAAAAATTTAAAAGATAAAAATATACTATGACTTCAACACAACAAAGTAAAATAGGAAAACATCTTCATGATGAATAAGACAAATGTGCGGGGAAGTGGTTGTTTAGGTAGACATTTAAGTAGAAAGATGATTTATATAGGCACATCATTAGGAGGAAATACCTTTCAGATAATGAACACTGAATGTGATGCATAAGTATAAAGTCTGTTAAACAGTAAATAAATCATATAATTGTTTGGCATGCCATGTGGAAGTAGTAAAATATGAAAGATGGTAGGGACCATATTGCAGAAAAACATTGTGTCCAAGGTTAGAAATGTTAACATTGTATCCAAGGTTAAAATGACTGGTGGTGGTGATCTATTGTAGATGAAAGAAACATGCTTGGAATTGTTTCAAAGTAATGAGTCTGCAATGCGATGAATGAAGATGGAAATGAGGAGAAGAGGCAAGAACAGTTGGCTGGTCCAATACAAAGATGATGGGAATGGAAGGGGATGGATAGATATGAAATGGAATACAGATTAGACCATTTAAGGCTGTGCAGCCAATTAAAAATACAAGATAGGTGAGAGATATGGATCATATTATTTTTTTTGTCTTCAGGCTTTTATTTGAGTGAATATACCAACCATTTCAGTATGGGAAAAAATAAGCAGATGGGATGTGGATTACAATGGGAAAATAATAGTGCTAAAAGAATTCGATATGCAAGGGGATAATTTTTTAAATATAGTTTCTTAATGCAATACCAGTACAGTCATGGAATCTGAAAATTAAGAATGTATTTGTATTGATTTTTAAGTGATATATTTAGTTTAAAATATATTCAGCTTTAATTTCTGATAGAAGATTATAGAGGCAATGATTAAGCTTGTGGTTAAATGAAGTTAGAGGAAGCAGTGTGTAATAAAAACTGGAAACTGTGGTTGACATCATTCCTCTGCCTCTTACTACAGCTAGATCAATATGTTCTGAGAGTGATAAGGGTCAAGAAGAACAGTTAAAGTAGCAGGCTGCCACAATCACAGCAATTTTAATTCAGGGTATGCTTTGTTTTCTTTTCCAAGTATAAGAACCCATCCATGAAGCTGAGATGACAGGTAGAGTGGGCGAGTCAACTGATTATTTACACTGACAACAAGCATGACAGTGGGAGAAGTGACAGGCATGCACTCTGTGCAAGGATTTATCAAGGACAAAGTCTTCAAAGGTTAAAGCTGAGAGGAAAAAATATGTTCTTGGTCTTATATTACTCTTAACCCTCTCCTTTTAGCAACATTATTCACTTCATTTATGTGTCATTATCTCTATTGAAATGACTCTCAAATCTTTATTTCTAATCCTATCTGTCCAATTCCAAACCTGAATTTTCTACTTATACTTGAATTGGAGGTGTTGCAGTTACAACATCAGAGAATTCATTTATTAGAAGGTCTGAGAAGAACTACGAAGGTATAGACATTTAAATTGGCTTATGAGGTAAATTGAATTTTTAAAATATAGTTTTTTTGATTACCTAATCTCTCTGTAATGGAGAGCAACAAAGTAAAATGGTAAGTTTGTCTTAAAAGTATCTTAGAAATGAGTAAAATTAATCAAAATTAAATCTTAGAAATATAAGAAGTTTGCTACAAGCAGGAAAAAAATGCAGTGATAGTTGGAGGGGAAATATTGTTGAGCTAAATAATAGTATCTGCAAGCTCAAATGGAAAGTAAATGTTTCTATAGCATACTGAATCTCAAGGCATCATATATACACACATATTATATAGACTTCGGGAAAATATTAACTTTAGGGTCATCAATGAGGAGAGACTGTGCAGGCAACAAAGTTATCTAATATGACATTCCACTCCCTGTATTACAATAAAGTTTTTTTTTATTGTAGTCGAGGGATAAGATTTAACTTTCGATTTCCCAAAGGGGTTAAGGGTTAGCTATGATCTGTGAAAGGGAAAAGTGAAAAAAAAAAGTTAGATCGTGCTTCTCCCATCAATATTTCCTCTCTCATTAATTTCTGTCATGACTAGTGTTTTTGATACTCCAAGAAACCCAACCCCATTCCCTCCTAAGGGCCTCTGCACTTGCTATTTCCATCCACCTGATAGATTCATTCATCCTGATTCTTCATGCCCAGAATTTTCATCAATTCTCAGCCTACACTGCATCTATTAAAATATTTGGAGTTCCCATCACGGCTCAGCAGAGATGAATTTGACTATCATCCAGGAGGATGCAGGTTTGATCCCTGGCCTCATTCAGTGGGTTAAGGATCTGGCACTGGCATGAGCTGTGCTGAAGGTTGCAGACGTGGCTCAGATCATGTGTTGCTGGGGCTGTGGCACAGGCCAGCAGATACAGCTCTTATTTGAACCCTAGCCTTGGAACCTCCATATGCCATGGGCATGGCCCTAAAAAGACAAAAATAAAAAACAACGTTCTCTGATCACAGAATTTAAAATAGCCTTCAAGTGTCTTATTTTCCTAACAAAGCTTAATATTATTTTACCAAAATATTGTTCTTTGTTTTATTATTTATTTCCTTTCCTTACTTCACCTTTCCCTCTCCTCACTAAAATTCAAGCCTCATAGAGCGGGAAACTTGCATGACTTATTTGTAATTGTATCTCTAATAAGTGTCCAAAGAGTAGGAATTTTATTTGCCTCATTCACTATTGAATGCCATTTATGGATAAGTGTTTGACATTGGGACACCTGAGAAATATTACCTAAATGAATGAGTGAATGAATGAATGAATGAATGAATAATTTGAAATAGGCAAAAGTAGGCACATAGTTATTGGCTGAGTTGGTGAGTTTACGTGAATGTCTAAACATAGGGGACAGAAGGAAGAAAAAACATAGAAAATGAGCTATCAAAGGAGTAGGTGAAGAAACAGAAATGGCAAGATTTGGGAAAATTTTTAGATAAGAGATGGTTGCCAACACTGTAGAAGACAAAGAACATGGATCAAAATAACCTACCAGGGAGTTTCTTTGTGGTACAGCAGGTTACGTATCCAGCATTGTCACTAGAGCAACCTGGTTTGCTTCTATGGTGTGAGTTCAGATCTTAGCCTAGGAACTTCCACTTTTCACACGTGTGGCAAAAGAAAGAAAAAACGAAAAAAAAGAAAAAGAAAAGGAAAGAATAAAACTATCAGATTTGCCAATTAGGAGTCCTTTTTGAGACAGTAATGTTAAAATTCCAAGTGGTTGAAATTTATATTAAACTGTGAAAATAAACATAAAATGACCTACTTTCTTTTCTGTTATTTTGATCTCTTTACTCATCCTTATCAGGGTGGATTCCTACTCATTACCCTAAATCAAACACTGAACTTCAGTTAAAAAAAATCAAGATCACAGCAGCTTCTTTCCACCTTTTATGACCTGGCTTTTAAAATATTTTTTTCTTGAAATGAAATTTTTAATCTCTAAAGATAAAAAAAGATGAATGATACATTCAAAATTGTGGTTGCAAGGGTGGACATTACAGTAAGGAGTTTGAATCAAATAATTGCATAAGTAGGTAGTACATGCAGAAAGGGTTAAAAAGGAGAAGCCAAGGTTGTCATGAGAGTTTCTTACAAATTAGTCCTGAGTTGGGTTGCAATAGAAGACTTCCCTGAGAAAGCTACATTTCAGCTAAGCTTTAACTGAAAAGTAGAGATTATCTATGCAGAGGGAAAGGAGGAACATCAGAGTCTACAATTCATTCATAACCCCGAATTGCAAATGCACACAGTCATTTGAGAAAATGGAAGAAAAGCCCAATAGTTATAGGACAGTGAGCAGATGAAGAGATGGATGGGGTACACTTGAAGATGTAGGCAAGAGGCAGATTATGGAAGGCCTATAAACCATGTTAGGACATGTATTACTATTTAGGGGCAATGTGCAAAAAATGCTATTGATGAATTGAGTTTGCACTTTAAAAGTTAGCTCTTATTGCTGTGGAGAGGATGGTTGGGAGAGGAACAAGTATTGATAAGACTTTAAATAGGGATAACCATAATTTTAGTTTGTCAGGAACTAATAAAAAATAAACAACTATTGTTTATTTTCAATTATATTCATGTAATTACATATATCAGTCTTTTCATGTTGAAAAGTGTCCCTATTTGTGGAATTACTTATAATCATCAATATAAGAAGACTTTTGTGCTTGTCAAGAATTAGTGATCAAAGATGACATCAAGTGGAAAAAAATATGAGATGTATTTAGATGGTGAATGTCAGGATTTGACAGGAATATGTAAGTGAGAGAAAATAGTGAATCAGGGATGATGTCTAGGATTCCAACTGGCATGACTGGTAGAGAGTGGTTCTCCACCAAGAACACAGGAGAGGGGAAGTTTTAGAGCTAGGAGAGTCAGGGATACTGAATAAGAGGGGCACTGGGGATAAATTCAGTTTTGGACGTGTTGAGCTTTAATTGTCTACTAGGAATATCAAGCAAATGGATAAATGGGGCTGGTACTTTAATTACAGTTCTCAATTGTATTTCTAAAAGGTAGTTGAAAATAAAGTATAAAGGAAGTCTCTTTGGGAGAGGTAATAGTCAAGAAAGGGGCTAAGAGCAAATAGTTGAACACCTAACAGTGGGGAGAAGAACCAAAAGAAGATTAAAAAGAAGACAATAGAAGAATATGATATTCCACAATCCTATGGAAAAGGCTATATCAAGAGTAAATCCTCAAAATTAAGTCTAATTTTTCTCAGATGTTACGTGTGATGAGGCCCAGTGGACTTAACTATCTGAGTAAAGTCTAGGGAAGGCTTTAATGTCTTTATATACAAATTTAAATATATGTCATATAAGAAAAATAAATCCCATGAAAGAATCAAATTTTTAATCTTCATTAAATATTGCTTTCAGAATATGATCTATCATGCATACTGTCTACTTCTTTGCTGATTTTATTGTCATTTTCCATCTGTTAGTTCAGGATGTATTATCCTAAATAATGCTTTCAGCCATTTTAATAATAAATCATAATCTTTACCTGATTTCCTATTAATGTCATTACTCTGTCATCAATCTTCCAGGGTAAGCAACCACACTGAATACTTTCTATGAATTACTAAATGTTAAATGAGAAAGTCACAAAATTATGCTACTACAATAGTCCACTTACTAAATATTTAATGTGACAGGCATATATTATGTGCCAGAAATTACATTACACAATGGGGGCACTAGAATATGTGCAGATGTGCAGATGGAACTCTCTTTGAAGGGTGAGTACATTTGGCCTAATATTCTTGACCTTGCTAAATACTTTTGTAGACTTTTCATGGACTGAAAGATATTACTTGTAATTGAAGCTAAAAATGTCATTGCTGTATGAGAACAAATACTTGCTACATTTATAAAAATTATGATTCATGTCAGCAAATTTTTAGAAACTGTTTGTATTTTTGGACTAGTCACTAATTTCCTATAAGAACTCATAAAATAATTTTTACTGGTAGTTAAATAATATCTTACAACAATATTAAAAAACAAAAGTGAATTACTAATGATTATGGATAAATAATAAAACAATAAATAGCATAGAATCATTGCAAAACAAACCATACAAATAAATAGATTTGGGATTAAATGTAGTGCAATACACACTCTCTTTCACCCAATTCCTATAAACTAAATCAAATAAAACATAAAATAATCAAATAAGCCAAAGAGTTTAAAATCTCCAACTATAATCTTTAAGAAATGGTGGTCAGGAGTTCCCGTCGTGGCACAGTGGTTAACGAATCCGACTAGGAACCATGAGGTTGCGGGTTTGATCCTTGCCCTTGCTCAGTGGGTTAACGATCTGGCGTTGCCGTGAGCTGTGGTGTAGGTTGCAGACGCGGCTCGGATCCCGCGTTGCTGTGGCTCTGGCGTAGGCCGGTGGCTACAGCTCTGATTCAACCCCTAGCCTGGGAACCTCCATATGCCGCGGGAGCGGCCCAAGAAATAGCAACAACAACAACAACAACAAAAAGACAAAAGACAAAAAAAAAAAAAAAGAAATGGTGGTCAAAGGAATAGGAAAAATGGTGGAGCAGAAGGACTCTTAACTCACCTCCACCCATGGGCAAACAAAAATTAAAGTTCTTACAGAGCATGTATTGATGAGAAAGACCAGAAGACCAGCATAACAGATCTTCTGCAGCCACAGATGTAAAAAAGAAACCACAATGAGATGAGTAGGAGGTAAATATACCTGTGAGGGACAAATCACAAATAGGGAGAAAAATTACAACTATGAAGATTCTTCTCAAGGAGCAAGTGATTCAAGCTGCACATCAGGCTCCTCAGGCCAGGATTCTTGCACTGAGAAAATGAACCCCCTGCTTTCAAGGTCAGTGGGACTTTCTTTCACGAGAGCCAGAGAGCTGTGAGAAATAAGGATTCCAGTCAAAAGGAGGGCTCACACAAAATCTCAGACACTCCAGGACTCAGGGCAGAAGCAGTGATCTGAAAGAAGCCTAAGTCAGTCTCACCTACTGATTTTAGAGAGCCTCCTGGAGAGGCAGAAGGCAATGGAGTTCACCCTGGGGCATAGACTCGGGCAGCAGACATTTTCAGGAGCCTATCTGCTATGTGGACAATAGTGAAGGCAAGTGCCATTTTGGAATACTCCTTCTAGTTTATTGACATTGGTACACAGATCTACCTACCAGCCTGTCAGCACCAATTTTGGGATTCCTCTGAACAGGTAAACAGCCAGGTAGAGATACAGCCTCACTCACCAGAAGGCAACCTGCTTTAAGAGCCCCTGAGTAACAGAAGGACTCAGGAACAGACTCCACACACCAGTAGGCAGGTTCTAGCCCCTGGATACTCACTGTCCCATAGCTAAAGACATTGGGACATGGATCTGCCCACTAGCAGGCCAGCACTAGCCCTGGGGTCAGCCTCATTCACCTGTAGGTTGGAAGCAGCCCTAGTACAACTTGGACCTCAGCCTCTCAACCCCTAGGCCAACATACCAACTACAGAACTGCCAGGGCCCTGAAGCCAAAGACTCTGGGACAAGGCTCTGCTAGCACTGGTTCTGACACCACCTTGTCCTTGGCCCCTCTCACCAATATGCTTACACTTGTTCTGGGCCATCTTGAGAACCTCAGCCAGATCGCCCAGGGTCTATAACACCCACTGGCAGGCTGATACCAGCTTTGGGACACTCAAGGCCCTGTAGCCAGAGATCTCAGTACCTAGCTCTACCAACCAGTGGGACAGCACTAGCCCTAGGACCTACTATACCCACCCAAGAGAAGGCCAACACAAGCTCAAGGAATCCCCAGTCCCACTCAGCAGCAGGTGACACCAACTCCGAGATAAATTGGACCTTCAGCTAACCACACTGACCAGAAGGCTGATACCAGATTTTGGACATCCTGGACCCTACACCCAGCCATGTCAGAAACCAGGCCCATTGACCAGTGGGCTAATTCAAGACCCTCATCCCAGCAACATACCCACCTCAGAAACCAGCTCAACCCCTTTATGGGACAGCACTACTCCTGAGACCCACTACAGCTCTTCAGCAGCCAACTCATGACCCAGCCACACTCACCAGTGACAAGCAACCCCCATACAAGGCAAAATCTAACAACCAACTGGAAATGGGGGCAAGCCATGGCTACCAGATTTTGCAAAGTAGTCAGCCTGCCACAACAAAAGGACATACACTGCCCAAATAAGAGGCCCCCAAGAGCATATAGCTCTGGTGATCAGAGAGGAGTGTGCTGCTGGGACTCATATATGTCCCTATAAATGGCCACTTCTGTAAGACTGGTAAAGGTAACCCAACCTACCAAATAAATAGATATAAAAACAGTTAACTAGGCAAGATGAGGTGACAGAGATATACATTCCAAATAAGTAAACACCAGAAGATGAACTAAGTGAAATGGAGAGAGGCAATCTATCCAATAAACGATTAAAGGTAATGAAGGTAAAGATGTTCAAAGAATTTGGGAGAATATTGGATGAACGGAGTAAGAAATTAGAAGATTTAAATAATCTGTTAGGAAATATAAATAAGAACCAACAAAGATGAAGAATACATAATTGAAATGAAAAATACACCAGAAGGAATTGACAGCATATAAGATGGTACAGAGAAACAGATCAACAACCTAAAGGACAGAGTAATGGAAGTCACTAGAGCTGAACAGAAAAAAATATATGTAAAACTAAATGAAGACATTTAAAGAGACCTCTGAAACAACATCAAGTGTACTAACATTTACATTATAGGGGTCCCAGAAAGGAAAGAGAGAGAAAAAAAAGTGTAGAGATCACATTTGAAATCATAAAACCTGAAAACTACCCTAACCTGGGAAAGGAAAGAGACATTCACAGCTAGGAAGTTCAGAGAGTCTCAAATAAGATTAACCCATAAAGGGCTATATAAAGACACACTGTAAAATGGCAAATTTAAATATAAAAGACAATATTAAATGCACCAAAGGAAGAGTAACAAGTTACGTACAAAGGACCCTCCATAAGAATATCAGCTAATTTTTCAGAAGAAACTCTGTAGGACAGAAACTTCAAAGACAAAGGTAGTAAATCATCAATGTCCACAGTAAGTAGTTGAGGGGTACAAAAAACACATAGATATAAAATATGATGTCAGAACAGTAAATGGGGGAGGGCAATAAAAATACAAGATTGTTAAAATTTGTTTGATGTGTATGTTTAATATCTAGGTAACCACATACCAAAAACCTACACACACAGAAAAGAAAAAGAAATCCAAACATAACATTAATGAGAGAAAATAGAATGTATACATTTATGTGTAACTGGGTCACCATGCTGTACAGTAGAAAAAAACAACTGTATTGGGAAAATAACAATTAAAAAAATAAAAAATAAAAAGAAATACATACAAAAAAAGACACGAAAAAATTAACCATAGTCAATAATACTAACCATAGTCATCAAACCATAAAACAAGAGGACAAAAGAAGAAGAAAATAACAAAATCTATAAATATAACCCAAGAACAATTAACAAAATGGCAATAAGTACAAATCTATCAATAATTACTTTAAATGTAAACAGACTAAGAGATCCAATCAAAAGACAAACAGTGGCTAAATGGATACAAAAAAAAAAAAAAAACATATGTATGTTGCCTTTAAGAGACCCACTTCAGATTTAAAGACACACAGACTGAAAGCAAGGGGATAGGAAAATGTATTCCATGCAGATATAAATGAAAACAAAGCCAGGGCAGCAATACCTATATTAGAAAAAAATAGACTTAGAACATAGACTGTAACAAGAGACAAAGAAGGATATTACATAATGATCAAGTTATCAATCCAAGAACATATAATGATTATAAATTATATATTATATGCACCAAACAGAAACACATACATATCGCTAATGAACACAGATGCAAAATTTTTGAACAAAATATTAGGAAACCAAAGTGAACAATAGATTTCAAATATTAATAATACATCTTGATCAAGTGGGATTTATCTCAGGGATGCAAGGAGGTTTCAATATCTATAAATCAATCATATGATACACCACATTAACAAACTGAAGAATAAAAATCATATGGTTATCTCTACAGATGCAGAAAAAAAAAAGCGAAAAAATTCAACATTCATTTGTGAGGAGTTCCCATCATTGCGCAGTGGAAACAAATTTGACTAGGAACCACGAAGTTGAGGGTTTGATCCCTGGCCTCGCTCAGTGGGTTAAGGATCTGGCGTTGCTGTGAGCTGTGGTGTAGGTCTCAGGCATGGCTTGGATCTGGTATTGCTGTGATGTAGGCCAGAAGCTACAGCTCCCATTCGACCCCTAGCCTGGGAACCTCCATATGCCTCAAGTGTGGCCCTAAAAAGACAAAAAGACCAAAAAAAAAAAAAAAACAAAAACAAACTTTGTGATAAAAATGCTCAACAAATTGTGTACAGAGGGAACATACCCCAACATAATAAAGCCCAGATATGATAAAGCCACAGCTGATATCATATTCAATCATGGAAAACTAAAAAAAACCCCATAAGTTCAGGAACAAGGATAGCCAGTTTCCCCAATAAGGCAATAAGGCGTACCATGGTTATTGCTCTAGAATGAAAAACTGGGTTATATGCTCTGGAGCCTACACTATCTACAAGTATATTGCAACAGTGAGGACTGTAGTAACCAATACGTGTGCAATTGTGTAGGATAAAACCAATTTTTTCCTATAATTTCTAAATGACATTATGTTTTTCTCATTGTTTTGCTTTATTTTCCCTGTCAGTATTCCATTTACTATTTGAAATTTTTGATATGAATAATACAGTCACTAAGAACACATGCTAGATATAAACAAAGAAAGTGGTAGTTCAAAAATATCCATAATAAAAATAAATAAAAATAGCAGAGACAAAGACCTACTGGACTTTCTATAGGAACAAATATTTTTATTTAGTGTTTTCTATTTTTTAATGGAAATAAGCACAGTAATTAAGAATTTCTATACTTTGTATTATAATCATTGTGTTTGGCAGTGGAGTAACTAAGAAAAAATTTATATTACTACAATTTTCAAATTGGTAAAAAAAAAACAATGCTGCTCTTATTTTCTTCCTTGAAATTATGTTACCTTGACTCATTTTGATCAAGAATTCTTAGAGAACTTGTAAAAAGGGGTATTTTTGCAATTTGTACTGTCTCAATATATATGATTGTTTCACAAAATCACTGAAAACTATGAAATGGAATCATTTAAGAGAGTCAAATAGATCTAAAGCCAAATAATCTTTATAATTAAAGATCATGTACTGTCACCATTCACAATCTTTGGAATTGAATCTAAATTCTTATCGTATCTGTGCTATACATGTGTATATATGTGTATATATATATGTATACATCTGCACATACATGTGTATATATCTATTAAATACACATGGCATCACATTTACTAATAAGCATTAGCCTCCTATAGTATGTTTAATCATTACCACTGTTTAACACTAATGATGGCAAACCTAGCATATTACATGTTTTGAGAAGAACATATTAGAATTTTTTTCTTTTCTCATTTTTGAGTATTTATAAAGATGCTACAGATACATTTTTTTCTTAAGTTTATTTTCACTAATGATTATGTGAATGTTTTGTAAGGATATATATCATTGCTTGTGATTTTCCTGGTAAATAATTGGTAGAGCCTTAAATAAAACAATATTTTTATGACCTGCTGTCTATTCTCTAAGGCAATGTAAATGGATTCAAAGAACAAGTAATAGTACTTTTATGATTATTCTGCTCATTATACAGTGAATGCTTAAATATTTCTTCAAAGCAAATGTTTGCAGTTAGAATCCTGATGAGTTAAGTATCTTTCTATATGGTGAGAACTTATATATTTTTCTTAATATACAAGCTCAAGGTAACAAGGTACTGAATTATATTTGAGTTAAAAAATAACTATATTGTGTGTAAAAAAGATAAGTATTAAGTTTCACACAGCTGCTGTTTCACAATTTTGGAAAAATTATTTCATGCCAAGGTCACTGAATATGAAATTATTGGCATCTTTACTAAAACCAAACAGTTTTTACACAAAAAAGCAGTAAATCCATCTAAGAGAATTACTGGGAAGCTAAAGCAGGGATACAACATCTGTCAAGTAGTTTATGCATCTGGCTTACAGAAGAGGTTTCATATTTTCAAAAATGGTAGTTTTACCAGACTGTATGTGGAGATAAATGAAGACCCTTAAAATAAATCTTTAAATAAATCACAAAGAAATTGAAAATAAAGTTGGATTTATATCTTTTTCTTACAATATTCTAAAATCCATTTAAGGAGAAAAGTTCATCATTAACTGAACATAACTGGACCCACAAAGTGTTGATTAACGTAACCAAGGCCACTGTATCCTAAGAAATGAGTCTGTATCTGAGGCTTTGCAATATACATAGTTCTGACTTGTGCTCTTGAGAACATTTAAAAGGCATGCCTATCAAATATGTATATGACATAATCTTCTAAAAATGTATAAGACAGAAGATTAAATTCACAGAGACCATTAAAGCAGAAAATAAAATGTTATGGGAAAATAAGCCTATCTTCATGCAAGGTAATTGGAGAAAGATTACATTAAGTTCAATATTCAGTTTTAAAAATTAATCTAATCATAACAAAATAGGGGAGGGGAGCTTTATAAGTCAAGGAAAATAAATTATGGCCAATAAGTCTTTACTGACTACAAGATCAATATGTAGTAAAAATTTGACATTTTAAACATTAACTATGTCTTCCATTAAAATATATTCAATAATGAGGAAGTATACCTATTGTCCAATGGTTATAATGTTTCATAGCTAGTACATATTGCCATTCCTTAAGGGAAGCATCCACCAACAATTGGATAGCTAGCAAAGCCTTGAAGTATCCAAATTTACAGAATACAGAGAAACACCAGACTGTTTGATTCAAGAAAGAAATAAATAATGATGCATTGTTTCCATATTCAATCTGTGACAGGCTTTAAACTACACTTTCTAAAAGATATGATTCTAAAATAGATCCCATCTATTTTCCTAATTATAGAGGAAAATATCTACTTTGGGGCAAATGGTAGCAATTTATAGAAGAAAGGGTAGAATCATAAGAAAAAACTTTCTGACACGCATGAGAAAATGTTTTAAGAATGACAGGATAATCCATGATGATAAATGTTGCTGAGAGTTTAGGAAGCTTTAAAAAAAATTAAAATTCCTAAAAAGAAAAAATCACTGGGACCTCCAAAAGAAAACAAGTGCAAGTCAGTCTGCAAGTGTATAAATGACATTTATGGTTTCAAGGAAAATGTAAGGGATATTGAGAACAGTCTATATTTTTTTAATTTAATCCCAGCAAAAAAGAAAGATTTCAAACATAATTTATAAGGAGTGTCAAAAATAATGACTTTTAATATAAAATGTAACTTTAAAAATATTCATTTTTGTTCCCTCTAAAAATGGAGGAATACCAGTTTAACCTGGTTTTCTTGTTGAAAACATCTAAAAATCATTGGACAAAATGCAAAAAGTAACTACCTGAGGATTCTGAAAATACTGAAAAGAGCGGATTGTGGAGGAGTGTTAAAACTTGAAGACTCAGTGGGGGGAGAATCTTGAGTCACCCCTCCCCCCTTTTAAGACTTTCACCTAAAGTGGGCACCTATTACAGAAGGGCAGTCAGCACAGTGGCAGTCACTAAGACTCCAAGGGAAACCCTATTTATTTCCTGGCTAGAGTAACCTGAGAAAGGGGTCCTTATCAGCAGGAAAGAAAAGGAAACATTCTGTACAGAAAAGAACTGAAGAAAGAAGTTCCACAATCTTATCTGTGAAATTGTACAAGTTTCTGTCTCACTCCTACGCTGCATAGTCAAAGGCCAATTAGAATCAGCATAGCGAAAGTTCTAAGCACTGATTTATAATATAAATTCCAGACTAATACCTGCACAACACACTCATGGAACAAATTCAAAGAAGCATAGAAAAGTCTTGGAAAGTAATACTGACACTTGAACAACCACCCAGAGGAAACAACAACAACAATAAAAACTGCAAATAAACAAAAACCAAGAGCAATATTCCCCAGAAGATTTTAACAATAACCAAAATTTATACAGTATATATTTTGGAATTGGGAAAACATGGGCAATTCTCAAAAGAGACATTTGACTTCAGTCATGAGAACTCAGAGGTTACAATTATCAAAGACTTTAAAGCATGTATTAAATTACTATTTAAGGTAATACAAGGAAATTAATGGAGGATATAAATTATAATAAAGAACCCAAAACAATTAAAGAAATGCAGTACAGTTCTTCCAAAAAATTAGTAGATGGACTCAAGATCAGGAGGAAAATTTAAGGAGGAAAAAGTTAGTAATGGTAGTAGATAGGTATATCATTAAAAATAATATAATCAGGAGAATGAATAAAAAAAGAAAAACATCAGAAACATAGACTAAGGGCTTATTGAGATAATATAAAAGGATAACATTAATGTCCTTGAAGTAACAGAGAGCATGGAGGAAAAAAAATGTAGAAAAAATAGAAGGCAATCATTGAAAACTACACAGATTGGCAAAAAGCATAAATATATATATTTACACATGCAATAATATTAGTGAATTCTAAAGTAGATGTATAGATTTTTACACAAACACATATATGTAATGTGTAAATGCATGCATATATATATATAATTTATACATAATTTATACACTATATACATGTATATAGGAAAAGTGACATTTTTACCTCTTAGTATCAAAACTTAGAATGTTTGTTGATTTCTTATCAGAAACCATGATAAAATCATAAAACACAGAATGCTATATGTAGAATTCTGTACCAGAAAGGAAGGCAAAATAATGACATTTTTGAATTAAAACTAAGAAAACGTATTTCCAGCATAAACTGTACTAAGAAAATGTTAAAAATAATTTTATAGGTTGAAGGGGCATAATATCAAAGGGACACAAGAAATTGCAGGAATGAAAGAATAGGAAAAGAAAAACATTGCTAATATCTGAGTAAATATAAAAGGCTTTTTATAGCCTCAAAATATTTAAAACATATATGCCTGTTAAAGCAAAATTATAAAATTATTATGTGAGGTGAATACAATTATAATCATATTAGATTAAATGTGAGTAGTATAAACACACCAATTAAAAACAGATATTGTCAAATTGGATAAATAGCAAAAGCCAACAATGTATTGACTATTAGAATCCACTGTAAAAATAAAGAAAAAGGTAGGTAAAACTGAAAAGATAAAAAATGTATTCCATGAAAAGTTTGATCAAAATGATGGTATAGAGGTGATAACAATATAACACAAAATAGATTTTTAATATTCAAACCAAAGAACATCTTTAGAAATAAAGATAAAATAAAGAAAAATTGATCAATTCAATAAGACACAACATTAGTAAATGCATATGCAGCTTACACAGACTTCAAAATACGTGGAGCAAAAACTAATAGAAATGAAAAGAAAATAGACAAATCCACAGTTGTGCTTGGAGACTCCAATGCTCCTGTGTAAGTGACTTGTAAAAAAGCAGACAAAAGTAGATTTACAGCAGCACCAACAAATGGATCTAACTCCATAATTATAGAGTACCCCCCAGACAGCAGCAGAAGATACAATATTTTCAAGTACATATGAAATTTTTCCTAGACATATTGCATTTTATGGCATAATAAATACTTCAATATATTTAAAAATATAAATTACACAATGCTTACTCTTTTACTATAATGAAATTGAAGAAAATGACAATATGAGAAAATACTAGAAAAATCTACAAATATTTGTAAATCAGAGACCACACCTCTAAGTAACAAATGGGTGAAAGAGGAAGTCATAAAGTTAGGAAAAAATGGTATTGAATGCAAAATAATGAAGTTTATGGAATCCTGCTAAATGTTTAATAGAAGAAAATTTATGGCATTGAGTGCCTATATTACAAGAGACATCTCAAACCATCTTATATATTTCCACTTTAAAAAACTAGAAAAGGAAGAGCAAATTTAACCCAGAGCAAGCAGGAAGGAGGAAAATGTAAACATGAAAGCAGAAATTGATGAACTTGAAAATGGGAACAGCAGAGAAACTCAATGGAAACAAAATCTGAAATTCAACAAACAAACCAGTAAGTTAATAAATTTCAGCCAGACTGACAAAAATTACAAAGAGAATAAGCAAATTACCAATGAACAGCTAACATGACCTCATAACCTGGATGTTAAAAGGGTGAATTTGACAAACTTCATGATACTTACTAATTTCTTAAAGACATAAATGGCAAAGATTATTCAAAAAGAAATAGGTAACTTAACTTATATATACCTATTAAGACGTAAATGTATAGTTTTAAAGATTCAACAAGGAAAACTTTGTTGACTTCACTGGAAAATTGCACCAGACATTTGACAAACAAATACCATGTCTCCATAAACTTTTCAGAAAGGAGAAAAAGTGTTTCCTTTTTCAGAGAGGTAACACTTTGCAACTCCTTTTTTCAAACCAGTATTCTCTAATGCTAAATCAGAAAAATACATTGTAATTAACTATAGATTAATATCGCTCATGAAAAAATTTATCAATACAATTTTAACAAATTGAATCCACTAAAATAAAAGTGAAAAAATATCATGAACAAGTATAGTTTGTCATATGAATGCAAAACTGAATCAACATTTGAAAACCACAAGAACCATAACTCACCATGTGAACATATTAAAAAGTTACCACAGGATTATATCAATGGGTACAGAATAAATATTTGCCAAATTTCAATATCCATTTCTCAGTTAAAAAATAATAATCTGCAAATACCAATAGAAGGAAATGTTCTTAATCTAATAATGGCCATCTGTAATAAACCTAGACCTAATATTATACTTAACATGAAACAATGGAACATCAAGAATATCCATAATTACCATGCATATTTAACAATATACATAAAGGCAAAACATGAATAAATATATACATATTTATATTAGAAAAGAAGAAATAAAATGGCTTGCAGTCACATATGATATCATTATCCACAAAGAATATTCCATAGAATGTACAGAAAATTACAAAACAATGTCAATTCTGAAAGGTTGCAGAATCAAAAGTCAATGTAGAAAAATATTTATTTCTATATACTAACAATGAACAACTTGAAATTAGAATATGAGTATCATTTATTATAGCACAAAAAATGAAATAGATAATTATCTAATAATGCTTTTTTTTTGTCTTTTTAGGGCTGCACCCACACCATATGGAGGTTCCCAGGCTAGGGGTTGAATTGGAGCTGTAGCTGCTGGACTACACCACAGCCACAGCAATGCTGGATCCAAGCCGCATCTAAGACCTACACCACAGATCACAGTGACACCGGATCTTTAACCCACTGAGCGAGACCAGGGATCAAACCCACAACCTCATGGATCCTAGTGGCGTTGGTTAACCACTGAGCCATGATGGGAACTCTGGTAATTATCTAATAAAGTGTACATCTCTTCATTTGTTTAGATATTCATTTTTTTCCCTATGGTTATAATTTTGAGGGTTTATTTTTCCTAGAGTTTACAAAATGAGCAAAAATATCATAGCAAGCCACTGAAATTTCCAAACTTCTTTAGATCCAAAACCTGCCAGCCTTTTGTATGTCACCTGTATGTCTGCAAAGATTGCTCACCCAGTGTTCATCCCCCAATTCCCATTTTGAGCAAACACAGACATTTGAAGAGGAGTCAAAGACAGAGCACCATGCCTGGACTTTTTGTGCATGGAATTGCTTAAAATTAAAGCAAGTTCATTCAGGGACCCCAGACCAGTAATGGTTCTTTTACACTGTAAACTCTGCCACATACTGTAGAGCCATTGTATTCATTCATTTACTCATTCAATATCTCATTCATTTATCAAGTACTTATTGGCAAAAATCAACGCCCCCATGAGCCTTGTCTTCTGGTGGGTGTGACAAAATGGCATGTGAATAAAAAAATAAACAGAATGATGTCAAAAGCAATAGAGGAAAATTGAATCCCAGCTCCCTTCTTCTTATCAGTTGTGTAAATCTGGTGTTGTTTCTTACCTTTTTATATATTATGTTTTAATCAAGGTATACTTGATTTAAATATTATGTTTCCAGTATACAACATAGTGATTTACAATTTTTATAGATTATACTCCATTTATAGTTATTAGAAAATAGTGGCTATATTCCCTGGCTGTACAATATATCCTTGTATTTTACTTATTTTATAAATAATAGTTTATACCTGTATCCTTATCTTGCCCCTCCTCATGTCCTTCTTTCCACTGGTAACCACTAGTTTGTTCTCTATATCTGTGAGTCTGTTTCTTTTTTGTTATATTCACTAGTTTGTTTTAGTTTTTAGATTCCACATACAAGTGATACGTGATACTCAATATAAAAAAAAAAAAAACACAAAAACAAACAAGCAGTTTATAAAAATGGGCAGAGAATCTGAATAGTCATTTTTTCCAAAGGAGACAGACAGATGGCCAACAAGAACATGAAAAAATGCTCAACATCACCAATTAGCAGAGAAACACAAATCAAAACCACAAAGAGAATCACACTTCTTGGAATGACTATATCAAAAAGATCACAAATGACAAATGTTGGTGAGGATGTGTAGGAAAAAAAAAAAAAAAACTTCTACATTGGTGATAGGGATACAAATTCATGCAACCACTGCAAGAAAAGAGTATGGTGTTTCCTCAAGAAACTAAAAATGGAACTGCCACATGATCCAGCAACTCCACTCCTGGGTTGGTATCCAAAGCGGGAGGGGGGGACTCATTCAAAAAAAGATGCATAGCATTATTTGCAATAGCCGAGATATGAAAACCTAAGTGGCCTTTAACAGACTTATAAAACAGAAGATGTGGTAGGTATATGTAATGGAATACTACTCAGCCATAAAAAATGTAAATTTGACATTTGCAGCAACATTGATGGACTTGGAAGGTATTGTATAATAAGTCAAATACAAGCTACCTATGTTTAGATATTCTTCGATGTTTTAATCAGCATTTTATAATTTTCAGCATTGAAAGCATATACAAATTCTGGGTCACGGTTGCCATCCCAACTATATTGCTCTCAATGTTCAATGTAATTGAACAATTTGGTGTCCCAATTGCTTGAATTGTTCTATTTTGATATTGATTTCTTCCCTACTTCCATAACCTCCATGGATATATCCCAGATATTTCATTACTCAGACCTGCAGTAACTTCAATATCTCAAAGTGGCCCACATGTTAGCCAGGTTACCTATTTTGGCTGTTTATCACCAATGATACTCTGTTTTTAGCAATCTTTTAATTTCCTAGAACTCTCAGTCAATTAATTTAACTAGTAATCTATACTGCTTGCCACCTTCCCTTCCCTTTTACCACCTTTCCTCCACCTTGCCCGACTGAAATTTATCATTATGCTTACTTCCAAAATTCTGTCACTCTCTTGAGTAGTAATACTAGTTGGGCTAAAATCCTAGTACTATTAAATCCAAATTCCTTTCTAATATGTGCCTCTATTCACAGAGCTAACTATGGCAGGAGAAGTCCATAGTACACAACTGTCACAGCTTTCTGTGAGTCAAGTCAATAATCATGGGCTTTGAGAGCTTTTCTCTAATATCCTAAAAAGGACCTCTCCTATGTCCACACATAACTTCTTTTCACCTAGCATATGTAATTGGGTATTTTAGGTGAATTCTCCTCTCTCTGAGAAATCATTAAATTAAGAAACTTTGTCTTATCCATCTCTATTCACTCAACATTAGCTTTGAAAATAGAAAAATGTATATAAATATTTGCTAAGTGAAAAAATAAATATAAGAATGAACAGATTCTTGAATAAATACACAAACATTTATAACTAAATTACTTAAAGACAATAGTGGACAAAATTTAATGATGCAGTGGAAACCAATCTGACTAGGAACCATAAGGTTGCGGTTTTGATCCCTAGCCTTGCTCAGTTGATTAAGGATCTGATGTTGCCATGAGCTGTGGTGTAGGTCACAGACACGGCTTGGTTCTGGCATTGCTGTGGCTCTGGCATAGGTCAACAGCAACACCTCTGATTAGACCCATAGCCTGGGAACCTCCATATGCTGAAGGTGTGGCCCTAAAAACACAAAAGACAAAAAAAAGAAAAATAATTTGTTTCTCACAAGGCCCCAGAGGATTGTGATGATGCTATTCATGGATTACATTGAGATTGTTTAATTTTAGATAATTAATCTACTGGTGGTAAAACTATCAGATTTTAATAAAATTTTAATAACACTTTGAATAAATGCCTACACTAAAACTGATTGTGAAGTTGATAATATCCTAATCAGTTCAATTATTACACATCTTATAAGAAATGCAACCTCTATAGTCCTTAAAACTTTTGCAGATGGATGTTTACAGATCTCATTACAAGTTAATACTTTCTCTTTTCTTTATAATTTTATAATTATAACAAAAGTAGAAATATAATATAATCAACAGTATATGCTCTTCATCTATTTCATTCACCGATTCTTACTATTTCACTTTTTTTCACAGATAATAGTTACTCATCCTTACCTTCTCTTTTCCTCTCATTCTCTCTCTCCACACAAACACACATACATACCCATGTGCGTACCAGATACACACCATATGATACAAAGATTGACATTTTTTCTGATTAGAACAGCAAATTTCAGGTATCACGAACTAGGATGCTTCATGATTAAATATACCAATATACATTTCCTGAGACAAAGAACTTTCACCCTCATAACCACAAAACTACAACGGCAAAAACCCCATACTGACACACAGATATGATGTAATATGCAATCTATTTTCAAATTTTCCCAAGTGTTTTAGTCACCTCTTGAAAATATCTAATTAAAATCATGTAAATAAATTTCATGAAAATTAAATTTATCCCATGGAAGTAAATTCTGTGAAGTTACCTTATTCCACACAGAGAACCACCCTGAAGGTAAAAGAAGCAGGGCAATTTATAAATGGAGATATTTTTCCCAATTTGTTTTCATTCAATAAATTTCAAATTATTTCATCTCTATTACCCATTTTTATTTTGTCTCTTAAGCTCGTTAATGCTACATCTGAATAGAGAGAGATTATATTATGAATGTTTCTTTTAATTGAAGGGGAATGTGATGAGATTGTGAATACATGATACGCATTAATAGAATAATATGAATACCAATCTATTGCCATAATAAGATCAAATTTCTCCCAGATATATTTATGCTTTTCATAGTATTATAATAAATTAAGAAGTCTTATATTTTCAAAACAATATTAAAAAGGGTATTTCCAAAAAGTATGTTAATATAGGTAAACCAAATAATAAAGCAATAAATTAAATACATCATTCTTGCTTTGTTTACATACTAACTTTGAAGAAACAAAGAAAAGCATTGATTGTACTTTGGCTATTTTGGACTGCCAAAATGTAAATACCATAAGCTACAATCATAGAAGAAGTTTCTTGAATATGTTTCTCCTTTACAAAGCATGAGTGATTTACTAATAGTTCCAACTCATGGGTTCACACCTGTTCATATTTTATGGATAGATGATCAATGATTAGTCACATTTTAACAGCTGTCATGCTATTAAAGGATGATATGGAGAAGTACGGCAATACATATAAAATGCCAGAAGAAAATATTTGCTCCACATATTACTGATCAAACACTACAGAAAATCTCTTCTATTTTGACCATATAATTTGACTGTAACATGTAATAAAGACATATGCACCTAAAATAGTCTATTAGAAGTTATCCTTTTCTAGAAGCCCACTATTCTTGGTCTTGTGATTAAAGTAATAATTATTATAGAAAATTTTAAAGTAAAATTAAGTAAAAAATGAAGAAATAAGAAGGTACAATTCTAACAAATAAAACCAGCATTTTATCATTCTATGTATTCTTAACTTTAGGTAAGAAATTACTTATAATTTTACCTTCTTTTTATAGTGAGATATTTATCTTTTTGGCTAAAATTCTCATAATTTGTATGTTGAATTTAATATTTAATTGGCTTATTCATGGCAATATTTATATTTGCTCTTTTTTGAGTTATGTAAAAAAGTGCTTCCTTGTTTTGTTTGTAAATTTTTTCACCGTTAATTAAGGTGACTCTTACATCTTAGATTGGTGGTCTGATAATTCTTCTTTTGTGAATTACCTGTGTGTGTGTGTGTGTGTGTGTGTGTGTCAGTGTGTGTATGGATTTTACACATATTTCCTATGACTGAGTCAGGAATTGTTACGTATAATAAATGGCAATTTGATTTCTTTCACTATGTCACTTATTTCATTTTGTCTAGTTGTTACATTAATGTTTCATCTTCTACTTATGTTTTTGTTACATATTTATATTTTTTTATTAAATGCTTTATAACAATACGGTAATCCTTTAAAATTTTTACTTGGTATTTTATGCTTTGATATAAGTAGTATTCTATATTACAAAATGATATATATCAATATTTGGAACATCAATTCAATGAACCAGTATCTTTCCAATGATCAGTTCTTGAGGTAACAAAAAGTTGTGTGAGGAAATAATCTATTTAGTGTACAAGATAGAGCAATTAATTAAAATAAAACTGATTATAAACATTTCATTAATGAGATTAGATTCTACATTTTATTTATTTATTTATTTGCTTTTTAGGGCTGCACCTGCAGCATAGGGAAATTCCCAGACTATGGGTCAAATCGGAGCTGCAGCTGCCAGTCTAATCCACAGCCACAGCAATACCAAAGCTGAGCCACACGTGTGACCTATACCACAGCTCATGGAAAAGCTGGATCCTTAACCCAGTGAGTGAGGTCAGGAATCAAACCTACATCCTCATGAATACTAGTTGGATTCATCAACACTAAAACACAAAGGGAACTCCCAAAATCTACATTTTAAACAGCTATAAGAAACTATCACTTGTAGAACTCTGCTGTTCGTCAAAGAATATCTATAATTTTCTGAAACTACTGTTAAAATATTTTTATTTTCCTCAATTACCTATGTGAGAATAAACTTTTTTTCATCTGCTTTAACCAACACATGAGCAGAATGAAGATGCAGATATGAGATTCTATGATCCAGTCATTAACCATAGTTACCAAAATGTAAAACAATGCAAATCTTCTCAATAATTGTTTTTGATTTGACACAAATTATTATTTTTATAAAAATATAGTATTCATAGTAACGTGTACTACATTTATTGATTTTTCACATATTTTAAAATATTTTGTTTTCTCAATATTTATTTTTGACAAATATTAGTGATTATAACCCATACAAATTCGAGTTTGGGAAATAACAATTTGATGAGAGAATATTTTTTAGAACAAAATTAGATTTTTTCTTTAGGTATGCCTTCTACTGATGAATTCTTTTAGTTTTATTTAATCTAAACATATTTTTTATTTTACTTTTATTCTTTTGGTTTTTTTTTCTATTTGTATTTATTTTGTTCCATTTCTTAACATTCTGAGTTTTGATCACTTTACTTTGAAGATTATTTGTGGAAATAAATTATGATACAATATTAAGGTACTTTCTCCCAGATTACTCTAGTATTTTGCTCAGCACTTTGTGTACTATCAATCCAGTTTACTTTAAATTATGTTTATAAGCTAAGATATTAAAATTGTCTTAGCCACACAAGTAAAGTAAATTTCAGATGGAATTCTACTTAAGAAGATATAACTTTGCAGTTGCTAGTTACATAATAATTTTAGCTATTTTGAGTGGAAACTTTTTAACAGAATGATATAACTTTCTACTTATATAACTTTCTATGCAGCCTCTTCAATCCTGAAACTACACTTGATAAGTTGAAGATTGTAACATCTGAAGGTTAAGTCATCCTATTAATTCCAAGGCCTGCCATCATCCTGAGAGATGGTAACTTTCATATAAATTAACCAGTCAGCATACTGTCCTTTCAGGGCCATGACTTTTCTTATTTCCATTTTATTCACCCATAACTGTATCTTTGATCGTTTGAACATTAACTAGAATTTCTCTTCTGTCTATTGCTTCATCTCCATTTACAAATGCAAGCATTGTTCATTTTAATTTAATTAAATAACAAAAAGCTTGTTGGTGGACATGAATATTAGTTTTAGAGGTTATTTATTTTTATAGAGTGAGAGTTCTCTATTACATGCAACTTTGCAGGAAATATAATTACAAAATTCTTTCTCCCTATATAACAGGTTAAGAAAAGTAGGTAGATGAAATCTTAGTTTGAAATATCTTATTGAATTAGCATATATTTAGAGTGAATAATGCGGTTTTCAGGAATAATATTTTGGTATATTGATTTAGTTCTTAAAATTACAAGGCTATTGTAATTTGAGAATAGATACTGAAAGTGATATAAAGCTAAGATAAAGATTTTACTAGTAAAATAACACTTCTAATTTTTGACAAAAGTAAAAATGATGAAGATAGTGACAGAAAAAAAAAATGCCCTGGCTAAAATTTGAGAACTATTTTTTATTTATAAGACATAACTGAAGACCTCAGCCCAGGATACAGCCTCTCAACTCTGAGGAACTGCTCCAAAGAGGTAAGGGAGGAATGAGAATATATATAAGAGTTTCTACAGCAAAGAACAGGTAGTCAGAACATGAAAAAATTACTGTTAAATAAATAAAACCAGGGAGTTTCCACTGCATGAAGTGGGTTAAAAATACAACTTCACTGGCTCATGTTGCAGTGGTTCAGAGGTGCAGTTTTGATCCTAGATCCTGGTACAGTGGATTAAAGGATTCAGTGTTGCCATAGCTGCAGTGTAGCTTGTAGCTGCAGCTTGGATTCAACCCTTGGCCTGTGAGAATCCATATACCAGAGGTATAGCCATTTAAAAAAGAAGAAAACCAGATATCTCACGTTAATGAATTTAGCACTTTTTAAGAGAAGATGTGAGACTTGGCTCATTGAAATCTTTCCTTTGATATGCACCTTAGCTATCTAAAAAGGATCCCATGTTTTCCCATCCTGAGTTCCCTCAGGGTACACTGTTGAGAGCATTTCTGCTGTGGGTGATGGCTGGGCTATGGACAGCCCATTTGTCTCTATGCTGATTCTCTTACGGCTCACCCTTAGGGGTGGCTGTAGTGGCTTGATGGCTGTAACGTCCTTTGTTTATTGTTATGGCAGGCAACATTTTTCATTCACAAATGAAAATTAGAGAAAATATTTTTTAATCTTGAAATTAATAGTACTGTGTTCCTTTCTTAAAATAGTAAAACTAAAAGACATTGGAGGAGCAAGATGGCAAAGGAGTAAAAGGTCAGGCTCACCTTCTCCCACAAACACATCAAAAAAACACATCTACATGTAAAACTACTTGCACAGAATATCAACTGAATACTGGCAGAAGAACTTAAACCTCTAAAAAGGGCAAGAAACGCAACATAACTGTAGAACCAAAGGAAAAAAGAAAGAGAGAGAAGTAATCAGGACAGGACTAGCATTCTCAAGAGGGAGCTGTGAAAGAGAAAATGAACCCACATCCTGGGAAGCCACTTAACTGATGGAAAGATCAGCTGAGTCACAGGGACCTCAAAGTCACTGAGATAATGCACCAACTGTGCTGAGAACAGCAAAGTAGAGTGAGAGATGCACAGATCATATGAACCACTGGCCTGGATACCACAGCCTGAGATGCTCCAGTGGGGGCTGGGTGCAGAGACTCAGGCTTCAGAGGTCAGTCCTGGGGAGAGGACTGGGGCCAGCTCTGTGGGGACAGCCTAAGGAGCTAAGGAGCAGTGCCCCATGGGCAGGGAATTGGTATGCCACGGGCTGAGGGGGAAACTCCATGGCAGAGGGAACCTGGGTGAAGGTCCGGACCTGCAGGGGAGGCAAGGCACCATTGTTGGGGAGGGGAGAGGAAGGTGTGGACCACCATAGGAAATTCCCTGCACTGGAGCATGTGCATTCCTCCTGTCTTGGAGGACAGGTCAGCTATGGCACAGGCTAAGGGCAGAAAGAAACCTCTTGCTCATTTAGAGCAGAATGGGTGCTTCTTGTGCAGGCTACCAGGCACCTCTTGTGTGGGCTAAGGGCATCAGGGGACTAAGTGCAATGTGGTGCCTCTTGCATAAGCTACAGGTGGCAGGAACAGACTGCTGTGGTCATCTCAGAGGCCGGAGGGAGGCATGGCTTGACACCACTGGGGGCCTGTGAGTGGGCTCCACCTGCAACACCAATCACCTCAAGGGTTGGCAAAAAAGAAAAAAAGAGGGAACTACAAACAAGCACAGTACTCTGTTGCCCCCCCCTCCCCTGGGAACTCACCCACCCTGCAGTTTCCACTGCCAAATGCTCTGGGTGGCACCCAGACATTTGGTTACTGTCCCTTCCCAAGACCCTCAAACTAGAGGCAGCTGATGAAGCCCCTCCTGCATGGGCTAAGTAGGACAGGGTGCCTCTTGCGTGGTCTACAGGAGGCATGTGCAAACAACTGCAGTTATCCCTGATTCCAGAGGTGGGCATGGCCCACTGCCACTGGGGATACCTGAACAAAAATCACTTGCAGCCCCATTCACCTCAAGGACACCACAGAGAAGGGCATTGTGACCAAACACCACCTGTTGGTGCTCTCACATTTCTGGGAACACCCCCACCCTGCTGCTGTCACTGCCAAATATTCTGGGCAGTACCCACATGCCTGATCTCTGTCACTTCCCATAATCCTGCAACTAGGAGCAGCCTGTACAATATCTCCTATGTGGGCTAAGTGAGACATGTTGCTTCAAGCATGGTCTACAGGTGGTGGGGGCAAACCACCACAGTTATTAATGACTTTAGAGATGGTCATGGCTCACTCCCAATAGGGGTCTCTGAAGAGGCACCACCTGTATTTCCAATCACCTCAGAGGAGTGCATTGCAGTCAAACACTAGCTTTTGTTGCTCTCGCTCCCCCGGGAAATCATGCACCCTCCTGCTACCAAAGAATGCTCTGGTCTCCTTGAAGATGTGCCTAGAGCTTATTACCACTTCCCAGGGCCCTGCAACTAGGAGCAGCCTGTGCCACCTTCCTGTAGGTTCTTACTGCTGTTGAGAGCCCAATGACCAGGCACTGATGGCTGGCCCTACCCATTGCTTCCTTCTCCCTGAAAACACACTGAGAATCCTGGGGGTAACAGCCTTCTCACACTGAATAAAGAGGCATCAAATATTCACACTCCCACCCCCAAAATAAATAATAACCCCCCACAACATACAAAGGGGTGCTCTTGCATAGAAGTAGCCCTCCAAGACAACAGGTTGGCTTCCCTAAACTCACAGAAAAAGAAAAACAAAATCAAGATGAAGAAGCTCAGAAACCATTCCAAAGGAAAAGGATTCACATGAAGCAGCAAACAATGAATATACCTCTGCAGCATGACAGACATAGAGTTAAAAAGGGAGATACTGAAAATACTGACAGAATTATGAGAGGATATGAACAGTAATTCAGATTTCATTAAAAAAGAACTATAAAATATAAGGAGGGCCAAGAAAAAGTAGGAAATTCATTTAAGAGATACAAACTGAGCTAAAGGCACTAAAGAGCAGCATGAATAATGCAAAGGTACAAAATAATGACATGGAAGATAAAATAATAGAAATCACTCAATCAGGACAGCAGACAGAAAACCAAATGAAAAAACATGAAAGCAATATAAGAGACCTATTGGATAGTATAAAGTGGGCCAATCTGCACATAATAGGAATTCCAGAAGGAAAAGAAAAAGAAAAGGGGATTGAAAATATATTTGAAGAAATTATGGCTGAAAACTCTCCAAATATAAAGGATACTGCTATCAAGATACAGGAAGCACAGAGGGCCCCAAACAGGTTGAACCCAAACAGGCCCACACCAAGACATATTATAATAAAAATGGCAAAAGTTAAAGAGAGGATTCTAAAGGCAGCAAGAGAAAAGCAGAGCATTAATTATAAGAGAATACCCATAAGGCTACCAGCTGATTTCTCTATAGAAACACAACAGGCCAGAAGGGATGGGCAAGATATATTTAAAGTTCTGAAAGAAAAAAAAGTTGCAGCCTAGCAATACTCTATCTAACAAGAATATCATTTAAAATACAAGAGGGAAATAAAGAATTTCTCCAACAAACAAAAGCTAAAAGAGTACAGCAATACTAAACCCATTCTAAAAGAAATATTGAATGGGCTTCTCTAAATTAAAAAAAAAAAAAAAAGAAAGAGAGAAAAGAAAAAAGTAATAAGAATTAAGATGGAGGAAACCAGAACATGAAAGCAGTCACTTAAATAAACCAGCATACAGATCTAAACATGAAGATGTTTTTTAAAAAACAAAGACATCAAAATCACACAATGTTGGCAAGGGAAGTAAGATTCTTTTTATTTTAATGATAGATCCCTTTTATTTTAATGATGTGTTTAATGATAGATTCTTTTTATTTTAATGATGTGTTTGAGCCTATATGAATATCAGGGTAAAGCGAGCAGATACAGGAAGGGCTTAATGTGATTAAAAAACAGGGCAACCACAAATCAAAACCAAACAATACATTCACAAAAACTGAAAAGAAAAATAACCAAGCATAAAATAAATGGAAACCATACAACCAAAAAAAGAAAAAGAAAAGAAGAGAAATATAGTATAAACTGGAAAACAAGGTTTAAAAGGACAATAAATATGTATCTATCAATAATCACCTTAAATGTCAATGGACTGAATGCTCCAATCAAAAGACAGGAAGTGCCAGACTGGATAAAAAAGCAAAAACCTTCAATCTGCTGTCTACAAGAAACTCACCTTAGGGCAAAGGACACATATAGAGTGAAAGTGAGGGGATAGGAAAAGATATTTCATGTCAATGGACAAGACAGGAAAGAGGGAGTTGTGATACTCATATCAGACAAAATAGACTTTAAAATGAAGGCCATAAATAAAGACAAAGAAGGACACTATTTAATGGTTAAAAGATCCATTCAAGAAGATATTATAATTGTCAATATATATGTCCCTAATACAGGAGCACCCAGATACCTACAACAAACACTAACAGACACATAAGGAGAAATTGATGGGAATACAATCATAGTAGATTTTAACACTCTACTCACATCAATAGACAGAACCTCTAGACAGAAAATCAATAAGGCAACAGAGATCCTAGAGGACACAATAGAAAAGTTAGACTAAATTGATATTTTCAGGACATTACATACCAAAAACCCCAGAATATACATTCTTTTCAAGTGCACATGGAACACTCTTAAGAATTGATCACATTCTGAGGCACAAAGCTACATGCAAAAAATTTAAGAGTATAAATGATTTCAAATATCTTCTGACACCACTATGGCATGAAACTAGAAATCAAACACAGGAAAATAAATGAGAAAAAAAATACTACATGGAGACTAGAAAACATGCTACTAAAAAACCAATAGGTCAATGAGAAAATCAAGATGGAAATTAGAAAGTACCTTGAGACAAATGATAATGAGAACACAACTGTTCAAAATTTACGGGATGCTGCAAAAGCAGTGCTCAGAGGGAAATTCATAGCAATACAGGCCTTCTTCAAAAAAGAAGAAAAATCTCAAATTAACAACTTAACCCACCACATAAATGAGTTAGAAAAAAAGAACAAATAAACCTAAGGTTAGCAGAAGGAAGGAAATCATAAATATCAGAGAGGAAATCAGTAAAATAGAGATTAAAAAAACAATAGAAAAAAATCAATAAAACCAAGAGCTGGTTCTTTTAAAAGGTAAACAAAACTGACATACCTCTGACTAGACTCACCAAGAAGAAGAGAAAAAAGGCCAAATAAACAAAATAAAAAATGAAAAAGGAGAAGTCTCAATTGATACTGCAGAAATACAAAAAAACATGAGAAAATACTATGAACAATTGTGTGCTAACAAATGTGAAAACCTAGAAGAAATGGATAACTTTCTAGAAACTTACACCCTGCCAAAACTGAATCAAGAAGAAATAGATCAACTGAACAAACTGATCACTATAAATGAAATTGAATATGTCATAAAACATTCCATACAAATAAAAGTCCAGGACCAGATGGCTTCACAGGCAAATTCCCTCAAACATACAAAGAGGAACTTATACCCACCCTGCTTAAACTTTTCCAAAAGTTTGGAGAAGAAGGAACACTCCTAAAGACATTCTATGATGCCTCCATCACCCTAATTCCAAAACTAGACAAAGTTACCACTAAAAAAGAAAACTATAGGCCAATATATTTGTTGAATATAGATGCAAAAATTCTCAACAAAATTTTAGCCAACTGCATCCAACAGCATATAAAAAAGATCATACACCACGATGAGGTGGGCTTTATCCCAGGTGCACAAGGATGATTCAACATATGCAAATCAATCAATGGCACACACCACATTAACAAAAGAGAAGTCAAAAACCACATGATAATCTCAATAGATGCACAGAAATCATTTGACAAAGTCCAACATCCATTCTTGATCAAAACTCCTACAAAAATGGGTGTAGAGAGAACATTCCTTAACATAATAAAAGTCATTTATGACAAACCCACAGCAAAGTTAATACTCAATGGAGAAAACTGAAAACCTCCCCACTAAAATCTGGAACAATATAAGGATGCCCACTCTCACCACTGTTATTCAACAGAGTACTGGAAGTCCTAGCCATAGCAATGAGGAAAACGAAAGAAATAAAGGGCATCCAAATAGGAAGGGAAGAGGTAAAACTGTCACTGAATGCAGATGACATGATACTGTATATAGAAAACCCTAAGGACTCAACCCAAAAACTACTTGATCTACAAATTCAGCACAGTATCAGGATATAAGATTAACATTCAGAAATCACTAGCATTTCTGGATACTAACAATGAAATATTAGAAAAGGGAAACAAAAATACAATACCTTTTAAAATTGCACCCCAAAAAATCAAATACCTGGGAATATACCTGACCAAGGAGGTAAAAGACTTATATGCTGAGAACTAGAAAACATTAATCAAAGAAATTAAAGAAGATGTAAACAAATGGAAAGACATTCTATGTTCATGGATTGGAAAAATCAATATTGTAAAAATGGCCATACTACCCAAAGCAATCTACAGATTCAATGCAATCCCTATCAAATTACCCATGACATTTTTCAGAGAACTACAACAAACAATCCAAAAATTTATATGGAACCACAAAAGGCCCAGAATTGCCAAAGCAATGGAACAAAAAAACAAGCAGGAGGAATAACTCTCTCAGACTTCAGGCAGTATTACAAAGCCACAGTCATCAAAACAGTGTGGTACTGATACCAAAACAGATGTACAGACCAATAGATCAGAATAGAGAACTCAGAAATAAAGCCAGACACTTATGTTCAGTTAATCTTTGACAAAGGAGACAAGGACATAAAATGAGAAAAGGACAGTCTTTTTAGCAAGTCTTGCTGGGAAACCTGGACAGTGGCATGCAAATCAATGAAACTAGAACACACCCTCTCACCATGCACCAAAATAAAATCAATATGGCTGAAAGACTTAAATATAAGAAAAGACACCATCAAACACCTGGAAGAGAACATAGGCAAAACACTCTCTGACATCAACATCATGAATATTTTCTCAGGTCAGTCTCCCAAGGCAAGAGAAATACAAGCTAAATTAAACCAATGGGACCTAATCAAACTGACAAGGTTTTGCACAGGAAAGGAAACCAAAAAGAAAACAAAAACACAACTTACAGAGTGGGAGAAAATACTTTCAAATGATGCACCTGAAAAGAGCTCAATCTCTAAAATATACAAACAACTTAAACAACTCAACAGCAAAAAAAAGCCAAAAACCCAATGGAAAAATGGGCAAAAGATCTGAATAGACGTTTCTCCAAAGAAGATACACAGATACCTTACACCAGTCAGAATGCCCATCATCAGTAAGACCAGAAATAAATGCTGGAGAGGGTGTGGAGAAAATGAACCTTCCTGAACTGTTGGTGGAAATGTAAACTGGTACAACCGCTATGGAGAACAGTATGGAGGTACCTTACAAAACTAAATGTAGAACTACCATATGACCCTGCAATCCCACTCTTGGGCATATATCTGGACAAAACTTTCCTTAAAAAAGACACATGGACTGGCATTTTCATTGCTGCAATCTTCCCAATAGCCAAGATGTGGAAACAACCCAAATATCCATTGACAGATTATTTAAATAGAAAAATGTGGTATATATACACAATGGAATACTATTCAGCCATATAAAAGAACAAAATAATTCCATTTGCAGCAACATGGATGGAACTAGAGACTCTCATACTGCATGAAATAGGTCAGAAAGAGAAGGACAAATACCAAATGATATCACCTATATCTGGAATCTAATGTATGGCACAAAGGAACCTTTCCAGAGAAAATAAAATCGTGGACTTGGAGAACAGACTCATTTTTGCCAAGGGTGTTGGGGAGGGAGTAGGGTGGATCAGGAGCTTGGAGTTATTAATTTAAACTGTTGCCTTTGGGATGGATTAGCAATGAGGACCTGCTGTGTTGCACCTGGAACTACATCTAGTCACTTATGATGGAGCATGATAATGTGAGAAAAAAAAAAATGTATACATGTATGTGTAACTGGGTCACCATGCTGTACAGTAGAAAAAAAAATTGTATTGAGTAAACGACAATTTAAAAATTAAATTAAATTAAATTAAATTAAAAAAATAAATAAAAGGCATTGGGTTTAGGAACTCTTACTTTCATTTAATTAGATATCATACCATGAACATATGTATAAACTATGGAAGAATTTTCGATGAAAAGGATAAAATTTAGGTTTAAATATGGAGAAATATATATAAATTTATACAAATAATATAATTATGTACTCTGCAACCCAGACATGCCACTAATTTTCATCCAAATATAGACCTTTAAAAATAATGGTGCAGGACATATAGAGTTTTTAGCCACTAGTTACTTATATTCTCACCTGAAAACATCCCCCACTTTTGTACCTTAGTCATATCTTATAAAACAAAAAGGTATTTCTAGCCTCAATGCTTTTGATATGTATATTCTTTTTTTTTTTGTCTTTTTGCTATTTCTTGGGCCGCTCCCGCGGCATATGGAGGTTCCCAGGCTAGGGGTCTAATTGGAGCTGTAGCTGCCGGCCTGCGCCAGAGCCACAGCAATGCCAGATCTGAGCCACGTCTGCAACCTACACCACAGCTCACGGCAACGCCAGATCGTTAACCCACTGAGCAAGGGCAGGGACCGAACCCGCAACCTCATGGTTCCTAGTCGGATTCATCAACCACTGCGCCACGACAGGAACTCCTGATGTGTATATTCTGATAAGTATCTCTTCCCTATAAAAATACAATCAGTCTAATTTTCTACAATAGGAGGAAAACCAGAACATTAACAAATGTGTGCAAATCAGACAACAAAATACTGAACAGCTAGTGAGTCAAAGAAGAAATCAAAAGTTAAATTAAAAAATAGCTTAAAAATAACAAAAATGGAAACACAACATGCAAAACTTATTGGATGGTGCAAAAGCAGCTCTAAGAGGGAACTTTGTTAAATTAGAAGACAATTGATACCACCAATCCATATCCAACTCTAACCTTTGCATTTCCAAAATGCAAACACTCATGAGAATTTGAGAATTTTATTTTTGAAGACATTGAAGCCTGAGGTCAAAGGAATTCTATGAAAAAAAGAATGAACTGAAAAATTATTTCAAACAGGGTAAGTATTAAAAAGTTAGTGAAAAATTAAGAACTCTAAAGAATGGTAACCAGAGGTTTGTTTTACCTGGAAATGCCAAATACAAGTGAAAGTGAGTTGCCTTGTGAGGAAATCTAAGAGTTCGGTAGAGAAGAACAGTTCCAAATATTCATTTCTTGATTGCCTTTCACCAAGCAGAATTCAAGAGTTTAAATAATTGATCGTACGTATTTGATTTGGACAGTTTCATTAAAAGGAAAACCTATGGTTTCAGAAAATGTCTAGGATTCTGTATAAACTCTATAATTTTTGCTGGTATTTGTGGTTGTTTTTGTTTTATTTTATTTGCATATTAAAATCTTAGAAAAATGGAAAAGGCAAAGATTTTCATCAATAGATATTTATTTGTGAATATTTTACATAACTCAATTAAAACTACCAACTGTTTTTACTGTTGCATTTAGTATAGATAAGTATTCCTAACTGTTTTCATTATACATCTCACATTTACTAAATCCTTTAATTGCGTATACATATATATGTGTATGTCTGAAAATATATATATACACATACACACACACACACCTAGGTGATAGATATAGAGATTATATACCTATTCATCTATGTCCAAGTCAGGTGTGTCATAAAACCCCTGCATATAAGAAGACTCTGATCACTTAATAGTTTCATTGATTTTGTTTCTCCCAAGCCCTAAAGGCATATTCATGTTTAATAGCTTGTTATACTGTAAGACGCCTGAAGAACAGCTTGCCCTTCTTGTATACAAACTTTGAGGTATTTTAACAGCTAATACCACTTAACAGTAACTTTTAAACTTTGATTTATTCATTGCCAAAAATCTCTCAGTCAAGACTTCATTCATCTAATTTGGCTAGTCCAATTTCTTTGGATAAAAATGAAAGTAGTTCTCTGAAATTTCCTTTGAAAATTGTCAATATGTGTCAAGGTCATTTCTCTTGGCAGATTTTGTTGAGAAAAAAAAATTAAACTCCTGGCAGACTGTATTTCCCAGTCACTTCTGTGACCAAAACCACTATCTTAGTTGGCTACCACCTTGATACATTAGGGCTTTCATTTAGAAGAGTAGATAAGCAGTCCTAATTGCTTTCATTATACATCTCACAGGCAGTAGAAAGAGGAATTAACAAATTTAGTTATGGCTTTTCGGAGTACTAAAACACAAGGTAATTATTTGTTTTGGATAATACTAAATAAATGCAATCTATTATCAAACTGCCCTGCTGGCTGTTTTATAAAGATTGAATGAAATATTTAGATTGTGGATGTGTCTCGCATCTGGCATTGCTGTGGCTGTGGTGTGGGCTGGCGGCTACAGTTTTGATTAGTCCCCTAGCCTGGGAACCTCTATATACTGCAAGTGCAGCCCCCAAAAACAAACAAAAACAGAAAACCAAACAAACAAATAAAAAGATTGAATGAAATATTGTTGGAGGCTCGCCAGATATGCATGTATACAGGCCACAGTGAATCAAAGAAACTAGATGGCGCTTGAAGAATGACACTAATCTAGGCTTGCAAAATACCTAAGACTTTCCCAGACCCCTGGGGAAAAGGGAGTGAGATGGGAAATGTAAATCATATGAGTGGCTGCTTGAAAGCGAGTTGCCAAATACTCCAGATGTTGTCAATGGAAAGCCACTGACATTCTTGTTCTCATGACCAGAACCCTAAGGAAGTTGGAGGAAAGGGCATAATAGCCTCAAGCATAAACAATATAATCTTTCTCTGGAGGGCTAATCATTTATAGCATCTATGAATACAAAGGGTCTGTGCCTTGTATATCTGTAGCCTTGATCAGTAACATTGTAAATGACATATGTGATTCTGTACTTACAAGGAAGTAGAAAATAGCAAATAAAAATCATGACTTGGCTCAGAGGGTTGCTATTGCCTTTCTAAGGCAGTAGCCGCCTCTTTGTCTCTTCTTTCTTAAATCTGTGGCACCGCTGACTTTGGGACCTGAGTTGATGAGCAGGTCTTGTCAAAATATTATATTCATAACTTGATTTCCACTTACTAGTAACCTCTAGCCTTTACTTTCATATCATAAACAAAATCATTTATGAATTTGAAAATATTTCATTGGTATTTGGTAACCAATGACTCTTTTGTTGACCATTGTTTTCTGATGACTGTCATGGTACCTGGAGTATTGTAGAAAAACAATGCAAAATTTTTGATTGAATTAATGACTAAAGAAGAGTATACCTATGTTTGGAAGCCAAAAAAAAAAAGAACTTTCAAATTAATACTAAATAAAATTCCATTTCTTCAAATTGCCTATTTGATAGAAAAAAATAATTATATTCTTTTTCAGGCATACTTAGTAAAATAAAGCAGTAATTATTTGAAAAATTCAGTACACTACCATTTTTATCCATTTTTATTTGGGACAGAATTTTTTGTTTGTTTGCTTTAGTGCTGCACCTGAGGCACATGGAAGTTAACACGCTAGGGGTCGAATCAGATCTGTAGCTGCCAGCCTATACCAATGCAGCATCCAAGCAGCATCTGTGACCTACACCACAACTCACAGCCAACACTGGATCCTTAACCCACTGAGCAAGGCCAGGGATTGAACCTATATCCCTATGGATACTAGTCAGATTCACTTCTGCTGCACCATAATGGGAAATCCTGGAACAGATTTTTCTTAGGTGAAGAAAATAGGAAATGGTACTTTTGATCTTAGCAGTTACTTTGATACCATTATAATGTTTTAACATTGAAATAGTATTATGGGTAGAGAAATAAAAGATGTAAGATGTCAAAGTGAGCTAGAGTAGTCTATGTTCCTCTGTGTAAAATAATTGTTTTAGAGTCCTCAATGTGCTAGAAATACAAGCTCATTTCTGATTGTTTCTAAATGAGATAAATTTTCAGTAAACATTATTTATGTAAAATAATTTCCTAAATATTCTATATTTCTGTTAGTGTTTTCCTTTGTCTTTTGGTCTGCATAGTTTATGCATATTGTCTGGTAAATCAATGTTGGAAATATGATTGTCATAAACCAGAAATAAGATGGCAGATTTTCAAATTCCAATGACATCTCCTCATAGTGTTAATCTAGATGTAGAACATTAAAAGTTGCTGGTGTAGTGCAAGCGCTTGATATATTTATATAGGTTTTTATATTAATTATATATATGGCATTTAAAATCAATGATATAAGGCACATAGTTTCTTAGATAGTGTGAAAAAAAATGAATCACCACACATGAAAACATTAATACAGGGATAATCGTATGATGCTATATATACAATTTTAATTCACAAATGAGTGAGTGATGCAAACTAATTTGCATATTTTTATTCCCTTGGTTTTCAATCCTTTCAAGATAACAATTGTTTAAAAAAATTACTTAATGTTCTTTCCCACTTTCAATCTATCTCTTTTCAAATACTCTCAAAAATATATACATCAACTTTTTTTCTTGCTTTAGTTTTAGAAAATAACTGGAAATTTTATATGCTAATATCTACCAGATTCAAAACATTTATGAGGGGAGCTCTTGCATTAGAAAGTGTATAGTTAAAAAAAAAAAAAAGAAAGTGTATAGTGATAAATAAAATGTAACCATGATATTGAAGACTAGGGAGTCATATTTAGAGAAATGACTTGAAAAATAGGTGGAAAATTAGAGGGAAGACTAGAAAATGTAAATTAATTCTAATATTGTACTAACTACATCAAGTAAACAGAGTTATTGTAGTACATCCTTAGAGAATGTGTCAATTTTGATCAACAGATTTCCTTCAAAGATAAACATCACTGAGCATGAAATATTTAAAAAAGAATTTTAGCTTTGATATATCTTATTCTTCTTTGCTAGTGAATGGAAAGTGAATGGAAAAGCTATAAAATTATGACAGTTTAATTTATATATTAAGAACATCAACTGTTTTGCATTAATTCAATGATGTCCTCTAGACCTTCTGAGTATTACACGACTATTTCTCCCAATATCAAAGGACCACATTTTGATATGACTTGGAAGTATACTATATAATGTTATCACCTTTCTATTGTATTTTATACTATGCTTTTGTAAGCTTGTTTATCTTGCTATTGTCAGTTTACCTACTTTGGCTGATATTTTAATGTTCTATAAGTTGGATAAGTAGCTGTAAAAGTTTTGCAGTTCCCCTCTCCACTCCCAGGCTAAAAGCATGGGGTGAATTGGTCTTTTTAAAAAGCATATATTTTTTGCTTATGTGGATAGAAAAGTAATGATAGAAATTGTTAAACAAGAACAACTGCAATCACAAGGGTGTTTTTAGTATTTGCAGACAAGAAGTATCCATGCACAAAAGGGACATTATAGAGAAAAACAAACACAAATTGCAACACACTCAAAATATAAAGAGAGCTAAAGGGACATGAAAAGAGAAAAAAATGCCAGAGATAATAGGAAAGCACACAACTAACATTTTTACAGGTGACATTAAAAGAAGCAATTCTTGGTAGAAATCTATTGATGGTGACAACATATAAAATGAAATTTGAGCCAGTTTACAAGCAGGGGATAAACTTAAGTGTTCTAATTTAATGTAAATAATCCCAGCACAGATGGCAGGGTTGGAAAACACCATAGGACAGGCAAAAGAAGTCGACTACATTTGGACAAATCAAATGTGAAATTTCACTGCACAACTGTGACTGGAACAAAGAAGTCTAGTCTCAAATTCTCAATAGTTAAGAAATATCATTTGTTTCTCAGTGCAAAGAGGAATTGGTAATTTTTAATACACCTTCCTTAATACCTATGAATCCATGTCAACCCTGTTCATAAAGATAGGCTCACATTACCACTCATTTCAAAGGAAGAGATTTATTCAATCTCTGCAAAAAAAAAAAAAAAAAAAAAAAAACAGTTTTTTTCTTTGAAGAAAAACACTATTCAAAAATCCACTGAGATTAAGGTTTTGATAACTCCACAGCATTTAAGGTAAAAATTCTATGACCTAATAAAGATAAAACCTAAAAGCATTTATTTGCAATATATTATTTTATGAATGCCATCTCTTCCTAAATAGCTTATATTTGCTCTTTTATCCAATTTTTAAAACATTTAAAGTTACTAGGTGTTTAACCAATTAATAAATACCCAACATTAATGATTAAATTAATAGGACATTAAATTATTATGCTCCTTTATCAATACCAAGACCCAAACCAGAGAATACATAGAGATGAATTTTGAAACATATATTTTTGTTCTTTTTTTCTATATATTTCTATAAGATAAACATACAGTCTCTATATATGTTATGAACACACATATATTATATATATATACCTATATATATATATATTAAATGCAAAATCTATAATTGTATTTACAGTTACTTATTCACACAGATATGTGTGTACACATGAGATGTTTATATATCCTTGTCTTGTTATTACCCTAAAAAAAATGCATGGCAAAGAACAGTAAATTTTTTACCATTAAGCTGCTGGAAAATCGGTCCATCAACAAATATTTACAAAGATCCTGCTCTTAGACTTTGTGGAAGAAATCTGGGTGGCTATATTAAAAGGAAAATACTTGGTACCTTGGTATTGAATCTTGGTTGAAAGAGGAATGTAAGTTTTGAAAAACTATAGTTTAGATGTCTGCAATATGACGACTGTATTCATAGTGAACAGTATAACTTCAGCAGTGATGGCCATTAAGTGACTTAAGGGAGATGTGCAGTGAAACAAAAGAGAATTTGTTCAAGTGTCCATCTAGCTCTACTGTTCTGTCATGTGGATTCTTACATTGAGTATTACCATTTATATAAAGTCTCCTTCTTCTCCTTTTTTTTATTTCCAAGATATTAAATTTATTATTTGGGTACTTTAATTCCTCTACTTGAAGAAAGGAGAGTCCTTTTATATTATATCCATTTCTGACAAAAATGAAATTTATTATCAGATGTATCCTCTACGTTTATAAAGGATTAGAATAAAAGAAGAATGGAAAATTACTTACAGCATGTTAAAATGAGACATGTAACCATTCTGTTATGTGGCAACGAAAAATGCACATCATTTTATATTCCTCTAAAATAGCATATCTGTACATAAGGCAAGATAGGGTATTAAAGCCTATAAAAGCCATGAGAATATCCAATGCTATTTCTGATAAGCTAAAAGCCTCAGTCTTTGATGGAGTAAATATTTCCCTTTGGTGATATAAAACTGAAATTTACAGTATCAGAAAATTCCTAGACTATCTTTTATGGTAAGTTCAATAACTAAATTTATTCACGATCAAAGTTACACAACATAAGGTACTAATGAAAACATTTCTATAGATTTATTTTCAATAACCTAGATAGGCTAACGATCAAAATAAATAGACATGCTGATTGCTCCAGCTCAAAAATGGTAGACAATTAATCCCCTTGAGACATTGTAATATAATGATTAAATTCTGTATACTTCCCCAAATATAATCAACATTCACTTATTTGTTTGCATGATTGAGCTAACACATATTTCCAATCATAAATGCTAACCAAATTTTTACTAAATTTTCTTGATGGTTGTAATATTATTGCATGTCAGCTATAACTGCAAATAGAGTTTTAATGATTCACAAATATTATTGGAAGTTGTTTATCATGAAACAATGAGGAAGCCAATTACTAACATATGTAACATTAGAATATTCTCATAGATAAAAAATCCTAGGAGTTCCCATCATGGCGCAGTGGTTAATGAATCCGACTGGGAACCATGAGGTTGCGGGTTCGGTCCCTGCCCTTGCTCAGCAGGTTAACGATCCAGCGTTGCCGTGAGCTGTGGTGTAGGTTGCAGACGTGGCTCAGATTCCGCGTTTCTGTGGCTCTGGCATAGGCTGGCAGCTACAGCTCTGATTAGACCCCTAGCCTGGGAACCTCCATATGCCATGGGAGCAGCCCAAGAAATGGCAAAAAAGACCAAAAAAAAAAAAAAAAAGAAAGAAAAGAATCCTATAATAAATTTAAAAATATTGAGTTTTTCCCCAACATCTTCACATGTAGTTACAGGGTTCTCAAGCTACTTAGTCATTATTGCATTCAATACTGTGAGAACAAGATAGCTTTTTAGAGATTTTGAATCATTTGAATATAATAATTAATTGATTCTTAAGTTATTTAATAAAACCATTCTGACCATGAGAATAGAAAGCATACTTAAGATAGAAGGTGTTTAAACTGGCTTGTAAACCGTAAACTGCAATTATACCTGACTATTAGGAACAGGCAGATTAATGCATTTGAAGGACAAAAGAGACAAATGTCCTGACTGACTGCTTACAGTTATCCTGGAGAAGATGTCATAACTCCTTGTTAGGGAAAAGAGTTGCATGGAATAACTACCATTTTTCCCTTTGCTGAGAACAAATAGTAGTGTAAATGGAAAGTAATTAAAGATTTTTTTAAATAAGGATATTTAGCTTCATAAAAATAACTTGGTAAGGATCAATAAACTTTCATCATATTCATTCTATTGCAACACTGGTAAAGAGATATCTTTTAAAACTTTTTAAAGAAATGGAAGCCAACTCTCAGTGTTCTAAGATGTTCTCCATAATGTTTCCAAAATGTATGAACCTTTCTTTAAGTAGATTTTATTTATTTTATTTTATTTTATTTTATTTTTAAAACTTTTTAAAACATTTTTAAAACATTATTTTATTTTTTAAAACATCATCAGATTCACAGCAAAGCTGAATAGAAGGTATGGTGATGCTCATAATCCCTTGGCCCTACACATATGCTTAGCCTCTCCCATTATCAACATCTCCCACAGAGTGATACATTTGTTATGACTGGTGAACTTACATTGATACATCATTGTTACCCAATGTTTATAGTACATTAGGGTTCACTTTTCCTGTTGTATATTCTATGAGCTTTGGCAAATATATAATGACATGTATTTACCATCATAGCATCAATCATAATACTTTCACTGCTGGTCTAAATATCCTCTGAGCTCCATCTAGTCATCCCTCTCCCTTCTTAACCATGGTAACCACCGATCCTTTAACCATCCCCATAGTTTTGCCTTTTCCAGAATGTCATATTGTTGGAATCATACACTATGTAGGCTTTCAGATTGTCCTCTTTCGCTTACATGCATGCATTTAACTTTTCTTCATCTTTTTTGTGGCTTCATAGCTCATTCCTTTTTAGTGCTGAATAATATTCTATCATCTATATGTTACCATGATTTATTTATTAAGCTATTGTAGGACATCTTGGTTGCTTCCAAGTTTTAGTGATGGTAATAAAGATGCTATAAAAAATTGAATGCAAGTTACATGTGTACTTAAGTTTTCAGCTCCTTTTAGTAAATACCAAGGAGCACAATTGCAGGATTGTGTGGTAAGAGTTATTTGCAAGAAATCTCCAAACTCTTTTTCAAAGAGGATGTGCCATTTTACATTCATATGAGCAATGAATGAGAATTCCTATTGCTCCGTATCCTCAACAACATTTAGTGTTGTCAGTGTTCCAGATTTTGGCCATTCTAATAGGTGTGTAGTGGTATCTCATTGCTATTTTAATTTGCATTTTCCCAATGACAAACAATGTGGACTATCTTTTCATGTATTTATTTGCCACCCATATATCTTCTTTGGTATAAATCTTTGGTCTCTTTAAATCAGATTTTTGGTTTTCTTAACTTTGAATTAAGGTATAAACTGTTTTTTTGGGTTTTTTTTTGTTTTTGTTTTTGTTTCTGTTTCCTTTTTAGGGCCTCACCTGAGGCATACTGAAGTTCCCCGGCTAGGGGTCGAATCAGAGCTGTAGCTGCCAGCCTGTGCCACAGCCACAGCAACACATGATCTGAACCACATCTGCAACCTACACCGCAGCTCATGGCAAAGCCAGATCTCCAACCCACTGAGTGAAGCCAGGGATTAAACCCACATCCTCATGGATACTAGTCAGATTCATTTCCCACTGTGACACAATGGGAACTCCAGGTATAATCATTTTGTGAGCTATTTTTTTTTCCTTATGAGGGACTTCCTCTGTTTATTCTTTCAATTTCTGCTTTTCTCTATTAGGTTTTATCATGATCTAATATTTGACACAAAAAGAAGACATTGAAATAAAGTGAGGATAAAATAGAAATTTTTTAAAAATGAGTTCTTAAGGGTTTGTGGAGAGGATTTCTACAAAGAACAACTTTGAGTATTTACTTTACAAGAAAGAATACTTAATAATCTTACAAAAGTGGTGATGTTACCAAAAATTCTCAGATACATGTGATTTTTAATCCAATTATTAATTGAAATTGATTGAAAATAAATTCTTTAGTATGTAAATTTTCCCTGTTACAGGTAAACATAGTAATATTTGGATTGGTAATTGGATTGGACATCTAAATATATCTAATTGACTTTGGTAGGTAAAGTATTACCTTCAAAGTCATTTAGATATATTTAGATGTCAAATATTCTTGCTAGGTGGAAGAAAATATATTCTAACACTTCAGGAGCAATCATGAGTGAATAAGAAACATAATACATTCATATGACCAAGCAGCTTCTTCTGCAGTGAGTGCCTTTTATCAATCAATAGGGTCAGGCTATTGGGTGTAATCTATCATAGTCCTCTGTCACACCAGGATCTATCAATTTCAAGGAATTATTTTGGTATGAGACAGCAACTGATAGCTAGACTTACACTGAAGAGAAGGAAATAATATATTCATTCTAACCTTAAAGTAAATAATTTTACTCTAATAATTAATTGATTATTTGGGAGGAAAGGGTAAAGTGGTTTTATGTTCATGTAGTCTTTCCCAAAATTATATTCAATCATGTCTGTTGATACATAAAAATTGCAAATTCCTTCCCTAAATCAGCAATTATGCTGTATTACAATATCTTATTCTTAACAACCAGCCCTTACCCATAATTATTTCCTGTTCTGGAGAATGTTTCAGGGACTGTGGTGGGTTCTTTATAGAACATATCTCAAGGTATTTACATGTATAATAGATATTGTAACTTTGTCTCTAGAAAGGAAATCTCAACTTCGTAAAGTGTAGTTTGGTAATTTGTTCAAGTTATAGCACTGGTAGTATTCACATCAAGTTTAATCTTAAAAAGAAATATTGGCCTATTATTAATTTTGTATCCCTATGTTTTCTACCTCCACATTGTTGATCTTGGAACATATTCTCTCTCTCTCCCCCCGTTTCTCCCCACCATTTCTTTTTCAATGTCCTACCTATCTTTAACAATGTAATTTATTTTCACAAATTCTCTTTTAATTCTTATCTAGGAATAAACTTTCAATGCCTTCACTGATATTTCTTCCTTTTACTATAAAGGCATGAGTCCTAATCTGGCATTAACAATATCTATTTATTTATGATCATTACTAGGTTACTATTTCTTGAGATTTTAACTGTGTTACCTATCTCTTTAAGAACATAGGAATTCAGAGTTCCTATCATGGCTCAGTAGTTATCAAACACGACTTCACAACTAGCATCCATGAGGACGTGGGTTTGATTCTTGGCCTCATTCAGTGGGTTAAGGATCTGGCATTGCTGTGGCTATGGCTGAGGCATAGCTTGGCTACTACAGCTCTGATTGGACCCCCGGCCTGGGAACATCCATATGCCGTGGGTATGGCCCTAACAAGACCAAAAGACCAAAAAAAAAAGAACATAGGAATTCAATAAAAGTTATTGATATAGCATTTCTTATTAATAAAAAGCATGAAGAAGAGTTTGGGATTTTTTTCTTTTTTTTTTTTTAGGGCCACACCCATGGCATATGGAGGTTCCCAGGTTAGGGGTCCAATTGGAACTGCAGCCACTGGCCTACACCAGAGCCACAGCAATGCCAGATCTGAGCTGAGTCTGCGACCTACACCACAGCTCATGGCAACGCCAGATCCTTAACCCACTGAGTGAGGCCAGGGATTGAACCCACAACCTCATGGTTCCTAGTCAGATAAGTTTCCACTGTGCCACACGGGAACTCCAAGTTTATGTTTTAAATAAATTATTCCTTGGAATTAACAGAAAAAAATGTAGGTTCCCTTTTTGAACTTTTAACCAAAAAAATGATCATAAGAAATGATTAAAGCAAAAATAAAATCACAGAAAATAGATCATAGAAAATTTCTTCCTATATATCCAGTATACATGAAGATACAGAAAATATCTTGACTTCACAATTTTGTTTATTCCTTTATATAACATCTAATAAAGTGAAATTCCTCTGATCCAGTATTAACTCTTCCTATTTTGACCTAGACATTTTCCCTAGTCAAGTTCTCAAATGCTTAGCCATTTACCTTTTTCCTCAGGTACCCTTAGCCTCATGCATTTTATTGAGTCCTTTCACTCAGCATATCAATATGCTCAACTGTCTACAATCTCATTGTCTTGATCAATAGCTCTCTAGCTACACAACTACTTTTTGTTCTTCAAAAGGTGTCTTAGCTTTTATCTTCTCAAGTTTCCCATTCACACTTCAAGCAAAAGCATTTTGGATTCTTGACCCATCAGGACATTAATACCTTCTTCAGGGCAACTGATAATCTAAGTGCCGAATACTTTAAATATGGATATCTTTGCAATATTTAAAACATACAACACACAGTTTTCATGATATTTTACCTTCGTTTTCTTCTTGACACCAATTTTCTTGGTTTTCTATTAATCTCTTGCTTCTTTTGAATCTTGTTCACAGATTTCTCCTCATTCTTGTACCTTAAATATATCACAGAGAACAAAACCAATACAGCTATTGTCTATTTGTTAGACAGTAAAATTTTCTTTTTCTTTTTTTTTTTTAATTTTTTTGCCTTTTGCTAGTGCTGCACCCTCAGCATATGGAGGTTCCAAGGCTAGGGATCTAATCAGAGCTGTAGCCACCAGCCTACACCAGAGCCACAGCAACATGGGATCCGAGCTGCATCTGTTATCTACACCACAGCTCATGGCAACGCCAGATCCTTAACCCACTGAGTGAGGCCAGGGGTTGAACCCACACCCTCATGGTTCCTAGTTGGATTCATTAACCACTGAGCCATGATGGGAACTTCTAGACAACAAAATTTTAATATCATCTACAACTTTGGCTTTATTATCTCCTAAGACACTAGTGAAACATTAATATAAATTGCTTATACAAACTTTATCTCATGTATGCAATGCCTATGTGTGTGTATTTTAAAAACTCTATTGAGGTATATGTTACATAAAAGAAAATGAACACATTGCATGTTTTGTTCAGTGACTTTTGACAAATGCAGCACCTATAATAACTAACACTTGAATTAAAATATAAAATATATCCACTAAACAAAAATATTCCCTTATATCAAACCTTCCCCCACTCCAACTCCCAGTCTATAATGATCTGATTTATATCATGATACAATGGTTTTGTCTGCTTTAGAGCTTCATATAAGTTAAATAATAAAATTTGTACAATTTTTTCTGGCTTTATTCATCCAGCATCATTTTGAGAGTCATCATTTTGTTATGTCAACATCATTATTGTGTTCCTGTTTTATTGCTGGCTAGAAATCCTTATATACAGATGCCAAGATTTGTTTATACAAAATCTGTTGATGGGCATTTGGCTTACTTCCAATGTTTTTATGGACATATGTTTCCATTTCTCTTGGGTAAATATCTGAGTGTGACTTTGTTGGATCAAATGTTTTCTGTTAAATTAATTGAGTATTTTTGTCTCCATTAGCTTATTGAGTATGCTTATTTTTGTTTTCTAATAGTTGTTCTAGGATTGACAACATACTTACAGAGAGTAGCTTTGTGTTAATTTTTCTTTATATAGTTAATGTAGTGCCACAGAGTTTTTTTCTTTTAAACCAATTCCAATAATACGTAAAGAAGAGGGACATGCAAATTAGCTAACACAAATATACTTTAGTATTTGCTAGGTACATAAGAAAGCACTTTTCACATGATAAAACATTTTATCCTAACACTATATTATAGATTCTATTACTATCATTGACATTTACAGAAAACTTAAAAGATTTGCTTAAGGTCTTACAGATAGTTAGTGGTAGAAATAGGATTTAAATGGAGACAATCTAACTCTAAGACTACTCTTTACTAGTCTGTATATGGTCTTTCCTACTTTCCACTGCAATTATGTATCACCAATTACTGGAAAATAAAAGTGCGTGAAAGAGGGACTGTTATGAAAGAATGAACAAGGGAATAGTATTTTTGTTAATATTTAAATTCAAAACAAACATTTTCTCCCCATTTCAGGTATTTTAAAAGACAATAAAGTTTTCATTTTTAAGTCAGAAAGAAAGAGACAAATACCATATGATAGCACATATCAGCAATCTAATAAATGGCAAAAATGAACCTTTCCACAAAAAAGAAAATCATGGACATGGAGAACAGACTTTTGGTTGCCAAGGGGGAGGGAGAGGGAATGGGATGGGTTGGGAATTTGTGGTTAATAGATGCAACCTATTGCATTTGGAATGGATAAGCAATGAGATCCTGCTCTATAGCACTGGGAACTAAGTCTAGTCACTTATGATGGAGCATGATAATGTGAGAAAAAAAATGTGTACATGTATGTGTAACTGGGTCACCTTGCTGTACAGTAAAAAATTGACACAACACTGTAAATCAGCTATAATGGAAAAAATAAAAATCATTATGAATGAAAAAAGACAATAAATATGTTATTTCTTTAAAATGTGTTTTTATAGTCAATATTAGTGGGGTAAAAATTTAATTTAAATATAGATTATTTTATCTATATTTTATGGCATTATATATAGGTATTATATACACCCACATATTTATATGTATATCTGTATATGTAGTTACTATCACTTAAAAGCATTTCATCTTCTCAACTCTCCCACAGATGAACACCAATATACTATCATTATCTGTTACTACTGATTAGATTTATTTCTTCTAGAAATTCATGTAAATGTGATAAAACAGACAAAACACTACTTTTTCTTATTTTCATTTTCCCAGTATAAAGTTTTGAGATTAATCCATCTCATTTTAACTTGTTGGTCTCTTTTACTGCTTTATTACATTAATATTCCCCAAGTTGTATACTTTCATATGTTGATGGCTCTTAAAATAAATACTACTTGTATGAATTCACATACAAGTAGTATTGTAGACATGTAGTTTAAATATTTTGTGTTAATATCTGGGAGAGTGATTCCTGTATGATATAGCCAGTAAAGTCTTAACTATGTAAGACTATGTCCAAATGTTCCTCATTATGGTGAACGGCAAAGGAGAATCTGGTTTGTTTTCCCTTCTATTTGTTTATTTTGAGTCCAAATCAATTAAGAATTTACACTCAATTTGAGAGGAACAGTTCTTTTATATTAAAACATTGAAAGTGATATTCCTCTTGTATGCTTAGCCAAAGATGGAAATTTTATAAGTAAAACTACAATGCTCTTATGTGTATATGTATATTTATGTTTTGGGGTTAAATATATATAGGGAAATATTAATAATGGAAGTATTTAAGAAATTTATTTCTGTATGGGAAGTTCCTAGATGATTGTCAGTGCCTCAGAGTTTAAGGTGTGGTTCTATTTATAACAATTTAGAGCTTCTCTGAAGTCAGAACACAATATAGTAGTATCAGTCATAATTCAAATTTAACACCTTCTCAGTAATTGATTTTCATTTGGGGGATTCACATCATTTATTTAATATTATATTAATTTATATATATTTAGTATAAGCTTTCAACTCAATATCTTTAGTTGATGGTCTTGATATATTCTTACTATTTTCTAAATATGTGCTTAGTGGTTTCATGGTTAATTAGGTATCAGGATTATATTTTATCTAAAGATTGTTTTTCCTCTGGAAAAATTGTAATCATCTATTTTTATAAAATAGATTCAATATACACTCTTCTTTTAAAATGTGTCAATACATTTATTGATAATTTGGAGAAGACTGACATTTATCTTGTTTTACATAGCATGGAGAACAAAATTTCCTAGTCAGTTATACTAGTCTTGTTATAAAATTTATCAACCTTTAACTTTTGAAAATTATAAAAAAGGGGGGGGTAATTTCTGCTGTGGTAGAGTGGGTTAATGATCCAAATTTTCTCTGTGGATGTGCCAGTTCAACTCCTGGCCTGGCACAGTAGGTTAAGGATCAGGTGTTGCTGCAACTGTGGTTTAGTTTGCAGCTCTGGCTTACATTCAGTCCTTGGCCTGGGAATTTCCATATGCCATGGGGGTGGCCAAAAAATGAAAAAGAAAGAGAAAGAAAGAAAGAGAGAGAGAGAGAGAGAGAGAGAGAGAGAGAGAGAAAGAAAGAAAGAAAGAAAGAGAAAATAAAAGAAGAAAATTATCAATAATAAGTTAGTTATAACCACTTTTAAGTTTCTGTCATCCACTGATGATTTTTGTTTTATTTGACGCATTCCTAAAAGTACTTGGACCCAGCTGTGGGCCAAACTGCTTCCTCTTCAACAAAAGACTGCCTCAGACCCCTATGAAAATTACTAAACCAGGTAATTTGGGGACAGACCTTGGAGGGCATTTTTTAAACAACTTAGAAACCATGTAAATAGACTGAGTCAGGGCTTCCAAACTTCAGCGAAGAAAGTGTTGGGTTGATGAGATTGCTAGCCCAAGATGGAGCAGAACAAAAGCTAATGACAGAGGATTGAGTAAACCAACGAGGACTGACTGCAGTTTGTATTTGGCATATTGCCAAAGTTTCAATGTTCTATTTTATGAATATGAGAAAACTTTTTCTTTTCTCTTAAACTATTAAAATCCATAGCAATTTAATAAACATAGAGACATTTGTAAGCAAATGTATTTATCTCCCAACCTGAGAACTCCAGAATTAAGAAATTCTTATTGAGTTTTTTAATTCCTTGGCAGTTATCTTTTTTCTTTTTCTTTCCTTTTTTTTTTTTTTTTTTTTTGCATAGGTTCAAAAGGAATCTGTCTTCTTTGTTTTTGTTGTTGTTTGCCACATCTGCAGTATGCAGTTCTGGGACCAGGGTTTGAATGTGTGTATGCCAAGGCAGCTAACCAATCCACAGTCAAGGCAGCAGTGACAATGCCTGATCCTTAACCTGCCGAGTCATCAGAGAACCCCTGTCTGCCTTGTTAACAGGACATAATTGTAAACATTGGTTATGCAAACAAGGCCTTGTCTAAAATGTTATATTTGATAATGATGCTCATTTAGTGAGGGTAGACCAGATGCTTTTAAGGAACTAAGGTTGAATTTATGGAACTAATGCTTAAAAATCTTCCTGGAAAAACTCTCCAAGTATCCAGCTTGTATCATTCCCAACCTTAAAGATGAGTAAGGAAATTCACTTTCTGGTAGGTCCAGATTGCTTAGTATATTTTGGAGAACTAGAGAAGAAAATTTTCAGGTGAAATTCAATGGTGAGTTCTCACCTTAGCTTTCATGTTTCAAGAGGCTTTTTAATGTCTAATCTGAAATTTCTTATGAAAATATCCATCAAACTTTTAAAGTTCTATATGCTAAATTTCCATTCATACTGATAAAATATTTCAGCAAATCCTAGAGACCAGTCCTATATTGTCATCATGAATAGTCTTTCCTTGAGATTATCTTAAATTAACTGAGAGTGGAGAGGATGATATAGAAATAAATTTTAATTTTTCAGCAAAAAACTAAAGCATACCCTATGGATCTACAGCCTGTCTTGATCTGTTTCATAGGTCTTCATAAATTACAAGTAACTTTTTTTTCTTTTTCTTTCTTTCTTTTTTTTTTTTTTTTTTTTTTAGGGCTGCACCCGCAGCATATGGAGTTTCCCAGGCTGGGGGTAGAATCAGAGCCATAGCCGCCAGCCTATACACAGCCACAGGAACACCAGATCTGAGCCGCGTCTGTGACCTACACCACAGCTCATAGCAATGCTGGATTCTTAACCTGCTGAGTTAGGCAAGGGATGGAACCTGCATCCTTGTGGATGCTAGTCAGATTCTTTTCTGCTGAGCCATGATGGGAACTCCAAGTACAGGTAACTTATGAATATACAAACTCTATCTTGCCTGGTAGAGAGTTAATTGACTTTCTCTCCCACCGCGAAGAAAAAAAAAAGCAGGTCTGGTTCTTGTAAATTGGGTTGGATTTTGTCATCTTCACAGAGAAGTAAATCTTACCTGTCCAGATCCCTCTTAGTATTTTAGGTTGCCTTTTACCCAGCCATTTCGCCCGGGCTCTGAGGGAAGTTTGTAAGCTAAAACCTGAAAGCTTCATATAAACCTCAAAGCACTCATTGCTATAGCAGACCCTGCATGGACTGTATTTCCCCTTAGACAAGTCACTATTTTTTCCCTGGGAAATGTTCAGATTGTGTATGCTTTTATACCAGCACTGTGCCCAGCATCCACCAAGAACATCTGCTTCAATGAGCAGTGATGCAAAACTTAAAGACTCTCAACTGACCTCTTGAAACCCCCCCAGATTGGTTGCCCTTGGGGTTCTACCTCTGGTTCCTTACTTCAATACAACATTTTATATTCCCATTTTTCTTTTCATTTCATCATTCTGGTGACAAAGCTGAACTTTACCTGAGCCTTGTGCTTCCGAAAAACAAGAATCATTAAGATATCCTCCACATTTATATTCAAAGAAGGGACTAACTGCAAATGGACCACCTACATTCACATATTATAAAATCCTTTCCAGATGAAGATAATATAAAGAAGGGAATGTATGCATATGTATGACTGGGGGACTTCGCGGTACATAAAAATATTGTGTACGACATTGGCACAACGTTGTAAATCAATTCTATTATATTAAAAAATTAAAAGCAAATAAATAAAATTCTTTTCTATCCTTCCTCTTGACTCTCCTAAAACTCAAGGATGACTTCCTTGTTTACCTGCACCTCTAAAATCTTAAGCTGCCTTCTTTTATTTGATATTTTCCTATTTAATGAACATCATCCCTATTGCAATAACCAAAATAAAATCACACCCTAGTTGTCCCCTACATTTGACTTTGATTATGCCATTTTACACTACCACCAGCAATGAATAAATCGTTAGCCCCAGCTTTGGAGAAACTGAGCATCCCCTCCAGAAGTCTTGTCTCTCTCTCTCCTACCACATGTAAAACATAGCTTCCCATATGAGTAAATGTTGAATCATAACCAAAACATAGACCTTTAAATGATACCAAAACCATTAGCCAGTGAAATCATTTTCTTTCTACTTACCTATCATGTTTTGACTGTGGTCTAAAATTGCCAGGATAAATACAAGAACAATCTTTCACATTCTTTATTTCAGCAAACATTTTCATCATTGTACTAAAACAGAGGATACTCTCTGCATGAAACATGTCATTGTTTTCAGTCCTAAATTGCTATCTCACAAAAGATACTAAAATGAAATAAATACTATTCAGGGAAGAACAATAAGGATATTGAGAGACTTTTAAAAAAGGTTGTGTGAGGAATTCTTAAAGATATGAGGGACATTTAATCTTACAAAGGGAAAATTTACATCAGTTTTTGAATGTTTCAAGATCTGTAAAAAATAGAAGTATTAGCATTGTAGAAATTATTTTTAATGAGTGGGTCATATGAGAAAACCATTTTGAACTTTTTATAGAGTATAGATTTCTAACAGTCTGTATTGCTCAAACATGAAATGGCATCTTTTGGGAGATAATTTCTTCTTTCAAGTAATAAGTCACTTTCCAATTGAGGTATCCCACAGAGTCTGGGTAACTACCCAGTTTTTATTATTATTTCTATTACTATTATTAACACATAATATAGTAATGGGACAAATATTAAATATTCTTTAGTATTAATTAAAGTTATGAAATTACAAATGGTTTTTTTCACAGGATGATGAATATTACACATAAAGGATACTGTGTAATGAAGTAGATAAACATGCTTTGCCATTTAAAATGATGAAATACTATCAGATATAATTAAAGGATATTTATAAAGTAAATATTTGAAAAGTAACCCCATTTATTGTAACTGAATGCAATACATAATTATAAGTACAGTATTCACATTTTCTAAATAATAGTGTTAGAAGTAGTTAGTTTTTCTTTTACTTTTAAAACCATCTAACATATTGATCTAACATATTTGGATTTATTAATGTCTTTTAATTTAACCTACAGCATTTATATCACATGTTTTATTAATTAACCACATTAATGAAAAACATCTCATTTTCACTTAGCTGTGAAGAATGAGGTTTTAGTTTTCTCTCTCTCTTTTTTAGGTTTTTATTTTTTCTGTTATAGTTGATTTACATTGTTCTGTCAATTTCTGCTGTACAGCAAAGTGACCCAGCCATACATACATATATATATATATGTATATATACACACACATACATTCTTTTTCTCACATTATCCTCCATTCCAAGTGACTAGATATAGTTTCTGCGCTATACAGCTTTTAACATTATGATATTCAAAAGTGGAAATGTAAAGTGCTACCTACTTGCCCATTCTGCAGCTGTGTTAAATAATATTTAACCTGAATAACTGAAAAATGTTTTTCTGTTGATTGTCTGACTATCTATGAACTATGGATATACATTCTCCTAGATGTTCACAAGCATTTCATTTTTTTTCTATTAAGTATTTATTTGCACATTATTTTTTCATACATTTTATTTTCCTCTTTCTGTGTAAGTAGCAAACTATAAGCATGCTCTTTAATTCTAGGGGGAAACACAGGCACTAACCTGATCAATTAACAATAGTGTTCTGTCATGAACCCTGGATAGTCTAAGGGACCAAAAGCGTGGGCAAAAAATAAATTATTCAAGTGTTTCAAAAGAGAACTGAAAGAAGAAACCTAAGAATCACTTTGCTTATTAAAGTGAGATGCCTCAAAACCATGATTATGTAAATAGTTAACTAAAGTCTGAGGACCATCCTTTGATAGACTTATTGAATATGGTGACAGAGCACAGACATGGGGGTGGGGGGTTGAAAATGAAGAAGGATAACAGTGTAGGAGGAAATGCTCTATCTCTGCTATTTCTTTGTCTCCCTCAGGCTGTAACTCAGTTTAGGACATGCAGAAGTATTTTATTATGATTACTAAAATAAAACCCATCCTGGGGCCAATGACAGCTTAAATTATTTAAATTCTTATATGAAATAGCAATTCCAGTTTGCTTAACCTTGAAACCTCATTAATATCATATAAACCACAGCACAGAAATTTCTAGTAAAATTGATAATATATTAGATGTGAATGTTTTTGTATATTGTGTTTAAAATTGTTACTATCTTCAACATTAATTTGAGTATTTCTTTTGGAAACCAAAATTAATATACTACACATGAGTTTATTATGATTGCTTTTTTTTTGTATTTTGAGAGCTTTTGTAAATGCATTATAATATTCTCATTAAATAAAGTTCCTGAAACTAGTTAAAAACTATCAACTATCTATCAGGTGATTCTAGTCAGAGAATATGCAGTTAAAATAGATATCACTATGTCTGATCCAAAATGAAGGCAAATATATTTATAAACAATGCTTGACTCGTGGTTGTAAGATAAACATGCTTCTTCACTAGTCTTCATTGTCTTTATTCACTCACAATGTGTTTTCATTATTTACTGATGGATTTTATAACAACATTTTAAAGATATTCAAAAGAGGAGATATCTAACACATTTCTACCCTCATCTATGGAAGCTTTAGTCCAAAAAACCAGACATTGTGCTGGATGATTTTATAAACAAAGAATGTGGCACATCATTTCAGTTCCTCAAGGATCAAGCCATTAGGTACTGTAGTTGCTTACCAGCAGTGCACCTTGAAGAAAATTCAGCATGGAGGAAAACAGAAAGTATTCTGTGCTTTGGATGCTGGCTCTAATCATTTAAGATGTGTATCTAAGATATAATTTCAATGAATTTAGTCTCTTTCATCGTCCTATAGAAAGAAAAGCACTAAAATCATTATGATATCTGTTCTTAATCCCCAGCTAATGTTCATTTACATCCTCTCTCCTCCCTTACTTTTTCAGAGAAGTTTTTCAGAGCTATCTTAGAGGCTATTTACTGGGCTATAGTTCTCAGCTTACTAAAATCTCACCGCCTAAAAACAAGTTAATCTCATAACTTGTACATTGCATATTTTTCTGTCAGTTGACAACTCCTAGCTATAGAGTATTCCAAGAATGGAAGAAAAAGAACTTGAAAGAGTTCATGACAAAAAGAAATTCCAAAGACATTTCAACAGTTAAAAATCTTCAACATCCCTGATTATTAGAGAAATGCAAATCAAAACTATGAGGTACCACCTCACACCCATCAGAATGACCATTATTAAGACGTCAACAAATAACAAAAGCTGGAGAGGGTGTGGAGAAAAGGCAACCCTCTTACACAGTTGGTGGGAATCCAAATTGGTACAACAGCTGTGGAAAACATTATGGAGGTACCTTAGAAAACTATACATAGAACTACCATATAATCCAGCTATCCTACTCTTGGGCATATATCTGGACAAAACTTTCCTTGAAAAAGACACATGCAACTGCATCTTCATTGCAGTACTATTCACAATAGTCAAGACATGGAAACAACATAAATGTCCCTCAACAGATGAATGTATTAAGAAGATGTGGGAGGGAGGATACAAGATGGCAGAAGAGTAGGGGGACACACTCGCCCTCTCCCACAGACACACACACAAAAAAAACACATCTACAGGATAAATAACTCGCACAGAACAGCAACCAATCGCTGGCAGAAGAACCTAAACTCCAGTAACAGCAAGAAGTTCGTGACATTACTAGGTAAAACAAGAGAAAAGAGGAGAGTGAGAGAAGGTGAATCTGAGCTGGACAGGTGCTCCCGAAAGCGAACTGTGGAGGAGAAAGGGATCCCCCACCCTGGAAAGTCACCTACTCGGGGGAAAGATCAACAGAACCGGAGGAATCTCCAGATGCAGAGAAGAGTGTAGCAGTAAGTTGGAGTACTGAAAAGCAGATCGAGAACTGAACAGACCATCTGAACTACGGGCACAGTCACCAAAAATTGAGATGCCTGGGTGGGGGCTGGGCACCGAGTCCTCGGCTCTGGAGGTTAGTCCCTGGGAAAGGTCTGGGGGGGGGGGGGCAGGGCAGAGCGGAGACTGCTTGGGAGGTCTAGAAACCGGTCTGTCAAGTTTGATGGGCAGAGACTGCCTGGGAGATTAGAAAACAAAGCTGTCACAGAGGAAGGGAGCAATACTCTAGGGGCGGGGAAGTGGAAAGCCACATCAGAGGAAGCTTACAGGCCTGCTAACTAGCAGAAAGCTGTGCTTCCCAGTGCATCCCCTCCCCCCACCCCTGCCACCCCCTATGCACTCACCGGACCTAGAGCTGCCTGCCATCTGGGAGGGCTGGCCTCAACAATTGCCTGAAGCCTACCACCACAGGGGCTGTCCCTGCACAGGACTGCTTGCCCTTTGGAGGGTCTACACTCCCGCAGAGCAGCACCAAACACCACCAGCCCCCGAGAAAAGGCCTGCAGGCCAGAAAAGCTAGAACAAGCCTAGCCAGGCCGTGAAAAGATCTGCCTAATTCTCGGATGGTCTTTCTGAGTTGGGCTGCCCTGGGGAGGAGCTTCTTGGGTTGGCAGCAGCCCAGCTAACCGCACAAGCCCTCAGAGGGTGCCGAGCTCTGGCGGATCAGCTGCATAGGACTGCCAGCTCCAGGCAGGACCCCCTGCAGCCCAGAAAAGCTGCAACAAGCCTGGCCGGGCTGTGAAAAGATCTCAGACGGTCTTTCTGAGTTGGGGTGTCCTGGGAGGAGCCTCTTGGGTTGGCAGCGGCCCAGCTAGCTTCCAAAGCCCTCAGTGGGTGCCATACTCTTGCAGAACAGCTGCAAAGGACTGCCAGCTCTCTGCAGGACCCCCTACAGCCTAGAAAAGCTACAACAAGATTGGCCAGACTGTGAAAAGATCTGTCTACATTCTCAGGCAGTCCTTCTGAGTTGGGCTGCCCTAGGGAAGAGCCTCTTAGGATCTCAGTGACCCAGATAGCTGCTCCAGCCCTCAGGGGGTGCTGCACTCCTGAGGAACAGCTGCCCAACACTGCAACCCCTGCAAGAACCTCACAGCCAAAAAACAACAGAGCAAGCTCTGCCCGGGTGAGTGAAATCTGCTACCATTGTGGTATGGACCTCCCAGTCCTGTCTGCCCTCAGGAAGTCCTCCTTTGCTTCAAAGAGACCCTTTTACCCCATCAACACTCCAGAAAAGCCACACTGCCTCAAAAAAGATTGATCAACAACGCCAGCCCTCAGGAAATATTCCACGGCAGTGACAAGGCAAACACTGCCTGGTCACTGAGAGTACAACTCCCTCAGGAAAAAGAAAACAACAAGCAAGATGAAGAAGCTGAGAAACCACCCCCAGTCAAACCAACAGGAGAACTCACCTAAAACAGTCAACAATGAAACAGAACTCTGCAGTCTGACAGACCTGGAGTTCAAAAGAAAAATAGTGAAAATACTGAAGGAATTAAGAGAAGATATGAACAGTAATGCAGGCACCCTCAGAAAGGAACTAGAAAATATAAGGAGGAGCCAAGAAAAACTAGAACATTCATTTGCAGAGATGCAAACTGAACTAGGGGCAGTAAAAACCAGAATGAATAATGCAGAAGAACGAATCAGTGATATGGAAGATAGAATAATGGAAATCACCCAATCAGGTCAGCAGACAGAAAACCAAACCAAAAAACTGGAAAGCAATATAAGAGACCTATGGGATAATATAAAGTGTGCCAATCTACGCATAATAGGAGTTCCAGAAGAAGTAGAAAAAGATAAGGGAATGGAAAATATATTTGAAGAAATTATCGCTGGAAACTTCCCAAATCTAAAGGATACTGGGTTCAAGATACAAGAAGCACAGAGGGCCCCAAACAAATTGAACCCAAATAGACCCACACCAAGACACATCATAATAAAAATGGCAAAAGTTAGTGATAAAGAGAGGATCCTAAAGGCAGCAAGAGAAAAGCACAATGTTACCTACAAGGGAACCCCCATAAGATTATCAGCTGATTTCTCTACAGAAACTGTACAAGCCAGGAGGGAATGGCAAGAGATATTTAAAGTGCTAAAAGGAAAAAATATGCAACCTAGAATACTCTATCCAGCAAGAATATCATTTAAAATAGAAGGGGAAATAAAAATTTTTTCCAACAAACAAAAACTAAAAGAATACAGCAACACAAAACCCAGGATAAAAGAAATACTGAAAGGGCTTCTCTAAACCAAAAAGAAAGGAAGGAAAGGGGAGAAAAAAGAAAAAAAAAAAAGAAGAAGAAGAGGAAGAACTAGGACTGAGGGAACTACAATCAGAGAGCAGTCACTCAAATAAGCCAGCATACAGATTTAATCATGAACATGCTTCAAACAAAATAAAATTAAAAAGAAAAAAGAGTCATCAGAAACATAAAATGTGGGCAAGGGATGTTAGGAAATAAATAACCTTTTTGTTTGTTTGTATGTTTCTCTTCTTAATTTTAGTATAGTAATGAAGTGTTTGAACCTACAGGACCATCAGGCTAAAACACACAATTATAGGAAGGGGTTAGCATACTTAAAAAACAGGGCAACCACAAGTCAAAACCAAATATTGCATTCGAAAAAAATGAAAAAAAAAAAAAACACTCAAGCAGATAATAACTGGAGACCATCCAACCAAAAAAAAAAAGGAAAGGAAGAATGGAGAACCACAGAATCAACTGGAACACGAGGTTAAAAATGGCAATAAAAAATCATCTATCAATTATCACCTTAAATGTCAATGGACTGAATGTCCCAATCAAAAGACACAGAGTGGCTGAGTGGATAAAAAGGCAAAAACCTTCAATATGCTGCCTACCAGAAACTCACCTTAGGACAAAAGATACATATAGATTGAAAGTGAAAGGGTGGGGAGAAATATTTCACACTAATAGACATGACAGGAAAGCAGGAGTCGCAACACTCATATCAGACAAAATAGACTTTAAAACAAAAGACATAAAGAAAGACAAAGAAGGACACTACTTATGATTAAGGGATCCATCCAAGGAGAGGATGTTACTATCGTCAACATATATGCCCCAAATACAGGAGCACCCAGATACATACAACAAATATTAACAGACATAAAGGGAGATATTGATGAGAATACAATCATAGTAGGAGACCTTAATACCCCCCTCACATCAATGGACAGATCCTCTAGACAGAAAACCAATAAAGCAACAGAGATCCTAAAGGAAACAATAGAAAAGTTAGACTTAATTGATATCTTCAGGATACTACATCCAAAAAAAGCAGAATACACATTCTTCTCAAATGCTCATGGAACATTCTCAAGAATCGACCACATATTGGGACACAAAGCTAACCTTAACAAATTTAGGAGCATAGAACTTATCTCAAGTATCTTCTCTGACCACAATGCCATGAAATTAGAAATCAACCATGGGAAAAGTAAAGAGAAAAAACCTACTGCATGGAGACTAAACAACATGCTACTAAAAAACCAATGGATCAATGAGGAAATCAAGAAGGAAATTAAAAACTACCTTGAAACAAATGATAATGAAACACAACCTCTCAAAATCTATGGGATGCTGCGAAAGCAGTGCTCAGCGGGAAATTTATAGCAATACAGGCCTTTCTCCAAAAAGAAGAAAGATCCCAAATTGACCACTTAACCCTCCACCTAAAAGAATTAGAAAAAGAAGAACAAAAAAGGCCTAAAGTCAGCAGAAGGAAGGAAATTATAAAGATCAAAGAAGAAATCAATAAAATAGAGACTCAAAAAACAATAGAGAAAATTAATAAAACCAAGAGCTGGTTCTTTGAAAAGGTAAACAAAATTGACAAACCCCTGGCCAGACTCACTCAAAAGAGGAGAGAAAGAACCCAAATAACCAAAATTATAAATGAAAAAGGAGAAATCACAACAGATACAGCAGAAATACAAAAAACCATAAGAGAATACTATGAAGAACTGTATGCCAACAAGTTTGACAATCTGAAAGAAATGGACAATTTTCTAGAATCTTACAGCCTGCCAAAACTGAATCAAAAAGAAACAGACCAAATGAACAGACCGATCACTAGAAATGAAATTGAAGAGGTCATAAAATCACTCCCTACAAATAAAAGTCCAGGACCAGATGGCTTCACAGGTGAATTTTATCAAACATATAAAGAGGAATTGGTGCCCATCCTCCTTAAACTCTTTCAAAAGTTGAAGAAGAAGGAATACTCCCAAAGACATTCTATGATGCCACCATCACCCTAATTCCAAAACCAGACAGAGATACCACCAAAGAAAACTATTGCCCAATATCATTAATGAATATAGATGCAAAAATTCTCAACAAAATCTTAGCCAACCGAATCCAACAACATATCACCTCACAAAATCAAATACCTCGGAATACACCTGACCAAGGAGGTAAAGGACCTATATGCCGAGAACTATAAAACTTTAATCAAAGAAATCAAAGAAGATGTAAAGAAATGGAAAGATATTCCATGTTCCTGGACTGGAAAAATCAATATCGTAAAAATGGCCATACTACCCAAAGTAATCTACAGATTCAATGCCATCCCTATCAAATTGCCCATGACATTTTTCACAGAACTAGAACAAACAATCCAAACATTTATATGGAACAACAAAAGACCCAGAATCGCCAAAGCAATCCTGAGAAACAAAAACCAATCAGGAGGCATAACTCTCCCAGACTTCAAGAAATACGACAAAGCCACAGTCATCAAAACAGTGTGGTACTGGTATCAAAACAGACAGACAGACCAATGGAACAGAATAGAGAACCCAGAAATAAACCCTGACACCTATGGTCAATAAATCTTTGATAAGGGAGGCAAAAAGATCAAATGGGAAAAAGAAAGTCTATTCAGCAAGCATTGCTAGGAAACCTGGACAGCTGCATGCAAAGCAATGAAACTAGAACACACCCTCACACCATGCACAAAAATAAACTCAAAATGGCTGAAAGACTTAAATATATGACAGGACACCATCAAACTCCTAGAAGAGAACATAGGCAAAACACTCTCTGACATCAACATCTTGAATATTTTCTCAGGTCAGTCTCCCAAAGCAATAGAAATTAGAGCAAAAATAAACCCATGGGACCTCATCAAACTGAAAAGCTTTTGCACAGCAAAGGAAACCCAAAAGAAAGCAAAAAGACAACTTTTAGAATGGGAGAAAATAGTTTCAAATGATGCAACCGACAAGGGCTTAATCTCTAGAATATATAAACAACTTATACAACCCAACAGCAAAAAAGCCAATCACCCAATGGAAAAATGGGCAAAAGACCTTAATAGACTGTTCTCCAAAGAAGATAAACAGATGGCCAGCAAACACATGAGAAAATGCTCAACATCGCTGATTATAAGAGAAATGCAAATCAAAACTACCATGAGATACCACCTCACACCAGTCAGAATGGCCATCATTAGTAAATCCACAAATAAGTGCTGGAGGGGCTGTGGAGAAAAGGGAACCCTCCTGCACTGCTGGTGGGAATGTAAACTGGTACAGCCACTATGGAGAACAGTTTGGAGATACCTTAGAAATCTATACATAGATCTTCCATATGACCCCACAATCCCACTCTTGGGCATCTATCCGGACAAAGCTCTACTTAAAAGAGACACATGCTCCCGCATGTTCATTGCAGCACTATTCACAATAGCCAGGACATGGAAACAACCCAAATGTCCATCAACAGAGGATTGGATTCGGAAGAAGTGGTATATATACACAATGGAATACTACTCAGCCATAAAAAAGAATGACATCATGCCATTTGCAGTGACATGGATGGAACTAGAGAATCTCATACTGAGTGAAATGAGCCAGAAAGAGACAAATACCATATGATATCACTTATAACTGGAATCTAATATCCAGCACAAATGAACATCTCCTCAGAAAAGAAAATCATGGACTTGGAGAAGAGACTTGTGGCTGCCTGATGGGAGGGGGAGGGCGTGGGAGGGATCAGGAGCTTGGGCTTATCAGACACAACTTAGAATAGATTTACAAGGAGATCCTGCTGAGTAGCATTGAGAACTTTGTCTAGATACTCATGTTGCAACTGAACAAAGGGTGGGGAAAAAAAATGTAATTGTAATGTATACATGTAAGGATAACTTGTTCCCCTTGCTGTACAGTGGAAAAAAAAAAAAAGATGTGGGAAAAAAAAAAAGATGTGGTATATATATATATATATATATATACAATTAAATACTACTCAGCCATAAAAAAAGAACAAAATAATGCCATTTGCAGCAACATGGATGGAACTAGAGGCTCTCATACTAACTAAGTTAAGTAAGTCAGAAAGAGAAGACAAATACCATATAATATCACATATTTGGAAACTAATATATGGCACAAATGATACTTTCCATAGAAAAGAAATTTATGAACTTGGAGAACTGACTTTTGGCTGCCATTGGGTGGAGGGGAGTTGGATGGACTGGAAATCTGGGGTTAATAGATGCAAACTACTGCATTTGGAGTGAATAAACAATGAGACCCTGCAGTATAGCACAGGGAAGTATATCCAGTCATTTGTGATTGAATATGATGGAGGATAATCTGGGAAAAATTTGTATCTAGGTCACTATGACTGGGTAAATTTGCTGTACAGTGCTAATTTATAGAACACTGTAAATCAACTATAACAGAAAAATAAAAATCATAAAACAAACAAACAAACAAAAGAATGGTTAAGGAGGAATAAGTTTGACTTCTAAATTATCTGGATAAATATCTAAATGACCTGATATATAAATTGTTTGGACTTCTAAATTATCTTAAGTTAATAAAGCTTAAGATCAGGCCTCCTTTCTTGAAAAGGTAATTTTTAAGGTTCCTGAAATAGGCCTTAGAAATGTCTTCATGTGGTTGTATATTTTTTGAAATGTTTCAAATTCTAACTTAGTTTTGCACTTTCAAACAGGACTCTAAGCAACGTTTTAAACAAGATTTACCCAGAAGTTGAGTACTTCTTTTGTGGTTTAATTTTTATAAACAGTATTGTATTATTCCAATTTTAGTATATCTGCTGCTGGAGAAACACAACAGTGTATCAGAGAAAGTGATTGTCCAAAGGTAACTAAGAAATTCAAGGATTTGTGGGCAAATGTTGAGACTGAACATAGGCGGAAACAAGAGTTTGGGGTAAGCCGAAGCAGCAGTGCTAGACAAAATTATGACATTCTTCTGAGAACTGCTGCCAGTTGTACTGACAAAGGACCATAGAGACTGTGCAAAACCAGCTCCCATCTCCCACACTGATGTTGCTACCACTGTTCCTCTGGCCTACCGCAGAAATGCATTCTCCACAGAACTTCTCTTTGCTACATCAATCTCTAGTTCCTAAGTCAAATTCAGAGATGAGTTGATCAAACTGTCAGAGAGCAGGAAGTGTATGAAAACTACTCAGGTTAAAGAAGTGAAAACCAGCTTACATGAAAAACAAAAACAAAAACCAAACAAACAAAAAACCCACAGCAACAGCACTGTTAATAAGAATAAGTTTAGATGAAGGTAAAAACAGCTGCAAAAGGAACAGAAAGCATTGTTTTCCTAAGGTCATATAGTGGCTGTAAAATGCTTGTAAAGACAGGTAAGAATTTTAGGTGGATTTGAACTCCCAGGATAGGTACTCCCATTCTGTGATAATAATAAAATGACCAAGATGATAGTCTTGATGTTCCCTGCAGCTTGATTTAATTTAGACTGGCTTCTTCCTGACCCTAGCCTCCTGACTTTCCTTTCCTTAAAGCTTTATATGAAACAAATAATCTTGTAATTGTAAATCCTTTTTCTGCCTCTTTGAGATGTATATGAATTCTTTAAAAAATCTTGCCAGTCTGAAAATCCAGTAATCCCTTTCTCAAGGACGTGGAGACCATCTACTTGAAGTGTAATATATCATAAAAAGTAACATCCCTATCTCTCAGTCTCAGTGGGAGGGTAGGCGTCCAACACTGGCAGGTGCCAATTAGCAAACATAGGTGGCCTAATGGCAGAGGTGTTACAAATGACATTTATAAACTCATGAATAATTCAATACTTCCAATACATTTCTTGAACACCCTCCCACTAACATTCTTCAGTAGTTTCCACTAGATCACTCCAAATTTAAAAAACAAAACAAAACAAACAAACAAAAAAACAAGCAAAAAATTCTCCCACCCTTTGTTTCAACAGAACTGACTTCAGACTGAGTTCTGGTCTCTCTCTTTCCTATTACTCAATTACAATAGTCCCATTTTAAAATTTTAATTTTAATTTAAAAATTTTTTAGTTTTATTGAAATATACTTAATTTATAAGGTTGTGATAATTTCTGCTATACAAGAAAATGACCAAGTCATATGTATACATATATTCATTCTCTCTAATTCTTTTTCCACATAGATTATCACAAACTACTGGGTAGAGTTTGCTTGCTATATAGCAGATCCCCATTGGCCAATGTTCCATATACCTCAGTGTGCATATGCCAATCCCAAACCCCCCAGTCCATCCCTCCCATACTCACCCACCCCATGTCTTCCTTGCCTGTGTAAGATGGTCCTGTGCAATTTTTGCTTTGACAAAAGAATCTTGGAAAAGATTACTATGCTTTGTGGAAAATGTCTTGGTGGCTGAGGGAGAAGGAAATTGTCCATTTTATAGGTTAAATACCCAATGCAAATCAAACAGCATTACTGGTGCTAGAGAAGGCCTCTAGTGAAGATATGAGGGAGCAAGGAGGGACCAGTACAGAGTAGGAGCATTCTCAGTCACATGGACCAGAGGGAAATGGCAGTTCTTTAAACACTGCAGGAATCACATTGTCCTCTTATTTTTGAATAAAGAAGTAATTAGGATCAAAACTACATTTTGAGCAAAGTAGTCCCTGGAGCTAAGCTATAATGAAATAAACTTATAATTATCTTGTGCCCTGACTTCCCCTCCAGGCTGCTATGGCTAATTATCTTTAACATGACACTGATGACTGGTGCCTATAAATAGTGCAGATAGTCATTTGTATTTTTAATTTACTTTCAAAACAAATCTCTTTGCTGTTTGCAAGTTTAAAATGTATATGATTTTGAAGTCATTATTTGAGTTCCAAATATCTGTGATATGGAATTCAGTAGTTTAAAAATTGAGATAGAATAGATATATGCTTATCCATATGAATTTACTATTTTATGAGAATTAAATTCACTATGGCAATGTTTTCAATTTAATGATTGAAATGTTAATATTATGCATTTGGAGAAAAATGCCCATTTATTGATAATTTGCAGTTACATTTCTCACAATTGAGCTATTCCAGAAAGCTACTGAGCAGTTTTTTTTAATTTGCAGAGAAATTTTTCATCAGTTTAAACCAGATTTTTCCATTTCAAAAAAGGGCTCTTTAAATACATACACACACACATGCACACACACACATATATTGCAAGAACATTCAAGTTATTGTATTGAAAAATATACAGGAGTTCCCTGGTGGCTCAGCGGACTAAGGATACAGCAAAGTCACTAATGTGGCTTGGGTCCCTGCTGTGGTGTGGCTTCTATCCCTGGCCTTGGAACTTCCATATACCACAGATGTGACAAAGAAAGTTAAAAAAGAATACCAAAAAGACTATTCTCCATTTGAAACACTTGAGAAGTTATTGTACAATTGAAATGACTAAATGTACTTGTTTACCCAGGATGAGTCCAGCTTATGCCAGTTGTCCTAACATAATAATTGACAGTGACTAATTTTGTTTTCCAAAGTAACAAACATATGGTCACCCTAAATATATTAATCAGTTTGTATTCCATATTCACATGCACTGTCAACAAAAAAGAATAAGTTTTCAGGAGTTCCCGTCGTGGCTCAGTGGTTAACGAATCCAACTAGGAACCATAAGGTTGCAGGTTGGATCCCTGGCCTTGCTCAGTGGGTTAAGGATCTGGCGTTGCCGTGAGCTGTGGTGTAGGTTGCAGACGTGGCCAGCAGCTACAGCTCCAACCCCTAGTTTGGGAACCTCCATATGCCGCAGGAGCGACCCTAGAAATGGCAAAAAGACCAAAAAAGAAAAAAGAATAAGTTTTCATTAACGGAAACTGAACAGCAAACATTACATGTTGTATATGAAACCAAACTTTTGTAAAACCATATTTTACATAGTCATTTAATTTATCATTGAAGTTTTCTCTCTATCGTCATTTTATTCTAACAGTCTGATACAGGACTGTTCATTATGCAATTTAGCCAATATTAATCCAATATTAATAATACTCTCTTCATGGCTAAACTCCATTTGAGGGAGTTGCTTTTGTCCTTTTTAGATTCATGTTTTCTACATACATCCACCTCCAAATTAGCCTCCAAAATGGAAGGAGCCACTTTAAAAAATTTTCCCTTCAAATAAAGATAATTTTTTTTCTTGTGTATTTTACTCCTTAAAGCTTCCAATGAATGCTCTTCTGCAAGTCTCAGTTACAAAACTTGGCTCATAGTCCCAATGAAAACTTGTCTAGTGAACAGTCTGCAACTATAGTTGACCATAGATATAGCCAGAATATACCTCTGAATATACTGTCTACCAACTCATAAAATAACCTTAAACCTTCCTACATTTGACATCAGGCAAAGGGTAAATATCAGTGTTCCAGGTTTTTAAAAAGTTGGAAATTTTTAAAAATAATTATTAAAGCAAACAAAAGGTTCATTAAAATGTATATAACACTCAAATTTGTAAAAGTATAGAGAAGGAAAATAATGAATATTACAATTTTAGCAGTTTTATCCAAGTGCTAAAAGACAATATTCCTTAATATAGGAAAAAAAGTACTTAAGCTTGGAAATATCTGAACATATTGACAATTAGACAATTTATTTATTCAACAAATATGTATTTGTATCTTCTCTAAGTAAGTCTCAAGAGCTATACTCGACATTAAAGAAATGGTCAAAATATACAAGTTATAAGTATGCACTTGTACTCAGGCAAAATCAGGATGGTCTTAAATAATCTCACATTTCTGAGAAATACTCAAAAAAATACTAAAATATAAATCAAGGAAAATATGAGATAAATCACATAAAATCACAGAAGGGAGATTAACATGTCAATTACTATGTGTGAATTTCTTAAACTTCCCTTTAGAAAGTTAATTCAAATATTTTCAAAAACAAAAATTAAATTTAAATTATATATTTAAATAAATTTCAGCTTGTACAGTTTTCCCCTCACTTCTTTTGTTTCTGACATCATAACTTGGAGAAATTCTTTGTCAGCATGTTGCTTAGCTATCAACCTCCTCAAAATGTTGGCTTCCTCATATTTTCAAGCTCAGATGCCTTTTTTCAATACTCTCTCCCTAAGTGAGTTCTCAATTTTATTCTATTTAAATACTATAATTATTCTGATTTAAAAGTGTATATTTTCAGATCACACCTATCCTCTGAAATGAATATCCAATTTTCCACATAATATCTCCATTTAGTTATCCAGAGATATTTTGAACTTGTTGTTAAATTAAAACCTTTTATTTTTGTTGCTCACAAAATCTGACCCCTCCAAACTCTAAAATTTCCTATCTCTCTAAAGAAGTTTAACATCCTTCCTCTTGCTCAAACAATAAAATTAGAAAAGACATGACCCTCCCCTCTTCTTTACTAACCATCTTCCAATCCATTACCACAGATTATCAATTCTTCCACCATACACAAAAATAATCTCAAAGTGGATTAAAGACCTAAATATAAGACCAGATAATATAAAACACTTAGAGGAAAACATGGGCAGAACACTCTCTGATATAAACCACAACATCTTTTCAGATTCGTCTCCTAAAGTAATGAAAATAAAAACAAAAATAAACAAATGAGGCCTAATTAAACTTAAAAGTTTTTGCACAGCAAAGGAAACCATTAACAAAGTGAAAAGACAACCCACAGAATGGGAAAAATATTTACAAATTAAGCAGCTGACAAGGGATTTAATCTCCAAAATATGAAAGCAACTTACACAGCTCAACATATTAAAAAAAAAAGGAGTTCCCTTTGTGGCTCAGTGGTAATGAACCTGATTTGTATCCATGAAGACACAGGATTGATTCTTGGCCTCGTTCAGTGGGTTAAGGATCCAGCATTGCCATGAACTTCAGTGTAGGTCAGAGACACAGCTTGGGTATGGCATTGCTATGGTATAGGCCAGGAGTTTCAGCTCTATTCAACCCCTAGTCTGGGAACTGCCTATGCAGAGGGCATGGCCTGAAAATATTAAAAAACAAACAAACAACAAAACAATCAAGTGGGCAGAAGATTTAAGTAGACATTTCTCCAAAGAAGGCATAGAAATATTCAAAAAACACATGAAAAATGCTTAATATTGCTAATTATTAGAGAAATGCAAATTAAAACTACTATGAGGTACAACCTTACACCAGTCAGAATAGGCATCATCAGGAGTTCCTGCTGTGGCACAATAGGGTGAGAAGCAGCTGGGGAGCACTGGGATACAGGTTTGATCCCCAGCCCAGAACAGTGGGTTAAGGATTTGGCATTGCTGCACCTGCAGCCTAGGTGGCAACTGCAGCTCAGATCTTATCCTTGGCCTGGGAACTCCAAATGCCACAAGGTGGGGAAAAAAGAGAAAAAAAAAAAAGAGAATATCAAAGGCTATCATCAAAAAGTCTACAAACAATAATTGCCACAGAGGGTGTGGAAAAAAGGGAACCCTCCTTTGCTGTTGGTGGGAATGTAAATTGGTACAACCACTATGGAAAATACTACGGAGTTTCCTTTAAAAAATAAAAATAGTTCTACCATAAGATACAGTAATACCACTCCTAGGCATCTACCCAGAGTAAACCATAATTTGAAAAGATAATGCACCCCGATAGTCACTGCAGTACTCTTTACAATCGCCAAGACATGGAAGTAACATAAATGACAATCAACAGAAAAATGGATAAAGAACATGGGCTACATATATAATGGAATATTATGCAGCCATTAAAAAGAATGAAATAATGCCATTTGCAGCAACATGGATGGAACTATCATAATAAGTAAAGTTAGTCAAATAGTGAAAGATATCACTTATATATACCACATATAACTTATACATTCCAGACATCAAAGGATACAAATGAACTTACTTTCAGAGCAGAAATAGACTCGGAGATTTTGAAAACAGCCACCAAAGGGGACAGGTTGTGGGGAGGGCTGGACTGGGAATTTGGGACTGGCATATGCACACAGTATACAGAATGATTGGCCAACAGGGATCTGCTGTATAGCACGGGGCGCTCTACCCAATATTCTGGGATAATCTATATGGGGAAAGAATCTGAAAAAAATGGATGTGTGTATACATATAACTCAATCACTTTGTTGTACAGCAGAAATTATTACAGCATTGTAAATCAACTAAACTTTAACAAAATTTGAAAAAAGAAAACAAAAATTCTTCCTTCTAAATCAAATCTATTTCTGTTGTAGTCCTACTGGAGCCTAACTTTATGAGCCTAGTCAATATTATCTCCATAAGCCTGTATAGGTTTTCTGTTTCATTTAGGTAAAAATGCTAACTTTGCCACAACTTAGAATTCATTTCATTACCTCTGTTGCGTACCTTTCTTACTCTCATTTCCAGTTGGTACTTGACTTTTAGATTTACTTTCTCAAACATGTCAAAATCTTTCATACAGCAAGATATTTGCAGCTTGCTATGTTCCACCTCTCTTCCTTCTGTTTGTTTGGCTGTTTTTTCTTCCTCATGTATTAATAAGCTTAAACATCACCTTTCCTGCCCTGATCATCATCTGTTTAAATGCAACCCCACCATTTTAATTTTATTATTTTTGAATATATTTTATTAAAAATCACAATTACTTTGTCTTTTTTTAAATCTCTCTTCTCTACAATATTGTAAGATCCATGAAGCTAGATAATGTATACATGTGAATTATTTTAAAAATGATCATCTCTAGGGAAAGATTGTAAATATTATTTTTGTTTGGTAGAATTCTAAATTTTCTAAGTGAATAAGTGTTATTTTGAAATAAAATTATATTAACATTTTGAAGATAGCTCGAAAATATTTGGTGATTATAAATGCTATTACTATAAAATTTATCAGTCACATACACTGAGTTGGGTAATGTACTAACCATAGGAGTTTCAATAGGTATATTAGAATTATACAGATGTAACAATATAGTTCAGGGTACCTTGGGCTATTTTCTTTCCTGACAATTAAATTGTTTTGTACTAAGGAAAAAAACAACATAGTTCTGAAAACAAATAGATATTTTCAAGTAACTAGGCGCATATATCACTGAATAGGTGATTTTACATTTCTTAAAATTGAAACCAAATGAACTCTTCTTTTATTGTGATCATTTGACTACAATTCACAGCATAAATATAACCAGAAACCAATTTGAATATTTTTTACAAACACAAAAAATACTGACCATTTTATACATTAGCATTTAACCTTACATTTCATATTGCAGATTTCTTTTTGTACAAAATCTATAAATAATCATAATTTTCATTCTTACTCCTAATGACAGAAGCCACCTGTTCTAAGTGCCCTGACATGCATCCACACAACTGGTTTCACAGTATAGTCTGAAATAGCATACAGCATTATCATCATCTGACTAAAAAAATAACTCTAGCATAAATGAAACAAGAATTAAAAAAAAAAAACACATCTGTGAAGTTAAGGATTGAGTGTCATTTGGGGAAAAAACGTAAAAGAGAGCCTTCTTACTGTATGAAGCTGTTATCACTAATTTTATCTGCAAATCACACTTGAAAATGTTACATATGTTCTGCTATTATTTTGCACAGTATGTGTAGATTGGATATTCATTGTCAAGGAGATTTACTGATTTTTTCTGAATTTACTGAAATTAATAATTAAACCAAAAAAGTCTTTATCCTTTCCTCAGAACATGAATTGGCAATGGCAGCAAATATACAGTATTAATGTATAAATAAATCAAAGCAATGATTTTCTAACATTTCATCTAAGGTCATAATAATATTTAATGTCATTAATTATTCTAAATATTCTTTGTTTAATGTCATACATTTTACAATAAAACTACTGAAATATTAAAATGACTTTAAATGCTTTCTAGCAATGTCTTATGAAACTGTCATTTTCCTAACTTTTACTGCTTTAAATACACAGGGGAGTATGTGTTATTCTGCCCCAAATTCTCCACTTGAAAGTTATACTGGAAAGTTCAATCAACCAGAATAGCAAGCAGGGGTGGTGTTTAAGATGTGTTTGTCTAATATTTTGGAAGGAAGACAAATGCATGGCACTTAAGAAGTCATCCAAACACTATCTATGAGACTTTTTAAAAGTCTACATCATATTAACAATTTAAATTATGTGTTCATAATCATTTTTTCAGTATCTTTCCAGACATCTGGGATTTTAGTCTTGGCTGTGACTATAAATGCCAAAGGGCTTTTCAAAATTCATAATTAATTTAATATTTATTCAAATAGCCACTAATTACAATATACTCTGTGGAACTGCTGAAATAAAAATGCCTGTGACATAGTCACTTTCATCAAGGAGCACACAGACGAGTTTGGAATGTTCTTATAAATATTGACCTCTCCACACATCATCCATCACTTTGGTCTTAAGCCCTGCAGAAATTGATGGATTTGATAATTTCATAATAGAATTTAGAGAACTAAAAATAATCTTTGTGCCAAATGTGTAGCCATCAAAAATATTCATATTTTTGATGCTCTTAAAGTATGTGCAATAGCCATATGCCTATCCAAGGGAAGGACTGAATGACTTTGAGTAGAGAGCAGGAAAACTGAGCTAAAACCTGGGTATTTGGTTTTAGAATATTCTTCCACTTTTTATTTATTTTTTTATTTTTTTGGTCTTTTTGCCATTTTCTTGGCCCGCTCCCGCAGCATATGGATGTTCCCAGGCCAGGGGTCCAATCGGAGCTGTAGCCACCAGCCTATGCCAGAGCCACAACAATGTGGGATCCGAGCCACATCTGCAGCCTACACACAGCTCATGGCAACGCAGGATCCTTAACCCACTGAGCAAGGCCAGGGATCGAACCCACAACCTCATGGTTCCTAATCGGATTTGTTAACCATTGCGCCACAAGGGGAACTCCGAGAATGTTCTTCCACTTTTTTAAACAAATTGATTTTCAGGAATGCCTGTCATCTTGCTTTTTTTTTTTTCTTTTTTTTGAAGGAGTTCCTAAGAAGTAAAAATTAATAATTTATACTTAATAGAGTATCTTAATATTAACATGTATATGTATTTTCATTCTAAATTAATATTTAGTCTTCTGGAGTTTCTTTTTTTAAATTTCATTATCAAATCAATTTAATCATATTTTAGCCATTTGAATCATCTCTTGATTTTGCTTTGTTTCAATTTCAACAATTTTTATTTCTACTTCACTCTTTAAAGTTCAACTTATTTAAATATTTTAATACTTTAGTGAAGCTGTTTCTTTATACATTGTTTTATTTTTACATTTCTTTTTTTTAATCACATCTGTAGTTGTATAATGATCATAAAAATCTGATTTCACAAGATGTCCATCCCACAGCCCAAGCACATCCCCCCACCCCTCAAACTGTCTCCTCCAGAGACCATAGAAATTTCAATGTCTGTGAGTCAACATCTGTTCTGCAAAGAAGTTCAGTCTGTCCTTTTTTCAGATTCCACATGTCAGTGAAAGCATTTGATGTTGGTGTCTCATTGTATGGCTGACTTCACTTAGCATGATAGTTTCTAGGTCCATCCATGTTGCTAAAAATGCCAGCATTCGTTCTTTTTAATGGCTGAATGATATTCCATTGTATATATGTACCACATCTTCTTGATCCACTCCTCTGTCGATGGACATTTAGGTTGTTTCCGTGTCTTGGCTATTGTAAATAGTGCTGCAATGAACATTGGAGTACATGTGTCTTTGAGAGTCGTGGTTTTCTCTGGATAGATGCCCAGGAGTGGGATTGCTGGATCCAATGGTAGTTCTATTTTTAGTTTTCTGAGGCATTTCCCTACTGCTTTCCACAATGGTCGCACCCATTTACAATCCCACCAACAGTGTACCAGTGTTCCATTTTCTCCACACCTTCTCTAGCACTTATTGTTTGTAGACTTTTTGATGACAGCCATTCTGGCTGGTGTAAGGTGATACCTCAGAGTGGTTTTGTTTTACATTTCTCTAATTATGTTGATGTTGAACATCTTTTCATGTGTTTCTTGGCCATCTGTATGTCTTCTTTGGAGAATTGTCTTTTTAGATCTTCTGCCTATTTTTTGATGGGTTTGTTTGTTTTTTTGGTATGGAGCTGCAGAAGTTGTTTATAAATTTTGAAGAGTAATTCCTTGTCAGTTGATTCACTTGCAAAGATTTTCTCCCATTCTGTGGGTTGTCTTTTCCTTTTGTTTAGGGTTTCCTTTCTAGTGAAGCATTTCCCAAATGTATTTAAGAGAAATAATTCAAACTGTGTTTGAGGAAAGGGTGTTTCAATGATCAAATTGTTAGTTTATTGTAGGACTTAGAGTTTTGCATAAAAACAGTGCAAATAGCAAAGGAGTAAATATAGTATATAGTATTGTTGATACTTATTTGATCATCAGGCTTACCAGATTCACTAGAATATCCAATAAGTTTGTAATACGCTCTGGGAAATGCATATGATGAGATCTGAATTGTCATGTTGAAGATAATTTGGCCATATATGTAAAAGTTTATTTTCTGTGTTCTGTTCCATTTGTCTATGTCTATCTTTACGCAAGTACCATATTGTTTTCATTATTTTAGATTTGTAATATATTTAGAAATAAGAAAGTATTAAGACTCCAGCTATGTTTTTCTTTCTCAAAATGAATATGGCTACTGTAATTTCATAAGAATTACAGGATGAATTTTATCTATTTCTCCAAAAAAAAAATGCTATTGGAATTTTGATAGGTATTGTATTGACTCTGTAGTTTGCTTTAGGTGGTACAGACATCTTAATAATATTATATCATTCAATCCTTGAAAACAAAATATCTTTCTATGTGTTTGTGGCTTTCTTATTTTCTTTTTTCAGTGTTTTATATTTTCCAGTGTAAAAAACTTTCACCTCCTTGGATAATTTTAATTCTAAATATATTTTTAAATGCTTTTGTAAATGACATTTTTTGCATAGTTTTCCTTTTGGACTGGTCATTGCTAGTGTGTAGAAAAACAACTGATTTTTTTTTTTCATGTTAATCTGTTTTCTGCAACTTTGCTGAATTTCTTCATCATTTGTTGAATTTGTTCTAATATTTTTTTCTGTAGAATTGGTCAGGTTTTATACATACGAGATCATGTCATCTAAGAACAGAGGTAATTTTCCTACTTCATTCCCTATTTGAACGCCTTTTATTTATCTTTCTTGCCTGTTTGCTCTGGCTAGGCTTCCCATTACTGTCTTGGGTAGAAGTGGTGCGACAGAGCATTCTTGCTTGCTTTCGAGGGAAAGCTTTCAGATTTTCACCATTGAGTAGTATATTGGCTGTGGGTTTGCCACATACAGCCTTTTTGATGTTGCATTAATTTTCTTCTCTTCCTACTTTGTCCAGTATTTTAATCATGAAAAAGTGTTAAAGTATCTAGATTTTGAATCAAAGGAAATTATTGTGTCATTTCTATCCTTCATTCTGTTAATGTGGCCTACTATGATTAATATGGCATTAGTCAATTTTGTTGATCTTTTCACAAAACCAAATCCTGGCTTTAAAGATTATTTCCTATTTTTTCCCTCTATTTAATTAGCTTCTATTCTAATTATTATTATTTTCTTCCTTCTGCAAAATTTGGTTTTAGTTTGTTGTTTGTCTAATTCCTTGAGTTGTAAAGTTAGGTTGTTGATTTGAGATTTTTCTTCTTTTTTGATGTAAAATTTCCACTGTATATATAAGTACCACTTTTGCTGCATCCCAGGATTTTGGTATGTTGTGATTCCATTTTTATCTGTCTCAGTGGGGGGACAAATAAAGTGGGAGTGCAGCTAAGATGTCCTCTATGGCTATTGTTTCAATTATTTTTAATACTTATTGGCTAATAAATAGAAGTTTATTATGTCTTGGGTAGCAAAATTGCATGTTATTTTTCTGTGATTTAAGCCAATTCATTTAGGTTTTTAATGTGTTCACATAGTTACTTATAATTCTCTTCTATGATATTTTACCCATTTTTATTATTTATTTATTTATTTTTGTCTTTTTGCCATTTCTTGGGCTGCTCCCACGGCATATGGAGGTTTCCAGGCTAGGGGTCTAATTGGAGCTGTAGCTGCCGGCCTACACCAGAGCCACAGCAATGCCAGATCTGAGCCACGTCTGCAACCTACACCACAGCTCGCAGCAACACTGGATCCTTAACCCACTGAGCAAGGCCAGGTATCGAACCCACAACCTCATGGTTCTTAGTCGGATTGGTTAACCACTGCGCCATGAAGTGAACCCCCTTTTAGCCATTTTTAAATTGTGGTTTCAAAGTGGCTGAAGATTATTTGTGTCTCACTCCTTTAAAATTGGCTGGATTTAGTGAATCAATTCAAACAAGAGATTACAGTGGAACTGAGGGTGTTACTTTGGAGACTAGGTCATGAAAAGCACTGTGGATTCCACCTTCTTTGCTCTATCTTGAATTTCTCATCTTTGGAGTGTTAAGTGCCATTTTCTGTGAATTCAAGTCACCTACGGTAAGCCTCACATGGGGGAGAGAAGAATTGAGGTCTTCTGCAAAAACCATGTGAGTCATCCTGAAAGTGGATCCTCTTGCTCCTGTAAAGCTATCAGATGAATTTAGACCCTGACAACTATAATCATTGTTGGATCCTGATCCAGAACAGACACTATGCTAACACTTCTGACCCATAGAAATTGTGAGACATCGATGCTCGTTGTTTAAAGCCCCTAATATTGGAGTGACATTGTGCAGGGATAGATACTGATGCTAATATATACCTATAGTCACTTGTATGAGTTTTGAAATCTGCTTTATTCTCTCTTACTCTCTCATTTTAGAAAATCTTCTCTATTTTCACTTCAAATGTTTATGATGTTGTAACTCCTTTTATCTATATATTGGCACTTGTAGTTTCATTATGCATATCACTTAGTTTCCTTCAGTACTTGCATCTTCACTGCAGTGGCTTGGATTGCTGCCATGGCACAGGTTTGATCTCTGACCTGGGAACTTCCACATACCTTGGCCATGGCCAATAAAATAAAATAAGATAAAATGTTGTGCTACTGTTTTCTGGTCCCATCGTTTGTTTTATTTTTCTTGAAAAAGTGGCTGACAAACTTATTGTTTCTCTTTGAGGTTACTCTCTTAAAAAGAAATCCCAATTCTAGGAGTTCCCTAGGGGCTCAGTAGGTTGAGGATTGGGCCTTGTCATTGTGTTGGCTCTGGTTATTGCTGTGATGCAGGTTCATTCCCTGTTCCAGGAACTTCCACATGATGCAGGTGTAGTAAAACAAACAAACAAAAAACAAACAAATTAAAAGCAATTCTAAATGCTTTTAATAGGGTTTCTTTCTTTAATTTTAGTAATTGTACACCTCAAGGTCTAGAAGTTTTATATATACACATATATACAGCCCATGCTTAAACAAGTCTATCTAACATGTCTTTTCTCCATATGGCATATTGCAGCCTTCTTGCACTTATGAAATATATTTTGGGACCATTTTAAATAGAGAAATTAGTAATAGAAAACACAACAGTGTAAGAGATATGTTACTAAATATACCACAAAGGACACATATTGGCAATATTAGAGATGATACAAGAAAGAGTGTTGTCTTATTTAATATTTGTTGGGAACCTGTGCACCTATTACCTAAAATCTCCACTGTCCTGCACATAAGCATGTCAATGAATAATCAGAAGATCACCACAAATATTGATTTTTGGTTTACAAATAGAGTTTATCAAGTAGATGAATTCACAACTATGGAATCTGCAAATAATGAGGATTGATGATATAAATCAGTGTAATAATACATATTCAACAGTGTCTCATCCATTGATAGATCCATATATTAGGCACTTTATTTTAGTTTATGTATGTTTCTGCCAAATTTGTCAATATTGCTTTTGAAATTTGTAGCTATATGAAGCCTAATTGTAGCCTAATTTTTTAGTAATGTTAACATCACCTTACTTCTCTCTGTATCTTTCCCTTCTATCTTTTATTTCTCTTGCTTTTGATCATATAAACGTATCCTAAGATATGTTCAATAATTTTTTACATCTGCACCAGATGTTGTGAAAATGTTAGTGATAATTTGAGGCTCTGTGTGATGTTACCTTTCTCCAAAAGGGATTTCACTGAATTCTGAGAGACTACTAGGCTATGGACACCAGCAATACCAGATCATTTTAATCCATTGAGAGCTTGAACAGAGTCAAAATTGCTTCTCATTCCCCATGAAGGTTGATTTATTCAAGTTCACAGTACCCCTTTATTCCCAAACCAAGACTATTTAGTTATGTTGTTTCTCATCTTTTCAGGTATGCTTTTATGAATAGACACATATCTTAAATGTTTTGCCTATGTAGCACTCTCTTTTTACAGATTTCAATCTGCAATTTCTTCCTAAGATCTATCTCCTTGATTTCTTTCAACATACTTTAAGACATTTTGTGTGGTTTTATAGTTACTTCCAGTAGGAATCTGGGGCTAAAGCATATTGACTGCCATTGCTGGAAGAGTGCTTGGCTATTTCCCTCCTTTTTTGGTAGTAGTTAGTTTGTGAGGCCAAATTTTTATTTTTCCATTTTCATTCAAGATGAGTACTAAGAAATGTTATTAAGAGAATATTTCCATCTTTGTTGTTTTAGAGCAAAGTCAGCAGGTATATTCAGCTCACAAAAAGGAGTATTTGCATATTATGTTGTCACATAATCTCAGTAAGAAAGTAAAGAAAGTTTAAGACCTTACTATCTTTAAAATGTATCCCTTTCTGAGAGAAAAAAAAATCAAAGGGGAAAAGAAATAGATTGATGTTAATTGGTAATTGTGACCTTGAGTAAAACCTGTAGATTGTACGCTATGGATCATGTCCATCCCAAATCCGAAATGAGAGGCAGCCAATATGATCATTTCAGAAGCAAAATTCCTCAGAGCTTTGACATAAGCAGGAAAATAAACAAAAAAAATCACTTTCCTGTTGGTTTCAGTAGTTGGGAATTACTCAATTTTTAGCAAAAATGTTATTTTCAGAAAATATTTTTTTGCCTCTTTACTTACAGATAAGTTGCATAAAGTATTAATTGCAAGATAAGTTAATAATAAACCATATAGCATTTGAAAATGAGAAGAAGCAAGATTTTGATGTATCACATGAACACCTTTTGTAATATTTGCAAAATATCTAGTTGGTTCACTAAGGTTTTAATTTTAGTTGACAAGGACACAAGTACAATTTATATATGTCAGTGAGAAGGAAAAGGAAGAACACGTACTATATGCTATTAAGATTCACTTGATTCATTTGAAACATATCATAATATAACATCATTTTTTTTTACTGTATGCTTGAAACAAACAAAAACAATAAAAAGCTGAGCTAAGCTAAGGTAATATTTTGCATTTTCTAGACTCCCAAACAAAATCAGAACAATGAAGCTGATTGAAGACTAAAGCTTGACTATACAAACTGCTGAATTTACAATCATCAAATATTTCACATTTTTATGATTTACAGCTGTGTTTAAATCAATCTATCTAATTATACTGAAGCCTGCCATGTAATCATGGACTAATCCCATTTGCATGCTCAGAAAATGATAACAATGAGCTCCACTGGGCAATAAAGATTTACATAAACAAATTGGGAAGTTTCTACAGTAATCCTAGGTATTTTTTATGATTTTTATTTGGCTCCCTGCTTCCAACAGATCATGTTTTTGACCTTAAACCAAAAGTAAGAAAGACAGATAAGTCAATGCTTGACACCTCCCCACAAAGACTGGACCATCTGGACGTTTTATATTTGTAACAGGTGCTTCTGGGATTTAGAGCCTAATTCTGGCCCAGATTCTGTTCTGTATGGGTGACTCTGTTGCTATGTGCAATTGTGCATTGCATTAATTGAAGAGAATAGAAAAGGCCAAGTACAGCAATTAGTCAGTTGGTCATGCAGAAAAGAATCTAGTGGCTTTGAGCCATGGAATGTTGAATGCACAGATGCACAGTACCATCAGTTTTGCTCTCTGTGGTATGCTTCTAGTCTATGACAGGTAAAATGCCTTTGTGACTTGATCCCAGTTTTCTGTCCCTTTTAAAACTAACTATATTTTGTAACCATAAGAGGCAGAAAATGCTATATTGACACAATATGTTCTGAATAGCTAATAAAATGATACACAATAGGCAGAAAACTAAAAAAAAATAAGTTTAATATATACTTTAGACATAAAACATTTAGATGTGATGTTCATTAGATAAAGTTACTATTTTAATGGTACTTTTCAGACTTAAAGAAGATTTTACACTCATAATATGAGTACACATTTAATTTTGGTTAGACCTTTTAAAGTACCTAAAGCTCCAGTTTCCTCATTAGCATATATTGTCAATACACCAGTGATACAACAAGTAACAAGAATGGCATTCATTTAATTATTCTATTTAGGATCCAAAAAATATCCAAACAATAAAACAACACATAATCCTAAAGCATTAAGACTATTTTATTTTATTTTACTTATTTATTTATTTATTTTTTGTCTTTTTGCCATTTATTGGGCCGCTCCCGGGGCATATGGAGGTTCCCGGGCTAGGGGTCAAATCGCAGCTGTAGCCGCTGGTCTATGCCAGAACCACAGCAACGCAGGATCCAAGCCAGGTCTGCAACCTACACCACAGCTCACAGCAACGCCGGATCCTTAACCGACTGAGAAAGGCCAGGGATCGAACCCGCAACCTCGTGGTTCCTAGTCAGATTCATTAACCACTGAGCCACAATGGGAACTCCAAGACTATTTTAATATCTATGGCTTCTTTACTCACTTTTAGAAATTGAGTTATGATTTTTTTTTTTTACACTTTATAGCATTACTCTTGTGACAGTTAATTTTATTCAGCAATTTGACTGGGTTAAGTGATGCCCAAATAGCTGGTGAAACACTATTTCTTGGTGTGTCTGTGAGGGTGTCTCCAGAAGAGATTCACATTCGAATTAGTAGAGCTAATCAAGGTTGGGCCTTGAGAATGGGCTATCATGTATATCTCAGGTTATAGGCAACTTTCTTTTACAAAGCCAGCATGACTAAAAACATTCCACAGAGCACAAAGATTAGAGCTAAGGGAATAGATCCAAAATGGAATCAGATTTGTTCATTACAATATTTACATAGAAACTTAAATGAGAAAAAATCTTGAAAACCAACAGATAAAATGCATTACAGACCTAGGAATGAGCATAGGGAGCAGCAGGAACTCGGGACGTGATATGGAATAGGCCTGTTGTGGGTATGGAGCATCTTCTGTGACCTAGGCACTTCACTGGATGCTTGACCTATTTTTTTTTTCTAATATGCAGATAGGCTTCATGGAAGACTGATTAAACACTAATCCCTGGAGCCAGAGAAAATGATATTCAACTCCAGATTCTAGCATTTATTAGATGTTTTCCCACTTGTAAAACAGAGATAATAAGAGTAGTTGTAACATGACACTATTGAAGAAAATCCTTAGAATACCTGACATAGAGCATGCATTGTATAAATGCCACAATGATCACCATCATTATCCTCACCTTCTATAAAGTATCAATTATTAGTCCTATTCTTTAAATGAGAAAATGAAAACTCAGATTTTTTTTTTTTTTTAATCTTGGCTGTTTCATTTGTTCCAAAAACCTTCAAATGGCTTTTGTTTTTTTAACCAGTTTTATCCAAACTTTCCAGTACCTCTTAGTGGGTTAGTATCCTACAAATTATTCCTTTACAATCAGAAGTCTCCTGTAGAAAAGATCCTAAATATTTAAAAAGGACATATTTTCCATGTAAATTTTAAAATAACATTTTAACTAAAATAATCTCTATGTTTACTCTTCCTGTATATAATGCATGGAAACATTAAATAACATATCAATGCTTCAGAGTTTGCAATATCTTGTTTCTTGAACAATGTGGTCCATGAAGAACTCAATCTTCAAGGTCTCTGACTCACTTTTTTAATTTTAATTTTTTTCTTTTCAGGGCCACATCTGTGGCATATGGAAGTTCCCAGACTAGGGGCGGATTCAGAGCTGCAGCTGCAGACCTACATCAGAGCCACAGTAACAGATCCAAGCTCCATCTGTGACATACACCACAGCTTGCAGCAACTCCAGATCCTCAGCCCAGTGAGCGAGGCCAGGGATCAAACCCACATCCTTATAGATACAGTGTTGGGTTCTTAACCTGCTAAGCCACAACAGCAACTCCAGTTTTTTTACCTTTCACTGCATAGTTTTTATCATCTGTGTGTAGAATAAAACAAAATATTAATGATAACAACAATTTTAAATAATAGTAATGAAAAACTTGAGGGCTATAGGAATTAAAAGAAAACCATGTGGGCCATCTTGTTCAGGAATTATTCTGTCCTTACTGGGAGAGGTGCAGAGCTTTCTGAGCAATAAAATCTCCTTATTCATACCATTAAATTTCTGATCCTAGGAGAGTCCTTATGGGCAGGACTTTTCCCCTATATGGCTCTTAATAATGACTCCTGATGTTGGCTGAGTGAAGTATCACTAAACTTTTATTCCCACATGATATCATCTCCTGGTACTCAGATCAAAGTGGCTACTCCTTGTAGCTCTCAGATTTTCTTAGTGGAAGCATATTCCAAAAGCTATTCTTACTTGCTGAATCAATTTCAAATAACAATGGCTTTTGGTGACCATGTTTGTTAGGTCCCTACTAAGCCTTGTGTTGGCAGCTACTGTATCTTAAGAAATGTATAAAGTCATAAATGAAACATCTGAGAAATAAAATCTATTGTTTTGCATTCCTATGAAATTTCTTAAACTTCGTGTGTGTGTGTGTGTGTGTGTGTTCAGATGAAGGGGGGCACAGACAATACAATTTGTTTGGATCAGAATAGGGCACTTATTCTTAACCTACTTTCTCTCACTGAGGTTGCTACTCACCTTGTTCCATTCTTGCACGGTTCAAATTCAAAAATTAATAAAGGACCAAGTCACAAATACATTTAAATATCTAACTAATAGGATGGAAGGGCACTTAGAAAAATCAGATTCCAGAAAAATAAGACATCTTCAGAGTTGTTCAAAAAAATATTCAGATAATGAAACTGAGTTACCTGGAATTGTTTCTACATATGTCTATACACATATGTTCACACATATGTTCGCATGCTAAAGATACTCTCTTGCCACAGTTGGGTTATTTCATGTATATACTCAAGCATTTTTAATTTAAAGCAAAAAGTTTCTTCACTCAATATTATCCTCCAGTAACTTTTTCCCTCCAATCTTAAGCTCTTCAAAACAATTTTATACAATTGCTTCAACTTCTTTAAATTTCATTCACTTTTCAACCAAAGGTAATTATTACTTTCTTTTCTTTTTTTTTTTTGTCTTTTTGCCTTTTCTAGGGCCACTCCTGTGGCATATGGAGGTTCCCAGGCTAGGGGTCAAATCGGAGCAGTAGCCACTGGCCTACGCCACAGCCACAGCAACGCCAGATCCGAGCTGTGTCTGTGTCCTACACCACAGCTCACGGCAACGCCAGATCCTTAACCCACTAAGCAAGGCCAGGGATGGAATCCACACCCTCATGGTAATTATTGGTTTCAACACCATTTCATTAACATTGCACTAACAAACACACCCAAAAAAATCACAGTTTCTGTATTCTCACTGTTGAATTCTTACTTTATCTGACCGTAATTTTTCCTTTTTTTTTTTTTTTTCCTTTTCTTTTTTGACTGCCTCACAGCATATGGAGTTCCCAGGCCAGGGGTCAGATCCAAACCAGACTTGTGACCTAAGCCACTGCTGCAGCAACACCAGGTCCCCAATCCACTGTGCTAGGTGGGGTATTGAACCTGCGACCCACTACTTCCAAGACACCACCATTCCCATTGGGCCACATCAGTAATTCCCATAATATTCCCTTGACCCTCTCATTCTTTCTTCTTCAGATTTCCCCTTCTTTCTCCAGACTTACTTTTCAGTCCTGCTTTGAAGAATGGCCTTTCTGTATTTACCCTTGATATGGCCCTTTGAACAAAATTATTCTCTATGGCCTTGGTCTAAACTCATCCTGGACTCTTATTTACTCCAGTTCATCCAAATCTGAGCTTAATACATACACCCTTTTTTCTCCAAAGCTCATTTTTCTCCTCAGTGTCAGCCCCATAGAGCCAAATAACTATAACAAAATTTATTCCTAGATGAGCTGTAATTACTTCAAACACAACATTTTGAACTGAATTCATGGCCTTGAGTTTTCACTGAAATCTGTAATTTTCCAGTAATTCTTCTGATCAAGAATTATTTTAATTGTTTTTAATATCTATATTCTTCATTAGACCTTAAGTGCCATAAGAGCAAAGACTTTGGATTTACTTCTCAATTTATCTCCAAATACTGGAATATAGTAAGTCCTCAAAAACATTGGTTACGGGAATATTACCTAAATTAAATACCTGAATTTATCTTGTTCCAAGTTAAAATATGAACAATTTGATGTAAAAATTATTCAAGTAGTTCCTGCTGTGGTGCCTTGGGTTAAGACTCCACCTGAAGCTGCTTGGGTTCAGCTTGATACCCAATCTCGTGCAGTGGGTTAAAGGATCCAGCATCGCTGCAGCAGTGGCATAGGTTGCGGCTGAGGCTTGGATTCAATCCCTGCCCTGGGAAACACCATATGCCACAGGTACATCCATTAAAATAACAACAACAAAAAAGTGTTAAACTATTTCACTAAGGCATGTTTTGATCCCTTTTCTCTGTGCAGCTTATTCCTCACTTGCCCCTTATTCCAAACCAGTTTTTTATATCCAAGCTATACACTGCAATTCTTCAAATATAGGAGAGTTTGCTAATGCTGATTCTCAACATGAACTTACTTATGACTCCTTTAATCTTCTTAGTATCCAGTTCCACATTTTTTAGACTCACTGAAAACATGGATTTTTTCATTGTAAAAAAAATTAATAAACTGAAAACTCAATTAAAATAAAACCAGAGGCCAGAGGGGGAACTCTCATGCATTATGATAATAGAGCCCAAAAGAAAGAGAAAAGACTCCCCTTTCTTGCTGGCCAAGAGCTCAACCAATGAGAGACTCTCACAACTCTGCCAACTAAAAGCCATTGATGCTTTGTTTACGTTATCCCTCTCAATTTCCTTTTCTACTCTATAAAAAAAAAAGTTCTCTTCATTTCTGGGATCCTGCATATGACTCACCATTGTTGCAGACCTTTAACTGCAATTCTCCCCTGGTCTGGAGTAAACATGATTTTTTTACTGGAGAAATAACTATTTGTTTTAGGACAGTGTTTTGGTAGCACATGCAGGGATCCAAGAAGGCCCCAAACAGCTGCAGTACCCACAATGAGCTCATCATTTCTCACTGAGTTGTTCCTGGAGCTGGAAGATATAATTTCCTCATGGATCCAAAATTTTGAACTCTTTGCATTTTGAAGAATTCTAGGTTTTGTCCAAGATCTGTTTTAAGGTTTTGTACTTTTTGGTGAAAATTTTGTTCTGTGCGTGAGGACTTGTTTGCCAGTTCTGCCTGATTTTGAAATCAGACTGTTCCATCTGTCTGGCTGGGTTTTAGTGCGTCATTTTTGGAATAGGGGCTGTTTCTCCAGTACCCTTCAGTCTATTCATTTGGGGACAGGGGCTGTCTATTGAAACTTTGCTAAGCAGAGCTTTCAACCTGGCTTCTTCAACCAGACTGTCTCTGTAGAAGTGGCTGGTGTTTGTCCTGATAGGTGTTTGAACCATTTGAGCTGGTCAACTTCTTAAGCTGTTTGAGCTATTTAGGCTGTTTGAAAATTATGCTCTTACTCTACAGAAAAATCTCTGAGAAATGGAATCCCAGTTATCTAAATATTGTGACTGCAGCCCCTACAGGATCTTGGCTGATTTTATGTTTTTTAAAAAAAGTCTTTTCTAATACACATTTCTAACTAAAAGGACCAATCTGACCAAAGGCAATTTAGAATACCAATTGCTATTATGGGGAATTTTTGAAATCTTCAAACATACAATTGGACAATCACTGTTCCAAAACTCCTCAGACTGAATGGAATATCTATTTCAATTGGTATTTTGAGGCTTCCAAGCATTATCAGGAGCATAAAATAGCTACTCTGCAAAATTAAGTTTTTTCAAATTTTCTGAGGCAAACAATCAAAGAAAGATAAAATGACTTCTAAAGCCTTATACTTTTCTTCCCTGCTTCTTTGTCTCGGGCTCCACTTCCAGTGCCATCTCATGTCTCTCCCTTGGTTCCTTTTGCTCAGGCCCCACCTTCGCTTTTGCCTCTGACACCATCTTCCTCCCTTCCTTTCTTTTTTTTTTGATTGCAAGTGATGCATATGGTGGTTCCTGGGCCAGGGTTCAAATCCAAGCCTGAGGCATGACTTACACCACAGATGCAGCAATGCTAGACAAGGCCAGGGGTTGAACTGGTACCTCCTGCTTCACTGTAATACAGCAGGAATTTCTTCCTCCTTTCCCCTTTTTTCTTTTTTTTTTTCTTTTTTGGCCTCCCTGCAGTGTATGGAGTTCCTAGACCAGCTATCAGGTCCTAGCCACAGTTGTGACCTAAGCCACAGCTGTGGCAATGCCAGGACCTTAACCCACTGTGCCAGGCCAGGGATTGAACCAGCATCCCAGTGCTCCCAAGACACTGCAGATTCTATTGCACCACATTGGGAACTCCTTATGCTACCTACAACAATTTCCCCAGTTTCCCCATACTAATTCTCTCTCCCCAAACTTCTCTTTTTCTCTGATATATTCCACCATCCCTTTTCTTTTGAGCTTATCAAAACCTGTCACTCTAATATTAGGCCTTCTGAGGATCCAGATACTAAACACTTAATTTCTTACATTTTGTGAACTGAACTAAAGCTGAACTGTTTTAATCAAAAATTTTCCCAAAGTAACCAAATATCCTTATTGCAGAAGAATGCAATGTACACATTCAGACTTATCAACCTGGTTTCTTCTAATGATATCAGCTAGTTCCTATGCTTATTGATAAAGGCCATGCCAAGGGTTGGATACAAACAGCAAATTTGGAAAATCCCAAAAGGTCTCTACAATTACCACTGAGAGATGAGCCCTCTAAACTTATGATCACACTCAGGTATTCACCAGGCAACTCCATTGAACAATTCCTAGAGATTTTCCTTTTGATTGGATGAAAATTCAAGGTTGTACACAAAAATATGATGAACCTGTTCATGAATTTTACAATTGCCCTCAGATTATTTTTTTTCCATTTCTGTCTTTCTTTTAGATGTTGATTCTACAAGGGTAGTTTTTACCTCTATGTTTATCAATAACTAAACTGGAATCTTTCTGTTCTGTTAAAAAAAAAAAAAGTCTTGATGGAATGAGAAACTGCCCACTTCTGCTATGGTTAATCTGGTGTTCTAGATCTTTCTCATTCTAGATGAGTCTCCTGAAAGGCAAATGGCCGAAAGTATTAATCGTTGCTCCAGTGAGTGAAGGCCCTTAAACAAAAGCAAATCTCTCCAAATTTCTGCTGCTGTTGCAGGGAGCCAGGACATTAGAAAAGAGGCTGTTACAAATGCAAGTACTTCAGATGGCTTTAGCCTTCTAGCCAGCCTTTCCAACATCCTTCCAATTATCAATGATGAGCTCTCAGGAAGTACAGGGGCTCTTCCCAGTTCTCTCTTTTAATCAGCTTGGAGAAACATTTCTCCACAGTGGGGGATGGGTCCCTTTCAGTCCTAACTGGAACTAGAGCCATGCACTTGGTGCTCAATTCCACTAATATAAAAGACTCCCCTGTCTCAAAATACTAAAATAGTTCAAATAGTCATGCTCTCTAACGAACACCAAGGGGTTTCTGTCCCTGAACCTATTCATTTTTGTTTAGGTTCTTTCATATATACAGACAATGTTCTCCTTATTTCCTCTATCCCTGTTCATTTATTTGGCTGAAACTTCTTAGGGAAGTATCATGCCAAAATCTCTTTCTCCCCAAAGGTGGAAATAATTCTAGAATTTGACAGTCTTCATCAGTGTAACCAATCAGGTGAAATAAATGACCCTTGCTGTCTTTTATTTGTTCCATGTCTTATGATATTAGAGCTAATTCTGGAAACACTGATCATTTGTCCCTATTGAATCAGCTACAATCTTCCTCATGGGCAAAATCTCCAGCTGATGGCAAAATTCACAGTGAAGATTCATTTACGAAGATTCAAATAGACCCCTCAAATCCTCTTCCCAGAATTATTCATAACCTATAAGTATAAAAGCCCTTCAGGATATAAAGCCCATTATAGAAGATTATAGGGCTCAAGGATGCACTAGCCTTTATATTAGCCCCTATAATACTGTCATTTTAATGGTGAGAAACCTAAAGGCTGAGTGTAGATATTTGTCCAGGGCCTCAGAGAAACAGACAGCATTGTTACCTCTTGACAACCTGTTGTTCTTTTATTATTATTATTATTATTTTTTTTTTTTTTTTGCCTTTTAGGGCCACACTGTGGCAAATGGAGGTTTCCAGGCTAGGCGTTGAATGGGAGCTGTAGCTGCTGGCCTATTCCACAGCGATAGCAATGCTGGATCAGAACCACATCTGCAACCTATAGCAGCTATAGCTGCTGGCCTATGCCACAGCTCAGGGCAACGCTGGATCCTTAACCCACTGAGCAAGGCCAGGGATTGAACCTGTATCCTCACGGATGCTAGTCAGATTTGTTAACCTCTGAGACTTGATGGAACTCCCCAACAACCTGTTGTTCTTAACCCTCAAAAGTTACCAACATCCATTCCCATCCGAAGTAAATTTTTTACTACAATTGACTTATGACAAGCATTCTTTTATTTATTGTTTATTTATTTGTCTGTTTATTTATTTTTCTTTTTTAAGGCCACACCTGCAGAATATGGAAATTGCCAGCCTAGGGGTCAAATCAGAGCTGCAGTTGCCAGACTACACCACAGCCAATACAATGCCAGATCCCAGCCACACAGGTGAACTGCACCACAGTTTGTGGCAATACCGGGTCCTTAAACCATTGAGTGAGGTCAGGGATCGAATCTGCATCCTCATGCATATTATGTTTTGTTCTTTACCCACTGAGCCATAACAGGAACTCCCAGAGCATTTTTTTTATGTTCCCATTGATAAAGCTACCTGCCTTAACTTGGGAAGGAAAACAGGAATGCCTCAGAGTTTTACTGAGAGTTCCTCATATTTCTCTCAAATTCTGAAGGCCTAATTGGGTGGTAGAAAGTTTCCTTGAGGTTCTACATTGTTGCAATATGGGGATGGTTTGATTTTTTGCTCTCTTCTAAGCCTCCTCACAGGAACACAGCATCCACTTGCTAAAACTTTTAGACTTAAAGGGACATAAGGTCATCAAAATTTGCCCAAACCCAGTTTCAGTATTTATAGCATGTGCAGAACAAGGGCTACACACCTAGGGCTAGATAGGCTTCATGGTGTTCAAGTTTCCCAAAACCCAAAACTAAGCACCAACTGTGAGCTATTCTATGGATAGTTGGTTGTTGCCAAAACTGAATTCCAAATTTCTCTCTATGGTCAAAGCTCTGCATTGTTTTACTCACCATAACAACAATGGGAAGACCTAGACACCATAGCTTTTTAGGTTGTAAAGGAGAGTTTGAGGAACTCATGTGCCCTTGGGCGTCTCAATAATCAGATTACCTCTTTCCTTTTTAGATATGGTAAAAGTGGCTGCCTTTAGGGTACTCACACAAAAACACAGGAACTACCATCCACTAAATTGAATGTGGGGCATGGGGATAAACCCCATTGCCATAGAGCTGTTATGGCCACTGATCTTTGGGTTAAGGTCACTGAGAAAGTCATCGGGGAATCCTCTTTAATCATTTTTATATGTCATGCAGCAGGTGCCATCCTCGACATTTCTTGGTCAGCCATCTCATCTCCTATGAAGCTCTTTTGTTAACTGCTTCTCACATAATTTTTTTATATTGTAATAATCTTATCCATGCTACTCTTTTCCCCACTGTCACTGATGATGTACCTCACAACTGCTTTTCACTGATGTATCACCTTGTGACTTCCTATAATGATCTATAGGAAATTTCTTTGGGTAATGCCTAATTCTCACGGTTCACTGATGCTTCTTATTTAAAAGATAGCAATAACAAATGCAGTGCTGGGTATGCTGTCACAGCTCCTTTTGATATTGTTAAGGCAGTACATTTATCCACTGCTACTTTGGTCCAAAAGGCTGAATTACATGCTCTCACTCAGACTTGCACTTTAGCCAAAGGCAAAACTCTCAGTATTAATTCTGAGAGTAGTTATCTTTTCAGAGTAGCTCATGATTTTGAAGTGTGGAAGCAACATGGCTTCATGACTTGCAGTGGAAATAAACTTTAAAATGGCCCCTATGGTCAGAATTACTGGATGCAATACTCATACTTGCCACTTTAGCTTCTAGGGCATTCCAAATTTGGCTCTCTGGAAACTAAGGGAAATTACTTTGCTGAAATTTCTGCAAGAAACTTTGCCCTTAAAGAAACCAACAGCAGCCAAAACTTTTTCATGCTCCAAAGGGATATTTTCCCAATATAACATTAAAAAACTGGCTACAGAAGCACAACAACTGGCCTCAGAAAAGGAAAAACAATATTGAATATTCAACAATTGTTGGTTTCATAAAAATAGCTCTGGCTTGGAACAAATAAAAACTCAGTCTGATAGGAAATTAAATTTCTACTCTTAACCACTGTACATGCATTAAACCATTGTCTATCAACATTCATGCATTAGTGTTGCTGGGAAAACACTAACGAGGCTGCAATAAAAATGTCTACCTCAGAGTTTTCCTGTGGCACAGAAGGTTAAGGATTTGGGGTTGTCAACTGTAGTGGCTTTGGTAACTTCTGTGGCTTGGGTTTGATCCCTGGCCTGGGAACTTCTAAACACTGTTGCCATGGCCAAAAAAAAAAAAAGTACCCATTTCTTTTGGTCCATATATTCAAAGTACAACCCAATGAAACCTGTTTATACTACTCCCAGATATTTTAAACTGCTTAATGGACCATTTGGGGTCTTACAATTGAATTACATACAACTTCCTTTGCCTAATGAATATAAATATGTTTTTATCATTGTCTCTGTTTTCACACAGAGTAAACTGAATCCTTCCTTTGAAATCAAGTTACTGCCTCTTTCCTTTCAGAAAATATTATCCCTACTGAGGAATTCCTCTTTAACTTAATAGCAATCAAGGAACCCATTTTATTGGTTAGGACTTTTGACCTATCTATGCTGTCTGGGCAGTGTTTCAATACCATCACTATATTTGCCGCTCTCAATTCTCTGGTTTAGTCAAATATACTAATGGCATTATTAAGACTCAAAGGCAAAATCTGTAGAGACCTTTCAAATACCTTGACCAAAAACAATTCCCTTTGTCCTTCTGCATCTTAGATCTACCCCTTTGGGGGTCTCTTAAACTCTCAGCTTTTAAGACAGTCATAGGACGCTTGGTCCCCGCCTCTTTGACCACAACTGACAAAGGGAGAGATACTCCTATTGCAAAGGCCTAATGGCTACTATTAAAAATAACCAGGTTTTGACAGAGCAATTTTTGACAGTGCATTCTCAGGGGATCAGTACCTTAGGCATCATATCTTGCAACCTGGTGATTTTGTCCACTAGAAAAGGTACTTCCTGATAGACACTCTTCAACATTTCTGGAAAGGCCCAATCAGGTGCAAATAACCAAGCCCTGTACCACCAAACTCCAGAAATAAACTCTTGAATTCATGTGCCACAACTGAAAAAGATCATAGAACACTGATTGAAACTGTGCATTGTCTGGTGACCTAAAAGTAAAAATTTTCCAAAACTTAAGCTGATGACATCTGATAAAACAGCTGTCCCGAGATATCCTGACCAGACCAGTTGGAATTTTGACAAATGTTTGACAATGGCATAATATTTCAGATAATCTTCCATGTCTATGTTCAGTGATCTTGGTAACACATGGATTTTAGATTAAAAGTGCCTGAGATTTCTCTTTCCTGTTCTTCCTTATTACTCAAAAATGACCTCAATGAGTTTTCCATCTGTGCACTTTCCTTCTGATATGAGACACTACACCCAGAAATGTCCTTCCTGGCATTGAGTGACAAAAAGCCACTGAAACCAGAAAATTTGACTTTTGAAGAGTAATGTTTTCGGAAAAATATTTGAATTGAGAGAAATGTAAAAGATGAAGAAGTAGAAACCTCAATTAAAATAGACCCTGGAGGCCAGAAGGGGGAGCTCTCATATCCTATGCTGTAGTAGAGCCAAACAGGAAGATGAAAGTCTTTCTCTTCTTGCCTGGCAAGAGCTCAGTCAATGAAAGACTGTCAGGACTCAGCCAATGAAAAGCATGCACTTTTTGTTTACTGTTGTCTTCCCAATTTCCTTTTTCTCTATATAAAAGTGTTCTCCTCTTCTTTTATGTGGGGACTTGCACATGGTTCACCAGTTTCAGATCTCAAATTGCAATCCCTTACTGATCTGAAGTAACCTACTGGTGGAGCACTAGCTGGCAGTCTATTTGTCTTAAGTCAACACTCTAAAGCTTAACGGAACCACATGTAAATGGATGTCCTGATTCCTGAGATTTCACTGTACATTGAACACTATGTTACATCATAGCATGGACACTCCTCAATATACATATATACATATGTAATATATATGTATGTGTGTGTATATATGTATATATAAAATACTTGTATTTATCTAAACATGTAGGTATGCATAAGGATATATTCATAGATATATATAATCAGTTGATATAAACCTCTAACTTTCTTATGCCTATACCTATGTCTATATAGATGGGTAATTTTACAAGTTTATAAGAGAAAGGTAGGTTTAAGTAGTGCTTGTAAAGATTTCTTTGATGAAAAGGCCATGTCAATGTCAAAAAACTCTTGAGTTTGCTCAGGTAAAACAACATAATCACTACAAAAAATTGCAATCACTTTAATTAAAGAATGGAAAAAGTCTCTTAACAACTTCATTGTCAAATAACAAGGTTATATATAACATTTTTAATTCAAGATGTTATTTCAACTATATTAATGATTTGAGTCAGTTTAAAAGAATTTAAATTGCACTGACAGGTTATCAATATAAACTTTGTACATAAAATTATATTCTGTTGATTAGCTTCACACTTTTTCAGAAATGGGACTTGGAGACTGAGCAATATTTGGCAGAAACAGCAACATCTGTTGTTAGATTGGGGCTTTCACTTTTTTTTTCAATTTTTCATTATTACTGTTGTTCTACTTAAAGCAATCTGTCTTTTGATAAGAAGGTGTTGATTTTCTTTGCTTATAATAAGTGTACTATCATTCAGCTGGCTATCACAAAGCAAACATCAGAATTTACAGGTCATGTTCAGTCTCTAAAGATATAAATAATGCAAATGTTGGTGACATTCATATGATGAGCATAGAAAACATAAAAAAGAAAAGCAAGAACCATATTCATATAAAAGACCGTGATTATGTAGTTAGGTCTATGTTATCAAAAAGCACAATTTTAAAATGAAAGTAATTTACAGAGGACATGAAAACAGACTAAAGAATCTGGGCCAATTAGTTGTTCATTTCAGGTAGGGATGGCATACATACATTCATTACATGAGTGTTTATGATTAATGTAAAAGAACAAATCTTTTCTTAGTTACATTTACATATCTTAGAAAAGGGCCTACTGTTTCTTTCTCTGCTCTCTTAATCTTCCTTACTCTGCTTCCTTCATGAATTCATTCTGCCAGGTTATTAGTTAATATCCTACCTATTTATTCAAGTCCTACCAAGAATGCCTCTTTCTCATTGTGTTAGCCTACAAGCATTATTACAGTTTATCACATTCCAATTTAGTGTCTGTGAATTAGTGTTCAGCACTAATTACATGTCATGTACTCTTTAAGTGCTTTTTCAGAGCACTATCAGTTAATATTCTGCTTCCTCAACTAATTACTCATAACTTAAAGGCAAGAGTGATCACATCTGATTCACTCAAGACTTAAGAATATCCTATATGCTCTTGATCTAAGTTCGATATATATATTTATTACATAAACGGAGTTTCTAATGTGGCTCAGTGGTTAACGATAGGACTAGGAACCATGAGGTTGCAGGTTTGATCCCTGGCCTTGCAGAGAGGGTTAGGGATTCGACGTTGCCTTGAGCTGTGGTATAGTTCACAGACGCGGTTCGGATCCCCTGTTGCTCTGGCTCCAGCATCTACAGCTCTGATCAAACCCCTAGCCTGGGAACCTCCATATACCGTGGGTGCAGCCCTAGAAAAAGACAATAAATAAGTAAATAAATAAATAAGTTCCTGAAAAAAAAATAGGTTTCTAATACCATAAAGGAAAAATAAATATTTTCCATTCTCCTTTTCCCTCATCTCGAGTATTGCTGCCTTTCTCGAGTATTGGTCTGCTCGAAATTGCTACCACTGTTTCTTCTCTAATTCCCTCATAGACATACAAGAATGTGTAAGTCATAGCTAAGGGTTTTTAACCGGAGTCTCACAAACACAAGCATGTGCTTTGTGACCCAAGTGCTACTACATCACATAGCAAAATGAATCTATGGATTGCCTACATAAATAATGGAGTAATTTTCTTTGTTGGGCTCCTGTTATACTAGGCATCAGAAAATGTGCTCTTAAATCACAAAATAAAAGCTCTTAATATTTTCACTATTTAAGAAGAAATAAAACAATTCTAACACTCAACAGAAACTCAGCCATGACATACTGAAAAGTGATCTGGTCTCTGTGTCAAATACTTTGGATCTGGTGAAGATTCTGTTGCTAACCAGTTATATCACCTCAGGCACTAAGGTTAGTCTTTACTCCGTATCAGCATCTCCATCTAAAGTGAAGACGTTATATTCAATCATTTCTAAATTCCTTCTAGATATGGTAGATGCTATAAAAAGGCACTTTCTTATTACTATGAGTTATAAACTCTTCTATTGCTAAAATTATACCTCCATTTTTCAACCTTTAATATCTGCTGTTTTTATAACTATGTTAGACTCAAGTACTCCTTTCTATACAATATATGTTCCAGCATATTTATCTTTAGCAATGTGTCAGTTTTATAGAGCTTTTTAGCTGTAATGAATGTTATCCTCAAAGGATATTGAAGGAAAAAAAAAAAAACAAAGATGGACATTTCCCATTCTCCGCTGAAGCTCATCAAGGCTGAATGGTGAGACTAGCTGGACATTTACATAATTAATTTCATTTATTATTTAAATTGCCTCAAAATTGCTTTAGAATAACAGTCATTTGGCACATCTCACTTTTAGGCTATGGCTTCATTGATATGTAAATATAAAAACTTGATTCTTTAAAAAGCACAATACAGAACCAATTGGTGCAGTAGCCTATTATGAAACTCGAATGGAGACAGGGGACCCTGACAAGACAGTACAATGAACTTGTCCTGCTTCTTTCATCGTATGAATTTGTGGGAGGAAAATTATTTAGAATGAATGGAGAAATATTTGCAATATTTTATCTCAAAATCCTTTGTGTCTTGTTTCTTTTTTGATTGAGACTTCTGGAGACCCATTCTACAGTCTCAGCTATTCCAGTCCTGTGCACCATAAGATCTGTGATCCGTGGCTAATAAAATCATGTGGCTAATTAAATATTAATGTTGACAATTTGACTTGCTAGAAAGGACTTCAGATCTCTCTTTTATTATATATATTTATAGAAAGCTGAATAAATGATGATATTTCCCATAGAGGTGTTACCACTGAATATTCAGAAAAAAAAATTTTAAAGTAAATGAAGCATGAGTACTGTGCTCATTAGCATATGTTAAGAAAAAGGAAAACATATACATTCACATGCATGCACACAGTTAAGGGCCAATGGAATATCCTGAATCATAAATTTACAGATCAGCTTTCTCATTAATACTGCTCCAATTTTTTTTTATTTTTCAAAATTTTATTGAAGTATAGTTGATGTACAAAGTTCTAATAATTTCTCCTGTACAATAAAGGGGTTCATTTATACATGTACACACATCCATTCTTTTTCAGATTCTTTTCCCAAATAAATTATCCCAGAATATTGGTTAGAGTTCCCTGTGCTATACAGCAGGTCTCCACTGGCCAATCATTGCATATACCTTAGTGTGCATATGCCGATCCCAACCTCCAACATTAATTTAATGCTTATGATGCCAGAAAGATGTTACCAGAATCTGGGTTCTTTCTCATGCAGTTGAAGAATTGAACGCACAGGCAGCAAGCAAGCAAAGTCTTTATTACAGGAAAGCAAACAGCTCCCAGGGCTGCTGGGAGGGGGGAGAAGAGCCCCCTCTCTCTATTGTCTTATAGAGATTTTTATTCCTTAAAGATGGGGGTGTACAAACGTGGAGTCCACAATTTTCCCCCATTAGCTTTGTCCAGTTACCTATATCAGTCCTTGTCCAATAGGGGTTTTAGGGGTGGAAATGTCCTGCAGGTTTCATGGTTTCTTTGCCCTTTTCTTCCCATAAACTGAGTCACAGGGGATTAGGGATTAATGTCCATCAGGGCATAAATACACTCCCTATAGTCAACAAGGCATGTGGGGATATTACTCCCTGGAACCCTTAAGGCACAAATGTTAATCAATAGCCATATCAAAGAATGCATGGAAGCCCATGCTCCTACCCTGACTACCTAAGTTAATATTCTGCCTCACTTACACTTGATACAGTCAGACTTTCCTTGGTCCCCATCTCACCACAGCAAAGCTTTGGAATGGCAGATATTTTACAAATTTATTAAAGTGAAAGTATCTTTTTAGAGAGGGAAATTAAAAAAAGAGGACCAGACTCACTCTGCAATTGTCTTTACACCCCACAATGCAGACCTGAGTGGAGACCTAATATGGTCTTCTGATTGGTCTTGGGCAGGATACATTTCTTTTTTTTTCTTTTTGCTTTGTACGGCTGCACCCACAGCATATGGAGGGTCCCAGGCTTGGGGAGGAATTGGAGCTATAGCTGCTGGCTTACACCACAGCAATGCCAGATCTGAGCTATGTCTGCAACATACACCAAAGCTCATGCCAATCCCTGAGGCCAGGGATTGAAACTGCAACCTCATGGTTCCTAGATGCTTTAGTTTCCCCTGCACCAGGATGGGAATGCCAGGATACCTTATTTACATGGGGAACAGATCACATGTGGCCAGATGAGCAATAGGTGCCATTCCTTCCCTAGCAGAGAATGAGCAGCCTAGGCTGGTCAAGGTGAGGAAAGGGGCATTACAATGAGACATGGCCAGAGGCTTTGGGGTTTAATCTCCTTGAAGGGAACTTGAAGCCTATAACACACTCATGAGTAAAATAAAGCCTATTATTATTATCAATGTTATTATTATTCAGTGACTAAGCCACTTGATTAATAACATGTTGATGTATGTATCTTCTGATTTATTTTCAAACTCTTTTCTAGGACATACTATAAAATCAGTCCTCTTTTCTAAGAAATACGATAAAATCATAACAGTACTCAAATACAGTGATAAAATATTTGTGTATGTATCAAGTAAATATTCCTAGTAGCCAAGCAGAAAAAAATCATCCTCTCATCTGTGTAGTCTGAGAGGACTCTGAAAATATACCCCAATTCTAAGGCTCTAGAATAGTCATGATTTATAGCCTGAATCTGAAAATTCTTCCTTTTCATAGTAACAAAGTATCTAAAGGGAGGCAGAATAGGCCACCCCTAAATATGCTATTTTGGTGTATTGATTATTTTGAATTAAAGTTAGTTATGAAACAGCCAATTATAGAAGGAGAGTCTGAGCCTCCTTTGTCCCCTTGAAAGCAGGAGATTAATCTCCCATGAAAAAATACCCTTCCTGCACCAGGAGGCTGGAAAGCATCAGTATCACTGGAAATAAGGGAATTAGGGCCAGAAAAGTTATATAAACAAATCTTGTTATTTCCTCACTAATTTGCTATCTCAAACCCAAATATCTTTGTCTTCTGAATTTGTCATAAATGTATTATTTCTTTGTCTAAAAAACCTACCTGCTTTGATCCCTTTTTTTGAGTCTCATATTTTTTTATGGGACTCCTATACAAATGAAATTATATTTGTTTTTCTCCTATTAATCTGTCTTATATCAATTTAGTTATTAGACCTTTCAAAGAACCTAGAAGGGAAAAAAAGAAAATGTTTCTGCCCCTATATGACTTTGAATAATTCATAGAAGTATTTTGTTCTTAAATTTTATAAACAATTAAATAGGTATTTAATCTTAAATTTATATTATTAAGTTTTTGAAGTTGCCATAAAAGTTAAATGAATTGATTTATGTGAAAACAAGTTTTCAAACCACAAAATACTCTAAATTTTAAAATGTTTTTACTGTTGTTAGTAACACCACCTTTCATTTGGAATTCAAACTATGTATGAATATAATTGCAGTTAATTTCATTAATCACTAACCAAATATACTTAAAATCTTATGTCTTTTGATTTGTTTAACCTTCAAAACCTATGAAGATTACTATTATTATTACCATTTACTGATGAGAAAAATTAATACTTAAAATATTAATCTAATTTCCCATTCAATTACTGGCATTTGAGGTTTCCATTTGCTTTGCATCTCAAATTTTATACTTATTTATCTATAAATTTATCATAAATCTATTAAAATAATTTATTGGAAAGACAACAAAGTAAAATCACATGCACATCAACAATTTTTCTGCACAGGTAAATGAATTCTTGAAGATGTGCATAGAACCACAAACCCTTCAAAATGCAGTATGTGAAGTTGCATTCTACTCTCCACGTTGTAGTGTGACAACTGTAGAAAAACAGTTTAAAAAAATCTCTATCATGATAACTAGACACAGGGAGAATAACAGTTGAAAAGGTTAGGTCACAGTAAAATGTCCACATAACATCATAACTTCACATTTTCACTTCCAAATTATCTTTTCCCAGCAGGGTGGAAATAGAGATTCAAACTGCATAACCTTTTATCCAGAATCATTGCTGTGCTGAGAAAAGGCTTGAGTAACTTAATTTTTTGCACAAAACTGGATGTTGATATTTGGCAGCTTCTAATCTGGCTGGGTGCCCTGACATGAATTGCAGATCCTCTGTGCTCCTTTTGAGAGGAGTTTAAGGAGGATGAAAGCAGATGCAGACAAATGCAGATGGAGCCCAGAAGCCAAATAGCATGAGGCTCCTCACTACAACAGGAGTCAATTTGGCAGCCTCATGCTGTTTTAAAGAAGAAAGGTAATTTTCTGTAAAGTAATTAGATAGTCACTTAACTCAAACAAACCGTTGCAGTGATTGTATTTTGCTTTGATAATTTTGGAATTGTTATTTGAATGTAAGTTAAAATTAAGTGGTTGGTTTGGTTGTTATCGGTTTTGATTTGATTTGGTCTTGTTTTCTAAGGCAATACTGAAATTTTAGGATTGAAAGAGATACTTCAGTTGGAATATATCCTAATTGATCTCTACACCTGAGGTCACCATTGACCTTTCAAACAGATGTAACAAGATAAAAGGCTGTTGTTTCCTGGTCTGGCAACTTTAAATCTTATTTCCTAGTTCCTTAATTTTCTGGCTGTTGCCTTAAGCTTCTTAGGTTGAATTACTTATCCTTAGCCCCCTATTGTTACAGAACTGGAGGCTCTCATTGCTCTTCCTGAATCATGTTCTTCCATCAAAGGTTTTTCCCAATGGCAGGTTTCTCTTCACTTGATACTTTTTGAGGATTGGGAGGGACGTTTCTTCTTCACGTCTATTGGTAGATTCCCAATTCTTGTTCTTTCTGACCTATCATTTCATTCATTCTGCCTTAGGCAGGTGAGGTGATTTATCTCAAATTTGTATGGATAATCACCACTTTTCTTACCTGCTGAAAAGTATTTAATATTAATTAATTTCCTGAAAATTCATGTTTCCAAGGACCTGTTCCTTCCTGGGACATTTGCAACTTTGAGCCATTAATTTCAGAGACTTTAAAGTTTGAGGTACTCTTTAGATAGCTAAAATATAAAACAAAAAAGTTATTTAAGGAAATGATTAAGGCTACACATATATAGAAGAGGTATGGTACTGGGCCCTGTACTTAAGTTTGTGGGCAAGGTACTTTAAACCACAGAGATGCTTATGTCTATCCAGATGATTTTTTTTTTTTACAGTTGAACATTTGGCTTTTTATTCCTGAGGCCTATGCAAGATGTTCAAGCCAGTTCTGTGGTGACTGCAGTGACTTGAGTGAAGACATCACCTTAAGGAAAAACGTCCAGGCTTCAGAAGAACTACTGGAACACCCTACTCTTGGTGAAGTCATTTGGATCTCAGAAAAAGTGCAAAATGACAGGGATAAAGGGACAAAGTAGGTGATTAATAGTTAATCCCAAATGGAGATTGTGCTAAAAAAAAAAAAAAAAAGTATGGGAAACCTCTGTAAATCACTCAAAAAAAGTAGGCTTGCTTAGCAACAAAATCATGCAACAGAAGCACGAGGCATGCCCCCAGATAATAAAACAAAGGTGGAGTGAGGCCCACATCCTGACCAGTGAGGTTAGTAAGTTAATGATTCCTAGAACATGATTCTCTGCACACACTAAAAACAAAAATATAGGAAATGTGAAAATGTACTGAAACCTGAGATGGTTTACCATATTTTGATATATGTTGCTGCCTTTTTGCTAATTTCCACTGCGTCATGTAAGTCCCAGATGACCACCTAGGGACAAGAAAACTCCCTTGCCTGACATGGAGGAGGAGTGGATGATAGAAGCTTGACATCTATTCAAGAATGAAGAAGGTCATCTTCTCCCTCTCACTCTTCCTTTGCTTATAAAACTGTAGTCCACTAAGTTCTTGGCATGGAACCTCTTTACCTGACCACTTGTGTTTCTCATAATTGTCCTATATTAATAAATTCTTTGCTTACCTTTCAATCTGCTTCTCACTGAATTCTTTCTGTACTGAGAAAGAAGAACCTACACCTTACAAGGTTCTGAGACATATTCTGCACAACTTCAGTTCTGCAGTGCTCTGCAAGACAGAAATCATGGGACTTATTAATAGTCAGCAGAACATCATAATTGAGGTCTGATAAGTAAAGTAGCTTTTGGAAGGTTAGCAAGCAAAATACATAGATACCTCAAGGCTAATCTCTGAAAAGGCTAAATTACTTGCGATCCTTGCAGACTAACAATGCTACTTTCAATTAGTGCATATGGCTTACGTGTTTTCTTTGTTTATCTCACAAGTTCAGTATTTCCTAAGTAGGAATAGATGATGCAAAGGTTCAGTTTAGGCAAACCACCACCCAAACTCTTTAACCTGCTTTTAGAAACTGATTCATAGAATATTTGCTGCTTTTATATGATTTGCCAGCTGAAATTTTTGTGTACTTCACCACACTAGAGAAATTCTAGCTTTAAATTGTTAATACCTAGGGTATATGAGTAGCACTATATTAGCAGCCCTAAATATATTTTTTAATATTCCTAATCATTAGGAAAACCACAAAAGAGTTATTCCCTGAGTATTCTAGGTATTGCAAAAACCATATAAAGTCAAGTGTGTTCTGAATCTGTTAACTTCATGTAAGAAAGGAACTGAGAAGACAGGATCAAGATGACAGAGAATGAAGATCCTGAGCTCCCCTCCTGTTACAGACACATCAAACTACAGCAACATATAAAACAATTCTCTCTGAGAACAACCTGATGACTAGCAGAACAGTTCTTCTATAATTAAGGATATAAAGGGAAGGTGGGTGGATGGGGGCAGAGATACAATCTAGTCAGGATTCATTTCCCTGGTATAATGAGCCACAAAGGGGAGGAGATATCACAAAGTTAGAGGTCCCCCTTAAGAACTGAGGGGTTAAAGCCTCATACTGGGAAACCCAGCCATTGGGTTCAGTTAGTACTGAAAATTAGACTAGGAAAATTAGTCTCCATAATTTGCTTTGAAAAATCATAGTGGGTTTATGTCCAGGAGAACCTGAGGGCTGTTGGAAATCAATATTCTGCTAATGAAAGTTTCACACATAAACTCATGCACTCAAATTCCAAGCGTAAAGGCAGCAGAATGAAAAGCACTTGGTATTCTAGCTGGACTACCATGACTGCCTCTGCAGCTCCCTGGCCCATGCTTGGATCCAGCTCCAGCCCTTGTGACAAAATCACCACCAAAACCACTAGACACAGACTGTCTGCATAGAAATGCTCCAATACCAGTTCATGCCTTCAAGACCAAGAGAGATAACTGATTTGCATAATTTACTGAAACAAATACAGAAAGTCAAATAAAATAAAAAGACAAAGGGAATTGTTTCAAATGAAATAATTAGATAATGCCCTTCCAAAAAGTTCTTAATGAAATGAAGATAAATAATTTACCTGACAAACAATTCAAAGCAATAGTCATGAAAAATCTAACAGAATTTAGTAGAAGAATGGTAGAATACAGAGAGAACTTCCACAAAAATAAGTAATATATTTTTTAAAAAAAGCAATCAGAAGATGGAGTTCCCATCATGGCACAGTGGAAATGAATCCAACTAAGAACCATGAGGTTGTGGGTTTGATCCCTGGCCTTGATAAGTGGGTTAAGGATCTGGAATTGCTGTGAGCTGTGGTGTCGGTTGCAGACATGGCTTGGGTCTGGCATTCCTGCGGCTCTGGTGTAGGCCAGTGGCAACAGCTCTGATGAGACCTCTAGTCTGGGAAATCTCCATATGCCACAGTGAGGCCCTAAAAAAGACAAAAGACACACACACACACACACAAAAAGCAATCAGAGGAAAGGACTATCATAATTAAAATTAAAAATACACTAGAGGGAATCAAAAAAATATTAGATGATACAGAAGAACACATAAGCAGATATATTAGTGGAAATTACCCAATAAGAACAGAAAAAAAAATTGAAATGAGGATAGTTTAGGGAACTCTTGAACAACATTAAACATATTAACATTCATATTACAGGGATCCCACAAGGAGAAAAGAAAGAGAAAGAGGCAGGAAATACATTTGAATAATGGCTGAAAAATTCCCTAACTGGGGAAAGAACCTGATATTCAAGTCTAGGATGCTCGGAAAATTCCAAACAAGATGAACCCAAAGAGACCCACATCAATACATAAAATTATTAAAATAGAAAAATTAGAGCTAAAGATAGAATTTTATAGGCAGCAAGAAAAAAACAAGTTGGATACAAGGGGATCCTCATATGGTCATCAGGTGAGTTTTTAGCATAAACTTTACAGGTTAAAGGAAGCAGCATAGCATATTTTAAGCGCTAATAGAAAAAAACCCTTTAACCAAGTATACTCTACCTAGCAAAGTTCTTATTCAGAATTAAAGAAGATGTCAAGGATTTGCCTGATAAGAAAAATTTAAGAGTTCATTATGACAAAAACATCTTTATAAGAAATGTTAAAGAATTTGCATTAAGTGAAGAAAATGTCATAACTCAGGACAAATATATATACATTTCACTGGTAAAAGCAAATATATAGTAAAGGCCATGAATCAACCATTTAAAAAGCTAGTATGAATGTTAAAAGACAAAATGCACAAAATCAACTAGAACCACAATAATTAGTTAAGGAATGCACAAAATCAGAAGATGTAAAATATGACACCAAAAACATAAAACATAGAAAGGAAGTAACAAATAGAGAGCTTTTAAAATGTATTTGAACTTCAGTGATGATCAGCTTAAAACAGGCATATGTGGAGATGTCCTGGTAACCACAGACCAAAACCTACTAAAAATACAAAAAACATAAAGAGGAAGGAATCCAAATATAACAATAAAGAAAATTATCAAGCCACAAGGGAAGATATTAAAAGAAGAGGAAGAATAAATGGATAATGAAGAATTATAAAAACAACCAGAAATCATTAACAAAATGGCAATAAATATAAACCTCTTAATAATCACTTTAAATGTCAAGGGAGTAAATGCTGCAATCAAAAGTCAAAGAGTGGCCAAATTAAAAAAAAATATCCATCTACATGTCATATACAAGAAACTCACTTCAGAGCTCAAAACACACACAGACTGAAAGTGAAAGGATAGAAAAAAAGACATTCTATGCAAATATAAATGCAAAGAAACCCGAGGTAGCAACACTTGTATCAGACAAAATAGACTTTAAAAAAAAAAAAAAACGACTACAGCGAAAGACGAAAAAGGCCATACCAATGGTAAAGAGGTCAATTCAAGAAGAGGATATAAATTTATGAATATTAATACACCCATTAAGAACACCTAAAGACATAAAGCTAGTATTAGTAGACATAAAAAATAGATAGTAATGTATTTACAGTAAGGGACGTCAACAATCCAATTACAGAGTTAATATCCAATATATATAAAGAACTCATATAATTTGATATAAAAATACAATTTAAAAATGGACCAATGACCAGGATAGATATTTTTCCAAAGAATATATACAGATGGCCAAGAGGCCAGCAGATGAAAAAATGGTCAGCATCACTAATCATTAGGAAAATGCAAAGCAAGATCACAATGAGATATATGACACCAATCACAATCACTATTTTCAAAAAAAAAAAAGAAATATTAAGTATTGGCAAGAATATTGGAGAAATGGGAAATCTCATGCACTATTGGTGGAAATGTAAATTGGTTCAGTCATTACGGAAAACATGAAGTTTCCTCAAAAATAAAAAAATGGAACTACCATATAATTTAGCTGCATTGGATTTTATCGAAGAAAAGAAGAACACTAAATCAAAAAGATATATGTACCCCAGTGTTCAAGCAGAATTATTTACAATAGCAAAGGAAGCAACCTAAGTGCCCATTAATAGATGAAAGGATTAAGCCGTGGGACAACTATACAATGGAATACTACTCAGCAATAATAAAAGAATAAACTCTTAACATTTTGACAACATGGATGGACCTACAGGATATTATGCAAAACTAAAGATGTCAGAGAAGGAAAGACAAATACCGAATGTTTTCACTTATACATGGAATCTGAAAACAAATATAACAAAACAGAAAACCTCATAGACACAGAAAAAACTAGTGGTTGTCAGAGTGGAGAGGAGTGGAGGATGGACAAAATAGGTGAAGGGGATTAAGAAGCACAAATAACAAGCTGCTGGGCTGTATTGTACCTCACATGGAAAGTAGTCAACAATATTTTTATAGTGAGTATCGTGAAAACTTTGTATAGTGAGTACGTTAATATATAAAATTATGGAATCACCATGTTTTCACCTGAAACTAATATAGTATTGTCAGTCAACTATACTTGAATTGAAAGAAAGAAAGAAAGAAAGAAAGGAAGAAGGAAAGAAAGAAAGGAAGGAAGGAAGGAAGGAAGGAAGGAAGGAAGGAAGGAAGGAAGGAAGGAAGGAAGGAAGGAAGAAAGAAAGAAAGAAAGAAAGAAAGAAAGAAAGAAAGAAAGAAAGAAAGAAAGAAAGAAAGAAAAGAAAGAAAGAGAAAAGAGAGAAAGAGAGAAAGAGAGAAAGAAAGAAAGGAAGGAAGGAAGGAAGGAAGGAAGGAAGGAAGAAAGAGAAAAGAAACTTCCTGAGGGGCACATTTTATTTATTTTTTGCCCATGTCCATGACATGTGGATGTTCCCCAGTCAAGGATTAAACCCATGCCACAACGGTGGGTGACCTAAGCTTCTGCAGTGACATCAGCAGATCCTAAACCCAGTGCACCATAAGAGAACTCCTGAGAGGAAGATTTCTTAATTTAATAAGCAGCAACAGAAGAAAATGGTGTGTGATTGAAAATATCCACTCACAAGGACTTGTGATTGCTGGAGCCACAAATTAATATAGAACCAGTTGTCAGAAGCCAGGGAATCAAAAGAGAAATAAAAATAAGGTTGTACAAAATAGTAATGTAAGAGGGTCAAGACCAACCTATTGATTGTCAATTTCTTCCTATGGCTCTAATTTCACAGGTCAATTTTTTTTCAGAACTTAAGCAGAGAAGAATGATTATTTCATCAGTTTGCTGGAGCCATATAAAATACCCCTGAGTAAGTGACATAAATAAAAGAATATTTTCTCACTGTTCTGGAGGCTAGAAGTTTGAAATTAAGGTATCAGCAGGATCAATTTCTTCTGAGATTTGGAGATGGTAGTCTTTTCCCTTTGTCCTCAGATGGTCTTCCCTCTGTGCCTATTTGTGTTCAAACTTCTTTATACAAGACACCAGTTATATTGGATTAAGGCCCACTCTAAGGACTTCCTTTTAACTTAGTTATCTATTTATAGACTTTATCTTCAAATGCATCCACATTCTGAATTACTGGGGGGTTAAAATTTCAACATATGAATTTGGTGGGGGTAGGGTACAACTCAGACATAAAAACACTAATTTCAACATATGAATTTGGTGGGGGTAGGGTACAACTCAGACATAAAAACACTATTGCAAATAGTACTTTTCAAAAGCCCAGTAATACCATATTAGTAATATTTGATTCCTTCTTCATTTTTGCTTTCCCTGTGCTATTTTCCCAATTTCTGGAGCTCAAAGAACTTGTGGAACATAATATTTAAAATTTAAGAATAGTTTAAGATATCATGACTTCACCATCCATTCCTCAAATTTCTCTGGACTTGTGGTCCTGACATTCTTGTGGCTGTTCATCTTCAAAAATCCTTATTTTACTTTAGATAAGAGTCATTTAGACTGGCTTAGAGCAGAAACATCTCACCCTTGAAAGAACTTTTAAGGTCACAGAACTGGTCACAGACACGAGCCAGTGCCTAACTACATTATTTTAATGTTAAGACATTAGAATTCTAGAATACTGACTTTGTCAGCACCACAATTTTTTTCCATCCATTCATAAAATTTTTTTATGCAATCAATACATACTAAAATAGCACAGAAAACAAATCGTGCTAACTATAAAGTGGTGCAGATGATTCCTTAATAGCTGCAGGAAGTTTCCTGAGGATGTAATTTCAAATCTTTACTATATTTGCTCTAACCAACAATACGCAATTATATGAGCACTAATCTTACATTACTATATAGAATATGGCAGTAGTCAACAGGTTAAAAGAAATTAAACATCTGAAACTAGGGAGTTCCCATTGTGGCTCAGTGGTAACAAACTCAGTAAGTATCCATGAGGACTCAGGTTCAATACCCAGCCCAGTTCAGTGGGTTAAGGATCTGGCATTACCATGAGATGCTGTGAAGTTTGCAACATGGCTAGGATCCAGCATTGCTGTGGCTGTGGCATAGGCCGGCAGCTGCTGCTCTGATTTAGCCTGGGAACTTCTACATGCTGTGGGTGTGGCCTTAAAAGACAAAAAAAAAATAAAAATAAAAAAAAAAAAAGGAAAAAAGAAAAGAAAAAGAAACAAAGAAAAAAAAGCTGAAACTAGATTTTTAGAAAATGCACAGATATTTAGAAAAAGCTTAGAAACTTGAAAACATTCCTATCTAAAATCATGTTCTTTAAACCTGACATTTGTTTTCCTCTTATCAAGTCTGTATTCTCTAATATTGTTAATAAATTAACAGTCAAGGAGCCATTTTCTTTGTCTCCCTTCTATTTAATTTTTTCTATGATATCAAAGGCAAGAGTACCTTGACATTTATGATTTATCTGTAATGAATGAAAATAATGTGTCAATAAAAATATTAAATTTGACCATTAATTTTAGAAAATCTTCAAACAGCACATTTTGTGAAGTAAGGTACTGGAGAAACACTTCTGGTGACATTTGATACAGATGTAAATATATACTAGAAAGTTCTTTTCAATACAAGTAAAATGTTTTTAAAAATAAAAAAAAAAGGATGATGACGGTGGTCATGGTGGTGACTTACACTTATGGACCAGACACACTTCCAAATTTTTTACATGTGCTTTAAGTCATTGCACCTACATGAAAAAACTACCAGGCATTCATCATTATATAGTTGATGAAATGGAGAGAGAAAAAGTTAACCTTCACAACATAACAGTGCTTTAAGTGGTAGACCTCTATAAAAATTTTCAAATACAAAGATACATCCTGTTCCCTTTTTATAGTAATGTTTTTCATTAAGTAAATCATATATTCATGAAAGCATAAAAATCATGTGGGTGGCTCTATAAAATATAAGAAAATGTGCAAGCTCATTGAATAATACCTAGAACTAAAAATTGAAAACTGCTAGCATGCCATTATTAGTACATCTCTACTTCTCAGAAACTTTATTTTGACTTGTAATATCATATATCATCACATGATTTTGCACTTTATGTAAATAAAATCTTATGAAATATATCATTTTGCTTGGCTTTGTGAGAATTCTCAGTTTTGTTCCACGTAGCAAGTGTCCATGAATATGTACATCTGTTTCTGAGCTTCTTATTTTGTCCCACTGGTTTACTTATCTATCCTTGAATTAACTATTTGATTTACTATAGCTTTTCTGAAAAATTGATCTCCTTTACAAGATGGTCATAGCTTTTCCTGGCATTTCAATAGAATTAGGGGAATTGACTTTTCAATTTATACACACATGCCTATACAGACTGTTGGGATTATTTTTCCAGAGAATTGATTGAATATATAAATCAATTTGAGCAAACACGACATCTTTCCAATAGTGAACCTTCCAGTCGTAAACATGGTCTACTCTTCCTGTCATTTATAGCTCAGTAATTTCTCTCAATAATGTTTATACTTTTCTGTATAGCAGTATTGCATAAATTCATTTCTAGGTGCTTTGGCTATCAATGAAAACAATATATAATTATAAAATTAATTTTCCAATCATTACTTGAATATATGTAAATTAAGCTGATTTTTAGATTAAGCTTATATGCAATAAGCTTATTAATTAATATTTTTATTTTATTAAGTTAGCTATTTAACTATTTCATCATCACAATTTAACATTTTATTGTAAATATTTGAAAGATGAAAGCCTTAATTTTTTTCAATCCTTGCATACTTTATTTCTTACCTTGCAGCCATAAAAACTCCAGGACAATGAAAAATGAAAGTCATGCTAGAGAACATGCTTATATATTTGTGAACTATTTGTATTTCATTATCTGGTATGTTTCTGCAGGTTTTTTTTTTTTTTAGCATACATCATTGCATTTAAAAAGTTTTTTTCTGCTCTTAGTATGCTAAAATATTGTTGGTTATAGTATTAGTTTTATTTTGGTTTAATGACAAAAGTGTGTTGATTTTTGTTTTATAAAGTGCTTTTTCTGAATCTACTAATATTAGTTTTCTCATCTTGGCAAGAGATGAAAGTTTTGTCCTTTAGTGAATCACATTACTTGATTTCCCAATGTTAACTCAAACTTGCATTCATGAATTAAATGCAGTTTGGTGATGAGACATTTATTTTAGGTATTGTTGGACTTGGTGTGCTAATTTTTAGTTTAGGATTTTTACATCTGTGCTTATGAGATACTTCAGGCTATAGTTTTTCTTTCTTGGAATATTCTTGTCAGAGATTTACATAAAGTAAAGTAGTCTCAAACTTTATGTTTTCAGTCATCTGAGCATGTTCATAGAAAGATTAATGTTCTTTCTTAAATATTTAAAATATTCCATTGATGAAATCATCTGGGCTTGTAGTTTATTTGAGGATAAGTTTTAAATTATAAATTCAAATAATTGGATAGATCAAGAGCAACAGACATTTTCTTCTTTGTCCTAGTTTGCCCTTAAACTTCAAGTATTACAGTATTCCAACACAGAATGTGCAGATTCTTTGTCTTTAGATCTCTTTCCGAATCTTCGCTACCATGGTAGCAGCAGCAAAAAGCAGAAACACTGGTATAAAGAAGTTGGTACATAGTCACATAACATACTTTCTAAATTTAATTAAATATGAATATGATCAATTGAATATTTCACTCATAAACTCAAAAAAAAATTGGACTATTTCACATAGATATTACTAATTTTATATCAACTTTCATTTCACATCATTATAATTTATTTTACTATTTTATTAAGTTGGAGAGTTATAAATATGTAAGAAAAATATTTTTTGAATCTTGTTAAATAGATAAAATGTAAACAGCTGCTCAGGAATCTGGCACAGTAAGTAAACTGGCAAATATTTATTAAGGTGAGTGGTTTGGGCTTATACATGCCATTATATAATCAATTTTCAACTTTCTACCTTAAGTCAATTATAAATTTATAAGTATAAACAGTTAAAACATTGTGACAGCTATATAAAATATAAACATTTAGTTTACTATTTCACCAAAAGTTTACATTTAAAAAATTATAAAAATTCTGCTTCGTTTTATATTCTAACAATGGACATATATTGGATAATATAAAATTTACCTGAGATAAGATTACTAGAATCGAAATGCTGCCAGTCTTATTTCAATGGTACAATTTACAAATTTACCTAAATACTGATTATTCAGTATATTATTATTTCAGTGATCTTAAAATGATTTAAAGTATTTTCACCTTTAATTGTACAGTGTATTCTAATATGTTTCCATTCCTGGGATACAATAATTAGAGGTTATTTTACTAATAACAAAATCAATCCTATAAATTAATTTTAATAATGTAGATGAAAACAAGAAATAAATATACATTCATTAATGGTATGGAAAGACATCAGATATAACCTAACCTTATAAATCATTATTTTTTCTTAAAATACATATCAAAAAAAAAACCCTGTCAAACACTGTATCACACCCATTATATCATTAGAATTAACACTATATGACATCACTATAGATGACATAAAACCTTCCCTAGCTGTTTACTGGTACTAAGAGGAATCAGGCTTGCAGGGAATCCAGACACCACAGAAATGTAAGTGTGTGAATATTTGTTTAAATATGTAATACTACTATTAAATGTCTAAGTAAATACGGCAAAAATTGTTAATGTATAGCTTTAAAAATATTTCCTATTCTTACAAAGCAAGACTTTTTTTAATACATAGTATCTTCCACATCAATGCACATGATTTAGTTCCCAATAATTAATACATTAGTGAAAGATTAATAGTTATTAGACATAGTTTAGTTCAGAGTTTAGCTCAGTTTAACACAGACATTAATTTTGATCTATCATGTAGATCCAAAATATAATCTAGAATTCTTAATTTGTAATTTTTGTGTGCTGAGATTTAAATGTATTCAGTTTTTTTATATCAACCTAATAGTTTACTGACCTCTCCTGGTAATTTCAGTGTTTTCTCCTGCAGTGGGCCTGGCTGAGCTTTGTTTAGATCCCTGCTGGGTTTACTACTGGCATAAGTCAACCAAGAGCCAAATATATACAAACAAATTCTCAACAAATCTCGGATCTTTTTTCTTGCAAATATCATTAGTTCACCTTTAGTTGAATCCAGCATACTGGGAGTTTACATCCTCTTTTCAAATAAAACACTAAGAAGCAATGGTTGTCTCTGAATCAAACGGAGGAAAGACATTGCGTTTATTTTCCTCTTTTTTTTTTTCTTGGGCCCAAGATCAAAACAAGCTTGAACTTGGATATCACAAGGTGGGAAAACATCTTCAGAGAGACAATAAGCTGGGCAGGGATGAGAACAAGGCTCATAGAAAAGGAAACAAGTCCCTCTAGGGAGAAAACAAAGCTCTTTGACAAGAAAACAAAGCCTTCTGAATGGACAACCAGTTGATAGGGGAGGAGAACCAGTCCCAGAGACAGCAAGTCCAGGTGTTACAGAAGTTTAAAAGTGTGATTTTAGAAAGCCAAAAACCACCCGGAGAAGACACCAATGCCTTGAACACAGAAAGAAAGTCTTATTGACAACAGAATCGAGCCTTGGAGGCTCAGATCAAGGCTCTCAGGGAATAGGAGAAAGCCCTCCAAAATGAGACCAAAGCTCATCAAGAAGAAATAAAGTCTCTCCATGAGGACGTCAAGGCCCTACAGCATCAGCAGAGTGTGATCAAGATGGAGGAACAGGCCTTGATGAAAGAAGGAATCACCCTGGAGATGGAAGAACTGGCCTTGTTGGAGGAGGAACAGGCCCTTCGTGAAGAGAACAAGGCTCTTAGAGAGAACAGTGCCCTTAAAGAGGAGGAAAAGACCCTTCTGCAAGAGGCAAAGGTCCTTGAGGTGTGGAATAAGATTCTTCAGGGGAAAGCCAGCAAATACACTTGCTGGAAAAATGCACAATGATAAAGCAGAAGTGTGAATTGAAGATGTACCTAGTAAACCGTGAATATCAATGACATTGCAGAAAAAATTAGTTTGAACTTTTGAAAGTGAAATGCTATTGTTGGGGTTGCAGTCAGAGACCAGGAAATGTGCAGTGTTCATTATCTGGTCCTGGAAACTAAATAAACTCCTCAACAATAAATAAACAATGGTTCTTTAGACCTAATTAAATTATAAACTACTATTGGTAAATATTATTTTTAAATGGAAAAGATGTATTGCTCAAAACATGAGACACTGACTGGACCTGCTGGGTTTACCCTTTCCTTTCAGAGACATTGAGTGACTGTTGTAAGAAATCAATAGCACAGAGGAAAATTTGTCTTAAAACTTACTCTTAGAATTATGAACAATATAGTGAAGTATTAAGTTTTGCATACTTCATATGTATGTGGGAAAAGATTGTACAGGAATATTCTGCTTTATGCTTATTCCAATAGTCTAGTTGAGGAGGCCAATAAAATACTAATAAGAATTTTAAATATGTGACATGGGATTTCCCACTGTGGCACAGCAGAAATGATTCTGACTAGTATCCATGAGGATAGGGGTTAGATCCTTGGCCTCGCTCAGCAGGTTAAGGATCCGGCATTGCCATGAGCTGTGGTGTAGTTCACAGATGTTGCCTGGATTGCACATTGCTGTGGCTGTGGCATAGGCTGGTGGCTGTACCTCCAATTTGACCCCTATCCTGGGCGCTTCCATATGATGCAGATGCATCTCCAAAAAGCAAAAATAAAGTAAGTAAATAAACAAAATATGTGATGATATAAAAATGAACATTCACAAATTCCCATGGTCTCTTTATTTTTCCTCTCAGTTATTGTTCTCTTCCTTTTGCTTTCTGGGAGGGTGCCATGCTCTCTAATAAATGTATTAATGAGAGAAAAGGGACTGAAAGAACCAAGTTATCTAAACTAATAATGGGGCTTGTGGAGTTTGGAATGTGAATCTGTGGGGCAGTCCATGTTCAGCAGAAAGTGGGGAACATAGAAATAGATTTTTCAGAATTATTAATGCTGAAAACAGATCTAATTGTTTACTCTTAAAAAAAAATTCTACCAAAATGAAGTCACATAGACTTATGGATTTATTTGAGTTACGCAGATAGTTGCAGGACACTAGGTTACAAATTGCTAGAGGGCTGCTGTTGTTCCTTACTTTTCATCATTAGAAATTTTGAGGACTTAATACAAGATAAATATTTAATGGATTTTTAAGTCATATCTCATTCTGATTCTTGTCCAGTGTTAGGTAACAGGAATATAAGGAAAGTGTAGAAAGAAAAGTCCTTTTTCCTTTTCCTAGATACTGCCAAACCTGCAAAAAAAAAAAAAAAAAAAGAAAGCCAACATTTATTTATTAAACACTTCCAATTAGCACACTACATACATATAAATATATTTAAGTATAAAAAAGTTGAGACATGTCTCCTGACTTTGAGTATTCAATAAACTGTAAGGGAAGATGATTATTCCTTAAGAGAGTATAGCTGCCTGATACACAATTTACTAACCACTGTTCATTGGAACTTATATAGCCACCATTTAAATAAAGTCAGCCTCGGATAACATTAAAAGCAGTGTTTGCAGACATGTGTTCAACCGACTTGTGGTCCAGTTGGGACAGGGAAGAGATGCATAGCCTTTATCATTGTTTTTACCTCAAAGGATGTAGGAGAATCTTGCAGGCAGAACAATGACCAGCTTGGTATTCTAGGGTTTATGGATATGCAGCTTTCCTGTGCACACATGAATTTTGATATGCTATTATTCACTGAAAATAGTCTTTATTCTGGAAAACTCCCTGCTCTAATGTTTAGGAGAAATATTTTACTCTTATGTGGTGAAGTTAGAAAGAGCAGTGGCCACAGAAGTGGGATAGTCATCAAGTGAGGAAGCTGTCATTATTGCCTCGTAGTTGGATCAGCGGCCATTCCGGTTAAACTGAAGACACAGGGCACACTGATCAGCAGTTCAATCCCTCCTCTTTGAATTCAAATTCCAAGCTAAAAATTGGAACTATTTCAAAGAAATGTTGGTTAATATTTATAGCACACTCTACAAGTAAGGAATTACATAATTAAGGAATGGGTTAAAACAATTTATGTTGAAGTCCTTCTTCATAATGTCTGTGATCATTCACCTTTCCAGACTAATCAAAAGTTGAATGTATTTAAATTGACATTTAAAAGTTTTCATATTGTTGTTATATATCAATTTTATTGAGATTATGTGTTAAAAAGAGGAGATATCTTGAGTGAGAAAAATGGGGGTGTTTTGATGCTTACAATGCAGGATCTTTAATGTATATGAACTTTGTTTCTTTGTTGTTCATTTCTAGATCTTTCCTCATGGTTTCCAGATGGTCACCTAAAGGTCATTTGAATAACTAATGCTCACAGTAGGATTACTCTTTAATCAACAACTGCAGGAAAGAATAGTGGCATGGATGCTCCAAATATCTTAGAGATGAGATTTGTCTTTAAGAGACCATCAGGACTCTATGCCACAGGTGAACTGCTAAAAAGAAAAAAACAAAATAAAAAAAAGGAGTTCTTGTTGTGGCCCAGTGGTAAGAAAACTGACTAGAAACTAGTATCCATAAGGATGTAGGTTCAATCCCTGGCCCTGTTCAGTGGTTAAGGATCTGGCATTGCCTTGAGCGGTAGTGTAGGTTGCAGACATGGTTTGGATCCTATGTTGCTTTGGCTTATTGTATAGGCCAGCAGCTGCAGCTCCAATTCAACCCCTATCCTGGGAACTTCCATATGCCACAGGTGTAGTCCTAAAAAAAAGGGAACGGCGGGCCTCAAATCATGTGCTAAGCTCCATTTATTAAAGGCCACAAATCCCATGATCCTAGGTCCATCCTTCCTCACTTTGGTTTATACTACATTATGCACTATGTTTCTTCTAATACAGCCTGATACACCATATATAACCCTCCTGAACCTTTTATCAAACCTCCTTCCTGAAAGTTCCTTTTGTCTTTGTAACTTAAACAGACCTCAGGGATACTGCCCTCAGGTGAAGGCTTTTAGGTACCAGAAAAGATTGAGCTAGTATAGTTTTCCTTATTTCTCACTGCTTTTCCAAAACTTTTATCTTGTTTCCTCCTATAAAATATTTAGTTAAAATGAAGCATAGGATATGTGATAGTGTTAGCAAACTTACATTTGTGTGCCAGACACACGGTGAGCCTGAACAAGCCTAGGAGTCTGGTGCAGAGAAATGTTTCTAAATAGCCATGCAAGGAGATGGGTAGCCCTGCCCAATAAAACCCCCAAATCTGAAGTGTTTCAGCCAAACGCTTTTAAAGGCAAGGTGAGGGAGGCGTGTGGTTAGTTGTTGCAAACTTCTTGGTCTAGAAATCATTTGTTCTTGCAGCTGTCCATGGAGTTCAGTTTCCTATAAACCTTCAACAAGAGATATTATTCTGTTCTGCAACTTTTTGGCTTTATATGAATGGACGCTTAAAAGTCATTTTAAGTCAATAATAGGCTATCCTGTATATTTCAGGCTATTTACAAAAGATACCGAGCCAGCATGAATAAGCACAGGCAACAAAGCACAAAGTTTAAGGCAAAGGGAACAGATATAATATGGAGTCAGATTTGTTCTTGCCTATTAAATGCCACTTTCTATCCTCTGTATCACTTCATATTCAGACTTCTTATTCACTCTGATATTAAAATCTTTGGACTCTGGCTCATAGTATTCCTTTTCCATACTCCTGCTTTTACTCTTCTGTATAATTTCAAACTTCACATATAGATGATTTGTTCAGAAATGTGTCACTCATTCCCTTGGAACTTCTTATCTCCAAAAACAATTTCCATCATATCACATTAGTCTCCATCTCCATCGTCATAGCTTGAAACTTTTCTGATTTGGAATAAATTGATTTAGAAATCCGAACGTTCCACTTTCTGAATATACACTTTCTGAATATTCCACTTTGTGAATATACACTCCAATATCTTATTTTCCTATTTACACAACTCATGTAGACATCCAACTCCTAACTCCATCAATATTATTTAGCTACTATCACTCCTCATATATTCAATTCTTTTGTTATTCAGCATAGAGTCTGGTTCATTGTATTACCCTTGAGAAAAACTCACTTTCCTGTTCACTGACCTAAAAAATTTCCAACCTTGATTTCCCATAACTGTGTGTTTTTTCTTTGTCTATGCCTTGTCTATTTTCTTATTTATTGCTTTGTGTTCTGAGCAAGTGTATAATCAGAGATCTTGCTATCATTACATAGAAGTAACACTATATAGTTAGAGTAGTAAACACTTACAAATATTAACTCACTTCCTCTTTGCACACAAACTAAGTACTGTCAGTATCCTCATTTTACAGCTGAGGAAAATAAAGCATAAGAAAATATAACTGTTTACCAGATCACATATATGATTTTTCAGTTATAGAATTTAAACTCATGTGGTCTCATTCCAGATTCTGTAAATTCAGCTTCTACTGGATATTAGCACTATGAAATCACTCAAATGCAAATGAAGACAAAAATGACCAGCAATCCTATCTTTTTCCAGCTTTCCAGTGTAAACAGATTTTAACCTCTCCTTTCTCCTCTACCTCTAATATCTTCCTACCAAATGATAAACTTGCTTCCTAGATCCTTGAGAAAATATATATTAAGAACTCTGACACAAATACAAATACAACTGTACCTCTTCTGTACATAAAATACCTACATTCCCTCCTAAGAAAAATAAAATAGCTTTCCTAGAGTTAAATCCTTCAATATCTGCTCAGAATTTCATCCTGTATTTTCATCTCAAGGAATTTATTCTGGTCTACATTCTCTAACATTTAATATTCTCAGAAATGGAGTTCTCACTGTGGCACAATGGAAACTGATCCATTGGGGATAAGGGTTTGATCCATGGCCTCACTCAGTGGGTTAAGGATCTGGCATTGCCATGAGCTGTGATGTAGTTCACAGACATGGCTCAGATCCCATATTGCTCTGGCTATTGCGTAGGTTGGCAGCTGTAGCTCCAATTAGACCCATAGCCTGGGAACTTCCATATGCCACGTGTAGCCCTAAAAAGAAAAAAGAAAAAAGGAAAAAAAATTCTTGAAAATAATAGCCAGTCTTTTACTTTTAGTCATTCTATGCAATATAAAATTGTATTTCACTGTGGCTTAATACAAACAAATTGTCCCCAAGATTAATGATATTGAGCATATTTTCATATGCATACTGTTTATTAACTTATCTTTTGTCGTGAAGTACTTTTTCACTTTTATTTTTTTCTTGGTGAATTGTCTTCTTGTTGAGTTTTGAAAGTTCTTTATATATTCAAGACACAGGTCCTTTTACATTCATGGCTATTGCAAATATGTTGTCCAATTTGTGGTTTGCTTTTTGATTTTTCAACAGTGAGACATAAAGAGCAGAAGTCTTTGAATATGAAGTCCAAGTTACCTGTTTTTTCATTTAATGACGTATTATATTTATATCTAATGTCTCTTTACCATTATGTATTCTCGTTTTGAGCCATATATTTTTGTTCAGGAATGTGGTAACACATTCAACGACTCTAACATAAAGTGTTTGCTTGAATACATATAAAGTGTGTAATCATGATTCTTTGGCAAGTGAAAAGTTGTATTTACCTCTAGGAAATACTAAAGTCTGTGTATATGTTATTTCATATAGGAATTATTAAAGAAAAATATTTTTAAAGGGAGAAAAATCTCAATAAACATTATTTTACAAAAATAGAATCTAAAAAGAATAGTTCACTAGAGATAGTCCACTAGAACTGGGTAATTGTTGTGCCACTTAGTTGAGATGATAAGTCTTCCAGTCACTGTAGTTTCTGCAACATACGTACCTTAGATCTGGCCAATGTCCACACGAATAATTTTTATTATTAATCCTTCTAGCTTTTTTGATTGCCAAAAGGGCTAAGAGAATAGCTATAAAATATATAACTGTATTATTTAAAGAAATAAAACAAGATATTCAAGGACCCGGGGGTGTTGGAGCCACCTAACAGAGGCTTCTCACAATTGGCTCAAAGAGATGAATGATTGCATACATCTCTGTATTCATGATATCACATTGGTATCCTGAACTTTGTAAACCCAAAATTAGGGGTTTTTTTTGTTTTTTTTTTGTTTGTTTGTTTGTTTGTTTTTTGTAGCATCAGTTGTTAAACATTTACCTACCTGGCACAAGTCGAAGTACTTGAAAATTAAAACAGTGAATCTAGATGTTTTATAATCATTTATATTTATGTTTTAAATAAATTAGAAAATATGGTCTAACTAATTGTAGATATTTGCTGCATTGGTTATTTACCTTTCAAAGAAATTTCACAATACTTTAATGATCCACAATTTCTTTTTGGTTTTGGGTTTTTGTTTTGTCTTTTTAGGACCACAACTGCAATATATCATAGTTCCTAAGCTAAGGGTCAAATTGGAGCTGCAGCTGCCAGCCTACACCACAGCTACAGCAATGCCAGAACTGAGCCATATCTGCAATCTACACCACAGCTCATGGCAACATTGGGTACTTAATCCAGTAAGAAAGGCCAGGGATCAAACCCATGCCCTCATGGATGCTAGTCAAGTTCACTACCTCTGAGGCACAAGATCCCAATGATCTACAATTTATTGACCATGATTCACATTTTATTTAGATTGCACTTGCCACGTATTGAACCTGTGCCACAGTAATGACTAGAGCTGCTTCAGTGACAATGCTGGATCCTTAACCTGATGCACCTTAAGCTCCTGCATTTTAAGCAGAAAAAATGGAGGCATAATTGAAACAATGAAGCAAGATATTTTCCCTCTAAACAACTGTTATTATTTTATTTTTATTAATCTGTATTTTAAAACATTTGTATAACTACTTAATTATATATTTTTTACTGTCCTCAAAAATATTGTTAGTATATGACTTTGTATACGGGTAATGAAAAGCATGAAAGTAACAGAAAATTACACAATTCGAGAACAAAATTATAATAGATAGACAGTTGTTTTATGTTCAGGATACTATACCTTATGTTCAGGGACTATTGTAATAGACCAGATAGCATTAGGAGTCTCAAAAGGGAGATCACAGCAGAGGTAGGGATATTAAGAAGCTATTAGAACCATGTGAAATTATAGATTTTATACTGAAGGAGATGAGATAAACTAAGATATATTCAGAGTAAAAAATCAAAAAGACATAAAATTGGATCAACAAAGGGGAAAGTATTTATGGTTATTTATTTGGCTGAATGAAACTGCGCAAAACAATCATGATTCATATAATTTTGATATCTATACTTTTTAAAATTCTAAAGAGATGATAGGTTTGATCAAAAATGTTAAAGTAGAATATTTGGTATTATCCTTGATTTTACTCAAACCTTTAATGTTAAACTCTGAAGTCCTTGGATATATCTTTGAGGCAGTAATATTACATCAATATAGGTGTATTTTTCACCTCCTCAAATATATCTAGAACCATTCATTTTATAGAAACCATCACTATTATCGCTGCATAGTGAGCAATGTAATATGGATGATAAAAATTATTAAAATTTTTCTGATTTGGTCTGATTAGAATATAAAGTTAGAGGTAAACTCTGAATCTGCAACACATGGTGCCATAACAAATGAGACACAGAAAAACCTCTATATATGGTTTATTTAAGCTAGGGATTAAATTTCCCAAGTGTGATAGTTCACAAAAATTTTTATTTTATCACTGCTCCTGATGTTATGCCAATTGTTTTTGTGGACTGAATCTGGGCTAAACCTTGCTTTGGCCTAGGAGGTGTGATCAGCTGATTCAAGCAGAACCTCAAGAAAAAACTTGCCTTTTTATACTTGTGTACTCTTAATTTATACCAATGCCCACAGAGCATTCCTGGGCTAGGTGCTATAGGGTAAGAGACATGTTCAGCAGTCACCCATCAAATGTCAAGAGCCATCTGACAAGAGACATGTGCATGAGCCCATCCTGGACTAGAAGAACAATTTAGAAGAGGCAGGTCTAATTACTAACCCACAATACTGTGTGTCCAATTTTTGCTTATTAATTTTAGTCACTGATGCTGGGCTTGCTACACAATATAATTGAGACAAAAAAGAGAATAAGCATCAGATAAACCAAATTTTTATCTTTCTTCTCTGTTATTTTATGATTTTTGTTTATGCCTAAAAAAATTAAAGGCATTTTTTGGAGTTCCCATCATAGTGCAGTGGAAATGAATTTGACTAGGAACCACGAGCTCACAGGTTTGATCCCTGGCCTTGCTCAGTTGGTGAAAGATCTGGCATTGCCATGAGATGTGGTGTAGGTCACAGTTGTGGCCCAGATCTGATGTTGCTGTGGCTGTGGCATAGACTGGCAGCTGTAACTCTGATTCAACCCCTAGCCTGGGAACCTCCATATACAGTGGGTGCGGCCCTGAAAAGCTAAAAAAAAAAAAAAAAACTAAAGGCACTTGCATTTAAAGAGCAGCATTTTATGTTCAGTTGTATAGATTTCTAATAGCAATAAATTAGACATAAATGAATTTAAATAAATACATTTTATAAATCATTAGCAAAATATTATGGTAAACTGATAATTGCAGTGATAATGTTGCAGGACTTAGGTACAGGGAGACAGGACACTGAGACCTTTTTGCCAGGAAGCAGCGTTTATTTGTGGAGGCAGAGGCAGCTGAATTATATCCAAAGGCCAAGCCCTGAATGCATCAGGGTGCTGTCTTATATACCCTCTGTTGTTTTTTCTTTTACACTTTGGTCCCTTTGTCCCCCGTATAAGGTAACATACATTCTGTAATTTCTGAGTGGACAGTTACAGATACATTTGTGCCCATGGATTCAGATTATGTTATATAGTTACAGACCTGTGCATGTGTGTGCAGGTGCTGATGCTACTTGTTGCCTTCCCTTTGTTCTGGGAGGACCCTTCCCCCTTCCCACTACAGTAACAAATACTGTTTAAAACATTATTGATAGATTTCTTAATTTATAGGAAAGAATAAATGATCATGTTATTAGTAAATGGTGAAATTTCAAAAAAGTTTGTTTAATGACAAGCTAATATGTATAAATAATTGCTTATATATAAAAGAAAAAAAATGCAAGTACTTTAAATTATAGCAAAAGTAAACTACATCTAAATAATTCTGCTCATTTCTGTTCAACCTAAGAAAAATTCTAACAAATATAATCTGAAAGATAATCTTCAAGCTCATTTAACAGAAATCTTAAGATAAAATAAGCTAGTATAATTTTAGAAAATTGGATTATTCTAGGCACAGTTCATTTTTTTCTAGTAGTTGTAGTGAATTTTTATCAGATTTGAGATAACCTATCCTTCTTTGGATGGCTTCATGCTCTGCCACTTTCTCCTATAGTAGCATCAAGTCACATGATCCACAATCCCTGAGTCAATCTTGATCTTGTAGGCAGTACACCATTCTGAAAAATTTGGATAATTTAAACCCCACAAATATCAGATATCACATTCATTGTGTTTACAAGTCTCCTTCACTGATAACATGACAAAATACATGGTATTTTAGAACAAACTTCTATATGACCTCCTAGATAGGGCAGAATGTGAGTCCAGGATCTGACCCAGATATACATAGGGATATAACATGTAATAAATGTCATTTAATCTATTGACTAAAAGATTAAATAATCACACAATCTTCACAATAAGTGATCTGAGATAAAGTTAACTATATCCTCCACTTCTTTCTACCATCACCACCAAAATACAACATATTTTTTTTCTATGGCTATGTGTAATATCTACATAACTATATCTATACACATATATATATATATTGGTTTGCTAGGGTTACCCTAACAAAGTATCACAGATTAGGTGCCTTAAGTAACCAAAATTTATTTCTTCAATGTCTTGGAGGCTAAAAGTAAAAGATCAAGGTATTTGCAGGATTGTTTTTATCTGTGGCCTCTCTTCTTAGCTTCTAGATGGCTTTCTTCTGTGTCTTTGGGTGGCTTCTCGCTCTGTGGGTCTGACATCTAATATCCTCTTCTAATAAGGACCCTAATATTGGTCTAGGACTCACCCAAATGACTTCATTTTATATTGATTACCTTGTTCAAGGCCTTACTTCCAAATACTGGATGTTAAGACCTACGTTAACCAATGAATTTTGGAGGATATAGTTCAGTCCACAGTATCATACATAAAACATATCTATACTTCAATATATATTTTATTATAATATAATAAAACTTGTGTCATCATAAAGAAGAAAGAAAATACACAATCTGTATAGAAATAGGCTTATATATTTGTTAGAATAAAAAGTGCACCAAAGAAAATGAAAAACTCTCCATGGCAATGTTTACTATTAGCAAAATCCATAAGCATAAAAATATTCAGAGAAAAAATTGTAATACTTATACGATATAGTGGGTTATTAGTTATCCCTCCCAAAAGCCCAAATATTAGTATGAAGAAAATGATCCTTGCAGAAGGAACACAATTAGGATGGAACAGAAAAAGAAAACAAAAGGACAATAAACACATTTGAAGATTTCTATTCCTGACAAGCCATGCCTTTCTGGGCTTGGTGTACCCCCTGAACTTTGCATCTAATATCACAAAGAGTCTCTAAGTCAAGATCAGTTTCTCTGGTCAGGTTAAATTTTCTCAACTATTACACATCATTCTGTAGAGAGAACTAACATACTGACTTCTTCCACTTACCATCTGATCTGAAGGTTTTTTTCTGTAGACTCTGTCTTGATATCCTCAAGGTGGCTGATAGCCCCTTCAGAGTCAGAAAGCCCCAATTGGCAGGGAATGGGTTACTTTTGCTTACTTCTGAGAAATCAAAACTTGATTCTTGTTGCCATTTTTCCTGTTGTCTCAGATGGTATCACAGTAATGTCAGTCAGTGGTCCATATGATTATCTCAAGGACATAGCAAAGTGGGGGTTCAAGCTCACAACCTACTTTAGGATACCTGAACAAATTCTCTGAATAAATTACTGAGATATCAGTAATACTGCCAAGAGCATTTCTGAACCCCCTGTGAGCTCTCATGCTTTTAACTGTTTAGAGCAATTAGATTGCAATTTTTTTTTCCCACTGTACAGCAAGGGGGTCAGGTTATCCTTACATGTATACATTACAATTACATTTTTTCCCCCACCCTTTCTTCTGTTGCAACATGAGTATCTAGACATAGTTCTCAATGCTATTCAGCAGGATCTCCTTGTAAACCTATTCTAAGTTGTGTCTGATAAGCCCAAGCTCCTGATCCCTCCCACTCCCTCCCCCTCCCATCAGGCAGCCACAAGTCTCTTCTCCAAGTCCATGATTTTCTTTTCTGAGGAGATGTTCATTTGTGCTGGATATTAGATTCCAGTTATAAGTGATATCATATGGTATTTGTCTTTGTCTTTCTGGCTCATTTCACTCAGTATGAGATTCTCTAGTTCCATCCATGCTGCTGCAAATGGCATTATGTCATTCTTTTTTATGGCTGAGGAGTATTCCATTGTGTATATATACCACTTCTTCCGAATCCAATCCTCTGTCGATGGACATTTAGGTTGTTTCCATGTCCTGGCTATTGTGAATAGTGCTGCAATGAACATGCGGGGGCATGTGCCTATTTTAAGTAGAGTTTTGTCTGGATAGATGCCCAAGAGTGGGATTGCGGGGTCATATGGAAGTTCTATGTACAGATTTCTAAGGTCTCTCCAAACTGTTCTCCATAGTGGCTGTACCAGTTTACATTCCCACCAACAGTGCAGGAGGGTTCCCTTTTCTCCACAGCCCCTCTAGCACTTGTTATTTGTAGATTTATTAATGATGGCCATTCTGACTGGTGTGAGGTGGTATCTCATGGTAGTTTTGATTTGCATTTCTCTTATAATCAGCGATGTTCAGCATTTTTTCATGTGTTTGTTGGCCATCTGTATATCTTCTTTGGAGAAATGTCTATTCAGGTCTTTTGCCCATTTTTCCATTGGGTGATTGGTTTTTTTGCTGTTGGGTTGTATAAGTTGTTTATATATTCTAGAGATTTGACAAAGTTCAACATCCGTTCATGATCAAGACCCTCGCCAAAGTGGGTATAGAGGGAACATTCCTGAACATAATCAAAGCCATTTATGATAAACCCACAGCAAATATAATACTCAATAGGGAAAAACTGAAAGCCTTCTCACTCAAATCTGGAACAAGACATGGATGCCCACTTTCACCACTGCTCTTCAACATAGTTTTGGAAGTCCTGGCCACAGCAATTAGACAAACAAAAGAAATAAAAGGCATCCATATAGGAAGAGAAGAGATCAAACTGTCACTGTATGCAGATGACATGATACTATACCTAGAAAACCCTAAGGACTCAACCCCAAAACTCCTTGAACTGATTAATAAATTCAGCAAAGTAGCAGGATATAAGATTAACATTCAGAAGTCAGTTGCATTTCTGTATACCAGCAATGAAATATTAGAAAAGGAATACAAAAATACGATACCTTTTAAAATTGTACCTCACAAAATCAAATACCTCGGAATACACCTGACCAAGGAGGTAAAGGACCTATGTGCCAAGAACTATAAAACTTTAATCAAAGAAATCAAAGAAGATGTAAAGAAATGGAAAGATATTCCATGTCCCTGGATTGGGAAAATCAATATTGTAAAAATGGCCATACTACCCAAAGCAATCTACAGATTCAATGCAATCCCTATCAAATTACTCATGACATTTTTCACAGAACTAGAACAAACAATCCAAACATTTATAGGGAACCACAAAAGACCCAGAATTGCCAAAGCAATTCTGAGAAACAAAAACCAATCAGGAGGCATAACTCTCCCAGACTTCAAGAAATACTACAAAGCCACAGTCATCAAAACAGTGTGGTACTGGTATCAAAACAGACAGACACACCAATGGAACAGAATAGAGAACCCAGAAATAAACCCTGACACCTATGGTCAATTAATCTTTGACAAGGGAGGCAAGAACATCAAATGGGAAAAAGAAAGTCTATTCAGCAAGCATTGCTGGGAAACCTGGACAGCTGCATGCAAAGCAATGAAACTAGAACACAACCTCACACCATACACAAAAATAAACTCCAAATGGCTGAAAGACTTAAATATACGACAGGACACCATCAAACTCCTAGAAGAGAACATAGGCAAAACACTCTCCGACATCAACATTATGAATATTTTCTCAGGTCAGTCTCCCAAAGCAATAGAAACTAGAGCAAAAATAAACCCATGGGACCTCATCAAACTGAAAAGCTTTTGCACAGCAAAGGAAACCCAAAAGAAAACAAAAAGATAACTTACAGAATAGATTGCAATTTTGGTGTAGCCCACCCTTAAACATATTCCATGGCCACAAGGTTGAATTAAGGAAGTGAGTTACTTTGCTGGTGAGTGAGTCTTATGGATCCTTTACATTCATTTCTCTTCACCACTTTTCTCCTAATAAATGTGAGATCTTTTTAATTCTCACAAAACATGAGAAGTGAAGATATTATGTTCTAGTTTGGGCATATGTAGCATATGTAAAACCTCAGGTTCTACCCCCTCACATGAATAAGAACTGAGTTTCTATTCTGCAACATGGAATTGTGTCCCCTACGGATGTTATCCAAATTGTTCCTTGCCCTACTTGTACTAATAGGTCATATTAATCCAAGGAGTATAGATAAGCCTTTTAGGACTTGATTTTAGAGAATTTTTCACCTTACCCAGAATGAATGAATTTACATATTAATGCCCAAAATTATTCCTAAGGTTTTGATTATTTTTCAATTTTATAGTATCTGAGGGACATTTTTCATAATTCATCAAGAATTCTAGACAGTTTTCTTCATAAAGACTATTATTTTTGTCTTTACCACAATATTATTATTTAATGTGATTTACCATATATAGTACCAATACAACCTTAACACGTGTAAAGCTTTACAAAGACAGCATACCTAGGATTTTATTTTCTATTATGAAAGACCCATTTGTTTCTCAGTAAGAGAAGTAGGATCAAATATGAAAGAATTAAATGAAGTTTGTTTAAAGAGCATTTAGATATTGAAGAAATATATGAAGTAGAAAATATATTTTTTGAATGTCATTGAAGGGTTACAACAGAAATACTGAAAGTAGAAGTCTATTGATAGAATCCCAGTAAGCATGGTTTAATTCTAAATCAGTCACAGTTCTGACTCAGACAGAGAAAGCTTTTTTTTTTTCTTTTCAATCCACTTTGTGCAAGTTGTTAGTGAACATATTAGTTAATGACCTGAAGGCAAATCCCTGACAATGTGATTTTGTGCTAATTGTGTGGAAAAAATGTTTCTAGCTTTTAAAGATGCTACATTCTGAGATGCTATAGGGAATTCATCTTCCCTATTTGAGCTATTCTATTCAACCTTCCTCAAGGGCAGTGAATCATATTGAATGAGTCATCCAGCATTCACATCATATCTGAAATCAAGGAAAACTCTCAAGAGGCAATATTAGGGATTAAACATTCTCATTCTGTTTACATTCAGTCAGCATTAAAAAGAAAAATGTTATAAAATCAACAGTCTTAATACTATAGATATTTTAATATTTCATTTTCATAGTGCCTTATATTAAAATTCTAAACATTTAGACAAATTAAAATTAATGTGTTTTTATCTTCGCTTTTGGAAAAGCATCTTATTTTAAATTTTGTTTCTTTATTTTTTCTTTATTATTATTCAAATTAACATACACTAGACACATATTAAAATAAATGTATGCTTTATGAATATGCTTATTAAGGAAAACCAGTACTTTAGCAGCCTCATGTTGAAAAATATCAAGTTAAGATATGTTAAAAATGAATCAGAAAAATACATACATGAAACATTTAAATTGTGAGAACTTCTGCTATTGACTCTAATATGATTATAAAAGCTTAGTTGAAAATACTGAATCTTTCAATTCATAATAGGAAATAGACTTGAGGATATTTATATATTAAAGATATATATGATTTCATTTTATATAATATTTTATTCACATCAACCAAATATAAATGTGAACACTTTAAGCAACCCAGAAAAAGTCCACCAGTTAAGATTTCTTGCATTTTAAACTGCTGTCTTATTTTAACTGAATTCACATGAGACTAATTAATTCCCACACTCTTTAACAATACACACCCATTGCACCTTCCTAGTTATTTAATGCTTAGATTTCCAATCCATCTAAATTATGCTGAATTGGGTACAAATGTGTCTTAAATATTACATAGATTTAGAAATTAAAACTATAATACTGTGACAAATGTATTAATACCTTCTTGAGGACTTGTGGGAAAGGTTTTGGGGGGTATATAATTTGCTGTGAGACTAACTACTATATGTGGGATATCTGCATATAAGTTTTTGCCAGATATTACTAATTAGTTCCAGAATGCTTGCACAAGTTCCCAAACATGTAACATCAGCAATGCTTAAAGTTTCCAATTTCCACAAATTATTACATTCCATAGTTTTCATGTTTTGCAAGTCTACTACTTGAAGGAAGGTACAAAATTTTCCTTTTAATATACCGTTCCACATTTATTGGTAAGACTGATCATGCAGATGTTAGCTATGTGAATATTTCTTCAAAGGCAAGATAACAAATTAATAATTAGCACAGATTTTGCACCAAGACAGCCTGAGGACAAATTCTTCCTCCATCACTTACCTAGACAAACACAAAAATATACACATTATTTAACTCTCTGTACCTCAGTCTATTTATCTGCAATGAGAACAATATCTACTTTGTAACTCTATGAGTGTGAAATAAATATCTATACAATACTTAACACAGTGTCTAGTACAGAGTAATTGCTAACAGTTAACTATTATTTTATTCATATCCTCAGTCTATTTTAAGTAAATTTGTTTCCTTTGCTTGCTAAGTTGAATAAATTCCTTTATAAATAGATATTTATCATTTCTTTTGTTTAATGTATTTATCATCTTCAGTCTGTCATATAATAGGTAACTTTGCCTATGATGAGGTTTTTTAATTAAAGCTCTTTCATTTTTACCTAACCTAATTTAACATGTTTTGCTCATGGTTTATACTGAAAGATTATGTTTAAAAAAAAAAAAAAAAGCTTCCTAACTCTCTGGTCCCAAAAATAATTACATTTTTTTCCTGTTCTTAATGGTAATTTTACTTTTGGCATTTGATTATTTAATCTATGTGAAGAACTTTTTATCCAACTAGTAATCCAACTTTTAAAGTCCATATACGGAGCCAAATTTCAACAGATCATCTACTAAAAATGTATTTCCCTCATCCCCAATATACTACCTTTTATCAAATTTGAGGAAACCATATGTTCATGAATCTGTTTCTGGGCTCTCTCTGGTCTATTTTTGTTAGTTCTTGTAGAGATACTGTACTTTTTCCTACTAAATCTTCATTAACATATACATATTCCCTAATCCATATATATATATATATATATATATATACATATATATATATATATATATATCCTCCCCATTTGGATAGATAGCTTTAAATCGATACTGATATGTAGATCATCATATAGGCTTAACTTCTCAAAAATTTCCTCTGTTGAAATCTGCTGAAATTCCATTGAGTATATAGATATATTTTAGTAGAACTGACATATTTAAAATTAAGTTTGCTCATCCATGAACATGTTTAGCCTTTTATTGAGGTCCTCTTCATAAGATTTTTTATGTACAACAAAGAGTCAAATGTTCAAATCAGATGCACAATAATTATAGATTTTCTCAGCAAAAATCTTACTGATAATTTGGAAGGCTCCAGCACATATGTGTCTTAGAATTCTCCAGGTCCCTTTGTCCTTTCCTCATACATTAGAATACATCATCATTTACACCTCACATGTGCAGTTAGAAATGAATTAAGCTGGACGTAACTTGCAAAATGTGAGATACTCAATCACGAGATATATTCCTTTTATAATCACGGAATTTTTGTGCTATATTTCAGGGAACCAAATCTCATAATTCATACATTCTGGATTTATTTACAATAAACATTGAGAAACAAGATGCATCCTGCTAACGTACATATAGTTTAGGATTCTCCAATCTCTTCCACTAAGAAATAGCAATAGCAGGTATGGTTAGTATGTTTAATAAGGAAAAGTAATGGGGTCATTTTGCTGTACAAGAAAAATTGAAGAAACACTATAAATCAATTATACTTTAATTTTAAAAAAAGAAAAGATAAAGAGTAGTTTATTTCTCTCCCTATTTCTCATCTTATCATTTCCACTTATTAAAAAGGTCCAATTGACCCTTGAAATGCATCATGGGTTTGAATTATGTGGGTCCACCCATACGTCGATCTTTTTCAACAAATCCTATAGTGTTATACCATCTGTATTGGTTAAATCCACAGATGTGGAATTGTGGCTAGGGAAAGACGACTATAAAGTTAAACAGAGATTCTTAACTGTGCAGAGGGTCGGTGACCCTATATCCCACATTGTTCAAAGATTAACTGCATTAACATTTTGAACAATAAGGTCCAACAAGATCTTAAGATCTTATGCATTCACTGTTATGGTTTTCCCAGACAAGTTTTTTTTATTATTATCAGCCTAATATTTATCATTAGACTGTGCCTAGCATATGGAATTCCCCAGGGCAAGGATCAAACCTATACCTTAACAAAGACCTGAGCCACAGATGGTGACAAGGCCAGATCCTTAACCTGCTGGGCCACAAGGGAATATCCAGCCTAAAAATATTTTTTAACATGTATAATTTTGTTATTGCTAGTGTAAACACTACTGATTTCCAACCTGTTTTACATGCACTACTGATAGTTATTTCATATTTGGCAACCTAACTAAATTTTTCTATCAGTCCTAATTATTGTATGTTACTTCTATGTCAATTATCATACTATCTCTACATTACACTTTGAACACTTCTGATTTTCTTATCTTATGCTATTGGCCCATAAAACAATAACATTAGTGATAAGAGAATATTTTGTCTCATCCATAACCATAGTAAGAAATTATCTAAAATTTATTCATTAACTATTTCGTTAAAGTATATTTTGTAAGTATCACATTAAATTGTAAGAAAATTACCTTATAGTCCTAGTTTTCTGGGTTTTAAAAATAATAAAGTTTTCAATACTTAATTAGGCTAACTAAGCTAATAAAAGAGGATATACAAAATTACTAATATTGGTAATGAAAGAGAAGACATCTCTATAGATCACATGCTATCTAAAGGATAATAAAAATATTATCAATGTATAAATATATGGCCATACATTTGCTAACATAGATGAAATGGATCTATTTCTTAATACAATTTATCAAGACTCATATAAGAAAAAACAAAATTTGAATGGCCCTACATAGAATAAAAAAGTTGAATCAATAATAAATAAATTTTTAATAAAAGAAAGCACCAGGCAATAGACTGTTTCACTGGTGAATTATACCAAATATTTGGAGAGGAAAATATACCAATTCCCTACAATCATTTTTGGAAGATAAGAGCAGAGGGAATAATTCCTAATTTTTTCTATGAGGCAAATATTGCCCTAATAGCAAAAGCAGGGAAAGGTATTACAAGAAAAGAAAAATACAGACCAACATAGCTTGTGAATATACATGTAAAAAATCTTCAGTGAAATATTAGAAAATTGAATTCAACAATGCTTAAAAAGTATTATATATCATGACCAAGTAAGATTTACCCCAGGTATGCAAGACAAGTTAAATATTCAAAAATGAATTAATGTAATCTATCACATTTAAGGCTAAAGAAGAAAAATCACTTGATCATATCAATAGATGTAGCAAAAAACAGTTAACAAAATCTGCTATCCATTTAAGATAAAATCTTTGCAAACTAGGAATGGAGAAGGATGTTATTAACATGATAAAGACTGTTGACAAAAAGCCAATCATTCTTAATAGTAAGAAATTAGAAGCTGTCATACTAAGATGAGGAAGAAAGGAGGTACCCTCTCATGATTTATTTTTAAGATTTTTCCTGGAAGTGCTAGCTAATGCTATTTATTTAAGGAAATAAATTGTATACAGATTGAGAAGAATAAAATAAAACTAACTTTGTTCCCAGAGATCATGATTGTCTACGTAAATATTCCTCCAAAACTGACCAAAAAATCCTAGAACTATTAAGCTCTTTGCTCTGTAAGAAAAAAGCTGCAAGATATAAATTAATATATACAAAATTCAATTCCTTTTCTATATACCAGTAATGAATTTGAACTGAAAAACACATTGACGCCATAAAAAAAGACATACTTAGGTATATATCTTTTAAATAATATAAAGGATCCATATGAAGACAACTATAAAGTTCTGATGAAAGAAATCAAAGATCTGAATAAATTGGGAGATATATTCATAGATAAGAAGACTCAAGATTTTCAATATGTCAGTTCTACCTAAATTGTTCTGTAGATTCCACGCAACCCAGTCAAAATCTCCATAAGCTATATGATGGATATTGACAAGCTTATTCTTAAGTTTATATGGAAGAGAAATTTTATAAAGCAGAGAAGAAAGACCCTGAGGGTCCTCCCTCCCATGGACTGACCAAAGTTACAAGTAATTAAACGACAGCTATCACTGAAATAACCCAAAGTCTAGGTTAAAACATCATCTACAACTAATGGTATAATGAAGGAACCACAAGACTGGTGGGAGGTGTGGAGATGTGGTATAGTCAAGACACACATTCTCAGGTGGGTGACCCGCAAATAGGAAGATAACTGCATTTGCAAAATTTCTAAGAAGGAAGAATCCAAAGCACATATTGGGCTCCCCAGTTTGTGAGTCCTGTGCTGACAAGATGAGCCCCCAGATCCTCTGGCTTTGAGGTCAGTGAGGCTCAAGTTTGGGGGAGTTGGGAGGCTGTAGGAAAAAGAAACTCCACTCTTAAAGGGCAAACACAAAATCTCACATACGCATAATTTCAAAGGATCCTGGGTCAGATCCACTTTCTGATTTTGTAGAGCCTTGCAGAGAGGTAGGAGAGAAATGGGACTCACTCTGGGTACATACACACTGGTGGTAGTCATTTGGGGGACCTCATTCCACCATGAGGACATTTGTGCTGGAAAACATCATTTGAGAGTCCTTTCTTTAGCTTATTAGCAGCAGAAATTGGTCCTTCCCACCAGCCAATTGATACCAGTCTTGGAACTTAACAGGGTAAGCAGCGAGTTGTGTGGGATGTAGTTCCACCCATCAGCAGACCAGTAGCAAACTGAACACTCTGTAGTTCCAGGACTCAGCTCTACCCACCAGTGGGCCAGCATTAGCCTTGGAATTAGCCTCACCCACTAGCAGGTGGGCACCAGCCCTAAGATACCCCCTGGGCTCTGGCACTAACCACCATGTGCCAAATCCGGCTCTGGAAAAAACCAGTCTGCACTCAGCAACCCAGGGCCCTGCTTTACCCATCATTATACCATCAGTCTCTGGACTAGGCAGGGCCTAGCAACCAAATGGGCCAGCAGCCAGACAGGTCTACCAGTGTGCCCACAGTAGTCAACACTGCCACATCAGAAGATCCCTCATAGCACACATAAGGGACACCCTAGAGTATATAAATCTGGTGAACAGAGAAGAGTGTGCTGCTAGGCCCTGTAGTATGTCTTCTACATAAGGCCATTTCTCCAAGATTGGGAAATCTAACCATCCACATAATACATACTCCAAGATTGGGAAACATAAACATTAACATAATACATAGAAATAATAAGAGAAGATCAGATAAAATTGGGTGATAGAGAAATATTTTAAAAATAAAGGAACATGATAAAACCCCAGAAGACGACCTAAGCAAAGTAGAGACAAGCATTCAATCCATTAAAGAGCTCAGGATAATGATCATAAAGATGTTAAACAAAATGATGAGAAACATAGATGAATACAGCGAGAAGATAAAGAGTTAGAAAACATAAAGAAGAACCAAACAGAACTAAATAATTCCATAAATGAAATTTAAAAATACACTACAAGAATTTAACAATAGATTAGATGATACAGAGAAATGGATCACTGACTGGAAAATGGAGTAATGAAAATCACTCAAACTGAAAAGAAAAATAAAAACTAAATTTAAAAAACTGAGAGCAGTTTAAGAAACCCTTGAAACAACACCCAGCATACTAAAATACACATTATAGGGGTCCCAGAAGGAGAAGATAGAGAGAAAGGGGCAGAAGATATGTTTGAAGACATAATACCTGAAAGTTCCCTAATCTGAGAAAGGAAACAGACAACCAGGTTCAGGAAGAACAGACAGTCTCAAACAAGATCAATCCAAAGAGGTCCACATCAAGATACATTTTAAGTAAAATAGCAAAAAGGTATAAATTCACAAAATCAATGAGTCAGGGTATAAGTTATACAGGATGGGGAATATAGATAATAATAATGTAATATCTTTGTATGGTGACAGATGAAAAATTGTGGTGAGCATTTTACAATGCATTTAACTATCAAATCACTATGTTGAGCTCCACAAATTAACATATGTTGTAAGTCAACTATACTTCAAAAACCAACAAATAAACAAACAAACTCATATAAAAATAGGTCAATTTGTGGTTACAGAGGCAGGGTATGTGTGTAGGGGAGTGAGGGTAAGGAAGTTGAAATGTACAAACTTTCAGTTATAAGATAAATAAGTACTAGGAATGTAATATGCAGTATGATAAATGCAGTTAACACTTGTATGTTACACAGAAAATTTGTTATAAACTTTAAGAAGTCTCATCACAAGGAAAACATTTTTCTTTTCTTTTATATCTATTAGAGATGATAAATGTTCACTAAACTTACTGTGGTAATAATTTTATGACATATTTAAATCAAACCATTATGCTATACACCATCAACTTATACAATACTGTGTGTAAATTGTATATCGATAAAAACTGGAAAAAAAATAATATGGAGAATTGAAAGCCCCAGAATAGTCAACACAACATTGCTGGAAAAGTTGCAATTTTTTCCAAAAATTGAAGGAGAATTGATACTACCTAACTTCAAAACCTACTATCAAGCTACCGTATTCAACACAGTGTATTGCTGACAAAGTGTTTTGTCAAATAGATCAATAGAAAAAAGCAAAGAACTCAGAAATCCACTTCCACAAGTGTAGTCAACTAACCTTTGAGGAACAAAGACAGTACAATGGAACAAAGAAACCCTTTATAATAAAGGGCAGGGGACAACTAAATATCCAGATGTTAAAAAAAAAAAAAAAAGAATCTAGACACAGACTCCACACTTTTCACAAAAACTAACTCAAAATGGGTCACAAACCTAAATATAAAACACAAAACTCTGAAGCTACTAGATGATAACATGAGAGATAACCTTGATGACCTTGAGTTTGGCAATGACTTCTTAGATACAATACAAAAGGCATAATCCAGAATAAAATAATTGATAAGTTGGACTTCATTAAAACAAAAAAAAAATATGCTCTTCAAGTTACTGTCAAGAGAATGAAAAGACAAGGCACAGACTGGGAGAAAATATTTGCAAAAATATATCTACTACAGGCCATTTATCTCAAATACACAAAGAACTCTTTAAACTCAACAAATAAGAAAAAAAGCAATTTAAAAAGGCCAAAGACCTTAACAGACACTCCGCCAAAAACGATATACAGATAGCAAATAAATGTATTAAAAGATGTCCATCATATGTCATCAGAGAAATGCAAAATTAAAACAACAAAACACTACCACACACCTAACAAAACAGCCAAGATCCAAAACACCAATAACATTCAAATGCTGGAAAGAATATGGAGCCACAAGAACTCTCATTCATTGCTGATGGAATGCAAAATAGTACAATCATTTTGAAAGACTATTTGTCAGTTTCTTACATGCTAAACACATGCTTACCATACAATCTAGCAATCATGCTCCTTGGGATTTACCCAAGGGAATAAAAACTTACATGCACACAAAATTTGACATAAGGATGTTTATGGTAGCTTTATTCTTCATTAACAAAGCATGGAAACAATTGAGATGTCCTTTGTCAGTTAAATGGAAAAATACATCTGTGGTACATCTGGAAATAGAATATTGTTTAGTACTAAAAAGAAATGAAGTATCAAATCATGGAAAGATTTGGAAGAACTTGAAGCATATGCCTAAGCGAAAGAGGTCAATCTGAAAAAGCTTCAAACTGTATTATTCTAACTATGTGACATTGTATAAAAGGTAAAACAATTTAGACAGTAAAAAGATCAATGATTGTCAAGGTTTGGGGAAGGGAAGGATGGACAAGTAGGGCACAGAGGATTTTTAGGTCAGTGAAATTTTCTGTATGATCTCTGTAATGGTAGATACATGACATTATGCATTTGTTAAAACCCATAGAACATACAACACCAAGCATGAACCAAATGTAAACAATGTGCTTCCAGTGATAAGGATGTGTCAATTAGGTTCATTAGTTGTAACAAATGTACCAGTTGGTGGGGGGTGTTGATAATTGAGGAAGTTACATATATGCAGGTTCAAGAATATATATGGGAAAACTGTGTAACTTCTGCTCATTTTCTGTAAACCTAAAACTGTTCTAAAATATATAGTCTGTTAAAAAAAAGTAATGGACTGTTAAAATTTATGAAAAACAATTTTACATTGAAGGTAAGTATTAGCTTATTCACAATGCATGCTCACTGCCAAATAAAGGTTTTGCCCTCTGAAAGAATCAAGAACAACCACAGTTCACTGCTTAAAACAATAAGTTTTGCTTGATCCCAAGGCTTTGATTCCTCCTATTCGGTCATGAATCTTAAAAACCTTATAACTGAAGGATTGAAGTTTTTATCCTGGAATGTGATATCCAGCCCAAATAGAGATTCTGTTCAACAGCAAATAAAGAGGACACTTGCAACTGCTAACTCCTATTTTCACAAGCTTTTAGTAGCTTATGAAATAAAATATAAAGAAATGAAATTATTAAATGATGCTGACAGGTCCAGGTTCTGTATACTATTTGACCATTTTCCCTGAAATTATTAAATGATGCTCAAACAGGTCCAGGTTCTGTGCTATTTGGCCATTTGCCCTCATTTGCATAATCTTGATATTTATGATATAGGACATTTTTGTTGAAATATGTTGATACAAATTTTAATAATAAAATAATTTTGTATTTGGGGATAAATTTGATTTGATTAAAGCAAACTAGTTTTAATTTGTCATTAGATCAAAGGATTCATTGTATTTAAATATTTTTCATTTGTGTCAATACATAAAATTGGCCTATGATTCTCTTTCCTGGTTTGCTTTTACCTTATTTTGGCAGCATTTATTACAGAGTTTTATGTTCTTTTCTTCTATTTTTAAAAGTTCCTATAAAAAAAAGATTATCTGTTCATCCAAGGTGTAGGAGAATTCACTTGTAAGAGTCTATAGGACTAGAATTTGGGGGGTTACAAAAATAATTTTTTTAACATTTTCATTTATATAATGGTTATTTCTACTTTCAAGATTTCTATTTCTTCTATTGCCAATTTAGCATTGTACAAGTGAAAAAATGCATCTTTATTAACTAAGTTTCCAAATTTTTAGACATAGTTTAAGTGATATTATTGAATAGTTCTTTGAAAAAAATCTCTGCAATTATTTATATCATAAAATACTTGAATCCTATTAGTGTTATATTATCACTTGTCTTTCTTGGAAAGAAAACTTTTTGATAGATCCCAGAAAATTGTCATATGACTGAGAATAGAGATATAAAATTTAGCTTAATTTCCAAGGATAATAAAAGCAAAGTGAGGTGGATTTTGCAGTTTAAGCAATACATGATAATAAATGTTTTGGGCATTGGGATAATTATAGACAAAATTTGATAGAAACTATAACATGTCAAAGCCATGTAATTTTTTTAATTTATTTTTTTTCCATTTTTTTATTACTCAAATGAATTTATCACATCTGTAGTTGTATAATGATCATAACAATCTGATTTCACAGGATTGTTGTAGCATCACAGATGCTCTTGAATTGTCCTGGCTTTTGAATTTAAAAGTATAGAAGTAACTGATATTTATAAAGTTTAATAAAATAATAGCATCTATATTATAAAGATAAGAAATTATAAGGTAAAATTTTGAAACTTAGAAGATAAGAGTGGTGGTCTTATATTTTCACATTTGGTAGGAATTAACAGCAAAATAGTTTGTCACAAAATTCTGCAGCAGTTTTAGTCTAGGGAAAATTGGAATGTCAAGATTAGAGGAAAGGGAGCATTTGTTGAATAAAATATTTTGCTCCATTAGCTATCATACAAGGATTTTACATAAGGATTTCTTGTGTAAGGTCAGTAATATCCTCTATAAATTATACAACTACTAGTTTTCATATTTGATGTTGATTACCAGGCTGTCTATTGTGGGAAAATATTTATTGGAAATATATCATTGAATGCATTTTATATTTAGATAACTAGAAATTTAGAATGTATACTTTAATAAAAAATATCTGGCATGTTACAGAGAAATAAGTCTATAGCTAAATACATGAAAAGATACAGAATATAATTGCAGATATATTATATCTAAAAGAACTAATATAAAGAAGACAGCTGGTGGCCAAGAAAGGTGAGACAAGTGGTAACATATAATGACAAGAACTGTAGAAAATTATGACAAGTTAAATAAGGTAGAATAATGGAATTACAGAAATAAAAGTCTTCTATGTATCAAATTCTACAACTTTTCCATTAAAAATGATATTTAGTGACTTTCTTTAGGAAAAATAGTTGGGACTGAAAGCTATACCCTCAATCTCTATCTTATAATGCTATATTGCTAGACCTCTGTTAGGAGAGGTTTTTTGGTGTGTACTTCACAGATTATTTGTGTTATTGATGTTGTGTGTTCTATTAACTCCCTTGGATAGAAAATTATAGAGAAAAAGAAAGCAGATCTCTAGGGAGGAGCAACAGACAGTGGGAGAGATAAAAATAGGCTACCATAAGTCCAACTGCACTCTTTCATCCGGCATCATTGCCAAACCCACTTATCTTGTTTCCTTGAGATTTAGCTGCCTGAGGCTTGAAAGTCACTTATCTGAGGTACCATAGCCCCCAATCTAGCAGGAAAAAAAATAACTAGAGTCCTACTCTTCCTGGAAGCTGTTTGCCCTCAAAGTGTCACATGCTAAGTCACTTGTCACTGCTGCCAAATCACTCTTGTGCTCCATGCTGCCGCTCAACAAAAGTAAGAGTTCATTTCTGCCCTTTGGCATGTTTTTGGAATTCTTACTCACCTTGTTAATTTAAAGTTTGTGAATCACCTTAAAATCCTTGAAGTTGACACATATTTTGTAAAAATAGAAACTACATAACATAACCAGGGAGTTGTTAAGTAGCACCTTAGGTATTTGGCATTATCTGGAGGGTGTGTATCAATAACAAGGTTGGCCAGGAGAACAGGGGTCACACTGAAGACCTCCACAAATTGGTCTGGTCCTTAATTCAACTGAAAATAGTTCTTCACATAAAATCATATCCCTTAAAGTCTAATAGCAAATTATTAATTTTTGAGTCATATTGCCATTTTGATTTTTTCATGCTACATATCTAGTTTTTATATCATATTTCCCTGCTATATTATCTGCTTAGGTAAACTTTCTGATGTTTTTGTTATTAGTACAAGAGTTTACTCAGCTAGTAATTTAAAATATTAAGATGCAATGGTAACTTTTGTATTTTGTTTTTGCTCCCAAACCGAAGAGATTCACATGATGGCTACATAGCTATGAAAAGGTTTGTTTGCGTGGTTTTTTAATTTGTTTTTTTGTTTTGTTTTGTTATGTTTTGCTTTACCTTCAGTTTCTTGGTGAATCTGAGGTTTCTTTACTGTGAAGAGTACAATCAGCCTATATCAAGATGTAGTGTGTGATGTGTAAGTCTACCAAGAAAAAATATTCAATTATAATTTTATATTAAACTGTTATTTATTTAGACATTTCAAATTTTGTATCATCATCAGCAATCATTAGTAAATGATTATTAGCTATGAAATTCCCTATATACTTAACTTTGACTTAGAAGAAAGTGCGGGCCTTTCCAATTCACTTCTAAAATTAAGCAGTCTAATGAAAACAATTAAATCTTTAAAAATCAGGGCACATTAATAAAAAAATTGCAATATATTCTGAATAATCAGCATAGATAACATTAAGATTTTTTCCCTTTAAAACTTCTCACCTTGAGGTATTTGAAATTAGGAGGAACATATTAACGCTGAGTATAGCTGCCATCATTTTATATGAACCAATATTTTATTCTATCTTAATGGTTCTATCATTGAATATAATTTTACTCTAAAGAAAGTAGTTAGAGGAGTTCCTGTTATGGCTCTGTGGGTTAAGAATCATACTAGTATCCACAGGTTTTATCCCTGGCCTCGCTCAGTGGCTTAAGGATCTGGCATTGCTGCAAGCTGTGCTATAATTTGTGGATGCCACTCCAATCTAGTTTTGCAATGGCTGTAGTGTAGGCCCAAGGCTGCAGCTCTAATACCACCCCTAGCCTGGGAACTTCCATATGCTGCAAGTGCAGCCCTAAGACCAAAAAAAAAAAAAAAGAAAGTAGTTAGAAAATGTATATAATGATGTCTCTTAAAAACACAAAAGCAGCAGCATCATTTATATTATATACCTTTAGATGCTCTGCTTTGAGATATTGATCTTCTTCATTTATAAAAATGATTAATATAATTATCATGTCCCCACTTGTGGGCTTCACACTGCTGGAAGGAGAGAGGCATCACTTAGAGAAATGGGAGAATTGTTTCGTATGGATGGAATGCTCATGGTTTCTTTGTGTACCTGCTTTCAGTCTCAGAGCAGAAGACCAGGAGTTCTGAGTGACGTACATGTAATTTATATACACACCTATGCTGATCACTCTGTCAAAGAAACAACTGAGGACTATGCCACCAATATTCACATAACTTAGTCTTCTTATTTCATATTCCTGCATACTGCTCTCCTTCCAAGAGAAATTAAGGAAAAAACAAAGCGAAACACTGAATACTGTTTCTGACTAAACTGCAGGAATTAAGACATGCAACCCTGTGACCATCTCTTCCTTCCTCCCTTCTCCCATTTTCTTTTCCATCCATGTTTTATTCTCCATCATCCATTTCATCTTTCCTCTCTTCTTCTCTCTCATCGTAACTCCTTGCTATAGTTTCCCTACTTACCCCTTGTGCCTTCATTATGCTTTCAGCTTAGTTTAGAATGATGTGTTCTATAAATGTTGAAAAAGGAGATTCTATTTTCAATCTTCTTCCCCTCCAATACAGACACATTTTTTTCTTCCTGCTATACATAGCACTATTATACTACCCATTATATTTGAGCCAGTACTTTTATAATGATGTATAACACATAGTGTATGTATATTAACATATCCCAAGTTTTGGTTAACTACATTAAAGTAACAGAATTACATATCCAAAAACTTTGAAGTAGGGTGTATTTACTTTACTTCTCTCTAAGAGTGTTTGAATCACATTCAATATATTTGTTAGTAGATTAAGAAAGAAAATTGCTTTTCTTCCCTCTTCTCTGTGTGTATCTGAAACAATGCACAAACCATCCCACTTTCCTTTGCTTGTTCCTAAAACACTACATAAATATACATACATATACCCACTCCTAACAAAGCAGCCAAATGAACTAGGCAACAGATGGGAAACTGAGTGTCCATGTGTTCACATTCCTACTATGCCAATAACTTGCTGGGTGATCTTAGGCAAGCCACATATCTTCAGCTAATTGCCTTCTCTGTAAAAGAACAGAGCCATAGGGTCTGAATATTAGCTCTCAGAAGCCAGTAATGAATTTGTCCCATCATCCTTCTTAATATGGAAAACATATTCAAATAATAAAGAGCTGGAATTGATCTTATTATTATTGCATAATCTCACTAGGTCTTCCCTGCTGCTCTGAAGGCTGGAACCAAATGCTTTGCAAAATCCATTTTACAGAAAGAACTTTCACCACTCCAACCACAGGAAGAACAATGAAAAAGTTGAATTCTTGTATATTCACACAGGAAACAGAAGAATAATAATACATCTATTTTGTCAAATACAAACGAGCAATAAATCCATGAAATAATCCTTCATACACGTAGTCATTAGAGAAATGGAATCAAAACCACAATGATATTTCATTATACACCCTGTAGGATGGAAAAATTTAAAAATACAGAAAATAATAATTGGTAAGTGTGTGGAACCTTCATATATTGATCATAAGATTGTAAAATGGTTCTGCCACTTTGAAAAACAGTTTCATTGCTACCAGATATTTCACCACTAGTTATATATCTAAGAACATTGAAAACATATGTCCACATAAATACACCTATGCAAATGTCCATAAAAGCATTATTCATAATAATCACAAAATGGAAACAAACCACATGTCCATTAACTGACAAATGAGTAAACAAAATGTGGTATATTCATACATGAAATATTCAGCCATAAAAAGAGATTATGTACTGAAACATAAACGATCCTTGAAACCATAATGCTAAGTGAAAGCAGCCAGTTGCAAAATGCCACATATTATATGACACTATTTATACAAATTATTCAGAATAAGCAAATCTATAGAGACAGAAAGAAGATTAGAAGCTGTCAGGGATTAGTTCAGTGATGCTCACTGTTACCTTAGTTTACCCTCATGGGCTTTGATAACTAAATTTCAGGAAGTTATTGGGCTGCCTTAGGCTGTTTTTTCCAGGAAGAAGAGCCTGAGAAAATATTTTTGTGTACTAAGCTGTTAATTTGATAAGAGCGAAACAGGAATGCAGTTATAACTACTATGAGATTGCATTATGGAGCAAGTAAACTCTGTCAACAACTATCACTCAGTTATGGTGGAAGTACATGTGTGTCCCCTGCCACCCCCCCCACAACCACACACATAATGATCCATGTAGTAGGTAACTCAAAATTGTCTGATTGTGAAGAAAGAGGATCATTTACTTCTCACTATTCATTGCCTACTGGTCAAAATCCACCCAGTACATGTTACTACCCTCACAGTCCAATCCTTGAATACATAAAGAGATAGCAGTTTCCCCACGTTGAGGCACCAGAGCTCAGAGAAACTCAAGTCCAGAAAACCAGAGACACTGGCTACATTTGACGTTAAGTGATTTCAGGTTGCACTTGGTAAAAAATATTGTACGGTAATAGCTAGAGGAAAATATATTGAGAGACTATCATCCTGAGAACAAGGAGCATTTACCAGTATGTCTCTTACCCATCATTCTTCCTAGAATTTTATTAACTGGATGACATGCTAAAGAAATCATGCACTTACCAATGTCTAGAAATAAACTACCTCTGACTCCCTTCTTTGGTCTTTTTGAAACAAAAAGTTAAGGAATACGAAGGGAGGAAGACTACGGAGGTATATATAATTAGCAACAAAACCTTGATTCATCTGAAAAGTATGGTTTTTCATACAATGATTATATTTTCCACCATTGCTACTCTGAGGTTAAGACACATGTAACACTATCTGAAAGGAAATGAAATCCATAGAACGCCAAAATAGACAAAGCACTGTAATAGATCTTTTACATAAGTTATTTTCACGCTGTCCTCATGATGATCCTATGAAATAGGTGATTTTATTATTGTCACATTATCAATGAATTAAGTAAGTAAGATTCAGAAAGATTTAGCCATTTATACAAGGTAATAGATTTAGAGGTTACTTAACTTGACTACAACCACAATTATCTTGGCCTCTGAATGTTAGTAATTTTCCTACCATACTTCAGAAGCCAACTTTATAACACTATTATCGAGAATAAAGGTAGAGGTCTATTAAATGAATTGTTTCTGTGTCTTTTGAAAATGATGATATAGGCATTTGTGTCCTTTTTCTTGGTGTTTGATAAATTCCATTGACAAGTCCAATAATATCAATTTGCTAATATGTATGAAATATTTTTTGATGTGTAAGAAAATATTTTTATGAGAGTAAGGTCACTTTTTGACTCATCTCCTCATGAGAAAAAGCAAACATTGTTATCCACACTTTTTGCTGTTATTACTGTCTCCAGGAGATTCTATGTTGAGAAGCTAAGCAGAATTATGATGCCTTTGATCCAAATAAGCAACCTTATGTTTTAACTATTTTTTCTGTTATATATTAGTCATTTCCTCACTGTTATAACTCCCCTGGCATTAATACTAGGCTAGCTACTCTCATGTTCTAAGCTAGGTGCACTGGGTTCAGTGGTCAGTAGCTAGGTTACCCATGACAATGTAATTGCCAAAGTGAGAGAAATTTCTTGCTAAGTACTTTATTACTGGAGTATACTTAAGATTGGTCTTTTTTTTTTTCTTTTTTTTTTTTCTTTTTTAGGGCCACACCTGCGGCATATGGAGTTTCCCAGGCTAGGGGTCTAATCGGAGCTGTAGCCAGTGGCCTATACTACAGCAACTCGGGATCCAAGCCACGCTTGCGACCTATACCACAGCTCATGGCAATGCCAGATCCTTAACCCACTGAGCAGATCCAGGGATAGAACCCACATCCTCATGGATGTTAGTCAGGTTTGCTAACTGCTGAGCCACAATAGGAACTCCTGGGCTTATTTTTATTGCAGGGATATAAATGTAACTTTAGTTTGGAAAGTTACAAGTGCACAGATTCCATGAGTAAAAATAAGAGTCTTCCTATTGGCCAACATCCAACTCAATCTAGAGAAATCTGAAATGAATGGAGTAGTGACATCATGCAGAGGAAAAGGGGATCAAAGTTTTGCAAAGCCCTTAAAAATTATTCTTTGTTTTCCCCTTGACAGGGAAGAAAGAAAATTACAAAGATCAGGCCATCATATTCCATCTGACCCATTTACATATCAGGGGTTGATTACAAAGAAATTAATTTTGGAGAAAAATTTTGCGAGAAAAGCCTGAAATCTTGATATAGCAGAGGTGATATAGCATCTCTTGTTGCATTATTGGCAAAAATATTTTTATTCCAGTAAGGCTTATCTCAAAAGTTACAGATATAGGCCAATTATGTGATAATCAGTGTTTGAATAGTATTTTTTTTAATTTTTTAACTGTTTTTATTTATCTTATACAGGTATGCAAAATGTGGCTTTGAAATGAAAACATACAAAAAACCCCAAATTTTTGAAAGCAGAATAATAATATGTTACTTTAGAGATATATAAAGTTTAAGAAATTGATCAGCAGTAGCATGGGATCTGACCTGAACAAATTTGTTTTCCTCTGATCTGTGAACAGCATTCATGGCTAAAGAAGGTATTGTCATAAGAGTAAACTGTAAATCCTTATGGCATTCGCAGAAGCTCTTATATCATGTTTTCAGACCAGCTCTGATACTCCCCTGGATTACAATCATGGATTTCAGGAACTCATAGTCTGTGGATAAATCAACATCACAGTGGGGTGAATTTGTTCAATCAACACATAATGTGAAACAGAGAATTGATACCATGAAAAAGCATACCACTAAGCTGAGATAGTAAAAAAATATCAGTTTAATTATTAGAAACCCAAAGGCTAAGTGATAATTTAAAAATACTCTTCTCTTAATATTTTGTCAGTTGGATTTAAGATTGCACAGAGAGGTGGTAAAAAAATAATGAGTTTAAAAAGCAGTTTATTTTTCTTAGTCAGAATTGAAACAGTGTTGAAAATGAAATGAAGGCATATTGATTTAGCAAAAGAAGAAAAGAGATTTGCTTTGAAAAACAGTAAAGGTCTCAAAGAAATCTACAAGATAGGGAAGAAGAAAGATAATGTATCCCTACTTAATGGTTTAAACAAACAAACAAACAAAAAAACTAGGAAAGTTGAAGCTCCTTTCTTTATGGATCAGGAATCAATAAGATTTCACAGAGGAAGAAAAAGTAAAGAGGTTGACAACATTAAAAAATAATGAAAAACTTCCATAAGAAGAGTGGGAGGCAGAAAAGTATAGAATTATATCCTCTAACAGTGTTCTTTGTTTATAGAAATGATTGCATTAGTTTATCAGGTAAGGTGTGAACACATCTCAGAAAGAAAGTTTGAGAACATCAGTATGAAATTCAGGCATTTGCTGAGTTTCATGATTGAAAATATAGAATCTTAAATAAAGTAAAATAAAAAATAGAATCCTAAATTTGAAAGCAGGTCATTCTTATGCCATAAGGGAACACCAGACTACAAGTGGGACTTTTTGGATGATGAGATGCTAAAGTTAAGCAAAACATGAAATGATAAATCCAGCTTTTTGGAATTCTGGGCAAGTAGTTGATTGCCTTCTCAGTGGAATTAGCCTGTTTGGGGAAGTGAGGGGTTTTTTTGAGAGAGAAGTGGATATTTTTTTCACAGTTAGAATTCAAAAATTGCTTCTCTCACTCCTAGAGAATTATAAAGTAGAATTAGGAAGAACACATGAATAAAACAAACATCTGGACCCAAACCAAAGTGAAAGCAAAGGTAAAGAAGATTCTTCAAGAGCAAATAGTGTTTTTCCTGCAAGAGGTAGAAAAGGAATGGAACTAAAGCTAAAAGCACATTCATTTTTAAAAAATTACCAGGTCTTGCTTGAAAAGTGTAGAAGACTAATAAAAGTTATATAAACATTATATATGTATACACATATATACTATAAACATTAACTTTTCAGATTCACTTTGCTGTATACCTGGAACTAACACAACATTGTCAACTACAGTCCAATAAATTTATTTCAAAAAAGTAAGTGAGGGAGTTCCTGTTTTGGTGCAGTGCAAACTAATCCAAGTAGTATCCATGAGGATGTGGGTTCCCTAGCCTTGCTCAGATGTTGGGGATCTGGTGTTGCCATGAGCTGTGGTGTAGGTCTCAGATGAGGCTTAGGTCCCGCGTTGCTGTGGCTATAGCTCCAATTCGACCCCTACCCTGGGAGCTTCCATATGCTAAGGGTGTGGTCCTAAGAAAAAAGTAAATGGAACACACAAAACATTTATTCAGAGGTATCTTGGTTTTCTATGGCTGTTATAACAAAATGCCGCAAACTCAGTGACTTTAGCAATACACACTTTTTGTCTTGAGGTTCTGGCAGCTACTAGGAGTCTAAAATTAAGATGTCAGAAAGGTTGGGTTCAGAGCTATGAGCAAGAGTCTGCTGTATGCCTCTCTCCTATTTCTTGGTAGCTTTAAGCACTCCTTGGCATGTGTATGGCATTCTCTTTGTTTCTGCGTTCTTTTTCTGTACATGTCCATCTCTGAGTTCCAATTTTCCCTTCATATAAGACATGAGTCATATTGGTCTAGAGTCCATCCTAATCTCATTTTAATTTAATTTGCAAAGGCCTTATTTTCAAATGAGGCCACATTCACAGGTACTGTGGACACAATTCAACCATAACACTAGGAAAGAATGTAATAGAAAGGAAAACCTTTGAAATAGTTCAAATTATTCAAGTTCTATGAAATTTTAAAAAGAAACTTAAAAAGAAAATACTGAAAAGGTTTTGTTGTCCATAATACAGCAATACAGTATAATAACCTGATACATAATATAGGTTACTATAGAGGTTCTCATTAGACCCTTAAAATCTGAAGCCAAGCAGTTTGATTAGGAATAGTGTGAAAGGTGATTGTCAAACAGAGAAATGATAAATCAGGAAGAAAATATTTTAGGAAGCAGGGATCATGGATCTGGAATTATCCTTTAGGCATATGCAGCAAACTCATCAAAATGGAAACAAAATAAAAATGTTGTTACTGAACCAAACTTGATCCCACTCGCCTACATGCAGTGAAGCTACTCTACTGACTCTAGGTTGTTGTGTAGCATTTACTGCAAGAAGCCCAGACAGCTGGTGCTTAAAGACCCACACTGATGGATTTCAGGGAAAATTTCTTAAAGTCAGGGTGAATGAAGGAAGTCATGGGGTATGTGGTCAGCTAATGGACATTTTCCTGATGGTTGGTAGTGAGATAGCTGATGGTATTTTGTCAGTCAACATCATCAACCTTATGGTTCCTACTGGTCTGGGATCTGTGTTCTTGTGGGCAGCATGCAGTTAACTTCTTACATCTGGTGAGAACTTCAGTATCTGCAAAAGAGCTTAAAGGTCATAGCTCAGATATTATCTATAGACCTTGAGGAGGAAATAAAGGTCCTTGCCTTTGTTAAATAGCTAAACTATTTTGCTTTTCTTGACTGTTTTTCTTTATTTCTGCATATTCTTACTTCTCAGATTAAATTTATTGTTTGGAACTCTGGAAAGGTCTGGGAGGCTAAAGTTTTCTGCAAACAAGAGGCAGGCAGAGGACATAGCAGAGGGCGGGATGGGGATCTGTCCAGGGAAGGTGCCATAGGGATCTGCTCATATTTTAAGAGTGGAGTCTTTTTAGAGAAGGAAATACAAAACAAACAAACAAACAAAAACAAAAACAAAAAAAAACACTTAAGAAGAAGAGGCGATTGGAACTTTGAAGGTACTTGAGTTTTATGTTCCATCTTGAGGGTTCACGGTAGTAGAATTAAATACATTCTGTTTCTGTACAGGATTCTCATATTCATTTCAACTGCACAGTGCCTCGAATTCAGGGTATAAAAGACTTTTTAAGGATATAGGTTTCTAAATACATGAGGGGAAACCAAAGCAATGCAGAAACTTTGGGGAAGCACAGGAAGTAAGAATAGTCACCTTTGCAAATATTTACATCTGGTAAAATACAGAGTCATTTCATATGCTGAGTGAGAAAGTGGGTATGGATGCATGGCTTATTAAGCAAGATATCTCACTAATATTTTGATAGGTGATCTTTCTCAATAGACTGTAAATTCTGAACAACTTGTACTGACTGGCATTATGCGAAGGCTGAAACCTAAATGATTAATCTCTTATTTCTCATGCTTTTCATCTATACCCATTTCTGAGTAATAGTGAACCATCACTTTCTCTTGGAAGTGAATTACAGAGATTGAATTAAGGTTAATTTGGGGTGTTGGGATGAAGCTATCCTTTTAGGATTTTTGAAGTGTGAGAGACATAAGGAAATTGTGGTTGTTTTAATTCAAATTTTGACTTATTATTCTTGGATAGCTGAAGAATAAAATACCCAGAGATCTCACAAGCACCCAAATGAGATCTTTGTAGCTGTCTTATGAAACAAAACAAAACAAAACAAAACAAAGATAGAAGGGGAGATTTTGTTTTGAATCTTGAAATGAATTAAATTAAAATCTTGAGTTGAATTTCAGAAATTTAATTTCAGTGCAAGTTAAGCTGGCATGTTGTGCAACACATTCTTGAGCCTTTTGGGAACCTAAACACCCAATAGTTTATACCTCTCACCCTAATCCCTATATTTCTCCCTTCCGCCACTGTTAACCACTTATTCTCTATACCTGTGAGGCTGCTTGGTTTTTGTTACATTCATTAGTTTCTTGTATTTTTTAGATTTCACATATAAGTGACATACAGTATTTATCTTTGTCTGATTATTTCACTTATCGTAATGCCCTCTAAGTCCATCCATGTTGCTGCAAATGACAAATTTTTACTTTCTTATGACTAATATTCCATTATCTATGTAAGGATAAAGATACATTTAAAAAGGTCCAGTTATTGTTCCCTCCAAAAATGCCTATCATATTATACCTTTCTGTTTATTCTGCTGCTTCTCATTTTAATATCCTCCCCATCATTCCAGAATCTTTGCTCCTAGGAATTATATTCACCCATCAAAATCTACCAGATGAAAGTTCCCCAAAATAAATGGTCTCTTCTGAACTCTCACTGTACATTCTTCATTTTTTTGTTATTGATCATATTTTGCCTTGAAGTATAACACAGATTTGTTAATTGAGCTTGAGAATCATTCATTTAAAGATAAAAATAATAATAAATATGAATTATATGTGTATGTAAAACACAAGGCTTACTAATTAAAATATTGATCGCTAAATTCTTACTGTAAAATATGAAATATTGGAATAATTCATGATATACTCTAGAGATATAAATTTTCATCATTAGTTTAACAAAGAGAATTTACAATAAGGAATTCCAGATACCAAAGCACTGAAAAGGCAAAATGGATCAATGAGGTATAGATTCAAAGAACAAACAAGATATATAAAAATCATAAAGCATATTAACTACTAAGTTGTAAAAAAAATGTTATAAAACTAATGGCTTGGCATCATAAGACTTTTAAAGTTAAAGGAAAAATTTTAATTCTACTTCAAACTATAAACAAAACTTCATCCTAATGTAAGTATTAATTAATGGTGCAAGTTTTAAAATAAGTTCCTATGATTATCTTAATTCCCCAGGGCTGCGAAATAGTACCAATTGTAAACCCAGAATATTTACAAATCTAAAAAAGTCTTGAATCCATTAAAGGCTCATAAATGTATATCAAACTCTAAAGCCACAAAAAATTTCATAAGAACATGTACATTGCAAGAACTGGAAAATTGAATTCACATTCAATTGTAGGTCACAATGCTAATTTTGGTTCCATGAATTCATTCTTTTACAGTAGTAAGTTATTACAATGTGTTTAGGCAAATATTGTGACTTTAATCCATTAACTGAAATTATTTGGTTTAAATAACACAATATTTTTCTCTTTACATTCCTGATGAAAAATTAGACCAAAAATCATTTAAATTTAGTTTATAAAATCATTAATTTTCTTGGGAGCATTGAGAATTTTTTTCTTCACTAAGTATTGCAAAAGCTTATGGAGAGTGTGCACAATCTGAGAAGGGAGTATTTACAAACTTGGGAATGAAAGAAAGGAATTGTGACCATAGCCAGTAGATGGATTTCATATTTACTTACCAAAAATTGGAATGTATGGCTAGACACTTGGAACTTTCTCTAATCTCCTGAATAAAGCAAGTTTTATTTTCCTACCAACACTGTTGAGCAGTGAGCAGCCAAAGCTGGGATCCATAACACCACTGAGTAATATCTGTGGCTCTGGGACATCTTAAAAAGATGGAAATGTGGAGTTCCCAGTGTGGTGCAAGGGATCAGGGCATCTCTGCAGCACTAGGATGCAGGTTCTATCCCTGGCCTGGCACAGTCAGTTAAAGGATCTGGCATTGTGCTGTGGCGTATGTCACAAATACAGCTCAAAACTGATCCCTCGCCCTGGGAACTCCATTAAGCTATTGGGTAGCCAAAAAAGAAAAAAAAAAAAAAAGAAAGAAAGAAAAGATAGACATTTCTTTTCTTCTCTTTCTTTGCCATATAGCCTAGAATGTGGATACAATGTCTCAAACATCAGGACCTATTCTGAACATATGTGATCTTTGGAAAAGAAGCTATGAATGTCAGATCAAGAAGAAAGAAGGATCCTGAGTCGTGGACCTGGAGTGGCTTTAAACAGCCACAACTGCCTGACTACAAATTTCTTTTAGAATTTTTAGCTCTTATAAGCTTCATTTTGAGGTCTGTGGTATTTCCAGTAATTCTAATCCTAACAATGGCTGTATATTTTTAGAGCAAAATAGAAGAGAGAGACAGAGACAGAGACAGAGAGAGAAGAGAGGGAGAGAATAAACTAGAAATGCAAACAATATATCATAAACGAGGGTAATAAAAATCAATAGCTTCAGAAAAATAGATGGTATGTCTTAAATGATGAAGAAAAACACTATTTATTCAAAGAAATATTTTAAAAATGGAAAAAGAAGAAATGGAATTAAAGGTCATTGGTTTAGAATCATCACTGCATTGAGGATTCATCTGGGAAATTAACTGAAAGGACGGAAATCATTTGGAATCGTTAATGGGGATGATACTATATAGAGTTAACAGAGGGTGCATAGACAATAATGAAGCAGTGTGGTCTAAATTATTCCTTTTCTTCACTCTGTTCACATTGTCATACTTGTACTACCTTAATTTTCTTTCTTTTTAAAAAGTGCTTAAATAACTGTTCCTCTAAAACCTTTCTCTATAAAACAAAAGAAGATGCATACTATATCTAGCTCCAATAACAGACTGCCCACTCCTTCATTACAAGCTACATTCCTTGTTATAGCACACTGCTTTTGAAACTTCAAGCCTATCAACTGTATGTTGTTTATTTCAATAAAATGTTTCAGATGCCTCATGCAGAAAAAATATATTTATTGTATAGTTTTAAAACTATCTAATTTGAAGTCAAATTAACTTTATTTGGAGTGAGCCATTTCCAAGAATTGCGGGCAAATTCTTAAAATAATGTATCCTCAATCTGCTTGTATGTAAAAACTCGGCTACTAACAATCAACTTGAAGATGCATTGTTATGAGTCAATTTGTGTGCATGTTCACTGTATGTAACGTCATAGCTCATTGTTTTTAAAGTATGGTGTCTGTGGAACATCTGCATAAGAACAATCTGTAGCACCCATTAAAAATGAAGGTCCAGGGGAGTTCCCGTCGTGGCGCAGTGGTTAACGAATCCGACTAAGAACCATGAGGTTGCGGGTTCGGTCCCTGCCCTTGCTCAGTGGGTTAACGATCCGGCGTTGCCCTGAGCTGTGGTGTAGGTTGCAGACGCGGCTCGGATCCCGCGTTGCTGTGGCTCTGGCGTAGGCCGGTGGCTACAGCTCTGATTCGACCCCTAGCCTGGGAACTTCCATATGCCGCGGGAGCGGCCCAAGAAATAGCAACAACAACAACAAAAAAAGACAAAAGACCAAAAAAAAAAAAAAAAAAAAATGAAGGTCCGTTAAATCTTGGTTTGTTGTTAGAAGTCTGGAATTTTTTTATAGGCATTTCAGTCAGTCCTTTTTCACTGATTACATTGCATTAAACAGAGTAGGTCCTTCATAAATGGTTACTTTTCTTTTTTTCTTTTCTTGTTCCAGAACTGGTGTACTATGACACAACTGTTAGAGACTGATAAGTATTTATATTGATATAGATATAGATATACATATACATAGATAACTATAGCTATAGTTTTCAACATAGATATAAATATTTGATCTATCAACCTTAAGCAAAACGAATACAGCTGCTTAATTTTACATTAAACTTTCACCTTGATATACATTTTTGTTGATTTGAATTCCATTCCTTTTCAATAGGCAGCAATTAAATGATATGAATCATACAAACATTAAGTAGACAATGTTGTAATTAAACAATCCCAGCTTACACAGTGTTATCTAAACTAGAAAATTGTCTAAAGAGAAGAAAAATGAAAAATGAGATAAGCCATATTGACATTTTGGTTATATATTTTTTCTCTTTTACTTTCCGTGGAATAGCAAATTAAAAAGAAGAATGTACAGATAATTTTCACAGATACACAAATAGCATCTGTTAAGTTTGGTACATATACCAAAAATAATGAATATAAAAATTAAATGTTATCATTAACAATCAACTTTCATATACACACACAAAAAGGCAGATGGTAGAATCTAAGAAACATTAGGCCAAATGGTTGGCTGCTTTACAGTTACCACTATTATTGATGGATCTGAAATACATGATAATGCCAAATACAAGAAGTATTTTAAATTATAACAAGCAAGTGTTAAAAATGATGACTTTTCTGTACTTTCTGCAGAGGGAAAGGATATAATTGAGGCAATTCTGACAAAAACTAAGAGTAAGAAAGGAAATCACTCAAATAACACACAAAAAAAGAGAAAACAGAAGGTAGGAAGTGTAAAAAGCAGTAATGAGCAAGAGGAATTTTTACAACCATCATTATGAGTCAAAGTGTTATTTTCTTTAACTTTCACAAAGAATCTTACTAAGTTAATTAAGGATTCTATTGACTTTTGTTTTTTTCTTTTGACTCTCTCTTTTCCTCTTGATCCTGTAAAGCATGAGTGAATGTTTACATCCTTATTTGTTTTGTTAGAGTCTCCGTTAGAGCCTTCAAATTTTCTTTATCATGCAATATTTTGTACCATCCTATGCATATTTGTATAATATTTTTGTTTTAATGTGGTTGACTGCATACTTTAACATTTACTGAATAAAAATGGATACTTTGGCCAAATTAGTTCTAATTGATGGACCAGAAGTAAAAAGATATAAACGGACTCCTTCTAAGTCTGATAGATGGTAGGTTGTAAATCAGGAAGGACTGAAGCCTAAGTCCTTTCACTTAGAAAATTTTTCTTTCTACTGAAAATTAGCTTCTTCTGGCGTTCCCACAACAGAAATAAATCCATGAGGTTGAGGGTTTGATCCCTGGCCTTGCTCTGTGGGTCAGGGATCTGGCATTGCCATGAGTGGTAGTGTAGATTGCAGATATGGCCTGGATCCTGCATTACTGTGGTTGTGGCATAGGCCAGCAGCTGTAGCTCCATTTCAACCCCTAGCCTGAAAACCTCCATATACCATGGGTGCAGCCCTGAAAAGAAAAAAAAAAAAACAGCTTATTTTATTAAAGGCAAACCTAGAGCCAGTAGGGCCACATGGTCTTGAGGGAAAAAAAAAATGTTTTTTTGGAAATACTAGTAAATTGTATTTTGAAAAAAATGTCTTTGGGAAAATCAATCACTAATAAATCTGAGTTTAAATTTGCTTTTTGAATCAATGTGCTATAAATTAATACAGCAAATGATTAACTATTAAGTTATTCCTGGCCCTAAAAACTACTAAAGGAAATTTGTAAATAAAACACACTCCTCTCTCACCTGATATACATTTAATTCTTTGCTATATCATCTTAGAAATCTATTCAGTTATTAAGTCAATCCCAGGACTAACACACACACACACACACACACACACACACACAGAGTCTGCCCAATGAAGTTTTCTTTGAGAGAAAATTGTTACATATCCTACTTGTCCACCTAGGAAGTATGCCTTATACTAGGAAAACTGGTGTTACTTTGAATCTAAATGAACTTCACAGTCCCCTCCAGGTTTGTAGTTACCTGAAGACAAAAATCACAATTGTGCCAAAACTGGCCAAGAGGGAAACAGTAAGGGCTATTTGGAAAGCAGAGTTCGTTTGAAGAAATTATAAAACTAAGTTGCACACATAGACACACACACACACACACACACACACACACACAAGCAGACACAGAACTTTACAAGTCACCAGATTCTGGAATTGACATACATATTTCTTAACCAGGAGAAACTGTGCTGGCCTTTAGAATCATAATTTAATATGATGGACAGACACAGCATCTAAAGAATATTTCTTGAGTAGAAAAAACAATGGCCATTGGAGTTACAATAAATCCTGTGGAATCTCTACAACAAAATATATATTTTTTTTTTTTAGGGTAGCACCTAAAGTTCTAGGTCCAGGGGTCGAATCAGAGCCACAGCCAAAGTAAGCGGGATCTGAGCTGCTTCTGCAACCTACAACAGAGCTCTTGGCAACACTAGAGCCCCCACCCACTGAGCCAGGCCAGGGATAATACCTACATCCTCATGGACACTAGTTGGATTCGTTTCTGCCACACCACAACAGGAACTCCCTACAATAAGATATTTTTTAAAACAAACAAATCACAATGAATTACACTTTTAAGGACAATGAGGTGGTTCATTTTATTCTAGTGATGCTAAACAGACACATTGACATAGGTTGCTCAGCAAGAGTAATTTTTTAGAAAATATCTTTAAAATGCCTACAAAGAAAATCCAATTTTTAAAATAGTAACTTTGCATCTTTTCATCCTCCAAAACATAATAAAGACTCCTCTGCTCTCCCATCTTTTCTTATTTTCCATAATAATCTGGACAAGTAAATGTAATTCCCAATACACAGATTAGTGTCCATTATTTTCTACTGGAGACCCATTTAAATGGATCTTGAAAAATGTAAAAATAAATTTTGCATGCAAATTTAGGGAATCTACACAAAGTAGAAGAGATAATGTCTCAAAATTATAGATAAAAATCCTCTGATTGCCATTATTATGTAACATTTAAGACACAAACTATGTAAAAAACATTCTGAATACATTTGTATACACCTCTTAGCTTAAAAAAATTAAATGCTATCAGTAGAGTTGAAATTCTATACTTCTTTATGAAATGACTTGTATGCCAACTATGTGGTTAATTGACCTCATTTATGCTTTAAGTTTCTTTATGCAATGTATAGTGTTGTTTCACATATGGTGACATTATATTAGTGGAATCTTACTGCATGTTTCTGCTACTTCTCTCTTTTTTACCAGAGAGAGGAATGGATTTAGTTAGGTCACCCACATTTGACAACAAAAGTATCCTATCTTCTGTTTTATATGTCTATTCTGTATTCTGGTAAATTTTTCTACAGAAATACTTATTGCTTTACCTTGAAAACTAAACATTGGCATTGAAAATAAGGAGAGCCCTTCACATTCAATAATATTCAATGAGAGAAAAATATACAAGTCAATTTTTAGAGGAGGTTTGCAAAATGTTTTCATGATGTACATGTGTATATTTTAGGATGGTGCAATGAAGACTAAATTGAACTGTGTGAAAGAATGTCTATTGCCGCATCTTAAGAGGCCTCTCTGTATAAGGCCAAGATTTGGTAGGCGGGGAGCAAGGCCACAAAGATTCCTAAGCTATATAGACTCTAAGTAGTATTTCATTTATAGCTTTTTAAAACAGGCTCTTGCACTAAGAACTCAAAGAAGTCTAGTATTTCAAGTAAACAAGTATCTGTAGTTTCTCCAGCAGAAAGAAATGTAAAGAATGTAAATGAAATTGTCCATGGCCACAAGTGTTGCTGATCTTGATTAGGAGTCTTAGGTATCTAATTTGAGATTAAGAGGAATGCAGCATGTTAATCCTGATATAAAAAGCCAGTAAGAGCTGGACCCAGTGGTTCGAGTAAGGGAACACCTCATTCAGCTTGTTGAATGTACTCATGCATATGGGGCAGGCACTGAACATATATTTGCTAAAAATATCAGTATTATTTTTCATCAGAACCTGTACAAAACAAACAGATATACATTTTGGTAGTACCTATCTATGGAAGTTTCCCAGTGTAGCTGGTGGTACTCAAAACAAAGGAGATGCCAATTCCTAGGTTCTATGAATTGATTTGGGTAAAAGATTGATAATGATCAGTGACAAACTTCTCCTCAAATCACGTCACAAATTCATCAAGTGAAGCCCTCCAGGTGGTATGATCAGTGCCGCATCTGTGATTGTTTTCATAGATTGTAAAACTATCAAGTGGGATCAAGATAAATGGTTTTACATTGCCTTACAAATATACATGCATACGCGCACACACACACACTTATGCGTGCCTGTTTGTGTGTGTGACAGAGAGAGAGAGAGACCAAGACAGAAAAAGAATGTGTTTAGTAGCCCAAATAGGTACCAAAATAGGTGTATATATTTGGACTATTTATCATGTATTAGAGTCTCAGTGATTAAAACTCAATGTTAAAATTGTTCTTAGTATATGCTTTGATGTTAATTTTAGATATATTCTTTATAGAGAATTAATGCTATAAAAGATTTATATTCAAATAAATTAATTTAAAAAATAAAAAGCCTAAAAATAAAAATAGCATTTATTAATATATTCTGTGATTTTAATATTTCAAGTTTTATCATTAATAAAAATTATAATGTAAATAATACTTTACATATAAAAGTTAGGATAAAGCAATTGCCTCATTTTCCCAAATAGTATTTTGCAATGTAAAATGATCTAATTATAGAAAGCATTTACTTTTTCAAAGTTAAACATGTGGAAGTTTAATTTTTTTTTAACTGATGTAAACGCAAATCTCAAAATTGTTGTAAACTTTTTCTACAAAAATTTTTACAAGATCTCCCTCTTCTGGCCACAAGAGTTATTACATTTATTTTTATCAACAGTGGTCAAACTGCTGTGAAGTTTGGGCAAAGCTAATTTACACTAATCTGGCATCAAAGAGATAAATGGACAGACACTCCTAAAAATGAGAAACAGGAAGCTTTTTTCAGTATCTCTAATATGCATACTGTTCTATTAATGTCTGTTTATCTAATTTCATTTAAGTTTTCTGCCTCACTGATGGTCTGAGGATTCATATGCCAAGGTTGGTAATAAGTTAATAAATGGATTGAATGCTTGAGGTGTTCCAGATGGACTTAAATTGCAAATGCTGTCATTCACAAAAGAGACTGAGCTCAAACAGCAAGATGCAAACTTCCAAATGCAGACTCACCTATGCATCTTATGACAGAGGTGATATGTAAGCTCCATTAAATGCCCTTTCAGAATTTAAATTTTCCTCTCAAATTTGTAAACTGGACTGAAAGTAGTAAAGCAGGTCTGAGAAACTGTCATAAACAAAGGGTAATAAATGCTTACCATGCAACTTACATAACAGTAATGTACCAAAATTATTCTTAAGGTATATGGTTATGTCACTACTCCATATTTATTAGTCTAATTATTATATTTAATTTTATAAAATTTCAGAAAAAAACATGCAAACATGCATGCAAATTTTGTTGGAAGCTATTGTTCCTACAAAGCATATTGAATTAGTGTATTAAAAGTCTCAGAAATTGTTATTTGATAATTCCCTCCAATTCTTCAAGAAATATTCATGATGCAATAACAATGCAAAACAAATAGAACATCCACAGTGTTCTTAAGAAATATATGGTATTGGAGTTCCCATTGTTGCTCAGTAGGTTAAGAACCTGACATAGTGTTCTTGAGGAGGATATAGTTTCCATCCCTGGCCTTGCTCAATTGGTTAAGGATTTTGCAATGCTTTAAGCTGTAGCATAGATCTGCAGCTGCAGCTCCGATTCAACTCCCAGAACCAGAAACTTCCATATGCCACAGGGGTGGTCATAAAAAGAAAAGAAAAAAAAGAAATACATAGCATGGTGCTGACCTTGTGTTACATTAACAATTTTCAACAAATTTGTAATCCCTTACAATTAACTCCATTTTTTTTTTTTTTTTTTTGTCTTTTTAGGGCCACACCCACAGCATATGGAGGTTCCCAGGCTAGGGATCAAATTGGAACTGTAGTCCCTGAGCTATGCCACAGAACAGCCATGCCAGAACTGAGCCATGTCTGCGAGCTACACCGCAACTCACATCAATGGCGGATCCTTAACCCACTGAGCAATGCCAGGGATTGAACCCGCATCCTCATGGATACTACTCAGGTTCTTATCCTGCTGAGCCACAATGGGAACTCCTCCACTTGATTTTTTTACCTTTGTTCAGTTTTCAAGCGAGAAGGTTGATAGCTTTCATCAGCTGTTCAAAGATGTCAGTAACCCCTAAGTTTTAAGAATAATCGAGATAACCAAATAATTAAAAATTACATAATATTTGGTATTTTAAATTACCAGTGTAAACAGAAGACTAGAATGACAACTACCTCTACACAGAAGAATCAAGAAAGATTCTTGGCGGATAGTAACATATGCTCTGAAATATGAAGCTCAAGGAGAAGTGTGTTAGGAAGAGAAGAAAGAACTTCAGAACTCCCTAGAATATCCATAAAAGCAGTGGTGACTGCCAAAGCCTTGGTATAGTTATTGGAGAGAGTTCTTTGGTGGGACAGAAATAATGGATGCAAATGCAGACATGTCTATAGCATTCATCGCTGTATTCTTTACATTTAGAAAAGTACTTGGTACATGATACACAGATCTATAGATGTTTATTAACTTAAAAATGACAATAGGTTTAAATAATAGAATAGGCATAGATAATGAAATATACTGAGGGACCCACTAAGAATTTTGCCCTCTATCCTTTTTGATTATAATTATTTGAGGACCATTTAAATTTAGTTGGTGTTTTGTTTCATTTTGTTTGCTTATTATTGTATTTTTAGTGAAAAAAATCATCAGGAGTTCCCGTCGTGGCACAGTGGTTAACGAATCCGCCTAGGAACCATGAGGTTGCGGGTTCGGTCCCTGCCCTTGCTCAGTGGGTTAACGATCCGGCGTTGCCGTGAGCTGTGGTGTAGGTTGCAGACGCGGCTCGGATCCCGCGTTGCTGTGGCTCTGGCGTAGGCCGGCGGCTACAGCTCCGATTCAACCCCTAGCCTGGGAACCTCCATATGCCGCGGGAGCGGCCCAAGAAACAGCAGCAACAACAACAAGACAAAAGACAAAAAAAAAAAAAAGAAAAAAGAAAAAAAGAAAAAAATCATCAGCTTTGAGTACAATGTCAATTATGTGCAAAATGAAAGGTTTTGGATCCTAGGGAAATGATGATAAGACATCAAATCAAACATCAGCAAGGTTAAAAGGAAATTAGCCGATGCAAACTGTTATATATAGCATGTATATAGCACAGGGAACTGTAGTCAATATCTTTGATAAACCACAATAGAAAAAATATGAAAAAATATATATAAATATTCTTTGCTGTATGGGAGAGAGTAACACAATATTGTAAATCAAAGATACTTCAATATTTAAAAAAATTAGTATTTTTTTTTTCAAAATGAAAGGAAATTAATTTTTCAGGTATCAGGCAAAAGAATTAGCTATTTAAACAATTAAAATGAAGGAATAAAAAAAGGAGTGATTAAAAAAAAACAGTTTTTTTAGCTTAGATTTGCTCAAGATTTTTTTTTTAATGAAAACAAACTAGAAAACGAAAGTATGTTTGGGGTAGTGACAAAACAAATATGATCAGTTGTGGTGGCATGGTCATGTAAGGGAGTAAAGGGAAAGACAATTCTAAACTTTGCACAATTACAAAAAAAATCTTAGTAAGTAGTTCAAGTTTGGAGAATACATACGCTACATTACAATCCTGAAGGCCAGAATATTAACACGGCACAGAAATGACATTGAATGTTAGTTGGTTAATATCACCAAGATTTTTCCAGCATCAGATGTTATTAGAGGAGTCAGAGTTTTAACCTCATATTATGTACATGATAAAGATGACAGGAGAGATCTCCTAGAATTCACTCTATTTTATTTTCTGACATTTTGGGAAGATTTCATTTCTTAGAATATTTTCAGCCAGTTAGGAGATGTCAGAAATGTCAACATTAAAAAAAAAAACTACTACTTTTTTCAAAACCTTTGTAAAAATAAAATCATATTGGGTCACTTCCAAGAGGAAAGCATGACATCATTTTTACACATTTTTTCCTCTTGGAAAAAATGCATCACTCTGGTCATTTTAAGCCACAGATTCCTCATCTAAACTTTTGCTTCCTAATAGAGTTAATGAAAACATTTAAGGAGATTGTTAGTTTTGCCAAAGAAGAAACATACAAAGCCAATTTGGTATGGCAAGAAATTTACTGAGGCATCTGTGAGAAGTTAGTCTTATAAATGGTCATGGTGGGAATCTGTGGCAAGGGCATATGGTGGAAACTTGTGACAAGGTCAAAGAAAGGAAGATTACACAATTTGGGGAAGGGGTGAGGGGTCGAGTCCTGTGACTGAGTGATTGTAGCCAATGATAATTATAGGGGAAGGGAAAAATTACACAATGTGAGAAGGCGGTTGGGGTCAGAGTCTCAGGACCAGACCATGTAAGTTCAGCAGCAGGAATTGATTTACAGGTGGCAGTTAATCTTTCTATGTGGTTAATCTTTTCAGGCCGTTGTTTCTGGTAGATCATTGTTTCTTGCTGTCTACCTTGAAAGGCTTCATTCCAAAGCTTGATTCCTTTGTCCATTCTCCTAGGAACCTATCAGAGATAAAACAGAGTACACCTTACCTCTGACATCTAAATTTAAGGTATCATCTAGACAACTCCCCATACCTTTAATTACATATTGACATACATATTTCAATTTTGTACATGCAGGCATATTTATTTAATGAGTCATAAAAAAACTTCCTCTCTCTAAAAAAAAAAAAAAAAAGCAACTGCAAATGCTTATTTTCCCCTGTGAATCATTTGAATTATTAGTTTACTGAAAATAATTTTAGAACTTATGTTACATTGACCTCAGCTGAAAAATAGCATAAATAGTATAGAATAATTGAGCCTATTTTTTCATTATAAATACAATGTTAAAATGTTCATTTAGCTTTCCATATAGAAACTAATATTTATATGTCATGCTGACAAAGCTACATCAGCAATAACTTGATTAGGATTTCAGAGACACATTAACAATTTATTTTTTGGCAATTGATCATATTAACTACACTACATTTCAAAGAGCCAAAATAACCAAAATTTAGTTCTTTTGAATATGTAGCTTCCACACAAAATTGATCATTCTGTTGAAGCAGCTGGACATGGGAAGGATGACTGATCAGAAGAGAACTGCATTAATCCCAATAATAACTATTTAGAATTCTGAGCAATGATTAATTTGGGGAAAAGACAAAGGAAATAATGTTTCTAGAGATACAGAATTTCAATCTAGTCCAAAAAGCAGAACATGACATACTAAAACATGCTGAAGTGCTAGTATTTGGTGATTCACTAAACTAGTTGGTCCTGGACATCAACTTCAGCTCATTTCTCCAGTTCATTTTCCAAGTGTAAGAATCTTATCCACCTTGCCTGAATGCATATCTCTCCCTATTCCATAGCACACAAAACCAAAATTTTTCAAAACTACCTCCCTCATTGGCATTGCCGAGACCAGCTCAGCAGGATGGGGCTGAAGAACAGGTAATGTGAAACTTAAGGAAAAAAGCTAACATAAAACAAGACACAGGCATTTATCTTAAGTAAAGGTGGGAACTGGGGTACTCAAGGTCTCAGGGACCAAGAGCACCACCTCAAGAAACCACACTGCTTTTATTGTGCTCTTTAGGATTGCATCAAGTGAGGAGGGGGTTGTAGGCACAGGATATAGGTTTTTTTAAGTTATTTTAAAAGTGCCTGGGTTATCATCATTATACAACTACAGATGCGATAAATTCATTTGAGTAATAAAAAAAAAAAAATGGGAAAAAAAAAGTCCCATAGCCAGTTGCTGATTAAGCTTTTATTCTGACCTTTAGGCATTCAACAATCATTAGCATTTGAGGAAACTTGGCATCAGCCATCTATGCATAGCATCTAGAGAATCACCATTGTGCTTCTTTAGACAGCATGCCTATCTGCAGCAACCTGGGGTGCCAAGGTTTGCACCTCAGTTCTCCTTGTTAATACAGATCCTGCTTACGACCCCTCATAAACCCCTTGGGGCCATGAGGCTCCTCTTTCTTTTATTAAGAGGATGTATCATGCTGTGCAAACAGCTCGTCCATCTGCACAGGTCCAGAGTGCCTAGACCAATGCATTAAGTCCTCATTCAGCTAACCCTATGAATAACTTATGCCTTTAGGTCTTTGTTCTTAAGCTTAAGTCATTTACCAGCACTGCATCTGTTTTCCAAGCAGAAAGTTGGGGTAAAGTAAAGCAGGACAAGATGGAGTTTTCAGCAAAGAGGCTAAGAAAATATTGTAGAAACATGTCTCATAACATGGCATAGCAATAGAAGTTTTATGCACTCATTTTGGCCCCTCCATTGCATTCATTCATCCACTATGATCACTGTTTGCACTTCACCCAATATCTCCATTTACAACTTCACAATAGCAACTACATTTGACTATAATCTAACCTTAAGGCAGTGAAAGGATTCAGATAATCCTACTCCAAAAATGCATTATCAGTATTGAAGCAATCCTTGCCTATTGTTAAATAAAAGAGAGCAGGCCCAAAATGGAGTCACTTATGCTAACCCCCAGATCATCAAACTGAGACTTATTTTAATTACAGCATCAGCTCTACCAGAAAAGGAATCCTAAGCTAGTCAACCAGTAATCACCTAGTCAGTACTAGCTAGAAAATCTGCCTGATAGACTTTTGCCATTCTCTAAAGGAAAGTAATCTTGCAACAACCAACCTGCTATTTGCCTAGTATAACATTTTTTATCCCACTCCCTTCTACCTATAAAAGTCTCCCATTTTGTACAGCTCCTCAGAGCTCCTTTTTAATCTGTTATATTGGATGCTGCCTAATTAATGAATCATTGAAAGCCAATAAGATCTGTATAATTTACTCAGTTGAATTTTGTTTTTTTAACACTATCGATTTTGCATTAGGTAGTAAAACTTGCAACCAAAGATCTTCCAAAAACCTGTGCTTGCACAACAATAAAAATGTTTAATTTTCAACATTAGGCTGCTGAAAAGGAACTACTCTTAAGGGTCTAAAACACATTTTCTTCATATGACCACTTTAGTATAATATGTTGATAGACAATTTAATTGAACTAAACCCAAATACGCTAAATAATAAAAAAAAAAGATAAGATTACTTACAAGGAAAATATTGCCTTTGGCAAACTATATCTGGGAATGATTGCATTGATGCTGATATTAATCTTTAAATCATAGACATCCAAATATGAAGGTCATGAATACAGCTATTTTACCTCAAAGCTCCAAACTATAGAGTATTTGAGATATCAATCATCAAATAAGAAAACAATATTATTTTTGTTATCTTTCCTCAAATGACATTATACATATTTCCTCAAATGGCATTATAAATATTTTTGCCTATGGTAAATGACCTGTGACTTATGATAATAATTTGATTTTATTTTTCTAAATATATAATATTTTAAAAGTTTTAATTATTTCCACATATACTTGAATGGACATATAATCAATACCTCTACAATTTAAAGTATCTGGGAAAGAATTAGAATAAATGTTGGCAATGTTTTCATTATTTAATTCTATGAACATTGATATTAGTCTAGATATAATCTACTTCTGATCATCCATACAAGTAATATCAATTAACAGATAAATACTAATAAAGGACTAATACTTTACCTATTACTTTACAATGTTTTATTTTTCTTCTTCTTCTTTTTTTTTTTTTTTTAGGGCTGCACCTGTGGCATGTAGAAGTTGTCAGGCTAGGGGTCTAATCAGAGCTGATGTAACTGCTCTCCTATACCACAGCCACAGCAATGTAGGATCTGAGCCACATCTGGAACCTACACCTCAGTTCATGGCAATGCTGGATCCTTAGCCATTGAGTGAGGCCAGGGATTGAAACCACATCCTCCTGGATGCTAGTTGGGTTCCTAACCCACTGAGCCACAACAGGAACTCCTCTTCTATAAATCTTATTGTTATTAGGAATTCAGCCTTTCTTTAAAACTCTATTAATAGTCATTTTTCTTTATTTTGTACATGCTATCTAGGGGAATATTGAAAATTTCCAGAAGAAGGGATTAGAATTACATAAAAATCCTAGTTTTTCTGAAGATAATTGGGTGGTTCTAGTAGTAGTAGTAGTAGACTAATAATAATAACAATAATATTAGATATTGCTTAAAGTTGACTTTTTGACTTTAAAACTCCTGGAAGAAAAGCAGATAACTCCAAAGGTCCCATATAGCAGACACTGTGTTCAGTGATTTTGTATCATGTGTTCCATATTTTGATCTAGCTTTGCTATTTATAAGCCATAGGGGTCTTTATTAAGTTTTCAAATATCTTTGAATTTTGGTTGATACTCAAAGTTGGATTAGTGTAATAATACTTACACAGTATTACTTTAAAAACAATGCTATTAAAGTATGTAAATCCCAACTATGTACTAAGTAGTAAAGATTGTATCTCTTCTGATATCTATTTGTATAGATGATCTGTCTTTCTAGTCATATTATAAGTCTAACAACAGCATGGAATATTTCCCATTCCATACACAGAACCTTCTGTAACTCTTGATTTATGAATAGCCTTAGTCTTGTATTCAAAGTGCCACATAGGGAACACAAATTAAGAGTAGTCAAGAGCTGGATGAGGGTTTTAAGGAGTTGACTGGCATTGTCAGTTCGATATTTAAACTGTGTACGTAATAAATCATTACTAACTATAAAGGAACGGTATTTTAAATTTTGACTCATGGAATAGTGAATATAGTGATTACCTGTCTTGCAGAGAACAGGACATTCCCATCCTCACAGATTTTCAGTCTGTTACATATGGATATGTGGGAAGGAGGACAAGAAGATATAGTCATAAGCTAATTTATGATACAATTTGCAATGCCAAAGATAGCATTACATAGGATTGGGAAATTACAGAAGAGTAACCAAAGCTACATTAATTCATGCTTACTGGTGGAGATCTACAATTATGAGCAGAAGTTAGGCAAGAGAATTGAGGACTCTTAATGGCTTTTAGATCTGAACATGTGATACAGATGATATGTACATGACACTAAACACAATTTAACATAACTGGAGTGTAAAGTGTAAGGCGGAGATTTATAAAATATTCTATATTGTACATATGATTAAGGCAATTGAGATTTATCCAATAAATCTATTAGAGTATTTGGTAATTACTTAAAATTGCCTTTGATGTCATTCTGATATGTGTGAGAAGAGTACATGTGAGAACGAGAAAAGGAGCAAAGGTTATTAGGGTTTTTTAATCATGAAAGAATTGGGGTTTGCAGGAAAGAAAAGGTAATAAGAATAGAGGAGATAGGTGATTGGAAAAATGAAGAGAAAAATCAGGGAAAATTAATGGTTAGTCACAGGAGGAGATAAAGAAACAAAAAGTCAAGAAAAATTTTTAGGTCCTTGGTTGTGTTAGTAGATCAAATACAGTGCTGCCAGCAGAAAAAGAAACTACAGAAGAAACAAGCCCTGGGAGGAAGAGTAATTGTTCAGTTTTGACATTTTTGAAGCTCCTGTGTGTTTCCTATGTTTGTACTGCAAAGCAAACCATTGGATTAATTAATCCTAGACTACAAAGAAAGGTCTAGAGGACAAATAAATTAGGAAAAAAAGAGGCATAAAATGAGTAGTTGAAACACTAAGAGTCAATGAAATCCCTCAAAGGCAGTATATAGAAAAAGAAAAGCAGTGTCCAAGAAACCAAACTTGAAGATGAATAGAGATCCTTGAGAGAGAGACAGTTAGGGAAAGAAAGAGACACTAGGAACTTTCAAAAATGGGAAGAACAGTGAAGGGTTTTCTCCATTAGGAAGGCTGAAAATTTAAAGGAAGAGAGATCTTCCAAAATGGACCATGAGCTTCTTAAGTGCAAGGGTTTCTGCCTTTAACACTCTTCTGCCAGGTCCTAGCATATAGCCTGGCAAATAGTAAAATCTTGGTTAGCCTGGCAAATAGTAAAATCTTGGTAGAATGAATGAGAAGAAAATAAGGAGCCACTGGATTCAATGACAGAACAAGATAATCTAGTCATGCTTCCTAACAGGGAAGCTAAGAAAATATGAGAGTTTATCTGTGTTACCTCCATTCCACCTAGTTTAAAACTTCCCTAACCCTCAGAATTTATTTTTAGATAATAAAACCAGAGACAGGAAATATTTGGAAGGTAAACATGCAAAAAATGTTTATAAAGATAAGATTCAAGTACTTAATCATTTTCACAGAAATGTTGATTCAAAGAGAGTAAAATTTAAAATCAAAGAAACAGTTCAAATTCACCATCCTTAAAATAGATATCTGTCATGACAAGCTTCAATTTGATTTGTGAATTATGAAAATAATTTTCTGTGGGATTAAAAAAGGTCAGATGATGGGTTTACTAGGCTGGACTAACTAGGACATAACAGCGGAAAAACAGGAAGGCTATGAATAGATCAGTTGATAAATCTAGATCTTCAGACAAATTTCCAAAGGACCTTAGCAAAATTATTTTATTTTTTTGCATTCAATTCTTCAAAAATGTATAAAAAAGAAAGTAGAAAAATAGAACTGTGTAAACTGTTCTCAATGCTAACATAGATGATTTTAAAATTGCAACTGTGGTCTATATGTCAGATATCATCTCTCTTAATCTCACTCCCTGCCATATAGAGCACATTGGAGAATGGAAGGAGAAGAGAGGGTGTGAAATCTGAGACGGACAGAGATGGGTAACAAAAGGAAGCGGCAAAGAAAAGAAAGAAATTAATGACAAAAAAGATATAACTTAAATAAAAATATTCTCTAAAAGACTTTTTAAAAAGTGAAGGGTATTAATTCAAACTGACAATTGGAAGGTAGATATTAATAATATATGAATTACTATATTGACTCCATCACTTCCTAGATATGTTGAAATCGAAACATGATTTATAATTAGGTTTACATAAATGGTTCTTGAATTTGCCTATATTTTCTCACTAATAAATCTTGGACCTAGTCAATTTAATAAATTTCATACTCAGAATCAGATGTGACAGGCCAAGACACAAAATCAGTTCACATCTGAAGACCCGAATACACAATGTGACAAACACACAAGATGAAGAAATAACAGCGTGGATGAAATGGAAGGTCTACGGTCTCAGAAACCCTGGGGAATGCAAAACTGCAGGAACCTAAAACCTCAGGATTATTCCTTTTCAGGATGGGGAGGGGCCATTCAGCATTTAAGTCCTGGGATACGAAGTATCATTTGTGTAAATACCATAAATACAAAGCACCTGCAGCATGCAAAATGTGATATTAGACATGAGGCTACAAGGGGATATACATAATTCTCTATACATGCTACAAATTTATACAATCACAATAGTTTTCCTCAGACTCTAACAAAACTTTGTATTTTTCTATTTAGATTCCTATTCATATAAAAAATAAATGTTTACTCTCTTTATAAATTTATATAGAACTTTTTTATGGTATATTTTATTTTTATTTACTTTCCTTCACTTTACATTAGAAATACTACAGTAATTGGTGCTGTAGTATTTCTATACTACCTGCTTCACTGCACATTAGAAATACACAGATCATAAACTGAATATCCACCAGATGTCAGTATATGCATGCAAATGTTTTACTTTGCAACAACTCCTAGTAAAAAAGTTGAGAGATCTTTATTAAACGGTACTCCTAAGAAATATAAAGAGTATGACCTTCTTTGAAAAGTTAAAATTCTTTAATCATTTATATTTTTTTATTCGCAGATGATTGAAAACCATCTTTGAAGCTTTTATTTTGGCAATTTTAAGTTTTTCTGGAAGTTTGTAAAATATTTACTTTAAAGACACATTGTTATTCAGTTGAAATTATTATTCAACTAAAATCTTTTTCAATTATTCAGTTGAAATTCTTTATATAAATATTTGTAAAATTTTAACTAATTAAATCATACACCTGGAAAATTGCAAAGAATTATTTGAAAATCCAGTCAGGCAATAAGATGACCAGCTACAAAGTAAGATGACCAGCTACAAAAGTATGGGATTAATAATTTATTAATTTTCCCACATACCAGGGAAATAAAGAAAAGTCAAGGAAGGCAATATTTCATTATAAATAGAAAACTATGCAAGAGAAAAAAAAGAAATGTATGTACCTATCTGAGGGATAACTAAAAACTTTGTTAGAAAGCATTAAATGGCACGAAAAAAAAATAACCCTAAGAAAAGATAAGTCAGTGGAAAATATGCCATTCTCCCAGTATTAATCTATATCTTTAGAGACTTATCAACTAAGATATCATCTAGATATTATGAGGATTGTTCGCAATTTCACTAAAACTATATAAAATTCTAATTTAACAAAGGTTTAATCCTGTGGTTATTAGAATCTCTTACAAGCTACAATTATTTTAGCTAAGTATTGAGGAAGTATTTGTGGAAAGGGAAAAAGTCTCCGAAATTATGTAGAATCCATAAATTTACCCAAGATGAAAAGTCTGATTTAGTATACAATAAAAAGTGTATCAAATCAGAGAAGAAAATATTTATTATTCAATATTTTTTTGTCTTGCTCCTTAGGGCCACAATGTGGCCTATGGAAGTTCCCAGGCTAGGGGTAAAGTTGGAGCTACAGCTGCTGGGCCTATAACATCAACATGAGATCCAAGCCACTGAAGCGAGGCCAGGGATCAAACCCACATTCTCATTGATACTAGTCAGATTTATTTCTGCTGAGCCACAATGGGAACTCCCTCAATAAATATTTTTAAGGTAACTGGTCCTCCATTAAAAATAAATAAACAGGAGTTCCCGTTGTGGCGCAGTGGTTAACGAATCCGCCTAGGAACCATGAGGTTCCGGGTTCGGTCCCTGCCCTTGCTCAGTGGGTTAACGATCCGGCATTGCCATGAGCTGTGGTGTAGGTTGCAGACGCGGCTCGGATCCCGCGTTGCTGTGTCTCTGGCGTAGGCTAGCGGCTATAGCTGCGATTCGACCCCTAGCCTGGGAACTTCCATATGCCACGGGAGTGGCCCAAGAAATGGCAAAAAAAACAAAAAAAAAAAACAAAAAAAAAACCATAAATAAACAAATCTGTTTCATTTGAATAAATTTAAATATATCTACCTGAAGTTACATTCTGGAATTATATTCAGGAAAATTACTGCAATGTTCATTTTCCAAAGTCCTATTGCTTTTGTCATTTTCCATTTTTGTGCATACGGCTGTTTTATAAGCTTAAATTGAAAAGATTAAAAACAGTGTAATAGAGAAAACAGGAGTTAGCAAAATATGAAGAAGGGGTAAGTATGATTTTTAAATAATAAATTATAACTAATTAATAAAAAGTATAACAGAATAACATAGGGAACAAAGAAATGAATAAAGTGAAAGAATGTGAAGAGATCAAGAAATAAAGGCCAAAATCATGGTGAAAATAAGAATAGATATTTGTTTAAGGTGATACATTGTCATCATTATGGCAAAAAAAAAAAAAAATCAAATGATCTTTTCTGGGTTTCAGTAGTCACAGTGTGGACCAGCTTTAGAAGCAATTCCAAAACCCGTAAGGTTTTAGGACAATTTTCGAAACCAAAACTTTTTCTACTCAATCTGTAGTAATATCTTCAATTACTTTTGTTGATTCAGTCAGTTTTCCTGCAAACTTGTATGTTAAGTAAGTTCCCATCATGAGTCACGAACTGTGCCTGCCAAAAACTGAGCATATATTTGTGCACAAAATATGCATTTCTGCCTTGGGATTGATGGTATTTATAGATGGTGTATTCACACTGAAGAAATGGTACAGAGAACCAATAACTAAAACTTTCCAATTAGAACTTCACTTTTTTTCAAACCTAAGTATTTACCATATTTAATGGAAACTTTTTATTAAATATTTTCTGTAGCCTTCAATCCCCTACCACACTGTAATGTGTAATATGATATGAATTAGCCTAGATATTTCCTTTGTGGTTTCCACCTTCACTTGATCTGCATTTATTACTCTTCTTGAATATCTGTGTCAGGAAGAATAAGCTTCTTTTTGCTGGAACAGACATTTTTACATTTATTACAGATTCTAACTCCTCTCAACACTTCTGGAAAACTGTTCAGTCCATTCAACACTAGTACTTTTATTTTATTTATCTCTCATCACAAGACACATCTTCTCAGGAAAGAAAATATACTAAATTTTCTATCTAATCTCCTACAAACACACACACATACACATACATCATGACCCAAGATATACTTTGGAATTTTTATGTTCTGCTTTTCAATTTTATAATTCCAAAATTATTTTGTCGCCTGCTATTCATTTTTTAGTCTCTTTTTCCAGTATTTATATGATAAACATTTCACATAAGTTGCATCTATTGACTGTCTTGGTTTTATGTATGTATATTTATGCTATTTTTGCTAATTGAGCAGATGTTTCCTTACTCATGCAGAAAACTTATAACCTGGAAAAAACTGAGGATAAAAATATTATTCAGATTTTAATTAAGTGGGGAAAATGCTTTTTTTAAAAAAAGTTAAGGAAAATTGAATTTATCTTAATTTGCAGTTGTTGATCAACCAGCCCTAGATTTACCAAAGGCCTTTTTGTGGCAAGTTTTCTCTACAGTAAAATTACTGTTTATCTATTTATAATTAATAAGGACTTATTTTGGGGAGATATTGTCAGATTGAAAATATTCTGTTGCTTCTTATATTTGCTCACTAACTTTCGCATCCATTAGGGGAACTTGCCTGCAGCAAGTATTCTAATGGTGACTTTTTATTTCACTCATTATTTTCCTGTTTATAAATCAGAATTCTTTTATAAAAAAGAGGCATTCCTTCTCCAATATTTACCTTTCTATTGAGTTATTTATTGATATGAGTATATAGTCATAGATACTAATTTTATTAGTTGATTATAATTTAATACTATTATTATTTACTTTGTTGCTCAAATCATTCCTATTTTGTCTTTTGGGAACACTTTTAATTTGCCTACTCTGTCCTTTCAACATGACCTAACTTTTTTTTTGGCACTTTTTTATGTGATTGCAAGATGCTCTGGTCTCATCTTGTATACTCTACCTCTGTTGAGTATTACCTACTTCTCCAAGGAGCTCTGGTTCATTTTTTTAGAGAATGGTATTAGAAATCAATATCCAAATGCTAGAAGTACTCATTGCTACTGAGGTGACATTGCATCTAGGCCATTTCATACGGTAGAACTAAGAAACTTATATGCATGTGTACTAATCTCATGTGTACACATCTATATTTCACTTTTTCTTTTTCAGCCACACCCACAGTATTTGGAAGTTCCTGGGTGAGGAATTGAATCTGAGCTGGAGCTGGGACCTATGCCACAGCTATATATAGTAATTATGTATCAGTAACATATAACAATTATATATTATTATATATAATGTATAGTATATATTTTGTATATAATATATTGGACATATAATTATATCTAACATAGTTAGTGTATTGGATATATATCTGTATTTAATATATACTAAAACTGCAACCTATTTTAAAACATGGGTTCACACTAATACCTACTGGCTCCAATCCAGCATCATAGGTCTCATTCTACACTCTCCCTCCACCCATCAATGTCAAACCCCCTTGTTCCTTATTTGTAATTTGTTTTTCCAATAATGAGAAACCTGGACCCCATTTCCTATAATGTATTTACTCACTTGTTCAAGCTTCTTACTTACTGATTTTGCAGAAGTAATCAGACAAAGAGAAAGGACTATTCATGGAGGAGTTTTGTACTGACTGTATATGTTATGCTTTCCAGGGGAGGCAGTGGGCGAGGGGTGCAAATCCTTCAATATTATTTAGAAAAATCTCCTCGGCAAGACTAACATTAATTGTATAACTCTAAGGGAATCTACTTTTGGAGGGAACTATTTAGGTGTTTTATAAGAAATTATTTTGGTAGTGTTTTGGTATGATAAATAGTTTAGTTTTGTTTTTGTTTTTATTAGAAAGAGCCTAAATGAAGAGCTCAGGTGATTGAGGTTGGAGAAGGATTATTTGTTTGGTTGTTTCATTTGTTGGTTCATCTTTTGAGTTGTTATAAGACAAAAGAAAAAGTCTACTTGTATTATAGTGAGAAACCACCAAGATTAAAAGCAAGTTTTCTGGTATAGTTTAGAAAAAAAAAATAGCTAAGAGCAAGGTGTGATCAAGTTTTGCCTCTGGCTGTAATTTCTTCCAATAAGACATAACCTAATTAGGTCCAAATGAAATAGACTTTCTAGTCTCTCTATGTCTTCTCAGTATTTCTTTTAGTAATTTTTATTAATCTCAGTAAAATTAAACACATCAAGTATTTTTTTTTCAGAAATACAGCATAGACAGTGAATTGTATCACAGAAAGGTTTTATGCTGTCACTTTTCCTGAAAATCAATTTATTAGATTAAAAATGTTTGTTTACAACATAAGATCTTCCCTTTAAAACTCCGGATCTCTTATCATAATGTACAATGTATTTATGCAACAAAAAGGAATAAACAGTATGTGTTGGTAGTTTTAATGGCCTATATTTTCCGTTAGGATGTCTTGGTGATAGATTGCTGTACTTGAGGAGTAAGTCCTTCAAATTGATGGAGGCATACATTTTATTTCTTTTTTTACTTTTTTTTTTTTTTTTTTTTGCTTTTTGGTGCCACACCTGTGGGATATGGAAGTTCCCAGGCTAGGGGCTGAATTGGAGCTGCAGTTGCTGGCCGACAACCATGCCAGATCCAAGCTGCCCACTGAGTGATGAGGCCAGGGGTAGAACCCACATCCTTATGGATACTAGTTGGGTTCATTACCACTGAGCCACAACAGCAACCTTCTAATTTCATTCTATGTTTTGATTTTCAGTTTTCTTTATCTTAAAAAAACATATAACCAAATATAGGTATATACATCAGTGTCATTGTCAGAATGGGATGAACAATATAAAGTGCACAGTTACAAATGAACTGCATAGTAAATGTTTAATAATTTAATAAATGTTCTATATTTTACAATAGAGCAATATATATTTATTTATACACATTAAGCAGTGTGTAAAACACCTGTTATTTCTTTTAAAAAGTGCTTATTTATATAAGCATATTTTCATATTTTGCATCAGAAAATTTTCTATTTATTTATTTATTGTGTTTTATCTTTTTAGGGCTGCACCCAAGGCATGTGGAGGTTCCCAGACTAGGAGTCGAATTGGAGCTATAGCCGCCAGCCTACAAACGGCCACAGCAATGCCAGATTTGAGCCGCATCAGCAACCTACACCACAGCTCATGGCAATGCCAGATCCTTAACCCACTGAGCAAAGCCAGGGATTGAACATGTGTCCTCATGGATGCTAGTTAGATTCACTTCTGCTGAGCCATGATGGGAACTCCCAAAATTTTCTATTTATACTTTTAGATGTTGTTTTTTCTATCAATTTTCTGTGTTCCCTCCCCTCACTACCCACTCACACATCTATACTCTTGCTCATGCACAGGTATGAGAATTATTCATTAGTTTAATCTATATCTTTTCTCTAGATTTATCATCATCTCCATCTTAATTTTTTTTTTCTTTTTGCTATTTCTTTGGGCCGCTTCCGCAGCATATGGAGGTTCCCAGGCTAGGGGTCGAATCACAGCTGTAGCCACTAGCCTACGCCAGAGCCACAGCAACGCGGGATCCGAGCCGCGTCTGCAACCTACACCACAGCTCACGGCAACGCCGGATCGTTAACCCACTGAGCAAGGACAGGGACCGAACCCGCAACCTCATGGTTCCTAGGCAGATTCGTTAACCACTGCGCCACGACGGGAACTCCTCCATCTTAATTTTAATCTGTCATGTTTTCCTGAAATTTTATAAGGATGTTTTATGTTGTTCTTTATCTCTGATGCAATTTTCTGCATTTTAAAATCTGTTCTTTACAATTCAAATGAGAGATGCTGTCATTACTTTTACTCCATTTTCTAGACTATTTTAACATTTGTCCTTATTTGTAATCCATTTTCTCCTTAAAATTTACTGTTCATTTTATTTTTGCATAAAAATGCTACCTTATTTTATCCTATAAGGAATGCTCAAAAATATTGTCCCTATATATGCATATGTATATGATTATGCATCAATGCATGCATACTTATATATATATATATATAGACTCACACATATATGTTTTACATATAGTGCCAAAAGAAAGTCTTGCAAATATTAAGGAACAGTGTTATGCCCTTGGAAGTTGTATTAGTTGTGCAGCTCTGCTCTGCCAACCTGAAATGGAAAGCCTATTAGGATTACAATTTTGTGCTCTGTTATTTTGCAGTGATGTGGTACCTAGATGGCTACAATCCCTGTTACATAGCTATATCCTGTCTACAGTCTTTGACTTGTAATCTGTGTTTATGAGGATGTACCGTCCCTTGTGCACTGTATTTTTTTTTTTTTTGTCTTTTTGCCTTTTCTTGGGCCGGTCCCGCAGCATATGGAGGTTCCCAGGCTAGGGGTCGAATCGCAGCTGTAGCCACCGGCCTATGCCAGAGCCACAGCAAACCAGCATCTGCAAACCATACCACAGCTCACGGCAATGCCAGATCGATCATTAACCCACTGCGCAAGGCCAGGGAGCGAACCCGCAACCTCATGGTTCTTAGTCGGATTCGTTAACCACTAAGCCACGACAGGAACTCCTGTACTGTATTCTTATTCTTGCATAATTACTTTCTGAGAGCATTTTTTGCCACTTCAGCAAAAGAGTACTTTGAATTAAAGGTACTTGAAAAACAGCATTTGCAAGAAAAGCATTCTCACCTCTCTTTCTTCCTAAAGACAGGAAATGCAATTCCAAGAGAAAGATGTCCTCCCTCTAAAAGGAGGATAGTAACCTTTTTATCAAGGATAAGTTGAGACCAGCAGAATTCTGTACAAACAGACTTTTTTAAAATAGTTCTTATCTTTCCATAGCCTTGCCTTTATTACTAGCTACTCTAGGTTTTGTACCTTCTTTGGGACTTTATTTCCTTAAGAGAACTTCTATGTCATGTAAAACTTAAATGTGCATGCTTCTCTTATGTTAATCTGTCTTTTGTTATGGAGATTCAAGAGCAGTAGAGGAAAAATTTTTTGCTTCTTTGTATTATATTTTTTTCCTCCTTTAGATGGATAAAGATGCTTATTGTTTGAGAGACACCCCATTCTGGTGGTGCTGTAGGCCAAATAATGACTCCCATTAAGATATCCACATCTTAATCCACAAACCATTTCCCATGTTAAAGAAGTATGTTAATTTAACATGGAAGAAGAGATTTTGCTGATGTGATTAAATTAAGTATGTTGAAAGGGAAGATTATCCATGTCAACCCAATGTAATCATAAGGGTACTTATAAGGAAGAGAGGGAGGCACAAGAGAGTGAGTCAGAGAATGAAATGTTACCATGAAAGTCAGTTGTGAACACAAGACAAGGGATGGCAGGCAGTCTCTAAACTGGGAAAAATCAAAGAAATGTACTCTTCTGAAGTTTCCAGAAGGAATATAGTCCTATCTATCCATTTTAGACTTTTTTTCTGGGTGGAAAGAAAGAAGAATTTATTGAGAATAGAAACACTGCTTGTCCAGAGGGATGACTTCCAGATAATCCGGAAGAGCAGAACCTGGGTGTATAGTCATCTCTGTTTTTATGGCACAGAGAGGAGAGGTGTTGTGATATACATGCTGACCTGTGGTTGGTCCAGAACTATCAGATAATAGTTGGACATTGTTTTAAGTCACTAAGTTAGTTTCTAAAATGTTACAGCAATAACAGGAAACTAATACAGGTGTCTCGAAACTCATCATTCATACAATGTAAAGAAAACTTTTGTTTCCTGTTTAGCCTGATCTTATAGTACTTGAAGGAAACGTTTTTAGCTTTAATAGCCTTTCTCTCCAGAAGTCTGACTCCTGAAAATACCAAGGGAAATGCCAGAGAAACATCAATTGTCCAAGCCCAGAAACCTTTGTTCCACTGGACCAAACTCGTTAAACTTTAACTGATAAAACAATCTGGACAAGAAATAGACCTTCTCAGCAAAAAAAAAAATGTCCATACTTGGCCTCCCTGTATATTCAACCCCCCTGAGGACCCTCGACGCAGCAGCCCGGTCTTGTTCTAAGACTGACTGCTGCCCCTGCTCACCTAATAAAGGTGATCTGGCTCTGTTGAGATCGTCTCCACTGGTCCCCCCCCACCCCCACTGCCCCTTCATTTTCCTTACAGTTCTAAAATGTTATGTTTTCCAGCACATTGGGAAAGAAGTATCTGTGAGTAAATTTTTAGGTCTGGAAGGATCACTATATTGCTTCTGAGCGTGATTAATTCATTCTGTGTCAAAAGAGCTTCATTAGCCTGAAAAGGAAATTTGTTCTGAGGGTTTTAGGTCCAGATGCCAAAGTTTTGTTTTGATTTCTTTAGTACAAGTTTCATCTTGGTCTTTATAGTACTTTTTTGTATTTCTTTGTATGTTGTCAAAGACATGTCAGGTTTTTCTAGATTGATGATATTTGAAATCAAATGTATAGAAATTTCTTCTAATTTAGGCACCGATTTCTTCATTAAGTAGCAATCAATTAAAACACTTATTCTATCTGATCTCAGGGAAATTAGAGCCTCAGTAAGAAAACAGTCACTGAACAAGTATCTATAATTGATAAATATTTCAGAAGCAGAAAAATAAATAATCTGCAATTATATGATAGGGAGAAATTACCTAGTCTAGAAACATTCAGGGGAGATAACCTTTAGGAAATGAGATTGCTACAATTTGCTCCATGAAATTAAGAGCAAAATGTTCCAGCAATAAAAAGAAAAATATTTGAAAGTGAGAGATTAACTCCTAAGAGCAATGGGAAGTTACTGAAAATTTTGAAGCAGTTAAGTAGCAAAATCAATCTTCATCTCTGAAGAGATTATTGTGGTTGCAATTTGAAAAAAATAATGCATCAGAGTGCTTTCTTAATGTGTTGCTTCACTAAACAGGAAATATTTATCACAATTCTACTACCTTTGCACTTTTTTTTTTTTTTTGGTCCTTTGCACTTTTGGATTGTTATAATTGATGCAGAATATGTGGTTTTCTTTACTACATCTTGGTTAGATTTTTTAAGTAAATGTGTCATCCCAGTTAGACTATTCAGTTCTCACTACACATGTATCTCACAGACGCAGCCCTTCCTGGTAACTATTCAGAAATGCATCCGGGATGCAAAAGAGAGCTAAAAAATCAAACTCATTCAATCAGCTTTATAAATATTGCACAAGCTGCCAGATGAAAGGAAACGCTGCTGAGTATAGGGTATATGGGCTTTGTGAGACCTATTCCCCTTTCTGCTCGAAGATCATATTATTGTTCTCTGTAGTATACTTATTTTGCATTTGAAGTGTTTTTAATATTCTACTGCATAATAATTTGAGTATTGTTACATATGAAATTATATGTTTTCTCATACCTACTTTGAAGTATAAATTGTTTGCTGTTTTATCCTGAAAAATTGTTATTGTGTAGATACTAATGAAATAATCACATATTATATATTTACTTTGTTCTTGTGAAAATGATATGTTAACTTTTGAGACTGGCTAGATATGCTAAATACTTAGAATTTCATTGTAAGAGTATCAGGTTCCACCACAATGGTTATTTTTTTTTTTTTTCTTTTAAGGGCCTCACCTATGGCATATGAAAGTTCCCAGGCTAGGCGTCAAAATTAAGCTGCAGCTGCTGGCCTACACCACAGCCACAGCAATGCCAGATCCTTAACCCACTGAGCGAGGCCAGTGATCGAACCTGCATCCTCATAGATACTAGTCAGGTTCATTATTACCTCTGAGCCACAATAGGAACTCCTACAATGGTGATTTTTATAGATAAGTACCAAGAAAAACTTTTCTCATAAATGGGTAACACTTATACCTAGAATGTATAAAATTCAAAATGATTTGGAAGGTGCAGAGTATCTGATTTAAGAGTGCAAATTATGGAGTTCCCGTCATGGCGCAGTGGTTAATGAAACCGACTAGGAACCATGAAGTTGCGGGTTCGATCCCTGCTCTTGCTCAGTGGGTTAACCATCCAGCGTTGCCCTGAGCTGTGGTGTAGGTTGCAGACGCGGCTTGGATCCAGCGTTGCTGTGGCTCTGGCGTAGGCTGGTGGCTACAGCTCCGATTCGATCCCTACCTAGCCTGGGAAACTCCATATGCCACAAGAGTGGCCCAAGAAAATGGCAAAAAGACAAAAAAAAAAAAAAAAAAAAAAAGAGTGCAAATTATGAGGATTTGTTCCTCTCAGCCATAATGAAATTCCTAAGAACAAATGAATAGGTGAATTTTCATTTTCTGTTAACATATAAGATTTAATATCCTAAATCATTAAATGTAAAGTCCAAATAAAGCCACATTTCTATCTCTTTTTTGGGGTGAGGGGCACACCTGTGGCATATGGAAGTTCCCAGGCAAGGAGCTGAATTGGAGCTGCAGCTGCTGGCCTACACCAAAGCCACAGCAACACAAGATCCGAGGTGCATCTGCAACTCACACCACAGCCCATGGTAATGTTAGGATCCCCAACTGAGTGAGGCCAGGGATCAAACCTGTATCCTCATGGATACTAGTCAAATTCATTACCACTGAGCTACAACAGAAACTCCTCACTGAATAATATTTAGAGCTTCAGTCACAGCTCACATTGAAAGTAAACCATGGAGCTCAGGAAGTGGCTCATCTGTTAATGAATCTGACTAGCATCCATGAGGATGCAGGTTCGATCCCTAGCCTTGCTCAGTAGGTTAAAGATCCCTTGTTGCCATGAGCCATGTTGTAGGTCACAGACTTTGCTCCGATCCTGTGTTGCTGTGACTGTGGTGTAGGCTGGCAGCTACAGCTCCAATTCGACCCCTAGCCTGGGAACCTCCATATGCTGTGAGTGTGGCCCTAAAAAGCAAAAATGAAATGAAATAAAATAAAATAAAATAAAATAAAATAATAAAATAAATCATATTGATCCCAACCTAGATTGCGCAAATCTTCTGTTTACATAAAATATTATAAAGATATAGATAATGAGCATGAGAACAAAACATACCATATTTCTCATAACAAAATGAGCATTGTTTACATATTTATAACTTTTATATTGTTATGCAGTAAATATAATAAACAGTTGAATATTCAAAATAATATATTTTATGTAGTATCATTGTCAATCTTCTCCACATATCTGTCTATAATACATATGAGTATTTGTGTGTTTATATGCAATGTATCATGCTGTTTCCCAGATTTGCAATTGCAGAAATGAAAAGGTAAAAACAGAAGTTCTACTACTTACTACCCCTAGTTACCCACTAGCAAAATGCCTGCCTTCTGTCCCTATGACCTTATACTCTGCTGGTCTAGAGGTCATAGTTCCAAAGGAAGAAACACTTCCTACAGGAAGCACAAATGATTCTACTGAACTAGAGTTTATGATTACCACCCAGCCACTTTGGACTCTTTATGCCTCCGAACCAACAGGCAAAATTCAAGTTACAGTGTTGGCTGGGGTAAGTCATCTTGAGTACCAGCTGGAAATTGGACTGCTACTCCACAAGAACTATAAGGAAGGGTATGTCTGGAATATAGATTTCTTAGGGCGTCTCTTAGTATTACCAGGCCCTGTGATTAAAGTCAATGAAAAACTACTGTAATCCAGTGCATGCAGGTCTACTAATAGCCCAGACCTGTAAGGGGTGAAGGTTTGGGTCACTGCACTGGGTAAAAGACCACAACCAGCTGAGGTGCTCGCTGAAGGCAAAGGGAATACAGGATGGGAATTGGAAGAAAGTAGCCAAATACCAGCCATGATCAAGGGTCCAGTTACAGAAATGAGGACTGCAATTGCCATGAGTATCCCTTCTTTATTTTATTAAGAATATATTCATATGATGTGTATATACATATGTATGCATATGCATGTCTATGTGTTTGTGTGATTACATGTGATATGTATTTTTATATATTTATATATACATATATAAAGTATTTTATTTTCTCCCTTCTCTTATTCCCATATCATGTAATGTAAATGTATTGACTTTATATTACAGCATTTAAGAATTCTCAACTTTTCATTATGGTATGTTAATAATGGGATATCAAGAATAGTAAACATCATTCAAAGAGTTTTCATCTTCTGGGCAAAGAATATGTTTTCTGTGGTATGCAAGATAGTTGTATCATGTTAGGTGAAAGTATGACTTGTTACTTTATTTGGAGTTTAAATATGGTTAAAGGGGTTACTTAAGCTAAGGTTTTCAGATAAGTAGACAAATATTTTTCTGGATATTTCTGTGAATATTTTTAGATGTGATTAACATGGTGGGAGTTCTAAGTAAAGCAAATTATTCTCTATAACATGAATAGGTCTCATGTAATCAACTGAAGCTCTCAAGACAGATATGGCTATGGTAGGTAAAAAAAAGACTCACCTTTCCTAAGAAAGATGAAATTTTGCCAGCAGTTGGCCTTTGGACTTGAACTGAAATATTGGTTCTTCCCTATGTCTTCAGCTTGAGTGCCTTTGGATTTTAAATCCAGCATTGGCTCTGTCCTGGTGTCCAGCCTGCCAGTTCACCCTGAAAATTTGGGGTTGCCAGCCTTCATAGCATGATTCAATTTCTTAAAATAAACCTCTCTCTTTCTCTCTCTCTCTACATACATACATATATACATATGTATGCATATGTATGTATATATATATGTTCATATATATGTGTGTGTATATATACATATATGTATGTGTGTGTGTATATATATATGTGTGTGTATAAATGAAATCTACACTGACTGATAAACACTGACTATCCATTGTGGCAGAACCACAATCTTGTTTGCTCAATGAATCTAAATCTAGCACACACTATTTTATGACGGATGACTTTTTCCCCACAAATATGTCTTATTATTAGTGATTAAGGAACATTTTTAAAGCAGCATGGCTTATGGGTGAATGAAGAATTTAGGGAAACAAAGAGACAGAGAGCAAGATAAAGAGAGAAAGAGGTATTAAGAGAGGTAGGTATACAAACATATGCAAATGTAACACTAATCGTGCAGATTCCGCAACAGAGTACAAATTAAATAAACTTAGCCTCTATTATCACAAACATTATCAATTGTGAACATTATTAAATACAGAAATGAATCATATCAAAAGGGGAAAATTAGACATCCTGTGGCTATGTTGATTAAAAAATGTTCAACCATAAGAGAGCTGAATTTGAATTGTGCCTTTCTTTCCTTTCTTAGAATTCATCATAACAATGTGAAAAAAGCTTGTTCTTTTAAAAACTGATTTGATTATATCTCCACTTATTACTGTTCCAAGTATAAATAAACCAAAAATTAAATTTGAATTATTTCTACTTTGCAAAACAAAAATACTATATGTATGCATGTCTATTTGCAAATCAAAATATATGATTGTATAGAGGCTCACCGTTTCATCAACAGAAGAAGCAAAAACGATGTGTATAAGTTTTGAGTACTATATACCATCCAAAACTTATACACCACGTTTTTGCTTCTTTTGTTGAAACAGTGAGAATACGAAGTTATTCTTCCAAAGCAAAGCATTCATGTACTCAAACCATGATTTGTTTAATTGTGTTTGATTTTAAAATATATATATGAATTATTTATAAGTGGTAAATAATTGCTTTCTACACTAATAAGTATAGAATAATAAAACTCAGCCAAAGGCTAAATGATAACATTATATTGGCATTTTAGAAGAAAGTATGATAGATATGGTAAACGGCTCAGTCAACAGCAAATGGTTTTTTACTCTGCCTCTAAAATAGAGGTTGTAATTTTTAAAAATTCCCCTACATTTCTTAAACCCCTTTTAACCTAAGAGCATTCATGCAACTCACTTCTGGCTGGTATAATGAAAAGTGAGGTCAACTGGTACTACCTTGATGGCTTTTGCTCCTTCCTTTATAAAATGCTAGTTATAACTGGGAGTGCAGATTCATTCCTAATAAAAATGTAGCAAAGGATAGGCGACAAATCCCTGTCATTATTGAGGCAGAATTTTAGTCTTAAGAGTACCACCTGTAGATTTATTTTTATCAGATAAATAAATCATTTGCCTGAACTACATAATCATTTCGCTTGTGTTTCACAAGTTCTATATTATGTATTGTATTACACAGTTAAAAAAAAAGAGAGAGAGATTTTAGGACAGTATAATTGTGGATGCCAAGGAAATAGGGTCTATATTCTCTATCAAGTTCAAAGCCATACCCAACATTATCAGAAAAATAAAATAAATTTAAGCATGAGCATAAATTCATTTGGTAGTTTGACAGGAAACACTCTTGCTAAAATAAAAAAAATTATAATTTAAAAATTTTTTGCTTTTCATATTTTGTGATATATCCTATGAAAAATATTTTAAAAATTGAAAATATCAGCTAGATCTATACAATTATTTAGAAACTTCCAGATTATCCTAAAAATATTTTAGTACTATTTCCACATTTAGCCCTTATTGCCTGTCATGATGAGTTAATTAATAGCCATTCATAAGAACAAAGATTGTCAGTTCTGACAATAAGCTACAAGGATATATGGTAAGGAACAGGCAAATATAACTACTATCTTATAACAATTTTAAATGGAATATAATATATATGAATATTGTATCACTATAGTTTACACCTGAAACTAATATAATGTTGTAAATTAACTATACTTCACTCAAAAACTCATCTAGCATATTAGACTGTGTTGATTAGTTAATTAATTAATTTACATTTGACTTGTTTGAATAGGCTGAGAACTCCTAAACTGTAGTTTTTTTTAGGGATTTGTCCATTTTTATTTCTCTAGTGAGTTACTGTATCATATGGTTATTTTAAAAATCCATCTAACATACTCTATTGCATTTATTATTTATTTATTTGTGTATCCATACATCTATTTATATTGTTACACACTTTGATAGGTCAGAAACTCCTAAAATGTAAAGGTTTCTAAGTATTTGTTCATATTTCATTTCCTGAAGCACAATGCTTAGTGTTGGGCACATTTTGACTCATATAGTAATATACTATTTTATTAAAATTTAATGAATGAGTCAGTGTCATACAAAATGTTAGATGGGAAAAGACTTTCTAAATTGTTTTCTTTGTAGACTTGAATAATATTAATTAATTTCAATTAGGATGACTGTCTGCCTTCATTTTTTAAAACAGGTCAATTTGGGGCATTATAATGCATAAAGTGGGCTTAAGTAAGATAATACTTCATAGTTCATTCACATAATTTCTTTCTGCACATAAATGTTAATGATAATTTTCTCCAAAGGTTTAAATCCAAAATATATGGTAATAAGACCATCTTAATTTTTATTTGTTTTGCTTAATTCTATATCCTCAGTGTTTAAGACAGCACTCTGATCAGATAGTAGTTGCACAGTAAATGTATTGAATGAAAAAAATGAACAAATAAGACAAGTAAACTTTCAGTCTTCGTCCTGCTAATTCACCTGGGGCTATTTATTACATCTTAATTCTAATTGTACTATAATCAGATTTTTTAGAAATGTATTTGCCATCAATAATGGAATTGAAAAGTTCTTAAGGTCTCACTTGATAGAAAATAATGAAACAGGATAAACTGGGATTCAGCTAATAAGGAGAAAGCTCTGCAAATGCTTCTAGAGGAGCTCCAGTTAAGATGAGGAATGGAATGCAAAACACAGTCCAATAACTTTAAGTGAAAATTCAGTCAGATCCAAATTAATATATTTAGGAAAAATTTGTAAATGTGAAAGATATGAAAGATGAAATATTAATATTTAAATGGTACTGTGGTAAAATATAAACAAAACTTTTCCAAAGATAGTATTACCTCCATTGGAAATTTAAATGATATCTAATCTAAAGGATTATTTGCAACTCTGTGATAATGTATAAAAGACATTTCACCTCTTTGAAATATTCCACTTTTCTCTTGAACCAGGATGGTTTGTGATGCAAAAGATAAAATTGTAGAAGACTATGCATCACATTTAATTTGTTTTTTAACATCTCAGTTAATTCTTTCACCTCTGGGACTATAACTTTTTCATTATAATTCTTAAATGAGTGAAGACAGATGATAGATGATGATGATACTAATGGTGATAGATAGATGATAGATTAAAATGTTAAGTTGTTTTCATTGACTATAATCTGCAAGCAGACTTCTGCACACAGCTCTTTATTACCACTCTGAGAAAAGTCAAGTTGCATTGTTACACACAAATAATTATTTAATCTAAAATAGGAGCCCTTCATACATAAAGGACAAGATAGAGAATTAAGAACAACTAAAAAAGACTTCTGAAAACACTTACAGGTGCTAAATAAAATAAAGCAATATTTTAATTAGTTAAAATTATCAGTAATAGAGTAAAATGCCAACATAACAGAATTAAACATGTGAAAAACTAAGCCAAAAGCTGGTGTGAGATTCTAATGAGCTTCCCTGAGCCTAGGCATTTTTCATGTGTTCCTATAACTTGTACATGAGAGAAAGATGTGTCCTGTGAGACACGGTCGGGGAATGACTTGAACACCTGCCCCTGACCACTCTGGATTCCACCAATGCATATTTTTTTTTCACATGGATCTTGCTCTGTATCTTTTGATATAATTAAATATTAGCTATATCAGCAGCTGCTATCCGTGAGTCATTTTAAATAATCAATTAACTTGAGAACACCAGATACAAGTGATGCTATGGTTGCTATGATAACAGATAAAAGTGATGCAATGGCATAGCTGCTATGGGAGAAATGTTGTGTCTATAACGTTAGGGCCTGGAATGCCTATACAGGGACAAAATATGGATCCATATATGTATTTCAGAAAGATGTGTCCTCTAACCAATTTGCAAAAGATCACACATCTTCTGAACTATGAGTAATTCAAAATTACAAAATATGTGAGGAAGCAATCAACTATAATTTAGAATAATCAAAATCTTTAAGGCTTGAGCTAAGAGTATTACAATCTAAAAGAAAATATTAAAAATAGATTTATTTAAAATGATTAAAATGATATAAAAGTAATGGGATAATAGAAAAAGTACAAGCAGATGTGAAAAAGAACCAAAATTTTATTTCTATTAAAAAATAGAGAGTTTCAAATGAAAAGCCCCTTAGGCAATTTCCTTTAAAAATATATACAGAGGAAGAGGGAATTGATGAGCTATAAGACAAAACTGAGGATATTATAAAATGCAATGTGAAAAGTTAAAAAAACAGGTGATAATTATGAGAATTCATGAGAACTTGAAGATAAGATAAATGTGCTAAGAGAGAAATAAAAAATTTCCAAATATAATAATAAAGATGGAAAAAAAGATGGAGAAAATGCAATACTAAAAATATTTTGATAAACATATTTCTAGAATTGGTAAAATATATTAAATCAGAATAACAGTAAGAGAATAAATATATTTTAAAAATACATCAGAATTTAAAGCAAGGGACATTACTAGCTCTGCGATTAATAATGGCAATATTGAAATCAAGAGGCTTCCATTTTCAGAGAGGTGAAAAGTCTGAGATTCTACTGTGCTTGCAAGTTAACAAATTGGGCTTCCAGTTCCTTCAACAGGGGCAGGAGACAGAAGAATCCTGGGTAAGAGACAAGTGAGTCTACTACAGCAAAAGGAGTAAGTAGCAGAGTATCAACATTAGTGTAAGTTCTCTAAGCACCAGTTTACATAGGGTGACAGAAAGGCCTGGTAACACTTGCTTATGAAGAAGACTATAGTGGGGAAAAAAAAAAAGAGATAAAGAAGTCAAAACAAAGACACTATGGTTACCAGATGCCCAGATGCACCTGGCTCTTGACATCCAGAACTGGGAAGTTAGACTTGAATAATATTTTAGTGCTAACTAAACTTTTCCTCATCTTGCCCATTAGTAGAAAGAAAAAAACGAACAAGTAGATGATATCTACTTTACTGTATCTTATAAATTTTTCATAATTATATTGAATATAGAAACCTAAATTTCGTATAAACAATTTTAAAGGTCTTTGTCTTTCTTCCAGTGTATAGGATGAGAGTGAGGGATTCTAGGATGAGTAAGCCAACCCAACATGTCATTTTCAGCCATAAAGTTAATATTATTACTCATATTGCAGAAACTGCGTTATCACACAACGTTCTGACAACACACAGCAACAAACACAACGTTCTGATTCGGATAAACAAGTCATACAGTGGTAAAACTGCATAATACCAAAGATGAAGAGATAACCTTAGAACCTACCAGAAAGAAAAGATTCACGTCCCAAAATAGATAAAAAAATTGACCCAAAGTGGATATTTTGTAGAAAAAGAGACCAGGTAAAAATGGATTAATATCTTCAATATGGTGATATAAAAATTATTCTATTACCTGCTAAATATTCTTTAAGATTCTAATTCCATATTGACAATTCAATCAAAAATTTAAAAACTTCTCTGAAAGAATTATTTTAAATTACTTTCAAAATAAGTTAAATCCAAAAGGAAAGATGAGACTGCAAGGAGCAATGATGCCACATCATTTTTATTTTAGAATAAAAGAAAATTTGCTTGGAAGTTTTTATAATTAAAATTTTATCAAAACATAGTAGGTTAAAGTATTTTATCTTAAGTCAATGTCAGTAATTGAGAAATGTGAGCCGGTTGCAAGTCTTATACAAGAAAGAAAATGGAATATTATTTTACTTATACTGTGACTTGCTCTCCTCCCCAATATACCCTAAAATTAAAAGAAAATTGTTGATTTATACAATCTGTTCTAATGTCAGTCACATAAATAATTTTAGCATTCTATTCTTCACTTTTAGGAGGAAAAAACATTGATTTTTTTTCTTTACAGAATAGATTGCAAAACTGTTTCCTTTTAAACATTTTTAAAAAATTCTATTTGACAGATATTAGAAGAAAAATATATATACTTCTTTTTCACTTCAAGTGAAAATAAGTATGAATCTAATATTAATGAATCAGAGTAAGTATTGCTCCTAAATCCTTAAAGGGAGAAAATAGGAAAACCTCAAGTGTAAAATCTCAAGTTTGGTCTGTGAATTGTTTTTATTTATTATTTTTTAATTATTAAGGCATTTCATTTTATGCTATATTGTTGTAGATATTATGTGGAAATACTCAATTTAGCTAAAGTAATGTAAGACTATATCAATATCTTTTAAAGCTTATGAAATTTAATGATAAATCTCTGTTCTGCAGACAAGGCCCTTCGATCTTTAATAACAGAGTGTACTAGCAACACCATGGCAATAGGGATACACATCTAATTAGTTCACACTAGATGGCGGTATTTCCTCTTCAGGAGCCTCATTTTGTGCTTAGTAGCCTCATTTTGTGTAAAGTAGTCCTTGTTATATTATCATCTAAATGTTTCTCCTTCCTTTTCATCCTTCCTTCTCTCTCCCAATGCCCATTTTTACTGAGCCTGTGATGAAATCCAATTGTTGAGGTTTTAACTCCCTGGATTCCCTGCTGCATGCTTTGTTCCTTCATATTGAGTCTCCTTTGTCCTTGGCATAATAAATTGTGAGGGCTATGGAAAAAAACAAGTCAGGATATTAGAGAAGACCTTGTGATGAGGCTAATAGGTGGGCTTGATGAAAATGTGATATGATATTGGAACACTGGCACAGATATTGAGTGGTCAGCAGTGCAGTGTACAAAGTAAACTGAAGTTTGATTCCTTTGCCTATTGATAGCTTTTATGCACCATCTACTCAGAAAAGTCATAGCAACAGAAAAACAAAGAGATATAGGTATCGGGGTATGCTGCTATAGTAGATGGTAACCAATGTATTAAAAATAGAACTAAACTGAGGAGCAGGGGCATAAATATACCTTTCTGTTATAACTGTCATTAACTTACTGCATACTATTGATCAGACACTGATAATAAATGCTATACATTTAATTCTCCCCCATCAATGGGAAAGCTGGCTAGTTAAAAGGGTCTCAACTAAATTGAGACCAAAATTCAAAACAGATTTATTGTTCAATTGACTAAAAATGAACCCTCTTACATTATTGGAGGGAACATAAATTGATTTAGCCACTAAGGAAAACAGTGTGGAGGTTCCTTAATAACATCATAAATAGAGTTATCATATGATCTTGCAATCCCACTCCTGGAAATATATCTAGAAAAGATGAAAACTCTAATTTGAAAAGTTACATGCACCCATGTTTTCATAAGCTGAGATGTGGAACAACCTAAATGACCACCAACTGATGAATGGATAAAGAAGATGTAGTATATCTACACAATGGAACATTACTTTTCCATAAAAAAATAATAAAATAATGCCATTTGCAACAACATGGATGGACCTAAAGATAATCATACTAAGTGAAGTAAGCCAAAGTCAAATATTATATGATATCACTTACATGTGGAATTAAAAAAAAGTGATATAAATGAGCTTATTTACAAAAGAGTAATAGAATGGAGTTCCCTGGTAGCTCAGTAGGTTATGGATAAGGCATTGTCCCTACTGTGGCTCAGGTGACTACTGTGGTATGGGTTTGATCCCTGGCCCTAGAAATTCTACATAAGTGTGTGTGTGGGGGAACAGAAATAGACTCACAGATACACAGACATAGAAAGCAAACTTATGATTATCAAAGGGGAAAGTTGGGGTGGAGGGATAAATAAGGTGTTTGGGATTAAAACAAACACACTGCTACATATAAAATAGATAACCAACAGGGACCTACTGTGTAGCATAGGAAACTATACCCGGTATCTTCTAAATACTATTATAATATCTTACAGAAGAAGAGAATATGAAAAAGTGTGTATATATACATGTATAGATATATGTATGTGTGTGTGTGTAATTGAATCTCTGCTATACATGTGAAACTAAGACAACATTTAAATTAACTATATTTCAATACAAATTTTTAAAAAAAGAAACTAAGGAATCTATCTAGTGGATAAATTTATCAACCCTGTTAAAACTATTATAATACAGTGATACATATTTTTTTAAGAAAAGGAAAAGGGAAATGATTATATATACGAATAGAATATTTCCCGAAGTAAGTATGTTTAAAAAAATCCTCATTTGGTCTTTATTTGATTAGCCAGCTATCCTGCCTCAGCTCTGCTTTCAGGAGACCCTCCCTGGTGCACTGTTCTTCCTGGAAGTAAAGAAGAGAGTTGAAAAGACGTCTTGCTTTGGGCACTGTGCTAATGAGGTAACTTTTGTTTTGTTAATCTAAATTCAAAGGCCCATAGATTAATTAAGTAGTTGAACAATTAAGGGTCTTTGTCTATTTGTTTTGAGATTTCTCTGGAAGCAAATTTACATTTGATCTATTTCATACTGAATCCAGAGAATTTATTGAATAATGTCCTTGGCCAGAACACATACTGGATATAGTGGACTCAGCTAACAATCTTCACACATTTCTCTTACTTTATTTCTTTGTAGCCACAATGACCTTCTTGCTTTATAGGCATATGATGAGAGATGGGAAGAAATAAAATAAACTGAAATGTGATCAAACTGCTCATGCAAGTTACTTTTCCCTTCAGAGCCTGTTTTTGCCTTGTTTCCAAAATCCCACTTTCGATCTGCAATGTAATGCTTCTAGTGAAGCACTATAGTGGATGTTCGGACTACCAGATAATCTCAGGAAATTTTGTCTAATCAATTATCATCCCTTCATATTTGGTCATTCTCTTCAGGAGCTCAGAAGAGAGTTGAATTCAAAGAATATTTTCTCCAGGAGACTTCTCTATGACTTCAAGAAGGTGGTTTGTTATATCTTCCATAATGCAGTCCATTTTGCCAGAAATATTTCCAACACCTTTTTAAGTTGCTTGCTTTGCATTTTGGACCAAGTGGAGTTTGTTTTCTTGTCTTTAGAAATATTTGGAGTGATAGAATTTTGAGCCACATCATAAATTAACAGAAGGGGTATACTTTAATTATATCACACCTTCCAAAATCCAAAAAGGCCAAACCCAAAGAGGAGTTCTCTAAATCCACATATTTTCTACATTCTATTTCTTAGATTTCCATTCTTTACAGATCAATTAGTTTCATAACAAGAACTGGCAGGTTCAAATAACATAGTAGATCATCATATGTGCTATGTGTCTACTCAACTGTGGCCTCACAGTTCCGCATCCACCCTTTTATACTCTACTTTGTAGTACTGGAAACTTAAACTGATTTTTGTTTTTTGCAAACCAGAACCAATTGTATGATGGCTTTCACCAATAGGGAGTGCTAGTGAAATACTAGAAAAGAGAAGGCAATAGTTGAAACCATTTCTCCTCTATCAGAAGGTTTTTACATTTGCCAATTGCATTTTGTCATAGTTTCTCATGGTTTTACACTTGCCAACTGCATTTTGTTGTAGTTTCTAGTTTTTTTTTCCTACTCTTCTAGAATTAGCTTCATTTTGCTCTCTCAAAGGCAATAGTTGAAAAATTGATAAAAGTAGAAAAAAGTTGAAAAGTGAGAGTTTTCAAATGTCTGAGTCTCAGCTTCAAGGAGACTCAATTCTGGCTTCCTGAAGCACTAGCACTAACAAACCACCAGCTCCTGTTCTGGGGTTAGAATTCCCCCTTTGTCATGGCTTTTCTTGCAAAATTATATATTTTAATAACACCAATATCTTCCCTTTGTTCTTCATCTCTTATGGGGATGGCTCCTTCCTACACTTATGAGCTCTAGGTCTATTCAAGATTTCTTTTTTACTTTGTGATACTCATATATACTGATTCCTTATAATTACTGTTCTCTGGGAAAATAACTGAAGTGATCTCTTTTCTTTTTCCTGATTGATCCAGGAGTATATAAACCCCTAGAATCACATTTTGAGGGTTCATGTGTGTTGTTTTGTTGTTAACTCCATTTATCTCTTACAAATAGTTACAAGAGGCTCGCAATCCTTTTAGCCCAATCACAAAATCCTGAACAGTTCATGCTCTGAAATGTATAGTTAGGAATGTGAGTTCATCTTGTTTTTAATTTACTACATATCATCATAAACAGTCATCTTTCTGGACGTCACTCAGATTTTATGGCAGCAACAAGAGTCATCTTTCTGCATGTCATTCAGATTTTATGCCAGCAACAACTTGATTATGCCTAGTCACAAGTTATATTTTAATGACACAATTTATCATGGGCTACCATAGCCCCAGCCTATAATATTGGCTAGGATTTTTTTTTTCAATTTATTTGATCCATATGAAAACTAGAAAATAAATCCTTGATTCCTCAATTTTCTGAATATTCTGTTATTTTCAGAGTCCATCAGGGAAGGTTCCTTCTCACTAGTAGTAATAAATTGAGACCAATTATTGAGGAAAGTGAATTTAAATAATAATGATATTAGTACACATATCAAAGTAGAGAAACAGATTCAGACTATGGGCTTGAAAAGGAGATTATGCAAGGAAAATCACAATTTCATTCACACAATAGAACCAAACTAGCGAGTTGCTATTACTGAAGGCTACATATCATTTTTACAGTGGATAACTGGGCCAAGAGTCCACAGCAGGCATCATATCTATTCCTTCCTTGAAATGCAAGGCTGTTATTATTTTTAAAAAATTCTACATTTTCATTAATTCTTCTGAAATTATCACTAAATTAAAACCTTTAGCTGCCCATGTTGGATTGTTCAAGCCAGTACCATGAGCTTATGCCTTAGCTTCCAAGAGAACATGCATTTTCAGCCTTAAGAGCAAGAGCTTTTGTAACCAACCAAGATAGAAAATGGGAATTTATTAAAGAATGTTCAAGTTGCTATGTAACCAAATAATAAATTAGACCCACACTCACTGCTAATATTCTTAACTTACCACTGACTTCCAGAATTAAGTCATGCTTTCCAGCAGAAGTTCCATTGGACTACAAAAGTACCCTCGTGTGGTTACATTTGCTGTAACAACTCAATATTCTATGAAAGGACATGGTCTCTGTTGTAATAACTTTCGGAATGTAGAATTGAGAACTTCTGAAACTGTTTGTTTCATTTTTTCCCTTTTGGTTACTGGGAATACTTTTCTTATCTGAAATATATTGTCAATATATTGTCATCAGGCTATGAATATATTGTCATCAGGCTATGACTGTTAATTTTTTTTTCTAATTAGAACACTATACTCTGTAAATCAGGACACGAAATCTCTAATGTTGGTCATTATGTTCACAGAGTGTGGAGTCAGACTGCAGGACTTTGATCTCCATTGCCATAATTTATTAAAGTTTCATTGTTTGGTTGTTTTCTTAAGGTTTTTTCCCTTCAACTTCCTCCCTTGAAAATTGGAATATTCATTGTGCCTGTGGCATAACTGTTGTAAGAAATATATTACTCATATATTAAAAGGTTTAGTTCAGAACAAGTAAATGTTTAGTAAAAGTTATCATCAGTATTATGTCACTTTAAAATTGATGATTTTCTCAGTAAATTTGAAACGAGGACTCCCTCCAGTAAGACCCTTCCATATCTGGTTAAAATATGAATTAACTGTACTCATGCTAAATAAAATCCCCTAGACAGATCCAATCCTCTTTTCTGTGATTCACATTTTATGAAAGAACTTAGTTCTATATATTATTTATCTTAGGTAGATTACACAGTAGGCATGGTGAAATAGTAATATGAAAAAATAAAAATAAAGCTGCTTCCCTTTAGTAGTTTACATCCTGGTGGAGAAGACAAACTATCCCTTATTTCTCTGTAATATTGTATACATAAGATGGCAAATATTAAGAGTGCTATAGAGCACAGAGAGGAACACTTAAACCACCCTGGTATTCTTAGAAAGTATTAAGAGCAGAAATGAGCCAAGACTTGAAGAAAGAGAACTATAAAGGTTAAAGAAAAACGTGGAGCCAGCATTTCTCTCAAAAGAACTTGCATGAATAAAAGAATAGAACTGTGAAATTATATATTGTGTGAAGCACTTTGTAAGAAGTTTCTGCTGGAAAATAGCAAGAAATGAAGCAGGATCTATAAAAAGAGGTCAATTCATAGAACATCTATGTATCATACTGAAGAATTTAAGCTTAATATTTCAGGTCAAAGAGAGCAATTGAAGGATTTAAGCAGGGAAATGAGTGACACAGACAAATTTTGATTTCAAAATAGACTTCCAATCTAAAGAGACTTGCAAAGAGACTCGCATGAGTAAGCTAGCCCAGTCTCTTATTAACTGAGAGATATTGCAAAATTTGTTTAAATTCTCAGAATTTCAGAGACCTCACTGCTGAGAGATTAAATGATATATATAAAAATCAAAATGTACATGGAATCAACAAAGGCACATGACAATTGCACAATGCAATCAGAATTCAGAAATGTGAAAATAGCAGCTATGTATTCTACATATGAGCAGATATGTTACCGTACGGGTCACAAGAGGTGATCAAGAGTTGTTCTTAGATTAAAAGTTGATTGTATGATGATAAAGCTACTTTAAGAATGTTCAATTTAGAATTCCTTGCAGCAGTCAGGGAAAGATGAAATTCAGAGTTACCATGCTTAATGGAAAGAGAGAGAAATTGAAAATGTTAACAAGGATAATACTGTAGTGACAGTTTGGGTTACAAAGAAAATCCAGATGAGATTCTTCCATTAGCTACTCTGCAAAGATTTCACCATAATAATAAAAAAAAAAAATTGCAAGCTTTCCATTAATGGTAACTGTGGGGCTGAGGGTTTTGGAGATGAACCACTAACCATAATAATAACAGAGATCCCTGAGGAGTACTTACTAAAAAAAAAAAAAAAAAAAAAAAAAAAATGAGAGAGAGAACAAGAACTGGACAAGAGGCTGGAATAAAAAAGGAACTTTCTTCCTCATTCATTAATTCATTCTTTCCACAGTTATTTATAGCATTCCACAATGGTATCACAATGGTCTGATATCAGACATGCCATTGTTCTTTCAAAGTACAAAATTAGTTAAGGAAAATTCATTATATGACTGCATAAACACATTTAGAAAGAGTTATAAATGCAATGAAGATAAGGTAACATTTATTAACATCAAAAACATCATTGGGATTCCACAAAGGAATTCCTGTGGATGTAGTATGAATTCAAAATATGATGGGTAAGAGGGAATTAGTTATGCAAAAGGAAAAGAAGAGAATTTTGTAGAGAGATTTTTGTGTGGGTTAAAACTTGTGCTTGGAGAAACAAGGTGACTGGTCCATCATGGGGGTACAGTTGGAATAGAAACTGTAGTTTAAAGGAACACAAAAATAATTAGCTGTCAACCTAAAAAAGAATGAAGTAGTTGAAAGAGTAGTTGATTTTGACTGTGAATCTGGAGAAATCTCCCAAAAGATATTTTGAAATAAAAAGAAAGTTCAAAAAGAAAGGAAAAGCAAGAGAGGATCAGACCAGAAATTAAAATATATGACTTGAAAGTGAGACCAAAACTGGAACATGCTTTTTTTTAAATCAAGAATTTCTCCAAACTGAATGAAGATCAGGGTGTTTAATTTCAAATATCTTATAGAGGGCCAAGCCAGGATGAGTGTAAACAACTCATTAGTGAAAATTTTATTTCAGAATTTTGATAAGGAAAAATAGATGAAAATGACATGTAGATTTTAAAAGCTTGGAGTTCCCGTCGTGGCGCAGTGGTTAACGAATCCGACTAGGAACCATGAGGTTGCGGGTTCGATCCCTGCCCTTGCTCAGTGGGTTAACAATCCGGCGTTGCCGTGAGCTGTGGTGTAGGTTAAAGACGCGGCTCGGATCCCGCATTGCTGTGGCTCTGGCGTAGGCCGGTGGCTACAGCTCCGATTCAACCCCTAGCCTGGGAACCTCCATATGCCGAGGGAGCGGCCCAAGAAATAGCAACAATAACAACAACAACAAAAAAGACAAAAGACAAAAAAAAAAAAAAAAAAAAAAAAAAAAAGCTTGTCCTCTACACTGAAGTAAGAATTAGGTTTGAGTTAGATATCTTCCTGGATTTTCAGACTAAGTATAAACATCTTCAAAATATATAAAGGATTTAATTTTAATCAGATAATATTACTAAACTCTCAATTAAGTTAAGACAAAAATAAATATATTCTCTATAACATGAAGATCTGAAAGTAGAATTTCCATTTATCAACTCTAAGGAAGTTTTTAATATCACTTGTAGGAAAAGCCAGGCTATCTTGATTGAAAAGTAAGGACATTTTTTATTTCACATAACTATGAAGTTCAGATATTTCTAGATTCAGGTGTGGTTTTTCCACAACACTCTAATAATATCATCATGGACAAGTTTAATTTAATATTGTTCAGATCTACTTCCCTGAGTTAACTGTATCATTAGATAGATTCATCCCTCTTGGTAGCAGTAGGCTTGCAGAAATTCTTAAAACTCAAAACTCTAGGACTAAAAATAATAACTAAAACTCTTACGGATGGACAATTGAATCCCATTCCCCTTGAGGAAGTCACTTGGCTAATGGAAAGTGAAGATCTTTTTCTCTTAGTTTATGTCCTACCTTGTCCTAGTTGTTGGTTCAGTCCTTGAGGCCATAGGGATAGAAAGTGGATAAGGGTTGATTTTCATAAGGAAAAGGAGGATATCATCATTTTTTTTCACTTGTGGCATATGGAAATTCCTGGGCCAGGGGTAAAATATGAGCCACAGCTGCAACCTATGCCAGAGCTGCCAAATCCTTAATTGCTTCATCGCAGAGGAAACTCTGAGGATATTTGTTTAAAACAAAGATAGAATAATGTACTTTAGCTAAAACAAGCTAATCAAAATTTATCTACCCAAAGATTATTAAAAAAAAAAAAAAGGAAATGAGCACCAAAAAAAGAAAAGGTGGTTTGTTCATTTAACATCATACAGAGATCTCAACCAAAGTCTTAGGAGAATGTTTATTTCTGTTTTTCTTCACCTCTAACTTTATTGAGATATAAATGACAAATAAAATTGTACAATGTTAAAAGCTGGTAAGGTACTTTTTCAACTCACTGTTTACTATTGATCATGGGTCCCAGATTTAGTAAAAGAGAATGTTAGGTCATAGATGGTGTCCAATAGTGATGTAAATTCCTTCGGTCTCCCTCCAAAAGCAAAGATATGGTTCATGACTTGGTAGGACATTGACTAGTTTTATACCAAACTCAACAATCTTGTGCTAGTATTCCTTTATTTAATCACCTCTAAATATCTAAAATGCTCTTTGGGCCTATATTAAGGACTTAACTTTTCCCTAATTAATTGATGTGCAGAAAATTTTTTTTGAAATATTTCTTTATATTTACAATATTTATGGTTTAACATTTCTGAAAATTACATTTTAGAACTGACTTCCATATACATCCTCCTTTGCATACATTATATTTCAAAAAATATTCCTCACATTGTCAAAATTGTTAATCTCCACAAAGTTTCCTTTGGTCACTGCATTCATTTCCCTCTCCAGGTAAGGTGTGATCAAGTCCACTTGGAATGTCTCCATGTGACCTGGAGACTTTGAAATAAATGTTAATTACTTTCAATGAATGCAACTTAAAAAAGAAGGTAAAATAATACAACAATAAAAAATAATAATAACTGGAGAGAGGAAGGAATTGGAAACAAAGTTAGGGGGTCATTGCTTCATAGCCCCAGTCCTGTTCCGAAGAACAGTGTGAACTTTTCACCCCCAAATGGGATGATTCCTAGTTTTTTGTTTGTTTGTTTGTTTTTATTTTCATTTATTTTTTCCTTTTTTCTGGGAGGATCTCCTTTGTCCATTACTTCTACCCCACCCCCATGCCTCTTGGCTCTGTCTTCTGAAAGGAGTCTCTTATTCAGTGTTATCCATGCCCACATCTGAGATGGGAACTTGAAAGGACACAGATTCTGGGTGCTGATTTTCTTTAGTATCTTGCTTCTATTGGTTTCTGTGCACTGGTGAGTGGAGAGAGCAAATGTGAAAGTCCTGTTGGAAATGCTAAATGAGAGGCTGATCACAATCTCATAATTTCAAATAGTAGGAAAATAACTCCCTAAAGCCAGGAGACACGTTGTACCACATTTTCTGATTCTAGAGTTGAAACTTGGAGTATCTATTTCACAGCAGCAATTCTAAGTTATATGCTCACTTCCCTAGCCCTCAATATAATGACTTCCATTGAAGCACCTGCTTTGGGCAACTTGAGGCAGTGAAAGGAGAGGCACAGTTAATCTGTAGTTGTCCCTGCTAGCTGTACTTATCCCATGAAAATAATTGTCTCCTGGGTCTGCCTGGTAGTTTATAACAGGAGATGCATGGAAAGGGCCTGTGGGAATCAGACTTCTTCCATATCTCAATCTTATTGCCAATTTGGCTTCTGGTTTCCTTAAATCTGCTAACAGTAACAAGCTTTTATATTAAATAATTTAGCATTTTTCATCTCAACAAACCTCCAGATTATTACAGTCTCAGCCATCCTTGGAGGGTGGCCAGAGGCAAAAAGTATGCCTTCTCTTTCTGATGAGTCAGTGTTCAACCCCAGTCTGTATCTTCATTATGGGATAACTGAATCTATAAGAAGGGAAAAAGCTAACTGCCTCTAACTACCTGAATTTCCCTTCACAGAGCTCAAATTGTAAGTGCATGATTTATATTGTAAAGCACAATAAAGAGCATTAGTCTGTCTGTTTAACAGCAGATGACAAGAATTGAACTTCCTTCCTTGGGATTATTATGATCCTCATTGTTCATCAAATGATTTCTCCCTAGGCAATTTCAGTTTTAGATTCTGCCACTTGTATCTTCACATAATGAAACGAAATTTCAGAATCAGTTAGGATAGTTATTGACAGCTCATAATTAGCATAAAATGGGATAATGATAACATTTTTTACCTACCATACTACGTATTTCTTAGACATACTGTTTGTTGCTTTTAGGGCTGCACCTGCAGCATATGGAGGCTCCCAGGCTAGGAGTCAAATCAGAGCTACAACAGCTGGCCTCCACCACAGCCACAGCAACATGGGATTTGAGCAGCAACTTTGACCTATACCACAGCTCACAGCAATACCAGATCCCTGATCCACTGATACAGGGCAGGGATTGAACCCCCATCTTCATGGATACTAGTCAGATTCATTTGCTCTGCACCACAAATGGAATTCCCTGTTTGTTTTATTTTGTGTGTGTGTATCATTTACTTTAGGATAATTTCATTTTTAACCACAAATGTAATTCAGTCATTAATGATATTTTTAGAAAAAGGTGTTTTATTTTCTTTCACTTTTTTTTCCCCTGCACCTATGATATGAGGAAGTTCCCAGCCCATGGGTCAAACCTGTATCATTCAGTGACAGCAAAGAATCATTAACCACGAGGCCACCAGGGAACTCCTACTTTCTATTCTAAATATGACACTAATATGCAGAAATAAAGACCTCCATACAAAATATAACTTATTTCCAACACAAAAGGGTGGAAAGACAATTTCCAGAGAGAGAGAGAAAGAGACATGTGCAGAAATTTTGTTCTAGGTATTTTTTATCAAGATAGCCAAATATAAGTCCACAGATCAAAACACTGAAAATAAACTCTGTGGTCTCTATATTAAACTCAATTTAAGTATAAGAGATTGAAAGGATAATAGTGTTACTCTGTATTGAAGTCTTGCTGAGTTCCTCTCTGTGTCCAAATTTTATGTCCAAGTATTGCAAGTGCTCCCTTCTTGGCACCTGCTGGTACTGGCTCAGCTGAAGAGGGAAGACATATTTATCTGAAGCCACTAGGCTAAAATGGAAGATGTGAATCACTGAGAATGTTGTCAGTAGCTTTAATTTTCATAAACCAAGAGATGATTCAGGCCGTAAATGCTATGTCCATAATCCCATCATTAGGATAAAAAGTAACTCCACCTAAACAAAAAAGATATTTTGATGTTCAAGACTTTTTGATTCTATGTCAAAATCACCAGATACTGCAGAATATTTTCTTGAAATGGTACCTAGAGTAACTCTTGTACACCATGCTTTCAAATGTCACAGCTGACATTGATGTTCTTTCAGTTAGCTCTCTCAGAAAGTCAAAATCCCCCATTCCCTCTATGTTGTTGTCTAATTTTTACTACTGTTTAATATGACTGGCGTGATTATGAGTCAGGAGTATACACTTAGATATTGCTTAATCTCTCTCCTGTATCTGTATTAGGGTGATATTTTAATTGAAATTTTCAGAAACTTTGTACGGAGAGAATTGAAAAATGTTTAGAAATAAATAAAAGTGGAATTATATAAATGTATAATACATATAAATATATATAAAAATATAAAGAATATGCTGGAGTTCTCCTATGATGCAGCAGGTTAAGGATACAGCATTGTCACTGCAGCAGCTTGGGTTATTGCCGCAGTGTGGGTTCAATCCCAGGAACTTCCACATGCCGTAGGCATAGCTGATAAAAAAAAAAATATGTCGGTGAAACTAAATGAAAATGTATAATCAAAACACTAAAAGAAAATAGAAAATATAATTATATTTAATATAGTAAGTCATTTAATTTAGTTTAAATTATTGTGAATTTTGAACTATAGATAAATCTCTAATAATGGCTCAGTTACAGACTTGCATATAGTCTATCACAGTCTGTACCAACATAATTACTCAGCAATTATTTATTGAAATGATTTGACCCTATGGCAGAGATTAGCTAGGTCTTCGCAATATCATCGTTCTTTACATCCTGGGAATAAGATATAAACTACAATTCTCTGGAGCCCTTACTGGATCCTTAGTTGTAACAATGTAATCTGAGGACTGGCTAGCAAATGTAATTACCAAAGTGTATCACTTTCAGACCTGACCCACTGGAAACTTCCCACACATCATTCTTTCCCTTTCCATGGTGATTTTGAAGACATGCGCTGAGGATGCTGGAGAAAAGCAAAAGGATTCTGAGTTCCTGGCTCTACTTTTGGAAGAAAATTGACTTCCAATTAGGACCACTTCCTTTGGAAAATGACATGAGTAAGAAAAACTGTTTGCATAATTTTTAAATCATTATATATTATTGGCTATGTTGCAGCAACTATTGTTGCTTTGCATAAATCACTCTATTAAAAATATAAACCTGTTCATTTTTATTTATTTAATACAATTTTGAAAGGTTACTTTCCATTTACAGTTATTACAAAATATTGGCTATACTCCTCATGTTTTACAATTCATCCTTGAGCCTGTGTTATACAGAATAGTTGGTACCTCCCATTCCTCTACCCCTATATTGCCTTCCTTCTCAAACCGGTAACCACTAGTTTGTTTTCTATAGCTATGCACCTACTCTTTTTTTGGTTATATTCACTAATTTGCTGTATTTTTTAGATTCTACATATGTGATATCATACAGTATTTGTCTTTCTCTGTCTGACTTATTTCACTTGGAATAATGTTCCCCAAGTTCTTTCAAATGGCAAAATTTTGTTCTTTTTATGGCTGAGTAGTATTCCATTGTGTGTGTGTGTGTGTACACACCATATATATGTATATATATATATCTTTGATTTTCGTGATGCATGTCAGTATTTTGGTGTCCAAATTTACCTGCTGTTATGTAGAATAGTTAACCCTAATCAGTATGACCATAATTAATTTTTTTTAATAATTATTTATTTCATTATAGCTGGTTTACGGTGTTCTGTCAATATTCTACAGCAAGGTGACCGAGTCACACATACATGTATACATTTTTTCTTATATTGTCATGCTCCATCATAAGTGACTAGATATAGTTCCCAGTGCTATACAAAAGCATCTCATTACTTAGCCATTCCAAAAGCAATAGTTTGCATCCATTAACCCTAAATTCCAATCCATCACACTCCCTCCCCCTTGGCAACCACAAATCTGTCCTCCACGTCCATGAATTTCTGTTCTGTGGAAAGGGTCAATTGTGCCATATACTAGATTCCAGATATAGGGAATATAATATGGTATTTGTCTTTCTCATTCTGAGTTACTTCACTCAGTGTGAGAGTCTCTAGTTCCATCCATGTTGCTGTAAATGGCATTATTTCATTCTTTTTTTATGGCTGAGTAGTATTCTTCTTAATCCAATCATTTGTCAGTGGACATTTAGGTTGTTTCCATGTTTTGGCTATTGTGAATAGTGCTGCAATGAACATGTGGGTCCATGTGTCTTGTTCAAGAAAAATTTTGTCCAGATATATGCCCTAGAGTGGGATTACTGGGTCGTATGCTAGTTCTATGTACAGTTTTCTAAGGTACCTCCATACTGGTTGTATTAATTTATATCCCCACCAACAGTGGAGGAGGGTTCCCTTTTCTCCACACCCCTTCCAGCATTTGTAATTTGTGGACTTATTAATGATGGCCATTCTGACTGGTGTGAGGTGGTATCTCATAATAGTTCTGATCTGCATTTCTCTAATAATCAGGGATGTTGATTATTTTTTCATGTGCTTCTTGTCTATATGTATATCTTTAGAGAAATGTCTATTCAGGACTTTTGCCCATTTTTCATTTGGTTATTGGCCTTTTTGCTGTTGAGTTGTATAAGTTGTTTGTATATTTTAGAGATTAAGCCCTTGTCAGTTGCCTCATTTGAAAGTATTTTCTCCCATTCTTCAAGTTGTCTTTTTGTTTTCTTTTGGGTTTCCTTTGCTGTGCAAAAGCTTTTCAGTTTGATTAGGTCCCATTGGTTTATTTTTGCTCTTATTTCTGTTGCTTTGGGAGAATGACCTGAGAAAACACTTGTAAGGTTGATGTCAGAGAATGTTTTGCCTATGTTCTGTTCCAGGAGTTTGATGGTGTCTTGTCTTATGTTTAAGTCTTTAAGCCAATTTGAATTGATTTTTGTTCATGGTGTGAGGGTGTGTTCCAGTTTTATTGATTTACATGCAGCTGTCCGGGTTTCCCAGCAACACTTGCAGAAAAGACTGTCGTTTTCCCATTTTATATTCTTGCCTACTTTGCCAAAGATGAATTGAACATAGGTGTCTGGGTTTATTTCTGGGTTTTCTATTCTGTTCCATTGGTTTGTATGTCTGTTTTGGTACCAGTACCACACTGTGTGATGACTGTGGCTTTGGAATAGTGCCTGAAATAGTGCCTCCTGCTTGGTTTTTGTTCCTCAGTATTGCTTTGGCAATTCTGGGTCTTTTGTGGTTCCACATAAATTTTTGGTTTGTTTGTTCTAGTTCTGTGATAAATGTCATGGACAATTTGATAAGGATTGCATTGAATCTGTAGATTGCATTGGAAGGTATAGCCATTTTTACAATATTGGTTTTTCCAACCCAGGAGCATGGAATACCTTTCCATTTCTTTGAATCCTCTTTAAATTCCTTGATTAATGTTTTAAAGTTCTCAGCATATAAGTCTTTCACCTCCTTGGTCATGTTTATTCCCAGGTATTTGATTTTTTGGGTTACAATTTTAAAAGGTATAGAAGTTTTGTATTCTTTTTCTAGTATTTCATTGTTAGTATACAGAAATGTGACTGATTTCTGAATGTTAATCTTAAATCTGCTACTTTGTTGAATTTGTTGATCAGTTCAAGTAGTTTTTGGGTTGAGTCCTTAGGGTTTTCTATATATAGTATCATGTCATCTGCATAGAGTGACAATTTTACCTCTTCTCTTCCTATTTGGATATGTTTTATTTCTTCTGTTTGATTGCTGTGGCTAGGACTTCCAGTACTACGTAGAATAACAGTGGTGAGAGTGGACATCCTTGTCTTGTTCCAGATTTTAGTGGGAAGGCTTTCATCTTTTCTCCATTGAGTGTTATCTTTGCTGTGGGTTTGTCATAAATGGCTTTTATTATGTTAAGGTATGTTCCCTCAATACCCACTTTGGTTAGAGTTTTCATCATGAATGGATGTTAGACTTGTCAAATGCTTTTTCTGCATCTATTTAAGTGATCATATTTTCTTTTGTTGTGATGTATGACATTGATTGATTTTTATATGTTGAACCACCCTTGTGAACCTAGGATGAACCCCACTAGGTCGTGGAGTATGACCTTTTTTAAATATTGTTTGATTTGGTTGGCTAAAATTTTGTTGAGAATTTTTTCATCTATATTTATCAAAGATATTGGCCTAGAGTTTTCTTTTTTGGTGGTATCTTTTTCTGGTTTTGGTATTAGGGTGATGGTGGCATCATAAAATGTCTTTGGGAATGTTCCTTCTTCTTCAACCTTTTGAAAAAGTTGAAGGAGGATGGGTATAAGTTCCTCTTTGTATGTTTAGTAGAATTTGCTTGTAAAGCCATCTGGTCCTGGACTTTTATTTGTAGGGAAAGTTTTTATTACATATTCAATTTTGTTTCTAGCAGTAGGTCTGCTCAATTGATCTATTTCTTCTTGTTTCAGTTTTGGCAGACTGTAAGTCTCTAGAAAGTTGTCATTTCTTCTAGGTTGTCAGATTTTTTGACATAAAATTGTTCATAGTATTCTTTTATGGATTTTTGTATTTCTGCATTATTTATTGTGATTTCTCCTTTTTCATTTCTTATTTTGTTTATTTGGGTTTTTCTCTCCTCTACTTGGTGAGTCTGGCCATAGGCTTGTCAATTTTGTTTACCTTTTCAAAGAACCACTTCTTGGTTTGATTGATTTTTTCCTATTGTTTTTTGAATCTCTATTTTATTGATTTCCTCTCTGATATTTATGATTTCATTCCTTCTACTAGGTTTAGGTTTGTTCTTTTTTTTGTAATTCATTTAGGTTGTGGGTTAAGTTGTTGATTTGATATTTTTCTTCTTTTTTGAGGAAGACCTATATTTCTATGAATTTCTCTCTGAGCACTGCTTTTTCAGCATGCTGTAGATTTTCAGTGGTTGTGTCTTCATTATCATTTGTCTCAAGGTGTTTTTTAATATCCTTTTTTATTTTCTCATTGACCCACTGGTTTTTTAGTAGCATGTTGTTTAGTCTCCATGTAGTTAGATTTTTCTCATTTCTTTTCCTGTGGTTGATTTCTAGTTTCATGCCATTGTGGTCAGGGAAGATACATGAAATCATTTCTATACTCTTAAATTTGTTGAGGTTAGCTTTGTGCCCTTCAGAATATTCCATGTGCACTTGGAGAAGAATGTGTATTCTGATTTTTTTGGATGTAATGCCCTGAAAATGTCGATTAAGTCTAACTTTTCTATTGTTTCCTTTAGGATTTCTGTTGTCTTATTGATTTTCTGTCTATAGGATCTGTCCATGGATGTGAGTGGAGTGTTAAAGCCTCCTACTATGATTGTATTCTCATCTATTTCTCTTTTTATGTCTGCTAGTATTTGTTGTAGATATATGGGTCTTCCTATATTAGGGGCATATATATTGAGGATTGTAATATCCTCTAACATTTTACCATTAAATATTGTCCTCTTATGTCTTTCTTTATGGTCTTCATGTTAAAGGCTATTTTGTCTGATATGAGTATTGCAACTCCTGCTTTTCTGTCTTGTCCATTGACATGAAATATCTTTTCCCATCCCCTCACTTTCACTGTATATGTGTCCTTTGCCCAAAGGTGAATATCTTTTAGACAGAAGATTGAAGGTTTTTGCTTTTTTATCCAATCTGCCACTGTGTGTCTTTTGATTGGAGCATTCAGTCCATTGATCTTTAAAGTAATTATTGATATGTGTATATATATATATATATTTATTGGCATTTTAAACCTTGTTTTCCAGTTGATTCTATGTTTCTTCTTTCTTCCTTTCTTTTCTTTCATTGGATGATTTCTATTTGTGTAATGCTTGAGTACTTTTCTTTTCGGTTTTTGTGAATGTAATGTTTGGTTTGGATTTTTAGATTTTTCTGTTTTTTCAGTATGTTAACACCTTCCTCTATCTGCTTGCTTTAACCTGATAGTCATATAGGCTCAAATACATTATTTAAAAAAAAAAGAGAGTCTCTATTTTCTTACTTTCCTCCCCCACATTCTACGATTTTGAAGTCCTTTTTTAACATCTTCATGTTTGTCCTTTTGCTGTTCCTTCTGTTTATCATTGCTTTTACAGTAGTTTTTTTTTTTCCCACTTTTAGATATGTATGATGGCTTATTTAAGTGATCGCTTTCCAATTGTTGTTTCCTCCATCCTATTTCTTCTTACTTTTTTTTTTTTTTTAGAGAAGCCCTTTCAATATTTCTTTTAGAATGGGTTTATTATTTGTGTACTCTTTTAGCTTTTGTTTGTTGGAGAAATTCTTTAGTTCCCCTTCTGTTTTAAATGATAGCCTTGCTCAATAGAGTATTCTAGGCTGCAATTTTTTTTTGTTTGTTTGTTTGTTTATTTTCCTTTCAGTACTTTAAATATTCTTGCCTCTTCCTTCTGGTCTGTAGTGTTTATGTAGAGAAATCAGCTGATAGCCTTTTGTGGGTTCACTTAAAATTAATATTTTGTTTTTCTCTTGTTGCCTTTAGAATATTCTCTTTGTCTTTAACTTTGCCATTTTTATTATAATATGTTTTGGTGTGGGCCTATTTGGGTTCAACTAGTTTGGGGCCCTCTGTACTTCCTGTACCTTGATATCAGTTTCCTTAAATTTGGAAAGTTTTCAGACATAATTTCTTCAAATGTATTTTCAATCACCTTTTATTTTTCTTCTCCTTATGGAATTCCTGTAATGTGTACATTGGCCTGCTTTACCATAGATCTCTTATATTGCTTTTGCGTTTTTTCCTTTGGTTTTCTCTCTGCTGTCCTGATTTGGTGATTTCCATTATTCTATCTTCCAAGTCACTAATTCATTCCTCTGCATTATTATTCTGCTCTTTAGTGCCTCTGCTCAGTTTTTGTCCCTGCAAATGAATTTTATAACTTTTCTATGTTCCTCCTTGTATTTTCTACTTCCTTTCTAAAAGAATCTGCATTACTTTTTATCTCTGTTCTCTGTTCTTTGGTACTCAACCTTAATTCCTTCAGTATTTTCACTCTCTCCCTTTTGAACTCATCTTCTGTCAGACTGCAGAGGTCTTTTCATGGTTTGCTACTTCAGGTGAATTCTCCTGTTCCTTTAACTGGGAATGGTTCCTGAGTTTCTTAATCTTGCTTATATTTTTCTTTTCCTTTAATTTAAGGAGGCCAAACTATAGTCTTGGAGTGCTACTTCTATCCAAGAACACCCTTTTGTATTTTGTGGGTGGTTATTATTTATTTTTGGTGTGGGAGTTTGGATATTTCCTGTCTCTTTCTTTGATGTGAGCAGTTTTTTATCTCCAGGGGGCTGAGTGTGTTTCCAGGGAGAAGGAGGCAATGGTTAGGCTAGTAGTTAGTGCCTGGTTCCTGGGCTCTTAACAGCAACAAGGACCTGTAGGAAGGTGACACAAGCTACTCCCAGTTGCAGGGCTCTGGGAAGTGGTAATGAGACTTAGGCAAATTTACAAGGTGCCCAGAGCATTTGGCAATGGCAGAAGAAGGGTGTGTGAGTTTCCAGGCAAGTGAGAGCAACAACAGATAGTGTTCAACTGCAGTGCCCTCCTCTGAGTTGATTGGAGCCATAAGTGTGCCCATTCAGGGACCCTTAATGGTAGCAAGCCATGCCCACCTCTGGAGTCAGTGATAACTATAGTGGTTTGCCACTGCCACTTGCAGACCATGCAAGAAGCACCCTGTCTCACTTAGCCCACACAGGAGTTGCTGCACATCCTGCTCCTAGTTGCAGGATCCTGGGAAGTGACAGGGTCAAGCACGTGGGCACTGCCTATAGCATGCAGCAGTTGCAGCAGCAGGGCTGGTGTGCTCCCAGAAGTGCGAGAGCAATAACAGGTGGTGTTTGGTCACAATGCCTTCCTCTGTGGTACCCTTGAGGTGATTGAGACTACAAGAAGTGCCTGCTTATGGACCCCTAGTGGTGGTGTGCCATGCCCACCTCTGGAGTCAGAGATAACTGTGGTGGTTTACCCCCTGCTGCAAGAAGCACTCTGTTACTCTTAGCCCATGCAGGAGGTGCTACACCAGCTGCTCCTAATTGCAGGGTCTTGGGAAGGGACAGTGGTCAAGTGTCTGGGTGCTGCCCAGAGAGTTTGGCAGTGGCAGCTGCAGGGTGGTGTGTTCTCAGTGTAGTGAGAGCAATGACATGTGGTGCTTGGTTGCAGTGCCCTCTTTTTTTTGTCTGACCCCTGATGTGACTGGTGCCACAGGTGGATCCCACTGACAGGCCCCCAGTGGTGGCAGGTCACACCTCCCTCTGGCCTCTGAGACAACTGCCATGGTCAGTCCCTGCTGTGTGTAGATCATGCAAGAGGCACTATGTCTTGCTTAGACCCCTTCCCCTGCTCTTAACCCACACAAGAGATGCCCAGCCATCTGTAGCCTGCACAAGAAGTGCCCATTCTCCCCATAGTCCAAACAAGTGGCTGCTCACCACCAGTAGCCTTCATCAGAGGCACTCTACCCTCTGAAAGCCCAAGCTCATGTGCACAGGGAGATTCCCATGGTGGTCCACCCCTCCTCCTCTCATCCTCCCCAACAATGGTGCTTGATTCTTCTGTGGGTCCAGACCTTCTCCCAGATTCCCTCTGCCATGGTGTTCCACTCTCCAGCCCATAGTACTCTGCTCCCCCGCCCATTGCACACTGCTCCTTAGCCATGCAGGGTGTCCCCACACAGCCAACCCTGTCCCCGGAACTGACCTTCAGAGCCTAAGTCTCAGAGCCCAGCCCCTGCCCAAGCATCTCAGGCTGTGATGTCTGGGGCAGTGGTACAGATGATCTGTGCTGCTCGCACTCTACTTTGGCCCCCTCAGTCCAGGTTCTGTGCTTTTCTTGGCAATTTTGAGGTTCCCTCCATCTCAGCTGATCTCCCTGTTGGGTAGGTAGCTGTCCAGGATGGTTGGGGGGAGGTCTTTTGTAGGATAAGAATGTACATAACTTTCAGAATAAATTTCTGTAAATAAATAATATCATAAAAGTTGCCTACTTTTTACAATTTGGAGATGTAAATGAAGTTTGTGCATTGAGATGGAGACACCACAGTAGCCTGTACTACAGCTGATGATAAGTCTATCACAGTACATTTTGGTGGAACTTTTTTAGGGTCAAGATTGTAGTTCTCAACAAATTGATTTTGACCCTAATTTTGAAATTGTTATTCATATTGGTTTGGACTTTTGTAATCTAACTTGGGTTTACTAATTCAAAAACATCAGCTTGTACATTCATTAAATTATACAATAATTTCAGTTATATAAATTCAAAATAAAATATAAATGACCAGAAAAATGCATAAAAGCCATGTAAGACTTCATCTCAAGATGACCAAGCAAAATGTTTAGAGTTTCTTATTAAACTTGAAAATAAGTGATATAAATGCATACCTGTGACTTTCTCATTTCTCTAATATCCCTTTTCTTATCTTCAATAAATAAATATGCACATTATCCCTTTTGCTAATCCTATCCTAAGAACATACATCATGTTTTTTGAGTGAAGTAAAATAATAAATGAAGTCTGCTTGTGTCAAAGTAGATGTTGTAAATGTATTCTGTAAATACTGAACCGGTATTCACTATGTGCCATGCTTTGGGCTAAGTACTTGGGATATAACACCACAAACTATCCCGGTATACTTGATGGCTTTCTGTCTTCCCCAACTTGCCACACTCTATACACAGATGGGCCTTTAATTACAGTTAAAACTTTCCTCTCAACAAGTACAGCATGTTAACTTTCCCAAGGTACACTTTTAAAACAAAATTCTACTCTAGTATCCAAAGTGACAATTTTGAGCTTGCTTTGTTTTCTACCTCAGTTTTATGATATACGATTTACTTTTTCATGTAATTATAATAGTAAATTGAATATAATTGTGTGCTTTGAAACCTATGTCAGCATTGAAATGAATTACATTATTCTGATTCTCCTTCCTCCTAAAAATACATGTTAAATTCTCCTTTGAGAAGGATCCTAATTCTCTTTTTCATTTGTACAGATACATTTGCATGAATTATATAGTCTGTAACAATTTTTCTTGTCAAAACTGGTCACAATTAAAAAGGTATTCTTTTTTTTTTTGGTATTTCTTGGGCTGCTCCCGCGGCATATGGAGGTTCCCAGGCTAGGAGTTGAATCGGAGCTGTAGCCACCGGCCTACGCCAGAGCCACAGCAACGTGGGATCCGAGCCGCGTCTGCAACCTACACCACAGCTCATGGCAACGCTGGATCGTCCACCCACTGAGCAAGGGCAGGGACCGAACCCGCAACCTCATGGTTCCTAGTCGGATTCGTTAACCACCGAGCCACGACAGGAACTCCCAAAAAGGTATTCTTAATTAAAACACTATGCAGAGTTAGGTAAGGAAGAAGATTATTTAGTCCCCAGACTAAAAGAGGAAGGGAGGCTATGACAAAAAGGAGATTACTGTGAACTTTTGAGACTTATAAACCTCTCAAAACCAGGAAGAAATTAATTGTACTTATGGGGATGAGCAATCAAGGACAGAAAGAACCTGTTGTGGAGGAGTGGGATGAACAGGTGGTGTGATCAGACAGTTGATCAGGATCACTTCTTCAAAGTTAGCAGATTCTCAGGAGGGACTCACAGAGGAGGGATCAAATTTCAGTGGGCTAACTTAAACTTATATGCAGATTTTCGAGGGATTTGGCTCACCTAATTACCCACCCCCAACTTCATTCTAGAGTCAAGTAACAGACAAAACTAGTCTTTAGGGAATGAGGTGTGGAGGGGTAGGATATAGGGAAAAAAAAGTTATTTCAGAGGATAATAAAAATTTTCTATATCTTGTTGAATATAGGGTTGTATACAATGGTGGATACATATCAACCTAAGAGCAATACATTTTATTAATATGTTAAATTTTCCCTATAAAATATGAGTGTATGAGTGTAAAATATAGCGTTGGCATTAATCGTGATTGATGTTCCTCAAGGCACAAGGGGTAAATTACACTACATAATTTAAGAAAACAGATGAAAGGAGATGATACTTAACAACATATGATGCCTTCATTTAACCCATTTAAATATCTTTTTGAAATTATAAAACTAATATGTAATCATAGTAGAAAAGTTCTTTAGAAGTATTGAGAAGTACACAGTTAAATAAGTTAACCCTGTTTCTCCCTCTCCCAAAGCTCATTCTCATCTCCATCATTAAACTACTAATGCTAAATGTAATAAAGTTTGTTATTTTTTCCTAGAAAAGGAAAGTATGTCAGAAGTGAATTTTGAGTACTTGTGTGAATGTAAAATTTTATCTTATTCCTCCAAACAGGTTTAAAATTATTTTCCAGTGCAAGGAAAGCACGAATCCAATATTTTCTAAAACATACATTATTTTCTAAAACATATATTATTATCTGTCTCTCCCCCACTTGAAAGTAATCATATCACTCTCCCTTTTTGGGGAGGATAATACATTATCTTTTTAATTGAAAATTAAAACTGCAGCAAGATTGATTTGGTTTGTTTCTGCTTTCTTGTTTGGCACTTCCTGGATTGTTTCAATCAAAAGATTCCTAGTGTTCAGCTTAGTCTGTTGGTTCTTCATTTTACCCGCTCCATTCTTTCTGGCACTATCAAGAGATGAAATTGGAAGTTCAGGTCGTATTTTCTTTGAGTTTTATATTTATCTCTTAAAATAATAAAAAAATAGCTATGAAATAATTTATTAAGCATTTTCTAAAAGCCATTCACTTTAAATTCGTTTGATAAATTATTTCATTTAAACCAGCCAACTGTCTTATGAGGTAAATATTGTATTTAAACCAATTTTAGAACATTACAAACCAGAATATAAAGTTAAGCAAGCTGCCCAAGATGTCACAATTAAAAAAAATATAGTATCTGAATTAATGATTAGATGAATTTTATACTTAATTGTTACTTTCTCCTTTTCTCTATATATGTATATTCCTCAAAACTTTATTCTGTGATTATCAAATTTTGTTATCATTCATTTCCACTGTTAATAAAACAATTTTATTAAAAGACATTGCTTTATTTTCCTTTATGAGATATAATTGATGTACAACAAAATACATAGATTTTTAAGGATTTTTTATATTACTCAATGAATTTATTACATTTATAGTTATACAATTGTCTAGCATTTCCATCCCAAAACCCCCAGCACATCTCCCCAGACCCCCAACCTGTCTCCTTTGAAAACAAGTTTTTCAAAGTCTGTGAGTCAGTATCTGTTCTGCAAAGAATTTAATTGTGTCTTTTTTCAGATTCCACATGTAAGTGATAGTATTTGATGTTGGTGTCTCATTGTCTGACTGACTTCACCCAGCATGATAATTTTTAGGTCCATCCATGTTGCTAAAAAGTCCATTATTTCATTCCTTTTAATGGATAAGTAATATTCCATTTTGTATATGTACCACATCTTCTTTATCCACTCCTCTATTGATGGACATTTAGGTTGTTTCCATGTCTTGGCTATTGCAAGTAGTGCTGCAATGAACACTGGAGTACATGTGTCTTTTTGAGTCATGGTTTTCTCTGGATTTATGCAACTATACACCAATAAAATGGAAAACCCAGAAGAAATGGACAAATTCTGAGAAAAGTACAATCTTCCAAGACTAAAGCAAGATGAAATAGAGAAGATGAATGGACAATCACAAGTACTGAAATTGAAACTGTGATTAAAAAACTTCCAACAAACAAAAGTCATGGACCAAATGACTTTACAAGTGAATTCTATCAAACATTTAGAGATGAGCTAACACTTATCCTTCTGAAAATATTCAAAAAAATCTCAGAGGAAGGGACACTCCCAAACTCATTCTATGAGGCCACCATTGCCCTGATACCAAGACCAGACAAAGATACCACCAAAAAAGAAAATTACAGGTCAGTTTCACTGAGGAAAATAGATGTAAAAATCCTCAACAAAATCCTAGAAAACTGCATCCAATAATACATTAAAAAGGATTGTACATCATGATAAAGAGGGATTTATCCCAGGGACGCAAAGATTCTTTAATATCTGTGAATCAATCAGTGTGATACACATTAACAAACTGAAGAATAAAAACCATATGATCGTCTCAATAGATGCAGAAAAAGCCTTTGACAAAATCCAACACTGATTTATGATAAAAAAAACCCTTCAGAAAGTGGGCACAGAGGGAACCTACCTCAACATCATAAAAACCATATATGACAAGCCCACAGCTAACATCATTCTCAATGGTGAAAATCTTAAAGAATTCCCACTGAGATCAGGAACAAGACAAGGATGTCCACTCTCACCACTACTATTCAATATAGTTTTGGAAGCAATCAGAGAAGAAAAAATATAAAATAAAAGAAATCCAAATTGGAAAGGATGAAGTAAAACTATCACTATTTGCAGAGGACATGCTACTATACATAGAGAATCCTAAAGACTCTACCAGAAAATTGTTAGAGCTCATCAATGAATATGGCAAAGTTGCAGGATACAAAACAAATGCACAGAAACCAAATGAATTTCTATATACTAACAATGAAAGATCAGACAGAGAAATTAGAGAAGTGATCCCTTTTACCATCACATCAAAAATAATAAAATACTTAAGACTAAATCTACCTAAAGAGACAAAAGACCTGTACTCTGAAAACTATGAGAAATCAAATAGATGGAAAGACATACCATGCTCTTGGATTGGAAGAGTCAATATTATCAAAATGACTATACTACCCAAGACAATCTACAGATTCAATGCTATCCCTATCAAATTACCAAGGACATTTTTCTTTTTTTTTTTTTTTCCAGTTAATTTTTTCTTTCTTTTTTTTTTTTTTTTACAAAATAAAATGCATATATTTAAACGCAATTACATTCACACAGATTATTATATCTTGGATCTTAAGAAACAGATTAGGTGTCTCCCTCTGGAGAAGTGGAATGGAAAATACACTGAGACAAATAGGAAATTTATTCTATACTTTATCCCATTTTGTATGGCTTTCATCTTTATGATTTAGTATTATCTATTACATTTCAATTTTTCTTTAAAAATTAGCATTATATTAAAATTGTGTATATTATGCAACTAAAATTTATAAGGAAGAAAGATTTATATACCATTAAATATTTTATATTGCACAATAAAAAGAATAACAGGTAAGAATAACAGAAATAATAAACCCTCTGAAAATAAGTAAAATATAAAATGCATAGATTGGTTAAAAAACAGTGTAACTATATAAATATGTCCTCACAATTTATTACATCTTATTGATTCTTCAATATAGGCATTACACCATTCTAGGTGATGTGATAAACAAGATATTATAGACCTTACATTGTACCATGGAGAGAAATGCTCATTAATAATACAATTGTAGAGCTGTATTATTTAATTGTACAGTTGCATTATTTAGTTATAATTATCATAAATTCTTTGATGGAGAAGAAATCAGAATCAGTTCTAAGAAGACTTCAGCATTCCAAGAATGACGTCAAATGACCCCCTTCATGGTGGATTATGCACTTATTTACTACGAGATATATTTCTTCTCCAGAGATTCCTTGTTTGTGTATTAATTGTAGATTTTTGGTTTGCAGTTATTATGAAGTTTTGATGTAAGAGTCTATATGTATATGAGATTGTTTTAAGTTGTTGTTCTCTTAATTGCAAGTGTATCTCCAGTGTCCTGCATTTGTACCCACCTCTTCTCATGATTTCTGATTTTGGTAGTATAATTTATTGTGGATGATTTTGTATCTTTACTGTATATGTACCTTTACTGGTGAGCCTTGTCATTTGTGGAATTTTTGTTCCCTGTTGCTGTATTGTCTGTTCTGCCTAGAGATGTTCCTTTAGTATTTGTTGTAAGGCTGGTTCAGTGTTGCTGAATTCTCTCAGCTTTTGCTTATCTGTGAAGGTTTTGATTTCTCCTTCCAATCTGAATGAGAGCCTTGCTGGGTAAAGTAATCTTGGTTGGAGGTTTTTTCCTTTCATCACGTTAAGTATATCATGCCACTCCCGTCTGGCCTGCAGAGTTTCTGATGAAAAATCTGCTGATAACCTTACTGGGGTTCCCGTTTCTTTTCCTTAGCTGCTTTCGATAGTTTCTCTGTCTTTAATTTTTGTCAGTTTGATTCATATGTGTCTCGGTGTGTTCCTCCTTGGGTTTATTTTATATGGTACTCGTTGTGCTTCCTGGATTTGAGTGACTGGTTCCTTTTCTATGTGAGGGAAGTTTTCGGCTGTTATCTCTTGGAATACTTTTTCTGTCCCCTTCTCTCTCTCTTCTCCTTCTGGCACCCCTATAATACGGATGTTGTTGCATTTAACATTGTCCCAGAGTTCTCTGAGACTCTCTTCATGTCTTTTCAATCTTTTTTCTCTTTTCTGTTCTGCATCCATAATTCCTACTAATCCATCCTCCACCTCACTTATTCGTTCTTCTGCCTCCTGTATTCTGCTGTTAGCTGCTTCTAGTGAATTTTTTATTTCAGTTATTGTATTTTGCATCTCTTCTTGTTTAAGTTTTATATCTTGTATCTCTTTGCTCACTGTTTCCTGTAAGTTATCCATCTTTGCCTCCAGTTTATTTCCAATGCCTTGCATCATCTTCAGCGTCAACAGTCTAAAGTCTTTTTCCTGGAGACTGAGAATCTCCTGATCACTTAGCTGATTTTCTGGGGTTTTCCTTTCTCCCTCATCTGCGTTATAGTTCTCTGTCTTTTCATTTTTATAGGTTTTTGGTGTAGTGACCTTCTTACAGATAATAGAGTTGTAGCCTCTCTTACCTCTGGTGTCTGCCCTCCTCCTGGCTGAATTCTGTATGGGGGCTTGCTGTAGGCTTCCTGATGGGAGGGACTGATGCCTGCCCACTGATAGGTGGAGCTAATTCAAATCCCTCTGGTGGGTGTGGCTTAGTCTCTGGATGGGATTGGAGGCAGCTGTGTGACTGAGGGTTCTTTAGGCAGCCTGTTTACTGAGGGGCAGGGCTGTGATCCCACCTGGATTGTGGTTTGGCCTGGGGCTTCTCAGCACTGACTGATGGGTGGGGCCAGATTTTCTCAAAATGACCACCTCCAGAGAAAGGCACTGCTGCTGAATATTTGTGAGAGCTTTGCCTTCAATGTCCCTCCCTCACAACAAGCCATATTGACCCCTGTTTTCCCAGGATGTCCTCCAAGAACTGCAGTTAGGTCTGACCCAGATTCCTATGGAGACCTTGCTCTGCCCTGGGATCCAGTGCAAGTGAAAGTCCGTGTGCACCTTTTAAGAATGGGGTCTCTGTTTTCCCCAGTCCTATGGAGCTCCTGTGCACAAGCCCCACTGGCCTTCATTGCCAGGTGCTCCAGGGGCTCTTTCTCCCAGTGCCAGATCCCAGCACGTGAGGATTTGATGTGGGGCTCAGAACTCTCACTCCTGTAGGTGAGTCTCTCTCTGTGAACCAGTTAGTTTCTAGTCTGTGGGGCTTCCCACCTGGGAGGTATGGGGTTGTTTATATCATGAAATTGCACCTCCTACCTCTTGATGTGGCCTCCTCTTTTTCTTCTAGAGTAGGTTATCTTTTTTAAGGTTTCCAGTCCATTTGGGTGGAGATTGCTCAGCTTTTAGTTGTGAATTTTGTTGTTTTTAGGAGAGAAGTTGAGCTCCAGTACTTCTATTCTGCCATCTTAATCTTCTCGGGGATATTCCTTTAAAAAGCAGTAACCAAAATGCGAAGCCACTGGTCTGAGTAAACTGACCATAGCTAGTATTTTGAAACTAATAGGAATTTTCAGGGAGGACTTCTACCCTCAGCTAAATGAGGCAAAGTTCTGTATTTGTCTTTCTCTTTCTGACTTACTTCACATAGCATAATACCCTCTAGATCCATCTGTGTTGTTGCAAATGACAAAATTTAATTATTTTTATGAGTATTAAATTAAACATTAATCTATCAATAGGCACTTAAGGAGTTTCTGTCATGGCTCATGGTAACCAACCCGTTGCATATATATGAGGACGTGAGTTTGATTCCTCCCATACATAGGCCCTTATGTTGTTTCTATATCTTAGATATTGTGAATAATTCTTCAATATGCATAGGAGTGTATATATCTTTTTGAATTAGTGCTTTTATTTTCTTTGGAAAAATATGTAAAGGTGGAATTATTGGATAATGTAGTAGTTCTATTTTTAATTTTTTGAGGAACTCCATACTGTTTTCCATTGTCACTGCACCAGTTTCCAATCCTACGAAAATATAGGTTTCCTTTTCTCCACATCCTCACCAGCACGTTATTTGATTTCTTTCTGATGATAGCCATTATGACAGCTGTAAGACCATATATCATTGTGGTTTTGAATTGCATTTCCCTGATGATAAGTGATGTTGAGCATCTTTTCAGGTGTTTGCTGGCCATCTGTATGCCTTCTTTGGAAAAATGTCAATTCAGGTCTCCTGCCCATTTTCTGATTGGATTATTTGATGTTTGATGTTGAGCCATATGAGTTTTTTTGCATATTATGGATTTTAAACTCTTATGAAATATATAATTTGCAAATATATTCCCCCATTCAGTAGGCTGTTTTTTTCTTTTGTTTGAGAGTTTCCTTCACTGTTCAAAATCTTTTTAATTTGATATACTCTCATTTGTTTACTTTTGCTTTTGGATCCCTTGCCTCAGGAGACATATCTAAAAATAATGCCAAGGTCTATGACAAAGAGTGTATTGCCTAAGTTTTCTTCTAGGAATTTTATGATTGTAGGACTTATATTTAAGTGTGTAATTAATTTTGTGTTTTTCTCTATACCATGTGAGGAAGTAGTCTAAATTAATCATTTTGCATGTAGCTGTCAGTTTTTCCATAAATCATATACTGAAAATGCTTGTTTTTTCTCCATTTTATACTTTTGCTGCCTTTGTTGTAGATTATTTTACCATGTAAGTGTTCATTCATTTCTGAACTCAAAATTCTCCCATTGATCTTTGTGTCTGTTTTTATGTCAGAATCATTTTGTGTGGATTACAGTAGCTATGTCTTTATAATTTGAAATCAGAAAGTGTGATACTACCAAATTTGTTCTTTTCTTCTCAATATTTGTTTGGCTATTCAGGATCTTTTGTGTTTCCATACACTTTTTAAATTATTCATCCTAGTTCTGTGAAAAATGTCATTGTTATTTTGACCGGGATTGCATTAACCATTCTGTAGTTTGTTTAGGTTAGTAAGGTCATTTCAACAATATTAATTCTTCCATTTTATGAGTATGATATATTGTCCATTTGTTTGTGTTGCCTTCAATTTCTTTTATCAGTGTCTTAATAATTTTCCGAATACAGGCTTTTTACATCCTTAGGTAGATTTATTCCTAAGTGTTTTATTGTTTTTGATGCAATTGCTAATGGGATTTTTTCATCATTTCTCTTTCAGATAGTTTGTTGTTAGTGTTTAGAAATAAAGCATATTTCTGTATGTTAATTTTGTATCTAGCAATTTTGCTGAACTCATTTATTAGCCCTAATAGTTTTTTGGCATCTTTAGGATATTCATCTGAAAAGAGTGACAGTTTTACATCTTCCTTTCCTATTTGGAGTCTTTTTTATTTCTATTTTTTTGTTTGATTGCTATGGTGAGAGCTTCCAATGCTATGTGGAATAAAAGTAGTGAGGATGGATAACCTTGTGCTGTTCCTGATCTTAGAGGAAATTCTTTCAGCTTTTCACCATTGAGTACAATTTCAGCAGTAGGTTTGTCACTTCATACTTTATTGTGTTGAAGTGTATTCCTTCTATACCCAATTTGTTAAGAGTTATTACCATAAATGTATATTGAATTTTGTCAGAAGCTTTTTCTATGTAGAGTATCACTTGACTTATTTTTAGGTATCTAACTATCTTCCATCCCTGAGATAAATCTCACTTGATCACGGTATATGATCCTTTAAATATATTCTTGAATTCAGTCTACTAATATTTTGTTGAAGATTTTTTTATCTGTAATGCTTAGTGAACATGGATGAAAAAATTGACCTATAGTTTGCATTTTTGTGATATTATTTTTTGTTTTAATATCAGGGTGGTGCTGGCCTTTTAGAATGAGTTCAGAATAACTCTGCCCTCTGCAAATTTTTAGAGTAGTTTGAGAAATGTAGGTGTTAATTCTTCAAATGTTTGGTAGAATTCATGTCTGAAGCTGTCTGATGCTAAACATTTGTTTGTTGGAAGTCCTTTTATTACAAATGCAATTTAATTACTAGGAACTGGCCTATGAATATTTCATATTTCTTCCATATTCAGTCATGAGAGTTTGCACATTTCCTGGAATTTATGTTGTCCAATTTATTGGCATATAAATGTTTGTAGAAATATTTTTATGGTTCTTTGCAGTTTTGTGGCATGGTTTGCAACATTTCTTCTTTCATTTCTGATTTTATTTATTTGGACCCTCTCTTTTTTTCTTCATAAGTCTTGCTAAAAGTTTATCAATTTTATTTATCCTTTTAAAAAAATCTACATTTCATTGATCTTTTCTACACTTTACTGAATAAATTAAAGAGGAAATAAAAAAAATACCTGGAGACAAATGTAATAAAAATACGATGACCCAAATCTATCGAACACTATGAACTAGAGAAAGAAAAACAAAATCCAAAATTAGTAGAAGAAAAATTGTAGTTGTTCTTCTTTATCTAGTTCATTTAAGTGTTAAATTTAGTTGTTTTAGGGTTTTCTTGTTTCATAGGGTAAGTTTTTATTGCCATAAACTTCAGTCTTGGATCATTGTATTTTTGCTTTCATTTGCCTCCAGATATTTTTTTATTTCCCCTTTAATTTATTCAGTGACCAATTGGTTGTTTAGTAGCATATTGTTTAGCCTCCACACATTTGTATTTTTTTCAGTTGGTTGTATTTTTTTTTTCTCTTGTAGTTGATTTCTAGTCCTATGTTATTGTGGTTGGAAAAGGTGCTTGATAAGATTTCAGTCTTCTTAAATTTACTTATACTAATTTTTTGGCCTATTTTATGATCTATTCCAGAGAATTTTCCATGTCCATGTGAAAAGAATGTGCATTGTGCTATTTTTGATGGAATATACTATTTATATTTATTATACCTTGCTGATCAAATGTGTCTTTTAAGGCCAATATTTCCTTACTGACACTAGTTGACTGACCAAAACTATTTTAAGTCTGAGACTATTTAACATTCAGAATCATGTAGCCAGTTGTATATATATATATATATCCTATTATTTTTCTTCATTTTGAAATCCCTCTTAGCTTAACATGTTATTTATGCAAACATTTCCATACCTCATAATTTCCCATTTCCACCTCTAGATTATTTTCTCTTATCAGCCCTCTTGATACTATCATCCCTCTGTATAATGTTTCTACTTCCATCTAGGGCTCTGCTGGTTATTTCTGAATTAGTGCAGTAACCTTCTACTTGACTTCCCAACTTCTACCTCATTTCCTCCTATTCTATTGGCCACAGTCTTTACAAATAGTTGCTTTAAACTAATCACCTAATAATAAAATTCTCATGGTTAATTTTTTACCAATATCTTCTACGTAAAATGCAAACACCTTCACATGCAGTACTAAACTCTTTCATAATCTAATGTGTATTTTCCTCTGTTGGCCACAACATACAGTACCACTGACATATTATAGGCAGAGGCTCAATGTGCCCTGGTCTCCCAGTACCACTGCATTCATGTGTGCCTGTGTGTGCCTGGAACACTGCTTCTCCTTTTCTTTGTTGCTAGCTTCTGGTAGAACTCCATAGCTAACCCCTGATTGTTCTTCTCTAGTGCTGCTCCCACAATGTTCACAATGTCCCATGTACATTCTTCTATTGTGGCATCAAACATGGCGGTGTACATTGATCTTCTTGTATTTTTGTTCCCTCAGTAGACTATAGCTCCTTGATGGATGAAATAACAAGCATATTTTCTGGCATATACTGACATCAACACTGATTCTTTGCCTTCTTTTCCTACCACTATAATAGTATTAATGGGTAAAATATGCTAAGCAATTATGATGTGAAAGACATTGTAGTAACCTCTTCAATCCACTGATATCTCCCTATAAGACTCTATGTCAAGTACTATAAATATCCCCATTTAACAGTTCAAGAAATGAAGACACAAATATTGACGTCATTTGCTCATGTTCACACAGCTAGTAAGTAGCAGATCCAAAAGTCAGGATGAGACAGTCTGGTTCAGAACCTGGCCTCTTAAACCACTGTAAATTTCTGCTTATAACATATCCAAGTAAATGTTTTCCAATATTGCAAATATTGCTGAAATAATTATGATATATCTTTGAGATCACATTTTAGTTGTATGAAGCATTATATTGTTTCAAGTTAAATTAATTTCATAAAAATATATATCTAGGTAAAATAAAAGTCAAATAGAAATTTGAACAATCTTATAATCAATGTTGTTAATGAAGAGGACTAAAGTGTATAATTTTTGTCTCCAAATATTTCAGAATACTGAATTAGTTAAATGAAAATGTGCTATATCATAAAAGTAAAGTAGGAAATTGATACCATTTATTCAAGTTGGGTTAGATGGGAAAAAACTCATAGAGATCATACCTAGCCTTGGTATACATAATAAGTATATAAGGAAAAGAAAGAAAATAAGGCAATTCAAGTTGACTACAACACATGAATGGAAAAAGGAAGCTAGGAAAATAGGTTTTATGTAAAAGGACAAGAAGCTGACATGCTGAAAACACTAAGAGTGTCAAGAGAAATGATAACTAGAAAAGTAGGGGAGGACAGGTTTGGTGATAAATTATGGAATGTGTCCTGTGTTTTGAAGTAATAAAAGCCAAAGAGTTTTCAAGTCATCTTTCCTCACTTGTTTTCAAATGGCTAGTTCCCTATAAAAGCACAGATATTTCTACAAAGGAAATAATGAGTCTGATATAATCATTTTCAACTCCTTAGGGTATACAAGTATAGTGGGTATGAATCAGAGTCCAAAATCTCTAATATGAAAGAAATGGAACTTTATTTTCCAATAAACCAAAATTATTTCTATTTTTATGTCCCATTCTACCAGAATGACAGGAATTCAATTACAGTCATTGGATTTCAACTTCTTCCTAGAATCAGGACTAATCCCTAAAGTTTTTGAAGGTAATTAATGGGAGGGGCAATTCGATCATAAAGTCCTTCTCAGTTGACCCCTTAAGTCAATACTGGAACCCTTGAAGCATATCATTTTATCTTCCTGAATTTCTACCCTTGGCCCTGACTAAAATTATAATTAAATATATAACTATGTGAACATGCCACTTAGTGCCTTTTCTATGATTCTAGAATGTAAACTCCCTGAGATCAGGAGCAGGATCTCAGTACTAAGTACCTTACCATTGTACTTAGCCCTACATCTGGAGAATTTTAAATTTTGCATGCCTCTTCTAAAATTAATAAATGAATTAAGAGTTCTTGTCCTGGCTCAGTATCCATGAGGATGTGAGTATCCATGAGGATATGAGTTTGATTGCTGGCCTTTCTCACTGGGTTAAAGATCCACCGTGAGCTGTGGTGTAGATCACAGATGTGGCTCAGCTCTCCCATTGCTGTGGCTGTGGCATAGGCTGGAGGCTCAGATTGGACCCTAGCCTAGGAACCTCCATATGCCACGGGTGCAGCCCTAAAAAGACAAAAATATATAAATAAATAAATGAATTAAATGAAACCCCAGTGGTCAAACTATAAGCAAAGTCTGAATCAGTAGGATGTCATTTTGGGACATAAACAATTTAATGCTTATCTATTTACTTTACTTGGTGAAATTTTAATGAGAAGATACTATTTCACAGAACCTAATTCTTACTCATAAATGACTAAGACAATCAAAAAGTTAAAATAAAAATCAGTGTCATCCTCCTTTGTATGGCTGTGGAAATAAATGTAGACAATCCAAATTAGAGGAAACAGAACCTATTTATTCAGAGTCAGCCAAATCATTTTGTTGGACAGAGGCTCAACAGTAGATGGAAAAAAATGAGAAAGGTTTATTGTGTAAAAAGGGAAGAACTTGGGGATGTTCTGATTGAAAGCTCCTGAGAGTGGGAAGCTCAAGTCCAAGTAGAAGCTAGGCATCTTATGTGATTGGATTGGGGAATATATTTGGTTTTCTTTGGTTGGTCTTGATTTGAAATCAGGGCAAAAATTTGGAAGCTGACAGTCATGGACCAAGTTCTGGCTGGTGCTGAGTGTTGCAGAGTTTGTGAGTCAGAGTTCTATTTCGTTTACTGTCTAGTCAGTTTATATTCAGTATCTCAGACCTCAAAACATTTTGAAGTCAAGATTGTCTGATAATGGTACTGTAGTAACACTTTGTACTTCTTATGTTCAATCATCAACCCATTCCACAAATATTTATAGAATACCTATTTATATTCATTGAACAGTTGCAGACTTTGAGGATATAGCAGTGATTAAAACAGGCACCATAACACTATGCCTGCTTTGAAGTTCTTACTATTCAATTATGCTGTTCTAAACCAAGAGGACCTCCTTCTTGCTTCATCCAACTAGGAAACCGTATTAGATGTTGTTTCTAAAATATCGATGTCTTGTGTAAAACTGTTATATCAATGAGGTTGCTTCTCATTGAAAGTGATTGTAAAAGTCTCAGTAATGAGAATCTCTAAATGTATGAAATTGCAACTGTCCTGAATCATTGCAGATTTTAAGCAGGTTTTGATCCTGCCTCTTTGTAACTTTTTTAGTTTTACTCTCATTACTTGTCAGTTTCAAATTTCATTTTACTCTCCTTGTCATTAACATAGTGGTTAATGGCAGAAATGATTTCATACCTCATATCTGTTCTATATACCACATAGAAACCTATAACCAGCTATACAAGAAAAGCTCACTGATTGTATCCTAATCCTGTATTAGTTTTCTATTGCTGCTGTAACTAATCACCACTCATTTAGTGGCTTAAAATAGCAAAAATTTAGAGCTCTAGGGATCAGAAATCTGAAACACTTTTCACTAGGCTAAAGTTGAGGCATCTGCAAGCCTGATGCCTTCTGAAACTGCTGAGGAGAGCTGTGTTTTCTTGCCTTTTTCAATTGCTAGTGGCTCCTTCCAGAGGTTGATTATATTCCTTGACTGGTAGGCCCTTTCCCCATCTCCAGAATGTATCATTCCAATCTTTGCTTCCATCTGCACATGACCTTCTCTTTGTTCTCTGACTCCTCCTGAGTCCTTCTAATAAAGATCCATGTAACTTCATTTAGAACTCAAGGGAATATTCCAGGATAATCTCTATACCACAAATCATTAATTTAATCCAGTAGGCAAAATTCCTTTTATCAGATAAGGTAATATTCACAGATTTAGGTGACTGGGCCTTGGGCATGTTTGGGAGGCCATTTACTTAGCCTACCAGAGGTCTCCTGATTTGCTTTGTGCTAACTGAGATAGGCATGTTTAAATCAATCACTGAGGCATGAAGGCTGAGATTACAGAGCAATCTTTAAACTGAGAGTATGGTCACATTCATCTCAACTGCATTCACTCATCTCAACTGCCCACAGTGGCCAGGGTGAATGTATGCTGGGAAGGCAACAGCTCTGTCCCTTTCAGCTGTCAGCTGTAAATAGGCTAATCAAAAGAACCTCTCTAAATGTACATGGATGCCTAGGGTAAACTTCCAACATATAAAATCAGTTGGAATGCTGGGCCCTGAACTTATATCAAAGACAGAAGGATATGTAAGAAATATTCTACTTCACTGTTTTCTAAGGAAGAAACATCTGGACCAAAGTTGAATAACAGAACCATTGAACTAAATGTAATATTGAACAGTAAGAACAATAAAGACTCTCAAGTGGGGATATGGGGAATTTTAACATGTCTTTTTTCATGTCAAAAAACAGACTCTGCACACTGAATAAAACAAAGCAAAAAGAGGAGTTTATTGCAAGAGTTTGACTGGCAAGTTGAAAACTCTTGGGAGCAATGAATTCCAAGTTCCTTACATACTGGGGGTTTTTATGGGGTAAACATTTTACTGAAGTGAAATTGGGTCTGTTTGCTGACCACATAGCAAAGCCAGTCTATTGACATTGGGTTGTAGTGAAGAAAAGTAGAGTGTTTATTTTAGGAGCAAACAAGGAGAACAAGGAAACTATGCTCAAAAGACCCAAACTCCCTAATAGTTTTCAGGAATGGGTTTTTAAAGGCAACATTTAGGGTGAGGATCGAGTTTCTTCTGATTGGTTGGTAAGGAGGTAAGAGGGTGATATTTCAGAAATCTTCATCATCACCATTCTTGTTCCAGCCAATCTAGAGGCTATGTGCTTGTAGTCTGCGTGTAGTCACCATCCTCTAAGACTTGGGTCTTAGTTTCTGCAGAACAGCTCGGGTATGTTATCAGATTTCTACCTATATCTCTTAAGCTATTATTTAAGCCATCATTACTTTTCTTACTAACTGCTTTTCCTTTGTTTCTGCAGCCCCTCACTTTCCCATTAATAATTGCTACAGGAGTTCCCGTCGTGGCGCAGTGGTTAACGAATCCAACTAGGAGGTTGCGGGTTCGGTCCCTGCCCTTGCTCAGTGGGTTAAAGATCCAGCGTTGCCGTGAGCTGTGGTGTAGGTTGCAGACGCGGCTCGGATCCCACGTTGCTGTGGCTCTGGCGTAGGCCGGTGGCTACAGCTCCGATTCAACCCCTAGCCTGGGAACCTCCATATGCTACGGGAGTGGCCCAAGAAATAGCAACAACAACAACAAAAGACAAAAGACAAAAAAAAAAAAAAATAATTGCTACAGTCTGCTCTTTGGAACTGAGGGAAAGCTTGGGAGACTAAAGTTTTTCTTTAGAAACACAAAGGGACTTTTGTAGTCAGGAGGGCCCCACAAGGTCCTATTCAGTTTCAAATGAAGAAGTTATATTTAGCTGATTGGTCACCTAAATGTCTTCTTCATTATTTGGATCAGGTAACTGATCAGGGGAACAGGGAAGTCCAAATGTCCTGTGTTGAATTCTGAGAAGAGCTGTAAATTCCTGCAACTTGTATTAGGTAAAGGGTAAAGTTAAGTTTTGTTTTTCTTTAATGTGCCTGTGTTGGCCAACTTCATTTTCCCTTTAACACAAGTAACTTCATTTTACCTTTTTTGTTTTATAGTCACAAAGGATAAGAAGCATTTTTATGGGTTGTTGTTTCACAAAAGAGAAGTTTTTTGAAATATATCCCATGATGTGTTTAAGTAATTAATGTAGCTTTCTATGAAATTTGAAAACGAATGTGATATCACAATATACAATAAGAAATATGCATTTAGTCTTTGATTTATGGCACAGAGATCCAAAAACCCTTGGAATTTACTGTGAGTAAATACAGTTTCTTTTGTTATGTTAATATGGTGACTACTGGACAGACTCTAAGGATGGGGGCTAGCTATCAGAGGAGTCAATCTTATGATTAGTTTTGGAACTTTCAGTTCCACCCCTAGAACTCTAGGAAAGGCAGAAGGCCTAGCAATTGTTGTTAGCCACAAGCATCAGATGATTTAATCAGTAATGCCTCTGTAATGACATCTCCATAAAAATGAAGCTGTTGGAGTTGACCAAAATCTCCAGGTTGGTGAACATGTGGAGAGACAGAGAGAGTAATGTGCTGGGAGAGGGCCTGGAAGCTCTTTGCCCTTTCCCCATGCCTTGTCCTGTGCATCCCTTTGAACTGGCTGTTCCTGAGTTTTATCTTTTTAGAATAAACTGTTCGCCAAGAATGTAGTGAAAGTAGAGGAAAGCTAAAACCAGAAAACTATTGAAACCAGAGTCTATAGTGTGAAGGAAGGTATCAGCAGCTTCCTGAAGAACCTTTCATAAAATGGATTAATAGGATAAGTAATTTAAGAGCTATACCTTTGGTTTTGAATGCTGCAGAATGGAAGAGTATTTTTGAGTTGATACAGGACCAACAGCTCACTGTAAAATAATCACAGGTGTTGCAGCCAAGAGTGTGATCCAGCCAGTCTGGTAGAATGGGTAAGAACAATTGTCTCTTTACCCTGAGAAAGGGGGCTGTCAATCCCCCCCACCACCAACATAAATGCCAAGTGTAATTCCCCAGACTTAGCTTTCTGTTAAAGCCTTATGAAACTAGATTTATGATCACCTAGATATTCATCAGTGGAATTGCCAGTTACCTAAGTCATAGTAAATGCTATGATGAAGGGATTCCCTTTCACATGACCCGCCCCCCCATATAACATTATTGTTGCCAAAATAAGGGTCAATTTGAGAAGCCTAATCAAATTTCCTGCCTCAACTTCTCCTCTTGGGTCTTAGAGATGTTAATGAAAACATTAGGATAATTAACAAGCAAATGGAAAGAGGCCAAAAGGAGAGTCAAAGGTGGGAATTTTTTTAAGGTTATTAAAAATAAGGTGAATAAAGCAAATATTGATGGAGTAAAGCAAGAAAAAACAAAGGGTAGGGTATAAGACTATTCCCATTTGAAATATTTAAATTGTTATTAAGAAGTGGGATGAATAAAACTGACATTGCTAAGGTTAAAAAAAGGTTTTGTTTTGTTTTGTTTTTTTGTCTTTTTGCCATTTCTTGGGCTGCTCCCGCGGCATGTGGAGGTTCCCAGGCTAGGGGTTGAATCGGAGCTGTAGCTGCCAGCCTACACCAGAGCCACAGCAACGTGGGATCCAAACCGTGCCTGCAACCTGCTCACTGCAGCACTGGATTCTTAACCCACTGAGCAAGGCCAGGCATCAAACCCGCAACCTCATCGTTCCTGGTTGGATTCGTTAACCACCGAGCCACGACAGAAACTCCCAAAACAAAGGTTTTAATATAGCACTACCAAAGTTTGGGGGGGACAAAAAGATCCCTTGTTTGTTACTCAATATTAAAAGGTCCCAACAAAATCTGCCTTATTTAACTCAATTTGGAAAATTTTTTAAAGTTGGAGGGTAGAGATTTTATGAGAAACTTTGACCAGCAATCACTTAGGGCAGTGATCAGGGCCAAGTAATCAAAATAAAGACTGAAAGTCCTTCAGCTGGACACCCAGCTGGGGATCCAAGGCTTTTGCCCAAGAGTCAGTAAATCTGTCACATGGTAGAGAAGTTGCCAGGGCTCTTTGTACAGCAGACTCAGGAACTCTGGTACCAAAACCCATCGGCCAAACCTGACTCTGGGTATAATTAGATCGAGAGAATGTATATAGGTAAGAATTGATAGGATTATAAAAGTTGTACTGTTTAAATAAGTTTTGTGTAAAGAGGTTGTGTTTACTTTACCTGAATGCTTTCTGGAAATGAATACTATATTTGGCTAGGGAATACTTGCCCATTTATTATTTAATATACAATGCTGTGTATGAAGTCCTAATAGAGGCTACTGTTAGGAAACTGAAGAATAGATATAAGGATAAGAGTACAGACAATGAAAGTAAAAGTATGTAGGAGACTTCATATGTCTGAACAGGCTTTATGTAAAGCAGTTACCTTCTTTTACCCGACTGTATAATGGAGAAGGACACTGTATCTCATTGGGGAGCATTCCCCTTACCTAGTGCAGTAAATCCCTTGGTATCCAAAGAGGATTTAGGAATTAGTTCCAGGGGTAATATTTGGTATCCTTAGATGATCAAATTCCTTATATAAAATAGCATTTGCACATAACTTACATATAACCTCCCATATATTCTAAGTCACTTTTAGATTACTTATGATACCTAGTGCAGTGTAAGTGTTGTGTAAATAGTTGTCAGAGAGGCCAAGTCAAGTTTTGTTTTTAGAACTTTCTAGACCTTCTTTTTTAAAAAATATTTTTGATCTGAGGTTGGTTGAATCTGTAGATGTGTAAACCACAGATACAGAAGGCTAACTGTGCTATAAAAGAGAAGGCATGTAAATCTGTCCTTCAGATAATGTTAATTGGACATTCTAAACAGAAAACAGTAAGATTGTCTGAGCACACACAGTATATAGGATAGAATAGAAACTGGAGTGGGGATGGAGACAAATTCTTTGTGTGATAGCCCTATGTGGAACACAGATGGAGGCCTATGACAAAAACCTTATGAGCACTCCCAGAAACAATTAGGGACATTGTGTCAGAGAATTTCCATGAAAGGGACATTTTCTACCTTGCCATTGAACATTCCTTTTTTGTTTATTTTTTAATTTTTTTTTTAATTTTCCCAATACATTATTTTTTCTACTGTACAGCATGGTGACCCAGTTACACATGCATGCATACATTCTTTTTTCTCACATTATCACGCTCCATCATAAGTGACTAGACATAGTTTCCAGTGATACACAGCAGGATCTCATTGATATCACTTATATCTGGAATCTAATATATGGCACAAATGAACTTTTCCATAGAAAAGAAAATCATGGACTTGGAGAATAGACTTGTGGTTGCCAGGGGGGAGGGAGTGGGATAGATTGGGAGCTTGGGGTTAATAGCAATGAGACCATTGGACATTCTTAATTGAAGTTACCTCTATGACTGAAGTGCATATAATGATCTTAAAATCTGAAATAGCTATAATGTCTAGGATGAGGTCAGAGAAACACTCTAATGGAATGGCAATGCCCAGAAGAGTTTCATAACAAAATGCAAAAGGTTTGTACAGGATCATGCTGTATGTGGAATGCAAGGAAGAGCTAATTACAGGTAGGGAGATTCTTTTTACCTAAGATTGAGTCTGGAACAGTGAGGACCTGCTGGAGTCCACTGTTACTTGGGCAGTGCCCAATAAACAGCTCTTTACTGACCAACAAAGATTTGCTTGGTTTGTATATGGCAGGTCCAAGATGAATGAACAAAATCTTATTTGGAAGGCCACCACTCTGATTGAAGAAGGGAAAAACAAATCAGCTCATTGGGTTGATAGTGAAGACAGCCCATGCGTGAAACCAAGTTACGCCCAAAACCAAGTTCCCCTGATGATTTTATGATTAATTACTCCATCCAAACCTTTATTCCATTTCTTGTCCCCTGTACTTTACAAACACAGGAATCAACCAGAGTCAGATGTCAAAAATTGCTGTAGTTGAAAAATTATTAATGTACTAAAATCGCCATTGTCGATAACATCGTTAACATGCAGACTCATGTTGTTTCTCCATGGCACGATGAGCAACAGACCCAAGGTCATGGACACCAGACCAGAGACTTGTAAACTGCAGATATCCTGACTCTATAAACTATGATTAAGAAATGTCACAAGATGATGTCAGAGAGTGTTTTGCCTATGTTTTCTTCTAGGAGTTTGATGGTGTCCTGTCGTATATTTAAGTCTTTCAGCCATTTGGAGTTTATTTTTGTGCATGGTGTGAGGGTGTGTTCTAGTTTCATTGCTTTGCATGCAGCTGTCCAGGTTTCCCAGCAATGCTTGCTGAATAGACTTTCTTTTTCCCATTTTATGTTCTTGCCTCCCTTGTCAAAGATTAATTGACCATAGGTGTCAGGGTTTGAATATTTTCTCAGGTCAGTCTCCCAAAGCAATTGAAATTAGAGCAAAAATAAACCCATGGGACCTCATCAAACTGAAAAGCTTTTGCACAGCAAAGGAAACCCAAAAGAAAACAAAAAGACAACTTTCAGAATGGGAGAAAATAGTTTCAAATGATGCAACCGACAAGGGCTTAATCTCTAGAATATATAAACAACTTATACAACCCAACAGCAAAAAAGCCAATCAATCAATGGGAAAATGGGCAAAAGACCTGAATAGACATTTCTCCAAAGAAGATATTTAGATGGCCAGCAAACACATGAAAAAATGCTCAACATCGCTGATTATAAGAGAAATGCAAATCAAAACTACCATGAGATACCACCTCACACCAGTCAGAATGGCCATCATTCATAAATCCACAAATAACAAGTGCTGGAGGGGCTGTGGAGAAAGGGAACCCTCCTGCACTGTTGGTGGGAATGTAAACTGGTACAGCCACTATGGAGAACAGTTTGGAGATACCTTAGAAATCTATACATAGAACTTCCATATGACCCTGCAATCCCACTCTTGGGAATCTATCCGGACAAATCTCTCCTTAAAAGAGACACATGCACCCACATGTTCATTGCAGCACTATTCACAATAGCCAGGACATGGAAACAACCCAAATGTCCAACAACAGAGGATTGGATTCGGAAGAAGTGGTATATATACACAATAGAATACTACTCAGCCATAAAAAAGAATGACATCATGCCATTTGCAGAAACATGGATGGAACTAGAGAATCTCATCCTGAGTGACATGAGCCAGAAAGACAAAGACAAATACCATATGATATCACTTATAACCGGAATCTAATATCCAGCACAAATGAGCATCTCCTCAGAAAAGAAAATCATGGACTTGGAGAAGAGACTTGTGGCTGCCTGATGGGAGGGGGAGGGAGTGGGAGGGATCGGGAGCTTGGGCTTATCAGACACAGAATAGATTTACAAGGAGATCCTGCTGAGTAGCATTGACAACTATGTCTAGATACTCATGTTGCAACAGAAGAAAGGGTGGGGGAAAAAATGTAATTGTAATGTATACATCTAAGGATAACCTGACCCCCTTGCTGTACAGTGGGAAAAGAAAAAAAAAAAAAAAAAAAAAAAAGAAAGAAATGTCACAAGATGATGGTTAATTTCCAGCTTCTTTGTTCTTCTCCTTTGAAAATACCTTCACTTCAAAGATCAAGTTGGACTGGATCAGAGACTTGTCTTCCACTCCCTTGCTTGGCACCCTGCAATAAATTCTTACTTTGCTGCTTACATCCACTGTCAGAGTTTGGCTTTTTGTGTTGCTCTGCTAATAGTTTAATCAATCATGTCTTTATAATGGAGCCTCTCTAAAATCCAAAAGTGGAGGGTTCCTAGATCTTCCAGGTTGGTGAATATGTAGATATTTGGGGAGAGTGGAATTTTCAAGAAGCATAAAATCTTTCTATATACAACCTTTCCACATATCTTTCCATATTCACCTCTTCCATCTGGTGGTTGCTGAGTCACATCCTTTTACAATAGGCACCTTTGATATACAGCCAGTCATCAGAAGTACAAGTAACAACTTTGACCTGTGATTGGCATCCTGAATTAGAGGTGGTGTCATTGGAACCTCCAATCTGTAGCTAGTGGGTTCAAAGTATAGGAATCTGGGTTCGGATAGGCATCTGAAGTGAAGGGCCATCTTGTGGGGACTAAGCCTTTTGCCTGTTGAATCTGATGCTATCTCCAGGTAAGTGTGCAAAAATGCCCCGCACCTCCAACTAAGGAATTGGGTGCAGAACCTTTTAACTACACAATATATACCAGTTTTCAGTGGCTCACAGTGCACTCAGGGATTTGTGAAATTCTGAATTGGGATAAACTTATTTAACTCTGTTTAACCAACACTTTCCTATAAGTATTTGTGTCTGAGACACTCTTTTTCCCCTTCATATTATCCAGTAATATCTCATGGTACTCTTAACTATAGACTATACATTAGAATATGGTTGTAACCTTTCCTCCATATGACATGCTTTATGAATTGTGTCTTCCAAAATCTCCACTTCACAGGCCAGTGTTTGGAGAATAGTGGGATGACTCCATTTTCTACACTTATTCCAGCTCACTATGTTTGCATCATGGCTGTTTTCGTGTGATTGTGTTTCTTAGTTCATTGGGCAATAAGCCTACTTCAGGAGATTAGAGGAAGAATATGGGTCACAGAGGTAATATTATTTTCTCCAAATCTAGTATAGCATTTAGGAAACCACCTCCTGAACAAGAATGTGAGAAAAAAAGTTAATAATTACTATCTACCTCTATGCTTGCTCTGGAATCTGTGTCACAGAAAAGCCAAAGCCAGCATATTTAGAATAAGAGAGACAGATATCATGGATACTTATTACTACTCTAATTTAGTTTCTAAGCCAAAAGCAAATAACACATTTTTAGGACATATGAGCATTCATGTATTATGACAGTGTCATTATGGGGAAAAATATATAAGTAAGATAACTCTGTCAGGTTTCAAAAATTGCTTTTAAACTCTATAGGCAAGTACATATCAGACCCACAGAAAAGAAACAAGAAATACACAAATAAAAATATGTACACAGAACAGGAAGATTTGAATTCTGAATAGTTAAAACAACATATTTTGCTCCAAATGGATGACTACTTCTTCATGCATATTAGGCAAAGAATCTTTTTAAAATACGTGGGAGTTTTTTTCACTTAAAATTATTAGGTTAGTGTTCACTTAAAGAATTTTATTCTAGCTTTCTAGATGAATAGTCGAACCAAGAAGAACACTATGGGGCTTTCCTGGCATGGGTTCCTCCCTCATGTCCTCTGCAATAACTCCATTCTGAAGTACTTAGCTAATAGTATCTGATGCACAGTCCCTGAGTTGTTTTACAATGCTAAAACCACCACCAATTGGATGAAATTAACTGCTTGATGGACATGAGTACATACCTCCCAGACCTCCTGTCACCTAAAGCACCTAAGGGTTGGTAATAAATCTACCCTGTGAAACCACACTGTTACCTCACCATTAGCCACTAAGAGAATTGTGTAGAATCCGATCACATATCCTGGGATAGCCTTCCCTCACCTGGCCTTTAAAACTCCTTTGCTGAAACCCTTCAGGGAGTTCCAGGGTTTTTAACACAAGCCACCCATTCTCCTTCTTTAAGTGCCTTACAATAAGTGCTGCACTTTCCTTCGCCACAACCAGTGTCAGTAGATTGTCTTTACTGCACATGGTGAGGGGATCCAAGTTTCGTTCAGTAATAATAGCTTCTTAACTGTATTATAAAACTGTAAATAAAGGGTCTTTAGTGTGTCACATGAAGCTTCTTTCATATTTATCTTGTATACTCTATACTCCAAAGAAACTATCCCTTTATAATTATTATAGTATACTTTTAGATATTTGGGGACATATTTATAAAAATTGATTTAAATACTAGGATATTAACATATGGGATGACCCTTGGTCCCATATGTTAATAATAAAAATTCCTCAAGAATCTATTGATAAGTTCCTACTTATGTAAAATAAATATAATAAATGTAAAATTCCTCAAAATAATATTTTTCAATTAAAAGATTGGAGTATTCTAAGAAACTTCTTGGAGTGTAAAATTTACAATACCAAAGGTCTGTAAAGAACCTCCAGACCAGGAATAAGCCTCCAGCTAGGAATTCTTAAAATTGGAAAATTATTTGTAGACAGAAAAGAAGAAAGAAATGCGTACCAGATTATTGAAATAGTGTGTTCCAATTCCTAGCTCTCCACAGCTTTGTACTGTCAGGGAGGGAGAAATTTTCTTTTACTCTTCTAGCTCCTTCTGACTGTTCTGAGAATTAAACTGACATGAGACAGATTAACCAAAGAAAAGCAAACAGATGTTTAATAATATGTATACCTTGGAGAGACCCAAGAAAATTGAGTGAGTCACCTTAAATACCATTCTCAGCTGAAGAAAAATGATGATGTTGAGGGCAGGGAGAATCAGATATGGGAATTACTAGGAAAAGCACAATAAACTGGGTAAGGTTGTTGTACAGATTAAAGTCATTGCATTCTTCATTGATAAGTGTTTTAAGAGATTTGGTCATTTTCTTCTTCCTGGTACACATAGGAAGACACCCTTACAAAGATTTCCCTTATACATGTAAATGTTTCTTACAAAAGAATAATTCCTACTTGATTTTCAGTTATTCCCAAGTCTGCCATTTCTTAGAAAATAACCAGCTTTGGGTTTCTGCTGTGGGTTTGGGGTTAAGAATCTGATGTCAGTGGCTAGTATTGCCCTGGAGGTACAGGTTCAATCCTTAGCCAGGTGGAGTAGGTTAAATTATCTGAGGTTGCCACAGCTGTAGCTTAGGTCAGAGCTGCAGCTTGGATTCAGTCCCTGACCCAGAAACTTCCATATGCCATGGGTGCAGACATAAAAAAATCAAACAAAAAAACCCAAAACCTTAAGATTATTAATATGCCAAAAGGACATATTCTGGGGTAGCAAATTCTGCTACTACATAATACCCCTACCAAAAATAGGAGCTACAGTCATCTTTTAATATCTGCAGGGGACAGGTTCCAGATACCGAAATTTAAGAATGATCAAATCTGTTATATAAACCATTGCAGTGCTTATGTAAAATTGTGCACATCCTTCTGTATACCTTCAATCACCTTTAGATTACATACAATCCCTATGTAATCCAAATGATATGTAAATGGTTAAGTACAATGTAAATGTGATGTAAATATTTGCCAGTATGTGGCAAACTCAAGTTTTGCTGTTTTTGGAAGTTTCTGGAATTAAAAGATATTTTCAATTCACAGTTTGTTAAATCCATAGATTGAGAACCCTCAGATAAGGCAGGCTGACTAGAGTCTAAAAGTAGTAGCATTGTGACATCACATGTTCATTTGAATGTACTAGCACATATACAAACACATACTTATTGCTATTAAATGTAATACAATTTAAAGGATCTGGTTTATCATATTATTTAATTAAAGTTTTAGGTATTACATTTTTACATAATGTCAAAATTATTAAGATTTATCTTTTTTTACTAAATGGGTAGAATATATGCTAAGACCCTTTTCCTCAAGATGAGAACATCAGGTAAATGATCCTGACAGCTTTAGGATCAGTAGGAGCTATAACATGTGAAGGATTCATCAGACATTTTCAGGTCAGTGAAATATGAATCTGAATATATGTTTGGCCTCTTCCTACCTCTGCTCATTTAGGTAAATCTTTCTGAATCTCTAGTTTCTTATCTGACTCTTGATATTGTTAACAGTATAAATCATATTAGGTTAGAAAGATTCTTATAAAGTATCTAAGTATTTTTCTCCACATTTTTTAAATAAAGAAAGTTAGGAACGTAAACACCTTTCTTCTTTTTTTTTTTTTAATTTTTAGGGCTTCACCTGCAATATATGGAAGTTCCCAGGCTAGGGGTAGAATCAGAGCTGCAGCTCCTGGCCTATGCCACAGCAGCACCAGATCCAAGCTGCATCTATGACCTACACTGCAGCTTGAGGCAACACTGGATCCTTAACCCACTGAGGGAAGCCAGGGATCAAACCTACATCCACAGGGATACTACTTCTGCACTGAACCACAGTGGGAACTCCAACATCTTTATTTTAACATGGAGGGAAAAAGTGCTAATTTAAAATTTTAATCTGCCACAATTCATATTGGTTGATTGGTATAACACACTCAAGTGAGAAATGATGCTTCATGCTCAGCAAGATATTTTCCAACAACAAAGAGTCTTGTTCACATGGGAAATTGCATTTAAATATTTTTATATTGACCTATCTGGTCATTATAACTAATGTTTCATGGAGCTGTGCCTTGTGCCATTCTAAAGAAATGCCAGGACACCAGAACTAACATTTTGTTTTGTTGTTGCCTTACCTCAACTTCACAGCATTTACAAGGACGCTAAAGTGGAAAAAGATCACTGAAACTCAATTCCCCTGTCTGTGTAACAATATTTCTAACGTTTGTCCCAGAAATAGTTTGATTTTTCTTTGAACACTCATGTCCACAATGTTAAAATGGTTGAAATTTTCCAGAATCAGAAGTCTAGCCAACTCTTCTTCAATCATCCAGAGCAAATCATATTTACTTTAGGGTATCAAGGAACCACAATGGGGAAAAAAAGAAGAACAAAGATTGTTTTTGCTTTTATAGCCTTTGCTTTAACAATTCAACAGTAAATCAACAGCGAACATTTGGTTTGCCTGAGGCAAACATGAAATCAGCTTGCCTGTTTGGAGCTCATATTGTCTTTTGTTCTTATCTGATAACTCTTCAAAATGAGTGCAAGCTCTACCGTCTTGGAGACCCTGAGCACCAGTGGTAGTCCTCACTGAGTTTATTCATTTCATCAAAATGATATGAAATTCAGCTGACCAATTTTGTATTTGTGAGGAATACTGGTAATATAGTTCAAAACAAAGCCACAGAGAAGAATTCATTTCAGCACACAAATGATTTACCCTACAGCTAATCATGTTTCTATTCAGAGAGAGTTTCCTCCACAAGGCCATTTCTCTCCCTAGGAAGAAGACAGGTTTGTTGAGGGAAAGCCATCTGACACAACAGATATTTAAACACGCAGACAAGAAAACTCTTATTTAGGGTGATTTTCTTGCCAACAAACTCCGAGTGTCCCCCTGGTCATATCTATGTTCAGTGTCAGATTCGAGCCTTACTAGTGACAAAGGAAATTGTCAGGAGGTGGAACAGATCAATCATGATTTGAAAACACAATACAACAGGGCAAGCAAGGGAAAAGGAACAGGGCATGGAGAAATTCAAAGCGATAGGTCCAATTTAGCTGATAGCTGCATTGGGAAGCACAATTTCAATTTGCTAATGTGCTATATTGAGGATTTAGCTTAAATACATTTCCTTCCCTATTATTTTATTTTCCCTATTCATAACAGGATTCTAAAGATTCCTGATATCTTAAAATAATGAATCTAATGTATGCAAAAGTTTTTTTTTTTGTTTGTTTGATTTTTCTTTTTACAGCTACACCTGGGACATATGGAAATTCCTGGGCTAGGGGTTGAATCCGTGTTGTGCCTGCCAGCCTACACCACAGAGACAGTGTTGGGCTCTTAACCCTCTGTGTCATAATGAGAACTCTTGCAAAAAGGATTTGTAAGGACTAAAACATGCAAATAAAATTCAAGGTATTCTCAATAAAACTAATGAAATGGATCCATGATCTTTAAAGTAGGGAAAATAAATTTAAATGGTTGAAATGATTTGTTAGGCCTTCTGATATGTCAGTCACATCACTGAGAAAGAAGGGAGAGTAGGGTCACATCTTTCATTCTTAAGAGAGATAAATAACTGGGCATTTACCTGCAGTGTTAGGAGTCTCTCTCACTCCTTCCATAAAAGAAGAGGTTCTGTTACTTGAGAGTAGGTTCTGTCTCCTCACAGAAAGAATTCAGAGATGAGGCATGGAGGTCAAGAAGGTAAAATGAGGATTTATTAAGTGATAGTATGCTCTCAAGGGAGAGCAGGCAAACTCAGCTGAGTAGCTGCCCTGGGTTTCTTTGGCAAGCTTTCACCTTCCTGGGAGGTAAAAATGCATGGAATATCCATTTGAGAGGGAGGTTTGGAGCCATCTTCTCTTATTTTCATCTCAACTTGACCTTCCCAAGGGGAAGAGGGTATTTTGTCCTATTTAGCTTGGATTGGAAGTGTCATGGCATTGGTACATGATGGGTACTTCTTATCTGCAAGGCTAATTTTATTGTAATGAGTGCATAATGAGCAAAAGGTTACATTTGGAACCAGAGAGTCCCACCTTTCTTTGTCTGCCTGTAGGACATATCACTGCAAAATGACACATCACCTGTCAGTCTGGAGGTTCCCAAAGACTTCATTGTTTACGAGATGCCTGCTTTCCTGCCATTTGGCCCATGCCCCCCTTTTTCCTGCTTATATTTAGTGGTCTGTTTGTTTAAACAGTTCGATGTCCCTTCTTCCTGAATATCTCAGAACTACATTAATATTTTGACCAATAGGATATAAAGGAAATGATGTGCCAGCTCCTGGGCCTAAACTGCCATGTTGTGAGTATCCCAAGCACTCCCATAGAAAAGCTCCTGCGTCCAGCAATTCCTGCCAGTGCTCTAGCTGAGCACCAAGCTAGTGGCCATCACTACCCTTCAAGTCATGTTAATGAACCTGCTTTGATAGTGGTCCTCTAGCCCAAGTCCAAGCACTCTAGCTGATGCTACAGATAACAGACAGATTTCCCCACCAAGGGGAGTGGGAGGGATGGACTGGGGATTTGGGATTGGCATATGTGCACTGAGGCTTATGGAATAATTTGCCAGTGTGAACCTGCTATATAGCACACAGAACTCTACCCCGTATTCTATGATAATCCATATGGGAAAAGAATCTGAAAAAGAGTGAATATGTACAACTTAATTACTTTGCTGTACAGTGGAAATTACCACAACATTTTAAATCAACTATAGTTCAAAACTTAAAAAAAAAGAATTCCCCACCAAATCCTGATCAAATTGCAGATATGTAAGCAAAATAAATGACTCTGCCTGTAAACAAATAATCTTGGCGGTGTGCTGTTAAAAAGGATAGATAATCAGAATAGCTTTTTAGGAGGTAGCCTGACTCTGCTACCCCTCCCATAATTCTAGCACCACTCTTATCTATATCAAAAATAAATAAATAAAAAATACTAGGGAAAATGTATAACAGAGAGAGCTCTCAGAGTTCATAACTGACAATAATTCTCTGTGTCAAGTAACAGGTGGAGCATAAGTGCGAGAATTGTCTTCTTTTGATTTTCTCCTTCTCTTCAACTCCCCTACAGGTGTTACAAGATTAACTCTCAAATAAATCACTTGTGTTTAAACTACAGTTTTCCCTCTTTGAGAATCTTTGGGGGATTGGTCCAGACTCCTGTGGATATCAATATCTGAGTCTGCTCAAACTTTTTATGTAAAATGGCGTAGTATTTGCATATAACTCACATACATCCTCTTATCTACTTTAAAATATATCTTGAGTACCAATAATACCTTATCCATGTAAATACTATACTAATAGTTGTAAATACAACATAAATGCTATGAAAATAATGGTAAATTCAAGTTTTACTTTTTGCAAATTTCTGGAAGTTTTATTTTTAAAATACTTTCCATTCATGTTTGGCTAAATGTGCAAATGTGTAACCTGGGATAGGGAGGGCCGACTCTATTATTTTGAGAGAATCCTAACTTTCAACCAGTGATATATTGGTTGGATCAACATGTCTTGCTTATCACTACTTTTATTATAAAAATAATGGATATAGTGTCTTCCATGATCTCTAGTACTGCATTTGGGTTTTCAGATATATAACTGGCTGATTGAACAATGAAAACTCAGTGGGTATAAATATGATTACTTTTGAACATGACATGTTTTATTTTTTGTTTGTCTCTGTGTTTTTTCTTTTTTTTTAATTAATTAATTAATTTATTTATTTATTTTTGCACCAACTGGATAATTTGGACTCTCCCTTTGTAATGATTGGTATATTACACAGTTATAAGATTAAATGATACTTCCATACACTTTCTTTTATTAATCTCCAAATAACCTTATGTTTAAACCTCTACTAAAAATTCAATTCAAGTAATATATCAGTTTTCTGAAACTAACACCTGAATGGTTGTTTCAGTCCCAGGAGTTTGGAGTAGAGAGAAAGGAGGATCTGTTCTTTCTCTATTTCATCTTGCTACAGTGGAGATGAGTGCATTGAAGTTATGTATTTGGGGGTATTCTGTTCTTCTCTCTCCCTTTTCTGGATCTGCCTCTTCTGTGGTGGACTGAGGAAGGGAAAAAAAGGGTGTTACAAAGGTCTTAAAAACTAGGCTCATGGAGTTCCCGTCATGGCGTCGTGGTTAACGAATCCGACTAGGAACCATGAGGTTGCGGGTTCGATCCCTGCCCTTGCTCAGTGGGTTGACGATCCGGCATTGCCGTGGGCTGTGGTGTAGGTTGCAGATGTGGCTCGGATCCTGCGTTGCTGTGGCTCTGCGCAGGCCGGTGGCTACAGCTCCGATTGGGCCCCTAGCCTGGGAACCTCCATATGCCGCGGGAGTGGCCCAAGAAATGGCAAAAGACAAAAAAAAAAGAAAACAAACAAAAAAACTAGGCTCATCTCAGTGGTGAAATGGCCCAGGTTTAGGTTTGATTTGGTCTGGCTATCTTTATCACTTATTACTGTCTGCGAAATAGTATTCTGAAGAGATGGAGGTCAATGTTAACTTCATCCAAACTCCATTGTTTCTGATATTCTTAGAGAACGCCCTTTTTTTTTCCTGAAGACTGAAAGCTGTGGGAACTTGGGAGAGCATCTCTGATCCTTCTTTTTCTAGAATACACCTTTCTGTTTTCTCTATGCATTGTAGGTTTGCAAGCTTCTCTAGCATGCCTTCTGGTTTCAGAAATATTCAAAGATTTGGCACAAACTTCTCTATCTGTATACTCTGCCAAACTCTAAATATAATAGCAAAATTATAGTGAGTTTTCCCTCTTTACATCACATTAGCAGTAATATGACAAGATCACATTTTCATATCTTAGGAAATGCTTGAATAAAAATGAGAAATTTATCACACATATCTACTTGTATACCAAGTTAACTCTACTCTGTCCTTCCACATTTCTTCAAACTTTTAGCTAGTAAACTTTTCTTAAAACAAAATAAAACATAACAGAACATTTAGAAGAGGGTTATTGGGATATCCACTACACCCACAGCTTAAATTGATCCAAAGGCAGCAATATACAAAGCAGTATGCTTTTCCTATATTCCTCTAATTTGCCACCAGCAGTTTTGCTGGTCTCCAGTTATTTCTATTGTAGGAAATAATATAATTATGTATTTACAGTCATCACAAGGCATAGAGACATTAATCCCCTGAATTTCAGACATTGCTTTCTCTATACTTTATATAGTGGAATGATCAATTTCTTCTGCTAGTATAGTGACCCTTTGTTCTCTGGTTTCCTGGCATAAGGATTTCCAAGTAACCAGGCAGTAGCTACAGCTTTATCCTACTACGTCCCCTTAGAGAAAAATGCCTTTTCAGGGATCAAAATGTAGAGTCAAGCAGAGTATAAATTTTCTGAAAGAAGTAGAAGTTCCATATGTCAATCACTGAGAATAATTGTAAAATGTTCCTTCTACTTCCACCCCTTGGATTCTCAAATCCATTTATTCTACATGATAGGATAGATCAGCTTGTACTGGTTGTTGAACACCAGTATACTTTTCATCTTGAAGAACATCACCCAAATGACAAGGATGTCAGAGCCAGGTTATTAAACATGACTTTAAGTGTCCATTCCAAACTTCCATTTGGTTAGCTGTTTTCCTAGTAATGTAGAAGATAGTGCTAAGACCCATTTTATACACTGTGAGATGGACTTGAAGTAGTACTTCACTTCGCATTTGGAATTGTAAACTTTCACCCTTTCGCATCAGGGGCCCCTGATATTAATGATAGTCTAAGGTATAGTCAGTGATCCTTGAAGTTTTTAAGGATTCTTTCTCAAGTACACAATTACTCTGGTGAATGGCTATAGATTTCTCTGAGGTACTTTTGAATAATTATTACTTTGCATACGTGTTACAGCATTCAGTCTTTATTTCTCTTTAATTTTTTTTTTTTTTATTTTACTTTAGGCCTGCACTTGTGGCATATGGATGTTTCGAGACTAGGATGGAATTGGAGCTGCAGCTGCCAGCCTACACCACACCTATAGCCATGCCAGATCCCAGCCACATCTGTGATCTACACCTCAGCTTGCAGCAATGGTGAATCCTAACCCACTGAGTGAGACCAAGTATTGAACCCACATCTTCATGGATGCTATTCAGGTTCTTAACCTGCTGAGTCACCATGGAAACTCCCAAGCCCTTATTTATCAAATATCCCTGAACTCCCTTTCGATAAAAGGGCCTTGGGTCTGAGGAATGGCTAAAGTCTGGAAACTGGATTAAAAATTGTGATTTGCTGTTAGCGGTTAGGATTCATTGCTTTCATAATTGTGGCCTAGATTTGATTCCTGGTCTGGGAGCTGAAATTCTACATCAAGCTGTTGTTTATCATGGTCAAAAAAAAAAAATTGAAAACAAAATGGAATTGTGATTTACATTGTGGAATCTGCCGTCAGTCTTCTGGTCCCCTACTCTTTAAATGTCTTTACTATAGGAGTCAAGAACTACGCTCAATGGCTGGTCAACTACCTTGTCCTTAATAACACTGCAGTTAGCCATCCATAGACCCCTGGAAGTCATGAATATCATATCAGCCTTGTTGCTATTACAACCATTGTCTCTGGTGGTTATGTGCTGAGTTTGACCTCGGTTCTTTTGGAATCCTATCTTCCCCACCAACATTATTCAATTCTGTAGAATAACAGCCCTTCTACCAGAAAACCCAGCCTGCAAAGAGGGTAGCCACAACTGGGTTCTTAATAATACCACAGCTTCCTAATTGCTTTAGGGAAATAATTATCTTTAGAGCCCTTCTGGAGAGCATAGTCAACTGCTGGATTCTCTTATCTTACATAATAAATCTCTAGCTTACCAAGCTATCAGCCTTTTGAGCAAAGTCTGTTCTGGCATTTCTATCTCATTTCCATTTATCATGTAGCCTATTTTGTTTTGATTTATTATATTTTATTTTGCATGAATAACCCATTTTGCTAGTATATTGAGGGTAGCTCCAGATGTTCTTGACAAGGTATTAGTTATGAAATCATATAGGAACCAAGTTATTAATAAACTTTACTTTGTTCTGCATTATATCCAGCCCCCACTGACATAGCACCATGACAATACATTCCTAATTATGATTTCCCGGTTCTAGCTGACTTAATGAATAATCTCTTACCTTCTTAAACAATGAAAGTGCTTCCTTTATTACTCCATGGTGAGCTTTGATACTATATATTAATCCAGAAGCAAAGAGGGTAACTGGAAGAAAGGATCATCTTGACAGACATCTACCACATATAAGACTTTTGCCTGGTTCTTAAGCAAGGTTTTTGAGTTTCTCCAAAAGTGATCCAGAAACAAAGACTTAAGTACAACTTTCCTCTTTGTGAGATGACCTTAAGGGAGACTGGTTATGGAGAACACTGTTGGGGAGACATGTTTCTACAATATATATATATATATTTTTTTGTCTTTTTGCCTTTTGTAGGGCCGCTCCCACGGCATATTGAGTTTCCCAGGCCAGGGGTCCAATCAGAGCTGTAGCCACCAGCCTACACCAGAGCCACAGCAATGCAGGATCCGAGCCACATCTGCAACCTTCACCACAGCTCACAGCAACGCCGGGTCCTTAACCCACTGAGCAAGGTCAGGGATCGAACCTGCAACCTCATGGTTCCTTGTTGGATTTGTTAACGACTGAGCCACAACAGGAACTTCTTAGCCTCTCTGCTTCTATTTTCTATGCTGAAATCTCCATCCTGTCCTGCTTTACCTTTACCCTATATTCCTGTTTGAAAAACAGTCACAGTGCTGGTAAATAATTTAAGCCTAAGAACAAAGACCAAAAGGCATAAGTTATTCATGTGGTGGGCTGAATGAGGACATAATGCGTTGCTCTAGGCATGCTGGACCTGTGCAGATAGGCATGTGTTTGCCAAGCATGATATGTCCTGTTAAAATAAGAGGAAGATGAGCCTCCTGGCCCCAAGGGACTTATGAGGGGTCATTATCAGGGTGTGCATCAGCAAGGAGAACGAGGTGCAAACCTAAGCATGCTGGGTTGCCACAGATAGGCAAACCATCTATGGAAGCACAATGGTGATTCGCTAGACGCTATGCATAGACAGCTGACACCAGGCTTCCTCAATGCTAATGGTTGTTAAATGCCTAAGGTCAGAGTAAAATCTTAACCAGCTACCAGTTAAGTGACTTTTAAAAATATAAAGCCCCCTCCTCACTTGATGTAATCCTAAAGAGCACAGCAAAAGTAGAGTGGTTTCTTGAAGAGGCAATCTTGGTCCCTGAGACCTTGAGTCCCCTGGTTCCCACCTTTGATTGAGATAAATGTCTCTGTGTCTTGTTTTATGTTAACCTTTTCTTAAGTTTCACAGCACCCGTTCTTCAGCTCTCACCTGCTGAGCTGGTCTCAGCAGAACACAGATGAGGAAGTATATTGAGTTGGAAAGTATAACACCAAAACACTTGTCCACCAGGAATTTCTTTCTTTGGAAACTGGGTCTTTACATATTTAATCAAGATAAGGTCATTACTGGATTAGGGTGAAACTTCCTTTCAATAACTTTATAAGAGAAAGGAAAGGGAGATTTGGATACAAAGATACAACAGGAACACAGGGGAGAAGGCCATGTGATGATGGAAACAGAACCTGAAGTGATAGGGCTCTAACACAAAGAACACTAACAATTTATGGCAAACATCAGAAGTGAGGAAGAAGCAAAAGATAATTTTTTCTAGAGACTTCAGAGAGCACAACACTTACCCACACCTTGACTTTTTGTTTTTAGCCTCTGGAACTGTGAGAGAATACATCTCTACTGTTTTAAGTCACTCAGTCTGTTACAGTAGCCCTAGCACATAATATAATCAGGGAAATAAAGAAGGCCAATAAAGTGTATGCTATCAAGTTCTGAGCCACTGGAAATTAATCCCACTTAGGAAATCAGAGTACAAGTATAAAATCCATTCCTCAATTATTCTTCTTAAAAGTTGTAGGAGTTGGAGTAATTAGCTACCAATTCCCATGGTTGAGTGCTATTTTCCAAGGGTTGCTTTAATTCTGCAACACTTCACACCAGCTAAGCACTTAGGCAGAGCAGGTTCTTGTGGTCAGAATACTCAGTCAAGAAAATACAAGGACTGGCAGTTGGAACTGGGGCCTATGTGTGTGGACATAGTAAGGATCAGTGGGATATAAATGAGACACTGACACTCCTAGAGATAGTAAAATAAATCCATGTTGTTTATTAATTTTCAAGCAACATGGACCATCTACATGTAGGTCTGCCTTCACCAAACTTCCCAGAACTTCTGGACTAAGTTGGCAGGCACTGGGCAATCCTTTAGCAGGCAAGGCTTTTGGTTGAAATTGCTTTAGTTATGTGTCCTGTAGTAAACTAGTCCTTTACAAATAGAGAGCCTTGCTTACCACCATGTTGATCAGACCTTGGTTGTCTTTCAATAGAAGACAGTACCATACCTATGGTAAACCTTGTGGGTTACTAAACAGTCTCCTCCAAACAGATGGTGCCTGTTTAATTTATAATTTTGTGAACAAACATATTGCCAAATTACTCTCTCTATGCCATGGCAGTTGTCTCAGCAGTGTTCAAGGGAAGCCACGTATTTTGTGAAAGCCAGGCCTCTCTAATTTCCCTTTGGCCCTGCTGCTGAGCCTGGATTACCTGCCCAAATTTCCTCCTCCCTAATGGTCATTTCCATTATACAACATCAGTGTCTCAATTGGGATAAACTTTTTTTTTTAATCATACATGTCCTAATAACATTAATACCTAAAAAGAGGAAGGATGTCTATTATTTGCTCTTAGGAGTTTCCTTAGCTTTGCACAAATTTTCTATCCCTCCACAGTGACCTTCTAGAGCTTCTTACCAAGGGCTATTAGGAGGAATTATATTAATGACATAAATTTGGTTATTACATAAACTCCAAATGTGTTCATGATTCTTAAAAGCCAGCTTTCTAATTAATATTATTAATCACAAAAGGGATATGAGTGGATTACTTTCCTATTCACCAAAGATATTAGAAAAACAAAGTGACATTTTTTTCTATAAATAAAATATCAATTTTACTGTAAGTAGAAGATGTAAAAAATAATTACCTATTCAGATGTTGGGTATAAAATCTTTACTTGTTAAAAATTTTACTGTTTACCTAATTTGTGCCAGCATTGAGTTAAGCACTAGATGGATAAAGATAAATACAGTCCTTGTCCTTATGCATTTTACAATATAGAATGGAAGAGAGAAATGCAAACAGCCCACAATAATAAAAAAGTATGACAAGTTCTTTATAGTGTATGGAATGACTGGCCAACAGGGCCCTGTTGCATAGCAGAGGAAACTCTACCCAATGTTCTATGATAACCTATATGGGAAAAGAATCTGAAAAAGAATGGAAGTGTGTACATGCAAAACAGAATCACTTTGTTTTAGAGCAGAAATTATCACAGCATTGTAAATCAACTGTACTTCAATAAAATTTTAAAAATGAAACAAAGAAGAGGAAATTCCAGTGACTCAGTCTACAGATATTCAAATGGACTAGAGATATTCAAAGTCAACCAACTCTGGAGAAATTTTTCAGAGAAGACCTTTCAGGCATTACATTTTTCCATAGACCTGATGGACTAGAAAGATGAAGGAGCAGCAAGGGGAGAGTTCCAAGCAGAAGCATAATGCTATGCCGGGACCTTGAAATGATCATGAATCTGAAAGCAGCCCTTGTGCTCAGGATCAGGTTAGAGTGGTCTACAGGATCTGGAGGATCCAGGGCCTGGTACGTCATGACTAAAGTACAAGCAAGTAGATAACTTCCCACAACTTATGTTTTAGGAACCTCTGCTTTGTGCACAGTGCATTGAAGAAAGCAGAGACAGAGTTTGGGGCCCATGGCAACTGTCCAAGTGATAGGCCAAACAATTTAATTGGAAAGAATCATTGTTTATGATTTTTTTCTTCTCAGTTAAACTTGATTTTTTAACACAGCATATACAGTTTGATGCACCCTAGCTGTGCAAAGCCAATGTAGAAACAGTAAACCACATGTTTCACATTGATTAGGAAATATGAATGAATTTATTTCTGAATTTCAGACCAGAAATTTACTCCAATTTTGTAGCAAATGTGACTCAATGATTATAGAACTGCAGTTACAACAACTGGATTGGTACTAAACGAATATCTACTTTAATTCTTATCTAAAATTTGGCATAAACATATTTATCTCATTTAGGAGGTGTATATAGTATAATTTCTTGGATTGATGTGAATAAATATGAGTTAAATAAATTAAATATAATTTAAAATTCTCAGAAGTTTCTGTTAAAACAGATACCTTAAAGAAAAAGAACATTTCTTCATTTGTACTTTTTTTGTTTAGTCATTACTACCAGTGATTTTATTATTTTCAAAAATAACTTTAAAACTTTATTTTTCAAAGTTATAAATTCATTTGATGAATATCTGTGATGACTTTAATTTGAGTTCATAGTATATAATGAATTTTATACCTATTGATTACAAGTTTTTCCATTGGATATATTTACCAAAGAGCAATTAGCATGAGGGAATTTTCACTTATTGAACCACATATTGATTTAACAAAGCTCTTTAGCAACAACTGGCTCTCCTATTTCAAAGTGGCACAATTGTTCTAGCAAATTCAATACTGTATCATCTCATAATACAGTAATTTTATACTCAAAGCTAAATTAAAGGTCAATTTTATTGATAGCTTAATTGACTTTACATAGATATAATTTGAAGTCTAAAATATATTTGGCTATAAATATACCTAAAAATTTACTTTCCTAGAATTCTCTTCTTTTTTTTTATGGAGATATGAAAGAATTTATTGTTCTATAAAGCACACTCAATTAGTCTTTATGGCCAGGGAGGAGAACTCAGGATTTGAAGTATTAAAAAAAATCTAGGAAATGTAAGACTCAACACTCTCTCCCTCTGGAGTTCTTCCCTGTGAGTTTTAGCTGCTATGGTCTCCCCAAGTTCTAACCACCATTTCTTCAACTCAAATGACTGCCAAGCTGGCCCTTTTAATTATCCCCCTCCCTGTGCTATAGATTAGAACCTCTCTTTCATTGGGCATCACTGTCTTCTGCTGCCTTTTGTCTAGTATCTGAAACCTGTTTCATATATTTTCTATTTCTTTGTCTGCCTGAGTCAAGAGTGCAAAGCCATCTTTTACCTCTGTGGTTAAAATCACAAACTACTTTTTTTTTTTATTTTGCTGTTGTTTTGTTTCTAATTTGATTTCCTATATTCTTATTAAATGGATGAACATTTTTTATCTTTATGTATTTACTTTTTTTTAGAAGATGGTTGATTAACAGAGTTGTGTCAGTTTCTGCCGTACAGCATAGGGACCCAGCTGTATACACACATGCACACATTCTTTTTCTCACCAAGACATTGGATATGATTCCCTGTGCTGTACACAGGACCCCATTGTTTATCCATTCTAAATGTAACAGTTTGCATCTACCAATCCCAAACTCCCAATCCATCCCACTCCCTCTTCCCTTCTCCTTGGCAACCACAAGTCTATTCTCTACATCCGTGAGTCTATTTTATAGATAGGTCCATTTGTGCCTTATTTTAGATTTCATATATAAAGGATATCATATGGTGTCTGTCTTTCTCTTTCTGACACATCAATTAGTATGAGAATCTCTAGTTGCATCCAGGACACACTATTTTTTAATTTTTTTAGAGAAAATATAAACATATTACCTTCATGAAATGATTGAAAATTCTTGGGTTAGTACTTCCTTTCTGAAATATATATCTTGGCGATGACATGTAGCCTTCTCAGATTTGCAATTCAGTAAATGCTGTCTGTTTCTCCTGATTTATATCAGTGTCTAATATCAACACCAGGATTCACAATGCATTTCCAGAGAACATAGAGTTCAGAACATTATTTAAAATATCATATTTTTTATGTACTAAATATTGATATGGGAACAGATGAATGTTATGGATATTTTTGTGAACAAAACTCCTAAAATAACTAAAAGCCTTCTTTGGTTTATTTTAATATGATTGGGGAAGACAATATATCAATATGTAGATAAATCTATTCAATCATTTTTCACCAATACCATTATTATGGAGGGGATTTTAAAAAAATAAAAATGTAGAAAAATTAGTGTACATGCGAAAGTACTTATGGGCCTTAATGCCTATATTTCAATAGCAGATAATGAGAAATTTTTGAAAAAAGAAATAAAATGAAAAAGAGAGAATTAAACTTGAAATCTGCAAATGCATTTTCTGTTCTTCTATGTCCTAAAATCATTGTCATCGAAAGATTTTTGCTTATTCAGTTAAATTTACTTTAGTCTCCAAGAGCAGAGGAAGTGCAACATTTGCTAATTTTAGTATAGGAAAACTCTGGAAAAAAATTTTGGCCTAAAATTTAAAAGAAATGTTAATAAAAGGAAGGATAATAAATGTTTATTTCCAATACGCTAATGAAAATCACTTCTCAGTTTCCAGAAATATAACTGACAGTTTCCCTTCATTCACATCTGTAAGCTTTTACAACTCTTTGAAATAAAACTAACCCAGAACTAATAATAACAGTGTTAATAATAATAATTTGAAATAATTTCATCACACATACTGCCTATATATTATAGGACCAAAGTTGCTATGTCAAAGAGACACACACAGTAGTTTATACAACATAAAATTTAATGTCTCTATCACAGTATAGTTTTGAAGTCAGTGATTTTTCTTTGTTTCTCAAGGAAACAAGTGTCATCCGAGTAATTAGTTCACGGTCCCCTGTAATGCTATTGTTGTCTCTACGGTTTAGACCAATCACTGGGGACAGGAAAAGTGCTTTGAAGAAGCATGCCTTATGTCTTAAGTCTTAGATCTGAAATTAGTATACTTCCCTTCTCATAGTCCAATGACCAGAACTTAACTCACTAATAATAAGAAAACTTAACAATATCTAGTTAAATAGCCTTGTGCAAGCCAAATTTTTATTATAATGGAAGAAGAAATTTTGATAGATGATTAGCAGTTTCTACTATAATTCTGTATATCTTCACTTTTGCAATTGACCTCTGTAGTTGTGACCCCTCTTCCCATTGATAAATTGTTTCATTTAAACTTTCCATTTAATGTATCAACTTTTATACGAAGATAAATTGTTAGGCCGGGTTAATTTTCATCTTGCTCTACTAACTGACTTTCCTATCTCCACTGATGAAAACCCCATCCCTCCAGTGTTCAGAAGTATTTCTTTACCTATCTTACCATGATCAGACAAGATCTAGGCAAGGAAATAGAAACCACACTAGGTCTTTTAAACAGAATTATTTTTATTTTATTTTTGTTTTTTTCTAACATATATATTGAAAGTAACCAAGAAGACTTTTCAAATTTTAGCCAGGTCATATCAATATTCTGTACACAACCTGAATCATCTCCCAACTTTACCCAAAGAATAGCCAGCATATTTTTATATCCTAAAACTACCCTTAGTATTTACCTCTCCATTATCACTATGATTTCATTTTCATTTTCTTCAGAGCATTTACTCTGCTGTAACCATAAATGTTTTTTCCTTTTCTTTTGATGTTTTCTTCTCTTTTAGAACACCCATTTTCCTCTTTTACTTTACAGTTTTGACACTGGCTATCTGATTATCAAGAACTCTCTTCATATAGCCAAATGAAAAACAATTATTTTTCATACTTCCTGACAATGTCTAATTTGATCCTATATTTAAAATTACAATCTACCATTTTTTTCTCAATATTGTCTTTTCCTCTTATCTTTTTTCACTTTCTCTTTTACTTTATATATTTATAATGTAAAATAAAATTTAGTTACCATATATGTTATTTATAATTATCATATGTGTTATTTATTGTCTGTCACTAACATGTAAGATTCATGTAGGCAAGAAAATTTACCTCTACTGTTTACTAATGTATTCCAGTGCTAAGAACAGTGTTTGGCATATGATTAGTACTCAATAAATATCAATTGAAGTAAAAAATGAGTAAATTAATGAATTTCCTGCATTGAAATTCTCATGTGTATTTCAAAACTACCTTACAGATTTTTGTTCTTTTGTCATTCTAGTGGAATCCATGTAGATCCAAAGCAATTTTTGTAAACTTGAATTTCAGTTAAAAACACAAGCATCCATATTAGCTTTCTTAGCAATTAACTTAATTTTTCTTTAATGTAATATATTCAGAATTGTTTGTATTTCCATGTTGTATTGTCAAAAAAATCATTACATAAATGATGAACATTTTTGGCCACACCTATCACATGTGGAAGGGATTGAATCCAAGCTGCAGCTGTGACTTATGCCACAGTGCTGGATGCTTTAATCCAATGTGCTGGGCCAGAGATCAAACCTACACCTTCATAGCAAACCGAACACTTGCTGTTCGATTCTTAACACACTCAACCACAGTGGGAACTCCAGATGATGGACATTTTAATACCCAACGTCTTCTAAAGAAGCCTATATAATGAGCATCCATTTTGAGATACAAGATATTTTTATTTTAAAAGTATAGTTAGGGAAACAAAATCAATTTTCATCAATAGCTATAAGTAGAAACCCATTTCAGTTTGTTATGCCAATATTTTAGTCATAACATTCTTCTGGAAGAATTTAAATCATCTAAAAGCACTGGTTTTCCTAACCTAAATGGAAATACCTCTAAAGACAGCTCCAACATATTTAATTCATTCATTCCTTCAACAAATCTTCATCAAACATTTATTGAGCTACATATTACTATGCTAGTTGCTAGTCTAACCCATGAAGACCTATCACTTTTTTCAAAAAATGTGTCCTAAAACTCTACTTAAAAGAGACACATGCACCCGCATGTTCATTGCAGCCCTATTCACAATAGCCAAGACATGGAAACAACCCAAATGTTCATCAACAGACGATTGGATTCGGAAGATGTGGTATATATACACAACAGAATACTACTCAGCCATAAAAAAGAATGACATCATGCCATTTGCAGCAACATGGATGGAAGTAGAGACTCTCATCCTGAGTGAAATGAGCCGGAAAGACAAAGACAAATACCATATGATATCACTTATAACTGGAATCTAATATCCAGCACAAATGAACATCTCCTCAGAAAAGAAAATCATGGACGTGGAGAAGAGATTTGTGGCTGCCTGATGGGAGGGGGAGGGAGTGGGAGGGATCGGGAGGTTGGGCTTATCAGACACAACTTAGAATAGATTTACAAGGAGATCCTGCTGAGTAGCATTGACAACTATGTCTAGATACTCATGTTGCAACAGAACAAAGGGTGGGGAAAAAAATGTAATGTATATAATTTAATCCCCTTGCTGTACAGTGGGAAAATTAAAAAAAAAAATATGGGTCCTCTTTGATGTAGAATTGGAAAATACTGTCCATGAAAAAGAATGTTCTACAGAAATTCAAGAGATTGGATATGAACTTTGCAGGGGGATGAGGTTCCTCTTTGCAACTGTAAAGATATGGAGCTCTTCACCAAACAAAGGGATATCAAGGGTGAACCAAGTTTCAGAGAAGTGACAAAGTTTCACTTTAGGGTTTCAGTCTTGTGTTTCCTGGGAGATATTTAGATCATTTATTTGGAATGGAAATTTAAGTTCAGTCCTCAGGCAAGAGGTCTGAGATAGAAACAATGTTGAAGTTATTATTGTATCAGAGGAAATTCAGTGACATTAGGGGAAGCCATCCAGAAGATGTGACCTTCAGGCAACTGGAGGCTCCCCTTCTACTCCATCCTTGGAATATGCATTCTGCCCTTGTCTTCCCCACTGCCAGAAGCTGCCCCCCAAATATAGCCTTGAGATAGAAATGTGATCTTGAGGACTATCTGTATATAATATATTACCAAATCCAGTTAAAGCCTCTATATAAAAGTTTATGATTTGGATTGTGAGTGTGGAAAATTACTCATCTTATGGCCACCCAAAACAAAACTTGTAAGTAGGTTCCCTGGTTTATTAAACCTGTCACTTACCAATCTGCAGTGGTCTTCCTCTTTCCTCCATCTCTCCCTGCCCTCTCTGCTAGCAAACTCATTTCAGGTTATACCTGTGAAGCTCCCAACAATTTATATGTGTCAGAAAAAGTCTCCTAAAAAGAACACCCATTGGGCCTTAAGGAACACTAAATGTAAACTACAGGAAGAATAAAAGGAGTAAAGGAGAAAAATATGCCATGATCAGAGGGTAGGGTGAAGGGATACACACACACCCTTAAGTTCATTGAAAATGAGTGCTGTGTTTGTCAGTCTTTGCAACATGGAGCTTGGAAAAGAGAAAGGATGCAACAGATGTTTAGTGAATTTAAATATACCTACTTTATATGGCATGCGTTAAGTATCTTTTAATAATATTGAGATTACTTTTTCTGAATTTTATCAAATGGGGTAAATGTTTGTCTAGTTTTCAGATTATTCCTTTTGATATATTCTAATAAATAAAATGCCACATTCAAAGGTATAAATAATTTGAAGATTGATGTATATTTCCAAAAAAATTCTCCCAAATATGTTACCAATTTGTATCACCACTGTCTTTTAATACACAAAAACTTGCAAATATTGATTATTATGATATTTTATTTCTAATTTACCTAATTTTGGAAGTAATTAATGTTATTTTGGTCTCTTTAGGGCTGCACCTGTGGCATATGAAAGTTCCCAGGATAGGGGTTGAATTGGAGCTATAGCTGCTGGCCTATACCACAGCCACAGCAAGAAGGGATCTGAGCTGTGTCTGTGACCTACATCATAGCTCACAGCAATGCAGAATCCATAACCCACTCATCAAGGCCAGGGATTGAACCTGCATCCTCATGGATGCTAGTCAGATTTGTTTCCACTGAGCCACAGTGGGAACTCTGGGTAATGAATTCATATTACGCCTACTGTTTTAATTTAATTTATTGGACTTCTAAAGGTGGTAGAACATTTTTTGTTCATCTGCTGCTATCTAGAAGCATTTTATTTTTTAAAGGATTGCCTATTCATGTCCTTTGGTATAGGCAATATTCCTACAGTGAAGGAGATTAAGGAGTATAATTACAGCATTCTAATTAAAAAAAATTCAGATAGCTATTTCATCGAATAAAAGATTAGCGTTGTCTATAGTAAGCCAATCACAAAATCTCTTGTGTGAATATTATGAAATTTTAAGAGTAAAAATTAATGTTTTCTAATTAACATTTGGTGAGAATAGATATACATATGTATACATGTTTAGAGTGATTCAGTAGGCTTCTACTGTGATGGTATGGCAATGATATTTCCTTGTTTGTCCTCCTTTCCAAATGTAAATTACTAATGTAAACAGTAAAATTTAAAGCATAACCAGAAAATCGAGTTAAAATTAAATCTACTTAATCAATTCTGACTGAAAGATGTAATAATATGTAGCGGCTTTATGTTTTGCCTAAGACTTGTACCACAGTGGATCATAGTCATGTTTTCTAAAGGTATTATGTGTCATTGGTTCTATGTGCCGCTAGTGGTTGCATCATAGTAAACTTAACCTAATTCACTTACAGTATAAATTCCATTAATTATGGTGTTTTCAGGAGGATTTATTTTGACGTCAATATTATGTATGCAGTTTTCTTCTTTTATGTGGAATATTCAAGGATAGTCGCAACTACTTTTACTTCTCACATTTTCTGATATATCACATAGGTATATCCAAAAATTAAACCAAAACTAAATCACATTTTATTGGTGTTAACAGTTGCTTCTTAATATAAACATTTCCCCCTTTTTTGTTCTGATTTCTTGCCTTGCCAAGACAAACAACACTCTGAAAGGGATTCATTCGATAAATCTAAATTCAAGTAACAGGAAATGTAATCTCCAGTCACATCTGTTTATTTGTTCTGTGTTCTCACATTTGATTTCCCAGAAAAACTGAATTTAAGCAAAGAGAATTACTCACATGACTTGAAAAAGGTTTGAGGAATTAGGTTTCAGTAATATAGTATAAATGTATGTGTGTATATGCACGCATGAATACATATATGTGTATGTATGTATATGTAGGTGACATATGAATGCATACATATTTATATGTATATATATGCATGTGTGCATGTATGCATGTGTTTATGTGGATAGGCAGATTGATCAATAGATAGGTTGATTTTCTTTTTTACTGAAAGTTTTCTCTTTGCAATTCCACCACTCTTTTGTTCATGTTTAGACTTTGACCAGTTTCTTTGTCATGTTTTGTAATAAATATAGCAAAAATAGTCACACCAAAATTATACTTTAATTTTCAACTCTGTAATCTCTTTGACAATTTACTAATATTTACGTTTAGTCATTTAAAAGATGGAAAAATATAGAAAATAGTAGAGTATTTCCTGATGGATGGCACCTTCTCTTTTCTACCACTATAATTTCAGTGTCCATTGCAGTCATAAAGACAGTTAGATGTTTATTCAATAAACAGAGTTATTGTACTCTGAATTGATGAGTTATATTGACAAGTTTAGCTATAAGAAAAAGAGAAAAAATAAAGACTGTCTAATTCTCCAAGGCATTCCATCTTTCTGTGTCCTTCCATTCTTTCCTCTCCATCCTTTTAGCCTCATCTCTGATTGTTTCCAAATTTCCAACATAGCAGTAGAAGAGTTATATTATAAGCATCATGTTCAATAGTCTTAAAATTATTTTAGTAGAAAGAAACCACTGCTCATAACAGTTAATCTTTTCATTTTCAAGATAATCTTCTTGAAAAACCTCATCTTAATATGTGTGCATATCATTCTTACTGTGGACATATTTTATAACTTCTACAGACTATTTTATACTATCATAGATAGCATCCTTTTTCCTCAAAATTCTGGTCTGTTCCACTATTCATTCACAAACCTCATGGGAAACAATATCTGACTCAAGCAGAAGTAATTCAGCTGCCTTTTTTTTTTTTTTTTTTAAGATTTCCTTTCTTCAGCATTTTATTCTTCAACCAGTAAAATTCCTGCTAGGTATTTATTTATTTATGTCATTCTTATTGTTGTTGGTTTAGAGCACTTATAAAACTAGAGCAGCTGTAGGATCTATATTATATCAATAATTGATAGTGCTCTATGGACACTATAAAAGATTTTTGTCTGCAAATAGAAGCACCTGGGGAAAAGAAGCTCTGGATCAAAGTAGGAGCATTCAGATCTCTAACAATGTTAACAAATGAAATGGAGATAAGAGACTGGAGAAGGGCTGATTTTAACAAAGCAAGTTTAAAAAACAAGAGTAGTTCCAATCTTCAATTAGAACTTTCTTAATGATACTTTCAGAATTCCCTGAATACAGCTTTCTATTTATCAGATAGAAAATCATTTTGGCTAAAAAGACGTTTTTAGGACTAACTATTTCTGTATATCAAAAATAAAGTATAGCTGCATGGTATATTATGATGTGTTTACCACAGTTAATTATCCAAATCCAAATTTTCTGAATTTTTTAGGCATTTAACTTCTTAACCTTTTAGTTAATTTTTTTTTGCTTTTTGCTCTAATGTCCAATGCTGCAGTAAAGAATTCTGTACATGCCTACTAGTGAGAATAAACATTTTTTTTTCTTATGGTACATATCTAAGAGTAAAATTACTGGGATATAGATTATACATCTATTCAATTTTATAAGGTGTGTAAAAAATTACAGGGAAACAGGCAATTGTAGATGTATAATACTGTATGAAAAAGCAAATACCAGAATAATACACACAAACTTTTAATACAAAAAGTTACAAAAATCACAACAGAGCTAAAATTCCCTATAGCAGTGACCTCTAGAGATAGACAGAGAGAAAAATGGGGAAAATTGCAGTGTAGGTATTGGCAAGGTTCTAGATTAGGTGGTTGAATCAGGAGTATTCATTTTACTATTTATATGTAATACCTGTATTATATAAAATTAAATAAATTGTTATGATTTATCATAATTTTTAAAAAATAACCTACAAATAATTTATTTCCACTCTTGGTAGACTGAGGTCACTGATAAATGGTCAGTCAGAGAATCTGTATGAATGGATGTATAAAATCATATTAATGATAGTAGTGTCTTTTTTTTTAGGGCCACACCCACACCATATGGAGGTTCCCAGGCTAGGTGTCAAATCAGAGCTATAGCTGCCAACCTATGCCACAGCCACAGAAATGCAGGATCTGAGCTGCATCTGCCACCTACACCACAGCTCATGGCAACGCCAGATCTTTAACCCACTGAGCGAGGGCGGGGATTGAACCCACAACCTCATGGTTCTTAGTTGGAATCATTTCCACTGCACTAAGACAGAAACTTCAATAATAGCAATGCATTTAAAATGGCCTATTAGTAAAACCTGAAAAGCTGTAACAACCACACAAGTATTTGATAATGAAACAGAGAAACTATCTTCTTGTTTATTTTTTTGAACAACAGGTTAGGGTTTTGATTATGAAAATAAACAAATCATAAATCCCAGTTAAAACTGCTTTTCTGTGGTTCCACAGGGATTAGAAAAAAATTCTTAAAAAGGAAGGATTTTTTTTCATTTTTTTTATTTCTCAAATGAATTTATCACATCTGTAGTTGTATAATGATCATAACAATCTGATTTCACAGGATTTCCATCCCACAGCCCAAGCACATCCCCCCACCCCCCAAAAGGAAGGATATTTAAATTCCCTCTCCCCCAGCAGATTGATGCTCCAAATACAGAGCCACCAAGGATATCATAGGATAAATCCTAAGACCAACTAAGCATCAGTTTACTAGGTGAAGTGGCCAAAAACTAGGAACAGGGAACCTAAAGAGGGAGTCCAAATGAGATCTTTGAAGAAGCATTCCAGAGTATTTTTGTATAATTTTGATTTCTAAATACCAAAATATTTCATGTGATATATCAGTGTCATACTTTTTATTGCATTAAGATTTCACTTTATAAGTCTGATGCATTATTGTCTCAATAAGTTTTAAATACTTTGTGTCTTAAATAAATCTATGAGGGTAGAGTTCCTTCTATTCTTGAGCTATAAATGCTGTAATTAGCTACATGTTAATCTTGACCCTGTGGTTTCCTTCTTTTTTTGTACATTAAGTATCTTAAGTTATTCTTTTGTAATTCTTTTATATAATAAATCTTTTATAAAAGAAAGCCAAAACTTTTCCGAGAGTCTTGGAGTTCTATGAATCTCTCTCTTACACACACACACACACACACACACACACACAGAGGCAGACACACACACAGAGGCAGACACACACACTCACACACACACAAGGCTTTTACCACTCAGAAGAATGTAGTAATTTGGGGTTCAGCTTATAGAAAAGATAAAAACTCAGGCTTCATGGCTAGGAATTGCCATATATCCTATTAAGATTTTCCTCTGAGTTTTTATTGCTCTGTTCTGATGGGAAAAAAATGAGAATTACTGCCAAAGAGTGAAACTCGCTGAGTTTTTATGGTCTTCACTGTGTTGCCTGTTGTTTTAATATCCATAAAATAGCAAAATCTATCCACTAGGATGTAAAAATAGAAAAAAATAAAACTAAGACCCTCTATAAAGGGTGGAGAATTGTCCATTTTTTTCAGTTTTAGAGATCCTTTTGTTCTATATGATTTGGACAATGAAAATAATAACTCAGTCTAAAGAAGTTAAACTTCTTTTTCTCTTTATAAAATTTTAAAATATGTTGAAATTGGAGAATGGCTGTATTCTTATTTTTTTTTTGGCTTTTGCTTATTCTTTTTTTGTGTTAGTGATTTAAACAGCAATTCCAACTATTAACTTCCTAAAACTTATGTTGGTATAAAACTGAGTGTAAAACAATTACTTCATCACCAATGGACATAGCACACCTACATGCCATCGGGGAAGGAAAGAGGATGGAAAACAATCCTTTTATTTAAAAAACATATGTTTGTTTAATGCACTAGACAAGTCTGCCTCAAAATCATTATCTTGCAGTTAGGTTGAGATATAATTGACATATAGCACTGGATAAATTTAGGCTTTCCCAAATATTTGACTATACTGTTTTGATGTAATTACAGATTGAAAAGTTTTATTAGTAAAATTCTTATATTTTTCTAGAACCTGGAAGATGATTAGAGTAAACATCTGAAATTTAAGCAAACTTTCACATTGAAGGATGCCTAGAAGAACTTATTTTGTGGGGTTGTTAAAGTCAAAATGTTGCATGACACTAACAGTCTCTATATTCTTTCAAAACAATGGAAAGTAATAATGTATTATGTTGCCCTAAATTTTCTTTTCTTTAGGACAGAACACAGATTGCGTAGAAATTAGAGGAATATTTTCCACCATCTACCCACATTTTCTTCCAGAGCATACCCTAGGGGACATCAAAGCAACTATTATATTCACTCCTAGTTACAGCCAGCTGAGCCTTGACAGGTATAATCTACTTGAAGTGATTTTCTCTGTTAACATTTTATACTTATCACTGTCAAGTAGGTATTACCATTGACATCTGGCAGAATTTCAGAATTTATCATGTTGTCTAACACCTGCCAAGGTTTATGCATAATACTCAAAATTTATTAAGAACTGCTGGAGTTAATTAATATTTTATCATGATTTTATAGTAGTCTTATATGACCATACTCTTTTAACGGTCACATATTTTAACACTTAAAATATTTTTCCATGAAATAAAAAGTCTACACTATATTCACTATTGTTGAATACTAACATATTTATTAGTTCAATTTCTATATAACAAGTTCATATTTCTGGCCTTCTATATTTATTTTACTTCCACTACCCAAAAAGTAGAGGAATAAAGTTATTTTAAAAATTACTCACAATATAAAATTAACATATATTGATATCTAAATATTTTTTACTAACTGCCCCTCATGGTATAAAATGTATTATTAAAATGTTGAATGAATAATGTGGCTAAAATAAAATTTGTATTATGTCTCAGTTGTTTTTAAATATTTTATCTACATTGTCACCATTGATTTTGCATTTAGAACTTTTCATTCTCCACTGAAATTGGAATTTCACGTGGCATTTTATTTTCTCCATATGAAAATTCACTTGTATGGAGTATATTTTGGGGGATTACTGGAAATATATATTTTCCTTAACTTTGGCAATACTAGGTCATTACAAGATTTTGGCAGTCTTGGTTTTTGCCTGTGTGGAAAACCAAAGTATCACCAAAGTGATTATTATGTCTCTAACAGAGAAGTGTAAAAAATCTATTTTAAATTTCATGATTTAACAGTTTTTACCTAATATTTTATCCATTTGTTAATATTTGTTAAAATATTATTTAAAATTTTGCCTATTTGGAGTCCTATGTGATTCCATGCAAAGTTTAGGATTTTTTTTCCTGTGAATTGCCCCTTTTGAAAAGGTTTGCCTTGAAACTATAGATGGTTTTGGGTAATATGGTTATTTTAACAACATTAATTCTTCCAACACATAAACAGAGTTTATCTTTCCATTTGCTTACCTTCTTTAATTTCTTTCATCAAAATTTTTGTTTTGGTTATATGGATCTTTCACTTCCTTGGTTAAACTAAATCTATTACTAAACATTTTATTGTTTTGATACTATTATGAATATTGGGATATTTTTCTTTATTACCTTTTCCAATACTTTGTTAGCATTTGGAATGTAACTGATTCTGTATGTTGATTTTATATCCTGGATCTTTACAGAAATCTTTGATTAGCTTTAACAGTTCTATGGTTGAGTCTTATAGCATTGTGTGTGTGTGTGTGTGTGTGTGTGTGTGTGTGCGCGCATGCATTTATGTCATCTGTAAATCATGATAATTTTACTACTTCCCTTCCAATTTGGATGCCTTTTATTTCTTCATTTTGCCTAATTCCTCCAGATAGAATGAACAGGGCTATGTTGAATAACAGTGACTAAACACCCTTTTCTTTGTGTTGTTCCTAATGATGGAAAGCTTTCAACTTTCACTGTTGAGTATGATATTTGCTGTTGTTTTGTTGTACAACATCCTGAAAAGTCAAAGCAACACTGAAAAAGAACAAGTTTGGAGATATTATACTTCCTGAATTCAAACTATACTACATAGCTATAGTAATTAAGACAGTATGATACTGGCAAAAAATACAGGCATAGAATAATGGAACAGAATAGAGTCCAAAAATAACCCTCACATATATAGCTAATATTTGACAAGAGGCTAAGAACAGTCAATGAAGAAAGGACACTTTTTTCAATAAATGGTGCTGAAAAACTGGGTAAATACATGGAGAAAAGTGAAATCAACCCCCAATCACAAAAGTTAACTAGAAATATTAAACATAAGATTGATACCTTAAAAATCCTAGAAGAAAACACAAGAGCAAAACTCCTTGACATTGGTCTTGGCAATGATTTTTTCAATATGATACTCAAAGCACAAGTAAAAATAGCAAAAATCAGCAAGTAAGACTAGATCAAACTAAAAAGCTTTTGCACAGTAAAAATAACAATCAACAAAATGAAAAGGCAACCTATAAAATGGGCGAAAATATTTTAGACTATATGCCAGATAATGGCTTAATAGCCAAAATATATGAAGAATTCATACAACTCAGTAACAAAAAATTTCAATCCAATTGAAATATAAGCAGAGAGACTGAATAGACATTTTTCCAAATAAGCTATCCAAATGGCTAACAGGTACCTGAAAACCTGAAAACCTAATCATCAGGGAAATGCAAAATTAAAAACACATTAAGATATCACCTCACACCTTTTAGCATGGCTGTCATTAAAAAGATAAGAGATAACAAATGCTAACCAGGATGTGGAGAAAAGGAAATATTTGTTCACTTTTAATGGGAATGTATATTGATTCAGGCACTATGGAAAATAGGATGGAGATTCCTCAAAAATTCAAAATAAAATTACCATATGATCCAGCAATTCTATTTCTTGATGTATATCCAAGGGAAATAAAGACAGGATATCAAAAATATATCTATACTTCCATGTTAATTGCAAAATTATTCACAATGGGAATTCTCATTGTGGCACAGTGGGTTAAGAACTTGACATAATACCTGTGAGGATGCAGGTTTGATTCCTGCCCTCACTTAGAGGGTTAAGGATCTCGTGTTGCTGCAAACTGCAGTGTAGTTTACAGATGTAGCTCAGATCCTGCATTGCCATTGCTGTGGCATAGGCCAGCAGCTGCAGTTCTAATTTGACCCTTAGCCTGGGAAATATGCCATTGATATGGCCTTAAAGAGAAAAAAATATATTTACCATAGCCAAAAGTAACCTAAGTGCCCATTAATTGATGAATTGGAAAAGGTGAGTATTATTCATCAATAAGAGAGAAGGAAATCCAGCGATATGCAACCACATAGATGGATTTTAACGGCATTATGTTAAGTGAAGTAAGTCAGATATAGAACTACAAATATTATATGATATCACTAGATGTGGAATCTAAAAAAGCGACATTTGTAGCAACAGATAGCAGAATGATGGTTACTAGGGACAAAAGGATGGAGAAATTGGGTAGATATTCAAGAGTACAAACTTGCAACTGGAAGATGAAAAATATCTAATGCACAGTCGAGTTATTATAATCAAATACTGTATTATATACTTCAAAGTTGCAAAGAGACTAGATCTTAATGTTCCCACCACTAAAATAAATGATAATTATTTGAGGTGGTAAAGGTGTTAGCTACAGCTACTGTGATAATCATATTGTAAAATATAAATGTATCAAATCAATGTTATACATCTTAAACTTACATAATATTACATCAATTAAAAAATATTACGTCAATCTTTAAAAAAAAAAGAATGAGAAGAGCCAATCCAACTTCAAATGAACTTTGTTTTCAAATAACCAAATTTCAAATGAACTCAGAGAACTGGGTTGGATTCAGGTACTGGACTGCAGTGAGTGAAAGACCTATGACAAGTGGAGAAGCAATGGTCACTAATTAGGGCACATTCTTTTGAAGAAACCTTTTAAAAAGTCTTTGACTCAATCCCTGTACAATTGGGCATGATCAATGAAAATTTCCTGGATCTGTGCTTTAAGTAACCACAGTCAACAACAGAAGAGGTTTTTGACAGTCAGTGAAACCATTTAAAAACCTTTGCATATTACAGTAATCATACTTTATATCTTGAATATTTAATATTCCCTACATTACTTTAAATATCTTTGGTAAAATAGCAAAATATAAAAGAAATGTAAATATGATATTACTTTTCATAACTCTCTCGATTTTTTTAAATTGTTGTCTAAATAGACCCCATAAAGACTCTATATAAACAGCTTATTTGAATAATACATAATACTTAACCCCAAATCAGCTAGACCACATAAATAAAACATTAACCAATAGTATAACGCTGTTTGGATTACAAGATAAGGAAAATGCACATAGCTATGCTTTAAAGATAAAGATTTTGCATTAGATGGACTTTAACACATATGTATCTCTATGTAATGTCAAAACAAATGTGTGATGTTTTGCAAGATTTTCTTATAGATTTTCAGCACTTTATAGCGTATTTGCATTAAACCAACCTCTCTCTCAGTCATTTCCATAATTTAATGTTTATTTACCTGTTGATCTATCCACATACAAACAACTGTATATATAAAATAAATTAACCACTAAATTACTATATATAATGTATGTATAATATAGTATTTTCATATATAATATTGCATATTACATGTGCATATGAGAAATTAATGATTATTCAATTAAAGTACTAAAAGATTGAGAGAAAAACGTTAATAATAGACGTTTTGAAGATATGATTAATAGTTATTTTTCTACAAGTTGTCTTTTTCATCTACATTCCGAAGCTATTATTATTAATTATGTATTATGCTATGAGAAACTGAATGTCAGAATATTTAAATTACTTCATGCATTTTTTTTCCTGCTTTTTAGGGCTGCACCTGTGGCATATAGATTTTCGCAGTCTAGGGGTTGAATCAGAGATACAGATGCCCATCCACACCACAGCTACAGTAACATGAGATCTGAGTTGTGTCAGACCTACACCAGAGCTCACAGCAACACCAGATCCAACCCACTTAATGAGGCCAGGGATTGAACCCGCATCCTCATGGATACTGGCTGGATTTGTTTCTGCTCTGCCACAATGGGCATTCCTCATGCAACTTCCTGAAAACATAATGTATTTTTCTTTCATGGAACCAACTGAACTACACATTTTCATATCCCTTTATTTGGGAGTTGTCATAATGTCACCAGGGGTCCAGGAAGAATTGGAGGAAGGAATATAAATACAAAAAATGTGAGGTGGAGGCAGCTTGGAGTCTTTCACATTGATCAGGATGACATAACATCTATTTACTGGGGGCAGAAGATAAATACAAAACATTTCTTGCTAACATCTTAATGTTTGTGTCTCCCCCAAATTTGTTTGTTGAAATCCCACCCTCCAAAGTTGATAGTATTAGGAAGTGGGGCCTTTGGGAGGTGATTATGTTGTGATGGTGGAGCCCTCATGAATTTGATGAGTTTTCACAGAAAAGAGATCCCATACATCTTCTTAGCCACATGTGAATTTACAATGAGACATCTGTGACCCAGAAAAGGGCCCTTATAGGATTATGCTGCACCTTAATTTCAGACTTCCAACCTCCAGATATGTGAGCAAAAAATGTATAAAAATATAAAATATATAAGCTGCCCAGTCTGTGGTATTTTGTTATAGCAGTGCAAACCGAATTAGAAATTTCTGCTAAATCCAAACCTAATATTGCAAATACATTGTAGATAATTCCACTTTTCAATAGAAACAATTTTAAATAGAAGTTTCTGCTTATTTTTTTATAAAAAAAGTAAAAAATAATGAATACTGTATGAAAGTGAAAAATCCGGAATCATTAAATAAAATGGAATGCTGATGTACTTTGTGTGTGAAATACTATATTAGGCTACTTTAATCCTCATAATGAAATATATCTTATAATGCTTAAAATACTATTGGAGATGAATAACCTTTAGAAAAATACAACATTCTATTTTATATATTTTTTATTAATTCATGAAAATATTGATATGTCTAGTAGAGTGAAGAGATCATTTATTCATATTTTCAATACAAAAAATAGATTATTAGGCATCTGAAATCAAGGTAAAAATATGAGCATTCTCACATTATTTTATTTTCAAATAATCCAAAGAGCACTCAGAGTTCCAAAATACTAGCTTATGGGTGTATAAACTGTTATTATACATTACATTATTCCAAACCCTGAAATTTTTAATTGCATGCTTCATTCATGAAGGCATGATATTGTTGTTTCAAGGAGTCAACATTTTCATAGTCATCCAATATATTTATTGAATTCTCTCATGAACTAGACATTGTACTAAATTGTACTAGAATACATTCAACAAAATAAAGATAGACCCTGCCTTAATTTTCCTTATAACAGTAGGCTAGTTGAACAAATAAAATATTACTACTAGAAAACTAGATACATACTCATAATACTTTGGCTGAATCAGAAGTCTCAAAAAAGTGATAATGAAAAAAAGTAGAAAGAATATTTGGACTCTAGATTGTATTCTGTCACTGTTTACAAATAACTACTGTCAATTATTCTCTCTTCTAAGGGCTTTAAATTATCTGTGAAAGGAGAAAGCTGATTTAATTTCCCAGAGTTCCTTTCAACCACTAAAATATTATGACATTAAAAATTATTATTTTTGTGCTTTATTCTTTGATCAACAGTGTAGTAATAGCCTTAGAAGAATCAACAATTACATTTTATAGTGATAAATATGGTGATCATTAAAATAATAATTCATAATATTTATCAAACACTAATGTAAACACATGCATACACACAAGTTGTATTTAGAGTGGTGATGGAAGTAGACATTTCCTTGCTTTCATGGAATTTAGTTTACTGGGGAAAATTAATAGTAAATAATTAAAAGCTAGTATAAATATATAATTAAAATTAAATAAAATAGGAGTTCCCATCGTGGCGCAGTGGTTAATGAATCCAACTAGGAACCATGAGGTTGTGGGTTCAATCCCTGGCCTTGCTCAGTAGGTTAAGGATCTGGCATTGCCATGAGCTGTGGCGTAGGTTGCAGACACGGTTCAGATCCCGCGTTGCTGTGGCCCTGCTGAAGGCCGGCGGCTACAGCTCCGATTCGACCCCTAGCCTGGGAACCTCCAGGTGCAGGTTCGGCCCTAGAAAAGGCAAAAAGACAAAAAAAAATTAATAAAATAAAATAATTATATTTAATAGGATTCTGAGTTTCTAACTTTAATTTGCAAATGGTGCTGTTATTTGCTGAGGTCAGTATGATAGGTTTTTAGTAGGAATGTGGTGATCATTTCATTTGGAAATGATGGTAATTTCACCAAATCAAAATGTTGAGCAGATAGTTGGATATATGTGCCTGATACAAAATATTTAGGTTTTGAGGGATAAAACTGTATAAATTTGTCACCATATATTTGGCATTGAAACCTATGTAATTGTTTAATATTACCTACAAAATAGCGCAGAGAGAGAAAAGAGAGGTTAGGAATGCATGCCAAAAATGAGTAAGAGATGAAGGTAGAGGAAGGACATAGAGACAGTATATAAAGCACAAATGCTTCATAGAACAGAGGAAAGTTCTGTAGGAAGGATTTCTACTCAGTGTCAACTGAGACACTGAGTAGAAATCACTCATTTGACTAATATTGGTTGTGTCCCTCTGTGTATCAGGCACAATTCTAGACTTCTAGGACACACCTGTGAAGAAATCAGTCACAAATGCCTCCCTTCTGGAATTTTCTTTCTCTTCCTTAGGGCAAACAGATAAAACAAATAACAAACATATGAATTGTATAAATCGTCAAGTATTTTGGAATGTGATAATGCTATAGAGTAGGTAAGGTATTTTAATACTATGGCAACACAGCAGAGCATAGACAGGAATTAATCCAGATAGATAATGATAAATGGCTTTTACTCTGAGTTTAAGCAAAAGAGTGACATGAATTTTATTTTGAGAGAATTATTCCTGATAACTCCAGAAAATAAGCTGAAGAGGAACAAGTGTGGAAGCCACTTTTCCATTTTGAAGGCTGGATCACCACAAGAGATATTTTGGTGATGGTTTTGGCCAGAGGGCATAATGATGGTTAAAGAGGTTTAGCTTCTGCATATATTTTAAAGGATGTGCTTACAATTTTGTCAGATGTATTGAATGAGAGCAGAGGGACAAGGGAAGAATTCAAGGATAGCACTAAGATTTTTGGCCTGAGCAATTAGAAGGATGAACTGCCATCAACTGAGACGTGACGGGGTGAGTCTAGACCACAGGCTAGACCCATATGCACTGTAATCAAAGTGCATATGGGGAACCAAGTAGACTCAAATGATAATGTAATTAAGTATACATAGGAATTGAAGGCAAGGTGTTATGAAAGTTTTTCTCAGTGAGTGAATGAGCTGATTATTGAAGATGAAGATGGACAAACCAGGGAATTAAAAGAGCCATAAAAATGAGATGTGAAATGACCACCCTAGTAAGAGAATGGAAAACCAGTACACATGTTATTAAAACTACATTCAACCCTCCAGTATTATCAGATTAAGTGTAGCAAGAGCCTACGCTAGGCCCTTGCATTAGTAAAATTCTACAGCAGAACTCAGTAAATGGCAAAAGGTGATTAACATTTTACCATTGTCCTGGTATGCTGGGGTGGAGGGCAAGCATTAGTCACAACACTTTATTTATGTAATTTTCCCCTTCTAAACTAAACTTAATAGCTTCCAAATGTTCATTATCTTTTTCTTTCATAAAAGTAGAATTTTTTACTCAACATAGAACTGCTTGGAAGAAAGACTGCATTTCCCAGAGGCCTTGCAACAAGTTCTGGTCAATCTGATGAGGAACACATTTCATGTGGCAGCTTCAGGTAAACTCTGTCAAAGACAAATAGTAACAAGTCTAGTTAAATATTCAAGATAGACTTTATTTAAGACTATGGCAAAAGTGGAGGGAACGTGACATCAACTCCACTGAAACAAAAGGCAGCAGTCTGTTTATGCCCTGAGGTGAGTAGAGGAAAATAAGTGAAGGACAAAACAGCAGTGTGGGCAGGTTGGTCACTGGGGTGGATTGAGCACAATGAGTTATTCCTGAGTTTGCAAATCTTTTTCTCTGTGATTAAGCCAGCTGTGTTTCCTAACCTGCATTCATCAAAGTTAGGCTCCTACATTCCCACAGAAACTGGGAGATAAGACCACTATTTTGCTGATGATTACCTTTGAAAGGGATGGCTCCAGTTCCTTGAGAAAGACATTCTTGCGTTGTAAAACTGACTAGATGCTGCCAGAAAATTTATATACATTTCAGAGAGTGAGGTTATGGAGAAAAGGAAAAAATTCTGCATTGTTGCCACGAATGTAAATTGATACAGTTACTATGTAAAACAACACATAAATTCCTAAAAAATATAGAACTACCATGTAATACAGTGTTTCCACTGAAGAAAATAAAAACACTAATTTGAAAAACATATAGACACCCCCTCCATGTTAAATATTAATTGCAGCATTATTTACAACAGTCAATACATGGAGATAATCTGTGTCCATTTATGGATGAATGGATAAATAAATTGTGAAACTTCATATATATACACATATATATGTATAAACTATATATATATGAATATTATTCCACCATAAAAAGAATAAAATCTTGTCATTTGCAACAATATAGGTGGACCTTGAGGGCTTTATGCTAAGTGAAATAAATCAAACAGAGAAAGACAAATATCATATGACTTCTCATATGTGGAATATAAACAAAACAAAACAAACAATAAAAAGATATAAAGAACAGATTGATAGTTGTCAGAGGTAGGGGTGGGAGATTGACCGGACTAAGTGAAGAAGGTCAAAAGGTAAAGAAAAAAACCACATTGTTGGTTTCAGCAGGTAATAACCATATATGACATGATACTGTCCCAGGAATATCTTAACATTTATGTTGTTGGACCACACTGAATCCATTTTGTCAGTTTCATTTTAGTTCCCAATCCTGCTCCCTCACCTTTCTGCATGACTGAGCTCTAGTCTATTCATAAGGAATTTGCTCAAGCCAGATGTGTTTCCTATCAATGCTTATTCTTGCCTTTATCAGATATGAGATTTGGAAGAATTTCTTTTGCTGATTCAGATGGCTAATGATGCATGAGGAAGGATGGTTACAAACCCCCAAGGGAGGAAAAACCCCTCGTTCCCATTGTCACGGAATGCTTCTCCTTTGTTAGTCAACTTATTTATTTAACTTTGGCCCCTTTAAGGCTTTCTATGTCCCTTTCATGGCTGAAAATTATTATTATTATTACCATTATTATTATTATTTGCTTTTTAGGGCTGCACCCATGGCATATGGTGGTTCCCCCGGCTGGGGTTGAACTGGAGCTGTAGCTGCCTGCTTTCCAGACACAGCAATGCAGGATCTGAGATCCAAGCTGTGTCTGCGACCTACACTATAGCTCACGGTAATACCAGATCCTTAACTCACTGAGCAAGGCTGGGGATAGAACCTTTGTCCTCATGGATGCTAGTCAGATTTGTTAACCATTAAGCCACGATGGGACCTACATGGCTGCAGATTATTTATTTAACTTTAGCCCCTTTAAGTCCTCCTATGTCTCTTTCATTTTTGTCGCTATAAATGCTTCCAAATCTCTCTCCACTCATATGTAGTTTACCTGCAATAAAATCCAAATTATACTTTATGGAGTTGTCTGCTTCATTTTTTGGTGTCAAGGTCTTTTTCAGTTTGGAGGATATTATTCAATATCCCTCCCTTTTAAGCAACATTAAGTACTATCCCCTTATATTTTGTTCTAAATCATAATTATGTTAGGGAAAGACTTGTAATTGTGTAAGTTTTTACATTAGAAATTTAACTTCTGTATTTGTTGGAGTAACTGCTGCTGCAACAAATAAGCCACAAAATTTCAGTTGAAGAATACAGTGAATTTTCCTGGTATACGGGCAAATGACTGTCCTCTATTTGGTAATTTGGCGACACAGTTTCCTCCTGCCTTGTGGTTCTATTATCTCTTAGATTCTTGAAGTCTTTTGCATGAAGTCAGTGGAAGAAGGAAGACATCCACTACTTATCTAAGTTATTATGGGTAACACAAAGATTTGATCTTTCATCTTATTAAAACACATACGCAATCACACACATACACACACACACACCTCTACAAAATAAGGAACATAGATAGCTATGCACCTGTGGGTTTGAAAGAAACAAAAACAAACAAAAAAAAAACTACAGCCAGTATCATATTTCATGATGAAAGACTAAATGTTTTCCCTTCATGAATAGGCACACGGTGAGGATATCTGCTCCTTCCATATGTATTTCAGATATTTCCAGAGATCTTAATCAGTACAATCAGGCATAAAAGAAATGAAGGGCTTGAAAATTGGAAAGCAAGATGTAAAATTGTTTTTATTCATAGATGACATGATTGTGTACCTACAGAAAATCTTAAGGGAGCTATGGAAAACCTCATAAGATCCAGTAAGTGAATTTAGCAAGGTTACAGAATAAAGTCAATATGTCAAAAAAAAAAAAAAAAAAACCTCAAAACACCTCTCATTTCAAAAGGGGAGCAGAGGAAAAATTTGAAATCACAAGTTTTCTAGATTAAATGCTTTTACAAAAGAAATGTCAGGGACGTTCTATCAGGAAGAAATCTGTAGAAATTTTGATCAAGCTGAGAGGAATATTAAAGCAGTTTTCATCATCCATTAACAATAACTAAACGCTATATGACCTTTGCTCTTATTCATTTCTTTCTCCATGCAAACATCTGAAATTTAAGTTGTTTGTACTCAGCAGATATGGGCTATGCTTTAGGGATGGCACAGCAATGAACCAAAGAGATACTGAGTCTCAGAGAACATTGTAGAGCAGAAATTCTTTATCAGCCTCATATGCACACCTCTAGATATTTTGACTGTTTAAACCATTGCCGAATTTTGATTTCTCTTACTCTCAGCTGAACATAATCCTAACTTTTACTGCTTGGTTTTTTTAAGTGCAATAAATCCAAATGAAATCCAAAATAGCTTCTCTGATCTTCACTAACACATAGGAGTTCACTTTACCTCAAAATTCCTACATTTGTTGAAGTTCCTGTCATGGCTCAGTGGTTAGAAAATCTGACTAGGAACCATGGTGTTGCAGGTTCAATCCCTGGCCTCGCTCAGTGGGTTAAGGATCCAGCATTGCCATGAGCTGTGGTGTAGGTCGCAGATGCCGCTTGGATCCTGTGTTGCTGTGGCCCTGGCATAGGCTGGCAGCTGTATCTCCAATTGAACCCCTAGCCTGGGAACTTCCGTATGTCTTGGGTGCAGCCCTAGAAAAAGACAAAAAAAAAAAAAAAAAAAATTCCTGCATTTGTTTACATTCAATTTTATGATATTTTATATACAAATATTTTTCCTAACTTAATTCAAAGATGTGTCTTATATTTTGTACACCTCTTGGAAGATAACACGGTAACCACAACAAAATTTATGCTCAAGTAATATTTATTTGAATAATTAACTATTTTAATAACATCTGTATTTCAAAATTGAGCAAAATTTCTATTGTTTCTTGCATATTGTGTTAGAAAATATGGAGGTTTGTGAAAATATGATTTTCTTTGTCATCTATCATTCCAAAAACTGAAACCAAAGTATAGAATTTAGTATAGGAGAATGGAAGATAATATCTATTGCTAATAATTATTGACTTTTGAATAATTTGAAATAATAAGAGTAAAATGTAAAAAGGATATAAGGGAATTTTTTGTACTTTAGAAATCTTTGAAGATATTTAGCTCAATTTCTTTGGTCTCCTTTCTTCAAATAAAATTTTAATTAATTCAATATATAAAGGACCTCAAGTTTAAAAATAATAGCCTATCAAGTTAAGCAAATAGAATTTTTTTCATTTTATGGGTTTTTTTATTGAGTCCTTTAAAACCATTATAAATAATGTCAAAGCTCATTGAAAAAATGTGGTCCACAATAAATATTAAACAACAAGATAATGATATTTTTTTATTGAAGTTAGCTTTTGAATTTTTGATTCATACAAACTATTAGCTTGAAGACTTAATAGAGTATTGATTGTCTATAAGGTCTCTAAATAACAATAAAGAGAATAGCAGAAATGAAAAACATCACCTGAGTTTCTAATTAAAGTTGTAATTTATTAATATAAAAATAAACATTATTGCTATAATTTAGGAACACTATACCTGAATAACTAACTCTGATTGTGATCAATAAATAATGACTAACAAAACTGAGTTGGCTGCAATTTTTTCCGAGTGTGCAAACCAGGACACATTTGTAAACATCAAAATTGTCTTTCCTTAAGCAATGCATTCTGCTAGCAAATAAATAAATAAATAAACACGCAGTAAAAAGAAACCAATTCAACTACTGGTCGTATTTTCTACGAAATTTATTTTAACTTAATTCAAATTGTGATGTATATTTGCATATCCAAGAGTCAATTTATTTATTCAAATAAGTTTAGAGAAGTGGAGTGGGAGAAACATGCTTGGAAAGTGGTATCTCAAGATAGAAAGTACTTTTTAAACATATTTCTGGTTTGGTTTGTAGTGAAAAATAGAATGGTCATTTCCTATTGCTAGATGATAATCTTTACACTGAATCTTAATACAGACTTTATTCATTTGTAAATGAGAGTAAAGACTTTTCATAATCATATTGCTAATTTCATGCACAAATATTTTTTGAGTATTCTCTATGTTCTGGGCACTGTGCTACCATATTAAAGGCTGTATCATTTTCTTAAACAAACAAACAAAACAAACCTCAGGGCTGATTAAAAAGTGGAGAATTGTGGAACCAGTGTGTTTTTGGCCTCTTATGAATCAGATTTAAAATGTCAGGACCACTATATGAACTTCATCTATTATTTAAATTTGATGTGTCCTTTTTCTTCTGCAACATCAAGATGATCACATTTAATTGGCTGGGTTTTAAGTGCTGAGTTAAATGATACAAGTTCTGGTACATTATAGAACTCTCAACAGTCAGCAGTTTCCTATAACTAAACAATAATTAAGTAATAATTATAAACCACTGTGAGCATTAGCAAAAATGCTTTGTTGGTTGAGATTACAAGTGATCAAAATATGTAAAGATCTACTTTCAGTGATTCTTATCTCTTTTTAATACAAAGCATGAGCCACATCCAATATGTGTAAAAAAAAAAAATTTTGTTGTATCTCCTATGTTCATGAGATTCACACATATGATAACATCTGGGCACAGCCACTGGTAATCCCTGGAAGACAGCCTCATTCACGGGCAACCATCATACTTGTGGGATACTCTCATTGATTATAACGAATATCACTGCATTAGGTTGGCTCAACCACTACTCACAATGATACCATAGAATATTTGTTTTACTCTTGGGATTTTTTTTTTTTTAATATGGCCATATCTATGGCATATGGAAGTTCCTAGACCAGGGACTGAATCCAAGCTGCAGCAGTGAGCTACACTACAGTTTCAGCAACACTAGACCCTTTCAGCCCACTGTACCGGGCTGGGAATTGATCCCATGCCTCCATAGCAACCTGAGTCACTGCAGTTGGATTCTTAAGGCACTATGCCATGACCGGAATTCCCAGTTGTTTCATTTCTGATAAATGATCTTTCTATGTACTTATGCTAACTTCAGGAAAACTTAGGATGCAAAAAGCTCTGTGGTGGTCTTTGGCTAAATGGAAGAGAATATCACCTTGCATTTAGACAGTACTCTAATACAAGAATAATAAAAATCTTGCCGTTTGTGCATCGAAATTTTAGAATTTTCAGTGTATCAATTCTTTTAATTTATAGTCATAATCCTTACTATGAAATTGGTTGATTTTCTAATCTACCATTTAGCTTATGTGTCTGAATTTTCAAATAATATTTATGATTATTGATCCTTTTTGCCTAATTATATCAGCTGTGTATATTGAGTGGCATTATTTCTTGACGGTATATTCTCAGTGTGGCCTCAGATAAATAGTCTCAAGGTCTCTGCTAATAAAATATCTAGTTACAATACTATCCCACTTCAGACAATTGTTACCTATTACCAGACTTAAACTGAGATAATGTGTACATATTCTGTTAGTAGTTTTCAAAGATTGCTATTGAGGATATTAGACCCACAAGATACCCAGTTAAGATGCAAACTCTATGAAGGTAAGAAGGTCTCTTTCATTCATTGCTGTATTCCTAGGGCCTAGAATAGCACCTTGTTTTTTCACACAGTAAAAAAAAAAAAAAAAAGTTTTACTGAGTGAGTGAGTGAATGAATAAATGAGAACAAAAGGGAAATTATAGTGGAAATGCTGAAAATTCTCCCTTAATCATAGAAATTTATAGTACGAAATTTATAGTACATATTAATATATTAACTGCTGTGAAGGATCTTACATCACATAAAACTGTTTATCTAAATTTGTACACTCAATTTCCAACAGAAACCCTTAAACATCTGTAAAATTCAATTGGAATATATGTCATAATGAATATTTTGGAAAATCAAATTATTTACACCATTCAATTTACAGGAGGTCATCAAATTGACTAAAATTGACTTTTTAAGATATTGTGAATTTTTTTTGTCCTCTAACATGCCAAATTTCAATATTAATATAGAAACATTCAAGAGTGATATTTCATTACCCTGAAAAATCAATGTTTTAGATGGATGAAATGATTTGTTTTTCCCGCCTGCTTTTCTGTCATCCTTACTTTAAAATGACAAGCCAGTCTGAATGTCTTCCTTTCTCATCCCATCTTACTTCTCCAGAATTAATTTTCCTGGTTGTTTCCTTTTCAGAAAATACTATTTCTGTTTTCATAAAAATATTCATTACTTTAATGTTCAGTTTGGTAAAGGCTTCTCTGCTTAGCATACTCAGAGGAGCTGGTAACAGGAACATAACCCTTTTCTTCTGAATCATCATTTAAAGGGCAGGTCTTGGCTCCTAGTTTCCGTTGCTGTTCTTTTTGTCTGATTCTTGGGAACTTAAATGGAAATGTTACACACAAATTGACATTGGCTACTGTGTTAGGACTTAATAATGGACTGCAAAACAGAGGCATGATCTCCAATTCAACTCTTTTCATCTGGAAAAAGAGATTCATTGAGCCTACAGAGGCAAAACATTAAGCACTCAGAAAATCCCATTCACTTAAAAAATTAAGCCTGTATCATTTGTCAGTCAAATCTTCATTTCATTACAAAAGAAGACAATATTGTACAACTACTTGGCAAGCACTTTACTGTAGTAAAAAGGTGTGTGCATTGACAAATTAAGTAACACTTCCTTTTTATACTCAATGTCATCATTTCCCTTTCATTTGAAAGTGTTTCTTTTCAAAAACAGTAATGAGAAGATTTCAAAGTCAGTCAAAAATTATTTTTAAATAAAAATTATGTCAATATTTTTTTCAACATTTTATATGTCAAAAATTCAGTGCATTGATTGTGTGAGATGCTATGGAAGAAGGATGGTTACAAGAACTAAGTCTTGAATATGAACAGCTTTAACTGCTTACTAACTATATAATCATCCTCAAAATATTTACTCTTCAAGCCTTGTTTTGCATACAGAAATGGGAACATTAAAATCTTTACTGGCCAAATAAATTATACTAATTAACTTGTGTGTGTCTAAAATAGTTTCTTATGACAGAATTTCTATTCTATTATTCATATTCTATATGTTTTATAATAAATTGTTTTTAATTATATTATATTAATAGCACAATTAACACAATGAATCAATAACACCAACTAATTTATTTGTCTCTACCATAAAATCTTATCCATCACTAATTCTCTTCAGCATTATTTCTACAATATATAATGTGTGGGATACTAGGAGAAAGAAGTTATTACAATATTTTCTATCATACAGCACATAATATAAAATCTAGCTAATTATTGTACATCCATTTCTGCATGTTAGTATAGAAACCAAGTTTCAGTAATGCCTTTAAGATGATTCACTGAAAAACAGTTTTAGTTTTAACTCCTTTAGCTCAAATAGTATCCTTATTTGACAATTTAGGTAGCTAAATTTATTTTTACAATATCTAAATATTGAACACACAATGTCAAAATACTAGACCTAGGTAATGTTTCAAATTAGAGAATTTTTATATAGATATAAAAACACCCCACTTTTAGAAACTTCCTGCTTTTGTACTTCATATTTTAATTTGTGTCTTTCAATTAGTGTGAAACTACTGTTAGTTAAAAACACTGGTAGTTGAATAATACATTTGAAATATGTTAAAATATTAGCTAATTATAAATATTAGAAATTATAATTTCAAAAGTATAACATTTTGGCTCATCTTGGATGGCTCATATTTTCATAGATTGTTTTTATGTTATAGTTTAGCAAAGGACAGCCATAATCATTAACATATAGTTGTGAAGCATTTGACATCTTTGGGAAATAGGTTTCCCTATACAATGCAGAAACAAAAAGTTCTGTATTTGCCTGTGTGTCACTCAAAAATGAGTTAGTACTATTGCTTTTTCATTGATGGGAAATCTTCCAACTTACCTTTGACAAGAAATGAAAAGATTCTTGTCAAATCTGTGTTTTTCCATTGAGAAGAAGTCATAATTTTAATATTATTAAAAATTATAAAAATAACCTTTCCCTCTGAAATAAATTATTGTTTATATGGAATGTAACACATACCATTAATTACAACGAAACATATATGTATTTATATAATATTTATAAATTTTTTATTTCATTCAGTCAACTAACCTTTGCTATACATTTAATGGATGTGATTCTCAATCTTCTGGGTAGATAACAGGGATTTAAAAATTTTGCATATATATGTATATGTGTATATGTGTGTATATATAGATTTTTCTAATCATACATTTATATAGTTGTATCCATAAATGAATGAATTCTTATTCATTTATTTATGTGAATATGTATTTGTATACATATAGGTTTATATATATATACATAGACACACATATATGTACATATATGCAAACACATAAAGGTGTCTTTCTTTGTATATATATGTGTGTATACACACAGCTATATCTCTCAATATAAGCATATAGACACACAGGAATATATAGATGTATATGTAGGTTTACATATACAAGTTTATATATGCTTATACATATATATGTATATATATGTACAGGTTTATCAAATACATGAATTGTTCTTCTGAGTATATAAAAAATGTCACTGGGGAAATAGATTTTAATAGTTGGTTTTACTAGTTACTATCACATAAACATATGTGAAAATGTTTACGTATATAATATGGTTAATTTTTCCTTCTCTGTGTAATTCTTGTAAAATAAATAATATTTAAATACTAAAATATTTATATTCCATATTCGGGATAATTTCAACATTTAAAAATTTAAGTAAAACCTAAGGACATCTGAGAAAGAAGTTAGATTGCATATATAAAGAAAAAAATGACTGAATTGACAAAAACCATCATTTTTCTGTGTTTTAATACATTACATCTAGAGTTAAGTTACATAATTTCAGTTTGGAAAATATATAATGCTGCTTAGAAATGATTCAGCTGAGGTGTCATGTATGGTACTGACATGAGTTTTATCCGATGAGATATGATGAGAGCATTAATTTAATTTATGGAGTTCCCGTCGTGGCGCAGTGGTTAACGAATCCGACTAGGAACCATGAGGTTGCTGGTTCGATCCCTGCCCTTGCTCAGTGGGTTGAGAATCCGGCGTTGCCGTGAGCTGTGGTGTAGGTTGCAGATGCGGCTTGGATCCTGCGTTGCTGTGGCTCTGGCATAGGCTGGCAGCTACAGCTCTGATGAGACCCCTAGCCTGGGAACCTCCATATGCCATGGGAGCGGCCCAAGAAATGGAAAAAAGACCAAAAAAAAAAAATAATAATTTAATTTATGACTCAATAACTGCATCTGCCCCATATTCAAACCACGCATTTGAACATGTTCAAATCAGTCTGATTGGAAAGTATCCTCAACACATTTTTTATTTAATTCTGCCATAATCCTAAATTCTTATTAATGTCTCATGAGCAATTATAGTTTCATATCAATGCATTTTTGTTTAGCCATGACTAACAGTTCTCATAAATGTTTGACTACAATTTTATCCTAATTTGACAACAAAGTTAGAAATTTGATGACACAGGAATGATGGATTGTCAAGAATAATTAGAGGACTAGCCTTTAAATACATATATAACACATACACACATACCATTTTCTATACCTACGTAACAATTGACCTAAAATTTAGGGACTTAACAACAACTGCAAATTATTTCACTGTTTTTTTTCTTTTTCTTTTTCTTTTCTTTTTTTTTTTTTGAGTCAATAGTCTAAGCACAGATAGCTGGTTCTCAATAGGCTGAAATTAAAGTATTGGCTGGGACTTAGACTACCTTGTCAGCATGCATCTTCTCCCCAAAACCATTCATGTTATTGGAAAAATTCAGTAGCTTATAGTCCTATGATCACAGACTCATTTTCCCACTGACTGTCAAATTAAGACTATACTGAGCTTCCAAGGCTATATCAAGGATACATAACCCCTTGATTGCTCCTTCACATTAAAATTTCCCAGACTTCAGGAGGATGCAGCCCCTTTCAAGGGCATATGTGATGAGTAGAGGGCCTTCTCAACAATTTTCATTTTGAATTGACTGATTAGTAACTGATCAGGGGATCATATCCCTTCATATTCACAAATCATTCCTTATCTCAAGGGAATAGTATAATACAGAGTGCCACAGAAGTGATCAGGCAGGCATCTTAATGCTATCTTAGAATTCTGCCTATGGTAATATGTATGTGATGTTTATAGGTCATGAAATTCTGGTTACACATGAAGCCTGCAACTTTCTTTTTACTTCACTGTGAGCCATACTTTGCTTTCATCCTAGGAGAAACATTTATACTGACAGGTCTACTTCAATAAACAGTGGCGATAGGAATCTTTTGAAAGTGTATATCAAATCACCATACTTACTCTCTCACTAAAAACACCTCTGTGGTTATTTATTAAAATAAGAAAGGCCCATTGGTCTTAAAAAATTGAGAAGTACGTCTTACAACAGCACCTCATCACACTGGGACACACTTGCTCCAATTCCTTCATTTGCTCTGCGCGGGGAACAGGCTATGTATGCTGATACTGTCTCCCCGCATGTGACACTCTCTCCTAGTAGTGTTCTCCTATACAAATTGTACTCATTCTTCACTAAACAGCATAAGTGCCTCGGATAATCTTTCTCTGCTCCCCTAATCGAAAAATTCTATTGGCAGCCCTCTAAAAATCTGCAGTTTCCTGTCCATTTGTGTGATTATACATTGTTTTCAATACAGGATTATGATTTCCATAAGGGAAGTGGCCTTGTATACCACTATATTATTACATTATTAAAACAATAATATTTTATATTTTAATTTTGATATTATTTATTTATTTTCTTATCAAGTAGTATTAATTGTAATCAATTATTATTTCACCAATATGTTACTTTTTTCTACTGTACAGCATGGTGACTCAGTTACATATACATGTATACATTCTTATTTCTCATATTATCATGCTCCATCATATGTGACTAGGTATAGTTCTCATTGCTAATCCATTCCAAAGGCAACTGTCTGCATCTATTAACCCCAAGCTCCCATCCATCCCACTCCCTCCCCTCACCTTAGCAACCACAAGTATATTCCCCAAGTCCATAATTTTCTTTTCTATGGAAAGGTTCATTTTTGCCTTATATTAGATTACAGATATAAGTGATATTATATGGTATTTGTCTTTCTCTTTCTGACTTACTTCACTCAGTGTGAGTCTCTAGTTCTATCCATGTTGCTGCAAATGGCATCATTGAGTTCCTTTTTATGACTGAATAGTATTCCATTGTGTGTATATACCAAATCTTCCTAATCCAATCATCTGTCTATGGACATTTGGATAGTTTCCATGTCTTGGCTATTGTGAATAGTGCTGCAATGAACATGCGGGTGTATGTGTCTTTTTTAAGGAAAGTTTTCTCCAGATATATGTGCAAGAGTGGGATTGCTGGGTCATATGGTAATTCTACGCATAGTTTTCTAAGGTACCTCCATACTATTCTCCATAGTGGTAGTACCAGATTACATTCCCTCCAGCAGCGCAGGAGGGTTGCCTTTTCTCCACACCCTCTCCAGCATTTGTTATTTTTGGACTTATGGTGGCCATTCCGACTGGTGTGAAGTGCTATTTCATGGTAGTTTTGATTTGCATTTCTCTTAGGGATGTTGAGCATTTTTTCATTTGCTTGTTGGCCTTCTGTATATCTTCCTTGGAGAAATGCCTATTCAGATCTTTTGCCCATTTTTCAACTGGGTTATTGGCTTTTTTGCAGTTGAGCTGTATATGTTGCTTGTATATTCTAGAGATTAAGCTCTTGTCAGTCGCATCATTTGAAATTCTTTTCTCCCATTCTGTAAGTTGTCTTTTTGTTTTCTTTTGGGTTTCCTTTGCTGTGCAAAAGCTTGTCAGTTTGATTAGAACACATTAGCTTATTTCTGCTTTTATTTCTGTTGCTTTGGGAGAATGACCTGAGAAAACATTTGTAAGGTTGATGTCAGAGAATGTTTTGCCTATGCTCTCTTCCAGGAGTTTGATGGTGTCCTGTCTTATATTTAAGTCTTTCAGACATTTTAAGTTTCTTTTGGTGCATGGTGTGAGGGTGTGTTCTAGTTTCATTGATTTGCATGCAGCTGTCCAGGTTTCCCAGAAAGACTTGCTGAAAAGACTGTCTTTTTCCCATTTTATGTTCTTACCTCCTTTGTAAAAGATTAATTGACTGTAGGTGTCTGGGTTTATTTCTGGGTTCTATATTCTGTTCCATTTGTCTGTGGTCTGTTTTGGCACCAGTACCACACTGTCTTGATGACTGTGGCTTTGTAATATTGCCTGAGGTCTGGGAGAGTTGTGCCTCCTGCTTGGTTTTTGTTCCTCAGGATTGCTTGGAAATTCCAGGTTTTTTTGTTTTTGTTTTTGTTTTTTGTTTTTTGGGTTCCATATAAATTTTTGGATGGTTTGTTCTGGTTCTGTGAAGAATGTCATGGGTCATTTGATAGTGATTGCATTGAATCTGTAGATTGCTTTGGGTAGTATGGCCATTTTTACAATATTGATTTTTCCAACCTATGAGTATGGAATATCTTTCCGTTTCTTTATATCTTCTTTAAGTTCCTTGATTAATGATTTATAGTTCTCATCATATAAGTCATTTACCTCCTTGGTCAGGTGTATTCCCTGGTATTTGATGTTTTGAGGTACAATTTTAAAAGGTGTTGTATTTTTGTATTCCTTTTCTAGTATTTCATTTTTAGTATAAAGAAATATATGTGATTTCTGAATGTTAATCTTCTATCCTGCTACTTTGCTGAATTTGTTGATCAGTTCACACAGTTTTTGGTTTGAGTCCTTAGGATTTTCTATATACAGTATCATGTCATCTGCATACAGTGACAATTTTACCTCTTCTCTTCCTATTTGGATACCTTTTATTTTTTGTCTGTCTGATTGCTGTGGCTAGGACTTCTAATAGTATGTTGAATAACAATGGTGAGACTAGATATATTTATATTGTTCCAGATTTTAGTGGGAAGGCTTTCAGCTTTTCTCCATTGAATGTTATCTTTGCTGTGGGTTTGTCCTAAATGGCTTTTACTATTAAGATATGTTCCCTCTATGCCCACTTTGGTAAGAGCTTTTATCATGATTGGATGTTGGACTTTGTCACATGCTTTTCCTGCAGCTATTGAGATGATCATGTTCTTTTTGACTTTTCTTTTGTTAATGTGGTGTATGACTTTGATTGATTTGTGTATGTTGAATCATCCTTGTGCACCTGGGATAAATCCCATCTGGTCATGGTGTATGATTTTTTTATATGTTGTTGGATTCAGTTGGCTAAAATTTTGTCGAGAATTTTTGTATCTATATTCATCAGAGATATTGGCCTGTAGTTTTCTTTTTTGGTAATATCTTTGTCTGATTTTGATATTAGATTGATGGTGGCATCATAGAATGTCTTTGGGAGTGTTCCTTCTTCAACCTTTTGAAAAAGTTTAAGGAGGATGGGTATAAATTCCTCTTTATATGTTTAGAAGAATTCACCTGTGAAGCCGTCTGGTCCTGTACTTTTATTTGTAGGGAGTGTTTTTATGACACATTCAATTTTGTTTCTAGTGATCAGTCTGTTGGTTGATGTATTTCTTCTTGATTCAGTTTTGGCAGGCTATATGTCTCTAGAAAGTTATCCATTTCTTCTAGGTTGTCACATTTGTTGGCATATAACTGTTGATAGTATTCTCTCTCTTTCACTCTCTTTTTTTTTTTTTTTTTTTTTTTTTTTGTATTTCTACAGTATCCGTTGTGCCTTCTCCTTTTTCATTTCTTATTTTGTTTATTTGGGTTTTTTCTCTCCTCTTCTTGGTGAGTCTAGCCAAAGGTTTGTCAATTTTGTTTACCTTTTAAATGAACCAGCTCTTTGTTTTATTGATTTCTTCTATTGTCTTTTTTAATCACTATTTTACTGATTTCCTCTTTGATCTTTATGATTTCCTTCCTTCTATTGACTTTAGGTTTTGTTTGTTCTTCTTTTTCTAATTCATTTAGGTGTTGTGTTAAGTTGTCGATTTGAGATTTTTCTTCTTTTTTGAGGAAGGTCTGTATTGCTATGAACTTCCTTCTGAGCATTGCTTTTGTGGCATCCTATAGATTTTGAGTGGTTATGTCTTCATTATCATTTGTCTCAAGGTACTTTTTTGATTTCCTCATTGACCCATTGGTTTTTTAGTAGCATGTTGTCCAGTCTCCATGTGCTAAGTTTTTCTCATTTCTTTTCCTGTGGTTGATTTTTCTTGCCATTTGTGCCATTTCTTGAAATAATTTCTGTACTCTTAAATCTGTTGAGGTTATTTTTGTATCCTAGTATATGACTGATCCTTGAGAATGGTCCATGTGTACTTGAGAAGAATGTATATTCTGATTTTTTTGGATGTAATGTCCTGAAAATGCCGATTAAGTCTAACTTTTCTATTGTGTCCTTCAGGATCTCTGTTGCCTTCTGATTTTTCTGTCTAGACAATCTGTTCATTGATGTGAATGGGGTGTCAAAGTCTCCTACTATGATTGTATTCCCATCAATTTCTCCTTTTATATCTATTAGTATTTGTTGTAGGTATCTGGGTGCTTCTATGTTAGGGGCATGTATATTGATGATTGTAATACCCTCTTCTTGAATGGATCCTTTAACCATTAAATAGTGTCCTTCTTTGTCTTTCTTTATGGCCTTTGTTTTAAAGGCTATTTTGTCTGATATGAGTATTGCAACTCCTGCTTTCCTGTCTTGTCTATTGACATGAAATATCTTTTCTTATCCCCTCAATTTCAATCTGTATGTGTACTTTGCCCAAAGGTGAGTTTCTTATAGACAGCAAATTGAAGGTTTTTGCTTTTTTATCCAATATGCCACACTGTGATTTTGATTCAAGCATTCAGTCCATTGACATTTAAGATGATTATTGATAGATATGTGTTTATTGCCATTTTAAACCTTGTTTTCAAGGTGATTCTATATTTCTCTTTTTTCTTTTCTTTTTTTGTTTCAATGGTATCCATTTGTTTTATGCTTGAGTACTTTTCACTTTTGTGAATGTAATATTCAGTTTTGATTTGTGGTTACCCTGTTTTTTAAGTATGTTAACTCCTTCCTATATCTGCTTGATAGTCATATAGGCTGATTGTCATGTAGACTAAAACACATCATTAAAATAATAAAAGTATCTATATTTTATTACTTTCCTTCCCCACATTGTATGATTTAGATTTTTTTTTTTAAATCTTCATGTTTAGATCTGTATACTGGCTTATTTAAGTGATTGCTTTCCAAACATGGTTTCCTCCATCTTAATTCTTCTTACTTTTTTTTTTTAATTTAGAGAAGTCCTTACATTATTTCTTTTAAAATGGGTTTAGTATTGCTCTACTCTTTTAGCTTTATTTGGAGAAATTCTTTATTTCTCCTTCTATTTTAAAAGATAGTCTTGCTAGATAGAGTATTCTAGGCTGCAATGTTTTTTTTTTCCTTTTGGCACTTTAAATATATCTTGCCATTCCCTTCTGGCCTATAGCATTTCTGTAGAGAAATCAGCTGACAGCCTTATGTGGATTCCCTATAATTAACACTTTGCTTTTCTCTTGATGTCTTTATAATCCTCTCTTTATCTTTAACTTTTGCCATTTTTATTATAATATGTCTTGGTGTGGGCCTGATTGGGTTCAACTTGTTTGGGGCCCTCTGTGTTTCCCATATCTTGATATCAGTATGCTTTGGATTTGGAAAGTTTTCAGCCATAATTTCTTCAAATATATTTACAATCCTCTTTTATTTTTCTTTTCCTTCTGGAATTCCCATTATGTGTAGATTGGCCCACTTTATATTATCACATAGGTCTCATATTTCTTTCATGTTTTTTCATTTGGTTTTCTGTGTGCTGTGCTATTTGGGTGATTTCTATTATTCTGTCTTTCAAGTCACTAACTTGTTCCTCTGCATTAATCATTCTGCTCTTTAGTACTTTTAGCTCAGTTTGTATCTCTGCAAATGAATTTTCTAGTTTTCCTTGGCCCCTCCTTACATTTTCTAGTTCCTTTTTGAGGGAATCTGCATTACTGTTCATATCCTCTCTTAATTCCTTCAGTATTTTCACTATCTCCCTTTTGAACTCAATATCTGTCAGACTGCAGAGGTCTGTTTCATTGTTGACTACTTTAGGTGAATTCTACTGTTGCTTTAACTGTGAATGTTTCTGAGCTTCTTCATCTTGCTTGTGCTTTTCTTTTTCTGTGAGTTTGGGGAAGCCAAACTGTAGTCTTGTAAGGCTACTTCTATGCAAGTGTACCCCTTTGTATTTTTTGGGGGGTTACTATTTATTTTTGGTGTGGGAGTTTGAATATTTGCTGTCTCTTTCTTTGGTGTGAGAAGGCTATTATCCCCAGGATGCTCAGAGAGAAGGAGGCAATGGGTGGGGCCAGCCATCAGTGCCTGGTCATTGGGCTCTCAACAGCAGCAATGACATTCAGGAAGGTGGCACCGGTTACTCCTAGTCACAGCACCCTGGGAAGTGGTAATGAGCTCTAGGCAGGTCTACAATGTGACTAAAGCATTTGGCAGTAGCAGCAGCAGGATGCGTGAGTTCCCAGGGGATTGAGAGCAACGACAGTTTGTGTTTGATTGCAATACCCTCCTCTAAAGTGATTGGAACTGCAGGTGGTGCCTGTTCAGAAACTCCTAGTGTTAGCAAGCCATGGCCACTTCTGGAGTCAGTGCTGACCATGGTGATTTCCCCCCGTCACCTGTAGACCTTGCATGAAGCAACCCAACTCAATTAGCCCACATAGGAGGTGTGTACAGGCTGCTGCTAGTTGTGGGAACCTGGGAAGTGACAGAGATCAGGCATGTGAGTACTTCTCAGAGCATTTGACAGTGGCAGCAGCAGGGCGGGTGTGTTCCCAGGGGTGCAAGAGCACCTGTCGGTGGTGTTTTGTCACAGTTCCCTCCTCTGTGGGGTCTTTGAGATGAATGGGGCTTGAGGTGGTGTCTGCTCATGGACTCCTAGTGTTAGCAAGCCCCTCCCACCTCTGGAGCCAGAGATAGCTGCAATGGTTTGCCCCCACCTCCTGTAGACCATGCCAGATGTACCTCATCCTGCTTATCCCCCACAGGAGGTGCTGCACAAGCTGCTCTTAGTTGTTAATTCCTAGGAAGGGACAGTGATCAAGCATCTGGGAACTGCCCAGAGTGTTTGGCAGCAGCAGCAGCAGGGCAGGTGTGCTCCCAGGGGAGCGAAAGCAACAACAGGTGGTATTCCATCACAATGTCCTTCTCTGTGGTGCCCTCTGAGGTGGTTGGGGCTGCAAGTGATTTTTGTTCAGGTAACCCCAGTGGCATTGAGCCATGCTCATATCTGGAACCAGGGATAACTGTGGCAGTTTGCCACTGCCACCTGCAGACCCTGCAGGAAGCTTCCTGTCCCACTTAGCCCACACAGGAGGTGCTGTGCCAGATGCTCCTAGTTGTAAGGTCTTGGGAAGGAACAGTGAGCAAGTGTATGGGCACCACCCAGAGCATTTGGCAGTGGCAGCTGCAGGTTGGGTGTGTTCCTAGGGGAGCAAGAGCAACAGTGTATGGTGCTTGGTTGAAGTGCCTTTTTTCTTTTTTGCCAACCCCTAAATTGACTGCAGATGCACGTGGAGCCCACTCACAGGCCCCCAGTGTTCGCAAGCCAGGCCTCCCTCTTGCCTCCGAGATGACCACCGCAGTCTGTCCCTGCCACCTCTAGTTCGTGCAAGAGGCACTACATCACATTTAGCCCCCTGATGCCCTTAGCCCACACAAGAGTTGCCTGACCACCAGTAGCCTGCACAAGAAGCTCCCAGTCTCCCCTAAATGAGCAAGAGGCTTCTTGCCACCGGTAGCCTATGCCAGAGTCGCCTTGCCCTCAGAGAGTCTGCTGGCATGAGCATGTTCCAGTGCAGGGAGTTTCCTATGGTGGTCTGCCCCTCTTCTTGACCTCCCCATCAATGGTGCCTTGCCTCTCCTTCAAGTCCAGACCTTCTCCAGGGTTCCCTCTGCCCTGGTGTTCCCCTCCTCAGCCTGAGGCATACTGCTCCCTTGCCCATGGTGCACTTGCTCCTTAGTCCCTCAGGCTGTCCCCACACAGCCAGCCCCTGTCCTCTCCCTGGGACTGACCTCCAGAGTCTAAGTATCAGCACCTAGCTCCCACCCAAACATCTCCAGCTGTGTTGTCCAGGCCAGTAGTTCAGATCATCCGTGTGGCTCTCACTCTGCTTTGCTGTTCTCAGTCCAGTTGCTGCACTTTTCTGTTTTTTCGGTTTTTTTTTCCAAGATCTTAGTGTCTATGTCTTTTAGTTTAAACTATTTAAAAAGCAAGCAAGTGTCTGTGACTGGTGTAAAAATCAACAAACTGCAATTAATTAATTTAAACTATGACATGTATGTAATGATTATGTGTACATGCAATAACTTCTCCCACAATTCTGAGGAATCAGGATACCTCCCATGATGCCCAGAGGACTAAAAATTTGGGAGCATTTACTAACATCTAAGGTTGGCTATTTTCCTGGAATGGCTCACAGGATTCAGGAAAGTGATATACCATGAAATTTGCCATTGCAGTAGTTAATCCATCCCAAAAGTAATATGTTTTATCTATTTAAAATGATAATTGTATGTCCTCCTTTCGTTGCTTCAGTAAATTACACTACGGAGAAAATGATTGTCCAGTTACGTCAAAATTACTGATGCAGTGAAATTAACTTTATCACTCATATCTAATAGCAAGAGTCATTGAACTCTATTAGAATTAAATCTACATTTTATTTATTGAAATAGACAAAGTATGAGCAGAAACAGCTCTAGCAATTCCAATCTTGGAAAAAAATTGTTACTTCAAATTGTTTTGAAGGACAAATAAATTGTAGATAGATTTTTTTTTCTTTTAAGTAATAAATCAAGGGCATAATTGCGAGGAAAGCTTTTCACCACTAAATTATGTATATGTAATGATGACGCAGGTACAATTTATAATTTCTTTTTCCTTTTTTTTTTTTTTTTTAATCAGTCAAACTCCCCAGATAAAGATTTTATTTCAAGCACTCTCATGTGGTTAGGTGTGGCTATGTAACAAAAAACAAATGACATACGACACTTCTGGATAAAAACAGAAGTGTCGTATGTCATTTGTTTGGAATTTCTTCAGTAGACAGTTGACATGAGTGCTTTCCCATTTTTATTTGTTCTTTTCTGGCTTCTCTTACCTTTATACAAACATGACTACAAAGGTTGGAGCCAACATATACCTCAAAGGGAAAACCAATAGAGTCTATCAACAATGGAGTGAAAAAAAGCTTAGGTATCTGGGGACCCTAAAAAAGAGAGTTGCCATACCAGCCCTGGCATTCATACATTCAGACTTCAAATGAAACAGAAATACACTTCCATTCTCTCTTTTTTACAATACGTTAATCTTTTTTTTTTTTTTTTGTCTTTTTGCCATTTCTTTGGGCTGCTCCCGTGGCATATGGAGGTTCCCAGGCTAGGGGTCGAATCGGAGCTGTAGCCACTGGCCTACGCCAGAGCCACAGCAACGCGGGATCCGAGCTGCGTCTGCAACCTACACCACAGGTCACGGCAACGCCGGATCGTTAACCCACTGACCAAGGGCAGGGACCTAACCCGCAACCTCATGGTTCCTAGTCGGATTCGTTAACCACTGCGCCACGACGGGAACTCCACAATACGTTAATCTTAGTGCTCCCAGTAAAATCTAATCCTAATTGATATAGTGATATTTACATGGGAATAAAGATATTCAGTTCAGTGTATAATGCTCTACATTGTTTGTCACAGGTCTTTGAGAAAATAAGTACAGAAATAGAAACAAATATTTAGAAACTTTTGGAGCAGTTAACATTGGCATGATGTTTTTATTGTTTTTGACAAAACTACTTATCTTCAATAGACTGGAAAATTTTTAATAAGAATCCTTATTACAGATAACTTGAGGCTGTTTAAGTGACATGTATGGTGGGTGGGTGTGTGTAATCATTATTTCTATTTATGAATGAATGTATGATAAAGTACAGGCTTTACTTGAAGAGCCTAAAATTTTTAACCAGATATGAAATCACTCTATGTCGTCTCTCAGTGTCTATTGTCCCCAAAAGATAATCAGGAACAAACTTTAGGCCTTCTTAGAATTATATCTCTTGGAATTATATTTCTTGCACCAAATATATTCCAAAACTCAGACATAGAAAGAATGCCAAGCATCTGTGTGAGTCTTGAGACCCTAATAAAAGATGATGAGAGTATTTCTATGCTGAAACTGTGGTCTTAGGATCATCCAGTTTCAGGACATGAGTATATAATGAAAGGCCCAATTATGGAGAAATATCTATAATCAAATGAGTTAAACTGGCTAAGAAGAAGATCAATACAAATGACAGTTCTGGAATAACCCAAGTGGATGGAGTTAAAAGTAAAACATTTTGCTGGAAGAACTGCCATTCTGAAATGCAATTATTGAAGAACAGAGAGAGGAAGGTGGAGGAGGGGAGAAATGGAAATAGGGAGGAAGACAAAGAAGAAAAGAAGGAAGGAATTTCTATATGTGTGGGGTAAAGCGGGATGTCAGACATGAAGACATTCCACTGGGGCAATGATTACTCTGTTAGATTTTGCATCACAATTAGCCAAAAAACCTTGAAGGTGATGATCATTATTCTTCCATGAAAAATTGCTATTTCCCCCAAAGAGGCTTTTTAAAGCAAAAAGGAAAAGATAACCAAGTGATGCATGCTTCACAAGAAACAGAATTCTCTTCTTCCTTGTCTTCATGATATTCCAGGCAAAGTGCAATTCATTTCAATTTTGTTGCTTTATTTATTGCTCAACTTTGCTTCTTTCTTATTTGCTATTGAAGATTGCTTTATAAAGGCCATCAAATATACAACTTAATGAGTACTCCAGCCTCTCTTTTTACTGCTGACCATGAACAATGCAGGAAAAAAAGAGAGAGAAACAGCTTTATTATTACCTACTGCCACTTAAAGATAAACCATAGCTCTGTTATTAGGGGAAATTGGTGGTCTTTTATAATCAGATATGGAGAGAATGTAATTCTTCAGAGTAAATAACATTTAACTAAGAAAAAGAAATAAATATAATTAAATTCCAATTCTCAAAAAAAAGTCATGTTTCTCATATAAACAAAATGAATGTATTGAAATGGCAGTGATGGGTGGTTGAGATATTTTTACAAGGAGTAAAGACAAATCAAATTTAATTAAAAATTAAAAAATATACTCATAGTACCTACTGAATATATCTAATACAGGTAAATGTCATTATTTATTATGTACTTTATTCCAGGTACTATATTAATATAATTTATAAATAATATATTAATTGGTTAATAACCCCATTTCACAGATAAGAGTACTTGCATCCATTTTATATGGCTTTTGAGTAAATAAGTTTATGCTAGAACAATAAAAAGAGGAAGTATATAGAACAAATCATAAAATAATAAAAATAAACAAAGGCAACAATAGCACAAAAAATTTTGAAGGAACCAGAAATGAAAATGTAGGGGATGAAAACATTTTTCTTGACTCTCTTAGGGTCACAGGCTAGATCTGAAACTTAAACTGGCAAAGGCAGCCGGTGTAATGGGAGAGAAGTATACACATTTATTTAAGTTTTATGCAACACAAGAGCTCTTACAAAGAAATGAAGACTCAAAGAAACAGTTAGACCTTGGTACTTTTAGGCTAGGTTTGATGAAGAGTGGATAGTTGCGAAGGAATATGAGAAATTAGTTTGTTGTAATTAGAGTAAACTGGGGGAAGCTTAACCAGACCAGCTTGTTAGGATTATTCCTGGTCTCCCTTTGTCTTCAGAGATAAGGATACGCCTTTTCTCTAGGACTAGGGGAGCCACCACTTACTTGAAGATTGTATAACCTGCTTCAGGAAAGAAGGGTGAGGGGCTGGAAGAGGTCAGAGTAGCCTTTATGCTTCTGCTGTTTTCTCAAATTCTCTCAGCTTAAAATACCCGGTATGCCAAGGTGCCATATCTTAGAATAATGTGTCCTAAACCCCTTCAAAAATTATATATATATTTCCCAGTGTCAGGTAGATAGATAGTGAATACTGGGAAATGTAACTCAGAGATTTCCTTTTCAAAAATGAAAATACAGCTTGATGTAGGGGATGAAAACTTCAGGCATTAAAACTTCAATTACTCTCTCAGTCAATTACTTTTTTTTATAAAAAAAGTTAAGGAATTTGAAAATTATTACAAGAGTTCTAAATAGACATTATACCACTAATTTATATTTTAATAAAATAAAAATATTAAGGCCTCTGTTTAAATACCAGCACTGTGGTTGTAACAGGGATAGCAAGATGACCTTTAAGAAACATCAGGAAGACAAAATTGGAAATAAGAAAGAACTTTAAAAGTCTATAATGTTAAGAAAAGAGAAAATTTGGAAAATACTGCAATACCTAGTCTGTAAATATAACTATTTCCATAAGATTGCTGTTGGAGCTTAAAATATAAGATAATGATTAATGTCTTAATAATATGAGACAATCACTTCGACTTTTTCTTCTATTTATCACTACTGGTATTAAAAAAAGAGTTCAATAATAGAAGGAAGACTGCAAAGGAATGAATTTAATTTTCTTATTAATTAGCAGTGATTAACAAGTGAAAGTAAGAAATGGGCTTTCACTGGTCAAATTCAATATGTTTATATTTTGTGGATGTTGGTCTATGTAATTAAGAGGACAGGATGTGAGGAGTCCCTTGTGGATCAGTGGGTTTAGGATCTGGTGTTGTCACTGACGTGGTTCAGGTTGCTGCTGCGGCACATGTTCCATTCCTGGCCCTGGAACTTCTGCATGCTATGGGTATGGTCAAAAAGAGGGGAAAAAAGGAGGACAAATGTGACCTCCAACTGCCCCTTGAGCTGGACATAGGCAATGGGAGGTTCCTGACCTCCTCCCTGTCCCTGGAATATACATTCTGCCTACCTTTCCCACAGTGGGAGCTGTTCCAAAGGACTTAGTCTTGAGACAGTAAGATGGTGAGACCATCTGGACGAAATACTTGATCAAACCCAGGTAAGGCCTCTATATAAACTTTTAAGATGTGGTGGGTGAAGGTGGAGATTTACTCACATTGCGTCTGCCCAAGGCGATCTTCATAAGTAAGTTTCCTTGCTTATTAAAATTTCCAAATTCCAATCTGGGTGGTCTGCTTCTTTCTTTGGTCTCTTCCTGCCCTCTGAACACAGTGGGTGGTTTGCTAAACCACAGTGGATTAGCTACAATATAGTAGAAACAATGCCTACTCTCGAAAAAGAAATAGTAAGAATCTAGCAAGATATATAGATTCTACCTTAAAGATACTAAATGAATTGTGATTTTTATAATCCTGTGTTCATCCACTGGTATAGAAATAGTTCTTATTTTCTGATACTAACTACAAATGCACTGCCTTTTGGCTTCTGGAAGCTTGTCTTTTATTTGTTCCAGTTAATCTTACATTTAAGGGGGTGATCACACCCATTAAATGGACAGGGATCATATCATTGGACTTCATTGAGCCCAATGTTAAAAATAAGGCAACAGGCCCTAACTGGAGTCACTTATGCTAGGCCCAATATCATCAAACCTAGGTTTAACTTAATTATAGTTTAAGTTTAATTACAATATATTCCTGGCTCTCCCAGGAATGGATTCTTAAGACAGTCAATGAGGAATCACCTGATCAACAGGTAATCTTTCTGACAGACTCATACCATTCTCTAAAGGAAAGTAATGTTGCAATAACTGACCCACTTTGTTGCCAAGTGTAACTCCCTGTTCCCATTCCCTTCTAATTACAAAAGTTTTTGATTTTGTACAGCTCCTGGGAGCTCCTTTGTATCTGTTAGTTTGGAAACTGCACAATTCAATTGATTTTTGATCAAATTAACTCTTAAAAATTTTAATATGCCTCAGTTTATCTTTTTGAAAAAGTTTTATCAAAGTATATTTAATTTACAGTATTGTGATAATTTCTGCTGTACAACAAAGTGATTCAGTTATATATGCACATACATCCATTCTTTTTCAGATTCATTTCCCAGATTATCATAGAATATTGAGTAAAGTTCCCTGTGCTGTAGAGCAGATCCCTATTGCAGTTTATCTTTTAACTCTACATAAAATATTGAATGAATAGCTTGTGTCTATGGAGATGTAAATATCACCTTGAGAAATTTTTATTGTATGGTAGATTTCAATTTGAAACTTACTTCTTTTATAACAAAATTATGGCTGACTAGTCAATACTTACCTAACTCAAATTTTTATATGATTATCATTACCTACCCCTCCAAAAATTATTATGCAACATCAAATTCACATAGGATAGTCTCCAAGTTTCTAATTTAAAATTTTACTTGTTTTCTGATTTATAATTTTAACTATAAAATTATGAATATGCAGCTAAGTAAACAGCATTGAAATGTATATAAAAAAAAACTGGCTTTATCATATTATTTTTTCCCTGCCCCTTACAATTTGGGATTCACTTGAGAAAGCAAAATATGCCACACAAACATGAGATGCTTCACTTCTAACTAGCCCACTTCTAGTTCCTTCTCCATCCCACAAATCCACAAACTCCAGTCAGAGCATAGCTCAACACTTCCTCTTTTTTTTTTTTTTTTTTTTTAAACTATGACGAATTTCCTACTATAGTGCTTGCCTTTGAGTTCTTCCAAACTCAAATGATGGTGGCTGACTCATTGTTTTAGTAAGCGAATAAATTGCCTTTTATCACTCTCATATGGCTGGTCTTGGTTTATGACAGGTACTATAAGAATCTGTTCTCTGTAATATCAGGACATGATTAAAAACATTAATATGTACCCAAAGCCTTGCCTGGAATATCATTAAGACTGAGTCCCCCTAAAACTGAGTTCCCCTGTGTAATTACGATTAACCTCCTTATTCAAAACTTTATTCTTTTTCTTGTCCCCTCTGACCTTAATCCTGTACCAACTTAACCAGAACCTGGTGACTAAAATTGCTGTTGTCAACAACATTGTTAACGTACTGATTCTGGTTGTTTTTTCCAGAGTAAAATGGGCTAACAGACCCAAGGTCTTGGACCACCAGATCAGAGACTCATAAATTATAGGCATCCTGACTCTCAAAACTACAATTAAGAAATGTCCCAAGACAATAATTAGATGATTGCTGCCCCAACTCAAAGACCAATTTGGAGAGGATCTGAGGCTTGTCTCCCACTCCCTTGCTTAGTCCCCTGCAATAAACCCTTACTTTGCTGCAAACACTCATGATCAGAATTTGGCTTTTGTGTTGTTGGCACACAAGCTTGGATTTATCATATTTGAGCAAAATGCTCATGTAGTCTGATATGACCAGATATATTTAAGAAACTAAAACTGACTTTATGGAGGCAATGCTTACAAAGGTCTCTTGGGAAAATTGGATACGTGTTTGTGTTATGGGGTTCCTGACCTTGCATTTGATTAAAGAAATATGTTCAAGAACATGAAGATATTTTGGGGACTTTAAAAAGAGAGGAATTCACCTACATTAATAGTTACTACAAATACATCTGATGTCAAGTTCTTTGTTTGACTTTGACTTTCTAGCCTCACAAGAATTTAAAAAATCCAATCTTAGACTCTCCAATTGGAGAATCCAGCAAAGCAAATTTTGAAAGAACCACATGGTAAATTATCAGAGTTTCTATACCTGTGAGAGTAATCAGGCCAAACCTAATAAGACCAGCCTTATTTTATAATAAAGAATAACCTTTATAAAATTTACTTTTCATCAAATAGTATAAGGGAAACTGTAGATAAGATGTTTATACTCAATAGAAAACAATTCTCCCACATTTTTGACTATCAGTTCACTGTCTTAAGCTATTTGGCACCACTTTGTAAATTTCAGATTACTGACTGTCTTGCAAAAAAGATTTAATTTCATCCTGTGAAAATCCAGTTTGAGTATTTCTTTGAAAATTTGAGTGGAAATTATTAACTTGTTAACATGCTCAAACTTTTAATTTTTCTAAATTTCCTTCAATATCTAGATAAAAACATCTAAATTATCATTTTCAGTTTTCTCCTTCTCACTAGATTCAGTGTTACTAAGAACTAAAGCCTGAGTTTCCATATTCCTATCAGAAAATAGTAAATCTTGTGAGATAAACCCTGACAACAGGATAAAATTCTGATAAAACTCACCATTTCAGCAGACCTTGCCTGAGCCAGATTCTTCCTGGGCAAGGCTTTGTTGGGCCACTAAGGAAGTCTGGAAAAATGTATGGATCATGTATGCATGACCTTATGCAAATAGTAAAAAAGGCTGTGTAACACCACCAAGAGCTGGAATTCTAGCTCTAGAACTTCAAGAAATTTGATAGGACATGCTGAACAACCAGTTAATGCTGGCCTCCAGAGAATATACGTCCATAAGCAGTGGCCAGAAACAACTGCTATAGATTTGTTTGCTGAAAATTCTCTGAAATTTCTGTGGTCAAGAATCATATTTGCAATGTCAATGAGGAAATTTGCAGAATATTTTCACTTGTTCTCACTCTTCAAACCTAAGATTTTCTAACAATAACCTCTTAGAATCCACTGGATTGGTGATATTTGGGGTTCAATGGCTGATTCTTTAATACAAGTTTAAATACACACACATGCTTTTTAGGTGTTACTCTTTTAAGAAGCCTAATATACAGAACCCTAAAACAATTGACCTGTTCCACTACCTCTGAACCAAGTATTCAGTTGGTTTTATTGGAGCAACATCAACAAGAATCTTCCTGAAACCATCTCTTAGATCTTAATTCACTCAGAGTTCATGATGTTTTGGATTGCTCAGCTTTGAATGATATGAATCTTGGGCAATTGCAGGACTATAGGTGTTGAATTTATCTGAGTCTGATCTTCCTGGAAAGCAGGTTGAGAAATATTCCCCTCCCCTTTCATGTTCTGAGAAATGGTTAACTTGGAATGCTCATGTTTCACTGGCATATTCTAAGAACAAAGCATCTTCATCCTTCAGTTAAGACTCAGCTTTCTTCATGACTCCCTTATTTACCTAATTCTATGAACGCTACACTCCCTCCCTAGTCTTACAATATCTTTAATAAATTATTCTCCTATTATACTAACCTGAGTAATATCATGTCTAATAGTTCAGTAAATTTTGTCTTTTACAAAACTTGTTTATTAAAAAAGTCAATAGAATTTAGTAAATGGCTTGATACTAGGTACAGTTTGAGTATGGCAAGAAGAGGTCATTTTTATATGCTTATAAATGTATTTTAATTTTTGACAATTTACTATTATTCTTTTGTGTTAGAAATTTTTTCCTTTTTCTAACAAGCAAGACTGCTTTAATAAGGTAAGAAATTACCTGATGACCTAGTTATTTGCTTAGATTACATTAAAAAAAAGTTGTTTTTTTTTTTTATTCAGACCTAGTACTAATACTAACTCAGGCTCTGTTAATAGGTATATGTTTCTCAGAAAAAGTAAACTTCATCAAAATATTTTTGTACAATTCCTTCTAATAAAATGGTTATTTAGTAATACGTGATCTCAAACTATAACACCTTTTGCATTTCTCTATAGAAAATTGCCATGCATTGCTGTTATCACAGTTCAAGGAGACTTTTTATTTGTTTTGTTTACTATATTAATATTCATCAAGGACTTGCTCAGTAATAGGTACTGTTCTAAGCAGCTTAAATAATTTTCATGTTTAATAGTTGCAGTATTCTTATAGTAAGGAATCTCAGAAATGAAGAAGTTAAGTAATCTGCCCTAGTCACATATCAGGTAAAAGGTAGAGCCCGGATACAAGACGGTGTGGTCTGAACCCATATTGTAACTTAATGAAGGATACTTCCCAAATGCATAAGAAACTGTTTTGTATTTTTCACCCATAACAGCCCCTGAGGGCTAAAGGATTCTCTCCTTGATTTATTTCTATATTTGTTTCAATAGTACATGATACTTGATAGATGTTTTGCAGCTATGCTTTGAGAGATATGCAGTGGTCAATGGCCCCAAACCAGATCTAACTGACCAGAGGAACTCAACTGTGCTAATGAGACGTGGAGTTTTCCAGAAGTTACTTTTGCTTCATTATCATGCTGAGATCTCCATGCAAGAGAGGCATTTTTAGTCTGCTAAGCACAATGTGCCTTGTTCAAAGAACAGTGGAAGACTTAAATGCCCTAGCTGTGCCTGGCTTCCCTTGGAAATTTCCACTCCTTTCCTTGTGCCTAATCCTACTCCTTAAAGTTATTGTACTTCCCATCTCCCCTTTAAGGAAAAGGTGTGTTTAGAGCATGAGCTCTCCCTTCTCTTTCCCTTGATCAATGAATGAAGTTTCTGTTCTTCTCTCTCCATCTGATTTCCTTTGATTTGCATTTGAGACAATGGTGAAAGGACAAATAGAGGGGACACCATCCCATTGGGAATTAGTAACATATATCATCAAACTTGCTACAAATATTAGATAAAGTGAACTAGTAAAATTGTAAACTAGTAAACTGGAGTAAACCAGCAAAATGGAAGTCCAGTACTTCCTACCACTTTGATTCTCATTCATAATTATAGTTAAAGAAAAGTAGATTTATAAATACATATAATGTTTATTTCTCTGGAGGTGTTACAGAAAAGAGAGAGGCACCCTACAATTTCCCAAATCAGAGCTACTTAGCACTGTTAACATAAGAATCTCAAATATCATTTGGAATGCGTTTTCTAAAGATTCATCAGAAAATCATTTGAGATTTATTTTTGAGCCTCTAAGAAAGGACCTAGCAGAAAATGCCGCTTCTCCAAACAAGGTTTAGCAGTAGTAGGTATGTCAGAGATAAGTAGGAGGTAGTTAGAGAAAGAATATAATTTCTGGTGGTTCCCACTTTGGTGCAATGGGTTAAGGTTCTGGTCTTATTTCAGAGGTTGCACAGGTTTGATTCCTGGCCCAGCACAGTGAGTGGATATAGTGTTGCCACAGCTGTGGCATAGATTGCAGCTGCAGCTCGGATTTGATTCCTGCCCTGGGAATTTCCATATGCTGTGAGTGCAGCTGAAAAAGGAAACAAACAAATAAACTAAAAAGTGTGTAATTTATTTCTATATCTTCCTCCAAGCCTACTTTGAATCCCTCCTCCAACTTTTCTATCCTTATAAATGAGTTTCTTTGCTAAATTCTTCTTATTCTCAATCAATTTACTGTTTCCTCATCAACTTCTTTTACACCTAGCACTTAGTCTACCTCAACATTTTTTCAAGGTACAGGAATTATTTGCTTATAAGTGCGTTATTCTCACTGCTTTAGATATAAAAAAAAAATTTACACTTATGCCTCCTACACCAATATGGGTTCTTTTAATGTATTTCATTTAATTTACCTATATCCTATAAATTATAAATAATTATTTATAATTTTATTATGAATTTATACTTTGTATATGCTTACATAATTTGAAGCAAATTGAAGAACTGAGATTTTTCTTCAAATTTCTGACTGGTTATGACAGGTATTTTATTCAAAATAGTAGCACAATATATGAATAATAACACATGTCCCAAAAATGGTGTCATTAAAATAATATCTTTTATGACCATAGATTTTATTCATTGCTATTGTAAATGCATACACAAGAGTATGATACATTTATTAAAGAAATGTTTTCATATGTGCTAAACTACTTGCTAAGCAAAAAACACATGGAAAATTGGAGACTAGTCATCAAAACATAAACATTTTGGGAGTTTCCATCATGGTGCAATGGAAATGAATCTGACTAGAAACCATGAGGTTGCAGGTTCAATCCCTGGCGTCGCTCAGTGGGTTAAGGATCCAGTGTTGATATGAGCTGTGGTGTAGGTCACAGACTCGGCTTGGATCTGGCGTTGCTGTGGCTCTGGCACAGGCTGGTGGCTAGAGCTTTCATTTGACCCCTAGCCTGGGAAACTCCGAAAGCTGCAGGTGCAGCCCTAAAAAGACAAAAGACAAAAACAAAAACAAACAAAAAATAAACATTTGTTTAGTGATTAATCTACTTTCCTGTTCCTACTCTTCCTGATAGTGTGTAGGAGCTGTTGATTTCCTAGGATTTATTTCAACTTTTGTTGAATGTAGTATAAGATAAAATAAGATACTTCTTCAATGCTGAAGTCACCTTAGATTTGCTTTTACTGTACTCTTTTGTATTACTTTTCCAGTTCATTTCTTGTAGTCAAGCTTTTAGTTTCCATGGTTACTTTTGAAGATGTAATTTGGGGAGAGGATCAGAGTAAAAATCAATCAAGGCAGTGCTTGGACATGCAATTTAGCTATTCTCCCTAATGTGTACACTTCATGGTCTGTTTCCTAGAGTCCTTTAGGGATTCTACCAATTTTTTAACTGACATTAAACCAGCTTTAATCTAATTCCCCTTTTCAGAAATTTAAATTAAAAATAAATTCCCTATAAGCATCTCCCAAATCTGTTAATATCTAAACATATTATCTGTATTATTGTGCAATAATTGTGCTAATTATTGCACACCTTTTATATTTGAGAATAGAAGTAATGGAAGGAAGAGGTTTGGGACATTCAGAAAAACATAGGCATTCAAATGCATACTATTTCCAAAAGAATTTTAGCATTTTTTTGTTTGGGCATGGGGGTAAGGGATATAATTGGGAATTTCCAAACAGTCATAACTTAACTTTCTGAATTATTACTAAGCAGAAATAGACATTTAAAATACATTTAAGAGTTCCTATTATGTCTTAGTGTGTTAAGGATACAATGTTGTCTTTGTGAGGATACAGGTTTGATCTCTGACCTTGCTTGATGGATTAAGGATCCAACATTGCTGCAACCTATCTATGCTGTATGTCATAGATGTGGCTCAGATCTGGCATTGCTGTGGCTGTGGCTGTGACATAGGCTCAAATTCGACCCCTAGCCTGGAAACTTCCATATGGCACAGGGGCAGACATAAACAGAACAACAACAACAAAAAGAAATAAAATAAATACCTTCTAATATCTTAACTAACAGAAATGATCTGTCCAAATTTGGGAAAAATGAGCTAAAATACTAATACACTTATATTAAAGATACCAAGGTATAATGACTATATATTATCTAAGCACAATAAAAACACTTTACATTTTTTACTGGCATTAACCAAGTATCCACAAGTTAGTTTAATTTTTTTTTTTTTTTTTTTTTTAAATGAGAGTTGCAACGTTTATTTCAGGTTCTCTCTTGTTTTTTTTTTGTATTTTTTTTTTTTTCTTTTTTGCCACACAGGCAGTATGTGGGAATTCCTGGGCCAGGGATTGAACCTACGCCGCACAGCAGCAACCAGAGCCACAGCGGTGAGAACGCAGGAGCCTCAACCCGCTAGGCCATCAGAGAACTCCCTAGTTTAATTTTGGAGCCAATATTAACCATTTTCTCATAATTTTATATGTAATTTAGCATATTTAATAAAATGTATTTTCAACTCTGTATCATAAAATTCTTTTCTTTATTCTATGATGGATAGATTATAACTCTGAAGAAACATTTTGAATACAGAGGTAATGATGAATTAATAATAAATGTGAAAGTACTTCATAAATATTAAACATTCTTGTTTTGGAGTAGGGGCATTTAAGGTTGGAGAAAGACTATTGATAGTTATTTTCTTCGTGAAATAAAAATCAACTTTTAAAACTAATTATATAAACAAATAACATTTTCTTTATGTTTCTAAAATGAACTTTCAAAGTCTGGGTATTTTAGTTATAAATCTATGAAAATAGTAAGAAACTTTTTAAAGGGTCCCTTGATTTATATGTGTTCACATAAATTTAAGCACATTAAATTTCCTTGAACAATCAGATCAATTTATAGATTATTTAAACTCCCTCCAACATTTTATTGTACACATAAATATAACATGCATGTGTTTTAAGTTTGTATTTATCCTAAGACAGAAACCTTTCCAAAATTAGTCAGCTCTAATTAATATGATTAAAATTATAAATTCAATAATTTTAATATCCAAATTATAAAATTATAAATTCAATAATTTTAATATCCAAATGCTGTTTACAGTTGATTTTCTAACACATTAAAGTCTATTAATGCTGTTAAATTAATTAAACATGGAGGCCATTGACTGAGATGGTTCTAATACCAAAGGTAGCCTATGGAAGTAAACTGAAGTCTAAACCTGTAATTGCCCCTGAGTTACAAAATCAAACTGCTAAGGGCAGCCAATCATAACCAACTAAGCTTTAAGCTACAGACAACCAAATAATTTCCTTTCTTTGTTTCTGCACCTCTTCTATGTAAGTCTCTCTTCTATCCTATTGGCTTAGTGCTCCTAAACACTTGCAATTTGTGGCTGCTTGATTGTAATTATTTTTTTTTTCTCAAATACCTCAAACTTTTTATTATGCCTCTGTTTACCTTCTAACAATATGAACATTTTAATTACATTCCTCTGTTTTATACAAAAGACCCTGCTGTGGGTTTGATTTACTCCCTCATCTATACATCAATTCTGATTCACTTTGAAAATTCAAGATCCTCAGTGGCAGGGAAGAGCTTTGCCATTCTAAGTGGTAAAAAGAAAAACAGAGTCCCCAAATAATGTCATTTGTGCTAAATACATTTAATACCTAACCTAAGTGGTGATTTGACCTTCTTCAGAAATGTAATTTTAATCAACCGGTTTGGAATACTCTGGTTATCACCAGTGAGGTAATCTGTCTGATAAGCCTTCTTCATCTTGCAGGGGAAGAAGAAGCAATCTGCATGATAAAACCTCTTTTGTCCTCCCCCTCCCCCCCAAAAAGGACTCCTAGCCTAAGATAATTATTTCTCCCTTACTTTTTTTTTGTTGTTGTTGTTAATAGCACCCTTTCTCCATCTTCTTCCTTTAAAATTCTTCCATTACATACAACCTCCTCTGAGCTCCTTTCTAGTTGCTAGATGGTGTGCTGCTCGATTCATGAATCATTGCATAAAGTCAATTACATCTTCAAATTTACTAGATTGAATTTTTGTTGTTATTGGGTTTTTTTTTTTTGGCTGTGCCTGTGGGCATGTGGAAGCTTCTAGGCCGGGGATCAAACCTGAGCCAGAGCAGCAACCTGAGCCACTTCAGTGACAACAGAGTATCCTTAACCTGCTGTTCTACAAGGGAACTTCCTGAATTTTGTTTTTTAATGTAAGTCAGCTGGGGGTTACTTCTGAAGAAAACTTGAACTAATCATTTCAAGAGAACTGAGGATACTAAGAGTCACTGATTGGAGGAGTTTCCTGGTGGCCTAGCCATAAGGATCTGGCTGTTGTCACTGTTGTGGCACAGGTTTGATCCCTAGCCCAGGAACTTCTGCACTCCATGGGCGAAGCCAAAAAAAAAAAAAACAAAAAAGTTAGAAAAAGAGAAAGAAAATTAAAGAAAAGAATCAGTTGACCATAAACCAAAAATTTGGCTATTTGAGGTCAGGGATTACTTTTGTCCTCTCCAGTTGGTAATACTGAAACAAATTATAAGATAATAGATATTATATGAGCAAAGGATGTGCCTTCTCTTGTATCTTCCTTTTTAAAATTTGTCGGGTTTTATAATTGTAATGGCTTAGCATTTATGCATTTCACCTCTCTATTTCTATACTGAAACTTGGGAGAATCCAATGAGGAGCACCCTCCTCCACATATAGTTTCTGAACCAATTAAAACATTTGGACAAAGTAAAAACAAATGAGAACAGAGACATTGCCTTTATTCCTGACAAAGTTTATCCTGGGGTACATTAAGTAAATATGAGAACTAGACAAGATTGCTAACTCCTTATTGGTGCCTTCATTGATAAAACCAGAGAGAAACAGAGTGTGCAGAAAATGATGACTAATATTACTCAGCCATTAAAAAGAATGAAATACTGGCATTTTTAGCAACATGGATGGACCTAGAAATTATCATGCAAAGTGAAGTCAGCCGTACAATGAGACACCAACATCAAATGCTTTCTCTGACACGTGGAATCTGAGAAAAGGACAGACTGAACTTCTTTGCAGAACAGATGCTGACGCACAGACATTGAAAAACTTACGGTCTCCAGAGGAGACAGTTTAGGGAGTGGGGGATGTGCTTGGGCTGTGGGATGGAAATCCTGTGAAATCAGATTGTTATGATCATTATACAACTATAGATGTGATAAATTTGAGTAATAAAAAAAGTAAAATAAATAAATAAATAAATAAATAAATACAAACTAATGAGGAGACACACAAAAAAAATAAAATAAAGTTGGTGTTTCTTGAGGTTAACATTAGGTATTTTGTTAAAAAGCATGATTTCATTTAGTAACTCTGGGTGGGTCCCAGAATTAACCTTTCTAACAAACTCTTAGGTGTAGCAAAGTTGTGCTCATATAAATTTAAGCACATTAAATTTCCTTGTATATCTAGGCATTTACTAAATCTCCTAAAGTTAGATAGAAAAACAACTGGAAGCAGAATATGCTGATATCAATTGTAATGACAGATATAATCAAAACTTAAGAGGAATAATTCTCTCTGTTGAAAAAGGGAAGAAAATTTTCCTTCCCATTTTTTACTTCATAGCATTTAAATTAGAAAAATTTTGCTTTTGAATACTTTCTTCTCTCTTTAAAATATTTATAAATGCTTTTAAAAACTAGACAGAATTTTTATCAGCTTCATAACCTAGGACTGTCTTTCTCAAGGACATATAAGTGATCCCTTTGAAATGTAACTCTCAAAGAAGACAGCACCCTACCTCCCAGCTTCTGTTGGAGGAGAAGATTCTACCTGGTGGGACCCTTAATCCAAGCAAAATTACCAGCTGTCATAAAATTTTGAGTATAGTTTTTTTTCCTCTGGATAAAGCTAACTAGCTAACACAGATGGTCACCCCAATTATTGGGTAAAATTAGGATGAACAATGGGTGATAAATCGTGCTGTCAAGCTCTCTCACTTGAGAAGTAGATACTGTTTATCTTGAAAAAATATGTTTAATGAGTTGTATCTGCTTGGATACATAAGAGGAAAAGATTTTCTATCTTTGCAATCTCTTGAAAGGTTGACTGTAATGTACATTACATTCTGGTTTCACAATCACTCAATAATAAAAGATTTTTCATATGACTCTTGTGGAGAGATTTTCTGGATTGGAGAATTTTGTTTGTTTGCTTGTTTTTAATTTTTTTTTCCCAACGCTGTCAACCATCTACTACAGTACTACAAGTTCACTATTATTTAAAGGAGTAGTGGATGGTGAAAAAGACCAGGAATGTCTAGGGGAAAAAGAAATATGTCTTCGTGTATCTTTTTCTGCCATCTCCACAGCATATGGAAGTTCCCAAATCCCAGCTGCAGCTGCCACCAGCACCACAGCTGCAGTACAGGCCAGGGATCAAACCAGTACCTCCACTGAAACCGCACCATAGCAGGAAAACCAGGGAAGAAGTATTATTTTAACGTTATCCTTGGATCATATGATAGTTTTATATTTAGTTTTCTGAGGTACCTGCACACTGTTTTCCATACTGGTTATACCAGTATACATTCCTACCAACAGTGAACGAGGGTACTCTTTTCTCCACTGGCCCCTCCAGCATTTGCTATTTGTTGACTTGTTAATGATGGGCATTCTGACTGGTGTGAGGTGGTAACTAATTGTAGTTTTGATTTTCATTTCTCTAATAATTAGTGATGTTGAACATTTTTTCATATGCTTGTTGGACAGCCATATACCTGCTTTGGAGAATTTTAAGTCTTCTGCCCATTTTTCTTTGGATTGTTTATTTCTTTGTTGTTGAGTTGTATGAGTTATTTATATATTTGGGAGATTAGGCTATTGTCTGCTGCATCATTTGCAAAGATTTTCTCCCATTTTGTCTGTTTTTTTTTCCATTATTTTAATAGTCTCCTTTGCTGTGGAAAATCTTTTGAATTTAAGTAGGTCCCATTTGTTTATTTTTGTTTTTATTGTCATTATTCTAGAAGGTGGGTCAAAAAAATGTTGCTGCAATTCAATAAAAATAGTTCTATTTTTTGCCTATGTTTTCCTCTAGGAGTTTTATAGTATCTGGCCTTATATTTAGGTCATTAATCAATTTTGAGTTTATAATTGTGTATGGGGTTAGATAGTGTTCTAGTTACATTCTGTTATATGTAGCTTTCCAGTTTTCCCAGCATTGAAGGGACTGTCTTTCTATCACTGTATGTTCTTGACTCCCATGTCATAGATGAGTTGCCTATAGGTGTGTGGGCTTACTTCTGGGCTTTCAATCCTTTTCCATTGAACTATATTTCCTATATTTCTGTTTTTGTGCCAGTACTATAGTTTTTGTTTGTTTGTTTGTTTGTTTGTTTGTTTGTTTGTTTTGCTAACTGTAGGTTTGTAATATTGTCTGAAGTCAGGGAGCCTGATTCCTCCATTTCTAATTTTCCTTTTTCAATATTTCTTTGGCTCTTTTTGTTTCAATATAGATTTTAAAATATTCTATTCTAAGGAGAGAGGAATGAGTACACAGAGGCAGAAGAGAGTGATGCAGCCACAAACCAAGGAATGCCAGTAGCCACTGGAAGCTGGATGAGCAGAACAGATTCTCCTCTAGAGTCTCTGGAGGGTTCAAGGGAGGATTTTTCTCAAATAATACTAATTTTGAAATTTTGGTCTCCACAAATAAATTTCTGTTTTTTTTTTGTTGTTGTTGTTTTAAATATTCTCTTCTAGTTCTGTGAGGAATGCCCTTGGTAAATTTTATAGGGATTTCAATGAACCTGTGGGTTGCCTTGGGTAATAGAGTCATTTTGACAATATTGATTCTCCAATCCAAGAGCATCTTTCCATCTGTTTGTGTCATCTTTGATTTCTTTCATCAGCATCTTACATTTTTAAGAGTACAGGTTGTTTGTCTCGTTAGTTAGTTAGTCCTAGGTATTAATTCTCTTTGATGTCATGGTAAATGGGATGTTTTCTCTGATTTCTCTTTCCAATCTTTCATTGTAAGTATATAGAAATGCAGTTGATTTCTGTGTTTTAATTTTGTATCCTTCAACTTTGCCAAATTAATTGATGAGTTCTAACAGATTTCTAGTAGTGTCTGTAGGATTTTCCAAGTATAGTTGTTGCAAGACATGTTTCCTTGAAAACTCCATCTTGTCCTTCTTTACTTTATCCTATCTTCTTGTCTTACTTTATCCCATCTTCCTTCTTTGGAGAAACAGTCACAGTGCTGGTAAATGATTTAAGCTTAAGAGCAAAGACCTAAAGGCATAAATGACTTAAGCTTAAGTACTGTTATGTGCCTAGAGGTCAGAGTAAGAGCTTAACCCTTTACCACCTAAGTGGCTTTCTAAACAAACCCTGTATCATCCACCCATAGCCACTCCTCACTTAATCTCACAATAAAAGCAGTGTGGTTTCTTGAGGCGGTGCTCTTGGTCCCTGAGATCTGGAGTTCCCCGGTGCTCTTGGTCCCTGAGACCTTGAGTCCCGCGCTCTTGGTCCCTGAGACCTTGAGTCCCTGGCTCCCACCTTTACTTAAGATAAATGTCTCTGTGTCTTGTTTTATGTTAACTATTTTTCCTTAAGTTCCACAGCACCCGTTCTTCCCCATCCTGCTGAGCTGGCCCCGGCATATAGTATTATGTCATCTGCATACCGGGATAGTTTACTTCTTCCTTTCCAATTTGGATTCCTTTTATGTATTTTTCTTCCTTGATTGTCTTTGCTAGGACTTCCAAAACTATGTTGAATTGTAGTGGTGAAAGTGGACATCTTTAATGTCTTTTGACAGATGAATGGATTAAAAAGATGTGGTGCATATAGAATACTAGTCAGCCATAAAAGACAAAATAATGCCATTTCAGCAACATAAATGGAACTAGAGATTCACACAGTAAGAGAAGTAAGTTTAAAAAAAAAAGATAAATACCAAATGATATCATTTATACATGGAATCTAAAATATGGCACAGATGATCCTGTCTGCAAAATAAAAACAGGTCATGGACATGGAGAGCAGACTTGTGGTTTCCAAGGTGGAGGGGAAGGAAGTGAGATGAAGGGAAGTTTTGGGTTGGTGAATGCAAACTGTAATATTTGGAATGGATAGGATGGGCAATGTGCTGCTACTGTATAGCAGAGGCAACTGTGTGTAATTATGTAACTTTGCTGTACAACAGAAATTGAAGAGACATTGTAAATACACTATAATTTAATTTTTAAAAATTATCCTTAAGGACTTGGACATCAAATCCACAAAATAAAGTCAGACGATAATCACATGTGGATGAAAAATTGTCATCTACTTTCTTCCTCTACAAGAATAAAGTCACTAGCCACTACAGTCAGTAAACTTCAAAACATCCTGAAAGGCAGACACCCTTACAAATGGAATTTCCCATATAAATATAAATGTCTCTAACAAAATATCTACTAAGTTTTCAGAGTTTTGCTGTGTTTTCTGTCTTTTCTAAACTAACAAACTCAGATAAGACAATCCTTATACCAAAGGAACATATTTTGAGATGGCAAATTCTGCTTCCCTTCATACTTAAAAGATTAATTTTAGTTATTTTTCTTATTATTTGTACTGAATTTTTTATTTTTATTTATTTATTTATTTATTTATTTATTTATTTATTTTTGTCTTTTTGCCATTTCTTGGGCCGTTCCCACAGCATATGGAGGTTCCCAGGCTAGGGGTCGAATCGGAGCTGTAGCTGCCAGCCTATGCCAGAGCCACAGCAACGCAGGATCCGAGCCCCGTCTGCAACCTACACCACAGCTCACGGCAATGCCGGATCGTTAACCCACTGAGCAAGGGCAGGGATCAAACCCGCAACCTCATGGTTCGTAGTTGGAGTCATTAACCACTGCGCCACGACGGGAACTCCAAATTTTTTATGTTTTTAAAATACTAAATAAAACCACTGTGTACAGTTTTAACAAGTGACATGGATATGCTTAAAAGAATTCTACAAAGCTGCAAAATCTTAATTTTTTGTCTTTTTTTTAGGGTCGCACCATGGCATATGGAAGTTCCTTGGCTAGAGGTCCAGTCAGAGCTGTAACTTCTGACCTATGCCACAGGCAGTGAAAGTTGGGATCAAAACTGCATCTATGACCTACACCACAGCTCACAGCAATGCCAGATCCTTAACACACTGAGTGAGGCCAGAGATCCAATTTGCATCCACATGGATGCTAGTCAGATTCGTTTCTACTGAGACATGATGGAACTCCAAAATCTTAAATTTTTATAGTATCATTTCAATCTAGAAATATAAGAATAAAGATTTTTATATTATATTTCAGCTTTTTAAAATTTTCCAGAGTTATTATTTTACCATAGGTTTTAGCAGGTTAGTTGAATATTTGTATTTATTTTATTTTGTCTTTTTTTTAGGGCTGCACCTGTGGCAAATGGTGGTTCCCAGGCTAGGGGTCTAATAGGAGCTGTTGCTGCCAGCCTACACCAAAGCCACAGCAACTCCAGATCCAAGCCATGTCTTCAACCTACACCACAGATCATGGTAATGCTGGATCCTTAACCCACTGAGCAAGGTCATGGATCGAACCCTCAACCTCATGGTTCCTAGTCGGATTCATTTCCACTGTGCCACAATGGGAACTCTGAATGTTTTTATTTTCTAAATATAGGTTATGGTTTCTTCAAACTATACATGATGTAATTAATAATTAAGGCTTCTATTCTTATTCAGTCTATTGTTTCAGCATCTACTCAGAAGAAAAGAGCCGAATAGTAAATCCTGTATTGAAAAGAAAATTTCACTCCAAAGGGGAATTCTTAGCATAGCTGAATTAAGAGCTGACAGAGTTAATTTGTAAGAATCCTGGATTGGAGTCATGGCAGGGTAGATCGTAAGTCCCAGAACTCATTTAGCAGGTGACCTTGGTGGACAATATGCTTTTCAATAAATGGCACAATGATGTCCATTCCTCCTATATTATATAGGCTTAGAGTTCATTGTCAAAAAATCTCTTTCAATGTTCTCATTTGGTAAAATGGGTATGCACACTTCAGGTTTGAAATATAAACGTTAGAAGGCTAATATTATCTATATGTAGAAAATAGTTGATTGAAAGCAACAAATATATTAAAGAAAAATTCCCTCTCAAGAAAAATAATATTTATTTATAAAAAAGTTGATAGAGTATTTTTCAAGGTTTTAAATATGACCACTGTAAACTTTGCTGACAAAAAAAAATAGATATACCCTACTTTATCTTCTCCTCTACTCTTTAATATTTCAAACATAATTTGTCTGCTCCATTTACCTAATGTTTTCTGTATATTCTATGTATTGGAGAAAATATGTGGGCAAAAGGAAATGAAAATACTTAACAATACTAAACTGTACACTTTGAAATGGCTAAGATGATAAATTTTATGCTATGCATCTTTAAAGTTAAAAATCATTGATATTTTCTTAACAACTTGTATTTGTAATTACATAATTTTTCTGAAATGAAATGTGACTAATAATTTTGATCACATCCACATGTTGGGAAACTTCAGATTTCCTAATGTTTCCTTGACACATACTATCAATACTTTCCTTGGTTATCAGATTGCAAATATTTTCCCACCACCCAACAATAGAACCCAATTCCATGTTTTACATTGACTCAAAAAGAGGGAATTTCTTGCTTTTTGAGCTCCTTAACAGTTATCAGAACTCTTATTATAAGATGTGCATTTTTCCAAGCACTATTGCTAACTGTCTCAAATGAGTGACTACCAAAGAAAACAAAAATTAAAGATTACTTTTGGTGTCAGCATAGTATTTAGGGAGAAATAAACTTATGCTTTGATGAAAATACATATTTCTTGATTTTTGAAAAGTCAAGAAATAACGTGCCTATTTCTGCAGTAATTTTTTACTCAGCTCTGAATTGAAATTTATGGAAAAAAGATACACTGATAAAAGCAAATTTTCTATTATTTATTAATTATACTTAAAATTAACATGGACCTATTAAGGACATGTGTTATGTTTCCACTTTATGCTTTAAACAATTACAAACATTTGGCATAAAATAATGTGCATATCAATGTAACAATTTTGAAAAGTGGGGAATGAGATTTTTAAGTCTGCCTTCCTTCTAGCAATGATCATTAACATTACAAATGAACAGATCATAGATTTATTTCCCAAAATTCTAAGAGTTTTTTACAAACAAAATTCTAAAGGACTTCAACATGCAATGGATATATATACATATATATGTGTGTGTGTGGGTATGTATATATATGTATATATCATTCAGAATAACTAGCTTCCATGCTTACACTGAGCGTTATCATAAGGCAAAAGCCTATAATTGTACTGATTCTTTGGCTCAGCGTGTTCAAAAAGCAAAGCAATATGGTAAGACTAATGAAAACAATCATTCGTGTTTGCCAACTTCAGATTGCTTATTCAGTTGCAATAAATTTCAACCATCTTCTAGGATGACATATGCAGCTTTGATTAGCAGGACACTTTGTTTTCTGAATGCCAGAGACAAGCATGAGACTGTTTCTCTAAGTCCGCATAGCTTTGGAGAATGAGGAAGAAACATGTTTAATAAATCATCATTCTGCCTCCTGGTAGGACAATATCTGACTAAGAAATTAGTAAATCAATCAGATTATGTCATAGGAAATATCACATCTTCTAGTCTTGGTAACCTCTTGGATAGCGCCACAGATTACAAAGCAATTGGATGAGTTGTAGTCATGAAATTATCCATGTCACAAATCTAGGTCTCTCCTTTCAACTGGTCAAGCAAAACAAGCCTTTGGTAATTCTAGTTATTGTGTGCTACAATACAAATTACCAATAACCATTCCTGACCTAACTAATACATGAACAGATAGTGTTTCCACAGTACTTTGATGTTTTCTTGTCTCCCATAATTCTGTTTGATCTTCTATCTCTCTTGAGTAAGTAAATCTGCCAAAATCCTTGTTCTTGAAGAGTTTTCATATCTGAAAGTTCTCATTTTTGCCCTCAGATATAAAAATAACCACTCCAGCAAATAAAATCTCTTCAAATAAAAATAAGTCAAGTTTGCTTGATGACTACCACACAGGCACCTGCTCTCCCAATGTTCAGGGAAGCCATCTGTTGAAAAAGATGAAACACAATTTAAGAAAAAAATTACTATCCTAGAAAAAATATACAAATTATAATTTTTTAAAATACTCAGAGAGTTTTTTGGTATTCTATTGGCTAGGACTCAGTGCTTTCATCACTGTGGCCCAAGTTCAATCCCTAGTCTGGAAAATGAGATTCCACATCAAGTACCTGTACATGTATGCAACCAAAAACAAAAAACAAAACAAAACAAAAAAAAACCCTCATATGCATGAAAATAATCAATAAAATAAAAACAATGAAAATGACACTTACAAAAACAATAATATCTATATTGAAATGTTTAATACATGAAATCACATAGAATTTTTAACAAAACTAATAAATTCTTTAATATTTTTTAATGAACTTAAGCTTATAAAGAAAAGTTTTCAGCAAAGATATATTCTGGAGTTTCCGTGGACACGCTCGTGATGATATTTCACAGTGATAGCTTGGAGCATATTTTAGATGAAATAGCTATTATAGTTATTGAAGTTATTGTGAAGTTATTTCCCCAGATATTATACTTAAGTAAATATTATTCATTCATTCTAAACAGAGATGTAACTTCAATATTTCATCATTAATAGACCATAATTAAAATTGCTACAGGGCCTATTTAAAAAAAAAAATTCCACATGACTGTCATTGAAATGAGAAGTGAGATTTTTTAAATAACCCTGAAATTGAAGAGAATATATTAAAAACAATAATTTTTACAGAGTTTGTAATGAAAACTTATTCCATGAAGGTAAGCCAAGATTTTAATAATTTTTACTTTTTGATATCAATTATTTTTATTGGTTTTCTAAGAACAATTTATGCACATTAAAAATACCAGAGTAGACTAGAAATTATAGGATATTATTTTGAACTGAAGAGAAGGTGAGTTAAATGTAAGAAAAAAATATCTAGGAGTAAAATAACCTCAGATCATATGCATTATCTTATTTATTGAGAAAAGACATGGTCTCATGCTCTAAAGATGAAAATGACCGCCATTATCTAATTATAAATTAGTTGTTTAAATGTTCTTATTGTAATCTGCCGTCCCTTAGCAAGTTAAAAACAAATAGAAACAAAAATAGTTTTTCCCATATGATTTTTTTATTCCTTTAATTTAATGTCTTCTTTCTTCAAAAAAATCTAATTTAGTGTAACATTTCTTGTTTTTCTGATAGAAATTTGCTCAAAATGAGAAGAGAGCCATGTGATATTTTGATAGCATATTGTGTGTTGAGAATAATTTTTATAGATCATTAGTCACCTTCATAATCCCATCATATACTGTGATCTCTATATGATAATTCTATGATTGGAGTGTCAAGGGATAATATGTAAATCTGATGACATCAATGTCTAAACTTTGAAATATTTTTGACTCCTAAATACACACAGTTTTCATTGTCTCTCTTTTAGTTTCTAATGATTTTCAAGCTTAGTTTCACATCAGAGTCATCTAGGGACTTTAATGAAGTATATGTGTTCAAGCCCCAACACTCTGTAGGAATGAATGAAAGAAGTACTGGGTAGTTGTATTTTTGAAAGGTATCCCAAACACACTCTGATGTTCCTTCAATACTGAAAAATACTATGCATAGTTTCTGGATGAAGTATGGCATGAATGCCTTTACTTTATATCTATATTTATATTTGCATCTCTACCTTTATACATGCTTATATGTTCATATAAAAAGGTATCTCTGTTCTTTTCTCCCATATTTACTCGTTTGTATTTTTTTTGGCAGCGAATGATACCATTTTCTACCCAGGTGCTCATGACAGGAACCTAGAGCACATCCACAACCTTGGTTTTACTTCTTAACCTTGCACCTGAATAATCATCATCTCATAAATATCTCTGCAATCATCTTAATTACATTCATTCCTACTGTTTTCAACCTACTTCAGGTTACAGTTTCACCCTGTGTGAAGAGGAGAAGAATATGCCACTGTAGGATATGCCACTTTGGCATATTGATTATTTTGAACTAAAGGTACTTGGGAAATACTGAATACAAGAGGGATACTCTGACCCTTCTTTGATGCCTTTAAACAGGAGATAAATCTCCCATAGAATACGGTACATTCTGTCTACCAGACAGAAGGGATTTTAGGGCCAAGAATGTTGTCTAAAATCTCGGAACTTCTTCACCAACTTACTACCTCAAGTCTAAACCACGTTGTCTTGTTAATTATTCATGAATTTGTTTTTTCGTTGTTTGAAAAGTACAAAAGCTCCTTGCTTTGGTCACTTGTTTTGAGTCTCATATACTTATGGGATTTCCATTTGTACAAAATTAAATTGTTCTTCTTCTGTTAACCTGTTTTATGCCAATTTAAAAGTTAGGTTAGCCAAAGAAACAAGAAGGGTCGAGGAAAAATTGTCCACCTCTACAGTGAATTACTAAAATATGTCCTAATAAATTTCCGAATTTGATCTTGCTTCTCCTAATCATTCGTCACATCCTATCAAGTGCAATTATTTTTTTCATTTTGTGAAGTTTTATTGAAGTATAATTGATTTACATGCTTTGATAATCTCCACTATACAGCAAAATAATTGATATATATATATATACACATACATAAATACATACACACACACACACACACACACAATCCATTGTTTTTCAGATTGTTTTCCATATATATTATCACAGACTATTGAGTAGAGTTCCCTGGGCTGTACAGCAGGTCCCAGTGGGCCAGTCATTCCATATACCACTGTGTTCAAGTGCAATAATTTTAAAACATAATTCTGGTTATTTACTTTTTCTGCCTAAAATCCTTCATTAACTCTCCTTAAGCTTATAGTAAAGCCAAGATTTTATAACATGGTTTGGGGGCCCATGTCATAGATCCAATTTATCTCTCCAAACTTGTTTCTCACCACTTTATTTCCTGCACAATGAAACATGCCATATATTGTCCTTTCTGCAACTTTTTAATTATTCCATTCCTTAAACCAAACCACTCCCCTTATTTTTATCTTTTTAACCATCACTCATTGGCCATGCCTCATTCTACATATCATTTTCTAAAGGAAGATTTCTCTATCCAACATTTAAGTTCTCTCATAGTGTTAAGTATTTCCATTATCCCAGGACTTATCATTCTGTTTTCAGCATTTGATATATTCTACGTAATATACATTTGAAATATTTCAGAGCTTTTCAGCTCTTTCTCCTTGGGCCAGCTTTAGCTTATTGACTCTATATGTTTAACAATCTGCCCTGTTCGCCCTCTAGTGTTACACCTTTCAGCTTTAGAAGGACAACCTAAAAAGGTTGGCTATGAAATCAATTATTAGTAAGTTCAAGCTTCCCTGAAACTCCTTCTAAATATCTTATATATCTAGTGTGTGCAAATAAAGCAAATTCATGTATGACAGAGTAAACCGAGTTGCAAAAATAATTTACAATTAACGTATTTAGGAAACATTCACATATCTCCCCCCACCCCATGTCAGTAACTATGCCAGTCTTTGGAGATATGACAGTGAATGACATTCTCTCTTTTGTTTCTTTACAGCTGCAGCTAGACACAGCATGATAGCACCATGACAATGTACCAGAGGCACCCATGAAAGTGATTTTACCTAGGCTAGGGGAAACAAAATGAAAATGTTCATTTTATGTCTTAAAGCACACGTCTTGTTTTTTCAAATCAAATGCAAAAATTAAACCCAAAGTTACATGACAAAGTCAAATTTATTTAAAACACAAATACACATTCTTGCATGTGTGTGTTTTCTGCATAATTGTTTTATACAGTTATAAATGCTCCTAAGACATGAATCTGACAAATGCTCCCTAATCTATTTTCATTATATCCAAGTCTAGCTAGCTTGGGGTGTTTTCCAAATATAAATTATTGGATACTTTAATATAGTTTTCTTATTATAATGCTTGGCCAGTTGAATGTGCCAATAATAAATTGAATAACTAATTGATTTTGTCCATTTGTGGGGTAATTGAAGGAAAAGTGACAGGCATTAGCTAGCAAATACAGGAATTTTCTCTAGTGGTCTGGAATCTTAAAAATTTTCAAAGGGATTTTGTGTGGTTTTGCTTATGGTCCCTTGAGAGTCTTAAAAATATAAATAATGAAAAGTTATGGAGGTGAAATCTTAAAGTAATTTAAGAGCTTTAAAATTAACATTTATAGTACAAAAATAAAGTAGATATAAAACATTTTAAATACCACTTTGCTGTTTGCAAAATATTATATGGTTCAGAAGAGTATAATAAAATACTGATGAGGGAAAATGGTCTTTAGGAAGCTTTTACCTATTATTACTACATACATTATTTTGATTTCAATTTTAGAGGAATGATAATCATAATAGCTCATTACTATAAATGTGTAATGAAGATATTATACTATATCATTTATACGCCCATAAAATTTCTTTATTTACTGTTCACTTGTAAAAGTAACAAATTTAAAATATAAACTATTGAAGTCATATAATTCCTTAGCAAATCAACAATCATTAATTCACACAGTGTTCCCTTTGTAAACGCTAGGGACTCAGAAAGGTAAAAAGTTAAAAATATACCCTCTAATTTCTCAGTGCAATGATTATAACATTTTATATTTGCTGCTCTTTGAGTAAGGAATGCTTCTTCTCTGACAATTAAAGTAAAACAGAAGAATCACAGGACCTAGTTCTCCAAATACTTCCTATCCTTCCTTCATATCTTGTTCTTTCTTAGCCAAATTCAGGTATCTTCATTGGAATCAAAGAACTTTCCATTAGAGAAGAGTAAAATTCATGAGGCAAATACCTTAAATTGGCCATTAAGATTTTGGTTATGTACTTTCAAATCTGCCTATTTAAAATTGTGGTTGAACATGTCTCATCAAAATGGGCACAATTAAGGAAGTTATGTATCTTTAAAAGTAAGAATATTTAAAGGAAATGTATCTCAATCAAAGTTCAAGTTCTTCAGATAAATTTTAGTCATTTTCTATGACCCAAAATAGAGCCCTTTATACACTAAGTGCACCCATTGATGGAAAATGCTTGGTTTGTATAAATTGTATCTTGCTTTTAAGTTTCTGATAAAGGAGAAAAATATGAAATACTGAAAGGAGCTCCCATCATGGCTCAGCATAAAAGAATCTGACTAGTATCCACGAGGATGCAGGTTCAATCCCTGGCCTTTCTCCATGGGATAAGGATCAGGCATGCTGTGAGCTACAGTGTAGATCACAGATGTCACTGGATCTGGCATTGCCGTGGCTGTGGCATTACCAGTAACTACAGCTCCAATATGACCCCCAGCCTGGCAACCTCCATGTGCCATGGGCACTGCCCTAATAAGACAAGAAAGAGAAAGAAAGAAAGAAAGAAAGAAAGAAAGAAAGAAAGAAAGAAAGAAAGAAAGAAAGAAAGAAAGAAAGAAAGAAAGAAAGAAAGAAAGAAAAAAAAATACTGACATATTTGGAAAAGAAAGAAAGTAGAGAGCAATTAAATATAAGGACACAAGTCTGAAAGTATACCCATTCCTTTCATTACAAGCAAGTCTATAGCAGGTGTGCAATGTAAGGGTTTTTCCACCATAATTGAGTTGTCCTGCCCTAATCTTCACCCAATATCACACACACACCAACACATATCTTCTAGCTCTGTGACCAGACTGGGAGTTTCTCTGAGCACGATCCTGAATGTCTAACTATAGTGTATATTTAAGGAATAACTTAAGATCAGACAATTATTTCACTCCATCTTCTTGGCCAATGTTTGTTCAGGAATGAGCACTTTTATACAAGAGATCATTTAGAACCATTTGATGTTTGCTCTTCTTTTTTCTTGAACAAAGAGTTCTTTTATTTTCTGATTATGGCTGTGAGAGTTCCCACTTGGAGCTTCCAGAAGCACTACTCTGGAAAATTCTCTCTGAAGTGTGTAGCAAAGGACCTACCAAAGATAGCTAAGCAAAAACAGAAGGGAGAAAGTTGACTTTTGTAGGCTTCCATCCTCTTGTTTCTGCTATCTGTAAAATCCAATATTCACAAATTAAGTTTTTGTGAACCAATTTATTCTACTTTTACTTTTTGTTTCAGCTAATTAAAATTCAGTTTCTGCCTCTTGTTATTACTTATAATAAAGTGGAAATCACGCTGAAGCATTTCACTTTTTAATATAAATTTTATTAATATATAGATGCGCAAGAGAAAAGTACAAAAAACGTGATTTGATGAACTTTTTATGAGATGATCATGAAAATGGAGAAAACCAATCACTTTGAGTTCAGAGTACTTTGACAAGATACATTGCTATATGTACCCCTCTCCCAAAGGAAGTAAGTGAAATAAATTTTTATATGTGAAGTTAAGTTATGCTGGAAACAATCTTACCTGTGTCCATTCATTAGTTTGTGGATCATAGGATTCCATAGTATTGAGGTATGTCTGCCCATCATAACCACCAACAGCATATAATCTGTCGCCAAGGAGACAGACTCCAACAGCATCTCTGGGCATACTCAAAGGAGCCACCATGGTCCACGTGTCCGTTTTGGGATCATATCTAAAATGTAAGGATAACAGAACATAACATTCTAATCATATTTAACTTTTACTATATAAAAAGGAGTTCAAGAGCCAATGTTCACAATGTCTGACTTGCTATAATTTAAGCAGTTTTAAAATATATACCTAAACTCTTAATTGGATGGATGCAGAGTCATCTGACAAAATGAATATCATGATTTCTTTCCACAAGGACGTAGGTGTGTAAATAACTATTTTCCACAGTGGAATGAGGTTCTTAAAAATAGAAGCAAAGTGCTATAGTTATGAAATGTAAGTAATGGTTAAAATTCTGGGATAATTATGAAATACTTCACATTTGAAGTCTTCTTTTAATCAAGTGTGAAAGTATATCTTAAATTTGAGAGAAAGAAAGGAGGAATTTGTACAAAAGAACACATGGGTTAATAAAAATGCATGTCTAGCTTTGAGGAAAGCACGTGTGCAGTATGGATAGGTTTAAAGTTATGAGAAGGAGCAGTGCCTAAAATGGTGGGTTTTGATCAGCTTATGGATTGCTGGATTCCCAGAGTGAGAGGGATTTTGGGGTTTACTCAACAGAAAAATAAGGAACCTTTGAAACTTGGGGAAATTACAATAGGAACAGATCTATGTTTCAGCGACAATTACTAAGGATCCACTGAAAGGGAGAGATTGGTAATCATAAGATTGAAGCAGAGTGTAAGTTATTATTATTGAATTTTAGCCAAAAAGAATTAAATTTTCAGAAACTGAGATATTTTACACATTGAATGGTAAAATCCAAAAAAATTTCCTTGGTGATTATTTACTTGAGCTAAGCCACTCCTTTGTCTCTAACCTGCAACTGCACATTCAGATAGAAAACAAGACATCTAGTCAGACTCTGGCAGAGTAAAAGAAGACCAGCTGAATATCTTTTGTTTGTTTGTTTGCTTGCCTGTTTGTTTTACAAATAGGGCAAATATATTCCTATGTTGTTTTTTGACTTCAATTTTGTTTCCCACCCTTTGAAAAATTTCAACCCATAGACTCCTAAATAAGAAACAACAAACACACGCAAATAAGCCAAGAAAACTACCTATGATTTATTGAAAATAAAGAAGGTGTTACCAAAAAAAAAAAAAAAAAAAGATTAGGAGTACCCCAAGGATCTTGAAATTCATATTTCATAGAGAATATTTCACCCAAGACATTACATGTATTTACACACCATGGCTGGAGAAGTTGTGACAGACAAGATGATATATGTGAAATAAGAGATTGGTTGAATGTCTGTAAAATCAGGACCACCTTAAAGCAAGGCAGTCAAGCAAATAAATGTAATTTTACATGCTATAATTAATAAATGTAGAAGGTCACAAATTGACATAGACACAAACCCAAAGCATATGCTATCAAAATATTCTTTAAGATATGTAAAATTTTGGAGTTCCTGTTGTGGCACAGTGGTTAATGAATCTGACTAGGAACCATGAGGTTGCAGGTTCGGTCCCAGCCCTTGCTCAGTGGGTTAAGGATCCAGCGTTGCCGTGAGCTGTGGTGTAGGTTGCAGATGCAGCTTGGATCCTGCGTTGCTGTGGCTCTGGTGTAGGCCGGTGGCTGCAGCTCTGATTGGACCCCTAGCCAGGGAACCTCCATATGCCGCGGGAGCGGCCCAAGAAAAGGCAAAAAAAAAAAGATATGTAAAATTCTACCATGAACACTTTAAAATATGTAAACATAAAAAAAAGAGGAAAAAAAAGTAAAGATGAGAATAGACACCGCAATGAATCAAATCATACATTCCACAAAATATTACAAAATAACTAACTGAATTTTTCAAGGCAAACAAATGTAATAATAAAAGAATAACTAGGCAGAAGTAACTGTTCTAAATTAAATGTGACTTTAAAATGTAGCAGAACAAGATGAGTGACAATTGAATCCCAAGTTATAGGTAAACTATTGGGACATTTTGGAAATTTTAATTCCTTATTTTAATAAGGAATATTGAAAATTTTATTAGTTGTGATAATGATATGTCAGGAAATTTTTGCAGTAAATTTATTTTAAATTTATTTTAAAATTTAAATTTATTTTAAATTTATTTTAAAATTTAAATTTATTTTAAATTTAAAATTAAATTTATTTTAATTTCAGTGAAACATGAATGTTCTTTATATTTTATTCACTCAACAGAAGCTAGTCTGCTTTTTGTCACAATCACTTCACTTAAGTAGTTTTTCTGAAGCTATATTTTAGTCTCCATTTTATTGTTATTTAGCTCTATAGCATCTTTTTCAACTACTGACTACAAAGTGGACTTTATCACTGCTAAAGGCAGACAAAATGAGAAAGCAGCTAATGCTGGTGCACTAAGCAATAATAAATGCATTTCTGAAGGTTTCTGAAATATTATGTGACTCTCAAATAATGAAAAAAATTCTCTTATACTCCAGAGAAGTTAAGAAAACACTAGTGTGTCTTATAGTTAGGTACACATTTAGAAATAATATCTTACATTTGTAAATAGATATCATTCTTTTCCTGAAGAAAATGTGAAAGAATTTCTAAAATTTAGTGAATTCTAGAAATCCAAATATTTGAATTATATATGTTTTCATTGGTGGGTAACATATTTTATGTGTTTAACAGCAATATTTTAATTCATATCTGCCAATGGTGATCATATTTAAATTTCTATATATTGCTAAAAAAAAATCAAAACAAAACAAAACTGAGTCCAAGCTCCACCCCATCCTACATATGTATACACTCTCTATCCCAGATATTTATGAAGAAATTATACAAATTCAAAGTTACCCAGTAATGGTTATCCTTGTTTTCACATGACAAAATCTAAATTGATTTTTCTAAATTTAGAACTCTGTGGATTCACTTCTTAACATGGTGTTACACATAATTGTTACCCCCAAATGAAGAAAAAAAAAAAGATTTTTAGCATAGAGGAGGATCCACAGATGTATAAGCATTTTCTAAGCAAATACTAACAATGAACTCATCATACTCAGCTCACATTTTTGACAAATTTTGTTCTAAGAATTCTTTTTTGTTTTTGCCTCAGGTTGTCTTTTATAAAAAAGACAAGCAGGGGTAGTGTGTGGTGGGGGGGGATATCTTTTTGTATTTCGGCTGTCTGCCTTTCTATGGCCTTCCTGGCCTGAATGTGAGCTCCTTATCAGGAACTCTATTAAAGTTTATAGCCTTCAGGCAAGAGACACGCCAGTATATAGTAGCTAAAATTGGCTGTGAAAAGAAAACTTGCTAAAGGCATATAACAGTCATAGAACAAAAGTTGGTTTCTCATTGAAAATCCCCACTGAAGTTTTTGAGGTAGCATTGCTTTTTCAAACACTATTTATTTCCATAATCTGAGGATAAAAATTTATCTGATATTTAATGGGCAAAGTAATTAGATTTCTGCCCCACTTTCAACATTCCTTGCTTATTTGTATACAAAGATATTTTAAGTCAATTTGATTTAAACTTTTCTAAGAAGGTGGGTGAAAAATTCTATTTTGACTTAGGTCATTTTCTATTATATCTATTTGTCGAGGTTGAGAAAATGAGAAATGAGTTGTTAACAGAACCAGAGAAAGCAAGGACCAGCTAAGCTCCTCTAGCATGTAGTTTTATGGTTAAAGCTTTAAAATATCACTTACATGGCTGTCAATCAACAGAACATGGAGCATATCCAGGAGATGTGTATGCTTGTAAAAAGTAACTTTTAAAATAAATATGAGTCTCCCAAAGCAATAGAAATTAGAGCAAAAATAAACCCATGGGACCTCATCAAACTGAAAAGCTTTTGCACAGCAAAGGAAACCAAAAAGAAAACAAAAAGACAACTTACAGAATGGGAGAAAATAGTTTCAAATGATGCAACCGACAAGGACTTAATCTCTAGAATATATAAACAACTTATACAACCCAACAGCAAAAAAGCCAATCAATCAATGGAAAAATGGGCAAAAGACCTGAATAGACATTTCTCCAAAGAAGATATACAGATGGCCAACAAACACATGAAAAAATGCTCAACATCGCTGATTATAAGAGAAATGCAAATCAAAACTACCATGAGATATCACCTCACACCAGTCAGAATGGCCATCATTCATAAATCCACAAAGAACAAGTGCTGGAGGGACTGTGGAGAAAAGGGAATCCTCCTGCACTGTTGGTGGGAATGTAAACTGGTACAGCCACTATGGAGAACAGTTTGGAGATACCTTAGAAATCTATACATAGAACTTCCATATGACCCCACAATCCCACTCTTGGGCATCTATCCGGACAAAACTCTACTTAAAAGAGACACGTGCACCCGCATGTTCATTGCAGCACTATTCACAATAGCCAGGACATGGAAACCACCCAAATGTCCATTGACAGATGATTGAATGAGGAAGAGGTGGTATATATACACAATGGAATACTACTCAGCCATAAAAAAGAATGACATAATGCCATTTGCGGCAACATGGATGGAGCTAGAGAATCTCATACTGAGTGACATGAGCCAGAAAGACAAAGACAAATACCATATGATATCACTTATAACTGGAATCTAATATCCAGCACAAATGAACATCTCCTCAGAAAAGAAAATCATGGACTTGGAGAAGAGACTTGTGGCTGCCTGATGGGAGGGGGAGGGAGTGGGAGGGATCAGGAGCTTGGGCTTATCAGACACAACTTAGAATAGATTTACAAGGAGATCCTGCTGAATAGCATTGAGAACTTTGTCTAGATACTCATGTTGCAACAGAAGAAAGGCTGGGGGAAAAATGTAATTGTAATGTATACATGTAAGGATAACCTGACCCCCTTGCTGTACAGTGGGAAAATAAAAAAAAATAAATAAATAAAAATAAAATAAATATGGAGTTCCCGCCATGGCTCAGTGGGTTAAGAACCTGCTGTAGTCTCTGGGAAGATCAGGTTCAATCCCTGGCTTTGCTCAGTGGGTTAAGGATCCAGCACTGCCATAAACTGGGGTAGGTTGCAGATGCGTCTCAGAGCTGGTGTTGCTTTGGCTGTGATACAGGCCGGCAGCTGTAGCTCCAATTCAACCCCTGGCCCGGGAAATTCCATATGCTGCAGGTGTGCCCTAAAAAGAAAAAAATAAATAAATAAATTTTAAAAATTAATGCCTTTTAACAGTTCAAAATGAAGGACAAATAGATTCTTTATGTAGTCATATTCTCTACTAATATAACACAAAGCTATTACTAGTTCTGTGAGTAGAAATTATGAATTTCTGCTTTTTTTTTTTTTTTTTTTTTGGTCCACACTCATGGATATAGAGTTCCCAGGCCAGGGGATTGAATTCATGCCTCAGCTATGACTTATGCCACAACTGCAGCAATGCCAGATCCTCCACCAACTGTGCCATAGCAGGAACTCCAAATTACCATTTTTTTTTCTTTTTTTTTTTTTTTTGTCTTTTTAGGGTCACATTTGTGGACCTAGGGGTCAACTTCATTCATTCCCAAGCTAGGGGTCGAATGGGAGCTACTGCTGCCAGCCTACACCACAGCAACAGCAATGGAGGATCCGAGCTGCATCTACAGTTCACTACACCACAGTGCTACACCACAGTTCACAGCAATGCTGTTTCCTTAACCCACTGAGCGAGGCCAGGGATTGAACCTTCGTCCTCATAGATGTTAGTCAGATTTTATTTCTGCTGAACCATGATGGGAACTCCAAATTACCGATTTTCATATAGCTCTCTCAACATGAAAATTAATTTTACAGCTTGATAGCAAAGCTGATGTAGTTCCATCTGTATAAGACATCACGTTTCATCTTTTTGTGTTCATCTACCTTCCACAGAATTGTTCTCCTTCCTCCAAAGCAGGCAGATAAATTACCACAATGCCAGTATTCCAGACAGAATATCCCAGGACAACAGATTATTCTACTGCTCTGTGGGTCCAGCGGACCAATTCAAAGATAACACTTGACTAATAAGACATTGAGGCAAATATCTAATCACAAATGTAAATTAGTATGGTTATGGTATAAGTTAATAATTATTGCATCTGCTTATAAAACAGGCCCTCTACATGTGCAGGCTCTCATAGAATCTCCATCTGTTGTAAATGTGTCTACCAGAAATATAAACATAATTTGTTATCCAAAGAAAGAGAAAAAATTATGCATGCACAACAACAGGAAAACAATGACAACAAACTAGTTAGCATTTTCATGCTACACTCATTTGACTGGCTCCAACAATAAGATCTTATGAAGAGGAAAAAGAAATATCTTATTAAAATGCACTAAAGTGACTAGCTAACTTTTTAAATTTAAACAATTAATTACATTTTTGTAGAAAATTTAGCATCTCACATATAGTGAAAATATGAATATATTATATTCTATATAAAGTCTGATTGATAAGATTCATAATTTAAATAAAAAGTAAATCACTTCTTTATCTCTATCTTCAGTGTTTATAAATTCTTTATGTCTAAACCAAAAAATGAAAAGAGAAATTAAGAGAAATGAAAAAATCCAAAATTCCATAATATTTGCAATAGTTTTAAAGAATTATTTAATTAATTGAATAAGGTATTATGTCAGAGAGCAAAACTTACATTAACAAACATCTAAAAATAAAAATACATAATCTTGGAGTTCCTGCCTTGGTGCAGCAGAAACGAATCCGACTAGGAAACATGAAGTTGCGGGTTCAATCCCTGGCCTTTCTCAGTGGGTTAAGGATCCGGTGTTGCAGCTAGCTGTGGTGTAGGTCACAGGCGTGGCTTGGATCTGGCATTGCTGTGGCTCTGGCATATGCCAGCAGCAACAGCTCTGACTAGATCCCTAGCCTGGGAACCTCCACAGGCTGCAGGTATGGCCATAAAAAGACAAAAGACAAAAAAAAAAAAAAAAAAAAAAAAGTGATATTTGCACTGATGTAATATGACAGTAATATATTAAATCCTGTATATGTTAGATGACTTTTCTATTTTGACTAGAGTAGATTTTGAACAAAAGTTGTATATTTATTAAAAGTAATATACCAAAAATGGTGATCATTGTTAATAGCCTTTGAGTGATATTGTATAATGATATCATTTTCAACTAATATATGAATATTTGCTTGATATTTTAAGCTCCATCAAAAAATGTTCTGTCTGTTGAATATAAGCCTAAAATATATGCAAATCATTAATACTTGGTCTATGATGGAAATGGGTTTTCACATGCAAAAGACAAGTAACAATTCAAAATCTATCTACGTATTTATCTTTCCATCAGACAATCCAAATATTCATCCATCCTTCCATCTATCCATCCATCCATCATCTATCCATCTGTCCATCAAAAAATCAATCTTTCTAATGACCTATATACAATATACCTCCTGCTGCTTTTCCTTATGAGAAATTTGAGGCCTGTTAGAAGTAGTATTGAGTGCTTACTCAGTCCCAGGAATTGTGCCAAACAGAGGAATATAGGTACAGATAAATGCAATCCTGACCAGCACATAGAAACTAGTTTACTGGAAAAATTGATGGAAAACAAAAGCTTTTAATGACGATAACTGGTACAGAGGGAAACTCCATTGTGCTTTAGATCAAATCTGCATAATGGAACTATTTCTCTGACTACTATAAGGGGGAAAGATTGGAAGAAGTAAGAGTGGACATTGCAAAGGCTGCTTTAGGAGGTTACTCTTATCTTCACATTCCTTTCCTCTTAGGTTTCATTACTGGAATGCAGATTCAAGGGCAAAAGTGGTCTTTATCTCTTATTAGCCTTGGTGATACTAATGACTTTGAACATATTTTCTGATCCATTGCCTGGTTTCCAGCTTTGTTTTTGATCTTAACACTCTAATTATTCATTTATTTATCTCTTTTAAAATGCATTTAAGCTCAAATTTCTACAGTGAAATATACAGAAAAAACAAACTTTATTGAACAAATATATAGATAAATGAGTTTTACTTTTTTCTTTTTTTTTTGTTTTTGTTTTTCTTTCTTTCTCTCTTTTTTTTTTTTTTTTTTTTTTTTTTTCTTTTGAAAGCTCCTCCTGTGGCATATGGAAGTTTCTGGGCTAGGGGTCAAATCAGAGCTGCACTGCAGGCCTTTGCCACAGTCACAGCAATGCCAGATCCAAGCCACGCCTGTGACCTACACCACAACTTGTGGCAGCAATGCTGGATCATTAACCAGCTAAGTGAGGCCGGGGATCAAACCCACATCCTCATGGAGACTACATTGGGTCCTACTGGCTGAGCCGCAATGCAAACTCTTGAATGTGCTTTTGTTAATGAATTGTACCTTTCTGGCCTAAATTCTATTAGAATTTATGCATTTTTGAATACTGATTTTGTCCATTAAGTTCCTTTCACTAGAGTGAGCCTTGGCTGCAAAGTTAGTTTATGCTGTTCCATCATCTATTCTAAACTTACTCTTCTCAGTCCCTGCTTTCTTACCTGCTTTTATTTGAGGTACTAATGTTCCTTGCATTTAAGAAAGCCTGACTCTTTACAGTTTTTGATAGGTGTCCTATACCTGTATTTAACACTATTATTTTATAATACCTTTGCACTTCCATAAGAAATCATTGGCATATAATAACATTTATCTATATGCTTATATACTTAAATATAAAACACCCTTGTACACTACTTTCTATTTCTAGTGATTTGTTTGCCTATAATTATGTACTAAGAAACATTCCTTACATTATATGTGCAAAGTAATTCTACAAAGGTACTATTGTGATTTGTTGATGATTTACATGTGAAATCATTAATATCAAATACACCTTATAGAAAGTGCAAAAATGCTATTAATCTGACACTGGGTATGAGCTAGGATAAGAATCACGATGATACTGCATGCATCTGCATTACTTAAGCTGTTCATACCCACTGTACTCTTATAACTTAAAATAGCTATGCTTATTTAAATACAATTTTGCAGCATAAATGTGTCCCTAGACAGAATTATTTATGCCTCTGTTCACAAAAGAACATTTTAATACATTAGAGGCTAAAGTTAGAAAAGAAGTGTATGAAATATCATTTTATTTGTGGCATTTATATATTTGCTTTAAAGGTAGCAGACTCATCATATTCATCTTCTTTGTCATTTTCCCCAAGAATGTAACAGAGGAAAATGTGAATAATCTGTCAGTATATTAGCAGTATTTCTTAAATAAATGTTTGCCTGTTTGTATGTATAAAAGTATTCATCTATTACTTTGACCACTGTCCTCACCATAACACCTATAGTTCCTAATTTCACTGGACAAGAGGACTTTGAAATGAGACTATGGTGAGCTTAATGCCATCCTCTATTGTCTATATAGCTATCAATCTATAGTTCATGTCACAAAGTAGCAGTATCATTAAATATGTTTCTATATTTTAACCTAGAAGTGGCTTTAATTTGACAGAGCCTATTCACTAATAGCTATATCTTGCCAGTGGCCTTATTCTCAATAAAAAATACATATTCTTGGGAAATAATATCATAAATAAGAGAGATCACTTTTTTCCAACTATTTCACTAACAAGCATGAATGTAAAGGATTTGATTTCTTAATATTAAGAGAAAAATTGCTGTGCTCATCAGTGTGATTCATCAAATATTTCTTATTCTTCTCACAGGTAAAATGTTGGATAACATTTTCCCACACCCTGAAGTTTTCAATGGGCATATGACGGCACTGCCATCAAAGCATAAACCAAGGAGAATTATATTACTCGAAGGCTGAAGTTTTACGAAGGAATGAACGATATAGTACTACTCTCTGGTTTTGTTTTTTGGTTTTCCTTTTTTTCCTAACAGGGAGAGCAGCAGTGCCCATATTTTAGATTATATACCATTCTGAGTACCAGAGTAATAATGTCACCGAGCTCTCACGGATTTGCAGCGTGAACAAGACTATTATAGTATTAAGTCACTGAGAGTTTTGAATTTATTCATTACAATAGAATTACTTATCCTATCCCAGTTGAATTAAAAAAATTAACCTCAATATTCCCCAATCTCTCTTCCTCTTGTATCAATATGTGTCCTTATGTAATAGGAAATGTCACCGTAAGTTTCTCTAGCGCTCAAATCGTAATAATTTTAAGTGATACACACCCCATTAAAGATAACTCAGCTATAACCATGACAGGAAGTGTGTGGATTGTTGGACCAAGCCTGAAGCCAAGGTATCTTGTCAGTCTAACCTCTGTGCACCTGCCATGTTTAGAAAGAGTTAAGAGAGGACCTGTATTTCATCTCTATGCAAGGATTATAGGCAATGTAGTTCTAATAAGTCTGTCTTAAGTTAAGAATGGTACAGTCTAAAACAAAGAAGTTCATAGTTCAGCTTTAAAGATTTGAAGAGAGTAGTAGAACAAACAAGACAGGATGTATAGAACAAATTAAAAAAATCTATTTTTTAAAAGAATTAACAAATGTTCATACATTTTAAAAGTTACTTGAAACCATTTTAATAGACTTTTTAAATATATTCATGAGAAATTTAAAGATTACTTTAGGGTCATGTGAAAAATTAGTAGGGCTTTAAAGAAATATTAGTTGAAGAAAGAAAGGAAAGAAAAAAGGAAGGAAGGATGGAAAGAGGTAAGAAAAAGGAGGGAGGAAAGGAGGGATAGAGAAAGAGAAAAGAAAAAATAGGAAAGAGCGTTGTATGTGTGTAATAAGAGATTAAAAATCAGATCTAGGAGTTGAATTTACTTTCCTAAATTATGCAGATTTTATAATCACTTGAATTAGTTATCAATGTAATTCACATTGTCTCTTTCACTATAACTGTACCTTGGGGTCTTACCTTTCAACATAATCTAGTAGCCGAGAACAGTGGTTTGAAGCGGGAGCATCATGACCTCCTACTGCATAAAGAAAACCATCACATGTGGCCACTCCAACACCCCCTCTCCTCTTACACATTGGAGCACACATGTTCCACTTATTTGTATGGGGATCATAGTACTCCATTGAACTCAAACAGGAACTTCCATCACGACCTCCAACTGAATACAACCTAAAAACACAATTGGGAAAACATGATTTAGTATTACTCTCCGTATGACAAAATGAAGAAAAGGAAAAATCCTTTAAAGATAAATTTTCGATCACAGCATGAGTCTCAAATGTGTCAAAAATACAAAACTTCACATGGAAATTTTTATTAAATGAATTCTATAAATAATTACATATACTTGGAATTCTCATGATTATAATGGGCCATCTACTAGATGAGATAAAAAATACCTATTAATTTTCTAAACTTTATTACTTCTACAATGTAAGATGTAAACTATTTTATATAAATAATTACATATTTTAAATATTTTAATATATATTGAGGAATATCTATTTTATAAAAGAATAAGGTAGGGAGTTCTCTAGTGGCTCAGCAGGTTAAGGATCCATGTTGTCACTGCACTGGCTTGGGTCACTGAAGTGGTGTAGTTTTGATCCCTGGCCTAGGAATTTCCTCATGCCTTGGGCTAGACCAAAAAAAAAAAAAAAAAGAATCGAGTATATCTATTTTCAGTTTTTCATGAAAATGAACATAATCAGAAGAAAACTGATTATCTTACTGGTTGCTTAGCAATTAATTTTGCTAGCATGTAAATCGTTACTACTATTTGTGCTCTTTTTTTTTCATTTTTAAAAATCTTATTGAAGTATAGTTGATTTAAAATGTTGTGATAATGTCTGCTTTACAACAAAGTAATTTAGTTATACATGTACACACATCCAGTCTCTTTCATATTCTTCTCCCACAAAGATTATCACATGATATTGGGTAGAGGTCTCCGTGCTACACAGAAAGTCCTCAGTGGCCAAACATTCTCTATAGCTCAGTGTATATATTCTGTACTTACAATTTAGAACAGTAAATAAATTGAATAATCTATACAGGTATTGACAAAATTTCAGCTTTCTTAATGCCTCAACTATGGCTAATGTTACATGGATAGGTGAGACATTATAGCAAAAGAGAGTATGATGATTTTAGTCTGACTGAATATTGCTGAAAGTTACTTGATAAACTTATTTTGCTATTTTAATTAATGAGACGTCTAATAGGAACTCAGGAAAATAAATTGAACAACATAAAAGTTACTTAAAATACATTAATAAGATACAAAAATAAAAATATATTATTTATAAGAAAATGGTTCTTGCCTGTTTGATCATAGTTGTAAAAACGCATCACAGTGAGGCACAGAATTGCATTTATTTATTTATTTATTTATTTATTTGGACCACACCTGAGGCATATGGAGATTTCCAGGCTAGAGGTGGAATCAGAGCTGCACCTACTGGCCTACACACAGCCACAGCAATGCCAGATCCAAGTATCTGTGACTTACACTGAAACTCACAGCAACATCAGATCCTTAAACCAATGAGAAAGGCCAGGGATCATACATGCATCCACATGAATACTAGTCAGGTTTGTTACTGCTGAGCCACAATAGGAACTCCCTGTTTACTCATTTATTCAATACGTATTTTGAATTGCTGGTACATGTCATGCACTATCCAGAGTTTTTTGAATATATCCATGAAACAAACAGGAAAAATAATTCCCTGCCCTCAATTTTACAAGGGGAAAGCATAGACAAAATTTACACGATAGGCACATGTATTATACAATTCTAAGGGCTGTAGAATTAGAGCAGGAAAGTGGGGTCAGGAATGCAGTGGGTGGGAGTGGAGCTGTGATTACAATATCTGGGAGAAGGTTTGAGATGACCTGAACAGATGAGCAGAAATCTTCAAGTGCAGCAAGGAAAGCCAGAGTGGTAGAAGCAGAGATTGTGGGCAGGGTGGCAGATAAGGGATGGAAGTAAAGGGTGAACCTCACACAGGTGTCTAGATATTTGTCTGATGTCTAAAACAAATGTTGACCTTTACATCAAGTGAAAAAGGAAGACATAGAGGATTTTGAGTAGAGGATTTTATGTCTTGCTTATACTTTAATGAGATTAGATTTCATGAAATGTTTTGCTTTCCTAGTGGACATTAAGCTTAATATATTGGTAAATAGACTTAATTCTGTACTTTTCAGTTTCTGACTAAGCAAATGCATAGAAAGATATTACCTACCATATAAGGTGGTTTAGGTAATAGATTTAAAAAATTACCCTCTAAAATCTTTTAATAACTCTAAAATATAATGTTTAAACTGATTTTGAATCCTGGAGATATTTTTAAAAGATGTTTATGTTTCTATTAATGCTCGCCTTAAGAAAATGTATCTGATTGCCCAAGTGTTCTCTTTATGGATGTAATGCCTCTTTGCTTGATTACTCACAAGTTGTCTGCCAGCCCTCAATCTAGCAGTATATTGAAATTAACTAATAGGAGCAATTGAAAGGACAAGTATTGGGCAATTTAGCTTGGAAAATCACCCAGAAGTGAAATGACTATTTACTCAGAAGTTGTTATCATTCTAAATACTTCACAAAATCTGAACTTTGTTTCTGTTTCATTTAAATTGAAGATCTAACTCAAAAGAAGCACACTATAATATTGAGGTATTATTTTTTTGCAGAGATTTTACTTACTGGGTAACTATTTTCATGAAGGGCACCTAACACAGTCTTTGATACGTCTTTTACATATAAGAAAAATACCCCTTTTTTTTTTCTTTTCTATCATTTTAATGGATTAGTTGACTTCAAACTGCTCTATTTATTCATACACTTTATAGCAACAAATTATACTACTGATTTATCTGAATCCAGCACTGCTGAATACCAAAATATTTTTATGCAATGATTTATCACATTTTTTAAAAATTATTAAAGAATGCTAATATATACAAAAAATAGCTAAACGTGTATAAAATGAAATTATTAAACATACTACATTATAGAAGTCAAATATTGAGCCTTTTAGCATAGCCTTTTGTTTGGAAATAAAATGTGCCATAGACGTGACAATATCATTGACTTCTTGACATAATTATGTATAATATAAACCAATCTTCATTCTGTCTTTTGTGTGAAACCTCCTTTAATAAAACTCAGCAGCACAAGGGTTTATAAAAAATAAATTTATGAAATGCCTCAACAAATATGACATAATATTTGAAAATATATATTTGTAAAACATTGTAATATTGTAAAATGAATGTTCGGTATATAATAATTGTTATTTTATAAATTATTTACTAAAGCCTAAGCTATATTATCAGTGTTTAATGTCATTTGTGATATGTCCCTTTTCATGTTCTTTCTACTATTATAGATTAACAATGAAATTACTGTAGTTTTGATAATACAAAATATTAATACTAGGGAAAAAATTAGTTGAAAAGAGTAAATACACTACATTTTTCTGAAAAAAAAATTTGAAAAAAAGGAGAAAATTGTAATTGTGTAAAAGAGATAATAGTGTCCTTATGGACTGCTTTATGGAGCCATTATTAAAACCCAACACATGTATTTCAATACTTTAAAAGATTTTGGAATTAGAATAAAGGCTACCCTGAAGACACAAAAGTTCATGAACAATTATCTGAATTTATCTTCTCAGCTCTCCCCTCACAATCTATTTAATCATGTTTTAGACTGATTCCCTGCTTTTCACTGCCATGGCAAATCAGATGCTGAGAATCTGAAGAGCAGAAAAGAATCTGATCCTAGAAGTAAAGGCACTGACAATATAAAAAGTGACAGCTGACTGTTTCATGGCAAGAAAGGAAATTTGACATTTTAACTTAGAGTTGAAAGATGAGTAGAAATTTTGTAAGATGAAGAAATAGGGGAAAGCATTACATACAGGGAAAGCATTATGTGAAAAGACAAGGGACATGAAAGGTCACAGTGGGTGATAAATAAAGAGTGGCAGGCATGTCATATTGATGGATTGGGTGGTAGTGAAGGAGGAGAAAGAAAAGATGCCTTAGGTGAGATGAAAAGTTAGACTCAGAGTGAAAGGAATTGTATGCCATGCTATGGAGTTAAGATTTCATTCAGAGGCAATGAGAAGAAGACAGAACAACAACATTCTTAGGAGATATCAGTGTCAAAGGTCAATTTTCTGTGAACATTGGCCAGTATATACCTTGCATGCCAAAAATCGCCAGGAGGTTAGAGATATCCCTGACTCAAGCAAACTCGTAGAATTTTGCTGAAAATGAATATGTCTTCCCTACTACTTTCCCCAACTTATGTGTTTATTCAGACTACAGACAAGTTTTACGTAAAGTTTAGCAACCTGGCCTTCATATTTTGAGATCTAGTTGCTAGATACCCATATAAGTTAGTGCCCTATATATTATATTCTGGTACAGGCATACCCCATTTTATTTATCAATGGATTTATGCATTTATTGCATTTGATTGTACTTTACCTTATTGAGTTTTGTAGATATTGTATTTTTTTATGAATGGAAGGTTTGTGGCAAACCTGCATTGTCAGATGATGGTTAACATTTATTAGCAATAAGGCATTTGTAATTAAGGTGCATAGATTGTTTTTAAAGATATGCTATTGCAAACTTAATAAACTATAGTATAGTGTAAATGTCACTTTTATATGCTCTCAGAAACCAAAAAATGTGTGTGCCTCCCTTTATTGTGGTGTATACTTTATTGTGGTCTTCTGGAATCAAACCTGCAATGTCTTTGGGGCCTGCCTATACATACAATATGGCAGTTGGAGGAAACAAATTATGTACTAGTTAATATATGGGTTCAAAAGTGTGTTAAGTGGCTTTGCAGATAGGTGTTGAGACCCAGGTTGCTTCTGACTTTTAACCTAACGTCGGTAGGATAGAAACTTTTGTCAAGAGCTGTGAAGAAAGGCATAGATCACAACTGTGGCTCTGATCTGACCCCTGGCCCAGGAACTTCATACTCTGCAGAGTGCCCAGAAAAGAGAAAAGAAAACTGGAAGCATCTGAAAACTAAAAAAATTAACCTACCACAGTTTCAGAGATTCTGGTAGAAGGCACAAGACTCTTAGATCAGAAAGAAAGGACTTTATTTCTCATAGCACAACAGGCAAAATGATCTCCATGTTTACTCTGGTTCTCCCTGTCCCAAGTCTCAACAAGGTGATACAGAGAGACTCAGGTGAAGGCTGATTACATAGAGGCATTTTCTCACATCTGGGGAACCTGGACTCTAGGAATTGTTGATTCTTAAATGGGCTGCCAGTAAAACTGCCCAATCATTGCTCTGAAGGGAGACACTACTATTCCAATCAAGGAAGAAATATGCTCTCTGCCCCAAAGAAAGGCAGGATCTCTATCTTCCAAAGCTGTTTGATTTACAAATATGCTTGAGAAGATAGTGTGAAAAATGTTGCTAATATTTTTCTTGTAAAATGTGTAGTAATGTAAAAACTCCATGAAGAATTTTTTTCCAAACTCTCTTGTCTTGACTTCCCAAGGAGGTGTCCTATCAATCACAACCACGGTTCAAAAGGAAGGATGAAGGCACAGTGGAAGAAAGGCCACACTCTGTCCTTTCAAGAATCCATTTTTTTTAAGCTGCACAAGGCACTTTTCAAATCCCATTGACTACAGCGTACTTACTTGGCAATACCTAACTGATAAGGTGCTGGAAAATGTCTTTATTTTAGGTGGTCATTTGTCTAGCTAATATTTGATGTTTATATTGTCATATAAAAAGGAGTGAATGACTATTAAAAGGCAATTTGAAGTTTCTGCCACAGCACTAGATCTTTTCCAGCCTCATGTGCCCTTGTGCCTTCTATGCTATGTACCTTTTTACTTCATAGGATGTGTTACTGCATGTTTGTCTCTCATTCATCTCTCATCGGTTCAGGTGTGTTTTTTACTAAAAAGCTTTTTTTTTTTTTTTTTTTTGGCTGCCCCCCCCCAAGACATATGGAGTTCCCAGGCCAGGGATCAGATCTGAGCTGTGATTGTGACTTACACCACAGCTATGGAAACACCAAAGCCTTAACCCACTGTGCTGGGCCGATGAAAAATGAACCTGCATCCCAGGGCTCCAGAGTCACCACTGATCCTGTTGCACCACAGAGAGAAACCCTAGAAACTTTTTTTGATTCTACTTTGTTTTACCTCAGAAATTTTAGGAAAGGTTACTTAATCTGTGTCATATTTTATCACTAGTATATAACTTCAGGGACGGCTGCGTAAAGTGCAGGATAACAACTTTGAAGCAACTCTCCAGATCCAGAACTTTGATCCTTTGCTTTCCAATTGATAGCGAACTCTTTAGTCTTATTCCATGATAAGGCTTGTCAATCCTGTGATTATAATACTCCTGAGAGTATTCTAATCTTTCAGTGAATCTTTCCATGAGAGGTATTTGCTGAGTGTCTGACAGTACAGCAAGCAGAATTTCAGTAAGCTTACACAACAGGCTGTGTTACTGTTTTGTTCCTACTTATTAAGAAATGTTTGTACATGTAGCCAAATCAGTCTGAGACGCTGTTATGTATTGGTTTGATATGATTTCAAATCTATTTGTTTATGATCAAAAATAAGAAAGAGAAGTTATTTTTAGAAGTAAAGTTGATTTGATATAAGAATGAAATAAGTTGTGTCTGGATGTCATCATCTCATTTGCTTTGATTGATAAGCACTTAGTAGCCCAGCTGCTGAAGCGCCCTGTTGGGATCGTTTCAATAAAGACTTGTGGAGAAGAAATTATGGCAAAGGGGACATTTAGAGTATAAATAAAAAAGATTTTTGTGAGGGCTAGCTCAGCGCTTTGGTCTGAAAAAAGCCAGCCTTTGCTATTCTAATTCTTGGACAATCTTGGACATTGGTTCCTGCCATGGTAAAAGTGACTTCTTTATCAGCTGCAGTGACAAAGCATCAAAACAACCCCAAGAAGGGGGGATGCTGACTGTCAGCATCAGTGCCACTGTTCCCTAGGAACATGCTCTTGCAACTGAGGGCTATTTCTGCACTGGCAGCTGGGTATCAGCTCTTGGCTGGCAAAACTACCTCTTTCAGAAACCAAAACTCATAGGGCACATTTCAACAAAATTTGGAGTTTATTTCTATCATCTCTCCTTGCCTGGAACAATGGTATATTTAATCTATCCCGAGTCTGGAGTGTGTTATTTCTCTATTGGTTTATTAGGAGACACAACACTCTGTGCTATCTTTCTGTGGAATTCCTATAGTGAACTTGTGTTTAAATTGCCGGCAAACACAATCTCAGTCCCTGAGCATAATTTCCTCCCCCAAACAAAATAGACTTGCCACTATTATAACATTTAGATAATAAAATCTACATAACTTTATTTATTAGAAAGTACCTTTATTTCTTTAAAAACTTAGAGAATTATAAATACACAAGATGAATTACATCCCAAAACTTGGTAGAATTTACTAAGCCAAAAAATGGTAGAAGTTGTCATTTCAATCTTAATCCTTCGATTTTCCTTGACAACTCCCACCCTATACCTATTACAGTTCTGCATTTCTTTCTTTTGCTGTTTCTTATTTCCCTTAACATAATGTAAGCACTTGGAGAGCAGATTTAATTTATTTTCTTTAATTTATCATCATAGCAAGGACATTTTTTTTTTTAAATGAACTAAGCACTGGTTTCCAATTCTTGAAAAAGCATGATTTATGAATGGAACTTGTCATAGGAAAGTCACCTGTTTAAGTTTCACTGAAATAAGATATTGACAAATTTCTGAAAAAAAAAGTATCAATCACATGTTTTGGGAACACAAAAAAAGGAAGGATTAATTTTAAATTGGTGAATTTTTAAAAGGGTTCCTGGGAAATTTACAGATGAAACTATGCTTTGGATTATGGAAGTAAAAATGATCTCATTTAGGTTTTATTTAGATAAAAGCAAATCTTAATATATTTTTAACGCTTTCTTACACTGTTGTTTTCAAGTTATAATACTCTGAATCCTGTTCAGTACTGATCTTGCCACATGGAACTTAATGCACACAGAGAACTAGAGCTATATTAGGTTATCACTTTAGATGGTTTTCAAATGTATCCAAAAAAATAGAACAAAATCTGAGGAGAGAAACTAAATGGGTAGTGGAATAGCCACAAGTTAAAAGGGAAAAAAAAAAAATGGAAGGGAAATCTGGGTAGAGAGAGGACAATGTGAAAAGGCAAAAGAGTGTGAACAATCAAGGCATATTCAGGAACTCCTGAGCCTGGCACATAGGATGGCAGAGAAGCAGGTCCTAAGAATGAAAAATGGAGAAGGAAGAAGCCTATTTTACAAAATCAGTGTATTCTAGATTCAGGCAGTGGCTATGCTCAAACAGAGAGCCATAATGAATTGTTGATACAACACATTTTGTCTTTTTTTTTTTTTTTTTTTTTGTCTTTGTAGGGCTGCACCCATGACATATGGAGGTTCCCAGGCTAGGGGTCTAATCAATTATAGCTGCCAGCCACACCACAGCCACAGCAACACCAAATCCAAGCCACATCTGCAAACTACACCACAGCTCTCGGCAATGCCAGATCCTTAACCCACTGAGAGAGGCCAGAGATCAAACCCGCAACCTTATGGTTCCTAGTCGGATTCGTTTCTGCTGTGCCACGATGGGAACTCCAATACTACACATTTTAATTCAGACATGATTTATCAAGTAATCCCTTTGAAACACTGGACTACATCTCAGCCAGTCTACTTTTGTGGTCAGATTCTAATAATTTAATAGTTTCTTTGAACAATTATAAATTATTCTTCAGCTGTAGTGATTTTTAAAAAATTGAAATACAGGAGTTCCCATCATGGCGCGGTGGTTAACAAATCCGACTAGAAACCATGAGTTTGCATATTCGATCTCTGGCCTTGCTCAGTGGGTTAAGGATCTGGTGTTGCCATGAGCTGTGGTGTAGGTTGCAGACATGGCTCAGATCCTGCATTGCTGTGGCTCTGGCATAGGCCAGGAGCAACAGATCTGATTAGACCCCTACCCTGGGAACCTCCATATGTTGCAGGATCGGCCCTAGAAATAGCAAAAAGACAAAAAGAAAAAAAAAAGAAAAAGAAATACAACCATGTAACTGCACTTTTTTTTAACAGTTTATAATATTTTTACAATAGCCAGGTTGTTGTATGACCTGGAAGCTGCTTTTCTAGCCAATCTTTCCAGCTACTCTTTCTCAGGCAGACTTAACTTTACCTCCTTTTGTTTGCATTTCACACTCAGGAGCCAGACACAGTTTATTCCTTCTCATTGCATGCTTCCTTACTTTATGCAAATCTGATAAATCAATCAAGTCCATACTTAGAAATCATTTCTTCCAGAAGGTAACTCATAAAAATCCTAGGCCTATTAATAGCCTCAGTGAGATTTAGTAAACAAATGATTTTTTTTTTAAAGTATGAACCTGAGATAATAAAATTTTAATACAAACTGCTTATAATAAGGAAGAAAAAGTCTGACTTCATATTAGATCTCTTTGTTTTATTTTAACCTTCGTACACTGCTGCTTTTGCTTGATGTTAAGAATGTTTCCTAGAAATATACAGGATAGTCCATCCCCAAAGTTCTGACCTTAAGGGCATAACACTTTTTTATTCATATACAGACAAAAAATTGCAGAAAAGAGAATAACATTTGTCTTGTTGGATGTTTACAGGAACATCTTGACCTTACTGACCTAAGTGGACAGCTGTAACAACAAAGAATTCCTAAACAAAGAAGTTTGCAACAACCAACCACTTCCTCCCTTGCTTGTCTTTAAAAATACTTTGGTAAAACCCTTTGGGAAGTTCATTTTGTTGTTGCTGTTGTTGTTTTGTTGTGGTTGTTGTGTTTTCCTGCAGTTTTTTGTTTGTTTTGGTTTTCTTTTCTTTCTTTGTTTTTTTTTTTTAGAACATGAGTCAGCCCTCTACTTGCATGGCCCTTGCGATAAATCTTTCTATGTTCCAAACTCCAGTGTTTTGTTTTGTTTGGCCTCACTGTGCTTCAGGTACACAGGCTTGTGTTCAGTAACATGTTTATTATATGAAAGCTTATACAATTTGGGATTCCATCTTTAAGAAAAAGAACATCAAAGTTTGAATACAAAATTAGAAATGGTCTTAGAGTGTACCACATTAAGTGACAGGTCTTGAGGCAAGATGTAAGGCATTCTGCTACATATTGGCATGTATTGGAGAAAACAACAGACATGACTCCTATTTTCATGATATTTCAAGATGCATTTTCAGACTGAGCAGAAACTACAGTTTTTTCACGTCTTTTTAACATGTGATTTTGAATGAATGAGTGACTCAGTTTTGCACGGTGGATTGTAAAACAAACTCATTCGCTTTTGTTAGTTTTGCAGATTTTCCAGGTAACATACCACATACATCTATTAAAATTCAAGAATATTTGTACACATTCTTAGGCAGTATGAGTATCTGCTTTGTGAGCTAACTCAGGAAACAAAAAGAAATAAACCAGAAAGACCTTTTTAGTTACAAAGTCAAATTTGAAAGAACAAAGCTAAGGCAAAGAAAAGACCAGACTTGTGGTTACCAAGGTAGTGGGGGGTGGGGGGAGTGGGGTGGACTGGGAGTTTGGGTTGGCAGATGCAAACTATTACATTTAGAATGGATAAGCAATGAAGTTCTACTGTACAGCACAAGGAACTATACCCAGTCTCTTCGGCTAGAACATGATGGAAAATAGTATGAGAGAAAAAAATGTATATATAGGTATGACTGAGTCACTATGTTGTATAGCAGAAATTTACAAAACACTATAAATCAAATATACTTTAATTTTTATTAAAAAGAAACAAAAAGAATTACTACTGTATATTTTATTTGGAAAGTTTAAGATGTTGTATGATCAATCACCAGAATGTCTACTCCCTGTTTTCTTGTACTTCCTTATTCATCAAGTAAGCCTGTGGCTGTTCTGTCATGAAATGGCATATCTACCACTTAGCTTAATCTGTCTTATAGGAAGATTGACCAAATGTTTTATAAAGTTGTTATACTTTTTCTCTTGAATCCATTAGAATACATTCATTAATTTTAAGCCATGGACCAATGTCTAATTTTTCCACAAAGAAAAAGGTATCCTGAATAATCTAAACTCGAGGGCTATTCACTGGCTTTTATTAGCTTTAATTGGGAAAATTATTCAAAATAATAATCAGAGAAGCAATAGGTTAGAATGACACATTAGTGAGATGTGAAAATAAAACAAGAGGGAAAAATGTATGTCAGCAGAGGTGAGAGAAAAATAAATGACTGTCAGAGGGTGATGTTGAAACAATTTTCTGATATGGGTCTGAAGTGAAAGGTCACTTTTTGGTGATTATATTTCTCTCCGAGTAAAAGAGGAAAAGGTACCAGACATTAAGAGACAGTCATTAAACCACAGAATTTTGAGGCCATTAAATCACACTAAGGGGAATTAAAAAATAATCCAAATGAGATCTGTACTATAATGATTTAAAGGAGAAAGATTATTTTAAAAAATGAAATTATTCAAAAAAGTTTTCATAACATGAGGCTAAAATCTGGGAAAATATACTTAAAATGTAACATTTTCAATAATAAAAATTTTAAATACACTCACATTCTGAGAATTGATGTGAAGAATGGTACTAAACAGGATTTCTTAAGTAAATTAAATATCCTAGCTGACCAAAAAATACAAGGACAAGAAAAAACTACAAATAATTAATTCCATGTATAGCCAATTTAAAAGGAAGGAAATCGGATAAACAATTCAGTTATAAAAACATATGAAAATTTGCTTCAGTACTATATGTTAAATATGTCATTTATTAAGTTTGTATTACCTTTATTTCTGAATAAGTTTGGATATTTATAACAAAACACATATACATAATGATGTTTCACAGTAAAATGTTATGGAAGGGTAACAAAGCTGTAGTGCAAAATAACTATAAATAATTTAATAAGAAATACTAAAACTTTAATGAATGTGTGTTCTCATTACAGAATAGTGAAACAAATGAATAAGATAACGAAGGGAGTAACACTACTACTCATCCCTGATGAGTAAATTTGCTGTGTCAGTGAGGTATCGATTTTCTAAAAGACACAAGAGATTAATCTATCTGCATTAATGTAAGTCAAAAGAAAAAGTCCCTAAATAAACATGTTGGTATTACATAAATGCATAAATATTAGAAAAAATAGAGGTAAAAATGGCTATGCTTTCATGTATAGGAGATAGGAAAACATCCAGGAGAAATATATTACCCTGAGCTTTGCTATCCACAAATAGATATGCATGCAGGGCAGATATTTTTTTTTAACATTTAATGTATAAGAATATGAAATTTTACTATTAATTTCCTAATTAGGTCATTTTTAAGAGAAATATTGTAAAGCTTAAGGAAAACAGCCCCTTTAAAGAGAAAAAGCAAATATAGGAACAAAAATTATATTAATAATTATATGTTATCTAGTGAGTAAAATGACAATATTAACACAAATGATAACATTTTTTTCTATAATTGCTATTAAAAGGCACAATGAAATCAAAAGTTGTTTTGAGGAATGGGACACACCTAATTCATACAGGAACAATTCTAAAACATTTATTTTAGATAACTTGCAGATGTGAACAAACTGAAAATTAGTAATAACTTTCCCTTTTCTGAAAAATCATAGTATGAAGAGGAGTTTACTGGAAGAACACCCTTAACCACTTTTTTCTATGTAGCACCCCATCACTATAGGGCCAAAAAGAGTATATATAATTTTAACACTTTTTCACTTTTACACATTGGTTTTCCTAAGTAGCAGTGATAGTAGGGTTCTGGATTTTTCTCAACAACTATAACCAAAGGAATTTAGCTGGAATGTCTATAAATATTATCCGATATGGAAGATGGTGCTAGTGGAAAGTTTAACAGTTAAAACTCTGCTGCAGAAAAGTAGCTTTACCAAACACACAGGAAACTAAATTGAGGAATGATTTGTTTTGGCTTTCCATGATTTGGCTCCACCTTTCCTTTCTCATCATGGAGGTTTTTGAAATAATAATGGAAACTGACATTAATTAAACTTCTAGCAAAAATTTTCAGAGTAGAATTTTGAGAGAAATGAGACTTCACTGCTCCATGACAGGACAAATCACAATGAGTTCACAGGAGAAAAAAAACAAGCACAATAAATGGGGATAAAAGTCATTTCAATACATAAGAAAAACTTACTATTCAAAATGAAGAAAGTATATAATTTATAACTTGTGTTTTGTTTTATTTTGGTTTGATTTTTAGGGTTGCAGCTGTGGCATATGGAAGTGCCCATGCTAAGGGTTGAATTGGAGCTGCAGCTGCCTGCCTATGCCACAGTGATGTGAGCATGCAGGATTCAAGCTGCATCTGTGACGTACACCATGGCTCATGGCAACCCGGGATCCTTAACCCACTGAGAGAGGCCAGGGACAGAACCTACGTACTCATGGATACTAGTCAGATTCAAAACCCACTGAGCCACAATGGGAACTTTCATAACTTGTGTTTTATAGGAAAAATAAGTCAACTGTGCTCTTAAAAATATTTAAGAAAATATACATTTGGTGATACAAGAGATTTTTAGGAAGACAATGAGAGAGCACCCTCAATCGATAGAAGATGAATATGAGGCAGAAAGGAAAGAGAGATGTCAAATAAGGCTATCACGTAAGTAAAATTAAAATGAAAATATTTTCTGTCTGTTCTGGAAATGGTAAAATTCATAAACAAAAGGGCAATGATTAAATATAATATATAGAGGACTTCCCATTTTGGTACAGCGGAAATGAATCTGACTAGGAATCATGAGGTTGAGGGTTCCATCCCTGGCTTTGCTCTGTAGGTTAAGGGTCTGGCACTGCTGTGAGCTGTGGTGTAGGTTGCAGACACAGCTTGGATCTGGCATTTTGGTGGTGCAGGCTGGCAGCTGTAGCTCTGATTGGACCCCTAGCCTGGGAACCTCCATATACCACAGGTACAAAAAATAAAAATTAAAAAAAATACAATAAAATTTAAAAAAATACAGAAAAAAATTTCCCAAGTTAAGTGTAAAAGAAATAAAATCACTGAGAAATCATGTTTATAGAAAATAAATTAGTGCTCAAACATGCATACAGTCATTGAATATATTCTCAGACCAAAAGGAAAAGAAATCAAACAAACAAAAAAGCAATTCTCAGTAAATAAAAATGTTCCTATGTAAAATAAGGACATGATTGAGACTGTTAAAATGAATCTTAAAATGATAAATTAAAAGAAGGAAAAGTAGCCATTAGATTATACCCTGGTAAACATTTTGAAAGTGGGGTCATACCAGTAGTTAGGCCTTTGTCTCTCAGCCCACATTCTCTCTTCTGTACTCTGGTTTTTGATGTAGGGACAACTCTGCAAACCTTTTTTTGCTTTACCATCTGGTTCTCTTTTTTAGGATGTAAATAAATGGATACTAGAGGGAGACTAAAAGACTAGAGGAAGAAGGGTCTGGCTCCTTTTGGTTAATTTCCTGTTCCTGTGATAGTCATCCCATAATTCCTTTTAGCATCCAGTTGTATCTAACTGGTACTTTGCAAACATTGCAAAATCAGCCTTTTTCAGGCTACCTAGAGCTATTGACAACAACAGACCAGCACCATCTCCCCAGAGAGGGGGGGTCCCAGGCCCAAAAGCACCTCTTTGGTGTCAGAGACACTAGCTCCAGCCTTGCAGGGGTCCAATCACAAATGTCTGGATTTCAATGCATAGGGCCCCTCCCCTGAGCTTCTACATTTTAAGTATTACAATCTCTTCTATTGTTTCCAAATGCTAGGGTGGTAGCTGTTTCCTTTAGTTGACAGTTCTATTACATGATGTTCTCTTGTTGACTTTTTAGTTAACTAGTTATACTTAACAAATATTTGGGAGTTTCTGTCATGGCTCAGCAGAAATGAATCTGACTAGTATCCATGAGGATGTGGGTTTAATCCCTGTCCTCACTCAGTGGGTTAAGGATCTGGCATGGCTGTGAGCTGTGGTGTAGGTTGCAGATGCAGCTTGGACCTGGTGCTGCTATGGCTGTGGCATAGGCCAGCAGCTACAACTCCAATTCAACTCCTAGCCTGGGAACTTCCATATGCCATGGGAGTGACCCTAAAAAGACAAAAAAAACCAAAAAAACAAAAAAACAAAACTGTATTAAATTATCTTTATGTTGAATAACTGATAAATTGCTTGTGTAGTTTTCGTCTCTTGATTATACCCTAATTGATAGAAATGTAGTCAAAACATCTATAAGAATTAAGGTCTGAGATTAAAAAAAAAAGATTAAACTAAATTAAGAAAATAAAAGGTTGCTTTCTGCCACTGAGGGAAAAAAAAAGATTAAAGATGAAAACCTATTGGACTTAGCACACAACTCCCTAAAACATGACGGAAGATTAAATAATTAATATCTACTTTACTTTAGCAACACAAGGCTGCCAAAACTATACTACTACTCAAGCCAATTTACAACAAATATGTGAAGATACAGGAAATTTTCTTTTAGACATAAAGTCTAATAAATTTTATAATCAAAATATCCTTCCCAGAAGATAATAGTAGTAGTAGTAGTAGTAGGAATATAATAATAATTGAGATAATAAACTGAGATACATTTATCTAGACATAATTTCTAGAACTTATGAAGAACTCCACAAAGCAAAATGATAAAGACAAATCTCAGTGGAAACAGGAAAAAGACTTGGACTTTAGCAACAAGAAATACAAATGGTTAATAAATCTATAAAATGTGCTTGATTTTGGTCTTCAACTGCATGTGATAGCACTGTTCACCAGAGTGGATAAAAACCTCAAAAGATAAAAACTGGCATTACCAAATCAGTAGGATGGCAGTATCTAGAATCCTAATACATTGTTAAAGTGTACATAAAATTAGGAAAACCACTTTCAAAATCTTCTGGGCAATATCTATTAAGGCTAAACATAAAAATAATGTAGAGTCCAGCAATACCAGTTCCAGGTCTACACCCAAATAAAATATGTACACATGCTCACAAGGGCATGTACATATAAGGATATTCACAACACTACTGTGCTTAATAACAAAGAAATGAAAACTTAAAATGACAATTTTGATATATTAAAGAAGAATAAACTACAGGGACAATTATTAATACTATATTATGTTAAATTCTGAATCTTAAGACATAAAAAATAAAATTAAGCCAAGGACAAATTAATAAGAAAACAAGTATAGTTTCACTGTCTGCACACTTTTGATTAAAAATAAAAACAAAAACCAAATAATGACAACGACAAAAGGTAAGAAAAGACAAAAGCAGTATAATGCTAACACATAAAAATAACAAATTAGGAAGATAATAACAGTACAAAAGAAAATATAACAATAAAAAATGAATTATTATTAATAGTCACAGAATTAGAGGATCTGACTGCCTTCTGCTAGTTTTAGAATCTCAGTAAAATGTTAACTACTAAAGGGAAAAGAAAAAAAATATATAGTAATGTACCAATGATTTCCTCTATTGTTTCTCATGTTCAAGAATATTTATTTCTCATGTTTGTAAATACCTGCAGCAGATAAACTGTAAAAAAAATCTCAACTCATGTATGATGTTATGCCAAAAGAAGATTCATATCATAATGGAAGATATTATGAAATGGTTTTTCAAAAGATATATAAAACAAACACAGATGAAAAATCAGACTATAGAATGCAACAAAATATTAAATGAATAATGCAACACGGATGAGGTGGTTTTATTTTAAGTAGGTAATAATTACAGTTTTAATATTTATGTAAATTACCATATTAGTAGATCAAACGAGAAAAATATCATTTTTATACATTTTAGAAGGAATTTAATAAAACATAATACAAAGGTTAATTTTTAATATTAATTAGTGAAATTACAAACTATAATAAGATCCTGCCTTAACTTCACATTATCAGATTATCTCAAATAACAACTAGTATCACACAGACTATAACAGCCTTTACAATTAGAAGACAGATGAGGTCACCCAGTGTCATTACTATTTATGTCATTATTCTAAAAATAAAAGTAATACAATCAAAAATGTAATAAATGTAAATACTAAGAATGACAAAGTTTCATTAGCAGTTTACCATGTTTATCTTTCTGGAAAATTTATTATAGTGAAAAACTACTAACTGACACATGTATTTAGTAAGTTGGCTATTATAAACGTATATACTTGAACTTTCTTCTCCAGTGCACTATAAATATACAATTATTAACACATACAAATATATGAACAAAAATATACCTAAAATGTTCAAAAATACAAATAAATGTTAATAAACTCAGAAAGAAAATAATAAATCTATATTCAAATTAAAACCACTCAAATACATAGAGAATAATTTTAAGAGATAAAAGTGAGGTCACATTTTCAGAAATAAAAGTTTCAAATGTATAGATCTCACGTTTTCTCTAATTAATCTGTAAATATTTATTTCCAGGCAAAATCCTAAATGAATTTTCAGGAAGTACATATGACACTAAGAATATAATTTTAAGCATGAAATAAACCTGAATGAAAACTGAAGCCTAAGCCTGGGGAAACCATAAATAAAAATAGGTTGATGTAGGAGTTCCCGTCGTGGCGTAGTGGTTAACAAATCCGACTAGGAACCATGAGGTTGCAGGTTCGATCCCTCACTTTGCTCAGTGGGTTAAGGATCCGGTGTTGCTGTGAGCTGTGGTGTAGGTCGCAGACTTGGCTGGGATCTGGTATTGCTGTGGCTCTGGCATAGGCCGGCAGCTACAGCTCCGATTAGACCCCTAGCCTGGGAACCTCCATATGCCATGGGAAGCAGCCCTAGAAAAAGGCAAAAAGACAAAAAAAAAAATAGGTTGATGTAAACATTTAAGAAATTTGTGAGTCAAAAATATGTACAATTAAAATAATAAGTGCATGCAGTAAGTTAATACGATGAAAATGGAAAACATCATTATGTATTCTATAATAGATGTATAGAAACATATATGATCAAATATAACGAGCAATATACTCAAACTTAACCACAAAATTTTGCATTTAAATAAAGTATTTTTCAAAACCAATTAAGTTTTTGAAATTATGACAAATGATAACACAAAGCACTGGCCAGGATGGAAGGCATTTTTTCATACCACGCTATTGAGGAAGATTTTGGTAAAACCTACTGAAGAAAAGGTTTAAGTTAAAATTATTACTTGAAGATGAAAAATAATTCAGTTCCAATTCTCCTGAAATTCACTTTGATATTCTTCCTAAAGAAATGGTTAGAAATGTGCCAAAAAGTTTACCTCTAATGGTATTCAGCATATCTTATTTACAATATCCAAGTTTGAAAAATATTTTAGACATACATCACTTTAGATTTAAATGTATATATATATATTTACATAATTTGGATGTTAAAATTAAAGACAATTGAGAGATGGAGTGAAAGAGCTCTTATGCCCTGTGATGATAATAAAGCTCAAGAAGAAGAAAGACTTCTTTCCTGGCAAGAACTCCACCAATAGAAAACTATTCTTTTTAATGATAGCCCTCCCAGATTCCTTTTTATCTCTATGAAAACTTACATGTGCTTGCCCTTGCTGCACACCCCAATCGCAGTTCACTTCTGATCTGAATAACCCCCTCTATGCTGAAGGCATACATGATAGTCTGTTAGTTTCAGGTCAACATTAGTTACTTAAATTTATTGAGTTCACTTACATTAATGGTGTTTTGTGGGTGTTTTTTTTTTTTTTTTTTTTTTTTTGGTATAAAATCACTTACTGCCTAGACATTAAAATTTGAATTTCCTAGGGTTTTTAATGTCACAGAAAAGGATTATACACATTTTAGATGAGAAAAACAGCTCATTTATTCTTCAATATTGGGCTATAATAATAATGCATAAATATACACATATATTTAGAAAAATAGGTTTAGATTTCAAAGGTTATTAAAAGTAACTAAACTGGATAGAACAACTATTTAAACATTTCCTCAGTAAAAATATTGAATGTGTATTATGCCCAGGGATATAGTAATGAACATATAATTATATGTTGCAGACAAAAACCCATCATTTATTGAACATGTATATCTAGTGAAGAGAGATAGAAAACAGTAACATATAATTTCAAGAACAGTAAACAGTTTGGAATAGTCTTCAGGGTGGTCTATTTTAAATAGAATGAATAGTAAATAACTCTCTTTGTGGACAAATCTTGAGATGAAATCTGAATAATGAGAAAAACCCAGGTACATCAGGATTGGTAGGAATAGCATTTCAAACAAAGACAAAGGCAAGTGCAAAGCAACTGAACTGGGTTAGAGCTTGCCATTTTGATGCATAGATAAAAGGACAATTTGGCTGATGCATAGGGAAAAAATGTAGAGTAGGTAGACAGAAGATCCCTTTAAGTAATGACAGACATTGTATTCTAATTGCAAAGTTCTTGAAGAGGATTAACATATTACTTGCATGTGTAAAGCAGCTCTGCCTGTTTTAGCAAATAGACTTTAGGGGAAAGAGAATTAAGGATACTGGAAGCTTTTGCAGTTGTCCAGGCTAGAGGTGTTATTATCTTTGTTTAGGTCAGAATTTCCCATGGGAGTGAGAGGGAGTATAATTTTACCACCCTAAAGGGATATTAGTCAATGCCTGTAGGTATTGGGCAGGTGGATATAGCTTGTATCCAGTGGATAGAAGCCAGTCTGCTGCTAAACATATAGCACAGGACAGCGCTCCACTCCCAACAAAGAATTATCTGACACAAAATATCAACAGTGTTGAGTTTGAAAATTCCTGATTTAGGGTGATAGTAGGAATGGAAAAAGGGAAAAGGGAAAAAGGAAAAAGCAAAGACAGATATAATCATTCAAAAAATTATAAGTACCTGCATTGGGGAAATAACAATAAAAAATTTTTAAAAATTATAATAAGTACCAAACTTTTAGTAGTCTTGTGAGGGTTCCTCAGACTATTTTAGCAGAAAGAATATAAATAAATATATACATATATACTTACATATAAATATGCAAATCTTTATTTCACAAAACAAACTATTTTCATAAATTTATCATGAAATATATTTGATGATTTTTAACAAGCAATTAAGGTGAAGTTTAGGTTTCCATTTTATAAGAAGAGACAACCAGAAAAAATATGGTCAGTCTGTCAATTATCCATGAAGTTTAAATTTTAAAAAACATCAAAAACAATAGATTTTAAAAGATTTTTTTAATCAAAGCAATTGACTAGAAATTATTTTTAAAAAGAATATTCATTGAAAAAAAAATTTTTTTTGAATACAAAAAGGAAGGTCTACTCACTTGCCATTCAATGATGCCACACCAACTGTGCTTCGGGCAATTGACATACTAGCTACAAAGGTCCACTGCTGACTCTGAGGATCCCACCTCTCCACTGTGTTCAGATAGCTCCAGCCATCATGGCCTCCCACAGCATAAATAGGTCCTTCAAGTACTGTCACGCCTAAGACAGGAAAAATGAAAACTGAATGGATTTACTCCACAGTCAGATTCTGAAGCCAAATTAACAGGAAAACTATGATGTCATTCAGAATAGGCTCTAGTGGTTAAGAAACAATTGCAGTTAAGGTAGAAACTTTTCAGTGTTGATTGAATCATTGCATTCAAGTGGAAACAAATTTTAGAATCAAAACTCAATATTATTACCTAGATGCTTTATGAAAGAAAATAAATGTCCTTATTTATATCCATATGAAGAAGTGAAATCTAAAAATTAGAGATGATGTGTCTTTTGCTTCTACTTTGGAAGACTATTCTACACTGCTGAATAAAGTACTTTATTACTTTAAGCAATGTTGCATTAAGCAATGCAATAATATCAGTTTGAATTTCAGATTAGGGTTCTCTGTGTTTTGGCTTTCCAGTCACCTCATAATAAACTTAATAAAGCTTAGAAATATTATACCTCTCATTAAAAACAAGCAATTAAAATTAATTAATTATGAGTGAGTCATCAATGGGAAGATATATACAATTTTATACACTGTTTTTCCAATAAATTTATGTCTTAATCAGGATAATTTTCTTAAACGAGCAGAAAAAAAAGTTCAAAATTCAATGTCTGATTGTAAAGAATTCTAAGTATTTATGATTTAACCCTACTTGCTAGTTGACATGTTTAACTGCCACAGATACATGCATATTGAGAGAAAACGGAAAACTCCTGGGTAGTTATTGCTCAGAGCAGCAGAAATTGTCAGAGTATCACTATTTTTTGACTCATTCTCTAAACCCCAATTGCCAAGAGGGCCTTAACCTTTCCCTCAGCTTGACCAAACTTTGGACAGGATTTTCCTGTCTCTAGAGTCCTGACCTCACTTTCCTTAGAGTATCTACTTAAAAAAAAAATTGTCACTGCAAATCACAAGTTCTCTGTTCTTGTGATATGTATTTTATTAAGCATCTTGCCAATGTTGCAACCCTGGGGCTTTCTTTCTGAAGAAACTGGGAGCCATCTCTTTGAAATATAATTATCAAGAACAGTAACATCCCTATCTCCTGGTCTTTGTGGAAGGGTAGGAGCTTAACTTTGTATGGCATCTTGCTTCAAGTTGTAAAATAACCTCTTGTCTGGAAGAGAGACAATTTACTTGACATTTAGGTAAGGCCAATTTGCAAATGTAAATTTTTGTTTTGATTCCCTCCACTCACTCCAGGTCTTAAAAACTCTCCCACCTTTGTTTTAGTGAAGTAGAGTTCAGCCTCAGTCTGGTGTCTCCTCTAACTGCAATGGTTTAAAATAAAGTCTTCCTTTTCTGTTTGCTTAATACAAGTTTTGATTTGACAAGGATTAGATGAAACCTGTACATGCAGAGGGTCATATTACAAGAAATTAAATTAATTTATAATAAGAAATAAAGTTACATGCCCACTGCTCTAGAAAGGGAATTATCTTCATGCTTTTAAGTATACCTACTTTCACTTTATAGATAGGCACTATTTTTATCTTAGTCTTTCTGTTATAAAAGTTTGGTGAAGGATGACAGTCAGTGCCTTGCTCAAAATTTGTGCAGAGGGAATTCCTATTGTGGCTTATTGGATTGTGAACCCAACATTGTGTCCATGAGGAAGGGGATTCAATTCCTGGCCTCACTTGGTGGGTTAAGGATTTGGCATTGCCACAAGATGTAGCATAGGTCACAGATATGGATTGGATCTGGTGTGGCTGTGGCTGTGGTGCAGGCCTGCAGTTGCAGCTCTGATTTGACCCCTAGCCTGGGAACTTACATAAGCCACAGGTGCAGCCATAAAAAAGAATGAAAGAAAAGAAAGAAGGAAAGAAAGATAGAGAGAGAGAGAGAGAGAGGGAGGGAGGGAGAGAGGGAGGAAAGAAAAGAAAAGATAAAAGAAAAGAGAAAAGAAAAGAAAAGAAAAGGAAAGAAAAGAAGGAAAGAAAGAAAAGAAAGTTAGTTGAGTAGAAATGTCTGACCCAGGGAGATTCATTCCCCAAACATTGATGTGACAGTTAAATGACATCACTTTTATTCATCCATCCATCTATTCATTCAACTATTATCCATTGAACATCTATTATTACGTATCAGGAAGTTTTCTTGTCACCAAAGGCACAGGACCAAGAACACAAAGGTGAACAAGACAAAGTGTCTGCCCTCATTGATCTCATGTATATTAGCTAAATATTTAACTAAAACAGAATATATTTTCACAGTAAGCAAGACCTTACTTTGAGTGGCTTCAATATCAGTTACAAGAAAAAAAATAGCAAAAAAAAACAGAGAGAAAATGGCCAGATAGGTGGGAGGGTTTTCCAGAAGATTTAGTGTCTGAAAACTAAGAGCACAGAGTGTTTCTAGGAGGATGGGTTAATCACTTACCTGCACATTTCTGACCAAGTACAAATCTCTACTGGATTTGAAAAGACAGAGGTTATCTTTGAATTTGAAAGGAGGTTCTGAACCAGAACAGTACAAGTTTTAATCAAGTATGGTAATCACTTAATCAGTTATATATTTATAAAAATCTTTAATCTTTGATTTTTTAAATTTTGAGGTCATTTGATTTATAAAAATGTTTTATTCATAAAGTATAACATATATAAAATACAAAAATTTATATTTTCCCGTGAATAAAACTATGTATCCATGACTTTCATTATTTTCTATGCCAATATGCAACTTCTGATAAATTGTCTCTGAAAAGTAATACTTTTTCTGTTTTTTTCTTACCATTATAATGTTTTCCCTATTTTACATTCACAAATTAAAAAATTTAATATATCCTTTTTTTGTGTGCTAAAGACTGAAAGTTATGTCCCTTCAAAATTCATATTTTGAAATTCTAACCCCAATATGAGATGTTAAGAGGGGCAGCGGGGCTTTTTAAGGGTGATGAGGTCATAAGGGAGAGGCCCTCATATGTGTGATTAGTGCCTCTTTTAAGAGACCCCTGAGAGCTCCCTCACTTCTTGTGTTATATGAGGACATAGCTGAATATAACTGCCTATGAACCAAGAAATAGATTCTCTTCAGACACATAATCTGCCAGCACTTTGATCTTTGACTTCCCTACTTCCAGAACTTTAAGAAATAAAGCTCTCTTGCTTATGCCCAATATGTAATATTTTGTTATAACATCTAAAACTTAGACGTGTCTTCCTCCTTTTAAGTGATGTCTATGACATTCATTCAGGTTGTTAGGTGAGGCAGTCTTTTATTATTTTCCATTGCACATACTATAGCATTGTATGGAAATGAAAATTTTATAGGTCCATTTCATTGCTGATAGAAGTTTATATTGTCTCTTAATTTTTCATCTTGCTTTTCAAGTGCCTGCTGCCTTAGTTTCACTCTGATGCCTTCAAGATTTTGATTTCTGTATTTTATTCATCTTTCATAACTGTACATTAAGAGGCTTACTCAGATATTGATTATTCCTTCAAGACCAAAAGTTAAACGTATACGTTTAAGATTTCTAACTTTATTTTTAGTGCAAACATTTACATAGTTATGCTATGTAACTACCATAATTTGGAATATTTTAAATTAAAATTATAATTTTGATAGAAAGTAAAATACAGTAATTGAAGTAAGAACTAGTAAATATTTCTTACAATAGGTCAAATATTTAGATAAGCCATTAATCTTTCAACACAGGTGTTTATTCACTTTCTCTAAGGAAAAAAAAAAGAATTTTATATCTGCTGCTGGACAAAAAAAAATAGAGCTTAGATTCTAAAGGAGAATATAGAAAAATACACACATAAAATAACTGAATGATTTTATATATTAATATTCTTTAAGTAACCAAGGTATTTTGGGTGAAAATGTCAAGGTGGAGGGCAGAAAAAAGACAGAAGGGTGACATTGGCAGTTCTTACATTGGAGTGTAATTTCCTGGGCTCAAACCAGAGTTTATTTCTGTCAGCTGTGTGACACTGGGAAAAACACCTTAAATGTCTTCTATCTCAGCATCCTAGTCCTTCAAGAGTATCTAACTGATGGCATTTATGTAAAGATTAAATAAAAATGCATAGCAGTGCTCAGTAAAGGGCAAGCTCTTAATAATTTCAGTTGTTATATTAAAAAAAAGGTCTGTATGATCTCTCATGATTAGTCATTAAAGATGAGACATTAAGAATTGTAAACAGGATAACAAAGTATTGTAAGATATATCAGCACCCTCAAAACTTAAATTCCTCTCCCAAACACTTATAATTAAATAGTTGAGCAAGTACTATATATCCAGAATTGTATGATTTTTTTTCCCTTGCAGAAGTGTCTCATTGAGTAGAGAAAATAATTAGGCCAAAATAATTTCAAAATCAGAATGATACATTCAGTTTCTTCCTTTTGCTTTACTAAGAATATCTTTACAGATGCAGTGAGGCAAGGTTGACAATGCAGAAATGTTTTCTGTAACAATATTAAACCTGCATTAAGAAAACATTAATGAAATGAAAACAATGGAAATATCTAATATTTTTATGTCTCAAGCTAAATAACTGCACGATTGTGATAAAAAATTTATAATATCTCTTTGATGTTTACAGTTACCAAAATGTTCTTTTCCTATACATATAATTAATTATTTATATTAAACACTAGCTATTACACATAATATTCCTCTTTAAAATTCTGCAATAAAATATTAGAAATTTTCTGTATAAGTTTTCTTCAAGATAGTCCAATGACAAATAGCAAACAATTCCTAATTTTTATGTACAATAGCACAGGTTAAAAAGTTTAGTGTTTTCCATATGGGTTTTAGAGCACAAATATAATGAAGACTTGGGTTTTTGAATATAGAGAGCAATCATGTGGACGGTCATTTGTAAAGTTCATTCCCCAAATGTTTTCACTTAAAACCAAAATTTACAGCCTACATAAGTTACCTCAAAGTATTTATTTTACTACAATTTCAATATTAATACAATCTGAATGTCAACTTGTCCTGAAAAAATCTTCTCTATCCTTGTTAATGTTATCTATCAAAATATTACTAAATTTATTCCAAATTCTAATTCTTCCAATTTAAAGAGAATGTGTTTTAATTATGCAAAATAATAAAAACATGAATCAAAATTTTAATATTGCTTTACTGTTTACATATTTACCATTAATTACATAATTTAAAAAGCATGAGCTTGTGGAATAGGAAACTTTCTTTGTCTAGGTAAGGAGTATTTATTTTTAAAAGAATAATAATGTTTTTAAATTTCTTTTGATTTAATCATTTTGTTAAATAAATTATAATAATACTATTACTTTATAGAAATATGTATTTATACTTTATAGTGTATATATATGTACTTTGTGGAATTCATAATATATGTATACATATATATATGTGTGTGTATGTATACATGTCACCAATGTCTTTGTAATATGAATTTGAACTTCTAGGCAAATTTGTTTCTGATTTTCTTTTCTAAACACTTTCAAAAATCATCAAGTTTATAGTAGCATCTAGCAAATGTTTAAAACTAATGATTAGGGTGACTTATTTCTGCCACAATCAAATAATTTTACTTTATGAGAAATGACTTACTAAATAATAATTCATAAAAATGAACATTTACAATTTTTCTGTGCAAGAATTTAACACAAATAACTTGAAAATGGGAAATGGGGAAATAGATAATAATATATATTATATACATTACTTTATAAAATATCCCCAGTGATATTAAAACACATATATTTTGTGTGTACATTCAGGTATGTGTGTTTATATATGATTATATATGTGTATATATGTGTACATATATATATAGAAAACAGTAAAGATATATATATCTTTTGTAAAAGATATACACACATGCATTGAAGGATAGGGAGAGAGTTTGTGAAAATTTCCCCAATATTATAAAGGCATATAATATACAATATATATATAATACACTCTATGTAAATCTCTAAAAAATCATAATGTAAAATACAAATAGATAGTACAAATGTATTTTACAAAATTGACCACAAGTAGACTACATTACTAAGATATTTTTCATGTAATCCTACAAAATTATCTAGTCTTAAAATACATATTTTTTTGCTTGCTTCGCAAAGAGGAAAAATCATAATCTGAATTAGTGTATTTCATTTTTTCTTTGATGGAGATAGTGATCGTCAATATTAGCTGCTCATTAAAATCATGTAGGACTCTGAAAAAATACTAATATCTGAATTAGAGAGATGCTGATTTAATTAGACTGGGATGAGGCCAAAACACTGAGATGTTTAAAAACTTTCCTTCATTTGACTCTTATGTCCAGTCAAGATTGAGAATGACTGCCACAGTAGAAAATGAAAATTTTTCTAGAACTATGGCAGAATATCTCCTACTAATAATATGCCTACTTTGCAAGTTTCTAAGATCTTTCATGCATATCTTGCATATGTGTGTGGGGAGGTGCGAGTTACATATAAATGTCTAAAACTGAGGTAGTCGTAGAAATTTAGCAGTAAGCTAACATTTAATTTTATTACTATACGACTTCCATTCCATGAACTTATTCATCAACCATCCAGCTTTCCAATAACTATGGTCATAGTCTATAAGTCATATCCTCCAGAGTGTACGGTGTGTGGGGAAGGGGTAGATTTCATCAAGTAGCTGCTACCTTAGTACCTGTCTACGGCTCTTATCCCAAATGAACAAATGATGACTGAGTTAAGATCTAGGGAAAGATTAGGATTCACTGGGGGTGAGAAATTCTTGGAAGAAGGAAGATTGGTATAAAAACTTGTGATAGGAAGAAGCAGAGTGTGAGGAACTACAAGGCAAATGTGACAAAAAAAAAACCACGGAGAGTTAGGGACAGGTAGTATGGTGCACAACAAGGCTGTAGAGTTAAGGTACCACATACTATGGAGACTTATATGCCAATTCTTTTTTTGTTGTTGTTGTTCTTTCTTTAGGGCCGCACCCGTGGCATATAGTGGTTCCCGGGCTAGGGGTCTAATCGGAGCTGTAGCTGCCAGCCTATGCCAGAGCCACAGCAATGCCAGATCCGAGCCGAGTCTGCGACCTACACTACAGCGCACAGCAACGCCAAATCCTTAACCCACTGAGCAAGGCCGGGGATCGAACCCACAACCTCATAGTTCCTAGTCGGATTTGTAATCACTGAGCCATGACAGGAACTCCCCCATTTTTTTTTTTTTTTAATCCTAAGAGCAATTGGAAGCTACTGAAATGTTTAAAGTGGAGCTATGATGCAACAGTACCTTTTTTTTTTTTTTTTTTTTTAAAGACATCCTACTGAATGTGGTATGGAGAAATGAAAAAGATGGGTCCATGTCAAGAGTATATGTGAGAGATGATGGTGTTTTGTCCTGATTTTTTGGAAGTTGATATAAGAAAAAAAGGAGAGATTCAGGAAATAACTTTCAAATATGAGGATGTATTTATAAATATCTTTCCTCATACTCCTCCTTCAATTACTCCATGAGCACATTCCGTCTATTGAAAAATGTATTCCAGCTATGTGATGTTGGAAATGTTACTTCACCTCTTGTGCCTCAGTTTCCTGATCTGTAAAACTGAGCTAATTACGGTGTCTAACGCATAGGGGTCTTTCAAGGATTGAATAAATAATTCATACAAAGCACTTAGAAAAGTGCTGATACATCTTTAATGTTATGTAAGCATTCGATATAATGAGATCCCAGTTCTTCTAATCAGATTTCAGCCTGTAGTATCATTCCAGGGAATATGAGGATAATCTTATGAAGGAACCAGTTAAAGATTTAAATGTGCTCGAGTGTATCGTAATACCTCTATTTCTGAGGGTGCCCTGATTTGGGCAGCTTAAAGTACTAATACAACACCTTTGACAAATGAAAAAAATTCTTCTATAAATAATTTTATAAATGAACATATGCTTTGTCTTATGAAAAGCCCAAGAATGATTTCATGCAATCCTGAGTCTTTTTTTTTTTTGAATAATATTGTATAGTAGTCCCCCTTATCTACAGTTTCTCTTTCCATGATTTTAGTTCCTACAGTCAACCATTGTCTAAAAATATTAAATGGAAAATACCAGAAATAAACCACTCATAAGTTTTAAATTTGGTGCCCTTTTGAGCAGCAAGAGGAAATCTCATGCCATCCACTCTGTCCTTCCCGGGACCCCCAATCATCAATACCAATTGCTCCTGACATCCAGTCATCAATATCGTCATGACTCAGTTATTCAGCATCTCCCAAAGAAGGTGCACCACCTTCAGGAATATCATCAGAAAGTCAATAGTAGCGTAATGCTATGTCATAATGTGTACATAATTTACTTTACTTCATCTCATCCCATAGGCATTTTATCATCTCACATTATCACAAGTAAAAGAGGGTGAGTATTGTACAATTAGAAATTTTGAGAGAGAGAAAGATAGAAGCCATATTCATATTAACTTCTATTGCAGTATGTTGGAATAATTGCTCTGTTTTATTATTAGTTATGGTTGCTAATCTCTTACTCTGCCTAATTTAGAAAATAACCTTTATCATAGATATTTATGAATAGGAAAAACATAGTTTGTATAGGGTTGGGTACAATTTATAGTTTCAGGCATCTACCAGAGTTCTTAGAACATATTCCCTGCGGATAAAAGGGGACTATAATGTATACATGTAAAAAAATATATTGCAATTGTAATAGATTTTGAAGTATTACTCTTCTAAATGCCAGCTCTTCTATAGCTACACATTGTTGACTTTTAAAGTAAAAATTACAAATGAGGTAAAATAGACAAGTATTATAAGAGGCCACAGGTTGCATTTGAGTAATTAGAGAAGACATCACAGAAGATGAGGAGATAGAATAAACTAGATGAGGTGAGCTAGAATGTAAAGGTTGACTAAAATACTGACAGACATTGAAAGTTAAGGGAATCACTTGATCAAAACAATGAAAAAATCAAGCTATGAATATCAAAGGGTGCTTACTTTTATTGATTGTTGTAGCAACAATAAGATATGCCACTCATAATTGACCGTTGCCTGTTTGTATCCACCATGAAATTTGCACCAAGACCACACTTCTTTCCAACCACATACAGTCATTGCACATTGTGGAGGTACTAATGCCAGCCCGTTCTTGCAGCACATAGGGATCCCTGAACTGGAAATTTGCCTCTAGTATTCCCTATGGGCATGGCCAAACTTTTAAAGTTGAATCTATCACTAATCTAGTCATAAATTATTCAAAACAGTAAGATGGAATAATTAGAGTTTCATATGTTCCATGTATCCTATTTTTCATGACATTTCCTTTTTTTTTGTTTTCCTTTTTACATCCACACTGAGGCATATGGAAGTTCCCAGGCCAGGGGTTGAACCTAAGCTGCAGCTGCTGGCTTACACCACAACCACAGCATCACTGTATCCAAGCCACATCTATAACTTATGCAGCAGCTTGAGGCAATTCAGGATCCTTAACCCACAGATTCAGGCTGGGGATTGAACCAGCATCCTCATGCACACTATGTCAAGTCCTTAACCCACTGAGTCAAAATGGGAATAGCATTCCTGATATTTCTTGCATTGTACTTTATATAAAAGATCTTCCCTATGGCAGCATATCAAAATTCTACCTATCATTCAATCTTCACTGAAATCTCCAGAAATAAAATTTTGTCTTACTTACCGAGCTCCAAAGAATGCAACTAAAGTTTACCAATTTTTTAATAAGGTTTGCATTTCTTTTTATATTGTATTAAAGTAATTCAGGATTGTATCTAAGAAACTGCATTCTCTGTGAAAATAAGATTTTTTTTAATTTGATTAATTATTGCAGCACACACAACTGTGATTTGGACCTAGTGGATACTCAATAATGGGTGAATGAACCATGAAGTGATGTGGAAGAAAGAAAGAACTGATTAATTAGACAAACTAAGGCTTAGACTAACAAATTAATCTTCAGTGGTTTTAAATGCAGTATTTGAAGTTACGGAATTCCCATCAGTGTCAAAACTGCTCTGTAGTAGTTTGAAAGCAAATTAAAAGATAACTGTTTAAGGAAACTTCCTCTATGATAAAATTGTATTGATTCTTGATTATATATAATTTTTAAGATGTAGACTAGTGGAGCATTAATATTAATTATTTAATAAATGCTTACAGAATTAATTTCCAACTTATTAAGTAAAATCACTATAAGAAATTAGATGTTTCATTTAAGACATTACTTTGATTATAAATAGTAAAGAAAAAAACCTTTTTATTTTTAAAATTGAAAAATGTTTCTTTTCTTCCATTATTTCATATAGAGCAATTTGACTTTTTAATTTTCAGAAGAAAGGAGAAATTTCCCCATTGCTAAAAAAAAGAAATTGGAATATCACTTTTCCAAGTTAACATGTTTTGAATTATACTTGAATCATAGGATTTTTCTGGCTTATTTACTTTTTGGCTACACTTGTGGCATGTGGAAGTTCCAGGGCCTGGGATAGAACCCATGCCACAGTTGCAACCTGTGGCATAGCTGCAGTAATGTAGGATACTTAACTGTCTGGACCACAAGGGAACTTTGTCCTGGCTTATTTTATATATATATTTTTTTTAACTAAAGAATTAAATTGCTTTCATTTTCTAAGAAAACTTTCTATCAGAACAGCAGATGAAAAGATAATTGTGCTGCTACCTTGACTAAAACAAGTGTCTAAAGGTTTAAAGGAGATATTTTATCAAGTATAAGGTCAAGACTGACATATCAAGTGATTCATGGCCAAGAAGCATACTTAAGTGCAATTTTTTCCTATTTGGTCTCTCAGAGGTTAATTTTTCCCATGTTTGAGCATAGTTAATGTTTATGTTACACATTGACCTTGAAGTGATGGATGTAGAAACCTAGTAATTACTAATAACTTCATTAATTAAGACTGTGCATATTTTGTTGATTGATAATTATTTCTTGGATGAATTGAGATTTCCTGAGATTCTTCCAGGTTCCACTGACTAAAAGAAAAAATATGTATGTATATGTACTTTAACATCAGGCATATATAGAAATTGAACAAGTGTGTGTTTTATCTTAACATGGAGCTTTTTTTAGGGCCACAACCATGGCAGGTGGAAGTTCCCAGGCTGGGGGTTAAATCAGAGCTACAGTGCAGGCCTACACCACAGCCACCAAAACTTGAGATCCAAGCAGTCACATCTGTGACCCACAACTCAGCTCACAGCAATGCCAGATCCCTAACTCTGAATGAGGCAAGGAACAGAACCCTTGATCTCATGGATACTAGTCAGATATGTTACCACTGAGCCATAATGGGAACTCCTATTTTTTTTTTAAATGGGAATACTAATAATTTTCCACAAATGAAGATAGTGTCTTCCATTTACTTTAACCAAAGTCTAATATGACTTGGCAATTAAATAGAAATGAATATGACAGTTTCATTCTAGGGGCTAATGGCCTATATATGATAATTAAATAAATGTGATTTGGGTTATAGATTACATACTAAAACGACTATGTATCAGGAATGCAGAGGAAAGAACAACCAGCTTTACAAAGATGGTAAAGGAAGACTTTACACAGGAAATAACGCTAGACCCAAAGATTATGTGATGAATAAGAATTCTCTAGGCAGGAAATAGAGGAAGAGTTGGTCTGGGTGGAGGCAAGAGATTGTGCAAAGTAGACTGTAAATTAACTTTAAGTTTTTCCAATGTTTTAAGATATTAAGTGATCAGTCTCAGAGTGTAGTGGTAGAGGAAAGTGGCAGAGCTTAAGATAACATTAGGTAAAGGATAAATATTGATAAGTTTGAATATCTTGTTAAAGACTTTGGTCTTTCTAGTGAAGTCAATAGACAATCAGATTTGTGTTTTAGAAATTTAATTTTGGTATTAGAGGAAATTAACTAAAGGGGAGATACTAAGAGAATACATATCTCTCTGGTACAATAGAAAAACACATGAGATATAATTATTTAATTAGTAATGGACCTTAGTCTTTGTTGTTAATATATGTAGGGCATAAGTAAATATAAAACAAATGCATAATATTTAGAGCATTCTTTGGGAAAATGTGGTTAGCTTATTTCACTGCTGTAACAGCTGGCTATCGAAACAATGCTGATCAGAAGAGCAGAGCAAGATGGTGTAGGAGTAAGAGGTCAAGCTCACCCTCTCCCACAAACACATTTTAAAAAAAAAAAAAAACACATCTACATGTAAAATGACTCACAAAGAACATCAAATGAATGCTGGCAGAAGAACTTAAACCTCCAAAAAGGGTAATAAACTCTTGACATAACTGGGTGGAACAAAAGAAAAAGAGCGAGAGAAAGAATCAGGAAGGGACTAGCATTCCTGAGAGGGAGGTGTGAAGGAGAAAAGGAACCCAAAACCTGGGAAGCCACCTAATTGATGGAAAGATCAGCTGCGTCAAAGGGACCTCAAAGTTGCTGATAAAAGTGCAGCAGCTAGGCTGAGAACAGCAAAGGAGAATGAGAACTGCAAAGATCATTTGAACAATTGCACTGGACACCACAGCCTGAGAAGATTGGGCAGGGGCTGGGCACTGAGACTCAGGCACTGGAGGTTGGTCCCAGGGAGAAGACTGGGTTTGGCAGTGTGGAGACAGCCTAAGGGGCTAAATAGCAGTGTGCCACTGGTGGGGAAGAGTACATCACGGGCTGGGGAGGGGAACTCCATGGCAGAGGGACCTGGGAGAAAGTCTGGACCTGCAGGAGAGGCAAGGTGCCATTGTTGGGGAGGACAGGAGGAGGAGGGATGGAAACTCCCTGCACCTGAGTGTGCACATGCCCATGGTCTCTCTTAGGGTGGGTGGCTCTGGCACAGGCTACAGGTGGTCAGAAAACTCCTGCACATTTACTGGAAACTGGGAGCTTCTTGTGTAGGATAATTGTGGCCAGGCATCTCTTGTGTGGGCTAAGGGCATCAAGGGGCTAAGTGTGATGTGGTACCTCTTGCATGATATACAGGCAGCAGGGACAGACCACAGTGGTCCTCTCTGAGGCCAGAGGGAGGCATGGCTTGCCACCACTGGGGGCCTGTGAGTGGGCTCAACCTGGACTCCAGTCACCACAGGGGTTGGCAAAAAAGAAAAAAGAGGGCACTGCAACCAAGCACCATATGTTATTGCTCTCATTCCCCTGGGAATACACCAACCCTGCTGCTGCCACTGCCAAATAAATGGCCTGGGCAATACCCACACGCCTGATTTCTGTCACTTCCCAGGATCCCGCAACTAGAAGCAACCTGTGCAGCACCTCCTATGTGGGCTAAGCAAGATAGGTTGCTTCATGCAAGGTCCGCAGTTGGCTGGGGCAAACCACCACAGTTATCGCTGACTCCAGAGGTGGTCATAGCCAGCTACCACTAGGGGTACCTGAATGGGCACCACCTGTAGTTCCAATCACCTTAGAGGAGGGCATTGAAGTCAAACACAAACTGTCGTTGCTCTCAATCCCCTGGGAACTCATGCACCCTGCTGTTGCTACTGCCAAATGCTCTTGTCACATTGTAGATCTGCTTAGAGTTCATTACCACTTCCCAGGGCCCTGAAACTAGGAATAGCCTGTGCGACTTTCCTTTAGGTCATTGCTGCTGTTGAGAGCCCAATGACCAGGCACTGATGGCTGGCTCTACCCATTGCCTCCATCTCCCTGAAAACACACTGAGCATCCTTGGAATAATAGCCTGCTCACACCAAAGAAAGGGACAGCAAATATTCAAACTCCCATACCAAAAATAAATAGTAACCCCCCCAAAAATACAAAGGGGTACACTTGCATAGAAGTAGCCTTACAAGACTACAGTTTGGCTTCCCCAAACTCACAGAAAAAGAAAAACTCAACCAAGATGAAAAAGCACAGAAACCATTCACAGTTAAAGCAACAGTAGAATTCACCTAAAGTAGTCAACAATGAAACAGACCTCTGCAGTCTGACAGATATTGAGTTCAAAAGGGAGATAGTGAAAATACTGAAGGAATTGAGAGGATATGAACAGTAATGCAGATTCCCTCAAAAAGGAACTAGAAAATGTAAGGAGGAGCCAAGGAAAACTAGAAAATTCATTTGCAGAGATACAAACTGAGCTAAAAGTACTAAAGAGCAGAATGATTAATGCAGAGGAACAAGTTAGTGACATGGAAGATAGAATAATGGAAATCACCCAATCAGGACAGCACACAGAAAACCAAAAGAAAAAACATGAAAGCATCATAAGAGACCTATGGGGTAGTATAAAGCTGGCCAATCTACACATAATAGGAATTCCAGAAGGAGAAGAAAGAGAAAAGGTGAATGAAAATATATTTGAAGAAATTATGGCTGAAAACTTTCCAAATCTAAAGCATACTGATATCAAGATACGGGAAACACAGAGGGCCCCCAAACAAGTTGAACCCAAACAGGTCCACATGTTATATGGCAAAAGTTAAAGAGAGGATTCTAAAGGCAGCAAGTGAAAAGCAAAGCGTTAATTATAAGGGACTCCCCCATAAGACTATCAGCTGATTTCTCTACAGAAACACTACAGGCCAGAAGGGAGTGGCAAGATATATTTAAAATGCTGAAAGGAAAAAAAAATTGTAGCCTAGAATACCATAGGCCAGCAGCTACAGCTCATATTTGACCCCCTAGCCTGGGAACCTCCATATGTCACAGGTGTGGCCTAAAAAGACAAAAAAAATGTAACTTGGATTAATGTGATTTCATATACTAAGGGTCAAAAACAAAGTCATAATTGTGTCTAAGAAATAATAAAGAAATTGTCTGGATTCACACCAGTCCAATTGCTTTTTTGCACATTTTTTCTTAAAATTTTCTTTTTATTCCTCTTAGTTATAAATTCTACCCATAGACATTTTACACTTATTTCTAAAGCTTAGCAATTATTGAGGTTCAGCATTAAGTTATTGCATAAGATGCTGAATAATCAGTATGTCTTCCTGCTTACTGATTTATGGAATATGCAATTATTTATATTTGTCATGATCAAAATACAACAAAAAACTGTCTTCAATATTTATTTGATTGTACTATATGTAATTAACATAGTCAATGAAATATATTTTATAATATAAATAAAGCAACATGACAGGATGTATATTAGGGAAAAATTAATTGGACTACTATTTAAATACAGATTAAAAACCTTAAAGAAAAAAGCAGAAATTATAGACCAAGACATTTGTCTTTTTATTAATAACAAATGTGAGAATTTATACATTTAACAAATGTGAAATAATGTACTAACAATAATTTAAATTTGTTTTAGTCTTAAAAATCTAAAAGTTCTAATTTCTATATTATCTCTATTTTAGAATATGTCAACATACTGAATACAATATATTTTTCATATTTTTTAATTTTAATATTTATTGAGACCTATTAATTAGTATTAGAATTATCCTTATCTAAAATAAGTTTTGGTAAATGGGCTGCAAAGTAGACTGATTAGTTGGCATTAAACAACTCTAATCAGAAGCTCAAATTCAGGACTGCTGCAAGCATATCATTTATTTTAATTCTATACTTATTGTTCACATATTTGATAACAGAAATATTCTATCCTTTAATAAAATTAGCAGTTTTTTAAGATATGTAGACTAAAGGGAAACATTTTAGAAACATCTCTGCATTCATATCAACATATATGTTCATAGAAGATTATAAATTATAATTATAATTATAGAATGTTCAGTAGTCTGTTCAAAGGCAAAGTCTTTTTCAAGTATGGCCAAATAGGGGAATTCAATTGCTTAATTTAAATGGTAATTTTACTTGTATTCCACTGCAAAGAGCTTCACTTTGTTTAGATTACAAATCAGGTTGTGTGTGTCCATTTGTTTGTTTCTATCTGATTTGAAAATAAATATTTTATATGTTCATCAGAATTTGATCCAATATTTCATTTTCATTGACGCAAACAATAAATGTGTAGTGGAGTTCCTGCTGTGGCTCAGCTGGTTAAGAATCTGACTGGAATCCGTGAGGATGCAGATTCAATCACTGAAACACTCATTTGGTTAAGGACCCTGCATTGTTGCATGTTGCAGGGTAGATGGCAGATGCAGCTTGGATATGGTATTGCTATGTCTGTGATGTAGGTCAGCAGCTGCAGCTCCGATTTGACCCCTTGTCTGGGAACTAAAATATGTTGCAAGTGCAGTCCTACAAACACCAAAAAATAAGTGTGTGGTGACAAAAATTACATTCCACAGCTACCTACAGCTATTGAAGCCTATAAATATTGACAAAAGAAACTTCAATATTTATATTCTAAAGTTAAAATATTTCTATAAATCATTTTTATATAATATATACCATTTCTATAAATCATTTATTTATAATACATACATAATTAATATGTATCCATAGAGCCAGTTATCATTTTGTGTCAATAGCTCATACACGTACTATGTAACAATTTTCAAATTAAAGTCAATTTTTCATAACTTTTTAAATTTGGTAGCATAAAATAAGTATATTTTTGATAGAAAAATTTTGAAAGTCTCAATAATGCGGTGTACCTATTACAATAACGTGCACATTTTATTTATAAACATAGTATTTCCCTTACTTAAGTACAAAGAGAAAATGTCCTAGAATCAAAAATCAACAGCTACTAGATTAATGGTTTTGTTACTGTGCTGAATCCAAAGCAATATGAGAACAGGATTGTATTTATTCACAATTTCCTCTCTGGCACCAAGGGAAGTCCTTGGCAATACATTTGTTGAATGAATAAGAACATCAATTTGAATTTAATTAGTGTGTAAATTATATAACAGACTCAATATTAGTAGCCAATTATTTTCCAAAAATAAAAGTGAGGCAAATAGATTTACTGCAAAAATAAAAAAAAAAAGTTGACTTTCATAAAGGAGTCTCTGTAAAATAAAGCAAAAACAGTTAAATGCTCAGAAAAATAGTAACAATGAAGCATTATTCTTTTTAATATACTTGGAGTCCTAATAATAAGCCTTTCAGAGTAAGGGTAAGAATTAATCATAGTGTACCATTCTTGTAAGAATATATGAACTTATAGATATGTATGATTATAAGATGCATCAAAATATCTAATTCAAAAAAGCATTCATAAAATTTTAACATGAGAATACAAATATATAGTTGCACAAGAATATGTATGATATAGAAAATACAGTAATCTTAACTTTTTTACATTAAACTATTAATTATTCTGCATTTTTGCCATCTTTTAAGAATGTTAAATAGTACAGTCTGGCAAAATAATAAAAATAATTTTTGCCTTATTTTCTTCCTCCTCAGGAGCGTAAAAATGATCATGAATTAATTTTTGCATTGCTTTTTTCTTTTATCCCAAAGTCTAAAGTGCAATGCAAATCTGATTTAAAAGAAATATATTGAGAGTCTATCTCATTTGTTCAATTGTAGCATGTTAATGCTATAACATTTTCTCATATATTAACTTTTCAGGACCTGCTACCTCTCAGGAATTATTTAACTGAGAACCAGTGAATTATCTTTCTTTGTAAAAGCCATCTTACATTAAAGACACTTCCAAATTCTATTTGAATTTCTACATTTAAAACCACTTTTTAACAGAAACAATAAAGGAAGAAAAGTTGCTAAGACATCATGTTTCATCCATATTGTTTCTTGAGCAGAGATTTCAGGTCCTGTGAAAAGCTAAAATGTTTTTGGAACAAAGTTTTGTCTGTATTAAATCTGACAATCAAATCTTTTCTTAACCAAAGGAAAAAAATATACAATGCAATTTTGTTCAAATCTTTTCCTGGTAGTGCTGAATGATGAAATCATTTCAGGAAATGAATAGATAAGTCACGACTCAGGGCACAACTAGATCCTTACTCTGTATAATTGACATTGCTGATGCACTCAAGCCTTAGTGTTTGGTGTCTTAAAATGTTTGCCGTTTTACATAAGTGACATCAAAAGAGGCAGAGTGAGTCTACACTGCTGGTCAACTGGCATAAAAAAAATTACTAGTGATTCAAAAATCTAAACATTTGAAAAAAAGTCATATATATCTTGTAAAAATAAACATCTGTTATCATAATAGTCACATGAATAATTAGTACCAATACCAGTATTTTCCACTTTATATGGTATACCCTCTGAATTAAAATATTAGTTTATTTTAAAATATTTGGTTTTCTATATGTGTTGGGTGCTTAAGACATAAAGCCATAAAAACAAGAACTGTGTCCTTTGAGGGCTTATATTCTAGCAAGGGTGGTTTGAGTAAAGATATGAAGAAGGCTGATCTGGTTTCACCTAAAATTAAAAAATACTGTCTTTTACTTTCATTAGGTTTTTTGGGGGGTAATTTAGGTGAAACATATTTTTGTGACTGCCTAAAGGATTACAGGACAAAAATTCAAAGATAAATATAGTTCAAATATAATTCAAAAATCAAATAGCAAATAAAAGATTTTTTTGTGTGTGTTAGAACATTGGCCATGATACAGTTTTTTAAATAAATATTTGGTCTTCTGGTAGTTGCCAATAATTCAAAAATCTCTAGACTTATGTATATGAACAATGGTTCTAATGATTTAGAAATATTTTATCCAGTTACTCTAGCATTATAAGTATGCATACCCACAAAGCAGCATGTGGATATTTACATATTCATTTAAAATACTTTTACCCTTAATAACTTTACAGCTGAAATGTAGAGCTGAAGCTATATGAAAGCTTTATGGCTGTAAGCTTATAGCTTTTCTATATTATATAAAATAAGAAAACATTTATAAAACTATAAACTAATACTCTTGACTATAATATGAATTTTATGTAATATAATCCCATCAGGAATTTCTAGAAAAAGAAAAACATCAACTTACATTATTTACTAAAGCAAAACATAATCTTAGAATAAATATTGAAAATTCTGCTCATTGAGAAAGAAATTTCTATGAGATTGATGAATCTTAAGGCTCAGAGCCCCTCATTTACCAGGCTCCTTTGGGACCAACAAAGGGGCTCTAATAATGTGTTAAGATAGTGATTACATTTTTCTTTCTAAAGGAAAGTCTCATCTTTTTTTTTTTTTTTTTTTTTTTTTGCTATTTCTTGGGCGGCATATTGAGGTTCCCAGGCTAGGGGTTGAATTGGAGCTGTAGCCACCGGCCTACGCCAGGGCCACAGCAACGCGGGATCCCAGCCGCGTCTGCAACCTACACCACAGTTCACGGCAACGCTGGATCGTTACCCCACTGAGCAAGGGCAGGGACCGAACCCGCAACCTCATGGTTCCTAGTCGGATTCGTTAACCACTGCGCCACGACAGGAACTCCAGGAAAGTCTCGGCTTTAAACCCCACAAAACTTGGCTTTCTCCTAGACTCATCATACTTTAGAGTGTAAAATAAACTTGATTTATTCAAGAAATAGTGATACACAATCAGAATGAGGTAGAAAATCAGTGCAGGAGTTCCCGTCATGGCTCAGTGGAAATGAATCTGACTAGTATCCTGGAGGATGCAGGTTCAATCCCTGGCCTTGCTCAGAGGGTTGAGGATCCAGCATTGCCATGAGCTGTGGTGTAGGTTGCAGATGTGGCTCAGATCTGGCATTGCTATGGCTGTGGCATAGGTCAGCTGCTAGAGCTCCAATTCAATACCTAGCCTGGGAACCTCCATATGCCACAGGTGCATCCCTAAAATTAAAAAAAAAAAAAAAAAAGACACACATAATAGAAGAAAATCAGTGCAGAAAGCAAAACAAAACAAAACAAATCTCAAATCTGTGGAGATTTCCAGACCAACTTTTACCACTAATGAGCTGAATGAGCTTCAATAATCTTAGTGCTTAGTCTGTCTTTTGTTTGTTTGTTTGTTTGTTTTTTGCTTTTTAAGGCCACACCTGGGGCATATGGAAGTTCCCAGGCTAGGGATGGAATCTGAGCTGCAGCTATCTGCCTGCCTATACTACAGCCACAATAACATGGGATTCCAGCCATGTCTGCAACCTAAACCATACCTTGAGGCAAAACTGGATTTTTAACCCACTGAGGGAAGCCAGGGATCAAACCCACATCCTCATGGATACTAGTTAGGTACATAAACCACTGAGCCATAAGGGGAACTGTTCCTTAGTCTTTCTGGTCCTGTTTTTTCATTTGAAAAATTAAGATTATTCTAAAGTAAATTTATCTCAGCTACTCCGTAGATTTAAATGTCGATTAGTTCACATAAATATTTGTTTAGGTTGGTTTAACATCCCATTACTACCTGCACGTTGAGATGGAAATTATGAAGACTAAAGGTATTTTTATATTAAGTGTAATTTTAACAGGCATTTCAAATTGAAACATGGAGGATTTGTGTGATCATTCAGGTTGAAGACATCAATGAAAAAAAGACAAAGTACAGAATAAAATAATCTCCCCAGATAAACCCACAAAATCAAAAGCAATAAAAAATTAGCAGTCATAACCAGAATAACAGGAACAGAAGTGGTTTGCTTTCTGTATTTGATTTAATATTTTTCCTTCTCTGTTAATGGCTCTTTCTGTGTGATTCACCTGAGTGACCAAACTGCCCTCACGGTTTGCTAAAAACTTAACCTCATTTATTTTCTATTCACTATGAAAAATATGTCAAGTGAATTTATACATTTGCTATTTAAATCTGTGCTGAATTCAAATATACCAAGCCAATTATGGACAAGAAATTACTTAAAAATAAATATTTTGTTATTAAATGTAAAATTTTAATTAAAATATTAAAGAGTGGGGTTAGAGAGGTTATATATTTTTCTGTATCTGAAATAACTGCAGATTCAACATGAAAAAGGATATTTATTATATTTTAAAATATATTCATGTGATAATCCAAAATTATTAAAACTACTTTGTTTTCCAATAATCTTGTGTTTTTTTTACTCAAATATTCTATGCTTCCTTTTCACATTTGTGTTTTTACATATGTTGCTTTGTTGACTGAAATGTGGTTTTTTTGGCATGTTAATACTTTATGATTCAGTTTTGGCATCACCTCTCTTTAGAATCCTTTTCTCACTATCCATTCTGACTTAACACATTGTGATCACAACAATTATTCTACTTGTAACACTTTATTTTAATTGCCTTTTAAATTTTTTGGTCTCCCTATTCAGCTATAAGATCCTTAAGTATAAAATGTTGTTCATCTTTTTACTCTATCATGAGTATTGTAGTATGTAGTAGTACAACATTAATTCTACTCGAATGGTGGAATAATTTAACAAATGAATATTCTTACAAAAATCTTCCTTGAATTTAGCTAGACCAATTCTGCTAGCCTTATCTTTGCCCTAATATCTCATTTTATTTTTGAAAAATTAAGGTAATTCCAAAAATATATAAAATAGAGATGGATATATTTTATTAAAACTAGGTGCTAAAAAAGATTTTTTAAAAAAGTAAAGAAAAAGTAAACCTGAATGTGAAATTACTACAAAAATGCATATTTTTTATATTAATTATATTTAATTCTAGACTTTATAACATTTAGTTTACAGAGGAAAACTTAGTTAATTACATTATCTACAATTTTATTGAGAGATAAACTGACCAATTTCTCAGGAAGAGAAAAGTAATATTGTGAATCTTAGATTAAACCGGCATATTTCTCAAGATTTTGCATAAAGAGGGAACAGTATTTAGATCCTAGTTTCAAGGGTCAGCACTCTAGAAGATCTTCCACTAGCCTTTATTAGCATTTTTCCAAGAAATTTTTTCTACTCAGTCCACAAATTTTGACACCATTGTCAATACAATATCATGTAGAAAGATAATATACAATTCCTGACTGTTTAAAAGACAAGATAGCCGCAGATAGCAGAAGAACCATGAGGAGGATCAGTCATACATCTTGTGATATAAAATTTTACTTCCATGGAATTCCCATCATGGGTCAGTGGAAATGAATCTGTCTAGCATCCATGAGGATGCAGTTTCAATCCCTGGCCTTGCTTAGTGGGTAAGGATCCAGCATTGTTGTGAGCTGTTGTGTAGGTTGTATATGTGATTTGGATCCAGCATTGCTGTGGCTGTGGTGTAGGCCAGCAGCTGTAGTTCCAATTCAACCCCTAGCCTGGGAACCTACGCATGCTGCAGGTACAGTCCTAAAAAGAATAAATAGATAAAATTTTACATCCAGAAATGAATAATAGATTTAATAAAAGAGTATTTCATAATAAATAAATCACAGAATCTTTGTGTCTGAATGAATAATTTTTATTTTTAAGAAAACCTTTACAACTAGTATATAGAACTGGTGTGTATAAATAGAAGGACACCAGTTCTATATACTAGTTGGTCCTCTTTCTTATTCATTTTTTCCCCCAGCGCTAATGGAATTCTTAGCCTTAAAAAGTCTTCAATAATTTTTTTTTAAGTTCCTGCTGTGGTGCAATGGGTTAAGAATCCAGCTCAGCAGCTTGGGTCATTGCAAAGGTATGGGTTTGATCCCCAGCCTAGTGTAGGTCACAGATGAGGCTCAGATTCAATCCCTGGCCCAGGAACTTCCATATACCATGAGTGCAACCATAAGAATTTATTTGAACAAAACATAATTCACTGGAAACTCACCAGGAAATATCTAAGCTTAGCATTCAATGGGTGATAGGCTCACAGAAGACAAAGAGGATTTCACTAATATTTAGAGTTTATAAATCATAGTGTATAAAATCACATTCTGTTGAAAAGGGTCTTAAAATTTATTATTGTTTATTTTTTCTTCCTTTATCCTTCCCTCTTTCTCTCCTTCATTTCTTTCTTTTTGCTGGTATTGCTAATGTTGTGTACAAGATATTTCCATGAACTGATAAAATTAAACTAAAGGAATTAAGTTTTTAAATATTCTTTAAACTCTATGCACATCTGTTTATATCACATCTGCTGAGGAAAAGTTACCTTATGATTTTCTGTTTACTCAAATATTAAAGTTTCAAATGAAAACTATAGTCACCTGCTCTAAAAACTTCTTTTTATATTTCATATCCTATTCAGAAATTTCTCTATTTTGTCACACATGCCTAAGTATTGAAAATTTTGGACCTGAATCTATATTTGTGTATTAGTATGTGTAATTTTATATATATATATATATATATAATTGAAAGAGTTAAATATTTTATTTTTATCCCCAAATTTATTATATATTTTTTCTTTTCATGATGTCTTTTTTTTTAAAAATCTGATACATAAAACTGAGTGGGCAGTTTTGAATTTTGTTTACTTGTGAAAATTGCGAAAATTTTAAAGAAACCTAGGCCCTCTTGGTCTTGTGAGAAATGCTAATTTTTAAGCAAGAGAGACCTGAAGAAGATAAACATATACTGATATAAATGAAGAAACAGAAGCTAAGCTGAAGCAAGTATTCCTTCAAAGACAATAAAAACTCATGATTTAAAATGAGATTTTCTGGTCTATAGGTGTGTATTACAAATTAATGCAAGGTTTTCTTAGGTTGATATTATCTTCACTCCATTTATTACTTGTTAGAAGTACAGTTTATAAAAGCTGGGTAAAAGACTGATAATAAGTGCCACTTTGGGTTCTCTTTCTTCATATATATAATCAGGAATTTTCTTAATTTAAATACTTGATATTTGTTTTTAAAAGTTTCTTAATATTTTAATTTTAACATCACATTTCTCCTAGTTGCTTTGTGAAACCACATTTGTTTTGTTCCCCTAGCTTCTGAGCATTTCTGGATGCATATAAGCAGATGCCCCACTGGCCTACCTCATCCTCTGTTCTGAGTGCAACATTCTCAGGTTGCTTTAGCAATTATCCTTTAGTCAAGAATAACAGGCCAGAAGTGGAATCAGAGTTCTTAAACAACAAGGAGGAGGACAGTTCAGTGACATATCGGGACTACTCAAGTCTTTGCTGGTGGGAAGGAGTCCCATATTTTGTTTTTACAAAGTGACCATCTAATGACCGATTTCTCCAATGAGGTCAAGAACTCTGTGAATGTACAACTGTTTATCCTCCACCTTTCCTGTTAGTGAAGGAGATCTTTGAATCCTAACATTAGAATAATAATTGTTCTTAAGATGCTCTTTTTATTTTTCTGGCTCAAGTTTATGAGAATGAATTTTGAGGTTCATGTCCTTCCTGAAATCAGCAGAACCAAAATGTCTAAAGATGCCCTTTTTCTCCTTCATACATGAGTAACAGTTTGACTTAATGTAAATAAGTTGAAAAACCTTTGACTATCAGAAGCTTGAAGAATGCATTTATTATTTGCTAGCATAGATTTTTTAAATTTCTTTGCTTTTGTAGGGCCACAATTGCAGTTTATGGAATTTCTCAGGCTAGGGGTCGAATCGGAGCTGCAGTTTTTGGCCTACACCACAGCCACAGCAACTCAGAATCCAAGCTGAATCTCTGACCTACACCACAGCTCACAACAACCCCAGATCCTTAACCCACTGAGCGAGGCCAGGGACCAAACCCATGTCATGATGGATGCTAGTGGGGTTCACTACTGCTGAGCCATAATGGGAACTCTGGCATAGATTGGATAATAAAAAGCCAGACATCAATCTGATCATCCTTCCTTTGTTATGAACTTGAGTATTTCATTGTGGTTATTTCAGTGTTGTCTATTCATAGTTACTCTTCTCATTAGCCTAAGTGTGATTTTTCCCTCTTTGGAAGATATCATCTTTTTATTCTTGACATTCTGAAGTGTGATAGAGACAGACTAAATTTGCTCTTTCTTCACTCATTTTTCTGGTTGCTTTCTGGGCTACTCATTTTAGAGTAGTAAACAAACAAACAAACAATCAATCAAAAAACTTCAGTTAAATGTAGCTGGGAGACCAGCAAAGGGAGCCCTCACATCTGGTGACAATAGCAGAGCCCAACAGGAAAAGGAAAGACTTCTTTTCTGGGCAATTATTCTGCCCATGAAAAGCTATTGACTCTTCTTTAACCTCCCAACTTCTTTCCCCTCTAAGACAACCTCACCTTCCCTTCCTGTGCTGGCTCTTGCACATGGCTCATGGTGTATGCAAAGCCTGATCGTGGTTCTCTGCTGATCCCATATAAGCCAATTTTTACTTGAGAAATATCTGGCAGTCATTTTATTTAGGTTATAAAAGGACCAAAGAGGACCGCTAAAGGCTCCAAGGCTGGAGAGAAAACAGGTGTTATACCCACAATTAATCCCACTGTCATTCACTGCTTTTCTTGCTGGTCCTGGAATTTGAAAGAACACCTTTCTGTGATCCTAGCTCATACCCTCTTGGCACTTGTAATTTTCTTCTTTGCATTTGAATAAGGCCTTATTCAGAATATTAATCAGCCATAAAAATGAATGAAATAATGACATTTAGGTGAACAAAGATGGACTAGACATTATCATACTAAATGAAGTAAGTCAGATGGTGAAAGAAAATGTCCTATTACTTACATGTGGAATCTTAAAAAAAGGATAAAAATGAACTTATTTGTAAAACAGAAACAGATTTAGTGACTTTGAAAAATTTATGGTTACCAAAGGGGACAGGTTGGGTGTAGGGGATGGACTAAGGGTTTGAGATTGGCGTTTGCACACTGAGTCATATGGAAGGATTGCACATCAGAGACCTGCTGTATTGCACAGAGAATTCTAACCAATATTCTGTGATGATCTATGTGGGAAAAGAATCTAAAAGAGAATAGATGTGTACATGTATAACTGAATTACTTTGTCTTGCAGCAGAAATTATCACAGCATTGTAAATCAGCTATACTTCAATAAAATTTTTAAAAAATGAAAAATACATGATTTAAAGGTTTTTGTCTTTCTGGTTAAACCTTTGCCTGTATGTTTGGTAATTTGGTCTAAATTTGAGTTCAGACTATTTCACTGAAATTGGCTCACCTTTGGGCGATTCCCTTCAGGACAAGGGTCTGCCTCTCCTAAACCTTCTAGACTTCAACCCATTCCTTAGGGAACAGGGGTTTTTCTGAAACTCCATCGTTATTCAACATACAGCCTATTCCTTTGGAATTAGCTTTTCTCTGGAGCCTAGATAAAAGAGCCTTTGTTTTGGGCTCACAGGGACTACACTGTCTCCTTAGGACTGGCTAAATTTAGCTAGCAAGCTGTTTGAATCTAGCTGTTTGTGTTGCAAACTTTTTGAGTGGTTTAAAAATTGTTCTTTACTCTAAAGGAAAACCTCTGAGAAATGGGGATCCCAGATTTTTCTAATAATTTTGAGGGTCCCCTCCATCCCACCCAGGGACTCCTGTCAATTTTATGTTTAAAATACATGTTTCTTCCCCATGTGCTTTTCTAATTAAACGTACAGACCCGACCAAGGGCAATTTCAAATATCAGTGGCCATCATGGAAAAGAGTTTGAAATCCTCAAACTTAATTTCCTTAAAACTGAACAGGACTGCCACAGTTCAAAAGTTTCCAGAACTGAATAAAAGTTTATTCTGATTGTTATTTTGAGACATCTCAATACTATCAAGAGTCTAATATTACCTCTCTGTGAAATAAGATTTTAGGATTAACCAAGCCAAATAAATGATTTGCAAAGCCTGAGGCTCGTCTTCTTCCTTAGCTTCCTTTTATCAGGCTCCAGCTCCAGAGCCAACTTGTTGCTCTGCCTGGGTTCCTCATGGCCAGACTCCACCTTTGGGTCCATCTTCTTCCTTCCCATTTTATTGTCCATACTTCCACTATACCTTAAATTTCCCCATAGCAATTCTCTTACCCAACTCCTTCTTTCTCCTGAAACCCTCCCCACTCTCTTTTCCTCTGAAATTGTCAGAATTTGTCCCTTTAAAATTAAGCCTATTACAAATGTTTTTGTCAAAGCTTCAGATGATCTATCATATCTATGACTGTAATAATATATGGACTTTAGATAAAAAGTGCCTTCAACCCCACCTTGTTACTTGAATGCAACCTTAAAAAGCTTCCAATCTCTGCATTTGCCTTCTGATATGAGACAGTATACCCAGGAAAGTTGTTTCCTCATATTTAGAGACAAAAAACCCTCTGAAACTAGAAAAGCGGACTCTTGATCAGCATTGTTTTCAGAGAAAGTTCTCGATGAATGGGGAGAATGTAAAAAATTGATAAACAAAAATCTCATTGAATTAGAACTGGGGCACTAGAAGGGGGAGTTTTCAGGCCCTGGGAGAACAAGAGCACCCAATGGGATGAAGGACACTTCTTTCCTGGCAAAGACTAAGATAATGAAAAATCATGGATGCTTTGTTTACTATAACCTCCCAACTTTCTTTCCCCCTCTGAAAAATATCTAACTTCCCTTGCTGTGTGGGAACTTTCACATGCCTCACAATTACAATTCTGTGCTGATCCCAGATAAACCAACCCATTCTTGCTAAAGAAATACCTGACACTCTATTTGTTTCAGGTCAACAGAGGCCATGTGTTATACTTCAGAGGAATTCTCTGTTTATTTCTTCTTCTTTTTTTTTTTGCTTGTCTTTTCTAGGGCCACAACTGCAACATATGGAAGTTCCCAGGCTAGGGGTCTAATCAAAGCTGTAGCCCTGGCCTATACCATAGCTACAGCAATGTGGGATCTGAGCCATGTCTGCGACCTACACCACAGCTCATGGCAACGCTGGATCCTTAACGCACTGAGTGAGGCCAGGGATCGAACCTTGCAACCTCATGTTCCTAGTTGGATTCAGTAACCACTGAGCCACAGAGGGAACTCCTATTTCTTATTTTTCTCTCCCACTTTCTCAGTACTCTTTTTCTAAAACTATCATGGATAGGATATCATACTTCCTCATTATTGAATTTTTGTCTCATCTGTTTTACCATACTTTTAATTAATTTCCTCTTAATGATTTTAAAGAGACTATGCTAATTTTATTTTTCCAAAAGTTTTATTTAATATTTAATGGCAGCAAACATCTTAAATTTAAAGATGCGTCATATTTTTCTTTTTTCTCTTTTTTAAACTGATTATTTTAAGGATGACTATATTATGGCATCTATTGAAGGATACAAAATACTTTTTTTTTTGTCTTTTTAGGACCACTCCTGGGATATATGGAAGTTCCCAGGTGAGGGGTTGAATCAGAGCTGTAGCTGCCAGCATATACCACAGCCACAGCAATGCAGGATCCGAGCCACATCTTTGACCTACACCCCAGTTCACAGCAACACCAGATCCTTAATCCACTGAGTGAAGTCAGGGATCAAACCCACATCCTCATGGATACTAGTCACTTTAATTACTGTTGAGCCATAATGGGAACTCCCCAAATATACTTATGGTCTTTATATCCTGTACGTTTTCTACTGGAAGCTGAACTATGTCTGGGTTTTCAGAGAATGTCATATATACATACATATTTTTTCTTTTAATCCCTAAAATATATCTAGGAATCTTGATAGCTTGTAGATCCATAATATCAAGTAGTAAATTCCTAGAGTCTATATGCATAGAAGGCTTTTGCATTAGGAAGACTGGATGGTGGACCAGCCAATAAGTTAGATAATCCTTAAGTGGCAGAATATAAAGGTCTTTTTGTCCTAATATAGTAGTTCAAATTGTATCATTTCAACTGTATCAAAATCACTGATATGAAAATAACAAACTTGGCTCTGTCAGTGTTTTCCCTTTTCACTCACATTAGGATTGGAGAATATATATGAACAGTGTATCAGCACAGAATTTATCTATCTAGTCTATTTTTCTACCTACTTATTTTATCTATATCTAATAGACAAATCCTTCAAATCTAAAGTTCTTTGGTTGAATTATTTCTCAAAATCATTCTACAGGAATTCTTACAATCATCATTTTCATTCAGATACTCATAGATATTGAATTGATGTTTTGTGCAGATAAAATGGTAGAATGAGTTTTAATTGATAAATTAAAGTAAAAAATATAGGAAATGTAATTACTGGAGAATATAATTAAATATATATCATTAATATTATTAGTTTATTGGCAACAACATGTTGTATTAGAAATATTATGACTTTGGAATCAAAAAAGCTTAGTTTAACATTAAAAGTCTTCCTAGGAAGATGATGAGACACTGAGAAAATTAACTATTTTGCTTATGAGTTTTTTAAATCTTAAAATGGCAACAAAATATTTATATTATAAGGTGGTTATGGGTAAAAGATATCAAAGTTTCAGTAAACATTGACTATTTTTTCTACATTTCCTCAGCATCTGAATATCCTTATTTGAGAATATTCACAGAGCTGCTTTCTACTATAGTTGCCAATAATTGTTTTACTTTTTTTTTTCCTGACTCTGAAAAACTAAGATTGATACATACAAACTAAATTTGGCTGATAAGTGAGTCCCAACAGGAACTTTAAAACTCTAATGAGCAAAACAAAGAAGGAAACCAAGATTTTATTTTGCTGTTCTGCAGACTCAAGAAGAAACTGACAATCCAAATATACCAATAAAAAGTAAAGAGTAATTAGTAATTTAAAAACTTTTCACTAAATAAAGCCCACCCAGGTTCCCTTGGCTTTAGTGATGAGTTGTATTAAAAGTTTAAAGAAGAAATAGCATGAGTCCTCACAAACTATTCCAGAGGATAGATCAGTGAACATTCCCCAAATCATTTTATCAGGTCAGCATTACCTTGAGTCTCAAGTCAGATGAAGACATCACAAGAAAAGAAAACTACAGACTAATATCTTAAATATTAAGAAATCAACAAAAATCTACTAATTTAATAAAAATGTTCAGCAAATTTTCAGGATTCAAGCTCAGTATATAAATATAAACTTGTATTTATAGACACTAGCAATGAAAAATCAGAAAATGAATATGAAGTCATAACATTTACAATAACATCAGATATAATAAAATATTTAGCAAAGGAAGTGAAAGAAAGTGGACCTAAGTAAATAGAACATAATGCTCATTGATTGGAAGACAGTATTAATAAGACGGCAAAGCTCACAAATTAATCTACAGATTTAACACCATCAATATCTGAATCCCAGCTATTTTTCTGCAGACATTTAGAAACTTATTCTAAAATTTGTATGGAAATGCAAGAGACAGAATAGCTCACAAAATTTTGGGGAAAAAAAAAAGTAAAGTCAAAAAAAAAAGAGTAAAGTCAGAGGGCTGAGTTTATCCAATTACAGAACTTACTACACAGCTACAGTAATCAAGGCATTATTGTGCTGGCATAAAGATAGGCACAGATATTAATGGAATGGAATTGAGTATCTATAAGTAAACCCTCATATTTATGGCCAATTGATTTTTGAGTATGGTGTCAGGGTAATTCAATAGGAATTTTATTCAACAAATAATGCTAGATCAATATACAAAAGAATCATGTTGAATTGCTATCTCATACCATATTTTAAAAAAAACTCAAAATGTATCATGTTTTTAAATTTAAGACATAAAAATATAAAAATTGTAAAAGAAAACATAGGCATAAATTTTATGACCATAGATTAGACATTTTCTCTGATATACCACCAAAAGCACAAGTAACAGAAGAAAAAAATTAAATTAGACTTTCTCAAGTTAATATGTTTGTGCTTCAAAGATAGTATCAAGAAAGCTATTGGAACCCATAGAAAGGGATAAGATATTTGCAAATATTATTTCTGACAGAGGACTAATATACAGAATATCAACTAAACAACTACAACTCAACAATAAAAGGGAAAATAGTCCAAACAAAAACTAGTTAAAGTATTTGAATAAAAATTTACCCAAATGAGATACATAAAAGTCCTATCAGCACATGAAAATTTCCTCAAAATTATTCATTAGAGAAATCTCTATAGAACTATGAGATACTACTTTATATAGATGACCATTTTAATAAAATAAGAATTGAGATTATCTATTTTCAAGAATGTGCAAATTTGGCATCTTCATATATTGCTTAGGAGATAGATAATGGAGCAGTTATTCTGGAAAACACCTGAGCAGTTCTTCCAAAACTTAAAGATGGGGAGTTACAACATGATTCAACAATTTTGACATATATATGTATGTGTATATATATATGTATACATATACTCACACAAAAATGCATACATGAATGATCATAGCAGTTTTATTCATAATAACCAAAAAGTGGAAACAATCCAAATGTTAATGATGTATAAACAAAATGTGATAAATCATAACAGCAGAATATTACTCAACTGAAAAAGTAATGAAGTACTGATACATGCAACAAAATGGATGGAACTTGAAAATATTTATGCTATGTGAGAGAAGCCATACAAAAAAGCCACAAATTATGTGATTCTATTAATATGAAATGTCCAAAATTGGCAATGGGCAATTCTATAGACAGAAAATATATTAATTTTTGCTTAGGGATAGAGATATGCTACAGTGACAAGTGACTGCTATTGGTTACAGGGTTTCTGTTTAGGATGACAAAAATGTTTTCTTGGAGTTTGACAGTGGTGAAGGCTGCACAACTCTGTGAATAGACTAAAATAACTCAACTCTACACTTTAGCACTTAAATCGTATCTCAACTGAAAACTAATAAAACAAAACAAAAACAAAAACAATGCCCACCATATATTTAACATACAACATGGAACATGGCATATAGAAAATCCATAATAAACAGTGACTATATTGACATTTATCAATTTCTCCTAAAAATGACTTGATTGCAAACAGTGTATTATAGTAATGTCTTATTCAAGTTTATATAATGTAAAATAGGAAGATATGATATATAGAATTATGTGTTTCAAAGACATACATGATAAAATTAAAATTCTTAGCATAGTGAGATAACTATGATCTTAATTAGTTTAATTCTCTAGACAGACGCATCACTCCCTTATTGTCACAGACTTAATTTGAATACAATTTTATATGCTATTTTATCCAGCAGAATGATAATTATTCATTTATTAATAGCCATAAAATATTTTGACCACATCTTAAACTTTAGCAACCAAATAACTCATATCTTTTCTGTGCAATGATGTAAGAAATTTTTTTTCCAAGCAGATCAAGATGACAGAAAACTATATAAATTAAAGAAGTTATTTCAAGTTTTTATATTTTAAAATTTTATTTTATATTCTAGCTCTTGTACCTGAATGCATAATATGTGATACATAGTCAATATTGTTATCTCACTGCATACCACAATATAGGTATTGGTTTATGATGGCAAATAAATGAGAAATTCTGTACAGCACTATTTATAATAGCCAAGACATGGAAACAACCTAAATGTCCATTAACAGATGAATGGGTTAAGACGATGTGGTACATATATGGAGTACTACTAAGTCATAAAAAATGAAATAATGTGGTTTGCAGCAACATGGATACAATTAGAGATTAATTATACTAAGTGAAGTAAGTCAGAAAGAAAAGGATAAATTTCATATATCAATTATATGTGGAATCTAATATATGGTGAAACTGAACTGATGTACAAAACAGAAACAGACTCACAGACATGGAGAAAACATTTGTGGTTGCCAAGTGGGAAGGGGGAAGGAGTTGATGGACAGGGAGTTTAGGGTTAAAAACATTTATATTGAGAATGGATAGACAATAATTTCCTACTGTATAACACAAGGAACTATATCCAATTTCCTGGAATAGATCATGGTGAGTTAGTCTCTAAAAAATAAGAATGTATACATATATAATACATATGTATTATATATAATATATATAATATGTGTTATATACATATGACAGTTATTTTACTGCACAGCAGAAATTGGCACATTATAAATCAACTATACTTTAATAAAAAAAAACTAAAAATGGGACATTCTAGTTTATGAACAAATAAAGAACTAGTGTCTATGTCTGTTGGTTTACACTCAAACCCAATATTGGTGATTATAACAAAGCTAGACTCATCGTACATATTTTAAAAACTAACATCAAGACTGTGAAAGTGATTAGAGAAGCAGAGTCAGCCGTGACATCCTGAATGGGGGAAAAAAAAAAATACATGGCACTGCCTTGGGGGAGTATTTTGGAGGAAAATTGATCTGCATTCTTTTTCCTATGCCACATCATTCTCTTCAAAAGAGTTATTGCATCTTCTATACTTCCAAGCAGTGAAACAGCAGTGCCCACACGGAACTGGCCAGGATTTGTTGGATAACATCAGGATGTAATAAGAGTCCAGCTTGCATGAGGAAGTGTGAACTGCAAAAGCAAACAGACTTGCTGGTTTAGCAAAATCCCTTCCCATCCTAGCTCCCAGCCCTGTAGTTATGGCATCACAGATAATGAAGAAAGGTTCAAGGATACTTATGTACAAATGAAGGTAAGTAGTCATGTCCCTGAAGTCTGCATGTTAGGAATAAAAGCAAATGAATTAGGCAAAGTCAGCTTGCAAAATCAGGGCTCCATACTCTGGTGTAATTTTCCTACTCACTTCTGAATGTTTTAGAAAGACACAAAGTCTTGGTCTTTATACAAATATCCAAAGTATCTGATATTTCGATATGAGTGCATGATTAAAAATTCACACATTTCAGTGGTTACAACTACTGTTAAATAGAATTACAAGAGAAGTCAAGGAAGAAGAATGGAGAGAGATAAGGAAGAGGAGAAAGAAGAGAAAGAAGAGGGAGAGGAGGAGGAAAAAAAATGACTAATAAGAGAAAGAGAAAAGTAAGAGGAGAGAGAAAAAAGATGAATTGGAAATTGTGATGGTCATTGTACAATTATAAATGTAATAAAATTCACTGAGTTAAAAAAATTAACAAAAAAGATGTGTTGGAGGAAGATGATTACCTATAATAAAAATAATTAATTAATGAGGCAGATAGGAATTTGAAATAGGTATAATAAATAGCCTCTCAGAGAAAAGAGAGGGTACTAATGCCATTAAGAAGAGGAAAACAATCATAATAAATTACCAAGTAGGGATAGTGAGAATGTAAAAAACAAATTAATTGAGATTAAGACATCAATGCACAAGATGCCTATCATGATGCACACAGGTCAAGCACAATTTGAAGTTCTCAATGATAAAATTATTCATTAAACAGGAATCCAGGAAAATATACAATTAAACATAAAGGATATAAAGGATTAAATAAGAAATACTAACATCTATGTAACTCAAATTCCTGGAAGAAAGAAGAAGGTAAATCACAGACTGGTATGTTGTACTGAAGGAACAGGATCTTAGGCAAAGGATGTTTATTACATTTGGGTATGATAAGTAATGCCGTACTTCCAGCTATTCAACTGATCATAAAAACGTGACTGATCATTAAAGGAAGCACTCTGCATTTTCAGAGAATACACATGAGTCTTGTGTTGCTGTCAATCTGGCTTTAACTAATTGGACCTTGGATTGGCATCCAAGCCAAAGGAGTTTTCTGTGTACTGGGCATTGCTACCAAACTACGAGCCCGTTTCAGATAAAATTATCCCCAGAAACAATGTCCTATGGTATGATTTTACCTACTAACTCAGTCATGTCTGATCGTGGGGAGTACTGTAGTGGAGAACATTTCTGAAAATTGACAGAAAGCAATAACCACTAACAAGTAAACCACAGAGGAAGCCAATGACATGAGATATGAAGGAGAGGTGATCTACTTGATAATGGAAGCAAAGCAGATTAAAAAAGCACAAAATGGGAGAAGCTTAAACATGAATATAATGGACTACTAGAGTCTGTATTGAGTCACTAAAACTTGAGAGAAATGGTGCATTACATATCACATGTCTTATAAAATGCCTTATAAAATTTTCTATACAACCTTACTTATGCAATTAATTGTTTAACAAATAAGACAAATTAAAGGACAGTACCTAAGACTAACATCCTACTCATCACTGGGGTCTAAAGGGTGAGCAGCTTGTATGATAGGACTTGAGGCAAACCAATACCTTATACACTTTAAACACTCAAAATTACACCACTTAAGGTGTATTCCTGGTGAAAAAAATTCGACTATGTTCTCTTGATATGCAAATATTCTACCTAAATGAACTTTAGCATATCCTAAGAGAAAAGAATTCAATTGTCTAAAAAGAAAGACATTAAATTCCCCAAATTCCAATCTAGATTGTTTATTCTCTATATATCTCCCTAGACAGGAACATAGGTAGTCAAATAGCTGGAGCTTCTACATGGACATGAAAGCCAAAATCCTTCCATATATTTGAAAAATGTCATACAAGAGACTTTTTATATAACATTACCTGAGAAATAATTTGCTGTTCATATTTTCCATATTATACTCGGGGGCTATTTGATTTAAAGAATTTATATCATTTTTTATTTAAAACAAAAAATTGGGGAGCTTGAAAATTTTCTAAAATATGTATTACTATTCCTTTATTTTACTAATAAGCAACCTGAAGATGATGCACAAAGGTCAAGAACAATTTGAAGGCAAAAACTAGAAGAACAAAATGTGCATTGCTTTAGTTTAGAGCTATTTTATTTATTTTTATAATTAAATTTATCTTAGATGATGGTAGACAAAAATGGGAATTGCAGTGCTGAAGAACTCAAAAGCTGAATTATCATTAATACTTGTTTTTGAAATGCTCTATGATTTTGACTACCTATGAATGTTTAAATCAGTGTATTTGCAATTAAACCCTGATATCTCTCTACTGTGTATTTCTAAATATATGAAATGTACTTAGTCGACTATCTGACATATTTCAGATCTTTGAAAATATAATTTGTTCTTCTTACAATCCACATGATAAAAAGTACAAATTCAGGAACTGTATATATTAGATTCCTCTTCTTCAAATATTTGTATATGTCTTTACATTTTTTTTTTTTTTGGTCTTTTTAGGGCTGCACCTGCAGCATATGGAGGTTCCCAGGATAGGGGTCAAATCAGAGCTGTAGCTGCCAGCCTATACCACAGCCATAGCAACACTGGATTTGAGCCACGTATGTGACCTAGAATGCAGCTCATGGCAATGCCAGATCCTTAACTCACTGAGCACGGCCAGGGATGGAACCCATATCTTCATGGATACTAGTTGGGTTTGTTAAGCATTGAGCCATGATGGGAACTCCTGGACTTTACAATTTATAAGCGACTTCATATTCATTGTGCTGGGGACATGTCTCGGATCGTCAGTGTCAGAAAATGAGACACATGAGATATCGACAAGGCTCTTTACTTCTGCAAAAGGATGTGGGTACTCAAAAAGCATGCACAAGAAGAGACCTCCCTATTTATCCCTAATTCAGGTGATGTACCTGTCCCCTTCTTATTGGTCAGATCAGGGCACACATTCTTCTCGGTTGGCTAATTGTAAACAAATTGTTACTGGGAAAGTGGGGGGGGGGGGTTGGGTGTCGCAAGAAGGCGTCTCAGCCAAAACTGGAGCAAAATGGAGTAAGCAAGATTTCCTTTGATAGAAAGACATTATGTTACTTTCCACAGTTGTCAGCATTAGATTTGTTACTTTCCACAGTTGTCAGCATTTAACAACCTTGAATTGGTGGCAAACCATGAAACGGACGCTGATAGTTTAATTGCTGGCCTGAAAATATGCCAGTATCATATGGTAGATTAAAAACTCACAACCAGATTTTCTGTATCCAAATATAATTCTCTCCGTCTCCAGGTTATTTACTCCATCATAGAGATCCAGTGAATCCTATCATATTGAGCCCTAGAGCCAGTCTCTGTGTCATTGTTTTCCTAAACCTAGATTGCCTTCTTGCCATGGAATTTTCAAGTTGGAATCAATTAAGTGCAATGATATAGTTAGACTTACTTATCTAGTAATATGAGAGTAAGCCACATTAATTAAGTTTTCCTCTATTCACATTAATCATTATTTCCTCTAGGCTGCATTGCTTTGATCTCTCTGAGAGTTCTGCATTTTTTTCTTGATATCAAATAATTTTTGCAGGTTATATGCATGTCAGATTGTGAAAACTTTGAGGATAACGTGAGATCTACTTATTTTGGTATATTTAACATTGCTCTCAACAGTTTAATGTACATGATCAACAAAGGAAAATATAAACAATTTAAAGTAAATATTCCAAATAAGTCCACAGTTTAACCTAAAGTTAATGATAATTGATGACAGCAATATTATATTTTAGCATACATTTTTACTATCAATAAAATGTTTTTTATAAATAATATCAGTAAATTAAGAGATCTTACCTAGACCATGTCTATGTGTTGACATTGGTGGTAAGACGGTCCAAGTCTTGGTTTTGGGGTTGTAACATTCAACAGTATTCAGTGTCTTTAAGCCATCTCGACCTCCAATTACAAAGAGTTTGTCATCAATAACAGCCACACCAAACTGCAATCTCCTGCCATTCATCATCCCTGCCTGGATCCATAAATTTGTTCTGAGATCATATTTCTCTATGGTTGTAGCTCCTGATAAAACATAAAATCAAACAGTCACCATTTACCAAGAATCCAACAATCATCCCAAGATACTGTACAAATTAGAATGTGAAATATTCTTGTTGCATTCATTTTTCTTGAAGAAAAAAATGGCAGAAAAACAAAAGGAGTAGTTATTTAAATTTAAGTACTTTACTTTCTCTTCTTGGCAGACACTGATGATTAAAGTAGACACAAATATTCAGCTTGTTTAAATTACATAATAGTCTCATGCTAAACTATTTACTCAATAGAATCACCACTGGGCATGGCACAGTTTTGTGAATAGATTTTAAAACTTCTCTTTAACACTGTGTTATAAAAAAGTGTAACATAATTCTTAGCCTGAAAAGAAATTTATTACAGCCCTTTTAAATAACCAAGCTATGTACGTTACCTGTATAATTTCTGAAAGTGAAGTGAATTTAATAAATTATTTACCATGTTTCTCTTTAAATTTCTTATGCCTTTAAATAACAGGTAGTTTTAAAAATCAGTTTTAAAATATGTAAATAAATGCTAACTGTGATTTTTAAACCTTATTTTTAAAAAATGCATCCAGGGAATAACTTAATAGAATTTAGAGACATAAAATGATCTTCTATCCTTATCAATTAAGAGGATAGGTCTAAATAAAATAGCTTATCTTCCCTAAAATCTTTTTTTTTTGGTCTTTTTGCCATTTCTTAAAATCTTTTTATATATAAATTTCTATAATAAATCAGACAAAGAAAATAGAAATTGAAAGAATAAGCTAAATTGATGATGAGGTATGTTTTAATGGACTCAGTTAACACTTCATATTGCAAACATCTACCTGAACTAGGTTTATACAATAAAAATATAAGCCAGCAAACACTGATTTTACTTCAGTGTTTGATCTAAGAGTTTAGACAGACTTGTCAATGTTTCATCTTTAATAATTAAATATAACCACATTTATAAGTCAACATTCTTGTGTACTTTCACTTATGCATTAAAGATCATTTTACTTGTATTACAAGGTTGCAAATTAGAGAAAATATTCCTCCTGAGACTCATTTACTATTTCAAACCTAACCAGCAATGAACTAAACAAATATAAACAACTTAGCAGGAAAAATTTTGCTAGTTGAAGTAAAAAATCATATTTTTTGCTCAATTTTTATTCAAAAGTAACAAAGTAGTAATATAAATACTAATTTAAATGAATTAAATCTGTTTTTGACATTATTAAATTAAGAATTAATTTTCATAGGACTAAGTATGAAGTATTACAAGGCTATTATTATCTTTAGAATAAAAATAAACTGTAATATTCATAAAAGTCATTCCACACTACTTAGTAGCATAAGGTATATTATTTAAATAAATGTGCTGATTTTATGTTTAAACGTATTCATTATGTTTTATATGGAATGCTTTATTCAAATATGTACAAATTGAAATTCCAAGGTGAACTAAATCATTAAACAATTTCAAGGTCATCTGAATTCTCAAAGCTTGACAGCACTGGGATTTCACGAATGCCAAACTAAAAATTGAGTTGTATGCAAAAACCTCTCTCTTATGACTATCTCTTGACAAATTCTAGCAGAAAGTGTATATAAGGAAGTAAATAAGTAAAAAACTACTTTCCTTAATTTCCAAAACCTTGGTCAAAACCTTTGTAGGAAATTGATACAGTCATCTTTCTAAAAGAAAATCATTGAGAATGTGTGAAGTTAATGGCTACTGAGTAGCCAGAGATGGAAATAAACCAACATCCACAAACAAACGTGGTATATGCATATTTATATACCATTATTTGTTCATCAAAAGGAATGAAATACTGATTCATACTGCAACATGGATGAAACATGAAAAACTCACACTAAGTAAAAGAAAACTGTGAATCCATTTATATGGAATGTCCAGAATAGGCAAATCCATAGAGACAGGAGGCCAACTAGTGGTTTCCGGGGGCTAGGGGAGTAATGAAGACTAAGTACAAATGGGCAAGAGAGAGATGCCTTTGGATCTAATATTGGATTGTAATGATGGTTCCAACACAATAAATTTACTTGAAATCCTTGAATGTACACATAAAATGAACCAATTTTATGTATGCAAATTATATCTCAATACAATATTTTAAAAACACTTTGAGAATTAGAGGAGAAAGAAATAAAGTTCATGTCTTTGACAATTTATTACAGGCCATACAGAGCTCACTGTATGTATGCCGTATGTTGATGTTGCTGTTGTTGCTGTGTTTATGGGAGGAGTGGTGGTCTAAGGGGAAAGCAAGAATTTAGGTCTTTTAAAATAAAATAAAATAAAAATTAATTAATAGAAAAAAAGGTATTTTAAGTAAACTGCCTTTGGTCACACTCTATTAAAAATTTATACATCCTAGAATATTAAATTGTAGTTGATTAATTTTCACTTCTAGGTGGACCTAAATAAAGTCAAATAAGGAAAATCTACAACACAGAATTTATTGACTATATATTAATGTATATGTGATCACTAACCATCCAAGTCTAAAATATAGATACATCAAAAATAAACAAATTTAAAAAACATAAAGACTGATAATATTAGCAACAAAAACTTCTTATAAATATAACACGGAGTGAATTTCTTTGATTAGAAACATTAAAATAGAAATATGCTAATGCATTAACAGGCAATTAATAGAAAAGCAATAAGAATATCATGTTAATGTTGAAAGATTACTTGTGTTCCTAAAATTAAATAACCCCATTAAATTTCCAACAAATTTAGAAAATGTGTAGTTTTGATATTGATATCGAAACACTTAGTTGACCTTAAACTGATGTGACTATTGTGGGAAGTATATAGTGTTTGTGTGTGTGTGTGTGTGTGTGTGTGTGTGTGTGTGTGTGTGTGAAATAAAATATATAGAGCATTTAGGAAATGGAGGAGTTGACTATTTGATTTGTAACTTCCTATTTTAAATAGTTTGACATAAATGTATTCTAGTTCTAGAACTAAAATACTAATTTATTTTTTAAAAAACGGCTTTTGGTAATGCTAGTGATCTCATAGGAAAAAGATTTTTAAAAAGGTAAGTCAAAGCTTGTGGTTATTTTTTCTATCATTATTACTGAGCTACATTTTCTTTTACAGCAAAGAACTCATGTATTAAAACAACTTTATAGCAAAAAAATCCCACAGATATTAAAACACTATTACAAGTACACTTTATTTATTCATTTTCTTAATGCGTTCGTTGCATGTAAACCCATATATTTGACATTTTCCAATTAAATATTTATTTTTATAACTAACATTTGCCTAATATAAACCAAGCCCTTGCTATTTATATTATTATTAAAATTACTTTAAGTTTTTTTAAAGACTTGTTTTAAGGATATTTTTTCAATGTTTAAAAAAATTTAAGAAGCATTTTCTAGATAATATTTATTAGAGGAGTTCCCCTAATGGTGCTGCAGGTTAAGTTTTCCTCAGTGTCACTACAGTGGGTTCCAGCCACTACAGTGGCACTGGCTGCTGCTGTGGGGTGTGTTTGATCCCTGGCCCTGGAACTTTCACAAGCCATGGGTGTAGCCAAAATGAAAAAAAAAATATATGCTATATAATTTTTCTATTCTTTGTTGAAAATGTCAGCAAGGGTGATTGAAAGGGAAAATGGCGCGCACAAATACACATAGACATTATGCTGTGGGCCTGCAAAAGGAGGTATTAATTTATTAAAAAATGATATATTCATTATCATGTACTATACATTCACAGGGAGACTGATCAAAAAGAATGTACTCAATACTCAAGACTTCATAATTGTGATAGTATTTTATCATAACACACCAATTTATTATTTAATCCACATTCACTGAAAGACCTACACAATGTGCAATTAAGTGACCCACATAGTCTGAGTACAAAATGGCAAAATTAAGTTATTATTGGACTAAATTTTGAAGAATTTAACTTATAATCTTAACTCTGATCCATCCTCAGAAGAGACACCAGAAATGGTTACAGTCAAGATTGTCACTAAGCTTGGTGTCAAGACTCATTGGGAACTATGTGCACAACCAGAATTTAATTTAACGCATGAGCATCTTTCCTGATTCTAAAGATTGTTACGGGAAAAGATAGCTTAACTTTATTTCGTTCTTCCCCTGAGACCCTTGGAAAAGCGTGGTTATCCCATAAAATATTTCTTAACAGCCCAGTAGGTCAATATCTAGTCCAGAAGATAATTTTTTTTTTCTTCAAAACAAACTGATTTTAGGCTGACGCGATGATATTCCTGGTTTTGAGTTGTTTCTATAGCTTGGTGCAAACTGATGACTTTGAACGGGTAATCTCCCATGATATACTTCAAGGTCAAAGAAAACGTGCTGAAATGGAACCTGAGTGACTGAATGAAGTTACTGAGGCAGATATCAAGTAGGGCAGTCCTCAAAAGGGCAAAGATGAAAGAATAAGCCTTATTATGTTGCTTTTCTTTAGAAAAAGCCATTTAGTATTTTAAAGTTATCCCTCCCCAAGTTGCAAATTTTTAGGTTTCTCTGACACAGAATTGTAAGTGAATCATTTTCTTAGATTTATATGATGATTACTATTGAGTTAAATGCTTTATAAATTATCCAGTTATAGAATTGCAGTATGAAAAGCTATTCTTTAAAAGTTCTTGATAGTATCATTTGTCCAGTTCAAGCCAAGGAACTAAAAATCAGGCCAAGGTGGTTAATTTCACCTATCTATTTCAATTTCCATTTTTGCCTTTCAACAATACTGACAATGATGGAAAGTGTGATGAGAAAAATTCAGGATAAAATGATCTGGCCAAGTTCTTTGAATAGAAAGAGAAAAATATCAGTTCCCCACAGAGTTAGAAAATTTTTAAATTTTACATATATGAAAATCCAAGGTACCCATTAAATATTCAAATACCATAATATATGCTCCATAATAAAAATGATTCAATAAAAAATCTCAAGGAAATTAAGTTTTTATTTCATAGTTAAGAATTAATGCTTTCTCTAATTTTTTTCACCAAGATTCCTATTATTATTAGCTATATTAAGAAAATTTGCTTTGAGTTCACATGAAAGATGTAAGGCTGTGTGATTAGACACCTGCAAGTTAATGAGAACTGCACACAGACCAGTGTCTGCAAGGACCCATCAACAACGAGGCAATACAATCCTGATAGTTTTAGTTCTTTCTCTTGCCCACTCAATCAATCACATTCTAAAGGAATAGTCACTGCTAAGTGGTGTTAATGTGTCATCAGCATACTTGATATATCTTTAACTAGGCTACATTTAGTGTTCACAGATAAGCAGAACAAGGTAATAATGCAAATGTACGCTTATTTTCTCTCCTTTACTTCCAAAATATATCATTTTGATTCTCAGCTTTTATCTCTCTGCTTATTCTTTTTTGAAAGTAAATATTCTCTCATAAATGCCATAGTCTAAGTCAGAGGGGCCTCTGCTTTCCAGCTGTCATGCTGTATACAGGATAGCACTGAGCGGCTGCTTTGTGTCAAGAAAAGAACAGTGCCTCTCACAGTCCTGATTTTCCTTCAACCAAAGCAAATCCCTTACATTTCTACTAAATGCACAATGGTATGAACTTAGATAAATTCACACATGTATACATCGCAGTATTTTCAAAAGTTTAATTTAGTATGAAAATATTTTTGGTGTGTATTTCAGTGTTGATACAAGATAAAATACTTTATTTTATACTAATACTTCTGTAAAGTTGGATCTTATACAAAATAAAAAGTAAGTAATTAAATGTATAACTACACTCCCCGCCCAATATAGACACTGGAACTTCCTGAGGCACTGGTATTTTCACTTCTTCCATCTCTTGCTTACTCCAGAGAAATTGAGGTTGACATCAACTTCATCACTGAAATTATCTCTCTCTCTCTCAACAAGTATGGCTGCATTCCTTAAGTAATATGTATAGTTAATATGACTCAAGTGCAATAGAGTAAACTAAATGTGCTTATTCCCTTTGGTATTTATTCATGAATTTTTATCATGGTATCAAATCATCACTTGAAAAGTGTATCATTATGTGTATAGATCATTATCTACAAGTCTACATTAGTATTTCTGAACCACATCGGTGCTGCAGGATCTTAAAAGGAATTTTTTAAAGTCAGGCATCAAAATTACCTCAGTGTGAAACAGAACTAACATAAAGTTCTTCAAAAGCTTTGACATTAAATAAAAATAAATCCAATAATTCTGTTATATCAAAGAATATTTCATGTGGACAAAAAAAAATCTCCAAAACCCAGGTTGTTATCTAACATGTGAGTGGTATTCTTAGGAGAACAAAAAGCATGAAAAGGCAAAAAAGGTTTAGTAATTATTAGCTATGGTAAAAACAGTACATTTTGGTGATTTATTTACTCATATATTTGCATGATTTTTAAGACACAAAGAGGTATTTTTGTGATGTTTTCCATGCATTTTCTGTTTGCAAGTCATGTATCTCATAACACAGGTTTATGCCTCTCATACATGAAATGAAGAGGTCTCAAAAAATACTTGTACATGACTGCTTACAGCAGTTTGGCAGTTTTTCTTATAATAGCTAAAGCTGAAAATATTCTAAGTGTTCATCAACAGGAAACTGGATAAACAGATTACTATTAAGCAGTTTTTAAAGAATGAGCTATTGATGTATATGACACCATGGATGGATCATCAAAATATGTTCATTGACAGAAGTTTAGGTAAAAGAATATGAAACATGTGCTTATGAAGTTTAATCATAGGCCAAAAGATGGAGGAATAGGAAGAATTTGGACTCCTTTCCTACCACAGACTTACCAAAATTACAACTACATATACACAACTGTCTCCAAGAATGACCTGAAGACTAGTAGAAAAGGTTTTCCACAACTAAAGATAAAAAGATAAAGCCACAGTGAAATGAGTGGAAAGACCACATGCAATCTGGTCAGGATCCCCACCCTACGTCCAACACAGGAACCAGGTACAGGAAGGATATTACAGCTGTGGTGGTCATCCCTGAGTAGCAAAGGTTCTGAATATCATGTTACTCTCCTTAGTACTGGAGACCTGCACAGGGAGGTCAAACTCCCACAATATTTGGCTTTGAAAACAAGTGGACATACAGACCAATGGAAGATAATAGATAACCCAGAAATACACCCAGACACCTATGGTCAATTAATCTTTGACAAAGGAGGCAAAAATATAAAATGGGAAAAAGACAGTCTTTTCAGCAAACATTGCTGGGAAACCTGGACAGCTGCATGTAAGTCAATGAAACTGGAACACAATCTCAAACCATGCACACAAATAAACTCAAAATGGCTTAAAGACTTAAATGTAAGACAAGACATCATCAAACTCCTGGAAGAGAACATAGGCAAAACATTCTCTGACATCAACCTTACAAGTGTTTTCTCAGGTTAGTCTCCCAAGGCAATAGAAATAAGAGCAAAAATAAACCAATGGGACCTAATCAAACTGACAAGGTTTTGCACAGCAAAGGAAATCATAAAAAAACCAAAAAGACAATTTACAGAATAGGAGAAAATACTTTCAAATGAGGCAACTGACAAGGGCTTAATCTCTTGAATTATACAAACAACATATACAACGCAACAGTAAAAAGGCCAACAACTCAATTGAAAAATGGGAAAAAGACCTGAAGAGACATTTCTCCAAAGAAGATATACAGATGGTCAACAAGCACATGAAGAAATGCTCAACATCCCTGATTATTAAAGAAATGCAAATCAAAACTACTATGAGGTACCACCTCACATCAGTCAAAATGGCCATCATTAATAAGTCCACGTATAACAAATGCTGAAGGGGGTGTGGAGAAAAGGGAACCCTCCTGCCTACACTGTTGGTGGGAATGTAGCTTGGTACAACCACTATGGGAAACAGAACGCAGGTACCCCAGAAAACTAAATATAGAACTACCATATGACCCAGCAATCCCACTCTTGGGCATATATCCAGACAAAACTTTCTTTGAAAAAGATGCATGCACCTGTATGTTCACTGCAGCACTATTCACAATAACAAAGACTTGGAAACAACCTAAATGTCCAACGACAGATGAATGGATTAAGAAAATGTGGTATCTATACACAATGGAAGACCTATACACAATAAAAGAGAACAAAATAATGTCATTTGCAGCAACATGGGTGGAAAAAGTGACCCTAATACTAAGTTAAGTAACTCAAAAAGAGAAGGAAAAATGCCAGATGATATCATTTATATCTGGAATGTAATATATGGCACAAATCTTTCCACAGAGAAGAAACTCATGGACTTGGAGAACAGACTTGTGGTTGCCGGGGGCAGGGGAGTGGGATGGACTGGGAATTTGGGGTTAATAGAGGCAAACTATTGCCTTTGGAATGGATTAGCAATGAGATCCTGCTGTATAGCACTGGGAACTATATCTAGTCACTTATGATGGAGAAAGATAATGTGAAAAAAAAAAGAATGTATGCATGTATGTGTGACTGGGTCACCTTGCTGTACAGTAGAAAATTGACAGAATACTGTAAACCAGTTATAATGGAAAAAAATAAAAATCTTTAAAATAAAAAATTAGAGAAAAAAAAGTGGGGCTTATGTCTTGGAGAGTGGCAGGGTTGTAAGAAACCAAGAATTTTCTCTTAAAATCTCACAAAAAACTGACTTGCTATGAAGCTCAACTCAGAGGCACCAGTTTGAAAGCACCTGAGTCATACTGAGGAGTTTCATTGATAAATCTTAGGTATGTCCCTGAGGGGCTTGGGTCTGTTGTAAATTTCTCTGGGTATAGAGGAGCTGGAGATGGCCCAATCTTTTTTTTTTTTTTTTCCTCATCCTCTACTTAGTTGGCCCAGCACTGGTGGGTTACGTTTCTTACTCTTCTCATCTAACTACTATCATAATGCAACACAGTCCAGGTTCACCTGTGGACCTGAACAAACCAGTGCCCTTCCAAAATGGTCACCTACCAGACCCAATATTCACCATCAGTCAGCAGCAGAGACCATCCAAACAGCTCTTTGTACCACTGGTCCTGGCAGGCACATTTCACTGGCAGTAGAGCCCATCCAAAGTGGCTCTCTACAATGTCAGATCAGGCAGATGTCCTAGATCAGCACATATTCCTCCACAGGGGCTCTCACACCAGGGGCTAGTCACTCATAAGAGATAACATGTACCAGTTGTGGCTGGGTCTTTCAGCCAGATGCATTATAGATCAGGGCCAGCCCCCTCACACTAGCAGTACCTGCAGTGATCACATCTGAGTCTAACAGGAGGGCACATGCAGCCCACACCAGGGATAATCTTGGAGTACCTCTCTTGGTAACCATGTGGGATATGCTATTGGGTCCCAAAGGATACCATCTACTCAAAGCCACGCTTTCAAGACTAAGAGATATAGCTGATGTATGTAGTATATAGGACCAAACACAAAGAATTAGGCAAAATGAGACAAAGATATATGTTCTAAATGAAAGAACAAGAGCAATCCTCTGGGGGAAAATAAAAAAGCTAAATAGAATGGAGATAAGCAATCTTCTAGAAAAGGAGTTCAACGTCATGGTCATAAAAATGCTCACTGAGATCAGAAGAAAATGAAAAAACACAGTGAGATCTTCAACAAAGTGCTAAAAATATAAAAAAAGAACAAGTCATAGCTGAAGAATACAACAACTGACACATGAAATACAGAGGAGGTAATCAACAGCAGATTAGATGTTGCAAAAGAATGGATCAGTGATCTGGAAGACAGGCTAGTGGAAAAGACCCAATCAGAATAGTAAAAAGAAAAAAGAAATCAAAAGATAAAGATAGTTTAAGGGACTTCTGGGACAACATCAAACATACTAACATTAGCATTATAGGCTTCCTAGAAGGAGAAGAGAGAGAAAAAGAGAAAGAAAAACTATTAGAAGAAATAATGTCTGAAAACACCCCTAAACTGGTGAAGGGAACAGACATTCAAGTCTAGAAAATACAGAGAGTTCCAGAGGTGAACTTATACCAAGACGACATCATATAATTATGTCAATAGATACAGAAAAGATTTTGACAAGATTCCACATTTATTTAAGATATAAAATCTCTCAACAAAGTAGATGTAGGGGGAACATACTTCAACTTAATAAAGGTTATATATGACCATCCCACAGAAACATCATATTAATGGGGAAAAGCTAAAAGCATTTCCTCCAAGATCAGGAACAAGACAAGGATGCCCAGTCTTGCCACTTATATTCAATATATTGTTGAACATCCTGCTATAGAAATCATATAAGAGGAGTTCTCATCATGGCTGAGTGGTTAACAATTCTGACTAGGAACCATGAGGTTGTGGGTTTGATTTCTGGCCTTGCTCACTGGATTAAGGATCTGGTATTGCTGTGAGCTGTAGTGTAGGTTGCAGACGTGGCTCAGATCCCATGTTGCTGTGGCTGTGGTGTAGGCCAGCAGCTGCAGCTCTGATTAGACCCCTAGCTTGGGAACCTTACTATGCTGTGGGTGCAGCCCTAGAAAAGACAAAAAGACAAAAAAAATAAATTACATAAGAAAAAAATAAATAAATGATATTCAAAGGAGTTTGCATCATGGTTCAGCAGTTAATGAACTATTATCCATGAGGATGCAGGTTCGATCCCTGGCCTTGCTCAGTGGGTTAAGGATCTGGCGTTGCCATGAGCTGTGGTGTAGGCTGCAGACGTGGCTTGGATCCCGTGTTTCTGTGGCTCTGGAGTAGGCCGGTGGCTACAGCTCCGATTCAACCCCTAGCCTGGGAACCTCCATATGCCACAGGAGCGGCCCAAGAAATGGTAAAAAGACCAAAAAAAAAAAAAAAAAAAAAGTCAGACAAAGACAAATATGGTATATTTTACTTTTTGGTGTATATGGTATATTTTACTTTATGGTATATATGGTATGTATGAAATATGGTATATTTTACTTTATGGTATATATGAAATCTAAACAAACAAACAAAACAAAAACAGACTTATGGATACAGTGAACCAAGGGCTAGTTGCTAGAGAAGATGGATGTGGAAGGTTGGACAAAATAAGTGAAAAAGATTAAAAAGAACAAACTTCTAGTTATAAAATACATGTCACAAGAATGTAATATATTATATAAAAAATTTAGTCAATAGTACCATAATAATTTTGTGTAGTTATAGATGGTTACTAGACTTACTGTAATCATGATTTTATAATGTGTTTAAATGTGAAAATAACTATCTTGTAACACATGAAATTAACATAATACTCTACATCAGTTATACGTCCTCATATATACATATATATGTCATCAGTTATATAATTTTGCCCTCCAAAATGATCACTTATTGAGGACCAATATCAAAGATTTACATTAACTTTTCTTCTTGAAGTGTCCTGTAAAATTTTTCAAGTAATGGCGATCTTTGTTTACAGTTTGCCTTTCAAAACTTTGAAAAATTTGAAGTAAAGGGGAGTTTCATAGTTCTAAAAAGTTTATATTGATACATATTATACAATATATATGTAAACACACATATACATGTGTCTTGTTCACTTTGGATATCTATTAATATTAGTTCAATAGGTTGTAATTTAAATATGGCAGGCAGTCACCGAAAGCCTATTGTAAGTAACAATTGTTTCTGATGTCAGAAATGCAAAGTTCCTGTCTTTAAGTTGCTTATGATTTAGGAAAGGGAATTTAATCTATTCTATTATAACAAAAATATACTAATAAGTTTATATTTGTAGTTCAGAATATTTGCTAACAATGCCTCAGATCCAAGATATGTATTGATTTCTATTTAAGATCAGGCATGGATTTGAATTGCATTTGCTATGGGAATAATACGTAAGGATTTGATCAAGTTGTTAGTGAGTCATCAACTACATCATAATCAGAACTGTTCTAATTTTTTTTTTTTTGGTCTTTTTGCAATTTCTTGGGCCTCTCCGTGGCATATGGAGGTTCCCAGGCTAGGGGTCCAATCAGAGCTGTAGCCACCAGCCTACACCACAGCCACAGCAACGTGGGATCTGAGCCATGTCTGCAACCTATGCCACAGCTCACAGCAATGCCAGTTCCTTAACCCACTGAGCAAGGCCAGGGATCGAACCGGCAACCTCATGCTTCCTAGTTGGATTCGTTAACCACTGAGCCATGATGGAAACTCCAGAACTGTTCTAATTTACTACATGATATACTTTAATATTTTGAGGTAGAATTATTATCTTCATTTTAGAGGTGTGGAAGAAGTCATATATGAATATAGTATTACCAAATTTGTGAATACTCAAAAATCATCTAGCCATGGAAACATTAATGACCTACTTTATAAATATGTAAAAAGTGGGAATTGTCAAGATTGTTAATAGTTTAATTCTAAACAAAACACTCTCCAAAGAGTATAGAGCATAAAACAAAATAATCTGTGGAGAAAAACTCAAAATGCAAAATAAAAAGGGAGCTTATGTTTTTTAAAAAATAGAAGACATGCTAATGTGCCCTCTAATTGAAATGATGGTAAATCTGGGCAAACTGCAACAATAGCACTAGTTTTTGTTTTTTGTTTTTGCACTGCTGCACTTAAACACAACACACTTTCCAAGAAAAAAACTTCAGACAAATAGCTGAAGAACAGTGAGGTGAAACCTGGGGTCAAAAGCATCAACTGAGTACAAAAGACAGCATTTCCTTGCAGTAGCTGTCTATACCTACAATAGAATCTGGGACGCCTGCCTTGTGCCAAACATCAGGTGGGGGAGTGATCCAGAGACTTGCATTCAGCTTGGAGTATTGAAGAGGATTACTAATGCTCTTTGTCACTGGTAGCCCTGGTTCTTGGTTAAAATTGACTCATACTTGATGGAGAAAGGTGTGAAAGGATTTAAATATAAAATGGAACCAGAAAATATGAAATAGAGAATCTCATGCATGTGCCCTCATGAAGATGATATTTAAGAACCAAGAGACCGATTTCCCAGAGATGCTTTATTTAAAGGCCAAACATTAATAGCCATCTGCCAAGAATCTTTCCCTATCCTCAAGGCAATGAAACTAACTTCTTGGATTCTGCTTGGAATCCACCCACTTTGCACTCCCTGTTTATAAATAAAGGCCATCCCAAACCTTCAATGGGCTGGGCTGTAGCTTGCTAGAGATTGCATTTCCCAAATTGCAATATCTTAACTCTGTCAGGAATAAACTCAGTTTCTGGTAATTATAGCTTGCCTCAGTCTACCTCTGTATTTAGGTTGACAAAATCATCTTCAATTAGGACCCCAAAAGCTCTACAGAATAATGAAATTAACTATAACTTCAAAGCAATCTTAGCAAACACTTAAAAGAAGCAAACTAATGTGAATGAGACTTGTCAAGAACGACAAACAAAAAAGGACCAGTCTTTCTGACTCAATTCCAATTTCTCGTTGAACAAACATCTTTGCATGGATATCCCCCAGGCACCTCCATTGTAAAAGGATCAATAGAAATAATATCTAGAAAGGATTTTATAAAATCCTTAACTTACTAAATACATGGCTATTGTTGATGTAGTCAAAATCAATTTTGTTTCCAAACCTGCTTTTCCTCTTGTTAATGGTGTCACCTGCCCTCCCATCATCCACATTTGAAACCAAAGAATAATTTTTCAGCTCTGTCTCTCCTTTCTCCTTATTTTCAATTAGTCATCAAGCCCTATTATTCAGTGTCTTCTTCTTTCCATTTCTATTGTCAACACCCTATATCAGAGCACAATCAACTCTTATACTTTTAAAAAAGCTCCCTAAATCATCACCCAATTTCCAGATCCAGTGAAAATCTTTCCTGAACTCTTTCCTCCAACTTAAAAACCCTTCACCAATATATATGCCTTTTTAAATGCCACTCATTCCTCAGGATCCCTACTAGACTAGCCTCTGTTTGGATACATGCAATTTCTTGTTTACTTTCTGCTATGTTAATGATAGTAACAATGATTGTATCTAAATAATAGGCTAATAGTTGGTTTTCCTTTTTTTATTTAGGGTTTTGTATATTTACATATTTTCAATATGTGTTCATAAATAGAATGAAACAAAGTGTATCTTCAAAAAATACTATTTCTGTGAATACAAAACCAAATTATTTCTATTGCCATGGAATTGTCTACAACATCAGAAAATAAATTCAATAGATTTTTGATACAAATATATTCCATTAAACAAGAGCATCAAATTTTATTTCATAGCTTACATGAATCACACATGAGTGTAAGTCATTGAAAGCACTTGAGAGTAAGCAATTAATGTTTCACTTTAAACCAAACTTTTAAAGGATTTATGATAATTCTTGTGTGATTTGTAATACAATTCTTACCAAAACAAGAGCAATTTATTGGTAGCATCCATTGCCTTGATTTAAATCTGCATTTGATGTCAGTTGAGAGCATTTATTAAACATTTGTTCTCAGGAGTTCCCTTTGTGGCTCAGTGGTTAACGAACCCCACTAGGACCCATGAGGATGCAGGTTTGATCCCTGGCCTCACAAAGTGGGTTAAGGATCCAGTGTTGCCGTAAGCTGTGGGGTAGGTCGAAGATGTGGTTCAGATCCTGTGTTGTTGTGACTGTGGTGTAGGCCAGCAGCTGTAGCTCCAATTAGATCCTTAGCCTAGGAATTTCCATATGCTGTGAGGGCAGCCCTAGTAAGTAAAAATAGAATAAAATAAAACAAACAAACGTTGTTCTAGTAGAAGCTGCTTTTTAAAAAAATGTATTGCTTTTTTTGTAAAATGGTGTTTGATAGTATATGTCCCCTCATTTCTCATTCATAGCAGGTAGAACAAACATGAATAAATATGTTAATGATTTAATTAGCCTTAAATATGCCACAGATAACTACATTGTTAAAGATTTATTTTTCAATATTTTCCAGTTATGGCAATGAATTAAATCACATTTTTCAAGACATACTGCTAACTTCATTTATGACTTGATTCCTTTCTCTCATATGATTCATGTGATGCCTAATTCTTGAATGTTGTTTAAGGCATTCAACTTGTTGAATGTATAAAAGGCATTCAACCTGTACATAATGCTATTCATACAAATGCCATTTCTATGAATACCTTGTTTTCCTGTCTTCTTCCCTGTGTCACATTATTGCTATTTCATAGAACCTCTATAGTTTCACGCTGCCCCAAGATCCCAGATGGCTTGCTTTATTCTGTAACCTTATTAGGAAATTCAGCCAGGGTTCTCTGATAATTTTTTAGCAGTAAACAAATATGTTGGAATGCCTTGTATTAGTTTCAGGCTCTTTACATACACCATCTCATTTAATCATTGTAATTGTTACAGAAACGCAATATAATATCGAGAAAGGTTAAGTTAAACTAGAGATTTTAAGTAACCCTTTTGGATTTGAACAGGCATCTCTCTGTTTTCAAAGCCTACTTTCTCCACTAGGAACATCACCTACTTTCTATGATGTTTAGATTTCATATAGAATCTACCCTGCTAAGCATTTCCCTGAGGTCTGCTTATGTTCTTCCTCCACTACCATGCTGCTTTCATTTCTCCACTGGCTATATTCCAGCCATAAGGGATTTCTCTTCATTTTTGAAGATGTCACACTTCAACAGAAAACTTTCACATTTAATATACCTCTAGTATGGAATACACTACTCCATCCACTCTGCCACTTCAATAACGTGATACACTTTCTCTGTACTTCTCTATTTTTGTAGACTAGATTAGATTGTGTTCTAAGCATAAAACTGTTTGCACTTGCAAGTGCCTTCTTGTAACGCTCATTTTATTTATAAATATTTTGTTTACTATTCACTTGCTCAGGTTAACCTGGAAGCTCTATAAAGTAGGGGTAATATTCATAATGTTCTCCATGGTACATAATTTCTTAACACAGAGCCTGACACAAAATAGATGTGCAAAAAAAAGTGCATCATTGAAGACTGCATGTATGTATGAATATAACAAGAAAGGAGAGGAAAAGAGAAAAATGGGGCTCTGAATTTTCATATCTACAGAAAATCTACAAGGGTTGTACCCACAGTTTATCAATCATCTAAGAAGTATTATCATCTGAATCCCAGTAATTATGGAGCTGAAGAGGAATTCAATGAAATGTTTATATAGCCTTAAAAGGGACAATATAAATATGTAAATAATTCCTCCAAACACAAAGTGAGTATTGTAGATCATTGTATTGAATTGTAGTATATTGTGCTGTATTATTTTTAAAATTAGCCATGCAAATTAAATTCCAATTTTTTGCTGAATATATATATTTTTGATTTCTTTATCTCTTTTTACAGTTTAATTTCCTTTTCTACATTACCTTTCGGAAAAAGGGAACACAATTTTGAGATAAAATCTTAGTGCCTTTTTAGAAAGAACACAAGTTAATAAGGTGTGGAAAACACATTTTAAGCAGTAAAAGCACTATGCAAATACTAGGAATTACCTTGAAAATGTCCTAGTTGTTCTTTCAGTCTCTTGAAACATTGGGCTTCTCTACATTCCTGCTGCAACAGGAAAAGCAGGTCCTCTGAATTTTGGTATTGTCAGATTTTTATTTAAGTTTATAAGATACATTTAATGTCCCATTGCTTGATGGCTGAGGATATGGTAAGAATTCCTGAAGGGTCCTTCAAAAAGATTTTTTTTTTTTTTCTGTTTTAGTGCTGATTTAATCAATAATAATTTTTAAATAACCTGTTTTACCACATTTTTTAATCATCTGGGATTAATAGATAAGTGTAAGAGTAAATAAATTGATAGTATTATTCATTTCTAAAATGAAAGAGATTCAGCATCCCTCAGAAAGTTTAATTTCTGAAGAATTTCTTCAGTCCCAGAAGCTTACTGTAAAAGATTAAAGAAATTAAAATGCTAACAAACAGCTTAATTCAATAGAGGCCCTTATTCTTTTTTTTTTTAATATTATGACAATTTTATTTAAAGATGCCAAATTAAAAACTTTAAATTAGTCATTACTTTTGGCTCTTTTGGCATGGTGATTTTTGTACTAATGTTAATTTATTTTTTATTGTTCAATCCTAGTCATGGGCTAAACTGATTCAATGTTTCTTTCTTTTTCTTTCTTTCTTTCTCTTTCTTTCTTTCTTTTTTTCTTTCTTTCTTTCTTTCTTTCTTTCTTTCTTTCTTTCTTTCTTTCTTTCTATTTACTATTCTTTATTTTTTAAAATATTTACAAATAGAATTGTTCTTGTATGGGCATTCTTCTGTAGAATATAGTGTTTTTTAAAAGCAAATGCCATTCATTTGTCCTTAACATTTGATAAACATGTATAAAATCACTATCCATTTATAAAATCTGAGCCTTGGATAAATCTACTTATTGAAAGTCACTGGTCATCAGGATATTTACTTTCATAGGTAAAATTAACCTGTTATATGTTATAGTTGTTGCCAGAATTCAGCCCTCTGCCTGCACATGCTGATTTTAAACACAGAGATAGAGTTTTGGGTAAAGGAGAAAAAAAAAATAGCTTTATTGCTTTACCTGGAAAAGAGGATCACAGCAGGCTAACTCCTTAATGAATGTGCCCCCCTATGGGAAGGATTGCTGAAGGTTTTATAGTTAAAAGAAGAAAAACAGGTTTTTAGATGAAAATCAGGATTGGGACAAATGTCCATTTTTCTTTCTTTGGGGGGAATTTTAGTCTAAAGCTGGAGTCAGGAGATCTAGGATGGTGGTCTTCTGGGTTATTGCCTAGAATAAGGATACTTGCAAAAAGGGCATATTGATCAGAGATTAGAACAAACAAGGGAAGTTCCTGACAAAACATTATGTGCTAATAATCTTTAACCCACAGGCAATTGTGCTCAGGGTGCCTAATCTTTAGCTTAAGGGTGATTGTGTTTAGGATGCAATTAAGTCAGGGAGAAGGATAAGGACAGACTCTAAGCTGTTTTAAAGTATTCATTTCTAAAAGAAGCATAAGAAATATAACTTTTATCTTAGGTGGATAAAATGCCTATATTATTATGTTTATTCCTTGATAGGGAGCCAGGATCCTGCCCCAAGGCTATACTAATGTTACTTGAGGGTTCCTCCCCTCCTGATCAGCAATTGTCAGAACCTGTCCCTAGGAAATCAGAGAAGGTCATGGTGGCCGAATTAGGCCCGTTTCCTAAGAACAAGAAATGGGTGACACAGAAAGGTTTTTGTGCCCTGGAGACCCACAGGGGTGTGCCCACTCCACTTTCACAATAATGTTTTCTTGCTTCTACTCTAAGAGATAGCATGTTTGTCCTGTGGTAACATGTTATTTGATATTTATTACTCTCAAAAGCACAAGACGTAAATTCATAGATTTGTTTTCTTAGTATAAAATCATTTTTTTGGCATTTTAGTATAATTTTGGGCTATTTTGACTCATATTTGTATCTAAAATATTTTGTGCTTCACCACTTTATAAAATAAGGTTTTAAAGCACCATATCTTTTTTTGGGGGGAAACTTTTTAGATATGCTCTTTTCTTAAATAATAATATTATAGAAGGAGTGAGGAGTGGAAGAAGACAAGGAGGGAGGGAGAGAAATTAATGCCATTTTCCTAGTTTTTTTTTCTTCTTTTTAGAGCTGCAACTGCGACATATGACAGTTCGCAGATTAGGGGTTAAATTGGAGTTGCAACCGCCTGCCTGTGCCACAGACACAGCAGTGTGGGATCATGGGATCCAAGCCCTGTCTGTGACCTACACCCATAGCTCATGGCAGCATCTGATACTTGAGAGGCCAGGGATCAAATTCACGTCATCATGGATACTAGTTGGCCTCTTAATGCACTGAGCCATGATGGGAGTTTCCATTTTCCTAGTTCTTAAAGCAGCAAATTATTTACCTTTTTAAGCTGATCATTATGCTTTTAAAAATACACATTAATATTCTAATGCTCATTGAATGTGATAATCACTAGAGAGCAATAGCTTGGTAAAGAGTAATAAAAGCTTTCGAAAAATTAAACTAGTGAAAACCGTCTAATAACCACAAGATATCTTCTTGAGCAATAAAAAATGGGAATGTATGTTATTCTCTATTTAAGTACATAAACTGTTTCCTTTTAGGTGTGATTTTGGGATCTCACTTCACACTGGTTGAAGCAAGCTTGGTTTCTTCATCTTGATTCTTTAAGAAGAGCTCCTTTAACAGAGCTTGAATATGTGATCACACTCTTTTGTTGCCAGCCATATTTTTTACATACATATTAAACATACTATGAGTGACTATGTTGATTATTAAACACAAACAATTATATTGTCTTGTGTACTTGTTCAAGAAAATTAAGACATACATAAAAAAAGGCTGAAGAGGACAAACATTCATGAAGATTTTTCCACTAACTACAGAAAATAAGAATAAAACCTTCACATGTATGTATTTGGTTTTAAACAAATCTTCCTTTGAAGGGAAAAATGGTAAACAAAATTAAACATATAAATGGTAATTACCACAGTCAGTGCACTAATTTATAACTGACTATTTGTCTGGGTTCTCTATGAGATTCTAAATTTGTCAAAAACAGAAACTCTCTTCTTCATAATATTATTCTCAGCAAGCATGTGCCTAACATGTAACATTTTGTTTACTTAGAATTGAAATTCAGTTTTCAATACATGGGATAAATTATTTAGCCTATATTTTCTAAGCAGTGGAAACAAATCCTACTAGGAAACATGAGGTTGAGGGTTTGATCCCTGGCTACGCTCAGTGGGTTAATGATCTGGCATTGATGTGAGCTGTGGTGTAGGTTGCAGATGCAGCTCGGATCTGGCATTGCTGTGGCTGTGGTGTAAGGCAGCAGTTGTAGCTCAGATTAGACCCCTAGCCTGGGAACCTCCATATTCATGCCACAGCTTGGCCCTGAAAAAAAAAAAAAAAAAAAAAAAAAAAAAAAAAAAAAAAGATGAGTAAGAAGTAGAAGCAACTACAGATTGAAAAAAGGGAAAATTAGGAAATGACTTAAATTCTCCTTTAATCTTAAATATTAATGAATGAAGCTAAGTTTCTGTGAAGTTTGTTGGTATTACATAAATTACAGTGATGAAAAAATGTCATATGATAGAGTGTGTATCATTAAAGATCAAAAACTAAATACCTTTGTTGTTATCCATTCCTCCAACTGCATACAGAGTTCCAACTGTAGATTTTCTAGGTTTAGTTCTTGGACTTTGCATTAAGGTTCTTCTTTCTGGCAATAGGTGGTATTTCATTGCTTCCAGAATCAGCTTTTGACATTCCAGATCATTCTTAAATAACGCATGGTTTTCTAGGTCGGCCAGAATCTGTAATACAAATAACTGTTAATAGTGCTTTTTATAGAGATGGGCATAAATTAGAACTAGAAGCTTAGTGCCTCTTGTATTACTTCTATCCTGGGAGATGCAAAATCTTGTAAGAATTGATTGTATTGACAAATAAACATGAGAAAAATGAATGGCTTCCATGCAAAACAGAATGGATATTATTTTTTGTCTTTTTTTTTTTTTTTTTTTAGGACCACTCCTGTGGCATATGGAAGTTCCGAGGCTATGGGTTAAATCAGAGCTACAGCTGTGGGCCTACACCACAGCCACAGCAACACCATATCCCAGTCACATCTATGACCCACCACCACAGCTCACAGCAATGCCAGATCCTTAACCCACTGAGAGAGGCTAGGGATTGAACCTGCATCCTCATGGATGCTAGTCAGATTCTTAACCTGCTGAGCCACAGTAGGACCTCTGGCTATTATTTTTGTTTTGTTTCGTTTTGTCTTTTGTCTTTTTAGGGCTACACTCACAGCATGTGGAGGCTCCTAGGCTACGGGTCTAGTCACCAGAGCCAGAGCAATGACAGATCTGAGCTGCGTCTGTGACCTACACCACAGCTCACAGCAATACCAGATCATTAACCCACTGAGCAAGGGCAGGGATCGAACCCGCAACTTCATGGTTCCTAGTAGGATTTGTTTCTGCTGTGCCAACATGGGAATTCCATCCAGCTATTATTTTTGATTACATACTATTTATTATTTTGTTATAGAATATAAAGGAACTTCTAAAGATCACTTTTTCAACTTCTTTCCTTTTCTGGAAGCTGTTTATAAATAAAAAAAAAAATTCCCATTTGGCCATAAGTATGTACAATGAAGTAAATTAAAAAAAATAATCTTAGGGAGTTCCTGTGGTGGCTCAGCAGAAATGCATCTGACTAGTATCCATGAGGACGTGAGTTTGATCCTTGGCCTCACTCAGTGGGTCAGGGATTCTGTGTTGCCATGAACTGTGGTGCAGGTCTTAGACATACCTTGGATGTTTTGTTGATGTGGCTGTGGTGTAGGCCAGCAGCAGCAGCTCTGATTCGACCCCTAGCCTGGGAACTTCCATATGCCATGGGTGTGGCTTTAAAAAGGAAAAAATAAATAAATACAAAAATCTTTAACAAACCAAGTCCTAAAATGCCTATGATAAATATTCACATATTTAATTTAAGATGTTCCAGGTATAGTTTAAATCCCTTTCAAATAAAAAAATGAAAACAAATTTGCTTATAACATCTTTTTAATTATGAAATCATTTTAGAAGCTGTATATCAATCAAGGTAATAGTTTCTAATAGTGAAACTAAAATTTTTTATACCAAAAATCCAGCACCTGAAGCAGCCATACAGTGAAACCAGAGTTGTAAGCTCTATTATGCCTCGTTTACTACAGCAGCTTATCATCTCCAGAAATTCTTCTATGTACATTTCTTTGAATATATCTAAAATATCTTATTTCTTCTTTCCCTGTCCCTCTTTAGATTCTGTTTTTCCTTGATTCTTTTTTTTTTCATGAGTTCTGTTTCACTTCAAGTGAGTTAAATCTGTCACAAAAATTTTGAAAATTCATAAATTCAAAATTTAACATTGACTCACTAATCTTTTCTTCTACACTGTTAAGAACCTGTACCTCATCAGTCACTATACAAGTGTTTATTGAATGAATAAATTAATATATGATGGCATAATATAATTAAGTAATTTTAACACTAACATGGACCTTAATTAAGTAAATTTATGTACCCATTGTAACACATAAATTATCATTGGAGGTGTCATAAAGAATTAAAAAAAAAAACCTAAGATACTCAAATATATAAAATGTGGGAAAGAGAATTGTTCTAAGGTTGAATAAGGAGTGTAATGTATGAGTTACCAGATGCTTTGGAAAATAGAAGGGAAAGATGTTTAAAGTCTTGTTTATGCTTCTTTTCTTATATACTAAAACTTCAGTTGCCTTCCTACCCATTTTATTCTTTTCTCAAGGACTATTATTTTATTTATAAAATATTAATAAACAGAAACCTTAGTGAAATAGAATTAGGAGGCCAGAAGGGAGAGTGCTCATACCCTATGATAAGAGGAGAGCCCAACAGGAAGAAGAAAGACTGCTCTTCTTTCCTGGCAATGACTCGACCAATGAAAAGCCAGGAACAAACTTCCTTGTTAGCTTAAGGGAAATACTCTGTTGGTAAAATTCAGTAAGATGACACATACTGATACATTGATGATAAAGCTGAAGCTAAAAAAAAATAGACAGTAATGATTTTATCATCTATTTTCATTGCTAAATATGTATTTCTAAACAGGCACACAAAGATATATAAGGATTATTTTAACTTTTTTGTATATAATGGACAATTATAAAAGGAAATATAGGAACCCTGTAAAAATAAAATGTGAAAGGACGGTCAACTCTGAGTTACTAGTTTCAAAATACTTTCAAGTAATAATTTTTAGAGAGTAATGAATTTCTCAATGTTGATAGATGTATGCATAAAAATTCATTATAGAGTATCTTATGGTATAAACTGGAAGATATACAAAAGAAAATTTGTACTTTATTCTGTACTTAAATGATATTTTGTAGTTTATCAACAAAACATTCTGTAAAATGACTTAACTTTAGTGTACTCTTAATAATTTGGTAACATTCTTTATTTGGAAGGAATTTGAATTCATATTCACTGTACTTTTTATTTGTGTGTTTTCAGATTATTACTTGCAACTATTTCTTGCTTATGGGCACCACATGACTTGTATGTGTATTTCATCTCCTCTGACAACACTTCTTAGGATTATTTCATCCCAAATTCAGGCACAAAGATGATTAAGCTGTCCTTTACTTATTTATTTTTTTGGCCACACCTACAGCATGTGGAAGTTGCCAGGCCAGGGATGGAACCTGAATCACAGCAGTAACTGGACCTGCTTCAGTGACAATGCCAGATCTTTAATGTGCCACACTACAACGGAACTCCTAAACTGTCCTCTAAACTTGAATTATTTTTAGATATTCTGCAATGATCCAAGACTAACACAAGTTTTGCTCCTCCACATACAATGAAAGTTTTGTATTTTACATTCTTAGATTTCTGAAAAAATTTAAAGTACAGTGATAGTTCCTTTCTTGTCCCACTTAGAAAAAAAATCAGTATGTTTCAATGATTGTATAGAAGTTTGAAACATAATTATGTTTATGTATAAAAATTTGTACACTAATTGTCTATCAGTCAGATTTTATTCTTAAGATACTATATACCAAAACCCTTTCCAGTTGGAGATAATCATAGTACAATTTAGCTTACAAAAAAAAAAAAATGCCCTTGGAACTTTCTCAATATCTTCACTGTTAGAATATTCTTATACTTAGGATAATTATTGACTGTGTTCTTATAAACTGGGTATTAAACCTCAAGAAAAAAATCTCACTGTCTACAAACTAATAATGTTTCAGAAATTTTATAATCTTGAAGATACGTCATAAATAAAAATACCCTAAGACTGAATATGAAGATAGCATAGGGTATAAGAACAATTATCATTGTGTAAAATTCTAAGAGGTTGAACATAGGATCCATGTTGGTTACACAACTGCTTTGCAAATATGCTCTAACTTTCTATGTTTTCCTTGTGAGTAAAAAATGACTGGCAAGTTTTAGGTTAAACCTATAGCTGCAGAAGAGAATTGAGTAAATAAACTTAACATAAAAAACTCATGTATGATATTCAAAATTGACTAATATAAAAATCAGAATAATTCACCCATTAATAGCTAAAATTCTTGACACTAACTTTGTTAGAGAGTTCCAGTTGCCAGAAATATTATTAACTTTTAATTATAATAAATATGTTATTTGCAATTGTTATATTAAAACATTATTATCTTATTTTTATATGCTCTTAAAGTTCCATTGGCTTGATTACTAGGTTCATTTAATTAGGAAAAAATACAAGGGAATACAATTATTAAAACAGTATTTCTTTCAAGTGACCATTACATTGACTATTAAAATACAAATAATTTGTGTTCATATTTTGAGAAATTTAACCACAAATTGACCAACATAAAAATACTAATGTGTTTTAATCCTGTATGTTTACACTTAGACACTCCTCAAACTGCATTTTCCAAGAATATTTATATGAATTTATTTCAGATACTTGCTGTAAATTGTAAATTATGGCTCTGAAAATATTGCTTCATTGAAACCAAATGCATTATTTAAGTATCTAAATTTTCCACTGTTTTTTTGAATCTCTGAATAAGAAAATATCATTCAAAAAAGTGTCTCTCCAAATTTGATTTAATATGTCAAAGAAAATACTCTCTTTGCTAGAATCTTAGTCATGAGTCTCTGCAGTAACTTGCTTGTGTAATTGCTACCTCAACATGGTAACAGCTGTCTTATCATAAGTGAACAAAATCAAATAAACAAATTTATTTGTGTTGCAAATCCACTCTTACTATATAGAGAGCATAAAACTGATTTTGCAGTAAGAGGCAGAAAATATTTATAAAAAATGTGCCCTGCATATAACGTTCATAAAGTACAATGTAATATTATTAAGGAAATACAAAATACATCAACATTTTCCTATAATGTTAGTATCTGGAAATTTTAAAAACACTGTACAACTTAAGTAAGCATAATACTGCATGAATGAAGGCATAAGTCAAAAGGCAAGGTAACTAAAAGGATCTATACAAAGCAAAGCATATACATCTGTCTATACTTTTTTTATTTGTTTAAAGAGTCCATTGGAAAATGGAATGTGGAATTTCCATCGTGGTGCAATGGAAATGAATCAACATAGGAACCATGAGGTTGCAGGTTCGATACCTGGCCTTACTCAGTGGGTTAAGTATCCTGCGTTGCCGTGAGCTGTGTAGGTCACAAATGTGGCTTGGATCCTGCATTGTTGTGGCTGTGGCATAGCCTGGCAGCTGTATCTCTGATTTGATCCCTAGCCTGGGAAACTCTATACGCCATGAGTGCAGCCCCAAAAAGACAAAAAAAAAAAAAAAAAGAAAGAAAGAAAGAAAATGGAATGTAATATTGAATAAACACGTAAAGAAATATAAAATTAAATTTACTATGGAACAAAGACCAGTTAACTCTTCTAACATTATATCCTTGGGCTATGAAGGTTATGAAAACATTCTCACATTCATGAGAGAGTGACAAAATTTGGAATGCCTCATATTATTTCATAGTATTTGAAACTTTTGTCTTGCTATTGGGTATTGTGCAAAGATAATCAACTCACAGAATTTGAATCTATAAAACAAAACAGACTCCTATTAGAAGTGACAGCCCTTAGAGAACAACTGACAGTCTCATACATATTCTTTCAAGTTTTCTGCTTGACACAATAAATAAGATGAATGATTAAATATTATTATATACCGTAAGCTTCAGGAAAAATGATTTTCTACTTCAATGTCTTATAAGTAGGGGATACAAATAAAATGTTTTCAGGCATTTTTGTTAAACAGTTTCTAAGGCATTCCACAGAGAAACAATGATTCAGTGGTCACACTGAGTGTGACCTTGAACCTTAAGCCTATTTAACTGTCAGCATAAAGTGCTGGTAAAAAGAGTTTGTTATAGAACTATAGCAATACAATAAATGGTGAGCTCACAGAGTGGTCCTACTTCTCAAAGAAAAACAAGTTGGGAAACTGGACAATTATGCTGAAAACTTTGCAATGTTAAGTTTTGGCTTGCCCATGTTCATAGCCTTTCTTCAGTTATTATTTGAGTATCCGCTGAAACTGGAACAGCCTAAGCTTTTGAAAGAGAAACTAGCTCAACTGTGGCCAGAATATTTGTCTGCATCCTGAAAGAAACTCAGATAAGAGTAGACAGTTCTTATCACATTTAAAATCCCATTAGCATCATTGAAAAGAATTTTGGCATAGAAGAGAATTGTAAAATTTTAAGAGACTTGAAATATCTTCTATTTCTTTCTGCTGATGATTCCAGTTAAACTGTGTGAAGATATTATTTTTATTTTTGAATAAATGAGAAAAGTAGACATAATAGAGCTTTCTATGTTCTCTTTCAGTGCTATAATGTTAAAAGGAAAATGTAAATTACCTACATGCTAAAGTTTCCATCTGATATATATGGATGATACATCTGATACATAAGAATGATACATCTGAATGATTCCTGCTCAACTATTTGGAAGAAACCAACTATGAAATGAGGAGAAGCATCATTAATTTTATTCTGAATTACAGAAATATTCAATTGCCTTAAGAGGAAAAATAATTGGCTAAGCTCACAGTACAAGTAGAGAAGAATAATGACATAATCAAATAAATAGAGCTCATAAAATTAACTCAAATGATAGTTCTTATTAGCGACAAGTGAAATGAGTTTCATACATTTATAATATATGATTAACTTATATTTATTTGGCATGGGTTTGCAGTTTGATAGGTAGTTTGAAATCTCAGAATTTCTAAGACTGAATTAAGTGATCCTGTGCCATGTGTGAACATCAAGTCAATCCTGAAAAAAATTATGGCATCCCAAGTAGACTCTGGAACTTGCATGCATACATGTATTCATTCTTTCGACCAATACTTAGTTAACACCTATTTTGTGCCAGGTTCTACAATGGATCCTGGATACCTGCAGTCTCTCTTACCACTAATCTATTCTTACCACCTTTTTCCCTACTCTTTAGAACATCTTCATTAATTTACTCCTGTCTAGGTTATATTCAAAACCATGCATTATTTTCTTCCTTTTGGCAAGACATTATTCATCTGCCTCAGACTAGCATGCCATAAATTCTATTATATAACTTAATTTTAGCTATTCAGTTACTTCCGTAATACCCTAGTGCACATTATTCTGTATTTCATAACTTAGCTGTTCTGATTGCTTTTACTCATCTGAATAGATTATGCCTTTAAGAAAAATTGATATTTATAATGAGTTTCCCTCTGTGGCTTCCATTAAAATATGACACAATCTTCAGAGTCCAGGGTAAGTCCTCACAGAAATAGTAGGACTACTTTGCTCAGGCCATGGTTGACATAATTTGTTTTTATCAGTCATATCAGACTTTTAAAAAATCTATTTTATTTTATAGTCCACTGCATATGGAATTTCCTGGGCCAGGGACTGAATATGAGCCATAGCTGCAACCTATGTCTCAGCTGCAGCAAAACCAGATGCTTTAAATCCACTTAACCGAGCCTAGGTCCAACCTGCACCTCTGCAGCAACCTGAGCAGTTGCAGGCAGATTCTTTTATTTTTATTTATTTTTTATTTTTAAATATTTTATTACTCAATGAATTTATTACATTTATAGTTGTACAATGATCATCACAATCTAATTTTATAGGATTTCCATCCCACGACCCCAGAGCATCCCCCCACCCCCTGAACTGTCTCCTTTGGAAAACATAATTTTTTAAAAGTCTATGAGTCAGTATCTGTTCTGCAAAGAAGTTCATTCTTTCCTTTTTTCAGATTCCACATGTCAGTGAAAACATTTGATGTTGGTGTCTCATTGTATGAGTGACTTCACTTAGCATAATTTCTAGGTCCATCCATGTTGCTAAAAATGCCAGTATTTTGTTCCTTTTAATGGCTGAGTAGTATTCCATTGTGTATATGTACCACATCTTCTTGATCCACTCCTCTGTCAGATTCTTTTTTTTGTCTTTTGTCTTTTTTAGGGCCACACCTGTGTCATATGGAGTTTCCCAGACCAGGGGTCGAATCCAAATTACAGCTGCTGGCCTATACCACTGCCATAGCAACACAGGATCTGAGTCATATCTGAGACCTAAACCACAGCTCACGGCAACTGGATACTTAACTCACTGAGCAAGGCCAGGGTTCAGACTTATATTTTCATGATTAATACTCTAGTTCATCACTGCTGAGCCAAAATAGGAACTCCCTGAATGTTTTCTAATATATGTTTTTTCTTTTAATGGCCACACTTTGGCACATGGAAGTTTCTGGGCCAGGGATGGAATCCCAGTCCCAGCTGTAGCAACACTGGATCTTCTAACTCACTATGTGAGGCCAGGGATCAAACCCATACCTCTGCAGAGACCTGAGCTGCAGCAGTAGAATTCTTAACCCATTGAGCCATGGTAGGAATCCCATAATGTAAGTTTAAACACATTATTCAGGGAGTTCCTGTCTTGGCTCGGTGGTAACAAACCCTACTTGTATCCATGAGGGTGCAGGTTCAATCCCCGGCCTCGCTCAGTGAGTTAAGGATCCAGCATTGCTGTGAGCTGTGGTGTAGGTCACAGATGTGGTTAGGATATGGTGTTGCTGTGGCTGTGGTATAGGCCAGCAGCTGCAGCTCCAATTTGACTTCTAGCCAGAGGACTTCTGTATGCCATGGGTGCTGCCCTAAAAAATCAAAAAAACAAAAACAAAAACAAAAAACAAAAACAACAACACACTGATTCAGGCCTATGTCTCACTATAACTCCTTTACCTTTGACAAGGTTATTCTATTTACTATCCCCTATGTGAAAAATATCTTTACAGCATCTCTAGTGTGATTTTAAATCTTTGAAACATCCTACTCTTAAGGGAGAATACTGGATTCACCCTGTGTTGTCAATGAACATTTAAAAATCTTGTCTATATTTTCATGTATAAATCAATATGCTTAAGACTTGAATTAGATCTCTAATTTCCTTAATCTATGATTTAGTACTGTATTGTTTCTATTTTGTAGTCACCAGTAGAAATATATACTGTTTAAAAGCTTGCTTGCTTTTATGGTTATATATATGAGTTTTATTCTTAAGTATTAACTGTATTTATTTGAAGTTTAAAAATAAAATTGAAAGGAGTATATCATCATAAAGTTTTATATTATATAATCTTATTTTGCAAGAGGATAATTGGAAAATAATGTGTTCAAATGCATGCAAATTCATCATGGGAAACTATTGTTTGTATTTACGCCTCCTTTAGCCCTTCCACAAAAATTTCTGAGTGAGAAACACATATTTTAGTGGTTGGTAAGTCATATTTGCCACCTCAGTGAAGAATCAGTAAGACAAGTTGAGAAAAATGTAAATTGCACTTTTGTGCTTTTTGAAGACACTGTGACAGCTTTGAAAGAGAGATTTGCATAATCTGTAGCACTGGATTAACTGAAGGAATTTTTAACCTTTGAGCTGCATGTAGTAATAACTTTCAACATGTTAAATATGTATTGGTCTATGTCTGTATTATAGCTGTCATGATGGAGAGATGCCTAGGTCCCAGGATTTATGTCCAGAGATATACTGGAGAACTTTATTACAATGTTTGAGTAATATTTTTTGAAACATCAATAAAATTTAGTTTCTCCTTAGAATAAAATTATGAACAAACATTTGTCTTGATGTTTCCATTTTCTAAACTCCCTCTTACTTTCTTAAGAAGCACAGCATGACTCTATGTGCCTAGTCTCTATATAGCTCTTCCTTGGCCTGGAAAATCTTCTAAATTATAATTTACACTACCTTTGTGGATCACCTTTTCGTGCAAAGCTCTGCTAGTTACCAAGACAAAAAAGACCAGTTTTCTAAAAGGAAAAAAAAAAGCCTTTACATATTTACTTATTACTTGTTGGATAGTTTTACTAATATCTTAGAACATTAATTACATTTCAATGTTAGTCTTTGTTTTCTGAAATTGAAGAATCAATTATAACCAATCTGAGAGTTCAAATTATAACCTAAATTCAAACCAATCTGTGATAAGTAAAAGGCTCCTGAAGGAATAAAATTTAATTATGATATTCGCTGTTATCCTATATTTCTGTGAGCTTTCTTATAAGAAATCTCTCTGTTTAAAAGATAATATTATACATTCAGACTAACCATAGATAACAAGTGCAATGTACTAAGTGTAAGGAGCGTTCTCCAGTACACCTTCCTTGAGGCGGTAAATCTACATGTGGCCAGACATATCCAGAAGAGTTAACTACCTTAAACAACAGAAGAGACTGCATTAATTTATTATTTGGAAAACTGAATTCACCAGTTTCAATAACAATGTGGACCTAGCATTAAATTTTTGTTTTGCTTCAGCCCTAACTCAATTATCTTTAAATAAAAACCTTTAACTTTGTCTCACACTAATTATAAGGTATCAGTCAGTATTTTACTTTCCTCATTTCACTTGGAGACGATGGAGAAAGAATTTTAATCACTGCCTATTTGCAGATTCCCAGCTTTCTTTAGATTTACTCTGATCAAAGCCCAACATACCTCTTTTGATCATCATCAGTGAAATAAGTTCCTGTGAAAACATCAAGGTGGATGCATATTGCAAGTCAATAAGGGATTAAAATAATTCTCCCAAGTAAAGCTAATTCCACTGGGCATACAAACCGTCTGCAGAGTTTCTAAAGTTTGGGTATGAAATGAGTTGTTCAAATATCCTGACTGAACAAACTTTAGGGATAAGGAAAATAGAAGCTTATTCATCTTAATACTGAAGGTATTAAAATAATTGAAATATGTCAATCCCTATGCCAAATGTATTGTGGTTTGCAGAAAGTAACACATCTTCTCCTAACTTAAATGATTTACAATAAAATTTGTGTTATAATGGAGTAACTGATAATATATAGTAATTTATAATATAATCTATAATGTAATAGAGCATATGACCATTATTTTCTAGTACTTACAGTTAAGTAGAAGTGTATCAAGCCATGTGGAAAAGCCTCATAGATTTTTATCCAACAGTCCAGTTTTCAGTTGGTTGACTTTTACAAAACAAGAATCATTAAACTATTTACTCTTCTGTTCCTTACAGATAACCCTCCTGGACTTACATAAGAATTAAAAGTCATTGAATAAATTATATTAATCAGTTTAATATGTTGGAAGAGGACTATTTAAAGTGGTATCACTTGATTCAGCAATTCCACTTCACAAAGAGATTTTGTCTGTTACAATGGCTCTCATAAAAAAACAAACAAACAACAACAAAAAACAAGAGAAAACAAGTGTTGGTAAAGATGTGGAGAAAAGAGAACACTTGTGCACTGTTGGTGGGGATGTAATGGTGAGTTCAATATGAAAAACAGTATGAAGGTTCTTCAAAAATTTAAAAACAGATGATCCATCCAGTCATTATCACTAAGAGATATTTGCATCCTCATGTTCATTGCAGATTATTTACAATAGTCATGTCATGGGAACAAAACAAGTGTCCATCAATGATGAATGGACAAAGCCTTAACAAATAAAAGCTTGCCATTGGTGACTACATGGATGGATCTTCAGGGCTCATGTTAAGAGAAATAAGTCAGAGAAGAAAGACAAAAACTGTATGATCTCACTTAAATGTGGAATCTAAACACCCTCCCAAACGACAAAAAAAAAAAAAAGCCCCAAATCCACATAACACATTAGCAGTTGCCAGGGGCAAGGCAGGGAGGAGGGAGGTATAAGTGAAACTGGTCAAAAGGTACAAACTTCCAGATAAAAAATAAATAAGTTCTGAGGATAAAATGTACAGCATGGTGACCATAGTTAATAAAACTGTATTGTGTATTTGAAAGTTGAGAGTACACCAGGACCCAAATGAGAGAGTATAGAAGATAAGCATCCCCATCATTGTAAGCACATGTAAGCATCTTCTTCCAACAGACCTCATCTAAAGGAAGACGAAGATTGAGGTAAGACTCTTTGAGACAGAAGAGACAGCCCTAATAAGGACTTTGAACTTCCGGTTTCCTGAATAGTTAATTGAAAGTCAAAGTTGTGAACCATAAATTATTTTCTAACTTTCTAATTTTTCTATTAAGTATAAATTTTCTGCCATCAGTAGGGATAGAAGCTTAAAAACAATATGCCATCAGTTATAACAATTAAGTGACTTTTCTCTTTGTAAAAATATGAGTTAAAAAAGTTACTTTTGAAAAGCAAGAGTACATTTAATTAACTGATGCAACAGACATTCTTCCTGTTCATACTGTTTTAAAGGCACTGTCTTAGGAACATAACCATAAATAGAATTCTTTTCTGAACTGCAAGATGTCATAATTTACAAAGAAAACAAGAAATAGCAGTGAGACTGTAACTAAAATTCTTCTATTATTAGTAAAGCACTACTAATAGATATATGACCAAAGCACTGTAAGAAACAGGAAGACAGGATCAATCAATTGTTATGTGGTAGAGAAGTATTTACAACAGACAGTCTTCCTTAGACTGAATCAGTAATGATAGATACCTCATCACCAGGCATGGAAAAGAATAAAGGATATTTCAATATTTCAAGGAGAAAGATCATAGACCAGAGGAATGAAAAGACATCAAGTAGAATAGAATTCAAAGTAATAATATTTGTTCAAAGTACATCTTGTTTAGTGAGATACTATTCTTACTTTCTTTTTCTTTTCTTTTTTTTTAGGGCCACATCTGAGGCATATGGAGGTTCAAGTCTAGGGGTTCAGTCAGAGCTATGGCTGCAGCCACAGCAATACCAGATCCCAGGCATGACTGCAACCTATACCACAGCTCATAGCAATGCTGGATCCTTAACCCACTGAGCGAGGCTAGGGATTGAACCCACATCCTCATAGATAGCAGTCAGGTTTGTAAACCACTGAGCCACAACAGGAACTCCCTTAATTTTTAACTAAAATCTCTTTCTCTTGTCTCTCATATCTTTCTCTATTTCTATTTCACTCATGTATCCATTCATTCATACACACTTCAATCCTTACATTAGAAGGCACATAACCATATAAACCCTAAAGTCCACATCGAATCCTCGTTTCCTCTCACTCAACATATCAAATCCACTGGAAAATACTTGTAGTTTGACCTCAAAGACATCACCAGAATATATTTACTAATACCATCCGCTGACAAGTTTGCACCATCATCACCTAGAGAATTGTAATACTTCTTAACTAATAAATCTGCTTCATCTTTTTCCTTTGTGCTGGTTATTTCTCATTTGCCTCCTTATTATTCACTACTCTCTCCTGTTCATTTCTGTGAGACTGAACCTTCTGAAACTCTATCTCCTTGCTTCCTCATTGACTTGTTTTTGTCTGGGTTTAGCCAACAAGACTTATAAGCAGAAAGTCAGAAGTGGAAGGGAACATAAGAATGTGTCTTTCCTACTGCCTGAGTAAAGTGTCTGTCTTTATGTTGTGTCTCTTTATGCTGAAAGCTTAAGAAAGGCAGCTTCTCTGCCATAGTTCCAGTCCTTGGGGACTATGTAATAAGGTTTCCTCCATCATCTTCATAATTCAGGGTCTCTAAGTCCTCAATATCCCTTGTTCATTTCCTTAACAGAGGCCACATTTTTCTAAGTAGTGCTGTCATTAATATCTCTTCCTATGAACCATTGTCAGTGAATTTTCTCTCTTGCTGGGATCTTTCTTAACTATTGCTACCATATAGTATATCTTTGACCCATTAACTAGAACAATTCTTTTAAGATATAATTATTCTCTACTTTTAAATAATTCTAATGTTTCCATAATAAAATAAGGGAAAAAACCTATGAGATATGTGTCTTCTTTGCTTAAAATCCTATAGTGACTTTCTACATGAATTGGAATAAAAGCTAAAGTACCCATTCCTGTCTACAAGCTCTGTATTATCTACATCCTGATCACTTCTGACCTCATCTTCTACACCCCTGCTAACTTATCCAAAGAATTCTAGTTAACTTGGCTTCTTTGTTGTTTCTTAGTTATGTTATATATAGTCTCATCTCAAAGTTTTGCATTTGATAGTCCCTCCTCCTGGAACACTCTTTGTCTGATATCCATTTTGATTTTTCTTCATTTCCTTTATGTATTTGCTGAAAGTCACTTCTTTTAAAGGATTTTCTTGGCCAACCTGCCCAGATAGTCAATCCTGATCCCTCTCTCATCTTGTCTCATTTATTTTAATTCATAATTCTTTTACCATCTGAATTATAGTGAATGCATGGTTGATTTGATATCTGTCACCACCTCTCCACCCTGTCCTCCCCTTCCTATTAAAAATGTAAGCTACATTATACTGTTTGATTCAGGGCTAAACACATAAGACATACTCCTTCCACATAGATGACACTTAGAAATCCTTTGTGAAATGAGTGAGCTATTGACTAAATAAATTAAGAGACTTCCGGAATAATTTTCACCAAAAGATTGATGCTGGTATTCTACTAATAGCAATATTTTGGATTTTTGTTGTTTCCTTGTTGTATGTATATGACTGATTTGCATGTTAATCAATATGTCTATAAAATGAACCCAGATTTCAAATAAAAAATATTTATATGAAAATATGCATATAAAGCTTAATATACAGGCTAAAGTAATGACTTTACAATTTAAAAAAAGTATTTGAAAAATCAGGGATGAAAACATTGACTATGTATTTTTACACCTGGGCATGATATTTCATGAAATATTTACAGTTATTGGAAGAGGTAAAAAAAAAAAACTGAAAGATTTTGAATATAGGAAAACACTGAGCTACAGTCTCAACTTTAGTGAACATCTGCAAGTATAAGAGAGGCAATAAAGAACAAAAACCAAGGAAGACCAAGACTTAGAGAGAAATGTATAGCATATCATATACCACTTGAAGAGAAAGAAGAAAAGTGTAAAACAGAGGAGGTTTGCAATACCAAATATAGCAGAAAGATTAAGGAAAGAAATAATTTGAGCAATTTAATTTGGATAATAAACTTGCCATGTGCCCTCAGGAACACTGGGATGATCTACACTGGGTGGTTTTAAAAAATGCTTTATGAATAAATGGAGACAACTGGCATATGAGAAATTTGGAAATATCCTTTGATACTTATGTTCTTTTCTGACAAATATGATTTGGTTAATATTTGTCAACAATTATAAAATTTTACTATATGCCAATACATAATATAAAAACTATATATCTATCAATCATCTTTTCAAGTTGCTAGGTTGTTGAATTATTATATAGAAGAAACAATATTTGGAAAAGAAAATGCTCAATAAATCTAACTAAAAATGATTCCTTTCTATTTTAGTACCTTTAGAATTAAAAAAAAACACAAATAGCAATCAATTTGATATTTAACAGAGATTCCTTAGTTGAATTTAACCAAATAAAAGAAAAAGGATAAATTACTAACTATGAGCAGGTAAAGGCCAACAAGTCATCAGAATTTCAGTGGAATGTGTTTTGTACCAAAAAATCTAGTTTCAGCTTCAGATAAGCTCATGCTAAATAACTGTTAGCACAGTGTATGTGTATAAAAGCTGAGAATAACCTTGGGACTGTAGCAGAAATAACCACAGAGGAACTTAGGCTAATCTACAAGCTTAAACACTATCTGCTTAGTGTGCTACCATCCTTGATTAACTCACTTACTACTCTTTCTGTCAATTACGTGGTCATCAGAAACAATCCATTCATTGGTTTGAAGTTATTTAAATGTGAGATGTAAGTTTTGAATTAATGAGAGACTCACCAAGTAGCCACAAATAGAACCTAAAGTGGATATTAATAAATACACTGATTATTAATGTTCAGTGTTATACTAGGAGCCATTGAGTATAAGTAATGAGAGTTTCTATGTATAAGCTGTACAAAATCTGACTGAACAAAAAAGGCATTTTTAGTACAAACAAGCAGAAAACAAATAAGAACATATGAAGTTTCCTTTTATCTAACAGAGGCTATTGATTCAACTTTTAAGGACCACATTCTCAAAGAAAGAGAGTTACAGTAGAGCAATATTTTGGCTTCTTTTAAAAACAAATGAACAAATGTACCTGTATATCTATGGAAAATATAGCACAAAATTTTAGTAGAGTGAAAAATGAATAAACGTAATGGAATGTTTATAGATTCAGACATCCAAAGTTATGGGTATAAGTACTGGCTATAACTCCTTCAAGATTTATTCACATGAAGAAAATTTCATGAATTTTAATTCTTCATACACAAAATATGGATAATGCCTTTTTTACATTCCTCAAAGCATTATATGTGATAAAGTCTGTGAAAATATTTCATACATATTTAAATCATATGACATTATTTAAAATTATTGTTCAGGTTTCACTCATTTTAAAAAGGATCTAGGACAAGATATATAATATAAAACATTCATTTTATCAGATCTATAAAATATATTAATAATTCCTATATGATTGGATAATTGGGTAAATTTTTCAGAATTACATTGTTTGAAAAAAAATAACTAGTAGAATTCTTAATTGAAAATAAGTTAATGAAATTTAACAAAGTATAGCCCAGATTTTCTTCTATGGTATTCATGGGGGAGGTAGTTTATAAATTCTAGTCAGTTTCTTATGTCTTGTGGTAATCTCATCCATATGGAGAGTTCTGATTCCAATACAGAGAGAATACTGAACTTCTAGTTACCCGGGGAGAGAAGATATGTCGCTTAATAGCACCTCTAAACGATTTCAGGAAGGTCTTTAATAATACAGGCCATTAAATATTGTTCTATGTGCTAGTCTCTAAATATTTGATTGTACCTTACCAAATAAATGAAATCATGTCATGGCCCAAGACAGAATGAACTGATTTTAAGTTTTTGTGTCCAGATTACCTTCCAGTGAAGTTTTAGTTTCGCCACTTCATTCTCTATGTACTCATGATTTTGCTTTTAAATTCTTATAGATGAATGATTTTTATATCTCTCTACATCTTGCTAATGTCTCAATTTATCTGTTGACATAATTTTATCAGCTTGAATACGTTTCAATCATTTTCTCCTAATATCTACTCAGCATTTTATAAAGAAGCTTATGATTTCCTATTTTGTCAAAATAGCCCCTTATCTTGCCCTAAAAGAGAAGATAAAGAAGAGAGAAAATAATTTAATATAATAAGGGATGAATATTTTTTTTATTTTGTTGTACAAACTATTACATATTTCATTCAGAGGAAGGGGCTTTTGGTTAAGAGGAAATTTTCCTCTATCCATCTAGGTTCTTCTGTTTGGTCTAAGAATTAAATTGACTTGAGGTTAATAGGAGAAAATCAAACAAAAGTTTAATAATATATGTACATGGGAGAGATCCAGGAAAATTGGCTCTTCAGAATGCCTGAAGCCCTCACCTTAAAAACCCTCTTCAGATAAAGACAGAAGAGGATGTCTGAGGTAGTCCTTTGGGACTTCAAAGAGGAAGAAAGAAATTCGCATGGAGATGGAAAAGCAAATGTTTGATAAATAAATGTTTTCTGGACTATACAGAGGCTGTGGGGCTCAGAGAGGAATTTTAACAAGCAGACTTTGTTAGGTTCCTCCCTGTCCACACCACTAGTTCATTCTAGTTGTCTACAGTCATAGCTCCCCTCCCAGACACATCCTCTATCTACAGTCTTCATGCAGTTAGCAGGCAGGTCAAAAATTCTTCCTGAGTCTTTGAGGCCTTAAAAATAATCAGCTACATCATGTTCTAACTCAAGAAATTGGACATAGTTCTCTGTGCTGTACAGTAGGACCTCATTGCTTATCCATTCTAAATTTAATAGTTTGCATCTATCAATCCACATATATATGACTGGATCACATTGATGTACAGCAGGAATTGAAGGAAAATTATAAATCAACTATACCTTTAATAAAAAAATTAAAAAATAATCAACCTACACCAATCCTCATGGCAAAGAGATGCATTTTGAGATGGCAAATTTTGCTCTTCTACAGGCCATACATACTTAATCTTGTAATAAGATAATAAATAGTTCTAGGTAACTTGGTAAAGAAATAAATTATATACAAGTTATAATTGATTAGAGGGGAAAACTGAGATAGAGGGAATTTGGTACTCATATATGAATTTTGTAATATTTTATATATAATATATACAATATAAATTAGTGTTTTCACACACAAAAAAGGGAAACCAGATATGAGAAAATAGTAGACTCAAGAGAGAAGTCTTGAATTTGGAATTAAAAGTTTCCATTTTACCAACATGCTCTGGGATCTTTTAGGTGGTAGAGCATGTATTTAACGCCTACACTTAGGATAGTCAAGAAATCCTTTAAGGTCCTTTCATTAAAATGTAGATTTTCACAAACGAGGTATTTTTTTAAGTTACTATTTTGCCAGTAACATTGATTAAGTTTTTGTTGTTAAATGTTTCCTATGACTTTCAGATTATCACAACTCACTAGGTATAAACATAAATTCCATAAAAAGTGAAATTTTTATACTTGGTTTTAGGACATAAATGGTATCCTCCCCAAATGTATATTTCAAACTATTAGTCCCCAAAGTGATCACAGTTGAAAACAGGGCTTTTAAGATAATTAAGGTTAAATGAGGTCATAAGGATGGGGCCCTAGCCAGATAGGACTGGTGTCCATGTGTACATATAAGAAGGGGAAGATAACCAGAGCACCTGCACCCCCCACCTCAACATTTCTCTGTCTCTACAGAGGAAAGGCTAGGTCTGCAAGCCAGTAAGAGGGCTCTCATGAACTAAATTTTCTGTTATCTATGTTTGGCCTCTAGAAGAGTGACGAAATAAATTTTTCATTATTTAAGCCACATAGTCTACAGCAGTTTTTTTTAATAGCAGACCAAGCCAACTGATATATTTGGTTAATGACAATATAAGCAAAAGATTGTCATATTTCATTTGTTTTACTCTGCCTGTATTTGTGTATTGTCAGCTACCTTTAAAGATTATTTCCAGCTTTGCAATTTAATTGATAAAATCTTTTATTCTCTTCTTATGAAATTTCTTAAGGACCTGCCATTAGGTACATGGTGTTTCTCTATCTCCGTGTGGATCTCTTTTGTTTTTGGACCTGGTTGTGCCACAGCATGTGAAGTTCTGTGGCCAGAAATCAAACCCACATCACAACAGTGACCCCAGCCACAGCAGTGACAACAACTGACCCTTAACCCTATGAGTCATCAGGGAAATCCAGGTACAATGTATTTCTTGTTAACTGGTCTTATGCAGTTGGGTGACAATTTTATTCATACTGTTCTTTTAAATTATGTTTTCTTTTGCTGTCATATAATCTAATTAATCCTCAGAAAAACTGAAAGAATGAGACATTTAATAATTTTATTTTAATTAAAGAAAAAAAATTAGAAAAAATCCTAATCCAAGGCTCAACCCGGAATGTAAACAGAAGGATAGAAAACTATAATATGAAGCTTTCTGTGTTCCAGGGAATTAGGGAAGAACAGAGTACTGAAAGAAGGATAGACAGATGCAAGCAAAATGTTAAGTGATGAAAATATATTTCATTTACATTTACCTCTCAATTTTCTCTGTGGGGAGAATTTGGGGTTGAATGAATCCTGGAAACAAAGTTAATGTAAAAGCCCTAAGAGTTGAGAAATTTCGCATTTTTCCTCTTGGTAAAAAAATGACCCCAACTTTCAAGACTGATTTTATATTTGAAATTATAATGTTTTTCACATTTACTGATCCCTAAATAAAATAGTATTTATTATTGTGGATGTACTGGATAAATGAATTATCTGAGTTTGTTTCAGATGTCATTCTGACAATGCAAATGAATACCCACATTCGGTATCTATTGAAGGATGCAAACATTGACATTCATGTATTCTTACATTAGAACAGCCTTTCCACGATCATTCCTCTCAGGAAATTTTTATTTAATATTTTGCATGTGCCTCAACTTAATAGTCAAAACAACTTAATGAACAATAAATACAGTTATGTCTGCTTACATTTGTTTCAGTAAAAGGGCAGAGTCATGAAACCCTCAAGTATCGTTTTGAGTCAATGTTATTTTTTTAAATCACTCTGATTTCTGAAACAATGGTACTATTTTTATGACATTTTTCTGTTACTCTGAGGACTTTACACATATGAAGAACATGTTCTTGTTAAGTATGTGAAATCCGTCATGGTCACAGCAAAGAGATAATGGCTTCATTTCTATTCTTCCCTGAAGAATCATAGAAACTGATATTCTGTGCTATTAAAGTACTCGTCTGACAAAATACACTAAAATGTTAGATTAATAAGGAAAATATTAAACATTCTTTTCATATATAAGTATATACATATATTTGTATATGGATCGGTTTATATATTTTTACATAAATGTATACATATATGTATACACAAAAATAAAAAAAACCCGAAATTCCTGTAATATATATATATATAATTTTTCTTTTCAGGGCCACACCCATGGCATATGGAGGTTCCCAGACTAGGGATTGAATCAGAGGTGTAGCTGCCAGCCTACACCACAGCCACAGCAACACCAGATCCAAGCCACGTCTGTGATCTATACCACAGCTCAGAGCAATGCCAGATTCTTAACCCACTGAGCAAGGCCAGGTATTGAACCTGCATTCTCATGGATTCTAGTCAGATTCATTAACCACTGAGCCATGATGGGAAATCCTTTTTTTTTTTTAATTCCTGCAAAATATATTAAAATAATGTAATTTCATATGAAAAATTTTAATTTCAGCATTCATCATGGTAAATAATGTCAGACTTCACTTGTGTTTTGTATGTTTTCCAACATTTTAACAGAGCATTACCTAGAAATTTGAGTTTAATTTTTCAGTTACATGGTTCAAGAAAAATGTCACACCCAGAAGATAAAAGACTACTAAAATTCCGTGTATTATGTCTAAAATTTGGATTTAAAGACATGATAAACACAATTTTTGAAAATCCCTAACACTGCAAGAGACAGTTATTAGGTACCTAATGTGTGTCAGATATTGAACTTAAGATCTTAAGGAACTTACAATAGATTAGGATACATAAACACATAATTCTAAATAATCTAAATAAAATATTATCAGTGCAACGGAATGAAGTTAGAACAGGGTGTTATAACTACACTGAGAGGTTCACCCATCTCTGCAAATGAGTAGATATGGTCAGGGATGTGTCACATAGGAAAGTCAATCCCAAGTTGGTGAAGCAGGTAGCTAATCAAACATGTTTGGGTCTAAATATGAGGTTCAGGGTATGGACTTAAGGGTGTGAAGTCTTGTCATGTGCTAAACCAGAAAAGAATTTTTTAAAAATCTCTTCCTTTCTACAAGTAGATTAATAACTTCAGGAAAGAAGAAAACAAAGAATGATGTACGTAATGCTAAGGATATGGTATGCTATGTATATATCTGATTGCGTGTTCTAAAGCCCTTGAACATAATGATTAAATTTGTGTTTTATAAAATTCACTCGAAAGCATTGTGTAGAACAGATACATGTAGGGAAAGATGGCCCAGGAGTTAGGCAATTAACACAGGGTCCTTTGCAAAAAAGAATAAAGCCTAATCTAAAAGCAATGATCATACATGAGGAAAGAGGAGATTGAGAAATTTGTAAAGTATATTTACAAAAATTCCCAAAGCCTGGGGACACATGGAGTAAGAAGGCCATAGATGTCGAGAAGGGATTTATTTAAAAAGAAAACACTTTTCAATGCTTTATTTTTGGACATGGGATCAGGACATGGGATTCTATTCCACTCTCCTAAAAAAGTTGACCAATCAGATGAAATAGACATTTACCATTTAAATGGGTCTTATATTTCAGACATAGCTTATTTATTTGATCAACTATATATATACATACCTATATATTTAGGATTCACCCATACATTATATATTTTTATATATGTGTACATATATATACACACACATACAGGATATGCTAATATATATTATATATACACATATATATTTAGGATATACTGAGAATGATGAGCATTAGCATGAATGTATACTAGCATGAAGTAAAATCTAATGGCCTAATGGTCAGGATCTGGTTATATCTTTTATTTTTATAATAGATGAATATTATGAGTTACTACTCCCTGGAACCAAATTTCAGGTGTTCCTTGTGATTAAATATTCATCATTTCCTAAATTCTTTCCATATATTTGCCATTTCTTATTCTTAGTCTCCTTTTGAATAGAGTACAGCACTTAAGCTGAATTTGTAGCAAATTGAGAAGTTGTTTAATGGTTTGGAAAACCCTCACAGCTGACTGAATCGAGAATAACACATTCATTTTTATTTATGACTCTATTTCCAGGTCTTTATAGGTCAGCTTATTGAATTCACTGAATATGCTGCTTTTCCAGTTCAGCAAAGCCAATTTTGCAGGCTACTTTGCGGGAGGTGGACTCATAGAAATGGAAGAAGGCAATTGCTTTAAATACGAACACACCTTAGAATCCTTAATTTAGGATAATTTACTCTAAATGAAAACCCAGTGTTTATTAACCTTTCCCATTAAGAATTCCAAAACTTTAAGAAATAAAACCAGGAGTTCCCGTCGTGGCGCAGTGGTTAACGAATCCGACTAGGAACCATGAGGTTGCGGGTTCGGTCCCTGCCCTTGCTCAGTGGGTTAACGATCCGGCGTTGCCATGAGCTGTGGTGTAGGTTGCAGACACGGCTCGGATCCCGCGTTGCTGTGGCTCTGGCGTAGGCTGGTGGCTACAGCTCCGATTGGACCCCTAGCCTGGGAACCTCCATATGCCGCGGGAGCGGCCCAAGAAATAGCAACAACAACAACAACAACAACAAAAAAAAAGAAATAAAACCACACAGGACAGTGCTTTCCTACTGTGTTCTGTACATCATTCTTTCCATGAGACTTCATTAGTCTTTACTTGAAATAACTGTTCTTTAGAAAAGCCAGGGATTCCATGAGTTAGAATTAAGTGAATTTATTTATTAAGAGATTACTGTGACAATTTGCATTGTGAAATTTTAAAAGGGGGGATATAGCAAGATGAGTTTATAAACTTCTTTTTAACATGAATTTTTTTTTTGGGGGGGTGAGACATACCTTCAAATAGTATTAGTCCAGAGACAAATTGCTGGGAAATGCTAGTCTAGAGTAAATTATTGAAAATGTTTTAGAGAAAATCTTTGCAAAAGAATCGACTGACAAGGGATTAATCTCCAAAATTTATAAACACCTTCTACAGCTCCATACCAAAACAAACAAACAACCCCATCCAAAAATGGGCGGAAGATCTAAACAGACAGTTCTCCAAAAGACATACAGATGGCCAAGAAATACATGAAAAGATGTTCAGTGTCACTCATTATTAGAGAAATGCAAATCAAAACCACGATGAGGTACCACCTTACACCAGCCAGAATGGCCATCATCCAAAAGTCTACAAAGAATAAGTGCTGGAGAGGGTGTGGAGAAAAAGGAACCCTAGTACACTGTTGGTGGGATTGTAAATTGAGGCAACCGCTGTGGAAAGCAGTATGGAGATTCCTCAGAAAACTAAACATAGAACTACCATTTGACCCAGCAATCCCACTCCTGGGCATCTATCCAGAGAAAATCATGAGTCACAAAGATACATGTACTCCAATGTTCATTGCAGCACTATTTACAATAGCCAAGACATGGAAACAACCTAAATGTCCATCAACAGAGGAGTGGATCTAGATGTGGTACATATACACAATGGAATATTACTCAGCTATCAAAGAGAATGAAATACCAGCATTTTTAGCAACATGGATGGACCTAGAAACTATTATGCTAAGTGAAGTCAGCCATACAATGAGACACCAACATCAAATGCTTTCACTGACATGTGGAATCTGAAAAAAGGACAGATGGAACTTCTTTGCAGAACAGATGCTGACTCACAGACATTGAAAAACTTATGGTCTCTGGAGGAGACAGTTTGGGGGGTGGGGGGATGTGCTTGGGCTGTGGGATGGAAATCCTGTGAAATCAGATTGTTATAATACAACTACAGATGTGATAAATTCATTTGAGTAAAAAAAATGAAAAAAATATTTTAGAGACCAACTATAGATATAATAAGAAGGTTTAATAAGAGAAACCACAGCATGTTTTTGTCATTATTTTAGTAATTTTATCATTTTGGCATTAACTTTTCACTTATCCTGTGGGAAATATGGGCTATTTTGGCGTGTGTGTGTGTGTGTGTGTGTGTCTTTTTAGGGTCATACCTTGGCATACGGAGACTCTCAGGCTAGGGATCTAATAGGAGCTATAGCTGCTGGCCTATGCCACAGCCACAGCAGTGTGGGATCTGAGCCGCTTGTGTGACCTACACCACAGCTCATGGCAATGCCGGATCCTTAACCCACTGAGCAAGGCCAGGGATGGAACCCTCATCCTCATGGATACTAGTCAGATTCGTTAACCACTGAGCCACAATGGGAACTCCTATTTTTGGATTTAAAGATCACATATTTTGTCCTTTTACATATGTTTAATGTATATTTACTCTGCCCAAGTATAGAGTAATATATAACTCTAGGCTGCCTACAGTTTTCAAAGAAAAAACAAAGATGTTAACCTGTGGAATTGTAAAGGATTTGAATTTTGCAGGAGTACCACAAATAGGAAAGAATAACCTCAGCAACTCTATTTGTGGACTAAGAATGTTACCTGGTTGTAAGTAAACAAAGGATCTTGCACCCATTAGCCATTACAGCTTCCATAGATGATGAGCCCTGAGGGAACTCAGGGTGGAAACAGAATGCCTATCATCAGACACTGCAGCCATGCCCTAACCCTATACCACCACACCCTCCAATGGTATATCCTGAGGATGAGAAATCACAGGGTACTGGCCCCAGATATCTGGTTCGCATATCAAAGGAATGATTTCAGTTAGCCCAGACTCTTGCATATTTCCACATGTAGAAAAGCACTGAATTCCTTAATCTGCCCTGTCTAGTTCTCTTTAACTAACAGAAATTTTTCAATGCCCCAATTATCTGGTCTTTCTTGCAGAAACTCCTATGACTCTTGGTTTCCCCCTTGACTGTTCTGAGGAGTCTCTCAGAGTGATCTGAGATTCTGTGCCCCAGGCTTAAATCCTTAGTTTTGTGTACTAAATAAGACTTCACTCTCAACTTTTAGGTGTACATTTGCTTGTCAGGAAACCATAATAAAATAATTAAAACTCAGGTGGAAACAAAAAACAAATTATTAGGAATCTTAAAATAGTCTATCAAATCATATTATGTGAAATGTGAAATATTTTAAATATTTTGAAGTAGATAGTCTAGGAGACCAACCTTTTCCTAGTCTAGGGCCGCACCGTGGCATACAGAGGTTCCCAGGCTAGGGGCTGAACTGGAGCTGTAACTGCCAGACTACACCACAGCCCCAGCAATGCAGGATCTGAGCTGAGTCTGCAACCTAACCACAGATCATGACAATGCTGAATCCTTAACCAACTGAGCAACGCCAAGTATTGAACCTGTGTTCTCATGGATACCAGTCTAGATTCGTTTCTGCTGAGCCATGACAGGAAGTCCCCCATAATAAATTTTTTTAGATTTTTGTTCTATAATTCATTTATGTTCAGTGAATAAGGAGCATGCATAACAATTATAAGAAGGCTATTGCTGGGAGCCGAGTTTCAAGAATGGAATCCACCTGATGACAAAGTCCAGGGCACTCTGAAGAAGGGAATTTGCCTGATGACAAAGTCCAGGGCATTCTGTAGAAAGGGCTGCAAAACAACAGGCTTGACAGACCCCCGAAACTAGAGGACATTATGCCTGAGGAAACATACCGTTAAGTTTCTGCTCTTTTGTAAACAATCTGTGCTTTGTTTACTGTACCTAACTCCCTGTCCCTTACCTCAAGAAAGGAATTTGTTAATTTTTACTATCTTTGCCTGCTAAACCTCCAATTTACCTCCGGGAGAATAGCTCCCCACTGTCTACATTCAAATGGGTCTCTGATTTGGCTTCTGTTTTTCACAAGATCTTAGAAAATATTGGTATGCATTATTTAGCTAAAATTGTTTTAAGTTTTTAGTAAGTAAATAAGTAAGTTTTAAGAGTTATAGGTAGTTATTGATAATCATTGATTTATTGAATTAAGTATAGAAATCTATTAATAATAAAGTTAAAAGTAAAATAGTTGTTAGGTTTATAATCAGATGATTGTTCTAGGAAAACAATATATTTGTAACTTTTACAAAGGTCATGTGTGGCTTACATGATTCCTAGTTCCTGCTTGATTGCTCTTTTATGGTGTTCAATTCTATTTTATGCTTTTAGACTGTACTTTACCCAAATCATATGCTTTTTAATCTTAAAAGTTTATCTATGTTTTTTGGAAAATTTTGAGATATTGATCTTCCATTGTTTATGTCAGTTTTAGCCTTTTCCCCTGTATAATTCGCTGTTGTCCACCAATAAATTTGAGACTGCTTGAGCACTACTCGAGAGTGTCTGCGTCTCCATGATTCTTCCTGCACCTGCTGCCCCTCCTCTTCGGGACATCCCCTGACCGCTGGGGCGGGACCCCGGCGGACTATTAGAATTTTAATGATCGAAATTGAAATGCATTTTGAAAAAAACTTTAAATATTTTGCACATAGTATTTTGTTTAATCCCTTTCCCACAAGATTTGAATTTGGATAACTTAAGTCTCAGTTTCTTCACGTGTAAACTAAATATCTAAAACATAAGAATGAGTAGCGAAACATTCAAGGAGATAGCAAGCATTAAGCATTTAGCATTATATCAGCATATTTTACTGCTAAATAAATAAAAATAGACATGACTATTGAAAATGTTAACAAATATAGATATACATAGATGTATATTTTACAAGTACCATCAGTAGTTTAAACATACAATCATGATTATGTTAATTTTCATTAATTCTAAAATAAAATACACTTAAAGACAGTATTTAGTAGAGAAATAAAATATATGGATATATTTATTAATATTATAATAAAAAATGAAAAACTGTAAATAAGAATTATATGATTATAATTTCAAGGAATACATTTTAGATAATTAAATATTACTTAATTGGTCAGGAATATTTTTTTTTCTGTAAATTAGAATAAAACTAGTCTTTGTGGTTTAAATTACCTAGTTTTACACCTGAGATATAACTTGAAAAATTTAGATATTCTGTATCTGTGTTTTCTTTCCTGCTCTGTGTGTCATGATGGCAGTTTATAACTTCAACAAAGGCTAAACACTGAGACATGAGTCAAAAAATTTTGTTGTTGTTGTTTTTTAAAAACTTATTCTCATAGGAGGAAAAAATTCTCATTTGAGAGGATTTCTAAATTTAATTTTACATGTATCCATGAGTTATTAAAATAATAACACTACCTAGGAGTTCCTGTCGTGGCTCAGTGGTTAACGAATCCGACTAGGAACCATGAGGTTGCGGGTTCCATCCCTCGCCTTGCTCAGTGGGTTAAGGATCTGGCATTGCCGTGAGCTGTGGTGTAGGTTGCAGACACGGCTTGGATCCCACATTGCCGTGGCTCTGGCGTAGGCCGGTGGCTACAGCTTAGATTCGACCCCTAGCCTGGGAACCTCCATATGCCGTAGGAGCGGCCTTAGAAAAGGCATAAAGACCAAAACAAACAAACAAACAAACAAACAAACAAAAACACTACCTAAAACACTCTGCTTTAATTTCAGTTTCTACTGGCAAAATAGTAAAGGTTTTGAAAGTCCTTTATGCAATAAATACTGTGAAAGTATAACCGAGCAAGGCCCTATGTGTCCCCATTTCTTGTTTGTAGGAATTGGCCTCATTCAGCCTCCAGGGCCTTCCCTGAGTCCCAAGAGGTGAGTTCAGACATTTGCTGATCAGGGAAGGAAAGTGGATGCAAAGACACTGGAGGAGAATCAAGAAACAATAGTACATCCTTGAGGCAGAATCCTGATTCCCTTACAAGAGATACACATAATGACATAGTCATAATATACACATGAGAAAAATTCTATCTCTTATGCTTCTTCTAGAAATGAATACTTTAACATTGAACAGCTCAGAGTCCTTCCCTGTGGTTTTCTGTGGCTTAATAGCACTCTACACACAGTTACCCATAAACTAGATTAGGTATCCTGAGCACATGGCCTGTGGGTCAAAGATTATCAGAACATGATGTTTTTCAGGAACTTTCCTAGTTTGTTCTCATCTCTGATCAATACACCATTTTCACAAGTACGGTTTTTCTAGGCAATAACCCAGAAGACCACCACCATGATCATGTTGAGACCTCCAGATGCCAGCTTTGATGACTAAGATTCCCCCAAAGAAATAATTCATGTTTGCCACAAACCTGATTCCTATCTGAAAGCCTGTTTTTCTCCTTTTTACTATAAAATTCCTTGCAGTTCTTCCCAGTGGAGGGCACAATCTTTAAGGCATAAGCCTGCTGCGGCTTCCTTTGCCTGGCAAAGTAATAAAAGCTGTTTTTTCTCCTTAGCTCCAAGGTTTGTCTCCATGTTTCTATTAGGCACTGGTGGAGAGAGGCAGAGATTAGGCAACAAAAGTAAGGTACATATACACATCTGAGTGTGGTGTCAAATAACCATTTAAATATTTTCCGTGGAAATTATTAAAAACTTAATTCTAAGCTTATCTATATTAACCTGATGAGGAAGCTAATAGTGGGAAGAAAATATGGGATTAGACATAAATTCAAATTAACAAATGTCAAAAAACAAATCACACTAGTGTTTCATAAATTATTGTTTGGATCAAAATAGAAAAAAGAAAAAAGAAAAAAAAGTAATGCAGCCGCTTAATGAATTCTGCTTGATGGAGTAACAGAAGAATAACAAATATGTATTATATATATTTTTTTTTCCTTATTTTTGGCCATATCCACAGAGTGCAGAATTTCTGGGGCCAGGGATCAAAGCCATGGCACAGCAGGGTCCCCCAAAACCCACTGAGACACAAGAGAACTCCAACTAACAAATATTTCTGATAATAGCCATTTGTGAATTGTTCTGATTAACTTAAATTGATCTAATGGAAAGTGAATAAAGTTCCCTCCAATCAGGAATTAAATTGGAAAATTTGATGAATATGTGGGAGATATTAAACTAACATGTGCATAATTTTCTTAATGGTTATAATATGAAATTGCATGATATTCAACACCAATAGGATAATTTCCCTTTAAATTTTGGATAGGAAAACATTGCTCCAATAACTTTTGAATATTTATGCAAAATGATATAAAAGTATTTTATAACATTAGCAGTGTACTGTTACTTATGAATATTATTAAAGGAACAACTTTTATGTTGGGTAACCAATAGGTGCTTTCCTTTTTATTAGAATGAAAAAGAGTACATGTGCCTAAGTTTTTGGATAGACATCAGTGTTAAATTGCTCTTCTTTAGGGGGTATTTTTTTCCATTTTCAGAATCATTAAAATAATAAGTTTTTATTTTTCTGATACTTTTGGAAATTAAAATCACAGTAGGAGTTGATTCAATACACATGTGATAAAATTCATTTCACTTGGGGTTTCTTCACATAGCTTATAGATTGCTTCCTTTTCTCTTAGGAATATTTTAAATTATAGAAGTTTGCAAAGTAATTTTAAACTTCTGACATTTTAAGTTTTAAATTTTTGTCATTGAAAGTTGTAAATGATGACTATTAGGAAAAAAATGACTACAATTAAGGAATCTGTATTTCGCTAAAGAAACATTTATTTGCTGAAAAAAAAATTTCTCAGGTTGTTGGGTTTTTTTTTGTTTGTATTACTTTATTCTGAGTAAATGAAAAGTTTACTAGAGGTTTGAAATATCGTGCTTTTTTTTCACATGAGGAGGCATATATAACTTTATTCTCTATAAAATAATCTATGTCACAGAATTTTGAGCAGGCATCAATTCTTAGGAAATTAAAACCTATTTTCCATCATACTATCTTATATTCAGAAGGAATATTACCATCTTCTGTTTACCTTAATGTGGAAAGTGAGATTTTTTTTCTTTAAACTTGACATCCATTAATCAAATTTTCATTTTTAAAGTTTTATTGAAGTATAGTTGAATTACAATGTAGTGATAATTTCTTCTGTACAACAAAGTGTGCACATATCCATTCTCTTTCAGATTATTTTCCCACATATATTATCACAGAATATTGGGTAGATTTGTCTATGCAGGTCCCTGTTGGCCAATCGTTCCATATACTTCAGTGTCCATCCCCCAGTCCATCACTTCCCAAGCTCCCAGTCTATCCCTTCCCTTTCCTCCCCCTGCCACCTGTCCCTTTTGGCAATTATAAGTTTTTCTGTCTATGAGTCTGTTTCTGTTCTGAAAATAAGTTCATTTTTATCCTTTTTTTTTTAGATTCCACATATAGTGATATTATATGATATTTGTCTTTCACAGTCTAATTTCACTTAGTATGATAATCTCTAGGTCCTAATGAAACTGAATAAACATTTCATAATCAAACATTGAGTTAAAGGCAGAGCCAAAGTAGGATCCATCACTGCATCTGCTCATCTACCAATACCTGTAAATGAATATTTTAGATTTTCACCTGTAGACATAGATAAATTTCCAATTCTCTTCTATAGTCATTCCATCTCCTTACATAAAATCCCACCTACTCTAGTACATTTAAAGAAAATATTTCAACAATTCTTCCTTCTCTCTTACATCATAAAATTTCCCTCTGTTCTGGGTCACACCTGTAAGTATATAAACATGCTTGTCTCCACTCCCCTGGCTTGGTGTCTATCAATTTATTAACTCTCAGCTCCAAAATCATCCTTTAAGGCTGTTTTGTGAAATTGAATCTGGATACTTTAAATAGTTTTTCTTTGCCAACCAGCACTGCGGTCAGCCTTGTCAATAATGGGCACTGGAGAAACAATGCAGGAGGAAAGAGTTTGCTTCCTGATATGAGGTGCCCACTTGCCAGGTTCCTGCAAGTTCTCCATTGCGTGCCTCCTGTAGTTAGTGCGGGCCAGGACAACTCAGAAACTTCCTCCAAAAAACTCCTCAGGTAATTCTGCAGTAGGATCTCTCTTTTGGGGTATATACAGGAAAGATTTCTACTAAGTTCTAGAGAACAGGTTTATAGCAATTTCCGCCATTGCTATACCCCAGTGTCTTCTCTGCCATCCAGGGTTCCGTGACTGTTCCCTCTTCAAGGAGCTCTGGCTCTCAGCTCTTGGGGTTGGTATTAGCCTTAGAGGTAGTAGTCACTCCTTGTATACACTATTTCTGTATTATTTAGAGTTCTCTTACCTTCTTACTTTTCAAATCTTCCTTAACTCAAAATCTTTGATTCTTTATTTAAATTTTACATGTTGATATTTTAATGTCTCTTCTCCTCAGTGGACCCAGGCTGATAAACCTAGCCATGTTTAGACTAATGTTTCTGTTCAGTTTTGCAAATTTAATGATTCTATACTTTTACTCTTTTACATTCTAGTTTTCCTATGTTTGCTTAGCTCTATTCCACAGAAAATCATCTTGTAGAAGTCATCAATGGACTTCATTTTGTTAAATTTAAAAATATGAGGATTTCCCGTCGTGATGCAGTGGTTAACGAATCCGACTAGGAACCATGAGGTTGCGGGTTCAATCCCTGCCCTTGCTCAGTAGGTTAATGATCCGGCGTTGCCGTGAGCTGTGGTGTAGGTTGCAGAGGCGGCTCGGATCCCGCGTTGCTGTGGCTGTGGTGTAGGCCGGTGGCTACAGCTCTGATTCGACCCCTAGTCTGGGAACCTCTATATGCTGCGGGAGTGGCCCAAGAAATAGCAAAAAGACCAAAATAAATAAATAAATAAATAAAATAAAAATATATTATTATTGGGCATCAGTCTATTTGACTTCTCATCAGTATCCTCACTCCTTTGTGATGATTTATTCCCTGAAATGCAAGGATGTTATGCGCCCTTGGTTTTTATTCAATTTGAATAGTTTAGCCATTTTGGTCACAAGGTTTTTTCTTCTTTTTATTTTGAACACAGTAAAGTTTCAATGTCCTAGAACATCATTTTTAGTCCTCTCCCCTTACTTATCCATACTCACTTCTTTGCTGAGAACACCTCACCTCATGTCTTCAAATTATATCTATATGCCAGTAATTTCTTAGTTTATATCTCCTGGGTGTAACTCCACAACTCCTGAATGATGCATTTGATGCTGACACAACATTTTCCACTTAGAGGCCTCATAGAAATATTAAAAGTACATCCTTCTTCATTGAGGCTCATGCCAGAAACCTCTGGAATCTCTGATTCCTCTCTCACATTTCCCCATCTCACCAGCTCTACTTTAAAATATATCTAGAATGAAAACACTTGTTGCTACCTTTATTGTTACTACCTTATTACCCTCACATGACCCCTTCAAAAAACTCTCACCTCTAAATTGCTATCACCTACTAACCGATTTCCACTTTCTATACTTGTTTTCCTCCAATATGTTTTCAACACAGCAACAAGAGAGAGTGCATTGAACTGTGTATGTTAGATCAAACTCTCTTCTACTTGAATCTCTGCAGTGGTTTCTATTACATTCCAAGGAAATCCCAAAGTTCTTTGAATGGTTTCACAGACATTTAATGATTTGCTTTCTCACTCTCTGAATTCTAGCAACTCACCCCTTGCATCACTCTGCTTCAGCCCAAAGACCGCCTTATTCTTCCTCAAAGGGTAACAAGCAAAAATATTTTATAAAGGTAGTAATGTGGACAAGAAGATGTAGAAGTATATGTATTTTGTGTATACCTAAAAAAAATCACTTATGAAAATAAAAGAATAATCTCATAATTGGATCAATGTACATTTTCTCTTCTAAGGTTTCAGTGTTGAGATTTGCAAAGAGATTGAGTATTCTTAAGTCTAAATTTAATCTCTAGATTTCATCTGTATAAACTCTACTTACTAAAATATTAAAGTGTCTTTAAGAGTTCACTCATATTTCCCTAGGTCCTAAGTTAAAATCACTGGAAAACTTTTAAAGATTTAAATGGCATTTCCTTTATTACAAATGTTTCACAATTTTTTTAGCCCTCTTACAAATTAATATATCCTATTTTAGTTATATTATTCTTAAATAAAATAGGTATGAACAAAATATGAAATTCTCTTTTCAATGTCTAAATGAGAAAACTAATTGTTTCTACACTGCGTGGCCTCTTGGTAAATGCTACATATATTATTTAATATGTAAAAAAATACTTATGAACTAGGTTATTATTTAAGTTCAGTTTTCCTTTCTTCATGGAATGGACTTCTGTTTTCTGATTTATTATGCTAGCAATGAAAATTAAAGCGATTTTTCTTATAGCCATTTTGTTTTTAAATATACCACTGACTGATGTATTAGTATGATTTTGATAAATGTATTTCATCAATGTCTCTAAGAGAACAAAAAGGTGAAAGGTTTTATCCTACTCAATATTGGCCTCCCATTGTCCGTCCAACAATGGCTTTTTAGTTAAATCTGCATTAGTGTCTTCTGATCCCTTTTTATGTCACTGTTCCTGCTACCCACTGTTAGCTCCAAAGTAATGCACAAATGCAGAGCTTTTTCTTGTATTTCAGACAAATCACATATTAACAGAGAGTTAGAATAGATGAAGCTAAAATTCTTAAGACCTGTCATAAACTTTCCAATTGCTAATTCAGCACTTATCGAGTATCAGCTAAGCCAGGAACTTGGTGAACAAGAACTTTAAATCTGATTTTCTGAAAAATTTATTTCATATGGAAAGAAATGAAAACATCTACAACTATGCAAGAAAATAATTGACAAAAGTGCCAAGAAGAGCACATACTTTAGTTGAGATGTATTTAATAAGAAAGAGTCAGTTATGCTGTGATGGGGTGATACTTTCTAGGCAGTGAAGGACCAGAAAAGGGGTGTAATGAACAGTTCTACCCAGCAGGTAGGAATGTATTATCACCAGTGTTGTTTAGAATTACCAAGGTATAGTCATAATAAAAATGTTTAGTTTTGGAGTTCCCGTCGTGGCGCAGTGGTTAGCGAATCCAACTAGGAACCATGAGGCTGAGGGTTCGGTCCCTGGCCTTGCTCAGTGGGTTAAAGATCCGGCGTTGCTGTGAGCTGTGGTGTAGGTCACAGATGCGGCTCGGATCCCAAGTTGCTGTGGCTGTGGTGTAGGCTGGTGGCTACAGCTCTGATTCGACCCCTAGCCTGGGAACCTCCATATGCTGCGGGAGCGGCCCTAGAAAAGGCAAAAAGACAAAAAAAAAAAAAGTTTAGTTTTATTGTTGTCTTTAATTATCTGTAGATTATGCCTCCCCCTTTATTGCTTACCCCTGAGAAAACTGTTTGTATAGCCACCCCTCTCTTTTCTTGGCTGCCACAACTTCTAGTGATATAAACATACTATAGAAGAAATAAATTTGACTTGCTGAAGAAACAGAAAGAATATCAGTGTACTGGTAGGGTCTTGAGAATTGGTAGGACATGAGGTCAGAAGAGTAGTCATGGAACAGTTGATGTAGGGCTTTGCAGAACAGGGATGTCAGAATTTTATTATAAGTGTATAAATCTTAAGTTTGAGATGAATTGATTCATCATGTAAAAATTCCATCTGGCAGCTAAATAGAAATTCAGGTAGCAGTTAAGCATAAAGGATGGAATAATGAATAGCAGGGTGTTTCAAAAGTGCAGAAGAAGGATGCAGATGGCTTGTTTTAGAATGTGGCTGTAGAGGTGTAAAGATTAAAAAAAAAAGATTCAGGATATGATTTGGAGTGCAGTCAAAAGGACTTCCTAAGGAAATGAATGTTAATTACAATGCAAAGTAGAGAATTAAAAATAATTCTAAAATTTAGGCCTGAACAGCTAAATGGTTGGAGTGATGTTTATTAAGAATGGGGCAGGAGTGGGGAGTCTAGGGATTTTGAAATCTTCCATTTTGGACAGGTGAAGGTTTTAATAGCTATTGGATATCTAACTGGAGATGTCAAGTATTTACCTGGGTTTTTTAATCTATCTTTCATGTAAAATTTAGAACTAAATATAAACATTCAGAGTTTTTAACTGACTCCGGATTGTATTTAAAGTAATGGAAGTAAATGTTATTCTTGATGCAAAAAATAAGGTGTCCTGGGTTATTGCAACATCAAAGAATAGAAAGAATTATCAATTATCACTGAATAAGGGTGGCCAGATTGATTGTGCTAAGTAAAGATGAGAACAAGCCAGGTGGGGGGAAAATGACAGCATGGATGTTTTGAGTGATGTTGATTAGTTCGAAGAACTGCTACAGTGAATTGAAGAAACTTAGTAACTATAAAATTTAGTAACTGTAAATGATAACTATATATTAAGTTATTAGTAATTAAATTTAGTAACTATCATTTAGTAACTATAAATGATAGTAACTATAAATGATCCTCCTAAAGATGACATGCACAGACTCATATATACAGGTTATGACTATTCCCTTTTGTCAAGTAAAGAAAGTGGAGAAGCTGAACTTAATCTGATAGTCTTTATTTTTGCTATAGTATACGAAGTATTTCTGCCTCATCAAGGGATGATCACACTGCTTCTGGTTTTTACACCATTTTTCCTCATACTGAAATTTCCCTACTTTAATAACTCCCATAGTTTCTAGTCTGAATTTTACTTAATATTGGATCATTTCAAATAACTTACAAAGTTGCACTGCAACTTCAGTAAAGATTTAGTAACTATAAAACAATGATAACTACACATTTTGTTGGAAAAGGAACAGGGAATTGGAGTGGTTGGCAAAAGGAATCTGGAAAGTTTTGCTTTGTTTTAATATGTCTGAAGCAGTGCATCTTTATAAATTATTTGAAATGATCCAGTATAAAGTAAAATTCAGAGTAGAAAAGATGGGGGTTACTGGAGTAGGGAAATTTCAGTATGAGGAAAGATGGTGTAAACACCAGAAGCAGTGTGATCATTCCTTGATGAAAGCAGAAATACTTCACATAATGTAGCAAAAATAAAGACTGTCAAAATAAGTTCCAGCTTCTCCACTTTCTTTACTTGAAAAAAGGGAGTAACCATAACCTGTATATATGAGTCTGTGCATGTTATCTTTTACATTAATAACATTTTGACTTAAAAAAATTGAAATAAAATGATTTTGTATAGTCTTAAGTTTGTAACTTGAACTGTGAATGTCACAGTAGATTAAATGATCATGACTCTAAATAGAACTTATAGATAAATCTATACAATATTAGAAGTATATATTGTCTGCGTATTTCTGTTTTAAAGACACTGTTTTCTCTTTTGAAGAAGAATAACACTATCCTCTAGTTTTTTTTTAAAAAAACTCTTACAGCCTGGTAGAATCATTAATTAATAAAAGAGCAAGCAAATCAGAGAGAGAGAGAGAGAGAGAAAAGAAAAAGAAAAATAACAAAGACCTGTAATGGATTGTATTGAAGTGTTTGATTAATTCTTTTTGCCTTACTCATTTGTAAGAGTTAAGAGTTTCTCCTTTGTTAAGATAAGATATATAATACACTCAACAGTGAATGTTACACTGACAAACTTAGGAAAGTATTGGATTTGTCAAGGAGTAATTTACCTACACTTGCTTTGAGAAAGTAAGATCAAATAAAACATATAAATTACTCAGGAGAGTAATGTACTGTGTATATCTTATGCTGTGATTTATGAATGCTTTCTTTCTATTGATTTGCTCTTTGTCACTTTGCTTGCTTTTCTTTACGTTTTTTAGTTGTGGCTATAATTTTTATAGACAACAGAGTTTTTACGTCTCTGGTATCTGATCAATTGTCACATTTCCAAAGTGGTAAACGGTCGAAGACATTTCCTGTCCCATATTGCTATAACTGCCATAAAGAATCTTTTGGAATAAATTTATTACAGCTTTGCATAGAAATAATTAATCCTTATAAGACAAAGATAGCATCTGTCTCCTTAAATTAAACTCTCCAATCTCCTTGTTATTTTGTTTTTGTTATTATTTGATCAAGCCATATTCCTCTAAACTGAGGCAATATCTTATTATAAATTGCAATGTTTTTCCTTTCTTATTTTGCTACAGAAAACAAATGTTTATACAAATAAATACACACCATTTATTTATCTTAAGAGTAAGTAGGTATACTTGTTACAAAATTGTGAGAAATGGTTCTCCTTGTGGACTCAAAAGAGATAAATGTCAGTTCCAAGATGTGAATGAAAGTTTACTGATATATCTCCAACATTTCAAATAATTTTAGATCTGTGATAAAACTGAATTTCCTTGAAGACTTTTGGCTTGATCATACATGGAAGTGTGTTTCCTTGATTTTTTGAGAGCAGTATTTTTCTACTTTCTATATCACTCATTAGAAAAGAACACTTCAAATTGATATATATGCATACTTTAAAAATATACATATTACAAATAAACATATATGTAAATATTACAAAGCTCCATCTTATGAAGTGAGTTAAAAACCAGTGGAAACAATAGTTACAGAATGTTAAAACATTTATTGCGTAGCAACATGTTCCTGTTTTTTTTTTTTTGTTTTGTCTTTTGTCTTTTTAGGGCCACACCCATGGCATATGGAGGTTCCCAGGCTAGGGGTCTAATCAGAGCTGTTGCTGCTGACCTACGCCAGAGCCACAGCAACACCAGATCCGAGCCACTTCTGTGAACTACACCACAGCTCATGGCACTGCCAGATCCTTAACCCACTGAGTGAGGCCAGGGATCAAACCCACAACCTCATGGTTCTTAGTCAGATTCGTTTCCGCAGCTGCATGATGGGAACTCCGCAACATGTTCTTTTATTGCAACTTTTAAAAAAGAAATATAGAAAAATAAGTAAATCAAACTGAGTGGCCTCCTTATAATACATATATTTATATACATAACCACTCATTCTCCAAAAAGACATTTCCATTTTTTCCAGTTCTGTTGAAATTGTAAAATATCTGGTTATCCAAGAAGAACATGAAAACTGTTATGCAAAATCCTGTTCCTTACTTATTTAAAAAGATAATAGAAGTCATTCACCATTTCTTAGACTATATCTCAATTATGTATTTCTTCAATTTTTGCTTTTTCCTCTGGTCTTTTCTATAGCAAAGTCAATTGAATTTATTTCAGAACATATTTCAATAGAGGATAAAATAGGTCTCCGTTGCCTCCGAAGTTTTTAGATTTTTTTTTTTAGGACCACACCTGTGGCATAAGGAAGTTCCCAGGCTAGGGGTTGCATAGGAGCTTCAGCTGTGGTCTACACCACAGCCATACAGTACCAGATTTAAGCGACCTCTGTGATCCGTGCCACAATGCAGCAGTGCTGGATCCTTAATCCACTGAGTGAGGCCAGGGATTAAACCTGCATCTGCACAGAGACTATGTCAGGCTTTTAACCCGCTAAGCCACAATGGGAACTCCTCTGAGATTTTTTTTTTTTTTTTAAGTCTTTTCTTCTTTTTTGAAAATAATTTTGTCTACTACTATTCTTGACCAAATTCCATGTCCTGTACAAAAATTTACATCTTCATTTTGTTTTTCTATACCAAATTAACATTATTTATACTTCATAGCATATGTTAATTTTGGCATAATAAAAAATATGATTATAAGAGCAGACTGTTACTGTAATCTACATTTATTCTTGAGTCTAATCAACTTTTTTTTTTCTTTTTAGGGCCGCACCTGCAGCATATGGATGTTCCCAGGCTAGGGGTCTAATCAGAGCTACAGCTGCTGGCCTGTACCACAGCCACAGAAACCCCAGATCCGAGCTGCATCTGCAACCCACCCCACAACTCACGGCAATGACAGATCCTTAACCCACTGAGTGAGGCCAGGGATCAAACTTGCATCCTCATGGTTCCTGGTTGGATTCCTTTCCACTGCACCATGATGGGAACGTCTAATCAACCTTTAAAGACATTTTCTTTGTTGAATAAAATTTCTGTCACTGTCTTTATTTTTACTTATTTTCACTGCAGTTGTTTTTTGTGCATTCACTAAATAGAAACTGCTAGCTGTGTAAAAACTTGTAGGTTATTCAGTTTAACATTATCCTAGAAGCATATATATTTTCTCTCTCTCTCTCTCTTTTTTTTTTTTTGTTTTTTTGTTTTAACCATCTCTAAATCTTCTTTGCCTTTCCATTCTTGCCTTGGTCAATTATTTGTTATGCTGTTCTTGACAATACTATAAACAGCTCATACCTAGTCTTCCAATATTGTTCTGTCATTCACCTGAACCTATCATTTACATGTATAGAAATTATCTTACAAAAACACAAGCCAAATTCTTCTCTCAGGTCTCCTTCAAAAGTTAGTCCAAGGGCTATTTCAAAATAAACTCCTACTATACTAGGAAAATGTAGGCTCTTCTTCCTTTAAAAATTTTGCTAGTATTTTAAGATATAATTTGTTGTGCTGTTATATGACAATTAAATATCATGTAATTATATATTATAATATGTAATTTTGTAATAATATATGCAATATATTATATAACTACATATGTAATATAATAAGACATATATACATACAGATCACTTGAAGGTTAAAAAAATCCATGCATTAAGCACTGTCAGAAATAAAACTCATATTTAATGGTTTCATAATCAAGGAAAAAATGGTTTCTGATCACCATATGCTTTTCTTAAGGATCTTAAGATGCTTAGCAGCTTTGAAAGTTCATGTAAAAGGCTGGAAAATACTAGATTCAATTAAACTTTTTAAAACTCTTGTGTACATGAGGTAAATAGGAATCAGATGCAGAAATAGATACTGCACTTATTTCCTTTCAGTGGGAGAAGAAACACTTTCATATCAGACACAACTAGATAGAGTAACCTGAGTTCAACAACTTATAGAAAGATGATTGTCATGCTAATTCCCAATTTATTCATTTATCAAATGATAGAAATAACATTTCCTATATAGGGATAATATAAAAATTAAATGAGATAAAATATATCATGTCCAGGGACTCTTTCTCAGCTTTTATTTTAATAGGAATGTACACAATTGTTTTATTTCGGACATTTTAATGATCTCCTACAGATAACAAATAAAGAAACAACATTCACTCATGGTAGAAATGTCTGTGTATTTTCATATCTGGCCAGCCCAGATTTGCAGGAAAACTAGATTTTTCACTAGTCCTATGAGCTTTGAAAAAAATAACCTAATGTCTTTGAACCTGTCTGTTTACCTCTCTGTACAATATAACTAATAACCACTATCTTGCAGCTGTGTTTTTTAAGATTAGAAATATTGTATGAGAAGTGCTTTCTAATGACATGAAACTCATTAATATTAGTTGTGGCAATCACAGTCCCTCCTATATCTAAAGACATTCCTATGAAAAGAAAATGTGCTTTACTCCTTCCTCTTGCATATTTGTTGCTTGAAAATATATATGAAGTTATGTTTGCAATGACCCCAGTTTGAGAGATGAGGTATGACAATAGATATATGCTGTGTTTATATGTCTGTTGGACATGGTGATAAAAGTTACTTGAAAGTTCCATCATGACTTTGCGGAAACAAATCTGACTAGTATCCACGAGGATGCAGGTTCAATCCCTGGCCTCACTCGGTGGGTTAAGGATCCAGCATTGCCATGAGCTGTGGTGTAGGTCACAGATGTGGCTCAGATTTGGCATTGCTGTGGCTATGGTATAGGCCAGTAGCTGTAGCTCTGATTCAACCCATAGGCCTGGAAACATCCATATGCCATGGGTGTGACCCTAAAAAGACAAAAAAAAAAAAAAAGTATTTTACTAGTTAGTTTCACTGAAACATAGTAACTATTTTACAATGTTAATAAATAAATATTGTTTCAGTAATCAAAATAAAAAGCTGAACCAATCATAATTTAAACTCCATACATAATATGCTGTAGCCTTAGGTACAAATGAGGCTATGGGATGTACATCTCTGCTCTGATGTAATAGTTTAGGTGAGATGTACAGGTAGGAGCAGCTCCCATTTTTGATGACAAAATAATGGGGAAGGAGAGTGTGAAGAAAGGGGATATTATAAAAAGATGGATCCCTGGTCACATTTTTGGCCTCCCCTGGTGTATGCCCTGGTGTATGTATTATACATGATGATTTTTGAGCACCAATTTAACTGAAAGCTTCCCATATTTCAGCAAACTCTTGAAAAGGGTGGGCAGGATTAAAGGGACCAATTGCCACATCATCTATCATTGATTAATGGCTATCTACCTATTACTGGCTAACAGTGATCACTGACCATTTCTTGAGAGAAGATCCCCAAGCTCTGAGACTATCTGGTAAAAGAACCTATGTGGCAAGATTCAGAAAAATCCAGTGCATGGCTTCACAGTTCCCTCTTTGTCCAGTTACCAAAATGTGTGTTTCCCCTCCTTTTACAAGAGCCTGGTGTTATGATAAATTTGTAAAATTTGTTTAGGCAAGACTTCCTTAAATTTTCTCTCTGCTTTTATTCCTTTACTCATTTCAGTGGCCATAAGAAACACAATTATTTCTTTATTTATAAAGCTTTATTTGTTTCCCAATTTTGGTGCAATTTTTTTAACTTACTAATCTTAATATACGACCATACTTCTCTGTCACTTCTTCACTTGTTATTAACATGGCATACTTGCCTATCATGGTTTCCTGATTTTCTAATTTCCCATCTTACATTCTTGGTGTTATACAGATTATTGAAAATGTTGATGGTGGTTTGGATCCCAGTGAACAGGCCCCAGCATCTCTCATACAAAATGTTAATACAGTTTTACACACAGTTTTATCTATCATTTCAGAGGCTAGAACCACCTTCAAGCTTACTTTTGAATAGTCTGATATCACACAGATCCTGGGTTGACAATGCTGTACATAGATAATTTTGCAACATTATGACCTGGTTTAAAGGGCAAAGACTCTAAATCAGGGGAAAATAGTTACTCTTTTTCTTACAAGCTGAATAAACTTGGTGTTTTACCAATTCACCTGTGTCATAATTCATCATTAAAATGAAGTGATTGGTTTATTTTGTGTCAGGATTCTCCTCAGGTCCAAGGATCAAAGTTTCTATACTTTCAATTGCTAAATGATGTTACTTCATAACTCTAATATTTGGTAATATATCATAGCCTTCTATAGCAGTTTGAAATCCTATGCTTTGGGCTTTGAAGATACCCTAGAGATTGCTGTAGAATATGTATTTTCATCAGATAATCATCATATTATTTTAACTTAGATAGATAATGATAGATAGATGATAGATCAATTATCAAAACAAGGAAGCAGAGAATTGGTAACTGCAATATTCTAAAATCTTTTAAATATTCTATTGAGATTAAGTACTTTACACATAGTATCTAATTTGATCTTCATAAAACTTTTGTGTAATATTAAAATTTGATTTGCTAGTTGAAGAGATTAAATTTCAGAGAAATTGACATTTTATAGCCATATAACTATGACTCAATCAGTGACAGAGATGGGATTCAGACCCATGACCCATCCATGATCCATCATTTTCCACCATCAACTTTATCTTAAAAAGAACATTTGATTAAAACAAAAAAAAATGAAAAAATAAAAAATGTTTTGTTTACTTTTAATAGAGCATTTTCAGTAGGTCAGAGCAATGAAAACAGCATCACATGTAATTACCTGTGGTGGAAGCAGTGGCAGTCTTATAAAGGCAAGAAGCATACTCAAGTCATTGCATCTCCTCTGCATGTCATACTTGACCCACATCATTAATGCGTGGAAGATGGTTTCTTCATCAGGGACGTTGACATCATCACTGGCCAGGAGTTTATGGAGCTCCTCAGCTGGAAGCAGTAAAAACTCTTGATTTCTTATGACTTCCATTATGTTTTCCTACAGGGAGAAAACAGCTTGGCATAAATTCAGTCTCAGTTTTATTTAGCTAGCAAAGCATCTCAGAAAGAAATGAGAAAAGTACTCAATAACCTTTGTTCTCATTATAATATAATCCTTGAGACTTAATCCTTCAGAAACTAGAAGCTGTTAAGATGAAAGCATTGTGAGTGTAATTGAAGTGGAAATGTATCTGAGACAGCACAGATCTTGTAATAACTGGAGGATTATAATGTTGAGATTTGTTATGCAGGCAGAAAGTACTAAATGTTCAAGTTTCAAGTGGACTGCTCTGTAAGGTTTGGTGAATATGAAAAGAATAGCATTTCAACTTTTTAAAAGCTTGATTACATATCCATCAGCCAGAAAGTGGAGATAAGACTACACGGAGAGGAGTAACACTGTAAGATGCATCATGGTTTATTCAGAAGGGGAAAAAAAAAAGGACAGATAGGCCACAGAAGTCACAAAATCCCATTCATTCCACTCTTGTATTATCTCTCAAACCTCCTTCATCTCGTGAGTTCCTTGGGCTTAATTCATAAATAAAAGGTTGTTGATTCCTATTTATGTTCTTCTAGATTTCTGCCATAACCCAGTAATTACTCTGCCTGACTCTCTCCTTAGCCTCTCTGGTGGACCTTCTAAGCTAAGGCTAGAAGGCTATCTTTAAAACAAGAATGTGCTATGGCACTGCTCTAAAATCTTTCTTTCATTTTGCTTTTGGGAAGGTTCAAATCTCTTATAAACATGCTAGTTCTTCATGATCTGACCTCTTTTGATTTAATACTTATCTCCAACCTAATGTACTTCTCATAATATAATCCTTGAGACTTAAGACACATTAAGCCATGAAAGTTACTCTTCTTTCAATTTGCCTTATGCTCACTCAATTACTTAAAATGACTAGTATCCACTTTGTTTTTCAATTTTGTAATTTTTCAAGAATCAATTTCAAAATTGCCTTTTTTATAAAAAATTTTATTATGGAACACCTGAGACAAATGGAAGTTTCTGGGCCAGGGACTGAATCCGTGCCACAGCTGCAACCTATGTCATAGTCGCAGCAATGCCTTATCCTCAAACCCTCATGTTTGAATGACCGAAGTCACTGCAGTCAGATTCTTAACCCACTGAGCCATGGTGGGAACTACCTCAACCACCTTTTATGGATGGACTTCTGGATTCTCTGTTCACTGTCATTTCATCTGGCTGCCCCATGCCCTGTATATGCACAGTGCATGGTGTTTATATCCATGACACAGCAGTTGCCAAACTGCTGCCTAACCTTTGGTACACTTAGAGGACTTATCACAATATAAACTCCTTGCGACAAAGACTTTGACATCTAACCTTACATATCTAGATCCTGGAACAAATAAGTGACCAGTATGTATTTACTGAACAGATATATTGATGATCTTTGTGAAGAAAAATAAATTTTAGTGATAGTACAGAGTAGTGCAGTGTTTTACACAACACATTTTTAAAACTATGATTCAAAAATCTTACATTTCATCAGAAAGTCTTCTGTGGCTGATAAATGGTTGGAGAAGACAGAGATTGAACTGTTGGGCTTCATCTTTGTTCCATTATTCTCCATGTCTCCTGAGACAATGCTAAGGAAGACCATGCTAAGGCTTCTCAGATTCTATTTTTTTAATAAGTTTTTTTTATTTTTTAAATTTTGTTGAAGTATAGTTGATTTTCAATGTTATGATAATTCCTGCTGTACAGCAAAGTAATTCATTGCCTTTCAGATTCATTTCCCATATAGATTATCACAGAAGGTCCCTGCTGGCAAGCCATTCCATATACCACAGTGTGCTTATGCCAGATCCTAGTTTTAAAGCCACGCTTGTGTTAGAAATCTCCATTGGATGTTATTTAAGAGTAAAACCTGAGGTAGAATGGGACTAGATCTCTTCCCAAAAAAGTACTGTGATGATGCTAAAACAGAGCAGAAGTGTCAGAAAGTGTCCATTTACCAGTATGTCAGAGCAGGATCAAAGCCATTTTCTGAAGAGACACTTGACCCATGTTATGAGTGCATTCATAGAATTGAATCCAAGGCTTAAAGTACCTTCGGCTTTTAGAAAAGCAGGTGAACTTTACTTTCAGGTCATAGGTTATTTTTATTTACATTTGCATTATAGAATAGCCAATTTCATGGAGATTTTATCCCCTGTGTTTCCTCTGTGCTAATACAGTGCTATGTAAATTATAGATGACCAATATCTATTTACTGAACCAATTGAGTGTTCTGAGATTTAGTGCCACCAAATTTCTCTAAAGACCACAGTAAAATTAAAAAAGTTTTTGAAGAATCTTTGAAAGACTTTTTGTCATCTATTTTCCAGTTACTCAAAATCTATGCCTCTATTAAACTACACACAGAATTGTTTAGCTAGACCATAAGTATGGATTGAGAGGTACCATAAAAAAGCAGCTCTGTGAAACTCTTAACAGTGTCTGTCATAAAGATATTGTTCAAGTCATATTTCATTATATTTTACAGTGTCCTCTTTATGATGACCCTTGGGAGAAATTTCTTTCAGGTTTTAATAGCAGGAATAATTGCACTTCTCCTGAGTAAATTGGTTTGCTTTTATCATGGATGTTGTAAATTATGAACTTGATCAGATCTTTTTTTATTTGGCCTCTAGAAAACTTAGTCAAATTGAAATCTAGCTGATAGGAAGGGTATAGCCTTTAACAGCTTGATTTCTTTTTCATACAGCTCTGATAATAGCTTCATTTAATATCACCTCAGCAAATTTTCTTTTTTTTCTTTTAGTCTTGCATCTAATATAGATTATATTCGTGTACTTTTGTATCTTTATAACTGATACTCCTTCTTTGGGAAACAAGCAATATTGTAAATATTGCTGTAAATAAACTGGACTTTAGAAGACAGTATCAGATGTTACTGAATCCATCACACTGATGCATATTATATATTTTTTTTTAATTTATGTATGTTGAAATTCTAAAGTTCTCTTAGCTCATTTTTTTTTTTCCCCTCATCAGGTCTCCTTCCAATCAAATTGTGCTTAATACTTCCCTGTGTTATTTGCAGTCTAACTTCTAGAAACTAATTGCTTTAGTTTCATTATCTTTTATTCACTAAAGAATGAAAAAAATATCAATTCACAATAGTTTTCTTACACCTTAGCTAAGTCCTTATTGTCTGAGAAGATCAGGTAATGAGAGGCATCAAACATTTCTGCCTGTTCACTTTTTGGACGATATCCTTAAGTTTATTCAAACACTCACTGTATTCAGATTTATTGAACACCTAACATTTGGTCCTGGATAATTGTAATGGGGAACATGAAACAGATTTGCATTTAAAAGCTTACTACACATGGGCCACATAGACAATGGGCAAAGCCTAGAAAATTACTGTTGGCAACTCTGTAAAAGCTTATTTATTATATGGAACTAGGATATTACGTCGAAGAATAAGTTAGAAAATGGGAAATGGGAAGGGATGTATTCTGAACAGGGGACACCATATAAATAAAGACATTATAGCACATAATGTAGTAAAAAGTGACATATTTAGTATGTCAAGAACAGAAAAATTTATGGAAAAAAACATTGAAAATGTAATTTAGACCATGTAATGTAATAAATGTTTCCTAAAACTTTGACAGTCTCTCCATTAAATGGGAATATATGTATCTATACATCTTTTACACATAGATTGAAAAATTTATTTTAAATAAATTTTATTTACTTATTTTAAGGAACGATCTTAGCAGGGAACTTAAGTTGCCATTACATGAGATGCAATGATCCTAATTAATTACATAAATAAAGATGAAATTCTAGTCTCTATTTTTGCTATTTCATAAAACTTCAAATAATTTTTCTGGTTATAAAACTTAATGGTTCTCTTTTATTCTAAATAGACCATTTTAATAATTATGTCCTGAATTTGATATAAATATATTTTCTAACATTCATTTCCTTGTATCTCTTAATACTTTTTGTGTATGTGTGTCTTTTGTCCTTTTAGGGCCGCACCAGCAGCATATGGAGGTTCCCAGGCTAGGGGTCTAATCAGAGCTATAGCTGCCAGCCTACACCAGAGCCTCAGCAAGGCCAGATTCAAGCCGCGTCTACAACCTACATCACAGCTCAGGGCAACATGGATCCTTAGCCCACTGAGTGAGGCCAAGGATTGAACCCACAACCTCATAATTCCTAGTCGGATTTGTTTCTGCTGCGCCACGACAGGAACTCCCTGTTTCTTAATTCTATTATTATTTTTCCCTTTTCCTATTATTGGTAAAACATCAATAAGTAGTAATTCACTTGAAATTTCATTGGAAACCTATTTTTTTTACATAATTTAAAAAGTTGGCTAACAATTAACAATATAATCAGTTCAAAGAAAATATAAGTAAATTCTTTTAAAAATCACATTTTAGTTACTGGTTTAGTTTAAAATATAGATATTAGACTATCTATTAGACTAGGTAGAATATTTTATTATTATTCAAATAACTTTAACATTAACTTTAATGTTTGCTTCATTAATAGCTACTCCCAAAACAACACATTATCTACTTATTATAGTTAACTTAAGGACAACTCTGCTATGAAAGTCTACTGATTTAGAACCTATGTCACACCATCTTGAACTTTTTGACCAGTGGCCAGTCAGAGGAATCTCCCAACCTTTGCTTTAAGCATTGTGATGTGAAAGTTAATCCTTTACCAAACCATTACAGAAACTCTGGTTTGAGTTCAAATTACCAGAGTGTTGAATTTATTTAATTGCAATGTTAAAAGCTATTGGTTAGAAAGCTGGATATTTGTGCCATTTGCTGCAACATGGATGGACCTAGAAATTATCATTATAATAAAGTATATTCATAAATAAGTGAAGTAATTTAGATAAAGGCAAATATCATATGATATCATTTATATGTGGAATTTAATAAAAATGATTTGAAAAACTTAAGTATAAAACAGAAACAAACTCATAGATTTCAAAACCAATTTTGTAGTTACCGTAGGGGAAACTGTTGGGAGGAGGGAAGACTTGACCGGGTGGGAATAATTTACACATGCTGCTGAATAAAGTAAATAATAAGAACCTACTGTATAGCACAGGAAAATCTATTCAATAGTTTGTAATAACCTATATTGGATAAAAGAAAGGATGTATTTATAACTGATTCTCTTTGCTGTACACCTGAAACAAACACAATATTGGAAGTCAACTACACTCCAATAAAACAACATTTAAAAAGAAAGAAGGAAAGAAAGATGACTACTTAGGAAGCACATACTGTCAAATTAAACAGAAAACTGAAAGGCGAGCCTGAGAATTGTCTACATCTTCTGGTTGAGACTTATTATGTAAGTATAAAAAATTGCAAACTTTTGGTCTAAAGTCATAGAATTACAAAGTTGTAATTCCAGAACCATCCTATACCAGCAAAGTTTTGACAGTTTCTGATATATCTATAATCCTAGTCTTGTCAGATGAAACTTGCATCTCTTGATTTTTGAAGCAATGTCTTTCCTGCTACAACATGAACTGGATTGGATAATATTTCCCAAACTTTATGTTTACTTGGAAGCTCACAACATAACCTTATTCAAAAATATTGACTTTACAGATATAGCTAGTTAAGATAGGTCTTACTGGGTTGGAGTGCATCCTAATTCAATGATTGGTGCACTCATAAGAAAAAAAAAGCTTGGTGAGATACAGACATACAGTGAGGGGAACCTCATTAGAAGACAGAAGTGACACAGGGAGAAAGTCATATGAAATTGGAGGGACAGAGATAAAATCATGCTGCACAAGCCAAGGAATGTCAAGGATTAGCAGGAACAACCAGGACATGGAAAAGCCAAGGAAAGATTGGCTAACCTTCAGAGAAGGCGTGGCCCTACGAGCATCTTGATTTCAGAATTTAGCCCGTAGAACTTCAAGAGAATAAATTTCTATTGTTTTAAGCTACCCAGTTTTTGGTACTTTGTTATGACAGTCCTAGAAAAATAACATATATCATAAGAGAAATTTTAAGAAAGAGTTATGTTAAAAACTCTCACATAAACTTAAGAAAACACTGTAGTTATTCCCAATCTTTTAAAGTAATGCATTCTAGATACTTTATTTTATAGAATGATGCAGTTAGAAAATACTAGGTTTCCCATAACCCAAAGGTGTGTTGGGAACGGGAGAAAGTGGTCTACTCTTAAGATCAACTTCTTTTTTATATATACTTTTTCCATTTCCCCTAGAATTTAAACTTTCTAAAAATGCAGGGCATAAAAGGCCAATCTCCCAGTTATCAAGAGTTAAGAAGGAGCATTTTTCTTAAAGTTTCTACACTGATTTTACTGTCAGGACTCTAACCATTTTAGGTCAAAATCATTTTGAATCACAGTGTCAAAATTGCTGCCTGAGCTCTTGAGCACTACCCTGGAGTTCAAAGGGAAGAGGCTCATTAAGAGATAACCACACCTTGATATTTTACAGATAGGAATGCTGAGGCTCATAGGAGCTCATACATAGTCATTTTGTTAGTCAAGAGAGGTTGAGATTAGGAATTTGCTCTTTCATCCTATTACATGGCCTGGGCTATCCATCCTTCCATGAATTCCCACTTCTTGTTCCCCTCTGCCCATCAATCTTGGACTTACTGGCTTTCTTTGATCTATGCAACATATATTCATCCTGATTCTTGCGTGCTTACTTGGATCTTGTTTCCAACTTTTTTTCCTACAATTGGGTTCCATAATATGACCTTGTGATTATGATTATGAAGAGTCAGTAGATTACTATTGACTTGGAGAGCTGGCTGATTTAGAGCCCAACCCTGCTACCCACTGGCTGTATGTTAGGAATTTGAGTCCCTTATTGGTAAATGGGTATAAAAATAGTATTCACCTTAATGCACTGCTGTAAGAATTAAGTGTGAAGATTAAATACATTTACTGTTCTCAGAGAAGTACATGACACATTGCAAGTATTATACAAGCATTAGACATTAACTATTCTCCATCAGAGCTTACCCTTCCTTTCAGCGTCTTTTGCTAGCTCTGTTAATGTTTCTTTACCTTCCTTATTTTCTTTACTGATTAGTCAATCAATAATTTTTTATAGAATAATGTTCTATACCCAGTCTATTACTAATACTAGGGATACAGCGACAAAAAAAAAAAAAAAAAAAAAAAAAGATTCTGCCTCCTAAGAAGCTTATTTTCAAAATGAGGATGACAAGTGATGTTAAAAGAGAAATATATACATTTTATGACAAGACAGAAAAAAATTAGATATTTAATGGAAAAAAGGAGGCCAAGGAGGAGTTTCAGTTAGGAGATATACACTTTTTCTGTCTGGAATAACAAGTCCTAAGACAAGGAAAGGTTTCTCACAAAATTACATACTTTGAGAGTACTAAAGAAATGTTGGTCTCGTATGTCATTATCTGGATGGATTAAATATTAGGATTTTTGCAATTTTATATATTCTCAAATCAGAAATGATCTTTGAAGTCACTCAGTTTAAAGCACGCAGTATGTATTTCTGTGTAACGCTTACCCTGTGATTATTTTCAATGGTGGAAAATCCACCCCCCAATAGAAAGTGCATATCGTTGTTGAATAGCTCTGTCAGAAAGCTGTCCTCATTTTGAAGCAAAATTGGCTTTTCTCATTAATTCTAAGGCAAACATATTATTACTCTATTCATCAGCTTTACAAATACTTGAAGATTAATTTTTTTTTCTGTCTTACATCAGGTCTTTAAAGCCTGAAAACTATTACTCTTCTCTCTAAAGGGTCTTAATTTTCAAAATCAGAAAGTGATGATAGAGTAGAAGATACAATTTTTACTGATTTTCCCCTGAAATAGCTGCTTGCTTTTTCTTGCTCTTTCAGAGTAAAAACAAATTTGAAACAGTTTTTCACAGACTATATTGCTTATTATACATCTTTTTATCTTTCTTAAGACATTTTCTAAAGGCAGTAAAACAAATTTGAAGCAACCAGTGTCTAAAAAAGCCATTTCAAACAATTTACATATATATACACACATTCAGAAAACAAAATAGTTTTCAAAGAGTTATCAATATATGCAACTTCTTTTTCTCATCAAATTTTTGATCAGTCTTTAGGAAATGACTATGAACTGGAACTTCTTTAAGTAGTGGGGTTATATACTAGGTCCTTAATAATAGCAATGCACAGGGGTTCTTATTGTGGCTCAGTGGGTTAAGGACCCAGGGTTGTTTCTGTAAGGATGTGGTTTGATCCCTGGCCTAACACAGTGGGTTAAGGATCTGACATTGCCATAAGCTTGGGAGTACGTCACAGATGTGGCTCAGATCTGGTGTTGCCATGGCTGTGGTGTAGGCCACAGCTGCAGCACTGATTCAATCCCTGGCCCATGCCACAGGTGCAGTGCTATAAAGAAAAAAAATAGTAGCAGTATACAAAATTGATATCACATGCATGAGTCCTTTGTTATCATAAATAACTATATCTATATATAAGTATTATATTATATATAAATATTGTATAATATATTTTGTTATATGTATATAATATATCATATTATATGTATATTATATTATACACTTTGTCAACTACAGAAAAACTACCTGGATCCAAATCTGCTGGACTAAAGTTAATGGCTGCCAGTTTTCTTGTTTAATTCTTTACCACGCACTAAGTTTGGCTACTTCATTGGTAGAAACTTTTTTCCCAAAATATTAATCAGTTTTTAAAAGAAGCATTTTATAATAATCCACAAATATCAAAAATAATTTCTGGTGGGCATCGTTCAACATTATCATATGTGAGAAAAAAATGATTTTTTTATTATAACTCCCTTAAGAAAAATATATGTCTATTACTGGCAGTGTTTTCTGACAAATTGTTCCTAAAGAGATGATGCATTAGAAATTGTAAAGAAAATGTCAATTATTTTTTAATAAAAATTATTTTAAGTATAAATGATTGGAAAAACATCCCATTTCTAATATTTCTTAGTCATAAGTTAATTATTCTAAGATATATTTTCACCTTGATAATAGGTTCTATGAGCACCTACCCTTAGAAACTTTTCTGATTTGCTTTCAAGCACAAGTGAGATTAGAGAAAAAAATAAAATCCTAAACAATACAATGCTATGAAAAGCATAAGCAAAATCATTTGGGGGAGATTCTTTAATTCTTGTGATAGTTTGAACTTCTTTTGATACTAGAGATGTATTTGTTCAAAAGTTTTAATATGTGATACATATTATCAATATAAGAAAAGGGAACATATAGAAATCACTTGTAAACTTCACCACCAAGAAAAATTGCCCAATTAGCTGAAGAATTATACTTTTTCTTTTTTGATTTAACAGAAATGTTACTATTCTCAAACCTGTAATTGCTTTATAAACTGTGTGACAATGCATGTATAAATTATTAGAGTAACAATATTGCCTTTTATAAATAGGCAATAAATTAGGTGGAGAATGAAAAACTCTGCACAGTCTTAATGAAAGTCACAGGTTTGCACCAGCCTATGGGGTAAATTGCATTATTGCCAATTAAATCATGAGATTGTAGCATACCTATGTGTTCAAAGACATTTTTTTAAATTGCAACAGAGTTGAAGCCACTTAATAACCTAAATGTTTTCTTAAAGAAGTTATAATGCCTGATAAAAATATAATAATTGTCTACAACTTTGTAAGAAAAAAATTAACACAAGATAATATTTCTTTCTTTCTTTCCCCCAGGGTATCTTACAGCAAATTGACTTTAAGAAGCTTTGATATGTAAGAAGGTATACTTTATTAGGTGGTGTGCAATCTGTACATACAAGAAATTGAAAGTTTATCCCTTGTCTTAACAGAAAACAATTTGTTGCAGAACCAAAAAGGATTGTTTTGTCAACCTAGATTTATACAGTCTTTTGTTCCTGTGCTTGAAAGCATAAATGACTTGTCAGCAATGTTGTTATATGCATAGTCTGAAATAACCAGACAGTTGGGGTAAAAAGTATGCTTAAAAAATAAAAAAAGTAGTTAGTAAGGAACTTGCTTATATAACCACATTATTTTGCGGTAAGAAACAGCATTAGCTTTCTCCAGTAAAGAGTACAATTTTGCAGTCTTAAGACCATTAAGTTATCTACAGTAGCGTGTACAGTTTTAATTGTGATTTTGCACTCTTTTAGTTTTTAATAAAATGATTTAGACTATTTCCATTCTGTGATGGACCAATTTACTGATTGACCACAACCCAATGTTAAAAATCATAGCACAATATATTCTTATATTTAACCTATTTAAGAGAATTTTATTTTATTTTTTATTTATTTATCTATTTATTTATTTATGTTTGTCTTTTTGCCTTTTCTAGGGCCACTCCTGCGGCATATGGAGGTTCCCAGACTAGGGGTCGAATCGGAGCTGTAGCCACCGGCCTACGCCAGAGCCACAGCAACCCGGGATCCAAGCCAAGTCTGCAACCTACACCACAGCTCACGGTAACGCCGGATCCTTAACCCACTGAACAAGGCCAGGGACCGAACCTTTAACCTCATGGTTCCTAGTCAGATTCGTTAACCACTGCGCCATGATGGGAACTCCGTATTTAAGAGAATTTTAAACAGCAGACCTAATTGTAATTATTGCCAAAAAATAAAAATCAAGCTATGTCTTCCCAAGAAAAAAAATGAAATAAAAATTAATGCAAGAATATATTTTACTCTAAGTAAAAATAATTGAAATAAAGAGGGATAATCCTCTTAATGGTTATACAAATATGTAATAAATATCCCTTGAGTTGGGAGTTTCTCTTGTGGCTCAGCAATAATGAACCTGATTAGTAAACATGAAGATTTAGGGTTCAATCCCTGTCCCCACTCAGTGGGTTAAAGATCCAGTGTTGCCCTTAGCTGTGGTGCATGTCACAGATGCAGCTTAGATCCTGCATTGCTGTGGCTGTGGTGTAGGCCAGAAGCTGCAGTCCCAATTAAACCCCTATCCTGGGAATGTCCATACGCCACAGGTGCAGCCCTAAAAAACAAGCAAGCAAACAAAATCCCTTGGGATTGCTAGATAATAATTTAGTGCATGTCGTTAATTAATCTCACAACAAATAAAATAACCATTAGCTATATTGCAACATATGTTGTTTCATGTGATTCATTAAATATGAAAGCGGGTACCATACATAATTCCATGGAACATTATTATATTTTATAAATAAGATGCATAAAAAAGAGTCAAGAAAATCAGAAGTTCATACCTCACATAGGCTCTATACATTGCCATCCCACAGAGATTTAGTATGGAAAAGGCTATTCTTTATTTCTAAAAATAATCTCAATATACAGATTTCACATTTAATAAATCCATTAAATAACTATTTTTCTGATTATTTAATGTAAAAAGAATGATTGGTTTATTTATTTCCTATTGCTGAGGTAGCACATCACTGCTAAGTTTGTGGCTGAGGAAAAAATATCCCTTGATTATCTCAGAGTTCTGGAGGTCAGGAGTCCAGGCAAAGTGTAGCTCAGCTGGTTTTTTCGCTCCAGGTTTCACAAGGCCACAATTAAAATGTTGGCAAGGCTCCTTTATTTTTGGAGGATTTGAGAATGAATCTGTTTTGAACCTCATTCAGGTCGTTGGGAGAATTCATTTCGATGTACTTGTGGGTCTGAGATCCCTTTCCTACCTGTCTCTTGGCTGAGGTCATTCTCAGCTTCCTGCTTTGCTTAGCTTTGCACCTCTTTCTCCAATTTTAAATACAGCAAAGGCAGGTTGAATCCTCATGTTTCCAGTCTCTCCTCCCTCAGCTTCACCTTTCTTCTGTTATTTGTGCACTTCTGACTCTTCTGGCTTCCTCTTTGTGTTTAGGCTGCTCATGTCATGACACTTAATAATCCTATAAAATCACTTCATCTTAAAGTTGGTGGATTAATCAAATCTATTTCATCTGTTAAGTTCCTTCACAGCAATGTCTAGACTAGCATTTGATGGACTAATTGGAGAATTTGGGCAGAGAAAGAAATCTTTAGAAATCTGTTTACCAGTTTGCCTGACTTTCCAGTTTATCAATTTTTCATTCTTGTTATCTAAAAACCTAGTGGATGAAGCTGATAGATGAAGCATAACTCTCACCGAGTTTGTCATTCAGCTAAAACTTACTATGTGTCTAAATATACTAAGAATTCTTTTAGGAAATTTAAGTATAAAGAAGAAAAGGCATGGCCCTAACCTCGAGGAACTCATATTTTTGAGGCTTTTATACCTGAAGGAATGAGAAGAGAAATATGGTTATTTGATTAATGGAAGGCGAGTATTATCTAGTTGAGCTTAAATTTCTCAAAAGCAATATTCAATTTATAATTAATTTACTTAGAATCAAAAAATAAGACATTATATTTAAATTTTTTACAGAAAACTTTCAGTTCTCAGAGGACCATTGGTTCTTCTCTTTAGTTAGCCTCCAACTCCTGGCCATCCTTAACTGCAGGTCCAATGATGAATCTAACAAAGAGTCTCTTAAAAAGCTAAGGAAACTGTTCCTGGCTATTGCTCATGGTTATCTGCTATTGGAACCCTGAACTGCTGGGTCCCTAACATGTTGGGTCACATCAAATGATGTTCTAGTTTGGCTCTAAGCAAACCCCTGACAAAGACAGACGTCCTGGAATGCAGTGAGTAATTGAGGCTTGAGACTTTAATGAAAAGACAGGTGGATTACCTTCGAGATCATTTCAGCTAAGAGCCTGAAGAGACCATAGAGACTGGGTTAATTTGCTGCTAAAACTATGTATGTAATCTTAATTAAACTTCATGAGGGATGAGGTGCCTTGTGGGGTGTACCAGTGCAGACCCCTTCTTCCAGAGTATTTTGACTTTGTCTAAGGAGGAGGGGAAGGTGGGCTATGAGAGAGCATGTGCACCTTAGACCTGCTCCTTCCTCAGCTGATGACTGCTTGGGCTTTGACAAGTTAGATCCACTGTGATGAGGTAGCTACCACTGAAAACCATGTCTGGAGTACTTTAACAGAGACAATAGCAGCCCTACGAAATACTTGGTTGTCCTCTGTGTTTAGAGTGATAGTGTGGGAAGAGTAGGTGATGAGATTTTTAACTTAGTTTACTGATGACTCTTTCCAATTAAGTTCTACTGGGATGGAATATAGTATGGCTTCCATCCAACTTGAGAGAGACCTGTCCCTTACTGAGTGCAGTAAAGGGCATATGTTACAATGAGCAGAACTTCTGGGTGACCCAGGCCACCACCCAAATGTGCCATTTTTAAATTTCATTGAATGTGGTTAATGGCCTGATTTTTTAGTTGTGACACTGGTGAGACATACACTAACATATAAAATAAGCCTCCTCACCCTTTCCATGGGATCAAGAGATTTAGGTAAAATTAGATCTATTAGTAATAAGCATTTTGTTAACTGTAAAGATGCTCACCCAAAAGTCCCCTACAATGAAAAACAAAAGAACCAAGAAGCAGAGCATGACTGTCAGATAAATATGAAGAATGAATTGTTCTCTGCCCCAAAAGAAAAGATGTACTGGGATCTACATGGAAATTCAGCTAGCATCTTAAACCAGCCCTGAAGACTGCTACTTATGCCAGAAAGTACCAAAACAGCATGGAAAAGCTGACCCACCTACCCAGTCCCTACCCAAGGCTAATGATTCTGTTCAGGGGCAGATCTCTCAAGCCAATGTGCCAGGTAGTTCTTGTTGGATAAATCACTTTGGACCTCTTATCCTATCTGGAGAGTTTCCACTGGTTCTTGACTGTAGTTAACACTTTCTCCCAGTTTGGCCTGGCCATTCCTGCCTGTGCATTCCACTGTCTCAGGCCTTACCATCCTACAAGACACCATTCATTTCCTGTTCAGGTTCCCTAAGTACATTGGATCTGATAAAAACCCTAGATTTGGAGTCCATATCAACAGATCTATTCTGAGCATATGATGCACTCAATGTGCTACATATAATTTCTCAAGCCACAGGTGTAGTTCATTGTTTTTTTGTTTTGTTTTGTTTTTTGTTTTTTGTTTTTTTTGTCTTTTTGTCTTTTCTAGGGCAGATCCTGCAGCATATGGAGGTTCCCAGGCCAGGGGTCTAATCGGAGCAGTAGCCACCCACCTATGCCAAGGCCACAGCAACATGGGATTCAAGCCACGTCTGTGACCTACACCAGAGCTCACGGCAATGCCAGATCCTTAACCCACTGAGCAAGGCCAGGGATTGAACCCACAACCTCATGGTTCCTAGTAGGATTCGTTAACCACTGCGCCATGACAGGAACTCCCATAGTTCATTGTTTTAATGGAAAATAAAGGGATGATTTAAGTGGATGATGGGAAGGGTCAACAATTACCTTGACATTTGCTTGACATTTGATATATAGGACTACCGCAAATCCAATTTTTGCTTACTTACAATTTAGTTTACTTTGTTTTAATTCCTTCTAGATACCATGTAGGAGATCACCAGCAAAATACATTACTCTTATTTCTGTGATAACTCTTAAGGTAGGTTTAGCTTATGCAATATAATGCAATTTATATTAAAATGTTTTAAATTTTTCTATCAAGTTTATTTAGACAAAGGACCATGTTTTAATACTTAATATTCTGTAACACTCTTATTACACAATGGTACTTTTTTATCTTTACTCAGTAACTACATGTAGCTTTATTTTTATCACAATTAAAAATAATTGCTACATGATAGTTCATATTATGAGTTGGCAGCAATATGAAATGTTTTTGGTTGAATTATTACATCTACAAATATTATCATTGACTTCCTATAATTTTTATGAGATTCCACTAAAATTCAGAGTAATACCCAGATTGACTATAAAATAAAGCAAAAAGAGTTATATTTAGAGAATAATCAATGAAGATTTTCTAACACTAGACAATGAGAGAGACATTGTAACTTACAGGCAAGTAAATAAAGGATGTAATTTACACACATAATATCTAATCTCTATATATGAAGAAACAAACTAGTGAGAGTAAAAACTAGGTGTCAAAGCTCCCACAAGGATAAATCTTAAATAACATAAATCTAGGAGTTCCTGTCATGGCTCAGTGGTTAACAAATCCAACTAGGAACCATGAGGTTGCGGGTTCAATCCCTGGCCTTGCTCAGTGGGTTAAGGATCCGGTGTTGCCATGAGCTGTGGTGTAGGTCACAGACGTGGCTCAGATCCCGGGTTGCTGTGGCTCTGGTGTAGGCCAGCGTCTACAGCTCCAATTAGACCCCTAGCCTGGGAACCTCCATATGCCGCAGGTACAGCCCTACAAAAGGCAAAAAGAAAAAAATAAATAAATAAAAAACAATGTAAATTTTGTTTATTTCTTTTCAAAGAAAAACATCGCATAAATAATAAGAGTAGGATCCTGTCGACTATAATAGGTTTTGGAGAAAAAGGCCTGGAAATCTTGAACATAAAATTCTTATGAATGCTTCCTTTCTAGATTGCAGAGGATTCTTTTATCCCTTGTTATGAAAACCCTCCCCCCAAATAACCATACCAAACATAAACAAAAAACAACAACCAATATATTTTGTTCAATTTAATTCCTTTCCCCATGAATAATCATTGCCTCTAGGATAAATACTAGAGTCAAGTCTTGCATAGAGAAGAAAACACTCCAGGTAGAGAAGCAAACACTCTGATGCAATAACTAACATTCATGTCAAAGCAATTTTAGGAGCTGAGTAAGGGTATGCATGAAAACAGGGTGTTAATGGATAGAGGCAAAGATGGGGACATAAGAATGAAGGTAAGAAAATGTATTTATGAAGATACTCCGTCATACTCAGTATTCAGCATAATCCTGAATACATGCTGGCCAGAAGCTTGTTTCAACAGTGGGCATGAATGCTACATTGAAGCCTGTAGATGAGTTGAATTGAAGACACCAGGCCTTCATTAGCATATATTGAGGAAGATGACAGAAGTCAAAGTGAAATGGATATGTTAGAATGGAATACAACCATTGAAAACAACTTGAAAACAACCAGAAATCCCTTTATTGCATGCTCTTTGGGAAGGCCCAGTGAATGATGCTGAAGCAACACGGTCATGTTAAGAAAGCCCAGGTCAGGAGCAGGAAATGCTGCCATCTCCCTGGGGTCTAATATTCCAGAATGGAAGAATCTAGAGGGCAGTAATTAATCAGCAGAGGCAAGATAGATATACCAAAAATAAGAGCAGGGGGCCTGCGTGGGATATGGATTGCCTAGATCCACGGAAATCTACGGAATTGATCTTCAAGTCCTGGGGTGACACTGATGGGTTTCCGCTTGGGTTATTTCTTCATTTAAATAAAAGAAAGCTGATATTAGCCATTGTAATGGCAAATTCTAATCCTTCTTACAATTTCTAGATGGCTGTACATTCACAGATGTGGAATATATTAATTTTAGGGAGAGAATGAGATCCCTTGAGAAGTATATACAATAAGTAAATATACAAGTTTATGTAATAAATTTCTTTCTGCGCTACCCCAGAGGGATCTGCAGACTTTGCCAGGGTAGATGTGCACAGAGAAAAGGAAACCTGGCATCTCTGAAGACTGATTTTGTGGTGACATTGAAATGCCATAATGCTTCTCTGGTTATAGTGAGACTTGTAGAGGCTGCACAATAAATGAAGTTTTATCTCAGTGTAGGTACAAGGTCTCCATAAATCTTCTCAGCAATTACCTCCTGAGGTATAAATATGGAACTGACATATACTAACAGCTGGAAGAGCTCTCTCTTCCATTCCCTGATGTGTTAGAAAAGTGGTTCTCAAATTGTTGCATGTATCAGAATCTCCTGGAGGCAGGGCTGGCTACAGAGTTTGTGAAGCACAATTCAAAGTGAAGATGCAAAGTTTTTTGTTCAAAGAGAAGGGAAAAAAGGCTATAAAACGTACACACAAAATCTTTCTTTTCTTCCACAGCATCTCTTTTGATTTGTCCTGGTGAATTTATTTTTTTAATGTCATTATAAATGAAGAAAAATAAAAATTTTAAATGGTTAGCATGAATTTTACTCATATTCATTTGTGCAATGCTATTAAATGTCAATAGCTGAGAATTTTTTTTCTTCTTCCTTTTTTTTTTTTTGGTTGCATCCATGGTCAGCGGAAGTTCCTGGGCCAGGTATGACACCAGAGCCAGAGCTTCTACACAAGCCACAGTAGTGGCAATACAAAATCCTAACCCACTGTGCCACCAGAGAACTTCAATATCTGAGAATTTAAGTTACATCCAAAAGTACACAATTCATATTTTGTGACTTATCTCTCCAGAATTTACCAAAAGAAAGAAACAAGTCAGACTCAGGAAGCTTGGCATGGGGTCAGCCTCAGGTGGAGCCCCTAGGTATGAGGAGACTCTCACAGACAGTTGCCTGGGGGATTAGTATCAGCTATTGACATGAAAAATGCTTTTTCCTAAATTCTGATTATCAGGAGCTTATCAGGAAAGCTTGTCTTTATATAACAAAGGTGGTACACTTTCATAATCTTGGAGCCCTTATTATAATATAAATATATTCTCTGTCAAGAGCCTACAAAAACCTTGATGATCCTGACATTCTACCAAGCATCAAAGGTATCCACTCTATTGATGATATACATCATTCTGCTGATTGGATTCAGTGATCAGGAAGTGACAATTATTCTAGATAACCTAGAAAAACACATGTATGCCAGAAATGAGAAATAAATCCCTACAAGATTTGTGGATCTGCTGCATCTGTAGACTTTTCAATAATCTCATGGTCTAGAGTACAGAACGAGAACTTCTCCAGATAGAGATTAAATCATTTCTTCTCATGCAGCCAATCAGAGAAAATGAGGCACAACATTTATTAGGTTCCTTTGGATTTTTTAAGTACATAAGAATATGATTCAAACAGATTTGTAGGTTGGTTATTCAGGCTTTTGGTTTCTAATGGGGCTGAAGTATGCAAGTCCTAGTTGTTGGATAACCTCCCCTGCCATTCTTTGCCACATGACTGATAATTAGTTCTGGGAGTATCCATGGTGTATAAAAATGTAAAGAGAGGCTAGCAAGTCTCAGTGATAAAATCATGGTACAAATTTTTTAAACTTCTGTGGCAAGACAATTCTCTGCAAATAAGAATTGATCTCTGTTTGAAAAAACAGCTCACTTGTAACACTATTGGCCTTACATATTAATGGAGGATCTTACCATGGAACATCCAGAGACTGAAAATGGATCAGTGTTATTAAATCCATTGCAATATGAAGTAGGAGTAGTCCCCAGCCATTATAGAATGCAATTTTTAAATGGAAGCATTGTCTTCGCAGGTCTAAAAGGCACTAGTAAGCACACACCTATTTTCTCAATGCAAATGGGGTTACTTACAATAAATTTATGGAAAAAGAAAGAATCCAGTTCTACTATAGAAAATGGTTGGAATAGTACACTGGTGCTAACCAAGAAAGTGATGAAAGGAAATTTTCTCATAGCCAAGGCTGTGAACAGTACACTTGGATCCTCACTTCATATGAAAAGAGAGATAGTCTAAATTACACATGGACTTCTGAGCAGGCAAATAGCTTGGCTTGTTTGTGAGAAGCATTAAAGGAACAATGGGGAAAGATCTGTGGCAAAGAGTACTGGAGTAATCTTATGCCAGTAGGTCCATTACAGTGGCCATTGAAAATAAGGATCTTTCTTGAATGTTCATCAGGTAGTATCTATTGCAGAGGATGCTTTCAGCAATCAGGTGGACAGCTACTTGTGTCATGGACATCAGCTATCTCCTTCCCTTAGTCACCCCACTGTTATTATAAGGGGCCCATAAACATATTGCCATGATAGCCCAAATGAAAGCTGTATTCAGGCCTGAAAATATGAGCTCTGCCTCAATAAGGCTGATTTAGCTGTATCACTGTGAATTCCCAATATGGCAAAATTCTTTGGGGAAGACAAGCTAACCAGCTGGTGAGAGTGGACTACATAGGTACCCTACTATTTTGCAGGAGGTAGAAATTCATCTTTCCTGCAATAGATGTATACTCTAGAAAATTTACTTTCTTTGCTCCTCAACACCATCTAATGTATAGGGAATTCTTAATCCATTGATGGATGACTGACAAATCCATTTTGATGACTGACAAAATTATGACTGAAAAAAATTACCTCAGAAAAGTGAACCTACTTTATGGCAAAGCCAGTATGACGATGGGCTCTTGAATATGAAATTCATTAATTTAATATCTAGCCGAAAGAATAGTGAATAATATGTTGTGGGCTTTGATAAAGCACCATCTTTGGGCACAGTACCATCTATGGCTGAACATTTTCTTCCAAGATAGGGCATAATGCATTGAATCAATGTTGGTGTTTAATCCAGAATCCCCAACTATTAAAATTCATGAGCTAGTGGAATTAGAGGTAGATTTAAGGTTAGCCTTTCTTGATGTTATTCACAATAACTCATTTACGAAGTTGTGCTACTTCTTACGAGTCAAGGATTTGTTGAACAAGAGATCCTGGGTTCTAGTGGAGGGGAGAGATTTGATGGTAGATATGACATTTATGCTGAACTAGATACTGGGACAACTAACAGGAGAAGCATAGCTGGTTAACTCAGTTTTGAAGAGAAAGAGAGAAACAACGTACTGTGGTACAAATTCTGAAAATTCTCAAATTCTCTGAGAAACAGAAGACAAGATGTGTTAGCAGATAATTTGTTTTATCTGAGTCACCATGGTTTAACATGTACTATTGGGAAAAGTTTCTTATTGTTAAACTACGAATTGTGTTTTATTATTAAGCTGTTAACAGCTCAGAAATGCACTACTTTGCATGTTCTTTCCCTCCTTCTCAGCCTATTTTTTATTTTCCCATCAATTTTCCAACTCTGAGACTGCATAACCCAATAAAGTCTTGGACCAATTATCATCCCCAAAACAAACAAGAAGCTCATGGGACATTTATATTTATAAGATACTGTGCAAGCAGGAGGCATAACTCTCCCAGACTTCAAGAAATACTACAAAGCCACAGTCATCAAAACCTTGTGGTACTGGTATCAAAACAGACAGAGAGACCAATGGAACAGAATAGAGAACCCAGAAATAAACCCTGACAACTATGGTCAATTAATCTTTGACAAGGGAGGCAAGAACATGAAATGGGAAAAAGAAAGTCTATTCAGCAAGCATTGCTGGGAAACCTGGACAGCAGCATGCAAAGCAATGAAACTAGAACACACCCTCATACCATGCACAAAAATAAACTCAAAATGGCTGAAAGACTTAAATATAAGACAGGACACCATCAAACTCCTAGAAGAAAACATAGGCAAAACACTCTCTGACATCAACCTCATGAATATTTTCTCAGGTCAATCTCCCAAAGCAATAGAAATTAGAGCAAAAATAAACCCATGGGACCTCATCAAACTGACAAGATTTTGCACAGCAAAGGAAACCAAAAAGAAAACAAAAAGACAACTTTCAGAATGGGAGAAAGTAGTTTCAAATGATGCAATGGACAAGGGCTTAATCTCTAGAATATATAAACAACTTATAAAACCCAACAGCAAAAAAGCCAATCAATCAATGGAAAAATGGGCAAAAGACCTGAATAGACATTTCTCCAAAGAAGATATACAGATGGCCAACAAACACATGAAAAAAAGATCAACATCGCTGATTATAAGAGAAATGCAAATCAAAACTACCACAAGATCACACCAGTCAGAATGGCCACCATTAATCAATCCCCAAATAACAAGTGCTGGAGGGGCTGTGGAGAAAAGGGAACCCTCCTGCACTGCTGGTGGGAATGTCAACTGGTACAGCCACTATGGAGAACAGTTTGGAGATACCTTAGAAATCTATACATAGAACTTCCATATGACCCCACAATCCCACTCTTGGGCATCTATCCGGACAAAACTCTACTTAAAAGAGACACATGCACCCGCATGTTCATTGCAGCACTATTCACAATAGCCAGGACATGGAAACAACCCAAATGTCCATCGACAGATGATTGGATTCGGAAGAAGTGGTATATATACACAATGGAATACTACTCAGCCATAAAAAAGAATGACATAGTGCCATTTGCAGCAACATGGATGGAACTAGAGAATCTCATCCTGAGTGAAATGAGCCAGAGAGACAAAGACAAATACCATATGATATCACTTATAACTGGAATCTAATATCCAACACAAATGAACATCTCCTCAGAAAAGAAAATCATGGACTTGGAAAAGAGACTTGTGGCTGCCTGATGGGAGGGAGAGGGAGTGGGAGGGATTGGGAGCTTGGGCTTATCAGACACAACTTAGAATAGATTTACAAGGAGATCCTGCTGAGTAGCATTGAGAACTGTGTCTAGATACTCATGTTGCAACAGAACAAAGGGTGGGGAAAAATGTAATTGTAATGTATACATGTAAGGATAACTTGATCCCCTTGCTGTACAGTGGGAAAAGAAAAAAAGAAAAAAAAAGATACTGTGCAAACAGGTGAGTAGAGTAGAAATAACATTTACAAAGTATTAATCATATGTGGAGACTTTAGTTGCTTTATAACACGTTGTTTTTGTTCATATACTTGAATACCCAATTGTGAATGCACCTACTGAATGCTGGCAGAAGAACTTAAACCTCCAAAAAGGGCTAGAAACTCTTAACAAAAGTGGCAGAGCAAAAGAAAAAAAAAAAAGAGAGAGAGAGAGAGAAGCAATCATGATGGGACTAGCATTCCTGAGAGGCATTTGTGAAAGAAAAAAGGAACCCACATCCTGGGAAGCCTCCTAACTGATGGTAGATCAGCTGAAACAGAGGGACCTCAAAGTCACTGAGAAAAGTGCAGCAGCTGACAGAGGAGGGCAAAGCAGAATAGAGCTGCATAGACCATCTGCACCACTTCCCCAGACAACACAGCCTGAGATGTTTGGGCAGGGGCTGTGCTCTTACACTTTGTCTCTGAAAGTCAGTCCCTGAGAGAGGACTGGGGTTGGCTTTGTGGGGACAGCTTGAGAGGCTAAGGAATGGTGTGTCATGGTTGGGGGAGTGGTATGTTGCGGGCTGGGGTGTGGAAAGCTGGCAGAGGGAACCTGGGAGAAGGTCTGGGCCCACATTGTTTGGGAGGGCGAGAGGAGGAGGGTACACCACCATAGGAATATCCCTGCACACACAAGGACTCTTAGAGGCTGGGGTGGCTCTGACACAGGCTAAGGTGGTGAGAAGCCACTTCCTCTGTCTATGGGACACTGGGCGCTTCTTGTTTGGGCTGTGGGCAGCAGGGGGCTAAGTGCAACTTGGTTTCTCATGTGTGAGCTACAGGCAGCAGGGACAGACTGCGGTGGTCTTCTTGGAGGCTGGAGGGAGGTGTGGCCTACCACCACTGAGGTCCTGTCAGTGGGCTCTGCCTGTTGCCCCAGGCTCCTCAGGGGTTGGCAAAAAAAGAAGGGGAGGCATTGCAAATCAGCACCTCATGTTGTTGTTCTCATGCCCCTGGGAAAGCACCCACCCTGTAGCTGCCACTGCCAAAGTCTATGGGTGGCGCCCAGACAGTTGATCACTGTGCCTTCCCAAGACCCTACTACCAGGATCAATTGGTACAACACATCCTGCATGGGCTAAGTGGGATGGGATGCTTCCTGCATGGTTTGCAGGAGGCGGGGGCAAACCACTGCAGTTATCACTGACTCCAGAGGTTAGGTGTGGCCCACCACCACTAGGGATGCCTGAACAAGAACCACCTGCAGATCCAACCACCTCAGAGGGCTCGACAGAGAACACTGTGACACAACACCACCTGTTGTTGCTCTCACTCCCCTGGGAGTACACCTGTGCAGCTGTTGCCACTGCCAAATGCTCTGGGCAGTGCCCAGATGCTTGATCACTGTCCCTTCCCAGGACCCTACAACTAGGAGAAGCCGATGCAGTAGCTCCTCTGGGGGCTAAGCAGGACAAGGTGCTTCTTGCATGGTCTACAGGAGGTGGGGGTAAACCACCACAGTTATCACTGACTCCAAAGGTGGGCATGGCTAGCCACCTCTAAGAATCATGAACAGGCACCACCTATAGCCTCCATTACCTCAAGGGCACCACAGAGGAGGGCACTGTGACCAAACACCACCTATTGTTGCTCTCAAACCCATGGATATACACCAGCCCAGTTGCTACCACTACCGAACACTCCAGGCAGGGCCTACACGCTTGATCTCTGACACTTCTCAAGATCCTGCAATTAGGAGAAGCCTGTGCAGCACCTCCTGTGTGGGCTAAGTGAGAGGGAGTGCTTCTTGTGTGGTTTGCAGGTGGTGGGGGCAAACCACAGCAGTTATCAATGCCTCCAGAGGTGGGCGTGGCCCGCTACCACTAAGGTTCCCTGAACAGGCACAATTTGCAGCTCCAATAACCTCAGACGAGGGCATTGCAATTGAAAACTACCTGTTGCTGCCCTCAGTCCCCTGGGAACTCACACGCCATGCTGCTGCCACTGCCAAATGTGCTGGGAACATCATCATCATCAATCTGCATAAGGCTCATTACCACTTCCCAGAGCGCTGCAACTAGGGGTAGCCAGTGGCACCTTCCTGCAGGTCCTTGTTGTTGTTAAGAGCCCAGCAACCAGGCACTAACTACTAGCCCTACCCATTGCCTCCTTCTCCCATGAAACACAATCAGCACCCTGGGGATTACGGCCTGCTCACACCAAAGAAAGAGACAGCAAATATTCAAACTCCCACTCCAAAAATAAATAGTAACTCCCCACAAAATACAAAGGGGTGCTCTTGCATATAAGCAGCCCCCAAAGACTACAGTTTGGCTTCCCCAACCTCACAGGAAAAAGAAAAACATAAGCAAGATGAAGAAGCCCAGAAACCATTCCCAGTTAAAGGAACAGGAGAATTCCCCTGTAGTAGCAAACAATAAAACAGATCTCTTCAGTCTGATAGACATTGAGTTCAAAAGGGAGGTAGAGAATATACTGAAGGAATTAAGGCTGAATATCAATGAATTAAGAGCAGAGATAAAAAGTAATGCAGATTCCTTTAGAAAGGAAATAGAAAATATGGAGAAACATAAAAAAATTAGAAAATTCATTTGCAGAAATGCAAACTGAGCTAAAGGAAGTAAAGATTGGAATGAATAATACAGAGAAATGAATTAATGACTTGGAAGATAGAATAATGGAAATCACCCAATCAGGATAGCAGACAGAAAATCAAATGAAAAAAACGTGAAAGCAATATAAGAGATCTATGGGATAATATGAAGTGGGCCAATCTGCATAATAGGAATTCCAGAAGGAGAAGAAAAAGAAAAGGGGTTTGAAAATATATTTGAAGAATTTACATCTGAAAATTTTCCAAATCTAAAGGAAACTGATATCAGATACAATAAGCACAAGGGACCCCAAAAAAGTTGAACCCAAATGAGCCCACACCAAGATATATTATAATAAAAATGTCAAAAGTTAAAGACAAAGAGAGGATTCTAAAGGCAGCAAGAGAAAAACTAAGTGTTACTTATAAGGGATCCCCCATAAGGCTATCAGCTGATTTTGCTACAGAAACACTACAGGCCAGAAGGGAGTCACATGATATATTTGAGGTGATGAAAGGAAAATAATTGCAGCCTAGAATACTCTATCCATCAAGACTATCATTTAAAATAGAAGGAGTAATAAAGAATTTCTCCAACATACAAAAGCTGAAAGAGTAAAGCAATACTAAACCCATTCTAAAATAAATACTGAAAGGATTTCTCTAAATAAAAAAGAAATAAAAAGAAATAAGATGGAAGAAACCACAATTGGTAAGCAATCACTTGAATAAGCCAGCATATAGATCTAAAAGAGAAAAAAAAAAAAAAACAAAAAACAAACAAACTGTAAAAGTGATGATAAACACAAGGAACAGCAAAAGGACAAACCTGAAGATGCTAAAAAAAAGGACTTCAAAGTCATAGAATATTGGGAAGGAAAGTAAGCAACCAGGAATCAAAACCAAACAATACATTCACAAAAACTAAAAAGAAAAGTACTCAAGAATAAAACAAATGGAAATCACCCAACCAAAAAAAAAAAAAAAAAAAAAAAAAAAAAAAAAAGAAGAAAGGAGAAACAGAATCAACTGGAAAAAAACAAAGTTTAAAATGCCAATGAGTACATATCTGTTAATAATTACCTTAAATTTCAATGGACTGAATGCTCCAATCAAAAGACACACAGCAACCTACTGGGTAAAAAAATCAAAAACCTTCAATCTGCTGTCTACAAGAGACTCATCTTAGGGCAGAGGAAACACAAAGATTGAAATTGAGGGGATGGGAACATATATTTCATGCCAAAGGACAAGACAGTAAAACAGGAGTTGCAATACTCATATCAGACAAAATAGACTTTAAAATGAAGGCCATAAAGACAAAGAAGGACACTATTTACTGGTAAAAGAATCCATTCAAGAAGAGGATATTAAAATCATCAATATATATGCCCCTAACGTAAGACCACCCAGATACCTACAAAAAATACTAACAGACATAAAAGGAGAAATTTATGGGAATACGATCATAGTAGGAGACTTTAACACCCCACTCACATCAATGGACAGATCCTCTAGACAGAAAATCAATAAAGCAACACACATCCTAAATGACACAATAGAAAAATTAGACTTAATTGACATTTTCAGGACATTACACCCCAAAAATTAGAATATACATCCTTCTCAGAGTTCCCGTTGTGGTGTATTGGTTAATGAATCTGACTAGGAACCATGAGGTTGTGGGTTCAATCCCTGGCCTTGCTCAGTGGGTTAAGGATCTGGTGTTGCTGTGAGCTGTGGAGTAGTTTGCAGACATGGCTCGGATTCCATGTTGCTGTGGCTCTGGCCTAGGCTGGTGGCCACAGCTCCGATTAGACCCCTAGCCTGGGAACTTCCATATGCCATGGGAGTGGCCCAAGAAATGGCAAAAACAAAAAACAAAAAAACAAAAAACAAAGAATATATATTCTTCTCAAGTGCACATGGAACAGTCTCAAGGATTAATCACCTACTGGATCACAAAGCTAAACTTAACACATTTAAGAGTATAGAAATTATTTCAAGTATCTTCTCTGACCCCGATGGCATGAAACTAGAAATCAACCACAAGAAATGAAAAAAAACTAACTACATGGAGACTACACAACATGCTACTTAAAAACCAATGGGTCAATGAGGAAATCAAAAATCAAATTAAAAAATACCTCAAGACAAATGATAATGAAAAAAAAAACCACTCAAAATCCCATAGATTTTGAAATTCATAGCAAAACAGGCTTTCCTCATAAAAGAAGAAAAGTCTCAAATCAACAACTTAGCACATCACCTAAATGAATTAGAAAAGAAGAACAAAAAAAACCTAAAGTCAGCAGAAGGAAGGAAATCACAAAGATCAGAGAGGAAATCAATAAAATAGAGATTCAAAAACAATAGAAAAAATCAATAAAAACCAAGAGCTGATTCTTTGAAAAGGTAAATAAAATTGACAAACCTCTGGCTAGACTCACTAAGAAGAGGAGAGAAAATAAACCAAACAAAATAAGAAATGAAAAAGGAGAAATCACAGTAGATACTACAGAAATGCAAAAACCATGAGAAAGTACTGTGAACAATTGTATGCTAGCAAATTTGACAACCTACAAGAAATGGACAACTTTCTAGAAACTTACAGCCTGCCAAAACTGAATCAAGGAAAAATAAACCAACTAAACAGACAGATCACTAGAAATGGAATTGAATATGTCATAAAAACACTCCCTAAAAATAAAAGTCCAGGACCAGATGGCTTCAGAAGTGAATTCTACCAAACATACAAAGAGGAGCTTATACCCATCCTCCTTAAACTTTTCCAAAAGGTTGAAGAAAAAGGAACACTTCCGAAGGCATTCTTTTATGCCACCATCACCCTAATACCAAAACCAGACAAAGACATCACCAAAAAAGAAAACTATAAGCCAATATCTTTGATGAATATAGACGCAAGAATTCTCAAAAAAATTTTAGGTTATTGAATCCAACAACATATAAAAAACATCATACGCCACAACCAAGTGGGATTCATCCCAGATTCACAAGGATAGTTCAACATGTCCAAATCAGTCAATATCATACACCATGTTAACACACTACAAAAGAAAAGTCAAAAGCACATGATCTTCTTAATAGACAAGAAAAAGCATTTAGCAAAGTCCAACATCCATTCATGATCAAAACTTTTACCAAAGTGTGTATAGAGGGCACATACCTTAATATAATAAAAGATATTTATGACAAACCCACTGCAAATATAATACTCAAAGGAGAAAAGCTGAAAGCCTTCCCACTAAAATATGGAACAACACAAGGATGCCCACTCTCACTGCTTTTATTCAATGTATCATTAGAAATCCTGGCCACAGCAATCATACAAACAAGAGAAATAAAAAGTATCCATATTGGAAGAGAAGAGGTAAAATTGTCACTCTATGTAGATGACATGATACTCTATATAGAAAACCCTAAGGACTCAACCCAAAAATTACTTGAACTGATCAATGAATTCAGCAAAGTAGCAGGATATAAGATTAATATTCAGAAACCAGTCACATTTCTGTATACTTGAAATATTAGAAAAGGAATACAAAAATACAATACCTTTTAAAATCACAACCCCAAAAAAATTACATATCTTGGAATAACCTGACCAAGGAGGTGAAAGATTTATATGCTGAGAACTATAAAACATTAATCAAGGAAATTAAAGTGGATGCAAATAAATGGAAAGATATCCCATGTGCCTGGGTTGGAAACATTAATATTTTAAAAATGGCTATACTACCCAAAGCAATCTACAGATTCCATGGAATCCCTATCAAATAACCCATGACATTTTTCACAGAACTAGAACAAACCATCCAAAAATTTATATGGAACCACAACAGACCCAGAATTCCCAAAGCAATCCTGAGGAACAAAAACCAAGCATGAGGCATCACTCCCAGACTTCAGGCAATATTACAAAGCTACAGTCATTAAGGCAGTGTGGTGCTAGTACCAAACCCAACATACAGAGCAATGGAATGAAATAGAGAACTCATAAATAGACCCAGGCATCTACAGTCAATTAATCTTCTACAAAGGAGTCATGAATATAAAATGAGAAAAAGTCTTTTCAGCAAGTCTTGCTGGGAAAACTGGACAGCTGCATGTAAATCAATGAAACTGGAACATACCCTCACACCATGCACAAAAATAAACTCAAAATGGCTAAAAAACTTAAATATAAGACAAGACACCATCTAACTCCTGGAAGAGAACATAGGCAAAGCATTCTCTGGCATCAACCTTACAAATGTTTTCTCAGGTCAGTCTCCCAAATCAACAGAAATAAGAGCAAAAATAAACCCATGGGACCTAATCAAACAGACAAGCTTTTGCACAGCAAAGGAAACCAAAAAGAAAACAAAAAGACAACTTACAGAATGGGAGAAAATAGTTTCAAATGATGCAACTGACAAGGGCTTAATCTCTTGAATTATACAAACAATTTATACAACTCAACAACAAAAAAGCCAACAACCCAATTGAAAAATGGGCAAAAGACCTGAGTAGACATTTCTCCAAAGAAGATATACAGCGCATGAAAAAATGCTCAACATCGCTGATTATAAGAGAAAAGCAAATCAAAACTACATTGAGGTACCACCTCACACCAGTCAGAATGGCCATCATTAATATGTCCACAAATAACAAATGATGGAGAGGGTGTGGAGAAAAGGCAACCCTCCTTCACTTTTAGGGGGAATGTAAGATGGCATATCCACTCTGGAGAACGGTATGGAAATATCTTAGAAAACTATGCATACATAGAACTACCATATGACCCAGCGATCCCACTCTTGGGCATATATCTGGATAAAACTTTCCTTGAAAAAGACACATGAACCCGCCTGTTCACTGCAGCACTATTCACAATAGCCAACATATGGAAACAATGTAAATGTCCATCAACAGATGATTAGATTAAGAAAATGCCATGTATATTCACTCAGCCATAAAAAGAACAAAATAATGCCATTTGTAGCAACATGGATGGAACTAGAGTATATCATACTAAGTGAAGTAAGTCAGAAAGAGAAAGACAAATACCATATGATTTCACTTATACATGAAATCTAATATATGGCAGAAGTGAAACTTCCCACGGAAAAGAAACTCATGGACATGGAGAACAGACTTGTGGTTGCCAAGAGGGAGGGGTAGGGAGTGAGATGGATTGGGAATTTGGGGTTAATAGACTTTGGAATAGATAAGCAATGGGATCCTGCTGTATAGCACTGGGAACTATGTCTGGTCACTTGTGATGGAGCATGACAATATGAGAAAAAAGAATGTATACATGTATGTGCAACTGGGTTACCTCGCTGTGGAGGAGAAAATTGACAGAACACTGTAAATCAGCTATAATGGAAAAAATAAAAATCATTTCAGAAATAAAAACTAGTTAATTTTTCTTCACCCAAGGTGTATGAATTTCTCAGGGTAGGCGTCCAATTGGAGCTACAGCTGCTGGCCTATGTCACAGCCACAGCAACACCAGTTCTGAGCCATGTTTGCAACTTACATCATGGCTCATGGCAACACTGGATATTTTAAGCTGCCGAGTGAGGCCAGGGTTTGAACTCATGTCCTCATGGATACTAGTCAGGTTTGTTTCTGGTGAACCAAAAAGGGAACTCCTAGTCAATATTTTAGTAGTTCCCTTCATAGCTCAGTGGTTAATGTATCCAACTAGGAACCATGAGGTTGCAGATTTGATCCCTGGCCTTGCTCAGTGGGTTAAAGATCCGGTATTACTGTGAGCTGTGGTGTAGGTCGCAGACGCAGCTCAGATCCCACGTTGCTGTGGCTCTGGCATCGGCCAGCAGATGTAGCTCAGATTATATCCCAAGACTGGGAACCTCCATATGCCACAGGTGTGGCCCTAGAAAAGACAAAAAATAAAAATAAAATAAAAAATAAAAAATAAAAGTTCCCTGGATTTTAGTCCTGAGAATTTATTATGGACACATATAGAATTCCTAAAGAAGAAGGTAGAGAAGTATGAAAGCCTATAGATCAATACAGAAATTAAGTGGAGAGATCAGTTATAATCCAGGGAACATGATGTAAAGAGAATACAGATGGCATATAAAACATCCAGATAAAATAGAGTGGTCTTGTATGTCTTGTTTTGTAGAGACAAGTCTTGCATCAATGATCATAGTATTCTGTCTTTAATTTATTGTATTCATTTAAAAGAATGCCTACTATATGCCCCATGTCCTTAAAGAGAAACACACTCAAAGTTATCAGCAAACACCATTTTTAGCTTAGATTTAATAAAAGAAATGTAACTATTATATATTTTTATTTTTTGATATATAGAACAGAGGGTTTTTTAAATTTTTTTTAAATTTAAAAGAGATTGTATAAAAGACTTATGAAAGATATTTTATAGTCATTATTTCATGAGAAAAACCAATTCATTTTGGAAGTTTAAATTTTGCTGAAGTCAAGAAATATGAAAGTCAAAGACTTCTTGACAAAGTTACTATGTTTAAATTTTATGTTTCAACTAGGGTATTTTTAGGTAGGGCTGAAATTATCACTGTGAAGATTCTCACCTTGAGAATAATAAAATATGAATATTATACAAAATCTACATTTATTTCAGCTAGATTTCTATTGTGTTAATCTCCCTTCAAATATCCTTAACAAATCTCCAACATAGGCATTCTTCCTATCTATGGAAAATTTCAAGGAAATGAAGGAGCTGACACTATTAAAAAATATTTATACTTGATTAAAATCATCTTTCTTGCATCTTATTCTCAGTAACTCTGGTACCACGTAGGGACAGATTCCATATAAGTAACTCATAGTTTACACACGAGTCTCACAAAAGCTCTAAAAAGTAGAAACAGTTTGTCCATGTTCAACATTTGAGAAATTTAAACACAGTTTAAGTAAAGAGCCAAATTTACACAGTTTGTATGTGGCTGAGAAGAGCATAAAATGATTTTAATTCTGGCTCCAGGATTCACACATAATTATTAAGTTATATTTTCTTTCAACATGTTTTAAATACAATGGTGCTGAACAATATTGTGTTTGGATAAGATAATGATCAATTGCCCTGATATACTTTCTTTAAATTTTTTGGAGGATTTACAACCAACAGCTTGTAGCTAATATATTCTTTGTGATGGCTCTCATAACTGTACTCTCTGCAGTAATGGAATAGCTTACTAAAATAATTAGAGAAAGCAAAACTGACTATGTCATGGTTATCCTAAAAAAAGAAATTGAGAGAGCAATTCAAACTGCTTTTCATACATTCCTTCTACTTTGAGTATATTACTCTTGTTTCCTACCTTTAAAATTACATAGAGCACATCAAAACACTGTTTGGGTTGGTTCAATTCTAAGCTGTATAGACGATGTTCATCAGAAGTCTCGAAGCAGGAATTCCCATTGTGGCTGAGTAGTAATACACCTGACTAGTATTCACGAGGATGCAGGTTCCATCTCTGGCCTTGCTCAGTGGTTAAGGACCTGACATTGCTGGGCACTGTAGTGTAGGCTGCAGATGCAGTTCAGATCTGGAATTGCTGTGGCTGTGGCGAAGGCCAGCAGCTGCAGCTCTGACTCAACCCCTAGCCAGAAACTTCCATATGCTGTAGATGTGGCCCTAAAAAGAAGTCTCCAAGCAATGATCTTGACTAATTCAACAGAATATAAATGTGATCAAAGGATTTTTTTTCCTAGTGTGATGTGGAAATTGTGTTCACATGCAGTAGCAATGATGACATGTTAGTGCTGTTTGACTTTGATAAATTTTAACCATTACCCTTTAATTTTGAACTCAGTTTTTTTCTCTACACCATTTTATGTTATTTTTTAAATTTTATTTTATTTTATTTTTTACTTTTTAGGGCTACACCCACGGCATATGGAAGTTCCCAGGCTAGAGGTCAAATTGGAGCTATAACTGCTGGTCCAGGCCACACTCACAGCAACACAGGATTCAATCTGCATTTGCAACCTACAGTACAGCTCACGGCAATGCCAGACCCTTAATCCACTGAGTGAGGCCAGGGATCTAACCCACAACCTCACCATTCCTAGTTGGATTCGTTTCTGCTGTGCCACAATGGGAACTCCTGTACTCGGTTTTTAAAATTATATAGTGAAGTGTACCATGCACTGTTAACTTGGGAGTGATCTTTCTTCTCTTTATACTCTAATTTGACCAAATTCTGGGACGGGCTATGTATTTTTCACAGTTACTAATATTGAAAAGCAGACATGATGAATGTTCCTTTCACCAATTTAAAAACATTTATGGATTATTTACTCTGTGCCAAGCCTTTATTTCAAATCCTAGACATTAAAAAGTAAGTAAGCCTTTGACTTCACTTGGGCTAGTCTATTTCCGTAGATTCCTGGATTTCTAAATCTTGGATTCCTGCCAAGCCATTAGAAATGGTTGTCACTAAAATAAAATTCTGACTTCATACTTTAAAATTCTAAGATTTTAAATACATTATTTAATACTCATAACTAGGTGAGGTAGATAGTATGATCATACCCTTTTAAAGGTAAGAAAAATGAATACAATATGGTTTCTTGCCTTGAATAGATTTTCAAAGTGAATTAAAAATCCAGGCAGTCTGCTTCCAAAATCCACTTTCTTCTTATCACTTTTCAGCCTTTTGGCTAAGATCCAGTGTCCAAAATCCATGTTCTTAACCATGTGCCACACCCACAGTATCTCCTTGTCAAAATAATCCCTGATAAATGATTGGGAGATAAACACTGGAATAAGTCAGTCAAAGTTTTCCAAATATACACTCTCACAGTGACCCAGGAGACTATTTAATAAGATTGGCACACTGATCAATTGATGCTCTCTGAATTAACCCAGTGTACCAAAGTTTTCCAAACTAAAATAACCGGTATAGGAATTTTGATTAGCAAAGTGGCCTCACAGTGAATTCTTAGCAGGTAAATATACTATCTGTTTTCTTCCCTTCTTAACATCCCAAGAGACTTGCCACTTATTAAGCAGTTGCTGAGGTTTAACAGGATTCAGCTAATAAGTATTAGACAAGACTGAACATTTTAATTACAGCAATGAGGATGTTTCTGTGTTTCAAGATTCCTGGGGAGACTTTCATTGGGTAAAATCTATCAGAAGAGTCATGGAACTTATCTTTGATTTTATTTAGTTGGATAAGGGAAAGGGGACTCACAAAGTAGGTATACAAGGGCACTTGTGAGAAAACTTTGTTTTTATTGTCCCTTCAAGATCCACTTGATCACAACATGGTCTGAATTTGTAAATTAATATGTAGCAAACAGGGCTGGAACAAAACACTTTAACATTAAAGTTGTCTTATATTGGTGCTATTTTGAGGGTTTTTATTTTATCCTTTTTCTTGGTTTTGGATTTTTTATATTTCCTGGAGTTAGTCATTTTTAACAATGATAAAAAGTATAATCTCAGAATTATATTTTTATAATCTTCATTTTATCTCAGGTACAAATCCCTTGTAAATATGGTTGAGTTCTCATTAATTCCTTTTTGGTACTAAAATAGAATTTTAACAAAAGAAACAAAATTTCTATCCCGACGCATGAATCTTTCTCCATTTGTAATGAAAATCCACTTGACTGAAATTATTACACATATTTTTTACCATCATACTCCATCTTATCAAGTCTACTTAAAACAGTCTAACTCTTAAAGGATTAGAAAAAAAATCTTCATTTGCATTTCAGGTTGTATTAGCAAACTTTCTCAATTGTTAAGAGTAATACAATATTGTCACATTTTGAAATCATCTGGCTATTCTGTAAGAAATTAGTTTTTACTCTTCTGATTTAAATGTTTATTTTCACATCATAGTACTGTCTCTGATTTTCAAACTTTACCTTAAATTTCAGAAAGATAAAATATCTTTACAATGTCTATTACCCATTTCTTCAAAAAGTGCTGCCATAATCACTGCCTCATTAAAACAAACAAAAAACCCAAAACAGTTGATAGATTGGCAATATCGGTCCATTGACGACCAATATTTGAGCGCAAAGCTCTAAAACACAGTTTTGAATATTTACCTGACTATTTCTCATTAAAAAAATACTTTACTGTTTGAACATATAAATAAGTATATATTACACATAGATTCACCATGGCTGCTTAAGCATAAGCATATATAGCTTATAGCTTAAGCTATATTGTGTTATACTGGTGACGAAAATACATGACCAGCACTGAAACTGGCACTAAGTTTCAAATATAGAAAACATCTATGGTAAAGTTCTGAGCAGAAGATATTTATGACTTTCTGTCTATTGACATAGTAGTTGCCTTCCTTGAAAAAATTCCTAGAAACACTTAATTCATATAAAATATTAATAATATTTAATTTTTATACGTAAAATTTAGCTTTAGTTTCAGATAATTCTGAAAAGCTATTTCACGTGCATGAATGGCTGGATATTTGAAAGTCATGGGTAGAAATGGGTAGTCTTCTAGGACTAGCAATGCAGCAAGAAGATTAATTTCAGTTTAGGTAGCACATATTCTGTGGGAAAAAATGGAGAGGATAGAGAAACCAGAAACATGTTGATTAAATGAAATAGAGCATTGTTAAAGAGTGCCTTGGGGGTCTTGTAAGGAGTTGGGGCATTATACAGTAAGGATGCAAACCAATTAAGAGAATTCCCAAGTTTTTATGTAAAAGAAGATTCTATTATTAGGATGTAGGATAAATTAGAATGAAACAAGAGATGGGGAAATTTTTTTAAGGAATTTCATAAGTATTTTCTTACATAGTTATTTAAATAGTGGTTATGAAAAAGAGGGAAAAATCTATTTTGACCATCAGTTTATTAACCTAAGTTATCTTATAGATGGTGAAACCATTATATGAAATGCTAAGAGTTGGAAAGAATTTGCTAAAGAACATAATTAGTTTATTTAGAACATATCAACTATTAGTTGCTATACATAGAGCTTGGGAAGTGATCCTTAGAGCTCAAAAGAGAGGAGAAAGACCAGAACACTGGGATTGAAAGACTAGATAAGGAAAAATATGGAGAAACATTTTCAGAGATCCAGGAGAATTAGAACCTCCATATGAAAATATAAGAAACAGTTATTGTAATTTAAGTTTGAATATGGTAAGGAAGTGATATGAGAGGAAGAGTTGACACAATAATTTTTTCTTGGAGTTCACATTGTGGCACAGCAGAAACAAACCCAACTAGTACCCATGAGGATGTGCATTCGATCTCTGGCCTTGTTCAGTGGGCCAGGGATCTGGTGTTTCCCTGAGCTATGGTATAGGTCACAGACACAGCTTGGATCCCACGTTGCTATGGCTGTGGTGCAGGCTAGCAGCTGAGGCTCTGATTCAGCCCCTAGCCTGGGAACTTCCATATGCCACAGGTGCAGAGGTAAAAAGCAAAAACAAAAGCAAAAGCAAAAATGGAAATATTTCATCCTTTCTGTGATCTATGATCTGATTCAACACTGCAAACAAGTGATCAAAAAACTGGGAAATATAACAATTACATAGTTTGTTCTATCCTCAAATTTAGTACATGAAGAATTTCAGGAGAAAATATGAAAAACATTTTCAGTAAAATGAAAGATTCCTTTATTGACAAAATGAAATATATAATACACATGATTTATGAATAATTATTATTTTTAAGTTATATAACTTGTACTATCACATGAACCAAAAATAATACCTATTCATTATGCTACCTGTTTTAGACATTAATTTCTATGTTGGTTTATATTATTTTTGTTTCCTTTGTAAACAAAGTGACAGTTTGATAAAAGAACTCCTATTTATCAATATTTTTTCCAAGTTCATCAACGAAAAATTGATTACAGAATTTTGCCTGTCATTTCACAATGTTAAAATAGAGTACCTGCCTTTTTTATACTGACATTTTCCATATATGAAATATTTTTAATAATCAATATTAATATACTGTACATGATAAATTTTGCTAATTTAAAAGTATTTTCCATTTAAAATATTTATTCTAGGAGTTCCTGCTGTTGCACAGTGGGTTAAGGATCTGACTGCAGTGGCTCAAGTTGGTGTGGAGGCACAGGTTCAATCCCCAACCCAGTGCAGTGGGTTAAAGTTCCAGTGTTGCCACAACTTTGGCTTAGGTCGCAGCTGTGGCTAGCCTGGGAACTTTTATATGCTGTGGGTGTGTCCAAAAAAAAGTGTTTATTCTATATGCTAAGTTCCTTAATGTGGCTTAATCTAAATTATAACAACTTCTAATTGTTTATTATATTAAATAATATATTGTGTATATATACAATATAATACTAATATATAATAGAGTAGGGGAATAATTGGCTGTATGTTTGAGAAAGAAAGAGGGAGAAAGAAAAGAAAAGGGAGTTAAATTGCAAGTTCGATGCTTACTTGACATATTCTAGTCCAGAGGACATCTTTACTGCAACTTCTTTATGGCAAAATTTGTGCAGAATAAGCATACTGTTACGTGCAGAGAGGATTTATTCCAAATGGATCTACATACACATAAGTAATGTTTACAGAGTGAAGATATCACCCTGTTGTAAAATATTTCACATAATATTATTCCAAGGAATTTTCTTTAAAAATTACAGTGTAAGGAAGCCTAAAACAGCAAACACCTAAAGGAAGTTCACAAAATATAAATAAACTACACCACTATTGAGCAATTCAAAGCAAAATATATTCAGACTTTGCAGTCATTATTGTTTTTCTGCTGGAGAGAATTTTTAAAAAATCTTATCTTAATGCCCATATGTTTGGTCATTCCTTCCAAAATACTTTCTCAATAGCTTATCAAGTAACAATGATGTCTACCAATAAAATTATCCTATTCATTGCATGAATAATTTTTGGGGTCTTAGAAAGAATTTTTAGTTTTTTTTTTTAGCGGAAAATGAATCTACAGTTTAGGATACAACTATGTGATTAGGATAACTCACAAAACTATACTTTTAACCCTCTGAGTTAATGTATGATACATTATGAAGCTATTTAAAAGCAATGTATTAAACCCAGAAATTACCATTAATTAATATCTTACTATATTCTTAAAAAACAGCAAATTTTATTACATTCATAATTGTACAATGATCATCAAAACTGAATTTTACACCATTTCTATCCTAAACTCCCAGCCCTCACCCTCCCCCCAACATGCCCCCTTTCAAAACTGTAAGTTTTTCAAAGTCTGTGAAACAGTATATGTTCTGCAAAGAAGTTCATTGTATTCATTTTTTAGATTCTGCATATAAGTGATAGCATATGTCGTTGGTGTGTCACTAACTTCACTTAGCACAATAACATCTGGGTCCATCCATGTTGCTGCAAATGCCATTATTCCATTCCATTTTATGGCTGAGCAATAGCAATATTTCATTGTGTATAGGGACCACATCTTCTTTATCCATTCCTCTGTCGATGGACATTTAGGTTGCTTCCATGTTTTGGCTATTGTATATAGTACTGCAGTGAACACTGGGGGACATGTATCTTTTCAAGTCATGGTTTTCTCTGGATAGATACCTGGGGTTTGGACTGCTGGGTCAAATGGTGATTCTTTTTTTAGTTTTTCAAGGAATCTCCGTAAATGTTTTCCATAGTGGTTGCACCAATGATATCGCTGCCAACAGTGTAAGAGGATTCCCCTTTCTCCACACCCTCTCCAGCTTTGTTTGCAGCCTTTTTGATGATGGACATTCTGGCTGGTGTAAGGTGGTACCTCGTAGTAGTTTTGATTTGCATTTCTCTAACTATTAGTGATGTTGAACATCTTTTCATGTGTTCTTTGGCCATCTGTATGTCTTCTTTGGGAAATTGTCTGTGTAGATCATCTGCTCATTCTTTGATTGGGTTGTTTGTTAGTTTGTTTGTTTTGGTATTGAACTGCAGGAGGTGTTTATAAATTTTGAGGATTAATCCCCTGTTAGTCGCTTCATTTGCAAATACATTCTCCGATTCTGTGGGTTGTCTTTTCATTTTGTTTAGTGTTTTCTTACTATATTCCTTATCCATGCTATTGCTTTTATTTTCTTCTTCACTTCTTTTTTCCTTCCCTGCTCTTTTTTCTTCTTTAATCTTTCTCAAGTCTTAGTTCAGGCATTAAATCATCTAGTCTTTCTTAAGTTCCTCAGAGACAAATATCTCTTCCTTTGTGGGCAAATTCCACACCACTGAAAACTTTTTTCAGGAGAAAAATATTGTCATATTCAACATTATATCAGCCTCTGTAGCAAGGTGCCGGAATGGTAAGGACTTGAAGTATATTTACTGCTCTACCATGGCCTCCAAAATTTAAGACTGTTTCGGAAATTTTTAATGTTTGCAAACTATGTGATTTATGACCAAAACACCACAGATAAAGAATTTCCTGCTAAATTAAAAATTCATTAAAAGATCTGTGACATAATTTAGATAAAAATGAAGTATAACATTTAAATGAATAGGTAAAGCATAATGATTTGATATCAGTGAATAATAGGAATATAAATCATGCAGAATTTGGGATTGGAGCCAACATAAAGGATGGAAATATGAAAGAACTCAATTTCATTTTCTGAAACAACATTTGGCCATGCCTAAAGTTTATCCCATCCTTGACATTTTCAGCTGTATGAATCAACTTTCTATTGGGTTATTTCTTTTTTTTTCTCTCTCTCTCTCCTTTTTTTTTTTTTTTTAACCAAAGAATGACCTGCTTTTTTTGGAACAGAAATTTTCACTCCATTTTTTCCTTTAGATGTTATTTTGCTGTTTTTCATTGCCTTCAAAGTTTGATTTATAAACTCCTTTGAAAATAGTATGACCAGCATCTACTTTTCTATGAGTGAAGCATATAGCTTTGAAATTTTAATTTTAGGAGTTTGGGGGTTTTGTTGTTGTTGTTGTTGTTGTTGTTGTAAGACATTTTATTTTTTAAGTTAAGCGGTTCCTGACTGATTTTCACATGGTATTTCCATGCCAGCCATGCACCAGGTGCCATCATCTTGGAGAGTACCAGGTGGCTGGGTCTGGGAGGGCATAGGGATATCATATGTCATGCTGGAGCACCAAGTCACTGACCCTGCTAGGATTCCCTGCCTTCTTTCCTTCCTTTCAGTTACTATTCACTGTAGAGACCCTTGGCTTGTTTCTGGAGGAATTCCAGGTTCATTCAGTCCCACTGAGAGGCTATCCACTTGCTGTATGATCTCCCTCCAGTTGTCACTCCAAGGGAGCAATATTATCCTTGGCAGGGGTTGGGTGGGGGCTGGTAATGGGTGTTGGGCAGGGCCAGGTAACTGATTGTGCAATAGATGAACAAATGCACACCAATTTTGGGATCTCTGCTTGGCCTCCATGTCATGTCATCAGTAAGCAAGTCCCCTAGGACCAGCAGCTAACCCCACATGTGGATAATGCATTTCACAAACTAGACCCTAGGTTCTTCTCTACCCCACTGTACTTCTGGACCACATAGCAGTCAAACCTTATCAGAGGTCTGGTGCAGATGAACACCTTGCCAAATCACATGTTGTCCTTTATCTCCTTCATGGCTTTAACTAACCCCTCCCAACATCCTGCCCTGATGTGGCCTACAAATCTAGGAAAAAGCATCTTTTTCAGCCAGGTCCCCCAGGTAAAATCAGTATGGCTCAAGGATAACAAAACCACCAGGCTCTGCAGCCACAAGTGTGTCTTTGGCTGAAGTCCACTCTCCAAGTTTGCCAGCACTATTCAAGTCCATCATCACCTGCATGCAGGGGACTCTGCTGGCCTGGGGAGGGTGCAGAGCTGGGTTGGGTTTTACCTGGGCTGCTCTAGGGTCATGGAGGAGCCCTTTATACCATATGGGAAGGGAGGAAACTACCTTAGGAAGGGAGGATGAACCAAGAATGCACTCCAGATCTGCTGCTTTAATTCAGTTTTGTTTTTAATATGGTTTTGCCTTGTGTTTTAATTATTGACTTTTCTTTAAAATATAATTTGTAAATATAGCTTATATTATTAACATGTTTATTAAAATTCTTAAATATTTTCTTTAGCAATGTCACTTGCATTTCACCTCATATAGCATGCAGTTTTAAATATGCAGTTTATGTTTACCTGGTCATGAAACTGAATGTTGGATGAGGAAGAAACAAAGTTGATGATTTCCCCTCTTGTATACTTTCCTTTCTTTGCTATTCCCCTCATAAAGCGTATCTCATAGAGTCAGTTTTTGTCAGCCAGCTTCAGATCTGAAGATATTTTTTGATAATGGAACATGTTTTATCAAACCACAAATCTGTCAACCACACAGTACAATGTAATTAAAGGTCAAACACAATGGATTTCATGTCCAATCTTCATCCAGTGGTTTCTGACTCTGTTAACATTTCCCAAATACTTCTCCTTTCTAAGAGTCTAAATGTGCCATCTCATAAAGTTTGTTGAAATGGCCTCAGCACTTCTCCTGGCTTCTAGGGTGTCCAATCTATAATCAATAACCTACATTCACCTTTCCATCATCCTTGTAAAACACAGTTTGTGGAATTCTCTTATCCTTCTTTTCAAGATTCCCATTCAGTTTAGGAAAAATATCCAAATTATTTATTATGATAATAGAGTCCCTTCACAGTTGATCATTTCCTAATTTCCCAGCTATTTAATCAGACACTATTTCTATCAGGTCACATGATCAAACATACAACCTATTCACAATTCTATATAGTACCTCTATGAATTTTTGGAAATACAGCTTATGTCTTTGCATCATGTATCTGGAATATGAAATTTGAAGATATGAACAAGCTTATCTTGAACCATAATGAACTAACTTGGCATTTTGACCCAGGAGTAGCAACTATTTGAGGGCTGGCTATTTTACTCTTTAATGTTTAACTCAGATAAAAGAGCTATGAAAATTATATTTCCTTTCCTATACTAAATAGGATATTCTTTCAAAGCATCTATGTATTTATGAGAAATATTTATTTCCTCCAGCTATCTATAGAATATCTGCTTCTCACTAAAGCATGATGATTTTGATTTATCATTATTTCTCATTAATGATTTCTCATTAAAGATGATGATTCTGATAGTCACCATTAAATGGAAACATCTGCATTAGGGAATGATATGTATCTAGGATGGATGCTGCACATTTTCTTAAACTTGATCTTCTTTTTCATCTGACATAGTTTGAGTTTTATCCATAGAATTTAAACTAGATGCTTGAATTGCTCATGTATGATTTTTTGTTCAGCTGTGAAGTTTTTGAGTGGAAAAGATACATAGGACAGGTGATAGAGGAGTACCTGTCATGGCTCAGCGGTTAATGAATCCGACTACAAACCATGAGGTTGAGGGTTCGATCCCCGGCCTTGCTTAGTGGGTTGGGGATCCCGCATTGCCGTGAGCTGTGATGTAGGTTGCAGACACAGCTCGGATCCCACTTTGTTGTGGCTCTGGCATAGGCTGGCAGCTACAGCTTCGATTGGACCTCTAGCCTGGGAACCTCCATATGCCACAGGAGCAGCTCAAGAAATGGCAAAAAAAAAAAACAAAACAAAAAAAAAAACAAAAAACATGATAGAAAAATGTATTCTGGGTACTTTAATGATACAAATGTTTCTCCCCAAAGAGGTGGAATCCCACGTGCAGGCCCAACCCTGTAGGGAGGTGTAATCATAAGTACTGGAGAGTATCCTGAGAAGTATCAGCTTTGCCCAGTGTCTGGGTGAGAAGCCAGAGCATCCTGAAACACCATCACAGGGCACCACCACAGAAAATCTACTCAGACTTCTGTCTCTCTGTTCTCTATTTAGTACTGCTTCATCCTCAAATTTATGTTATAAATGGTCAAAAAATAAAAGTTAAATATTTTTCTTTCAATGCTGCTTCTTCCATTATTCAAGTTCAGCTGATTGAACATAAATGGAGAGTCCTCATATCTCTAATGGTCCAGCCATATTTTTTCAAATCTTCAGAGTAGAATTCACTTTCCCACATAATTCCCCTGCTTGTATCACGATATAAATGACAGAAGATGTATGTCAAATTGGTGCTTCCCTTCTGCATTTGGCCTAAATTTACTTGGCAGTTTCTGTCCTTCTGAATTTACATTATTGAGTTATTCTCTCTAACTTAAATGTGGATAAATTTTCTCCTTTATTTGTTTTTAAATTTTTTTTTAAAAAAGTTCTATACAACTTTTAAAAGTTACTTTCCATTTGCAATGATTACCAAATATTCACCATTTTCCTTGTATTATGTAATATTTCCTTGAGCCCATCTTACACCAATAGTTTGTATCTCCCACTTCCTCACCCTTATATTCCCCCTCCCCAACATAACCATGAATTTGTTCTCTATATCTGAAAGTTTGTTTTATTTTTATTCACTAGTTTGTTGTAATTTTTCTTTCCTATTAGGGCCACACCCTCAGCATGTGGAAGTTCCCAGGCTAGGGGTCCAATAGGAGCTGCCAACTTATGCTACAGCCACAGCAACACCAGATCCTAACCATGTCTGTTACCTATACCTCAGATAACTGCAATTCTGGATCTTAGCCCCTCCTGCATCCTCATGGCTAATAGTTGGGTTTGTTATTGCTGAGTCACAATGGGAACTCCCAGTTTTTTGTAATTTTTAATTCCACATAAAAATGATATCATGCAGTATATGCCTTTGTATGACTTATTTCACTTAGCATAATGCCCTCCAAGCCCATTTATGTTGCTTCAAATGGCAAAATTTTGTTTTTGTTTTATGGCTGAGTAGTATCCAGTTATATATTTATATACCACATCTTCACTATTTATTCATCTGTTGATGGACATTTGTGTTGCTTCCATGTCTTAGCTACTGTAAATAGTGCTGCTCTGAATATTGGGGTGCATGTATCTTTTTGAGTTAGTGCTTTTGTTTTTTTTTTTTTTCAGATACATATTCAGTGGAATTGCTGGTTCATATACTAGTTCTTTTTTCTTTTGTTTTTCATTCATTTTAAGAGTTTTATTAAAAAAGTTGTAAAAATAGTGCTTACCATTGCTACCAGAATCCCCATTCCTTTAAAATGTATATGAGATTGCCTTACCAAATTTCAGAAGTTCATATCATTATAAAAGGAAATTAGGAAAGTTAATACATGTTAACAGGTATAAGACACTAGTCCATTTATAGTTCATAGTATTTTTTTAACAGATAGTCAAATTGTACCCATGAAAGGTTTATAATAAAAGTGACATTTCTAAATCAATGTCAGTATGTAGAATCCTACATGCAAAGTTACTTTATACCTCTCAGAAAGAAAAAAATGGGGTAAAAAATTAAGGTAAAATTAGCATTAAATTGATAAAAATTAAGAAAGCTAGATTGATGAGTAATGTAGTACAAAATAAATAGGCTTTCTTAGGTATTTATTTGTGTTTGTTTTCACATGTTCTAAGAAAATATTAGATTTTACATAAATTTATGAAAGCCTTGAGCCCTTTATATTATGGAATTATAATGCGTGTGTCTATACAGATATGACTTCTCATACTAAAAATAATCAGAGAACAAAGGGTAACAATGAAGGTAAAAGGTTCTTATTCATTGAGTTTTTCATTCACAACTGTTCTTAGGAGAAAAATAGTTAAGCCAATATTTGTTTATTTATGTATTATCTCTGATAAAAAACACCTTGCAAACATTAATTTTCCTTTGTATACACTCATAAAGTAAAGGTTGCACATGAAATGAACAGAAACATTACATATACAAATACATAAAGTGTCATAAGTGTTAACCCTTATCCCCTTTTAGCATATTCATAGAGCCTATTTCTGCATAAAAATTAATGAGTCATGCTGTTTCAGCACCGACTTGGCAGATAACAAGGAGGCTTCTGTGTGTTAAAATGTAAATGATCTTACTGACCAAGTATCAAGGGACATATTTCTTTTCCATAAGAAAATCTGGCCAATAAAAAACGAAAACAGGGTCACAACTGCAATTAACATTTTCTTTATAAGAAACAGGAAAACTTCTTCCCTCAGTAAAAAGAAACCTTATCAAACACTTTACTAAATCCGAAAATATAAAGTTACACAGCAGGATAGGTCACTCTTATTGTCTGCAGCATGATTTATAATGCGTGTGTCTATCAATGCAGATATAATCCCTGTCCTTCAATGAGTGTGCAATGGGCTTCTAGTCAGCTAATCTCAGTCATGCACGACAATGTCTTAGGGGTTTCAAATGAGAATTTGCCATATAAATGTTGCAATATATGGGCTGAAAGTTGGCACAGTCTCATTAATTCAGGTTTATGATTATTTCTGAAACTATTTTATAGTGTTCTAATTATGCAACAAATCACTCAAATTTCTGCCCTCCTTATTTGATGAAACTTCATCATTTCAAACTCAATTGGAAAATAAGCCTTCCATTCATAAACATTTTTTCTTTTTTTAAAATAATTTTTTTGTTTGTTTCTTCCTTTATCTTTTTATGGCCACACCTGCAGCATATGGAAGTTCCTGGGCCAGAAATCAGATCAAAGCTACAGCTGCCAGCCTACGCCACAGCCACAGCAACATCAGATCCATAACTCACTGAGTGAGTCCTGGAATTGAACTTGCATCTTCATGGACACTATGTCAGGTTCTTAACTTGCTGAGCCTCAATGGGAACTTCCTAACTTCTTCTCTTTTTCTCAATATTATGTGGGGTTTTATTTTTCCTTTTCCCTTATTCACATTCTCACACTATCTTTCATTCCTTTGTCAATAATTTAATCAAAAAAATAGTTTATCAAGTTTTAGGTGAGGTGGATCAATAGCCTCTAGCTTTTAAAATCAATGTCTAATGGAAATTAGAAGTAAACAATACACACAAAGTGTAATAAGTTCTGCAACTAATGTAAGAACATAGTTACACGAAAGCATAATAAAGAAGTTTTGAGGGTGGTTTTGCAGGCACCAGATTATGAAAACACTGTATGTTCATAGTTTATACTTACTATAGTTTATGAGAAACCAGTAAAGAATGTTTAGCTGAAAATAAATTTAACCAGATTTATATTAAAGTATTAACCACCTAACGTAAAAGAAGTAAATAATAAAATTCCTTTTCACTTCCACTGAAAACTATAATTTAATGCTATTCCTATAAAGCTTAAGAATAAGTAAATCAAACAATAAAATTTTAGGGGTACATACATATATGGTAAATATGTTACCAAGAATACATATTTTAGAAGCACAAAATTCTTTTTTGTTGTTGTTGTTTTTTGTGTTTTAGGGCTGCACCCATGGAATATTCCCTGGCTAGGGGTCTAATCGGAGCTACCACTGCTGATCTATACCACAGCCACAACAATGCATCTGTGACCTACACCAGAGCTCATGACAACACCAGATCCTTAATCCACTGAGCAAGGCCAGGGATCGAACCCACAACCTCATGGTTCCTAGTCAGATTATTTTCCACTACACGAACATGGGAACTCCAGAAACACAAAATTTTTGCTATTTTCAGAGGATAGTATTTACTACTAAGGGAAAAATGGATAGAAAGTATTTTGAGGAGCACACACGGAGAAGCATTCTTTAGAAATTCTACTTTTAAGTTGGGTAGCACAAGTGTGGAAGGTCACTTGATTATTATACTTGATAACACTGATATATAGTCTCAGCTTCAAAATTTACATTATAAACCACTTAACATGAAGAGACATTTCAAATAAAACATTAGAAAACCTTACAGATGAATATCAAATATTACCTAAGAAAATATTTTGAAATGAATTATTAGGAGAGACAAATACATTTAATACAACATCTCAGGTAAGAAAAAATGAGATATTCTACAGAACAGTGAGCTCTCACCAGAAGAGAAGTCAGGGTCAGTAAGCAGAAGGGGAGAAAGGTGAACAGAAATGAAGGATGCCCTGAAATCAAGGTCGGGGATTCTAAAGAAGAAAGTGTTCATTGGTGTTAAATACTGCAGAAAATTAGGATCAAAAAGTACAGCTGGATTATTAAACTCTTGAGTCACTCATCAACTTGGCCACAACTTTTTCATGTCTTAGTGGAGGCTGAATCCATTACTGTAATGAGGGTTCAAGAATTTCCATGGTTCAACAGTGTAACTGTATTTAAGGCAAATAAGTTTTCTGTCTCAGTAGTGATATTTTGGGTTCCCCAACTGTAATTTAACACTTGCTAATATATTGAATAGAAACTGACCAAATATCTGTCTTTATGCTTTTCTAAAAAAAATAAAAGATTTCCATTGTGTTGCTTAGGGGTAGTGGTTTGAAGGGTAGATGCTAGATTTCTGATGCTGGTGTAGTAATTGTAGAGAAACATTTAAAATGTCTATTACAGGTCAATCAAAATACATTCTTGAGATGCTCTTATCTAGTTATTTTTTAAAACACCATTTTTAAGCAGAATCATCATTATCATTATATTACACTTTGAGGTGATTTTAGGAGAGGCTGATGTGAGGAAGAGACTCTTAGGTCACTAAAACAACTGAGGAAACCAGGGTATAAGGAAGAGAGTTAGTGAATGCAGTGGTTAAAATTATAGACTTTGAAACTAATTCCTCTAATTTGAATTCTGGCACCATCATTCACTAGCTGAGTGAAGTTTAGTAAGTTAATGACATTTTCTTTGCCTCAGTTTCTTTGCAAATATAGTACTTATAGCCTTATTAGGATTATAATAATATATATATAAAATGGAACATTCTTTAACTTATAGTCATCTATTATAAACATTAATTTTATTTTGGTGAAATTGTGAAGAAATTTCAATTCCTTGCCCTTTCTTTCTGTTTTCTGTTTTGCTAAGAAATATTATGCATTACTTGTAAATAAGATGCATATATGCTCTATATGTAATTTTAATGCCATTTTGGAATGTTGTGTGATAGTTACCATTGAACAAATGTTTAATTTACTAGGAGAATATACCTTTGACTTACCAATTTTAAGTTGATCAGGACTTATGCTCAGTGAAACTACATAATAACTTGAATTGTTTCTGTCTTATGTTAAAGATAAACCTTGATGTTTTATTGCCTTGATGTCAGGTTAATGTAACCTGACATTAACCAGTATTTTTTTTTTATCATTGCAAATTTATTTTAGCATTCTTTTTTCTTAGTGATTTTGGTCTCCTTCAACTAGTTTTGCCATCCTGCTGATGTATTCATTCATGAGATAAATACATTTTTGGCATGTGCTCAGTACATATTTGTGAGTCATAGTTTTAATTTTGCTTGTATTAAAATCTTGTTTTACCTTTTTGAAATGTATACCTAATTGTTTTTAAGTAACTTTTGTCACTCCCAATTTTTTATAGTGATAATAAAAAATATAAAACAAATCTTAATAAGAAATTGAGTGGTATTTGAAATTAGGTGATCCATTTTGGATATATGAATATAATTTAATATTTTGGAAACCTATATCTTAAAACCCTAGGAATAAGTGAGTTGTCCCTAGGCCCTCAGGGAAACATTGCTTCTATATTTCATTCCAGAATATGAAGGCCTGGGGGGTTTACTGTGTTCTCAACTTCTGCATCATTCTGTAGTGTGCTCTACTCTCTATGCCTGCTAAAACATTGGAAGGCTGCCACTGTTTCAGTTTACATCAAAGGAACTCTGTCACTATGAAATTGTTTAGTCCAGGTGATATTCAGCAAAGTTTTTGTTTTGAACCCTGCACAGGCTCTTCTTTTTCCCTTTGGGTAGGATATTTTTGAGTGATGATACCAGATGAGACCTGAATCAAACAAGCGTACCCTATTTTTTGTGGACTCTTGTGGTCTGCCTGTTCTCCATTAGATGGTATGTCTTAAGTTGTGAGTGCATGGTGAGAAGGAGGAAGGCAGAGCATGTGGATAGAGAATAAACAAAATATTCCTTGATTCCTGACCACCCCCAAATCCTTTAGAAGTTAATCTCCAGACAAACTTGATCTTTCTGTTGCTAATAAAAGGCTTCACAGCCAACTAAGCTGAACCATCTCCTTTTAGTCTTTTCTCTTTACTTGTCAGTACAGTGACCTAAAAATTGTGATGTAGAGTGAATGGAACTGGGGAAGTGGAGAAAGAGAATAGCATGTGGATTAGATTGTGTCAGTACAAAGAAAGACTTGGTGATTTAGGCAAGAAGATATTTAATAGAAATAAATAATTATAATGCTAGAGGTGGGTAGAGATTAAGACAAGTGGAAGCATCAGTCTTGAACTGTAGAAGGAACACTTGTTTATTCATGATTAGAGGTAAACCTTAGGTTGTTGATTAAAATATAGTAATATTATTCATTAGCCTTGCACTTTATATTTTTGATTACTTTTATTCTTTGCTTGTGTTCTCTTTCTTTCTTTTTTTTTTGTTTTTGAGAATCTACTTTATGTTTTTTATTTGTGGTTTCCCTGTTTTTTCAAGTAAGTTTAATACTTCCTATATCTATTTGCTTTAAACTGGTAGTCATATGGACTCAAACACATTCTGGAGAAAAAAATCTCCATTGTCTTACTCTCTTCTCCCACACTTTACAATTTTTTGTTTGTTTGTTTTTTGCTTTTTTGGGCCACACTTGTAGCATATGGAAGCTCCCAGGCTAGGGGTCAAATTTGAGCTACAGCTACCCTAAGCCACAGACACAGCAATGTGGGATGCAAGTCTGAGACCTATACCACAGCTCATGGCAATGCGGGATACTTAACCCACTGAGCAAGCCTTCATCCTCATGGATCCTAATCGGGTTCATTAACCATTAAGCCATGAAGGAAACTCCCACATTTTATGATTTTTATGTCCTCTTGTACATATTCATGTTTATCCTTTTGCTGTTCATTGTAGTCCATGCTTTTTTTTTTTTTAAGTCTTATGTTCTGGCTTATTTAAAGGGTTTACTTTCCAATGGTAATTTTCACATTTTTATAGATTTTGCTTCTTTTCTATTTAGGAAAACGTTACAATATTTCCTTTAGGGTAGGTTTAATATTGCTGTATTCTTTCAGTTTTTGCATATCTGAGAAATTATTTATCTCACCTTCTATTCTAAGTGATAATCTTGCTGGGTACATTATGCTAGTTTGCAGGTTTTTTCCCTTTCAGAATTTTGATATATTCAAAATTGCCAATTCCTTCTGGCCTGCCAGTGTTTCTGTAGAGGAATAAACTGATAGTCTTATGAGAGTTCCCTTGTAATTAACTCTGTTTTTCTCTTGTTGCCTTTAAAATAGTCTCTTTAATTTTTGTCATTTTAATTATATCTTGGTGTAGATCTGTTTTGGTTCATCTTGTTTGGGACCCTCTGCACTACCTAGAACTGGATATCTTAGTTTCCTTCTTTAGGTTTGGAAAATTTTTAGCCATAATTCTTCAAATACATTTTTGATACTCTTTTCTCTTTCTTCTTCTGGAATCTCTATTATGCATTGATTAATAAGCTTTATATTATCCCATAGGTATCATATTTCTTTCATTTTTTAAATTTGGTTTTCTATCTGATGTTCTGAACGGTGATTTCCATTTATTTTCACCACTGGGTGATCTGGTGTATTCCTGTTCACATATCATTCTTCTGCATTATTCATTTGGCTTTTCATAGCCTTTGGCTCAGCTTTCATCTTAGCAAATGAGTTTTCTAAATTTTCTTGGCTTCTCTTTATAGTTTCTAGTTCCTCTTTACAGCAATCTGCATTACTATCGATACCCTTTCTTAGCTCCTTCAGTATGTTAATTATCTTCTTTTTGAACTTGGTGTACATCAGACTGAAGACACCTGTTTTATTGTTATTTCAGGGGAATTCTCTTGATTTTTTTTTTAATTGTTATTTTCCCAATACAATTTTTTTCTACTGCAAAGCATGGAGACCCAGTTATATATACATATATACATTCTTTTTTTCTCATACTATCATGCTCCATCATAAGTGACTAGACATAGTTCCCATTGCTAATCCATTCCAAAGGCAATAGTTTGCATCTATTAACCCCAAGCTCCCAATCTACCCTACTCCCTCCCCCTTCCCTTTGGCAACCACAGGTCTATTCTCCAAGTCCATGATTTTCTTTTCTGTGGAAAGGTTCATTTGTGTCATATATTAGATTCCAGATATAAGTGATATCATATGGTATTTGTCTTTCTCTTTCTGACTTACTTCACTCAGTATGAGAGTCTCTGGCTACATCCATGTTGCTGCAAATGTCATTATTTTGTTCTTTTTTATGACTGAGTAATATTCCATCACGTGTATATACTACATCTTCCTAATCCAATCATCTGTTGGTGGACATTTGGATCTTTTAATTGAGAGTGGTTCATCTACTTATTTATTTTACTTATATTTCTCATATTCTACGAGTTTAGGAAAAAACATTCCTCTTCTCTGGTCTTGAAGGACTATTTTTATGTGGGAACATCCCTGTGTAGCCTATGTTGGTTTAATATTTTTGTTGCAAGGTCTGTTTTTTTTTCATATGAATGCCTGCAGCCTCTTTCCTGAGTGTGTGGTGACAACTATATCCTTGATAAGTGGTTTGAGTGATGTCGTGGTGAGCAAAGCTTGCACTGGATGTTGAACAAAGACTCCTCTTTGCTCTATGGTTGTCATAGCCCTGTCAGGTCCCTATTTTTTTGTAATAGAAGCCCCCAGATCCAATTATGAATTAGAGTGTGAAGGAATGGGGATTGGAGCACTCCTACTGGGAGAGGAGACAGGAGTATACCTCTACCAGAAGTGTCCACTGGGAAGTGTGCTCTGTGGTGTTTCATGAAACCCATTGTGTGGGTTTACAAAGTACACTTGTTGACTCTTCTCTAGACTCTACATAAACTGTGGGAAATTAGGCAATTTGCCTTGGAGTCCCTCAGGAGTCCACCAGGGCGGATCTGCCAGAACAGATCCACTGAAGCCACTTGTGATATACTTTACATATTTGGTTCATGTTTGAAATTTAGTGCATTTTTTCACAGTATTTATCCTTAAACTAAAGTCCAAATATCTTTTTTCTTCAGTATTTTTTCAAAACATCATTTTGAAAAACATATTTTTCCAATAAAGTGATATTATGATTATAGTCATAATATAGGACAGCATTACACAGTGATACTTGTGTTGTAGATTCAAAATTCAGGATCTACAATTCATTAGCTAGATGACTTGGGCAAGACATTTAATCTTGTTGTGCCTTAGTTTTCTTATCTGTAAAATGAGAAAAATAATTTTACCTATCTGTAGGACTGTTGTACTAATATATGTAAAACATTGTGCCAAATGCAGGGAAAGTTTCCAAGAATTATTAGGTAGTATTATTTTGTGTTGGATACTTGGCATTTCAGAAACTGTGTTAATAATTCATTTCTCTAAGATAGATTAATATAGGGAGATATTAGATACTATAAATATAAATTATGCATCTAATTAAAGAATGTTTAGTTTATTGAATGCATCATGTAAAAACTTATACGCTTATGTGTATATGTGTATATATATATATGTACATATATATATACATGACATTATGTGTTACATATATATGTCAAGAGACTAATTATTATGCTATATTTAGCTAAAATATGATAAAATATATACTTTTCTGTGAAATCATCTTTATTTTGGTATTTTTGTTATAGGAAACAATTACGTCTTTTCCTCCATATGTTTTAATAAAAAACAATCGCTTCCAAATATAGCACATTCTGTTATTTTTACAATTAAGTGAATTTGAGTGCTCCAGGTTTTCTAAAGATTTACATTAAAATAAAGAAATAAACACATATAAAACACACTGAAATTGATGGCTAGGGATAGGATCTAATCATAAAAATTGTGAATTTGTGTAACAATGGAAACAGTCAAATCTAATACATATTCATTCTCTAAGAAATGGCAAACTTCAAGTCAGTGTACATAGAACAAGTTTATTTTTTAAACCTATATTTCATAAGTTTTAAAAATAAACTCAATAACTATTTCTATTTCATTTTAATTATTAAAGCAACTATTAACTTCATAATGGTAGACTTCTAGTTTTATTTGGGGACATTCCTTCCATCATCCTGACCACACATTTCTTATGCGTGATCGAACTCTAAATTCTAAGGGTGGTATATTTCTTTTCTTTTTTTTTTTACTTTTTTTTTTTTAATCTTTTTGCCATTTCTTGGGCCGCTTCCGCGGCATATGGAGGTTCCCAGGCTAGGGGTCTAATCAGACCTGTAGCCATCGGTCTACGCCAGAGCCACAGCAACGCGGGATCCGAGCTGCGTCTGCGACCTATACCACAGCTCGTTAACGCCGGGTCCTTAACCGACTGAGCAAGGCAAGGGATCGAACCCACAACCTCGTGGTTCTTAGTCGGATTCGTTAACCACTGAGCCACGACGGGGCTCCAAAGGTGGTATATTTCTTATACCCAACAAACCTGAACTGCATCTGGGAGGTAATTAAAGGGCGCATGTATAACTCATTAAAATTTATTGATCATATGATGTAAAGAAGGCATATATTAAATGTCTTGAATTTTTATTAAATAACGTGAGAAAAATAATTCCAATTAGGCTAATATTTTAAATTTGAATAAAATAATCTTCATACTAGTACTATGAAAAAACTATGTAAAAACTTATACGCTTATGTGTATATGTGTATATATATATATGTACAATATGTATAAATCAAGAATCTATATCCCTTTAGAATTTTAGAAAAATACTTCTTCAGGGATAAAAATATTAAGATAGGACTTAATAGTTTTTTTAATTGAAATTATAGGAAAGGCATCCTGACAGAAAGAGCAGCAAACCAAAGAAATGAAGTAGTAAAAGTCTAATTTGATGTAATGAAAAATTGAAAAATACAATTAAGTTTACATTTACATGTACAATAGCATCAACAGAAAAAAGCATTCAGGAATAAATTTAACAAAAGTGTAAAACATACTATGAAAACAAAAAAAAATGTGTTGAAGGAAATTACAGAACTAAATACATAGAAGGATATGTCTTGTTAGTGGATAATAGTACTTGATATTGTTAAGATGGCAATACTTCTGAAACTGATCTGTAGATTTAATGCAATCTCTGCCAAATTCCAGCAGGTTTATTTGCATAATTTTACAAGTTTATCTTTAATTTCATGTGACATCTAGATATCCACACAAAGGAGTAAATTTAGAGCCCTACTCCACACCATACAAAACATTAACTGAAAATAAATCAAATGACTAAAAGCAAGGGCTAAAAATGTAAAACTATGCAAAAAACATATTTAAAACTGTGGTCTTGGATTGGTCAATGGTTCCTTAGACGTGACACAAAAAGCTCAAGCAACAGAAGAAAAATAGATAAATTGAACATTATCTAAATTAAAAAAAAATTGTCCTCAAAGAATTATTAAGAAATTGAAAAGGCAACCACAGAATGGTAGAAAAGATTTGCAAATTCTATAGTTGATAAAGGACCTGTATCTAGAATACAGAAAAAAGTCCACAAGTCAAAAATAAAAAGGCAAATAACACAATCACAAAGTAGTCAAAAGAACTGAACAGATATTTCTCCAAAGAAGATATACAAATATTTAGCAAATACAGGAAAAAAGGTTATATTTCACTAGACATTATGGAAATGCAAATCCAAACCATAAGACATCACTTCTCGACCACTAATGGCTAAAGTCAATAAGAAAGTTAATAAAAAAATCATTGGCAATGATGTAGAAAACTTGAACCCTCACACATTCCTGTAGGAAATGTGAAATGGTATAGCTAATCTAAAAAACAATCTGGCAGGACTTTAGAATTTCTAACATACAATTACCATAAAAGCATTTCACTGCTGGTTACAAACCTAAAAGAAATAAAAATATTATATCCATAAAAAAACCTGTACATAAATATTCATAGCACTATTATTCACAATGGCCTAAAAGTTTAAACAAACCAAATGTTCATAAACTGATTAATGGAGAAATTAAATGAAGTGTATATCCATAAAATTATTTGGCAGTAAAAAAATAGTACTGGCACGTGCTATAACATAAATAAGTCTTAAAACACACTAAGTGAGGGAAGCCAGTCTTAAAAGACAACTTATTACATGATTGACTTTCTATGAAATATCCATAATAGGAAAATCTATATAAACAGAAAGTAGATAATTGATTGCTTAAGACCGGAGAGGCTTCCACTGGGGATGGAGAATGACTGAAAATAGGTATGGATTTTCTTTTTGAAGGGATGGAAATACACTAAAATTAATTCGGTGATGTATGCTAATTCTATGAATATGATAAAAAGTATTGAATTGTACACTTTAATTTTATGAAACATTTGGTAAGTGAATTATATCTCAATAATATTCTTTTTATAAAACAAAACATCTGGAAAAAGGAAAGTGAAATATTTATTCATTCTTCACCCATTATCTACTAATCCCCTACTATTATCAGATAACATTCTACTTGTGGAGACATTAAGGTTTAATTATTTAAGGGTAAAATGGCGCTTATACACATTATCTAGAAATACATTTACATTTCATGGAATTTCAGACTTAACAAGATATTTGGAAAATCATAAGGCTGTAATAGACCACAGGGGATAAGCATGTTTTCTAGCAAACTTCATCAGTTTACATTAATGAGAGAGATCTCCAGTGAATTGTTCAAAGACACAGACACATGGTTTCATTAAACATAGTTTAAAAGCTAAGTCTGATCATTTTCAATGCATTTTTTTCTTGTAATTTACCTTTTTTTTTTTTTTTTTTTTTTTTTTTTTGCTCTAGAGGTGTTGAAAATCTCAAATGCCTTTAGTGATCAAGTCTTGGAAAAATTTGAAACTAATTAAAAGTATGAATCTCTTGGCCCAAATTAAATCAGCACTGGTGGGAACATATTCTGGACAAAATGAATACATGATAGAGTTCAAGCTAGACTTTCAGGTTCTGTTTTAAAGAAGGGCTTGAGAAAATATCTAGTTTATCTGTCTGGTTGGAGTTACTTCCAGAGTGTCTGTGGCAAAAGTTTGATCATTTTTTTTTTCCTTTAAATCTCAATTTTGTGCTATCTTTTCATAAATAGTATTATGTCACACAGTCTAAGACATTATTAATTAAAATTTTAGATCACAATATTTAATTCCAAAGCTATAATACACTAATAATTCATTTATAGAATATTATTATTAGTCATAATTTTGCGTGAAAACAATAAAAACTAATATTTGCAAGGAATTATGTATGATTCAAAATCTAATTCTGATATGTATTATACTGCCTTTTTAAAATAAGTAAAAGGGATCTCTATATTACTATGTCAGCTTTTGGTTTGGGGCTAGCAAAATACATCTATTTCTACTAATCTTTGATATTGAGAAATACCATTGAATGAAGAGTTGATGTTTGACCTATATTATATTGCTCACCCAAACTGAATCTTGCAGTAAGTTTTTTAATCTGTTAATCTATCAGAAAGTTCTTTTATTTTGGCCTAGAGCTGAAACTTCATTGATTCCCATCTGTATTGCCTGGACTGCCAAAAGATGAATTTACTAATAGAAGTTTATAGATCTCAGTGTTTTTTATCTTAAGTTATGGTTATTACAAAATGTTATTTGTAGTAAGCTGGAAAACATCACTCCTATATCTGCCTTCTTGAAATAAAAGAAGGCAATAATTCTCAGTGTTTTATAATTTTAAAAGTGAAAAATAGAATGTCAATTTACTATGATGGATTTCAAGTGAGTTTGTCAAACTGTCCATTTTTTATTCTCAAAGCTCTAGTAAAATAATATTCTTTCCTATGCCAAGTGATGTTTCAACCTACTGACAACAAAACCATCACAAATCACTAAAGGCTTTTTACCTACTGAATACCCAGGATTTTCAAATTTACAATATATAATGACATCTTTCTCTGTAATCTTTCTGAATAATTCAGAAAATACAACTTGTCATATTCTATTCCAAAGGAAAAAAGCACATTATTGCATCCTCAAATGGTACCTGTTAGTACAGATGATGAAGCAAACCTAACTAATGGAGATACTATTCTAAATGATTTCAAAATATTTTTTATGCTTTTCTTAGTTCTGTATCAAATTTATACATTTTTAAAATATGAAAGTGAATACAATAATAATGATTATGATCCAAGTATACATAAGTGGAAAATGTAAATTTTTGAAACCATGTAAACTATTACAGAGTTATTACAGAGTTTACTACTTAAAATATAGACTATTTCCTGATTAACATATTCAGTCAATGCTGATAAAGAAGTCTACTTGTATAGGTAAATGTATGCATATATGTCTTAATCAGTGACTATGCATAAACTCTAATTTTAACTCCATTAATTTTCTTCTAGTTCAATTGCAATATATTTTCTGGAAAAGTATTGTGCTTATTCTACATTTTGTGTTATCCCGTCTCCTCATTTAATTATCATCATTTATTCTCCTTTCAAATAGAACCAGAGAAGAAACTGAATTCTATCTCTATCCATATATTTGGAAACTCTTCATGTTCCTTTAACTGTAGGTCCAATTAAAATGCAAATTGTCTTAAATAAATGCTTAGGAATAGTGAACCTTTTTTTAGTCTTAAATCCACTTAGGTTTGGTATTGATAAAATAGTCCATTTTGTTTAAAAAAATGTTTAATCTTCATTATTTTCCAGAAGTGTTTTACTAATTATAAAGCATATAACTCTAACATAACTACAATATATTTTTATGTTGCTCAAACAAACATTGTCTTATATCAAATATATAACAATAGGAATAATTACAAATGATCATTGGAATAAAGCTCACCACCTAAAGTAGACAAGTCATTGAATTTACATAGTGAGGTAAGGAGATGAATCTCATTTTTCAAACCTTTGCCAATTTCTGCTTATTATTATGTAATAATTTTTAATTTTGATGTGTTATGTCATGTAAACTACAGTTACATATGACAATAGGACACATTTAGCCTACTAATAATTCTTTGTAATATGTGCCCTTTATGATAAACCACTAGGTTTATTCCTTGTTAGCAGAGTGACCTGCAATGGAAACTAAATTTAAGTATGAATATCTTTTATTTGAAATGCTCCAAAATATTAAATATAGGCCTCAAATATGAAATAGATCCACTTAAACTTATTTTTATTTATAAATATATACACACTCAGTAGGTGGAATAGTGTTACCTGTTAAGCAGTTTTGAAATAGCTGATGTAAAAAAGCTAACGAACTCCAAAGATCATGGTACATCCTATGTGTACTTATTTTTAAATATATTTCATTAAAGCAGCATCGAAACTAAAATTAGGCTTCCTAAAATACCTTAAATTATTGTAAAATACAGATAATACATGTCACTTCAATTTATTAATCATAATATTTCTTATGAGTTGATAAATTTTATAACAGGTTTTCAGATTATTATGTGAAATTATTCATTTATTCTTTCTTTCAAACATTCATTGATCATGTATCTAAAATGAGGAAGGTGCTATCCTAAGAACTAAGAATCTAGCAGTAAACAAGCCAGATGCAGTTTGTAACCTCATGGAACAGACAATCTAGCTCTGTAGAACTTTAATATATTTAGAGTAACTTGGGTCTGGGAGGAACATCTGAAACTCTCTTGGAAGTTACTTTTTCCTTAAATTGTGTTTGGTTGTGCATTTCTGAAAGCATTATTTTAAGGAAATGATCAACCCCATATCTATACTGCCCTGTGCACAAAGGAAAGAATGGGTTTCTCCTCAGGCAAAGATTGAATTAGCATGTTTCTTGTGAACTATCTTCGATATCTTTATCCTTTTTTTCTTTAAAAAAAATACCATTAAAAATCTTTAAGGACAAGTACATTCCTTAACAGAAATGACATTAAAAGAAAAATCTAAAAGGAAGCATAAAAAGAAGTAAGTTCCATAATATGTGATTCATTACCTTACTGGAAAATATAAATATTTTATAACATTGGTTCACGATGTGCAGATTATTGTAATAAAGAGATACTTTCATACGCATACAAATTCAGGATTTTTCACATGCATTAAAAAATCAGTACTAAAGCAAATTTTTTATTTCATTGTTGAAGAACTGTGGCTGCAAACTGAAAGGGCAGCAATGTAGCCAAAAAATTTCTGGGTTTTCCTTCATATGGGAAGTTCTTTTTGAATTATTTTGATAGGTAGAAATATTATTTATCTTAGAAGGGGATTTTGTAGATTAAATGACTGAAATAATTAAACATAAGGGACTACTTACAAGTGACTATGAAAATCCCTTAGATGTGGGTTTATAGGGTATTTTTTAAACATTAGTGTTCCTTCTTAGAATTTTGTTATTTGTATTGTCACAGAATCAATTCAAGACATAGGGCAACGCTAAAAAAGTTAAATATGCTGGACAACTATAACAACAAAAAACTCTACATGTGTGTATGTGTGTGGTGTGACTCTATACAGCTGAGTGCTGAGTCTTCGTGTTTTAGAAATAGCTCAGTAGAAGAAATGAAAATAAAATTAGAGTATGCAAATGAAAGAATTCTTACAACAAACAGATTTTTTCCAAGTAAATGAATATTATCATTTTCACCATTATCAACAAGGCAGAAGAATGCATTTCTTAAAATAGAATGTCTTCCATTTGAATATGAATGCCTAAAATAGAAACATATTCAAAGAGCATCTGAATAGAAGAAATGGGCTGTATCTAAAATGAGGCCTTAGAAAGATTATAATTTTCATTTGATCCTCTGTGATTATGCTTAATTAGTCTTTGAAACTGTCATAAATGTTCATTTCACTATGGTTATTTTATAGAATCTTAACAATTACAAAGTTCTATATAGTCAAACTACAATTACATGAGTAAATAATTATTTGTTATAATATTGCTATTTCTTATACACCTCTATCAATTTATCTGGTGTCATCTGAATATTCTGTTTTTGTAGAACACTGAACGCAACTAAGAGGTAATATTTGGAAACTCCTCCACTCAAATCATCTTCCAGTCTAAGCCAATAGACACTAACTGTGAGTTAGGACAAAAATGAAAACTACCTGTAAAGAATTACCAGTCTAATGTAGGAACAGAGTGGAACTCCCGATGTGGTGCAATGGAAGGGAATCTGACTAGTGTCCATGACGATGTGGGTTTGCTCAGTGGGTTGGGGATCTAGTGTTGCAACCGTGACGTTTCAGACGTGGCTCAGGTCCCACGGGCCAGCAGCTGTAGCTCTGATTCTACCCCTAGCTTGAGAACTCCCATATGCCATATGCCATGGGTGCAGACCTAATAAGCAAAAAAAAAAAAAAAAAAAAAAAAAAAATGTGGACAGAGCAAGCAAAGAAAATCATAAACAAGAAAAGAGGTAGTTCCTATCTACATAGACTTTCACATGCTTTCTTCTGGTTTGTGAAGATTAAGCATCAATGACAGTTGTCCTCCAACTTGTTATTGTCCTCACCCAGCACCTTCACTTATCATCAATTTTAAAAGAAATTCTGAAAGTCAAAATTTGCTCATTTTCAGGTTTACATTTGCATACCAACTTAGTTAAACTCATTACTCAGACCATATAGGTATATGAGATGCTGTAAAGGACTAACACAGAATAATTAATGAAAGAAAAAGAAAACATTCAAATCCCCATTTTAGTACAAATATGTCACATAATTGTCCTAAGAGGTATATGGATGAAATGAATTTTATTTTGATGACTTTGGAAAGCAAAGGCACTTTATTCCATTCGTTCTCCCAAAGCCAACTCTAATTTACAGTTTATTAGAAGGGTTATTGGTACAGATTTTTAAAAAGCATGCTGCTGGCTCAAACCTTGAGAAATGTCAGGTATTTCAAAACAATAAGCAGAAACCACATAAATAAGATTTGTTCGTTATCTCTGGCATTGCTTAAGTGGCCCTGAAGGACAAGTGAACCATGTACTGGATTTTTTTTAGAGTCCTGGACCCTGAAATAGCTGCTGCTGTTACACTGACTTCAGAAGGCTTTATGCTTTAGTTCTGATACTCCTACTTTTCAAAGCTACTGGACATAGTGGCCTTGAACATAAGAGCCTCTAATTAGTCTTGTTGCCCATGTTTCTGCCTCTAGCATAAACATTGTGGAAAGGTGCAAGTCATGCTGGAAGCACTGGGCGGAAAGTGAGGGTGACATGAACAGGGGGAATGAAAACACTGAGGGGCCAAATCTTCATGGAGTTCTTGTCTGCGTTTTAGGGTTATAATGTCCATTTGTCTCAAGTAATCCATATTTTGAGGTGTTCTGGATATCAGAAATTATACTTGATATTATGGATAAAATATAATCATTATATATTCATTAGCATATAAGTCAGAGCTTGAAATTTGTGAAAAGACAGCTCTAGGCTTAAATTCTAGTATTTTCTGTCTATTGTTCCAGAGTAAATTATTTAAATTCTCTAAACCTTAATTTTACCATTTTTACAATAAATATATCATGCATCTTGTAGGACTTTTGAAAGGATTAAATTTCCAAAGTTTGTTTAACACTTAGAGCTATGCCTGATAGATACTATATGCTTAACTTGTGCACCACCAGCACCAGTAGAAACAAGCATTACCATCAAACAAGATGGCAGAAGCTAAAGGTACCTGTTTCTCTTTTTCTTTCTCACTCATCCAGTATGTGTGTGCAAATACACATAATGGCCTGTAATGTAGTACTAACCTTATTTTTGGTCTTTCTTCTTGCCTTCTTTTCATGCTTATCTGATGATTAGTCTTAAAATTAAATCTTGGCTCTTACTTGCTCAGAAAATTTCAATGTTACCATTATTTTAATACAAAATACCAATTATTTCAATTATTTAACAAAGTCTCCATAACTCTGCAAAGTTCTGCTCTGCCAAAATCTCCAGGCTCATTTTCTTTTCTTTTCTTTTTTTTTTTTTTGTCTTTTTGCCTTTTCTATGGCCGCTCCCAGGGCATATAGAGGTTCCCAGGCTAGGGGTGTAAGCAGAGCTGCAGCCGCCGGCCTACACCAGAGCCACAGCAACTTGTGATCCAAGCCACATCTTCGACCTATACCACAGCTCATGGCAAACTGGATCCTTAACTCACTGAGCAAGGTCAGGGATTGAACCTGCAACCTCATGGTTTCTAGTCAGATTCATTAACCACTGCACCACGACAGGAACTCCTCCAGGCTCCTTTTCAATGCCTCTTCTTTGCCTGTCCCACCATCCCAACACATTTGCATATCCTTAAATAGAACAAAGCTTCTTCCCATCTCAGATCATTGGTATATTCATTTCTTTATGTCATGAATATTCTTTAACTAACTCTTTACTGGACTAATTCTGCTTCATCTTTTATAACAGTTTTAGTATCACTTATTTAAAGAGGCTTTACTTGTTTTAATCTCTTTCTTTGTAGCATTTTCCATACATATAATTGGTATTTATGGTGATTATTTGCATTCAACATATTCAACTTGACTCTAAGGGCAACATTTAACCTATTTTGGTCACCATTTTATCCCCAGTGCCACCTTCATCAACTCCTGGTACATAGTAGTCAGCAATCACTCACCCCTTCACTCATTCATTCAACCAATTAATGCTATGTACAGATATTTATCTAGGTTCCCAGGTTCAGAAAATTAAAAAAACATGCTACCAAGGATATACCTCATTAATGGTGAGGGTGGACAAACAACACTTAATAACAAATAAATGGTATAAACCTGAGAATTAAAGTACTTTAAAGGATATTAAGAAATGTAAGGAAATAGAGAGTTTTGAAGGCAATGGTACTTTCTGTAGAATTCTCTATAGAAGCAATCTCTGTGGAAGTGACATTTGAGCAGATTTTTAAGTGAGGCAAAGAAAAGATATAAATACTTGGTAGAAGAGTGTTTATGGCAGAAGGAAGAAAGAACAGCACAAAGGTCAACAGGTAATATGCTTATAGTCAAAAAAGAGCAAGAAGTTCAGTATAGCTGGAATTGTGTGAAAAGGGAAAACAATGATAGGAAATATGACTGGAAAGAAAGTTAGAGGAAAACTATGGGTAGTCCTGTTGAATAAAAGAACATTGGTGGGAATTGTAAGATTTAATTTATATATTACAAGTGCTGATAATTTGTTGGGACAAAACAAATCTCAATGGAAAGGATTATTTTCTATCATAAAATATTTCAATAGAGTTGTTCAGACCCGTAACAAATATATAAAAGATAATTGCAGAAGAAAACTTATCACATAATCCTAAGAAAAGGAATACTAAGAGGTTAAATGAGGGAGAGAATGCAAAGAAAGTTTTAAAATATTTATTATGCATAGATGAACTTAAAATGGAAATAAGAGTTTACTTAGACTTAGATACCAGAGACTCTAGACATGAGGAATGTCATGAGTAAAGTCCAAGTGAAGGGAATTCATGACATATATTTAGAAAGGGTGATAGGAATTCAATTTATTTTTTTAGGAAAAATGCCCAGGTGGTTGTTCAGAAACTAGCTGTGAAGGACTATGCCCATCAAAATATGGAGTTTAAACCTGCTATTTTGGATGTGTTGAAGACATTGTTAGATTAGGAAAACTAGTCTCTCTATGTTCTATGTAAGAAAGATTGTAGAATGGGAATTGGAGTTCTAAATAGCCATTGAAAGGGCTCTCGAAGTAAATGTCAGGGAACTTTCTGCTAGTGATCTCAACCTTATGTTCAGTGTGAATTGTTTGCAAAAGAACCATAAAGGCACTCAATTCCTCAAGAACTTCTAGAAGGCTCCCATCAACTGTCTCAGTCTACAGAGTGAAGCAAATTACTTTCAAGGGCTCACTTAGAAGTGACTTCAAGTTTCCATTTATTCATATATCTCCCTGCATCTGTGTGTGGAGAAATAATGGCTTTTCCTCCTCTATCTTCTATACCTAAAACAATGAAGTATTTCTAAAACAATGAAGATCCAGAAGTCTCCTCTAAAGGGAAAGTTGACCTTGAAAGGAAGTAACACTGAGAATCAGCAGAAACAGACCAGGAGAGAAAGAAAAGTCAGAAGACTGATATAGACTCTGGAGTTTCCATCCATCTTCAAACAAAGTGGGTCAACAACAATATTACTCTTTCATAACATTTAATTTGAAAAGAAGCTTATACTAAAAAAAATGAAAAACAAATGAGAAAACACTTAAAAACTACTTTTTTAAGCTTATGCTAAAAAAAATGAAAAAAACAATGAGAAAACACTTTAACACCACTTTTAAAAATGCAAGCTCATTCTATCAAATTCATACCCAGTATTATCCAGCTAAGGAGCCATTTTTTCAACTATTCTTCATTTGACTTGATTATAAAATGTTTACACTTATTGTTATTCTCATCTTTTTTTTCTGTTTGTCACTCTCTAATGCTTTTAAAATGTAATGTCCATAATTAAGAACAGGTATCATAATGAATTCTGATTAACAGAGTACAGGAGAACTATTTCCTTCAGTTACTTTGTTGCTATCTCTGTCTTCATGCAGCCAAAGTTTAAATTAATATTTAAAAATTTGTTTCACACTTCTACCTAATATTGAGCTTGCAATCAAAATTTTCCAGTATTTTGCACATGAACCACTGCCAAGCAGGGACACCTTCCCTGAATAGATTTTGAAATCATCCACACAAAATCAATAGCTCAAGCCAAATAAATAAGTGAAATTTTCAAAGGAAACATAGCAAAGTATATAAAAAGCGAAGGCATACCGACAGCAAGATCTGGATGTTGAAGATCAAGTTCATTGCTAAAACATTTTGACAAGGCAATTGAAAATTAGAAAAAATAATGTTGGTTATAAATCAAGCAAAGAACACATATTTAGAGCCAATAAATAAAATTCAGTACCAGAGGTAGTAGTAAAACTGGGATGGTTTGTTATTAAAGCAGTTAAGAAGAAGAAAAAAAGATAGCATAATAAATCTGTTCCCAAAACACAGACTGAATAGATTGGTTAGGGAAATATTCAGGAATAAACATGGATCAGAAGCAAGTATATAGCAAGAAATTATAATGTCAGATGCAAACACTCATTTTAGAGTGTTTGAACTTAGAGAAAATAATAATCTAGGAAGACAACTGGTCAGTAAATTTTCTCCACTAAAATAGTAAGCCATGAGAATCTGGAGAATACTGGAGCTTCATGTTTTCAAAAGAATTTGAAATAATTTTGATTCCAATAGACATGACATAATCAGCAATCAATTCACAGTCTCAAATGTAAATTAAGATAGAGTTATTGAGAATATTGAGTGACTCAGAACTCTTCCATATTTCTGTTCTACTTATGTTTTACTATAAAGCATATATTTTAAAGTGTTTAAAGACTTATTGTTACTATTGTGTGATAAGTTGCAGATCATTCCAAGCAGCTGCAAGAAAAACATGTTTATTACTAAATTAATAATTTTGAACTAGACCAGAAGGGACCATTATCCCTCTGGATAGGGAGACATATTGTTCTTTGGCTTAGCTAACCAGGAGCTCCTAATTTTAATGGACAAATGACAGCAGTTGGACTTTGATATTTTGGTTGATTACATATTTGTTTACATTGATTTTATATGGTTCACATAATTTCAGCAGTAGTACTGTGCTCTGTCACGGACTATTTCAAATGAATTTTATTATAGAATTACAAAACATGTATCTTCTTCCTTTTATTTCTATATTTCCATTTATTAATCTGCTTAAAGGATTAAAGAAGAAAATTAAAATAATATTGAAATTCTATCTAAGAATAATAATGAGAAGATTTTTAAATGGCCAATTGTCAGTAATTTGAAAAGGTGACAAATTGCAAAATAAGTATTTAAATAAATAGCAACCATAAAGCTTAATGAGATTTATTTCATGTGAATTATTCCCTTGATTTGAAAAGGGAAAGTTCTATTCTTTACAATTGTTTCAATAATAACAATTAAATCACTAAAAATGTTAATAATAACAATAGAAAAAGGGGTAGCATTTTATATAAGACTTGCTATATGCCATGCACTGTATTAATTGCTTTTAGATTGATTATTGCTAGGATATGAAATAGGATGGGTATGAAACTGTTGTAAATGATTATTCAGTTCTAGAATGGAGATAACAATGACAGCAAAAACACACAACACGAAGTTCAAACATTTAAAATGTACAATTCAAATGATTTTTGATATCTCATAAAGGTGTTAAAATACCTACATATATACATATTTGTATATACAGTCAAAATCAAAAAGTATAAAATAGGCTTATAGTATTTTAAGACTATTTACTGACTGGAATTCAGAAGTTTAAACCCATTATGAAAATAGTATTGAAAGCAAATTTACAAAAAAAAAAAAATCACCTTGTTTATATATCTAAGTAATTTCCCCTTAGTATAGAAGTTCCCAGGAGTTCTGAAATCCAATATTCACTATACCAATAAATACGACACACTCTATACCTCTGAATATCCCTCCACAAATCATACAGGCAAACCCATACCTAACATACTATGTTATGATTAAAAGTGTATTAGAGATATTGGGTTGCCATGACACAACACCACAGACCTGATGGCTTAAACAGCAGGAATTTATTTCTCCTTGTTATTGAGGCTGAGAAGTCCCAGGTTTAAGGTATAAGCAGATTTGTTTCTCGAGTGAGGCTTTCTTCCTGGCTAGCAGATGGTCATCTTCGCATTGTGTCCTCACAAGTGGAGAGAGAGGAAGCAAACTCTCTAGTGTCTCTTATAAATCTACAATCCCATCATGAAGGACCCACCACAGTGACCTCACCTAAAGCTAATAACTTCAAAGTCCCCAATTCCAAATACCATCATTTTTGGAGTAAGACTTCAATATTAAATTTTCTTTTTCTTTTTCTCTTTCACACCACACCTGTGACATATGGAAATTCCCCGCCTAGGGGCTGGATCTGAGCTGTAGCTGAGGCCTATGCCACAGCCACAGCAACACCAAATCTGGTAATACTGGATCACAGCCACATCTGTGAACTAAGCTGCATCTTGTGGCAATGTCGATCCTTAACTCATTGAGCCATTGAGCGAGGCCAGGGACTGAATCTGCATTCTCATGGACACTATACCAAGTTCTTAATCAGGCGAGCCACAAAAGAGACTCCTTTAATTTTGGTTGATACAACTCAGTCCACGGTAGAGAGGTTGTCAGAAAGATGAAAAAAAATTAAAAAATAAAAAGCTTTTGTGGCATAAACTGCTAGCTCTTAACTACAAAGAAAAAGAAAAGAATAAAAGGCCAGATGTGGAAGTAGTTGTCAAAAGATAGCTATGTCAGGAGCAATTAAGAAAAAAAAAATTAAACACCATTTAAAATCTCAAATAGTCAATATATCTATCTATATTGCCTATACAATATAAAGCCATAAAGCAATCATAAAGTCCATTCTGTGATATCTTTTACTTTGAGGTTATTAAATACTGTATAATGAAAGTGTGCCAAAAATGCAAAATTAATTTGAAACTTAAAAAAGTTGTTCAGGAGTTCCCGTCGTGGCGCAGTGGTTAACGAATCCGACTAGGAACCGTGAGGTTGAGGGTTTGGTCCCTGCCCTTGCTCAGTGGGTTGACGATCCGGTGTTGCCATGAGCTGTGGTGTAGGTTGCAGACGCGGCTCAGATCCCGCGTTGCTGTGTCTCTGGCGTAGGCTAGTGGCTACAGCTCTGATTCGACCCCTAGCCTGGGAACCTCCATATGCCATGGGAGCGGCCCAAGATATAGCAAAAAAGACAAAAAAAAAAAAAAAAAAAAAAGTTGTTCAGTGCAGTGATAATAATTATTTTAATCTCTGATAATACAGTTGTCTCTATTATTAAAAACTTAAATTTCCTTACCATTGTGTAGCTGTGGGCCACCTTCATTAATTCAATGCATCCTTGAGCATCTGCAAATGCTCGGATTCCCAAACAGTTAGATGGATGCAAGAGCTTCATGAGGAAATGGCAGCATACTTCTACTACTTGAGGAAGCTGAAGAAGGCAAGCTGCAGCAAGAAGGTTTTCAATGGTTTCTTCCTTTAATTCCAAGCAACCTAAACATTAAGTGAAAAGAATTATGAAACTGTTAAAAACATGAAATGACACATACCATTTTATAACTCGAAATATTAGGCCAGTCTTCTAGAAATGATCTGAACCTAAATTGATAATCCAAATACATATAACTCACTAAAAGCCAACAATTTTTTTAAGTGTCTGGCATTTTCCCTGGTAATGTCCAAAATCATCTAGTATATAAATGCAGCTTCAACTAAAGCATCTGTGTCCTATACATCAGGAATTATGGTTTTACTTTTAGTTGTGGATTAAGGAAAAAAAAGTGAAATGTTTCACAACACATATCTACAAAGTTAAGAGAGAAAAATATGCACTAAATTTGTGATAATATAATATATTAATATGTATATCCATATGAAATACCTATATCTGAATAATAAGCATATATATATTTATGTGTGCATGTGTTGCATATTGCTAGTAGTATATTTAATTCACTGTGCTTATGATTATAATATTCTATAATTTTTCTTTTCTTTTGGTCAGTTAACCTCAAAAATTGATCTCTTCAGTGTTGCATCTTTTTTCTAACTATTGGAATAATTTATTAAATAATGGAGTTGTTTCTGGAATGCTAATAAAACATGTGCGAAAACTTCTAAGTTAAACTATTTAGGTTTAGATTTCATTTAGCATTTCAACATATATTTAATAGGTTTAGTTCCATTCAGATTTTCTGTCACCATATTCTAGGTCATACATTCTCAGAAGCGGTTTATGCCATCTTAAGCTTTTGTGAAATAGATGGATACTCCACTAGAAATATCTTCACTCATTTTTCCTGAGCACAGTCAGGCCACATACTACCATCATGATACACATCTGTAGATGTGTGTTGCTACCACATCAAAGCATTTATGCTGTAAATGTGCTTTGTACCTGGTCTTTCTCTTCTACCAGTTAACTGAAGTTGACATAAGATCTTAGTGGATGGAAGATACAGGGGCATAAGGGGCCTGAGTCTCTGAACCTACACCCAGGACTCTTAGCTTCAAAAAGTAATACTCAATATTCAAGCCAAAAATGCTCCAAAAATAAACTCAAGTTTGTACTTGAATATGTAATTTAAAGCAGTCATAAGTGCCAACATTTGAAACTCAAGTGTAAAACCATAGGGAAAAATAATTGACTAACTTTTATTATTAATATGATCTCATTTAATTGAAATTTAGATGTGCATTCATGTCAGTTGGAATATACTTTCTGACTTTATGATGCTACTGCAATTTTTTTCTTAGATCTCTCCTTTTTCCATCATTAATATTTATTTTTATGACATGTTGGAGAAGTAGTCTACTTTCAAAAATTCAGCTTTCAGGGACAGAATATTTATTAAGAAAAATCTTTATAAATGCTTTTATTTTTTTATAACAGACTTTTTATTCTAGTTTTTTTTAATTTAGAATAATGTTCAAGGATAGTACAATAAATGCAATATGGTTTTAATTAATTTTTCATGTTAATATTTTGCTATATTTACCTATGAGTGTGTATTTATGCTGTAGTTTCTGAATTATTTGATAGTACTTCTAACCATCACATATTTCACCCCTAAATACTTTGGTCTGTTTCTCTAGAAAAAAAGCATTCTCCCATGTAACCCTCATGACTTTATTTACACACTCAAAATTGATACAATATTATTTGCTATAATGCAAATTTCCCTAAATGTCCATATAAAATATAGATTTTTTTCTTTAAATTCAAAATCTAATTGTCTCATGCATTACGTTTTCTTGTTATGTCCTTTTAGTCTCCCTTAATTAGAACAACTTTGCATGATTTTGTTATTCATAGCATTTATATTAGTGAAGAGCCCAGAGCAAAGGTTTTGTAGAATTCCTCAATTTGAGTCTTTCATATTATTCCCCATGATTAGACTTCACTGGAACTTTTTTGTCAGGAAAACCACAAAGGTGATGCTGAACCCTTTTTGGTGCTTATATATAGAAAGGTTCACAATGTCAGTACATCCTACTGTTGATGGTGTTAAATTTGGTACCTTGTTTAAAATAATATTTGCCATAGATATCTTCACTTTAAAGAAGTGTTTCCCTTTATAATTAGTAATTAATCAGTTGGGTGAAGGATAATTTTTATTTCACACATGACATTTCACCCATAGCTTAACATGTTTAATAGATAAAGTATATTATGTTTTATTTATGAGTTTCATTGAAAGAATAAAAGAGCAAAGGAATCATGTTGAAAGGGATTTGATGAAGAAAAAAGCAGGTAAGTGAACAGTATACATTGAAAGGAAATTAAAATGCTTTTTATTACATATTAATTTCCTATTAAATTAGCTACCTAAATTTCATTTTGATATAAAGGAGGGACATTGTCAATGATAAAAGTCAGAAATACTTATTTAAATTTCTAAGATATTAATAAATGCACAAGGACCCTGTAGTTCAGATATTATCAACTATTAAAATATTAAATTTCACAGTTCATTTTAGCAGAGGAGACATCTGCCAAGAGCAATAAAATTCTCCGAGGTGTTTATAGTTCACATACAATAACACTGTCATTAAATAATAATGTCCAACAAAACCTTCATTTGAAGTTGAATGACTTACACTAGTTTTAATGATTTTAATATTACTTATATTAAGCTTATGAATATTAAACACGCAAAGTTCTATAAATTGTAGAAACCTGTATTTTTATAGATTTTAGATGATTTTATTATGTATATTTATGAAAATAAAAAATATAGAAGAGATAACATGAGTTTATTAAATCTATTATTTACAATTGATTATAAGTATAGCAATTTATACAATATTGTCATGATTTATGACCTTCAGAGGATTTTACCTAAAATTTTTCAGTAAGATTATCAAGAAGATATTTGCATGCTTTTTAGCATAGCTCTTGTAAAAATCGGTTAAAAATGATACATCCAGTAGGTACAATTTTTATACATTCCGTTTTACTATGATTTCAGAACACTGAGAGTGACATTCTTTAATTTTTATTCATTGCTCTCAATAGCATAGCAAGCCTGAACTGCTCTTCCTGAAAAGACTGCTTGCAAGATTTGCTTTAGACTGGTGTCTGAAAAGTTAGATTTCAAGAGAGTTCCCATTCAGTAATATAAATGGTTCACTACGCCTGAACTGTTTTGTAAACATTATGGTTTATACTAACACCTGCTGTCCTTCTGGGACTCTTGAATTTTGAGAGTAGAGGCTTCCTGTATAATCAACACTCAATAAAACACAGGACACCAAATATCTAATGGATCTTCCTTGTTAACAACAACTCACAGGCCAACTCACAGGCTTTGTCACAACTCATTGCAGAGGAAATTAAAGTGTGTCTTGTGCTATTCCACTTGAAGAGCCAACCTTGGAAGTTTGCTCCTGGTTTTCCCAGGACCATACCCTATGCACCATTTCCCTTTCCTCATCATGCTTTGAATCCTTTTGACATAACAAGTATATCTATACTTGACATAACAGGTATATCTGTATCTGAGTCCTGTGAGCCATGCCAGTGAAGCATCAAACCTAGAGGATTAGTCTAGGGGATATCCCAACACAGTATTCTAATTAAAATAGTTTGGGTGGTAGGTGATGTTTGGATATACTGTGTCCATGGGCTGGAAGATAAAACATTGCTAAGACTTGAATTGAGCCCAAATTAATCTATAAATTTATTATAGTCATAATCAAAATCCCAGCTGACTTTATGTAGAAATCACAAAACTGATTCTAAAGTTCGTATGTAAATGCAATAGCCCAGAATAACCAAACTGATTTTGAAAAAGGGACAAAGCAGAAATAATAATCCTACCGGATTTTAAGACTTTTATGAAGCTGCCGTAATTAAAATGTACTGCTATTCATCTAAATACAGACAAAAAGATCAATGGGAAAGAAAATCTTTCTAGAAATAGAACTACACATATGTAAAGTTTTGCAAAGGCACAAAAACATTTCAATTGAAAAAGAATAGTTTTTGTACAAAAAGATATCCATGTTCAAAAATGTATTTTAATCCATACCCCACGCAATATACAAAGATTACTCAAAATGCATCACAGTCCTAAATTTAAAACTATAAATTTCCCTAGGAAAACTTAGGAGAAATCTTTGGTAATCTTAAGTTAATTAATAAGTTGTTAAATAAAACATCAGAAAGCATAATCGACAAGAAAAAAATTGCTAGATCAGACTTTATAAAAATCACTACAAGTGACAAGAGGAAAGGAACAAAAAGGTGAAGCATGAACTGGAAAAAAGTATTTGCAAAATCATATATCTGATAAATTGCTTCTATCTAGAATACACACAAAACTCTAAAACTCAATAATTAAAATATAACGGGCAAGTTATTTAAGTAGATATTCCACAAAAGAAGATAAATGAATGTAAAATGCTCAACATCATTAGTGTTTAGGCGAATGCAATGTTAAAAAGTGCAGTGAAATACAATGACATGCATTAGTGCTACTGGTAGAAATGTGATATGATATAACCATTTTGGAAAACAGCTTTACATTTTCACATTTCAAATGACTCAGTTATTCCACTCCTAAGTATTTACTCAAGAGAAATAAACGAATATGTCAGTATAAATCCTTATACATGAATGCATGTAGTAGATTTATTTTTTAATGATTAAACATTGAAAACAACTCATTGTTCATCAACAAGTGAATGGATGAACAAATTGTAGTCTGTCTGTTCATAAGGTTACTATTCAGCAATAAGTTAGAAAGAATTATTGATATACACAACATCATGGTGGATAATGCTAAGTGTCAAATAATTCTGCTAAGTATAAGAAACCAGACAAAAAATAACTCTTATGACCCAATTTAATTAAAATTCTTAACCAACCCAAAGTGTTTATTGTGAGTGACATAAATCAGATTATCCATATCTGATTATGGGTTAACGGTGAGGAGAGGCAATAAGATGGATAATAAAAAGGGGTGATGGGTACATTCATTATCCTGATTGTGATAATGATTTTATGTTTGCATACATAGGACAAATTGTACACCTTATATGTGTATAGTACATTGTATGTCAATTATTCATCAATAAAATCTTTAAAAAAAAAAGCAAAGATGATTAACCGAGTAGAATTGACTAGCACCTGCAAATATTTTCTGAGGGTTTTTATTAAAACTCTACTAACAAAATTAGAGATAGAATGTTATAATTCAGAAAAGTTATGGTTATGTGTACCTTTTTTCTTAAGTTTACAAAATATAGAGTATATTATTACAGTCCTGGAAACTTCATATACACTATTATCAATTTAAATTGCTTGACTAAAGTATTGTTAAAATAATCTTATAAGTGTAACTCTAACATACAATATGGTGTGTAGTGTGTATGTTTGTATGTGCATCTTAGTATGTTTACCTTCCCAGATAAACACCTGGAAAGTGATTCAGAGATATTATGCAGTAAAATGAGCTATAGATTGTGTAAGAGCAAATAATTGTTCAGTCCAAATTCAAATGCTGGATCTAACATTGTACTTTATAATAATTTAGATAAAATGTTAGCTGGGCATCTCATCTCTCTTTCTTATTTAAAAAAGAGACAGAGAGAGAGAAACAATTTTCACAGGTAACTTTGGATGTGAATTGGCAGAATATAAGCATTGTTTGTTTCAAAGAGAAAAACATTCTATTTTTTTTATCTTGGAATGTATACAATAATAGAATCCATTTGTAAAAGCCAGAAGGCACAAATAGAATGTAAGTGTTGAGCCTGAATGCACCCAAATTGAGCTACCCCATGCGTGATACATTTCTTTATATCTAGAACCTGACTATTTTTTTTTTTGACAGATTTGGATGATAAAAAGGAAAAATCTGCTAAGTATTTGACTTAAAAGTGAACCTTGAAAAAAGGCCATGACTACTGTTAGTGAAAAAAAAAAGTTATTCTGTACATCCACCAAAAGTTAACTCTCAGGACATTAATGTTCACAAATTGCTTTAGACTTGCTTATTGAGAGGGAAAATCTGTATGTTTTCACTATAGGTGCCATTGAAAATTGGCTTAAAATATCTGATACTTAGATGAAATTTTAAATATCTAAGGATCCCATGGCTATAGGAAAATAAGACTCTGAGAAAATTTTCTTTCAAAATAGGGAAATATTTATAATATTTCTTGATAAGTCCAGAGGACAGTTGTCCCCAGAACTAACTTAAAGGCTCAACACATCATCAGGAAACAGCCATCTTCTTAAGAGCCTTGTTGTTTCCCTTATGGTTGCCATAGTTTCAAGCTTCAAATTCAGGCAGGAGTATACCCATAAAAAGAGAAAGTATTCCTTCATGAATATTTCCCTTGCATCAGTGAAAAAATCTTTACTGAAAGTTCCCCAGAAGTGTTTCCTTTTCGTTGCCTTGGCAAAAAAAAAAAAAAAAAAAAAAGCTTAATACATGACCATGCTTTAACCCAATAATTAGCAATAGGGTAAAACCTCAGTGGTTGAATTTGACCCTACAAGTATTATTGATAGGATTAGTGTCATTCTCCTTCAAATCAACGAAGGGAATAAGAAGGGACTGACTTTTGAAATAGCGTTCCAATGTGTGCTATATTTAGCTATAATCTCACATTAAATCAATGCTAAAGCTACTGTTTATTTGAACACATGCCAGCAGACTCAAACTCTGATTTTCTACAAGAGATCATTAAATGCACATCATATTGGAATGAATATAGGTAAAATATAATGAGAAAAATGTGAAGATTATAAAAGAATATGAATCTGTACTGTTTCTAATTAATATTCAAGTTGTATACTATTAACAATTGTGCTGTGTAACTATTTTATCTATAAAATCAGTTACATTGAAAAAAGAATGCATTTTACCAGATAAGTGCAAAAACCGCCTGTAAAATCCATAAAATAAACTAAATAACTGATCTATTTATCTATCTGTCTGTCTATCTATCTACCTAGTATCTATCTATCTCTATCTATTTTTAATGGAAAGAGCAAGAAATAATACATTGCTAAACTAGAGTTTAATTAATATTGGATATTTTAGTAATTCATAGGAATTAAAAATAATTTTTTATTAAAATACTTCAGATTTACACAAAACTTGCAAAAATATGGGAAGGTATCACAAAGATTTTCCGCAGACCTCATATCTAGTTTTGCTAGTTAGTTCTATGGCACAATTGTTAAATTAATTAATCAGCATTGTTGTATTATCATTAACTAAAGTTTGTACTTTACTCACATGTACTTAGTTTTCTACATATTATCCTTTTCTTCTGTTCCAGGATCCTAGGCAAGATACCTCATTTCATTTAGTTGTTTTATATCCTTAGGCAACCCTTAGCTGTGACAGTTTCTCAGCCTTTTCTTGTTTTAATGACTTTGACAGTTTCAAAAGTACTACTTAAGTATTTTGCAGAATGTGCTCCAGTTGGGATTTATCTAATTATGATTACACCAGGATTATGGGCCTTTGGTCTCATCACATCATATCAAGGGTATATACTATCAAGATGACTTATCACTGTTCACGTCAATTTTGATTACATGGTAGGAGTAGTATTTGTCAGGTTTCTGCATAGTACAAGAAACATTTTACCCCCTTTTTCGTACCCTGCTCTCTGGAAGGAAGTCCCTATGCACAGCCCCTCTTTAAGAAGTGGGGAGCTTTGATTTATCTCCCTGACAGCAGATTAATTACATACATAATTTAGAATTTAATTACATAATAATTTATTTACATCAATAAATTCCTAGGGTTTTTTCAGTGTTTCAAAAAAAGAGAGGAGATCTATGAGAATATTTGGTTTATATCATTTTATTAAATTTAATGTTTACATGTCTTTTTAACAATTACCAAAATTAATTGATTTTTACTGCAATTTAGACTTTTGCTTCTGTCAAATTTTCCCTTAATCTATTACGTACGACATTACTGGCACTGGTAGCCGAATATGCACTTTCTCTCTTTCCTGGAGGAAAATCCTGAGTGTACTCTAAAAATTATAGCAAACCAATTTTAGCAAACATCATGATAATCCATACCTGGAAGTTCTATAAGCTTAGAACATTTTAATTAATAAACAAAGTCTCGCTTGCATTTGAGCCATAAGAAAAGCATGGTTTATGTGTTTTGAGTGCTAAATATACCTCAGAGTTCAAAAGTTCACTGTTAGAAAAGTTAGGGAAGTGTGTGTTCAAGGAACAGTAAGAAAGTAGTTGGGACCACAAAGATCATCCTTTTTCCATTAAACCTGCACCCCTTTGTCTTTAGGAAAGTCCGCTGGGTATTGAGTTAGAACCAAAAATGTCAGTAGTTTTCATGTACTTAAATTGTTTTAAATCTACTATCTTTACACATTTATCCATTGGAAAGAACAAGGAATTGATTGCTCAGTAAAAATCTTGACTTTGTCCGAACATTCCCTTAATCCACACTTATGCACAGGTGTTTAACCTCCTTGACTTTAAGAATAGAATGTCGCCTCTTATTTCAGTGTACTATAGTTTATTACTCTGTCCCTAATTAACTAAATAGAATATTTCCCACTCCCACTACTTGCTATAGAGATTAATCTAAAGCAGTGTGTCACTCAATAGTCAAGGCAATTTTGGTTGTGAATATGCATATTTTAAGACATATTTACATAGAACATGGACTCAAGTTCAGCATAGATAAAACCAATATCTTCAAATTCCATGTGTTCTGAACCCAACAAAATTTGATCCAAAGATTTTAATATTCTCTTGATTAATACATGAACTTTTTAATAATCTATAATTCTGGTCAGCACAATTCAAATTTGAATCAGCCAACAGTTCATTATTATATCTACTTTTGGCATTTTAATGAGGCTTTCTGAAGTGCACCATTGTGTCTTACAAGTATTCAAATACTCAAAAATATTCCTCTCAGATTTTAATATCGGAAACCTCTGTTTTTGTTGAGCAAAATATTAGTTTTTATTTTATAGCATATCTGACTATGCTTCTTCCTTTGTCTTGTTTACGGAGAAGCTAAAACAAAAGATCAACATATAATTTTTATGAATAAAAACAATCTTAATAGACTTAAGATATAAGTCGTATCATGGGTGTTGCAGATTTGAGTTTGAATGAATTTTTCATATATTTTTTATTTGAATTTCAAAGTCTTATACACCATGGATAATTAGGAATGAATTATGACCAGTATTATAATACTGTCGCTTCTGCGAATGATTTTCTAGATTTATTTTCTTCCTTTATTGTTCTACTTCAATCTAGAAAATACAGATGAGATGGAAAGGGATAAAGAGAATACACCTTCTCATTAGACTGATTTTGTAGCAACTGTACTTACATATTGTTACACTATGCTCTCAAAGAACTAGGGTGAATTGAATTGAAGTTGCTCCATCTTGGATGCTTAAATATTTTGGACACTACCTCGGATGGTCATATAGTGGAAATTAAAAAGTTATGATATTTTACTCCAACTGGGAGTTCTACATTCCTATCTGCATAAAGCCATCCATCCTACCCTCTTCCTTTGTACTCTGGGGCTTCTGAGTTGCCAGATTGTTTTTGTTTGTTTACTTGATTAGCAGATAATTTTCTCTGGAGTGCTATCTTGGCACTCAAAATATGCTTAGTATGTTTTCTAATTCCCTTTTTGCTACAATTATAGGTCAGAGATTACTACTTTCATTTTCTGACTATAAGAATTCATGTTTTTTTAAAAATCACATATAAAATCCATAGTCATAATCAATATTTCTTGGTCCCACTGGGACTAAGGAAAGTGCAATACTACAAACTATTCCTCAGCAAGTACACAGTTGATTCTCAGATAACCAGTGAAATCCCCTCCCAAAACACTACCTTAGATCATCCATTTATATTTACTAACACCTTAATTTCCCTCATTTACATATTTTATTCTGAAGCCATTTTGTAATGGCAAATATTAATTAAATGAATATAAGATATAAGGTTTGCACTTAGATCTAAATATATTTTCTTTAACTTAATTTGATAAGTAAAATAATTTGTCAAAAAATTCAAAAATGTCCTGTTATATAAAAACGCCCATTTATCATAAAGTAGACAGTTTAGCCCAGGAAAACACATGATGATAATTAATGACATATATTTCAAAGTATTGTTACATTTTGTAGATATGAATGTATCAGGAATAAAAATGTTATATATTCAATCAACATAAAGTGATTTTACAATTCTTCTGGCAAGAGTGAATTTCCATTACTAGTCTAGATTGTCTTTACTGATATTTTTACTCTTCATTAGCCCCTTCTCTACTTACTTCTAAACATTTCTCCACAAAAGAAGAAAAGCTGGGGTGGGAAACCTGCCTCAGACTCACAAGATAGCCATCTGGATAGAGTGTTTTCTCTGATTGAGGACTAGGAGTGGAACGCAAGTTCAGTTGTGGCTACAATGTGCCTGCGAAAAATCAAGCCCACAGTTTAAAAGGGTCAGGGATAAGGTGCCCCTTTAGAATGTCTTAAAGCATGCAATCCATTTCTGGCTGAAACTGGCTTTTCTCCTTGGGTAGCCCTTACTGTCCCTTATTCAAGGGAAACAAAGCATTTAAATTAAAGTGCTTGGAGTTCTCATTATAAATTTATTTTCTCAAACATGAAGGATAAGTAACTCCTCATCAAAAATGGCAAACCAAGGGAAAATGATAATTTCTGGAAGTCTTAGAAGGGTGGAGTGACTGGGTTTGTTTTGTGTTTGTTTCTTTATTGTTTTTCACTGCATTTAGTTGTTTTTTGATACCATCTGCAAAAAACATCGGTCCTATAAAATTTTAAATGCAAAGTATTGAGAAATAGTCAAAACTCAAAGTAGTTTTTAAAAGCTATGTATTATTTAGAAACATATGTGAAAAGTTCATGCTTCAGTTTTCCCAATTTCAACAAAAAGGTGAGTATTGTCAGACGTAACAGATGTGAGTGAAACATCCCCAAATATTAAATATTAAACATGACTAGTGTTTTTATAATTTTACTTATTTAGATAAAAAAATCAGAGTTAAAATTGCAGATTTCTGAATTTGAAAATATCCAAGCCTGAGAAGATTTTTTTTTTTTTTTTTTTTTTTTTTGCTTTTTAGGGTCTCAACATGTGGAAGTTCCCAGGCTAGGAGTTGAATCGCAGCTGCAGCTGCCTGCCTACACCACAGCCATACAAATGTGGGATCCAAGCTACATCTGCGATCTGCACCACAGCTCATGGAAACCCCAGATCCTTAACCTACTGAACAAGGCCAGGGATTGAACCCGCATCTTCATGGATACTACTCAGGCTCGTTTCCACTGAGCCACAAAGGAAGTCCCTATTTAAATAGTGCTAAAAGCAACCACAAACAATTCTCCATTTGGGCAGTATCTGTATACTTTCCTTAGATTATTCATGATTTTGTGTAAAGGGAAATTAATTGTAAGAAAAAAATATATTTGATTAATAGTTGATACTAGCTCAATAGAAGGTCACATTTTTTTCACACAATGTGGCAGTTGCATAAGTACATAAAAGCATCATTTCTTCTCATATTAATCAGACAATGTTGAGTAGCTTCATAACTAGTAGAAAGAACATCAAAATGTCATTGGAAAAACTAGACTGTAATTTCACATCTATGTTAATTTGTGGCGGGGGGGGGGGGATGCACAGCATGCAGCAACTTGATGTGGGATCTCAGCTCTCAGACCAGCTATTGAACCTGGGCTGCAGTGGTGAAAGCACCGTGTCCTAACCACTAGACCATCAGGGAATTCCCCTGTCTATGTTATTTTCCTAACCTCTGTGTTATGATGTTTCCATTTCCATATCTGACAATAAATTTGAGTAACTATCAATCTCAGAATGTTGCTGTGTGGATCAGATGAGATAAAATAATAAGTGTAATATATGATAAAACCACATCTCATATATATAAGGTAAGAAAATTACAGTGGATGGTATAAACAAAACACGTACCACTAAAAATGAATATGGAATCATACATATGAATTGAAATCATACAGTAATACTGAAGCATACAATAAATTGGATTCAAAAGTTATGAATGTTTAAAGAATGAAGTAATTATTCCCTCCCCAGTTCTCAGTCTTTATGTTTTTTATAACAGAATATGCAAAGGATTTGCAAAAACTTATAAAAATACATATTATGAATAATCTTCATAAATAAATGCTAATAATAAGCTAAGCATTATACTAAAACTACTTAATTTTATTAGTTGATTTTTCCTTAAAATAATCTTCTCCCTTACACATTCTTATTTTCCCTTTCTCACAGTTGAGTAATCTTAAGACTCCCTAAAGCTAAGTAATTTAACTAACATTCTAAATTATAATATGGGGGAGGCCGAAGGCTACCATCAAAATTCTTAATGAAAACTAAGAAGTAGGTAGTGCCAACTAGAATAAATGCCCCACAACAAGAATGAATACTGGGATGCCCACATTATAATGATTTCTATTTGAATATAAGTCCTGGCCAAAGATCACAGATATTTTCAGTGTTAAATAAAACACACTGCACTATACATAGGAACTGCCCTTCAAATAGAACAAAATAAAGCATACAGCTGTTTTGGGATGAGAGTGAAGATAAAATACTCCTGAGACAGTGCAATCCAATATAACATTAATGGCACAAGAATACAAGCAAGTACCCTGCACAGTTGGTGTAATGGCTTCTGATTCACTTTATGCTTTTCTAGTACCCAAAGCAGAGGCAAATGTAAGCAATTTTAAGATTGAGACCTACAATAAAATAAAATCAAAGCAGATTTTTTTCTAAGAAAGCAAAGTTAATTATAAGATGAGACCTGAGAGATTTTCCTTACTTCGAAACTCAGAAAGTAGATGTGTGTTACAGTGCAGAAGAGACAGAACCTTTCCTCTATAGCTAGCAAATATCATTTCACATAGCTTTTCATCGTCAGTCTGTTTATGAAACCCCAAAGCACAAACAAAAATGCATTCAATAATTACTACAAAATTTGCACAGTATTTACAAATTATACATCATTTTAAATTATTTAATACAGTAATGTTTCCCCAATTAATTTTATAGTATTCAAGTTTTGCACACACACAGAGTTTTCTGGTAAAATAATGGAAATGATGACAATACTAGAATTATTTATTTTATTTTACTTTATTATTTTTACTTTTTTTCTTACTGATACACATAGATAATTTCAACATCTTATGAAAATAAATCAATATTTTTAATTAGTTGGTAATAGTAATACATAAAACTAGTCATTAAAGGCTCAGTTTCTAAAATTGAGTACAGGATTTTCTCATCTAGTAAAAGCCCTCAGTTTAAAACTAATATTCTGCTAATGTACTTGAATACACATGCCACTTGAATTAAACCAGTAATAAAAATAAGACAATAATTTAATTACAATAAAAAATTCTGAAGGGAATTAGAATATCCAGTCCAGGCTGAGTATATTGATGTATATTTTTTAATATTAAAGCAGAACATTAAACATCTCAGCTCCTATATGTGTGTATTTATTTTGTTCAAATGTTTGGCAGTAAGCAGGAACCATCTTACTCTTCCTTAGCATGTACTAAGACATTCTTTAACTTCAGTGGCACACAAACCTTTCTTTTTCTTTTTTTTTTTCCCCCCTCACAAGGAAGTTAACTCTTCAGTATGATTAAAGATTTGCCATTTGGCAGTTTAATTTTCTATCCCTATTTTTAATACCACTGCTAGATGGACAGCTCCCTTTATTTAAACCTTGTCTTTATCAGTTTTCAACAGGACCTGACACTTTCTAGTAACCCTGCAATCCCATCTTCTATATTTGTTCAAACTCCATTTCCTTACGCATCAATGAACACAGTATATTTTCAAGTATGTCAGGATAATACTGACTATGTAAGAGATAAACCAGAAGGAAATTTCTATCAGCCCGAGGCAACTTTAAAACAAAGTGAACCCCAGAGCATCCTTTTCAAATATATTAAATTTCCTCTTTCATTTTCACAATGTGACCATCAATTTTCAGCTAGAATTTATATACACACACACACACGCACACATATATACACATAGCTATGTGTGTATACATATATGTAGATATCACTATATATATATATATATATATATATATAATTCACAGGATATATATAATTCACAAAATCAATATAGTAGCCCTCAAAATGTTTTCTCCCTCAAAATTTGTTTTATATCATTCTCTAATGAGGAAACACTAGGCTGTGTACATCAAAAAGTATGTTTATACCAAAAGAAAGTAACAAAAATTAGTATTTTATATCTTAAATTGGACAGTCTCTTGAAGGCAGAGAATATGTGTAATTCAGCCAGAGTGCACCACAGGCATAGCACTCAGTAGACATGTAGTCAAACTTGGAGGCGTTCAGTGCATTCATAGGGCAAGAGCTATTAGTTATTAATGTGCCCAAATTGTCAGGTGTCATTTCCCTCTTCAGGGAACTAATGCTAAACCAGGGGGAAAGTTGACTCAAGCCTCCAGTGAGCTTCCATCCAGCAACTTAGGGGTCCATATAAGCTACCCGGACAACTGTGAGAGCAAAAGATTCATAAGCCACTATAAGGAACTGCATCATAATTGACTCTACAAAGGACATTGATTCAGTAGAGATGACACCATTCAACTTGTGTTCTGACATTTTACTGTAATAATAGGTTCAACATCTTACTATTGATCTTTGTCAATTTACTTTATATCACTGACTAGGCTGCATTGAAGACTTCAGCATCTCTTAAGCATTGAAAAAATATGTCTCTTCATATTAATTCAAAAGAAAACAACAAAATTTTGACTTATGATGATTTTTGTCAATACTTATTTGAGATATCACATACATAATTCTGGAAAAATAGTTTGGGTGCCTCTGCTTTGTATTAAATAGTTAGCCATATAAAAGCGTCCACTTGCAAATTTATAATGCTGGATGGAATTTCTAAACTTTTATACCATCTAACTTTCTAAATAATTTGAAAGTAGAATGATGAAAACTATAAACATATTATCTTTTTTTTTTCTTCTCTGATTCCATGCTTCTGAGGATGTCCTGTAGAATAATTCCAAAACAGCCTTGACTTGATTATCCCAAATCACAGGCTTTACTGCAGATTAAAAATAATAATAATAATATCCCAGGTTTTTTTCTAGATGAGTACACCTACAAAATAGGAACTCCATTTCATGTAGGAAAACATTTAAAAAGCTAGTTTTAAGTCTGTTTGACACTACACAACTGAGGTTATAATTAAATAAATAGTGATACATAGATCTTACTGCTTTAGAAAACATAAGTAAAAAAGCTGTTTCACTATGCCCAGCTCCAATAAGTCTATTCATTACCGATTTTGGGCAAAAATGTATGTCATTTTACTGTTTCCATCCAGTCTCAATTTATATTTTCTTTTGTAGCCCTTAGTGCATCCCTCTTTACTCAACAAGTCCCGAAATATTTTTAACTGAATTAAGGCTTGAACTTGAATAACTGATACACAATCTTATAATTGCATATTCCATGGATTACAACTAAATGTTCAAATTTAAATTTAAGACACCGAATGGTCAAAGGGCATTATTTTATAACACATAAAGTTGCTAAATAGTTCTTTGTTCTATATGACTAAGATCATAATTTTTTTAATTTCCCTATTAAAAAAAAGCAAACAGAAAGAAAACCCAAGAGAAAATTTTAAAAAAGAAATTAAATAGTTGATCAAGAATTTAGAAAGGTGATATGAACTTTCCCATTATATGTACAATTATTTCTAACATCAGTGTAAATTTTCATTTCCTTTCCATTCTTGAGCTACACAGTATGTGAAAAAAAAATTGACCTTACAGTTCCTTTTATTGTACAGAAAGAAGTTAGATTTGACATTGTGATAGTTAGTCATCATTTTTATAGTTGAATCTTTACCCTTCATACTTCCAAAAATGTTTTCTTTAATGTTGTAAACATAAGATTTTATTGGTTTTCTTTATTCAATATTACCTATTTCTAGCATTAACCTTTTCACTATTATATATTTTTCCTTTAGAAAAAATTCTAATTCCATTTAAGTTATCGCCCAGCAGTCAGCTCTTTGTACCCAGATCATCCCTCCAAATTACCAGAAAAAAAATCCCTAAATATTTGTTTCGGTTCTTAATGAAATTTGACCAAGCCCCCAGTCCCAATCCTTCTCATTCCTAATTTGCTGGTGTAGGGGAAAAGATAAATAGAGAGAATGTCTCCCATTTCTTAGACCATGTACAGATTTTACCCCATGAAGCCTTTAAAGAATGATTTCTCTTTCTTCAAAACAAAGGTTATTATACGTTATAATCATTGAAGCTTATCTCAGGCTACTTTACCAATTCATTCTTTAACTTTTAGTGAGATAAAAATTAGCTCCATATAGTTCTTTTAAACCTAAAAGACTTTCCAGATCTCATGGAAATTTTTATCTGTTTAAATCATTTGAAAGTACTTGTACCCATCTCTCCTGGGCACAATATTTCCACAGCTAGTAGTTAACTGTCAATTCTTGACATAGATGAACCTCCTTAGTTTCTCCAAAGCCTCTTGAACTTCAGAATTTAAGAAAATATTCCCAATTGGATGACCCTTTGAGGATCTCACTGCTCATTCATTGCCTCTCTTTCCTGTGATGCATCTATTTTTAGCCTTCTGCAAAGGAAAGACTTAGAGATCAGCTAGCAGGCTGGCTAAATAGACACATATACACATACCTCCAATTTGTCCCTTTCTATAACCATTGCTCACTTGATCTCTTCCATTGTTATAATGTCTTACATTGAATGTAGCAAAAGACAAGGTGCATAATTCATATTATGGTTAAAACTCTCCCAAAGTTACTATATAAACAAATTGCTCATCTACTACATTTCTATAAACTAACCATTGGAAATATATTAGCTACCCATGAAATACGGATATTTGAGCAAAGGCCAGAGTGGCAGTGGCAGACTGAAAGGTAGCTTTGTATCCTGCCTGGCCTCTACAAAGTAGAGCCAAATCTAGGTCATTACATTCAGCAGGGAGCTTTGAAACACCTTCCAACTTTCTGCCGCGCGATGATAAGTATCTTTTGACCTAGTTTTGCACTCAAGAAATTCAAGGCTGCCAGGTCATGAAGGCTGTAAGCGTTGGATCTATGCCTTTGCATTGCTAGAAAGATCCCTAAAATGTTTAGCTTCATGATTCTTCCCTTTCCAGGAAACAGTAATGTGGTTACATTTTCTCTCTCTTTGCTGGGAGGCCAGGATCTTTTATACTACTATTTCATGTTACATGCAAATTGAAATTGAACAAGATGGTCTTAAAGCCCCCTCAGCTTTACTAAAATTTATACAGGCTACTTCCTGACTCTAGGCCTTTGATCTCCCTTTTCTTAGAGCATTTACTTTAGAAAATGTGTACTTATATATCTTTCTCTATTGCTTTGATATGTAAATTATTAAAAAAAAATAAGTTTAAAAAAATGGGCTCTTGCCAGATTTAAAACCCAGGAATGTTTTCCTCAAGGACCTGGAAGATCTCTTTGAAATGCCAACATCAAGGGAAATAGCACTCCAGTCTCTCAGTTTTTGTGAGAGGGGAAGAACATAATTTGAGTGGGCACATTGTTTCAAGTTGTAAAACTACCTTCTGTCTCAAGGATAGGGGGAAGGTTACTTTTCCTTTACGTAAAACCAATCAGCAATGACCTGTGTTCTCTTTCCCACCTCAGCACTTAAAAATCTTCTTACCCTTTGTCTCAGCAGAATTAGGTAAAGACTGAGTTCTGGTCTCTCCCACCTACTTCAACAGCCCTACAGAGAGACTTCCTTACCTCTTTAACTTTGTCCAGTGCAACATTTACTTTGACAAAACATAATTTAAAAATCACAGAGGCTGAAAAATGTCTGTCTTTCCATCGCATTGCTTCTGTGAGATTCAAGCACCCAGAGTTTTTTCTCTCTAAAGAGATTTTATTTCCTGAGTAAAGATGACATTGCTCCAGCAAACTCATTTCTATGAGAAGCTAAATCCTTCAAGGGGACTGATTCCCATCAGTTCCACACATTTTGGTTCTAGTGGCTGATCTTCACAACACCATCTCTTATTTCCCTGTAACCAGAAATCCTGGAAAAACAGAGCTCCTTAAGCTAGGGTCCTGCTGTTTTGGTAATCAGGCACCAGTCTCTCTTTCCTAATTTTATACCATGATCAAAAGTTCAGGCAAAATGAACTACATGCTGTTTCTAAAAAATATTACCTCAATCCAGACAATCTGCCTTTGCTTCTATCACACAGTTTTATTATAGTAAGCCCCGTTCTCTTATTAATCTTGAAACTCCTTGAAATGTTTTGGATGAATGTGAGCCATGATGATGCTCTGAGAAGCAAGTTTTATGCCTTCTAACTTCCTCTCAATGTTTGGTACTTTATCATATTTATCCCTCTTCTAACTCTTTTCTCCACATGGACTGTGAGCTTCTGGAAGGCAAAGAAATGGTTTATTTATTAGTTTATTCTCCATAAAAAACAGCTAATATTTGCACATTGGGAAATATTCAACAAGTGTTGGCTAATATGGCAAAATTATTTGTGCCATATGTATGTACCATATATTTCTGCCATATAAATGTACTATATATTTGTGTGATATATATGTGCCATATATTTGTGCCATGTTTATGGCATATATGTGTCGTGCAAAGGCCAATAAAAAAAAAACAACATAGTAGATCAGAAAAAAGTTTCAAAAACTAGCCGTTTTCACAAATCTAAGTATCTTTTTCCTTTTTAACTAAGCTTGTCAAGTCAATGTTAAATGGTTTGTGAAGGCTTTAATATTGAAATAAGCATATTACAAGGAAAAATATTTGAAGTCATCATTTCCTAAAAGAAAGAATATTAGAAAATCTCTTCCCGATTCTTGAAGTTTTAACAAATTTATATATAATAATTAATAACTTCTCTTCTCTCCCAAGCTCATTCCGTTGACTATTATTATAAACCAGTTTAGATTCTTTGTGGAAGAGAGCAGGGCATATGTTACATATATACATTGGTGATTTTCAGGGAAAAATAAAAAGGTAGTTTGATTTTTTTTATGTTAGTTTTTCAACTGAAAAAAAAAAAGATAAAAACTAATCATTGTTTTTAACCTTTAAAACCTATATTCAAATTCTAAAATTCATAAGACATCAACATGAAGCTATAATTCTTTTACTGTACCTGTATATGCAAATTGGACAAGGTCCCAGAGGGCATTGGGGTCTATTCCTTCCATCTTGATCTCCTCTTGCTTGGCTTCACAAACATCACTTGTAAACATGGCAGCAAAATAGTCGGAGACTGAGCTCAGAACAAGCCTGAAAGAGTTACAGGATCTAATTTAGGCAATGAATTTAAGGTCAACAAGATGACAGTACAGAGGACTCTATCTATCTAGGATTCTATCTATCTATTTATCTATCTATTATTTATCTGTTTCTATCTACCTATATCTATCTATCATCTATCTTGTATCATCATCCATGTAAATGTGTGTATATTTCATCTATCTATTCACTTATCTATTTATTGTCTTATGAATTAAAAAACCTATTTAGGAATTCTACTCCAATCTTTGGTCACAGTGCATTGTCCTACATTTTCTTCTATAATTTTTTAATAATTCTTTCTTTCATATTTAGATCTTTCATTGTTTTGGTTAGATTTCCAAATTTTTTTTTTTTCTTTTTATGGCCTCATTCATAGCATATCCCAGGTTAGGAGTCAAATCAGAGCTGCAATGGTCAGCCAACACCACAACCACAGTAATGCAGGATTCCATCTGCATCTATGACATACAACACAGCTCATGGCAATGCCAGATCCCCAACCAATGAACGAGGCCAGGGATTGAACCTGTACCCTTAAGTATATTATTCCAGTTCCTAACCTGCTGAGTCACAGTGGGAACTCCCTAGATTCCAATTTTATTTCACTCTACATATTCACCCACATTTTGTGGTACCACTAAAGAATTTGATTTTTCCCAGTGAATTAATGATGCTGATATATCAACCATTTGAGTCCTGAATGTGCAGTGATCTGTCTCTGAGGACTTTTTTGGTTGATTTTTTTTGTTTTTTTTTTTTTTTTTTTTTGCTTATTTGCTTGTTCTGGTGCCAATATAATGTTTTTCAATAATATCATTCTAAATATGTTTTTATAATCAATGCGGCAAATCCTTCCTCTTTTTATTTTAACTATTAGTGGATTTTATTCTTCATATAAAATTTAAAGTAAAATCTTCAAATAAATTAAATGGAATTTTAATTAAAAAGTACCAAATTTCTGCTTAATGGGGGATGGTTGGTATCTCTTCATATAAAGTCTTCCAATATAAAAGTATAAACCATTTCTTCATATATTTAGAATATCTCGACTGCTTCTTTTCAAATTTTAAAGATTTTTCCTAAAATCATCTTGTGTACTCTTGGTTGATTCTTATATACTTTCTAGTTTTGTTGAAATTATATGTAGTAACTTTTTAAAAAATTCTGTTTTAATGTTGGTTTAGAATTTTTTCTTTTTTTTTGTCTTTTGTCTTTTTAGGACTGCACCCGCGGCATATGAAGGTTCCCAGGCTAGGGATCTAATTGGAGCTATAGCTGCCAGCCTGCGCCACAACCACAGCAATGCCAGATCCAAGCCACATCTGAGACCTACATCTCACCTCATGGCAATGTTGGATCCTTAACCCACTAAGCGAGGCCAGGGATCAAATCCGCAACCTCATGGTTCCTAGCTGAATTCGTTTCCACTGCACCACGATGGGAACTGGTTTAGAATTCTTTAGTTGAAACTTTCATAGATCCATATTTTATCTGGCACATGTACTGAATTATCTTACTAGTTCTTTGGATTCGCTGTTTTGTCCTCTATGCAGATGATTATATCATCTACAAATAATCTCTTTTTGATCACTTCCTGTTCATTCTATGTAAATCCTTTTCTTTTGCTTTTCTTTAAACCTCATCCAGTAGCTCTATCAGGGGAGAAAATGAGTTGTTCTCTATCTCACACAAATCACAGCTGGAGTCTCCTTTCTTTTATATTGTACAATTTATTTTCTAATTGTTTATTAGAGTTGATTTACAATGTTCTGTCAATTTCTATTGTACAGCAAAGTGACCTATTTATAAATATATATATACATTGTTTTTCTCATAATATCTTACATCATGTTCCATCACAAGTGACTGGTTATAATTCCCTGTGCTATAGAGCACAACCTCATTGCCTGTCCACTCCAAATGCAATAGTTGGCATCTATTAACCCCAAACTCCCAGTCCATCCCTCTCCCTCCCTCTCCCACCTGGCAACCACAAGTCCGTTTTCTATGTCCATGAGTTTGTTTCTTCTATGTAGATATGTATCTTTGGGCCACATTTTAGATCCACATATGTGATAGCATATTGTATTTGTCTTTCTATTTCTGACTTATTTCACTTAGTTTGAGAGTCTCTAGTTCCATCCATGTTCCTGAAAATACCATTATTTTGTGTTTTTTAATGGATGAGTAGTATTCCATTGTATATATGTTGTTTCCATGTCTTGGCTATTGTGAAGAGTGTTATTTTGTGTTTTTTAATGGATGAGTAGTATTCCATTGTATATATGTTGTTTCTATGTCTTGGCTATTGTGAATACAGGGGTGCAAGTATCTTTTTGAATTAAAGTTTTGTCTGGATAGATACCAAATATTAGGACTACTAGATCACATGGTTGTTTTCATTTTCTGATGTACTTCCATACCGTTTTCTGTAGTGGTTTTACCAGTTTACCTTTCCAGCAAAAGTGTAGGAGGGTTCCCTTTTCTGCACACTCTCTTGAGCATTTGTTATCTGTAAACTTATGAATAATAACCATTCTGACTGGTATAAAGTGGTACCTCATTGAAGTTTTGATTTGGATTTCTCTGATAATTAGTGATTTTGCATTTTTTCATGTGCCTGTTGGCCATCCAAATGTCTTTGGAGAAATGTCTATTTAAGTCTTCTGCATATTTTTCAATTGGGTGGTTGTTTTTTGTTGTTGTTTTTTTGTTTTTGCTGCTGAGTTGTATGAATTTTTTGTATATTTTTGAGATTAAACTCTTGCTGTTTGCATCATTTGCAACTATTTTTGTCCATTCCATAGGTTGTCTTTCCTTTCACTAGAATGCTCAACTGAAGGTACCCGTGTATAACCTTGACCTTGACCAAGTCAGGAAGACTCCTTTAATTTTTAGCTTTGCTAAACACTTTTATAAAATGTGGTTGCTAAAATTCATAAAATGCCCTTTTTTCTCAATCAAAATTACCTTTAGGATTTTTCTATTTAAAATCATAAGAGAAATAAACCTGTGATTTTCATTTCTTGTATTTCCTTATTTGACTCTTGAATCAAGATTATACTAGCCTAATAAAATGAGCTGGTAGCTTCAGCTCTTTAATTTTGTTTAATAACTTATAGAAGAAAGCAAATAATTTCTCCTTTCATGTTCTAGAGCTTTCTTGAAGAAAATATTACTTTGGTCTCAATCCTATTTCAATTACTGAATAAGCCACAAAGATTGTTTATATACTCTATTTTTTTTCAATTTTTACGTGTTTCAAGAATCAGTCTATTTTATCCAGTTTCTGAAATGTATTAATATGTATTATTCATAAAATTATACTTAAGGTTAACTCTAACATTCTGCTCATTTATATTTGTTTTTATTTACTCCATTTATTCTTTTGGGTTTTTAAATTGTTTTTTGTTTTATCTCATTCATTTATATTTTAACTACCTTTTTTACTTGCATGGGTGTGTGCATTTTTTATAAAGTGGTTATTCTTGAGTAGGGAGGAAGCAAATTTTTTTTTGCTATAAAGAGCCGATATTAAGTATTTTAGGTATTGAGGGTCATAAATATATTCTCTATTGCATATTTTTCTTTGCAAAAAAAATTCAATCAATTGAAAATACAAAAATAAATTTTAGGTCCAGGTCCATCCAACACCAACCTGCATGCCAGATATTGCCGCTGCAGTGAAGTTTGCTGACTCTGTCTAGAGATTACATTAATTTTTACCTAGTAACAGTCTACCATCTAATACAGTTTTACTACCCTGTGAACATTGTAAGAATCTTGCAATAGCATAATTTCTCTTACTCCCTCCTGCTCATTGAAGAATCTTTTAAAAGAAGAATATATGAAAAATTGAAAATTTATTGTATATGTGCCTAGTCCTTTACTTTTTATGGGCTCTGTATTTTTCTGCAGAAGCAGTCATGAATCTGGTATTAAAACCCTCCAAGTGGAAGAACTGTCTTTAGTATTTCTTATAGTGTAAGTCTGATGACAATAAATTCTCCCAGCTTTCATTTATTTTAAAATATCATTTTTTAGTTCTATTGATAATATAAAGTTATTTTCACTTGATATAGAATTCTATGTTGTGATATTTTTTCCTTTGGAACTGAAAAATAATATTCTATTGACTCCTTTGTTTCTAATATGAAATCAGTTTTCATTCTTATAATTGTTTTCCTGATATATTATGCCCTTTATCTTCAATTACTTTAAGTTTTTTTTCATCTTTATTTTAGGATTTTGACAGTTAGACTATGATGTCTTAAGTTATCTGAATGTGGTTATTTACTCCGCTTACCATTTTCTGAGTTTCCTGGAGAAGTGGATGGATGTTTTTCATCAAACTTAGAAATTTATTTGCAAATAAGAGTCCTGTTGTGGCTCAGTGGGTTAAGAACTGACTACTATCTATGAAGATTTAGGTTCAATCCCTGGTCTCCCTCAGTGGGTTAAGGATTCAGCACTTCTGCAAGCTGTGGCATAGGCCACAGATGTGGCTGGGATGTTGCATTGCTGTGGCTGTGGTGTAGACTGGCAGCTGCAGCTCTAATTCAACCCCTACCCTGGGAACTTCTGTATGCTGTGGGTGTGGCCCTTAAAAAACAAAAAATAAAAATTAAGGAAAAGAAGAGAAAATTTTCTGCAAATAATTCCTCATTTTTTCACCCAATTCACTGTCTAACTCTTTCTTGAACTCTAATTACATAAATGCTTCAATTATCGAGTGCTTTACAAGTTTTTGAATGAGTTCACATTTACACTAAATCTTTCTTTTACTCTGTGTTTTACTACAGATGATTTCTAGTGACTTGAACTTTTCCAAATCTCTTTCAATATTCCCTTCCCTTCCTTATTATATTTATATTTTCCTATAGATATTTTAAATTATTTTTCATAGTTGCTTTACTGGGCTTTACTGATAATTTTAACACCAGGATTGTTTCCAGATTGTTTTTCACTGATTGATTTTACTCTTGATGGTGGATTACATTCTCCTGCCTTTTTCCATATATTATAAACTTCATTTGTAAAATGGACATTGCACCCACACTCCCCCAAAAAGTAGAAGCTAAGAAGGGAGAATTACTTTAGCTAATGGTTATTCTTATAGTTATTCTTAATTTTTATTTTTTATGCCACTGATTTTTGATAGTTTTAGAGAAAAACTACAAATATATCAATTTTCTTGTTTTATTGACATTTAAATAAAAGTGAAGTTTTTTGTGTATTTTAAAATACTAACTGGAGATATATTTTAATATGACTGAGTGAAATACTTCACAATATATTCTGATTCTAAAGAAATATGGAATTATAAAAATAATAATAAAAAGTTAATTGTAGTTAACTGTTTTGAACAGTTGTTTGAATTAATCCTGAAACTTCTTTCTGTTTAAAATGGATTGAAATTAGAGGGATCAGTGTAAGTTTATGGTTCATAATATTTAAAATAAAATAGAATTATTTATGTTTTACATGTGTGTACATTTGTATTTACCTTAAAGTCTCCTTAGAAAAAGAACAGACCACAGATGTGGAAATAGGAAACTATAAGATAAGCCTAGATCATCTTATATTCCACATCAAAAGAACTAAATGTGATGCTTACATCTCTAAGGTTAACAATTTGATAATAAACTTTGAATGCACTTTTGTTTCTACTAACATTGCAAGGCAATGGAGATAAATGATTTTTTTTTTAATTTTCAAGTCAATAATTTTCCATTATTTATTTTGCAGTTTTACCTGCTGTATATTTTATTTCTTTATAAGTGGAGGGTATAGTGAACGTTAATTTCAACAAAGAGAGACATCCCTTCTTTCAATTGAAAAGAAACCCTTCAACATATACTTTATGAATTTAAGAATAGGATTCATGATTTTAACTCATCCATTAATATTAATGCCTAGGGTAGTGAAATATTAGAAATATTTAAAGTTATCAGTTTGCTGCACATTTAAATAAGCAGTAAACGAACATTTCAACTCTTTATATTCTCAAAATTTGACAAAATAGTTAAAATACAGGTATCTATAAATGTTTATGACATGCTATTTAGATCAATTAGTGTCAAATGATCAGTTTTATCAAAAGAACTAAATACAACATTATTTGATATGAAAAGCAACTATCCAAAACCAGTTGGATATATATCTTTTCTAAAACATAAGAAGTTTATTGACACAAAGTTAACCAGTTTAAAATTAAACTGGTTTTTAAAATGTTTAAAATCAAACATATATAAGGGCTTTACCTGAAACCATGCTACAGCCAAATACAGGAAAATATTATGAAACTTGTAGAATTCAGTCTTAAATAATTCTGTGAAATCTTCACCATCAAATACAAAATCTTCCTCTATAAAATAGTAAACATTACTAACTCAGGAAGAGGGGTACAGAAAAACTTATACCTCATTTATATTTAGTAACATATAAAATTTGAATTAGATGTTAAAAGTGGGAAGTAATGCATAGCAGGAATAATATCTTTATGTATGCATATATAGCTTCTATTAGTGCAAGGGAAACAGGAGCAAAAAAAACGTGTAAACAAGTGAATGTGTGCAGCCAGTCTGGAAAATCTCTATTGCGGTCACTACAAATGTATTTCTTTCCAAAGCTATTAAACTTTTCTAATCCCCACACCAGTTTATTGTGGTTTTGAAAATTGGAGATCTCCCACACCTTCAAGTTCTATTTTTGCTAAGGCAGTGCAGACTTTTTTACTTCAGCTCTTCTCAGGTCACTGATTTTTCCTCCTAGTCTTACTTCTTGACTCTTTCATTTCCTCCAAGTTTTTTCCTCAGTCCTCTAAATTTTTGCCTTGAGACTCACTGTTTCAGAATCATCTTTGAACATGGCCTTAATTATAACTTTCCTGGTGGTTTTATTATAGCTTCTTATAGGTTTTAGTATAGCCCATGGAAACTGCTCACCAGATAGTTCTGTAGCATTCCAGTGTGCCTTTAATGCAACTCAAGGTCTTCCCAGTGAGGTCTGTTTCATTTTTGTTTCCCTGACTCTAAAAAGCTCATCAATGATATACTGAATTTTCACAGTAGATATTATGGACTTATCACTTATGTCTTTTGCTCCACCACTTATGTCAAATATCCATCTTTCCTCTTATATTGGACTTTGTGGTTCCTGTGCCCAGACCTTTTATAAGGTACAACTGTGCCCCCAAAACCAATGATGTTGGCACCTAACTGTGCCCAGTTGACCCTTGCCTGTAGAATCACATTTGGCCCAACAGAAGCTGCCTCACCTTTACTTGCTCCTGTTCCTCTTCCCTCATCCTCCAACTTCTACAGCCTCATTCTAATCTCAGGCTGTGAATTGGCCCCATGGCAATGCCTAGTAGAACCAAGGTATTAAAAAGTCACCCCTTTTCCTCAGAGTATGACTCACTCTAGAGCAAGTTTTGCTCCAGAGCATCTCAAGAGTTAAGGATGAAACAAGGCTCCAGCTGAGATCATGTCCTTGGTTTGCTCCTTCTCGTGTCCTCTCCTGATCTTCTGAAATCACTCTTTAAATAAATATTGCATACCTGAATTCCAGTCTCCAGTTCTACCTTCAGAGATCCTGACTTATGACACTGTTCACAAAATTTTCTCAGCTCGTCTCTTTTTCTATGCTTATATGATCCTCATTTCATGCCTGGACTAACTCTAACAATTTCCTAGATCATTAACTAGTTTTTGCTGTGTGCATCATTTGTACATTTTCTAAAGCTGTACCATTTTTCAGAGCTGTCTGAATAAATTATGATTAGTCCACTGTAGTTTATGCATTACTCTGTAGCTAGACTGCATGGATTTGAATGCTATTTTTACCACTTATTAAATGAACACTCTGGCTGAATGAGTTAATTTCTTCATTTTCTATTCTATAACAAAAAGATGGAGGAAATAATTTTCCTCCTTTTCAGAAAAAAAAAAAAGCAGGTTAGTATACACAAAATGCTTCAAACAGTGCTTGTCACATAATCAACACAGAGTGTTAACTAGTATTTCTTTATTACTATTGAATAGATTATGTCATTGCCCTGTTCAAGAACCTACATGAACTTCTAATAAAACATATCACTTCAAATATAAATTTCTCTACTGTATTTCAAGGTCTATTATAATAACTTTGTCCTACATTTATGGCTTAATTTCCTAGAATTTTCAACACAAATTTCTCCAATTTCACTAAGCTGGTAACCAAAATTTTCACAATCACAAATTTTTTACTACTCTATTTTCCATTCTATTCTCATTATCTAAAATAGCATACTTGGTCTATTTCACTAGGCTGAACTTATACAAAAATTCTCTAAAAAAATACTTACATGATACTCTGTCATGTTACTTGTTTTCTTGTTTTATTATCTCCTACACTTATTATCTCCTACACCTATACACTACCATTTATTTCAATGGCAGTTATTTATAAGTATAATGATTTCCATAACTGTCCTCCTCAAGATAATTGGAAGTTTCATGAAGAAAATTACAATTTCTAATCCTTTCACATCACCAACAAAGCATAGAAAACATACTGCAGAATATTATTAATAGGCATGAAGAGGATATTAAAATGATATCTAAATGATGGGAAACATGCAAAACAAATGTTTTCTGTTTCTCATATCTCAATCCCCCAGTTTTATTGAGATATTATTGACATGTAACATGTGAATTTGGTATATACATTTGTTTTGAAATGATTATAATAATATTTTTAATTGTTATACACTATTGATGAATTGATCCTTTTTATCATTATATAGTGACCATCCTTGTCTTCTGTTACCATTTTTGGCTTAAAGTCTATTTTGATCAAATTACTATAGATACCTGTGGTCTCTTTCTGTTTCCATTTGCTTGGAATAACTTTTTCCATTGCTCCACTATGTATGTCCTTAAAGTTGAAGCAAGACTCTTGGAGGAAGGATATATTTGGGCCTTATTTTTTAAGCCATTTATCTACTCTGCCTTTTGTTTGAAGAATGTAATCCAATTACATTTAGAGTAATTATTGATAGGTAAGGATTTATATTGTCACCTTATTTTTTTCTGTCTGTTTTGCAGGTCCCTTGTTGCTTTCTTCTTTTTTGCTATCTTCCTTTGGGAATTGATGATTTTCTATAGTGTATGCTTTGATTCCCTTCTGCATTTACTCTGTGTATCTACTGCAGGTTTTTGTTTTGTGGTTACCATAAGGCTTACATAAAATATACTATAAAAATAAATCTATTTTACACTGATAACTTAATTGCAGTCACATACAAAAACTCTGACTTTTTTCTCCTACTATCCCCCAATATTTTGTTTTCATGTCATAATATGCTTATTGTTATAATGTGTATCCATTAATTATTTTACCTACAGTTCCTTTGTCCTCTAACCTCTATACTAATAGATTTAATTTTCATTCTCAAGAAGAAAATGATTCAATGAAATTTAACACATCATCTTATTAAAGGATTAGATTACTCTTGTTGGCAACCTGTGTCCACAGGAGCCCTTCAGGAACCTGGTGCTATGGGCACTGCCTAGAGCTGAAGGAATTGCCTGGGGTTACCAAAGCTAGCAGGCTCAGGGATCTGTCTCTTTTTCCTGAAGTTTGTACAGACCTATTATAAACTGACCAAGATGACTGAGAGATTTAGGTGGATATTGGACTTATTATAGTGAAAAAGATAAAATATTCTTCTCCAATTAAAGAATATCTATCTAAGTAAATTTTCCATGAGTAAAGAGAAACATTACTACTTGCCTACTCCAGAGTATTAATATTTAAGTTACTTGTGAAATAAATTTCTGTTTACTCTATTAAATATGTTTCTTGAGGCACAAGTCCTTCCCATCAGGAAGGCTGCAGCAAGCCCTCACACCAACTTCAACCACCAGGGGGGAAGACATCAGAAACAAGAGGAGCTACAACCCTATTTTCTGCAACAAGGATACTGCACTAAATATTAATTCAAAATAAAAAGGCAGAGGATTACAAATCAGATAAAGGAACAAGGGAAAAAAAAAAAAGAAACAGAAAAACAGCTCAGTGATCTGGAGATTACCAACCTCAGTGAAAGACTTTAGACTAATGAGAATAAAGAGTCAAGATCTTGAAAATTAACTGGAGACAAATATTGATAAATTACAAAAAGCATTGAATAAAGAAATATAAGAGTTAAACATTAAGCAATAGGAGATGCAAAATAAAATGACTGAAAAAAAAAACCCTCTCTAGAAGGAACAAACAGAAGAATACAGGAGACAGAAGAAAGAATAAGTGAGGTAGAAGACACACTGGTGGAAATCAATGATGTGGAACAGAAAAGATAAAAAAAATGATTGAAAAGAAATGAAGACAGTCTAAGAAAACTCTGGGAAAACTTTAAAAACACCAACATCTGTATTACAGGGGTTCCAGAAAGAGAAAGAGAGAGAAAAGGCCAGAGAAAATATTTGAAGAGATAATAGCCATGAACTTCCCTAATATGCAAAAGGAATCACTCACTCAAATCCAGGAAGCACAAGTACCATATAAAATAAACCCAAGGAGGAATAACCCAAGATACATTAATCAAACTGATCAAAATTACAGACAAAGAGAAAATATTGAAAGAAGACAGGATAAAGAAACAAATAACACACAAGGGAACCCCAATAAGTTTATTCACAGATTTTTCAGCAGAAACTCTGCAGGCCAGAATGGAGTGGCATAATATGGTTAAAATGATGAAAGGAAAAAACCTCCAACCAAGATGACTCTACACAGTAAAGCTATCATTCAAATTTGAAGGATAAATCAAAAGCTTTACATACAAGAAAAAACTAAGAGAATTCAGCACCACTAAACCAGCTGTACAACAAATACTAAAGGAACTTCTCCAGATAGAAAAGAAGAAACCACAACTAGAAACAAAAATTTTACAAATAGCAAGGCTCACCAAAAAAGGCATATATATAGTAAAGGTGGGAGCTCATTCACACACAAATATGCTACCAGATCCAGAAGTGGTTACAAATGCAGGATACTGGAAATGTATTTACAATTATGATATATATATATATCATACACACACATCCCTATATCAAAACTTCAGGGAAACAGCAAACCAAAAATCTACAATTGATACACAGACAAATAAGAGAAAGCAATCCAAACACAACACTAAAGATAGTCATCAAAGCACAAGAGGAAAGAACAAGAGAAGTGAAGAAAAAAGGCCAACAAAAACAAATCCAAAACAATTAATAAAATGGCAATAATAACACATATCAATAATTACCTTAAATGTAAATGGACTAAATGTCCCATCTGAAAGACCTAGACTAGTTGAAGGGTTATATGAATAAGACCCTCATACATGCTATCTTCAATAAGCCCACTCAGTTTGAGGGACACCTACAAATTGAAAGTGAGAGCATGGAGGAAAATATTCCATGCAAATGGAAATCAAAAGAAAGCAGGAGTAGCAATACTCATATCAGACAAAGTAGACATTAAAATAAAGAATATTATTAGAGACAAATAAGGACATTACATAATGATCAAAGGATCAGTCCAAGAAGAAGATAAAACAATTGTAAATATATATGCACCCAACATAGGATCACCTCAATATATAAGGCAACCACTAACAAACTTGAAAGGAGAAATTGAAAATAACATAATAATAGCGGGGGACATTAACACCCCACTTAATGCACAGATCAGCCAGACAGAAAATCAACAAGGAAACAGTGGCCTTAAATGATGCTTTAGACCAGATGGACTTTATAGATATGTATAGCATATTCCATCCAAAAGCAGCAGAATACACATTCTTCTCAAGTGCACACAGAACATTTTCCAGGACCTCATTTTGGACTGCAAATCAAGTCTCAGTAAATTTAAGAAAACTGAAATCATATCAAGCAACTTTTTCAACCACAGCACAATAAGACCAGAAATCAATAAGAAAAAGACAGCAAAAACACCAACACATGGAGACTAAACAACATGCTCCAAACAACCAATGGATCACTCAAGAAATCAAAGAGGAAATAAAAAATACCTAGAAGCAAATGATAACAAAGACACAACAATCCAAAATCTATGAGATGCAGCAAAAGCTGTTCAAAGAGTGAAGTTTATAGCAATGCAATCCTCCCTTAGTAAACAAAAAAAATCTCAAGTGAACAACCTAACTTTACACCTAAAACAACTAGAAAAAAAAATAACAGACAAAACCCAAAGTTAGAGACCAAAACTCATAATAAATATCAGAGCAGAAATCAATGAAATAGAAATGAAGAAAACCACAGAAAAGATTAATGAAACTAAAAGTTGGTTCTTTGAAGAGATCAACAAAATTGATAAACCCTCAGCCAGACTCATCAAACAAAAAAAGAGAGAGGACTCAAATCAATAAAATTAGAAATAAAAAAGGAGAAGTTACAACGGATATCATAGAAATACAAAGGAACATAAGAGACTACTACAAGAAACAATATGTCAATAAAACTGACAACAGAGAGGAAATGGACAAATTCTTAGAAGAGTATAATATTCAAAGATTAAACCAAGAAGTAATGGAAAAGTTGAACTGACTCATCACAAGTACTGAAATTGAAATTGTGATTAAAAAAAACTTCCAACAAACTAAAGTCCAGGACCAGATGTCTTCACAGGCAAATTCTATCAAAAATTCAGAGAAGCATTAAGACCTATCCTTCTGAACCTATTCCAAAAAATCGCAGAGGAAAGAGCACTCCCAAACTAATTGCATGATATCAAAACCAGATAAAATATTACAAAAAAAAGAAAAGAAAATCACAGGCCAATATCACTGGTGAATATAGATACAAAAATCCTCAACAAAGTACTACCAAACCAAATTCAGCAATATTTTAAAAGGATTGTACATCATGATTAACTGAGCTTTATCACAGGGATGCAAGGAGTTTTCAATATGTGCAAATCATCAGTGTGATACAGCATATTAACAAACTTAAGAGTAAAAACCATACGATCCCCTAAATAGATATAGAAAAAGCTTTTGACAAAATCCAACACACATTTCTGATAAAAACCCTCAAGAAAGTGTGCATAGAGGGAACCTACCTCAACATAATAAAGGCCATATATGACAAAACCACAGCTAACATCATTCTCAATGGTGAAAAGCTGAAAGACTCCCACTAAGATCAGGGACAAAACAAGGATGTCAGCTCTTGCCACTACTATTCAACATAATGTTGGAAGTCCTAGCGAAGGCAATAAAAACCAAAAAGAAAGAAAAGGAATCCAAACAGGAAAGGAAGAAGTAAAACTCTCACTGTTTGCATATGACATGATATTATAACTAGAAAATCCTAAAGATGCTATCAGAAAACTGTTAGAGCTAATCAATGAATTTGATAAAGTTGCAGGATACAGAATTAGAATGCAGAAATTGACTGCATTTCTATATATTAACAATGAAAGATCAGAAATAGAAATTAGGGAAACAATCCAATTTACTTTTGCATCCAAAAGAATAAAATACCTAGGAATAAACTTACCTAAAGAAACAAAAAACCTGCACTCTGAAAAATATGACACTAATTAAAGAAATCAAAGATTACACAAACAGATGGGAAGACATACCATGCTCTTGGATTGGAAGAATTAATATTGTCAAAATGACTACACTGCCCAAGGGAATCTACAGATTCAATGAATCTCTATCAAATTATTGAGAACATTTTTCACAAAACTAGAACAAAATATTTTAAAGTTTGTTTGGAAGCACAAAAGACCCAGCATAACCAAAGCAATCCTGAGAAAAAAAAATGGAGCTGGAGGAATCAGGTTCCCTTACTTCAGTCTTTACTACAGAGTTAATGTCATCAAAACAGTATGGTACTTGCACAAAAACCAAAATACAGATCAGTGGAAAAGGATAAAAAGCCCAGAATTAAGCACATGAACCTACTTTCAACTAATCTAAGACAAAGGAGGCAAGAAAATACTATGGGGAAAGACAGTCCCTTCAATAAGTGGTACTGAGAAAACTAGACAGCCACATGTTAAAAAAAAGAAATCAGAACACTCCTTAAAACCATACACAAAAATAAATTCAAAATGGATTAAATGCCTACATATTAGACCAGATATTATAAAACTCTTAGAGGAAAACAGGCCAAACACTCTCTGACATAAACCACAGAAATATCTTCTCAGGTCCAGCAATATCTTCTACAGTAATGACAAAAAAAAAAAACTAATTTAAAAAAAATGGTACCTAATTAAACATAAATATTTTTGCACAGCAAAAGTAACCCTAAACAAAATGAAGAGACAACCCACAGAATGGGAGAAAATATTCACAAATGAAACTACTGACAAGGGATTAATCTCCAAAATATATAAACACCCCCTGCAGCTCAATACCAGAAAAAAAAAAATCAAAAAATGGGCAGAAGATCTACATAGACAATTCACCAAAGAAGACATATAAAGGAGGCCAAAAAAGCACATGGAAAGATGTTCAACATCACTAATAGAGAAATGCAAACCAAAACTATTATGAGGTACCACCTTACACCAGACAGAATGGCCATCCTCAAAGAGTCTGCAAATAATAAATGCTGGAGACCATGTGGAGAAAAGGAACCCTCTTACACTCTTGGTGGAAATGTAAGTTGGTATAACTGCTATGGAAAACAGTATGGCAATTCCTCAAAAAACTAAAAATAGAATTACCACGTGGTCCATTAATCCCTCTCCTGGGCATCTATCCAGAGAAAACCATGGCTCAAAAAGATACATGTACTCCAATGTTCATTGCAGCACTGTATACAATAACCAAGACATGGAAGCAACCTAAATGTCCATCATCAGAGGAGTAGATAAAGAAGATGTGGTTTATATACACAGTGGGAAATCACCCAGTCATAAAAAGGAATGAAATAATGGCATTTGTAGCAACATGGATGAACCTAGAAATTATCACGCTAGTGAAGTTAGACCATTAGACCCCAATGTCATATGCTATCACTTATGTGCGGACTCTAAAAAAATGATACAATGAATTTATTTGCAGGACACAAATTGGCTCAAGATTTTGAAAAACTTATAGTTACCAAAGGAAATAGGTTGAAGAGGGCAATTGACTGGGGGTTTGGCTTGGAAATGTCCTAAGTTTAGGTTGTGATGATGGTTGTATAACTATAAATATAATAAAATTATTCGAATTTAAATAAACAAACATGTTTCTATTAATATCAGTTCCTACTTTTAGCTCAACTATTTTGTTAGTAGAAGTGCTTAGTAAAGAACATTAAAACAATAACTATATTCCTGAAATAACTAAATTCATTATCAAACTTGCACAAAAATGAAAATAGAATGTAATATTTTATGAAATGCTCAGTTTTTTGGTCTATAGAGCAAAATCCTTTTTGTCCCCATCACATATCATTTTCATTTTCACTTAAGTTTTTATTTTATCATAAAATGTTCATGTTCAGAAGTTCAAAGAAGACATATATTTATACATTAAAAATAATATCAGCCCTTCCTTTATCCAGCCAAGGAGCCCTTCTCCCTACGAATAAGCTTTGTTGACTGTATATCATATATCCTTCCACACTATTTCTATGCATATAAATAACACTATTTCCAACTCAGAGATTGTTAGTAGTTAAGATTTTCCCCTTTGTTTCTAACCAATGAATTTATTCTTCGTAATGGCTAAAAGGAGAAAAAACTTTCAAAAGCTTAACTGTATTTTATTATATATCTGTACATTATAAAAGAATTGGCAGTGAAAACTTCTTTTACTATTGAAAATTTGTCCAATTACTAACATGATTTTGTCAGTCTAATTTTCAGCATCTGACATCCCAGCCTACCTACCAAAAATTCTTATATGTAGTATTGAGAGATTTACCTTCAAAAGTTTTGGTTCACTTGTTGTTAATCAATTATTCCAGGCCATTTATGAGAAGTCTATTTTAATTTTGGAATTTTTCTGAGGATCTAAAGCATAGATAAAGTTAAAATGTGATTAATTTTCATGCTTAAAATGTGTTAATGTCATTTTAAGCATTGTTAGTCTTTCAGAGCTAATCTACTTAAAAACATGCCTAATAATAACCTAACATATCTATATATCTATACTGCCATGCATTTCATAAATGAATTAATAGTTGTGATATACATAAGATAAAAAAAATCTGTACAACAAAACCATCACATAAACTAAAGGTTTTATGGAGATCTATTTAATGGTCATAATTTGTTAACTTAAATAGAGTTTGCTTTGAAAATTTCAAGTGACAATTGAATTAATATGAAAGTAAAAATATATGATCTTTATGAATGACAGTTTATAACAGTGGCTTGCAATGTCTTTCCTGGAAGAGCAGTAGATCTTAATGCAAGTAATTTCTTTTTTATTATTTAAAATTATTCAATAGTCCCATAATTTTCACTACTAATGACTGGAACATTATATACATATGTGCTCTGTGTGTGTGTGTGTGTGTGTGTGTGTGTGTGTGTGTGTGTGTATGGCCAAAGACAATACTCAACTGTACTAATCAAAATATAAAAGTGTAACTTAAGAATTTATTCATTGCTATTATTGCTAAGATGAGGATTTGTTTAAGGCAACAATTTAATTTTGCACTAGTTTTAGTCAGTTCATTTTTTGAAAGTATAAATCAGGAAGTTCAATGTACATGCTATTACTGGAAACAGTTCTTGCCTTTCACAGGTGTCCCATAAATATTTTCCCACATATTTGTTAATATATTTTTAACTTCAAAATATAATTATAAAATTTACTTTTGTAAAGATAGTGCTAAAGTTTTAGACCACAGCATAATAAAATATAAATCCTTATTTAAATGAATTTAGTGGATAGAGTAAAATCATTCTTATCATATTAAGGAAAGTATAGAAGGTTGACATGACAATAATATATTTAACTTAAAATTTTCTAAATATATAAAATATATGTGTTAAAAATATTTATAAATATTGGAGTTCCCATTGTGGCATAGAAGAAACTAATCAAACCTGGAACCACGGGGTTGCAGATTTGATCCCTGGCCTCGCTCAGTGGGTTGAGGATCTGGCATTGCTGTGAGTTGCGGTGTAGGCTGCAGTTGTGGCTCAGATCCCATGTTGCTATGGTTGTGGCGTAGGCTAGCAGCTGTAACTCCAATAGATGCATAGCCTAGGAACGTCCATATGCCATGGGCTTGGCCCTAAAAAAAACAATTAAAAAATTATAAATATAAAATATGTATAAAAGTAATATATTGCTTAGATATTTTAGGCTAATCTAAACCAAGAAACAATTTTATTTCTTGGTCATATGGATTATTATTTTCAAAGCTTGCATGATTTTTAATCAAGTTATTTAGAAAAAATATTAATGACCTAAAGAAGAAGAATAAAAAAACAATGTAGAATACAGTCAATATGAGGAAATTGCTCAATATATTGTCCAAAAATGCTTCAAATGAGAAATATTAAATCATTATCAATAAAAACTTATAATACAAATTTTATAAATCTCTGTTCTTGAATCAGCATTTGATATGTTAATATACTTTTGAGTTGATTGAATTCTATCTTCTTAAACAAATGTATATCTAATTATTTAACTAATAAGTAATTTAAATGAAATAAACAGCTACATTCTCAAATTAAAAATCTTACAATAGAATTTCTATCTACATGCTATTATATGACAGCTCAAAATAATTTATTTGCCACATGTATTACAATATTGGATTTCTCAATAATGATGACTATTTGTTAGTTACTCTGTTGCTAATAATGAAAGTTCATAGCAATTCTTGAAATATAAGTGTGAATTTTATATATTAGAGTTGTTGCTGGAGTTCCATTGTGGTGTAGTTGTTTAAGGATCTGGCATTGTTGCTACAGGCACTTGGGTAGCTGTTGTGGTGTGGTGCAGTCCCTAGCCTGGGAACTTCTACATGCCACAGGCATGGCCGAAAAAAAAAAAAAAAAAAGAAAAGAAAAGAAAAAGATCATTGCCATGGTTGCCACGGTTAGTTGACAGATTGAACCCCATATGGTGTGGATTAGTTAGTTAATGTCAAATGTTCTTCTTATGCATTTCTAATGTATTGGTTCAAATTCAATAACCACATTTTAATATTACTAGCATCGTAGAAACAGTCTTAGTTTTCTGGGATTCTTTTAATAATCCACACTTAGTGTATATACATTACCTAGATAATACAATTTAAACTAAAAAACATGGGATGAGTACTACATTGAAAATATTTACTATTCACAGTTAATTTACTTTTTCTATTTACTCATAAGTATTAATGGTATTAAATGACATACATCAAGGTATTCTAAGGCTATTTACCATTGTATCTAATATATAAAATAATCAGTAACAAAAAATTAAATTAAAATTATTCCCTTATTTAAATTTTTGAAAAATGGGAATAAAATCAACATTCAATTTAATGAATTTTCAAAAGTAAACTGATAGCAAATCAATATAATCATGGGAAATAATCAGATATCCACTTCATGTAACTTAAAATTATCAAACATAAGTATATAAGGGATGTTTAAAAGTGTATTAGTCTTTAAATATATTGGCCTTACCATTAATATCGGTGTACCACAAGTCAAAGAATTTTAATAAACATAAAATAAAGATGTCACTTAAATATGTTGAATTTCCTACTTGAACAATTAAACAATATATACCCAAGATAACTTGATTTCCTTTCAATTTTGACAGAAAAGCAGTAGGTTACATCATCCTCAGTTTAAATTGATTTCCACTTACTATGATTCTGAATCAATAAAATTGAGTATTTTTTAATCCTTATTAGAGGAAGTTTTATTTTGGAACAATTTATATTAGCTTTACTTTCTTCTTGCCATTATAACCCTCCTGATAATACCAAAGCCTTCTTAGAATTTTTTTTTTTGTTTTTTTGGCAGCACCTGCCACATGGCAGGCCATCACTGTTCTCACACTAGGGATAAAACCTACACCAGAACAATGACCTGAGCCACAGAAGTAACAATGCCAAATCTTAACCCACTATACTATGAGGGAATTCACAGAAATGTGGATCCTTAATTCTCAAATCATAGAATATTTTGCAATATACATAACAGACTCTCATTCTAAACATATGAATGAGTATTTCCAATAAAGGCAGATTACTTTACCTATGTGCAGGTATTTTTCGGTTTCCAACAATCAGGATAACATCACAGAGTTGCTGTTGTTTCAAGTAACTTTCCATTTTCCTGAAGGTTTGTTCAGCATGGTGCACGGCCTGATAGAATTCTTCAGAGCTACTGGAGTCCATATCACTCTGAGGTGTCAGTGAATGGCTAGCTGCTGACAGCCTGCAAACCACATAAAAAATATATATATATATATGGGGTTTATAAAATGTTTCCAATTGTTCTGAACTACATAGAGTTTTAGAATGTTCGTCATTGTTAATATATCAGAAAAATCCATTTTGGGTTAAATGAACGCTAGGAAGCCATATAAGGATTGTAAATTTTTTCTCATGCTAAAGAGACTTAAAAGATAGGTTATCTTTATTTATTACAACAGTAAATTAATAAAATTGAAAAAAGTCACAGAAATGGTAAATTACAAACATGCTTATTCTAAAAGTAATTACTAATTTAATCAATTTGACATCAAGATAGACCATCTAATTCCATCTAATTATACTACTCTAAATTACTACTCTTATGAGGTTGTAGTAAATGCTGCTTTACATAAGTAGGAGATTTTTACTGTGAGAAATTATAAAACATAGTTTATAAAAAAGATTAACACAAATGTGAAAGTAATTTTTTTCATATTCTACACCCAACTAATTAAACAAAAACATACAGAATGCATTAACTCATTATTAATAGATGTTTTGATCTTGCATGTGTATACATATACACATATATAAACACACATGTGAGAAACTTTAGGATTATTTTATAAAATGCGTGATACTTCAGTTTACCTACTATGTTTATTAATGTCATAGACCACTTCATAGTGAAGACTTTAACGTACCATATTCCATATAAGAAGACTCAGTATACTTAGGTGCATGATAAACTCAGCATGCTCAATCAAGTGTTTTGATAATACATACCTAAAATGATTTAAAAATAAAAATTTATTAAATACCTAACAATAATGATGAAGTGGCTTATTTCAAGACAGAAAGCAACATGGAAAATTTGCTTCTACTTACAATACAATAAATTGGTACTGGCTAAACCTCTCACAAAGAACACCACAAAATGTTACATATAATATTAAAATAACTTCTTTAATATACTTATAGCTACTAAGGCAGCCAGGATCTGAAAGAACAAGATTCTAGAATAAGGATAAACTCATGGAAATCAGCTCGAAATTCTACACAGCTTTTTCTTTCCTCCTCAAGGCATCTACTAACTATGTACACCATAAGGTTAGAGTCTGAGAAGCTCAGAAACTAATAATGTGGCAACTAAGCAGGACCTCTGCTGGTACCATGGAGCTTGGAGGAGGAATGGATACTGGAATTACAGGCTTCAGAGTGGATACTTGACGGCAAACCAGGAGCCATCAAGGAAAGTTCAGGTAAGGCTATTATTGCCACTTTTCCCCTCACAGTATTTGCTAATTTTTAAGCATGCTAGATAAGCAGAAAATAGTTTATGGGATGTTGAGAAGTTAAACAGAAATTGAAAGAAAAAAAATTTGAGTTAAAGGACAAGCAAGGACAGGGTTCTGGTAAATAAATGGAATTTCAACTCCCTGAAGGACTGTATCCTAGAAATCAGGAGAACTGAAAATAGACAAGCTAAAACAAAGGCTGAAACCTAGATTTGAATCAACGAAATTCCTAAGTGCGTTAAGGTGATCTTCTAATGGAAATGCTCACAAACAGTCAAAATAAATCCTCTTTAGAAAGAAATAACCTCATTCATACTCTATGATTTCTTGTACACATATATAATACTTGACATTAAGGAAAAAATAGCAGGTCTGTAAAGAAATAAAATTTGGGAAAAATAGACATTAGAAACAGGCTCTCAGGAGCTACAGATAACTATAAATGGATGGATCACAGTTATTTAGTAGATGTGTAAACAACCTAAATGTCCATTGACAGATGACTAGATTAAGAAGATGTGGTATATACATACAGTGGAATACTACTCAGCCATAAAAAGAACAAAATAATGCCACTTGAAGCAACATGGATGGAACTAGAGACTCTCATACTAAGTGAAGTAAATCAGAAAGAGAAAGACAAATACCATATGATACCACATATCTGGAATACAGCACAAATAAACCTTTTCACAGAAAAGAAACTCATGGACTTGGAGAACAGACCTGTGGTCACCAAAGGGGAGGGAGTGGGGTGGACTGGGAATCTGGGGTTAATAGATGCAAACTATTGCCTTTGGAATGGATAAGCAATGAAATCTTGGTGTATAGCACTGGAAACTATATCCAGTCACTTATAATTGAGCATGAAGGATAGTGTGAGAAAAAGAATGCCTATATGTATGTTTGACTGGGTTAACTTTGCTGTACAGGAGAAAATTGACAGAACACTGTAAACCAGCTACAATGGAAAAAAAAACAATAAAAATAAGTAAACAGATAAAAATTTTAAAAAATTATGGTAAAAAAAAGAACCATAAGTAGAAAAATATTCAAGCAAAAAATCTATAAGCAATAGTTTGGAAAACAAATAAAACATGGTAAGAAATTTAAAAATCTATGTAATTGTAGTCTGAAAAGCACAGGAAAGACAAGATGGGGCAAAAGCCATCTGAAGAAATAATGGTCAATTGTTTTAAAAAATGTGTTAAAGACCTCAAGACGCAGATTTAAGATTCACTGCACATTCCATGATAAAGAAAACCATCATAGTAAAACCAATGCAAAACCAAAAAAAAAAAAAAAAAAAAAAGCAAATAACAACAGAAATCTGGCGACTTTCTATACAAAACCTGAAAAGGATGTTACAATGCTACAAGGAAGGAAAATTAATGGCCACTGTTTCTCTTAAACATTTTTGCAAAATTATAAGCAAAAGATTAGCAACCAAATACGTAAATGTATATAAAAAAGAAATAATAAACGTATCAAATATAGAGTTGACAATGTATCATATCTAAGTTGGACTTAAGGAACAGTTTTAATTACATAAAGCCACTTCATTCATTCATACAGCAAACATCAAATTTTGTTGAATCCCTTTTTCCTTTAGATTAAAAATGAAAGCTTTTAGTACCACTTCTATTTAACATTTTTCTGAAGGTCTTGCCAATGTAATGTAAGCAAATAAAAAATAAATTCCATAAAAGTTAGATAAGAAAAAAAAAATATCTGATTTTATCTCCAGAAGATGTTTAAGCACATATAGGATCTAAAAATTCTACAGAGAAATATGCAAATCTAGATCCACTAAAATCATTTATGTTCTGTGTTATATACAATATTTGTCTACACGATACGGTTATTTTCATGAGACTTTACAAGTTTTCTTTTAAATGCTTAAAACTATAGAAGTTTTGCTGTATCATATGTTTTTCTTTCAGAAATTTGTAAATTACAACCCAGGAATATGGTCATTTCCCAGAATATATTTTAGGAATTCAGGCTGAGGCATATGTGGCAAGAACAGTAGAATTCTTCCAGACATTAACACACTGAACAGAAAGTCACAAAATGTCCTACAAGATGAATTTTTAAATAAAAAATGAGCATAATACCATTGACTCTCATATAACTAAGGAGAATCGAGTCAGGACTGTAGCTTGAGATTTACAGCAAGACTACCTCCATTAAGATCCTGATATTTCTGATCTGGTATCAGCCCACATGAATAGCATATAAAATTCAAGATATAAGAGACAACTCTGCAAAATGGCTCCAGATTGTTATAAAGGAGGCTTGGGATAAAGACCCCATTCAGATCCTTATGTCAATTTCCAACAAGTTAGACAATATATTATTGAGGGGCGAAAGTTCTACATTTCACTAAGAATTTCATAGTTTGGGAAGTGTTACTGGGAAAATAATTTAATATACTTTATTTTCAAAACACAATTTGTGATGGATACAATATTGGAGAAAAATAGTACAATAAATAGAATTGCTTTCACTTTCAGTTTTAAAGCTTGGTGAGATGTGAAACAGGACATAGAATTTGACAGGATTAATTCAAGGTCAAAAAGCTAATTACTGTCAAGATAGCCATCTTTTACATAATCCAGGTACACTAGCATTTCTTGATTATGATGTCGACTTGTGTCTTTTCTGAAGAATTTGAAAGTAATTTGAGAATAAGTCTTAAAAGAACAGAGAGCTGGATACTAGTTCAAAGGTGATTTTTTTAGGAGTTCTGTGGTGCAGAAGAGTTAAGGATCAGGTGTTGTCAATACAGCAGCCCAGGTCACTTCTATTGCACAGGTTTGATCCCTGGACTGGGAACGTCCACATGACAAGAAGAAACAAGAAAAAAAAAAATGTTTTTTTCAATACAGAGTTCCTGTTGACTCCCAGATTTTTATCCTAAAAGTTCCCATTCTTCATTTCTCCATATGAAAACAAGTCACTGTTCTTGAAGACTAGTTGATTTGCAGAGAAATAATAATGTTGGTTTGACTTGATTTTCTACCTATGAAGTCATTGTCACAGTGCTTACACATTTCCTCATAAATCATTTCTTGATCTCAGACTTGATTAAGGCTTGTTGTCCTTGCACTTGGGTTCAGGATATAAAAAGGAGTTTCAGGGCTCTTCTGATTTTTAAGCTACAGTTCATTATATAATCTTCTTCCCATCACATATCTAGGCTTATTATTTTAACAAATGACATCATACAATTTAGGAAATGGAGATTATATCTTTACCATGTTTCCTATGAGTATTATGAAAAAAATCTGACATTGGATTATTGCTGTTACTATCTAGCTTTTATGTCTTCAACCTAAATAAAATTTATAGTTTCTTTGCAATCTGAGAGTTTCTCAGATAGTATGATCTGACATTGTAATTTTTATTCTTATTGTGACCCAACAGTATAAAGCTCCCAGTTTTAAAAAATATAATTTAATTCCAATATGACTTCTTCCCAACAGAAGTTAAACATGCTTAAGACTTCTCCAACATAAGATATATAAAACAATAAAATGAATAACATTTTTTCTTGACCTCGTGAATAGAACTACATCACAAGTGACTGCGATTTGCTCTGGCTACATCCATGCTTGCTGCCCATGCTGGACTTCTGCTGAACCCTCTAAATTAAAGATGATGAATAATTGCTAAGAACCAGATTTATCTGGCCTAAGAAAACATAGCTTTCCCTAGTAAACAAGAGATTTGAACAAGATCCGCTACATGGTGACCCTGGGCCTGCATCATAAGTCCTTTTGTTCCTGAGTCTCTTTACTTCGTTGAGATTTAGGCTTTTATTCCTGGGTGTCTTGTTGGATGGATCACATAACAGTTGCTTTCTTTCACTGAGTGCACTATAATGGGATATTTGCAGCCTAAGACTCTTATAAGGGAGGATTCTCCCATGCCTAGGATTCCTCTTGGCCACATGTACACAAAGTAAGGGGCTGCCTCTTGTGCTTACCTAGTTACATCGTAATGGTATCCCAGAGATGATATAAAATAGAAGTGGCCACAATAGGGAAATTTTGAAATTCCAAAATGATCCTTTTTTTTTTGTGCACAATTAGAAGCTAATGGTTTGAAACTAAAGAAATACAGTGGGAAGCCTATTTCAATTGATATACTGAAGCCTTCCAAGGGACTCAGGAAACACAAAAGTTTTGTGAATCTAAATTTTTTTCACTCCAGGATACAGTTTATAAGCTCATTACTGCAAATAAATATCTTCGCTCTCATCTAAATGCTCTGGAAATGGCTCAAGAGACCTCTTCTTCTTCTCCTTCTCCTTCAGTGCCTGCATATCCAGAACTTGCTTCGCTGCCATTTTACCTTTCCGACCCTCCTGTTCCTCCTCCAAAATCTCCCTATCTAATTGCCTTCCCATCAGAAATCTTTCCCATTGTCATTACTTTCAACCCTGATGGCACCAGCCATCTAGTAGAATATAGACCTTGGCCCCCTGCAGAAATATGGGCCATAATTCAGGAATTTCCCAAGGCCACTGAGGACCTCTTCAGCTTTTCAGAATTTAACCATCATAACAAATGTATGATCCAGGATTCTCTAACTTGTATCAAATAATGAGCATCTTAGAGAAAGCCAAGCCAGACACTGGCCAATGATTGCTGGCTGGTTTACCCTTTAGATAATATTCATAGAAAGGACATCAGTATGGTGGCACTAGCTTCACAGTTATCTTGAGCCCTTCATGAAACAATTTCTTGGGCTTTTTCCCATCTCCTTCACCAAGGGAAAAATTCAGTCCTCTACACAAAGACCTAGTGAAAATATTCATGTCTACAGACAGGATTCTGAGAAAACTGTTCCTACTGAGGCAAACAGTGCCCAAATCCTCTTTAATTCAATCTTTGTTGGAGTATTAGATGAGAAACTTGAATGGCTGATGAAATGGGTACAACTGGGAAACAATGATCACTCCTGATCTCGTCAACTTGGCTCATCAGCTGTCTATAACTATCATGGGTACATAAAACTTAAGATCACTAACACCATTAGCAGGTAAGTTTTTGGAGCAGCTCATGACTTTGGAATTCTTAAAAGTTTTCTTAACTTCAGTGGGAAATGAAAATAAAAATGACCACTTTTGTTAAGACTTTACTGACAAATAATTGACAGTAATAAACTTCCTAGGGCATTCCAAAGATAACACTGAAGAATGAAAGGGGAACCAATTGGCAAATAGGGTTGCTAAGGTGACAGCGTTATAAGATTTAGGTTCCATAAGGGAACATCTTCTTTTCAGTCATTCTGTTTACACTATGTTGGCTGCTTTGGAAGGATATGGAGATTCAAAGGGTATTATGAAAGATGGGCACTTGCATGCTAAGAATCAACAGAAATGGATTTTTGCAGGATGCTCATTTGATGAACGTACTAGGCTTTGATAGGGGCCACAGAGCTGTGATGTTCTTTTTGCAGGGGTTGCTGATGGAATAATAGCTGAGGAAAACAACACTTTTGTAAACCTTCCTCACAGTTGAAGCATGTGTCAAAATGTCAGATCTGTCCTAAATATAACCCAGAAAAACTTATCCATACTTTTCTAGGCCACTTTCCTTTGCTTCCTGGTTCCTTTACTATCTGGCGACTGGTTTTATCCATCTGTCTTCCCCTCAAGGATACAAATATGTTCTAGTGATGGTTTGCATGTATTCCCATTGTGGAGAATCCTCTCCTTTCAGATGAACCTTTGCCCTTGTGGTGGCCAAAATACTGTTGAGAAAAGATTATTCCTACTTGGGGAATTCCCTTGGAATTATATAGCGTTGAAGGTACACATTTCACTGGACAAATTTTAAATGTTTAACTCTCCTAGTTTATCTTGTTCATTTACTATAACCCATAGCATTCTTTCCTTCTTTGGTCAATAGAACCAGATAACCACCACCACGCCCAATAGTTCTCCAAAAAACATTTGCTCCAGTAGGACCCTGAAATTATCTGGAAATATCAGATTCTGCTTCTAAACACCTACCTTTATCTCACTATACAACATCAAAAACCTATTCTTATGATAACACTTCTGTTTTCCAATAAGGAAGACTTTTAGTCTACTCAAATATAATAGACTTATGATTTGTTTTTTTTTTATTTTTTAAAGTTTTATTGAAGTATAGTTGATTTACAATGTTGTGATAATTTCTACTGTAAACAAAGTAATTCATTTATGCATAAACAAATATCCATTCTCCTTCGGATTATTTACAACATAGTCACAGAATATTGTGTAGAGGTCCCTGTGCTATATAGCAGGTCCCTGCTGGCCAATAATTCCATATACCACAGTGAGCATATGTGAATCACAAACCCCCAGTCCATCCCTCCCCACAACCTGTACCCTTTGGTAACCATAAGTTTGTTTCAACATCTGTGAGTCGCTTTCCATTCTGTAAATATTTTCATTTGTATCCTTTTTTCTTTTTTTTTGGTTACACATATACATGATATCATATGATGTTTGTCTTTCACAGTCTGACTAACTTCACTTAGTATGATAGTTTCCAGTTGCATCCATGTTGCAGCAAATGGCATTATTTAATTCTTTTAATAGCTGAGTAATATTCCACTGTATATATATATATGTATACACCATATATTCTTTATCCATTCCTCTGTTGATGGAAATTTAGGTGTTCCCATGTCTTGGCTATTGTAAATAATGCTGCAGTGAATATTGGTTGCATCCTTTTGACCAATGATTTAACTTTACATTTGACCCTTCCTTTCATTGTGTTCCATCTGGTTATGTTTATCTTTTTTAAAAAATTTTATTTGAGTATAGTTTACTTAAAAAGTCAGTTTCAGGTTCATAACAAAGTAAATCAGTTACACTTGTATATACACTCTATTTCTGATATTTTCCCACAGAGTTTACTACACAGTATTAAGTAGTTTCCCCTGTGCCATATGGTAGGTCTCTATTATATACAGTACTGTGTATATGTCAACCCCAGCCCCAGCCCCCTAAATTATGCACCCCCCAATGTTTCCTCTTTGGTAACCACATGTTTGGTTTCAAAATCTACCTGGTGAAGTTTTTATTTGTGGTTGGAAGATTGCCCCCAGGGGAAGGCCTCCAGTGTACACTATTCTAGTTTCCCATAATAAAATTTGTGAAACTCTATTTGTAATTCTAAGACCCCAAATAAATTGCCTTTTCACCTCTTTGCAGTTTGTGGTCCTTTCACTTAACAACCTCATGAATTACTCAAGCCATAAATATTTCTTTGTTTCTTTTCACAAGCATATGTCTTGGAGGTATCCTCTGAACTCATTATCTTAATCCTTAAGCCTCTGAATGCTACTCAATCCATTGCAATCTTACTTCCTCAACCACTCATCTAATGAAAATTCTTTTGCCAAGGGCACTAATGTCTTTTCTTTGTGGCTTTATTTAACTTTAGTTTTCATTTCTTATCTGAGTTGCTGAGTACAGACCAACAGGCATTCCTCCTCCTGCACTAAACAATTCAGGCCTAAATAGCATTCATTTGCTTGCTCTGTACTAAACAAATCTGAGATGAAGCATATTTTCCTATTTTTGTTCTAAAAAATACTGGGATTGTAGAGAAATAACTTAGCTCTTGGACTGGGACATAGTTACTTCTAGAAAATTAGATGGTGAATTAACTTTAAAAAAGCTGTAATGCCCCCCAAATTACCCATCTGTTTTCACTTTAAAATGCCTACCTATGTGCCAATACAATGTTATTACATCATAAATTCTGCTTGCTGCCAAGCAGCTCCCAGTCTTCTCTACATTCCTAGATCAAATAATATATCATGGGTTTTAAGTTCCCATATGATCTGATACTTCTTCAACTTTTAATACCTCTTAGTACAAGCTTTAATTCTTGCCATACCAAGTAATTCCACTTTCTTTCAATGTATCACACTACTTTCTTCTATAGCTTTCACACACATAGATTTTTAATGAAACTTTGACAACACATTAACATTCTCATGAAAAAATTTATGCTCCTTAAAAAGATTAGTTTATTATTTATTTATTTGGCTGTTCCCACAACACGTAAAATTCCTGGGCTAGGGATTGAACCTACACCACTGCAGTGACAATGCAGGATACTTAACCTTCTACACCACAAGGGAACTCCAGAGATCAGTTTATATATCACTTCTTTAAGACTTTTTTTCTTTTCTATTTTTTTTTTTTTTTTTTTTTTAGGACCATACCCACAGCATATGTAGGTTCCCAGGCTAGGGGTCAAATTGGAACTGGTAGCCACTGGCCTACGCTACAGCCACAGTAATGCCAGATTGAGCCGCGTCTGCAACCTACATCTCAGCTCATAGCAACACCTGATCCTTAACGCACTGAGGAAGGCCAGGGATCAAGCCTGAGTCCTCATGGATGCTAGTCAGATTTGTTTCTGTTGATCCACAACGGGAATTCCTAAGACATTTTTTTTTAATTACTCAATGAATTTATTACATTTATAGTTGTACCATGATCATCACAATAAAATTTTATAGGAGTTCCATCTCACAACCCGAGTGCATCCTCCCACCCCCAAACTGTCTCATTTGGAAACCATAAGTTTTTCAAAGTCTGTGAGTCAGCATCTGTTCTGCAAAGAAGTCCATTGTGTCCTTTTTATCAGATTCCACATGTCAGTGAAAGCATTTGATGTTGGTGTCTCATTGTATGACTGACTTCACTTAGCATGATAATTTCTAAGACTTCTTTTAATCTTCGTATCTTTGGTGGTTGTGGTTTAACCTGACATAGCAACTACTTAGTACAATTTAAATACATCTCTCTCAGGAGTTCCCGTCGTGGCGCAGTGGTTAACGAATCCGACTAGAAACCATGAGGTTGCGGGTTCGAACCCTGCCCTTGCTCAGTGGGTTAACAATCCGGCATTGCCATGAGCTGTGGTGTAGGTTGCAGACGTGGCTCGGATCCAGCGTTGCTCTGGCCCTGGTGTAGGCCAGCGGCTTCAGCTCCGATTAGACCCCTAGCCTGGGAACTTCCATATGCTGCGGGAGCAGCCCAAGAAATGGCAAAAACACAGAATAAATAAATAAATACGTCTCTGATATATAGAATATTTTACAAGTCCAGTAACTATTTATTGAATAATTAGTTAATTTTAATTTTTTGTTTGTTTCTTAGAACATAAGAATATATTTTTGTTAAAGGAATTTATATTCCAAGACCTAACAGAGTATCTGGCACACAGAGGGTACTTAGTAAATGTATGTGTGAATTGCTTTGTTGAATTCTGAATAGCTTCCAGAGCTCTAGGTGAAGAAAAACATATGTAAGTACTATAATCAGATTATAGTTTCATGTATTCTTTAATAGCGCATTTATGTGCATTGTGAAAATACTAAAAAGTACATTAAATAAACTGTAGTAACATTTAAAAATAATTTAAATAAATGTTATGATACATTTATTTCAAACACGGGTCTCTGACTAAGACTAGATCCTGGCATTATTATTAGTTCTTTAAGGTCAGTAACTTAGAACTAAAACAGCAAAATAAACTTGCAATAAATATTCTGTTTCTGTCTCAAGATGAATTAGCTTTGGTTTGGAAAGAATAAAAAGATGTCTGAAACATCAAATAAAAGAATTATTGACACAGAGTTCTTGATCAAGTCCTGAAAGTAGTGAAATGTTCATTTCTGTGTGTGTGAAAGTTCCTGGGGCCAGTGATTGAACCCGCACCACAGCAGTGACCCAAGCCCCTCAGTGACAAAATGGGATCCTTAACCCTGTGGGCCACATGGGAACTCTGAAAGATGCTTTTGTTTAAGTTAAAAATAACTGTTTTAGTCCTTCAAATTTAGTGTACTTTGCATAAAATGTATATCTCTTTATATTATGTTTTCATTAAGGAGATACTGATTTCAACTTTTAAAAATATTTCTTAGTGAAAAATTGTTTGTTATTTTCTTACTTTTTAAATTGCTTATTTTATATGAATAACACTGATATCCATTTTAAAACCATAAAACCATTTTAAAACCATGTTTCCTTATTACAAACTATATTAAACATCAAAAAGTGACCAAAAATTCTCTGACAATAAAATACAGCTTAAATATGTATTTAACTTTAAATCTGCTCCACTTAAAGTTAATATTTTGTTATTAAAAAGAAAGGAAAGGGAAAATTCAAATAAATAAATTTTTTAAATCAGCTTTGTGTTATTATAATATTAGAGAATGAATCATCATCATATATTGGTATGGAATAGTAAACTAGTGTTCAAAATAAATGTCTGGTTATTTTAAACACACTAATTTTCAACTCTTTCTATTATCCCCATGATAGAGGTTTAGGTCCATGAAATATTATAATGGATAAAGTTCAACTACCAGGTTCTACTATTTAGAAAAAAGAAAAATGAATGTAGTCTTTAATGTTGCTTCTTGGTACAACATTCTTTTATTAGATAATTGGAATTTTAAGTAAGGCTTTTTATCAGAAGTATTGAAACACACACACACATGCACACTGGTAAGACAGAACAATTAAAAAAAAAAAGAAAAAAAAAGAGAATGAGAAAGAAATAACTTTTGAGGAAGGGAGAAACAGTATATGTTCTAGATACCATTAATGGCATTCTGAAATCTCAATTAATTTGTCTCTAAAACAGTATAGCATGAATAAATTTCCTCATAGGATGTTTGTGGCAATAAATAGAACATGCATTTGGAATGACTTTGTGACTTAAGTTTTTAAGTATATTTCTGAAAAGAAAAAAGAAAAAATACCAGATGTGGAAATGTGACCAATAGTATTTGTGAACTAAAAAGAGTACTTTTTACGAATCAGATGCACCTCATTTAAGTACATGTTCCTTGAGAAATTATATCTACTTTAAATAACAAATAGATATCTAAAATATAAACAAAACATGAATAATACATTTGTGGTTTTCCTGTTTTAAATTTTGAATAATTTATACATAATCTTTACAAACATATACTTTAAAATTATTTTTAAATGTTTGAAATTATAAAATCGAAATGATATATTTTAAACTCAGAATGAGAAAAATTGTGGTTGAATCATGATGATAATGGTTGACAAATAAACTACATTTAGATACTGAAAATTCTCAACACAAGAAAGGAAAAATTTAGGAAATTAGGGAATTTAGAGATTCTGGCAGTATGAAATATTATAAAATTCTGAAAGTGCTTCTAATATTAAATGCAGTTGGAAACTGACACATGAATGATCATTTAATGTTAGGGTCAGCTTTGAGAAGATATGCCATACACCAAAAGAATTATAATAATGTGGTAACATATTTAGATAGGTATCTAGGAAATATTTGTAGTAAAAGATTCAGAAGATATCAAATTAAGATTAACCTGGGTGAAATGAATTTATGTTGTGTCATAGGATTCAGTACAGTTGTCATAACATCTATTGTGGGCTAATGGAAATCTGAATTAATAGAAATCCTAGAATATATAATGCCAATATTTCCCAGTCATAATGTAGAAGAAATAAGAATATTTAAGTATGTGGAATAAATCAGTGGATCTATCATGGCCAACTTATTTAAGTATATCTATGAATGGCTTAGCAAACATTCTTTTCAATATTAAGAAATTTACTGGCAAGGAGATCAATAGTATAATTTTAAAGATCTATAGTAAATAAACCTAGGTTCTAATGACACAAATCGAGCTCTTTGAAATCAATGGCAATATGTACTAGAAGATAATACTAAATCAAAGGCAATATTGTTCTATTGACATTATATAACACTGCCAGTTTTCCAATCAAGCTTGCTGCCTCTTTTCGTAAATAAGGTTTTATTGGAACACAATGCATCTGTTATATTATTTATTTTCTATGGCTAATTTCCTGCCACAATAGAAAGTCAAGTAGTTGTGACAGAGACCATATGCCCCCTGGAGCCAAAAATGTTTACTATCTGGTCCTTTATACCAAAAACAAAACAAAACAAAATAAAAACATTTGCTGGTTCTTATTATGATCAGGGGAATGAATGGAGCAGTGATCAGCAGATTTTAGTTACCTAGAAATGTCTCTGAAAGAAACAAGTTTATTATGAGGTACTTACATGAAATGGATAGTCCATTAAGTTATTCCTTGGTATATTTAATCGGGGAAAAAAAGTGATTTTTGAGATATCTGAGTTCAACCATTGTGGATTATGCTCTTTCCTAAGTTACTGTATTTAAATTATTTCAGAGATTCAGAGCTTCTTCATTGAATATAAGACTGGGTTCTTTTAATGGGAGTTCCTGTCATGGATCAGTGGTTAATGAATCCGACTGGGAGCCATGAGGTTGTGGGTTCGATCCCTGTCCTTGCTCAGTGGGTTAAGGATCCGACGTCGCCATGAGCTGTGGTGTAGGTCACAGATGCGGCTTGGATCCCGCGTTGCTATGGCTCTGGCGTAGGCCTGTGACCACAGCTCTGATTTGACCCCTAGCCTGGAAACCTCCATATGCCACAGGAGCAGCCCAAGAAATGGCAAAAAGACAAAAAACAAACAAACAAACAAAAAGACTGGGTTCTTTTAAGAAAGGACCCTGAAAAATTGCTACAGAATCTGTAATGGAAAAAAGTTATCCATGTTTCCCCCAGACATTAGGCCCTAGACACTACTAAATGAAAAATACCAAAACATTTCAGTAGTTATTAAATGCTACCCTGAACTGAAAATAATTACCTCACAATTGTAAAAAGCTACCATCTCCACCAGAGAGGAAGCCTATGAAAGCCAATTAATAAACTGTGAATTTGCCCAAACCCATACCCTGGTGTGTTTTCTGGGCTGATGGATTCAAATTTCAGTTATTTCATCAGTCCCAGAATGGGGAGTCAGGTGTCAACTGAACCACCACACACATACTATTGTAGTAAATCCAAAGCTATGAAGTATTCAGAAAGAATTTGCAGATATTAGTGCCAAATTAAAAATTTAAATATGAAAATACAGAGATTCTATTATATCCCAGATAAATTTATTAATTTGATAAGTACAAATTCCAGATGATCTTAAATAATAACTACATTATCACCAACACAATCAGGTAGCAATGGTAATTGGAGATGACATTCCAGATGTGATGATTTTACAGAGGAAAATCAATACAGGCCCTGGCATTTAGTATGAAGCTATCAGTTTGTCATAATAATTTTTCCCTCAATCAATATTATTAGGGAAATAAGACCTTGTTTACTTTGTCCAAATAGGAACATCGCATCACTTCAATATCTAACCATAGAAAAAAGGACAACTTTCCTTCTCCCTAGAGTTTACAAGAAATCTGATCACCTTGCTATCCCATAAAACATCATATACTTCAATGACATCTATGTATTAAGATCATTGAGTCTGGTGGATAGTGAATAGTAAGTATGCTAGATGTCTTACTTGCCAGAGGGTAAGTAAGAAAAGGCCTGCAAAATTTAAGAACCTATCACATTGATGAAAATCCTATGGATACCATAGTAGGAGCATGTTAAGAAATTACCTTTAAAGTAAAAGAGCTTAAGTGCCACTAAAAAAAAGGTAGAGTTTGATTTTTCCTTTTGTTGGAGACATAACACAGACTCTGGATGAGAGATAACACAAATTTAGGTGTTCCATACACACAAATTATCCAAAAATCTCACAAGTTTATCATGAGTCCCAGGGCAAGAGAGGGCTCTGTTGGAGGTTCCAGCTATTGTACAAATTGTTCTGCATTAGGGGTCATATGACCCAGAAGATTAAATAGTGGTAGAAGTGTCTGTGGCTTATTGGAATACTACAGGGAAGCTGTGTTCAGTGAGATCAGAGAATTATAGCCCAGAAAAACTGTGAGCAAATGGACAGTTCTTTCAGTAAACTTCTTTTTGAGAAGCAACTCTTGGGTTACTCTTGGATCATAGGAAAGATTAAGTGCTGTCTAGAAAGCAACTATGAACTGACTAGTGCATTATGATTTACAAAGTCATAAAGAAGGATGTGTGCATTAGCCCCCTATTATTATATAGGAATGGTCTGTATGAGAATAGGTCTCAGGAAATTCAGAAGTACATTTTAGACTCTTGAGATTCAGACACCATAGAACTATTTCTGTTGTTCTATCACTTCTACCTCAACCACTACCAAAGACCCAATATTAATATTCTATTGTTAGTAATGAATACCCACAAAAGTATCAGCTTTAGAGTCAAGACATGGCTTGGGTCCTCTGATCAAGGTCTTAGAAAACTGCAATAAAGATATTGGCCAGGCTGCCTTATTGCCTCAAGGCTCAACCAGGGAAGAATCTGCATTCAAGTCCACTCAATGCATTGACAAAATTAATTTCCTTGTGTCTGTAGAACTGTGGCTTCTTGGTGACTTTCATCTGGCTTATGCCCTCAGCTCCAAGAAGCCATCCTCAGGTCTTAAAAGACACTTTCAACTCCTAAAGGACACCCAAAATGTTTACAGGGTATGTCAGTTTTTCCCACATGGGCCTTCTCACTATGGCTGCTTTCTTCACCAAGTCAGCACAGATGATCCCTAAATTCTAAATTCTAATTGAAAGATGGCACCTTGTATAATATAATTACTAGAGCGTTAATGCGTAATCTTTGCCATATTGTATTGGTTAGAATCAAGTCACAGGTGCTTTCTATACTGGGGGGGGGGGTGGAGGGCTGCAATATATCAAGAGTATGATTATCAGAAGGCAGGGATCATTGATAGTCATCTTAGTCCATGTTTACCACAGACCTCATGAGGAGGAAGTAGCCTATGACCAGGTACCATGAAACGTAAGGTGATAGGTCTGGATGGGCTGTGAGTGGTCTCATTATTATGCTAGTAGTACATGGAATTCTTGCAATAAATCTTTGGGCAATAAAGGTTTGGCAGTCCTATTTTCAAATGCAAACTTCCCCTCCCCCACCAACTAAGGTTTCTCATGCCACTGAATCAACAGGCAAGAATTTTCTCTATTGTTTACGGTGATTGGTCCCTGTTACTAAGGAAAATTTTGCTTATAAAATGTAGCTAATGAGAACTGTCTGGAAACCAGGAGACTGACTTGGGTGCCACTTAGCAATCTTATATCCTAGAATAGGGATCAGTGAAGGACTGTGACAACCCACTCAAAATGAGCAGTAAAGACTCAGGACCTTCAGGAACAAAGGTTTGGTTTACCCTGCCAGTTAACAATATTAGCAAAATTGCTATTCAGAAGACAAGATGTACATGGAACTTTTGGAAGACTAAAGAAGTTAGGATTGATAACCAAGTTCACTTACTAGACCACTGATGACATTCACATTTTATTACTAATGACTGGAAAACAAAATTATGTTTTGGCCGTTATCAAATATCAAAATACATATATAACTAAGCTAAATAGAGACATACTGATCAGTATTATTCCAAAGAGAAATCTCTTTTAGAAAAATAAATTATTATTTAAATACAGATATATTTTTAGTGATAATTCAGCATGCAGTAAATATTTTTGTTTACTTTTTGTATCATTTACATATATATACATATATATATATATATATATATATGTTTCCTACTGTACAGCATTGTGAACCAGTTATACATATTTACATTTAGGTTGTAGAAAAATATATTCCTAAAATATGAAAGCTATTGTCAATATTTCAGCTCAGATTTTTTTTCCTAAGTTGTAAAGTCTTCCAAATAAAATTTTCCTCCTATTATCATGCTTCTGACTGTATTTAAAATAATAATAATATTTTAAATTATTCCTGAGATTCCATTTTGTTTTTTATTTACCATGGATTTTTTTTTTTTTTTTTTTTTTTTTTTTTTGGTCTTTTTTGCCTTTTCTAGGGCTGCTCCTATGGCATATGGAGGTTCCCAGGCTAGGAGTCTAATTGGAGCTACAGCCTCCAGCCTACGCCAGAGCCACATGGGATCTGAGCCGTGCCTACGACCTACACCACAGCTCATGGCAATGCTGGATCCTTAACCCACTGAGCAAAGCCAGGGATCAAACCCACAACCTCATGGTTCCTAGTTGGATTCATTAACCACTGAACCATGACGGGAACTCCCTACCACAGATTTTTGTAATTAAATTTTTTCTGCCTTTTGTTGGATGGATCAAATTCATCTTAATTTTTTAATTAAAAAAGATAAGATAATAAGGATAATAGCATCTAATTTTATTTTTATCTCCTGATTTCAATTACCAAGACTTCCAAGGAATTTTATGTAAAAAGTATATTATTATTCAACAATTACTTAAAATGCATATTTTAAAATTTCTTAATGGATGAATATTTCAGCTGTATTTCTTTCTTAATTTCTAATGTTTTCACACTTTGATCAGAGAATGTGTTTAGTGTCATTTATTTGTTATGTAATAGAAAATAGTTCTTATCAAAATCCCAAACTTGAGTGAGAAGACATAATTTTGTTCAGCCTAAAGTTCTTTGTATCTCAATAATGATATGATGCAACTTGTCTGTATATCCTTTTTTCTTATTATTTTATTAATTAATTTATTTTATCCTTTATTTTATTAATTTTAGGAAGAAATATTTTAAAATAGCCCACTTCCTAGACATATTTTAATATTTTTAAACTTCAAACAACAAAGGGCAGAAGAAAAGAAAGAATGTATAAATTAAATTTCATTTATTCAACTGTGTATTTGAAAAAGTACATATCATACTAAGATTAGTTTATGCCTGAATTGCATGAATGTTTAATCACCAAGAAGTCCGTATATATTTAATTACATTAGTAGATTTTATTTTTTAATTTTTTTTGTCTTTTTGCCTTTTCTAGGGCCACTCCCGTAGCATATCGAGGTTCCCAGACTAGGGGTCTAATTGGAGCTGTAGCCACTGGCCTATGTCAGAGCCACAGCAACGCTGGATCCAAGCTGCATCTCCAACCTACACCACAGCTCACGGCAACGCTGGATCCTTAACCCACTGAGCGAGGCCAGGGATCGAACCCACAACCTCATGGTTCCTAGTTGGATTCGCTAACCACTGCGCCACAACGGGAACTGGTACATTAGTAGATTTTAAAACACACATCTCCAAATCATTTTGGTAGGTCCTGGAAATAAAAATTATATGATAAAATGCACTATTTGTGAAATACTTTTAATTTTTGCCAAAAAACTAGAGCGCAGATTATACTTAAGTTTTAAAAACATCCAAACATATGGCTAAAATTAGCAACAGAGGAAAGGTGTGTGCTGAGAAAAATAACAAGCCATAAATGACAGTAGAATCATAGAAAATCAAAACACTCATGAATGAATATTTTAATCATCTCTAGGTATATATCTCAGGCTATTTATATGAAAATAACAATATTCAAGGATAATATACAGTTTGTTCATATTAACCCTAGAAAACCAATTTATATTGTAGATATAGAGACATTTCCCCAAAAATAATTTCCCACAAATGTCCCTGACCTAGGTAATGTTATAGACAATTCAATACATTCAAAAATTTAAAAAAAAAATCTTAAAATAAAATAAAAATCTTACTTTAAATACTACATATATAAAAAATAACTAGGCATAAATCTACAAACATACATAATGTATATTTAAATACACACACATATACACACCACACACACAATCATAAGAGAAAAACTGAATATAAAAACTTATTCCATTTTCTTGAATAAAAAGATTAACAGTGTACTGATGGCAATTCTAATATTCCACCATAATTTATTATATAGTTCAGCTGATTTTTCAGTTCATATGAAGTTAGTCATGATAATTTTGAAACAGAAGAATAAAGTGAAATGTATACAAATATATGTATAAAATGCTGTGATAGTAAATAATTAAAATAGTCCCATCCAGGCATAATCAGGTCAGAAGATAGAATGGAGAAAATGATATAATTATGTTTTTAAGGCAATACAATCATGATAAGTTGGCTCTTTAAATCAGTGATAGTTTCTAATCATGGCAAAAGAGATGGTACCAGACTTGCCCTCTATCCCTCCATAAGCAGGCATAAAACAAGACCAAATGCTCAAGGTAACTGTTTTCAGATGTGGACAATAGATGGAACATTTTGTCCCTATTAAGCTGAAGGGATGTAAATTGGACTTTGGGCTAGTAGAGCAGTAAAAATTATTGACTATTGCTCTGGAAGGGAGGGGTGCATCCAGAGGTGTGGATGAAGAATGTTGTATTGGAAGTATGTGGGGTGGTTCTTTGCAGATCCTTGGCTAAGATTTGGGTGGTGAACATGCAGGGTAGACATCAGGAGCCCCAGCAGAGAGTGGGTGCTAAGGGGTAAGATAAGAGCAATGGTACTTGTGTTCACATAGGGCTGGGAGCATTGACATTGCAGTTTTGGTTCAGCCAGAGTGGGAGACCTTGTAACACCTGGCGTTATACTGAGGTACCAGAAAGGGAGTAAGAAGCACACAATGGAGTAAGAGCTACTCTGTGAACACCTAACAAAGCTAAGAATCAACCCTTAGTTCCTACAAGGCAGCTACCAGTAAAATAACTGCTTGATCTAATGAAATTAAACACTCTTTTAATAAGATAATGTGGAGTTCCTGTTGTAGCTTAGTGAGTTAAGAACCCAAGAAAATATCAGTGGGTATACAGATTTGATCCCTGGCCTCACTCAGTGAGTTAGGGGTCTTGAATTGTAGCAAGCTGTGAAGTAGGTCACAGATATGGCTTGGATCCAGTGCGACTATGGCTGTGGTATAGGCCAACAGCTACAGATCCAGTTTGACCCTTAGCCTGGGAAACTCCATATGCCACATTTGTGGTTGTAAAAAGATACATTAATAAATAAATGAATAAATACATAAATACAATGTAGATTTCTTATCATGCAGGGTTCATCATACATTTACATATTTCCAAATATGCAAAGAAGAAAAATATGCCAATTACTTATGAAAAAATCAGTCAATAAAAAAAGGCTCTAAAATGACCCAGATTATCTGAATAGTAAAGTAGGCTTTTAAATAAAATATTATAAATATGTTTAAAGAGTTAAAGGAAATTATAATCTCAATGCATGAAGAGATTAGGTAAATAGAATATAACTGGAAAAAATAAACAAATTCTAGAAATACAAATCACCATATTTAAAATAAGAAATTAACTGTTAGGTCTAGTAGCAGATTGGAGTTGGCAGAAGAAAGCATCAGTGAAAATCAGAAAAGAAAATAATTTTGAAAAAATAAAGAGAGCCTCAACAATATGTAGGAATTATCAATTGATCTACCCTACTGAAATTGGAATCTCAGAAAATAATGTAAGACAGAATGGGACAGAGAAAATAAAGTGACTGGTTAAAATATTGCCTAATTTGATGAATAATTTACAGACCTCCCAAAAAACTCTCAGTTCCCTAGTTTCATGAATCCTTAGTCTACAGATCCAGTAAAATACCCAAGAAGGATAAATATAAAATAAGTCTCAAGTAGTCATATCCAATCAGTAACTAAAATTGGGATTATTCAACAAATACTCTGGAAACAACTTGCTTTATATTATTGACAATTGAGTAATATGTAAGCTTTGCCTTGAAGCATGATAAACATATTTCTTGATGAATAAGAGAATTAATACAATTTTAAGGCAAAAAATTAAAGTCAGAGAAAAGTGGATGCTATGTTAAGAGGAAGCAATCAAATGCATTTAGATGTCTATAGAGGTATGTTGAGAGAGGCTGAAAACATTTTGAATGGCATATTAAAGAGATTAGAATTTCTCTTTTAAGATGCATCTGACAAGGTATTTCATGGAACACTTTTATCATGAGATCAAAATAGTGATGATCTGTTTGAAAAAATTGCCACATTCACTGTCTCCCTTTAAAGATTCTTGTTACACTTAAAAATAAAAATAAAATGAGTTTAATTTTGTTTGGCTCTCTTCTCCCAGATACATTTATCTTCGAGGCAACATTTAATTTTTTTTATGTTTGTTAATCTTTTAAGAAAGAGAGTGGCACAAAGGATAACTCCTATTAACATTTTTTGGAACTTGAGCACCACAGAAAACTTTGGAAAGAGCTGTTTCAAGTAATTAGCAATTTAAAAGCAGGGTAGTGAGATAATTGAATATATGGATTAGAAAGAGGAGAGATTGCAGACAGGAAGATTCTTGTAGTAATCAAAGGAGAAAGTTATACAGACTTGGATTAGATGAGATTTAATGCAGCGCTTGTTAAGAGAATGGACATGGATTAGGAAGATATAATGGAGATAATACCTACAAAACCTGAAAGTCAATACAGGTATTTGGGTAAACCCATTTTTAGGTATTAAAGCTTTTATACACAGGTATTCCTTTATACATACTTATTCTAACTCTTATCAGGGATCTACATTTAAGGCCAACCAATGGCCAATATGTGGTTTTTGTGAGAAAGTTTAAACCATTATTCTAAATGGAAATGTATTGCCCAATGATTTGTTAATGGAAATGGGATTCCAGAAGTGAGAGGTTGGAAATAGAAAAGTTCAGGAATGGTGAGGCTATTACCCTGCAGAGCTGACAAATAGGAAAATATCACACCAGAAAATAAAGACTCACACGACAAATGACAACATAAAACATTTGACTAATCTATGAAATGCTAGATATCCAAAACTATGTAGCTTTCAGTTTTGTTCTGGCTCTTTCTTTGGTTATAGAAAAGCTCTTAGAGGGCTCCATCTTGGCCATATAATAATTGTGTTCTAATTTGAAGATGTTAAAACATTAGTTTTTATCCTGTTATCCTAATGTCGATGTCAACCAGGATCAGCTGGCTGAGGTAGCGGGTTTTTTTATTTATTTATTTTTATTTCTTTTTTTTTTGTAAAGTTATACTTTATTTCTCCCTGATGATTTAATTTTAATTTTGATTGGCAGTTGTGCTTATATTCACAAGTCCAAGTAGATAACAAAAATATAACTACCATTATGATACACTGAGTGTGTGTTTCTCCTCTTGTTGGAAAAAGGGAAAACTTTGCAAGTCTATCAACTTTAATTTTCCCTTAGCTTGATAGTGATTTTCAAGTGTATCTCTTCACCATCAATTAGATTTCAACCAATACTAATATGACTGGACAATATTATCTGCCATTGGTGGGTGAATAAAACACTATTTTATGCATATGTTCATTACCCCTTTGAGCAGCCCAAACAAAACACTCATAGGCAAAACCAATGAAGAGCATGTGGTAGCTCCAATCTCTTCTCTCAAGAGTTAGTTTAATACAACCAAATTTTATTTACAAAAGGGGAGAGATTATAAAGACTTTAGGATCATTGGACTTTTAATAAGCAAAGAAATTGCATTATACTAAAAAATAAATAAAATAATTTCACAATCCAACCTTTAAGACAAGATTTAATTCTAAGAAACTGAATACAGGTCTTCTCATGTAGTTATTTTTCTTTCTTGCCTGCCTTTCTGAACTTTCATGTGGGGCCCTTTCATGAGATCTGACAAGTTCGGTGACAGCATATGAATGTAGAACCATAGAGATGAACAGACAGACACACACTCACAACACACACACGTATGCTTCTCCAAGCTTCCACTTCCTGGAAATCTTTTCCTCCACTTGTGCGCAGTCCTGGCTGACCATTATCCCTCAGGGTCCTGCCCAGATGTCACCCCTTAGAAAAGAAGTCATCCCATCCCCACTGCTTCATTACATATCATGATTTGTTTTCTTCTAGCAGTTGTCACAGTGTAATTACCTGTTGATGTATTTGTTTACTTGGGTATCTCTGTCTTCCCCACTGGCATGTCAACTTTACAGAAATGGGAATATGTACATTTTATTCCCTAAGATAGTCTTAGCTCCTGGAAAGCAATAAATGGCCATTAAATATCTGTTGACTTGATAAATACTTGGTTTTTATTTGAGCCTATTGTTTTATCCACTGGTTTTCTTAGAATGTTCTATAGTTAACAAGTCACTCCTGCTGTGACTTGTAGAAGTGGTGTGTTCCTTCTCACTAAGGAAGAGGCAACTTAGTAAGAATCCTTGATACTTAGAATCTTGAAGCTTGAAGTAGCCTTATGATCTCTTTAGTCCTGCTCTGTCATCTAACAGTTGAATTTGAGGTCTTACAGGTAAAGATAATCATCCAGGATACCATAGTATTAGTAGCATGGTCCAAACAAGGTGCCTGGCTCACAACTCTTTACACGCTGCAGTGCAATAGGAAATTAATTTCTCAGAAGTGATGTTTTGCAAATTAAAATAGCATTAACTGATGAATGCAAATAACCACAGTGACAGATGTGGTTTAAAACAAAAATAAAATCTGAATCCATTGTCCCCCATACATGAAAGTGTTTTATCTTTTTTTTTACATTTTTATTTGATGTGTCTCTGTTATTGTCATATTATAATTCTGAAATTTTGATTTCAGTCTATATTCTTGATCAAAATAGAACCAGGAACACAAAAGTTACCATAGAGGCATCCAATAACAATTAGGAAGGAACTATTGTGTGTTTTTAGAACAGTGTTTCAGAAGGGCTGGAAGTGTAGCTGAAGTGACAGAAGCAAAATGAGATTAATGAAAAGAAACAATGTAATGGTGTCATATAAAACCTTTTAGTTTGAATTTTTGTGATATTTAGCACAGAATCAGAAAAGGAGTAGTCAGATCAGGAAATTAAATAGATAAAATAATAAACTTATAAATGAGACATTCACGATGAGTATATCAAATCGATTAAGTTTGTTAGAAAATAGGATCTCTACAGTAGAATTGATAATAAGAGGTCCTTAGTTCTGGAACTCCTGTATAATTTTTTTTTTTTTTTTTTTTAGATGAGAAGACCTGTATTCAGTTTCTTAGAATTAAGTTGACCTCATTTTGAGATGCTGAATTTATTTAGACAGTGAGACATTCCAAATTAAGTGTAATATACAAATCTTAAATTTTCTAAAAGTTATTTTCTAACACATTTGTGGAAGACAAAATATGAGAACTCCTAGAGCAGGCCGAAACTGCTAGATGGGAACAGTGATGATTTGCAAATGAAAATAGCATGACAATTTTCAGGCAACAGTATTCCATTTCTTCTACCATGGAATCCATGGGAGATTGCTGTGCTAAATTTGGGGGCAGTTTTGAATTGCACTGTGGGGACATTATCTATATGTGTATGGCCATGGCCATGGCATGTGGAAGTTCCCAGGCCTCAAATTGAAACTGTGCCACAGCAGTGAGCTGAACCGATGCAGTGACAACACCAGATTCTTTAACCCACTGAGCCACCAGGGAACTCCACTATCCATATTTTTTTAAAAAGTTTTATTGGGAGTTCCCGTCGTGGCACAGTGGTTAACGAATCCGACTAGGAACCGTGGGGTTGTGGGTTCGGTCCCTGGCCTTGCTCTGTGGGTTGGAGATCTGGCGTTGCCGTGAGCTATGGTGTAGGTTGCAGACGCGGCTCGGATCCTGCGTTGCTGTGGCTCTGGTGTAGGCCAGTGGCTGCAGCTCGGATTCGACCCCTAGCCTGGGAACCTCCATATGCCACGGGAGCGGCCCAAAGAAATAGCAAAAAGACAAAAAAAAAAAAAAAGTTTCATTGAAGTATAATTGATTTACAAGGTTGTGATCACTTCTGCTTTACAACAAAATGATTCAGTTATACACACATCCATTCTCTTTCAGATTTTTTTCCTACGTAGATTATCACAGAATATTGGGTATAGATATCTGTGCTATATACAGCAGGTCCCTCCTGGCCAATCATTACATATACCTCAGTGTGCATATGCCAGTCCCAACCCTCAGGTCCATCTCTCCCCACCACCACCTGACCCCTTTGGTAACCATAAGTTTTTCAAAGTCTGTGAGTTTGTTTTTGTTCTACAAATAAGTTCATTTGTATACTTTTTTTAGATTCCACATATATGTGATAATATATGTTTGTCTTTCATGATCTAACTTCACTTGGTATGATAATCTCTAGGTCCATGCATGTTGCTGCAAATGACATTATTACTATTATCCATTTTTTTTCCTTTTTTTAGGTCTGCACCCGCAGCATGTGGAAGTTCCCAGGCTAGGGGTTGAATTGGAGCTACAGCTGCCTGCCAGGCACAGCCACAGCCACAGCTACAGCCACGGCCACGGCCACAGCAGATCTGAGCCGTGTCTGTGACAACAGCTTGTGACAACGCCAGATCCTTGGCCCACTGAGCAAGGCCAGGGAGTGAACCCACATCCTTATGGATACTAGTTGGGTTCGTTGCCACTGATCCACAATGGAAATTCCCTTGATAGACATTTTTGATGTTACTTACTCTTATTTGAAATCACTAGAGAAATTATTTGATCAAATAATTCCTTAACAGCAAGTTGGCATGGATATATACTCCATTTTCCAATAATTCGTAAGCTCTGAGTACATGAAACAGTAAAACTAAATGGCATAAACTCTTGGATGATTCTGAAAGTACCCTGGGTCACCATTTAGAATGTCATTATCCATGTCTGCTTGGTTAACAGGCATGGCTGTGGAATAAGACACTCTCTGTGAGTTACTCTCTAAAAGTTAAGACTACATTTTGGCAAGATTTTGCTGCAAAACTTTCCACTACATGTGTTTTGAAATGAAGTCGATCCCTCCACAGGTGTTCTTCAGATGCCTGTTCTGGACTGCACACAATTACACATCTAATAAGAAGAGACTAGTAAACACCATTATTTCTTGATACTGCATGATACACATTTCTGAGGCACAGTGGGAAGATTTTAAAATCAGAGTTGTTTCAAATTATGGCTATGAAGTTAGTTCAGGGATGGGCCTGGTGCAGATAACTTCTTTAGCTTAAGTTTCTTCATCTATAAAATATGTGAATAGTAGCTGTGATGATTTTTGAGAAATTCTGGTGAAGTAACATCTCTAACTTGATGCATCAGAAATGGTTATTTATTGTGTATTTTAAGTGGTCAGTAAATGGTTAGAATACACATATGTAGGTGTGCATATAGTCATAAATATGTTTCTATATGCATGTACATATAACATGGATATTACCTACTGTGATAGTTAATTTTGTACCAACTTGACTAGGTCTCAGGATGCACAGATATTTGGTAAAAGATTATTTGGGGTGTGTCTGTGAGGATGTTTCAAGATGAGATTGGAATGGGATGGATGGGGAGTTGGGGGTTGGTAGATGCAAACTGTTACTTCTGAAATGGATAGGCAATGGAGTCCTACCGTACAGCACAGGGAACTGTGTCCAATCTCTTGGGTTGGAACATGATGGAAGACAGTATGGAAAAAAAAGAGTGTACATATATGTGTGACTGGGTCACTTTGGTGTACAACAGAAATTGAAGAAACATTGTAAATCAACTACACTTTAATACAAAAATTAAAAAATAAGAAAATAAAATCACGTCATCTGCAAAAAAAAAAAAAAAAAAGACAAGATTTAATCTGTCCACTTACAGCAATTCTTTAATCTTAAACATGGGTCTCATTTGAATTATTTTTTAATCTCTATTACACCATACCTTCTCACTTCTAAGATACACTATCCTTTTAACTCCTTGACCTCCACTCATCAAGATATCACTTCAATGTTTTTCTAGAATCTTCATTTCTCTTTTTAAATATTAGTGTCTCAATTTTCCCATTATAAACAATGCATCTATACTGGATTTTTTGTAAAGGCAGGGGAAGATATTTGTTCAAAACTGGAAGCGGTGCTGTAAATGTCTAATATCACTTAATAAACATTTTCTGAATAAATAAGTGAGTACATGGATGAACACACAGGAACAACATGTACATATTTGTTTCACATTACTGATGACAAAATTGAAATTCACATAAAAGTGGTTTATTAAATCACAGTTACACAGCAGTAAAATGGTCATGTCTCAATCTTAGCTACATGTCTCCAGTTCTGACTCACCACTCAACAGCTTGAAGCAGCCCTTAGTCAAGTTGTTGGAAAATCCTTCTTTTGTTATTGTGAGTCCTTCCTCTTCTGCCTTTCTATCACAAAACCCACTTTCTTAAGTTAAAAGGAAATGCTACAAATTCCCCTGATATTTCATCCATCTTCTGAGCTTTTACACATGCTTTTGCTGAGAAGACTATCACTTCTCTACACTTTACTATGCAGCACTTAGCTATTTCTTTTTCTTTTTCTTTTCAAGGCTGCACCTGCAGCATATGGAAGTTCCTGGGCTAACTTGGAGCTGCAGCTGCAGGCCTACACTGTAGCCATAGCAACTCCAGATCTGAGCTGCATTTGCAACCTATGCTGCAGCTTGCTGCAATGGCAAATCCTTAACCCACTCAGGGAGACCAGGGATCAAACCAGCATCCTCATGGACACTATGTCCTGTCCTTAACCTCCTGAGCCACAACAAAAACTCGCTTAGCAATTTCTTAAAACACGATTTATGAATCTTCTCTTCCACAAAGTCTTGATGGATATTCCCTAATCCTCACCCCCAGAGACTGAATGTAATTAAATTCCACCTCTCTGATGTATATTCCACATTGTAAATTCCTCATCCAAAGCACTGTAATAATGTTGTCCTTGGTTCATTAGCCTTCCCACAAGGCCTCTTAATGGTATAAGCTGTATCTTGTGTATATTTTTAAATATTTTTATTTTCGGTATCTAAAAATTCATATGCTTATGGAATAAATACAATTTTTCAATATCCTGAAAATATGGTAAATTTAAGAAAGATGGGAGTTCCCGTCATGTCTTAGTGGTTAACGAATCCGACTAGGAACCATGAAGTTGTGGGTTCAATCCCTGGCCTTACTCAGTGGGTTAAGGATCTGGCGTTGCTGTGAGCTGTGGTGCGGGTCACAGACACAGCTCGGATCCCGTGTTGCTGTGGCCTTGGTATAGGTGGGTGGCTACAGCTCCGATGAGACCCCTAGCCTGGGAACCTCCATATGCCATGGGAGCGGCCCTAGAAAAGACAAAAAAAAAGAAAGATGGTGGATGTTATAATCTCACTTTTTAAAAGATAAAGCATTATATAATCATGAACATTAATGACAAATTTAAGATTTAGGAGAGAGAATGCAGTTTTACTGTGAAAGTGATTATTATAATACTGATCCTCTTTCGAGGTTTTTTTCTATTATAGGTATACAATTTTAGAATCAATAAAAACGAATTAATTTATCTACATCCAAATGACAAACCCATACTAATGAATAATTAATTTGCTATTGCTTTAGGTATATATACTTAGTGCAATTTCAAATATATGATAGAGTTTTGTGTTCGAGTCACTAAAAAAATAATAATCAATTATTATCAGCACCTATGTAAGACAGAAGAGGAAAGTAGTATGAGGAGAATAATTGTCAATTTAAATAAGAACCATACAATTATGGTTGGAAGAACTGTGGAAAATATTGGGGAGATATTAGGATAAATGACCAACTTGGCTTTCCCCAGTGGATGTTTAATGGATATGGTTATGTACAATGCTTATCTGAATGCATAGCCAGCCATGCACATGAGTGTACCCAAATGTGGGGGCCATATCTCCAGACACAGTAAGTAGATATACACACACTTATATGTCCACAAAAATGACAAAAATCTTTATGACTCTGAAAAGACAGAACTCTATACATGAAAGCTGGCTATAAGACATAAGCACATGTTTTTGAATAAATTAATAAATGACATTTCTCATAATCTTCATTCCTAAAAGGTTAAGTATTCCCTCTGTGAGTCAAAGAAACCCCCAAATATTTTTTGAATAAACATTCAAAACGAAACTTATAAAATGATTGTGACAACCTGATTTTAATGCAGTAAAATGAGAATATGATAAACTGTATCATATTCTAAATGACACAATATCTAAAATGATATTCTAAATAAATACATCTGAAGATTTTGAACTTGGAAAATGTAAAATCTTACAAGAAGAACACACTCTGATATCAAAAAAAAAAAAAAAACAGACTAGCAAGGACCACCAAATCAGAATAAACCAATACCTATTAATGCCACACAACTCATTTTCAACAAGGAATCATAAACTTTATATATTGTATATGTCCTCTGTCATGTTATTGAGAAAAGCACTTATTGAATTTCAGGTAGTATTTCCTACCAATAAAAATACCAATTGTTTAATCATACCACTTTTATTAATGGGATCACAATAAGTAAAGGAAAGCATTTTGAATAAAAACAGTGAGTTTTGACTCCCAGAGCATTACTATTTATTGAGTGATACAAGATGGGAAAATGTAATGGGAAATATCTCATTACAGGAAACATTTCTATGCCTCATTAACATTTTGTTTTAATAAGTGAAGAAAGTTGCAATTGTATAGGGGTAGGTTTTAAACTTACTGAATAATGTAAGCATAGTAAGCTGTACCATTAAAAATATGTTTCAACACCGACTAATAAAGCATCATCACATTGGAGATTCGCTTGACGTTTTCAATTAGTCTGAAACTATCTGATTTTTATTCAAAAAATAAAATTTAGTTTTGTTATTGTTGTGGCTGTTTTTTGTTTGTTTGTTTGTTTGTTTGCTTTCTTTTCAACATCAGATTCCTTATCTAACCTATAGTTAGGAGTCAGATGATTAAAATAATATGTATTTTAGCCTGTGTGAAATATTCTGTCCCTGAAAGAAACCTGTGGAACAGATGTCACAAGAAGGACTGGGATGTTTATTCCCACCAACTCCTTTTCAGTACTTGAGCACACATTCCCTGCATGGAAAGCCACATTTGCTGGTTTTATTCAATTTTTTTTTGTATTTTCCATCACTCATAATCCCTTTTCTCTTATTCAGCTCATTATTTGAATTGCCACATATTCAGAGTATATAATTCCTTTTTATAGCTAGAAGTACATTTTTACTGTTTATATGCAGCCAAGTGAACAAATAAGATGTTTCACTATATAGAGTAAAAGGAAAAAAAAATTCTTAAGGGATTCAAAGTTCTCTTCACAGTTCCATAGTGAATGAATATATTTGTGTCTGTATTTGTATTTTTGTTCTGTGTTCTAATGAATGATTATGGCCTGTTATTACTTATTTTTTAATTATTTTAACATTAAAGTTAGAAAGCATTAGGTAAATTGAAATTCTTGGCTATTTAGTGGTTCACCAATAAAACTTAAATAAATTACAATAAAAAGCAGTTCCCATCTCTACCCTTCTACCTGAATTATAAAAAGATACAAGTACCTAGTTTTGGTATTTGTCTTTGTATTATTTAAAATACATCAACTCCGGTGGCCTAGAGGCTAAGGATCCAGCACTGTCACTGCTGTGGCTCAGGTCACTGCTGTGGCCTGGGTTCGATCCCTGGCCTGAGAACTTCCACATGTGGCTAGCATGGCCAAAAAGAAATCAAAACCAAAAATACCTCAACTTAAGTCCCATTTTTATCTGTTCTAGGCTACACTGTTTTAAAAGTAGATGTTTCCCATATATATGTCAGAAACTCAGAGTGAAAGATTCACTTAAAAATAAGTATATCATAGATATATATGTACTTCCATGTGTGAGTGATTTTGGAGAACAGATATTTTTAGATCAGAATAATACTGGAAGCAACTTGTAATGATGTCTAACTTCTGTAAATTTATAGTGACTCTTAGACAATATTTTTCAAAATCAAATGCACAAGCTTAGTTACCCCAATATGACAAGTTTCAAATATGTTTTTGCCATTTTAATTAGTATCATAGGGTGTTGATAGATTCTCAAATTATTTATAGATTAAATTATCAGCAGCATTTCCCTTAATAACTTTGAAACAAGAGAAAAGCACTGGATTCATAGCTGCAATCAGGTAATTTTCCTAAATCTACATTTTAGCAATAGTATCATAGCTCTTAAGTTTATCATGCATAATGCTATCAACTTTAATCAACTATAATCAAATATAATGGTAATGCATTTTGATTTAAAAGGCAAAAAGAAAAGGAATTTGTGCATATGTAAGATTAACTAGAAATATGATTGTTCCATTATTTCTAATTAAAAAAATAAATACAATTTTTTTTTGGCCATGTCCAGGGCATATGGAAGTTCCCAGGAAGTTTCTCACTCTTATTCAAATTAATAAGAAATTTTAAGTTTCAAATTATTGCAGAATCTTATAGTATTAGTCCTTTATACAATTAACTATGTGAAATTTGGTAACGTTACAAATATTAACATTTAACTATATAACAATTTTATTTGTAGAAAAAGTAATTTAAACCTTATTTTATAATTACTGCTTGTTATAAATGCATATCAAAATAAAAACAAGTTGATTACAACTTAAATTTAAAAATATTTAATTATTTTCACCCTTTCATGGAACACCCGATTTTTTTTTTTATGTATAATTTTAGAAGTAACACTAAATGGTAGCAAATACAAATTCTAGACCTGAATAGCCATGATCTTCTAAAACACAAGTGATACATTGGTTGAAACTAGATATTTATTCATTTCGAGTTCCTACTGTGAGGCTCTAAGAGTGTCAAATTAGTAAATAGTAGCTATAGTTTATTCCTGTTTATTAGTCCAATTATTACTATTAACAATTAAACATATATATATAATAAGCAACATATCTTAGACATCGACATTAAGTTCCTTTATATCTAAATTATTTAAAAATAATGTTTTTATTCTAATTACATTTTGCATATGAACTTGTCAATCTCTTCTTTACAGAAATCTGACAAAGCTTAAGTAAGCAAAGCTTATTCTAGTACTTACTATAAAAGAATTGGGGCTTTGTATAGGATAATAATTAATATCCACAGCAGTATTCCTATAGAGATAGTACAATCTGTTTCCAAAATATGGCTATTTAGAATAACTCTTATTAAAAACTGATAGCATAAACTTAAAATTCAATTTAATGAAATAAATCTTGAGTGGAATAAAATAAATCAGTGACCCAGAAGGCTCTATGATGTTATGCAATTCAAGTGTTGCTAATAAAAGTATTTATTTATTCAAAATATTAAACACTATCTATATATATATTTTTTTTTTACTTGAATAATTGTTACATGTGCTATAATGAATAAAGGTCAGCCCTTGACTCTAAAAGTTGAAAAGGCAATTCTAAAATAATTAAGTGAATGGAAAAGCAAAACTGGAAGAATTAAATTTGGGTAAAAACAAGTTTAGATACAGAATATATGAAAAACAACAACAGGATGTTTACAGTTTCAGTTTTCTACCCCTATGGTACTTGAGCTACATACAATACAGAATGGGAAACAGATACAGGGCTCAGAATCCACTCACTGTCACAGAGTTCTCAGATATTTAGGATGGTTTTACAATGAAGGTTTCAAAAGCATTAAATTGTGGAATGGCTCAGATTCATCCATAGAACAAATACAGAAAAAAAAAATATTTTCATAATTTGAACACTGCTTGTCTCTCAGAATTTACCACTTGCTGGTATTTCCCATTTCTCCTTCAGAATTTCATGGTATTAATACTCACCTGTCCCCCAACTTCCTATACCTTCTATCACATAACACTTGCACATCTTTAAGCTTTAGTTCAAAGCTCACTTTATTAAAGATGTTCCTGAATCTTCAAATCACTGTGGGCCATGTCTTAGGTGTTTATAAACAAACATCTAATATTGAACTTCAGTTATTTTACTCACACATTTGAAGAAAATATGTTTTCAAATGTTTAATACTTACTTCATTTAATTCTGGCATAAATTATATTAAATATTACACTATTGTAGAAAATATTACTGTTTTCCAAAATTTTAATGTAAGCAATATGTTTCTTCTAATATCTATTGGCAAATAATTTTATAGATTTGTGATGTTGCACAATGAGAATTACGTTAGAGATTGGAAATTATCCACAATCATCGTTACTTTGCCACAGAATTTTAATATAAAAAATCAGTGGAGACCAATAAGTCTTGATAATTCATGAGCGTGAGTGGAAGGAGCCATTAAAAAGGTTATCACATGTAGATGTAATTGATTTAATTTGATTTAATGTTTAACCTTGGAGAATATTAATGCATAAATGCATTTTTATTTATCCAGGTTAATATTGCATTTAAAGTATAATGAACAAAATGGGCATCTTGAAGATATATAATGGTTGAAGGCATATTTATGCCTGTTTAGTAACTGAAAATAAAATTTATTATAGCCATAAAAATCAAAGCTGCTTTGAAGAATAACTGCCAAAAATAATTTTATCTAATGTGCTTAAGTTTAATCCTTATCCATGTCAACAGTTTTCCATTTTGGCCCTCAATGGAAATTTTTCTTCAAATAAAATAAAATGCCCACAAAATCTGATAAAAAAGTTTTACTTTACTGCATATTAACTGACCCAGTGAATTCATCAATACATTTAAAATATTTTATAAATAGTACTCATAGAAAATATTTTATCAAGAAATAAAATACTGAGAAATTTTTTTTTTTGACCATAAGCAAAGATGAATTCTTTTTTCAACCAGAAAAAACAAATTTAATCATTGAAGGAATATTTGCCAGGAAAATATTTGAGGCTGAAATTGTGACATTCCTCTCCCCAGATGTTTCATATGTTCCTTCTTCTATTTTATTCCTTGGCTTTTATCTGCTAAATATTATGCATCTTTTTTTTACAGTGTCTGTCCTCACCAGGCTGTATGCTCTAAGAATGTATGGTCTGCTGTAACCACAAGAATTTGTAACATAATTTGAGTAAATAACGGTTGATAAAATGAATGGTGAGATTTTTTTTTAGTGAATGAACAATAATAATTTCATACTCTGTTGTGTCTTAAGTGAGGTGGGGAGAAATGGAAAACCTGTGTTTAGGCTAGTCTACCAAGCATTCAGCAGTGTCCTAAAATCTACAAGTATATCACGAATGTTTGTTGTATTAACTCAACCTGAAGAATGTCTCAGGTTGCTTTTGCAAGTAAAGGACCCTCTCCCTACACATTCATTAGTTTTTCTTTTTTTTTTTTTAACAGCAGCACCTGTGACATATGGACTTTCCTGGGCCAGGTGTACAATCAGAGCTGCAGCTGCAAGCCTGTGCCACAGGCATGGCAATGCGGGATCTGACCTAACTACACCGCAGCTTGTGGCAAGACTGGATTTTTAACCAGCTGAGCAAGGCCAAGGATCAAACCAACACTCTCAGGGACACTATGTTAGGTTCTTAACTGGATGGCCCACAATGGGAACTCCACAGGCATTAGTTTCAGTGAACCCCCTTAATACATATGAGAAGACTCCTTACATTTTAATATATGTAATTGTAGGGTGTTCCCGGGGTGGGTCAGTGGCTTGAGATCCCAACAAGTATCCATGGGGATGCAGGTTCTATCCCTGACCTTGCTCAGTGGGTTAAGGATCTGCAAGCTACAGCATAGGTCACAGATGATCCTTGGATCTAGTGTTGCTGTGGCTGTGGCATGGGCAGGTAGCTGCAGCTCAGACACCCCCTAGCCTGGGAACTTTCATATCCTGCAAGTACAGCCATCAAAAAAAAAAAAAAAAAAAAAAAATTTTCCTCTGGAGACAGTGACTTTAGCCTGATCTATTGCCCTTTATCTCATCCCAAATAAGCCCCCAGTGACTGCTCTTAATGGGGAAAGGGCCTCTTTCCCTCCCTAGGTCAATTAGTTTCCTGGAGGATGAACTGAATATGTGCATGTAATTTTGAAAAGAGATTAATTTTATTCAATGTCTGTAGTAGTTAATTTAAACCATACGTATTGAAAGAGTAGGTTTGATAATCCTATGAGCCTTCCCTTGTTTTATATGGTTTTTTGTTTGTTTGTATTTTGTGCTTTATAAGAGTAAGAACCTTAATGTCAAATAATCAGATATTCAGTCCATGCAAGTTCGATCAGCTGGATAACAGTCTCACAATTTCCTGCCCTCTTATTTTTTTTTTCTTTTTAGGGACACACCTGTGGCATACTGAGGTTCACAGGCTAAGGGCCAAATCAGAGCTACAGCTCCTGGCCTATACCACAGGAACAGCAACACAGGGTTTGAACTGCCTCTACGACCTACACCACAGCTCACAGCAATGCCAGATCCTTAACCCACTGAGACAGGCCAGAGATCAAACCCACATCCCTCATGGATATTAGATGGGTTTGTTAACCACTGAGCCACGAGGGGAACTCCTGTCCTCTTCTTTCCTCTTTCCTTTTTCCACAATCACCCCCCAAAAAAACTGTTTTTCTTTTTAAGAACTTTTCCCCCCTGAAGTTCCATTCTGTCTTGTTTTCTTTCCCATTATCTTTCCTTTAAAATTAGCAATTGCAAGTCTCTTCCTGTAAATTATCAGCACTGAAGCTTTTATTATCACTTGTGCATGAAGATATTCTCTCTCCTGCTTTTCTCTGCTTCAAGTAAGAAAAGAAGTTGTTTGACTGAAGTGCAGAGGGAATAGGGATCATATTTTGGGGGGCTGGGGCTTAGGTTTATTACTATTTTTTTTGTTTTCTTTTGTCCCTAAGTATTTCTTTATATAATTGGAGACAAACGATGAAAAAGTTAATAACATATCAGAAGTTGACCATCACCCTAAATTTTCTGCCCCACTTCCAGTTTCCCTGCCTTTACAAAAAATCCAGCATTTACAGCAGTAGACAAAAGACACAAAATTCCTGTTCTCATGCAGCTTACCTTTGCGTTGACAGGAATACAAGCCATGTTGTGATTAGTGTTAAGCAGAAGAATGAAATTGGAAAAGAGGAAGAAGTTACTATTTTCTTATAAAATGACTGTTTAAGAGTAGCCCAAAGAAGTGAGTAAGAAGGATATGTGCATATCTGGGAAGAGAGAATATGTCAGGAGAATGGTTTGTGGTTTAGAAATAACAAGGAAGCTTGTGTAGCTGGAGTGGAATAACAAGGGAGACTGTGTGTTTCTTTAAGTCTTCTAGGCCTAGGTAAGATCTTTGGTAAGATGGGAAGATCATGCTTTACAAAGATAATTAGCTGCTGCATTTAGAAGAGTTTCCTTGGACAAAGGTGGAACAAAGGTGACCAATTAGAAGTCTGTTGCAAGAGTCCGCTACGATTAAGGATCCTACTTTGAATTGGGGTGGTACCGAAGAATATGGAAAGTGTTTGGGATATTTCCCAAAGATACTGCTGACAGAGTATGTATTTAGATTGAACATAAAGTATGAGGGTAAGAGGAGAAAAGAGGAAATACCTGATTACTTAAGTTTTTGATCTTAGCAACTCGAAGAATGAATTTTACCCATACTTAGATGAAAAAGAGGCAGGAGAAATGAATATAAACAAGAATTCAGTGCCAGAAAATATATAAGTGGCGATGTCAATTAGGCTATTTATACTTTCTTGAGTTCTGGGAAAGTTAAGAATTTGAGTAATACATTTGGGTAACATATACTTATGGTATTTAAAAACATGCCACTGGGGTAGTTCGCATAGTGACCACATGCAGTGTAAAATGTCCAAGAACAGAGTCCTGAGAAGAACAGCAAATGAAGCTAAGAAGAACTTTCCAGAGAAAAGTTAAAGTAAAAAACCAAAACATAACGAAGAACAACCAAGAGATAACTGGTGTCTCAAAGGGCCAAAGTAAGAAAGTACGATAAAACGAAGTTCACTAAATACTTTTGATAGATTCCTTAAGATAAGGATAGAAACACCACTATGGAATCTGGCAATAATTTGGATTGTATGCATTAAACAAACAAAATGAGCTCCTTCAGGCAAATTCCCCAATGGTGAGTTCCAGTCAAACTTTTCTTTTCACTCTTCCCATTATTTTCTGTCCATGACTTCTCAGAGACATCTTCATTGACAAAAAATAGGTAATCTATAATGTTAAAAGCTGTTTTCCCAAATACTTCTAAATTATTATATTTTTATAGTGCACTTTTAAGTGCTTCTCATAATCATAATATTTGTAGTATTAATTTATCATCTTTTCAGCAACATGTCTGAAAATTAAACAATATGTCTTGAATAGTAAGTTGTAAATTTTTCAGCAATGTGTCTACTAACCTGAGCATTGAAAAATATTTTGTCATAATCCCTTCACTGGCTAGTCTGGACTTCATAATATGAAAAAAAAAAAAAAAAAAAAAAAGGGAGCTCCCATCATGGCTCGGTGGTTAAGGAATCCAACCAGGAACCATGAGGCTGTGGGTTTGATACCTGGCCTCACTCAGTGGGTTAAGAATCCGGTGTAGCCGCCAACTGTGCTGTAGTTCACAGATGCGGCTCGGATCTGGTGTTTCTGTGGCTCTGATATAGGCTGGAAGCTACAGCACCGATTAGACCCCTAGCCTGGGAACACCCATATGCCGCGGTTGCAGCCCTAGAAAAGACAAAAACAAAACAAAACAAAACAAAAAACACCAACTCAACTCCTCATTATAGAATTGTAGTACTAGAATTCCCATCGTGGCTCAGGGGAAACAAATCTGACTAGCATCCATGAAGATGCAGGTTCATTCCCTGGCCTTGCTCTGTGGGTTAAGGATCTGGTGTTGCCATGAGCTGTGGTGTAGGTGGCAGATGCAGCTTGAATCTAGCATGTTGTGGCTACGGCACAGGCCAGCAGCTACGGTTCCACTTTGACCCCTAGCCTGGGAACCTTCATATGCCATGGGTGTGACCCTAAAAATGCAAAAAAAAAAAAAAAAAATTGTAGATACAGGGTTGCAAAGCAGTACTTACAAAAGAAAAGGAAGACTTTCAGGTTATTTTTGCTCAGGCTTCAGAAAAATTCAAGGTTAAAGCCCCATATAAACTGAATGTACAGCTTGTAATATAATTAATTTCTAGTCTTCTAAAACATTTTATGAAAAAAATATCAGAAAATTCACTTTGAGGTAATATTTCTCACTTCGAAGAAATAAATTGATTCTACACTTTTTGATAATAATCCATATTCTAAAACTTATTTCCTTTCCAAAAATTTAGACCGTCTCATATTCCTGTAGGATAGAGCCAAATTATACAGCATGTGAATATAAGGTCAACAAGTTTTCTAACCTTAGAATAATTTCTATTTTTTTCAAATTTGATGTCAACTTTGAAGAAAATGGGGAAGGCCAAGTGGAAAATAGTTCATTTTAATTTCTCTCATACTGACTGATGGTTTAATTAAACATCTACTACATAATTAAACCAAAACATTAATTTCAGGCTATCATTTTCTATATGCATAGAAAATGTATATAATCTAAACATTACCTAGAATATAGCTAAAAATAAAAGTGTTTTTTATAAATCTAATAAGCCAAAATATGTTTAGAGTGCCGAAAAATTTACCCTTTTTTTTTCTTTTTTTTTTTTTCTTTTTGTGTTTTTAGGGCCACACCCTCTGCATATGGAGATTCCCAGGCTTGTGGTCTCATCAGAGCTGTTGCTGCCGCCCTACACCAGAGCCACAGCAACATGGGATCAGAGCCGCGTCTGCGACCTACACTACAGCTCACCGCAATGCAGGATCCTTGACCCACTGAGCAAGGCCAGGGATGGAACCTGCTACCTCATGTTTCCTAGTTAGATTCATTTCCACTGCACCAAGATGGGAACTCCTACTTTTTTTTTTTAATTAAACTAGTAGACATGGCACCTTGAACACCATGCCTGCCGTGAAAAAGTAGATGATATGTAAAATCTTTTAGAGTGAAACGTTTTTCTGATTTGAATATGCAGTATCTCAGTGATAGCATTGAACTAGGCAATACACTTGTAGGTCATGTTTTTCTTTGTTTTTTCATTAATAGATAAGTACTAATTGATTAATTGTAATCTTTATTGTCCTCAGAGAATGAATTAACATTTGTCATTTTTCGTCTTAAAATATTAGGCTCATGACGCATTCTGAATAATGATAATTAAAAAAAGAAGAGTGAAGGATTGCCACTGTCAACTAAAACGCTGAATTTTGCCTGACATACAAATCTTTTAAGATACTATTTTATATCCTATATTCATCTATTTTGGGAGCCAGTAAGAAGCTTACATGTTTATTAAATATTCCTGTGATCAATTCAGCCTGTCAACATTATTTTGAATTGTGTCACATAAAATTTTTCAATATTTCCCAATATTTTTTGGAATTAACACAAATTTGATGAGTATGATTTCTCACCTTTGGAAAACTAATAGATGAGCCTGTTGAATAAGCAAACCCAAAGAGATAGCAATGGAAAACTTCCAATCAGTCTTTCTTTAACTCCCTTTTTTTCCAGTCAAATTGTTCAAGTACTAACAAATATCTTTTCATATACACTAACTGTTTTAATTTGTGTGGAAAAATAAAATGTCTCCCTGAAATAAAGATATACTCTGTAACATTATTTGTCCAAATTAATCCAGAAAATCATGAATAATGATAACTAATTTCTAGAGTTCACAAAACCTTAAAGTACATTACCATTGTTTTTCCATCAATAGCCAGGTCAATATGATATAGTCTGAAAGCATCTCCCCCCTTTTAGAAGGCAGAATATTTGCTTTTATCCAGCTGTATGAATTCTCTCCTGATTGTTGATATACTTCAAAAAGTATGAAGAAACCCTCATTTGAATGCTTAGAATTTTAGTATAAAAGATTTAGACCAGGAGTTCCCATCATGGCTCAGTGGAAACAAATCTAACATCCATGAGGACACAGCTTTGATCCCTGGCCTCGCTCAGTAGGTTAAGGATCTGGCATTGCCATGAGCTGTGGTGAAGGTTGCAGACACAGCTCGGATCCTGTGTTGCTGTGGCTGTGGTGTAGGCCAGTGGCTACAGCTCCAATTTGACTTTTAGCCTGGAAACCTCCATATGCCTCGTGTGTGGTCCTAAAAAGGCTAAATAAATAAATAAAATAAAATAAATAAAAAGATCTAGACCAAATACTAACATATTTTGAATAGTTATTTATACACTTTTTCTTTTCTTGGTAATACTTTGTGTTCGCCAATTAATTTTCTGCTTTTTTCCACTTTGAAGAGCATCACTTTTGACAGCAAAGAAAGAATAAATAAAGATAGAAAAAGTAGGTTTTCACCACCAGCCATTAACATTGGCTAGTGTTTTCAAGAGATTAGTCAATCTCTACTTTGAAAGTTTTGCAGTCACTTAAATTTTACAAGTTCAGATTCATACTTGAGAGATAGGACCAGATATATAATGTTGTACAATTTTTTTTTTTTTTTTTTTTTTTTTTGTCTTTTTGCTATTTCTTGGGCTGCTCCCACGGCATATGGAGGTTCCCAGGCTAGGGGTCGAATTGCAGCTGTAGCCACCGGCCTACGCCAGAGCCACAGCAACGCGGGATCCGAGCCGCGTCTGCAACCTACACCACAGCTCAGAGCAATGCCAGATCGTTAGCCCACTGAGCAAGGGCAGGGACCGAACCTGCAACCTCATGGTTCCTAGTCGGATTTGTTAACCACTAAGCCACGACGGGAACTCCAATGTTGTATAAATATTTTTTAAGAAAATCCAGCTCTTGGAAAAGTTTAGGTTTGGGACTCATATTTTCCTCCTCAAATGTTTGTTACTCTATTCAGGCAAAATTTTGTTACATTTTGTTGCTTCTTATTATTCCAATTGTTTACAGCATTCTCTGAAGGCTGTTTATATTGCTCCAAATGAAGAGAGTAAATATTTGCTCTTAGTGTTCACATAACACCTCAAATTACTGGTAAGTTCCTGTGAATTTGTTTATAATAGGTTCAAAATTCTACTAAGCTTGAAAATTTCATAAATAGGCATTATGCTCCAGGAAAATTGAAGGGTTATGAGGGCCTCCATGTTTTGTTTTATTTAGTGTTTAATTATCCTGTTGCATAAAATTCCTTCCCCATTTTCCTTTGTCATTTAGGAGCAAAAGTTTGTCTTAGCTTAGTGTTTGACTTCTTTCCAATCAGTTTATATTTTTATTATTTCCCATTTTTATTGTTGTAAGTTCATATTCTTTTAGCACTTTTTGCCTTCTCATTTCTTTACCTTTTAGAGTGGAGTCTTGAAATTTTGTTTACTTATGTCTTTTGTTCTGTATTTTATTAACATATTGATAGATTTCTACTTTATTGACATAAATTTAAATTTCTTGTTTCTCAAGGCAAATTTTGCCAAAATAACCTTCTCCTGCTTGTAAACTCCAGGAATGTAATTTAAGAGGATTTATTTGGTGGCTTTTGGAAAGAAACAGGGAGGCTCGAAGATGCTATTTAAGTGATAGTAGGTATTATTAAACTTGCGATTGTACAAGAAAGTCCTAGAGCTTTTTAAAAAAAGTGCTTCATACCATAATCTTTATATTTTTGACATATAACAACTTGTTGCTTGACTTTATCCTCATCAAATATTATTTATATGTTAATTCTTGTATATTGTTTATAATTCATTTTCATGATGATCTCTAGACTGCTTATTGAAACATAACCCTTAAAAATATTAGGAAAAGAAAACCAAGTTCAACAAATTCTGGTGTCCAATTAATTTTAAAGGAAGTATGAGAAAAATAATGTATATATCTGTATGACTGGGTCACTCTGCTATACAGCAAAAATTGATACAACATTGTAAATCAACTGTAATAGAATTTTTTTTAATTTTTGAAGAAAATGAAGAGAAACAATATGAAAAATAAATATGAATAATCAAAAACTTCATAAAAAGCAAAGTATCACTTCAAAGTACATACTGAAAGGAATTCTAGATATTAAAGTCATATTTTAAAAATATTTTGTCAAAAATTTAAAAAAGAAATGGGAGAACCCATCTGCAAAAACCTTTGTTATTATGTATTACATTGTTACTCTGCTTGATTGTAGAGAGCTTTCTTACAGCTCTTTTAAATAGTCTGAGCAGTAAAGAATTTCAGCCTCCCACAAAGTTTTATCTTGTTGGTAACTTGGAGAAGTGGCCAGATGATAGTGTTAAAATAGTGCCATACTCATATTCTAATTTTATCAGAGTGGAAATTACCTCACAAATTTGAAGAACTGCTTTATGTATTAGAATAGCTTGTAACTGTCTTTTGGTTTCTAATGATTTGAGTTATTTACCACATTCATGTACACAATGAATCGTGTTACTTAGTTTCCTATAGTAATTCAGTATCATATTTGCACCATAACTAATACAAACATTTTAAAGCTGTTAAAAAACAAATTTCTAGGATGTATTATTTTTACTCTGGTAGAGTAGAAGCTTATATAGCAGATACATATAATTCCATTTGAGCTATAATATAAAACAGATTCCATACTGACATAATATAGGTTTTTGCATATGGCAAATTCCAAATTTTAATAAAACAATCCATTTTATCATGACTCATTATAGACAGCAAAAGCAGTGATTTAAAATGAGTTTAATGTATATACCCTAAAGCTTATAATTACAAAAAAATTTATATCAGTCCTGCCTAATAGGTTGCATTTACTTGGTGGCTAATATAACGAGAGCTGGAAAACAAATTTGAGGAGAGAAAATATATACACTCTTAGGTTGTCTCTGAGGATATACATGCCAAAAATAAAATGCTAACAAAAAGTGTTGACAGAGACTGTCAAATAATAAAACATGTCTTTATACTTATGTGAATTCATAAACTTGCAAGAGAAAAAGAAATGATTTTTCCTGAATAACTGAGACAAAATAAGATGAAAATGACTGATATTTCTAATTAATTTTTTTAAGTAATAGAGTATAATCTAGTTTCCTAATAACCAAAGTCAATGGCAAATTCTTTGAGGAGAAAGAACAGTGAATACTGAAGTTAAAAAGAGTGCACAACTTTATAAAAAAATCAATAATTTTACATGGCTATAAAATTCATTGTTTTTTGGTTTGGAGAATGTTGGAGTATTCTGCTGCAATACATGATAAGAATTCTAATTGCATTTATCAGATGATAAAAAGTTGAGGGGAAAATTATAGAAATGTTATATTTTGAGCGTGACAGCTAAGAAAATCATCCCTGAGTCTATCAAATTGAAAGCTAGTGAAAGAGGTAAGGAAGCACAAAATATAGTCTGAGTGTTTTTCGAACTTTGTATACCAGGACTCATGCATATATATTGAGAATCTCTAACATTCAAAATATTATTCTAATTGCTATGAAACTGTTATAAATATCGATGTGCTTAAACCATTGTGAAGTCATACAGAAAAACGTAGTACGAATGATGATACTGGTAATGTTGGTTATTTATGAATTTTCAGCCAGCTTCCAGGGCTAAAATATAGAAGAGCTAAACCAAACGAACAGATAGTCAAAACATATTTGCTTTTCAGGGAAAAAAATAAAATGATGCTAAAGCTAATATGTTAGCTTAGTTCCCCCCCACACACCTTTATTTAGAGTAGGTTTATAGATGTATGTATTATTGTTTCACAATATTTTAAACAATTTTAAAATAATACACACAGTATTACACTACATAGTGAATTACGTATGAAAAATGGGGTAAAAGATAAATATTTTAAAAACCAGTTTAGGAGTTCCCGTCGTAGCACAGTGGTTAACGAATCCGACTAGGAACCATTTGGTTGCAGGTTCAATCCCTGGCCTTGTTCAGTGGGTTAAGGATCCGGCGTAGCCATGAGCTGTGGTGTAGGTCATAGACGCGGCTCGGATCCCGCATTGCTGTGGCTCTGGCGTAGGCTGGTGGCTACAGCTGTGATTAGACTCCTAGCTTGGGAAACTCAATATGCCGCGGGAGCGGCCCTAGAAAAGGCAAAAAGACAATAAATAAATAAAAACCAGTTTACATTAATTTATACTAATAATATGATTCACAAATTGATCAGGACTAAAAATATTTCAAGGATGCTGTGGTAATATTTCAATTCTATAGTACTTATACGTATATATGAATATATGTGTGTGTATGTATGTATGTGTATTTATACACTCATACTTTTATTTCATCAAATGACATTTTCTCATTGCATCATTTCCATTCCTGTTTGGTAGACCCTTATATGTTAAATGCTTTAATTTTAGAGTTCAATAAAAATAACGTACAGAAAGGTTGGATGATTTCTTGCATGTTTTGATGAAGATAACAGTTCCAGAACTTAAAATTTTTCAAAGAAAATTCACTGACCTTTGTACCAGAAAGAATACCCTCAAAAATGCAGGTTAGTGATGATCTTTCTCTTTCTTCTAAAAGCGCTACCCCACATCCCTTCAGAAAAATCTATAGTCCTCCATATTTAACCTGGCCTTCTATCACAACAGCAGCAACAACAACACACTCACAAACAACCTATCACTACAAAATTCTAATATTGATAAAGCAAAGTAAAGAGGATTGAAGGTACGGAAGTGAAAACAAAACAAAACAAAACAACACATTATTTGAAACACAAGTATCATGTTGTGGCTGAATCTCCAAGCGTTTTCTTGGAGGGGCAAGAGATAATACAGTAAGTTAAAAGTGGGGGTGAAATCACAAAGTGCTTTATGTGCAAATTTTTAAAAGTATAAAATTTATCTCAAAAGCTATAAACGAAAAACTCTATGGGGAACTAAGAGAGAAATTAACCCAGATATAGCATTTACTATAAATCAGATAGGAGTTTGTACATGTTAACAAATGCAATTACAACAACCCCAGGATATAGATCATGACTATCCCCACTTTATAAATACAGAAATTGAGGAATGGGAGATAAAGTAAACTGCCAGTGTCATACAGCTATAAAGTAGCAGACGCAAGAATTGAACTCAGTAGGGATGTAGAGACTACTCCCTTACCCACCCTGCTGCCATATTTCTCCAGCGTAATTAGGTAGCTATTCAGCAGTGCAAATGAAAAGTAATGAAGGCTTCATATAATAGGAATGAGATGTGAAAACTATGGAGATTACTGTCAGATCTTGGAGAGTGATAGAGAATGTTTGAGTGGTTTTGAAGTTTAGACCCTAGGTGATTTGTGGAATGACTATGCCGTTTTGTGAGATGGAATCTAGATAAAGGAGTAGATTGGGAGAATAGACTTAGTTCAGTTGTTGAATGTGGAGTTGGAGGTACATATAGGTAATACAGGTAATCCAAATCCTGAAGATTTAAAGGGAAGTCTGGATAGAAAAAAATAGATATTAAGAGTCAATAGTATATATTTAAGAATTGAAATTAATGATTAGAATATGGTCACCTTGGGATGTTTTATAAAGTGAGAAAAATAGAAGGCCTTTAGGTCACCAATATTAAAAGGATGAGACAGCAAAGAAGCCAGAAAGATAGCAGAGAAACAGAAATAAAAATGGTGTCACTAAAGCAAATGGTCTACCCAATATTCTGTGATAATCTATGTGGGAAAAGAATCTGAAAGAGAATGGATGTGTATACTTGTATAACTGAATAATTTTGTTGTGCAGAAGAGATTATCACAAACTTGTAAATCAGCTATACCTCAATAAAACTATTAAAAGCAATTTAAAAATAAAGCAAACAGGTCAGAGAACTTAAAAAAAAATGGAGATAACAGATGGTTAAAGAGTATATAAGTTGACAGAATACTTGAAAATAAAATATTCACTAGAGTATTATTATGTCAACTTAAAGGCAATTATTTCATTGGAATTTGATGACCTGAAGTTCAATTCCAAGAAATGTGGATATTTCAATGTAAACCATTCCTGTTAACTTAAATCAAGAAGACATGTCCTAAGAGCCAGCCAGAGAGAAGCATCAAATCCAGGGAAGGTCATGTGTTTTAGCATTTTGAGAATAGAAGAAAAATAAGGTGTTTAAAATCCCATAGACGAGAGCCAAGAGGAAAGGGATATGCTGAAAATCCAAAAGGAAAAAAAAAATGGATTAAGGCTGGAGAGAGGAAATAAAAGACAGCATCCAGAACCCTAGAGAAAGGAAGTTTGCAGAACTGAGAAGCCATTGAGAGTTAAGGAAGGTCCCAAACTTGGGCACTTTGCCTATAGGACGTGAGAAGAATGTTTCCAGCTGGCCCCACTTATTGAAGTGAAGTAACAGGTACTGCTCTCTTCAAAAAAAAGTGAGAAAAATAGAAGGCCTTTAGGGTTGCCTTTAGGGGCTGGTGGAGGGGCATCAGATTTGGTGAAAGAACAACAGTAAACTGACACATTCCAGTTCTCTGGTAGCTCTGTAGGTTAAGATCCAGCATTGTCATTGTTGTGGCTCAGATTCAGTCCTGGCCAAAAAACTTACACAGGCATGGATGTGGCCAAAAATAAATAATAAATAGGAAAAAAAATGATACATTAAATACTCCAGGTTAGATTATGTGTTAAATATTGTACAAATATTATGTTCTTAAATTTCACAACTATTTTCAGAAGTAGATGCTATTATTATTTCTATTTTACATGATAGAATTGAGCCACAGAGAGATAAATAATGTATCCAATGGTACACAGTTTGTAAATGATGCTGGTGTGAATCTGGGCAATTTGATTTCTTGCCTTCAACTACTACATTATACAGTCTCTTGAATATTTAAATTCTTTAATAGTTTAAATAGAAAAAAAAGATCTGTTTAAGGAAAATTCAAATTATTTCTTAGCAGTATCAATACCTAAACTGAGATTTAAGACAAAAATTTGTAATGACACCAATATACAAAATGGTATGACTTTTCCAGAATGGTTCACTAGCTGAGGAGACTTAAAGAAACATGAGTATTTTCTGCCTTTCTTCCTCTCCTTCAGTGTTTTCACACTAGTCCTTCAAGACTCAGAGAATCGCACTTTCTTAAAAAGACTTTTGTGATCCCCTTCTCCTCGCCATTAAATTAGAGATTAAGCATTTTTCTCAGTATGTAGCACCGTGTATGCAGATTTATCACATTTGCCTGTGCTCTCATCTTTGATTTACTTGACTGTTTCACTCTATAATCTGAGACTACTTGGTGAACTGGGGCTATACATTTTATCTCTGGATTCTAGCGCAGAAATAATCAAGACACAAAATGGTAGTCAACACAAGACACAAGTCTACTGAATTCATTAAATGGAAATATATGTATATACATATATATATATATATAAAATGATGTTACTGATATATCAACTGTATTATAGGCTTTATTTTTATATTATGACTTATCTTGATAATGGATTAAGGTGATTCATCTCTCTCTGTCTCTATCTATCTTTCTTCTTTTTTTTTTAATTTTCCCACTGTACAGCAAGGGGATCAAGTTATCCTTACATGTATACATTACATTTACATTTTTCCCCACCCTTTGTTCTGTTGCACCATGAGTATCTAGACATAGTTCTCAATGCTATTCAGCAGGATCTCCTTGTAAACCTATTCTGAGTTGTGTCGTCTATCTATCTTTCTATCTATCTATCAATCATCTATCTATATAATCTATGTGTGTATATATGTATATAAGTGCCTCTATCTATGTACATTCATTTACTTATAAAAGGTTCATTGAAGTACAGTTAATTTACAGGCTGTGATAATTATGCTGTACAACACAATGACATAGTCAAACACGTACACATATTCATTCTCTGTGACTCTTTTCCCACATAAATTACCATAGAATACTGGGTAGAGTTCCTTGTGCTATATAGCAGGCTCTCAGGGCCAAGTGTTCCATATACTGCAGTGTGCATATGCCAATTCCAAATCCCCAGTCTATCCCTCCCATCCCCCCAAATCTGTACTCTTTGGTTATCACATGTTTTTCAAAGTCTATTAGTCTGTTTCTGTTCTGCAAATAAGTTCATTTGTTCCTTTTTTTTAATATTTCACATATGGGTGATATGATGTTCGTCTTTCATTGTCTGACTAACTTAACTTAGTATGATAGCTTCTAGGTCCATCCATGTTGTTGCAATAGCATTATTTCATTCATTTAATGGCTAAGTAATATTACATTGTATACATGTACCACATCTTTGTCCATTCCTCTGTTGATGGGCATTTAAATAGACATTTCTCAAAAACACGTATGGATGGTCAAAAAACACATGAAAAGATGCTCAACATCACTAATTATTAGAGAAATGCAAATCAAAACTACTATAAGATACCACCTTACCATCGAAACTACTATGAGGTACCACCTTACCAACAATCTAGGCCAGAATGGCCAGAATGGCCATCATCAAAGTCTACAAATAATAAAATCTGGAGAGAGTGTGGAGAAAAGGGAACTCTCTTACACCATTGGTGGTAATGTACATTGGTGCAAACACTATGGAAAACAGTGTAGAGGTATATCACATTGACTATTTTGTGGAGTTGTGAAGCAGCCTAGTATCCCTGGAATAAATTCTACTGATCATATTGTATTAATATTATTGTTGAATTCTGCTTACAAATAGATATTGGCCTGTAAGTTTATTTTCTTATAGTATCTTTGTCTAGTTTTGATATCAGTGTTATTCTGGCAATATAAAATGAGATTGGGTGATTTCTTTCTCTTCTATTTTTTAGAAGAATTTAGAAAGGATTGGTACTAATTCTTCCTTGAATATTTGGTAGAATTTACCAGTGACTCTGTCTGGTTCTGCCCTTTTGTTAAGAAGTTTTGATTACCAATTAAATTTCCTTATTAGTAATTGGGCTGTCCATATTTTCTCTCCTCATTATCCAGTCTTGGTAGGATGTATTTTTCTAGAAATGTGTCCATTTCTTAGAGCTGTTCAATTTGTTGGCATATAATTGTTCAATACAGTCTTTTATGATTCTTTTTAAATCTTTGTGTTACAAATGTGGTATTTCCTTTTCATTTCTAATTTTATTTATTTGAATTTATAGTCCTTTTTCTCTTGGTGGTTCTAACTAAAGGCTTGTTGATTTTGTCTTTTCAAAAACCAGCTCTTAGTTTCATTGATCTTCTCTATTGTCTTTTAAATCTCTATTTCATTTATTTCTGCTCCAATCTTTGTTATTTCCTTCCTTCTACTAGTTTTGTGTTTCATTTGTTCTTTTTTTTAATTCCTTGATATGTAAAGTCAGGTTGCTTATTTGAGACTTTTCTTATTTGTTTAGGTAGATATTTATGGCTATGAACTTTCCTCTTAGAACTGATTTTGCTGCATTTCTCAAATTCTGGAATGTTATATTTTCAACTATTATTTATCTTAAAGTAAATTTTTATGTTTCTTTTGATATCTTGTTTGGTTATCGGTTGCTTTGTATTATGTTATTTAATCTTGAATATTTGTGAATTTTCCATTTTTTCGTATAACTAATTTCTAATATCACACCATTGTGGTCAGAAAACTGCTTGATATTATTTCAGTCCTTTTAAATTCATTAAGACTTCTTTAGCAGTGTAATACATTCTATCCTTGAAAAGTGTTGCATGTGCACTTGAGGAGAAGAATGTGCATTCTGTTACTTTTGGATGAATTGTTTTGTATATATCTCTTAAGTTCATCTGATCTGTCATTTAAGCCCAGTGTATCCTTATTGATTTTCTGTCTGGATGTTATATAAATTGATGTAAGTAGGGTATTGAAATACCCTGCTAATATTGTAGTACTGTCTATTTCCCCTTTTACATCTGTTAACATTTGCTTTATATATTTAGTTGGCCCTATGTTGAATGCATAAATATTACAGTGCTATATCTTCTTGTTGGATTGGTCCATTTATATTATGAAAATTAATCTGGTCTCTTATTACAGTCTTTGTTTTGAAGTCTATTTTGTTCAATGTGAGTATAACCAATCTAGGTTTCTTTTCATTTTCCATTTTTCACTTCTAGTCTCTATGTGTCCTCACATCAGGAAAAACAGGATCATATGCCAAATGAAAGAAAAATATAAAAACTCAGGAAAAAAAGTTAAAGAAATTAATGTAACATCTAATAAAGGGTTTAAAGTAATAGTCCTAAAGATGCTAACCAAACTGAGGGAAGATTGGATGAACACAGTGATAAATTTTGTCTTTTAACCTTCATACCAACTTTGTAAATAATTAATCCATTGATTTAATTATATATTTATCTTTTCAGTGAGAATTTTTTCTTTCATAAGTTTTCTTATAACAAATTAGAACCTCCCCCCCTTTTAACTTAAGTCCCTTTAACAAACTATGGGGTAAAAGAATTTGAAAGTGAATTGATGTCTACACAGGTATAACTGAATCACTTTGTTGAACAGCAGAAATCATCACAGCATATGTAAATCAGCTATACTTCAATAAAACCTTTAAAAATGAAAAAAAAAGACATTTCTTGTAGGGCTGGTTTAGTGGTGATGAACTCTTAGTTTTTCCTTGTCTGGACACTTCTTGAAAGTCTTCTTCAATTCTAAGTGATAACTTTACCAGGTAGAATATTCTTGGTTTGGATTTTTTTTTTTTCTTTCAGCACTTTGAATATGGTGGCTGCTCCCTTCAGGCTTGCAAATTTTCTGCTGAAAAATCTATGGATAGTCTTATGCTGATAGTTTCCTTGCACATAACAAGTTATTTTCTCTTGCTGCTTTTAGTATTGTTTCCTTGCCATTAGCTTTTGACATTTTAACTATAATGTGTTAATATCTTGAGTTCATCTTATTTGGCATTATCTAGACTTCAAGAAACTGGATGTCTGTTTCTTTCCCCCGGTTAAAGATGTTTTCAGCCATTACTTCTTCAAATAATATTTCTTCCCCCCCCTTCTTCTGGAACCCATACAAATGAATGTTACTTCATTTGATATATTCCTATAAGCTTCTTAAGCTTTCAGTTTTCTTTTCATTCACTTTTCTTTTTAATGCTCTGATTGGGTGAGTGTCACTGCCTTGCCTTTGGGTTGATGGATCCTTTCTTTGCTTCATCTGGTCTGCACTTGAACCCCCCTAGTGATTTTTTTTTTCAGTTCAGTTATTAAATTCTTCAGCTCTGTGACTTCTACTTCACATTGTCTTATTTTTCTCTTTGCTAAAGTTATCACTGTGTTCATCCATTCTTCCCTCAGTTTGGTGAGCATATTTAAGACCATTACTTTGAACTCTTTACTAGATAAAATGCTTATGTTAATTTCATTGTTTTTTTTTTCTGAGGTGTTAAATTGTTCTTTCATTTGGAATATAGGCCTCTTTTTGTTTTAATTTGCTCAACTCTCCTTATTGGTTTCTATATAGTAGATGAAACAACCACCTCTCTCAATCTTGAAGAATTGGCCCTGTATAAACCTTATATTTCTATCCTGCTCCAACTCTTTGTCATCTTTCAAACATTTTTGCTATCCAAGCATCCTATTACACTTTTAACAGTTTCCAGTAATTGAGGATGTGCCAAGACCTATCAGTGTACCTAAGGTGGTATCTTGGCACTTAGATGCAGGATGTTTGTAAGCTAGACTCTCAGGCAGCAACTTTTAAAAGTATGCAAATATATATTGACATGTAGGACTGTGAGCAGAAGCACCCCTTGCCAATAGTCCGGTAATGTCTCCTGGTCTCCAAACAGGTGTATATGTTCTATTCTGGGAGATATTGGCATACTGGAGTAAGACAGAGGGAGATCATTAAGGTGGTATTCACAGGCTCCATTCTTGAGAAACACTTCATAGTTTGCTAGATGTGTGCCAAACCTGAAGTTACCCCTTAGGCTGAAGGTCCAAAATAAGCCAAAAGTCCTCCTTCATAGGAAGCCTAAGAGGTATGTTTTAATTTGCTATCTGTCCAGTGTCGTAGTGGTGACAGCCTTCCAAGAAGTCATGTGGAGCCCAGGAAATCAAGCCCTCCTGATCACAGAGCCAGGTGATCAAGGAGCATTCTCTGGGATGCAGCTTCAAAAACTAGGGCACTGAATGTAAAAACCTGGCACTAGCTACCTGTAATGCTCCCCTCAAGAAGGCTCTGGTGCCCTGGAGCACAGCAGAGGAAGAGTACCCACAACAATCTGGAAATGATTGCAGTCAACCTTTAGATGCACATTTTCTTAATTAGAAGCCATTCTCTCAGGCTTCTGCCATGATAATTATCTAATAGGCATCCTTCATAGAAAGTCCTAGCTCCTGAATATGATGCCTCTTGCTGTGCCTGAGGTAATTTGCATTTCGCTAATGTTGAGCATCTATTTAAAAGCTTATTTGTCTTCTGTATATTTTTCTTTAGTGAGGTATCTTGAGGGTTTGGCCTATTTTTTTATATTAGGTTGTTGTCTTATTGTTGAGTTTTAAATGTTCTTTATATATTTTAGATAATAGTCCTCTATTGGATATTTCATTTGTAAATATATTTTTCTAATCTGTGACTTGTCTTTTCATTCTCTTGAAAGTGTCATTAGCAGAATAGGAAGGTTTAATTTTAATGAGATCCAGCTTATCGATTCTTTCTTTCATGGATCATGCCTATGGTGTTCTATCTAAAAAGTCACCTCCATACCAAACTCACCTAGATTTTTCTCCTATGTTTTCTTATTATAAGAGTTTTATAGTTTTACATTTTACCTTAATATTTGTGTTCCATTTTGAGTTATTTTTTGTGCTGGGTGTAAGGTTGTGTCTTCATTGATTTTTTGACATATGGGTATCTCGTTGCTTCAACATCATTTGTTGAAAAGATTATCTTTTCCCCATTGGATTCTTTTGCTGCTTTCTCAAAGATCAACTGACCTTATTTACATAGATCTATTTTGGGCTTTCTATTTTGTTCTGTTGATCAGATTCCTATGTATTTCTTTTGGTCACCGCTAGGACTAATGACACCTTCTTATTGATATGGGGTCAAAAACAGAGTTTTATACATTGAAATATTTTGTCATTGCCTTTATCACACTCCAAAATTAAAAAAACAGAAATAATTTATCTGTAATAAAATATGATAGAAAAACAGACATTTATGAAAAAAACTAAAATAAAAAAACTAGAAAAAGTCTGTTATTATCTGTATTTATAATAAAATTAGCATTTGTGTGACTTTAAGGTATAACATAGGTAATGAATATAAGCAAAAATCTTTGATTTTTATGCATCAAAATTAGTGGACTAGACACTGAGGTTAGATGAACTTAGAAAAACACAGAGCTAGTTATTTTATATGCTACTATCTGAAATGGACAGATGTGAAGTTATTCCCTAAGCATATGTCAAAGCTTAGGCCTTTTTATGCCTTAATTTCATTCTTTCCTTGATGCATAGTTTATAGAGCAAGCAATCTGGCAAACTGTAACTGTATTAAGAGTTCTCAAAAATGAAGATCTATACTGAATAAAATACATCACAAAACTCAGAACTACATGATGGTTTATTTATGTTGAAGTTTTGATTATGTTTTCCATATGGAGAATACGTCTTTGTTGTCTTAAACGATCCCTTTGTTTAAAGAGTGTTCTTCAGCGTTTCCTGTTCACATCTTTGTTCACTGTACCTTTAGAATGTTAGGAAAGTATAGCTTCTTCACATATTCAGAAGGGTTACATATAACATTTTCACTAACTATTTAGAAAATAAACAAAAATACCAGATCTATCAAACCTATCAAAAAGTTGTAAAACTTCTATACTTATATTCTTTCCACACGATGTATTGTTAAAATTTTGTAGATATGCTATCATTCCACAGCTCTCCTCCATACATGTGCTGTGTGCCCCCCCAGCACACACGCACACACGCACACACATATACACTTGCTATTCCCTGAAACACTTGGTAGTATTTTGAGGACATCATAATACTTTACACCAAAATACTTAGGTTATGAATTTCCTAAGGATAAAGATATTTTGTAACAAACTTAATACCATTTTCACCACCTAGAAAATTAAAAATTCTGTAACATCATCACACTTTACATTCATGTTTCCCTAATTGCCTCAAATATCTTTTATTCTGTTATTATTATTTTAATCTAGGATCCATTCCAGTTCATAGATTGCATTTGTTGTCTCTGTTTGAAAAGCTGTAACCTAGAGCCACTTCATATCCTCCAAAATTTCTTTCTGCTTTTCTTCATGACATTAACTGTGTTGAAGCAACCAGGAAAATTCTCTGTAGAAAAGCTCACAATATAACTTTAATTGCTTCTGCATAATGTTTTCTTATTTACATACCTTTTATATTGCCAGTAAATGGAAATCTAGGCCTGGAAGTTAAACACTGTAGCAAGTATTCACATTATTTTCATCTCAAACAGTTGCCACAATATGTCATGATGTCTATTCTTTGTTTAATTATCAACACCAAGTTTGATAATTTTCTTAAAAGGTAGTTACCAGATGCCATCATTATAAAAGTACAAAGTTTTCCAACTAAAAATACAGTTGCCATATGATCCAGAAATCCCACTCCTGATCATATATCCAGACAAAACTATAACTAAAAAGATACATGTACCCCTATGTTCATAGCAGCACTATTTACAAGAATTGGACACAACCTAAATGCTAAATGTTCATTGATGGAAGAATGGATAAGGAAGATATGAAGTTCGCTAAGTGATATTCTAAAATTCTCATATAAGAATCTATTAGGATATTCTAATATATATTAGAATGTTATTTAGAATATATTAGAATATTACAATAGTAATATTAGAATGTTACATAGCAATAACAAATAATGAAATAATGCCATTTTCAGCAACACAGGTAGTACTAGAGATTATCATACTAAGCAAAGTAAGTCAGAAAGAGAAAGACAAATACTATAGATCACTTATAGTAGAATTTAAAATATGACACAAATGAACATATCTATGAGACAAAAATAGATTCACAGACATGGAGAACAGACTTCTTGTTGCCAAGGGGTGGGAGGTTAGAGAAGGAAGGATTGAGAGTTGGAGATTAGCTGGTGCAAACTAGTATATATAGGACAGATCAACAATGAGGTCCTCCTGTTTATTTAGCACAGGGGACTATAATATCTTGTGATAAAACAAAATGGAAAATGATATGAAAAAGAATGTATATATGTATAACTGAGTCACCTTGCTGTGCATTGAAATTAACACATTGTAAGTCAACACTACTTCAATGAAATTTTTAAAAAATAAATTAATAATAAAAGTACATATTTTTCCTTCAGAATTAACTGAACACATTTTTATTTTGATACATAAAATTTTTTTGTAAGTTTAATTTTTGCAAAGGAAACATGACCTAATATTTTAAACAATATTGAAAGGCTTCAAAAGGTTTAATTTTGTTTTAACTTGACTGGCCATGGGGTGCTAAAATTACACATTATTTCTAATTGTTGTGAGATTACTTCTGGATGAGATTAACTTTGAATCAGTTTTCTCAGAAAGTAGATTTATCTCACAATTGTAGGTAAGCATTATACAGTCAGATCAGGGGCAAACAGAACAAAAAGCAGAATCTGCCCCCTTTTCCTGCCTCACTGCTGGGCTGAGACATTTTATCTCAGACAGGATTTACAACATTGGCTCTTCTGGCTCTCAGGCCTTTGGACTCAAACTGAATTACATCACCAGTCTTCTTAGGTCTCCAGCTTGCAAACAGCAGATGATCATGGGACAGCTTAGTCTCCATAATTACATGAGCCAATTTTGCATTTTATATTTATATGAAATTGGTTCTGTCTCTGTGGAGAATTCTAACTAATAGAGGCATTTAATATATTTTTTCAAAACTTTGTAGCAACAAGTTTATGTTATTTAATATATGGAAAATGTCTCTCACTACTGAATTGGCAAATGACCCAAATATGTGAAACAATTTTAAGATTAAAAGTCTGTCAAGTTTTTATGCAAATAAACATGGTAAGTTTTTTATTTGTTTCTTTTGTTTTGTTTTGGCCAGGCCTGGGGCATATGGAAGTTCCAGGGCTGGGATCTAACCCCACCAAAGCAGTAACCCAAGCCACTACAGCGTGACAATGCTGAATCTTTAACCAAATCCTTAACCCCTAGGCCACCAGGTTACTCAAAACACGGTAAGTTATATTCTCAGGCTAACTCTATGACTTCCAATTGTAATCCATAGGTAACAGGGAAATGAGCCTGAGGAAAGAGAGAGAGAGAGGTAGAAAAACAGGATGGCCTGACATGAGTATTTCATAAAAATGAAATAAAGACTAGTGTTTTTATTTTTATTTTTTCTTCCAGAAGACCTCTTTGCTTCCAAGTGTTCTTCTGCAAATAAATGTAATCTAAAATTGTCTCTTTACTCAGTCTACAAGTTTTTTAACACCAAATGCTCCATTACAAGATTAGGATTGGGAGAAAAGATTCCCTTCTTCCTTCTTTCCTCCCTTCCTTCCTTTTGTAAGTTAGGAGAATGATAATTGTGACAGGAAGTTTAAAAGGAGAATTTGTACAGCACAGATGCATTTTTATAAGGATCAAGTTTAGGGAGAGGTGCTTATAAAAGTTAAGGATATGCAAATTGATTTTCTTAAAAATAGCCTAACTCTTATGTCTCTGGAAAAGTCTTTTTTTTTTTTTTTGCTTATTTTATTTTATTTTTTTAATTACTTAATAAATTTTATTACATTTATAGGTGTACAATAATCATCACAACCAAATTTTACAGACTCCAGAAAAGTTATTTTGCGCCCCTAAATTTAAGTGTTTTCCATTGTAAAAACAACAACAACAACAACAACAACAAAAACCTCTGGTCTAAACGACAATTACAGAGATAATGATTGCTAAAATTTATGAGTTCCTAATATTAGTCAGGCCCTTTAGACAGTTATAAACATCACAATAGTTCCATGAAGAAAGCACTGTTTTTCTAATGTAGAATCTGAGACTTGTATACACATGAATTTGATGTGATTCTTCAGGAATCTAGCCAGGTCAGGTAACTCTAAAGTCTCCATATTTCCACTATTTGGAGCTGCTATTCAAAATCAAGTTCTTTTGATTACTTTTCCTAAATGATGCCCAGAATTCTATATGATGGTAAAGAAGGACTTTTTTCATGGATGTTGTAAATATAATGTATGGATATGCTGTATTAATGATGATCTAGACCTCTATATATTTATTCAAAGCATAGATTAAGATTCTAAGTGGTTACCTTCCTCGCTTGAATGTAAGGTGGAATTTTATATATCAGTATAGATGCTCAGGTTGATATTTCATTTATTTCTTATCTTTAAGAATTCTGGTACACAGTGTAATGGAGTTTAGTCTTCCTTTGTTTCCTATGTATGCTCTTACTACCAAAAAGAACAAAAGAAAAGAACAATCATGAAATCTTTAAGTAATATTTTCAGAGGTAATTTATTATATATCTTGAGAAAGTTATCCACACTAAAACTGCACAGCCAACTCTGGTACAAGTTAAGAAAAGGTAAACCAGAGAGATGCCATTTGAATTCAGAACATAAACTCCATTCAAAACATGTGTCCTTCCTGTTGGACTTCAAGGCCCTTTCAAGGAGCTTGAATTCCAAGCCTCTGGCCAAGATAAGAATTACCAGACCCCTATCATCCCCCCACCCATCTCATTTGTAATGCCCTCTTCCCGACCTTGAGCAACCTGGCCTACTCCTTCCTGTCCCCTACTAGGAAACTTATGAGGCCCATTCCTCGCCATACTTCTGTGGGGGCCTTATATGCCCTCAACCAATCCTAAGACTCCTTTCTCCGCAACTAATGAGCAGGTCAGCAGGTGTATCATAAGATTTCTCTTTTTCCCTGGGTTTTAAAAACTGACAGGACCACATGCTCATGGTTGGCTCTCGCTGATTATCAAGAAATCTTCCATTGTGTTTGCAGTGTCTCTTATCTCAATAAATTCTTCTTTCTCTTCATCTCACCATGCCAGAAATTCTTCTTCTGACTCACGTGCATAGACCATGACACTTCCCAAACTATTTTCAGGAATTTTTGTGGGTTTTTTTTTTTTTTGGTTTTTCTAATCAAAAGGATTTTAGAATGATTAAATGACTGTCATATGTAAACTTTCTCTGATCAACTTCATGCTAGTCATAGACTGTCCAGTCTGCTAAATAACAGAGACAAAAATTCTCAGTAGAAGCTTTAAAGCTAATAAAGTACCAGTCCCAAAAGCACTGACTCTGGTAAAACATTTTGGAGGTTCAGGAAAGCAAGAGAAAGGCAGCCAAGTCTCCGCATATTGACCTTCCTCTTAAAGTTATCCAAAAAGTCCCTGCTCACTGCAGGAAAATCCTGAAGTGAAAGGCCAGGAGGATATCCTTTTGGTTGCAATTTTGATCTTAAAAGTGAAAGAGCTCCTTTGTTAAAGCACAACAGGGTCAGTAATAAATCAATCTAGATAAATGAATATTTGGTAGCACCAAAGGAGTTACACATAGAAAATTAAGTGGGTCACAAATCGCTATTACTTTAAAATGTTATGAGATAAATGTATAACTGAAATTGAAACACACACACACACACACACACACACACACACACACACACACACACACACAAAACCTTCCTGGATGATATAAAGTTTTTTCTAGACACAATTATTTGAACAGCAAAATCATACTATCTATATAGCTGAGTTTAAAAGAGAAGGCCGGGAGTTCCCGTTGTGGCACAGTGGAAAGGAATCCAACTAGTAACCATAAGGATACAGGTTTGAACCCTGGCCTCCCTCAGTGGGTAAGGGATCCAGCATTACCGTGAGATGTGGTGTGGGTCGCAGATGCAGCTTGGATGGTGCGTTGCTGTGACTATGGCCTAGGCCAGCACCTGTAGCTCCAACTTGACTCCTAGGCTGGTAACTTCCATATGTAACAGGTGTGGCCCTATGAAGCTAAAAATAGAGAGAAGGCTTTTTGCTTAAAAGAGTTCTAAATAACAGTTATTGAGTTCATGCTGTTGTTTGTGCATACACTAAGCACCTCATAATGTGAACAAAATTGGTAGCATAGACTGTAATGCAGGAATATTTTCAAATGCAAGAGTAAATATGAAAGACTAAATGTTGAAAGAACCATATGGTAGAGGATATTTGTTTACATTTAAAAAGGCTATTGAAATATTTTGATTATTTTTAAAAATATAATGCTTTTAAAAGGTTAAAAAATAGACTTACTTCTCTTTTACAAACCTGCTATCTCTGACTGCTGATCTGGAAAAACAGAGACAAAGTAAAAAGGCACAGAGATACAGTGACTGCTTTGGTGGAAAAAAAAATTGCCTAAGGAGAATGGTGGAGCATAAATCCCTTTTAGAATCCATTCAAAGTAAATGTTGCTCTTTTCTTTTCCTCCATGGCTTCCAACAAAGCCCACATTTCTTCAGGATAGAGTTTTGCAGCCACAAAACCAAGATAAGATATGAATACAAATATAAGTTCTCTACTGTAGCAGTCTGAGGTGATTGCATTTCATAGAACAGGCAGGGGTGGGGGGAAACTATATTGCAATTCTCCCAGGGAAGTTACTATCCTCTCAAAGGCCCCTTAGTGTTACCTAACAGAGAAACAAAATTTTCAAAGTGCACAATATAAAAAAAAATTATGTTGTTAAATAACTTACCACTGCAACAGCTAACTAAAGATAACAAAATATTTGGGACTGGTTTTGGAGTCAGTTGGCAAACAGTGAGGAATCTGTTAATAGAAATTGCAATAATTGTAGCTAAAATATTTAGTGGTGAAATATTTGATAAACCTACTGACCTAGAAGAGTTAAGATGCAATGGTTTTATGGCTCTGGCCAAAGAAATTCCTAAAATAGCATTATTAGAAGGACTTTTATTTTATTAACTTCATTGGCTAAGGCATGCAGTAGGTGAGATCAGAAAAACAAATTTTTCCAGTGAAATGGGAAGGAAAGAGTTTATCAATTCCAGGATTTGGAGTGATATTAAATATCTTTTACAAAAGATAAAATTAATGTATACTTTGAGTCATAAGACATCTTAAGACATTTGAAAATTCTGATTTGATTAATGGCCCCAGCAAATTGTTTTTGTTAGACTAACTGATTCAATGAAAAGGGGACAAGACTGAGGTCCATGGAAAACTGATCTTCTCAAACTACTTGTGATTGCATTTTATTATAAGTAGAGATACAAGGCTTGGAAAAATTATTGGTATGATTGTGAGCACATGGAGTTTATTGGATTAGATTATTTACTTTTTTTTTCTTTTGGGTGGAAACCTGTATTAAAGGAGACCATGCCAACTCAAAATGTAAAATGTTTCTTCCCTTTTCATGGTCAGGAAGCAGTCTAGGCACTCTGCTCAGGTAAAAAGAAATGAATCTTTCCCAGGTCTATCATGAATGGTGGCCAAAGCTGATAAAGGAAAAGGAGAGTTATCCATGGAGGAATCCAGCTTCATAGCTGAGGAAGCAAATTCCAGGGAGCAATAGTTGTCCTAATCATGGAACATTGCCGTCTTGAGTGGGGGACCTTACACTATTAGATGGACAGCATTTTAGGATTGCCATAAAAAGCACTGTGATAAGTCTCCCATTCCTCCCCTCCCCTTTTTGAATGAGTTTTATGGCAGTGATTTTGACTCTCTGTCATAATATGTTTTGTGTGTGAATGTGAGTGGAGGGGGCTGCTGATGACTTATATCTGGACTGATCTGGAGAGGGCCATGATCACGAGATCTTGTGTTCTGAACCTAATACCATGTTTGAATGCAAATTTCAGAATGTCTACTTTGGGAAGCCTGAACGTATGCTGGGTGCAGAAGAAAGGTATATATGTAGTGAATTTCTGTAACCAAAAAAGCAGACCACAGTGGAATATGTTATTGATCAGCAAACACTGACTCTCCACTTTATATCCCAATCTGATGGAATGAAGCCCAGGACTTGAAATTTTAGATGTTGTGCTTTTTGAGTAAATTTCTTTTGCCAATAGAATGAAAGCAGAAGTGACAATGGTGGAGTTCTATGCATAGGGCTGTAAGAAGCATTACAAATATCATTCAGCTCTCCTAAGCTCTTGCCTTCCACTGTAAGCCCATCACATCTAAGGTAGAATGTACTCTTTAAGCTTAGAATCCAGACCCTGAAAGCACATGGAGCTGATCTGGACCTAACCTACATCCTGGGGCAGAGCCAGCTTTAACTGGTGCCTGGGTCCCTGGGTAAGAAAAAAATAGTTGTGAAAGCAAAGAAGATTTGGGGGCTATCGGTTACTCAAGATTTGTGACAAAAGTTAATTCATATACACCAAAAATGCCTAGAAAAAAAATGTTTTCCTCTTTCCCTTAGGTATGGTCTAAGAAACTGCTAAAGAATAAATGACATCTAACATACTCATTCCCAAATATCAGCTATGAAGGGGCAGCAGTCCTCTACATTCTTTTCAAACTGATACTGGATGATCAATCAGGATCCAGTACTAGATGTGAACTGACTGCTCTCAATAAGAGATACCTAATCACCATCACTTTCTGCTGGAGAGGCAGGCATAAATGGCTATCTGATTAGAAGCTATATGTTCTTCAGTTTTAGAGTGTCAGTATACTATACTACAGGAAAGGTATTATCCTAGGCAATGAAAAAATAAGTAAATGATATGAACATTTTCCTGAACCACCCAGAATGTGTTACTGAAAAATAAATATGACAACAATAAGAAGGAAAAGGCTAAGTGAAACTAAAAGAGTCAAAAGTATCATAGGATTTCAAAGGGCAGTCAGATATGGTGTAGAGAACAAAAGGGTAAGATTTATAATATGAATGACCTGGGCTTGTATCTTGATTACACTGCTAATAAATAGACTTGGGCAACCAGTTTAATCCAGGTGTACTTCAATTTCACAATCTAGTAAAGAATAGATATGTATGCTACCTTAAAGGTATATTGTACACATTTAAAATATATGTATTTAGTGCTAAACATGGGATCTAGCATGCTAAGAGATGCCATGATTATGGAGTAATGGAATGGAGCAAAAAAGTAAAAAAGGACTTGATGGGAGTAGGTAGTAATTGCTGTAATTACTTGCAAAATATACAAGATTCTCAAAGCCAAAAAACATTGATAGGACAGGTGGTTATTTCACTAACAAAAGAAAGAAGATTTGAAACCAATGTACTTAAATATTAACTAGTAGAATCTGGTAATATCTTATTACACCTTATTTCTGGAGAAAATAGTAGAAAATACAATGATAAATTTGACAAAACGAGTATAGTAGATTCCCATTGCCTAGAAATAGAGCCAGAATAATGCCATGCAAATTGTGTGTTTCTCTTCTTAACAAGTTTATATAAAATTTTCCTGTGAAAGTTTAGTGTCTTTTTCTTCTACATAGCTTTAACAAAAAATAAAAAAAATTAAAGTTCCATGATCATTAAATAGTTGAATGTGCTCTTCATTTTAAAAATGTATGATTTTCAACAATTCCTCAAAAGATTAAATTAGTTTTGAAATAATTCTTAAATATCATTTATGTGCATTTGGATATGCATCCATATGTGTATGAAAAATGATCTATATTAATTTGAATTCCACTCTATTAAAATATATCAATTTGCAACCATAATGATTTAGATTTTAGATTTTTTTCAAATAACTAATATTCTTTTTCAATGATCATTAAATACAATGAGCACCCTCAATTTCCTTGTCATTTGTAGCTCTTAATTTTTTAGCATAGATACTACCTACGGAATTCAGTGAAGCTTCTTCCTGTTAGTACTTCTCAGTCTGAATCTACAAGTGTAGTTTTTTCAAATGACATGTATTAAAATGTACACTTCACTATATTTATTTTTATTGTTCCTCAAATATTGTCCTTCTGAACTAGTTGTTTGTATTTTTTGTGTGTTCCTTGAATAACTTTATGTTCCTTTGACCTGTATTGGAAGATAAATTTTATTCTTTTTATCTAAATAAGTGATGAGGGAAAGCTTTGTTTCCAGTTTCCTCTCAAACAAACCTCATATAGAGGTTGCTCCTGAACCACTAACAAATGGGGCAAAATGAAAATATGACCACTAAGCCCTAACATAAACCAAATACCAAAATCTTGGGTATACTCTTATAGGGGATGAAACAATTCTTTCTCAACTCTTCTAAGTTTTTGATTGAAATCCCCATATAATAAAAGACTGATTAACAGGAGGAAAACAGGAGTTTAATATCATGTACACCTCCAGGACACATGGGAGAGACCCAGAAAAACTACATGACTCCCTGATGGCCCAGGCTCTCATTTTAAACACCATCTCCAGCTAAAGACAAAAGACAAAGGAGGAGAGGGGAGCTGGCAAAGCAAAAAGCAAGGGTACAGTTGCTAAGAAAATTTAACCTTCTATCTTTTCTTTTGATAGGAGTTTCCAGAGATTTAATCATTTTACCTTTCCTGTACAGCAAGGGAGACACCCTTACAAAGAAAGATTTCTCTTATAAACTTAAATTTCTCTTACAAAAGGGTAACTTTTACTTGATTTTCAGAGCTTTTCCTACATTTACCATCTCTTAAAAATAATCAGCCTAAAATAATCCTTATGCCACAGAGTGTATTTTGGGGGTGAAATTCTGCCCTCATTCACTTTTTCTTTACTCAGATACATCTCGGGACATTTTTTTGAGAATCATAGCACTATCCTAAATTCAGGCAAAAAAATAATAGTTTTAGTTACTTAAGTATTAAGAATCACCTCAATTGCTCCAATAATATAGGCAGCTTTTTCTAAAAAAAAAAAAAAAATTCTCTAGAACTTATGTATCATTAATTTTTAACTCATGCATAATTTTACTCTTCTGTCTTAGTCTATGAATATACATGAATTTTAATGAGTTACTGTTGCTATCTTATTGAACGTTTAAACAAATGCTTTATTACAAAATCTTTCATACATAAGAGACTAAAGAACGTTGACTATAGAAAACAACCTACTACTGACTTTGATTTAAGAAAAAAACACGTCTCTGTTCTCTATGCTAAATTGGAATCTTCAGTTCACAAGAGTCATAAAAAATGAAGGGTATGAACCTGGGATCTCCATCTGTCTGCTAACAGGGACTCCACAGATAGAATGATACAAGCTTGCCTTACCATGGTGGAACAGTTGTCATGGTAACTGCATTTCTATGCTTCACTGCTTGTATGGGATCAGGAGCAGAACTGAGAAAAAGTTCCCTTGTCAGAAAGAAGAATATGGGAGAGTAAAATTTTGCAGTTGTCTTTACCGCAAAAAGAATATATAGGTGTTTCCTTAAAATAGCATAATTACTAAATGAAATAACATTTGCTGGTGATATTAATTTGAGTTACAATTATACATTAAACAAACAAAAAATCACTTTTATCAGTAACTGTATAAGCAGGACTAGTCTAGGTAAATATTAAGTGAAAGGTCCTTTGCTTATAAATTAGGACTCTTTATGAAGATTTGGAGACAGAGGCAGAGCCACTGTTTCACTCTAAAACAAGTGAGAGACTTAGAAAATTAGAGAAAGGAGGCTGTAGAATTTTTGTAATCTAGAAAACAGAAACTCATGAACAACCTGAGTTTCATGAGGGAAGGGCAAAAACTTTGATGTTAAATTCCTCATTTTGGGGGAATCAAATGAGGTGGTGAGAACTTTATCAAGTCTGATATGGAATTAAACAATGGATAATGCTAAAGAAATAAATGTATCTGATAATTTAATTAGGAGCATTATTGTCTGTGAATTAAAATAAAGAAAAAGTATATGTCAAAAGGAAAGATTCATGAAATATTGAATTTCATGCTACTACTGCTTTAGCAATTGTGCAATAAAATATTTAATAACACACATAAATGTTTCAATGATGAATATCAATGTATTGAATAATTCCTGTGATTACAAAGACTCTTACATTGGGAAGTACTAGTCATATTTCTTAAATAGTTTGAGTGGCCATTTACTTCGTTTTATAGTTTTACTTTATTCAGGAATAACACACACCAGTTTTATCTAGGTGGATATGGGAAGTTTGTGAAAATGGCTTTATCAATTTTTTTTTGAAAGATACAAGATCACTGAGTATATCTCCTGATGTATTTACATTTCATCCAACAAGAACTTTGAAGATATAATTCCACAGTGTTCTGGATTTTACTTTTGCCTTGAAAATTTAGTATCACACTGTTTCAATTTTGTTGTGTAAATTTGGTTGAGCTTTGGATTTTCTCTCTGTCTTTGGTGTTCTGCAATATAACTACACTTTGTTTAATGTGGGTTTCTTTTTATTTATATTATCTGTAACATCTAAAATCTAAGAATGTTTTTTATTACTTTTAAATAACTATTTCTTTTTAAATCTTTGTATCATCCCCTAATTCTCTTTTTTCTTTCAGATGTTTTGAATAAATATGTTTAAAAGTTATCCCTCCATTCTCACTATCTTAAGTTTTCTTTAATGTTTCTTTCTTTCATTTATTTTTTCCTTTTTATATCCACACCAGTGGCATATGGAAATTCTCTGGCTAGGAAGTGCGTAGGAACGGCAGCTACAGGCCTAGACCACAACCAGGGCAACACTGGATCCAAGCTGCATCAGTGATCTACACCACAGCTTGTCACAATGCTGCATCTTAACCCACTGAGTGAGGCCAAGGATCAAACCCTCATCCTCATTGAGACTACACTGGGTCCTTAACCCTCTGATCCACAATGGGAACTCCCTAGTATTTTTTTTTTAACATCATCTGTCTTTGTGTGCTGTGCTTCTGTTTCATGTAATAGATCTAAAACCATTTCCAGCTCATGAATTTCCTCTTCAGTACTAAATGCTATTTAACACAGTAATTGGGTTTTCTAAATTTGGTTATTATTTTCTTCACTTCCTGAAAGTCCATTTTCCTTTTTGTTAACATGTTTAATCTTTTTTGATGAATTCTTCTTCATTATATTAACAACTCTTTTATTTCTTTAGGTATTTTGAACATACACCTTTTTTTATTTTTTTTTATTTTTATTTTTTATTATTATTTTTTTTTTTTGGTCTTTTTACCATTTCTTGGGCCGTTCACATGGCATATTGAGGTTCCCAGGCTAGGGGTCTAATCAGAGTTGTAGCCACCAGCCTACACCAGAGCCACAGCAACACAGGACCCAAGCCGCGTCTTCGACCTACACCACAGCTCACGGCAATGCCAGGTCCTTAACCCACTGAGCAAGGCCAGGGATCGAACCCTCAACCTGATGGTTCCTAGTCAGATTTGTTAACCCCTGCGCCATGACGGGAACCCCTTGAACATACATCTTATACATTTCATGTGATCACTGTAATAACTGCCATGTGAGTCTAACGTTACTGTACCTTCATTTCATTACAGGTTTCCTTGTGCCTCTTATTAAAAGTCACACCAACCTTTCCCAGTCTCCCTCCCCTCCATAACTAACCCTTGACAAAAAATAATGTGTTTTCCTTTTGAGGAATCATGCAGTATGTGACCTATTTTTGTTACGGTTGTTGTTTTGGTTTTATTTTGTTTTTATGCCTTTGAGATCCATCCATGTTGTGTGTCTGTCAATAGTTTGTCTTCCTTTAGATTGCTGAGTAGTATTCCATGGTGTGAATGTTCCACAGTCTGTGTAACTATTAATCTGTTGAAAGATATCTGGACTCGTTCCAGTTATAAATTATTAAAAATAACACTGCTATGAAAAATATTGTAGAGATTTTTGTGCAGAAATAAGTATTTGTTTTCTTGAATTAAAGCCCAAATATGTTTCTGAATCATACTAGGTTTTTGTTTTGTTTTTTTTCTTTTGTTTTTTTATTGTTTTATAATCAAAATTCAAATTAATTTCTATAGGGGTTTTTCCATTTTATATTCCCAAATGCAATGTCAGAGAGACCTAGTTTCTCTACATTCCTGCTAGTATCTAAGATTGTCTTTTTTTTTTTTTTAATGTGGGTTGTTTTAATAATATGTAAATATGTAGTGATGTCTTATTATGGTCTTAATTTCTATTTCACTAATGCAGAATAAAGCTGAACATATTTTCCTGTGATTCCCATCTGTATGTCTTCTTGTGGTAAATATTACTTCATCTCTTTGCATATTTTCTAAATAGATTGGTATTTTTATCATTGAATCTTGATAGTTGTTTATACATTCTAGATATGAATATTCTGGCAGATATGTTGTTAGATTTAATCCCACATTCAGCTTATTTTTCATCTTTTTGACAGCACCTGTTAAAAAATAAATGTTTTTAACTGTCATTTCATTTATGTTTTATGTGTTTCTCTGCAATTTTTTTCTTTTTTTCTTTTTTTCTTTTTTTTTGTCTTTTTGCCATTTCTTGGGCCATGTAAGGCATATGGAGGTTCCCAGGCTAGGGGTCTAATTGGAGCTGTAGCTGCCAGCCTACTCCAGAGCGACAGCAACGCAGGATCTGAGCCGTGTCTGCAACCTACACCACAGCTCACAGCAATGCCGGATCATTAACCCACTGAGCAAGGGCAGGGATCAAACCCGCAACCGCATGGTTCCTAGTCGGATTCGTTAACCACTGCGCCATGACAGGAACTCCTGCAATTTTTCTTTCTTTGTTTTCTTCTTATTGCTTTCAGTTTCTTGAACAATTTTTAAAATTACATTTTGATTTATCTTTAGTATTTTCTTCATGTATCTCTTTGCATACCTTTTTTAGTGGTTGCTCATGTATTCCACTATATACAACTAAAAAATTCTAGGTGTGTCAATATTTTCCCAGTTGGATTAAAAGTATCAAAACCTTACTTCATATGCCTTTACCCTCCTGCATTTACTACATGCATTGGTAACCACAATAGACAATGCTTTAATTTTTGCTTTAATCACCAAACATAATTAGAAAATTCAAGAATCAAAGGAACATCTGTTGTATTTACCAGCAATTTCACTTTCTTTTTTTTTTTTTTTTTTTAGGGCTACAATCGTGGTATATGGAGGTTCCCAGGCTAGGGGTCAAATCAGAGCTGTAGCTGCTGGCCTATACCACAGCCACACCAATGCCAGATCTGAGCAGTGTCTGTGACCTACCCCACAGTTCACAAAAATGTCCTACCTTTAACCCACTGAACGAGGCCAGGGATAGAACCTGCATCCTTATGGATGCTAGTCAGATTTATTTCCACTGAGCCACAATGGGAACTCCAGTTTTACTCTTTTTGCTTTCTCTTTTTTCATCCTGATATTCAAAAGTTCCTTCTTTTATCATTTCTTTCATGTTTAAAGAAGCTCATTTAGTCTTCCTTTAGAGTGGGTCTGTTGGTGACTAATTCACTTGACTTTCCTTCATCTGAGAATGTCTTGTTTTCCCCTTAATTTCTGAGGAATATTTTAATTCCATATAGAATTCTAGGTTGATGGCTCTTTTCTTTCAGCACTTTAAAAATATTGTGCTGCTTCCTTCTGACCTCCATAATTTACAATGAACACTTCACTGTAATCTAAATTGTTTTTCTGTTAAAGGAAATGCTTCATTTCTTTCTGGCTATTTTGCAATATTTTATTTATTTGTTTTTAGTTTTCAAAAGTTTCATTATGGGAGTTCCTGTTGTGGCGCAGCAGAAGCCAATCCAACTAGGAACCATGAGGTTGTGGGTTTGATCCCTGGCCTCACTCCGTGGGTTAAGGATCCAGCATTGCCGTGAGCTATGGTGTAGGTCGCAGATGCATCTTGGATCTGGTGTTGCTGTGGCTGTGGTACAGGCCTGCAGCTGCAGCTCTGATTCGACCCCTTGCTTGGAAACCTCCATATGCCGCAAGTGCGGCCCTAAAAAGACAAAAGACAAAAAAAAATTTCATTATGATATGATGTGAACTTGAAGGGTGTGCATTCTGTTTTGGCTTCATTCACCTTTAATTTGTGAATTTATGTTTGATAGCATTAGTTTTTGTTTTATTTTGTCTATTAAATTTGGCTGTTCAGCTGTTATTTATGTGAATACATTTAAGTCTCACCTTTCCCTCTCCTTATGGAATTCTAATGGAAAATGATTAATATTTCACTGTAGTCCACACTTCCCTGAGGCATTTATTTTTTAGTCTTTTTTTCCCCCTCTATTGTCTGAGGAATTTCTACAAATCTATCATCAACTTAAAAAATTCCTTCCTCTTACCTTCTCTTTATTCTGTTATTGAGTTATCAATTGAGTTTTATTTTAATTATTGTATTTTTTTAGTTCTGTAGTTTCCTTCGGAAATTATCTCTGGTACACACTTGATGAAATTTCTTTTATTTATGTCAAGCATGTTTATAATGCTCCTTGAAATATATATATTTTTTATGTTGGCTGCTTTAAAATCCTTGGGAGATAATTTAACACCTATGTCATCTCAGTGCTGGCTTATGTTGTTTTATTTTTTCATTCTTTTTAATCTTCTTGATTAGAGTATAATGAGTGATTGTCAATTGTAACTGGACATTTTGGATTTTCTATTATGATGTTATGTGCTTTAGTGTGTCTTTTCTGACCCCCCTGTGATGGGTAAAGTGAGGCACAGCCTCATTATTTTCTTTTCCTTTTTTTTTTTTTTTTTTTTTTTTTTTTGTCTTTTTGTCTTTTTGCTATTTCACAGCATATGGAGATACCCAGGCTAGGGGTCCAATCGGAGCTGTAGCCACCGGCCTACACCAGAGCCACAGCAACGCGGGATCCGAGCCACGTCTGCAACCTACACCACAGCTCACATCAACGCCGGATCGTTAACCCACTGAGCAAGGGCAGGGACCGAACCTGCAACCTCATGGTTCCTAGTTGGATTCGTTAACCACTGCGCCACGATGGGAACTCCAGCCTCATTATTTTCATGTTGATATTTAAGTCAAGATTCTCCACTCAGCTTCTGTGAGGGCTGCAAGTTGCTTTTTGTTACTGCTGGGTTGGGGTGAGATGGGAAGTCAGACGCCCCATTAGGTCCGTACTGATGTCACCCTGACTGGGAGGGGTAGGGACACATTATCACTGCTTCCCACCTGGCTTTCACTGACACTGTGGAGAGGTAGCATTGGTGATAGTGAGTGATGGTGAACACCCTGAGTACACTAGTGCTCCCCTCCTCCTCTGACAATATCCTACTCTAGAGGAAAAAAGGTGCCTGTTACTCCTCAGTGGGGCTAGAAATCCAGGCTCCCAACATGGTACTAAATAATGGGGTTGGAGAGAAGGGGGCCTTATTATTGCAATGTGAGGATAAGACACCAGATTCTAGATATTATTTAAATCTTGTGCATTAGCATGTCCTCTGTGACACTGTTCTGATGGGTATGTGGAGCACTGCCTCATTAGTTCCCTGTTGACCTTCTCTGAGGCCACTGCAGTGGACTCTATGTTTTCCCTGGCCAGTGTGGGTGATTAGATCCCCTGGTCAGCGTTTGCTAGTAGAAATTAGAAAGAAGATGTATTTCTTTTCCCCCTTGTATCTGGTTGAAGTGATTGTTTATCTAAAAGATTTCTTAATACAACTTTCTCTTGTTTTAGATGACCTATTACTAGGATTTGGCTACAAAGAGCAGATTTTCCTGGGGATTTTCTCTCTTCATTTTGGTATTTCCAGGCTGCTGACTTTTCTGTAATTGAATCTGGGCTATGTAAGGCAAAAATAAAACCTGGGGAACTTGCCACTGTTTCATTCCTTGGGTCCCACAGTATCTAAAAAGTCTGTTTTCTTCTCTCTATAGTCTATCTTCTTAAATATATATAAATATAAAACATATACTTATGTATTATAAATATATTCATGTTTGTATTTTATATATACATTTATTTATATTTTATATATACATTTATTTCTAATAAGTTATAAAATGTCTACTCTTCTTTAATCCTCAAATATAATTGCAAGTTGAGATTTCAGTGAAATTTATATACATATATAAATATATGGAAGATATATACGTCTTCCCTATCTCTCTGGTTAAGTAAACTAAAAACCCAAGATCTCTCTCTATCTCCATATATATAATAGATTAGATACATCAATCTATATCTATATCTCTATCTATATACCCAGAAGAATATGGATGAGTCCATCTCCTCCCATCTTTCTAGAAACAAAAGTCTTAAAATAAAATGAGTCTCTTGGTACCTCTACCAGTCCGATGATGGTCCATCATCTCTCACCTATACTTCTGCAATTGCTTTGTAATTGGTATCTTTTTGCAATTCTCACTCACCTTTATGCGTACTCTTGTCTTACAGCAGAAGCAATCTATAAAAAGTAAGTATCTGTCATCCTCTATTCAACATCCTCCAAGAGCTTCCCATTATACTCAGAATTAAATTCTTCTTTCTTATGATGACCCGTAAGGCTCTGTGTAGCCTACTCTCTTCTTCCCCACTTATTTCTTCTCTTACAACTTTTCCCCATGGCTCAGTCAAACTGGGTTTTTGGAGTCTGTTTATGCTCCTACAACACTGCACATTTGCTTCCTCCTAAAAGCATTTCACTTGCTCTTCTCTTTTCTACAGCACAGCTACCTCACTCCCTTATTGCATTTATATCTCTGCTCAAAGAAAATCTTCTAGAGAGTCTTCTCATCAATCTGTTTAGAATAGTAACATCATTTTAGTCATTTCCTAGTCCCTTATCTTTTTAAAAAATCTTTTTACATAAAAATAATAAAATAGTATACCCACAATAAATATTAGTTAAATTATTTAAATTAGACAATTCACATTTAAAAACTCCATAAGCCTATATATTACTATTTTTTCCTTTTCTTATCAGTTTGACAAAAGTGTATTTTACTTTATTTTATTTTTTTGCTTGTTTTTTCTTTTGGGGGGGGCCTGCACCAGCAGCATATGGAAGTTCTCAGGCTAGGGGTTGAATTAGAAATGCAGCTGCTAACCTATGCCACAGCCACATCAATGTGGAATCCAAGCCATGTGTGTGACCTACACCACAGCCCAGGGCAACACCGGATCATCAACCCACTGAGTGACACTAGGGATCAAACCGTCATCCTTATGTCCTTATGGATACTAGGCAGATTCATTTCTGCTGTACCACGACAGGAACTCCCTAAAAATTTATTTTAAAACACCTGGTAGTAAGATACATGCCTATTTATGAGCTACATTATTTTTCCCTCTGGCAGAATTCACATTTCCAAACGTATACATACCTGGTCTTTGGATTGGTCTTCATGGAAAAACAAAACAAAACAAAACAAAACAAAAAACTGAGCTTCCCCATATACAAATTTAAATTAGATTATTGGTATTATTTTCAATATTATAAAATTTCACCTAATTCTCATTTGGAATTGTATTTGAGGCATAAAGAGTATGGATTTTACCTCTATTATTAGAAAAAAAAATGCTAGACAACATAATCTGTCAGGTTTTAGTCAGCATATAGGAGTCATACAATTGAACTGAACTCCTGGGCTCTGTTTCCAGTTTTGATTATAACCCACTGAGGAAACTTGGGGAAGTCATTTAACCTTCTGTGACCAAGGTTTTTGGTATAAAAAGGAAACAGAAACACTTAACTCAGACTAGTGTTATGTACAGCAATTCATGGTTGAAATGATTTTGAGGATTTTTACACACACACAGCAAAAATTGCTATTTGAAATACAACCACAAAGTCAACGTGCAACTCAAAGAATAAAACTTTGATTCCTCTACTTATCATCTATAAGTTTGTGTGTTCCTTCTCCAATGTGACCTTTCCAAAAGAAAAAAATTGGATTACTTTCTAAAAATTATTAAGTCAAACATATTGCAATCAGGAGCAAAATAATCTATGATTAAATCCAACAAATCAAGCATACAAATGCCCTTTTATGTTTTATCTTGATTTTTTTAAGTCCTTAGTTTCATTAGGTATAATTCCTAATTGAAAGCATTCTCTTAATAGCAAATATACTCTAAAATAGGGATTTTTCTTATTGTTTTCTAAAAGCAAAACTACATTTAATCGATGACACATTTATGGAAGATTTACCATCTGTCAAATAAATTGCACATGGCAGGGGATACATGGATAAGTGGCTTACACTTGGCAAGCAATAGAGTGAGGAAAAGAGCTAATAAATAAATATAACAATTTGAACTCCATTAAAAAATTAAAAACCAACAAACAGAACATGAGAAATCCCCTTCAGACTTCTAAACTTGCCTGGGCACAAAATATGTTTAAATGTTTGAACATTGTTGGCATTACCCTTATAAACATATATCTAGTTTAAAGAAAATATTTTCGCTAATTGACAAATGGAGATCCTCATAATACATTTCCTTATTTGGCAAAATAAAATGTTTCATATTAGTTCTTTCAAGTCAGGTGGTCCTGTTCTACTGCCGCTCATTCATAGGGACAGAAGCTAATATTTAGTTTCCAGAAGAGCAAAAAGATTCCTCTACCAGTTTTGTCAAAACTTTTAATCAAATATTACACTCTACACCTGAAAACGGCCTCATCCCAGTAAAACTTGCTTTTGTTCAATCACACCTTCAACTGACATCTTTAAGGAAATATTTTCTAGTTAAGTTGCTCTTTCGTACTTTATTTCTCTGCTTTCTTTGTCAAAGGGGTGAAATGTTGAACCTCTTATTAGTAGCCGGGAAAGTTTGCTATAGAAAGATTTCATTTGGCCAGACAGCCAGGAAAGTGGAAGACTCTGGACAAGCAATACAGCCAATGAAAAAACGGGCAAAGGACTGAACATAGTTCTTATGTTTGTCACTAGGGGTTTGAGTGTGAGAGAAAAGGTCATGAAGAATAACATGGGAAACACAGTCAGGAGGACCACCTTGGCAAACTTTGTGAGATGGTTTTCATTATTACACTTAATCCTTACACAACCTCATAAAAGTAAGGATAATCGTCCCGCTTTGGCAAAGAAGAACGTACCTCTCGGGAAATAAATCACACACCAAGATCCCACAGGTATGGAGTGTTAGACTCTAGACTTGGACACAGTTTCTTCTACCATCACAGCCCAGGTTTTCCTAGCTTCACATAGTAAGCACGGAAGCTCCCACACTTGATTCTCTCTATCTTCTCTCATCTAATGCAATAAAGCATTTGTTTTTCTAGCGATTATTGACATTAGATCACAGTTACGAACTTAGGTTACATTGACTGCTTGTAATAAACTCATTCAATGAATATTTATCCTGTGTTAGAGATTATGAATAGCACAGTCAAAAAAAACACTTATCCTCTTATGGCGTTTGCAGCTGAGCCATCTGAACACACACACAAGAATATCTATGTGGACTGACCAGTCCATAATACAGGAAGAGCTCAAGGTCTGAGATGTTTGTGCAACAGAGAATCTTTACATAAAAGCGCAATATCATAGATATAAAAAAAAGAAAAAAATGTAAAAAATAAAAAAAAAAAACCTTAGCTTGGCCAGTTTGCTTTTAGAGAAGAAAAAAAACCATAAATTTTTAGTTTAGATAATGGAGATTATATCCCAACCTAGAAATTAGGTCATTGTGCACAAATATCAATATTCCTCAAATTAGCTTAAAAAGGAAATTAGTGTGTATGTATGTAGTAACAATCACACAGGAACAAATTTGGCCCCATGTAGAGGAGTTTATGAAGGCCATGTTCTTCAGAGACCCATTATTTCACCCATTCACTGTTTCTCAATATTAATATAGGGAATTCATTTATTAAACGTAAAAATCTGATTTATTGAAAAGGAGCATTTCTCTAACCTCTAGGCAATAGTCTGAATGTCATTTTCAGTGATTTCAATTTAACAAAACAAATTCAGATTAAGATGCTTTAAAAATATATGAATTGAAGTATATTAGAAACAAAATTAAATTCCAAACTTCAAAATGTAAATTTTTACCTCCTGTGGATGTTGTAACTATATCCTATTTCTTTTCTGACTGCTTCTAAATTTCTGGCCTAAGAACAATATTCAAAAGTAGTATAGAAAATGCACCTTATGTGAAGCTGGAGGCCAGTCTTGGTGTTTTCAGTGAACAGCTTTAAAACTTTGACATGGATCTTTATATCTCTGGACCTGAGCTCCCCACCCCCTAGGCCACATCATAATGAAAGTGCACAAATAAGTTATCAATGAGATCGGTTTAGAGTGTGAGACAAGTTTTAATTTCTTTTGTGGGAGAGAATTCAGGTCTTTTATCACTGAGATAATTCACCTCACAATTTGGCTTGAGAAAAATCTTAGAAAAAGAAATGTGATCCTAAACAAAATTACATTTTCTAGGAATTTAATAAATATATACTTCCTTGAGTTTTAATAAGGCTAACTGGCCTGACAAGAAATAGACAATTGGAAAACCCAGAACTTGATGATATGTGGTCATCCACCTATCAAAAATGTTGATATTACTTAGAATAAATAATTACCTAAATTCTGTGTATATTTCAGAATACAACTTAAGATTCAGTTTTAATTTTGTGATTACCTCTAGATTTAAAAATGTTTAAACTTATTTGAATGATAAAAGACAGACTGGTTCAATTCATATTCTTCAGTAAGCAAGGAGGTAGTTGAATAACTACAGGGAGATATTATTACATCAAATTTTTCTGACAAGGCAGCCAACTAGAAAGATTTTGAAAATGAAGGATGGTACTAAAAAGGAAAAAACAGAAAAAAAGTAAATCAAGCTATAAGGGTAAAGCTATGAAAATCATTTTATCTATTTTGGTTTTGAAATTGGCCTAAATTATTGGGATAAATTTATTTTCTCTTAAAAAGAAATTCACGTTTTACCATGTTTTATTAAATGCAATATCCTTGCTACTAAAAATAAATGTTTGATTAACAACTTATAGTTTAGGAGTTACATTTATTCACTTTTAAAATTTTGTATTTCTTGTAATGTTTTCTATGAGAAGGGGAATATTAAAATCCACTTTGTAAATATGGAAAATCAAGTCCAAAAATATTTAGATAAGGATCTGTTTTAGAGTTACTAAGTGATGAAGCCCATTCTCCTATCTAAAACTGAACCCCATTCTTTTATTTCTTTTTATCTTTAAGTTGAAGAAATATTATTTGTTCTCTGTAAAACTACATTTTTTTTTTTAATTCCCTTACCCACATTTTGAAATACTTAGGCAACAACTTATCAGATGTCAGAGTTCTTCTAGTAATCACTGCTTGACCTTGGTCTGAATTCCTGATAAAACATTAATGAGCCCCTAAATCAACACACAAATGAGCTGCTACTTCACCACTTGTGTCCTCACCATCTGCTGAAGATCGTTGCCATCAACATAAGCATTTATAATTTATTACATACCAGCGACACTACTTGAAGGTCTGTAAACTTTTAACGGCTTATTTACACCGGAGTTTATGATTTACAATGTGCTTTTATATACAGTACATTATCCCTTGTTATCTTTGTAACAAACCTGAAAGTGAGAAAAGAAGGTATTTTTGTCCCCATTATATATATGAGGAAAATGAGGCCAAGATAAGTGATTTGGTACTCCCAGAACATGAAGTTAGAAATGCATATTTGGTATTATTCAAATTTGTTTTGGCTTACCCTGGAGACGAAATTATTCTACTTGCTAAAAATCAAAGTATGTAAAACTGCAAAATATTAAAATAGGGAATAATTTAATGAGGAATAAAGCAGACTAATAGATAATTTATTTGGGAGTAATAACTTAACAACTATTTTTCCAGAATGTGAAATGTAAATTTAAAATTCTAAACAATCAATTTACTGCCTTAACTTTTTACTATGAATATACTGCTACTTTAACTGATCAGGAGAAACTATTAAAAAACCGTCTAATTTTATCACTTTAATATTAGTAATAGAATCCATTTGAAGTTTGAAAGTCTTTTTTTGATGTTCTATATCTCATCAAAAGGAAGGCATTTGATGGAAACTGACTTGTATTACATGAAATATTCACAATGATTCTGGAGTCTTCTTCTTTCTTAAGAAACTTTTCCATAAAATTCTTCTTCAGAAGTCAGCACCTACCTCTGTATTAAACTTTTATCTAAAGAGTTAAAGTTTCATAAGGTTTAAGATTATAAAATATTAAATGAATTTTGAGGTTCTGGTAAGATCAGTTAAAGAAAGTGATGTGAGGTTTTCCTTTTTTTTTTTTAACTCTTACTCCTTTCTTTATAAAGAGCATTGAAACTGAAGTATTGTGCACTTCAGAAATTTCCTAAAGGATAGCTCTGATTGACTGATTCCCCTTTTACGTGTCATATCTGGTATTCTAAGGCTTAATTAAAATAAAAATTGATCTGGCCAGTTAATGACACTGATTTCAATTAATAATTTATTTTTTCTGAGTTTAATTATGGTGGCACAAACTTCCACTTCTCCAGCCTATACAACATTATAAAAACATTTTTAATCATGACAAAAGACACATGTTAACTATCAAGCCCTAAGCATAACATTTTTATGAGTAATTTCATAATAATCCTCAATATATTGTCATCCAGCTTTATGACATCTTTACCATTTTGAAACTGTTTTCATATTCATTAACTAATTTCATGATAATAATTACTATTCTAGGAAAATGCATATTGTATTTTCCATAGCTAGTCATAGCAAATAAGTTTTTTATCTAACATCATACTTAGAATTGTAAATAGAAATCAACAATCAACACTGGTGAGTATAAGGAAGTCAGGTGTACTCCCAAGATAAGTTTAATTGGAATATAACATATGTTAGTGGGAAAGATACTAAGTCAGATTTCTATGAAAATTGGAGTGTGGTGTGTGTAGTTAGGGTGCTCTATAAAATAAGGATTAAGTTATTTTCTCATGTAAAAAATTGGGGCTTAATAATTTGTTATTCATGTTGCCTAACTATGCTGTGTAGAAATTTCAGAGCATTTATTTAATTAGCAATACTCCTAAAATCAAAATCTCACAAGATTTTGGAGACTTCATTTCTCTATTTAGCAAATGAAAATGAATAACAGATAATGGCTAGATCCTTTATTGATAGATGCCTTCAGCTCACTAGGTTTTACTTTTGGTTATTTATTTTTTTTATCAGTGTTTTCCTAGAGTTCTTTCTTTGTAGTGTACTTAGCCATTATTGTCTACTGTTGAGAAAATCAATACAGAAGATACTTGATATTCAACAGAAAGAACACATAGACATTTCCTTTCAAAAGGCAAGTATTTTATGCAGACACTCCATGACTCAAGTTTAACTCAATAAAAGGAAGCAACTTCAACATTAACAACACTTAAATATACAGTAACGGGGCACATGATAAAGATATTGTCAGAGTTTCTTAGGTAAGATGAGAGGATAGTTCACTGATTTTAGGGGCTCCTTCCTATCTGTGATTTATGATTCATTATTAATTATCTGCCAATTTGTTCTACTAACACTCTAGAGATAGCAGTACATCTAAGGGAATCTATATCTTCTTTTTTTTTTTTTTTTTTTGTGGGCTCCTAAATAAAAATCCTAACAAAAAAATGGAAATAAAGCTTTTTCTTTTTCATTTTTAGTTTTATTGAGTTATTCTGGTTTGTCAAACTCTATAAAACTACATTTTTGTAGATTAATTTTTATTCTTATATATTTCCAATATTTCAGACACTTAGATTTCATATTACTTGCCATTGATCTCTACTTTCTTAGCAGCTGCATAGGGCATTGAATTTCATTTCAGTTCATACTGAAGTCCAAATTCACAGTAAGTAGCAAAAATTCTAAGGCACAGAAAATATGTTTGATCAATCATTAGTGTAATTCAAAGTTCATGAAGCCATGGTGAAATATAAGTTATCTCTTTTTAAAATAGTATATGTAGTATTATTCTTTTTAAGGCTACATACTATACCCTTGACCATGAAACGTAAAGACAAAATCAATACACTTGCTGTTTGGGGCTGGTGAGAAAGGTAAGGTACAGTTCTGAGAATGTTTTATCATTTCTCCAGTATTTGTGAGAAGTATTTTTGGTGTAGCTAGCTATATTATAGGGAAATAGAACTCTACTATGATGGTAACTAAACTGCAAGAAAAAAAGTTCAATATCTTTTATCTTATAAATTTAGAAGAAATATTCTGACTGAGGCATTTCCATATTTGAAGCATTACTTAAAATTTGAATTTAATAAACCTGTTTTTGCTAAAAAATTTCTCCTAGACACACCATGACACGTCTTAATATTTCTTTTTTTCTCGTCTTTTCTCTTTTTTAGGACCACACCAACAGCATATGGAGGTTCCCAGACCAGGGGTTGTATCAGAGCTGTAGCTGCTGGCCTATGCCACAGCCACAGCAACACCAGATTCAAGACACATCTGTGACCTACACCACAGCTCGCATCAACACCAGATCCTTAACCCACTGAGTGAGGCCAGGGATCAAACCTGCATCCTCATGGGTGCTAGTCGGGTTTGTTAACCACTGAGCTATGATGGGAACTCCAATATTTCTATAACTAATTTTAAAAAAATAATTTTGTATACCAATATTTAGTAAAATAATTATTAAAATCTTAATGACTGATTTTTTAAAATTTCTTCTTTAAAAATGAAAACAAAACCTAACTTGGATTTTTCTGTTTCCTCTGAAACAGGCTCTCTTCCTCTCTCTCCAAGGCATGCATATTAAATTCATTTTAATCACTGGGGCAGGGGAGGAAAAACTCAGATGCTAGTACTTGTTCTTGAATATGGAGAAATAAAAGGATGAATTATACATGCTGTTTGATCTTCAAGAACATATGCTTGACTGGGAAAAACAAAAGTATACACTTTACGGAAACAAATACAAGGCAGAAAGGCAGAAAATGATTATTGCAGTAAATGTACTAAACAAATTGTTATGAGTATACAGAGAAATAGAATGTTAACTTCAATTGAGAAGAAGACCAGAAAAGCTACATGTAACTGATGAAATTTGTCTGTAGCCTTGAGGAAAAAGGTAGAATTTCAAGTCTTATATGAAGTCAAAAAGATAAAAAGACTCATGGGATCAAGATTGCAGAGAAGTAAGATGTGGCACTCACCTTCTCTCATAAACACATAAAAAAAAACGTACATGTATAACAATTTGCAAAGAACATCTACTGAATGCTGGCAGAAGACCTAAAACCTCCAAAAAGGCAAGAAACCCTCCCCATAACTGGGTAGAAGAAAAGGAAAAACAGAGAGAGAAGAGTAAAAGAAAAAAAAAAAAAAAAACAGGAAGTAAGACAGGATCAGCATCCCTGAAAGGGGGCTGTGAAAGAGTAAAGGAACCTACACCTTGGGAAACCACCTAACTGGTTGGGAGATCACCCAAAATGGAGGGAACTCAAACCCTCAAAGAAAAGCTCAGCAGCCAGACTGAAGAGGGCAAAGCAGAGAGAGAGATGAACATCAGTCCCACTGATCCAAGACACTGCAGCCTGAGACACTCAGGGGTGGAGGTCAGTGCAGGTAGCTGGGCCCTGAGAATCAGGCTTTGGAGGTCAGTTCTAGGGAGAAGACTAGGGCTGGCTATGTGGAGACAGCCTGAGGGGCTAAGGAGTGATGTTTCATGGCTGAGGAGTGGACTCCCCAGAGTCAAGGGAAACTGGGAGGAGGCCTGGGCCCACAGGAGAAGAAAGTCACCATTGTTGGGGAGGGCAAAAGAAGAGGGATCAATTGCTGTAAGAATATATTCCTCTGTTAACATGCAAGTTCTTGGGAAGTGAGGGGTGTCTTGCATGGGCTATGGGTAGTGGGATGCTTCTTCATGGGCCACAGGCCATGGAGAAAAACCACCTCAATCATCTCAGACTCCAGATGTGGGCATGGCCACTAACACTCCCCTCAGAATGCACACACATTGCTGCTGCCACTGCTGCTGCGACCGCTGCTGCCACTGCCAAACACCCTGAGTGCCGAATATGCCTCCCAGAGTGTCACTGCCACTTTCCAGGGCCCTGCCACCAGGAGGAGCCTGTGCCACCTCCCCAAGGGTCCTTGCCACTGTCAAGGGCCCAGCGACTAGGCACGGGCTACTAGCCCTTCCCATTGTATCCACCTCCCCGGATGCAAGCACAGGCCTAATGCCAGCAGAGGGATAACAGCCTGCACATACTAAAGAAAGAGATGGCAAGCATCCAAACCAAAAGTAGCCCTCACACCAAAATAAATAAATACATACATATATAATAAGCTCTCATAAACTACTCAGGGCTTTTCTCATATATAGATAGTCCTCCAAGATTACAGTAGATGTGTTCCCTAAACTCACAGAATAAGAAAAATATAAGCAAAAAGAAGTTTAGATACCATTCTAAGATAAAAGAACAGGAGAATTTTCTGGAAGGAGTAAACAATGAAATATACCTCTGACTGACACCTAGTTCATAAAGGATATAGTGAAAATACTGAAGGAATTAAGAGCAAATATGAAGGCATTAAGCGTGGAGATGGGAGTTGCCATCATAGCTCAGCAGTAAGGAAACTGACTAGTATCCATGAGGACATGGGTTTGATCCCTGGCCTTTCTCAGTGGATTAAGGATTGAGCATTGCTATGAGCTATGATGTGGGTGACAGATTTGGCTTGGATCCTGCCTTGCTCTGGCTATAGTGTAGGCCAGCAGCTGCAACTTCAATTCAACCCTTAGCCTAGAAACTTCCATATGCTGTGGGAGTAGCACTAAAAAGACAAAAAAAAAAAAAAAAAAAAAAAAAAAAAAAAAAGAAAGTAATCTGGAGAAGCCCAGAAAAATTAGAAAATTCATCTGCAGAGACACGACTTGAGTTAAAGCCACTGAAGAGTAGAATGAGTATGCAGAGGAATGTTAATAAATAACCTGGAAGAAATAGAAATTGCTACATCAGGACAGCAGACAGAAAACCAAATGAAAAAACATGAAGGCAATATAAGAAATCTATGAGATAATATAAAATAGACAAATCAATGCATAGTAGGGATTCCAGAAGGAAAAGAAAAAGAAAAGGGGATTGAAAATATATTTGAAGAAATTATGGCTGAAAACTTTCCAAATCTAAAGGAAACAGATATCAAGATACAGGAAGCACAGAAGGAGAGCACTAAACAAGTTGAACTCAAACTTATCAAAAGACATATTGTAAAATCACATAAGTTAAAGATAAGAACAGGAATGTAAAGGCAGCAAGAGGAAAACAAGAGTTAATTATAAGGAAACCCCAATAAGGCCATCAGCTGATTTCTCTACAGAAACACTATGGGCCATAAGAGAGTGGCCAGATATATTCAAAATTCTAGAAGAGAAAAATGAGCAGCCTAGAATAATCTAATAATAATATCATTTAAAATAGAAGGAGAAACAAAGAATTTCCTCCAACCAAAAAAAAACTAACAGAATACAGCAATACTAAACCTATTGTAAAAGAAATACTGAAAGGTCTTCTCTAAATAGGAAAGAAGTAAGAAGCTATACAATGGATAAAATCATAATTGGGATGTAATTACTTAAATAAGTCAGTATATGGATCTAAAAGGAAAAAAATATTTTAAAATAGATGATAAACACAAGGAAGAGAAAAAGGATAAAAACGAAGATGTTAAAAAAGGACATTAAAATCATAAAATATGGGGAAGAAAAATAAGAAAATCTAGACTCTATATACATCTCTCTCTCTCTCTCCATTTATTATATATATAAAATATATAAACATATTTAGAATCTGTTTGAGCCTATATGAGACAAGTAGATACAGGAAGGGGTTAACATAGTTGGAAAACCTCAAATCAAAACAAAATATTACATTCACAAAAACTAAAAAAGAGGACACAAGTATAAAATAAAAGGAAATCATGCAACCAATAAAAGAAAGAAACAAAAGAGAAACATAAAATCAACTAGAAAACAAGGTTTAAAATGGCAATAAATACATATTTATCAATAATTACCTAAAATGTCAATAGACTGAATGTTTCAATCAAAACATATAGAATGGCAGGCTGGATTTAAAAAAAAAAAAAAACGAAAATAAAACAAAAAAAAACCCTACAATATTCTGCCAAAAACAGACACACCTACACCTTAGGGCAAAGGACATATATAAATTGAAAAATTGAAAGTGACGGTATGGAAAAAGATATTTCATGTAAATATAAAAGACAGGAAAGCAGGAGTTTTACTTACATCAAACAAAATAGACTTTAAAATTAAAGCCATAAAGAAAGAAAAAGGAGGACATTATTTAATGATAAAAGGATCAATTAAAAAAAGAGGATATTGCACTCATCAATATATACAACAAACATTAATAGATATAAAAGGAGAAATTGATGTGAATACAATTATAGTGGGAGGCTTTAACACCCAAATATATACAACAAATACTAATAGATATAAAAGGAGAAGTTGATGTGAATACAATCATAGTGGGAGTCTTTAACACCCCACTCACACAATGGAAAGATCCTCTATAGAGAAAATCAATATGGTAAAAGAGATCCTAAATGACACAAAAGAAAAGTTAGACTTACTTGATATTTTCAGGACACTACATCCAAAAATATCAGAATATGCATGCTTCCCAAGTGCAGATGGAACATTCCCCAAATTAGGCACATACTGGGGCACAAAACTAACTTCAACACATTTAATACTATTGAAATTATTTCAAGCATCTTCTATGACTGAAACCCTAGTTTCAATGGGATGAAAGAAGAAATCCACCACAGGAAAAGAAATGAGAAAAAACTGATAACATAGAGACTAAAACACATGCTACTAAAAAACCAATGTGTCAATGAGGAAACCACAGGGAAAATTAAAAAATACCTCAAGACAAATGATAATGAAAACACTACAATTGAAAATCTGTGGGATGGTGCAAAAGTAGTTCTTAGAAGGAAATTCATAGTGATACAGGCTTTCTTTAGCCCATAGAAAGAAAAGAAAAATCTCAAATTAACAAATCAACTTAACCTACTGCCTAAAAGAATTAGAAAAAGAAGAACAAACAAAACCTAAAATCCTCACAAGGAAGGAAGTAATAAAGATCGGAGAGGAAATCAATAAACTAGAGATTCAAAAAAAAAAAAAAAAGAAAAAGAAAAAGAAAAAATCAATAAACGCAAGAGCTGATTATTTGAAAGGGTAAAGAAAATTGACAAACCTCTGGCCAGACTCAACAAGAAGAAGAGAGAAAGAATGCAAATAAACAAAATAAGAAATGAAGAAAGAGAAATCTCAAAGGATACCACAGAAATACAAAGAACCATAGGAGAACACAAGGAAAAGTTATATCCCAACAGACTTGACAATTTAGAAGAAATGGACAACTTTCTAGAGACACACAGCCTGCCAAAACTGAATCGAGAAGAAACAGACCAATTGAAAGACAGATCACTAGAAATGAAATTGAATATGTAATAAAAACACACACTACAAACAAAAGTCCAAGACCAGATGGCTTCACAGGCAAATTCTACCAAAGATACAAAGGGGAATTTATATACCTATCCTTCTTAAACTTTTTCAAAGTGAAGCCAACATAACCCTAATACCAAAATCAAACAAAGATACTACCAAAAAAGAGAACTATAGGCCAATATCTTTGATGAACATTGATGTAAAAATTCTCAACAAAATTTTAGCCAACTGAATCCAACAACATATGATAAAGATCATACATCATGTCCAAGTGTGATTCATTGCAAATTCACAAGGCTGGTTCAACATACACAAATCATCAATGTCATGCACCACAATAATGAGAGAAAAGTCAAAAAAAACACATGAACATCTTAATAGATTTGACAAAATCCAACATCCATTCATGATCAAACCTCTTACTAAAGTGGGTATAGAGAGAACATACATTAACATAGTAAAAGCCATTTATGACAAACCCACAGGCAATATAATACTCAACAGAGAAAAGCTGAATGCCTTCTCACTGAAATCTGGAACAAGACAAGGATGCCCACTCTCACCACTTTTATTCAATGTATTATTGGAAGTCCTAGCCAAATTAATCAAAGAAATAAAAGGTATCCAAATTGGAAGATAAGAGGTACATTTGTCACTCTATGCATATGACATACTACTTAGAAAACCCTAAGGATTCTACACAAAAACTACTCAAATTTACCAATGAATTCATCAAAGTAGCAGAATAAAATTAATTAACATTCAGAACTTGGTTGCATCTCTCTATATTAACAATGAAATATTAGAAAAGGAATATAAAAACACAATACCTTTTAAAATTGCACCAAAAGAATTAAGTACCTATGATAAACCTGACCAAAGAAGTGAAAGATTTATATGCTGAGAACTATAAAACATTAATCAAGGAAATTAAAGAGGATTCAAAGAAATAGAAAGATATTCCATGCTCCTGGATTGGAAGAATTAACTTTGTTAAAATGGCCATACTATTCAAAGCAATCTACAGATTCAATGCAATCCCTATCAAATTACCCATGACAGTTTTCACAAAACTAAAACAAACAGTCCATAAATTTATATAGAACCATAAAAGACCCAGAATTTCCAAAGCAATCCTGGGGGAGGGGGGAGCAAGCAGGAGACATAACTATCCCAGACTTCAGACAAAGTTACAAAACTATGATAATCAAGACAGTGTGGTACTGGTATCAAAACAGACATACAGACCAATGGGACAGAATAAATAATTTAGAAATAAACCCAGACACCTATGGTCAATTAATCTTCAACAAAGTTGGCAAGAATATAAAATGGGAAAAAGACAATCTCTTCAATAAGTGGTGCTGGGAAAATGACAGCTGCATATGAATCAAGGAGACTAGAAAACACTTTCACGCCATGCACAAAAATAAACTCAAAGTGGCTTAAAGACTTAGACATAAGACAAGATACCATAAAACGCCTAGGAGAGAACACAGTAAAACAGTCTTTGACATAAACCATGCAAATGTTTACTTAGGTCAGTCTTCCAAGGCAACAGAAAAAATAAGTAAATTAATAAATAAATAAACCAATGGGACCTAATCAAACTTACAACAATTTTGCACATCAAAGGAAACCATAAAAAAAGACAACTTATGGAATGGGGGAAATTATTGCAAATGATATAACTGACAAAGGCTTAATCTCCAAAATATACAAACAACAAATACAACTCAAACAACCCAATTAAAAAATGGGTAGAGGATCTGGGAGATATTTATCCAAAGAAGACATACAAATGGCTAACAGGTACATGAAAAAATATTCAACATAACTAATTTTAGATAAATGCAAGTCAAAGCTACAATGAGTTACCAGCTCACACCAGTCAGAATGCCTGTTATTATTAAGTCTACAAATAGCAAATACTGGAGAGGTTTTGGAGAAAACGTTAAACTGCTGGTGGCAATATAAATTGGTACAACCACTACGGAAAACAGTATGGAGGTTCTTAAGAAAACTAAATATGGAACTACCATGTGACCAGAAATCCCACTCCTGGGCATATATCTGGACAAAAATTTAATTGAAAAAAGATAGATGCACCACTATGCTCATTGAAGCACTATTCACAACAGCCAACACATGGAAACAACCTAAATGTCCATCAATAGATGAATAGATTAAGATGTGATACATATACACAATTTACCACAATATTACTCCACCATAAAAATAACAAAATAATGTCACTTGCAGCAACTAGAGATGCTCATACTAAGGGAAGTAAGTCAGAAAGAGAAAGACAAATAGTATATGAAATCATCTATATGTGGAAACTAAAACATGGCACAAGTGAACTTTTCTACCAAACAGAAACAAACTCATAAACATAGAGAACAGACTTGTGGTGCCAAGGTGGAGGGTAGGGAGTGGGATGCCTGGGATTTTGGGATTAATAGATGCAAACAATTGCTTTTGGAGTGGATAAGCAATGAGGTTCTGTTGTATAGCACAAGGAAGTATATCCAGTCACTTGAGACAGAACATGATGGAGGATAATGTGAGAAAAATAATATGTGTATATATATTGTAAATATACAGAACATTGTAAATAAACTATAATAAAAATGTTTTAAAAAAGATAAAGAGATAGATGAGTGCCAGATTTAGGAGCGCATTATACTCAGTGGTAATTTTATTCTTCATGGTATAAATAGTGGGAGACACAGAAATCTTTGTGAAAAAGTGAAAAGTGAGATTTTTTTTTCTTTTTGGCTGCACCTGCAGCATGCAGAAGTTTCTGGGCAAAGGATTGAACCTGCACCACAGCAGCAACCCAAGCTGCTGTAGTGACAATCTGCTGAGCCACAATGGAATTCCAAGATTTTTTTTATTGAAGTATAGGTGATTTAAATGTTGTGTTAGCTTTCCTGACACTCCTTTCTTGCTCTCCTGCTAAGAACTCTAGCCCTTTTCTGCTCAGTTTTGAGAACCTGCTGCTACCACATCCACCACTTCTACCACCAGATACATAACTACCAACATAGGGACTGTCTGAGCTTCTGCTAAAACTGTTCCCCTCATGCGTACATAATTTGATTGCAGTTGTCCACTATAATTTCCAAAAACATTATATGCTGTCACCTCCAAATCCATTATAGTCACCATCACTTCCTCCATAACTATCTCTGATGCCATTTTCACTGCCATAACCTCCTCTTCCATCAAACTTTCAACCAAAGCCAAAGTTACCACTATCACCTTCAAAGTAATTCATATATATATATATATATATATATATATATATATAATTTTATATAATATATCTCTTATTTTAAAGTTAATTTTTCTTATAGGCTATTATAAAATATTTAGTCCTCTGTGTTATACAGTAGATCCTGTTGGCTATTTATTTTATATGTAGTGTGTGTCTATACTTTAAAATCTCCAACTTCCAATTTATCTCTCCCCCTTTCCCTTTTGATAAACATAAGCTTGTTTTTTTATGTCTGTGGTCCTATGTTTATATTTTTAGAAACTTAATACAGAGAATTAAATAAAGAGTATACTTTAGCAGGAAAAAACATCGACAGGGAAATGAATCATAATACTGCTGTGAAAGTGTACTTAAAATAGAAGCAATGGAGGAAAGAAGAATAAAGAATGGAGATATATTTGAGGAATAAAGGGATTAATGACTAATTTAGTGTGGAAGACAAAGAAAAAAAAAAAGGACCAGAAAAATATGCCTCCAAGATTTCTATTCTAAAATACAAGATACCTGGGAAATGGACTCTTTCAGAGTAGGTTCAAGTGAGGGAGTTTGGAAAGAGATTTATTTACTATATGACACAAATTGTGTTAGTTACTCTACATGCATAATCTCATTTACTTTCTGTGAGAAGGCAATGAGATGGACATTATCAGCTCTCCATTTTTTTGTGTGAACGAAAAAGCATATTAGGGAAAGCATTTGCCTGTCATGGTAACATTTTAACTGATAAAAATAGAATTTTTACAAATTAAATAAACACATGTTTGCCTTGAATTTTAATCTGGTGTAAAATTCTGTGCTATTTTTTTGTGTGAATTTTTCTCAGATTTAGGTCTGTGAGTTTCACCTTGATGTATGTTGCAGTAGTTTGATTTTTTACTGTTTCAATAAGGTCCATAGTATGAACATGCCACACTTTATCCATTTCATTGTTGATGAATATTTAGATGTTTCCAGTTTGAGTTCTTGCAAATAATGTAATAAATTCCTTTCACATATATTTTGGTTCATATATGTGATGAATTAGAAAGTCTGAATATTTAGGTGTGGATCTGGTGTTTCATAAAGTATTATGTATATTCATATTTATCAATATACTGCCAAACAATTTTCAACTCTAGTTGAAAAATTTACAAGCACATCAGAAGTAATACTGATTCTTTGGAAACAGGAGATACTGAACATTCTTTTCTCGTTTCTTTTATTTATTTATTTATTTTCTTTTTAGGGCTGTACCCTTGGCATATGGAAGTTCCCAAGCTAGGGTTTAAATCAGAGCTGCAGCTGCCATCCTACACCATAGCCACAGTAATGCCTGATCAGGGCTGCATCTGCTACCTACACTGAAGCTCATAGCAACACTGGATCCTTAATCCAGTGAGCAAGGCCAGGGATTGAACCTGCATCCTCAAGGATACTAGTTGGTTTAACTACCACTGAGCCATGACAGGAACTCCTCTTTTTTTTTTTTTTTTTTTAATTTTAGCCATTCTGATGGGTACTTAGCTTCATTTCACTGTTTTTAATTGTCATTGTGACGTTAGCCGTTTGAATGTCTGCTTTTGTAAAGTGGCCTATTCGAGTTTGTTATTTCTTAAAATGTTGGTTTTTGTATATTCCATGCCTATACAAGTACTTTATATATTCCAGATAAGAGTTTATTTTTGGAAATATATATTACATGACTTTTTTGCATATCCTGCCTTGTAAATTGACAATGGATTTGAAATTAAAAGTAGTTGCCAACATGGGATTTATCTCAATTCCCTTCTCTTTACTCCAGGAATTTGCCTCCCAAATCTTTGATGTCTACTGCTTTTGTTTGTGTGTTTATTTTCAATCCGGCTATTATTCATTCTCAGCAGGAGAAGTATATGATTCTGGCTTTTGTGACATAGCCGGGAGCATAAAAATTGTCTTCTCCTAAACATCATAAATTTGAGAGGCAGCAGAAAATCCATATTCATATAGGACTATCTGTCTTAAACTCATAAGAAATTTTGAGGTAGACATGAAAATTTTAAATTTTAAATTTAAATTTTAAATTTGAGATTTTTTCACAGAAATATATTGGTATGAATCATTTGAATGATTTAGCTGTAAACATAAAATGTGTGCTTTCTAAATATATTTATATTACATGCAACCTAGATAAATTATTTAGGGTGCATGAAGATATTGAAGGAGAAATCTAGATCAAAAATCCTCAATGCAAGATACATAATATTTTTTCCTCCTTTTTAAAACTGAAGTAGTTCACCTTTAATTAGTATAAGATAAAAATAGATATTCATTAAATTGAATATAAATAAATTGATGATTAAATAAATATAGAATTTATATAGGCCTATCTCACTAACATTTATTAGCTAAGCTTATTTTTTTGCCTTTGTGAAAAGCATATTATTCTTATCAGTTTCAGTAATTTCATCCCAATTTTCATTTTTGTAACAGAATTGTAAACTAGTTATACAAACAAGAAGTTTGTTAAAAAGAAAATAACTTAAAAATTAATTTTAAAAATGAGTTTTCCTTTTTAAGAGTTTTCCCTTCTGTTCAAAAGTATGTGATATTTTCCATGATCTTCTTTTTACCTTAAGTTAATAAAGAATTTTATTTTCTCTTCTAAAGCTCCTTCTTCATTTTAGCTTTTCCAGGCACATCAAGGTTGCTCCTTAGGGAAAGTACTGTTAAATTTGGCCACAGGTTCTAACCTTTCTTAACGGCAATTCAGTTTTCTCTGAAAACAATTCAGTTTTAATTCATCAGTGATTCTAAGACTTTATCTAAAACTCTAAGTATCCAGATCCATCTGATTGCTTTTCTTTATGTAGACTCTTGCTGATGGTATATATGAGGTCCTTTAGATATATGTGTCTTTCTTATTCCAGTACTATATTTTTCTAAGAATCGTATTTTTATTTTTTTGAAGTAGCCACTCCAGAGACAGCATTAATAATAAGTGCATAATTTTTAACTCTAAAAAGGATCGATTCAGACTTCCCATCGTGGCTCAGTGGTTAACGAATCTGACTAGCATCCATGAGGATGCAGGTTTGATCTCTGGCCTTGCTCAGTGGGCTAGAGATTTGGTGTTTCTGTGAACTGTGTGTAGGTCACAGACGTGGATGGGATCCTGCATTGCTCTGGCTGTAGCTGTGGTGGAGGCCAGCAGCTACAGCTCCAATTTGAACCCTAGCCTGGGAACATCCATATGGCACAGGCATGGCCCTAAAAAGAGAAAAAAAAAGGAAAAAAAATAAAAAAAATAAAAAGGATCCATTCTTTATCAAAACTACCAAGCATAGCTTTTATGGATTTGAACATGTAATGAATTTAGTGACTCTTCACTGGCATCATTAATTGACTTCTGATTTGACTGCTATAATTAATTAACTGTTAGTACAGTAATGTGTATATTGTCACTTTCATTCACACTCTCATTTCCCTGTGCCAATTTGTCATTAAAGATCTAGCCATTGATAACATTTAAATGAAAATAGAAAATATAAATTATAAAGGAAAAGAAAAATGCAAAATCACAACCTAACACACATGACAATATTGCATCTACTTAATAGCATACCTAATCAAAAACTTACATGTAAATAAAAAACAATTTTGGTTTTGCAAAATCGCTTATTTTACAAAATGTTTAACCTCATATTTTCATCCTAAATATATCCAAGCAATAAAGAGGAAAACTCTTGAGATAACTTTGAATGCATTCTAATTTTGAAAGAAAAATTTGAAAATATTCAGTACTCTGTTGCTCATAACACAACCTAGCAAGCTACCTCACAACTGTGCTGCATAAGTGTTTTGTTTTGCTGTGAGATGTTCTACCTTGAAAATTTGAAAATATCGATTTTTGACTTAGATTTTATTATATGTGGGTTTATGTAACTGGATGTCTTCTTTTCCTTCCTAGGATCTGAGCTGCTCTTAAACTCGGAAGGGTTAACTCAAAACAACCAAACACCATTACTGTGAAATGTTTTCTTCAGGAAAATATCCATCAAAATACTAAGTCAATAATTGTAAGTTCTGAAAATTTCTATCTTGAGAATTGATTGACTATCAAGCCTTAAGTAGAAGACTAACTAAAGGACATGGGTACATCCTGAATGGAGCAACAATTATGTGGACTAGTTAATCAGCATGCAAAGAGAATGAACAAAGCAGCAATAGCTACATTGGTCAGTTGGCCATCAGAATTTGCTAAGTGAATATTAAATACATAGGGATGCTAGAGTGTGTTTCCTGTCACTACGTACAGGGGCATAACTTATCATTTAGAAGCTGATGTTCAGTCTTTGTCCACACACCTGGTGTGGTAGTCTTCATCATGGTTGTCCTGTTACATACTTTCAATTGTTTGGTTAATATTTACATAACTGGAAGCTTACAAGTTTAGTGACCATTGTTGATCATAGTATATGTAGTGCCTAATACTGTGTCTGGTAGAGTAAATATACCTAGAATAAATGTAATAAATAACTTGTCCACCTGCCAATGCTAGTGCACAACAGACTCGACCACCTTCCTTGACTTAAGTTTAAAACAAGGTTAGAGAAACTGACTCCTAAACATGGTCTTGATGTTGTTTTCTGGAGCTTTCAGCTCTTCAGTTCCCTTGATTATCTAATTCCTTTTAATTAATTTTGAGATGTAATCTAGGTACTATAAAATGCACACATATGTACAGTATGTCTGATTTTTATTAATGTGTACATGTGTGAAACCATGATTCATTTTTAATTGTATTTTATTTCCCTCATCCAGGAAAGTTTCATTATATTCTTAGGCAGCGAATTCCCATAAAATCTTTTGATTAGGTGAAGACATCTCATTTCTATGATCATGGATAACTTTGGCCTGTCTCAGGACTTCATAGGAATAGGATTACATACTTTTGGAAACCAGCTTCTTTTTTTTAATTGCTCAGTAGTGTGCCACTACATAAAAATATCATAATTTTAAAAAATATTCCCTTGGATTATTTCCAGATTTTAACTGTTTTGAATAAATTTCTGGTTTCCTAATTATTTGAAATACTGACCACCAAATTATCAAATATATGGTGTCATAGGTGTCTGAATCTCTGAAAAATTTTTATATATGCTTATATGCATAGAGAATGTGGGAAAATTATTCATAATTTTCATTTTCAAAGAGATTTGTCCCAAAATAAATGAAAGCTGTTGATCTCATTTACTTTTGTTCTGAAACACATCACACATTGTCTTGGGGCCCAGTCTGCTCACCAGCTCAATTGCAATTCCTGGCCCAAGGTCAGTTCTCCCCACATCAGTTCTTCACTTGCTAACACAAATATGTTATGAGAGGGAACAAGGAAGCAAATTAGGAAAAGTAAGAAGAAAATAAATATTACATGATATCTTATTTATTTCTTCACTTCTGATATTTCTTTAAAATTATCATTAGCTTATTTAATATTGTTTGAAAAGAACCAAAATCTGAGATAGGCTTTTCCATAACCACATGTTGCTCACCTTTAAGAAATTCATATTTTACAATATAAACATCATTAAAAAAACTAAAGCTCAGCTGTATTTAATTACAGTTAGGAAGAGTGCATTTAGAAAAATGAATCAGTTTAAAAGGACGAAGATGGTGATTTTGGCAAACACCTAGACCATAATTAAATGATGTTGATTTGATAAACTAAGGATGTTTATTGACTGTAAGTTTGTGACAAGACAAATACCACTCTAATTATTAAAAGTTGTTGGTACTTTTTATGCAGGATTTCATATCCCTGGGTTATTCAAGCCAAGAACTTTGCATGTAAAAGATGACCACAGGAACATCGCCAGCACCAGTTTCCTGATCAAATCTCACTAGGCTGTGGCATATGAACCAATCCTCCCTACACCTTGAGCCATATCAAGGAGAGAATAATAGATTGGGACGAGGTAGGAAGAATCTAATTAAGAATGAATGTCTGAATGCCGAGATGCTTGCCTATTCCTACCACAATCAGCAAAGCAGTCATTTTGTAAAATTTACTTGTATTGTTCATAACACTGGGGAAGAAGTACACCTTGCAGCATCAGCTATTGTTTAAAATAAAAAAATTTAAGAAGAGTGAGAGATTTTAAAGACCATAACATTTTCCCTTGGATTTTAATCTTTAAATCTATGTGTTCGAGGGAAAATACACTGAGCAAAAACAAGTAATGTAAACCAATTATAAAGAGAACTTTTACAGATTTACTTTAATGTCAAAAGAAGTGCCTTTGTTCAATGACACCTGAGCATCAGTTGATGTAAGGGCTTAGCAGGTGGATCAGACAGATGGTAATCAGAATTCCCAGGTTTACTGCTAACATTCATTGCTTCATCAAAACCAGGATAAAGCAAAAAATATTTAAAAGAGAAGGCTAAGCATATATCAACTCCTATTATGGAGACTAGTGTGCTAAATTTTGCATTCCACAGTGATTATCTGGGGGAAATTAAAGCATTAACTAGAGACATTGATAAATATTTCTATCAATTTGCTCAGACAAAAATGTTTTTTAAACTACAGACTATAGCATAATTATTCAAAATAAACAGTAATTAACTGAACTAAATCAAGCAACACAAGGGTTTGCAAATTTGCCCTGTGGTTTACCAGCTGTGCTTTTTACTGTCTGCACTGTGAATTTATACACAAGGTTTGAGTTCTCAAGAGGTGGTAGAAAATTGAAGCACATTTTAGAAGCATATTAAGTAAGGGTAAAATTACCAATTTAGTCAGTTTAAATCATCTGCCAATGAGATATTTTTTAAAAAAGATCTTTATGAATCAAGTTTAACAAGCATTTATTGGACACTTAATATATGACAGTTGTGTGAAGCATGAGAGAAGAGGTTTAAATAAGACATTCAAAGTGTAAATAGTATAAAACAATAGAGACAAGATCAAAACATTTTTGATGAATAATTTAACTCCTGGTTAATGACTTAGTAAATCAGGAAAATGAGCAAAATTCCTCTTTAGAGCTACATTTAAAATAGGTTTGTGTATCAGAAACTCCATGTAGTACTTCCATTTTGGTCTTGGATTCCTAATCCTTCCTGGGTAGTGAGAAAGTTTTATTGCAGAGACTACATTTTGGAGACATTTTCTTTTATTTGTTTCTCTTGTCATTAGAGACAGGCTTCACAAAGCAGCAGCAAAATGGTCCTTGTCCCTGTCGTCATTGGCATTGTAATGGATAATTTGCATGGCACATTGTAGCCTGTGCCATAGATTCCTATTTGTAACCACAGTATATGTTACACTTCCACAGAAAGTGGAAATATTACATTATAACAGAATGAAAAACAATTGTTTTATATATAACAGTTCTCAAATTAAACTAATTTAACTATCCAACTAAGAACATGTCCTCTTGTTTAGAGAGTCAGGTTTTCTTTATGATTCCAAAAGCATAGTTTCCAGGTTAATATATAAAATAATATTTATTGAGCACTCACCAGAGCACTGGGACACTCACCAGAGCACTGGGGATATAGATGAAGAAAACCAACTCTTTATCTTCATGGTTTTCACATTCTGGTTTCCACAATTCAGCTTTGTAATTTGGCACAACTGGATAAAACCATCATGTCATGATATTCCAGAGTGACTAAATAAGTATTCAAAAGCTACAAGAAAATGCACTAAATGTTTGTTTGGCTTTTTTTGGCAAAACCTATTGAAGCATTTTTACATGGTACTTTAAAAGAAAAAGGTAGTATATAAGCAATGTCTTTGATTTAATGTGTATTCTATGTAATGCACTGATCTAATAGCATTATCTTGCTTGATTTTCAAAACACCCTGTGAGGTAGGCATAATTTTTTTTTCCATTCATATGTTACATTTATTATAACTTACTCTTTATTTTATCTGCCTTAGGGGAGCCTGTGAGGAGCCAGGGCAAAGCTGCCATCCAGATCACCTGCCTCCTAGGCTGTGGTCCTTCATGGGCATATTATTCAAGTGGAATTCCTTCTTACTATTGAAAAGGGGAGGCAGAACTAGGGCAGGTACTGGAGATGATACATTCCTACACAAAAGGTTTTTGGGGGAGGCTCTAGATATTGAAATACAAAAACAGTGGGACTTTTCAAGAACTGTGGACTCTAGAATCACCATTGAAGCCAGTGAGAGGCACCACCCTCCATCCTTACCTCCACCATAGCCACTGCTGTCCTCAGATAACATGACTAACCAGTGGAGCAAAATTTTACCCAGATCTAGAGGGAGGTACAAAGGAAATAGAAAGTTACAGTTGCCCCCCCAACCCCCGAAGACTGGTAAGAAGGAAGACTCTATAAATATTGACAATCCCACTGTGACTAGTCCAGATATACCAACCATCTTGAACATTCAGACCATTTCAGACACAGCGATCAATATTCTCCATCCATCTTTATGGAGAAGTGAGTGACAGGTTTAATTACCCTGGTAACACCAAAGGCTGCTTTTTACTCTAAATAAAAATGCTTGGATTGCCCCTTGTGGCTCAGAGGTTGCAAATCCAACCAGTAACCTTCAGGATGCCAGTTTGATCCCTGGCCCTGCTCAGTAGGTGAAAGATCTAGCATCGCTCTGAGCAGCAGTATAGGTTGAAGAGGTGGTGTGGATTCTGTGTTGTCTGATTGTGGCTTAGTATGGCAGCTGTAGCTCCAATCTTACCCCTAACCTGGGAACTTTCTTATGCTGTGGGTGCAGCCCTAAAAAGCAAGTAAAAAAAGCTTGAGTTTGTTTTCCTAAGGATCGGTCCAGAGTGTGTACAGACACCTAATTATCATATGAGAAACAAGCTAATTTTAAATCAATTTTAATTTAAAATTTTTGAAGCATGGATTCAACTTTATTTTATTACACATGTCTTTTACATGCTAATTCATTTTTCTCTTTAAAATTTCTTCAGCTTTATTAATATATAATTGAGAAATAAAATTACAATATATTTAAATTGTACATTGTGGTGATTTGAGATATATATATATATATATATATATATATATATATATATATATACACACACTCATACAATATGAAATATATACACACAATATGAAATGGCTCCCTAAATCTAGTTAATAAAAAGCCCACATATTTTTTGCTTATGAGAACATTTAAGTTCTACTTTCTTAGTAAATGTCAGTTATGTAATGTAGTGTTATCACCATCAGTGTTATCAGCTATGGTTACCATATCTTACCTTAGATCCTTAGGCCTTATTCATCTTACAGCTGAAAGTTTGCACTTTACCTCTTTTCTCCACCTTCCAGCCTCTGGCAACCACTTTTCTACTCTGTTTCTCAGAGTTTGACTTTTTTTTAGTTTCTGCATTTAAGTGATGCCATGCAGCATTTGTCCTTGTCTAGCTTATTTCACATTTATTTTAAATATTGTCTCTGATATTCTGTTAGTTATGATTTATGAGAATAATATGTTTCTAAGTATGCATTTACTTAATATTATTTTAATTAATATTAGAATTTGTTTTTATAGTAGCAGAAATATGTGTCAATCTTTCTAAACTTGGTACAACACACAAAGTATAAATAATTTTTGAAAGGCTTTGTATTTACAAACTAGCTGTCAGAGAGTTATCCTTTCAGCAGAATATGCTGTTCATTTTCAAAGTTTTCTTTGTCATGGAAAGCCATATGTTGTTCATTCAAGTACTGACCATTGGACCCATCAAATTCTATAAGTGAAAACATTATTTTTCATTTTATTTATAGTGACATGAATAAAAAAATCATGATGATTTTATTGAGATTTTTAAGGTCTTCTGGGAAAAGTTATATTGTTTTGAATGTTGCTATGTCGTTTTTTAAATCCTTTGTCTTATGCAGCAGCATATATCTGAGTTGTGGACTCCAGATTAAATTTCAAAAATGTCATCTTATCTACAGGAAACTTCCAATGTATTTGGGGTCACTATGTGCAGTAGTGAATATGTTGCAATGTATAAAATAGGCCTATTTTGTGAGGTGAAATAAAGAAGATGTGTGTGCTTATCTGTTAAAGAACTAAATAGTTTATGGCTTCATGCATATTCTGACATAAAAACTTGATAGTAAATTTATTAAATACTTCAATAGATTGATTTACTTTGTTTATTTATTTATTTTGTCTTTTTGCCTTTTCTTGAGCCACTCCCGCAGCATATGGAGGTTCCCAGGCTAGGGGTCCAGTCGGAGCTGTAGCCTCCAGCCTACGCCAGAGCTACAGCAACATGGGATCTGAGCCGCGTCTGCGACCCACACCACAGCTCACAGCAATTCCAGGTCCTTAACCCACTGAGCAAGGCCACGGATAGAACCTGCAACCTCATGGCTCCTAGTCAGATTTGTTAACCACTGCGCCATGATGGGAACTCCAATTTACTTGTTTATATTATCAGTTTTTTTTCCTCCACATTAAAAATTCAGACAAAGCCATGAGGAATTTAGCCTGACACTTAAATATTGTAGGGGCACGGTCTTAGTGGAGGTCCACATTTTTTTTTTTTCTAATTTTAACTTCAGGGACCTACTAGCAGAGTCTTAATGTGAAGATCTGAGTATAAATCATCTTTTGCTGCCACTAGGAAAAGAGAAAAAGGAGACATTCCTTTGAAATAATTTCAGACTTCTCTGTTCTCTTTAAGAAGAATGAACCTCAAGGGAACTATTACACCATTGTATGGCAGCATAACCTATTGGGATTTTGTCAAAATCTAATCTTCCTGGGAGAAACTCTGGCTCACTAAAAGACTGATACTTAATCAGAAGACTATAGAGGGCTTACACAACCCTACCTCTACAACCACATTAATAATGCCCCTGTATAATAAGAGGGGGTTACAGCTAAAAGAACTGTAAAACTTAGATGCTTTTGAAAGAGTATCTAGGGATTAAACAAATAAAATGGCAGAGGAGAGGCACAAACAGAAGGACAGAACAAATTTTGGCATCTGATATAAGAGCCTGAGCAAACAGTAAACAAAGCCTATCTTCTAGCCAGATGCCCATAAAACCTTAGGTTCTTTGTACCTGATACACCATGTATTGCTTTCAAAAAAAAAAAAAAAAAATACAAGGCTTGCTAAAAGGGTGAAAAATATAGTCTGAAGAAGCAGAGCAAGCATCAGAACCAGACTCAGATATGGAAGAGATTTTGAAATTATCAAATTGGGAACTTGCAATAACTCTGCTAAGGACTTTAAATGGTACTATACCATGCTATAATATGTTACATTTATAACATGCTAAAGGCTTTAATGGGAAAAGTGGACAACATGAAAAAACAGATAGGCAATGTAAGCAAAGAAGTAAAACTCTGAGAAAGAAACAAAAGAATTAAAAAACACTATAACAAAAGTTCCCCTTATGGCTCAGTGGGTTAAGAATCTGATATAGTGTTGTAAGGATGTGGGTTCCATTCCTGTCCTCGCTCAGTGGGCTAAGGATCCAACATTGCAGAAAGCTGCAGTGTAGGCCATAGATGTGACTTGGATCTGGTGTTGCTGTGACTATGGCATAGGCCACAGCTGCAGCTCAGATTCGATTCCCAGACCAGAAACTTCCATGTGCCAAAGGTGTATCTGTAAAACAAACAAACAAACAAACAAACAAACAAACCACAAACAAACCAAAAAAAAAAAAAAAGAAAAAAGAAAAGAAAAAGAAAAAGTAACAGAAATAAATGGCTCTGAGGGGCTCATCAATAGACCATGTAAGTTAAGGAAATATTCAGTGAGGTTGAAGACATGTCAATAAAAACTCTCATAATTAAAAAGCTGGAAAGAGAAAAAAAACAACAAGAAAATATCCAAGAACTGTGGGGCAATTGCAAAAAGTGTAACATTGTATATAAGAGACATACCAGAAGGAGAAGACTGGGAAAAAGAAACAGAAAAAATAGTTGAGATAATAATAATAATGGCTGAGAATTTTCCAAAACTAATTACAGATACCAAACCACAGATCCATAAATCTCGGGTAACACTAAGCAATGCAAGTATTAAAAAATTCTTTATCTAGACATATCATATTTACATTTCCAAAAATCAAAGACAAAGAGAAAACCTTGAGAGAAACCAGGTAGAGGGGAAAGCAACAGTCTTCCAGAGGAATAAGATAAGAATTACATCAAAGTTTTCTTCTGAAATATCACATCTATGCAAGCAAAAAGAGTGGCATAAATAAAGTGTTGAAGACAAAGAATGCAAAGGAAACCAAGGTAAAATTTTATTTACACTGAGATTATTATCCAAACATGAAGGAGAAATAAAGACATTCTCAGATGAAGAAAAATAGAGAGACTTTGTTACCAGTCTGCCAGAAATGTTAAAAGAAGTTATAGGAAGAGAAAGAATATGATTTAGGTTAGGAGTTGTATCTGCAAAATGAGAGGAATAGTACTGGAGAAGGAATAAGCAAAGGTAATATACAAAATTTTCTTTTCTTTTTTCAATTTAATAATTTGTTCAAAACAGTAACAATGATGTATTTGGTTGTTGTAGCTTGTGGACAAGTGAAATAAATGATAGAGATGTGATAAGCCAATTGAGGGGATATTGGGAACACTCTGTTATGAGGTACATGTTATAAGATACACTTACAAGGTAGTTGTAAAGCTGACATGCTTTATGGAAGGGGGTTTATATCACTCGTGTATTTAAAACTTGAAGACAACAATCAAAATTTAATAAGAAGTATACTTGATATGCTGAGAGGACCAAATATTGAATCATACGAAGTTCCCAATGAAGACCAAAAAAAGGCAGGAAAAAGTGGAAGATTTCCAACCCCAACTCCCTTTGGATGATAAACCTGTAGCCCACTGGATCCTCCAGGCAGAGCTTCCATGCCTGCCCGCTTGCATCTCTCAAAAGTATCCTATCCTAATAAATCTATTTCTTGCCTATCCAAAAAAAAAAAAAAATGAAGAAGAAAGAAAGAAACAGCACATAGAAAGCAGTTAAGATATAGTAGATATAATTTCAGTTATTAATTTTAAATGTGAATGGTATAAATAAAACAATTAAAAGTCAGAGAATTTTAGATTAGGAAAAAAAAAAGAATAAGACTCACCTCTATATTGCATAGAAGAAACTCACTTTAAATATAAATACACAAATAGATCAGAGGTAAAAGTATAGAGAAAGACATGCCAAGCTAATACTATTCAAAAGAAAGCTGGAACAGCTATGTTACTTACAGGCAGAGCAGACTTTAGAGCAATAAAAATTGTAATAAGCAGCATGTCATAGTGATAATGGGTCAATTCTTCAAGAAGACATAACAATCTTTAATCTCTATGTGCCTAATAACAGAGTGTCAAAATATGTGAGACAAAACTGATAGAACTTCAAAGAGAAATAGATGAATCTACTATTATATTTAGAGAGTTCAACATACCTCTGTAAGTAGTGGATAGATACAGCCGGCAGAAAATCTGTAAAAATATAGTTGAACTAAGTGGGACCATCAATCAACTGGATCTAATTGACATTTATAGAATACTTCATCAAACAACAGCAGAATACACATTCTTTCCAATCTCATATGGAACATTCACCAAGATAGATGGCATTCTGGGTCATAAAACTTACCTTAATAACTTTTAAAAAGCAGACATCATACAAAGTATACTCAGACTACAGTGGAATTAAACTAGAAATCAATAACAGAAGGATGGCTGGAAAATCCAAAAAATATTTGGAGAGTTTTGATATTTCTCTATAATACATAGATCAATAAGAAATTTCAAGAAAATATTAAACATACTGTGAACTAAATGAAAATGAAAACACAGCTTATCAATATATGCATCAAGCAGTAGAGTGAAATTATTAGCTTTGAAATCATATATTAGTAGAGAAGAAATAAAATCAATAGTCTATGTTTCTACTCTTAGAACTAGGAAAATAAGAGAAAACTCAATCCAAAGTAAGAAAAATAAAATAAAATAAAAATCAGAACAAAAATTAATGCAATTGAAACTAGAAAAACAATAGAGGAAATCAAAATCTGTTTCTTTAATTTAACTAATAAGATTGATAGATTCCTACTCAGGCTAACCAAGAAGAGAGAATAAACAAATTACTAATATAAAAAATAAAAGTGTAACTATCACTATTGAACACATGAACATTTACAGAATAATTAAGGAATATTATGAACAACTGTATGCTCACAGATTCAGTAATTTAAGATGAAATGCATCAATTTGATAGAAGACAAAATGAACCAAAACTCACATAAGGAGAAACAGACCATCTGAATAAACTTTAAAGAAATTGAATCAAGGAGTTTTCCTGTGTTTCAGCAGGTTAAGGATCCAGCATTGTCACTGTAGTGGCTCAGCTCACTGGTATGGCATGGGTTTGATCTCTGCCTCAGGGAGCTTCCACATTTGCAGGTGGAGACAAAAAAAAAATTTTGAATAAAATAAATAACATTCCAAAACAGAAAACACAATACTCAGATGTTTTTCACTGGTAAATTTTTTTCTGATCATTTAAGGAAGAAAAGGTTATAGCTCTTCACAATCTTTTCAAGAACGCAGAAGGAGAAGGAGGACTTCCTATAGACAAATCCAGACAAAGACATTACAAGAAAAGGAAACTACAGATCAGTATCTCTCATGACTATGCAAAAATCCTCAATATAATATTAGTAAATAAAATATGACAATATATATAAAAAAATATAGGAGTTCCCACTGTGGCTCAGGAAGTTAAGAACCTGACATCATATCCATGAGGATGTGGGTTCAATCCCTGGCTTTGCTAAGTAGGTTAAGAATCTGGCATTGCCACAAGCTATGGCATAGGTAGTACATATGAAATTGTAAAGTTTCAAGAAGCTAACAGAGAAGAAAATCTATGTGACCTCAAGATTGGCAATGAATTTTTAGAACAACTCCAAAAACCTGATACATTAAAGAAAAAAAAATCGTTAAGTTGGACTTCATTAAGATTACATACTTCTGCTCTGCAAAATTTCTCTTAAAGAGAGTGAAAAAAATAAGTTGAAGAGTGGGAGAAAATTTCTGCAAAATGCACAGCTAATAAATTAATATTATTCAAAAGACACAAGAACTCTCAAATCTTAAAAATAAGAAAAAAAGTAAGCAAAAGATTTGAACAGATACCTCACCAAAAAAAAGACATACTGAAGTCAAACATAGAAAAAGATGTTTCATATTTCATTAGGAAATTGGATATTAGAATACAATGATATACAACTGTGCACCTACTAACTAAAATTCCCAAAATATAAAATACTGACAACACAGAATGCTGGTGAAGTTGTGGAGTAAGCAAATACTATCATTCATTGTTGACTGGATTGTAAAATGGTGCAGCCACTTTGGAAGACAGTTCTTACAAATCTAAATATTCTTACCATATAATATAGCAATTGTGCTCCTAGGTATTTAACCAAATGTACCAAAACCTTATGTATGTACAAAACTTGCACATGAATATTTATAGAAGCTTTATTCATAATTTCCAAAAAAATGGGAGCAACCGAGATGTCCTTCGATAGATGATGGATTAAAAAAAAAAAACAAACAAACAGTGGTATATATATTCATAAAATCAAATACTGTTCAATGATTTTTTAAAAAAAGAGCTGTCAAGGTACAAGAAGACATGGAAGAACTTTAAATATATATTGGTAACTGAAGGAAACCAATCTGAAAAGGCTACATACACATTGTATGATTCCAGCTATATGAGATCCTGAAAAAGTCAAGCCTACATAGGCTTAAGAAAATAATTTTTAAAGCTTTGGTAGCAGAAATAAATATGTGGAGGACAAGGAATTTTCAGGTTAGTGAAAATATTTTGTATGTTATTGGAATGGTTAGTGCATTATTTTAGGCATTTGGCAAAATCTGTGGAACAATACAGAATAAAGTGCATCCTAATGTAAGCAGTGGACCTTTTTTGAAAATAATATATCAGCATTGTTCATCAATTGTACCAAATGTATTCTTACACTTATGTGAGATATGAATAATAGAGGAAATTGTACTTTCTGCTCAACTTTTCAACAGTAAAATTAAACTGTTCTAACAAATTCTACTAATTAAAATGATATTAATAAAATATTAGAAACTATAAGTACAAAAAGAGAAGGAAAAATAATACTCTACCCAATGAAATAAACACCATGCAAAACCTCTGTACATGTTCTGTGCCCTTTCTGTGATATTTACCTTGTTAGGTTTTGTGTTTTTTCCCAAAGACTTTCCTCTCATTAAATAAAAGGTCAAGTAGAATTCAGTCCATATTTATTATTCTTTTAAAAATCCTTTACTGGAAAATATTCTATTAACCTGTTCTTTACAGGTGTCCTTCTAGAGAGCCATTCGTTACCCAGCTGAGTCTCTCTCTGCATCTGTTCTGCCTGGTTTAAACTGAATTAGGGAAGAATTACAGGGCTGGCATAGCTTAGCTCTGTAAGTCTGCCTAGAATGCTCTAACAAAGGGAATTAACTCATGTGGGTAAAGGAGAAAAAAAAAATCACAGAAAGTTCTTAGACCACTTTAAGCACAAGCCAATAATCTTAGTACAGCATTCCCAGGGAGGAGGGTAGATTCACTTTCATCTGCTTATATTTAAAAGGTCATATTCAGCAGGCTCCAAAGTCACACAGAAAAAAAGTATTTGGTATTATAAAATTTACGATGTTCAAAAAGTTATTTAAATACCCCATTAAGTTTTTAAAGACAAATTTAATCATAGAAAACTTTTGTTTGTATAATTTCCAAACATTCTCTCCAAATATTAATAAAAATGCAACAACAATAAAAACAAGATGCAGACTCAGAATTATTTGAAGGCCAGAGAGCTTAGCGAAGGATATTGGCTTCACAGTCAGACAAATAATTTTCTAGAACTTGGAAAGTCACTAATGAGATCTGGGGCCTTGTAAAGGTCAATTAATATTTGAGAGACTCAGTCTCCTTGCCTTCTCATCTATAAAATGAGAATGCAAGTCCAGCTCATCAAGATCACTGCCAGCTCTACTGTTCTTTTAATGTCACCACTCTATTTAGTGCACTGGCACAAATATTTTTTGAAATTATAAATGCACTTCAACTGGAGCTATTCACCAAAAAAATGAAAATAAACACATAAGAATATAAATAACAACATACTTCATTACATATTTGTCAAAATCATGAAAACCTATTTATGTTGAAATGACTCAGTTAAAACAATCAATTATCTAAAATTATCTATGTCAAAATTCGCACATTGGTTTTCTCATAGACCTAAAATTGTCAGCCCTTCCACTTGACAAGTTGCATAGTTTGATGGCCAACAGAGGAATGGAACAGTTTTATGCTACTCAACCTGAATAAAGACAGAATGTTATTCCATTTGCAGAAATATATAAACTTGACAATTATCTACCATGCCATACATATTGCCTTTGATGTAGACTCTCCAAGGCTCCATAGAACACAGACCTAGGGCAAGACAGAGTCAATCACTTCAGTAAAATTGATCCATATCAAAGGTATCCATACCAGGTTAACACTAAAAATCACATATAAGCTTCTTAGCTTAACAATTCCTATTCCCAGAACCCATGCCACATTCACTGAATCAAAATGTCCCACAGGGTAGGCGAAGCATAGCAATGTCTATTGCTCAAAGACTCCCAAGTATGCTGAAATTTATGGTCTATTTCATATATGCTATAGTAGACACTTTGTAAATTTCCAAGACTTGTAACTTGCTAACTCTTTTTATGACATCTCTGTAATCTGTGCTATTTCACTTTCATTTCGTCGTGTCTAAAATATTACCTCACTTTATTAATGTCCAACTTAAGGATCAACAAATCCTTTAGTTTCATCAACACAATTAGAACAGAGTAAATATATGTTGACAACTTAGCATACCTTATGGTCTCAATATTTCCAAAAGAGGAGAAACAACAGCAAACATTTATACAATGCTTATGTAAGTGCTGTTCGAAGTCTTTGAAGAATATGAACTTTTTATAACAACACAATGAAGTAGGTAATATGATTCTTCATTTTATAAACAGCTTAGAGAGGAAAAAAAAGCTGAGAAAGGCTAAGTAATTTGTCCTTGATCACACCTCCAGGTAAGTGTTAGAGCTGGGATTTGAGCTCAGGATATTGAGCTCTCAATTTATACCTCATCTGATTGGTTTAATTTATTTTGCTCTTTTAGAATACTTTTAGAATGGTTCCATAGCAGATATCCGGTGCACGTACACACCAGGACATGAAGGTATATTCTAGTTCTTAACAGTTCATTTTTCTCTGACTCAGTAGTTGAAAAAAGGGAGTGGTGGACAGGTGCCAAGATGAATCTTCTTGTTGCAGTTACTGCCACTAACATGGCATGCTGTTCATTAGTCAACATGCATCCAGGTCAAAGTCTGGCAGAGTCTGAAAAGATACAGGTTGGCATGGGTCTCAGACTGTCTTTGTGTATCTGCTAGTCTGTGTGCTGTCTGATTGGACCAAGGGATGAATCTGAAGAGTGTGCCAACATAGCTTGGCTCTTATTGCCAACACCCGTCAACACTTGGCAAGGGCTGTGAGAGTGCAACCATTAAGTGACCACAGTAACATCTTTACCTCCCAAAAGGAAATCATAAATGCAGAAAGAGATATGATAACTGGATGAGATTTAAAATTTAATCATTTATAATATATTCTTAAAGTAATTCTGTATCTTTCAGATAAATTTAGAGATTAATCTTATATCTTTTTCATATCTCCTCTTCTCACTAGAACTTCTGCTCATATTTGTTTTGTAAATATGTTTATAGATTCATATATTGGCCAGCCACAGCCATGTTAAAATTCTTTAATGTTAAACCATTTTATTTATTTTATTACATAATATTGATACAAATTGGATTCAAATGTGTGAATAGAATGCTTTGAAAATTAAAAGCGCTTCTTTATGTTTTAGGAGAATTTTTTTTTTCTACCTTGTTTCCCTTTTGTGTATTTTTTTTACTTTATCTTTCTCTCTCTTTTTTTAGGGCCACAGGTGTGGCATATGTAAGTTTCCAGGCTAGGGGTCGAATCAGAGCTGCAGCTTTCAGCCTATGCTACATTTACGCCAGATCTGATACGAGTCTGTGACTTACATCACAGCTCATAGGATGCCGGATCCTTAACCCACTGAGCGAAGCCAGGGATTGAACCTGCATCCTCATGGATACCAGTCAGTTTCTTAACACGCTGAGCTACAACAGGAACTCTTTTTTCCTTCTTTTCTTCCTACTTAGTAGCACCTTATGGCAGTCCATCTAATCAACCAGTATGCTAACTCATTTCAGTGACTTTGTAATACTCTATGGTGTTTCTGCATTTTTTATACTTTTGATGGTGTTTCATATTCTTTAGGAAAATTGATACCATAACAATGCAACAAACATAATTTGAGGGGTTAACGTCAAACTGAAGTTCTAACCAGGGGCAATTTTTTCCTCAAGAGGACATTGAGAAAAATCAGGAGGCAGTTTAGGGTGTCACACTGGGGAGAGTGAGTATAGGTCATGGATGTCCTAAAAATCGTACAATGCACAGAACAGATCCAACTACAAAAATCTGGGCAGAATATCAATGGTGCCAAGGTCGAGAAACTCTCACTTAAATAATATCTGTATTTTTAAGATTTACAGCTGTCATCATAAAGTTCCTTCAATGCTTTAACATTTCACAATTCTTCCAAAAATACTAAAGAGTACCTCTTTTGTTAACTGTTTCAAAGTTTCAACCCCAATCTGTGTGACAGCTATTTAAGTTTTTTACCAGGATGATGAACGTGAATGAGATTTCTTTATATTTTTCATCATAAACTATTACTGAGTTTGAAAAATATTCTTATATTTTAACACCAATTTATTTTGCGTATTATTAGTATATGCCTGTATATTACATGCTCAATTTCCTATAGTTTTCAGCTCAAATTATTTTTTATAGGCAATTATTTTCAGTTGTATTTTGATGGGATATTTTGGCCATTAAAATGTTGCATACTTCATTTACTCTCCTTACTTCTGAATTTCAAGTCATATTTAATAGTATGTTTCCCACTTACAGATATTTTCTTTTGACAGTTACTTATAGTGTAACTCATAATCTGACGTAAAATAGAGAATATTTCTATTAACCAAAATAGTCATTTAATAAATAATTTTTCCATTCTGCGGCATATGCGTTCATTTCATAATAGTCTTTTGATTAACAGTTATTTTAAGTTTTGATGAACTCCAATATATCACCCTTCTTTCAAATTCATAGTTTTTTCTTTCTCTCTAAAAAATTTCCCTACATTGATGTTATTAAACTATTTTAATACATTTTCTTTTAAAAGATTTGTGGTTCTACATTTAGGTCTGTGGTCCATGTGAAATTAGCTGTTGTGTATGGAGTATGGTAAAAATTGAGATTCAATTTGCTCTCACCAAGGTTTTGGTTACTTTAGCAGTTTGTTAAAAGAAACTTTTCTTTCCTCGTTGAATTGACTTGGTACCTTGATTCATTACTTAAGAAGGTGATTGATCATAAATGTGTGACAATCTATTTCTGAATTTCCTATTATATTCTATTGATGTGTTTTCTCTGTTTTACTCACTTATACCATAATGTTCTGATTAGAACAATTTTATGATAAGCCCTGAAATAAGAAGGTATAGATATAGATCCTAAAACTATTTATCTTTTTCAAAATTGTTAAGGTTATTCTAGATCCTTTGAATTTCCATGCAGATTTTAAAATCAGCTTGTCAATTTTTTCAACAAAACTGTCTGGAGCTTGGATTCCAATTCTACTAAATCTATAGATATATTTTAATAGACTGAACAAACTAATAACAGTAAGTCATCCAATCTATGGAAAGGGTATGTCTCCATTTTTTTTTTTTTTTTTTAGATCTTATTGAACTCCTCTCAGTAATGTTTTAGATATTTCTTTGTGAAAGGTTTGCATATCTTTCATTAGTTTACACTTTGGTACTTGACGATTTTTAAGTTGCATTATTTTAAAATTTTACTTTCCAATTGTTTGCTACCATTATATGGAAATACAACTGCTTTTTAAATTGATTTTGTGCAACAATTTATTTTATTAAATTTTTAAATATTCAACTATTCTAAAAGATTACTGTCTGGTTTCAATATTATTTTTAGGGATATCGGAGACTTATTTTAATTCAATCACTCCATTTAGAGACTTCTTGTTCCAGAAATACTGCAAAGTACATGTCATCAAAACTTTTGTATAGAAATTTTGCAAAAATTAAGCAAAGTATACTTTAAAATGCACATCAGATCCAACAAGAAAGTTAGGAAGGTTAAGAATAACTAATTTGTCCCAATTTGCTCAAGGATGCCTCAGATTTAAAATTGAAAATACCACCTTCTGGGAAATACCTCATTTCTGAGTAACTGCCACAGTGGTATATTAATTTTCTATTGTTATATAATATACCACTACAAATTTAACAGCTTAAAACTCTCTATGTATTTATTATCTCTCAATTTTCTTGAGTCATGATGGAGAACTCACAAGCCTACAATCAATTTAGGACTGATTTTCCATGTGGAGGCTGAAATTGGAGAAGAATGAGCTTTCAAGTTTGCTTTGTTGGATAGTGGAATTCATATCCTTACTGCTAAAATCTTTCAACAAAGACATGCCATGTGGATTTCTTTATAGGTCCTTTCACAACATAGCTTTTCACTCTCTCTAAGCTAGCAAGCAGAATCTTTTGTGTGTATGCTGCAAAATGTAGATGTATCTATATATCTACATATCTATATCATCTACATCTATCATCTGATTTCTTTTCATTTACAGTGTAACATAATCATGTGAGTTAAATACCATCATCTTTGAAGTATTCCTTAGAAGAAAGTTGCCTTTCCCTTTCACATTCAGGCAAAGGTTATTACATAGAGTGTGAGTATCATGGCCATGTTCTAAGGTCTATCTGTGGCAGATAGTCTAGTGTTTACCTCTGATGCCCATGACTCATGTCTCACCCAGATGCAAAATACATATATTCTTCTCCAAAAATTTCCAAGAGTGTCATCCTATTATACTGTCAACTCAAATTCTGAAATACCATCATTTACATTAAGTTCAAGCATAGTTGAGACTCCTGTGTGTGGTCCATTAGGTACAGCTATTACTGCAGTATTCTTTTTCATCTGTGGATCTGTGAAAGTACAGACAAAACATCTACCAAAAATGCTCATTGCATATAATAGATGGATAAGCACAGAAGAGAAATTATACACACTCCTGCTCAAAAAGGAGGAAATGGAAAGTACAAAAGGGTCACTTGTCTGTAACAATGCTGTAATCCATCTCCTGAATCTTAAGTGCTAGCTGCTATTACATCCTGGTTTGCCCTGAATTTTTGACCAGAATTCTTCTTGAATCTTACCTATGCTCATAATGTTATGCTAATACTGGATGCACTAGTTACATGACAGTGGTGTTACTGTTACTTTTATCAGTAGTTTTATTTTTGTTTTTGTTTATTTTTTTTAGTGTATCACCAAAGGTTCTCCCCAGACCAGATAGTATATTAAGATTAGAAGACATATCTGAGAAAATGCTAATAGAGAAATAGAAGGCTTGAACAATGTTAGCTAACTGCTTGACCAACACATCCAATCTAAGTCTGATCTTATTGGCAAAGACATGAAATACATACCTCTGGTCATTAAAATAACCTGACATCCTGGGATAAAATAGTTTCAAGTTCAATTTGAATTTTATTGATTTTTCATAAAATATAGTGAATAAAATATATAAAATAACACATAACATGCATTACTCTGTAATATGTAATATATAAATATCTATTTCATAGATATATAGAATCTAAGAGTATAACTCTACCAATTATTTTGACCTATTCACATAAAACTAACTTTTACAGATTCAGTTTATGATTTTCCAAAACATAAATTTCTATTCCTTTTAATTGAAGTATAATGGACTTATAACATTTAATAAATTTAGTTCGATTTGGTTCCATTTATTTTTGCTTTTGTTGCCTTTGCCTGAAGAAATATTCAAAAACTTCCACCAAGACCTATGTCAAAGAGTGAACTGTCTATTTTTTTATTTTATGACTTTTATGGTCTCAGGTCTCATATTTAATTCTTTAATATATATTGGTTTTATTTTTGTGTAATGTGAAAAAGTGGTCAAGTTCCCTTTTTTTACCTGTAGTTATCCAGTTTCTCAATACCACTTTCAGAAGAGACTTTTTTTCCCTCATTTTATATTCTTTCCTCCTTTATTGTAGGTTAACTGACCATATGTGCATGGGTTCACCTCTGGGCTCTCTATTCTGTTTCACTGATCTATGTGCTTATTTTTGTACAGATAGTTTGGTACCATAATTTGAAATCAGGGAGCATGGTACCTCCAGCTTTGCTGTTTTTTCTCAAGGTTGCTTTGGCTATTCAGGATCTTTTGTGGCTCCATATGTATTTTAGAATTATTTGTTCTAGTTCTATGGACAATGCCATATGTATTTTCATAGAAATTGCTCTGAATCTGTAGATTGCTTGGGGTAGTACAGACATTTTAACAATATTATTCACTTTATCCATGACCACAGTGTATCTCTCCATTTCTTTGTATCATCTTCAATTTCTTTCATGACTGTCTTATAGTTTTCAAGTACAAGTCTATCACCTCCTTGGTTAAACTTACTGCTGGATATTTTCTTCTTTTTACTATAATTATAAATAGGATTATTTTCTTGATTTCTATGATAATTCATTATTCCTGTTTAGAAAGATAACAGATTTCTGTAAATTAATTTTGTACCCTGCAACTTTCCTGAATTTTTTCATTAGTTCTAATAGTTTTTTTGATGAAGTCTTTAGGCTTTCTATGGGTAGTACGATATTATCTGTAAATAGCGACAATTTTCTTTCTGCTTTCCAATTTGGATTCCTTTTACTTCTTTTTCTTCTCTTGCTGGTTTTCTGGGATATCCAATACTGCATTGAATAGAAGGGTTGAAAATTTCTGTGATATTTGTTGTAACTTCTCTTTCATTCCTAATTTTATTTATTTATGCCTTCTCCTTTTATTCCTTGATGAGTCTGTCTAATGATTTATCAATTTTTTTTAATCTTTAAGAAACGACAGCTCTTAGTTTCACTGATCTTTTCTATTGTTTATGTTTTGTCTCTGTTTCATTTTTTCCCACTGAAAACTTGTTATTTTCCTTCTGTAAATTTTGTACTTTGATCATTTTTTTTCTAATCCCTTTAGGTTAAAATTTTATTTTTTGTGGAGGCTTGTATTATTTTGAACTTTCCTCTTAGAATTGCTTTTTTCTGTAACCCATAGATTTTATAAAGTCAGGTTTCTATTTTCAATCATCTCAAAGTGTTTTCTGATTCTATTGTTTTTTAAATCTCTACTTTATTGATTTCCTGTTTGATCTTTATGATTTCCTTCATTCTGTTGACTTTAGGTTTTGTTTGTTCTTCTTTTTCTAATTCATTTAGGTGGTGGGTTAAGTTGTCGATTTGAGATTTTTCTTCCTTTTTGAGGAAGGCCTGTATTGCTATGAATTTCCCTCTGAGCACTACGGAGAAGAGTATAGAGGTACCTTAGAAAACTATACATAGAACTAACATATGACTCAGCAATCCCACTCTTGGGCATATATCTGGACAAAACTTTCCTTAAAAAAGACACATTCACCTGCATGTTCATTGCAGCTCTATTCACAATAGCAAAGACATGGAAACAAATAAAATGTCCATCAACAAATGATTGGATTAGGAAGATGTGGTATATATACACAATGGAATACTACTCAGTCATAAAAAAGAACAAAATAATGCCATTTGCAGCAACATGGATGGTACTAGAGACTCATACTGAGTGAAGTAAGTCAGAAAGAGAAAGACAAATGCCATATGATATCACTTATATCTGGAATCTAATATATGGCACAAATGAACCTTTCCACAGAAAAGAAAATCATGGACTTGGAGAATAGACTTGTAGTTGCCAAGGGGGAGGGGGAGGGAGTGGGGTGGTTGGGGAGCTTGGGGTTAATAGATGCAAACTATTGCCTTTGGAATGGGTTAGCAATGATATCCTGCTGTGTAGCACTGGGAACTATGTCTGGTCACTTATGTTGGAGCATGATAATGTGAGAAAAAAGAATGTATACACATATGTGTACCTGGGTCACCATGTTGTACAGTAGGAAAAAAACATAATGCATTGAGGAAATAAAAAAATTGAAAAAAAATGATGTAAAATTATTTTATTTTTTAAATAACAGAAAGTGAAATGTTAGCAATAGAAGAGTTGTAAAAATGGAATCCCGCTTAGTCTCATTCAAATGAACAGTAATATTTAAACCTCTTTTCAAAATTCAAGAAAGAAAACTTGCAATTCAAGACTGAGCAAGCCATACATTTAGGTAATAGTTCTTTAAAAACCTAAAGAAAAAAATGACACAGGATCTACATTATCAATGTATAAATGCTTTTAACATATATTCTGAAATCTGGTGGGTCACATCAGTCCTGATTTACTTTTTAATTTTAAAAAAATAACAAAAATCTGAGTTTGGAGTTCCCATTGTGGCTCAGCAGAAACGAATCCGACCAGAAACCATGAGGTTGCAGTTTCAATCCCTGGCCTCGCTCATTGGGTTGAGGGTCCAGTGTTTCTGTGAGCTATGGTGTAGGTTGCAGACATAGTTCAGATCTGGCATTGCTGTGGCTGTGGCATAGGCCAGCAGCTGTAGCTCCGATTAGACCCCTAGGCTGGGAACCTCCATATGCCACATATGCGGCCCTAAAAAGAAAAAAAAAAAAAAAAAAAAAAAAAAAGAAACCTGAGCTTTATGATTTTTCTATTTCACTACAGCTTTCTTTCAACTCATTTTGATGTCACTTCAATTCTTCAATTTATGCCATTTTCAGTATCATTCTAAAAATCTTCAAACAATAGTTCTCTTTTTGATCTCAGGTCTTACCATATTAGCTTTCATTACCTTCAGATTTAATGTATTCACTGGTCCCTTTGACCTCATTCTTATTACCACTTTCACTCAACTTTTTGATTCCCAACTTCACATTATCTACTTTTTTTTCTTTCTGATTTTTCTTTTCTTTTCTTTTTTTTTAATCATCAGATGTATTCTTTTCCTTCTCTTTGAACTTTCTATATTGTTACTGTTCTCTGGTCTGATTATTGCTTCTGTGCTTATACGACTTCTGTCTTGGTTTGATGTCTTTCTTTGATCTTGACTACAAGATCTATACTTTTTTTTCCCCTCATATATCCTGGCATCTGCTTCTACCTCTATTTGCTTCACCTTCATTCTCCACTTTGTAATCTTTTGTGATTCTGGGGTCTTCCATATCTTCATTCACAATTTCAGCTTTGGTTTGTGTGCATACTCCAAGAACAACTTATCTTTTGTATTTCACTACACAAACTCTCTTTTTCTCTTTATACATTTATCTTCTTTTCCTTTCTCTTTCTTCGTTTTTTTCTCACCCATTCATTTTCTCTTTCACCTTGCTCTTGCTTCCCCCTTTTCAACCATTCATTATGATCAGACACTTCAGTTCCTTTTTTCTTTCATTTAAAAATTGACTGTAGCTTTAATTTTTGTTGGAGTCCACATGTTGTTTCCTCATAAAATGATCATCTGTTGTGAGCATCTCCTGCTATCAAAAATCTCCACTCACTTCACCACCTTCCATTTATTTTAACTCAGCAGCAATGTTTTTAATAATCAGGCTGTAAATCTGTCTTCTTTTAACTGTTTAACTAATTTCATAATTTCCTGGAGATTTCTTTATCTCCTTTTCAGAGCTTAATTATTCAATATGCTACAGGAGTGTAGTGATTTTTTTGTTAGAACTTAGGATTTTTAAATTAAAATAAAATTTTGCATAAGGACCAGCTGCCTCAAAGAACTGCTTGTTTTGAGAGAAGTACAAACAAATATGGCCTTACCAATTTCTATGTGTCCCTTAAACAAGTGAATGCCATAAGTGTGGCCAAAAATCTCTCAAAGCCAACATAAAATGAGAACTTATATTGTTTTTTGTAGTTTTCCTCACAACATTTTTTTCAAATGGACCTGTAGATTACTTCTCTGAAACTGTTCATTTTCCATAGAGAAGAGTCTTCTTATCTTCTATCAGGAGAACAGAAACAAACTTATCTGCATCTTCTGGCACCTCCACACCCTGAGCCTGTCCTGGGTTCTGCTAATAAAACAATCTCTTCTGTTTAGTGTCTCCTTCTTCAGGCTTTTAGGGCAGGGGTTTCACTTGTTTCTTGCATTTACTGCTATTCCTCCACCCACTTGTTATCTTTCAAAATTTTTTGACATCTGAAATTTTATCTCCTCTTCCAATTACATCAAGATCAGAATGAATATTTGTGCAGAATTATACAACCCAAAAACTACTGAGAAAACATTTACACATGTTCCACTACACATAGCTGTCCTTCCTTCCCCACCATCCCTGGCCAGGTTTTGGCACCAGCCCATTAACTCACATAACAATTATATGGCTGATATCATGATGTTTTCTTTGGGTAGTTGCTTCCACTATTATTGTTGTTTCTAATATAGTTTTAAAACATTTTCTTGGTTTTGTCTTAGATTTGTTTTGAACAGATGCTCTCATAAATTGTGCATACAAGATTAATACAATTTTATCTCCTATTCCATTCAGCACCCTCAACTCTCTTTAGTTTCCTTAGTTACTGCATTAGCTTTCTCAAACTATAGAAGTTGCTGCTCAAATGTAAGATTTCATTACCTGATATCTATCTATAATAATTCAAGGTGTTTTTAAAAATTGATCCTTTGACTTGAGTTCTATTAAAACAAAACAAAACAAACATTTCTTCTGATTTGTTTTCCTCAATTTAATGAAAATGTGAATTGACTTGATCCCTCCGCATCACACACTGTAAGTTTTGTCTTTAAAGCACTTATTTTTAATTAAATTTTATTTTCAAAACGTGTGATGTTCAAATGCTAAGTGTAATACATTCCATAACTAAATTTCAAATATCTTTTTGTGCTCCACACAACCTAAGGTGGTCCCTTGTGAGATGCATCCTAATATAATCCCCTTTCCTTGAGGGCAGGTGGAACCTGTGATTTTTAGCCAATAGAATGCAGAGCAGGTGATGGTATATAGCTATCTTAAGTTGTATTATATAAGACTCCATTGTAGGAGAGCTTAGAGATCAATTTTGTTCCTGGTCTAATTGGAACCAAGGCAATGTGTGAACTGCCTATGGAGAAGGCAATGCTGTGGGAAATGGTGGGTGGCCTTGAAAACCTGAGGGCAGCTTCCAGCTGATAGCCAATAATAGGCCAGGACCCTCAGTTATGCAGCCACAACAAAAAGAACTGTGACAACAATACAAGTGAGCCTGGAAATAGCCTTTCCTGTCAAACCTCTAGATGAGAATGAATCCCAGCCTGCACTTTGAGTTCAGGCTTATGAGGCTTAATAGAGGAAACAACTAATCCACACCATTATTCTTCTCCTCACTCATGGAAATAGAGAAAATAATTGCTGTTTAAAGCCACTAATTTTGTGATAACTCTTTACAAAGCAAATAAAAACTAATACAACTTTATACTCTTCAGTCCAAATCTTTTATTTTTTGGATCAGCTGTCTTATTATTATTTATTACTTCTATGCTTAGTTCTACATATATAACTTTGTTCAGAACATTTATTCTATTTCAACTCGCTGTTTGCCTACTGTATCCTTGCCTAAAACCTTACTTCTTATTTAAAATGAAATACTAACCATATTATATTAAGCATAATAGTCAAAACTATAATCATATATTTCATAAAGTAGCAATGAATTTTGCTTATAAGATACCATACATCTTATAAAAATTTACTTTTAATTAATGAAAAATAGTATTAGTAATTACAATAAATGACTTATGGAATGTAAAGTGACCACTGGATTATAAATACAAAATTTTATGGTCACAAGTTTAACCATTTTTTTGTGCTAAATTATCTCTTAATTACACTATGATATTATAGCATACTGAACATATTAATAAGTTGCTCATCTTTTTCATTATAGGACCATGTTAGTCCAATATGGCAAAGATTAGTTACATGTGTTTATATTTCTATTTAGAATAAATAAAATTAAATAAATTTTAAAATTAAGAGTTTCAGTTAGACTAGCCACATTTTAAGTGCTCAGATACATGTGGATATTGTGTCTACAGCTTTGGACATTCATCCACAGACTATTTCATTGTCACAGAAATTCTATACTGCAGAATGATATTTGTGAAGCTTTATATCCAAAAATATGTTCATAAATTTTAAAGATTTTGAAATAATGAGATATGACTTTAATTTTCAGTATCACTGGATAAAAATAGGAAAATCCCCTTTCGTGATAACATTTATAAATATTTCTCTTTATAAGAACTTCTTAAGAAAGTGATATCAAGTTGCATGTGCACCCCTTCCTCAAGAAAGCTACCCAGCAGAATAAAATGAAAGTAAACTGTGTGATACTTCTCTAGAAGTTAATACCTTAGCAAGTTGAAATTAAGATTTGAGAAAAAGACAGAAAGAGAGCAGGCAGATAGGGAGAGAGGAAGGAAGGAGAAGAGGTAGAGAGTAACAGAGGACATGTCTGATCTCATTATTGTGATAGAGTAAATAAATTCTGTCTGTTATGTTCAGAGAGGCTCATCTAGAAGAGCGAACACAGCCTCTGTCATCATACTTCCAAAGACCAAGTGAAGTGAACTGCTTCTGAATTCCTAAGTCAATTTGATAAGCAAATAACTTACTTCTGACAGATAATGAAATGGGGGTTGGGAAATCTAGGTATCCCTGGATTACAGTTACATTCCTCGCCCCCAAAATGGAACAGCAATACCCAGTTTTTCCATTTTTCTTTCTCCTGAAATATCTGACTCACTGTAAGAAAAATAAATGTTTTGACACAGAATGTATGTACGGGAAGGTTTAATTTGACTAACTTTTAAATGAATTTCCAAATTGAAGTTTGTACTTGGCTTCAGTCTGATTTTGACTAAGTATTTGTTTTCTCATGATAATTTGAACCAATTATATCATACACAAAGAGCTTTGGCACAAGTGGATTGATCTCACTTGGGGGATCAAAGAGTGGAATGTGAAGGTTAAGTTATAAAAGCTAAATGACAATCAGATTTTCAGTTTATACTATAAACTGGCATATACATTTTATCAAGATGATATGCATGTATAAAGTTATTTAATGGGCTTGAATAATTAACTAAACATAATTTCTCTTGTGACATAATTTGAGGATAACATTCACAACTGATTATAAAATTATGTATTTTACAAAAATGTGATGTTTAATTTTACCAATCATGAGAATGAATTTTTAAATTACCACTGTTTTTTTTTAATATGAGAAAATTGGATTCTTTAAGCAGATATTATGTGGAAATGAGCCCTCTTATGGGAGACAGAAAGGTCATCAAAGAGTATGTAGAATCCTCTCTAAGATTTATATAAAAGAAATATAAAGCACTCCTCTAAAATTTTTTGATGTAAGAACATATTAACTCAATTATTGCTGACTGGATTCAATTTGGGAAAAAAAAGCTACTTTCAAAAAGGCAAAAGTTCACCTGCTAAAATTATTAGAGTCATGGAGACTAAAACATAAAATCTTCATTCTTTCACATCTGAAGCCTTCTGGGTAGATTGTATTTAGAAAGTTTAGAATTCAATTGTGAGACACTACATTGCAGTTCTCTATCTAAAGCAGAATGATCCATTTTACCCTGAGTGTACTTTGACTTATTTAAGAAAACACTGTAGAATTGCCATTTTTACAATTGTAGCAACTTGATTGGCTTCCTTAGCTGACCTGGTGGGTGGAGGACAACCTTTTGATCCCTCCCACTCCTTCCTCTGCCTTCTCCATTGAAAAACCACAACGGCAAATTTTTTTCTTCCTGCTAACATGATTTTCCTCTCATGCTGTTCTAACTTAACAAAGTAAGGAAATAAATCTGTGTTACAACCTCCTTAAATGCTGAGCCAGCTAAGCAAATTAATGACAAGAGATGTGGGAAAGGAGTGAGTTGAATAAATCTCAAAGACCATTTCTTCTACCCAATCACACTGCTACTAAAAATAGTTTTCTTCCTCATGTCTATGTCTTGATATACTGCTTTTCAAGTTTCTGTTTCACTGACTCTGATACAGTATTGATACATGCAGCTCAAAGAGTGATTAAAAATGTAATTACTGTTGCAAATAATAAGTATCGCTTCAGTCACTGATCTATTCAATATAATCAATGGTATGAGTTACAGGATCTAAGTAAAATTTGAGGAGATCCCAGGACTTTGGGACTCTTTTTGAGAAAGCTTATTGCAATAATTTTAAAGTAAATTGTTTTACAGTGGTTGGCGGATCTCTCAAGGGGAAAGTTAAAGATACATTAGACCCAAGAAAGAGAAAAACTTGTTCTGCTTGCATTTTCAGGATTATCAAGAACTCATGACCTAATTGTAAGACTCAATGTAAAATGAAGTGCAGGGCCTCTCATTCAAAATTATTAGGAGTTGTAAGAGGGAGATAGTAGAGCATTAAACCAAATTTAAGACCCTTGAAAGGATGGGGCCTTGTGAGACTTGGCAGATTGCATGCCATGAACTTGGCTTTATCAGGAATATGGTAAATGGTTATTTTTCTTAATTCTGTGTATAATGGGTCCCTGATTACATGGCCATGAACATTATTGGGGATCAGGGAGGAGATACTGTTCTGTAACCCCCAAATGAGAACTTTAAAGCCATTCCCAAAGAAGTGATTCAATTCTAGTGTAATTAACATGCATTCTGGGAATTTTGAGAACTTTTGACCAGTGTCCTTAGGAGAAGATTCAAAATGACCTTTCCGAACAACTCTATTTTGGGAATTGGTAAGTGTGTCTATTTATTGAGTAGAAAAAAGTGTCTCTACTTCCAAATAAGAGTCCTGAAAAACATTTGCTGTGAGAATAGACTTAGAAACAAAACAAACAACAATAACAGCACAACATAAGTAAAACCTCAAATCAGTGGAAAGTTCTGTGCTCTGTAGACTTGGCCTCACATTCCACTAGGAGAGAGATGTGATTAGCAGACTTATCAGGATAGAATTTCTTCTCAAGTAACTGGAATAAAGAGAATCAGTTGCCACATTATCTAACCAGAGTGAAGATGAAACTTAATTCAAATTATTATAGCAACAATTAGCTAAATGAGAAAACTCTAATTACAATTACCAGCTTCAGGGCAAGATGGCATTTTGAAAGACATAGCTAGAGTTAAATCTGCAAATATGTTACTTCTTTGAAAGAGGAAGTCTCAGAAGAGCTGTCTTGATATTGTATTTCAAAAACTGAGAAACATTCAGGGAATTAAAGAGGGCTTATTGTTTGTTTGTTGTTTGCTTTTTCCTTCCTTTCCCTTCTCTTCCCCTTCCTTTCCTTGCCTCTCCTTCCTTTCTCTCCTTTCCCCTTTCTTTTTTCTCTCCTCCCTCCCTTCCTTCCATCCTTCCTTCTTTCCTTCCTTCCTTTTTTCTTCCTTTTTTCTTCCTTCCTTCCTTCCTTCCTTCCTTCTTTCTTTCTTTCTTTCTTTCTTTCTTTCTTTCTTTCTTTCTTTCTTTCTTTCTTTCTTTCTTCCTTCCTTCCTTCCTTCCTTTCTTTCTTTCTAAAAAATAACAGCCAATGACTCATTCTAGAGAACACCATCAGTTTATTATGTAATCTTGATTTCATGGTTATGTGTTTTACTAACCAAGTCCTGTATAAAAATTCTCTAGCAAATTACACATGACAATATTGAAACCTAAATAAAGTTCTAATGAGAAAAAGTGACACTTCAACAGTTTTCAATCTAGTTTCTTTAACTCTGGTATTATGGACCCCACTACCGATATTGCTGGATATATTATGGTGCAGAGTGTTAATGTCTCTAGGTTCTTTCAGATGCTCTGTCTTGATTTCCTCAACAAATATGCATGTGAGATGGGTAAGGCAAACTTGGAAACACCATATAGTTCAGGAAGATACAGACTTAAGAGTAACTAATTATTTTCTTCTAATAATTTAGACTCTATAAATTTGGTTTTCATGTTTTAAATGTGTGGTTTTCTTGTGGATTTCACAAGAAATATAGTATTCTTGCAAGAGAGCATCTTTTTAACATTGTAGTTAAATAGAATATTAAGTAGTTGAAATTGCTGTGAGGTAGACACTCTTAATTCTCCATTATTTTAGAAAAAAAAAACTAAGTCCATTTTGATAATATTTGAAAAGTTGGGAAGAGTGAGGCCATCGAAAGGTGGCATAGATTTTTCCCACCATTAGTACCCATCACAAGGTGATGAATGATCAACTATCCATAGAAAAGACACTATTGTGAAACTCCCAGAACCTGGGGGTAAGTCTGAAGCTCCCCTGGAGCCATCAGGACTGAGAAGGACCTCGTTAGAAGGCTAAGAAAAGCAGTGTCACTTTGACAGCATCATCTTTCCACCAGGCTGGCACAGTTGCTCATCAAGACTATGGTTTCCAGTGGGAAAAGGAAGTAGAAGGTTAATATCCAATCTCACTTCCCAAGGATCACAAGGGGCAATCTATGGGTTCAGGCACTGGGGACGAAATAGAAGGGGAAAGTGTTTCTATAGGCATCGCTCAGATTTGGACAACTGAGGTCCTGCTGATAGCAACACCCAAGCAATGATCCAGCCAGTGGCTCTGCCCATCTTCAGAACTGAGCTGGTGGCCCTATCTGGTCAGAGTTCAGTTGGCATGTCTTCCTGAATTGAGTCCACAGCCAACAGGCTGCACTGGCCTTGAAGCCATTCTATGGCCCCATCAGACAGGTAAGGAAGCTCAAATCTCCACCTTAGTGCTAACACATTCTACAGGCAACCAAAGCAAAAGCAAAAAAAAAAAAAAAAAAAAAAAAACCAAAAAACCAAAAAACAAAAAACTCTACCCCAAAGAACTGCTGAAGGTAGCCTCCAGTTCCACCCTACTAGGAGTCCTGGCCACAGAATCTAGACAGACCTGGAGAACATCCCACTGACATGCTTGGGAAGGCAACCAAGCCAGAAGCCCTGCCCAACTGTTGAGTAGAGCCAGAGAGCCTGAATAGTGATACAGAGCAGCCTTGGAGCCTGGCCGACAGTACCACATTGGCTACAACCCCATTTAACAGCACAGACTAGCTTCTGGCCCTGCTTAATTATTGAAAAAAGACTGTGGCTTTGCCCAAGCAGGGAGCCCAGTTAGCAGCCCCACTAAATCACAGACCATAGAGTGAAGTTCCACACAACCAGAGGCCCAGGATAATATAGACAGTGACTCTGCCCTACCATAGAGTACAGTCTGAAGTCTCACCAAACTGCACCTAATAGCTGGAGGTTCTGCTCAGCCAAAGAGCCCAGATAGTGACCTCACACAAGAGAGGAGCATAGCCAGTGGCCTACCTAATTGTCAAGCTCAGCCTGTGGAGCTGTTCAATTTTAGGGCACAGCACCTTCTAGTCAGGAAGTACAGCCTGAGGCCCCATCACACCAGGAGCAATTGTGGAGCCCAACTGGCAGACTTTTACACATGCAGAGTCTGACTAGTACTATCACCCTGCCAGGGAAGATAACCTGTGACCTCACCCACCCAGAGGTGATTACAGAGTCCAGCTAGTGACCCCTTTTGACCAAGAACAGTCAGCAGTCCTTTCTAATCAGGGAGCCCACCCAACAGCTCCACTTGAATATGGAGCTCAACCTGCAGGCCAATGCGATTGTGGAGTTGACCTGGTGATCCCTCACTTCCAGCTTCAGAGCACTGGCAGTGGCTTTGCCCAGCCAGGGTACTTGATTGTAAGCCCTGTCTGCCTGCAGGTAATACAGCTGATGGGTCCGGTGGCCCAACCTGGCAGACTGGTGAAGGTCTTTCCCTGCCAAAGGGAACATGTAAAATCTGGAAGAAGAGACCGCTTAACTTAAATGCAGATGCAAATACAAGGATATACAGATCTCAAAGAATCAGATAAACATGACACCAGCAAAGTAAATCATGTTTCAATAACTGGCCTTAAAGAAATGGAAATCTTTAACGGTCTGACAAAGAACTCAGAATATTTCTTCTAAAAGGAGTTTAGTAAACTACCAGAGCACATAGATAGAAAATTAACTAATTTTGTAAAGCAATACATAAACATAATGAAGAATTTAACAAAGATAAAGACACCATCAAAAAATTAAAACACATTCTCAAATTAATTTTGAGATCAGCATTACCTGATAGTGTAGTTAAAATAAAATATGATGAATATGAAAAAGTAATTCCATGGTAAAATTTTCAGTATCTTAGAATATTTTAGTGTCCTTATTTATCTACTATATTATGTATTTTAGCTTCTTGGTCATCTTACCTCACCTTTTTTCCCCCACAAGGGACCATGTAGCTGCAATATCCATAAATGACCATTAGATGGCAATATTACCCTGTTTTGAATACCTAGAGGAATTTACTAAATTTTGATGCTAATTATATGCATTTTTATTAAAGTAAATATTTAATAAATTAAACTTTTTGCAACTTTTACATAGCACATTAATTAAAAATATAATATCAATAAAGCTCAATATAAAACATAAAGAAATAGAAAAGAATCTTATAATCATTAGGTAACAAATGTAAAAATGTGGTATTTGATTTTACCATTCTCTCTGATCTTACATAGGTATTTACTCTTAAAAAACATGCACATGGAGATATTTTATTTTAGTTTTAATATAATGTGATCATATGTCACACATTATTTTGACACATATCTCACACAAATTTTTACAAATTACTTTATGCACCAAACACTAGTTTTACCTGACATTCTATACTTAATCATACTTATTCGACCTCTATATATTTTGCATGATATATTTGGATATATATTTATTTACATGATATATTTTATTTGATATATTTTACATGATGGGTATGAAATGATTTCTTATCATTCTTCTATCGATGAACAAGCACGGAACATGGGTGTTCCTGAATTTCTAGCGCTTTTAATTCTGAAATGTGTATTACTGGGGAAAAAAGCCTTTTATTTTCATGCCAATGGATATTGTCCAATTATTCCCCCTGAAAATTATAGCGAATTACATTCCCACCAGCAAAAATATATTTCTAATTATTTCTAATCTGGATATCATAACTATACAAATTTAAACCATTTAACTGATTAATAATGACTGGAGCATTATAATGTAATTTCTAATTCAGATATATGTGTTATTTGAGAGAGATTAACCTTTTTTATCATAAAGTTTACGTAATTACACTTTGAATGAATTGTATATTTGTAACTTCAAGTGCAGCATCCTTCCTTCTTTCTAAAAATTTAACTGCCAAAGTTCCTCTAAGGAAATCAAAGTCCAAAATGACTACCTATTTACTTTTAAATAAAATATAATATTAAAAAAGAAAATTATATTCAACATCATAATATAATTGTAATCAATATGAAATAATAAGAATGATGCTTCCTGAGATTGTGACAGTCGATTTTTCAGAAGCGATTGTATTACTTTGACTTTCTTGTCTATGGATTGGTGATATTGCATCCACTCACTCTGGCATGCTTCTCTTTGGGCTAGTTTCTGGACCAGTGCAATTCTCCAAACTAGTAGAATATTGGATAAAGCTGTGTGAAATATAGAGCTAACCATAATTTTTTTTCTAAAGAATTATTGTAGGAATTTTTATTCATATAAACTCAACATAGAAATAGAATTTTTCATTGAATTCAACATAGAAAATTATAGGCATGTGAGTGAATGTTGAAAAATTATTTTGAAATAGACTTAACAACGCATACTTTTAAATTCCCTAAGGCCAAAGTGTTTGGTATTATCTCCTTGGTTCCAGCAGTTTTTCTTTCAAGCAAAATAATGTGTTGGCTATTTAAGAATCACTATACTCTTTGGGGAAGTTATTTATTGCCTCAAATAAATAAATTTTAAAAAGCATATTTTAGTAAGTATTTTGTGATTACATGTTGTCCATTTACACATGGATGTTTATATATTTTATGTTATGTATGCATATAAATTTCTATATAAACTAAAGAACTTCATGTATAAATATGTATATATAATATATAAATATATAAATTTATAAATAAATTTTAAAAGTACATCTTTAGTGAGTTTCACCAAATCGAATTTGTATATGGACACAAGTAAGTTGTTTATATTAATATACCTTGGACTGATTTTTTTTATTCCCTGTAATCACTGAGGATATTGAAACCCTTCAAGTCCAACTATATTCATGGACACATTTAATCTTCTATAGATCACCCACCAAGGCATGTAGCTCCTATTTCCAGTGCTTTGAAATCCACATCTTCATCCCAAGTTACCAACTCATTATCATGGTAGCATATTTCATGTTTTCACTGTCCAGGACTATTCTTCATATGAAATCCAAAGTCCCAACATATTCTCCTATCAGAGTTTTCTAAATTTTAATTCTTATAATATCTTTACTATGCTACAACTATTGCTCTCTTTCTCATTTATAATTGAAACTTTAATTAATTGACAATTGTGACTTTTTCTTTCTTTTTTTGTCTTTTTTAGCGTCATACCCACTGCATATGGAGGTTCCCAGGCTAGGGGTCAAATTGGAGCTGTAGTCCCTGGCCTATGCCACAGCCATAGCAATGTGAGATCTGAGATGCATCTGCAACCTACACCACAGCTCATGGCAACACCAGATCCTTAACCCACTGAGCAAAGCCAGGGATCAAACCTGCGTCCTCCTGATGCTAGTTTTCAGATTCGCTTCTGCTGAGCCACAATGGGAACTCCTTATTTTCCATATTATTTTCCTTCTTCCCCTTTTCTTAGTAATTTTTCCTCAGTAGGTCTGTTTTAGCCTTTTAAGAGGCTTAATGAATATACACCTAGAATTCCAAAAGGAAAGCAAAAGTGAAGAGGACAAAAAATTATTAAAAAAAAACAGTGGTAGGAATTCCCATTGTGGAGCAGTGGAAACAAACCCGACTAGTATCCATGAGGATACGAGTTCAATCCCTGGCCTCGCTCAGTGGGTCAAGGAACTGGCATTGCTGTGACCCCCTCTGGGGTTCCTGTGGCTTTGGCTGTGGTTGGCAGCTGCACTCCAATTCAACCACTAGCCTGAGAACTTCCCTATGCTGCAGATGCAGCCTTAAAAAGCAAAAAAAAAAATTAAAAATTAAAAAAAATTAAAAATTTAAAAATTAATAAAAGAGAAATGTTTGAAATATAAATCCGTAGAGTCAACAACCTTAATGGGTTCTAAGCACAAGAAATATGAAAGGAGCTATTACAGGTCACATTTTAGTCAAATTCTCAAAACCAGTTATGAATAGAAAAGCATTAAAACTTCTATAGAAAATATGTTATTTTGAGAGGGATAAATATAAGAATGATGGATCATTTTTCATTGGAAAAGATGCAAATGATAAGTGGACCAACATCTTTTGAATACTGTAAGTAAAAAAAAAATCTGTTTAACTGAAATTCTATACATGTTCAAAATATTTTTTAAAATAATAACGATATAAAAATTTTTCAGACATAGAATAGTTGCAACAGTTCATCAGTGGAGGGCATACTCTGTAAGAAATGTTAAAGGGAGTTCTTTCATACCTGTTGACATAAATGAAAGAAAATGACACCAGTTGACATAAATGAAAGAAAACTGCCAGAAATTATAACCACATGGATAAAAGTTAAGATTATTCTTTTTTATTTAAATCTGGAACATTTAAAAAGTAAATGATGTTCAAATAAATAAAAGCATTATAATATGAGGTTTTACTATATGTGTAAGATAAAAGTATGATTACAGTAGCATTGAGAATGGGAAGGAAGAAATAAAAGCATAGTATTGTAAAGGACTTACACTAAATGTGAAGTGGTATATAATTTGAAGGTAGTTTCAGAAATATACTATAAACCCTAAAGCAACCAGTAAAGTAATGAAACAATGATAAGTAGCTAGTAATTCAACAAAGATAAAATGCTCTTATAAAAGTTATTCAATTAATCTAAGAAAAGAAAAAAATGAAATGGTAACAAAGATGGGAAAAATAGAAAATCCATTGTACCATTATAATTTAAAACCTTACTATATCAATAATCACATTAAAAGTAACAGCTCTAGAAGTTCCCAACATGGCTCAGTGGATACTGACTGGCTTGGCATCCATGTGGATGCAGGTTCAGACCTTGGCCTCGCTCAGTGAGTTAAGGATCCAGTGTTTCATCAGCTGTGGTGTAGGTTGCAGACACAGCTACAGCTCTGACTGACCCCTAGTCTTGGGACCTCCATATGCCGTGCATGTCACCCTCAAAAGGCAAACAGACAAACAACAAAAAAAGGAACAGCTTTATATGTCTATAACTAAAAGCAGTTATTATCAAATTATATAAAAAGCCAGGCTCAAGCATATTCTTCTCACAATAAATATACTTTAAATATAAACACAAATATTAGTTACAAAAGGGATGGAAAAATATAGTGTGCTAAGACTACTCAAAAGAAAGCTCAATGGATATATTAATATCAGACAAAGGATATCTCAGAGATAAGAATATCAATCTGATAAACAGAATCTGTGAAAAACCTAGAGCCAACAACAGAATGCCGGAAGACTAAATGTGTTTCCTCTGAAATCTGGAACAAAATGAGGATGTCTCCTCTCACTACTTTTACTCAACATTTTATTGGAGATGCTAGTCATTTCAATAAAGAAACAAAAAATAAAATAAAAAGTATCTATATTGGAAAGGAAAATCAAAATTGTTTTCATTTGCATAAAAATTAATTATTTATTTTGAAATTAATACTTTTTTAATTTTCAGGTATAATTTCTTTTTAGAAAAAATTTGTGGAATCTACAAAAAGATACAGGATACAGAATTAATATGAAATAATCAATTATATTTCTAGATACCATTAAGGAACAACATGAATTTGAAATTTCAAAATAATATATTTCATAGTAGATCAATAAAGTATGAAATAATAATACTTACAACAAAAGGTGTGAAAGACCTAGATGCTGAAAAAATAAATAAAATGAGGCTGATAGAAATTAAAGCCCTGAGTAGTAGAAAGATGTTTTATGTGCATGGAACAAAATGAGAATAAAATCTAAAATTCACTAAGAAATTCAAAGGAACTAGGAAAATAACTAGAAAGACAACTTTAAAAAAATGCGGAAATATGAAGACTAACACTAAGTGATCCCAGACTTAGTATGAAGCCATGTTAGTCAAAATAGTGTGGTGTCAGGGTCACAATATACATAGAGATTAATGGAAAATGGATAAATTATTTTTATTATAGGCATACAACATAATACTTTATGCCATAATAAGAATAAACAATTCATCATTGAATACTTATGTCTGATTGAAAAAAATGTTATAATGAGCCAAATATACTCAATTGTATGGTATACTTCTTCTTAACTTTTATTAACTATAAGTCAGATAAACTCCTCCATTGTGTTGATTATTCATATTTGGAATAGAAATTTAATTCTAATTTGCTTTGAATCATAGATTGGAGTCAAACATCTCTTGATTTTGGAGTCATCATTAATATTTGCCTTGCAGAACTTGATAATGAAATATTCACCTTAATTTTTTTGCTGCCTTCTTTGTAGCAGATGAGAAAGTGAAGTCTGTATAGTTTTATAGTAAGTATTTCTGCAAAGGAAGCTCAGAAGTTCTTGCTGTATTACCACAAGAATTTTTACCTTGAGGCAGGGGTAATCTTCTCTATTGTTACTACTAGAGGAACAGCAATACCATGAGCTTTACCTTAATGACAGGAAAGAAAATACTATGCTGTCCTCATATCTTATTTCTCTTTATATTTTACCAGATGACTTGGAAGCACTACTAAACATATTCTTCCACACAGAAACAAGTTCATTCCCCACTCTGTCTCTTGTCCTAACAAATATAAAATATTTACATTTTATCATTATCTTTAGCACTAGCCTATGTTACTTTTAAATAGATTTCTTTTTAAAGTTTACTTTTGTATTAAAGTATATTTGATTTGCAATGTTGTGCCAATTTCTGCTGTAAAGCAAAGTGACCCCCCCCACACACACACTTTCTTATATTATCTTTAATCGTGGTCTATCTCTAGAGATTTGATGTAGTTTCCTGAGCTATAGCATAAGACCTCATTGCTTATCTATTCTAAATGTAATAATGTACATCTACTAACTCCAAACTCCTAGTCCAGCCCACTCCCTCCCTCTCCCCATTAGCAACTACAAGTCTATTCTCTATGTCTGTGAGTCTGTTTCTTTTTTGGAGATAGGTTATTTTGTGCCATATTTTAGATTTTGCATACAAGTAATATCATATGGTATTTGTCTTCTCTTTCTGACTTACTCCACTTAGTACGAGAATCTTTGGTTGCATCCAGGTTTCTACAAGTGAGAAGTATTCCACTGTGTATATGTGCCACATCTTCTTAAATCTGTTCATCTGTTGATGGCCGTTTAGGTTGTTTCCATGTGGTAGCTATTGTGAATAGTGCTGCAATGAAAATAGGGGTGTGTGTATCTTTTTGAATTAAAATTTTGTCTGGATATATGCCCAGGAGCAAGATTGATGGGTCATATGGTAGGTATATGTTTAGTTTTCTTAAGAACCTCAATATTGCTTTCCATAGTGGTTGTACCAATTTACATTCTCACCAACCGTGTAGGGAGGTTCCCTTTTCTCCACACCCTCTCCAGCATTTGTTATTTGTGGACTTATTAATGGTGGCCATTCTGACCAGTGTGAGGTGGACCTCATTGATTTCATAGTTTTGATTTGCATTTCTCTATTAATTAGTGATGTTAAACATTTTTTCATGTTCCTATTGGCTATCCATCTGTCTTTTTCAGAGAAATGGCTATTTAGGTCTTCTCCCCATTTTTGATTGGCTTGTTTGTTTTTGTTGTTGCTGTTAATGAGTTGTATAATTCCTTTGTATGTTTTGGAGATTAAGCCCTTGTCAGCTGCATCATAAGTAACAATTTTACTCTATTTCAAGAATGTCAGCTCTCACCACTTTTACTCAAAATAGTATTGGAAATCCTAGACACAATAATTAGACCAAAAAAAAAAAGACACAGACCATATCCAAGTTGGAAGAGAAGAGGTAAAATTGTCACTTTATGCAGATGGCATGATGCTTTATATAGAAAACCTTAATGATGCCATACCAAAACTATTTGAACTGATAAATAAGTTGACAAATTAGCAGGATACAAGATTAACATCTAGAAATTGGTTGCATTTCTATATACTAAAATGATATATTATAAAAGGAATATAAAAAATACCTTTTAAAATTGCATTCTCAAAAATCCTAGAAATAAACCTGACCAAGGAGGTGAAAGATTTATATGCTGAGAACTATAAAACATTAATCAAGGAAATTAAAGAGGATTCAAAGAAATGGAAATCTATCCCAAGCTCCTGGATGGGAAGAGTTAATATTGTTAAAATGTCTGTACTAACCAAAGTAATCTACATATTTAATGTAGATTAACAAATCACCCATGACATTTTTCATAGAACTATAAAAAATAGTCCAAAACTTTACATGGAACCACAAAAGACCCAGAATTCCTAATTCAACAGAAATCCTGAGGTGGGGAAAGGAAAAAAAAAAGCAGGAGGCAAAAATCTCCCAGATCTCAGACTTCAGACAATATTACAAAGCCACAGTAATCAAGACAGTGTGGTAATGGTACAAAAACAAACATACAAACCAATGGAACAGAATAAGGAACCCAGAAATAACCCCACATACCTAAGGCCAATTAATCTTTGACAAAAGAAACAAGAATATAAAATGGGAAAAAGTCCATCTCTTTAGCAAGTAGTGCTAGGAAAACTAGATGGCTGCATGTATACATCAAGAAAATAGAACATACCCTCACACCATGAATAAAAATGAACTCAAAGTGGCTTTAAGACTTAAACATAAGACAAGATACCATAAAACTCCTAGAAGAAAATGTAAGACAAAATGTTCTCTGATGTAAATCACACAAATATTTTCTGAAGTCAATCTCTTAAGACAACAGAAATAAAAAAATAATAATAAAATATACTATTGGAACCTAATCAAACTTGCAAACTTTTGCACAGCAAGGGAAATCATAAACAAGATGAAAAGACAACCTACAGAATAGGAGTGAATATATTTCTTATCAGAATACTTTTTCAAATGTAAAATTAAATTTTTATTATTAAAGAGGCTATTGAAGGCTACAAATTAAACCATTTCTGAATGTAAATATTTTTTCTTAAAATTGATATATATCTATTTTAAACCTTAACTGAAGTTGAAGACTCACTTGCATCTGCTCATACTCCTATATTTTCACATTATTTTATTTGCCTCCTCCCAAATTTTCCTCTAAGTATGGTAAATATTTGAATTCTTATCATCAATGAACTCCAGAAAAATATTTTGGCCTTTATAATGCCACACACTGAAAATATGTACAATCTATAAATGTTGATAATTTTGTATAGCATGCATTTCTCTAAGTTCATATGGTTTACCTTGCTCTAATATATCAGCATGCAGTTTCATATTACAATGAAAAAAAACTGGACTCAGCTTTAGAAAATTTAAGTTCTAGAATAAACTCTGCCTGTATAGGAAAATGTCACAATTATCATGTAAATCACTCCTTACCTCATCTTTTCATTACAGTATGATGAGAGAGGGCATAATACACATTTGACATAAAGTCTTCTAGCCTTGCTTCCATAAGACAGTGGATCTTAACCTATAGTTGTCTCAGCTTGACCCTTTGCATAATGGCATGAGTTAGGCTGTACTTTAGCTACTTAAGATATTAAATTAAGCTCTATTTTGAACACTTAAGGTGTCCTCTAAGCTGAACATACCCTAAGAAAAATCTGATGGGTCTTTCACTCAATGAAGACTATTTTGAATCAGTTATTCTTTTCCAGACAATATGCCAGCTTCCTGAGATACAAAGATGGATAGAAAACTCTCTTTTTCTACAGAGTAAAAGATTAGTAATAAAAATTAACAATTAAGTAATTAAAGAAATTTAACTAGTGATATACTAAATATGTATATGTGGACTTTCAAAAGTACAGAAAAGGAAGGTTTCAAAGGGTCTTAATAAAGTTCAGACCAGCATGAATGTGTACAGTTGTTAATTAGAAGAAAATACAGCAAGTAAATTTGCATAACTGTGTCTGGATACAATGTCAGATGATCTGGCTGGGGCTTCAGACCATGGTCAGACAAACAGAGTGCTTCTAGATTATATTAAAAACTTTGGCTTTAATCTATGGAAACTGTGAAACAATGAATCTAGCTGACAAGATTCAAACTTTAGAAAAATTTTCTCTTACAGTATGTAATATGGACTAGAGAAAAGATGGGTGAGACTAAAAATAGAGAATATCTTAAAAGACTAAAACAATTGTCCTACTGAGGAACAATTACTACGAAAAGGGACAGAAAGTCATCTATTGTGACCTTGGTTAACTATTTGAACATATGGAATATTGTTGTAATCACCTTAATGACTTTTTTGCTACAGTTTGAGATCAGTTTTAACTGATTTGTCTCCTCATTATGGTTAATACTTTCCATTTCTTTATGGTCTAATTATATTCAATTGGATATCAAACTGATAAAACCACCTTTTTGGTATTAAATATTTCTGAATATGTGAATTATTCTTCAACATTGTTCTAGGGCACAGTTACATTACTTGGGAATACTTTAATACCTTGGGGTGTTGCTGTTAATAAGCCATGGCAATGTTTATTCTAGAACTATTTATTTCTTCTTATTCAGTTAAAACCCTTCTAAATACTTTATCTAACCTCACGAATCATGTGGTTTCCCATTCTCATTGTTAGGAACAGGTACTATCCCCTGTAATTCTGAGGTGATTGTTTTCTCCAACCTTGGGTAGTTTCCTTAAATGCATCTACCTATCTTTATTCTACTGAGTACTGATCTGCTGACTACTAAAGGGGCCCCTCCTCAGATTTCTGGAGTGTTTTTTTTTTATGCATCTCTCTTTTATGACACAGACCTTTGAGTTTTCACTGCCTAGGTCTCTCTGAATCCAGGGTGGTTTTCATATTCTTCTTGGTTCCCCTCCCCTGTGTCAGTGCCTGATTCAGTCAAAATGAAAATGCTAATATACATGATTGAATATCCACCAACATCACTAAGGATAAAAGGAATCCTGATGATCTACCAGGACACAGTATCACAAACAGAATTACATTAGGAAATCAAACTAAAAGATTTCCTATGAGAATCAGTTATCAGGGTTGGAGAAATGCTTCCTAGAGAATGGGAAAAGCTGAATTTACAATGAATATCAATTGATATCACTCATTACTATTATTGAAGACCCTCATTGTTTTCAAAAAGTACCATTTCTGTGTCATGACCTTCAGCCAAAACATCTTCCTCATTGGCTTACAATTCAAATATTTAATTCTACTCAGGTTATCTATGTCTACAGATATTTTCTACAAAGTTTTAAATAACCTTATCTTAATCACAGAAAATAAATTAATTACTGTCTGGTCTAAACGAATATGTAAATTCCATATCCTTTTTTTAACAGCTACTATAAAAATACCTGCAGTTAGTTTGCATGGTAAAATAAAGTAAATAGAGTCTTACCATGATACTCCATTTAAAATGTTGTACATTTTCATGTTCAGAATCTTGATATAACTCTAAAATACTCTGCCAATCTCATTTTTTATAAATTCTTTAAGAGCTCTTGATCAAAAATAGTGAAATTTAAAGTGTCCTTATCAGTGGCATATCAACCTCCAAATATTCAAATTATCTTTTGAGACTTAGAGAAAATAAGTCAGCATAAATAAATGTCTGATCAATAGTATATTCAAAATTAACCATGATTTTGATTGGACAGAGAGGATTTCTTTATTATTTTTAAATTATTTAAACTACTACCTTAAAGTGGTTCATGACATAGCTTACACATATTCAGTAGAAATGTATCAATGAAATTCAATTATGTAGGGGATTTTATTGTTTGTTACAATTAGGAATTTTACTTATTTCATCTTGCATTTGGATCCGCCTCTTTCCTTCAGATAGCTCTGGAGTTTAAGGTACCTGCAAATTCAACCTAGTGATCTTATTACTTTTTCCTTTATATTATTCTCATAAGTCCATCCTAAGATAAGTGGAAAAAAAAAGTTCCCCTTTATAAATCCATCTAAGATAAGTGAAAAAAAAAAGTTCCCTAAACAAGGTATTCTTTTGAAAGTTCTGGCTTAAACGCTAATGTCAAACACTGTATGACACTCAAGCTTGGAATAAATTATAAAGGAAGACATGAAATTGAGTAAAATAACTCTATACACTTTTTCACTATGAAATTGTGATCATGGGGCAACTACGAACATTATTTTATTTTAGTGTTCCATAGAAGTGAAGTTTGAGAATTACTTTCCTAAAGAAAAAGTCCTTCACTACTTTTAAAGTTTTGTTTTGTTTTTTTTTCCTTTTGACCAAAGCAAAGCTGATTTCTTTTCATTCTAAACAAATACCACCAATTTCCATGAGAGTCTCATGGGGTATACTCTCTTTCTGTGGCACTTTTTGTATCAGTTCTGAATTTCAGAAGCAGATTTTCTGCCATAAAGCTCTTTTTTGGACTACAAAGTTAAATGATTTTTCCCTGTCTAGGTTATTTCCTCATGCTTTTGTTTAATTAAAAAGTAAAATGTCCTAAATGAACCATACTGCAGGGAATAATTTAGTGTTTTTTTTTTTTTTTTTTAACTTGGGCTAAGTCCTTTTTGACTGAAACTTATCAGGCATTTTCCATGATTTTCATGTTAAGAAGTCTAAAAATTCATACACAAGCATGATTTCCACCAAGGAAATAAGAGAATTGCTTCAGCATAATCTTAGTTGGAGACTCTTTTCTTACATTCTGTTTGTTTAAGTGGAAGGAAGGAAGAGTTGCCAAACCGTCCTGGAATATGGAGTCAGAAGTCAAGACAGCAAGGGTTAAGAATCCAGCTGTATTACTCTTCTTGTGATACAGGGTGAATTAATCACCTGTCTTTATCTCAGTCTTCTCATAATCATAGGATGATTATGTAATCATTTTAACGAAGGGATCCATAATTGTACCAGAATCATAGTGCTGATCTGAATATTAAATTATACAATATAAATATTCAACATGCTATCCTGCAAATAGCAAGTTTTTAATCAATGTCACTCATTATGATTATGACAAATATTTATTCACTCAGTAGTATTTATTGAGGAACTACATGCTCTGTGATGGGGATAAATGATGAGCAAAACAGAAACACCTTGTTCACTGGGCAGCTGTAGTTAGAGACAAATAATAAAAGCCATATGGACATTAAGATATGGTTAAAATAAGAAATTGAAGACATTGAGCAGTTAATCTAAGAACATAAAGTAAGGGGACAAATAAATTGAAGAAATGAATTTTCTTAGGATATCAGTACATGTTTTTCTGAGAAAGGTACAGAACTTTTGTTTAAGACATCTCAAAAATGAATCAGAATGAATCCAGGAAAGAGTGGATTGAGAGAAAACAAGCCACTGTACAACAAGGAAAGGAAATATTTGTGAGGTCCCAGGGCAGAGAAAAATAATAAAGAACATTGTGACTTGAAGACAGGGGAAGGGGAGGGGACATTGTGAGTGAAGAATCTGGATGGCATAAAAGGGTCAACACTTTCAGGGCCTGATCATAGGATGGATTGAGGTCACAGTGTGGTGGAAATGTTTTTGAAAAATAAAAGGAGGATCAAAATGTGGGAAAATAGCTTAGATTTTTATTTCACATGTTTTTATTGACTTTAGTATGGAGAAAGGATTACAAGTGTCAAACTTAATGAAGGAAGATTAGAGAAGATTAGTTGGAAGACAATAGCATCTTAAAATTAGGTGCAGACAAGGGAGTTGGAGGGATGTGGAGCAGACATAGGGGAGTACATTTTTGAAGTAAAAGTGACAGGACTTAGTTGAATATTGAGTATCCGGGGAAAGAGGATTTTGGCAAATATGATCTTAAATTTCTGGCTTGCACAACTTAATGGATAGAGAGCTATTTTCTGAGATGGAGAAGAAGAAAACTGAGCAAGAGAAAGGAAGATTATAAGCTCAGTTTTGTACATGTTGTGTTTATATTGCCTCTGTGATATCCACAAGAGAGGTCAAGTGGGGAGGTGAATGTATGAGGCCAAAGGTCAAAGGACTGGGGGGTTAGGAGTGGGGTCTAGGTTTTCAGATATGACTCTAAAATAGAACTTATGGATGGCAACTGAAACCACTGAAATAGATGCCTGCATGGTGTAAGAATTTAGAAAACTAAAAAAGCAATAGTTAAACATGACATCTTTTCTCTCACTCACATCACTAAAGACTGCAAGAATATAAACATTTCTCTTTGGTTTCTTAGTTTACTACGCATAGAATTTTGGACCAAAAATAATGCATAGCAAAAATATATAGTGATCTGAATGGCTAGAAAATGATACACTCCAACAAGCAAGTTCATACAGTAAAGAAGAGAAAATAAATTATGTGTGGCATAGAGCAGGATGTAAGACTTAGGATTCTTAATGGTGTCATGATTAAGGTAGTAGGATACTGAAATTTGTTCATGTCTGTCTGGTAGGATGGGACAAAGATAAAGGCTGGGTTTCAGCAGCAAATCAGTTTACTACTCTCTTCCTGCCACCTCTATATTTGAACTCCATGATAATTTGACCTTTCCAGAATTCTGATATTGTGAACAACTTTCCACTGAGCAAACTCTAGGTGCTGTTTGAACAACAAATTAAACCAAATGAGCTACTTATATTCATCTAAAACACTTTTCCTAAGATGTGTGAGACCAAATCAATAAAGAGAATTTCTGAAAATGAAGAAATAGAAAAAGAGTCAATTATTTTTTTATACATGAGGATTAACTTAGCAGAGTGGTCAGAATTGATGAAACCAAATGCTAAATATCAAATGTGACATCACAGAATAGTGACAAAGTAATGATCCAAGTAATCAAAATGATCATTCAGGTTTATATGGTTTATACACGTGTTCATTGGCTGTGTAGATTTCTTGCTGAAATGGGTTAAGATAGAAACAAAAGTAAATTTGTGTTACTATAATATTTTATATATGGTTTCCCATTTAGCATTTAACTTTGGAAATGCTGTCCTTTATGAGAAATGATTATTCTTACCATATATTAGAATAATATATATTGATAATGACTAATTGCTAGGGCTTAGTAGCATGGTGTCAATCAGTAATGAACAGAGGGCCAATGGTCTATCAATGTTTAGGAATACATAAAATCCATGAGAATACTATTAGTGGTTACTGATTTGTCCAGTGAGAAATTCAAATTTATCTAAAGGATTTAATAATTAATAAGAAATTTAAAATAAAATTAGACCTGATTTTCACTATTTTATACATGCAAGACATCTTAGGAAAATCTCATACCAAAAGTAAAGATGATTTGGGATGGACTTGGTTTATTTTCAGAATTCTTTTTATTTCCATATCCTTGTGAGTGAAAACACTGAAGTATATTCAAAAGTAAGGGACTGGAAGTCAAATCGAATAGATGTTTTACCCCTAAAAGAGCTTTTAGTTGTTAGTTTTATTTTTTAATTTATTTTAACTTCTTAAGTAAATACTCTATGAGTATTTCCAAATTCTCCAACTTACTTGAAAGTCTTCTGAAAGTATTCATGCCAAATATGCCTTCTTGACATCAAAATATATTTTATGAAGCAAATTTTTTTAATAATTCAACATTAATATTACCAAAAGGGTAGATATTGTAAGCTGATTTGAAGACTTTATAAAACTGAAAAAATAATCTATTTTTTCCAGACTGAGTCACAAAAATATCACTTTCAATAAAGTTGTACCTGGTTTTCTTTTAAATATATAAGGTAAATTAGTAAACATTTATGGACAATTTCCAAAAACTAAAAATATATATATATTCACCCTAATTTAGAGAGGGTAAAGTCCATCATATTTTATTTAACAAGAAGATCTTAATCTATGAGTCACTAGTGACTACATCAATCAAATAACTTCATAGAATTAATGAATGGTACAAGAAGTTATAGCCATTTTGTAAAGTATCTTAATTGAATAATAGATAAAATCATATTTAGTTCTCCCATATATGGAAAAACTTTCTCATACTTGAAAATTGCAAATTAAACTTCTCTTTCTTTAAAATACTAATTTTATATTAAGGATATTCACATATTAGATTATGTTCAAGTCTTAAAATTCAAATTCAAATACATACAATTTTTTTAATTAGGATAATTTTTGAATCTGTAACTTTGCATCCATCTACATATTTAAGGAACATCTACAATATTATTTTGTTTGAGGTGTTTTTGTGTGACTTAACTCTCTAATAAGCTCATTCAATCAACCAACAGTTTAAAACATTGCTTCTATTTCTAACTTTTTATTAAAGGTAAATTTTATTAACGGTTTCCTTATGATTTTCCTATGTTCTCCTGTATTTTTTTCCTCAATAATATATTCTGATAAATGAATTTAAGAGGAAATCTTTTCATATCCTCACTATATGCCAAAAGAAGTAATGATCTAGTCCAGAATGAGTGAATTCTCTAAAAATGTAAAACTCAGAAGTTTTCCTCTGTGAGGTTTTCTTTAAGTCTTGAACGTAGAACTGTACTCAAAGGAATGTAATATTAGAAATTAACAAGAAATAAATGATGACCTGGTTACTAAGAATACACAGTTCCATAGTGAGGCAATAAACCAGGACAGATGAATGCAAAGGGGCTTAGCAACAGTTTAATTACAAGACTTTGAACAAGGCAAAGCTGAACACAAAGTAGGATAAAAAAGGAAAGTTGGGATAGTGAATAGAAACTCTGTCTTTTGGGGCAAAAGAGAAGGTAATGTGGTTGTCCAGTGGCCTCCTGTTCTCTTCATACTCCTGGAATATAGCCTCAAGCCACAGGAATCCCAGAAAAACTGCCAGGTCAGTTTCTAGGCCAGTATATGGATGCATTTGAATGGTGTGTAAAGGAAGTTTCTTCTCACATCAGATAACTAGGATCTCCAACTGTTAACAACTGAAGATGACAGAAGAATACTATAATCTCAGAAATAAGAGAACCATTCCATCTGGAGATTTACCAAAATGCACACAGGTTCCATCTGTGATTACAAATCTGTAAACTCGCAAAAACAAAAGCAATATACATGAGACAATAGAAATTAATTAGGAAACTTTTAATGAGATTACAATTTGGATTAGTAGAAATGGGCCTGGCATCTCTTAAGCAAAATGTTCATCTAGAAAGATTTTAGACTTAGGAACTACCAGAGCACAAGAGGATGGGGGAAATGAGTGGAAACAGAGATACTTGGATGTCCCATGGGGATTTACTGTACCTGTGTCCACATCCTTCACCTGTTGCCTGGCTGGAGGTGGCCGGCTCCACTCTGAGCTCTTGCAGGACAAGTCCTTTCTCATGTGGTCCAGGAAAGTCCATTCCTGGCACCTCCTCCTCCTCTAAGGACTCCACGTAGAAGAGGGTCCTGGCCGGTTGGTGGGTGCCCTGCCCAGGAGCCCCTTGCTGCAGCCTTGTAGCCACCGGCAGCAGGGTGCCATTCAGTGGGTTGAAGGAAGAGGAGGAAGAGGACGTGGAGGCAGACGAAGAGGAGGAGGAAGAAGACGAAGGCTTCTTCCAGAAAGTGCTCACGCTGCCTTTCTCTTGGCTTTTAAGCAGGCGGCTCTGGCTGGGTCCCCAGTGCTCAAAGCTGCCGCTGCTGTCCTGTTGCAGGCAGCTGCCCCCAGCAGGGCCGCCTGGAGACGGCGACGGGTGGCTGAAGAGTTTCCAGCGGAGTCGAAGGATATGCTTCACATCGAAGTCTTTTCGCCCAGAGCCTGACATGCTTGATGCAAGGAAGGCGAAAAGACCTCAGCTGGCTCAGAAGTAGACGGGGCAGCGGGTGGGGAGGCCAATAGAGCCCGGGTTGGAGGAAGAGGAGGCAGGCGCCCTCTGCACCCCGGGATCAGATGGGGCCAGGCGGCTGCGTGCCCTGCCTGGCGACAACCTGAGGGCGGAGAGGAGAGCCGCGGGGCTCAGCTGCGGTCAGGTCCACAGAACCTGCGCGTGGGGAGCTCAATCGCGGGGAGCAGAGGCAGGAGCGGGACGCAGAGGGCTGAGAATCTCAGATCCCGGCCCGGGGATCCGGTGGTTACCGCGGAGAGGGACAACCCTTAAGCTGGAGATGCGGAAGGGAGAGAGGTCTGCGCACCCTGAGGCTAGAATCTTGGGAGGCGGTGGCAGCTGGATACACCTCCCTGGGATGCACCCGTCGAGAAGCTCAGTCGAGAAGCTATTGGCTCTCCTATCCTGGCAGCTTAGAGTTCAGTGCCAGGAGAGCGCAGAGAGAGAGAAAGATCCCCAAGTCGCGAAGAAGCGCACTCCCGCAGCCTTTCCGGTGCACCTGCGCCCCTCTCCCTGGCCTCTCCGGGATGCCCTGAGAAGAGCTTGCGGGTTTCTTTGAGAAAGTCAGATGCCTTCTGCAAGGAGAAAAGGGGTAGTTTTGTATAGTCAGTTTATAAAAGGGAAAAAAATAAATATTCCCGAAAACATAGGAAAGCAAAAGGAAAAGCCCGCGCGGGTGAAGCTGTCAAGGTCCTCACAGTACAATTTTCTCTTTGCCTCAGCGCCTCCTCCCCGTAAGTGACGCAGATGTGCACTGGGGCCTATACCGAGAGATGGAGGGAGGGAGGGAAGGCTTCAATCTTCTTTATGCAAGTGAGTCTGCTGCTCTTATTGTCCCTTTGCGTGGGTCCTGTCACCTTTTTTTTCATTCTTCTTCCTCGCTACAATACTATGGAGCAATAAAAGTAAAACAAACAGGCAATATGTTTTAGCATCAGTAAACACCAAACATGAATCATGGCTGCGTAAACTTAATAGGCTGCCATGGGTTTGCAGGTTGCAGGTTAATGGCTTGAATTATTTAATAAACCTCATCCTTTAACCTTTAGCCTTAGTGTTTCTGCAGTGAGAAGAAAGAAAGGAGGATGTCAGCGTCAAAGTGTGATGATGCCACCATTCTGACAATAACAATGTGATTCTGCCATTAATGCACTCAGGCAGTGCTTCACCCTGGGGGCCAGAGGCACACGGTAGAAATTTGAAGATGGGCATCCGAGCTCCGGGGACGAGTTTTGCAAAATCAGTGCATTTGGTTCGTTGTCTTAGAATAAAAGCTGTTCTCAGTATAAATCAAGAGATGAACTAAAATGATAAAAGAGAATTTCAAGACAAAACCTAGACAATAAAGGAATATAGCCAAAGGCTAGTATTCTGCAAAAATCTCTTGTTTTTAGAAGGAAAGATGTGTTTTCCTTTATATTTAGAATGATGAAGATTAGGATCCCTTTCTAGGTATGGCTACTTAGAAATTTTTCAGCTTTTCCTTTAATGAGCCATTAAAATAGAACCAAGTCACCTTTGCTAAAGGCAAACTGGGGTCAGAGGATTAGCAGTTGCCCAAACTGGGTAAGGAATGTGATTGTTGTCAATTCATGAAATTCACAGCTTCAGCAACCCCCAAGAGGGCACAGGCATCAAAGATTAAAAATGCAGTTATATTACTGTTCTGTTACCCCACTGTTGAATAATAAATCTAAACAGAAAACAAAGCTAAATTTGAAGTCCTTCCTAGACAAAGTTGGACATTTTGATAAAAGAAGAAATCAAGCATATAAAATCCCTACTTTCAGAGGAAGAAAAAAATCACTATTATGCATTTTAAATATTGATTTATGCCACAACAGCTGGACTGCAATCCCTGGTGCCTTGATTTTTTTCTTTCAGTATTCTGTGTTTAAAAGAAGAAGGAAAAAAAAAAAAAAAGCAAAGAGGCCTTTAATGCAAACAATGGTGACAGATCATTTTTATCCAAGAACTGAATCAAGTAAGTATTTCCCTTAGGGAAGAAAACAATGTATGAAATTTCACATCACAAGCAGGACAGAGAAAACTTTCCATCAGAGGTAGTTTAGAAATATGAAGTGTATATAATTTACTACTTTTTGTAGAAATTTATGCTCCATGGATTTTCTAACTTGATATAATATTTAATTTAATATAAATATATATATATAATGCAAATTATTTTATTTTATAAACATAATATAAATAATATGTCTGTTATATCTATAGTTTCTTAGTTAATACCTGTAACCATTTAAAAACTGTAATATAAAATTTATTTTTGTTGTTATTCTGAAATTCCATTTTGTATCCCCCTTCTACTTTGCAGTATCAATATTATTATTATATAGCTTAAATGTTATCTGTTCAAAGGTCAGTAAGTAATTTATATTACCCTCCAAAAATGAAATATTGAGTTTTAGTATAAAGGAACATGAATTAAACATATTAAGGTATATTTAACAGAGGATGCCTGATGCCTTGTTAGTTTTGTGCTAAAAACACTGTTGCAGCCTATTATTTAAAATAACTACTTTTCTGTATTTTCAGTCTGCTTATAATACTCATCCTTGCTTTAATTCATCTAAACTATCAAATGAAATATATAGAATTTAGAAAATAAAGTATACCTGATATTATATTAAAAGTGAAATCATTGAAGCAGATAATTGATTACCTGTATGTTTAACTTTAGTGTCCTCTTCTGTTATTGGGATAGAGGGATAGAAGGGAGGACAAAATGAAGTAATAAGAGAAGGAAGGAGGAAAGGAAGGAAAATGAAGATGAGAAAAGGAAATGAAGAAAGAAAGAAAGGGAAAGAAAGAGAGGAAGAAAGGAAAAAAGAAAAGGAAGGAAGGGAGGAAGAAAGGGAGGAAGGAAAATAGTAAATTATTTACTAAGATATGATGACTTACCTTTACATATTAGAAAACTGCATTAAAATATGCCTTGTGAAATATTGCACTCATTTCTTTATCCACTATTCAAACTGAGGAATATAAATTGAGTATTTACATTAGGTCTGATGCCAACTAGTAGCAAATATGGAAGAATTAAGTTCCTTGTAACTATCTATAAGAGCCAACGAAGGATGATTATTTAGCCAGTTATAATTTATAATGTACTTCTGAGTCAATTAAAATTCAATATAACCAAACTAATAGGGAAGAGGACATATACATAATAAAGATCACTTTTTAAGAGTTCTAATAAACACATTGCACTTTGCTTTAAAGACAAAATCAACTTAATTTTTCTAATCCTATTGTTTAATTAAATTGAGGTATCATCTCAGTCAATCAGGGTCTTTCAAATGAGAGTTCATATGTATCATTGCCATAGTTCTTTGACAAAATTCTACCAAAAAGATTAATCAGGGCGTTGATAATCCATGGAATACTCAAGCTTTTACTACTATACCCATACATAAAACTCTTCACATAATTATTACATCTAACATGAAATTTAAATATACCTCACTGAAAGTTCCTATAATTCACACATTTAAGCAATAAACACAATTAGATGCAGATCCAAACATTTTCTCAGTGAAACATTTTATCTTTTACTAATTATTTTTTAAAGGCATCAATGAGATATATGTTTACCCCAGGAAAAGCAAATTCTCTTCCTTCTGAATCTTTTTGACAGCATTTCTAAAATGTCTGCTAAGTTGCCTCTATATAATAATACTCAACAAAAGCATTTGTATGACTCATTATTATCCAATTTGAAAGTTCAGACGTTAAAGCCTCCTGTATTTTTATTGGTTTTTGTTCATCTTTGTTTTACTTTAATGAAACATATTTATGTACATTAGTAGACAGTATCATTTAAAATGAGTGGATGTAGATGTGGAAATTAAAAGAAGGTAGTTATGCAGTTTCAAAATGAATGCCATAGAATACCATTTAGCACTAATACTAAGTGAGCTCATGTATAGCATCAAGGGCTTCTACTTCTTAAAACAAATTAAGTACAACCTGTCAAAGTCTATTAATCTTCATTACAGTATATGTATGGTTTAGTGAAGTAGCAATTAAGTGACTGCTTACCAAATATTTGTGGGTTTTAATTGATCTCAGGGGCCATTTTAATCACTCTACCTCTGTAGTTTATTTGACCTCTTGACTTGATTCAGGCAGTAAATGTATTCACTTAAGAAATTCTCATATGTAAATTTCTGAATTCATTGAATAAACATAGGGATTCAAAATGACACCAAAAGAATCCATTCATGCTAATGATGACCTAGGTTTCATTTGCATATCTTTTTACTTCCTGAAATTGTGTGCAGAATGTCCAAAGTGAAAATTCATTATTTTGACATTTGTACTAGATTCTGTTCAATTAATAACACTGCTCTGGGCAATATAATTAAAAGAAACTTTACCTATTTTATGGAAATATTTCTACAAATATATAAATATATATCAGGTGTTTCCATTGTGGCTCAATGGTAGTGCACCCAACTAGTACCCATAAGGATGCAGGTTTGATCCTTGGCCTTGCTCAGTAGGTTAATAATCCAGCGTTGCTGTGAGCTGTGGTGTAGGTCTCAGACATGGCTTGTATCTGGCATTGCTGTGGCTGTGGCATAGGGCCAGCAGCTGCAGCTCCAGTTTGACCCCTAGCCTGGGAACTTCTGTATACCACAGGTGTGGCCCTAAAAATCAAAATAATAATAATAATATAATAAATAAAAATATATAGGTAGGTGTATTTAATATACATATGAAATAATACATGTACTTATTTTTTAAGAATGTACTAATATAAAAAAATCTGGAAACATTATATTACCCATTTTGTATAACATTGAAATCTTTTAAGGAGAAAACTGCTTAATAGTTTATATTTTCACAAATTATTTATTTTTCCTGTTGTTGAAATATGACATGTGTTGAATACAGGTGTACTGTAAGATCTGAAAATATTAGGATAGATAAATTTGAAAATCATAACACTAAATAAACTCTTGAGATTTAGTCTACTTTAGGTTATACTTCTAGGACAAAATTATAAATGAAATAACAGTGAGAAAACAAGAGATGAATTTGTGATTATATTAGATTCTTTAAATATATTAATACTCATATCAAATAAGGAATATTTTCTCTGAGAGTTAGGTAAAAATATAGAGTTTTAAAATGATTTCATTAATTTTCTTCCTAAATAATGATCTAGGAAAATAAAGATAAGAACTGTAATTTCATGACATCTTACTAAATGCCAGAAAACTATTTCATATAATCCTTATAAAATTTTATTAGTCACCATAAAAAATTTAATATAAAAAATAAGGAGTTCCCATTGTGGCTCAGTGGGTTAAGAACCTGACTAGTATCCTTGAGGATGAGGGTTAGATCCTTGTGCTTGCTCAGAGGGTTAAAGATCCAACATTGCCCCAAGCTGCAGCATAGATCATAGATGTGGCTCAGATCTGGCATTGCTGTGGCTGTGGTATAAACTGGCAGCTGCAGTTCTGATTTGCCCCATGGCCTGGGAATATCCATATACAGCAGGTGTAGCCCTAAAAATAAAAAAAATAATTAATTAATTAAAAACTCTTCTTTCCACAGGTATGTTTTTTTATTATCTATCTCAGGTAGTTTCCAGTAGCTATATTTTTTCCTATCATATACAAGAATGCATTTTTAAAAAGATACACTCATTATAGGTTAGGATTCTCAATATTCTTTCATCAATTGTGTTGTTCAGAGTTCAGAGACTCATAATTATCTATAAATTTACTCTGTTCAAATGAAAGAGAGACTACTAGCCTTACTCAAGTGAAAGAGACTCCAGGTCTTCTCAAAGTGATCTTTCCAAATTTGTGTGTGTGTCTGTTTAGACTTAAAAACTAAAGTAATTGTTATTGAGATAATAATTTCTTGAAAAACAGATTATTTAACTAGGATAGAATGGTTCCAGAGCACAGAGGGTGTCTTACTTAATATTGAATTCACAGTATCTAACCAAGTGCCTATAATGGCATAGGAAATTAGCATACACATTTTGAATTAATAATAATGACCAGTTTGGAGGTTAGGGGAAGAATGGCACTAGTGACGTACAGAGCCAAAAAAAAAAAAAAAAAAAAAAAAAAAACAAACAAAAAAAAAACTATAAAACTTTGTGGAGTTATTTTGTATTAGTGTAAGAATACATAGAATTATAAGTGAGCTGTTTCTGGAATATTTCAGTCATATTACTAAAGGATTCTAAATTAAATATTTCAGCATATATTCCACATGTTCATTTTTAGGAAGAGTCAAACCAATATACAAAATATTCAGATGAATATCTCATTGTTATTATTACATTTATTTTAAAAGTGTTCTCCATTTAAATCCACAACTTTTAATTAATTTGTTGTTTTTAACAAAAATTTCATCCACCCACACATTGATTTATTTATTCAAAGACATATTATTTTTTTATTTTTTATTTTTGTCTTTTCTAGGGCCATACCTGAGGCATATGGAGGTTCCCAGGCTAGGGTCGAACTGGAACTGTAGCCACCGACCTATGCCAGAACCACAGCAATGCAGGATCCAAGCCACGTCTGCGACCTACACCACAGCTCATGGCAATGCTGGATCCTTAACCCACTGAGCGAAGCCAGGGATTGAACCTGCAACCTCATGGTTCCTAGTCGGGTTCGTTAACTACTGAGCCATGAAAGGAACTCCATCAAACACATATTATTTTTTAATTGAGCACCTAATATATGTGTCAGTCCTGTTCAAAGTGATAGGGATGTGGCAATTTAAAAAAAAAAAAAAAAAAAAAAAAAGAAAGGTAAACCAAGATCCGTGCCCTCATTGACTTTTATTATTATTTTTTTCTCATTTTAGGGCTGCACCTGCAGCATATGGAAGTTCCCAGGCTAAGGGTTGATTCAGAACTACAGCCACAGCAAAGAAAGATACGAACCGCATATGTGACCTACACCTCAGCTCATGGCAATGCCGGATTCTTAACCCACTGAGTGAGGCCAGGGATCAAACCCACATCTTCATGGATCCTAGCTGGGTTTGCTACCATTGAGCCACACCAGGAACTCCTTGACCTTACATTTTTGAAGTTAGGGATAGAAATTAAAATTCAACTGGTTAAGTAAGTATATCAAGTGATGAAGACATCTATGGAGTCAATATCATAGAAGGAAAGTAGGAAGAGTTTTTTGTCATTTTTAAAGTTTTATGAAGCACAGTCAATTTACCATGTTGTGATAATTTTTGGTGTTCAACAGAGTTATACATGCACACACATCCATTCTTTTTGAGATTCTTTTCTCACATTGAACATCAGAGAATATTAGGTGGAGTTCCCTGTGCTATATAGCAGATCCTTGTTGGTCAATAATTCCATACACCATAGTGTGCATAAAATTTTGAAGGGAAAGGGGTTGAAATTTAAGTAGTATGAATGGCCAAACTCCATTGGAAGATGGCAGTGTCCAGAAGGAAGTGAAAGCATATGTTGTTCTGGAATATGGGACAGTAGCCCAGGTAGAAGGAATAGAAAAGCAAGGGCCCTGGGGCATGATTCATTTTGGAATATTTATGGGACCATACAACCTAGAGCTGAGATTGGAAAGGAGAGCCAAGCTGGAGGTGAACTCAGGGTGGCATCAGGCACCTGAATACTTATAGGCTCTTAAAGTCCAGTGCAGGAAGGTTAGTTTTTATTCTGAATGAGCTGGGAAGCCATTGGAGGATATGGAACATTGGTGTGATGGCATCTGGCTTTTTTCCCTCTAAGAATAGCTTGGCAGTCATATTAAGAATAAACGGAAGAAAGCAAGGTAGGGAAAAGAAAACATTAGGATGCTATGGAGATAAAGCAAGTTAAGAGATGATATAAGTATGCAGCAGGAGTTCTGATAAGGTCTAACATTTCTAGGGAATAGATTTCTCAAAGCTCACAGTCCTTTTTTTTTTTTCCTTTTCTTTTCTTTTTATTCTCTAGGCTATGTATGTTTTATAAATCTCATCCTATTTTTGTTCCCCAAAGATAATCTGTTTCTCCATATCTTTCTAGTCTTGTTCAATGATTTGAGATGCTCACATAATTTAGGTCAAGTTTAAGTATTAATGGGCTATTTAACCAGCTAAAATAATTTATATTTCATCAAGATTTACTAAATAACAAAGCTTTTCCACAGGTTTTTGGATTTTTAGGTTTTTCAGATTTTACCACAGGGATACTTAAAGTACTTTATCATTCTTTAGGGACTACTGAAAGTGTTAGGAGCAGAGCAATTAGTTACAACCTACGGAGTACACTTGGGTTTGAATAAAGACATCCTTGCTTTTCTAAATTTGGCTTCTGCCTGAGTCTACATATCTGAAGAGCATCTACTGTTAAAAATTATTTTTTCAAACAACTGTCATAATTGGAGGGTGAATGTAATTTAGAAAATTTCAGGCATGATGGCAAAACAAAATGTGTGCTATTCCTGAACACTTCTCTCTTATTTTTTGAATCCCTCTCACCATGTTATCTAATATGTTATTATGTATATGATCTCATTTCTCCCAAGGGCATAGTACTAACATATGCCAAATTTTATACTATGTCCTTTTGAAGAAGGTTTTCTCAAGAGGTTATGGTTTGAAAGAGAAGAAAATTTAATTAAAAAAAAAAATGGGGAGTTCCCATTATGGCACTGTGGAAATGAATCCGACTAATATCCATGAGGATGCGGGTTCGATCTTTGGTCTCGCTCAATGGGTTAAGTATCTGGTGTTGTCATGAGCTGTGGTGTAGGCTGCAGACAAGGCTTGGGTCCCCTGTTGCTGTGGCTGTGGTGTAGGCCGCAGCTGTAGCACTGATTCAACCCCCAGCCTGGGAACTTCCATATGCTGTAGGTGCTGCCTTAAAAGGAAAAAAAAGAACAAAAGAAAAAAATTTGAGGTGTTCCCTGGTGGCTCACTGGCTTAAGGATCCAGTGTTGTCACTGCCATAGCTTTCCTCACTGCTTGGGTTCAGATTTAATCCCTGGCCCTGAAATTTCTGCATGCCATGGGTGTGGCCAAAAAAGTGTTTGAAAGTCAGTTTTGTTATCCTGTATTTCATTCACTGATAAATGCTTATTGAGCACTATCAAATGGCAAGCACAGTGGCAGGTAATGAAGATATAAATATGAATGCACATAGTCTAATAAATGTAATTGTAAGAAAACAATTCTGAAACATTAAATATGAGAATTATTAATAACAAAATAACATAATAATAATAATATTAATAGTATAATACCACCGTGTATAATATTCCATGGGCAAAGTACATTAGTAATTGAGAAAATAGAATATCTACCTAGAAGTTTATTGCAATTTGATAAAATATTTGCATGTGATTTACATAAGAATATTTAAATTACAACATTTGCAAAGTTTATATGTGCTGTTCCTCCTATTTGAATTTTGATTAGGAACCAATATTGCAGATTGGAAACTTCACAGGTTTTCAAATCAAATCATGATCCAAATCCTTTTCTGCTACTTATTAGCTATATGGCTTTGGGCAATACTTTTAATTTATTTGTCTCAACTTCCTCATCTGCAAAATGGGCATTAATACAGGAAGACAACTTCATTGGACTTTTGTGTGAATCATATAAAATAAAACCTGCTATCTGGAATTCTGTATGTAAAGAACCTGACTAGAATCCATGAGGATGCAGGTTAGATCCCTGGCCTCGCTCGGTGTGTTAAGGATTTCGCATTGCCATAAGCCATGGCTTAGTTTGCCGATGTGGCCAGAATCCAGCATTGCTGTGGCTGTGATATAGTCTGGCAGCTGCAGCTCTGCATCAACCCCTAGCCTGGGAGCTTCCTTATGCCACAGGTGTGGTCCTAAAAAAATACAAACAAACAAAACAAAACTGTTAACTCAGACTTTTCTGGTGCTTAAGTAATTGTAGATATTTATATTTATTTTGAAGTTATTTGTGAATTTAATAAAACTTCATCTTGGAATAGACAGAATTTTGGAATAAAACTTTCAGTAGTTGGTCTCACAATTTTCACACACATTTTGTAAAAAATATAACTTCTTGTACACTTGGGTATTCACAACGTATGGTTTCCTAACTAATCACAACATTGCTTTTCTTGGTGACTTAGGGGTTTTGCAATTGAATGACAAAATTGAAAATATTTTTAATATAATTTTATTGTAGGATTAGCCAGTATTCAAATGTCTATATAAAAGTTATATTCTAAAACCAAGTAGGAGAAATGTATTAAAAATATTTGCTTCAGCTGACAAATCATTTAAGTTTATCTTTCTTTTGTGAATGGAAAAGATAGGGAAAAGTTAATGAAGAAATAAATTTAGACTATAAAAATAATACTGGCATTAGATTTGAGGAACTGAGGAATTAATTAAGAAATTCAAAATCCCAGTACAGTATGTAAATCCCTAATAATGTGTATAAAACAAATTTTATTGAGGAAATTAGAGGCAATTTTGCCAGTTATGGAACTTGTCCACCAATATTTATTGACCTATGTACATAGAATTTAAATATGTTAATCACCTGATATTATATATTTATTAAAACATATCATTTTTTTCCTTTTAATAGCTGTACCTGTGGCATATGCAAGTTCCTAGACTAGGTGTGAAATCAGAGCTGCAGCTGAGGCCTACCCAACAGCCACAACAACACCAGAACTGAGCCACATCTGTGACCTATGCTGAAGCTTACTGCCAGACCCTTTACCCACTGAGCGAGGCCAGTGATCAAACCTGCATCCTCACGGAGATCTCATCAGGTTCTTAACCGCTGGAGCCACAATGAGAACTCTGACATCGTTGTTTTTACTTGTAGTAAAACTTAGTCAAATGTAGAAAGTATGTGTTCTAGCCAAACTGCTGGTTTTGCATAGGGATGTTAGCTATATTTCGTCAAAAATTGTTAAAATTTGTTTCTCTTACTATATAGCACAAGGAACCATATTCAATATCCTGTGACAAACCAGAATGGAAGAGAATAGGCAAAAGTATGTGTACATATATATAACCAAATCACTTTGCTGTACAGCAGCAATTAACACAACACTGTAAATCAACCATACTCGAATAAAATAAATTATAAAAAATTAGTTTTCAAAAAACACATTTTCAACAATTAAATATTTCTTCACTTACTAATGTTCATGTGCATGCAAGAGACTACTTGAACAATTTATACCATAGGATAGACAGATTTTCTTTGGCTTTGTATAGTCTTGCCTGGGGAATCTAAGATTGACACTTACATTCAATAGAACAAGCTCACTAGAAGATTCGTTCATTATTTCTGATCTATTGCTACAAATCTATACTTCTATAAATAAGCATTGAAAACCTAGACTATGGATTTCTGACACTCACAAAAATGTCTAGCCATGCAGAGCTAATTGAAACCACAGGAGATTTCAATAAATCAATCAATTAGTATTGAGAGTTGGCTGTGTACTTACTCAGACCTGTGCAGTGAAAGGAATAGGACTTTTTGGTAGAAAATATACCCACAAAGATTTAATGTTATGACTAACTAACAATATACAATGTTTTAAATATTTTTTTCTATTTTTTATAATGTGTATACAGATTTGCAGCTGGTTTTTCATAATTATTTCACCTGCCTGTTTCCCAAACATGCAAAAGTGAGGCATGGAAATGCCGAGTTACCAATAACAAAGTACTGCAGATTTAATCAGCCCTGCCTGACTCTATTTCTTCAGTTAACAAGAAAGAATTTTATAGATTACCTAAAGTTATAAAATTTTAATTTCCTTAAGCAATGTGACTCCTAATTTTGCCTACTTCCTTTACATAAGGTTGTGTTTCACTAACCCATTTGAGTCTCTTTTCCTCTGCTTAAGCATTGTTTTCCAATAAAGCCATAGAGTGAAGCCATAGAATAAAGCAAAGTGAATATATTATTTGCTACTCAAACACGTATCACATACATGCTTATGTATGCTTATATACATTTATACACGCACGAATACACATAGGGTTTGAAAGAGATTCAATCATAAGGAACAATACAATCAACAACATTAAAGTAAAAACAAATATTTTTAACTCCATTTCTTTTTGACAGATATTAGGTCAGTTTATGTCATAAGTAATGTTTGCTGGACATTAAAGATAGTTTCAAAACATTAAATGGAGTCAATTCACAGAAGATACTGAATTTTTCACAGTGGTTATTTTATTATTGCTATCGAGAGTATGATATTTTGGGGGATGTCACTGACGCATACAACTCCCACTCAATCTCCTTTCAATAGGGTATTCCAAAAGAAGACAGTGAAGAAAGGAGTTTTATGACTATGGTGATAACTGGTTTCAGTGATGTCCAGGAGAATTACAATTTAAAAAATGAAGTTAGCAATAAGGAAAGACTCACAATATTCAATAAAATAAGTGATTAGTCTAATCTGCCATTTAGTTAGACAAAGACTGTCCTGCATTGAAACAGCTAAATTTCTAATAATGCTTAGACTGCCAAGTAGAAATGATTTATTATTTGAATGTGTCATTAAATGCTTGGAATCTATTCAATCATGGAAAAAATATTTATTGAACTTTTTCTATGTGCCCATAACATGCACCATAAAGGGGGCTTCCCACTGTCCATGCAGAACCTATGCTTTATTGGGGGAGAAAAGCTATAAACAACTAAAAACAAAAACAAAAACAAAAACAAACCCAGACATTTTGTATGTGTTATCAAGCGATCAAGAGAGAGAAGTGAGATAGCAAATGGCATTGTGCAGATTGCCCTCTATTTTATACAGAATCCTTAGAGAAGCACTCCCTATAAAGTTGACTATAGGACCCACCTGAATGAGATAAATATAAATGTGTTTATGTATATAAAATAGATGGATGAAGAGATAAGAAGAGAGCTATAAAATGCAAATTAAATAAATAAATAAATAAATAAATAAGTCTCTGACATCAACCGTATGAATGTTTTCTTAGGTCTATCTCCCAAGTCAACAGAAATAAAAGCAAAAATAAACAAATGGGACCTAATCAAACTGACAAATATTTGCACAGCAAAGGAAACCATTAAAAAAAAAAAAGACAACCTATGGAATGGAATAAAATAGTTTCAAACAATGCAACTGACAAGGGCTTAATCTCCAAAATATACAAACCACTTATACTGCTCAACAGCAGGAAAACCAACAACCCAATTTAAAAATGGGCAGAAGACCTAAATAGACATTTCTCCAAAGAAGATGTACAGATGGCCAATAAGCACATGACAAAATGTTCAACATCACTAATTATTAGATAAATGCAACTCAAAACTACTATGAGGTACCATCTCACAGCTGTCAGAATGGCCATCATTAACAAGCCAGCAAATAAATAATGCTGGAAAGGTTGTGGAAAAATTTTACCTTCCTACACTGTTGGTGGGAGTGTAAATTGGTAAAACCACTATGGAAAACAGTATGGAGGTACTGCATAAAACTATGCATAGAACTACCATATGATCCAGCAATCCCACTCTTGCGCATAAAACCAGAGACAACTTTCCTTGAAAAATATACATGCACAGTATGTTCAGTTGCAGCACTATTCACAATAGCCAAGACATGGAAACAACCTAAATGTCCATCAAGAGATGAATGGATTAAGATGTGGTATATTTACATAATGGAATACTACTCAGTCATAAAAAGACCAAAATAATGCCATTTTCAGCAACATGGATGGAACTAAAGACTCTCATACTGAGTGAAGTTAGAAAGAGAAAGACAAATACCATAGGCTATTACATATCTGGAATGTAATATATGGTGCAAATAAAACTTTATGCAGAAAAGAAATTCATGGACTTGGAGAACAGACTTGTGGTTGCCAAGGGGAGGGGAAGGGAGTGGGGCAGATTGGGAGTCTGGGGTTAATAGATGCAAACTATTGCCTTTGGAGGGGATAAGCAATGAGATCCTGCTGTGTAGCACAGGAAACTATGCCTAGTCACTTATGATGGAGCATGATGGAGGATAATGTGAGAAAAAGAATGTATATATGTATGTGTGCCTGGGTCACCTTGCTGTATAGTAGAAAATTGGCAGAACACCACAAACCAGGTATAATGGAAAAAATAAAAATCATTATAAAAATGCAAAAAAAATGAAAAAAACAATCAACATAAGCACAGGATAAAGAGCAAATGAGGGAGAGAATGGCTACTGAAAGCCACTTAGAAAGCAGCAAGCCTGGAACATTGGAGCACATAAAGGCCATCCTTAGTGACCATGTCAGGAGAAGACTGTTGATCCGTGGTGTTACTGTATAATTCACAGTATAGAGTTCTTACTTAACTGTACCTACAATGGAAAATTAAGGAAAGGTTTTAAGCAGTTAAGCACTTTCTCATTTAAGTTTTTTTTTTTTTAAGATTTGAAAAGTACCAGAATCCAAATAAATAAATATATCATTGAGAAACATTTTCTTCTCCATCAGAAAAACTTAATAATTTAGCCAAGGATCATTTGTTAATAAGTGTTGGAAATAAGCTGAGTAGTATTAATACTTGATTTCATACAGAGGTGATATCTTAATTTAATTTAGGATTTTAGCATCAGAATTGGTTTTAAGTAAATGGATATAAATTACAGTGCTGGGTTTGTATTTTTTGAAGCAGTTTGCCATATGTTACCTCACTTTTATAAATTGCCTGGCTTTCAAGAGGAAAGCAGAACTCTGTGGACTGATAACAAAACTGAGGCCTGATGGATGAGGAGAAACAAGTGATGGGAAAAGTGAGAAGAGAAAGAAATTTTATGAGCAAATACCCTAGATCAGGGAGAACTTGGCACAATGGATATTGTGGGAAGAAGTAATTTTTGGGAAACAGAGATAATTAGTATTCTTTTCCAGATTATTAACCTAAAGATCAAAAAAATGATGTAATCTATACAATTGTTTTTTAACTAGTCTTCAGCATTTTCTGAATTACAATCTAGATCTAGAGCCTCTAAGAGTACCATACCACACTGATCATTTCTTACAAATATTGAGGTAAAGTGTTTATAACCAATAATACTGTGTCCCAAGTAAACCTGCAGACTTTGACCTATATTATTAATGTAGGTTAACTGACATATTGCCCAGAAATTGCATCTTGATAATCTCCAAGATTTTAGTCTTTCCCAATTCTAACTCAAATTACCCTCAAGATTATCTCAATTTGCTTATCTCGTCTAGTATTCTGCATTTAGCCAGCAATTTTAACTTATGAATGTACAGTTTCAATTTATCTAACACTGAAGTATTATTAGTCCATTTTATCCCATGATTTAAATTTAGAGTTAGTTCTGAATAAAACATGATTATAAATATCCATGGATTCTTGAAAATTAACTGAATAAAACATTTACTGTCAACTGTTATGTACACTGTTTCTTAGACAGGGATCTACATCAACATTAGCTGAAAGAAAAACAAAAGTTTCATAAAGAAATATAAACTCTCCATAAGTTATGCTGTAAAGTGGAAAGAAATAAATAAAAAAGAAAAAACAAGCTCTCCATAAGTAAAAAAATTACATTTTTAATGTGCATAATGAAAAATAAGATATTTGTGTATTTCTTCTATAAAAATGTAGTTGCTATGACTTGAAATTCTTTTGAAATTGTATATAGAAAACAAATAATAGAATTGGAGAAATTCCATAAAGAAGAAACTGCAACAATAAAAGAGTAAAGAGGAGCATCAAGAGGAAAATTGTGTTGATGAGTCTTCCATCTTGACTAAATAAAAGGAACTAAATAATTGTAAAAATCTACCAAAATCTTAAAATGATACAGCTACGGCTTACTCTTGGTGAAATGACTTGGATTTGAATTCCAGCTCTGGTACTAATTAACTGGTATTAATTAACTTCTTAGAGCCTTTCTTTCTTAATCTGTAAAATAGAAACTATAATGTTTCAAAAAGTTTTTAGGAAAGTAAATTCAATTACATTTTTCATCATAGGGACCAGCATAGAAAAGCTACTCAGCAATTTTTCATCTCCATATTTCTACACCTATGTCTATATTGAAATGATTTACAATAAATGCACTATTAGTTAATATGTAAATTATGGGACTCAATTAATAAATAAATTATGAAAATTAGAATTACAGATAGAAAATATTCCTGTTGTTTATTAAAATAATACATTGATGCCCAAAACTATAAAGAAAAAAATTAGACTTTTCTGAAGTTGACATTAAAAAATAATAATGTACTTCAACAATAATGATGTACTCCAACAATTGCAATAAATTTCATTGCAATAAATTTATGCAAAAGTTTGATTTCATAAATCAATGCAAAATTTCAGATTTTGCATTGATTGATTTATGGCGATGAGAATTACATTATTAAAATTTTCAATCATAGATCACAGCTATCAGAGTGAGTCTTGAGAGTGTGAGAAATATTTATTATTTTAAATATTTTTTACTAATTTTTAATGTGGCAGCCCTATATTCCCTTTATATGACCAGGCCCGGTAGAATCACCCTGGGAGGGCGGTGGCCTGGTGATGAAGTCTCACTGAATGTCATTTTCCCTTCACGGGGGATAGGGGTATGTGCTACATATGCCACTGATTGGTAACATCCCTAAAGTCTATCATCAGGAAGCAAATGGCAATAAGTGGGTAGTGGAAAAATTTTAAATATATTATTTTAAACCAATAAGAATTTACCACTAAGAAATGGAGCATACATATATATGAAAAAAAAAGGAGCCTGCAGAGAAAGGAGCTACTTGCACTGAGAAAATCCTTCTCACAATAAATATTTTACTCTGTGCTTCTGGTTGTCACTGAAGATCCCCCTTTATTGAATTCTTGCATTTATTTAAGATCACAACATATAAAGGATATATAATTTTGGTTATTCATAATTTGTAGTCAAATTGTCATCTGAAATGTTAAGTACAAGATGTAGGCCTTTTGAAATGAGATTTTCTTTGATAAAATACAAACAGAATTGAATTTATTTTGCTAATTTTGTTTGTAAGAATTATATTTAGAGACCCAACATTAAATCCAGTGGAAAGCATTTGTTATTGAATTTCATATGTCATTTTTGTTCATATCCTTCCCTTAACATTTAAAGAAGATATAAATAACATATTTTTCCTTTATGATTTTCTGTTCTTGCATACTAGCAAGTAACCATCATTTCCAAAAGGGACATTGGTGGGGAGTCTCAGCTCTTCCCTTTCCAAGACATTAAATAATTAATAATGTTTCTTATTTTACACTAATGGCAAAACCTGTTCTAGATGCTTTTGTGGAGCTTACATCCTAGTGGAAAAAGACAAACAAGAAAATGAATAAGTAAATAATGTCATGGGGATTTAATTATTATGTAGAAAAATGAAAAAAGGGAAGGACTAGAGAATGCTGTGGGTGCTGCAAAAATTATTTTAGATAATATGGTTAAAGAAATTCTCACTGATAAAGTGACATTTGCGAAGACGCCTGAATAATGAAGTGGGAGGGTGAAAAGGGAGTCTTGGCAGTTACCAGGGTAATAGCCATCAAAGAAGAAAAAAGCACGTGAAAAGGCTCTGAGCCATGTGTTTGTCATGTTGGAGCAACAATAAATTGGGTAGAAAAATAATTACCTGGATGACTCTTTTACCCCAAGTAATGGAAAATTTCAACAATACTCAGTATCCTTGTTTTTTATTTGCTTGATTTTGTTCTTGTTGTTTTCCCTCTACAATCTGCCTGTCCCCAAGCCTCAAAAATCTCATCCAGTCTTTCCTACCATTGTCGGGTTGAAGATATATATACTTGCCATCTACATTCCTATACTTTAATGGTGGTCTAGCTTTAAAACAATGTTCCTTGGTATATAGAAACACAATAGATTTCTGTGTATTAATTTTGTAACCTGCCACTTTGCCAAATTCATCAAAGGGCTCTAACAGTTTTTTGGTAGTGTCTTCAGAATTTTTGAAGTATAGTATCATGCTGTTTGTAAACAGTGATAGTTTTACTTCTTTTCAAATTTGGATTCCTTTTATTTATTTTTCTTCTCTGATTGCCATTTCTAGGACTCCCAAAATGATGTTGAATAGTACTGGTGAAAGTGGACATGCTTTATCTTATTCCCGATCTTAGTGGAAATGTTTTCAGTTTTTCACCATTGAGAATGATGTTAGCTGAGTGTTTGTCATACACAGCTTTTATTATGTTGAGGCATGTTCCCTCTATGCTGATTTTCTGGAGAGTTTTTATCAAAAATGGGTGTTGAATTTTGTCAAAATATTTTTCCACAACTATTGAGATGATCATATAATTTTTCTTTTTTCAAATTATTAATGTGGTATATCACACTGATTGATTTACAGATATTGAAAAATCCTTGCATCCCTGGGGTAAATTCCACTTGCTCATGGTGTATGATCCTTTTAGAACATATTTGTATTCAGTTTGTTAATATTTTGATGAGGATTTTGCATCTTCGTTCATCAGTGATATTGGCCTGTAATTTTCTTTTCTTTCTTTCTTTTTCTTTTTTTTTTTGGTACCTTTCTCTGATTTTGGTATCAGGGTGATGGTGGCCACATAAAATGAGCTTGGGAGTGTTCCTTACTCTTCTATTTTTTGGAGGAGTTTCAGAAGAAAAGGTTTTAAGCCTTCTCTGAATGTTTGATAAAATTTTCCTGTGTAAACCATCAGGTCTTCTGATTTTTGGAATTTTTATTTTTTATTTTATTTTTTTTGTCTTTTTGCTATTTCTTTGGGCCGCTCCCGCGGCATATGGAGGTTCCCAGGCTAGGGGTGGAATCAGAGCTGTAGCCTCCGGCCTATGCCAGAGCCACAGCAACGCAGGATCCGAGCCGCGTCTGCAACCTATATCACAGCTCACGGCAACGCCAGATCGTTAACCCACTGAGCAAGGGCAGGGACCGAACCCGCAACCTCATGGTTCCTAGTCGGATTCGTTAACCACTGTGCCACGACGGGAACTCCTGATTTTTGGAATTTTTAAAATCACATTTTCAATTTCAGTACTTGTGATTGGTTTATTCAAAACAAAGATCAGAAAGAAAATTGGAGAAATGATCCTATTCACCATCACATCAAAAAGAATAAAATATTTAGGAATAAACCTACCTAAAGGGAAAAAAGCCTATACTCTGAAAACTATAAGACACTAATGAAAGAAATAAAAGATGACACAAACAGATGGAAAGATATACCATCATCCTGGATTGGAAGAATCAATATTGTCAAAATGACTATACCACCCAAGGACATCTGCAGATTCAATGCAGTCCCTATCAAATTATTTACCAAAGACATTCGTCACAGAACTAGAACAGAATATTTTAAAATTTGTATGGAAAAACAAAAGACCCCAAATAGCCAGAGCAATATTGAAAAAAAAAGTGGAAATCAAGGAATCACACTCCCTGACTTCAGACAATATTACAAAGTTACAGTTATCAAACAATATGGTAATGGCAAGAAACAAAACAAACACAGAAAAATAGATCAATGGAACAGGATAGAAAGCCCAGAAGTAAACCAAATCACCTGTGGTCAACTAATATATGACAAAAAATGCAAGAACATACAGTGGAGGAAAGATAGTTTCTTCAAAAAGGGGTATGGGGAAAACTGGAAAGCTACCTGTAAAAGAATGAAATTAGAACACTCTCTAACACTATACACAAAAATAAACCTCAAATGGATTAAAGAGCTAAATATAAGGCCAGATACTATAAAAATCCTAGAGAAAAATGTAAGCAGAATGCTCTTTGACCTAAATCACAGCAAAATCTTATTTGATCAACCCCCTAGAATAATGACAATAAAAACAAAAATAAACCCATGAGACCTAATTAAACTCAAAAGCTTTGGCACAGCAAAAAGAACCATTAAAAAAAGAAAAGATAACCCACATAATGCAAGAAAATCATTGCAAACAATGCAATAGACAAAGGTCTAATCTCCAAAACATATGAACAACTCATACAACCCAACAACATAAAAACAAACAACCCAATTGAAAAATGGGCAGAAGACCTAAAAAGACATTTTTTCTGAAGAAGACATACGAATGGCCAATAGGCACATGAAAAAATATTCAACATCACTAATTATTAGAAAAATGGAAATTGAAACTACAAAAAGGTACCACCAGTCAGAATGGCCATCATTAACAAATCAAGAAGTAGCAAATGCTGGAGAGGGTTTGGAGAAAAGCGTACCTACTTTCACTGCTGGTGGGAATGTAAATGGGTACAAGCACTATGGAAAACAGTATGGTGGTAGCTCAGAAAACTAAATATAAAACTACCATATGATCCAGCATCCCACTCCTAAGCTTATATTTGGACAAAACTTTCATTCAAAAATATACATGTACCCCTATGTTCATTGCAGTGCTATTCACAACACCAAGACCTGGAAACAAGCTAAATGCACAATGGCAGATGAATGGATTTAGAATATGTGGTACGTATATACAATGGTACACTACTCAGCCATAAAAAGAACAAAATAATGCCATTTATGGAAAAATGGATGGAAATAGAGATTCTCATACTAAGTGAAGTTAGAAAGAGAAAGATAAATGCCGTATGATGATATGTGATACATATCTGGAATATAAAATATGGCACACATTATCTTATCTACAAAACAGAAACTGATCACAGACATGCAAAGCAGACTTGTGGATGCCATGGGGTTGGGGAAGGAGAGGGATGGAAAGTGAGTTTGGGGTTGGTGGATACCAAGTGTAACATTTGGAATGGAGCGGCAATGGACTCCTACTGTAGAGTACAGGGAATTACGTGTGATTGAGTCACTCCGCTCTACGACAAAAGAAACATTGTAAATCAACCATAATTTGATAATAACAAAATAAAAATTAAAAACTAAAATGATGTTTTCTTGAGTTCTTATTGCTCTGCTTTTAACAATCAGGTGTTTGTTTGCTTGAGTTGGCATGCAACCAGATTCATACTATATTGATGCTCATATTATCAATTCCTAAGGTACTTATTTTAACAAAAAAAATTACTTTTATATTCTAATCTTTTTGTTTTTTTCTTATCCTGTTTCCTTAATAATTTGTCTTTTGGTTGACTTTTTTTTCCACTTAGGTGGTTTTGACTTTTCTTATATGTTTGGTGATGCCTGTTTCTCTGCTCAATTTCAATAAAGGAATCCCTATTTGTCTTTCTGTCTGTCCCTCAGAGATATCAGAGATACCTCCACTGATGTGGGGTCACATAGGGTGTGCTACTTTTTATGGTATACAGGTGACCTGCCTTGTGAATTTCAGGTTCCTGCACTCCTACTAGACATTTCTTATAACTGAGATTCATTCCCTGCATCTCCTGCTCTCAAACCCCACTTTTGGGAGACGGCATGTGGAAAGAAGGAGAGGAAGTGCAAATATGGCTGCTTTTTTAAAGATAAGGACAAGTGGTATAAAGGGAAGAAAGGTCAAATCATTTGGTGCTATTAATGTGGGTTCATGATCAGTCATTTTGATAATTGCTTTAAGGATATCCTTCATTTTATTTTATCTTTGTTCTTGGAACATGTCCACAAGACACACACCCCTCCAAGGACTAGACAGTCCTACATGTGTTAAGACCAAGATTTCTCTGGTCACTGTAAGTGAAAGATCTTTTTCTTTTCTGAGAATTTCCAGTTTATTTATTCTTCATGATACTTTGGAAGCACAGTAATAGATGTGTATACATAAATACAAAGAAATATGTTTTGGAAATATATACACAGTTAATTTTCTATCATTTTTCTTATGACACGAGAAATTTTTATCTATATAATCTACATAGATAATTTTCTATTACTCTCTTATGGCACAAGAGGAAGGGTCCACAACACATTCCTCTGATTCATGGTAGGAGAAAACATGAACATAATACTCAATCTGATCTATTAATGCAATACATTACTCATTTAACATGAAACTATATTGTTACACTAATTATATATATATGCATATGTAATCTATGTATCTATGAAAATCAATATATTTGTAACCTATGTATCTACATCTATAGAGGGAGCAAATTTAAGATACAAACAGGAAATTAGAAAGAAAAATTAATTCAAATTGTATAATAATTTAATAATTTATTTATTTTTTGTCATTTAATTATTTCTATCAATGAGCTATGCATCAACCCTTGAAATAGATATGATCTAATGAGATAAAAAATTGTTCATGGTAGGAGATATAGATCCTATTAACTTTGTTATTTAAGTGAAAGAACTGCTAGCTGTCCTTTAGTAAATGAGGTGCAAACTCATTTGAAGTTTACCAGTCATGGTAAGATGTTGATATTATCCTTTAATCTAGTCTTAATTATTAAATATCATGGACAAAAGTACATAGAATTGTGCATGTAAATAGCCAAAATAAATTAGGTTTGTGTTGTAGAAATAAAAACTTATGTACAGAAGAATATGAATATTAAGATTTCTGAGCATGAGTTCTACAATCATTCATTTCCTAAAAGGAATGTTTTAAAGGCATTGGAAATATTAGAAAACAGATGAAAAAGAGAAAGCCTTGATGTCATCTTCCACAAACACATGCTTGAACTAAATATCCAAAGGCCTGACATGTAAAAAATCAATATGATTTTTGTCTCGCTTCAGAGAGTAAGCCACATATTTGTGGAAGTAGTTAGAGTGCACATTTCAAGTCATTAATAATGAGAACTCAGTAAAAAGCAATGCCCTCTAATAATGAAATATTTTTATTAAGTAGTGAATTTTGTTTTTTAGAATTATCTAAGCAGAGTTCACCTGAATATGTAATTGTGAATAGATTTCTTGTGAATTATCTAAAAAGCAATGCTCTCTAATAATAAAATATTCTTTTATTAAATAGTGAATTTTTATTTTTGGAGTCATCTAAGTAGAGTTCATCTGCTTGTGTAATTTTGAATAGAGTTCTTCGTTTAGAAAGGTGTGTGGTAATTGTTACCAATAGCCCTTCCTACTTTATATTTTAAATTTATTGATTTTTTTATTTTGTTGGTTATATTTCATTGTTACATATAAATTATGCCAGGGGCAAGCTCATGTTAAAAATGTTTACACAAGTTTTATGTCAATTGAGAAACTGACTTTCATCCTATTTTTATCCGTATCATCTTACACACATAGTCATTTAGAAACTGATTTACCTAACAGTTGTTTTCTTTCATTAGATAGACCCGCTAATTGCTTTGTTGCCTGTTCTAATGGTCATTAAGTGAAAATGGGCATCTGGAATAAAACAGCTGGGGACCACTTTACCAAGATTCTTTTCAGCAGTTGGAAAGCTCCATGATGTTCATGCCCACTGTTCTCTCTGAATACTAGTGCTCCATAACTGTCTTTTACAATATAATTCATTGGGTCCTTCACTTGACTCTACTGAAGGAATAAGAAGGCTTAAGCCATGTTTATACTAAGGAGTAGAGTGAGGTGGTGGTGGCAGGGAGGAAAAATATTTCACTTTCGAAGTAACATTAAGATTTATGGGCCCATAGAGTTTGTATTGACTTGAATATTAAAAAAAAAAAAGAATCTAGTAATAAATTTCAAAGGTTCAGAACTATTGATTCAGATAGTAATTCATAACTCAAAGGGCTAACATTTATACAATATAACAAGCACTAGCAATTGGCATATCGTTTTCCATGATGCAAAATTCACTGTCATATTATTTCTTCACTCTAATAGTAATTTTCTGTTCCAAGGCTTTTATGTCCTTATGTGTGTGTGAATAGATTTACTAGGGCATTTCTGTAGGAAACATTCCTCTAAAATTGTAGTCCCCCCCCCAAAGAAAAAGGACAGTTCTTAGTAATGTTTATTTTTTTTCCCTCAATCAGGACATTATGTTTTAGAAAGTCAAATGTATTGCACATGCCAATATAATTGCTATTTTTTGCAATTATTTACTTAAAATGTATTTGTGCTTTCCAACAAAGTTTTGCTTGAAAGATCAGTATTTTGTTAATACATTAAAAAATTGATAACTCTTGGGAAAGGCAAATATACAGTATAGGAAATAGTGAAATGTTTTTGCGTATCTGTTGCATATTGTATACATGCTACACATCCTAAATATCTGTCAAATTAATTTACTGCTCTCCATTTCCAATCCCCATAGTCTAAAACACAAATATTTCTAAACTGAAATACTATGGTTGTCTGTCAAATTGTTTTCCTGACCAATTTTTCCTCTCCAAATCATAGGCAGAATTATGTCTTCAAATTACATACATGACAATTATTTATCATTTTTAGTATATAGAACAAAGTCTCTAACATGGCCTACAGCTTCCTGACATTTCTGGCCCTGATTTTTCTTCAGTCTCATTTCATACATTTTTCTCACAAGCTCTATACACTCCTGGAATTAATCTTGCTATTTTTTTTTTCAGGGCTGTGGACTGCCTGTTTCCTTTGCAGAAACCACTTTCCACCAGTCACCCCTTAGGTCAGTTAATTCTTACTCAGCATTACATGCTCAGTGAAAAGATATCACTTACTTGTGAAAACATTCTCTACTCAGTGCAACCTGGAATACGTTACCTTGTTTTATGCTTTTATTTTGCTTCTGCCTTTCATTCATAACACCTTGGGTTGTGTGTAATTATACACCTGTATCATCATTTTTTATTCCTTGTCACTCTCATGTTCTGTAAACTCAGTGCAAGCTGAAACCTGCCTATTTGTTTCACTATGTTACACCTAAAGCCAGGCAAAGAGTACTAAACATAATAGGCACCCAAGTATCTGTTAAATCATTGTGTGAATGCACAAATGAATGAATATGTGAACACAAATATGCTAGTTTAAACATGTTTCTGCAACACATACTTATACAAGAGTGGTTAACAAATAAGATGGAGAGTGATAATTGACCATTACTAGGAACAATGCCATGTAACATTTTTGCTTTTTAGATATTTAAATGTTATTTAAGAAATCTATAAAATAACTGAGTCACTTTGTTGTACAGGAGAAATTATCATGGCCTTATAAATTAACAGTAATTCAATAAAACATTAAAAAATGGGAAAAAAAGAGAAGCAGTTCACTCTCATAGTGCATTGAAAATAATTGGGAACTGATCACTAATCATGTCTTTTCATCTTAAAAAATGTTGCACAGTAAGATCTATAGTGTATACTAAATCGTGAGAGAAAATGTTATATAAATATAACACCAACAGTACATTGTGGATTAAGGGAGTTTTACACATATTATATTTTTGCAATCTATTTTTAGACATTTTATTAAAGAATTCAATAATCACATTTGAGAGTAAAAAAGTCTCTTAATATATATGTGCATCTTCATTAAGGTAGTCTCTTGGCTTCTCCTTGGCTTAGCAATAAAAGTTTATTTCTTAAGTGTGCAAAGTCCTGTTGAGATTTGTGGAAGCTCTCACTTAAATGTGACTCAGTGACCCAAGGAGATTCCCTTGTGTGGAAGCCACGTATTCAGAAGGTGGCCTCTAAAATCTCCATAACCAGAGCTGGGATTGGTATTTAGCCCTTGACTATCATTGCATTGACCTAGGTGAGCCTCACTCCAAGCTGGCAAACATAGTTTAGGGATGTTTTAGAAATAGAAGGAAGGAATATAAATTGCAAAATTGTAAGCCTTGGTTTTGTTATAATTGTTACAGTTAAACCGTGTCTCCCAAAAAGATACTTTGAAGTCCTAACCCCTAGTACCTGTGAATGTGACCTTATTTGGAAATAGGGTCTTTGCATATAATTAAGATGATATGAATCAGGGTAGGTCTTAGTCCAATATGACTAATGGCTCTGTATGAAGAGAAAGCAGAAACAGAGGAAGGAGAATGCCATGAAAAAGAGAGAAACACACATACAGAGAGGGGAGATAGCCCTATGAAGATGGAGGCAGAGCTTGATGTAATGCTGCCATAATACAGGGACCTCTAAAACAATCAGAAGCTGGAAGAGGCAAGGAAATTTCCTTACCTAGAAGTTGAGGAATAAGCATGGTCCTGTTAACCATACTTTGATTCTGGGCATCTATTCTCCACAACTAAAAGGTCATAAATTTAGCTCGTTTTAAGCCAACCAGTTTATGGTACTTTGTTATGTCAGCCAATATTAGGCCAGATGCTTAATGCACTGAGAGAGGCCAGGGATCAAACCTGCAACCTCACAGAGACAATATTGGGTCCTTAACACAATGAACCACAACAGGAACTCCTTGTGAGTCTTCAAGATTTTTGTGGAGTTCCCATAGTGGCACAGTAGAAATGAATCCAACTAGGGACCATGAGGTTTCAGGTTTGATCCTTGGCCTTGCTCAGCGGGTTGAGTACCCAGTGTTGCCATGACCTAGGTCACAGATGCAGCTTGGATCTGGTGTTGCTGTGGCTGTGGTGTAGACCGGCAGTTACAGCTCCAATTTGACCTCTAGCCTGGGAACTTCCATATGCCGTGGGTATGGCCCTAAAAAGCAAAAAAAAAAAAAAAAAAAAAAAAAAAAAAAAAATTTGGTTAAACAGAAGCAAGGAAAAAAGTTGAAAATTAACCATATACTTTTAAAAGTAAAACAATTCAGGATATAAGATGGGATCATGTTTTATTCATTGGACTCAGGATAAATCAGGCAGATTTCTTTGATGTTCTAGATATTTACAGAATAGCAACAATGTTTTCCTTTTGTCTGACTTAAAAAAAAATAGATAATAATAAGCTAAGTACCAGAATTAATGGCCACTTGGGGATATGAGTTTAATAACAAAAACTTATATATTAGAATGGAGCTCATTAGACGAGTAACTCATGGCTGTCAACTGTCCATATTATCTAGCTACATGCATTCTGCAAAGCATAGAAGGTACAGTTAGGGGTCAAAGGAGAAATGAAGGCTGCAAAGAGTTCTTCCCAGGATTTCTTTATAGCCATGTACTTTGTCCTCCTGACTATCTTAGAGCAACTCCGTATCTCACTTCACACAAAATACAGATTTGCCTCTAGTAGTACTGCCTTTTCTTGTTTCATTCTCACCTAATCTAGCCTTTTCTTCCACTCCATTTATCATTTAAATTCATTATACTCAAAAATAATATACTTTACTTGATTAAATGAATGGCCTATTTTTTTCCTTTCATAGGTACCTAATTTTTTTTCAAAATGCCACATTTACTAAGTAATTTTCAGTGATGAAAATTCATTCCCCAAAACACTGCAATCTAGGTTCTTTCTAAACCGTGTGCTAAATCTTTTTCATTTAAGAAAGCAGTGAACTTGTAATCCTTTTATTACTTTTTAAGTCTTTGTTCTATTTGAAATTACTGAACAAAGTGTAGTTAAGAAAATGTTATTTTTTCACCTCTCATAAAAGAAAAGCAACCTCAATCTTTTTCCTAGGTGGAATACAACTGGATAACATATTTAAATATATATATATATATATATATATATATATAGGTTTAAAGGTGATAGCCTGTTGATCAAAAGAATGGAACACTGATGTCTCAGCTCCATGGGGAAGGTTATCTTCATAGGTCTGGGTGCTCACAGGCAGGCGTACATTTGGGTACATGTTTCCTGGGGGCCAGCAGCTGGTCTTTAGAGAAAGGAACAAAGACTAGGGACAAGCAGAGGTTGCAGGTCCACACAATCCACTCTTCCTCATTTTACTTTCCTTTGCTTGACCTATCCTTTATTATCACTTGAGTACTCTAGAAATTGACCATAAATCAGTATTTCAATGCAATTGCAGAAGCCCCTCCCTTTTCAGGATCCTATATAACACATCAGGTCTTTAGTTCAGGTTTGTCGGTACAGACTCCCTGATTCATTTTTAAATTCCTAGTTTGACTTCTGTGACACCAGACACTCCTTCCTATCTCACTGTCTACAGTAACTGTCTTTCTCAATGATTATTGTGTCTTTTACTTAAATGGCTTTCATTTGTGATTTCAGCTTCTTGTTGGACAACTCTATTCTGTGCAAAATTGTCTATTGCATGGCTTACCTGCAGGTGAATTGTGATACTGTCTACTTCTCCATTCCCAGTATCAACTTCTTCCCTGACTAGAGACCTATACTTTGTTTTCTTACTGAGAAGTTCTGGAGACATCTCTAATTTACCAATATTAAGCATTTTTCCCTTTTATACCCCATTCTTAATAACAGGATTTTTATATGAGCTATTATGGAAAAGTACCTGATAGGTAATCCAGCACAACGTTATCTTGGTTACTCTCATGGATATCCTCCTGTTAAGACTAATTTTACTTATTTTTTAATAATTTATAGTGACTACCTGGATACATAGTAAAAGACCAAATTGAATCAATTATCTGAAAATCAAAATAAAGCAAAACTACAAAGGGTAAATGGACTACTCCCAAATATTGCACATCATTTAAAAACAGTCTTCCAGTGTCTTCATCATGATGCAATGGATTAAGAATTTGACTGCAGTGGCTCAGGCCCCTGCAGAGATGAGGGTTCAGTCCTCTGCTTGGTACAGTGGATTAAAGGATTGTCACAGCTTTGTTTTAGGTCTCATCTGTGGCTTGGATTCAGTCCCTGACCCAGGAACTTCCAGATACTGTGGATGCAGCCAAAAAATGAAAAAAAAAATTAATAATAAAAAAAGTCTTCCAACATCCAGATACAAATTTTAAATTCTTTACATCTATAGCTTCACCACATCCTATCAAAATGTCAACTCATTATTTCTTTACTGTTTCACTTAAATTATTCATTCCATTCATTTTCCCAAAGTAACCCTATAATCATTACAGTCTTTCTTTTCTCTGATTTTTTCATGTTAAGGAAATCATCAAGACCATAAGCAAGAAAATTCCCTTACAGCCCTAGACCTTCTACCAGTAGACTCTTATTATCAGAAAGAAATAAAAGTTATGTTTTTCTCAAACAACAGGTATTTTGAGGGTTCTTTTACTTTCAACTTAACCCTGAAATGTTTCAAATTACACTCAATTAAACCAAACTATATTATTTAATTAAATATAATAACATAGAATCACTTAAATTTACAGCAATGTAAAAGTGTTTTTCTTGTAAGTACAATAGAACTATTTAGAAAATCAGAATCAGGGGACTATTTGACAAGACTTTTTCTTTTGCTTTAAGACAAGGGTGTTGTGCCATTCCACTAAATGTGTCACAGTGTTTAGTTGTGATGCCGGCTAGAAACAGGACTCCATTTGAAATGAAACCATTGTCCAAAAAGGTGTAATATATTAGAGAAATCTGCTAATCTGAAAATGCACTGTCAATCATGCACAGTTCCTTGTAGGTTGAAGATTTCAACAAACATCTGAAGCTCTTATGAATTTAGATTACCCACCTATCTCATAAGAACTAACAAACACCAGTATAAAATAATAATACTTAGTAGTCACTGGCTGATTTCTTTAAAAATCTAATTAAAAAAATTGGCATTCAGTGTCATCTCTCCAATGTAATTAAAACAATTAGAAGCTTCATTCTTCATATTTATCTTAACACTTCTTATGAGTTTCCAGGGTCAAGTGCTACAACCATGACTAGATTTTTTCGTGGAAATCCGGTGTGTCAATATGAAACAGCTCTTATTGGTTCAACTTATTCCAAACATTATTTGTACCTGATGTTATTTTTTCTACGAAGTCATTGATGCATTTTTAATTTTTTAATTTACATGGATACTTCTAATTTGGCATAATTAAATGGACATTTTTATTTATATTTAACAAAGTGAAAAATATTAGGTGAATAGATGTGAGCAGTTTGTTTATAGCAAATAGTTTTGAATTTGTGTTGCTCTGGGTGATTCACATTTCCTGAACATATATCTAATTCTAAGATGAAGTGCCTTGTCAATCATACCGCTGTTTTGGTTCTAGGATTTTAGTATTTATTGTTTGTTTTGAGGTAGGTTTAATGGAAACCCTGATAATTGGTTAAATAGTTGTGATGATTGCAATTAAATGCTACAAAATATAACTATTTCATATTTTGCAATGTCTCCTGTGTTATACTACACACCATTTTTTCAGGACTATTTAAATATTCCACTTTGCTTTAATAATTCATTAAATTTAACCAGATTGTTTGCTATACTTTGAAATTGATGATTCAGATTGGATGGCTCCAATCCAGAATATGTGGTCAGATCTAAGTTAACTTTTATCATCAAGCCATGAAATCTAAATTAAATTTTTAAAATTGCTTTCATCATACTTACATGATTATTTTTTCATTTGAAGCTGGAAATTTTACAACTCTAAAAGATAATTCTGGTTACTTAAAAATCTGGTTCTTCTAAACTTATTTCATGATATTTATTCATTCAGAAATTAGTTTTTCAGTGTCCCAGGAACAGTTCTAGGCTCTAGAGAGTCACCAATAAACACAAAGGACACAAATAATTGGCAGATTTTTCTCAGTCAATGATAATAGTAACTCAATATTTATTTAAAAATTAATCTGTACAACATTATGAGTTAAAGAGTGGGAGAAGAGGATGGAGGATAAATAGACATGATCCAGATCTTATTCCAATATCAATTTACACTTTGTATACTTATAGAGCCTTTGTACACTAAACACTTGTTATCTGAAGAATTAGCATTTTAATCTTTTATCAAAATAACAATTTGAATTTTTATTGATAATTTATATAAATTGATACCAAAGTTATAGGGGAAGATTCAGTTATTGAAGTTTTTGCAAATCTTATGGGAATACATGACTGTAATTTATGGGCTCTGCCACTCTACCTATTTATCCCTCTTCCTAAGCAAGGATATTTATTAAATCACTGATTAATCCTGCTACTGACTTATTCTTTTTTTTTTTTTTTTTGTCTCTGAGGCATATGGAGGTTCCCAGGCTAGGGGTCTAAACAGAGATACAGCTGCTGGGCTGTGACAGTAACACCAGATCTGAACCACGTCTGCGACCTACACCACAGCTCACAGCAATGCCGGATCCTTAACCCTCTGAGTAAAGCCAGGCATTGAACACGCAACCTCATGGTTCCTAGTTGGATTCGTCTCCGCTGCACCACGACAGGAACTCCAATCCTGCTGGTGATATTTTTAAAAATAAATTGTGAGTTGAATATCTAGTGATTTTTAAATGTTGGTTTTAAAATCACATTATACCTAATTATTACTCTGTGCTGAAAGTGGTAGAAACTGACAAAATTAATATATGGCAAGTACGTACTGACTCTACACCACATGCTACATACAAACAAACATTGAGTTGATATTAAAAACTCTGTAGTAGGTGCTTTGAATTTATCTCCATTTAAAAATTATACTGTTAACAAGGTTACATGACTAAAAATTCCCTCTGTTAAACCCTAAGTTTTTATTTTTGCATTTACAGATCATTTTACCCAGTTCCTAGTTAAATGATGTGAATGGTATCTTTGTACATTTTGTGTAATGTACAACTTTCCCAATTATATGTGGCAGCCCTACAGATTTTTACCATATATTTTTTACTTGAATGATATTTGACATAATAAAATATTTATAACTGCAAAATAGTGTATTTTTTCCAGTTAAATTTTGAAACATTCTTATTTTAACTGTAATTTATTCTTTGCAGAATACAAGAGGATGCAATCAATGTTCCTTGAGAAGAAGAAAACTGTGGTGTCTTAACCAATTCTGGAAAAAAAATATACATACATATTACATGCATTTATATATACAATATATTATTTGTATACATTATGTGTATATCACTATATATGTATATATCACTCCCTTAACTTTATAATATTGCTCTGCCCCACTAAACCCCAAATGCAAAAATGGTTATAATGTTTTCATTGATTCACCAAAATAGGTCCTACTATGTTCCAAGGATTGCTATAGATGTTGGAAATATAGTAGTAAAAATATCAGGCAAACCCTCCTCTTCTATGAAGATTGTAATCTAGAGGAAGAAGGAAAAAAAAATAAGTTTGAAAATTTTTAAAATAATTTAATTTTGTAGTAGGGATAAAAACAATTACACAAAGTATTATGTATGGTAAATAGTGTCAAAAATTTTAATTTGGATTGAGCAGTTTCAGGAGTTTGTTGTCAGGAGATATACTCTACGCTGAGATTAGAGACCTTGGAGTTGAGAACTCTAATGAAAAAGAGAGTCTTTTTGTGGGAAATATTGTCTATTAAATTACATTGTATACAAAATTAGTATTTCAGAAGGTTGGCATAGTCAAATCTCTGGTAGTGCTGACTTATTAAAATGTATTTTAGCATTTACAGAATACAGGCATTTGATTGTGTTTATATTATGTATGTGTGTATGAGGGAGAAGTCTGAACAAAATCTCGTGATAAATTTTTTAGAACTTGGGGCTGTGTATGCACTGGGCCTTGGCCTGAAATCTTCCCTTCCACAATTCTTATCATTTAATTTACGTTTAACAGCGCTAATTGTTTATCTTTAAAGGGGAAGTTAAGGTCATAATTTTCTATATTGTTGAATTTAGCAGATTTAAAACTTGTCCCCGAGGGAGAAGGATTTGGAAGGATCTGGACCTCTGTGAGGCCTTCATTGAGTCATGCTTTCGTCATTTTATAGAAAAATGTTTTAATTACTTTATATGAATTAATTTGTAAAGCGTGACTGAAGCCCTGTTTGTGCTTTCATGACTTTAAGTCTGTGCTTGGTAGAAATCGGCATTAGGCAGTGCATAGGTATTAGGGGAAAAAGATCCATTCACACTCTGGGCCAGATTATCTCACCAATTTTTACTTTTTAAGAGAAATTGATTTTAATTTTAAAGGGAATAAATGTGAACAGACAGTAGACTATAATATAAATTAATAAATGTATATGGTTATTTTGAGTATGTAGAGGGTTTTTCATGTTGCTATATCTAATTCACTCTCCTAAGGTAATTTACCAGTTTGGGAGGAATTAATTAAAATAATTTACAGTTGAAAGATTACACTCTGTTTTCCTATTTACATACTTTTTAATTTAATTTTTATTTTTCACTTTTTAGGGCTGCGCCCACAGCATATGAATGTTCCCAGGCTAGGGGTCAAATCGGATCTGCAGCTTCTGGCCTATGCCACAGCCACAGCAATGCAGGATCCAACCTGCATCTGCAACCCACACCATAGTTCACAGCAATGCCAGATCCTTAACTCACTGAGTGAGACCAGGGATCGAACCCACAACCTCACGGTTCCTATTAGGATTCATTTCCACTGTGCCATGACAGGAACTCCCTACATGCTTTTTTAAAATGTCCCTTGACTTATCCTAAAGTTTCTATGATTAAGAATGATCACGCAATCTGTCCTGTCTTTCCTTCCTTCCCTCCCTCCCTCCTTCCCTCCTTTCCTATCTAGAATATTTGTAGCTCTGGCATATCATCCAGAGGATTTTGCCTGCTGCTGTTGATGTGCTTTTCAAATTTCAAGCAGCAACAATAAAGATGAAACAATTCGGGCAGTGAATTTTTTTCAATTAATTAGTAATTGTAAACTATTTCTCTTATCTCTGTTGGTGTTGTTTAAGCCAGCTAAGAATTAAGAATATATATATATATATATATATATATATATTTTTTTTTTTTAATGTGCATGCTGCATGCTTACAGAGGAAACAAACAAATGTTTAAACTGTTAAACTGGCTTTATGGGTAAATGTGGCCAATCTGCTCCTCTCAGGTCCAATGAATACATACACTTGGTGATGCAGAACTTGGGGTTGAGCCTGTGGTGCCTCATATCTGCCTTCTTTCTTCTAGGCACATACGTTTTGGGGTGTGTATTGCAGCAAGTTTATGTCATACCTACATGCCTGGAATTCTACGGAGATTTTTTTTTTTTTCCCAACAGAAACAATTTTTATATGCTCTGTCTCTCTAAAAATAAAATTATTCATAAGAAGTCTTCTAATTCAATTTAAAAGTACTGAAATTTGTTACTTTACATAGTGTGTTGACATGAAACCTTAATAGTTGCCTTTTAATTAATGATATGTTTAAGGACTAAAATAAGTCTTGCTCCCAAATTCCATCTTTCTGTAATAGCAATTGGGATAAAAATGAAAAGATTAGATCATTTGATTCTATGTCTCCACTGGTACTTATAAGAAAATAAAATAGGTCCAGAATGGAGCTGAGGAGATAAACTGTTTTTTTTTTTTTTTTTCCTAATGAAATACATAATAGAGTTCCTGGCAAAAAATAAGAACTTGGTAAATGTTGATATTTAGTATTCACATTTTATTACCCAGAAATATTTCTCTGGTATATTATCCTTTTCACTTTTCCCAATTCAATTGGCAAAATGGTTTATATGTGTACTGTCCTTTAATAAGTACAGTTTCCTCTATCTGGTTATATTTCCAGTGGCTACATTCTAATTATGTTGTGTTGGTCACCTAGGAATCCATTCTTTTTGTGCTCCTTCAACGTGACTCTGAATATCATTACTCTTTTCTTTTTGTGAACTTTTATGGCATTTCATATAAAGCTTGTGTTTTGTGTCATAATAACCTAGTTGAATAATTCTTTTTTCTTTTTTCTTTCCTGAATAGAGGATTCAATGTATCTATTTATTTTTATATTCAACAACATAATGTAGACTCTGATATGTAATGTTCTAATAATAAGCAATTATTGAATAAAACCAATGGTTGCAATATGTGTAAAATTACAGTCTTTGCACATATAAAATTCAATCAGTGTTGATACAGAGGTAATTGATTTGATTTCCATGGGAAAGTTACTGAAGTTCTACATTCTTCTTTCTGAATTCTATTTTTTAATTTTATCAAATAAAAAGATAACCAGCTATTCTGGTTTATCTGAAGGAAAAGTTTCATGGGACTTTTAATACTAAAAAAGGAGGGTCTGGGGCGAACTTGAAGGCTGGGAGGTCCTAGGTAGATACCCTAAATAAATGCACAGATGTCTGATTTTACATTTACAGAGAATGAAAGTGTAATTTAGGTGACCTCAACATCTTTAACAGAGGTTAGACAGACATTAAAATTTGATATGTTTCAAGATATTCCAATAATGGAAATGCCCAAATATATATTCTTACCACTTATAAGATTTGTTCTTAACCCCCTGTTTAGAATCACATTCTCATGTCTGCATATTCCACCTAAAAAACAATATAGTGTATAAATAACACAAAAAAACATTTGAAAATAAGTATTTCCAAGTTAAAGAAATTAAAATGAAACTGTTCTCAGAAAAGATAAATGACCTTGGAAAAATTATGGTTTGTGATTTATAACATATTCACGTATTAAATGTCAGTCTAATTTTCAGTACTTGTTTAGAATGAGTTATTTTCTGCTGGAACTGAATTTAATTTTGGAAATCATATATATTTCTTTTCTCTAAGACTTTGGCATTTCTTCTTAATTTCTTGTCACTTGGAGTTTAATTAGTGAACTAATATTAATTTGAAAATACTCAATAAATAACACAAGAAACATTTTATGTCAATTTGAAAATAAGTATTTCCAAGTTAAAGAAATTAAAATGAAACTTGTGTTATTTCAAATATAATTTGAAATGACTGTGACTAATTGGAATTTTTTAATTTTTTTTTCTAGTTCTAAAATGGGATAAAGTCTGAGGGATGTTGAATCTGTTGGAAAATGTAATTTGCCCCCATTTGCTAGGTTAGCTTTAGCTGAGATTCATGGTATAGACAGAACATATGCTACTTTTCTCAAGGTTTTCTTCTTGTCAATCGTGTCTCACATCTCAAGAGTGATCAAAATTGAGCTTAGTGACTTTCCAATCAGGAGAAAAGAAATTGTTGTATATAGAGTGCCCATAGATATGGATAAATTAGAATCACTCATTTAATCTTCTTTATGTTTCAAATACTGCAATGCCATTGATACTGATTTTAAATATAGGAATTTATTATATTTAAGATTTATTACTAATTATTTCCTTCTTTCTTTTTACCTTAAATTTTTCCTTCTGTTTTATAACTTGAAATTTAACAGTCAAGATTTTTTTGTAAGTTAAATTTGACATTTTAGGAGAATTTTATAGATAAGCATTTTCAATCCCCAGCAAGAATCTTTACCTATTTTTATTACTTTAAAAAAGCACAAGAAATGAAATTATGATTTTCTAAAGTGCCCATATAATATTTCATCCTGCTGGTAGAGAAAATAGTTTCAAATAGCCCCCCAAAAATAGGCCTAATAAAATAAATATGCTTTATATGTTTAATGTTAACAGGAAAATATCTTCAAGTAAATAATACCAGGTACATATGTGTGATCTACACCTGATTATACATATGTAGCAAATTTATAAAAAGGAAGAGAGAAAGGGTAAAAGTAAAATGATCAACTTTTATTACACAAAAAAATTTTGGACTCTTCATGTGACATATATTTATCATTCTTTAATTTTACAGAGTTTGAATTTTCAAGATATATTAAAATTGATTTTTTTACATTTAACTTACTGTTTACCCTGTGCACAGTAGGACACTGGAAAACTGAATATATAAAATAGAGACAGCTTCCACAGTCAGGGAAGTGCTAATACATGAACAAACATTCCTCCTCTCAGGAATGCCCTTGATCTCATTTAGTCTAAAAATAGTAGTCTTCTTCAATGCCCAGGCATACCTCCTTTGTAAAGCCATCTCTGACATCTCTAGAAAGTACTTAGTGTTTACTTGTGAGTTCATATTGATAGTATAAAATTCTATGGCAGGAGTTATCAAATTACAAGACTATGTGATACACCTTTCATTTCCATACAAAGTTATGTTTCTCAGTGCCAGAAAACCTGTCATAATTATCCTACTTAAAAAAACAAAAAACAAAAAAACATTGTAGCCAAGGGTCTGTCACATGACATCTCTGTATCCATATTTTTCTGATTAATTCATTCATTAAATTATAATACAAAAAGAGGGAAGGACACAATTTCTGGCTTGAGGTGGCCAAAGATTTTGTGGATACTGGGAGGGGTATTAGAGTTACATTTTTAAGCACAGAGAGAAGTTACACTATAGAGAAGTAGAATTTACCCTCCAGGGAAGGGCACAGGAAACTGCTTGGGGAAAATAATGGGAAACAATAGTTACAAGTATTTATAGGAAATATGGAAGAGTTCAAGTTGATTTCTAGCTAAGTCATAATATAGAATAAGAGAAGAGACAGAAATAGAGAGCTTTGAATGTCAAGACAAGGAATGAGGTAATGTGTACTTTAGCTAATGAAGAGTCATTGAACAGGAAGGAGATGATCAAAGTTGTACTTTAACAAGAATCCAAATTTGAGAGGTCTTTTAAAAGTCTCCTATAATAGTTCAGGTGAGAAATAAGAAGTTCTGGCATTAGTGGATTTATTAGAACTATGGGAGTAGTGGCCGCAGGAATAGAGAATATAGAACAACTCTGAGAGATATTACTGAGGTATAATCAGTAAATGTGACTTTGATTGATCACTTCACTCAGCAATTTAAAACCCTTCAATGGTTGTCATCCACTGCACTTAGCATAAATTTCAGAATCTTTGTCTTGACCTACAAAACCCTTAATGATTTAGCCCTTTTTTACTTTTTTTTTATCTTCCACAATTTGTGTCATTTCTTCCACCCTTTCTACACATGTTTTATCCATAACAATTTTCTCATAATTTTTCTAAAACTCCTAGTTCTCTGTAAGTGATTTCACACATTCCAATTCTCTTGAAATGCTCCTATTTCTGTTCATTAGGCTCATTGCTACATATATTGCAAGTTTCACCTGAAACCATCCTTCTTCAGAGGGGACTTTCCTTGGTCCTCTATGTTTCCCTTATAGCTTTTATCACTGTGTTGCAGTGTGTGTGTGTGTATGTGTGTGTCTGTATGTTTAATTGTTTTATAGAGGCTACTTGAGCCTCCATTTCCTCTGATATCACAATTAATGAAGGGGTTTTATCCCTTCAATTCAGCATACATGTAGCTCTATGCCTAGTGCAATACTTGGCATGGAGAAGAGGATCAATACTACTTTTTAATAAATAAATGAGAGTGAGAAACTCAAACTTTTAATTTAGCAGTAGAAATTATTTTTGTTTCACCTATGCTTGTTAGTCTTCAAAAAATATTATTTATAATGAATTTGTCAAAAAATTCAGAGGTTGGTTAGTCTATCATCTCAATCAACTATCTATCTACCATCTATCTATCTATCTATCTATCTATCTATCTATCTATCTATCTACCTGTCTACCTATCTATCTATCATCTATTTATCTATCTGTAAACTTTCCCAGCATGATGGTCCTTGTATATGTAATTGAAGCGAAGAGATTACCAGGTTATTAATAACATGTAAAGAGAGAAAATAAAAAAAATAACTCATACCCATATTTATATGTAAGATGAGGGATCCTAAGAAAATGTCATGAAGGAGAGAAATAAGGAGAGTGATAGAGGATAATGTGAGAAAAAAGAGTGTATATGTGTATGTGTTACTGGGTCAACTTGTACAGTAGAAAATTGACAGAACACTGTAAATCAGTAATAATGGAAAAAATAAAAATCATTAAAATAAAAAAAAGAAAATGAATCAGAAAAATATGTAGTATGAGAATAAGTCACATGGTGGTAATAGTGGAGGACAAGAGAGTAGGACTTTTTTTTTTAGCATTGCTGTTTATTTCACTTTCATCTTATGGTGATATTCAAGTGGCTTCATTATACTTGTGTGAGCAGAAGACAGTAGAGGAAAGGAACAGCTAAATAGTCAAAACAATTAACATGTGTTCCCAATGAAAATTTCTTGTCTCATCACAGAAATAATTCAGAAATGAGACAGGGAGATTGAGAGGGTATGGTGAGGATTTATTTAAATGTGAATATACCCATAGAGTGGGGGGTGGGGGGTGGGGGGTGTGGACAGACAGGTAAGCAGCTGCCCTGAGTTTCTTTGGTTATGAGGGGCTTACAAATGAAGGGGTAAAATATACAATGGGGAAGGTTGGGTTTGGGAATCATATTCCCTGACTTTCATCTCAGCTCTAGCTTACCAGAGGTCCAAGAGATTCTTGTCCTTATTTAGCCTTGATAGGAAGTGTCATGGCATGTCAACGCATGATAGGTACTTCTTATTTGCAAGGTTATTTTATTATAATGAAAAGCACAGTGAGCAAAATGTTACATTTAAATGCTGAAGATTCTGGCCTTCTCCCACTTTTTTTGTCTGCCTCTAGGACACTTATCACCCAAAATGTATGGTTTCCTGTCAGCCTGAAGATTCCAGCTTTTCTTTTTCAGCCTGTTTACACCTGGCTGTTTACACCTGGCCCATGCCCCCATTTCTCTCCTCATACCTAGCTATATGTCTGATCTAACACAAGTATTAGACACAGTTTTTAGCTTGTTTCTTGTCATGAGGCAGATAAAACTTGATCGCAAAGACTATTCTCTTCAAAATATCATAATTTGCATAACGTGTTGTCAATGTACATGTACTGCTCTTCTAATTGTCCCCTATCTTTCTTTAGAGTCAGGCCCAGAAGGTCCGTAGTGTCTCACTCATCTCGCTCGTGTGACTCCTTGGTCGTTACATTTGTAATCATATTGAATAAATGTGACATAGTTAAGTGTCAATAATTTTATTTTTATTGCTTAAAGCCTTTTTAAAATGGTATTTTTTAAATTTTCCTTTGGGCCCTTAAATAAAATTTTAGGCAGCTTTCATTGTTTTTTTCATGCCAGTCACAAGTAGAATTTCAATTTAGTAATTAAATAATCCTTTTTTTCACTGATATTAAAACTTTACTTTAAAATTTAATGTAAATGGTCTTCCTAGAGTTCCTGCTGTGGCACATTGAGTTAGTGATCTGGCATGGCTGTTGCTATGGTGTAGGTCACAGCTGTCGTGCCTCAGGTTCTATCCCTAGTCTGGGAATTTCCATATTCCACCGATGTGGCCCAAAATAATAAATAAATAAACAGTCTTCCCAATTCCACCTCATTCTACTTCAGACTATATTAATGTCAGGTCTCTCTGTTTTATTTCTCTTGATTCTTGCCCACACGCAGCAAGAATTTGGAGGTGTGGGCAGTCCGGCCCAGAGGGTGGGCTGTTCTCGCTAGGAAGTGCTGCTGCAGTGGCACTGAGATAGAGAGCCAGTGGTCTTGCCATGTAGGGATGGAGCAGGTGGCCTGGGGTTTACAAGTGAAAATACATTTTCAGAGAGAGGGAGAGAGAGAGAGAGAGAGGGCTTGTGCATATAAGAAGGAGGCCCAGCTCACTTTACAACTGTTTTTGTATCCCCACACTAAGGGCCTTATTTGCATAGGGAATAGGTTACAGGAGACAGAGGGGGAATGGCCTACATTCCTTCCCTAGTAGGGAGTAAGCAGTCCAGGCTTCTCAAGGTGGGGGAATGAGTATTGCAATGAGACATGGCCAGAGGCTTTTGGATTTAATTTCCTTGAAGGGGACATGAAGCCTATAACAAGACCACAAAGCTTACATTTAGGGAAGGATATTTCTTTTTTGTTCTTTCCATCTCTTCCTATCCACTTCTGAATCTGCTATTTTGAGCCCTTCTGAGTTGAAATGATGGTGGGGAGACAGAGGAACAATAATACACTGAATGGTTATCTGACTGATAGAGAGGGCTTTAATGTCAGTACCCCCTTCCTAGCAAATGCTTTTCAATTTCTGATCAAATTGCAGTTTCCATGATATTATAATGCTCTCTGTGACTAGCAATTTCCACTATCTCCTCAGCCCTCAGACTTTAAGAAATCTGTTCCTCTTTAAACTTGCAGGCGGTCCTTTAGGTCTCTTTTAGATTGATCCTAGATAGGTTTCTTTGCTCAATTCTCTATGCTTGATAAGAAATATACTTCCTGTAGAATGCAGACAGAACCTACCCATGCTGGTTTTCTTTACCACATTGCCGAAAATGGTAACCCCAGCTACAACTTCCATATTAAGATTTCTCTTGGCAGGAATCAAATAGTATCTCAGTGTCTCTTGAACTTCAGGAAACACAGTGAGCTGTCAGGTGGATGTCTTAAAATTTCCCTACATTTGTTTTAAAGAAAGGGGAAAGCCCTTTTCTCCATTCCTGAAAAGAATACTATAGGCAGGAATCTGCAATCCTCACTCACAGATGGATTTTTCAACATTCAATTCATATGCAGTCCAGAGGTAGCAGAACCTATTTTACAACTACATATGCCTTTAGTAGGTGGAGCACCTTTAATTTAGGAAATGAGAGTACTTTGCATTTATTAAATTGTCCTTGTGATAGTTCTATTTTTAGTTTATTGCAGAACATGCATACTGTTTTCCATAGTGGCTGCACCAATTTACATTCATACCAAGAGTGAAGAGTTTTTTTTTCTCCACACCTTCTCCAGCTCTTATTGTTTGTAGAATTTTTGATGATGCCCATTCTGACTGCTCTCAGGTGGCACCTCATTATAGTTTTGATTTGCATTTTTCTAATAATTAGCAATGTTGAGAATCTTTTCATGTGTTTTATCACCATTTATATGTCTTCTTTGAAGAAATGTCTGTTTAGATCTTCTGCACAATATTTGATTTTTTTTTTTTTACATTGAGCAGCAGGAGGTGTTTTTATATTTTGGAGATGAATCCTTTGTCAGTTGCTTCATTCGAAACTATTTTTTACCATCCTGTGGTCTGTCTTTTCATTTTGTTTATGGTTACCTTTGCTGTGCAAAAAACAAAAAACTTAAGTTTGATTCCACAACTGGGCCTCTATCTGGAGAAGATCATAATTTAAAAAGATACATGTGAATTTCCATGTGGCTCAGCAGGTTAAGAATCTGACCAGTATCCATGAAGATGTGAGTTTGATCCTTGGCCTAGCTCAGTGGGTTAAGGAACAAATGTTGTCTCAAGCTACGGTCACAGGTGCAGCTTGTTAATGGTACTGCTGTAGCTGCAGTGTAGGCCTGCAGTTTTAGCTCTGATTTGACCCCTAGCCTGTGAACTTCCATATGCCATAGCTGTGGCCCTAAAAAGAAAAAAAGAAAGAAAAAAATATACATGTGTTCCAATGTGCATTGCAGCACCCTTTACAATAGCCAAGACATGGAAGCAACCTAAATATCCATTAACAGAGGAATTGATAAAGAAAATGTGGAACATATATACATTTTGAGAACTATGTCTAGTCACTTATGATGGAGCATGATAATGGGAGAAAAAAGAATGTATACATGTATGTGTAACTGGGTCACCATGCTGTACAGTAGAAAAAAATTTGTATTGGGGAAATAACAATTAAAAAAATTTAAAAAAGAGTATTACTCAAACATTAAAAAAGAATGAAATAATGCCATTTGCAGCAACATGGATGGACTTAGAGATTATCATACTAAGTGAAGTTACATAGTGAGACAAACATATGATAACACATATGTGGAATCTTAAAAAAAGGATACAAATGAATTTATCTGCAGAACAGAATCAGACTCTTATACTTTGAAAAAAAATTTATGATTACCAAAGGGGACTGGTAGAGGGTGATAGACTGGAGGTTTGGGATTTGCATATGCACATTGCATTATATGGAACGATTGGCCAACAGGGACCTGTTGTATAGCACAGAGATCTCTACCCAATATTCTGTGATAATCTAGGTGAGTAAAGGATCTGAAAAAGGATAAATGTGTATATTTACATAACTGCATCTATGTTGTACAGCAGAAATTATCAAAAATTGTAAATCAACTATACTTCAATCAAACAAGAAAAAGTTCTTTTCTAGAAATGAAATTGAATATGTCATAAAAACACTCCCTACAAATAAAAGCCCAGGACCAGATAGCTTCCCAGGCGAATTCTACCAAACATATAAAGAGAATCTGATACCCATCCTCCTTAAACTTTTTCAAAAGGTTAAAGAAGAAGGAACACTCCCAAAGATGTTCTATGATGCCACCATAACCCTAATTCCAAAACCAGACAAAGATAGCACCAAAAAAGAAAACTATCGGCCAATATCTTTGATGAATATAGACACAAATATTCTCAACAAAATTTTAGCCTACCGAATCCAACAACATATCAAAAAGATCATACACCATGACCAGGTGGGGTTCATTCCAGGTTCACAAGGATGGTTCAACATATGCAAATCAATCAATGTCATACACCACATTAACAAAAGAAAAGTCAAAAACCATATGATCATCTCAATAGATGCAGAAAAAGATTTGACAAAGTCCAACATCCATTCATGATCAAAACTCTCGCCAAAGTGGATATAGAGAGAACATTCCTGAACATAATCAAAGCCATTTATGATAAACCCACAGCAAATTTAATACTCAATGGAGAAAAACTGAAAGCCTTCCCATGAAAATCTGGAACAAGACAGGGATGCCCACTCTCACCACTGCTCTTCAACATAGTTTTGGAAGTCCTAGCCACAGCAGTCAGACAACCAAAAGAAATAAAAAGCATCCAAATAGGAAGAGAAGAGCTGAAACTGACACTGTATGCAGATGACATGATACTATATATAGAAAACCCTAAGGATTCAACTCAAAAACTACCTGAACTGATCCACAAATTCAGCAAAGTAGAAAGATATAAGATTAACATTAAGAAATCAGTTGCATTTGTGTATACCAACAAGGAAATATTAGAAAAGGAATAAAAAAATTCAATACCTTTTAAAATTGCACCTCAAAAAATCAAATACTTTGGCATACACCATGGAAGTCAAGGACTTATATGCTAAGAACTATAAAACTTTAATCAAAGAAATTAAAGAAGATGTAAAGAAATGGAAAGATATTCCATGTTCCTGGATTGGAAAAATCAATATTGTAAAAATGGCCATTCTACCCAAAGTAATCTACAGATTTAATGCAATTCCTATCAAATTGACCAAGACATTTTTCACAGAACTAGAACAAACAATCCAAACATTTATATAGAACCACAAAAGACCCAGAATTTTCAAAGCAATCCTGAGAAACAAAAACCAAGCAGGAGGCATAACTTTTCCAGACGTCAGACAATATTACAAAGCCACAGTCATCAAAACAGTGTGTTACTGGTATCAAAACAGACAGACAGACCAATGGAACAGAATAGAGAACCCAGAAATAAACCCTGACACCTATGGTCAATGAAACTTTGACAAGGGAGGCAAGAACATAAAATGGGAAAAAGAAAGTCTTTTCAGCAAGCATTGCTGGGAAACCTGGACAGCTGCATGCAAAGCAATGAAACTAGAACACACCCTCACACCATGCACAAAAATAAACTCCAAATGGCTGAAAGACTTAAATAGAAGACAGGACACCATCAAACTCCTGGAAGAGAATACAAGCAAAACACTCACTGACATCAACATCATGAATATTTTCTCAGGTCAGTCTCCCAAAGCAACAGAAATAAGAGCAAAAATACACCAGTGGGACCTAATCAAACTGAAAAGCTTTTGCACAGCAAAGGAAACCAAAAAGAAAACAAAAAGACAATTTACAGAAGGGGAGAAAAGAGCTTCAAACGATGCAACAGACAAGGGCTTATTCCCTAGAATCTATAAGCAACTTATACAACTCAACAGCAAAAAAGCCAATCAACCAATGGAAAAATGGGCAAAAGACCTGAATAGACTGTTCTCCAAGGAAGATATACAGATGGCCAATAAACAAATGAAAAAATGCTCAACATCGCTGATTATAAGAGAAATGCAAATCAAAACTACCATGAGATACCACCTCACACCAGACAGAATGGCCGTCATTAATAAGTCCACAAAGAACAAGTGCTGGAGGGGCTATGGAGAAAAGGGAACCCTCCTGCACTGATGGTGGGAATATAAGCTGGTACAGCCACTATGGAGAACAGTTTGGAGATACCTTAGGAATCTATACATAGAACTTCCATATGACCCCACAATCCCACTCTTGGTCATACATCCAGACAAAAGTTTCCTTGAAAAAGACACATGCACCCACATGTTCAGTGCAGCACTGTTCATAATAGCCAGGACATGGAAACAACCCAAATATCCATCAACATATGATTGGATTAGGAAGAAGCGGTATATATACACAATGGAATACTACTCAGCCATAAAAAGAATGACATAATGCCATTTGTAGCAACATGGATGGAACTAGAGACTCTTAATACTGAGTGAAATGAGCCAGAAAGACAAAGACAAATACCATATGATATCACTTATAACTGGAATCTAATATCCAGCACAAATGAACATCTCCACAGAAAAGAAAATCATGGACTTGGAGAAGATACTTGTGGCCGCCTGGGGGGAGAGCGAGGGAGTTGGGAGGGATCTGGAGCTTGTGGTTATCGGATACAACTTGGAATGGATTTACAAGGAGAGTCTGCTGAGTAGCATTGAAAACTATGTCTAGATACTTATACTGCAACAGAACAAAGGGTAGGAAAAAATATATATACATGTAAGTGTAACTTGGTCCCCATGCTCTCCAGTGGAAAATAAATAAATGAATTATAAAAAAAATAATGTTCTTGACCTTTGTGGTATTAGCCAATACTGAGCTTGAAAAATAAATCTGATTTTAACTTTCTCTCACATATTGCACCACCAGGAAATAAAAAAGTCAGACAGCAACTATTTGTCACTTCCTATTTTTCTATTTCTCACTTCTCACAAATACTTACATATGCTATTTCAAATTCCATTTGAGTCTTGCCCTATATCTATTTGTCATATGATTTTGATTTTCCCTGTCAACACAATATATAGGTTGCAAAATTTCAAATCAGATTTTCATATTTTAACTAACAATATTGAATTGATTTTCCTAACTTTATGTACAGAAAGTAAACCTTTGATTTTTATATTTTCCTGAAATGTAGCCCTGGTTTATGTAATACAAAAAATAAAAAAATAATCTTACTATCTATAATTAACATTCAACTCTTCACTTAACTCTTTTACTTCTCTTTCAAAAGCAGGTTATGTGAACCCCTGTGAGAGCATATTTGTTGAAATTACTTTCTAGGCCCAAGATAGACCTGCTCCTGCGCAGAGTTCCACATCAGATAAAGGAAACTTAGATAACTTTCTGTTCCTATAAATTCTTTGGTATTTTTAACCAGATATGTAGTCTGTTCAGTCAGCCAATCACCAAACATTGAGTCAGATCTGGACGCTACAATTACTTCATTGTTCTTTCTTATAGTAAACAAGTTTGGCTATGTAGCTTCAGTCAATCATATATTTTCCATTTTTTAGGATTTTTATTTTTCTGTTATAGTTGGTTTGCTGTGTTCTGTCAATTTTCTACTGTACAGCACAGTGACCCATTCACACATACATATATACATTTTATTTTCTATTTTTCTCTTTCTTTTTCTTTACTCTCTATCTAGTAAGTTTCCTGCCTTCTGCCCCATTTTGCAGTTCTACAGGCCTTTAAAAACAGTCTGTCTGTTTAAGTAAGTGCTAAATAAAAAAGAATAAGAAATATTCTTGTAGAGAATAAGAAAGTTTTAATGTAGTGAGATATACTGTAAAACACCACAAAATCCTCAACCCAGAGTTGCACCCCTCTAAGGTATTAATTCGGCTCTGAGAGACACAGGCCTACCCAAAAAATGTAATTCTCAATTTTCAAAGAATTAAATCAACTACGTTTTGACATGCCTGCCTTTTTTATGTCTAAGCACTGTGGTCCTGGGATCTGTGGATATCTATAAAAATAGAAGAATCTTACTGAGACAAACTGGAATTACAATAGACATTATTGGGAAAGTTATAATTAAGCAAAATCATCCATTTAAGACATGTACTTGAAACCAAGTGTTCCCAAATCAAACAAACAGAACAGGATACTTGTTTTAATTGCTATACAGCTACTCCCAAAGACTTTAAGATTCCACTATAGTTACATTGCAAGATTCATTGCAAAAGGTTAATGAATTATTAAAGAAACAAGGGGTATTTAAAACAAAAGACTCTAAAGACAGGCATGACTCCTATTACTCTCCTCTATCCTCCTTTACTTGAGTACTCTCAGTCTACTTAGGTTCTATCTGAATGGCCCTTCCACTCAGAAGACACCATAGACCACTAAAAAATCTATCAAGTCATTGGCCTTTTGACTATAATACTTCCAAATCCAGAAAGCTAAGACAACACTTGGGCCTCTCCCATTACACCCTCCAAGGGAGTCAATTATCAAAATACTTGACCAGAAATCAGCATCTCATTTGCAATCAAACAGTGCACTGGAAAAAAGATTGTTCTCGAAGGTCTGGTCATATCCTTCCACACCAAATGGAACATCCTCTAATCCACTCTCAAAGAGGTCCCCTCCCAATGTTGAAGGGACACTGAGGGATTCTCTGGTAAACAGCTACTAGTTCCCTAAAACTAGTGAGAAACTACAAAAAAAAAAAAAAAAAAAAAAAAAGAAAGAAAGAAAAAGAAAAAGAAAATCTGGCCAAATCTTTCTAGATACAAGAGCTATGTTTATATATACTACTTTCACTGAAATCTGTAGATGAAATCCTAGGAAAACTTGCAGAAGCCAGCAAAGCGTGAGAATTCTTATCAGAGTCAGCTCTCCTGGATATCTGTACTGCCCTGTTGAGAGAGAAAGTAAAATTTTATGTTGCCCCTATTGGTCACTGATCCTTTTTCTCACTTCAGACAGCTATTGTCTTCTTGTTTGTACTACAGTTTTCTGCCTTGAGAACTCAGCTTGGCTTTCTGCCTGCCTAAAACATACATGTTGTCAGTTTCTGTGCATGCAGACAACTCAACTGTCAGACTGGTGGCCCCAAATATGGCCAAACAGAAATGTGTTTTTTACCCCATCTGTGGCTAGATAAGATCAGACAAAAATATGGTTGTACTCCATTTTCAGCTAGTCCCCTATCAACTAATGCCAGCTCTTAGGGACCTTATCCAAGTTTTTCCTTTTTTGACAATTTTTTGGAGAGGCTCTGAATTTTGGGAAGGGATTATCCTTTGCACCATTTTTGAGGATGTTTCTTATGTCCATGGGGTTGTTCAGTACTGCCAATAATATATACTGTTTGCCCTCACTGAACTTGATATTTAAAAGATTTTTTGAGTGTGTTTGTGTTTTTGTTTTGTTTTGTTTTGTTTTAAAGTAGCACTATGGTCAGAAGCTTGTCACATTGCAAGCTAATATTCAGAGGACAGCATAAACAACTTGTCCATGAAGACTTGGAAGAATAATTACCTCTCATAGGCACCAAGAAAGAATGCAATTCCTCCAAGGAAGACTTTTGTGTCTTAAGTTCAGAATTTTTAGTTTATTTATAAATATCAGGGAGAACTTTATTTAAGATAGAATTCAAAAGATTTCTATAATCTTGATTTAGAGCTCTTTGTTTTTGGAATATTTTTCTTTCCCTCTGCACAGTTTCATTTAGCTAAGGAGAGAAGTATTGAAAAAAAAAAAGATGGAAGTTCCTATTGGGCTCTGAATATGAGCTTCCAAATTGAGGGGGTTTGTCAAAAATATTCATTTAATCAATGTGAAAATTAAAGATGTCAAAGGCAAATACATAAAGTTATATAGTTATTAAAAAACCTTATCTCTTTAATATTAATAAGATAGTATATAAATAAATAATCAAATAAATACAACATGAAATCTTTGCTTTTCAGGGAGATTATTTAAAAGGTAACAAAGAGAGTTTCCATTGTGGCTCAGTGGGTTATGAACTTGACTAATATCCATGAGGATGTGGGTTTGATCCCTGGCCTTGCTAAGTGGGTTAAGGATCTGGTATTGCCATCAGCTGTGGTGTAGGTCACAGATGTGTCTCAGGCTGGCAGCTGATGCTCTGATTCAACCCCTAGCTTGGGAACTTCCTTATGACACAGGTGTGGCCTTAAAAAGTGAAAAATAAATAAGGAAATAAAAAATAGAAGATAACAAAAATCCTTTGTTTATAATTTCTTATTAAGAGCAGACAGATAATATAATAAATTATTTCTTTATTTTAACAGAGAGAAAACCAAATTCTAATTTTGTATCAATGTGATATTGATATTAAAATTTATGTTTAAAAAATTAACTAAATCCATTTCAAACTTAGCCAGTTAGACCACAAATAAAATTCTTTCCCCAAGATTCCTTTTTCACAAAACATCTACAAATTTTTACATCTATTCAAATTTTGGCCAAGGTTTTTCCTCTTTCTCATTTTGGAAAAACTAATAATTTAACTTTAGGACAAAATTACTCTTTTTTCCTAATCCCCCCCACGAAATGGTGACATGTCCCCCATACCTTTTCTAATCCAAGAAACACATTCTATTTACCTTACTCATCTCTTTGAAATGCAAATTTCAGGGAGATTATTCCTATCAAGAGGGAAAAAAAGTGGAGGGGGAACACAGAAAATTAAGCAGAAGAAAAGTCTTCAGACTCTTCTCTACAAATATTAGTAATAAATATAATCCATAGGTGATGGTAACCTTAATTTACTCCATCTATCATAAAGTCAATTTGGATCCTATTGTTCTTTTATAAGAAAGCAAGTTTTGTATTATCACACCCATTTCATGACTAAAATTGTAAAAAGAAAGCTAAGAGATCTCTGCATCTGTCTGAATGCTTATGGCTCTCTATGTATTTACGAGTCACTATAAGATCAATACTTTCAATCAACTCTCTTGAACGGTCAAGAGGATGTTCCAAAGTAGGGACAGTGGAGATAACTTCTAGGCCCAAGAGGGAGCTGCGCCTGCCTGGGGTGTCACTTCAGCAAACCGATGCTTGGATAACTTTCTGTCCCTGTACATGGTTTGCTTGACCAGAAACACAGTCTATCCAGTCAACCAATCCACAAAGGCCAAGTCTACTCTGGGCTCAATATTTATTTCCTTATTCCTTTTCATCCCAAACAGGGTTGACTAGGTGGCCCCAGCCAGTCAAACATTTTCTATTTTTCTTTTCCTGATCTTTAATTTTTATCCTGTAAAATCTTCCTGCCTTCTGCCCCATCTTGCACTTCTCTGGACTCTTGAAACAGACACTGTCTGCTTCATGAAATGTTAAATAAATTTATTCATATCATATAAATTGGTATCTTTAATCATAGTGTGTTTCTGTGTGTGTGTGTGTATTCACTAAATCAACTTAAGTAATTTACTGTGTTTCAAATTCCATTTGGTCTGAGAAGTGATTTGAAAATTGGTCACATAATTTTATGGGGATTTAACCACTAAATTACTTCATACATTCAAATTATTTGACTTTTATTCCAAGTTTTTTTTTTTTTTTTTTTTTTTTCATCTTTTTGCCATTCCTTGGGCCACTCCCACGGCATATGGAGATTCCCAGGCTAAGGGTCGAATTGGAGCCGTAGCCACCGGCCTACACCACAGCCACAGCAACACGGGATCTGAGCCATATCTGCAACCTACACCACAGCTCACCACAACGCCAGATCCTTCACCCACTGAGCAAGGCCAGAGATCAAACCCGCAACGTCATGGTTCCCAGTCAGATTCACTAACCACAGAGCCATGATGGGAACTCCTCCAAGTTGTTTATAGTTAAAAATTTTTGAAGGTTTAAACTACAAAGAAATATGGTTCTATTGTATTTTATGAAAATGTCTATATGAAAGGGAAACAAGTTTCCAATTATCTTTATATTTACTTATCTTCCTAGAAGATATACATAGTAAAAATGATCTTGATTAATCATTCAGAGCATTGGTTATTTCCTTTTTTTAAACTAGAGTCAGTGAAATAAAGATTACTAGTACACTAAAAAAAGTGACAAATTCAAGCCTTATGTTTTCTCTAAAGCATGAGTTTCCATAAACTATCTTTGTAAGTAGATCATTAATGAAAAAGGATATACCATACTATCAAATTAGTTCCAAATTTTTGTTTATATGGTCTTCAACATTCATAATTGGATTCACCAACAAACTATCCATTTTTACTTCCAGTTATGTAGGTAAAATACAAACAATTTTCTATCACATGTCACAGAAGTTATAAAATCAGTTTGCTAATGGGACATTATGAGGCCCTTTTTATGTTACATCTTTAATTGCTAATCAATGCATCATAACCCTTAAATACTTTTTTTATATGAGAAAGCAATATACAGTAGAAATAACAAAATGGGAGGAAAAGAATTGCCACTTCTAGAAACAAATGCAACCTCTTGAATTGGTTCATTTTTCTAATGGACCAGTGGATTTTTTGATTAGAGTCTCACAGAACATTTAAAATCTTTTAGAAACTAGTTCAAAGATATTTTTACTCTATTACAAATGGAGATGACAGAAATAAAGGGATATTTTATGTGAACTATATCCATTATTAAAATAAATTATTGAATCTAAGGAAACAGTTTTTGTTTTCTGATTTTTGTTTTTATTTTTTCATTGTTGTTTTGGAGCGGCTTTTTTTCTATTCTTTTTAGAGTGACAGTTACATGGAAAGAGTACTGATTAAAATCAGCTAGAAGAAGAAACATACAGGGCAGATTTCGGAAGTACTGAATGCAGAGCTACCATCCTCTTCTCCCTGTGGAGTTAGGATTGCATTACTTTCCCATCCTCTGTGTATGACAATACATATTGAGTACTGCCCACCAAGGAAACTCACCTGAACACTTGGCTTCCAGAGTTTTGGGAGGAGCTCACACAGCCTGAATTACTGATTTTTTTGTCTCCAGCCCTTTCCTGAATTTTGGAATGATACCTTTATTTTCCATTTCCTTTCAGAGCTAAAAGTGATACTGCATGGCCCAAATAAATTACATCCATCAGAAATTATACTGTTTGTCTGTTTGGCAGCCAAAGGACCAAGACAAAGATACCTCTACCAGGCATGATATTCCAAGAGCCTAGAGATCTCCTCTCAGTAGTTAAGAAAAAGAAGACCTCTCTTCAAGTAAGATTACTTCTTCACTTTAATGGCCACTTTGTGGCCTTTAGCCAAGGTTCTCTCACAGCAAAATGATATTTGTTTGAGCATCTACCTTTAGTATAATATTTACTTTGTGGGCATAGCAATAACATCAGTGTAAATATATCTGTTATTTGAAGGAGCCCAGTGTGGAGCAGGGATAGATTTTAAGAAAGCATTAATTCATCTCATAAGGCCATTACATGCATTTTCAAATCCTCATATTGATTTAATTACTTGTTTTCCCCCGATCTACTGCTATTTTTGCCATATGATAAACTTGTGCTGAAGTATTTAGCATGGAAACTAGCAGATGATTAACTAAATCTAGTTTTTGCTCCAGCTGGTCATTTATTACAGCTTGAGAAGGATTTAGCTAAATCTTAAGGAAACGGTTTTGAGAAACAGATAGGAAGACCCTTTTCATTCAAAAAAATACTTTTTTTTTTTTTTGGCAGTGTCCATGACATGTGGAAGTTCCTGGGCCAGGGTTAATGCCAGACCCCTAAACTACTGCACAAGAGAACTCCCTGAAAATACTTTAAGGAGGATATTCTTTCAATCCAGAATAATTGTCAAAGGGGAAAAACCCTTAAGGGGTTTTAGACTGTTTTAGCAAAGATACATTGTCTATAAAAATCAATAAATCCAGGAGGTCCCATTGTTGCTCAGTAGAAATGAACCCAGCTAGTAGCAACGAAGATTCAGGTATGACCCCTGGGCCCCTCTCAGTGGGTTAAGGATAGGGCATTGCAGCAAATTGTGGTGTAGGTTAGAGATTTGGTTCAGATCTGGAATTGCTGTGGCCATGGTGTAGGCCAGTAGCTGCAGCTCAGATTTGACCCCTAGCCTGGGAACTTCCATATGCTGTACCTGCAGCCCTAAAATAATAATAATAATAATAATAATAATAATAATAATAATCTAAATTGCAACAAGATTAAATTATAGGAAAAATAAATAAAGAATTGATTTTGAGCTCACACAACTTTGACATCCAGATGTTTATTCTAGGCCCATCTTATACTGGACATTTAGACAATTCTGTTAGTTTTCACTCTTTATTTTCTAATCTGAGTGATTCTGTCTTAGCATCAGGCTCGTTCTCTCCTACTGACACAGCCAAGCATGTCTATAGGGAATACTGGCACATGGACCACCTTCTACTCTTTCAGAACTCAAAGTCTTAAAGGGGAAAATAATTCTAGTATATGTTTCCCCCACACTAGCTCCATTTGGCCTAACAATGACCATCTGATAGGAATAAGGAATCCTTCTCCCTAAATGAAGACTACTGGAAAGACAAGAGATATGTTTGCATAAAACAAAATGGGCTGTGGCTTCAAACTATCTATGATTTAAATTTGTCAAATAGCACAGCCCTGAAATAAGCTTGCAAAAATTATTAGAGCCGTGAGAATTCCATTCAGCATGAAAAATGTGCATTAACCCCGCATGCATTTAAAATGCAATAAAAGAGTTATCCTGTATGATATTGCCAGTTTTTCTAAATACGTTTTGTTTAAAGCCACTAAGAAGAGCCTCAGCATGGGCTTTTTACAATTTTCTTTAAGGTAGAAGAGTGAAACTATGTAATACAGAACTCGAAATATTTGAGTTCCTCTCTGCTTCAATCTTTTTCAGAAAAAAAAATATGCTTAGAAAACTATGTAATGGGATATCCTTTGTTGTACACTATGTCAAAAAAAAAAAAAAAGCCAAGGTCAGTAAATTTATCTGTAAAGGGGAAGATAGTAAATATTTTCAGTACTACAGGCCATATAGTCTCTGTCTCAACTACTTGACTCTGTTGAGCAGCATGAAAAAGCCATGGGTGACGTAGGAAAAGACAAACCTCATTTTGCTACAAGAAAACTTCAATTATGTGCACTGAAATTTGCATTTCCTATACTTTTCAAGCATCATGGAAAATATTTATCCTTCTATTTTTTACCAACCATTTAAAAACATAAAAACCATTCTTAGGTTATGGGGTGTGCAGTCAGTACAGGGTCAGCTTTGGTCCATGAGACATAGTTTGTCACCTCCTGTGTTAAAGGACTCACAAGATCTCAAGCCTTTGACTTATGAAAGAAAGAGATGGGTTGAAATATAATTTAAAACATTTGACTTTGGCTCTTTATAAATGAATTACTTTTATAGCATTTTATTATAAGAATATTTTATGTGTGCATGTTTTCATATATTAATGCATAAAGTGATTTTTATTCTTTTTTGTTGTTTTTTTTTTTAAGGTCACACCCATGGCATATGGAAGTTCCCAGGCTAGGGGCTGATTTGGAGCTGTAGATGCTGGCCTACACCACAGCACAGCAATGCAGGATCCAAGCCACATCTGCGACCTACACCCCAGCTCATGGCAATGCTGGATCCCTGACCCACTGAGCAAAGCCAGGAATCAAACCCACATATACATGGATACTAGTTGGATTTATTTCTGTTATTCCCCAAAGGGAACTCCAAGTGATTATTATTCTATCAAATGTTGTCAGGCTCAAAAACTGTTATGAATAAAATATTTTCTACAAGTATATCAAGAATAAGATCATATTCCGTCTGTTAATTCATGTCATCTTTAATAGTGCTATAACAGCAAAAATGGTGAAATATAGAGCTAAACTTATGGAATTTAAAAATCATAAGTATATTTTACTGAACTCTGTCAGGTAATCATAGCTAATCCATTTATACTACTTTTATTTACCTTAAAGATTTTGGGCTTACTTCTTACATTCTCTTAAGCTCTGAGTTTTAGAAAGTAGGCTTTTCATTTTTTAAAATTCTTTTAAGATTTTTAATTTTTTCCATTATAGTTGCCTTACAGTGTTCTGTCAATTTTCTACTGTACAGCAAAGTGACCCAGTCACACAGACATATATACATACTTTTTTCTCATATTATCATGCTCCATCTTAAGTGACTAGATATAATTCCCAAAGCTATACAGCAGGACCTCATTGCTTATCCATTCCAAAGGCAGTAGTTTACATCCATTAACCCGAGATTCCCAGTCCATCCCACTCCCTCTCCCTCCCTCTTGGCAACCACAAGTCTGTTCTCCAAGTTGACGATTTTCTTTTCTATGGAAAGGTTCATTTGTGCCCCATATTAGATTCCAGATATGTGATATCATATGATATTTGTCTTTCTTTTTCTGACTTACTTCACTTAGTATGAGAGTCTCTAGTTCCATCCATGTTGCTGCAAATGGCATTATTTTGGTCTTTTTTATGTCTGAGTAGTATTTGATTGTGTATATACACCACATCTTCTTAATCTACTCATCTGTCACTGGATATTTAGGCTGTTTCCATGTCTTGGCTATTGTGAATAATGTTACAATGAACATACAGGTGCGAGTGTCATTTTCAAGGAAAGTTTTCTCTGGTTATATGTCCAAGAGTGGGATTGCTGGGTCATATGGTAGTTCTATATTTAGTTTTCTGAGGTACATTTATACTGTTTTCCATAGTGTTATAACAATTTACATTCTGACCAAGAATACAGGAGGGTTCCCTTTTCTCCACACCCTCTCCAGCATTTGTTATTTGTGGGCTTAATGATGGCGATTCTGACTGGTGTGAGGTGGTATCTCATAGAAGTTTTGATTTGCATTTCTCTAATAATCAGTGATGTTGAGCATTTTTTCATGTGCTGGTTGGCCATCTGTATATCTTCTTTGGAGAAATGTCTATTCAGGTCTTTTGCCCATTTTTAATTGGGTTGTTTGTTTTCTTGCTGTTGAGTTGTATAGGGTATTTGTATATTATAGAGATTAATCCTTTGTCAGTCAATTTGAAACTATTTTCTTCCATTTGTAAGGTTTTTTTTTTTTTATGGTTTCCTTTGCTGTGGGAAAAGCTTGTCAGTTTCATTAGGTTCACTGTTTTATTTTGGCTTTTATTTCCATTGCCTTGGGAGACTGACCTGAGAAAACATTTGTAAGGTTGATATCAGAGAATGCCTTGCCTATTTTCTCATCTAGGAGTTTGATGGTGTCTTGTCTTACATTTAAGTCTTTAAGCCATTTTGACTTTATTTTTGTGCATGGTGTGAGGGTGTGTTCCAGTTTCATTGATTTACATGAGGCTGTCCAGTTTTCCCAGGAATACTTTTTAAAAAGAATTTCTTTTTCTCATTTTATATTCTTGCCTCCTTTGTTGAGGATTAATTGATCTGGTTTGTTTCTGGGTTCTCTATTCTGTTCCATCGGTCTATATTTCTATTTTGGTACCAGTATCACACTGTCTTGATGACTGTGGTTTTATAGTATTGCCTGAAGTCTGGGAGAGCCAGACTGCTTGGTTTTTGTTCCTCAGGATTGTTTGGGCAATTCTGGGTCTTTTGTGGGTCCATATAAATTTTTGGATATTTTGTTCTAGTTGTGTGAACAATGTCAGTGATAATTTCATACTGATTGCGTTGAATCTGTAGATTGCTTTAGGCAGTATGGCCATTTTTACAATATTAATTTTTCCAGCCCAGGAGCATGGAATATTTTTCCATTTATTTACATCTTCTTTAATTTCCTTGATTAATGTTTTATAGTTCTTGATATATAAGTCCTTTACTTCCTTGATCAGGTGTATTCCAAGGTATTTGATTTTTGTGGATGCAATTTTAAAAGGTTTTTTTTGTATTCCTTTTCTAATATTTCATTGTCAGTATACAGAAATGTGACTGATTTCTGAATGTTCATCTTATATCCTGCTACTTTGCTGAATTTGTGGATCAGTTCAAGTAGTTTTTGGGTTGAGTCTTTAGGATTTTCTATATATAGTATCATGTCATCTGAATACAGTGACAGTTTTACCTCTTCTCTTCCTATTTGGATGCCTTTAATTTCTTTTGTTGGTCTGATTGCTGTGGCTAGGACTTCCAAAACTATGTTGAAGAGCAGTGGTGAGAGTGGGCATCCCTGTCTTGTTCCAGATTTTCATGGGAAGGCTTTCAGTTTTTCTCCATTGAGTATTATATTTGCTGTGGGTTTGTTGTGAATGGCTTTTATTGTTAAGATATGTTCCCTCTATCCCTATTTTGGTAAGAGTTTTGATCATGAATGGATATTGGAATTTTTCAAATGATTTTTCATCATCTTTTGAGATGATCATGTGGTTTTTGACTTTTATTTTGATAATGTGGTGTATGATGTTGATTGATTTGAATATGTTGAACCATCCTTGTGAACCAAGGATAAATCCAACTTGGTTGTGGTATATGATTTTTTTTATATGTTGCTGGATTCAGTTGGCTAAAATTTTGTTGAGAATTTTGCATCTATATTCATCAAAGATATTGGAGTATAGTTTTCTTTTTTGATAGTATCTTTGTCTGGTTTTGGAATTAGGGTGATGATGGCCTCATAGAATGTCTTTGGGAGTGTTTCTACTTCTTCAAACTTTTGAAAAAGTTTAAGGTGGATGGGTCTAAGTTCAACTTTGTATGTTTGGTAGAATTTGTCTTTGAAGCCATTTTGTTCTGGACTTTTGTTTGTAGGGAGTGTTTTTATGACATATTCAATTTCATATCTAGTGATCTGTCTGTTCAGTTGATATATTTCTCCTTGGTTCAGTTTTGGCAGGCTGTAAGTCTCTAGAAAGTTTTCCATTTCTTCTAGGTTGTCATATTTGTTAGCATATAATTGTTTATAGTATTCTCTCATTTTTTTTTGTATTTCTGCATTATCTCGTAATTTCTCTGTTTTCATTTCTCATTTGTTTATTTGTTTTTTTTCTCTCCTCTTCTTAGTGATTCTCACCAGAGGTTTGTCAATTTTGTTTACTTTTTCAAAGAACCAGCTCTTGGTTTTATTGATTTTTTTAATTGCTTTTTTAGTCTCTATTTTATTGATTTCCTCTCTGATCTTTATGATTTCCTTCTGCTGACTTTGTTCTTCCTTTTCTAATTCATTCAAGTGGTGGATTAAGTTGTTGATTTGAGATTTTTCTTCTTTTTTGTGGAAGCCTATATCCCTATGAATTTTCCTCTAAGCACTGCTTTTGCAGCATCCCAGAGATTTTAAATTGTTTTGTCTTCTTTATCATTTTTCTCAAGGTATTTTTTTGTTTTCTTTCTTGATTTCCTCATTGTTTTTTTAGTAGCATGTTGTTTAGTCTTCGTGTAGTAGGTTTTTTCTCATTTCTTTTCCTGTGATTTATTTCTAGTTTCATGCCATTGTGGTCAGAGAAAATTCTTGAAATAATTTTTCTACTCTTAAATTTGTTGAGATTAGCTTTGTGCCCCAGTATGAGATCGATCCTTGAGAATGTTCCATGTGCACTTGAAAAGAATGTATATTTTGATTTTTTGGATGTAATGTATAGAAAATATTAATTAAATCTAGCCTTTCTATTTTTTCATTTAGGTTGCCTGTTGCCATATTAATTTTTCTGTCTAGAAGATCTGTCCATTGATGTGAGTGGGGAGTTGAAGTCTCCTACTATGATTGTGTTTCCATCAATTTCTCCTTTCATGTCTGTTAGTATTTGTTGTAGGTATCTGGGTGCTCCTATATTAGGGGCATATATATTGACAATTGTAATATCCTCTTCTTGAATGGATCCTTTTACCATTACACAGTGTCATTCTTTTTCTTTCTTTAGAGGCTTCATTTTAAAGCCTATTTTGCCTGATATGGGTATTGAAAGTCTTGCTTTCCTGTCTTGTCCATTGGCATGAAATATCTGTTCCCATCCCCTCACTTTCAGTCTATGTATGGCCTTTACCCTAAGGTGAGTTTCTTGTAGGCAGTAGATTGAAGGTTTTTGCTTTTTTATCCAATCTGCCCCTCTGTGTCTTTTCATTGGAGCATGCAGTCCATTGACATTTAAGGTGATTATTCATAAATAGGTATCTACTGTCATTTCAATCCTTATTTTCCAGTTGATTCCATGTTTCTCCTTCCTTCCTATCTTTTTTGTTGGATGATTTCCATTTATTTTATGCTTGTGTACTTTTCTCTTTAGTTTTGTGAATGTAATGCTTGTTTTTGATTTGTAATTGCCCTGTTTATATGTATGTTAACCTCTTCCTGTATCTGCTTGCTTAAGCCTTGTAGTCATATAGGCTAAAACATAAAATTTAAAAAATTTATTTTGATTTTCTTAGTTTCCTTCCCCATATTCTATGATTTTTAAATCCTTTTTTAACATCTTCATGCTTGTCCTTTTACTGTTCCTTGTGTTTATCATCACTTTTACAGTAGGTTTTTTTCTTTTTTTCCATTTTTAGATCTGTATGCTGGGTTATTTCAGTGATTGCTTTCCAAATGTGGTTTTCTCCAACCTATTTCTCCTTAGTTCTATTTTTATTTAGAGAAGCCCTTTCAGTATTTCTTTTAGAATGAGTTTAGTATTGGTGTATTCTTTTAGCTTTTGGTTTTTTTTGGAGAAATTATTTATTTCCCCTTCTATTTTAAATGATATTCTTGCTGGATAGAGTATTGAAAGTAGCCTTTTGATAAAAGCAGTCTCTCATTTGGACAAACTTTCAATTCTATCCAGTACCAATAGGAGTAGTTTGCTTTCAGCTCTCATTTTCATATGGTAGCTGATTTTCTAGAGACTATTGTTAAGTGAAAATTTTCCTCTAGCCCACTCAAAGCTTTGTTCATTTCACATAGGATTTTAGCTTTAATAAAATAGACTTGAAAATAAATTATGAATGTGATAAACAAAAATATAATCCTTCTTCATTGCATTTTCCCTAAGAAGAAAATTCCTATTCCTTCTAATTTCATGCTTTATCTTGGGTGCATACAGCTTTATTTCATTTACTCAAGATTGGAATCTCCTCATTAGGTAATGTTATAATTTAGCCTATTTCAGATCTCTCTAAAAGTTACTATTTATGGTCTGTTTCTTTTATTTCTTTCACTCTTTTTCTTTCAATTTTTCTATTAAACATAAAAACTAAATTTCTGTTTAAGAGATAAGATTTTTTTTTTAATATTCCTTTTGGATTTTGTCTGTATATGGTCATTTCATGTGCAAAAATAAAAGTTTTATTTCATTTCCAATATTTATACTTTTTAGGATTTTTTAGGACAATGCTTTGGAGAAGTATTACCAGTAGATCCTCTTGTCTAATTAGCAGGCTAATTTTTATGAATTCCTCATTAAATTTCATATTTGTTCTACTTTTTTGTCCTCTATCAGAAAAGAAATTTCCTTCTATATGCAGTGTTATTTATGATTAGTATTATTTTTATATATATAACATGCAATTTATATATTACAGTGTATGATTCCATGAATTTTAGCATTTGTGTACATTTGTAAAACCACTGCCACAGTCAGAATACAGAGAGTTCTATAAGACCACCAACTTTTACTATGCTCTCTCATTTGTAGTCAACAATTTCCTCCTACCCCAAACCCTTGCAACAACTAATCTTTTCTTGCTTCCAATAGTTTTGCTTTTCCTAGAATTTTATGCAAGTGAAATCATATGGCATATAACCCTTTTTAGATTGGATTCTTTCATACATATGGATTGGATACATTGGATTCATACATTGGATTCATACATTGGATTCTTTTCATAATACATATGAAATTAATCTGTATCATTGGTATAGATTGTTAGTTCTTTATTAAACTGAATATATAAGTATAGCTTACTTATCTATTCATGAACAGTGATTCCAATTTTGGTCAATTATGAATAGAGTCACTATAGACATTCATGTACAACATGTCATTACTCCTGGGCAAAAGTTAGAAGTGGAATTGTTCATTATATGTTAAGAATAATTTAATATGAAAATGCCAGAGTGACTGCACTATTTAGCATTTCTGCCATCAATGAATGAAAGTTCCAGTTATTTACCTCTTTGCTATCACCTGATATTAATAATAATTGTATTTTAATGTATTACATATATATACATATATAGACATGTTTTATTACGTCTTCATTTTGTAATTTTACATATTTTTATATATTTTGTTCTAATAAATGTGAGTGTTATGTCATTGTGGTTCTAATTGCTGTATTCTAATGTTTAATGAACTGAGCATCAAAAAGACTTTTTAAATTTAAATTTTGTTCTGTCATTTGTTGAATATAATCAAATGATTATTTGTAACTATGAAGAAAATTCCATTTTTCCTACTTCTTTCACTTAATATCATTAATTACATTACAATTTTCTTAAATGCTAAACTATCCATGTATCCCTACATTTTCAGTTGCCTGGTTATGTGGTTCTATGTTCAATTTGCTAATACTTGCTTTGTATTTCTGCATTTATGATCCTAAGACAGATTGATCCATAACTTTACCCTTTTTGTAATATTCTTTTCAAGTTTTGGTATCAAGTTTAGGCTGTCTTAATAGGTTGGAGAGTAGACATACTTTTTTTATTTTCTGGAAGAATTAGTATAAGATTGGCATTATTTTTTTCTTAAAAACTAAAGAAATTCTCCAATTTAAATATGGAGTTTTCTTTAAGGAAAGCAAAAGGAAAATAGATTCAATGACTTTATTATATAGACAGAGCTTCCCTATTTTCCATTATCTTTTGGGTCAGCAATGTGTCTACGGGAGTTCCCATCATGGCTCAGTAGTTAACGAATCCGACTAGGAACCATGAGGTTGCGGGTTTGATCTCTGGCCTTGCTCATTGGGTTAAGGATCTGGCATTGCCGTGAGCTGTGGTGTAAGTTGCAGATGCGGCTTGGATCCCGCGTTGCTGTGGCTCTGGCGTAGGACGGTGGCTACAGCTCCAATTCGACCCCTAGCCTGGGAACCTCCATATGCCATAAGAGAGGTCCAAGAAATGACAAAAAGACCAAAAGAAAAAAAAAAAAAAGAAAGAAAAGATATGTGTCTACTTAACCTAAACTGATAAATCTATTGCTGTACAATTGATCACGATAACTTAAAAATTTGTAATGTATGCAAAATCTGGATACCGTTTTCATACCTTATGTTAGTCAATTTCTGCTTTCTTCATACTTTTCCTTGTGAGGACTTTTAGGGTTTTAACATTTTTACTAATCTTTGTAAAATATCAGCTATCAGTATGGTTAACTGTCCTCTTCTTTTTGTACTTTTTCATTACTATCATCATTTTATTTTCCTTTATTTTTGTTAGAGTGTATTTGTTGTTTTCTCCACATTTTGATATGCATTTTGATATAATCAATGCATAAATCACTGATTTTTCTAGCACTTTAAAGACAGTGCATGCATTTAGGATTATAAATTTACTTACAAGCATTCTTTTAGCTTCAGCTCAGTTGTTTTTAAACAAGTTTATTATAGGAATTCCCACTGTGGCTCAGTGGTAATAAATCTGACTAGTATCCATGAGGACGTAGGTTCAATCCCTGGCCCAACTCATTGGGATAAGGATCCAGCATTGCCATGAACTGTGGTGTCAGTCACAGACACAGCTCAGATCTGGTGTTTTGTGGTTCTGCCATAGGCTGGCAGTTGTAGCTCCAATTAGGCTCCTAGCCTGGAAATTTCCATATGCTGTGGGTGCAGGCCTAAAAAGAAAAAAGAAGAAAACTTTATTATGACTCAATAAAGAATGATATTGTTCAGGTAGAATTTCTACCTTCTCCTGGAAAACTTAGTTTTTACTTTTATGGACTTTCAAGTGATTAAAATAAAAGGGAAATGGGGTACTGCTTCACACCAGACAGAGTGGTCATCAAGTATAACTCTACCAATAACAAATACTGGAAAGGGTGTGGAGGAAAGGGAACTCTCCTACACTGTTGGTGGGAATGTAAATTGGTGCAACCAATATGGAAAACAATATGGACATTCCCCAGAAAACTAAATATAGAATTACCATATGATTTATCAATCCTATTCCTGGGCATATATTCCGACAAAACTTTCATTGAAAAAGATACATGTACCTCTGTGTTCATTGTGGCACTATTCACGATAGCCTATACACGGAAAAAACCTAAACGGCCATTAACAGATGAATGGATTAAGCAGATGTGTTATATATACACAATGGACTACTACTCAGCCATAAAAAAGAATGACATAATGCCATTTGTAGCAACATGGATGGAACTGGAAACTCTCATACTAAGTGAAGTAAGTCAGAAAGAGGAAGACAAATAGCATATTATGTCACTTATTCTGGAATCTAATATATGGCCCAATGAACCTATCCTCAGAAAAGAAACACTCATGGACATAGAGAACAGACTTGTGGTTGCTAAGAGGGAATGAGGAGGTAGTGGGTTGGACTGGGAATTTGGGGTTAGTGGATGCGAACTATAGCACGGGGAGTAGATAAGCAATGAGATCCTGCTGTATAGCACAGGGAGATATATTTAATCACTAGTGATAGAACATGATGGAGGATAATATGAGAAAAAGCGTATATAAACACACACACACACACACACACACACACACATAACTGGGTCAATTGACTGTACAGCAGAATTTGACAGAACACAGTAAATCAGCTATAATTTAAAAAAAAATCAGCATAACAAATATTCTGCTCAACTCTTGTATATACTTGGGAATTTTAAGCTAAAATTAAAATTATTAATTAATTGTTGGCAAGTGATAACTATCTTCTCATCTATATTATCCTGCATAATTTGTCTTCTACAAATTGTCTTGCTGAAGAGAACAAAGTCAAGCATCAGTAGAAAATTCTATGTCAGAAGGGAGTAATCAAAACCATGCTTATCTGCCATAACATTGCTTGAAACACTTTAAAGATATTCTAGCATGCTTATTACAATCTGTCCCAACCCCCAATGTCTGTGGACAACTCAAATCAACTCAGTGCTTATTTGTAAAATAATATTTACATAAACACACCATATTAAATGCTCTTTATTAATACAGAATTTTGATTAGTAACTACTAAGCACAGAAATTTAATTATCATTAAAAAATAAAAATAAATTATTTCAATCAAATATAAATAAATATAACAGTGGAAAAGATATATGGGGTCAGGAGTCAGGAGAATTGTTATTTCTTATAACCTTTTTTTGTCATGAATAAGAGAATCATAACACAGCTCTATATTAATAAAGGTGTCCCAATTTTAACTTATCATTTAAAGCTTAAAAAATACCTAGTACATATAATAAAAGTGATGATGCAATTATTACAAAAGAGGGATGTATGAAAGGCATATGAGATGTAAATCAACTAACTACTTTTATTTATTTATTTATTTTAATTTTTAGGCCACCCTGTAGAATACAGAGTTCCCAGGCCAGGGCTCAGATAAATCAATTAACTCTTCTTCTACAATTAATATTAGATCAATGGTTAATGAGTAAATTTAGTCAAGAAATAATGTAAGCTGATCATTTAGAAATATGAAGATAACTTCCCGACAATGTAAGACAGAAAAAAATTAAAAGGAATTGTTTCTGCAAAGGAGCAATAAAAGTACAAAGTTTAAAAAGTCCAAACTCATTAAAGTATATCCATTAATATGTGCAATTTTTGCATACTAAGTGTATCTCAATAAAGCCATAAAGAAAAGTTTTTTTTAACCTTTTAAAATAATTGGATTGTTTTTTGCTATGTAATATAAATGCATGAAATCTTATGTGATAAACATAAAATTATGAGTATACAGATGTAAAAATCATGGCAACTAAATAACCCCCAAAAATCACTTTTACAATTTCAAAGTAGTTGGCATTTCCCTAGGGAAAGAAGTTGACACTGAGAGCAACGTTAAGAAAACATCATTTAGACTAAAAGGGTCATATTATCCTAATAATCCATATCCCTTAAGTAAACATATAATAAAAATATTGGAAGATAAACTAAATAAATAGGGAATGGTTTCATAACAGTCTGAAAGAATATGAACCAATTTTTGTAATTTTTCATTAATTTGTACTTTATAAACTTAGAAATGTATTCAACTTATCTGTGAAAGTTACTTTTAAATTATTACTCAGTGCAAGGTGGATGTGGTTGGGGTTGTGGTCTGGGAGGTGTGTGCAATATAAGACTAAGAGATGCAGTGAATGGTCCACTCTCGTGGATATAAATCTCTGTATTCACTTATTTCATCCTTTGTCCCAGAAAAAGAAAAGACACAAAAATAATAGTTGCTAATATTTTCCTATGTGTGTGTCACTTGTTAGTTAACATTCCATACTTAAATTTATTTATTTATTTATCCACACAAGAGACATGTGGAAGAGACTGAACCTGCACCACAGCTGTGGCAATGCCAGATACTTAACATGCTGCACCAAAAGGAAACTTCCTTAAATTTATTCTTTATTGGAACTGTGCAGTACTATACTAGGCATCTTATCAAAAATACCTTAGCATATGCAATCTTCATTATTTATTTTATAACCTTTGTTATAATATAAAATGTTAATTCTTTATCTTAAGAATTTCAAAATATTCTAAAATTAGAATGATTAAGAATCTCATATATTCTTTTTATATTTACGTTGTGAATCATTTCTCTTAAAATATTAAAATAACATTTTATCTTCATAGAGGAATTGCAGCTAAAGCAGAATAATACTATTTACTGTGATTATTCTCAATAAAAATTTGCTTTCCTTAAAAATATTGAAGACATTTGTAGGTTTTAGAAATGAATGTTTTTCAGCAAAATGTACTAAAAGTTGTAGAATATAATTGACTACTTTAAAGGAAATTATCTTCTAAGTACAGCATGTTCAAACTATATGCAGCTAGCATCTGCACTATTAAAGATGTTCATAGAGGAATTCACAGTGTGATTTTGTGTATCGATTTGACTTCAGGTAGATTTGAAGTTAATTTGGCATTAATTTAGCACATCTCTTGCTATGGTAATGAATTTGAGTAAAAGTTCTTACTGCTGAAAATTGTTATTCTAATGTTAGTATCAGGTCTCTATGTGTTATTTCTCTTGAATCTTGCCCACACACTAGCTAGAATTTGGAGGTATGGGCAGTCTGGCAGGGGAGCTGTTCTGGCTGAGAAGTGCTGCAGTGATGCCAAGATAAAGCCAGCAATCTCACCTTGTAGGAATGGTATTTTACAAATTTATTAATATGAAGGTACATTTTCAGAGAGAGAGCACTCACCTATGCCTAAAAAGAGGGCTCAACTCACTTTACAATTGTTTTTATATCCCCATGCTGCAGACCCTATTTGCATGGGGAACAGGTTACACAAAGGTGGGGTGAGGATGGCCAACATTCCTTCCCTAATAAGGAGTGCACAGCCCAGGCTGCTCAAGGTGAGAAGGGAATTACAATGAGACATGGCCAGAGGCTTTTGGGTATAATCTCATCGATGGGGACTTGAAGCCTATAACATTCCCCCCTCTTCTTCTTGAGGGCCAAGTCTTTGGCCCTTTTGAATACCCTGCTCATGTCTAACTACCTGCCTATTTCATTCTACAGCATTTGGGAATCCAGATTATAAGGGAAAAAGGCTGGCAACTCCTCTACCTGCTTCCTGCTGAATGGGAGCATTGTAGGGCTCTGGGTTCTGGTTCCCTTTGCCTGCTCTCCATCAGGGAATTCCTGAAGAGGAAGGTGCAGCTCCATGGGACAGCTTGTTCTAATATTGTCTGGCTATTGAATAGTCAATATCCCCATCAAATTATCATTTGGGGACTTTGTTGTATTCTAGTAGAAACAAACTTAACAAGCTGATTAAAAACCAAGGACAAAGATCAGTAAGGGAATTATTCTAAAGTAATGATGCCACTTAGTGCAGTTATATATTTAACTGTCAGTCAGAAATAATTGGATATATGACAGTTTGAATAATAATAGACAAAAGAAATATCATTTTTTAAAGGAAATAGGCTTGAAATTAATTCTGGACCTGGCACGTTGGAGAGATTTGTAGCCAGGTAGTTAGTTGTCTTTTTATCTAAGTAGGTTTTCACTGTTAAAGTGGTATTAACATATAAATAACAAGAGCTATTAGTCATTATATGTTTTTATATTTCTGTTGTTATAAGAGGAGATCTTGAAAATGCAAGGTCGCAGCTCACAACTGCCAGTTGATGTTGTTTGAGAATGGCTAGTAGAATCAAGTGTGTATAAAACATAAGTTCTTTGCAATAAAAGCATTTGTCTAAAATTACTCCCAAAATATTATCGGACAATACCTTGGCTATTGAATCACAGCTATCCCATTTTGCCTTTTAATTTTATTTTCTCCTTAATGACAAAAGCAGATATCACTGTTAATTATTTTATTGTTTTCCTAGATATGACAAGATGCAATAATTTGGGCTCATAAAGATCTTTACCTGAAAATATCTAACTATATGAAGGCATGTTCCATCAGTTTTTCCAGATCATAGAGGGTCTGATTCCTGATCACCCTGAACTCCATTCAGGGGAGGTTGAGGGTCAGCAGGTGCAGCAGTTCATAATTTAATCCATGAAGAGGCAGATGGCAAGTGTTAATCTCCAGTACACAGGGCTCCTCCATGGTCAAAAGTTTGACCATGATTTTGGGAGCATTTCATGACCATTTGGTCCAATGGTGCTAGGAATATTCATTCCCAGGTATGGCAAAGTTTTTGTTGACAGGCCACTCAATGTGCTATTACTTGACTAGGCCTTATTTACAGTAGCCAAAAATCTCTGGACCTCCTGTTTTACTAGTCTGTTATGGTTTAGGGAATTATTCCTCTTGTTGCATTTTCCCATATCTGGAGTTATGATATCATATGGAAATGTATATTATTTCAGAGACTCAATTATACATATGTAAGAAATAATAATTTGTAAAAAAAAATTAATGGAAAATAGTGTAGTTGGTAGTATTAGTAAAAGTTAAATACAGGAATTTAAATCAAGAGCTTTTACTAAATGTAGCCCAATATATCCCAGTTCACCTGGCTTTGTCTGTTCCTTATCTTTAAAGGAAGTTATATACTGGCTTTTCCATAGTGATATCAATAGTGGCTTGGATAGAATTATATTTTTCCTAGAACAGATTACCAAAGGGCTGACTAATAAGGGCCATGGAGGGAAGAAACACACCAAAGTAAATCAGCAGTACTAGTTGTAGGTAATTGACTAAAAACTCAACAACTGGATTGATTTCTAAATTTCACATATGATGGTGCTTATGATAGAAAATATTTCATTCATGTATTTAAAAAGAGAAAACAAGAAGAATAAATAATCTCACATCTTGGGTTTCCCATAGTGCTGACTGTTTAATTCACAGCCATTGTTTACCTATCTTAATTTCTCTGATTTAGGAGCAGACCACTGTCCTGCTACAGGAGCATCAAGATGGCACAAAAGTCTGACGATAAGGAGTTAATTGTCCATAGAATTTCAATAAACTTTATCTACATGCACCATATCTTTCATTTGACAATATTCCATGAATTAACCCATAAAGTAATCCCAGTTAGTTTAATATTTTTCTGCAATGCCTCAGAGGCCATATGAAGCTCCTCGAATTAGGTAGAGATCAGAACTTTAACTAGAATTTGACATTTGGAAATTTGATGTAAACATCAAAAAGTTTTAAAGCACTTGGACAAATAGATTCATAGATCATTGTGAAATATACTTATTTACTTAACCAAAGCAACGAAAGATCTTACAAGTAAAGAGAAGTCACTTAAAGGCAAATAAATTGATAATTCATCACTGAAGGTCTCATTCTAAGAAAACCGTTTTTTAACAGAGAAACCAAATCCAAATTCTGTACCAGCTTACTTTTAATTCTCATACTGTTTTACTGAAAACACACATCCTACCTTTTTATGTAACCATGAACTGTCTTTTATATCTGGACTCTATAGATTGTTAAACAGAAATACCAATAATTTTTAAAAAGCAAGCTTTTTTTTAATAGAAAATGCCTCAGTGTGGCCCCAAACATAAGTTTCTTTGTAAAATGAAACCAATGTACACTAATTAATGTTTCAGTATCTCATTTCATTTGGAGAAGACCCAGCTATTCAGTAAGTTTCCATCATTATCTTAATTCAGCATAACTCTAAATTTTTACATTACCAAGTAGCTATAGATATCATTCTTAAGTAGCTATTCCTAGAACCATTATTCCTAAAAGTTTACCCAAAATCTCTTTTTTTACTTACATTTAATTTATTTATGAAAATTTCATCTCATCATGCCAAGTTATTTTTCTTGCTGGCAATTTTATAACAGATATAACAAGATCTTACTTAATTTTTATCAAAACTTTAGGTACAATAAAGGTGTTATACTTAATGTGGATGACTCTAAAGACATGTCTATCATAATTATATCAAAAAACTAAATTTAATTTTAAAACTAGGTATTAAATTAATATTGATTATTTCCATTTCATGTGAATCTAGAATTAATTCTGGCCAGTTACCTTATGTATTTCAAGAATTTGTGTAAGTGCTTAATTTCCTTTAAGTCGATTAAGTAGAATTCTTTTATGAATTAACTTTGGCAATGTTATACAAGTAGAGCACACATATAGATACATACAAACATGCAAAACAGAGGCTTCATGGTTTCCATTTCAAAGCAGTAGTAGAGAGATACATAGTGATTGCCAAGGTGGAGAGAAAGAGTTTATTGAGATAAGAGACTCTGCAAATGCAGTGGGAATTTTGATGATCAGGGAGAGCCAACCCTGAACACGTCATGTTGGTTTCTATAACCCAGGGACAGGAAAGATCCCAGTTATTTTAGAGGCATCCTCAACAGGGCTGACTATTTGTTTCCTGTTTAAAATGACAGTCATGGCAGGAGACGGTGATGGGTTAAATTCCCTGGCAGTTAATGGATAATCTCTGAGAGCTGGACATCCCTAGCTCAGAGAGAGTCCTGGTTCTGTGGCATGACTTTGCACCCCCAGATCCTGGAGAGGACTGGGCATCCCTAGCCTTGACAAATGAGATTTATCACAGGGTGAAAAAGGGATTTGTGGATTGTACTGGCAGCTTCAGAGCTGGGCAATCCCAGGTCAAATCTGCATGCTCTCTGACCATTTACAGCTGCTTCACAGGACCCAAGACTGGTCTTGGGCATCTCCAGGCCAACTAGCACAGTGAACCCCCTGATGGAAGTAGGTTTCACCCATGTCTGAGTTCTCTATGCCACACTTCAGAAGATTGTTAGGTATATTTTATCTCAGATTAGGTCATTCAGTCCAGGTGTTATCATCCCCTGAGAGGGGGCCATATTGGTGGTGGAATTAGTGGCTGGCCCAATGTTTCTTCTCTTGACAGAGGGAGCATGGCTTGTTCCATAGGAGGAAGAGAAATTGTCCTGGGTTGCCCCAAGTTTTGGGTAAGGGCACTGAGGTTTTGTTCAGAGATAGTTTCTGTAGATAAAGAAGAAAAGCTCTGAGGTTCCTTTAAAGTGGACCAGGATAAAAACAACACATACAATTCAATAACAAAAATCCAAACAACTCAATTGAAAAATGGGCGGAAGACCTAAATAAACAATTTTCCAAAGAAGACTTATGGATGGCCAACAGGTACATGAAAAAAAATGCTCCATATCACTAATTATTAGAGAAGTTCAAATCAAAACAACGGTGAGGTACCACCTCCCGCCAGTCAGAAGGGTCATCATTAACAAGTCAACAAATAACAAATGCTGAAGAGGGTGTGGAAAGAAGGGTACCCTTTTTCATTATTGGTATAAATGTAAATTGGTGCAACCACTATGGAAAACAGTATGGATGTACCTCAGAAAACTAAATATAGAATTACCATATGATCCAGAAATCCCACTCCTGGACATATATCCAGACAAAACTTTCATTGAAAAAGATACATGCATCCCTGTGTTCATTGTGGCACTATTCACAATAGCCAAGACATGGAAAAAGCCTAAATGGCCATCAACAGATGAATGGATTAGGCAGATGTGTTATATATACACAGTGGAACACTACTCAGCCATAAAAAAAAATGCCATTTGTAGCAACATGGATGGAACTGGAAACTCTCATACTAAGTGAAGTAAGTCAGAAAAAGAAAGACAAATACCATATGATGTCACTTATTTGTGGAATATAACATATGGCACGGATGGTCCTATCTACAAAACCAAAACAGATCACAGTTAGGAAGGCAGGCAGGCAGGCAGGCCGGCAAGCACAAACAGCACTTATAGACAGGCTAGGTGTGTTTTAATTTGCTTCCAGACCAGTGGAGTTCCTGCTGAGCTTTCCTCCTGCTGGGAGGAATAGGTGGGGGAAGGGTATGGACTAATGCCAGACATGCCCAGGCATTTCTGCCAAGAGACAGCCTGTGGGGGAGGGGAACAGAGGTAAACAGGTGTTCAGAGAGAGAGGAATGAGCCATGAGAAGGAGGGAAGAAAAGACATTGGACTTGTTTTCATTTTTAGACATTGCCGGCCACCCGCAAAACCAGCCCATGCTTCTACAGCACACAAGACTTTGTACACTTTGTGCAATGAATCCTCTCCTGGGTTGGAACACACTACAGATTTGCATGCAGACCTTGGCCTGCTGATGCTCCTCTCAGAGCGGCCCAGCAGTAGGTACCATTTGTAGCCCTGGAAGTGACATGATCTGCCCAAAGCATGCACTAAAATGAATGGTGGGGGCATCTGGGGCTGTTGCCTGGCAGGCCAGGGAGCCCTGTGGTCTGGCCCATGCCACATCATGAGCAGCACAGGGCAAGCAGTTCCCAGGAGTAGGCCTGCTGGGCCTCAGTTGGTGGAGGGAGCTTACTTGGCCAGGTCCATTAGCAGTAGAGGCCCTAGCATGACCACCAAGACCCAGTACCTAACCATTTGCCCTGTCATGCTCACCTTGGGCAGCCACAGCTGGGATAAGCCAGGCAGGTAAGGCAGCAGTGGTGGTGGCAAGAAAAAAAATCTCAGTACCTCCCCTTCACACAGCCCCATGAATAGTGCATCTTAGGTGGAAATTGGAGAGCAAATCCCTCTAGGGACCACTGATTCCTAGTCACAAGGTAGCATTAATGTCAGGTGTCTCTGTGCTATTTCTCTCAATTTTTGCCCACATGCAGCAAGGATTTGGAGGTGTGGGCAGTCTGTTGGGGGAGGGGGGTGCTCTCACAGCTGGGAAGTGCTGCAGAGGCACAGAGATGGAGACAGTGGTCTTGCCACTTAGGGATAGAGGCGGGAGGTCTGGACTTTTACAAGTTTATTAAAGAGAGAGAGCTCACATGCATGCACATGTGGTTAAAAAAGAGGGCCTGACTCATTTTACAATTGCTTTTTATTCCCCCATAGTGCAGGATCTTATTTGCCTGAGGAACAAGTTACACAGAGGCCAGGTGAGGAATGGCCAACATTCCTGCCCTTGTAGGGAGTGAGCAGGCTGCTCAAGATGGGGGAAGGAACATTACAATGAGACATGTCCAGCGGCTTTTGGGTTTAATCTTCTTGAAGGGGGCTTGAAGCCTATAACATTAATAAATTGTCATAATTACAGTTCAGTAAAAAATATAATTTTGCATCAGCTGACAGGCCTCATAATAAAACTAAAGAAAGGAATTTTGTTAAAGAATGTATAGAAAATGTTTTTGGCACAGATGCCCTAGTAACTGATCTGAGTTTTAGAAAGCTGATTTAGACTTATATGTTCACATATTTTTGTATAAAACATATCAATCTAAGTGAATTAAACATGGAATAATTTTAGCATTTATTTGAATAAAATTTTCAGTGGACTGACATAATTTAGAACAATAAGGAATTGTTTAAAATATGATTAGGATATATAAAGGTAACTATGCAGTTGAAATTTCTAGATATAAATAATTTAATTAGAAAGTGTTTTGAAACCTACTTGTCTTGACTTTTAATGATGATAGAATTGATTTTTTAAAAGTAACCCAGCAAATAAATTAAATATTTCAAAGTTGAACATTTTAATAAGGTTAAACAGAAGAAAATAAAGTCTAAACAAAGTTTAAGTAGAAAATAAATCCTCACTGCCACATAAGGTGTTTACATGTAGTTTTATGTGAATCAATATTTTTACAGAATAAATATTCTAGAATTAAAACAGCAAACATCTTACTAATTTTTTTTTTTTTTTTTTTTTTTTTTTTTTGCTATTTCTTTGGGCCGCTCCTGCAGCATATGGAGGTTCCCAGGCTAGGGGTCGAATCAGAGCTGTAGCCACCGGCCTACGCCAGAGCCACAGCAACGCGGAATCCGAGCCGCATCTGCAACCTACACCACAGCTCACGGCAACGCCGGATCGCCAACCCAGTGAGCAAGGGCAGGGACCGAACCCACAACCTCATGGTTCCTAGTCGGATTCGTTACCCACTGCGCCACGACGGGAACTCCCTAAATTTTTTATCTTACTATTTTGTTTACTGGAAACATCCTGATTTATGCATTTCATCAGATTAGCATAAAGTTCATTGATCTTGGCTGTAAAAACAACAGAGAGAATCACCTATTCCTTTGACCTAGTGTCAGGTATTTATCATTTGCTTTTCCCATTGTCTGACATGCTCTTCTCCCAGATATTTGCATGATATCTAAGCTCCTTACTTAGTTCCACACCATTCATTCTGTACTTAAATGTGCCTTTTTCAAGAGCAGCTTTTTTTCTGATTACTTCTGAAATAGCACAACCCACCAAGTACCCCCAGTGTGGCCTCTTTCCTTGCTTTATTTTTTTTTCCAAAGTAGATATCATTGCATTCTATAGTAAATAATTGGTTATTTTCTGTCTTCCTCCACTGTAACGTAAAATCCGAAAGACTAGAGGGCTTTCTTTTTGTTACTATTCTCTTGCCATCCCTTGGAACAATCTAACATCCAGTAGCTGGTTTACAGATATTTTTGAGTGAAAAAAAAAAAAAAAAAAGAAGAAGAATAAAAAACAGAGGAGAATGGAGAAAGGAAGATGGGAAAGGAGGAGAAAGAAAGAAAATGTTGTAGAAAGGAAGGAAGGAAAAAAGGAAGGAAAGGAGTAAAGAGGGAGGAAAGAGGGGAAAGAGAGAAAGGAAAGAATGAGCTTTTTGTTTGTTTCTTTCTTAGGACTACGATCTTTGATAAGTAAAATGGAGATTGGCACTTGAAGTCTTTGAATCTCTCAGGGTCTTGTCAGGAAGATAGCTCACTGAGATCAAAACTGAGGGAAGTTACAATATGTGACTAATTTAAAAAGGATAAGAAGTGTATAGGAAAGCTTGGAGGCATAATAGGCATAATGCATTCCCAGGGCCAGTAGTAGTGTGATTCTGTCCCCATGCCTGGTACCCAAGGACCTCTAAAGGAAAATGGCAAACTCATCAAAGGGAGTTGGTAGCCCAGGTCATTGCCATAGAAAGAGATGGAAAGAAGTAAGAAACCTGACCACATTTCATCTTTCCCTCTAATATTCCTTTGATGGTTCATGTTTGTGGAATTCAAGCAAAAGCCAGAGCATCAAGGAAATGGTGCTGTAGGTGAGGCTCCTGGTAAATATTGGAGAAAGCAAGATTTCCAGGCAAGACAAAGTAGTTCACACTCAAGGAAATTTCTTTGCAAATAGCTGACTCGATGGAAGAAGTTTTGGATGCCTTAAGCAAAATGTTAGACCTCACAACCTCAAATAGGATTTTCTTTGAGTTTCTTCTGATGTTTTGCCCTAAGAATTAGCATTTTGTAATTTTCCTGACTTAATTCTCTTTTTGATTAACTGGGTTTCAAATAATGTTTCCTATTCATAGTTCTTTAATTTGCAGCCTTCATGTTACTTCATTTTTTTGTCCAGATCCTATATGTTTCTCTAATTAATCCTCCAGGAACTGTAGTCAGCTTCCCCCACCTCCCTACCTTGTAGTTCTGAGACTAGTGTTTTAAATAATAGCAAGTTTATGGGGATCACAGGCTACACTGGGTTTTTGTACACTCTTGGCATATATTCTTCTGAACTCCTTGTGATTGTTTCCCTTGTTTCCCCTCATTTGATTTTTTTTTCTTAAAGTACAATTTTATTACTACTAATAGTTGTAATAACAAGAATATTGATGATATCAAACCCAGGTATAATATATGAAAAATGTATTAGTTTAAAATTCATATTCATTTTAAAATATTTTCCTTTGTAAATAAATTATTTTGAAAACTCTCTTTAACATCTGTTTTTTCTCTCCCGCCCACCATTATTCTTGTTATCAAGCACTTCAGCAGCCCCGAGAAATTAATAAACTTTGCCTGCTAGAATAAATATATGGCAGATTTCCCCCATTAACTCTTACTTTGAATACATCTAGTAAGAATGTGCTCAATATGGATGCTTGCAGTATTTAACTCAATTTATTTACTAAAATTGTAAGCTGGAAGATTTCTGTTTCCAGATCTGGAAGCAGGACAATAAGTTTTAAACAGTAACCAAAACACTGTTCCATTACCCATTATTTCAATTTCTATTGTTATGTTCCCTCTAACTCCATTTGAATTTTAATTGTCTCAAGATTAATTTCTCCTCTGGAAGATAGTCATTCTGATATTGACATTCTCTCTCTCTCTATATATATATATATGTGTATATATATATATATATATATATATATATATATATATATATGTATGGATCTCTCTTTTTTTTTTCTTTGGCAAGAAAAGCACAGAGTTCCATCAACCAGATGGGAATCCAGGAAATGAAATCCAAGAAACAAAAAAGAAATAATGCCATACTTGAAACAATCAAATCAGTATGCATGGTCTGGACTCAAAATTAAATCTGCCTCCTGGTCTTAGTTGGACATCCCAGAGAGGAAGGAATGAGGAAAATGAAGATACAAAGAAAAATCTCAGCTGCGCCATCTTTTCACAAAAGAGTGTACTATAAAGTAGGATGGAGGGAACATATAAGATGTGAGAGATATCTGCAGGTGCTTATCTTTATCATTGAAGGATGAACAAAACATAATAATACTAAAGATTTTTCAAATTTTCTCATAAATGTACTGTGGACTGTTTCTGGTGAGCCAGGGTAAATTATGTTTAAGCCAAACAAAGTAATACCTAAAAGTACGATTGCCATGAGAAATGTCTAGTAGACAGTAGAATGGAACACTAATTTTCTCTGCTCTAGGTGCCTGGAACTCTTCTCCCATCTTATGACTTTACTATCACTAGTTTTTCTGGGAAATGATTGGTCTAGGATGAACTGTTCCCATTCAGTTATACAATAGGGATTTTTTAAAAAAGTAACTATGACAGACACTACATAATAGTGCTATACAGCCAAGGAGGAAAAAAATAGCATGGTAATATTTTTTTTTTTTCATAGAAATAATTCCAACCCAATAAGATAATACTGAAAAGGAGAAAAATGCTGAGAAAAATTATTGCCTATAAAATCTAAGAACTGGAGTTCCCATTGCGGTGAAGTGGAAACAAATCCGACTACGAACCATGATGTTGCGGGTTCCATCACTGGCCTCGCTCAGTGGGTTAACAATCTGGCGTTGCATTGTGGCGTAGGTTGCAGATGCAGCTCAGATCTGGCATTGCTATGGCTGTGGCATAGGCTGGTGGCTGCAGCTGCCATTAGACCCCTAGCCTGGGAACCTCCATATGCCACAGGTGTGGCCCTAGAAAAGACAAAAAGATAAAGAAAGAAAGAAAGAAAATGTAAGAACCTAAATGCAATATAGCCTCAGAGCAGATGTCAATGGCTCAAGGAAGAAATGTTACAAAACCAGTAAGATATCAATTTTGAGCTTGTAGATCTTGATAAATAAATGCAAAGAGAGAGAGACATCTGGGAAATATAGGTCATATTGTTGGTAAAAAAAAAGCAAAAGAACCCCACAGGTAATCTAGGTAGGAATATGTTGTAGTAGCAGAGAAAGAATGAGTAAAAAATGAGGTTAAAAGAAATGAGAAGCGAAAACTAGAAAGCAAATAATAAACATGAAAGAAAAAATTTATGTGCATTGGAGTAATTGTCTTTTTGAAGAGGATAAAGAATAAATGAACAAAAATAACAAAGACAAAACAGAAAAATTATCATTAACAATATAATTTTCTTCCATAAGGTAATTTACTTAGTTTTGAAATATTTTTACATTTTATTTTATTTTTTAAATTATTTCCCCAATACGATTTTTTTCCTACTGTATAGCATGATGACCCAGTTACACATACATGTACACATTCTATTTTCTCATATTATCATGCTCTGTCATAAGTGATTAGACATAGTTCCCAGTGCAATACAGCAAGATCACATTGCTAATCTATTCCAAAAACAACAATTTGCATCCATTAGTCCCAAGCTCCCAATCTAGCCCACTCCCTCACACTCCCTCTTGGCAACCACAAGTCTATTCTCTGAATACTTGATTTTCTTTTCTGTGGAAAGTTTCATTTATGTCCTAATATTAGATTCCAGATATAAGTGATGTCATATGGTATTTGTCTTTCTCTTTCTGACTCACATCGCTCAGTATGAGAGTCTCTAGTTCCATCCATGTTGCTGCAAATGGCATGATTTCATTCTTTTTTATGGCTGAGTAGTATTCCATTGTGTATATATATCACTTCTTCCTAATCCAGTCATCTGTTGATGGACATTTGGGGTGTTCCCTTGTCTTGGCTATTGTGAATAGTGCTGCAATGAACATGCGGGTGCATGTGTCCTTTTCAATGAAAGTTTTGTCTGGGTATATGCCCAAGAGTGGGATTGCGGGGTCATATGTTACTTCTATGTATAGATTTCTAAGGTACTGACATACGGTTCTCCATAGTGGTTATACCAGCTTGCAATTCCCAACAGCAGTGCAGGAGGGTTCTTTTCTCCACACCCCCTCCAGCACTTGTTATTTGTGGACTTATTAATGATGGCCATTCTGACTTGTGTGAGGTGGTAACTTGCGGTAGTTTTGATTTGGATTTCTCTTATAACCAGCGATGTTGAGGATTTTTTCATGTGCTTGTTGGCCATCTGCACATCTTCCTTGGGAAAAAAAAATATCTGTTCAAGTCTTTTGCCCATTTTTCAACTGGGTTATTGGATTTTTTGCTGTTGCATTGTATAAATTACTTGTATAATTTAGAGATTAAGCCCTTGTCAGTTGCATCATTTGAAACTATTTTCTCCCATTTTGTAAGGTGTCTTTTTGTTTCCTTTTTGCTTTCCTTTTCTGTGCAGTTTGATTAGGTCCCATTAGTTTATTTTTGCTTTCATTTCTGTTGCCTTGGGAGAATGACCTAATAAAACATTTGTAAAGTTGATGTCAGAATGGTTTGCACATGTTTTCTTCCAGGAGTTTGATGGTGTCTTGTCTTATATTTAAGGATTTCAGCCATTTTGAGTTTATTTTTGTGCATAGTGTGAGGGTGTGTTCCAGTTTCATGGATTTACCTTCAGCTGTCCCGTTTTCCCACCAATACTTGCTGAAAGACTTTCTTTTTCCCATTTTATGTTCTTGCCTCCTTTGTCAAAGATTAATTGACCATAGGTGTCTGGGTTCTCTATTCTGTTCCATTTTTCTGTATGTCTATTTTGATACCAGAACCACACTGTGGCTTTGTAAAAGTGCCTGAAGTCTGGGAGAGTTATGCCTCCTGCTTGGTTTTGTTTGCTTTGGCAGTTCTGGGTCTTTTGTGTTTCCCTATAAATTTTTGTATTATTTGTTCTAATTCTGTGAAAAATGTCATGGATAATTTGATAGGGATTGCATTGAATCTGTAGATTGCTTTGGGTACCATGACCAATTTTGAAATATTAATGTTTCCAATCCAGGAACATGGAATATCTTTCCATTTCTGTACATCTTCTTTAATTTCTTTGATTAAAGTTTTACAGTTCTCGGCATATAAGTCGTTTACCTCCTTGGTCAGGTGTATTGCAAGATATTTGATTTTTTTTTCTTTTTTTCTTTTCCTTTTTATTTATTTATTTATTTATTTATTTATTTTTTATTTTCCCACTGTACAGCAAGGGGATCAAGTTATCCTTACATGTATGCATTACAATTACATTTTTTCCCCCACCCTTTGTTCTGTTGCAACATGAGTGTCTAGACATAGTTCTCAATGCTACTCAGCAGGATCTCCTTGTAAATCTATTCTAAGTTGTGTCTGATAAGCCCAAGCTCCCGATCCCTCCCACCTCCTCCCCCTCCCATCAGGCAGCCACAAGTCTTTTCTCCAAGTCCATGATTTTCTTCTCTGAGGAGATGTTCATTTGTGCTGGATATTAGATTCCAGTTATAAGTGATATCATATGGTATCTGTCCTGTCTTTCTGACTCATTTAACTCAGTATGAGAGTCTCTAGTTCTATCCATGTTGCTGCAAATGGCATTATGTCATTCTTTTTTATGGCTGAGTAGTATTCCATTGTGTATATATACCACATTTCCTAATCCACTCATCTGTCGATGGACATTTGGGTTGTTTCCATGTCCTGGCTATTGTGAATAGAGCTTCAGTGAACATGTGGGTGCATGTGTCTCTTTTAAGCAGAGTTTTGTCCGGATAGATGCCCAAGAGTGGGATTGCGGGTTCATATGGAAGTTCTATGTATAGATTTCTAAGGTATCTCCAAACTGTTCTCCATAGTGGCTGTACCAGTTTACATTCCCACCAGCAGGGCATGAGGGTTCCCTTTTCTCCACAATCCCTCCAGTACTCGTTATTTGTGGACTTATTAAAGTTGGCCATTCTGAGTGGTTCGAGGTGGTATCTCATGGTAGTTTTGATTTGCATTTCTCTTATAATCAGTGATGTTGAGCATTTTTTCATGTGTTGGTTGGTCATCTGTATATCTTCTTTGGAGAACAGTCCATTCAGGTCTTTTGCCCATTTTTCCATTGGTTGATTGGCTTTTTTGCTGTTGGATTGTATAAGTTGTTTATATATCCTAGAGATTAAGCCCATGTCTGTTGCATCATTTGAAACTGTTTTCTCCCATTCTGTAAGTTGTCTTTTTGTTTTCTTTTGGGTTTCCTTTGCTGTGCAAAAGCTTTTCAGTTTGATGAGGTCCCAAGAGTTTATTGTTGCTCTAATTTCTATTGCTTTGGGAGGCTGACCTGAGAAAATATTCAAGATGTTGATGTCAGAGAGTGTTTTGCCTATGTTCTCTTCTAGGAGTTTGATGGTGTATTGTAGTATATTTAAGTCTTTCAGCCATTTGGAGTTTATTTTTGTGCATGGTGTGAGGGTGCGTTCTAGTTTCATTGCTTTGCATGCTGCTGTCCAGGTTTCCCAGCAATGCTTGCTGAAAAGACTTTCTTTTTCCCATTTTATGTTCTTGCCTCCCTTGTCAAAGTTTCATTGACCATAGGTGTCAGGGTTTATTTCTGGGTTCTCTATTCTGTTCCATTGGTCTGTCTGTCTGTTTTGATACCAGTACCACACTGTTTTGATGACTGTGGCTTTGTAATATTGTCTGACGTCTGGAAAAGTTATGCCTCCTGCTTGGTTTTTGTTTCTCACGATTGCTTTGACAATTCTGGGTCTTTTGTTGTTCCCTATAAATTTTTGTATTATTTGTTCTAGTTCTGTGAAAAATGTCATGGGTAATTTGATAGGGATTGCATTGAATCTGTAGATTGCTTTGGGTAGTATGGCCGTTTTTACAATGTTGATTTTCCCAATCCAGGAAGATGGAATATCTTTCCATTTCTGTACATCTTCTTTGATTTTTTTGATTAAAGTTTTATAGTTCTCGGCATATAGGTCCTTTACCTCTTTGGTCAAGTGTATTCCGAGGTATTTGATTTTGTGAGGTGCAATTTTAAAAGGTATTGTATTTTTGTATTCCTTTTCTAATATTTCATTGCTGGTATACAGAAATGCAACTGACTTCTGAATGTTAATCTTATAGCCTGCTACTTTGCTGAATTTATTAATCAGTTCAAGTAGCTTTTGGGTTGAGTCCTTAGGGTTTTCTATGTATAGTATCATGTCATCTGCATACAGTGACAGTTTGATCTCTCCTCTTCCTATATGGATGCCTTTTATTTCTTTTGTTTGTCTAATTGCTGTGGCTAGGACTTCCAAATCTATGTTGAAGAGCAGTGGTGAGAGTGGGCATCCCTGTCTTGTTCCAGATTTGAGTTAGAAGGCTTTCAGTTTTTCCCCATTGAGTATTATTTTGCTGTGGGTTTTGATTTTTGAAGATGCAGTTTTAAAAGGTTTGTTGCATTCCTTCTCCAGTATTTCATTGTTAGTATACAGAAATGTGACTGATTTCTGAATGTTCATCTTATATCTTGCTACCCTGCTGTATTTGTGGATCAGTTCAAGTAGTTTTTGGGTTGAGTCTTTAGGGTTTTCAATATATAGTATCATGTCATCTGCATACAGTGACAGTTTCAGCTCTTCTCTTCCTATTTGGATGCTTTAATTTCTTTTGTTGGTCTGACTGCTGTGGCTAGGACTTCCAAAACTATGTTGAAGAGCAGTGGTGAGAGTGGGCATCCCTGTCTTGTTCCAGATTTTCATGGGAAGGCTTTCAGTTTTTCTCCATTGAGTATTAAATTTGCTGTGGGTTTGTCATAGATGGCTTTGATTATGTTCAGGAATGTTCTCTCTATATCCACTTTGGCGAGAGTTTTGATCATGAATGGATGTTGAATTTTGTCAAATCTTTTTCTGCATCTATTGAGATGATCATATGGTTTTTGACTTTTCTTTTGGTAATGTGATGTATGATGTTAATTGATTCGCATATGTTGAACCATCCTTGAGAACCTGGAATGAACCCCACCTGGTCATGGTGTACGATCTTTTTGATATGTAGTTGGATTCGGTAGGCTAAAATTTTGTTGAGAATGTTTTGTGTCTGTAATCATCGAAGGTATTGGCCAATAGTTTCCATTTTTAGTGGTATCTTTGTCTGATTTTGGTATTAGGGTGATGGTGCCCTCATAGAATGTCTTTGGGAGTGTTGTTACTTCTTCAACCTTTTGAAAAAGTTTAAGGAGAATGAGTATAAGTTCCTCTTTGAATGTTTGATAGAATTTGCCTATGAAGCCATCTGGCCCTGAACTTTTGTTCATAGGGAGTGTTTTTATGAAATATTCATTTTCATTGCTAGTGATTGGTCTGTTCAGTTGATCTATTTCTTCTTGATTCATTTTTGGTAGACTGTAAGTCTTTAGAAAGTTGTCCATTTCTTCTAGGTTTTCAAATTTATTGGAATATAGTTGTTTATAGTATTCTCATTTTTTTTGTATTTCTGTATTATCTGTTGTGATTTCTCCTTTTTCTTTTCTTATTTTGTTTATTTGGTTTTTTTCTCTCATCTTCTTGGTGAGTCTAGCCAGAGTTTTGTCAATTTTGTTTACCTTTTCAAAGAACAATTGCTTGGTTTTATTGATTTTTTTCTATTTTTTATCTCTATTTTATTGATTTATTCTTTGATCTTTATGATTTCCTTCCTTCTGCTGACTTTAGGTTTTTCTTGTTCTTTTTCTAATTCATTAGGTTTTGGGTTAAGTTGATTTGAGATTTTTCTTCTATTTTTTGGAAGGCCTGTATTGCTATGAATTTCCCTCTGAGCACTGCTTTTGTGGCATCCCACAGTTTTTGAGTGGTCATGTCTCATTTTCATTTGTCTCAAGGTTTTTTTTTAAGTTCCTTCTTGATTTCCTCATTGACCCATTGGTATTTTTAGTAGTATATTGTTTAGTCTCCATGTAGTAGGTTTTTTCTCATTTCTTTTCCTATGGTTTATTTCTAGTTTCATGCCATTGTGGTCAGAGAACTTATTTGAAATAATTTATATACTCTTTAATTTGTTCAGGTTAGCTTTGTGCCCTAATATGTCATCAATTCTTGAGAATGTTCCATGTGCACTTGAGAAGAATATGTATTCTTATTTTTTTGAATGTAATGTCCTGAAAAATGTCAATTAAGTCTAACTTTTCTATTGTTTCCTTCAAGATCTCTGTTGCTTTATTGATTTTCTGTCTAGAGGATCTGTCCTTTGATGTGAGTGGGGTGTTAAAGTCTCCTACTATGATTGTATTCCTGTCAATTTCTCCTTTCATATCTGTTAATATTTGTTGGAGGTATCTCTGTGCTTCTATATTAGGGGCATATATGTTGATGATTGTAATATCCTCTTCTTGGATGGTTTCTTTAACCATTAAATAGTGTCCCTCTTTGTCTTTCTTTATGGCCTTCATTTTAAAGTCTATTTTGTCTGATATGAATATTGCTACTCCTGCTTTCCTATCTTGTCCATTGACATGAAATATCTTTTCCCATCCCTCACTTTCAATCTATATGTGTCCTTTACCCTAAGGTGAGATTCTTGTAAACAGTAGATTGAAGGTTTTTGCTTTTTTATCCAAACCTGCCCCTCTGTGTCTTTGATTGGAGCATTCAGTACATTGACATTTAAAGTGATTATTGATAGATATTTATTTACTGCCATTTTAAGTCTTGTTTTTCAGTTGACTCTATGTTTTTCTTTTCTTTTCTTTTTTGGTTTGGATGGTTTCCATTTATTTTATACTTGAGTAATTTTCTTTTCAGTTTTTGTGAATGTAATCTTCAGTTTTGATTTGTGGTTGCCCTGTTTTTTAAGTATGTTAACATCTTCATATATCTGCTTACTTTAGCCTGCTAATCATATAGGCTCAAACACATCATTAAGATAAAAAAAAGAATCTATTTTTTCTTACTTCCCTTACCCACATTGTGTGATTTTGATGTCTTCTTTTTATTTCTTTTTAATTAACACCACTATGTTCCGATCTGTATTTTGGCTTATTTCAGTGACTGTTTTCCACTTGTGGTTTTCTCCATCCTAGTTCTTCCTTTTTTATTAATTAATTAATTAATTAATTAATTAATTTTTTATTTAGAGAAGTCCCTTCAGTATTTCTTTTAGAATGGGTTAGTATTGCTGTACTCTTTCAGCTTGTGTTTGTTGGAGAAATTCTTTATTTCCCCTTCTATTTTAAATGATATTTTTGCTGGATAGAGTATTCTAGGTTGCAGATTTTTTATTTTCAGTGCTCTGAAAATATATCTTGCCACTCCCTTGCCTGTACTGTTTCTGTAGAGAAATCAGCTGATAGCCTTATTGGGATTCCCTTATAAATAACGCTTTGCCTTTTTCTTGCTGCCTTTAGAATCCTCTCTATCATTAACTTTTGCCCTTTTTATTATAATATGTCTTGGTGTGGGATTGTTTGGGTTCCACTTGTTTAGGGCCCTCTGTGCTTCCTGTATCTTGATATCAGTATCCTTTAGATTTGGAAAGTTTTCAGCGATAATTTCTTCAAACATATTTTCAATCCCCTTTTCTTTTTCTTCTCCTTCTGGAATTCCTATTTTGCATAAATTGGCCTGCTTTATGTTACCCCATATGTCTCTTATATTGCTTTCATGTTTTTTCGTTTGGTTTTGTGTCTGCTGTCCTGTTTGAGTGATTTCCACCATTCTATCTACTACGTCACTAATTCATTCCTTTGCATTCTGGTCTTTATTGCCTTGAGCTCTGTTTGTATCCCTTCAAATGAATTTTCTAGTTAATCTTGGCTCCTCCTTATATTTTCTAGCTCCTTTCTGAGGGAATCTGCATTACTGTTCATCTCCTCTCTTAATTCCTTCATATTTTCACTATCTCCCTTTTGAATTCAAAGTCCATCAGACTGCAGAGATCTGTTTCATTGTTGATTCCTTTAGATGAATTCTCCTGCTGCTTTAACTGGGAATTGTTTCTGAGGTTCTTTATCATCTTTGTGTTTTTCTTTATCTGAGAATTTGGGGAAGCCAAATTGTAGTCTTGCACAGTCCAGGTTGGGCTGGTAGGGCCGGCTCTTTGAGGGTGGGGTGCAGGCACCAGGAGCACGTGAGGGTGCTGGCAGGGCCAGATCCATGTGGGCAGGGCACAGGTGCCAGGAAGGAGCACTCACCTCTCTGCGATCCAGTGGGCAAGTGTGCACACTGGGGCTCAATGAGTTTTCAATGGTGGCCTGCCCTTCTTCCTCTCCCCTTCCCAACAGTGGCCCCTTGCCTCTCCTGTGGGTCCTGACCTTCTCCTGGGTTCCCTTTGCAGTGGCTTTCCACTCCCCAGCCCTTAGTGTACCACTCCCCCTACAAGCAGCACACCACTCACTAGTCACTTAGTCTGTCTCCACACCACCAACCCCAGCCCACTCCCTGGGACTGACCTCCAGAGCCTAAGTCTCAGCACCCAGCCCCACCAAGCTTCTCAGTCTGCAGTGTCTGTACCAGTGGTTCAGATGATGTGTGTCTCTCACTCTGCTTTTTGGATCTCAGACCTGCTGCTGTGCTCTTCTTGGCTTCTTTGAGTTCCCTCTGACTTGGTTTTTTTTTTTTTTTTTTTCCTTTGGTTAGGTGGCTTCCCAGGGTTTAGGTTCCCTTTCTCCTTCACAACTCCCTCAGGGCAGTGTTAGACCCATCCTGATTCAATTTCTCTCTCTCTCTATTTTTTCTTTTGTTCTATGCAGTTCCATCAAGAGTTTCTTGTCCTTTTTTGAGGTGTATGTTCTTCTGCCAGCATTCAGGTGATGTTCTGTGCAAATAATTTTACATGTAGATGTGTTTTTTTGATGTATTTGTGGGAGAGTGTGAGTACAACCTCTTACTTTTCTGCCATCTTGCAAGCTATATGAATAATATAATTTAAATGAAGGAAGACTTGAAGAAAACTTTACTACTGGGAAACTTTATTTATATAGATTCATACAAGCATACATTAAAAAAAATTCACTAGAAATCTTCAATAAAAAAGTTCCCTGAGCATCCAGACCAGAAAATACACACACACACAGGGAAAACCTTAAAGGAGGAAGATCAGAGTAGATTTTTTTTGGATTTCTTTAGGGAAACAATCAATTCTAGAACATAGTGGAGCAAATATTTTAAATCTCAGGAAAATAAGTGTCTCACAGATTTTATTTCCAGTTAAAATCCCATTCAGAGTGAAAAGCAACAGAAGATATATTCAAATATGAAAACCTGGATGAATTAGACCCACTCCATAGTTTCATGAGGAAGATTACCAGGAAAAAAAATTAGACAAGAAAAATAAATGACAATAAATAATGATGTCTGTAGCAACCAGCATAGAAAGAGAAAAACATTAAGCATATCAATTATTTTGGAACATAATGAAAAATTAAATACTCTCTTAACATAATTTTTCTATAACTGTACGTATATATGCATATATTTCTCCATTCCATTATTTTGTTTTTGCATAGAGAAACAATAAAGTAAGAGAGAAAAAATTCTGTTATAATAATTAATGGTGAAACACACAAACCTCTCATTAACATAAGGAACAAGGAAAGATGATGGCTATTATTATTATTTAACATTATTAAGTTGTCAAACAATTCCCTACCTAAATGTCCAATTTTATAAATATTGGGAAGAAAGAAACATAAAAATCACAACAGTTATACCCTGAAAAATGCCCATTTGACTTATAAGAAATTTACATTTCAGGGAGTTACTTTCTACATCTTTTTCTCTCCTGAGAGGCATTTCTTTGCATGATTGAGTTGATTTGGGTTTCCCAGGGCTTGAGAAGAGCTGAACACAGAAAGGAGAGCAGTCAGACAGTTACCTCTTTTAGGTATGGTAGCATTAAGATCTTCTTTCAGCCTACTATAACTTTGGCAGTGTAGAGCAGTTGCAATTTCATGCATCTTTTGCTTTGTTAATATTGATTTATTCTGTCTGTATTGGTCTTCTGTATTTTTCTGCATGAAAACTTCAATTACATTGATGATCACACGATTGCTTTGTTAGTTGACTACTGAAGAAGTTGTAAATCAATAATGTTGTTTATGCTTAATGTTCTAATTATAATAATTGACCTAATTTTGTTTTTCCAGGAACAAAGTGCTATTTTAAGTCAGAGTATACTAGATATGCTTACAAGGATAATAATATACATATGGAACCATAGATAACAAAATTAAAAAATAATTCAATAAAATGGTTAGTTATGTAACTACTGGACAAAATCAATAATTTTCTTTCATTAAAAATCTTTTAGGAAATATAATGGAAGAGCAGTTCCTGCCATGGCTCAGTGGAAATGAATCTGACTAGCATCCATGAGGATGCAAGTTCAATCCCTGGCCTCACTCAGAAAATTAAGGATCAGGCGTTGCTTTGAGCTGTGGTTTAGGTTGCAAATGCAGCTTGGATCTAGCACTGCTGTGGCTGTGGCGTAAGCTGCAACTGTAGCTCTGATTTGACCCCTAGCCTGGGAACTTCCATGTCCCATGAGTGTTGCCCTAAAAAGAGACGAAAGAAAACCGAATATAATGGAAGAAATTTTCGCATTAATAATAGTGACAAAAGAATAACATGTCTGTAAATAAATTTAATATTAATGTGATACATTTAATCTTTGAGAAACTATTGTCATGAATAATGTGATGAACTCCCTAGATGCCCCTTTCAGGACTAACACACAAATTTCACTTGTTGCTAATAATATCAGCAGATAAATGTTCACACTTCTGTTTCTCACTGGGTCTTGCCCTAGATGGCAGAGAAATATCTCCCTAAGGTTATACCTCCTTCCAGTGATCTTCCCACAGTCAATGCCATTGGAGGAGAGAAAAAAGTTTTTCCTTACCCTTTTCCAGCCCTGACAGGTTCTGAAAATTAAACTTGCAAAGACAGCTTACGAACAGAAAAGCATACACATTTCACTAAATTTTTACATGTATGTGGGAGTATTCCCAAGAGAATGAAGACCTGAAGAATTGATCAGAATAGGAAGTGTTCACACCTTTTAGGCCAAAATAACGATGCATTTGAGATAAATGGATAAGACAAAGAGATTTGGGCCAAGGATAGCAAATGGTGAAGAAGTAACTAGAAGGATGAGGGTTAGCATAACAAAGTTTGTTTTTACAGATTTATTGGCCCCAAATTCACTTTCTCTGGTGATAAGAATGTCTTCCTTCCTCCTGGTACAGGGAAAGTATCTTTCTCATGGAAGGCTGTCTCCTAATTTCAGGGAAAATGAGCAAGAGTTGGAGGAAGCCACAGTGAACTTCCTGCAACGCCTTTGTTCAACCTCCTTTAGTGAAGATGCCAAGGTGCCATGCTTTGGGGTAGTATGTATCAAACCCCATCAAATGGCTGATGTGAGGATACAAAAGCCTTGTCCTTGTGCCTCAAATTTTGGACATTCATGAAGGTCCAGCCCATCTCCATAGCCCCTTGTAGGATTAGTTGTGGCATTATAAATGCACTAGAATCAGTGTTCCTCCCTTTTGACCCTGCTCTCTTAAGAATACTTAGGATTGGCATTTCATTATACTCAAGTTGAAGACATGAGTGTAAATGGAGGAAGAAGTGCTTTTACTTACAGATGTTCTTTACAGGATTTCCTGCCTTAGCATCATTCAGGCCTACGAGAAGTTTCCTATATTCAGATGCTGTCACATTCTTACCTAGATCAATAAAGGCATTTGCTTTTCCTCTTTGGGAAACCCACTTAAGAATATCCAGGATCCTAAATGCCATCCTGAATTTCCAATATATATGAGAGAGTTTATATAGATAAGTGTAAATGAGGTATCTTCATGTTCTTAAACATTTTTAACTCTTTGCCTTTTGCATCCAAATAAAATGTCTTCTGCATATATCTAAGAAGATCTAGGAAGTGTTATGTAGGATACAATTTATAAAGCAAAATCAAGAATTTTGCTGCTGGAGCTTAGGCAAGAAAGCAATACTTTCTTGTGTGGGAATAGTGACTCACAAAGGAAAACACATAAATTAGATCCTGAGGGAATGTAGGAGAATAAACAGACAGTTTACCATTCATGGGCAAATGGCAAAAACAGATTTTTATTTCAAATTCTAGAAATATATAATGTTTTATAGTGTGGGAAAATTATATAATTTAATTATGGAAAAAATATTTACACTTAGAATTTAAGAGTAATTATACATAAAAGTTAAAATATATAAACAATATTATTTATGAACTTTCACTGACCTAATTTTTCTTTTATATAAAATGATGAATTTTCTACATATTAATATTAATTCTTGAATCAAAATCAGAAATCAGGGGAGTTCCCATTGTTGTTCAGTGGTAGCAACCCCAAGTGGTATCCATGAGGATGCAGCTTCAATCCTTGGCCTCACTCAGTGGGTTAAGGATGTAGCCTTGCTGTGAGCTGTGGTGTAGATTGAAGATGTGGCTCGGATCCTGCAATGCTGTGGCTGTGGCATAGGCCAGAAGCTATAGCTCTGATTCAACCCATAGCCTGGGAACATCCACATGCCACAGATACAGCCCTTAAAAAAGGAAGGAAGAAAAAAAGAAATTAGGGAATCATTTTGAGAAATGTATAGTCTTATGAAAATTCCAAACACTATTATTATTCTTATTAAGTATTTATTATTATTATTGACAGCACCATTATTTGAAAATACTTGTAACCTACTTTAAGATTGAGAAGTTGATTACTTAAAAAAAAAAAAAAAGAAATTAAAAGACTGCAAATACCTTGAGGATAAAGGTGATCTTATTTCTCTTCATGAGAAATACATAGGTTCCCTATATATTGTGCCATGGATAGAATGTATTAGTCCTTTTTTGGTTATTATGTTAGTCATGGTTTTCAGAGAAATAAAACCAATAGAATACTCATGATGCTTTATTATGAGAAATTGGTTCCTGTGATTGTGAAGGCTGAGAAGTCCCATAATTTGTTGTCTGCAAACTGGAGACACAGGAAAGCCAAGGGTGTCCTTCAGTCTGAGTCAAAAGCCTAAGAACAAGGAGAATTGGTGGAGAGCAAGGGAAATGAAGATGATGAGATCTTCCAGTTCCACCAGTGAGACAGGGAAATAGGAATGGATTCATTTTTCCTCTGCCCGATGTTCTACTTAGGCCCTCAGAAGTTTGGAGGATGCCCAACCATACCTGGGAGGGCAATTTTCCTTAGAGTCTACCAATTTAAATGCTAATCTCAAGCAGAAACACTTTCACTGACATACCCAGAAACAGTGGTGAATCTGGGCATCTGAATCAATGAAACATATAAAATTAACCATGATAGTTTCAAAAATAACCAATCGGATAGATTGATAGATATTTATATAAGCTATATTACATAACTAATATGTATAAAACATAAAAAATAAAGTATTTTTAAATTTTATTTTAAAGTCTACACCTGTAGCACATGGAAGTTCCCAGGCTAAAAGTTGAATTGGGGCTGCAGTGGCTAGCCAATGTCACAGCCACATCAATGCCAGATCTGAACTGTGTCTGTTTCATATGCCACAGCTCAAGGCATCAACAGATCCTTAACCCATTGAATGGGGCCAGGGATCGAACCTACAACCTAATGGATGCTGGTTGGGTTTGAAATCACTGTGCTACAATGGGAACTCACTCAAAAAATATGAAGTATTCAGATGTAATATCCAGTGTAAAACATGGTAAAGTAATTATATAATGGAGTTCCCAGTGTGGCTCAGGGGTTAAGAACATGACATAATGTCCATGAAGATGTAGGTTTGATACTTGGCCTTGCTCAGTGCGTTAAGGATATGACATTACCACAAACTGCAGTGTAGGTCATAGACGCTGCTCAGATCCATTGTTGCTGTGGCTATTGTACCGTAGCCTCGCCTGCAGCTGCAGCGTTGATTTGACCCCTACCCCAAGAAATTCTAAGATCTCCAGATGTGGTCATAAAAAGACAAAAAATTATATAATATTATTTTGAATATTTTGAAATATAAACTATTATGAAATATTTTGTACATTGCTTTTAAAGCTAATTTGAATATATGCACTAACTTGTAGATGTGCCTCTATATAAAATATATAGTAGCCATGCATATATATGTAGTATGTATAGATGTGTTTTTTTTCCTACACTGATACATTTAACATAGATGCTTTCAAGAGTATTTTTGATCTTTAATGCACTGTCCTCTATCTGACCACAGGGCACAATGTGATTTACTACACATTTTAAAATGAATTCTAATTAAAGGAACATTTTATGATTGAAAGAGCCAGATCAGCCTGCAGTATATTCTTTCATTTCTCTTAATGAAAATGCAGGAACCTAAAAAGACTAAGGCTTTAAAATCAACATTAAATCATATATATTGAATTTACATTGTATAATTAGGCATTAAATAAAATTTGTCTTTGTCTTGTGAAGACAGCTTCTCGCAATGAATACATCTTTGGATGAGAGCTAGAAACTTTGGAAATAAGTTTAACACTTCCAAGTCATTGACTTTTTGTATATTATCCTGGTGTTCTAGCCAGAAAAAATGTAAAATTTGTCTCAAGCTAAAATTTTAAAGAATAAGTGACATTTGCTTTTTATACAAATAATATACTGGGGGTGCATTTCAAGTAGGGCACTGTGCTAGATATTGGGGACACATCAATTGCAAAAAGTGACACTTGCACTCATGCCTCTTTATGCTAGTGCAACGGTGTGATTACCTGAATAATGCAATTCAAATTGATTAGACATTTGTCTAATGTATAGAGAAATATGTTGATGAATATTAGCATAGGAATAATTTAATTCATAATTGGTTCAGCCTGTTAAAGCAATCTGTGAACTATGTAGATTGATTTTTATCTCCTTGGCCACAGACATAAAAATTCAGGTAATATCATTGATTGAGTAATTGAGCAGGATCCTATGGGACCTTCCCAAAGAGACCACAATCATGTCCTCTGTCTGCCTTCCATCTATAGAAAAACTTTAGTCAAAGAATAAATTTGATAATCAGAGATGTGAGAAAATGCAAAAAGAAAGGAAAATAGTCAAGCAAGACAAAATAGTAATAGTTCTGCCATTAGACAGTCAAGGACCTTTAGTTCTTCCTCAAGGACTATAGATAATATTTCGAGCCATGTCCTTTGAGTGTTTTGCAGATACTTAAAGCCCCACTAGGTGGAAGAAGTTAATTGTATGCTGTGCACAATCACACAGACCCCAGACAGGTTGGAGCCAGAAGGTTGTTGACCCTGATTTCCAATTACCTCACCGCCAACTAATCAGAAGAATATGTCTGAGCTGATCATGCTTTGCTCCTTGAATGTTATCAGAGTCCCCACCACCCCTCCAGAGAAGGACTCAGTTTTGAGGGCACTAGCCTTCTGTAGTCCCTTAACTTGAAGAACAATAAAGCTATTGCTTTCTACTTCCCCAAAACTCGTCCTCCATGTTTCTATACTATACCAGTGAACTGAGCCGAGTTTCAGCGACAATTGCTTACTAATAAAAATGTTGCAAAAATTTAGCTTTATATCTGTGAATAATAAACAGTTGAGCAGGAATATGATTTTGTCTTCCTTATTACCTATAGTCTGATAGCAGTCCAGATATTGCTTACATTGTAGCATGAAGCTTGTGTTCAAGGAACCCAATTCATGGATCATTTTATTCTGTGACTTAATATGTAGATCAGACCTTCAAATTAGGGGCATTAGTTCCTATAAGGTTTGTGTGCTGGTTATTTAGCTGTTGATGCTCCTTTGCATTCCCACTTTCATTTTCCTTTTTGGTACAGGGGTGGGCTTTTCAAATCCTATTTCTCCTCTGGAAGATCACTAGGGGGAGACTGGAAGGGAAGAGAAAAGAGAAAGGACTTCTGTCCACTTGTTCCTGTGTCATCTTAACAGAGATTCATCATTCTGTCCAAAGCAGTTTGTTTAGTTAGCTTCCCCCCCCCCAAAGTGGTTCATGTTTACCTTCAGAGACAAGCTGGGTAGTATTCCTATTCAATATTTTGAGTCTCAGTTTTTGAAGAAGCCCTGCCCTGAGTTCCTGATGTATTATATCTCATCTTCAGAGGACTCTGCCATGGGTTCTAGGGTCTACTAAACCCCAACGTCTGCCCTTTCTACACAAAGCCCTAGAGACCATAGCTACTTCCCGCAAATATAATTTCTTCTCTGCCTCCATTTTCCCCCTCTAACTTTCTAATTACTGCTTAATTTCTCATATTAATTTTTCCAGTTAAGATAATTAGTATGGTTTCTTTTTTCCTATCAGACTTCCAACAGATATGAATTACCTATATATGTGTTAGTGGAGCTAGCAGGCTGCAGTAAAGATGGGGGTTAGGATAATGTAGGGCAATTAATTATGTAGCCAAAGAAATGGCTAAGGACTTATTTTTTTTTGTACTAGGGAATATATAGTACAAAATATATATTGCTTTTTAGGGTCACACCTGTATCATGTGGAGGTTCCCAGGCTAGGGGTTGAATCAGAGCTGCAACCACTGGTCTATGCCACAACATGGGATCCAAGCTACATCTGTGACCTACACCACAGCTCACAGCAATGCCAGATCCTTAATCTAATGAGCAATGCCAGGGATCGAAATTGCATCTTCATGGATCCTAGTTGGGTTTATTAACAGCTGAGCCACGAAGGGAACTCCTACTAGGAAAAATATTTTAGAGGTGTTTTTTGGCCTAGAAATCAGTCTTCTCTATGTTTCTTAACAGTGAAAGCCATTGTACAGGTGTTTTTCTAGAGCGTGCATCTTTATATAAGAAGCATATCTGAATTATTAAATTTATATTATATATGAGCAGTAGTGAATAAGAAAAAATAATAATCAGAAATAGAGAAATGTGGTTGATGACACTTCTTCATCTTAATATTTGAATCCTGAGTAATTGCAGATGATGGGGGTCTCGTATCCTACACAAAGACGTTATTTGTCAGATTACATGAGAAAAAAAACTGGCCTGAGGTCTTGAATCAACTGTCAGCACAAAATCAAATGACAAAAATTGATGTTTTAGATCCACATCAAACAAGAGTTTGTGTTAGGGATTATTCAATATTTTAAGGATCCATCTTTGAATAGATGTCTATATTATTTAGTAGTTATCATTCTTCTATGTTGTAATTGAATTACAAAGAATATTGAAGGAGAAGTGAATGTGTTCAAGGCACCATATTTTCCAAAGCAAACAATGTATGTGTCTTTACCTTAAAAAGCTGGTCTAGGAGTTCCCATTGTGGCTCAGTGGTTAACAAATGCAACTAGGAACTATGAGGTTGCCCGTTCAATTCCTGGCCTTGCTCAGTGGGTTAAGGATCCGGTGTTGCCCTGAGCTGTGGTGTAGGTTGCAAACTTGGCTCGGATCCCACGATGCTGTGGCTCTGACGTAGGCCGGCAGCTACAGCTCCATATGCTCTGGTGAAGCCCCAGAAAAGACAAAAAAAAAAAAAGGCTAGTCTAAAAGGAGATGTCACATTCTATGAGTATGTACATATTTATACGTAGATATAGTCTTTATACAACATAGAATGTTCATAATTATTGCAGAGAAGTTGGTTTCTGGTTGGGGGAGAGAGGTGTGTAACTTAAGAGGGGAAGCTTCAAACAGAGTAAATGGATTTAGATAAATTCAGTCTCTTTATTTTGACACTGGGAGCTTCAGTCAATTGAAATAGAAGTTAGCTCCCACAATTTATTTAGATCTCAGTATTGTATATTTCCTTATAGATGACCTACCTCACCATCTGATATTAAGCGTTTATTTCTTTCACTCTATGTCATTTGCCTGTACAGACTTCAGCAGCTGATGTATTAAACATGAATTGATTTCTATGCATTTGCATATTCTGTTTCCCCCCCCATTAGAATGGAAACTCATGAGAGAGTGACCTTGTTTGGCTATTCTGCTGCTGAATTATCAATTCTAAAATAGCAAGAATTCCAATAAATATTTACTGAACCAGTTAATGAGTGTCTATAGAATACCCTGGCTAAAAGCTTGTTCTTTTTTTGGTACATAAATATTTGCAAAAATGTTAAAACATTTACAATAGAACTTTCTGTAAATGCCAAAAAATATTTGTCTACAAGCAAATTACCAGTGGAATTTAAAAAAATCACCTATGCATTCATCTACCTTATCACTGAAGACTGATTTATTAAATCTAAGTTGGGTAGTGTTTTTGTTTTTGTTTTTTAAAGTTTCACAGGTGAAACAACAGTGCTTCACTTCAGAAATTTTTTCTCTTTTTATGGATACACCCAAGATATATGGAAGTTTCTGGGCCAGGGATTGAATTCTAGCCACAGCTTTAGGAATGCCAGATCCTTTAACCCACTGCACCTCTTCAGTGACCCAAGCTACTACAGTCAAGATTCTTAATGCATTGCGCCAGGGCAGGAACTCCTGCCTCAGAAATTTTTTATCTGTTAGTATTTTTTGACATAAAAGAATACATGTTCATTTTTTTTTTACATAGTAGTTAAGTTTAGCTCTTTGGTCAGACAATTAATGCAAAAAGATATGCAATTAATTTTGAATTAAAACTATCAGAAAAATATGAATCATAAAGTATAATTATGAACTCTGATGTCATATTGGAGAAATGTTTCTGTAATTTAACATCATGTGTCTTGATTTTCATTTTATATTCATGGAAATTCATGCTATAGCATATTCATAGCATCGAACAATGAATTTTAATGAATAATTAGAAATATGGATTCACAAATACTCATTAAAAATGCATAGCTATGTTGGAGTGCTACAAAAAGCAGCAACTGTCCAGGCTGTACAGCATTTCTTTTTTTTTTTTTTCAGATTTTAATTCGCTGAACTCCTCTAAAAACATCTCCTTAGAATAGCATAAAAAAATTTTAAGGTACTGATCAAGTTGCTCACAGATAAATTTAAACATTCTCACATTAAATCCAAAGTCACTTTTACATGACAAAATAATAACATCCACAAAATCAACTTCATAAGTAAATGTTTTCAATAGGATAGGAAACTATAAATAACTCTTTTCTTTTTTTTTTATTTTTATTTTTTGTCTTTTGTCTTTTTTGTTGTTGTTCTTATTGTTGCTATTTCTTGGGCCGCTCCTGCGGCATATGGAGGTTCCCAGGCTAGGGGTTGAATCGGAGCTGTAGCCACCAGCCTACGCCAGAGCCACAGCAACGCGGGATCCCAGCCGCGTCTGCAACCTACACCACAGCTCACGGCAACGCCGGATCGTTAACCCACTGAGCAAGGGCAGGGATCGAACCCGCAACCTCATGGTTCCTAGTCGGATTCGTTAACCACTGCGCCACGACAGGAACTCCAACTCTTTTCTTAATAATTTTGACATGGAAATGGAGATGGAAAGCTCTGTAACACTGATAAAAAAATTTGAAGAGAACTGGTTCAGATATGGTGCAACCAATCACTGAAATGGTTTATCTTATTTTTCCTTCTATGAGTGGGTAGGGACACAGACAGTTTATAGTGAAATTAGGTCTCCATACCCTAAGTTATGAGATCCTATGGATAAATTCCCACAAAGACATTAATAAGGCAGAATTTTACAACTTTAAACACTCGATGCTGAAACTTGATTGTTGTAATTAGTGAGCCAATGAAACGGGACTGGGGATGAGGGTTCAGTGTTTGCCCACATAGAATTTGCCTGGGAAGAGTCTGAGAAGACAAACAAACCCATGACCCTCCATTCCTTGGGATCATAATTTACACATCCAGGAAGAAAGTGAAAATCAGAGAAAAAAAAAAATAGATGGGTAAAAATGGGTCTAAAACAAGTGTAAGCATACCTGTGTTGTCCCCAAGTATCTAATTGGGTTAAGAAGAAACAGTCTGATAGGAATTTAGTCTGGGTGAATACTGCATGTATATATATTAAGAGATAATACATACTTCTGTTTTAAGAAAAAATTCCACTTTTGGATACAAGGCAAAAGAATGGAATGAATGCCTTCAATATCATAGTAGAGCATTATTTAACAGGACCTTTCAGGGATATATTTAATTACCTAAAGAAAACACTTTTCTGTTTTTTTTTGTTTGTTTTTTGTTTTTTTTTTTTTTTTTTTTTGAGTTGCTATTAACTCTCTGTTACAGCCCAGACTCTGTATTGTTTATTTGTATTTTTTCCCAATAAAATTGAAAATGATTTGTGTTTGGTAATGAAGATAACTTCAACAATTTCAGTTTTGAACCTAATTGGATATTAAACAGTACTGTCTCTAACTTAAACTTCTGGAGCACCCCTTCCTTGGAATGATTACGCAAATCTAAATCTCTCTTTCTCAAGTCCTCTTTCAACCAGTTTTACTATCCTGTTGATTTCCTCATTAAATAAATCTTTACCATCAACACATTCTCTATTTATAAATTATACTTTCACTCTGACATGGTAGAGAAAGGTTGATACTCTTTCAGTGGAATGAGGAATTTCTTAAGTTTCTGCTATAAATAAGAATATGGACAGAAAACTGCATGCTTAAGTTTTTTTGCTTGAAATTTAACTCCCGTCTATACTTCTCTACCTGCCTATACAGTCTGGTTTCCAAGGCCTTTGTCTCAAAATACAATCTTACAAATCCCTTAAAATCTGTTCTTTTGTTAGACAATCTAGCAAAACTGGAATTCTAGGTGAACCCAAACATCTGCCCTATTCATGTCTGTACAGATGTAGCCACATGCCACCTTGTATCATGAAAAAAATGTGAAGGCACCCCAATATACATTCATGGTTTCTATGTCCTAATAAATTCTCAGCAGATTGACCCTTCCTTGGGTTTGAGGCGAGTAGAAAAAAAACGAGATAGACATTTTCTCTTCTTAATATAAAAACCTACAAATATATGTACATATACATGAATATACCTGAAATTGCATCCATACTTTGGCATTCAGAGGTAGTTAAATAATGAATATTGTTCACTTTCCATTAAACATCATAGATTTAGGAATATACAATGATAAATAGGTACATTTAATAATAAAAGCAGGATACAAAAATGCATAGTAGGAGTCATTTTTGTTAAAAGTTGTGTTTAGAAATATTGCATAGGAAGTAATATTTAAAAGTATAAAATTATTCAGAATGGGTTTCTGTCTGTTGTGAGATGTTTGATGGTTTTAATTTTATACATCATGTTTTATGTGCTTCAAGTATTAGCTCTCTGGAGCCTTCAAAAGTTATTTTGGATATTTCTAGTCAGTGATTTGCTTCACTAGAATGATATTATCATGTTTCTCTATGTGAAATATTTCCCTCAGCTATTTTTTTTTTCAGTTCAGAGTGGGTTTTTGTTGTTGTTGTTTTACTGAAGAATGAAAACCTTTTTCTGGCATTTCCATATAGCAGTCTCAAACCTAGCAAGGAATTATTATTATTATTATTAATTCTTAATAAAAGCCATTTCTTTTTCAGGGAAATTAAACTTACTATATGTAAAACTTTTCCCTTTTATCAAGTATCTTGACTCAACCAGCTATGACATACAAATTCTATCCAAAGTCACATAAGTAAGTTAAACTGTCAACAGAGAGACACTTACTTTTAAAATTAAGCTAACTTTTCCCAAAGAAAAATTCTTACGTGGTGTCTTCTAATTTTATATAGAATTTGATATTGAGGATAAATAACATACAAATGACCTAATTTTTGAATCTTCTGTATTCTATACTAGGCAGTCATAAAAATTTTAAAAAGCAAGCTAAGCTTAATAGGTAGGGTTTAAAATTATCCACATTCATGAGTTAATAGATTTTCATAGTAACTAATCTTTCCACTGTATCTATTCAAACATTAGTTGCAAAGAACATTTGGCAGGGTTTTTATTTTAGTGTGTGATGTCTAAATGCTAGCAATAAATATTTTAGTAGTTAATAAATGCTTCCAGAATTAAAATATATTTCAATTTGAAATATAACTACTCTTTCTAACTTCATCTAAATAATGTTATGTAAAAAGGAATGAGAATAAATAGGTTAACAATATTTTAAATCCCTAGAATTAATGGAGTGAGAAAAAAAATAAGAGAAGAAGAAAGTGATTTGGAGAGTCAGCAAAAGAAAAATCCCTAGGCTTCTGGAGATTAAAGTGAATTGGGAAGCTATGGTGGTACATTTCCTTCATTGAATTTAAATGATATATTTCTTCACACGTACTGAATTTAAAGATGTTACAAAATGGAGTTTTAAAAGAATACCAAATTTAATAAAATGAGATTCAAGAAAGCCTAAAATGTTTGACTTCTATGTGAGAATTACATATATTTTGAAACTCTTTACTTCATGTGATTAAATAGAAACAAACACTGTACTTCTTTTGTTAATGATTCAGCCAGCATTTGTTAAACCTACTATGTCTAAGTTATTACATGTTCCAAAGTCTGCTTTATGGTAATATATGAAATGTATAATAATACATTTAAAATGCAAAATGTGCTTTTAAACCACAAAAATGAAAAAAAATAATTTGATAAATAGAAATGAGGTCTTAACAATGACATTTTAAAGACTGTGGAATTAGTATAGAAAGCATTGCCTGATAGGTAAAATTGTATGTTAATCTAGCAAGTTAGTAGTCATAAATTCATAGTTTGCTATACGTTGATTAGAATGTTTTACTACAGACATAGTCTTAGCACTTCCCTACAGTAAATAAATGCATATTTACAATATCTCATGTGTAAACATTATTCAATTTATCTGTAATGTATTCCAAAACTTATTATAGATTTCATACAGTTATTTCTTTTTTAATAAGCTTTTTTCTTAGTTTGGAAAAAACTTTTATTTACAGAAAAGTTGAAAAAATAGTGCAAAGAGTTTCCATATACACCTAATCCTGTAATGTTACCATAACAATGATGCATTTGTCAAACCAAGAAATTAACCACTGACATATTACTATTAAGTAAACTCTTGACTGAACAGACTTTTGATGCCAAGGAAGAGGGAGAGAGAGTGGGAACTTGGAATTTGTAGATGCAAACTATTCCATTTACAATGGATAATCAATGAGGTCCTACTAAACAGCACCGGGAACTATAGCCAGTCTCATAGGACATGATGGAAGATAATATGAGAACAAGAATACATATATGTAAGACTGAGTAACTTTGCTATGTCTCACAGGACATGATGGAAGATAATATGAGAACAAGAATACATATATGTAAGACTGAGTAACTTTGCTATATAGCAGAAATTGACATAATATTATAAATCCACTATTCTTTAATAAAAAAAATTAGGAGTTCCTGTCATGTCTCAGTGGTTAAAGAATCCGACTAGTATCCATAAGTATGCGACTTTGATCACTGGCCTCACTCAGGGGGTTAAAGATCTGGCATTGCCGTGAGCTGTGGTGTAGTTTACAGATGCAGCTTGGATCCCAAGTTGCTGTGACTGTGGCGTAGGCCAGCAGCTACAGCTCCGATTCTCCTCCTAGCCTAGGAACCTCCATACACCGTGGGGGCAGAAAGACAAAAAAATTAAGAAAAAATTAAACTCTGGACTGTATTTGAATCTTGTTTGGTTTTCTATCAATGTCATTTTTTATGCATACAAGTTCTATCCTGGATACTATATTGTATCGTGAGTGTATTTGTTTCTTACTCTCTTCTTTGAGTCTCTTAGCATTTGATTTGGATGACTCTGACATGTTTGAAGAGTGCTGGTATAGTATTTTCTAAAATGCATCATACTTTAGGTTTACCTGGTGTTTTCCTCACATTAAGACTTAAGTTATACTTTTGGTGGGGAGAGAATGCCACAGAGGTCAAATGCCTTGTTATCATATCATGTCAGAAGGAACTAATATCCACATAACATAATTGATAATTTTAATTTTGATCACTTAGTTAAGGTAATGTGTTCCAGGTGTCTCCCTTATAAAGTTTCTATTTTTTCTTTTCATATTTTATTTTTGTAACAGAATCCCTAAATTCATCCCCACTTAATAGGAGAGAGGATTAAATTCCATCCCTGGGAGGTGTATTATCTACTGATGTTTGGAAATATTCTGACAGTAAGAAGACTACTATTTACTGTTTATTTTTTAAACTCTCATATATATGTAAAGTCATTGCAGAATTTTTAACCTATACTTCTGTGAGGAAAAAAAATCCAAATAGACTACCATATTTATGCAAAGTTCTTTTTGTTGTTAACCCTAATGTTATCTCTAATAGTTAAAACACTATTTTCTAACATCGCTGAGGTCAGCTCAGGTCAGTTCCTTATTCACTCCATCCCCTTTAGTAAGGTTATGCTATACACTTGTAATACAGTTAGATTCATTTTTCACAGCTTGTATCCCATCATGAGACCTTCTGACATCTTGGTCAATTCTTTTTTTTAACTTTCATACATTAAAGTTTACATTTGGTAAAATACAATTATCTAGCTTTACACAATTACATAGAATGAGGTATCCAGCAAGACAATATCATCTAGAACAGTTCCGTCTCCCTAAACATTCCCTGTATATCGCTTTTACCATCAAATCACATTTAATTCTGCCAAAGCCTGATAACCACTGGTCTTGTGCTATTCCTACAGATTTGCTTTTCTGGCATCTTATATGAATGGAATATTACCGTGAAAATATTCTGGTTTGGGGTTCTGTTTCTTTAACTTGTCAAAGGGCATTTAGCGTTAGCCATGCTTATGTATGAATATAGTCTTTTCATTGTTGAGTAGGCATTCCATTGTAAAGAAGACTAAGTTTGTCCAACAATACCCCTGTTGATGAACATCTTGTTTGCTTCCAGTTTTTGAATAAAGCTGCTACATTCACGTGCAAGTGTTTGTATGAACATGGGTTTTCAATACCTATGCACAGGATTGCCGAGTCTATGATAAACTGTAAAATTTTCCAAAATGTCTTCAAAAGTATTCTATTCTGTATTCCCAGTAGAAATGGATGAGGGTTTTTTTTATTTCTTTTATTTTAGTTATGTTTTTTAGACTCACTTTCAACATCAATATTCTACCATATTCATCTCTCTACTTAAAGAACTCAGTATAGTATTTGTCATTTGCTAGTATTACCATTAGACTTTTACTGCTATCAGTGATGTTTTTTGACTACTGATTATGTTCTACCCTGAACTTTGTTCAATCCTGAGAATACACAAATTAAAAAAAATTTTGCAAATTTGTTTACATGAATTGTGCAATTTAATCTCAAAACAACCCTGCAAGTGTGTGTTATCATGATTATTATTATTGCTTTTATCCACATTTTACAGGTAGAGCAGATAGGTCTGGGCTCAGGAACTTCGCAGACTTGAACATGTTAAAGAATCTTTCTCTACCTCTCTTTTTGCTGCTGGAAAACAACATTGATAATTTTTATTTCATGAACTTTATAGAATTCAAACTTGGTAGTACATAAAAAATTTCACCCTTTGACATTAGTACTGTCAGCAATTCTACTTCTTACTATAGAGGAAAATATGGGTAAATATACTGATACTATTCTTATTAAATTACTAAGATTTTATCTGGATATTACCAAGATAGGGCAGAAATGTAATAATCTCAAAGTGTATTTCTCTCTTTCTCATCTATATTTGGAGAAAAATAATACTTTCTATTTAAAAGAAGATAAAATTAATAAGTTGTCTTTTCAAATACTGTCACTTTTATAAGACAGTATTTGTGAAGTTCAAAAACCTGATGCCTGACTTTGAAAATTAGAGAAAATTACACATAAAATTAATTTTGATATAATTGTTGCTATAATTTATTAATTATGTTTCATTTATAAAAATCTGGGGAGCAGAGAATGTTGACAAAATACAGAACTGCTTTGTTTAATCTTTTTGAGATTAATTCCACATTTACCCCTTTTGTTTGACAAGTAGAATTCAAAGTAAACTCAAAAAGAGCTATAAATTCAGAATACTTACATTTAAATGATTTGAAACAATAGTCTAGTTTCAAAAGTCTATGACATGAAGTCAGTCAACACTTCAATTAACATAGTCAAAATTTTGCTACATTTAGATGTTATACTTTAAAATAATATGAATGTTATGTTGTTTGATTTTATAATAAATGTTTTAGTAGTCATTACATATACAACAGAGTATCTGTTATAAAATACATATAAATTTGCAAGCGGTACTATGAAATCCATACTATGCTCTGGAAATTATAATGATATTCAAGCTAGCAGAAAATTATATTTTGAAAAATATGTATCAGAAAAAATACTCTGAAGATTAGACTCAAATGAAAACTGTTGTCATACTCCAGTTACCTTCAGGTACTGGTCCTCAGACATTTATAGATGGTATGATGATTTTTCAGAATCTGTAATATATTCATCCCTAGGCACACTTGAGCATCTGCTCTTTATTTGGGGTTTGATTCTTCCACTTTAAGTTAGTTAAGCTGCTGAGCACGCAGTTCTTTGGTACATCATTAATTTTAACTAGATTCTGTTGAGTTACGGAAGATTGTCATAGTTCAGAAGTTCCAAATAACACCCGTGTTCAAGTTACACCATAGACATGCAAACCTCCTTTTCCTAGAGCTTTTGCCAGTTATTTTCTCCACCAGAGTCAATTACCTGTCAGTACAAAGAACTATTTGCAAAGACTTCTGAGTTCCACTTGAATAAATATCCTTATGATAAATGTAGCAAAAAGAAAAAAATAATAATAATTCCATCATATATATTTCACATCTCTCCACTGTATTTCCTTCTCAGACACCTTCCTTAACAATACACTGGAGTTTACTGAACAAAAGGTAGGCTAAGACACATGATATTGTATAAATCTAGCTAATCCTCTAATGTTTTTATTTATTTTGAAGTTATAATTCTGGGAGTAAAATGAATTAACAGTTGACCTAGACATAAGTTCTTTGTGCCCGTTTTAGCCTATGCTATCACCCAGAGAAAGTTAATAGGCAATTTCATTCTAATTTATTTCTCTGCCTTCAGTTGTGCCCTGATATATTTTCAAATATTTCATATTAATTCAAATGTGCTTTTTCCAGGATAATAAATTTGAAAAAAAAATCTAAGTAGTACCATGTCATGTTGCAATTAAAATAATTTTCCAGTCAGCCATGAATAAGCTCACTATGAAGTCATTACAGAACTTCTGACAGTGTCCATTATTAAGCCTACAGGCACATATCAATCTTTTGCTTGTAAACTCATTCTGAATTTAATAAGCTGATATTAAAAGTAAACATCTTCTAAAATTTCTATTTCCTGAACATTTTCTGTCTATAGTATAGACTGATAGCTATAAACCTTAGCTCTCTAAATTAAAATATAGGGCTAAACTCTGTTTTCTATACATGTTTCCATGCTGCTTTGCTTTTAGCAAGTTCAGCTACTGTTTAACTTTGAGTTAGTATTTTATATGTTTTCCCTTTTTTTCTTGTTTGTGCAAAACAACAGTGCAATGATCATACAGTATGTTGTATAATTAATAAATGTTAATAGTACATAATCAGGAATGAATGTGAACAAATTACACAACTTTAGTTCCAAATACAGAAAATTTCAAGCAAAATAGGCCCAATTCTCAATTTGAGGTAAATGAATGTAGATTACCCTTAGGGATGCAAATCTCAAACTATTCACAAATCTCCAATTGACAAATAGACTGAATTTCTAAAGCTTTCTTTTAAAATTTCTTTCTGGGAAGAGAAAATTAATGTTTCCATAGGAATGCAGTAGTAATTATACTGGTTGGTTTCCTAGGCTACAATTTAAACTGTATCACATACATTAATAGGCTTTTGTAGCCAGGGGTAACACTTCACCATTCGATGATTCTAGTTCTATTTGGTATTATGATTTCAAAAATATTGGCTCTATTTTCTTTTCTCTTCTGCCCAATAATCTGTGTCCCTTGCTCCCTACTTATCCATCTGAAAACACAAATACACACATACAGACAGAGAGACCAAGAGTGAGAAACATATATTTATTTTAGGAAATTAGCTTACGCAAATGCAGAAGCTTGACTAGTCCAAGTCATCTAGTCAGTCTGTCCATCTACCTATCAGATGGGGTAAACAAGCAGGCTGAAAATTCAGGGAAAAAGTGAAGTTAAAGTCCAAAGTCAGTCTGCTGGCAGAGCCTTTTCTTGTTTGGAGGAGGTCAGTAATTTTCTAGTAAAAGCTTTCAACTGATTGGATGAGCCCATCTACATTACCATAAAGGGAATTTATGTATGCCTTCCAAAAATCACCACCAAAAAATCTAGAATAATGTTTGACCGTGGACCATAGAAGTTGATTCGTGAAATTAACCATTTATACTGGCCACTATTTAAAACCAGAATTTGGTGATCCTAGTGATATGGAACTACTTATAGACAGTAACAGAAGATTCCACCACTTGATTTCAATTGGCCAGTGTGGATCTCAAGATTGGATGATTTTACATTTACACTTCCTTTTTTTGTGGGGGGGCACACTTGTGGCACATGGAAGTTCCTAGGCTAGGGGTCTAATCAGAGCTGCAGCCGCTCACATACACAAAAGCTATGGCAACACCAGATCCAAGCCACATCTGTGACCTAACCGAAGTTTGTAGCAATGCTGGATCTTTAACCCACTGAGCGAGGCCAGGGTTCTAACCCACATCCTCATGATACTAGTCGGGTTCTTAAGCTGCTCAGCCACAATAGGAACTCCTACACTTCCCTTGGAATCCTAATTTCTTCTTTTAAATAAATTTTACTCTGTGGGTAATGATAGCCTGCTAAAGGAAGTAAGGATAGAAAATGAGGATTGAAAAAAGGATGGCAATAATTGCTCTATGAAATACTACTGTGATAATTTTAACAATATCTATCTATTAAAGATATCATTGGTGTGAATACATAGATAGATGATAATTATCAGTGCATATAACTTTGCTAATTATAGTGATAACACATTGTAAACAACATGTCTATAATAAAGTGTTTTCAACTAGTTGGAGAAGATTAATTCCTAACAAATCATAGGAAGGTTATCAAATGTTCACTTTTAGTGATGTATAATTATTTTGAAGAATAAAATAATAGTGTTAATAGAAGATAAAGAGCACTAAACATAAAATGGTGGCAAAAGATAAAGTAAAATAAATTGATGGCATAAGAAGTTAAAATTCTGTGTTCTCTTGGACACTATTCTTCAATTAAAATTTTGATTTGATATTTAATGTAATAATATGACTTTACAGAGAGATGTATAGATAGAGATATACATCTTCTTCCATAACTCTCACAGTCTCAGGACATTTATTGATGAATACTTTGAGTAAAACATTTTAATAATTGAGTTTAATTCCACTTTCCTGTTCCTTTTTCTTCCTCATATATAGTTTTGGGCATGCACCAATGTGTTCACAGCCTCTCTCTTTTCTACTGAAAATTATTTTCTAAGAAAAGCTTCTTGGAGTCTAGAATGCCTAAGCAAAATCATGAACTGTGAATTGGAAGTTAGCCAGGTACAGATGGTGAGAAGGCATTTAAGCTTAGGGAGCAGCATGTGCAAAGGCACAGAGGTGTGAGAAAGCATGACCTAATCAGGAAAATGCCATTAGTCAGCCTGTCACAACCTAAAATTAAAAAGAAGGAATAGGCTTTACCTTCATGAGAAGGTTAATGACTGTGTATAACTTGTAGCAAAGAATACAACTGCATGAAAGTGCACTAAGAGTCGAGCGTGTACTGGTACCAGGGCTGCTGCTGTTATTGTTTTGTTTGGAGACATATAGTTTGGGGAGGAGATTAATATGTGCATCATTTGTTGTTATTGTTCCGGGGAGGTGATCTGAGTGGCTTTGTGCATATCCACAAGTCTCTGGTGCATGAGTTTCCAAACTTGATTCCAAGGTAGCCACGACATGATTAATTTCTCTGTGTGTGAGTGTGTGAGTGTGTGAGTGTGTGTGTGTGTGTGTGTGTCTAATAAACCAAATTCATCTTGCCATTCTAAAAGTGCTCTCTCGTAGCCCCAGTCAATTTTTACAAAATTCTGGAGAGCTAATCATTCAGCCATTAATTTATTGACAAACATTTACCTAACACTACTGGAAGCAGTGCTGGGAAATATTTTCTTTTTGAGCATATAATGTCCACTTAACAATAAATTAAAGGGCCAACCCTCATGGTATTTACGTTTTAATGGCATAAATTCTAGTGTTTATGATTAAGATGTCCTTTATTCCAATCATTTTAAGTCTGAAAATTCTACTTTTTCTTCCTGTTGTGTGGGGGAGGGACCCTGGAATTTTTGCAAAAGTTGGTACATACCACCTTCTTGGGGCACTCTGTTAATAGTGTGTGTTCCCATTGCTCAGAGAAACCACAGATACATCTATGTATCTCATTTTCATGACACCGTTTCTCTGCATTATGAAGTTCATCAGTGGTATTCTTTATCTTCTTTCCTTTCTACCAGCCCCTGAATAAGTACATCAGTCAGTTTAAATTTCAACCAAAGAGAGAGAGAGATTTTGACATAATGCTGCATCTACTTCTCACCTTAATAATGCCACCAAAGCAGGAAATTACAAAATTTCTCTACCTAACAAAAGGAGACCAAGAAAAAATACATAAGCTCTTGCAAAATGAAAACCCTCTAACATTATCATGCTATAAATTTAAGACAAATATCTCTTTTACTTTTAGAGTGATCTTGAAATATTGTAGCTCTTTAATGCAAAATTTTAATATAGAGTACTAGAATTCCAGTCAATGGAAAAAAATGGTTAGTGATTAGAAAGGAAAGATGGGACCAATGTGTGATTGGTGGAAGTTAATGGCACTTGCCTGCTTTTGTAGTTCCCTGCTAGTCATCTGGGGCCAAGACAGTAGACTTTTTCTGGAAATGGCCTAGTTCAGGGAAGTGGTGAATCTGTGAGGAAAGAGATGCACTCACAGGACACAGATAGTTCTAGATGTTACTTGAGGGCTTTAAAACATCTGGAACTGGGTGCCACAAACAGTTGGTAGGGATAATAGTAATAGGGCAAAGGATTTAACCATGATATGAACATTTATTTGGGAGTTCCAGTACTTAGCTATGGAGAGGAAAACCAATGAAGAATACTAGTGAATATTTTCACAGTGTGACCTGGTGCTAAGCTCTAGTCTAACCACTACATATGTATTATCCAATCTAACCCTCATGATAAAACTATGAGAGAGAGACCATTATGTCCAATTTTCAGTTGAAGAGAATAAAGTACAGGTGAAGTAAGTACTCTATAGCATGGTTAGTAAATGATAGATTCAGTAGTCAACAAAATCCAGCAATATGGTTCAATATTACATGATTTTTACCACTAGACTGTCTGAAGTAAAGAGCTACTTGAGACTCAGAGCATGGAAAAAGTAAAGAGAACATCCTTTGAAAGCTAAGAACTGGTCTGGTACTCTCAATTGGACTGTGGTGTTCTTCCATGAAAAATAAACACTTTGCGGGAGTTTCCATCATGGCTCAGTGGTTAACAAATCCAACTAGGAACCATGAGGTTGTGGGTTTGATCCCTGGCCTTGCTCAGTGGGTTAAGGATCTGGCGTTGCTGTGAGCTGTGATGTTGGTCACATACTCGGCTCGGATCCTGTGTTTCTGTGGCTGTGGCATAGGCCGGCGGCTACAGCTCTGATTAGACCCTTTGCCTGGGAACTTCCATATGCTGCACCGGAAAAGACAAAAAGACAAGAAAAATAAAATAAATAAATAAACACATTGCAGAATATCAACATCAGATAATGCCATTGTGACCATGATGGTTTCAAAGAAAACAAGACTACTCTCTAATCCTGAGTGAACAGAAAAACCATGAATAATTTCTAAACCACAAAATAACCAAACATACCCCTATCCTGACTAATAGGAGTGACTGATACTTTTTTACTTGTTAAAACTTTGATTTGTCCAGTCTTCCTTCCGTCTAGATAGGATTAAGGATCGAATACCCTTGCTTCCTGAAAGCACTCAATCAAAGCAAAACCCTACTTCTATAAACTCACCTCAAATTGACCTAATATAAGGCCAATTCTATGATAGTGTGTTTTTTTTTTCCTAACACCCTCATACAGAGATTCCTTATAGTATGTGTTCCTCTTCTTGTAACAATCAAGCCCAACGTGTCCAACTACAAGTATATGCCTGTTGGTCTTTGTCTGAAGGAGCTGATAGTAACTTTAAATTCTTATTTGGACTTTCAAAATGAGGGCACTTTGTACTAGGTAGTGTAGTGGAATAGAGTGGTTACAGAGAAAGATAAAAAAACAAGCAAAGCAATAAAAAGAGAAGGACATACAGAAAAAAAGAAAAGAAGAGAGACAGAGGTGAAAAGGAGTGAGAGAAAAATAATATTAGGACTGTTGATTTTAGAGTTCATAAGCCATTGCTTCCCCAACCTTAATGTTGATTAGTATATATCATAAAACCTGACTTTTAGGCAGGATGTATCCCTTTCAGTAACATACTTTTATATTTCTCCCTAATTGTAGGATGAAAGATATTCAACAAGCAGACGAAAGCATGCAGGAGATGTTTTCTGAAGTCATCTAAATGTCAAGCAAGAACAGTTAATTCTGCCAACTCATGAAGCAAGACTTAAGCAAAAAAATCAAATATTTGATAAACATAGTTTAAAAATATATTTACATATGCATTATAAATTTTGTAAGAAAATATTATTTCAGAAGTGGCTTAGATGATACAAGGATATAGAACCTCACTTTAAAATTGTAACATACATGCCTATTTCCCAGCAAAATTGTGTTGGAAAAATTTTAGTTATGGCTTAAGGTTAAAGCACAGAAAATGTTAATCATGATTAACACATGTGTAAATTATATCTCTATGACTACTTTCACATTATGTCTTATTTTGGTACTAGAAAGTATGAGCCAAAAATGTTCATGGTTGCTTATTCTTCTTCATCATGAAAGAGTGTTAGCACAAAGATCTTACTTGAAAGGAATGACCTTGAAGTTTTCTCCCAGCCTAGCTTTTCCAGAGATGAGATCATAAGGTCAGCTCACTGTCACCTTAAATAAAAGTTAAACTAAAACTCTAATGGAATTTGATCCACTGCAATTTTCATTACAAATAGCCTTTAGTAAATCTTTCTAGATCCTTGTGCATATTTAAGAGGTGAAAGGTGCAAGGCATTACCCTTTGTTCTTCCAGTTCAATACATAGGAGAAAGTAAACTGAACATTTCTGAAAATGCATGCATTGATCACTGATAATATCCATTTCAGCACAAAACACTCCCATTACATCTTAGCTTTTGAATTTGAAGTCTGCTAAAAATAGTCCACCTGAGCTGGAAAATAAAACCAAACTAAACTAAATAAATATTAGAGGCTGACTCCTCCTTCCTCAGTAACATTTGAGTGAAACAAATTCCAGGGAAAGCAGTACAGATGTTTCTCCATCCACTAGGTTATGAAGAGATAGAATTTTGTTCTCCTAACTCTTGCTTCAGTGCATCTTATGTCATTCATGTGTACCTGTGTGTGCATGGGCACATACATACACAAGCAAGTTGTTTGGATTGTACTTTTAAAAAAAAATGTAATATGACAATTACATATGGTTCCTACGGAATATGATACATAATAAAAACCAAATTTTCCAATGGCAATTATAAATTATATCCAATTAAATATATGAAAACTCATGTAAACCTAGAAATATATATTCAATTATAAAACCATAATTTTAGAATTTCCGTTGTGGCTCAGTGGAAACGAATCTGACTAGTATTCATGAGGATGCAGGTTTGATCCGTAGCCTTGTGCAGTTGCTTAAGGATCTGGCGTTGCCATGAACTACGGTATAGGTCACAGATTTGGCTCAGATCTGGTGTTGCTGTGGCTGTGGCATAGACCAGCTACAGCTTCAATTTGATACGTAGCCTGGGGACCTCCATGTGCTGCAGGTGAGGAAGGTGTAAAAAAAAAAAAAAAAAAAAAGCCAGAAAAAAAAAACCAATAAAACCATAATTTCTGTGAGTACAGAAAACATGGAGTGCTACCTTGGAGAGTTAATCTTTTGAGCAATGTGAAGAGATGTAGGTGGTTATTTGAGAGAGGCAGACAGCAAATATTTGTAATACATTTTTATTTTACCTAAAGCAAATCTCTTGTTCTGTAATCAGTTTAATAGAACCACCATCTCCCAGACCAAAATAATAATAATAATAATAATAATAATAATAATAATAATAATAATAATAATAAAATACATTGTCAATGACATTTGTAAGCTTCTTGCATTTCAATATAGCTGATACAAAATTCAAATTTAATACAAAAATTGATTTTACAGGACATTATGGAAAAGTCAGTTAGCAATCATTTGTAGCTCTTTAAGTAATAGATTATTTTTCTCTGACTGCTCTAAGTGTTTTTCCCATTATCTCTGATTTTAAGTGGCTCTTAACGTTATTATCTTTCTCCAGTGATGATCCAACTATACCCTTGCTAGTCAGAGAATGTAGAGGTTACTCACCCTAATAAAACAGGAATTGAGCTCACTCAAGCATGGAATGCAGCCCTGGTAAGAATCAGTTTACCTCTGGTGGTTGTTAAGACACTTCATGGATTTCAAATAAGAATTATGTTTTGGCAGGAGTACAAGTATGCATTTGTTCATATGTATGTGCTGCAAAGAAAAGATAGGGTTAGAATATGAAAGTAAAAAAACAAAAAGTGAAAGAATAGTAACTGAGCATAAGAAAATAATATTTTAAAATTTCAGTTCCTTCAACATGTAGATAATGAATTTTCTCCCTTTAGTCTTGCCTAACAAGATGTTTCTTAGTTTCACTATAAGCCCAGTAAATATACAATCACATTCTAACTATTTTGGCTAAAATCCAACCAATAAGTATATTTGTTTATAATGTGAGAAAGAATTCTACTAAAATTTTATATTACTAGGTGGTATTATTACCCAAACTTAAAAGAAAATATTAGTAATACATTATTTAAAAAATTTAATATATTAAACTTTGCAGAATTAGAATTTGTATAGGTGGTTATTAAAATAGATTCTCTCTCAATACAAGCCAATATAATCAAAGCACCCTATTTTCACTAATGGATAGTAATAAACTTTTCAAAATTAATAAGAATGTAAATAGAATTTATGAATTTAAAGTTTTTCAAATATACATTTTACCTTAAAATGTCATTACCTGTTGTATGCTAGAATCTTAAAAACTATATATAACAGTCTATTAATTGGTGTAACAGTACTTCGTGCTATTAATATAGGATAACATTCAACTGCTTTATTTTTGGCATTTTAGGGCCACACCCATGGCATATGAAGCTGGGGACTGAATTGGAGTAGTAGCTGCTGGCCTACGCCACAGCAACGCTATATCCAAGCTGCATCTGTTTCTTATACTGCAGCTTGTGGCAACAATGGATCTTCAACCTACTGGAATTGAACCTGCATCCTCATGGACACTAGTTGGGTTCTTAATATTCTAGTCACAACAGGAACTCCTCAACTGCTTTTTTAACTGGTATTTTATTAACCAATTTATAACTTAAAGGACATTTTCCCCAATTGTTTCACTCTCTTTAGTAGGAACAAGCTCAGCTTTGCTTATTATAACATCATCAAAGAAATTTGCATCACTGTTTCCATAGGGGTTAAAAAAAAAGAGAGAGAGAGAGAGAGAGAATTTTTCTCTAAAAATTCTCAGGAGCTACTTTGAGATATAATTTCTTTAGTTTAATATGGAGTCCAAAATTATTTTTATAATATACATTTAATTTCACTCAACTCAAAAAGTTATGTGTTAGCTTTTATTCTTTTTAAACTTGTTTTTGTATTTAATCTCCAATCAATGTTCATTTGTGAAGCCAGCATTAAATATATGTTAAATATTTATGAATCTTTTGAAGAGAAGTTAGTCCTTATTTATGCTTCTAGGATCTATGGTTCAATTTATGTTCTAAAATAAAATGAATCATCAGCTAGGAGAGCTCATTTGCCAAAAGTAGTGCTTACAAGTTAATAAAATAGACATTTAAGAAGAAAGTGCATTTCTGAACTAAAATATTTTCCTTGATTTTTAAACTTCTTTTTGTGATAATGATTTCCTCCATTATTTCATACATTTCTTTCTAGCTTCCAAGTATCATATATTTCTTATTTTGCATCATTTAGTTAAACATTTCAGTTTATGTATTTGAAAGTTTTTAAAACTATGTATATCACTTTTCCATATATCATTCTGAACATCTTCCATGCTCTCACCACTGTTAGAAAGCTGGCCATATGATAAAAATAAAGGATGGGTACTCCATTAGACAAATCATATAATAGAGAGAATCAACATTTTTCATTGCCCATAAAATATATTTGGTGTTGATTTAAAGAAATGAAAAATTTATTTGTAACTATCACAAAATAATCATTTCCAGATGGATATTTGTCAAAATAGTTAGAATGAGTTGAAATAATATGCTTATCTAAATGAAATTTTAAAATTTCTTGCATTTTGAAGAAGAGAGGTGAAGAAAAGCAAACACCTAAATTTGGAGGTTAGAGTTAATGCTCCCTTTTTTAGCACAACTTGCTGTACACAGTTATTTACTTACTCATTTATCTGCAGGTTGGATTCTCTAGATGCATTTTCAAAAGTTCATATTATTTCCCATTAAAACACAGGCAAAAATGTTTTAATTTTTTGAAGCCCAGGTGGTTTGGTAAACTATCTGTAAATTATTAAGTTCTATTCAGGAGTGTATTATATTGCATAAAACAAACATAATAAAGTGGATAAACAGGAAAGTGTGGTTTTTCAATAGCTTTTATGAACATATGAAATGAAAGTTTCATATTAATTTAATAGGAAAAATTCTTTCCATAACAGATATAAAAACTAATTAGTGAATGCAGTAAATGGAGTTGAAGCCAATATTTGTGAGAGTTTTATTTAAGTAGTCACTGTAAACAATTTTCTTTCTCTTATTCCCTTTTATGCTATAACACAAACTTCCCTAGGATCTTTTTCTTCTGTACAATATGTTCAGGATGATATGGAACAGAAGTACTACATGATTATTTTAATTGTTAGACAGGCTCTTCTTAAAATGTCTTCATTTATGATAGATAATCTGTTAACATGTGTTAATAACATATCTGTTTATCATCTGCCCACATGTCTGCTATGTTTTAATTTTATGATAATAATTGTAGGTTTGAGAATGCTGACTATATTATTCCCTTGGATAGAGTACCACAAATGAGAAGACCTGTTTATCTTAATAAATAATATTTATTTTAATAAAGCTTAATTGTAATTAATTGAATTTAAATTTTATTTTATTTACATTTTAATTTTTATAAGATCTTTATTTTTACTGCTAAAAGTATACTACATTAAATCACAGTTTTATAATTTTTTTCAAATAAAAATTTAATAAAAATATTTTATGCATTTGAAAACTAATTTTTAAGGTTAAATAGTTATTGATGATTCAAGGGCTGAGTTAGCTATCATTTACTGAATTCTTAGCAGAGGCCACACACTATGATCTATATTTTGCTAAGATAAATAGTACCTCTGACAAGACAAGTGCATTTATTATGCCCATTTTACATATAGTATACTAAGGTTGAGAATGTTAGTTTTCTTGGGTTATCAATTGTAATAAGTCACAGACCCAAGGTTAAAACTCAAGGACTTCAAAAGTAATGCTGCATTGAAGTCCGGGCTTGTACAAATTTGGGTTAAGCTGAATTTTCTCAACCATGTTGTAAATATGTATTACTTGAACTTAGTTATGTAGTTAGATTACGTCCTCTTAATTAAATTCAAGTTCTGAATCTAGAAATTTGTTTGAGGCCTGATCACTTAATTCTCACTCACATCAAAGGATCCAGGATTGTTTTTATTTTGTTATTATATATTCTGTAGTTATTTAGAGAACTCTACATTTCAATCATCATGTATATCATAATACCTTTTATATGTGTTTTATAATAGTTGATCAACATTTCAATTAATATCTCATGTCACCATTTATATAATTTTTAAAATAGTTCTCATATGTCTAATATATTACATTGAAGTGGAGCCTCATAGAGATTCCCATGATGATGGCAGTTTAATCCACTCAAGCCTCTAAGTCAAGTAGATGTGATTTCCAGGAAGTAAATTAGTCATGGAGAGAGGTAACTATAATGTTGCTGTATATCTTCCTTCCACATAAAACAAGAATCTGGTGCCCCACCTGGAGAATTCCTGCGGCAGATACTCTAAGAGTGTATCTTAGAAAGAGTTTGGCTCACACCTATCCTTAGTCTAAGAAAGATAAATAGAAACGTACATGAGCATACCAAGTCCTCTTCAACCACAAAAACTAAAACAAAGACCACAAACTGAGTTGAGGAGGAGTTTAAGAGATTGGTGAGTAAATATAATTCTTGTTATCTTCATAAAGAACTGACAACTTTTTAGTATATGACCAGTGGGCCTTAGACTATGTCTTAAGTGTTTGCTGAGGTTCCCCAGCAGGTGATCCTGAACTCCTATGACTTTACACTGGGAAGAAATAGACTCCTGATCCTTACAATATGGAAAATTTAAAAATGGAGAGGAGCTTCCACTTTGGTGCAGTGGGCTAAGAATCCAACTGCAGTGGATCAGGTTGTTGCAGAAGCATGGGTTTGATCCCCGACCCAGTGCTTTGGGTTACAGCACTGACTTTGCTGTAGCTGCAAGGTAGGTCTCAGTTATGGCTCGGATTTCAGTCCTTGGCTTGAGAACTTCCTTATTCCACAGATGTAATGAAAAAATAGATAATAAAATAAAATAAAATAATAAAAATGGGAAAATCCTCACTAAAAATGTGTACAGTTAGATAAGATAGGATAAATGTCATTTAAAACAAATAAGTGAAGGTGGTTAAAAAACAAGTATCCATCACAGGCTGATAGTAAACATGAAAATGAAAACCATAGTCATAAGCAAGTCATCTGAAATAACATTGACTCTGACTTTATTTAGAGGAAGTGAATTTGTAGGTATGAATAACTAAGTAGTACTATATATGTTAAAATATTGATTTTCATATTGTATAAATAATTATTTATAAGGTACACATCTGAAATATATTAGAAAGATTTTAAAAATCTCAGTCTGACATGAATAAAGGTATGGTACCATAGATATATTCACTTTCACAAATGGAAATATAGATATTTTACACACATATATATGTAAATTGAATTGCATGATGGATTTCCAAAGAATAAAACTACCTAAATAGTCATAAGTCACAGGAAAATATGCTAAAAATCACTAGTAATCAGAAAAATCCAAATTGAAATTCATATGCAATAACATTTTACAAATATCAGGCTTGCAAAAATTAGTCTGGAAATGAGAATTTCTGGCAGTGAGATGGAACAGTAGGCATTCTCATACACTGCTGGTCAGAGCATAATTTGATGTAACTACTTTATGGTGCAATTTGGCTGGCAATATCTAGTAAAGTTAAAATTTTCCATATTCTGTAATCCAGCAATTGCCCTTTTATATAACCTCCTAGTGAATCTCTCATAGATGCAGCCTAAAGAAACATTTAGAAAACATTCAGTACAAATATATTTATATTAGTAAAATATTGGAGGCAACCTAAATCTGTAAGGTATTATGGTGAAAAGTCAAATTTACTGAAAGAGGAATGATGTGCCTTAACATATATAAATCTCAGATTTCAAAAAAATTGGCAATGATGGATATGTACAGTGTAATGATACACACACACATGTAAACACACAGACACTCACACATATGATGAAAAAATAAGCCCAATAAGACATACTCTGTTTATTATGGTTCAGTAGCTATTTAATAAAATTATGTCATGACATACACAAGTGATGAACATCAAAATTTAGAAATGTTTTTGTCTGTGCTTTAGGTCAAAAGATGAAGCTTAGGCTAGGTGGAATATTTGTACATAATTTTTTTTTAAAGTAAAGATCTGAAAAAAACATGAAAAATACCTGGAAATGTGGAATGTTGGCACAGAGTTGGTCATGGTATCAGACTTTATAACTTTCAATATATTTTAACATTTTCATAAAGTAAATCATAACAACACAATAGAATCCTGTGGCTACAGAGTTCAAGGAGAATATGATTTAGAAGAGATCTCCAAGAAAATGGAGTCCCTTGTGCATTCTCCAGGGTATAATGAACAAATGGAAGAAGGGGGACTTATAATATTTAAATCCAGTACATTGAAAAGATTCTCTAGAATCTACAAAAATTTATACCCATATTTTGCAAAGAAATAAAAATAAGTGGTAAAAACATTTAAAGTCACAGATAAAATAGAAAAAAAAAACATGACATTTGAAAAGGTAAGTGATAAACCCAAAGACTTTACATATACATATAAATATATACACATACATAAAAATATATATGATCAATCTCAATAGGACACAAGGAAATAGATGATGGAGAGACAAATACTAAGCAAATAGTAGGAAAAATATGCCCTGGAGCTGAAGAAAGACCTGAGTTGCAGGTTGAAAGTTCTTATCTAATCCTAGAAGGAACTGAGGTGGATAAAGACATAAATCTTGACAGATCTTAGAAAAATTCTTGACCTGGAAAATTTTTAAAGCAGAAAATGTCCTGTTGTTGTTGGAGAGTCAGAGTAAAGTGACTTACAATTGTTGATGCATAGGTAAATCATTGTGGCATTTCTCCAAAGCAATCTGTCAAGGTCACTTAAAAATAAGATACTTATCTTTCTTACTAGCAATCTTGTGCCTAGAAATGTATCACAAAGAATTTAAAAAATACAAGTAACTAAGGATATAAGTAAAATATATTTATTGAAACACTGTTTCTATGGGATCCCAGTAAATCCATCTATAGAGGAACAGTTGAAAATATATGGTATATCTACCCAATGGGATATTATGTAACCATTAAAAATAGTCAAAATATTACAAGTAGACTTCAAAGGATTTTCCATGTATATTATAAAGCTGGAAAAAATAAAATAATAATTGAGTGTCATGTATATTTCATTTCTAGAAGTCAATTAATCTGTATGATTATATGAATATATATGAATACGTTTATGTCAATATATTTTAAAGGTATTACAAAAATGTATACATACAAAACACTCACATAAGAGAATAAAACATGGAAGGAAAGTACACTTAATGGTAATATAGGTTGTGGGTTGTAATACCCTCAAAGTAGTTTGAATGAATGGCGATGACAAAGGGAAAAGTGCCTTTGGAAAGAAAACATGATGTGATACTTTCCATTTATAATTTACATGTGTGTATAAATCAAGAAATATGTAAAATAATATAAATTGTGGTTAATATTTATTTAACTGTCTAAATGAAGGACTTTGAGAAAAATAATTTGAGTCTAAATCTATTGCCTCTTAATGTATTGATATTAAGTAAACAAAGAAAGCCATTGTGGCTCAGTTGATTAAGAACCCAACTAGTATCCATGAGGATACCCTCTGATCCCTGGCCTTGCTCTGTGGGTTAAGGATCTGGCGTTGCCACAAGCTGTGGTGTAGTTTGCAGACACAGCTCCGATTCTGTGTTGCTGTGGCTGTGGTGTAGGCCAGAAGATGCAGCTCCAATTTAACCTCTTTCCTGGGAACTTCCATGTGCCATAGGTGTAGTCCTAAAAAAGAAAAGAAAAAAAAAAAAACATAAAAAAGCCAAAACAAAAAACAACATTATTGTATATATAATGGTTTTATTTCAATAAAACAAGAAAAAAATGGCAAATACTCAATTGATCAGTATTCTATATATTTGCATTAGCAAGGATACACTTGGGCCAAAACATGAGTTACCTCCGGGTTGGATAAGATAGGCCAGAAATGACTGGTTAGCTCTATCATTATTTATTTTGTTATTAGGATGTCAAGTATTGAAACAACAGTGTATTTATTTTATAATTTGAAAAATATTATATAAAATAATTAATATTACTCAACAAATAATTTGATGAGCTTTATCCTAAAGGTTATCATATTCCATTGCAAATATGAGTTTATATTTAATTCAATTTAATTAAAAATTATAGATACTAGAGCTACAGAATCCTGGAAGGCCTACAGCATAATGATTCTGTGTTTAAGGGATTTATATTATTGTTGTTTTCCCTTTCTTTCTTTCTTTCTTTCTTTCTTTTTCCTTCTTTCTCTCTTTTTTTTTTTTTTTAATAGGCACACTTGTAGCATATGGAAATTCCTGGGCCAGGTATTGAATCTGAGCCACAGCTGAAACATGAATTGCAGCCGTGGCCCACTGCACCACAGTGGGAACTCCTGATTCTGTGTTAAAGTTTTAGAGTCAAAAAGGCTGAGTCAAATGTTGCCCTTGGCAAATACTTCCTGTGTAATCTGGGAAAATTACCTAAAAGTTTCTTGCACCAGTTCCTTTGTCTATAAAATACAAATAATAGTAGGAAAAATGAGGATAATAACAGATGACTAATGGTATTTCTAAAAATAACACACTTGAAGCTCTCAAACAGCCTGACACACATTAAATGCCAAATATAGGTTAATTATTAGAACTAAGAAGGAAAAAACTGCAGTGAGAAGAAGAAAGAGGGATCACTTACACAAGCTTTATGAATATTACCTGTGCCACAAACAAGATTTACAAATGTCCTCTCTAGGATTTTCACAACAGATTTACCACCTCAGATGTATGTGACATTAAGGTCATTTTATAAGAAAGAAAATATGGAGAGGCTGAGTGATTAAGCAATTGTCACTCAGATTATCTACCTCAAAATTTAGATTTTTAAATTCTTGATGCAATGACCATGCACCTAGAACATTTTAAAAACCTCTTAGAAAAGTTACATTAATGACATATTTCTGAATAAATATTAGAAAGTGTCTTCTGCACATTTAAATAAGACAATATGAAAATAAACTTGGGCCTTAATTTCAAAAATTCATAGTCTAAACAGTTAAGAATTAGTAAATCTATAGTCTCTAATTTGCTCAATGTCATTATCCATTTTCAAAAATGATTTTTTAATATTTATAATCTTCATAAAATGGATTTTCTTCACATATTGGCTGTAATAGTAACTTGACAAAGCAGTTCAGGAACAATTGGGAAATTCAAATATATATTTGGTTTTTCTTATGGTTTCATCTTATCTATATAAAACAAATTCAATCTGATTTAATGTTTAATCTTGTACGAATCTGGTTATACAGTAGAAGTCCCATGCTCCCAGCTAGCACTTCTGTGCTTGCTCTGGATCTCTCATGTCTAAATCCCCATTGCTCTTAAACCTCTGATATAGATTCTATCTCTGTTAGAATCTAATTATAAACTACCTATGAGTTTTTATAATTTTATATAAAGTATTTAATCTTCTTAATTAGGCAGTTAAATCATTAAAATCAGCAACTATTTATTTTATTTCTCTGGATCTCCTCAGTTTGGAACACATAATATGAAAATAAATTTTATTTTTAAATTTAAAGGGGAAAGAATCATCCTTTACATGCATACTTATAGGAGTCCCCTTGTGGGTCAGCAGAAACAAACCTGACTGGTATCCATGAGGAGGCAGGTTCAATCCCTGGCCCTACTCAGTGGGTTAAGTATTCTGCATTGCCATGAGCTACAGAGAAATTCGCAGATATGTCTCAGATCTGGCATTGCTGTTGCTGTGGCATAGGCCAGGCAGCTGCAGCTTTGATTCAGCCCCTAGGCCAGGAAATTCCATGTGCTGCAGGTGAAGCCCCCCCCCCCCCCGCAAAAAAAAAATTCTAATTAAATTCAAAACGGCTGCTGGTAATTACTTACAGGAAAAGCTGTTGTTGATCATAATGTTTTTTTCATTTAGACAAAATAAAAAGTAAAAAGCAGCTAAATAGTCTAGAAATATGGTTAGGTTTTCAAGTGAAGCTAATATAAAGATATTGGAAAAAATAGAAGTTCACAGCATGTCCCAGTTTCAAAATACTAGACTGACATTTCCATACATAAGGACTTTGGGGATGTGTTACAATTTTCTATTTGGTTCACAGTAACTAGAAATAAGTGTTTTTATCTAAGTCTAAGGAAAAATACTACACTTCAACCATGTTGTACTCTTTTGTTACACCAGCAAGCCTAGCATAACTAGAGAAGCAAATTCAGCAGGAACAGCAAGCCATTTGAAACTGCCTTTGTCATGAATGTCTTTGGTGGTATTATGACAGTATAATTTATAGATCTTGTGACTATAACAGCTCAAATTATTTATAAATATGTATTTTAAGAAAAATTCTGCTATATATGTACCTGGATATATATGGGGATCAGAAGACTGTATCTTAGTCCTACTGATGTTGGTTAGCAGTGTATGGTCTCTTATTTTCTGTCTCTCTTTTTCAAAATAGGGAGTTTTGCCCTATCCAATCTTGGTCCTTAAATAAATATAATATAGGAATAGTAGCTGACATGTTTTTAAATTTCGCCATTTTATTTTTTTATTTTTAATTAAAGCATGGTTGATTTAGAATGTTGTGCCATTTCTGCTGTACAGCAAATTGACCCATTCACGGGCACACACACACACATACACACATATATATATATATATATATATATATATATATATATATATATATATATACTTATATTCCTTATCTTCCATCATGGCCTATCACAAGGGACTGGATATAGTTCCCTGGACTATATACACTAAGACCTCATTGCTGTCTACCATTCTAAACGTAATAGTTTGTGTCTACTAACCCCAAACTCCCAGGCAACCACAAGTCTTCTCTATGCCCATGAGTCTATTTCTGTTTTGTTGATAGGTTTATATGTGCCATATTATAGATTCCACATATAAGTGATATCATATGGTGTTTGTCTTTCTCTTTATGACTTACTTCACTTAGTATGAGTATCTCTAGTTGCATCCATGTTGTTGCAAATTGCATTATTTCTTTCTTTTAAATGGCTAAAGTTTTTGCCATTTTAAAAACGCCTTGTAGAGTTCTTGGTGTGGTGCAATGGAATCAGTGGTATCACTGCAGCCAGGATACAGTTTCAATCCCCGGCATAGCACAGTAGATTAAGGGATCTTGCATCACCACAGCTGAAGCTTAGGTGACAGCTGTGGCTTGGATCCCATCCTTGGCCTAGGCACTCCATATGGTGCAGGGCAGCCAAAAAAAAAAAAAAAAAAAAAAAAAGCAAAAAATCTTGTATGATGTGTTAAATGAACTATTCATGTTCCTGTCTCTCTACTTGTGTACTTGTTCTCATCATTTAGAATATCTTTCAAGTAATACTCCCTTCTGACTGAAGATCATCAATCTTTCTCTAATGCAACATCATCTGAGGATATAAACATGATACTTCTCTCTTCAAAAGCATTGTTTCCTTGAGCTATTAACATCTATATCTACGGGCACATTTCTCTGTTACCCTTGACAATAAAACTACTTATTTTACATATCCCTACTTTGTATATATGTGTGTGTATATATATACACATATATATGGATGGATATATATGCACGCATGTGCATATACATAAGTATGGATAGGTGTATGGGTATGTATGTATATACACTCCCTACTTTTTCTCCTTTTGCTCAAATGATCTTCATTTTATCTTTAAAAATAATGAACAATTTTCTTAACTAAATTCCCATCAGCATTTTACATATTTGTCACATTTTTATCTTTAGCTTCTGGGACGCTACGCTCTACTGGTTTGCCTCTTGCCCATCTGTTTACTTCTTTTCAGTGTCTTTTGGCAGCTCCTCCTCCCACCTTCCAGCTCAATACATATTAGAGAACCCCAAGACTTGTCTCTTTTTACACTCACTCTTTCATTATTTGGTGATGTCTTCCAATCTCATGGCTTTAATAATATATATAAGCCCTCAATATTATTCTCATATCAGTTCTTTCTTAAAATCTGGACTGATTCAGTATGGATTTGATGACCTTCAGCAAAAAGATGGATTTGAAGATGTAATAGTAGAAGGATGACCTATGTTTGCAGCATCCAGCTGCTGTTAATCTTCCCCATTTCACCACTCTCCCCCTGGTCCACTGCATTCCAGATGTCTTTAAGAACATTTGCATAGGCCATTACTTTCCATGACAGGCTCTCTGTCCTCCACTACCAATAAATAAACTATATCTGGATCTTTCAGGTCACTCTCACTAGCCCCTCTTTAAAAAAACAAACTAAAAAAAAAATCTTTGATAATCCTAAATATGTTCTGTACTATTCTCTGTCATTATAACTATACAATTTAATCATTGTGTCATTAATCATTGTATCACAAGTTGTTTTTATATATCTATTTATTTATTTCTCTATTTTTCTTTTTTGTTATTCTACCTCAGTAGGGTGTACACAGGACGTCTGAGGACAGAACACATGATGTTTTATTCACTAAGGTTACCCAGTTCTTGGAATACAGCAAGTGGTCAGAAATACTTGTTTATTGTTTGAATGCACATGAACGTAGATGGACAGACACAATAGACGATGTGTGTGTCCTTCCTGAGAAATTTGAAGGAGACATCAAACAGGAGGGGTAGGGCTGTTAGCTTTCTGAGAGGGACTGTCCTACCAGCACCAGGTTGTCTTGCAAGCTACGGTTGTTTCTTTTCTTTTCTTTTTTCATTTTTTAAAGTTTTATTGAAGTATAGTTGATTTACAATGTTGTGATAATTTCTGCTGTTCAACAAAGTAATTCAGCGATACATATAAACACATTCATTCTTTATGAGATTATTTTCCCACGTAGATTATCACAGAATATTGAGTAGAGTTCCCTGTACTATACAGCAGCTCCCTGTTAGCCAATCATCCCATATACTTCAATATGCATATGCCAAAAATCACTGAATATAGACAACTCTTTTTTTTTGTATTTATCAGCTCATTTTTTTCACTCAGTGAATTTTATTACATTTATAGTTGTACAATGATCACCAAAATCCAATCTTATAGCATTTCCATCCCAAACACACAGCACATCCTGCCACCCCACCCCCTGCCAACCTGTCTCATTTGGAAACCATAAGTTTTTCAAAGTCTATGAGTCTGTTCTTCAAAGAAGTTCATTGTGTCCATTTTTTAAGATTCCACATGTAAGTGACAGCATATGATATTGGTGTCTCACTGTCTAACTGACTTTACTTAGCATGATAATTTCTAGGTCCATCCACATTGTTGCAACTGCCATTATTTCTTTCCTTTTAATGGCTGAGTAATATTCCATTGTGTATATGTACCACATCTTCTTTATCCACTCCTCTGTCAATGGACATTTAGGTTGTTTCCATGCTGTGGCTATTGCAAATAGTGCTGCATTTAACATTGGAACACAGGTATCTTTTCAAATCATGGTTTTTCCCTGGATAGATTCCCAGAAGTGGAATTGCTGGATCAAATTCCTTTTCATTCATTTCTGAGGAATCTCTGTACTGTTTTCCACAGTGGTTGCACCAATTTACATCCCCACCAACAGTGTAATAGTGTTCCCTTTTCTCTACACCCTATCCAGCATATATTGTTTATAGACTTTTCAATGATGGCCATTCTGGCTGGTGTAAAGTGGTACCTCATAGTGGTTTTGGTTTGCATTTCTCTAATAATTAGCGATGTTGAATATTTTTTCATGTGTTTTTTGGCCATCTATATGTCTTCATTGGTGAATTGTCTATTTAGATCATCTGCCCATTTTTTGATAGGGTTGTTTGTTTTTTGGTATTGAGTTGCAGAAGATGTTTATAAATTTTGGAGATTAATCTCTTGTCAGTCTCTTCATTTGAAAATATTTTCTCCCTTTCAGTGGGTTGTCTTTTTGTTTTGTTTAGGGTTTCCTTTGCTGTGCAGAAACTTTTAAGTTTAATTAAATCCCCATTTGTTTATTTTTTTTTTGTTGTCATTACTCAAGGATGTGGATCTGAGAAGATATTACTGTGGTTTATGTTGGTAGACAACTCTTTAAGATTTTTTTTTGGTGTGTATGAAGATGAGGATCAAATTAGAGTAGACAGACCAATAGATAGAAAGGAATGTGGTGATCACAAGAGATTATTTTTGTTTAATTATTTAAAAATAATATGTGCTAACACTGCTATTATTCTGAGCTTGTTTTATTCTCATCTGGATAGAAATGTAGGCAGCCAGGTAGAGTAGGAGAGCTTATAGAAAGCAGTTTCATAAGTTATATTTCATTCTATGACACAGGAATATTTCAATAACAGCATGATTATAAATATAGGTAGACCATTACATTTCAAATATATATATTTTCTCAGAAAGTTGCATACGGAAGTTGTATTTAAGCTGCTAGTTATAATAACTGGGCTTTAGAAGGCTTTTTTGGTTATGTTCATTATTAATAATACTTGATTTTAATACTAATTTGTAAAATTTAATGTATTATCTCTGTTTATCCTCAAACAATGTCCAATAAGGATATTCTAATTTCTTGTTCTAGAGTATGTGACGTGAGAAATTAGATTTCCAACTCTCAAATATAGAATCATAAAACAAAATATAGATAGAAAATTAGGGCTGAGGGACAAAAGCTTAATAACTGGTAAACTTGTATATTTGAATTTTTTTCGTCATCACCCTCATTACAATCTCTGCCCCAATGTTAAATAGCAAATATCCTAACCAACATTGGTAATTCTTGGGCTGAGGAGCATATTTTTCAATATTTCACAGTTAAGTTTGATGTTTACTCTAGGTATTAAGTAGATGTCCTTTATTAAAAATCATTTTTTCAAACTAAAATTTGTTTTATATTTTTAGTTTATTTTTGAATTTAAAAAGTGTATGCTTTTTTCTCCAAATTTTGTTGAAGTAGTGAACTACACTGATTTTCATATATTAATCCAAACCCACATTCCATGAATAAATACAAGTTGATTGTGAGGCATTACATTACTTAATGTTGGATTTGGTTTACTAATATTTTGTTTAAATATTTATATCCATGTTCATGAGAATGACTAGCTGGAACTATCCTTTTTTTAAAATAATATCTTGTCCAGTTTTTATATTCAGTTATGCAATGTTCATAAAGCAATTTAGTAAATATCTTTCTTTATTCTCATAAAAATAAGTGTAGAGAAAGTGCTATTTCTTTCTTAAAATTATTAGAATAATTCAACATTTAAGACATCTAAATAGTGCTTTTTATTTGTGAAAAGTTTTAATCATGGTTTAATTTTTTCTCTTCCAAGTTTATTGAAGTATAATACAGCATTGTAAAAATCTAAGGTGTACAACATAATGACTTGACTTACATATAAAAGGGGTTCAATTTTTAATAAGTATATGGCCAATATTTAAAAAGTTCTATGTATTTTAGAATGTGCATTTTAAAAAATTTATAAATTTCATAAAGTTATTATGTCTGTTATTGATTTTTATACTAGTCTGTTATTTTATTTTTAATGGTTAAAGTTCTTAGTAATGTTCCATTTTTCATTCCTGAGTTGATTAATTTTACTCTTTTTTTTCCCTTGATAATCTTTTTTAAGGATTTTTATCAAGTTTATTAGTTTCTTTCTAAAATCCCACTTTAGTTTTCTGGATTCTATTTTATGTTCACAATCTATTATTTAATTTTGGCTGCTATAATCATTATTATTGTTTTTATTTTATTTCTTTAGATTTAACTCTTTGTTTTTGTGATAAACCGAGATGTGTACTTAGATTATTGCATTTTCTTTTTTTTTCTTTTTTTTTTTTTTTTTTGTCTTTTTGCTATTTCTTTGGGCTGCTCCTGTGGCATATAGAGGTTCCCAGGCTAGGGGTCCAATCGGAGCTGTAGCCACTGGCCTACGCCAGAGCCACAGCAACGCAGGATCCGATCCTCGTCTGCAACCTACACCACAGCTCATGGCAACGCCGGATCATTAACACACTGAGCAAGGGCAGGGACCGAACCCGCAACCTCATGGTTCCTAGTCGGATTTGTTAACCACTGCGCCACGACGGGAACTCCCCGATTACTGCATTTTCAACCTTTCTTATTTCTGATGTCTATAAGGCTATAAATTTTCCTAAAAGCACTGCTTAATCAGCATGCCATGAATTTTTGTATATCATATTTGACTATCACTGTATGTAAAATATTTTCTAATTTCCATTGTGGTTATTTGTTTGATGCAATTTTAAGGGAAGAGATTAATTTTCAGCATTTTTATCTTAATTCCACCCTGATCAGAGAGTCATTATTTTGTGCCTTTCACTATTTGTGACAACGTCAAACTGCCATCTGAATACCTGGGATATATTTCCAAGTACCTTTGGTCTGATAGATCCTGTGCTACAACTTTTGTATCTCTGATGCTGTGATACTGTGGAATGCTCTTCTCAGCTTCTTCGCAGCTTTAAAATTGACAAATGACTCAATGGAAAAGCAGTGTTAAATATCAAGCCCATGTTTATGGGTTTTTTTTTTCCTCTGAGATCTTGGCATGCAGGTCTTCATTGCCTTCTAACAAGTTGTTATTAATGTCATTCAGAAAAAAAGGCTGATTTAAAACATTGCCACAATCAGGAGTTCCCATCGTGGCATAGTGGAAATAAATCCGACTAGCAACCATGAGGTTGTGGGTTCAATCCCTGGCCTCGTTCAGCGGGTCAAGGATCCGGCGTTGCCATGAGCTGTGGTGTAAGTCACAGACTCGGCTCAGATCTGGCGTTGCTGTGGCTGGAGGCCGGCAGTACAGCTCTGATTAGACCCCTAGCCTGGGAACCTCCATATGCTGTGGGTGTGCTCCTAAAAAGACAAAAATACAAAAAAAGAAATTGCCAAAATATGATAAGCAACACATCTTCATTTTTCAACACTGCTCTCAATTTCATGTTTATCTTTTTCATTATGGTTGAACACAAAATTGAAACTGGTAATAGTCAATAAACATGGAATTTATCCTAAAATACCTTACCAAGAATGTATCATCTGCTACTTTTTCACTATTTTCATAAGATTACAAGGGCAAAATATTTCATTATTTGGATAAGAGAACTCTTAATAGACAAAGATATCTATATTGCTGGAGTGGGTGGACCACTATATACTAACTCAAATCTCATTTTATCAGCTTGCACAGGACAAAACAAACTTTCCCAGTGAGAAAGCCATATCAGACTATTACTTAATAAAATAGAACTTCATGATACATGCAAGTCAAACGTTCAAGTTCTTAAATTACCTAAACTTTTCATACAATACATCTTGTATATTTTTTTCTTATAATTCTTCAGTGTTTTGTGTTAAAAATAATAAAGATCCAGTTTGAAGCATACTGTGCTATAGGAAAGAGAAGATACGGCTTTTGTTTAAAAGTCCATGCCAACATTTTTAAATAGGGAGTAAAACTATACCAAGTCAAACTAGTGGTAGCAGGAGTATTAATTTAAATATCCCCAGACAGATTTAATCTTCGACAGAACAATAGTGTATGTGCCTTGAAATACAATGTCATTAAGATTGAAAGTCTCACAGGCACATTTTTATAGAGGAAAGCAAAACTTTTTCTAACTTTAAAACATAGGGATTATTTTCACATTTTGTTTCAAAGGTTAGATTTAATTGTCTATATCTAAAATATACTAGATTGATTCCTAGTATTATTAGAATCAAGCATCTTAATTTCATATTCTTAAAAAATTACAAATAAATTATATGCCCATTATCTAATAAAGTTAGATATACTTACCAATTTTAGGTAGTAGGGAAGGAAACAAATAAATAAATATAATAGGTATTCAGCACCCAGTAAATGCTAGGTAATATTCTAAGCAATTTTAAGTTTATTATCATTTGATTTATGTTGCATTGATTTTATTCTCCTAGATCTCAGAGTAGTTAATTCATAAATTAAGCATTTCCTTGCCACAGCAGGAATAATTCCTGACTTATTTCTGTAAAGAAAAATATTAACAAGAGGGAGGTATAAGGGCATCAGATCATTAACTCTTTTTCCTACCTGTGTTTATTTCACTTCTTTCCTTATATCTATGACAAATTATCAAAAATCTGCTAATAGAAAAAAGAAAGAAAATACTTAATAATATACTAGGATACAAATAATTGTGTATTCAAACTTGTAAAATACACATATGCTGTGTGAAAATACAGTGCATACAATGTTTTTTGCTAAGTTAGCAAAACTGTCTGCACCTTATCTGGAAGAAATTATGATCTGACAGAAAATATAGGATTTGAATAAATAAATATATACATTGATGAAACTGAAATTATATCAAGCATCTTTTGAACAATAATAGTATAAAACTAGAAATTAACTACAGAAGAAAACTGGAAATTTCACAAATATATAGAGATTAAACATCATGCTGCTAAATAACCAGTGGATCAAAGAAGAAATCAAAGGAGAAATTTCAAAATACCTTGAGAGAAATGAAAATGAAAATGCAACATATTTATGGAATGTAGCAAATTAAGTTCTAGGAGAGAAGTGCATAGTGATAAATGCCTACCTCAAGAAACAGAAAAGTCTCAATTAAATAAGTTAAATTTACACTTCAAGGAATCAGAAAAAGAAGAACAAATGAAGACAAAATTGATAGGAGAAGGAAGTAGAAAATATTAGATGAGAAATAAATGAAACAGATACTAAAAAAGAGAGTGGATATTATCAATAAAACTAGGAACTGAGTCTTTGAAAAGGTAAACAAAATTGATAAGCTTTTAGACTCATCAAGAAAAAAGAAAGAGGATTCTAATAAATAAAATCAGAGGAGATATTACAACTGATACTACAAAAACAAAAAAGTTCATAAGAGACTAGCATGAACAATGATATAACAACAAATTGGAAAACCTAGAATAAATGAATAAATTTATGAAACATAAACCTACCAAGACTGAGTCATGAGTAAATAGAAGATATGTACAAATGGATTACTAACAAGGAGATTGAACTGTTAATAAAAACCTCCCCAAAAAACAAAAAAGTCCTGAATAAAACTCTTCACAGTGAATACTACTAAACATTCAAAGAAGAATTAATATTAATCCTTGTCAAACTCTTCCAAAAAATAGAAAGGGAAACAGTCCCAAACACATTTTACCACGTATTACTCTGATACCAAAACCAGAAAATGATGCCACAAAAATAGAAAATTATAAGCTAGTACTCCTGATGAACATAGATGCAAAAATCTTCAAAAAAATATTATTCAGGCGTTCCCGTTGTAGCTCAGTTGTTAACAGATCTGACTAGGAACCATGAGGTTTCAGGTTTGATCCCTGGCCTTGCTCAGTGGGTTAAGGATCCGGTGTTGCCATGAGCTGTGGTGTAGGTTGCAGACGCCGCTACAGCTCCAATTCGACCCCTAGCCTGGGAACCTCCATATGCCGTGGGAGTGGCCCAAGAAATGGCAAAAAAAAAAAAAAAAAGAATTAGTAAACCAAATTCAATAATATGAAAGATCATACACCATGATGTACTGGGATTTATTCCAAGGATTTCAGGATCACATAATATCTGTAAATCAATCAGTGTAATATAACACATTAAGAAATTTAAGAATAAATAACATGTGATAATCTTAACAGATGCAGAAAAACAAAATTCAACATCCATTTATTATGAAAACTCTCAACAAAGTGGGTATAGAAGGAATGTTTCTAGACCTAAATAAGAGCTGTATATAACAAGCCCACAGCTCATATCACTATCAATGGTGATATTAAGAAATAAATTCAGTAAATTTGCAGGGTACAAAATCAATACAGAAGAGTTCCCTGGTAGCTCAGAAATTTAAGGGTTCAATTATGACACTGCTGTGGATTGAGTCCTGCTGTAGTGTGGGGTTGATCACTGGCCCAGGAATTTTTGTATGCTGTAGGTGTGGCCAAAACAAACAAAAAAATAAAACAAAGCAAAATGAACAAAAAAATCAACACAGAAAATTCTGTTGCATTTTTATACTAATAATAAACTATAAAAAAAGAATTTAAGAAAACAATCCCATTTACAATTGCATCAAAAAGAAAATGCATAGGGATAAATTTAACTAAGAAGGTGAAAGCACTACATATTGAAAACTACAAAACATTAATGAAGAAAATTGAAGGAGACACAGATAAATGGAAAGATAATCCATGCTCATGAACTGGGGAAGAATTAATAGTGTTAAAAATGTTCGTATTATCGAAAGCAATACAGCAATTCGATGTAACCCATATCAAAATTCCAAATACACTTATCACAGAAATAAAATAAATAATCCAATAATTCTTATGCGCCCACAAAAGACTGAATAGCCAAAGCAATCCCGAGTAGATAAAGCTGGAGACAACAAACATCCTAATTTCAAACTATGTTGCAAAGCTACAGTAATTATAATGGTATAAGATTAGCACAAAAAATAGATTAATGAGCAAAGCAGAGAGCCCAGACACAATTTTACATGTATATGGCCAATTAATATATAACAAAGGAGCCAAGAGTACACAATGGGGAAAAGCAGTCTCAATAAGTGGTGGTGGGAATATCAGATAGCCACATTCAAAGAATGAAATTGGACCACTATCTTACACCATGAGTGAAAAATGACTCAAAAGCACTACGGGTGCTTCCATGTCTTGGCTATTGTGAAAAATGTTGCTATGAATGCTATGGTGCATGCATCTTTGCACATTAGTGTTATCATTGTTTTCTGTATATGTAAACAGAAGTGGAATTGCTGGATTGTACGGTAGTTCTGTTTTTGCTTTTTTGATTAACTTCCATACTGTTTTTCATACTGTCTGCACCAATTTATATACAGACCAACAATGTACAAGGGTTCCATTTTCTTCACACATCTCCAACATTTGTTATTTGTAGAGTTTTTGATGATAGCCATTCTGACAGGTGTGAGATGATTTCTCATTTTTTATTTGAATTTCTCTAATAATGTAAATAGTTAGCAATGTTGAGAATTTTTATGTGCCTGTTAGGCATCTCCATGTCTTCTTTGGAAAACTATCTATTCAAGTCTTCTACCCATCTTTTGAGTTTTTAAAATATTGAATTGTATTAGCTGTTCATATATTTTTGGATATTAATCTGTTGTTAATCCTATCATTTGCCAATACTTTCTCCATTCCATAGGTTGTCTTTGTTTTTTTTTGTGATTTATTTTGCTGTGCAAACATTTGAAAATTTAACTGGATCCTCTTTGTTCATTTTTGCTTCTATTTCTTTTGCTTTAGGGGATAGATCTGAAAAAATATTGCTACTATTTATATAATAGTACTACTACTATTTATATAATTGCTACTATTATATAAATATACCAAAAATATTTCTGTGAAAGAGTGCTTTGACTTTGTTTTCTTCTAGGAGTTTTATGGTTTCAGATCTTATATTTAGTATTATCATCAATTTTAAGTTTATTTTTATATGAGATGAGGAAATGTTCTAATCTCATTTTACATGTAGTTATCCAGTTTTCCTAGCATCACTTATTGCAGAGACTATCTTTTCTCCATTATATATTCTTGCTTCTACTGTCATAGATTGGTTGACCATTGGTGAGTAGGTTTATCTCTGGGATCTCTGTTCTGTTCTATTGATCTATGTGTATGTTTTTGTGCTAATATTCTGCTGATTTGACTACTAATAGCTTGTAGTATAGTCTGACGTTTGGGAGAATAATATCTCCAGATTTATTTTTTTTTCTCAAGATTGCTTTGGTAACGATTTTTTGAGTCTGACCTCAAAATGGAAAGCCGCAAAAGCAAAATTAAGCAAATAGAACTGCATCAAACTGATAAGCATCTGCATGGCAAAGCAAACAATAACAAAATGAAAAAGCAACCTACTAAATGGGGAAATTAATTATAAATCATATATATGGTAAAGGGTTAATATTCAAATACACAAAGAACTCAGTCAACTCAATAACAAAAAAACCCAAACAATTCAAATTTTAAAATGGCAAATGGATTACCCACCGTGCTTCAGCAGGTTAAGGACCTGACACTGTCTCCATGGTGAAATGGGTTCAATCCTTGGCCTGGAAATCCCTGTCCCAGGAACTTCTATATGCCAAGGGGCAGCCAGAAAAAGAAGTTGGGCAGAATATATAAATGGACATTTTTCCAAATGAGATATACAGTTGGCCAAAAAGTACATGAAAAAATGCTCAACATCATTAATCATCAGGGAAAAACAAATTGAAATCATAATGCAATATGTTAGAATGGTGATTATTAAAAAATCAAGAAACAACAAGTGTTGGCCAAGGGTGTGTAAAAAAGAGACCCCGTGGGTGCTATAGGAATGTAAATTTGTGAATCCACTGTGGAAAACAGCGTGGTGTTTTCTCAAAAAATTAAAGAGCGAGCTCTTGTATAATCTAACAACTTCACTTCAGGATATTTATCCAAGGGGGAAAAAAAGCAAAAAAAACACTAATTCAAAAAGAAAAACTCTCCCATCTTTATTGTAGCACTATTTAAAATACCCGAGATACGGAAACAATCTAAGTGTCCATTGATGGATGGATAAAGAAAAAGTGGGGCATATAAATACAAGAAGATTATTTACAAATAAAAAAGAATAAAATTGGCCATTTGTGGCAAGATGGATGGGCCTCAAAGACAGAGAAAGATAAATACAGTATAATCATTCTCTTGCATGGAATCTGGAAACAAACAAACAAACAAAAATCTAACTCATTGACAAAGTAGATTGGTAGCTGTAAGAAGCAGGAGCTAAAGATGGGAGAAATGACTGAACTGTTTTGTTTTGTATTTTTTATTTTTTAGTTTAAATAAATTGGAACAAAAAATTGAGAAAGAATATATACAGAACTCTAAATAATGTAAACTTTGGGGAAAATATTTTAAATAAGTTTGCTTTGACATAGCTAAGAATGTAGGCACTTTTAATACAAGAAAAACTGTTTTACTCCAACTTTCGTAAAGTGATACTCAATATCATACGGGAAATGTACTAAACCAAACTAGAATATTTATAACCAGCAAGAAAATTTTTTACAATTTCTTTCTAGCCATATCTGTATGCTTTACCTCTCACTCTAATCATTTTTATGCCTTCTTAAAACATGAAAGAGTACGTGTGGTGTGTGTGTGTGTGTGTGTGTGTGTGTGTGTGTGTGTGTTTTCTAACAGGAAGTAAAAGTAACATATTTCTTTCTAATACCCTGAATTACTTATTCCTATGAATGTTTAGGAAAAAAATTTGGATTTTTTTTTTTTCGCTTTTTAGGGCCACACCTGGGGCATATGGAAGTTCCCAGGCTAGGGGTGGAAGAGCTACAGCTGCCGGCCTGTGTCACAGCCAGAGCAATGCAGGATCCAAGCCGTGTCTGCCACCTACACCACAGCTCATGGCAACACGGGATCTGTCATCCACTGAATGAGGCCAGGGATTAAACCCACATCCTCATGGATACTAGTCAGATTCATTTCCTCTGTGCTATGACAGGAACTCCAATTTTGTAATTTTTACAATTGAAATGGTGCAATACATTGTGGCACAAAAAACCTAGGTATATTTTGATGGCATTTTGTTTCTTATCATTTAATCCTCCACCGAGACATGGGCAACATTTTTCTATTGAAAACAGTTGCTAATTTCCTCAGGTTGTTATCACCCTGGGTATAGCACACCAAAATGAATTGATTTGTTCAGAAAATGCTTACTAAGCACCAACTCTATACTGGATGGTATTCTAAGCTAGCGGAATATTCTGTCCAATTGTTAGATTATATCCATGGATTGCTATTAATCACCTGAAATAAGACTAATATGACAAAGAAAATTAATTTTAATTGTGTTAAATATTACTTATTGATATTTTACTTTTTAAAATGTTTATTATAGTTGATTTATAATGTTCTGTCAATTTTTGCTATATAGCAAAATGATGCAGTGATATATATATGTCACACATACATTCTTTCTCTCATATTATCTTCTACCATGTTCTATCAAAAGTGATTGGATATAGTTCCCTGTGCTGTATAGTAGGACCTCATTTCTTATCCATTCTTAATGTAAAAATTTGCACCTACTAAGTCCAAATTCCCAATCCATCCCTCTACCTCCCCCTCCCCTTTGGCAACCACAAGTCTCTTCTCCATGTCTACAAGTCTGTTTCTGTTTTGTAGATAGGTTCATCTCTGCCATATTTTAGATTCTATTTGTAAGTGATATCAGATGGTATTTGTCTTTTTATTTCTGACTTACTTCACTTAGTAAGAGAATGTCTAGTTTCACCCAAGTTAATGTGAATAGCATTATTTTGTTCTTCTTTTGTGGCTGAGTAATATTCCATTGTATTCTTTTTTAATCCATTCATCTATTCATGGACATGTAGGTTGTTTCCATGTCTTGACTATTTTGAATAGTGCTGCAATGAATATATGGAGACATGTATTTTTTGAATGAGTTTTGTGCAGATATATGCCCAGGGTAAGGCTTACTGGCTCATATAGTAGTTCTATATTTAGTTTACTTAGGAAGCTCCATATTGTTTTCCACAGTGGTGTACCAATTTACATTACCACCAACAGTATATAAGTATTCCTCTTCTACACACATTCTCCAGCATTGATTCATAGATTTATTAATGATGGCTGCTCTGACAGGTATGAGGTAGTGCTTCATTATTGTTTTGATTTGTATTTCTCTAATAATTCGTGATGTTGAACATTTTTTCAAGTGCCATTGGCCATGCATATGTCCTCTTTGAAGAAATGTCTATTTAAGACTGAGAGCCCATGTGTGCACAAAGTTGTTCCCATGGTGGTCTCACCTTTCCCCACCCTGCCCTCCCCAACAATGACGCCTTGCTTCTCCTGTGGCCAGCCTACCTCCCACACTCTCTTGGCTGTGGTGCAACACTCCCCACTTTCCTCAGGATCTCTCCACATAGCCAACCCTCATCCTCTACCCAGAAGTGATCTTCAAATCCTCAATGTCAGTGCTCAGCCCCCACCCAAGTGTCTCAGGCTATGGTGAGCTGGGGGGTGGTGCTGATGGTCTTTGTGACTCTCTCTCTGCTTTGCCCCCTCAGTCCAGCCACTGCACTTTTTTCTGAGGGTTTGAGATTCCCCCTTCTTCAGTGCTGATCCCTCTGTCTGTTAGGTGGCTTCCCAGGATCCAGATTCCTTTCCTGTTTCACAGCTCCCCTTCAGGAGTGCTGGCCCCATCCCAACTGCTCTTTCTTTTTTCTCTTCTCTTCTCTTATCTCTATCTACCTGTCTTCTCTTATCTCTATCTACCTCTCTTTTCCTTCTTATTCTACCCAGTCATGGAGGGTTTCTTGCAGTTTTTGGTGGTCTGAAGTTTTCTGCTAATATTCAGTAGCTGTAATGTGAAAATCATTATACACATAGTTTTTTTTTTTTTTTTTTTGATGTGTTTGTGGAAAAAGGTGAGGGCCATGTCTTACTCCTCTGCCATCTTGATACTGCTCTGATTTTAATATTAATAGCTATATATGGATAGTGGCAATCATTTTGGTGATTACAGTTTTTGACTCTGGGATTTCGATAGTGAAAAAAGAAAAGATTCTAGCTTGCATGTAGCTGTGTTTCTGGTAGAATCCATCCAGGCAATAAATATATAAACAAATACATTTATTAAATGATAAGTTCAGGAATTGGAGTATAAATATAAAGAGGATAGATAGGGTGCGATTTGAACAAAAATTTGATGCATATGAGAGTGTTATGTTGATATATTTGGGAAGAGCGTGATGTTAGAAGCACAGAAAGTAAAACAGACTTAGAATGGGAGTATGCTTCACATATTTGAAAAACAGCAAGGAGGCCACTCTGATTGTAGAAGAGACAAATAGAAAATCACAGAAACATAGGGAGGCCACATCTTTCAGGACCTTATAAGGTCTCCTGAGTACTTTGATATGTACATTTTTTTATGGCTATACTCACAGCATATGGACATTCCTGGACCAGGAATCAAATCTGAGCTTCAGTTGTAACCTCTACCACAGCTGTAGCAACACCAGATCCTCAAACCACTGTGCCAGGCAGGGGTTATACCTGTGCCTCTGCAGTAGCCTGAGTCTCGGCATCAGATCCTTAAACCACTGCACAGCAGCACGAACTCCATGAGAATGATTTTTGTAGTTGGCAAAAAGGAAGCCACTGTAGTGTTTTCATCAGGAAAATGGCATAATCTGTGTTATGTACTGAAAAAAAATATAGCATTCATAATATATATTTAAAGAAATCACATCATAAAAAATCCTGTGCTACATGTGTTGTAATTTCTAGATAGAAAAAAAAAATATTCCTTCATACAGAGCATGGTAAGTGCCCATTTATCCTGTTGTAGAACAAAGGTCTTCCTCTTATGTTGCCCCAGTGTCTCATACACATAGTGTTGGTCTACCTCCCACAGGTCTGCAAGTCCTGTACTTGCCAAGCCTCCAGACTGAAGAAGGAGCTCGGAGTCAGTGATAGAAACATCAAGTGTTTAATAGATGGAAGATCTTACATATCTGAAGTGAAAGGGTCCTAGAGCAACACCCTACCATGGATGGTAAAGGGCAGGCAGTTTGCTAGAAGAATAGGGAGACTACCGGTTTTAGGGGGAATTGATGTCAGATTGACTCGTTAGTTACCAGGGAAACCAGCAAAGGGGAAAAGTACCTTTAAGGGGCAGAGGTCTTCTTTTTGTTAAACTGAGGAAGGGGAGCCATTCTTATCTAAAGATCAGTACAATCTTTTCCTGGGGTGGGGGTAGTGGGAGTTGTGGGTGGGGCTGGCAAGTATGTGGGTATTTACTGATTGTGTTCCATAGAGCCTAATTATGTGGGAAGGTCAGAAGGTCAGTCATGTGTGTAGCCTGTTGGTGAAGCAGAGACTGGTCCAGTAGGGCATGTAGAGAGCAAGGAAACAGCCATCTTTCGTGGCCTCAATATACACACAGCAACTTTTTTGTTATGTAATGTACAATTACATTATGTAATGTACAATTATTTCATTCTAAGTTTTATTGCGGAAAATTTTGACACTAGGGATAGTAGCAACGTTGAAATCCTAAATTTGTTGAGAAAATCATCTACACTTTCTTTTTCTATTTTCTATTTCCGATCATCCCTCTAGCCATGGCAGAGGATATCTCAGAAACTGTTGTTATCCAAGTGATTATGACTTTCTACCTAAATTTAACACATTCGTTTCTTTATCTTACTTGACCTCTTGGCATCAACTGGTACTGAAAGTCTTTGTATTCCTCCTATAATACACTTTGATTTTGGCTTTTGAGGTAGAACTCCATCCCAAATTTCTTCCAAAAGGCTATGACTGTTAGCTAACATCGTGCTTTGTAGAGTCCTGTTCCTGTGCTCATCTCTTCAAAACTAAAATCCTTCATCTTTGTGTGCTGTGATCCTTACTCTCCTTAATTGCACAATTTCCCAGAGATACTCCATCCCATAGGTTTAGCTGTCACTTCTGTAACAGAGACTTACAAATCTAAATTTCACTTCCACTCCTATGCTTCAGTGTTGCCTAAAATACATATACTCCAAAAAATACGCTTTCAATCCCTCGTAACTTTTCTTATCAAGGTGAATAACACAAACATATATACAATTGTCAAATCCAAAATTTAAGATTCCTAGGCTCTAACAAACATCCTAATTACTATTTCCTTATTATAAATTGTATACATCATACCTTGGAATAATTATTATAATTCTGGAAAATATGCAACATGGACCTCAAAGAGAGGCGTTTGAAGTCCAATATTTGACTCTAAAACATAATAAAATGATTTGATTTAATTTATAATCAATTCCTATTAGAGAGGATGATGGAAAATATTCTTGTGTTTGCCTCTGTGCTTCCACTGAAGATAAGATTATTTTGTGGCGAACAGCTGACTTCCACACTACCATGGCTATTATAGGATGAATCAGGTTTTCACAAAAGGAAGTGAGCTGTCCAACAACCCACTGAACCCTGTTCATGGATCTGTAACGAAAGTAAATCTTTGCTTTCTCTGTGCTTCACTTGAAAACAGAAGCACTCTGTGCATGGATCGATCTACCCAGATACATTTATGCATTAATTTTCTCTCCAGGTTCTCAACTTCTTTGGGGTAGTTTTAGCAGGTAGACTAAAAGAGCCCAAACTCTTTGACTATTTCTTCTCCCTCCCACTCAGGGTAGTTACTTTCTGGTAATTAAGTGGGTAATGTCACACCGACATACTAGTTCTGCCAAAGACCTTTTTCCCATACCCTGAATTATTTTTCTTTAGCCTATTCCACAAGAACATTAAACTACTGTAAGCATTTAGATGTTCAAAATGAAAAGCCATAAAATAGTAAGGTTATTTCTGTTTTATTTTTGTTTACTCTTTCCTTTCGAAGGTAAAGAAAGCTGAAGGTGATTGAATAGGAAGAAAGCAAAATTTAAGTGAGTAATATTGAAAAAAACTTCAACAGGCATTTCAAAATATGATATCACTGTACCATATATTTTAATATCCTGTATAATGTCTGCAATTCTTACTTAGTCAATACTCAGTGAAAGCAAAAACCACACATGATTCTTTTGACTATATATTCCTATTGGCTCCAACATCAGAAATATTCAGGATGAGAATGTATGTTTATGGTTAATGATAATTAATGCTCTCTATAGGAAAGCCTTATCTTCTGTATATTCCTATTGGTGAATGTCAGAAATATTCAGGATGAGAATATATATTTATGAGTAATAATGATGAAGACTTACTATAGGAAACACTTTTCTTTCTTCTTCTTCATATGCAGACACAATTCCCATGAGTTATTGTGGCAAAATTGTTTATCCCTAAGGTCAAATAGAGAATAGAATTCAGATAAAAGACAAAGAAGGGAATTGCTCTGATTCAAAATGCTTTCTAAAGATTATCAAATCCCTTGGAATTTCACCAAAAAAAAAAAATTCAGAGTTCAGGTTTAGATCCAAATGAGAATTTTTAGGAAACTAACAATCAAAAGCAGAGTAGGCAACTATCTTAATATCCTTCAGAGGCCTTGGGCTTGTTTTATTGCAGATTTAATCTTTTGGATGTGTTACTGGGCATGAACCAGAGCCAAACATGTTTAACAAGCACAGCTTTGCAGTTATTTCAGAATTGCTCATTGGAATGTGTTATTACAGTTACAAAATGATATTGTAAATCTGCTAAAGTGAGTGCATTTTTCTTAGAAACCATATATGTGTTTAGAATTATAAAACACACTATTTATTTGAATAGTAAAATTAGGTTGCTAGATCTAGCTATTCAGAACATTAGTTCATAGGTTTTTGCATTTTAATTTGTTTCATGGATCAGTTCATGGCTCTGATACACTTGAAAGCTAAATTCTTTAATTTATGTTTTTGGTGGATAATACTCTGAATTATTTACATTAAATTTTACTGATTTATTTCTAATTTTAAATACTAAATATACATTTCTAAAACTGATAAAATATCTTTACTGGTGTGTGGCGGACTATTACTTCATTTATTTTACAAAAGGCTATTATATGCCTAGTCTATGGAATGCAAGATAAAAAAATCATCAGTGCACTGCTTGAAACATCTATATTTTTATTAGCTAGCCTGTTATCTCATTTGTTTTCTTAAGTGTTAAACACTAAGCTAATTAAAATAAGTCAAACTGGGTAAGAATTTTTTTTCTGCTTTACTTCCTCTTTGTAGCAAATTGCATAGGAGTAGTACAGAGGTAGATAGTGCAGCTTATAGGTAAAGTATAGCTGGCATCTGCTCTTTTAAAATACATTTTATTTTTATTGGTTTTTAAACTGTGACATGATACATATATGTATGCATGTACACATATATACACAATTGCGTAAGTTTGGGGTATACAACATTTTGGTTTGATACATTTATATGTTGCAATAGGTTAATACAGAAGCATTAGCTAATCTCTTCATCATGTCACTATTATTATTTCTTTTTAGTTTTGAGAACAGTTAAGATGTAGTCTCTTAGCAGCTTTGAAGTCTATGATAGGGAATGGTTGACTGTAATTACTATGTTCTGCATTATATTTCCAGAAATTATTTATCTATCATTTGCAGGTTTGTACTCAAACAGCATCTCCCCAATTCCACCACTCCTAGCCCCAGTAACTACAATTATACCCTTTTTACAGAGTCCACATATAAGTAATGTCATATAATATTTGTCTTTCTCTGTCTTGAATTATCTTACTTAGTATGATGCCCTCATGTTTCCTCCTTGTTGTTGAAAATGGCAGAATGTCTTTTCTCATGGCTGAATGATATTCCATTGCATGTGTGTTTGTGTGTATAATTTATATGTATATGTATATACACAATTTGTATATAAAATATGCATATATACACATAAAATCTTATAAAATTTATTGTAATTATAAAAATCACATCTTTATTCTTTCATTCACAGAGGGACTCGAGTTATTTCTGTATACTGCCTACTGTAAATAATGCTGCAGTGAACATGAGTGTGCCCATATATCTTTGAGATACTTATTTTATTTTTTATTTGTTTATTTTTTTGGTCTTTTTGCCTTTTCTAGGGCCGGTCCTGCAGCATATGGAGGTTCCCAGGCTAGGGGTCTAATTGGAGCTGTAGCCGCAGGCCGATGCTACAGCCACAGCAACGCAGGATCCGAGCCGCGTCTGCAACCTACACCACAGCTCATGGCAACGCCCGATCATTAACCCACTGAGCAAGGCCAGGGATTGAACCCGCAACCTCATGGTTCCTAGTCAGATTCACTAACCATTGAGCCACTATGGGGACTTCGAGATACTTATTTTAAATGCTTCAAATACAGAGCAGCAGGATTGCTGCATCGTATGGTTGTTCATTTTTAAATTCATATTGAAATAAAGCCATGCATCCTTCTCTATGTGTTGTTCATGGCAGTTTTGTGTTACAGTTGTAGAGTTGAATAGTTTCAGTAGACATATCTGGCCCATGAGTATAAACAATTCAGTAATAGTTTCTTCACAAAGTTTGTCAACACCTCCTTCAATAGAGTAATTAATTTAAAATACAAATTTGCATGTTCCTTTTTAACATTTTTTTCTTGCTGTAAGTAGACCAATAAATGTGTATTGTCACCTGTTTTCTAAAGCGGGGAATGAAAAGACCAGAGGTATGTAAGGAAGGTAAGGGCTGGGCTAATGGGAGCTACCAGCAAGAGACCATTTCAGGAGGAGTCTTTAACAGAAATGAACACCCACTGCAAATACAGGCAAGATTGCAAAGAGGAAGGAAATATGAGGTATATTTTATTTGTAGAGATTTGGAGGAACAGTTCTACAAAAGTCAATTGAAATTTGTCTATTTTATGGCCACATTGCAAAGGTGAGATGTCCTCATCACACCCAAAATGTAGTCAAACAAAGACTGATGTTGTCCAAAGAAGGTAGAAAAAGTATATTACTGACATGATGAGGCTTATGGAAGAAAGCAAAACAGTCTCTAAAGCTGGTCCACAAATGGCTTCAGGGAGAGAAGGTGAAGTGACTGACCCTCTTTGGTTTTATTGTGATAACAGGATGGGTCTTGGAGAAGCCAAGATAAGATCTATGCTTCACCACACCAAAGGATAGAGTGCCAAGAATTTCTTTTTTTTTTTTTTTTTTCTTTTCCCAGCAAGGGGGTCAGGTTATCCTTACATGTATACATTGCAATTACAGTTTTTCCTCCACCCTTTCTCCAAGAATTTCTTAATACTTTGCCTAGGCATGGGGCAGATGAGGAAGTAGTGGAGGGCTTGAGAGCCATCTCCATTCAAACAACAAAAATGGGGTTATAGTCAATGTTTTTCAGGAAAGCATACTAGAATATAAATATGGAGTTTTGATTTTCAGTTTTGTTTAAATAAATGGGATTTGGTCAAGTGTTTTAACCTCAAGTTTAACCTGAGAAAAACAGAAATAATAATGCTAGGTCTCCTTACCTCACAAAACTATTTAGATATTCAGGAGACATATTTGTAGAAAAACACTAACAACTAAAAAGTACAGGGAAAAATTGTGTCCTATTATATGTAGTGTATTATACTGTGTGTCTGGAGGTTGCTTCTTTTAAATATGCAGTTTGAGTGGGAAAAATGGAGTATAGTTATTTGAGTAAAATTTTGTAAATGGTTCTAAGTATTTTTGAATGTAATTGCATGCTTACTTTTGTTTCATTTTAGCAGCAATTTTTCTGTCAGGAAAAAAAAAATGCTATTCAGAAATTACCTGGGTCATTACTTCAGCAGGGAGAAAGAAAGGATGGTGTCATAACCTTCTGGTTCCATTTTGACGCAGTTATATCATAAAACTCAGGATAAAAATCTTAAACAACAACAAATTATTAAGCACTGTATCAGTTACACAATTGAGATAGACACTGTAAAAAAAAAAAAAAATCTTCACATGGATGCCCTGCTGTTTCCAGGTGGAAACAGAATAAATACCTTCTAACTGAAACACTATATAGCTATTCTCGTACTTTAATTTATGGCTGCAAATATTCATTCTAACAGCAACCCACTTGACATTTACAAGCTGAAAAAGGATCTGCCTTCCTTGCTGCTCCTGGTTATATAAACGATAATAATGCCTAGGAACACTCCACAGCCAAATGTTGACCTCCTGGCTCACAAAGATGAAACCAGAGATTGTCAGTAGTAAATTACCACAATCAATTTTCTGCTCATATTAAAAAAAACAAAAACAAAAACAAAAACAAAAACCTACATACCTGGTTTTAAGAGCAAGATACACTCAAATCTTAAGTACCTAAAAAATTTTGCAAGATTGTTAACAACTTATTTCTTTCCAAATATCCTTTATATCTCATATTTTTTATGTTGCCATATAATTAATAGCAATGTCATTTTAGGGGACACTTTTTATGTTTAATATCTATTTTTAATTGCTTCCACAGAGCAATGCATGAACAAATCAATTATCCATTTTTTAAATTCTCCCTGAAATCAAGGATAATAGACTATATAATCCCAATATAAAAAATTCTAAATATTTGTGACTCCGAGATTCTCTGATTAGACTTACATCTGAATTTCTTTCTTTTCTTTGCTATTAGAAATTATGTTTGAATATTGATAAATATACTTTAGTGTAGATAGCTACCTTCGCAGGCATTGAAGTAATATAATACCATAAAAATTATACAATACAAAATATCTTAAAGAATTTAAAAAATACTTTAGAGATAAGTATTACATTTTTTTCTAAACTCATCTAGTTTTTAGATTATCTATAATTCCCACCTTTCTTTAAGTCTTAACAGAATATAAATTGTAAAACCACTGATAGGATGTATACTCTAATGAATACTGTTCTCTTGTTCATTTTCAATAATGGTGAATAATTTTGTCCTTTAGCATTTTATAAGAAAAATTAAACATATTAATAACAATTTCTTCTGGTCATATTACAGCCAGAACAAAAAACATTATGTTATTTCAAGTTTCGGTAAAGGAATAAATTTATCCTTTCATCCTAAACTTCATCCTAATCTCAATGATTTTGGTTAACATAGGAGAAATAATCAAAGTCTCAGGTTGTAATTTCCTGTATAGATTTCAGGTACAGAAATGGAATCTATATTTCCTTTGCCACATTTTACTCTGTATAAATAGATGGCTGCATTTGAATGTGATGGAAGCTGTCTCTTATTATGTCTCCTAAAGAGGTATCGTATTCCTAAAACAAGGTAAGTTTCCACAATAGATGCAGAGATTCTATTCTAATACCTCATAACCATATCTGATGTCTCTTAAGGTTATACATTCATCTCCATGCTTGAATGCATTTAAGAATAAACTAATATAAGGTGAAATACCTACTCCACAGAGAGATCACTCTATGATCAGAATGTATTAGAAAGGAGGTGGAGCTCTAGAAACATTTCCATTACTGTCTGTGCAACATGAATATTCATTATTTCATATACTTTACAAGCCATTGACTTTATTATAACTGTTGCATCAGTAATGAGGTTATATAGAACAATTGCTACAGCTGATGTTAAAAATTTGATGTTGGAAACTTTCATCAGTCATTTTGCATCTCAACATAAATAACTGTTAGTATGCTAGCAATTCCCACATGACCTTTGAGAATATTTTACTAGGTATCAATTATTTAAACTTGTCTGTACCTATTATTCACCTAATAAAGTTCTACTTGTTCACACTGGTTTCAAAGTGAGCTATACATTTTATCCTTTTGTTTCCACAATTTATAATTCACATATGTACCATACACTATACCAGATACTCCAGATGCAAACTGAACAAGATGGATACAAATATTTTTTCATAACATTTACAGTTTAGTAGAGAATATAAATGAGTTAAAACTAGTTGAGTGTACTAAATTCTATGTTGTGGGAATTACATGATTAATTGAAAGCAGGGAATACTGAAAATAGGCTGCCTTAATAGAGTTACTAAATATAGCATACTGCCACTTGCCCCTCAGGTATCCTTGGCAGGCATTGTTAATTGATCATAGCATTCTGCTAAAATCCTAACATGATCTTGTGACTTTTAGAACAGTAATTTATTAATATTTGTGAATCAAAAGGAGATTGCCAGCAAGTCAGGCTCTTCACACTCTGGCCAAATATTCTCACCCAAAATATAGAAATATTATTACATTTTTCTGAAAGAAACAAAGAAAGAAAGAAAGAAGGAAAGTTAGTTCAATTTTCCCCTATGCCTTCTAGGCCTATCCCTGTGCTCTTCTGCAATTTGGCTCCAAGTTGAAGGCATATTGCCTTAAACTGGCATAGACCACTGTTACATTAGTGTAATTAATCTTTTAACCTTAGTTGTTTTTATGTATAAAATAGGGATAAGAATAACACCTGCCTGACATTGTGGTTTTGAGGCATAAGTGAAAAAAACTATTCAAAATCCAAAGTTTGGTTCATAGCAAGTTCATTCTATCGGATGCACTTTTTAAAAAATATCAAAATAACTCAGGTTAGCTTAATATACATACAGTTGGATGATATAGAGAGAATTATAACTATATGTGTATAAATATAGATGTGTTTGTATATATACAATATTACCTGGGAAATCCAGAAGCAATGGTACCCCAAAAAACACTGAGTATACCCGATGGCTGGACTTGGTTTCTAAATGTAATTTTCTGATAAAAAGAACAAAGGCTATTAGAGAAATGACTGATTGTATACCTTGAGCAAGGAAAATACAAGATAAGCCTAGAACACCTTGTGGAGCCAGGAAATAAGTTCCAGGTATTCATAGAAGAGATGATTTTAGGCGTAGAATTTTAGAGTGAGAGGGATAGAGATGGGCCACTCATGCAGGAGAGAAATGAAAAACACTGAGTAGGAAGGACAGTTTAGGCAAAGTAACAGAAGGTAGGCAGTGACTATATATAAAAAAACATATTTCTGTGACTATGGGACATTATTTATAAAAGGTAAATGTGGAAAATGATATAAAAAATTATTTCTCTTTCTGTTCCTACTATTAATATTATTTTTTAATTAGGTTTGTGTGTTAATGCTTTAGAATATAGAAGATTTTATGGATATAGTTTTATTGAAAACTTACAAAAACATGTAAGAAAATACTTTAAAATATTTACTTTAGGAAAAATTTAACTTCAAATAAATTGGACAAAGGTAAACAATTAATTTCAGGCTCAAGTGTTCAGTCTATTGATTTTTCATTGATTTAAAAAAAAAAAAAGACACCTTTGTTGCCTGGGGGGAGGGGAAGGGAGTGGGATGGATTGGGAATTTGGGGTTAACGGATGCAAAGTATTGCTTTTGGAATGGATTAGCAATGAGATCCTGCTGTGCAGCATTGAGAACTATGTCTAATCACTTACGACGGAGCATGATGATGGGAGAAAAAAAGAATGTATACATGTATGTGTAACTGGGTCACTATGCTGTACAGTTAAAAAAATGTATTGGGAAATAACGATAAAAAAACTGATAAAACTCAGGTTAGAAAAAGACTTGATCATCAGATTTTTTTGTTTTGATTGTATTCTGTGGGACGTTCGACTCCATTGTTTTAGTGCTATTGGTCTGGATTGTATGAATATATTTGGAGAGAAATCTGGAATACTGAGTTAGAAAAGTCACTCAGTAAGCAACTTGAGCTCTTCTATATCCATGAAAAAGTATCTCAAAAGCAAACCTTAGATAGGAGTAGTTGGGAGGAAAGATATCTAGTCACTTATGATGGAGCATGATGGAGAATAATGTGAGAAAAACAATGTATATACATACATGAGTATTTGCGACTGGGTCACTTTGCTGTACAGTAGAAAATTGACAGAATACTGTAAACCAGCTATACTGGAAAAAATAAAAATCATTAAAAAAAGAAAATTATGTGAAACAAACAAAAAGAGTTGTTAAAATATTGGGTATAATTCACTATTGTGAAATAATTTTGACTGAAAGAAAGTATCAAAGGTGATATACAACTTGGATGCAATGGAGAATTGTGACATTAACAGAAATAGATTTGTCAAGGAGAGGAAATATCTTACAGATATCTAGTCATATTTTTGGAGGTTTTCATGAGAGCAGCAGATGGTTCTTGGTAGCCACAATTATTTTCTATAGGGCGTATTAATGCACATTTGGGATGAATCCAGACTAGGAAGACTACTTTTTAAAAAATCCTAACAGACCAATATGAACCTAATTTTAGAAAGCTAAATATACTTTGTAAAACAGCAGTGATATGGTGAGCTAATATGAAGAAAAGGAAGAAGAAACAGAATAGATAAAATAGAACTCACTGAAGACACACCAAAGCAAATTTTGGATGTGAGGTGTCATTGTGGACAACAGGGCACTTGGTCCTCAAGAAAGAGACCACTTGCTGTAGCACAAAGGACAATGAATGGCATTACCAGTTTCTTTATTAACCCTTAAATACAATTCTATTCATCTCTGTGGTTTAGTTTTCACAAAAATAGGCTAAAGTCTGATAGTGCCAAATGTAGCACATCTAGGCACTTCTGCATGACTTTTAGTATCTTATGATTAGCTATTATATATGATTCAAGACTACTGAGATATCAGTGCATACATATGGATGGATTATTAAAATATTTTAAATTATCTGAAACTACTATTTAAAACACTTTTAAAATATCAAATCTACCAAAGATAGAATGATTTTTGCAGCATATAATGGAATTTTCTGCTTTCATATGCAGAAAAGTTGAAGATATATGAAATTTTTTACTGTTGACTCAATATGATCAACATATAATTATCCTGATATAGATAGATGTAACTTCTACCTCCTTTGTCAATGTCACCTTATTGACTATAAATTGTTACTCTCCCTGCTATCAGAGTGTCTGGCTCTGAAACCCCCACCACATTATAATTTATTATTTGTTTCTTCAATAGAAAAAAAAGACAGTTAAGAGTGATAAAACATATATTAAATTTCTTTTAATATTTAGCAGAATGGGAAAGTTAGAAGTAAGATGCAAGGTCACCTTTTAGTGTGTATTTTGTCATTATTTTTATGTCCAAAGGAGAAAAAACATACCTGTAATGAAAAGGTTTATGGCAACAAAAGAGATTCAGATTAAAGTTGATATATTTTCAACAAATGAACAAAAAAAATAGATTAAGCAGCATTAAAGATTAAACATGAAGTAAAGAAATCTGTTTTCTGTTTGTATGTTCTTAATTTTGCATCTAGTGTTCAGTACATATTTGTAGATTTAGAGACATGTAGAAAGAAGAGCCTTTGGATTACGCTTCGAACTTGAGAATTAATCTTTAACCTAAAATACAATTTAGTTACTTTAAAAAGAAGTGCATTTGTTGTTAAAAAGACGTGTATTTGTTGTAGAGCATTGTTAATCAAGTCAGAAGACATGCTAATCTTTGTTTTAATCATCTACACTGTAATAAAGTGAGCTATTTTTAACACCAAATTAAGACACCACTATCCATCTGGAGGCTGTTTATTAAAGATAGAAGCCTGAGAGAACACCTCTAGAGCCTTGACATCACAAACCTACATCTACTAATAAATAACTCAACTGTAACCACAACAACAAATTGTACCTTTATTATTAATGAATCTGAATTAACTTTAAACATGGTGAATGGGCACTGGGATTCAATTACATGTAATAGCAATGCAACTACAATGTGAAAAGCTCTGCTTTTTTATTGTAACAAACATTCATTAAGGATATATCCTCATGCAAAATAGGAGAGACTCCTAAATACTCAACTAACCAAAGTATGAAATGAATATGAGATATGCCAAAATAGAAGCACAAATAAAGTACCGTAGTATTGTAAATAGTGAGAGGTATATTCCTATGCTAGGGCAGTTGTTCCTAGCCAGGGCCAATTTTGCACACAAACACTATCTCTTATATAACAAACATGTGGCCATATCTGGATATATTTTTGTTTTTTTGCAACTGGGGGAAGGGAACTACAGCATATAGAGGGTAGAAGCCAGGGATGCTGCAAGCATCCTACAATGCATAAGAGAGCCTGCCCATTAAAACCATTACCTGGTTTAAAATATAAATACTTCCAAGCTTGAAAAATCCTGTTGCAATGTAAAAGCTTCCTCAAAGGGACCATATATAAGTTTACCATTGAAAAAATAAGTAGGATTTCACAAGGAAGAATTGGGGTGGAAATATAATGAAATTGAGTGGTCAGTGTGGGCAAAATCCATTATTTGTAAACAAAGTCATAGTTAAGGAATGAACAATAGCTATTTGGTTAATAGCAGGAATGTAATGTACGTAGAGGTACAGAAGAGAGGACATTGAAAAACTGAGTTGAGAGACATTGGGTGATATGCCAAGACTGCATATACATGTGTAACCTATTTATGTATAACACAAACAATGCATTTCATTTTATAACAAAATGAGATGATTCTGTGATTCTATTTTGCAATGAGGTCTTGTGATTGTGATTGTTGTTATTTTGTTTTGTTTTAGTTATCTGTTATTTCTATGTCAGTCTGCCAGTTTTTCTCCTAATGAGTGAGTTTATTTTAGTTTATGGATGTATGAGGATGTACACAACCACTACACCACCTATGGGAACTTAGATGCCTTTACATTTTTTTAAGGCAAATAATACCACAATTAAAATGTTGGCAAATGTTTGCAAATGTTTTCCAGCAAAAACAAAAAAAAAGTGCTTTAGTAACAGTATGGCTTTTATGAAGCCTTTAAACACACATTTTTGCAAAACATTAAGTAGGAGATTACAGGCACTATAAATAGGGAAGAGGAAAGGGATACAATGAAGTAGACTTATTTACAAATTGTTGTAGAGATACATTTGATACAATGAGTGCTGATTAGAGACTGTAAATTTGAAGGAGAATCTAAATTTTCTAGGATGAGTAACATAGCAGGATGACGGTTAATTTCATACATGAGCTTAACTGAGCCACAGGCTGTTCAGACTTTTTGCCCAAACATTATTCTGCGTTTGTCTGGGGAGGTGTGTCTGAATAAGTCTAACATTTGAAATCAGTAAATTGAGAAAAGCAGATTGCTGTCCCTAAGTGGCTCAGCCCCATCCAGTTAATCCAAGCCTTGAATAAAACAAAAAGTCTGATCTATCTATGAATCAGAGAGAATTCCTCCTGTTTAACTGCCTTCTAACCAGGACATTGGAATCTTCCTGCTTTTGGACTTGAAATGAAACATCAGTTCTTCCTGGGTTTCAAGCCTATTGGCCTTTTCTCTAGAAATATTGCATCAGCTCTCCTGGGTCTCCAGCTTGACAGCAGATTCTGGAGCCATAATCATGTGAGACGATTCCTTATAATAAGTTTTTTTTTAATACATATATGTATAAACTTATTAACAATTCTAATTAAAATTTAACTAACATTAATAACAACACAGTATTACATCTCTAGAGAACCCTGAGTAATGCAAGTAGTAATCATATTAAATTCCTTTTAACATATTGCCTTTGCCTTGCATTGTTTTGATATTGCTTACTTTAAAAATGAATTTGGGTGCTGCTTAAAAGCTTGCACATCTTTTATTATTATCACAGCATATATAGGTAACAATTAATTTATTTATGACTTTGAATGACTCTCTGAGGCAATGGAAGTTTCCATATTTTCCTGTCATTGAAATCTCTTGACAATTAATAAATCCTTATTTCCTGATAAATTCTCAACTCTTGTTCTCACTGTTGGTGCTACTCTGCTTTTTCTGTGGAATATACAGAATCATCAATGTTACAAGTACTAGCATCACAATGCTTTTTAGACTGACTCTCCCTATTTATAAGTATTTTTTTCCTGCATCAAGTTATAGAAACTACAGAAACTGAACTCTTTTCCTCAGAGATAACATTTTTTAATTGAAATTGAAATTCATTTTATTGGTTTACCACTGGAAAATCTATATTCTCACAAGGTAAAATAATCAGTCAATGAGAAGACTGATTTTTGGTCATTGAAATATTAACATCATAGAAATATTGAGATAGTTCCAGTTGTGGCTCAGCGAGTTATGAACCTGACTAGTATCTATGAGGATGTGGGTTAGATCCCTGGCCTTGCTAAGTGGGTTAGGTATCTGGTGTTGCCATGAACTGTGGTGTAGGTTGCAGACGTGGCTCAGATCTCAAGCTGTTGTGGCTGCTGTGTAGGTCAGCAACTGCAGCTCTGATTAGACCTCTAGTCTGGGAAATTCCATATGCTGCAGGTATGGCCCTAAAAACAAAACAAAAAATAAAAAAAAAAATAAAATAAGTTTTTAAAAACATGTTAGGCTTCTAATTTTATTTCTTACAATTGTGATATTGCCTGGAAAATTTATTAACATAACTTCTGAAACTAAGATGAAGTTTCTGAAACCCAAAAGGCAGGAATGACTTGAGAAAAGATGATATTTATATGAAATGTAAACCATATTGCTGTATAACTGGTTTTCCACATTGTTAATATAATCATGAGTGACTTTGGACTCCAGCTGCCCTCAACTCAGGTACATAAAACACAAAAGAGCAGCTCCATCTGGTCTGTTAAGGGTGTTCCAGAGCTGACCTCTTCTTGTGATTCAACCTCACCTCTACCTCCATCCCAAAGAAAAAAGTCTCATAGATAAAAGAAATCTGAGTTTACACTTTGTCCACAAATTTCATTTTTTTAGAATAATAATTAAACTCTATAAAACTTAGTTTCCTCATTTTTAAAATGTATTCAAAAGTAATTCACAGAATTTTGACAAAGATTTCATGAGATAATATAAGTAAAACACTTAGAAAATGCTGAATGGTAACTATAATTACTACTTTTACAGGCTCAATAAACTTTTATTTTTATTTTATTTTTTAGGCAGTGCCCACAGCAAGTGAGAGTTCCCAGGCCATAGATCGAACACACACTACAGCAGACATCAAAGCAACTGCAGTGACAACACCAGCTACTTAACCTTATGAGCCACAAGGGAACTCCTACAGGCTCAATAAATTTAAATGAATGTATACACTTAAATCATATAAATGCTTGAAACATATTTCATGAGCAAGCTGAGGTGTATCTTCATTATGTTTTTGGTAATAAAATGTATTTCCTTCTGATTTACTTCTTTAAAAATGTGTATGTGCCCTACAACTTGGTCATATCACTGATCTGATCACTCAAAATTGTATATGAAATTATATATATATATGTATAAACAATATATAATACATAAATAATTTCATGTTTTAAATTTAAACAACTATTTAAAACATATGAATAATATATATATAACTTATCTCTGGACCAAATTCTTTGGACCTAGAGTGTCATGTAAATTTATATACTTGTAACAGAGACAATAGAAACCCAGAAGATAGATCTTTCAAATCAAATTGTTTTCCTCATTTTTGGCCACCCTAAGGAATACAGAATTCTCTGGCTGTGAGCTGCAGTAGCCACCAATTTGCAGCTGCTGCAGTGCAATCCCTATGCCAGGCCAGGGATCAAACTTGCATCCCAGTGCTCCCAAGATACCACCAAACCCGTTGCACCACAATGGGAGCTCCTAGCTCACCTCACATATTTTAACAAGGGCTCATCTATTACATATAGTTTGTGAGGTTTGCTTGATTTTTTTTCTACCTGTCTCAGTACCTACTCTCTCTTAGATTTGGAGAGAAAGCAATATCTATCCAACAAAGTTATTTTTTTATGATTTCTCGTTTTCTCAAGAAAAGAGAAAAATGAGAAGATAGATCTCCCTGGTATTTTTGTTGAAGCCCTTTAGTGTTTATAACCCCTTCCACCCCTGTCCCTTCTCAGAGCTCAGGGATTCATTAATGACTAATTTAGCAGATAACCTCACGATTCCTAAGAACCCCTTCAGCTACTGGAGAATCTTTATTGTTATTCTCACTGGCAAACTCTGGGAGCAATCTTTCAGATCTACTTATCCTAAAATCACTTAATATAATGGAATGTGTATGAAAAAGGCAGATGATTTAGTTTTCTTAAAATATATAAAGTAAGCTATGAATATTTTTTTCATACCACACCTCCATCATTAACTTCATTTACGTGTGCCTCAGGGTCTTTGAGATCTCTTCTCTGTGCCATATCCCTTCTTCTCTTTGCCAAGTGCACAACAGCAAGCATACTGTTGCCAGGTTAGCCAAATACTATGCATGTACCACCATGCATTTACACTGGACAACACACGACCACATACCAAGATACATTTTCCTTGCCCTTGATTGGCTTCCCCAAGTAACACTACATAGCATCTTTGAAGGCAGGTATAATGCATTCATTCAAAGTCATGAAGGATAAGGTTGGTCAAGAAGTATATAAATTACCCTTATGTATTTTCTCCTTATATCATCATGTATACTTACTAGAATGAAACTCTTATCATTCCTATAGATTCTACATTTTTTTATCTGCAACCTAAGTTAAAAGGGTTGAAAAGAAAAATTAAAATGATTAAACTTAGAACATTAATGACTAGCCATTTTAAATGCCCCCCCAAAAAAGTGCACAGTATACTAAGCTTATTGTATTATAGGGTATTTCTCAGTGTACAAACTGGTGTTGATTTCAAATGACCAATGACCAATGTTTATTGAAAATGCATCTTCTTTTCTTTTTTTTTTTTTTTTGGTTAGTTTTTTACTATGACAGGTTCATAATAATGCCCTCAAGTGCCATTTTACTGAATAGAACAGAAGGAGAATATTTTACAACAGTGATAAACTTTGTTACACATTTAGACATGACCCAGAGTTTTCCTTCCTAGAGTTCCACTGCCACCTTTGTTGGATATTTCATAAAGAAGAATGGCAGATTGAAGCCTTAAGGTATTTTTGTTTTGTTTTATTTTGCTTTTTTCTTTTTGGAATTTTCTCACGAAGAGTTAAATAACAAGAAAAACCTCTGACCCAATGAGTTATTATGGTTCAGAAACTATTTCCTAAGACATATACTGGTATTCTATTTAAGGGTGATAGCCAGAGTTTCATGCAGTGAAACAAAAATTTCAGAAACTTCTATCCTGGCAAGCCAGATGTGAATTTGAGATTGTTTAAAACAGCAACTTGTTAAACTAAAAATAATAACAATAACAACAACAACAACCACCAAAAAACTGTTTTATCAACTTTCTGAATTTTACAGATTTGGAATGAACACATGAATTTTTAGCTCCCATTCTACCTACAGACTGAAACCAATATAGAACATTTTTCAGCTGTATTTTCTTTGTCTGCCACATTAGAGTAGTATTCTCCTTTATACTCGGTGACATAATAAAGTCTCCGAATAGTGGTAACATGAGAAATACTAATGAAGAGGAGAAAAACGTTATTAGCTACATTGTTTTGACAAGAATTAATTATGGAGGAGAGAAGTGACGAAATATTTGGAATTCAGGCCTAGACAAAGGTAGAAGTTAAGTAGAAGAAAAAAAGCCCCCAAAGAAGCTGCTTATATTTATATTATTAAGGATAGCATTGTCTACTCTGGAACGAAAGTTGGTGTGTAGCATCCTGGTTTTCCACTGCATTTCTTTGGGTGACTCGCATATTGGGAGAGCACCATGAAATAGGCCCCAAAATGTCACCAGCATTGATATAGAGAACACTGTTTTCCTAAAGCCAGACAAGCATTATTTTATGGTATTTTCTTCCTCATTTGTTGAATAGTTGCTTATCACATAAAGCTAAAATGAATGCTAAGAATAGTCAACAATTTCATTCAAACCATATAAGCAGAGTTTAGGTGAGAAACAGGGGTCTACTGGCAATGACCTTCTGTTCCTCAAAGTTGAAAGGGGAGGACTCTGTGACCCTTTCTAGACACAGGCAATCATTGGGAAGCATAAGGAGCAAAGCAATGTCTGAGACAAAATTTAAAATATTTAAAAAATAAATCCAATGTTTTTTTACAGACGGGTAAAATAGACTGGTAAAATAAGTGAGCAGTGCCAAGATACCTGAATCAGCTTTTTGTAGTACACCTGGGCATTCACCGACATTCACCGACCCATATATGAGAGAGAGAGGATACTGTGAAATATTTTCCCTTTTCTTACATATGCAGTGCACATTAACTTTGTTTATATTTTTATTTTAAACACAATCTGTCTATAGAAGACATTTTAAAAGCTAGATGTCACCCATCTTAACTATGGAAAGCTCTATAACAGATATTTATTAAAATATTTTAATCTCAATCTTTTATGAAAGGGTTTCCTTTAATATAAGGTGTAGCTACCTCCCCTTCGCATCAATGGTTTTAATGATTTCAAAATATGCAAGGTGATTTTTATTAAAAACAATAGTTGCATGATTATTCTTTTTATTGCAATGAATGTCAAGGTCTACAAGATGAATTTATATATATTTTGTATTATAATTATACATTAGTAATATATTGGACTTTACTCAATGTCATAGTGTAATACTAAATCAAATATATATATATATATATACACACACACACACATTTTGAAGGTACTATATATATATTTTTTGTTTGTTTGTTTGTTTGTTTGTTTGTTTTGTCTTTTTGCCTTTTCTAAGTCCTCACTCACGGCATTTGGAGGTTCCCAGGCTAGGGGTCTAATAGGAGCTGTAGCCACCAGCCTACGTCAGAGCCAAAGCAATGTGGGATCCCAGCCATGTCTGCGACCTACACCACAGCTCATGGCAACACTGGATCCTTAACCCACTGAGCGAGGCCAGGGATCGAACCCACAACCTCATGGTTCCTAGTCAGATTAGTTAACGATTCCTAGTCGGATTCATCATGATGGGAACTCCTGAAGGTACTATATATTTTTTGAAACATATGTTATCACCTATTGCCTCTGGATAGCTAGAGCTAAGTAGATAATAAGCTAAGAAATTGTCAATCATTTAAGAGGATAGTAGGAACAAAATATTTATAAAAAAGTCTAAATATATTAATCTGGAAACTCACAAACTAATAAAACCCCTGCATAAAAATAATCTGTTGTACATAGTAATTAAATTGGTAAGTGGCTTATGAGTCACTAACTAAAATTATTTGCATTTTAAAGTTAATATTACTGTAGAGATTGTCTTTGGCTTAAAATAGTGCAACTTAAAATTCTTTGACATTACAATGATGTAAAATTTATACACATTAGATAGAAACTGTACTTTGAATTTTGAATTTGATCTTTTCCGTGGCTGGTGATATGCAGTACCATACTCTTTTATGAGGCTCGGCAACAGCACTGAGCCGAAGCTCGCAGTCATGAAGGTAAACAACTGATATTCTTACAATTTTTACATTCTGTTTCTCACTCTTAGTATAATATTCAACAAATCTCAGGAGATATTCAACATTTTATTATTATAAAGTAGTCTTTATGTTAGATAGTTTTGTCCAACTATAGGCTAATGTAAGTTTTCTGAGCATCTTTTAAGATAAGCTAGGGAGTTCCTGTTCCTGCTCAATGGTAAAGAACTCGATTAGTACCCATGAGGATGTGGGTTCGATCCTTGGCCTTGCTCAGTGGGTTAAGGATCTGGTATTGCCATGAGCTGTGGTGTGGGTCACAGACACAGCTTGGATCCTGCACTGCTATGGCTGTGGCTGTAGCCAGCAGCAGCAGTTCTGATGAGATTCTTAGCCCAGGAACTTTCGTATGCCACAGGTGCATCCCTAAAAGGCAAAAATAAAAAGATAGGCTAGGCTAAGTTCCGATGTTAAGTAGATTAGGTCTATTAAAGTATTAAATACATTTTCAACTTATATTATTTTCAGTTTATCATGAGTTTATTAGAACATAACCCTACTGAAAGTTGAGAAAGATGTGTAATTTTGCTCATTGACAATATTGAGAGATTAAATTCTTTATTGTGTAATTCATAGGAAATCTTGGTAATTTGGAAAAGGTTAATGATATTAATAAACACTACGTCTCTTTTTATTCATTATTTCATTATATTATTAATCAAGTGGAAAAATAAAAGTCCTGAGATAAAGACAACAGAAGTCCCTTAGGCATCCTGCTGTGTAAAATAAAACAACACCCATGACCTTTACAATCACAGTTAAGATACATTAATGTGACCTAACCCTTTGACACATTTCTTCTTCTCCTTCTACACATATAATAGGTTATTTCAATAAAATATTTAAGAAAATACTTAATTATATAATAATTACTTTGCTCAAATATAATATAAGATTTTAAAGAATCTTTTACCCAGTTTTTTAAGTCATTATTTTTCTTAGACTGGCTTAAGCTGAATAAGTATAGCTAATTTTAGAAAAATGGATTTTCAACTCAAATTTTCTTATTTTATTTATTTTTTGAATTTTTTACTACTGTTGATTTATAGTGTTCTATTGCTGCTGCACAGCAAAGTGACCCAGCTATACATTTATATATATTCCTTTTCTCATATTATCTTTCATGTTCCATCACAAGCGACTGGATATCGTTCTTTGTGCTATACAGCACGACCTCATTGCTTATCCACCCCAAATGCAATAGTTTGCATCTACAAACTTTGTCTTTTAAATAAAAGTGTCAATATCCATAAATTCTAGTAGTACTAATAAAGTAAATTACTGTTATAATTTATCATATTGCTAAATGAGGAGAATAAATTAAATATCAAGATGATATGAAAAAGCCATGACAATGATTCTGAATGTGTTCTTACTTGAGAATTATTAGTTGTAAGTTATAAAGTCTCTCCTTAAGATCCATACATGTAGGGTTTTTAAATATAGGCTAGCTATCCTCTTGTTTGCTTCCCATTGCCATGCACGGAGATTAGGAAAGAGTAGTGTCTCATGAGAATGGTGATTTAAAATCAATGAATGAATTTCTCAAATTAGAAGTGACCATAATTTTGTGGAAATTTAGGGGATGCAGCACGGTAAATGTAAAAATGTAAATGTAAAAATAATCCCTCTCTTCTATCCTCTCTTCTATCCTCATTTCTGTTTGCCATTAATTTGAATAGCATGAAGAAATAGGTGAGTGAAAATCCAAAATATAATCTCAAGAGAGATGTTATATATACATCATCAGCCATCCTATGAAATACATATGAGGTTTTCTCAGTAGGCAAGGAAATTAGATGTTGGAGAGAAATAAAGGGTGTACTGGCAAAAGGCAAACAATACATCACTGTAAATTCTCAGGACCAGAAACATTCTATCAAGAGGATATATCTTAAGATAACCAAGTACCCCTGAAATATAACAGGAGAGCAATACATCAGATTTTAGGAAAAGCCTTTTATTATGCTAATAGTGTTTAATGAGAGCACATAATAGAATGGCTATATGCCTGTGAGCTTGCTGTCTGTGACAAAGTGTGATTTTCTTTTTTTTTTAATGAGTTGGCTGTAATCCTTTAATTTGCAGTCAATTTATCTGAAGATTTTTCAGGTAAAACTATCTTAGAAAATCCACATAAACTAAGAGTTAGTGCCTCACTACATGGCTAAATTGTAATGCTTAAACTTTGGTATTTAGAAAATTTATATTTTTAACAAGCTTCCAAGCTGTTTCCCAATCACCCCAAAATATAAAATAATTGCTCTTGAAGAAACTCTGATTATCATTCCTTGACTGTAAACATCCATACTGTAGGAGACCAATATAGACTACCTCTTACGTATAAGACAGGAGATAAATTTTGTATAAAAGTATTCTTAGTTCCATAACTGTATTCAATAATACATGTTTCTTCCCCCAAAGATTTTCATCACTATTTTATTTTCATTTTATCAGTGAAGATTCATGACCCTTTCTTTCCAAAGTTAAAGCTACTATCTAGGCTAATGTTCCCTTTTGCTTTCATGAGACTCTTGGATTCATCATTCATTTCCTAAATATTCTTTAATTAAAATCCTAGTTTATTCCTCTTAACATAAAAAAAAATCCTTTAAAAGCAGTCTGACCCTGTGTTTCATTATACTTTTCCTTCACTATTCAAGCTTTTACAATAAATTATTTTCTATTTATTCATTAGTTAATATGTAGTTTCAAAAACATTGGATTATTTCATCTGTGTTATTTCATAAGACAGCTCTGAAAAATGTCATCAAGCTCATTTAGGACTGAAATCCAAAGGATCCTTTCCAGACATAATGAAACTTCATTATTTATTCAAAATCTCCATACTTTTTCCTCACTGTCAGGACTTAGTCTATTCCCTGTACTTGAGACTTATCTAAATATTGCCACTGCTTCATCTTCAAATCCTCACTCTTTTCCGTGTCTTTACTTACTTTACTAAAAAGCATTCATTTTTTAGTGATTTTTAATGGTTACTTTGTAAAAGCCTTCCCTGCCCTTGCAGACTCAATTAATTGATCCTCCATCACCATGTAACTATCTTTGCAAAGTAAATATACCTCACTTGAAATTGTTTGCTTAGTTGTTATCTTTCCTACTAGATTGTCAGCAACTCTAGTATAGGATCCAGGTCATTCTTGTTAGGAGGTATTCAGTAAATATTGTTCTGAATGAAAGAATTGCTACTCCTAATGTTTGCATTTGATGGCAAGCTCCTTATTATAATGCTCAAAAATTTTCTTTTTTCTTTTTGACCAAGCTCTCAGCATGTAGAAGTTCCTGGGCCAAGGATCAAACCCATGCTGCATCAGTGACAACACTGGATCCTTAACCCGCTCAGCCACCAGGAAACTCTTAACTATCTTGATATTTTTCACTTAGAGGTTTAAACACTATTCAAATGCCTCTCATATATCTTGGCAATTTTCACGTTATAATGCCTACCATTCCTGTGTAGAAGCTAAGATTTTACTTTACTGCCTCTCTTACACATGGGTACAGGTTTGTGACTTGAGCTCTACCTATATGAGTTAGACTTAGGTTTAGCAACAAGCAATTTGAGGAAACGGATACCACATGGAATCCATTTTTCCTGTAATGCTTTTTAGAGTAAGAATGCAGTTTTTAGTATCCAATTCCCAATGCAACCAGTTTCTGCTGAAGTGTTTGTACCCAGTCCTGATAGAGAAGTTGGCAGTGATTGCAGTGTGTTTTATCACTCATGACTGACTCTGAGTCTAACCCTCTTGCTTCCCAAAGATGCACTGAACTCTCATATTTTATTGCATAACTCCCCGTCCTGCTTAAGCAGGTTAAAGTGGATGTTGTTTTGTTCAACTATGAGCTCTGATAGATACATCTTGGGTTTTTTGTTTGTTTTTTGTCTCTTTTTGGCTAGGCCCATAGCATGGGGACGTTCTCAGGCCATGGATCCAACCCATACCGTAGCAGTAACTTAAGCCACAGAAATGGCAAAATGGAGTCATTAACTATTAGGCCACCAGAGAACACCAACATCCTATTATTTTAAATCATATTCTTTGGTCAGTTTTGTAATTTTTTTCTCCCTATTCCTCAACCTTCATTGCATTTATTCATTTAGTCATTCAGGAAATACCAGTTGAGTATGGCAAGAAGCATAGTTGATGCCAGAGATCTTTCAGAGGAAAAGCAGAAATATTTCCTTCTCTGTATTGCCCATATTCCTGACTAATTCAGAAAATATTTCATGAGTGATAATTTTATTGAAAAATTAAGGAGGGTAGGCAAATATTTAGTCACTGGTGGCATTTTTATGCTATTAAAGACCTGATGTTCAGGGAAGGCTTCTCTGATCTGGGACATTTCATGAGAAAACTAAGGATCCAAAAAAGTCTTTGATTTTCTGGAGGAACCACCTTCTAGGCAGAGCAAACAGTAAGTGCAAAAGCTTTCAAGTGAGGGTATGAATCATGTGCTTGAAAAAAAAAGAAAAAAACAAACCAAAACAAAACAAACAAACAAACAAAAACAAGGGTTCGAAATAGCAGAAGACAGTGAATGAGGGGAGATAAAAGAGATGACAGCAGAAAATTAGCTGTGCCAGACCATGCAGAGCTTCCTAGGACAGTGTGAGAACTTGTATTTTACTATGAACAAGTTTGGAAGCCATTAGAAATTTTAAACAGAGAAATGATATCATCTGACTTTTTGTCTAAAATATCACTAGTGACCTCTGACAAATAGACTGAGGGAACACAAGTCATGGTAGAAAGTAGAGACTGAATAGCTTTTCTAGAGAAGAGGTCAGAGAACCAAGGTTAGGCTTTTCAGTTACAGGAAAAAGAGAGAGAGTAAAATAGACTAAACATCTGAGAAGAGGAAGAAAACATAAAGAAGGTGTCACAGACAGCATCTGAGACAAACTTTCCAGGAAGTGGATGTCAACCATGTCAACTAATGTGTTGATAAAATGAGCAATGAGCATTGACAATATGGAGATTACTGATGGCATGAGCATAGAATCCCTCGTTCTGCTTACATCGCCCCATTATTGTCTACTGCTTGAGGACATCTATATGCCTTGTCTTTTCTTGCTACCCATGATTGATAACTAGATACTTCTAATCCAGGTTGCTGGAATGTAATTCACACTACTTTTCCAATCTGTTAGATATTTCCACTGAAAATTCAACATAATCCACTCAATGAATTATTTACTTTACTGCCACCAAGGTTGTTTTTCTTTAGGTCTCTTTTTCAGTTTGGTGGAAAATTTAGATTCAATGAAATTGCCATGATTCATAAATCATAATAATTTTACCTCTTAAATAGTCATCAAAAACTTTCCTGCTATCCATCTTAATGCCTCCTGCTTGGGTTATTGCTATATACTTCTTGTCAGTATTTCGGTTTGTGGTCTTACTTCTTTTTTTATATCCTCAAATGTCCTATCACACTAATTATTCTAAATGGCAAATTTGAGGGAGTTCTCATGTGGTACAGAGGGTGAAGGATATAGCATTATCATGGCAGCAGCTTGGGTTACTTCTATGGCACTGGTTTGATCCATGACCTGGGAATTTCCACATTCTCTGGGCATAGCCAAAACATTTTTTTAAATATAAAAATTGGAGTTCCTACTGTGGCACAGCAAGTTAAGGATCGTATATTGTATCTGCTGTGGCTCAAGTCACTTCAGAGGTTTAGGTTTAATCCCTGGTCCCATGCAGTGGTTAAGGCTCCAGCAGCTGTGGCTCAGATTCAATCCCTGGCCTGGGATCTTCACAGTCTGTCCAAAATAAATAAATAAACCAAAATAAATGGCAAGCTTGATAGTGTAATATTCCTGCTCACAATCATTTAGTGGCCTCACGTTACATCAAGATGAAAATCTGCATCTCTGGGCATGCTAGTCCTGATAAAGCCTTGGCATATTAGTTAAGATGAATCTTCTGTCTGTATTTCTGGAACTGTGCTCCAGGAATTGTCAATTATTTTTATTTCCCTGAAATTGGCATGCTTTTTCTCATTTTCAATGCTTTTCCTCATTCAGCATTCTTTGCCTGAACTACTTTGAACTATAATTTGCCCAAATGGCACTGAGGTGCTGTATTGGCACTCTTAGGAAGCTTGCAAGTATAATAGAGACAAAAATTTAACTCATTTATAAAACATCAGACTAAATGTGGCTAACTATTGGGATCTAGGAGTGTTTCTAACATGCAGGGTCTTAAATGTGCCTATTTCCTACATGAATGAATGCCAAACAAAAGTTGTTTATGTGGTCTTTATGGAATTCCTAGAAAGGATTTAATTGATTTCAGATACACTGTAGGAAACATAATTTAACGCACTAAACCTTTAATTCTGAAATAGCAAGGAGAATGTAAAATAGGTTTTTATGTGTAAAACCTAAATTTTAGTTTTTCCTATATATGATAGTAAATAAATGCGTGTGCTTATACATGCATTATTGCAATATAACCTTCAGGATCTTAACAGTTTATAATTAAAAAAGAACACACGCATAGTAAATTTCTGTAGAATATCATGGGAAAAATGTCTTTAAATAGTACTTGTGATAAATATTCATTTAGAAATACAGTTGATCAGAAGAGCATTACGTAGATTTGTTTAGAGTGACTTGCGGCCCTCAGAATATGATTTTTTTTTTTTTTTTTTTTTTTTTTTTTGTCTTTTTAGAGCCGTTCTTGCAGCATATGGAGGTTCCCAGGCTAGGGGTGGAATTAGAGTTGTAGTCGCTGTCCAACACCACAGCTGCAGCAACTCAGTTCCAAGCTGCATCTGCAACCTACACCAGAGCTCAAGGCAATGCTGGATCCTTAACTCTGTGTCCTCATGGATCCTAGTCAGACTAATTTCTGCTGAGCCACATGGGAATTCCTAAATCCTGAGTAATAGAAATTATGTTACATAATTTAAAAAAATTATAAACTCTTTAAAGTTTACCTTTAAAAATCAAATTTAAGGAGTTCCCATTGTGGCTCAGTGGTTAACAAACCTGACTAGGATCCATGAGAACGCAGGTTCCATCCCTGGCCTTTCTCAGGAGGTTAAAGATCCAGCAGTGCCATGAGTTGTGGTGTAGGTCCCAGTTGCAGCTCGGATCCTGTATTTTGTTTATAAATACATCAAGTTAAGAAAAAAAGTATTGGTTACTATTTCAGGAAAGTAAGCTTGCGAGTTTATATTTGAAATAAAATAATGTGATTACTTTAGAGAGCACATAACAGTTTTCTCTCTAAAATAGAGCTCTAAAATTTTATTCTCAACTCCTCACTACCAGGCCTGTAAGGATTTGCCTCTTCTGTACATTACAAATAAATGGAATTGTATAATTTTGTGTTTGAATTCTTTCATGCAACATAAGATTTTCAAGGTCCACCTATGTTTTAGCATATGTCAGTACTTCATTCCTTTTCATTGCTAAATGATATTTTGTGGATAGATATACATTCGGTTTTACCACGCATCAATTGATTTATTTCCACCTTTTACCCATTTTATTCCTTTTGCTTGCCTAATTATTCTTGGCTAGAACTGCCAAGTAAATGTTAACTAGAAATGGCAAGAGTGGGCATGTTTGTCTTGGTCCTGAGTTTTGGTGAACAAACTCAGTTTTTCACCATGGGGTATGCTGTGACTTTTTTGCAAATGTCCTTTATCACATTGAGTGATTTTCCTTCTCTTCCTAGTTTTTTGAGTGTTTTTGTCACAGAGGTATGTGAAACATTGTCAAATGCTTTTCTGCAACAATCAAGATGATCCTATGTTTTCACCTTTATTTCGTTAATATAATATATTAATTTATTATAAAGTGTTAAACCAACTTTGCCTTCTTGGAATGAATTCTCCTTGGTCATGTACCTGATTTTTTTAATTTATTTTTTATTGTATTTTGTACCTTTTGGCCACACCCATGGCAGCTGGAAGTTCCTGGACCAGGGATTGAACCCAAGTCACAGTAGTGATAATGCCAAATCATTCACCAAAAGGCCACTAGGGAACCCTTATGATTCTTTTTATATGTTAAAAATTTACTTGCTGCTATTTGGTAATTTGCATCGGTATTAATAAGGAATATTCTATAGTTTTTCTTTCATGTGATGTCTTTGCCTGGTTTTATATCAGAATAAAATTGGATTCATAGAATATATTAGGAAGTATTCTATCTATTTCTAAATTTTGGAAAAGTTTGCAAAGGATTCGTATAAATCATTCTTTCCCTGTGTGGTAGAATTCACCAGTGAACCGATCTATGTCTGTGCTTTGAGTCAAAAAAAATTTTAATCAGTGATTTGACCCCCTTAGTTTTTATAAGGCTGTTCATTGTTCCTTTGACTTCTTAAGGTAATTATAGTAATTTGTTTTATTTTAGTAATTTTACATTTCACATGAATTATCTGATTTGTTGTGTATATTTTTCATAGTTTACCTTTACCATCCTTTTTATTTCTGTAAGTGGGGAGTTGTATCCTTTCTCTCACTTGTGATGTTCATAATTTGAGTTTTTGACCTGGTTTGTTCGTCAGTATAGCTAATGGTTTACATTTAAAAAAATCTTTTTAAAAAAGAAATTTTTGGTCTTATTGGGTTTTTTTTCTAGGTTTGTTGTTTTCTATTTCATTTATTTATTTATTTATTTATTTATTTGTCTTTTTGCCTTTTCTGGGGCCGCTCCCGCGGCATATGGAAGTTCCCAGGCTAGGGGTCGAATCCGAGCTGTAGCCGCCGGCCTAGGCCAGAGCCACCTCAATGTGGGATCCGAGCCGCATCTGCGACCTACACCACCAGAGCTCACGGCAACGCCGGATCCTTAACCCACTGAGCAAGGCCAGGGATCGAACCCGCAACCTCATGGTTCCTAGTCGGATTCATTAACCACTGAGCCATGACGGGAACTCCCTATTTCATTTATATACACTCTAATATTTATCATTTATCCCTTCTGTTTGCTTTGGGTTTAATTTGTTCTACTTTCTTCTAGTTTCTTGAGGTGAAGCATTTAGATTATTGATTTCAGATCTTCCCCCAATTTATTTATTTACTGCTATATATTTTTCTTCTGAGATCTGCTTTAGATGTTCAAAAAGCATTAGTGTCTTATTCTTTAATTTTTTTCATCTCAAAGTATTTTCTAATTTCTGCTTTTTTCCTTTAACACATTGGTTATTTAGGACCATGTTACTTAATTTCCAAAGGTTTAGGACTCTCCCAAATTTCCTTCTATTAAGGAGTACTTTGGCCATCAATGTTGATTATGTAGTTGGCTGGGTATGGATGTCTGAGTTTATCCTTCCTAGATTTTTAATGCTTGCTTTTTTTCCTGTGTAAAAGTCACACTTCTCTGTTTCTTTGCCTTTCTCATATTTTTTGCTGAAAATTTGATATTTTAAATAAGGTATTGTAGCAACACTGGATAATGATTTCCCTGTGGGGGGGGGGAGTTGTATTTGTTCTTTGGTTTGTAATATTTCTTAATTAGGATAGTGACTGGGCTGTACAAATTCTGTGAACTGTATCTCCTCTGCAGTGTTCAGTGTTTCATGACCCTATTCAGTTCCTTTTCTTTTGTTTTATCTTACAGTCTAGCTACCTACAGACTGTATTTGGGTTGGTACAGATAATTACAGGTCAAAGGTTGCTAAGTCTCTTCTACCCAGTTATATTTGTATTCTTTACTATTGGATATCTGTGGAGGTAATCACAGCTCTGGCCATTTATGATTTTTGCCTCATATGTCTCATAACACTAAGAACTTGGAAGTTCTCTATCTGATTACTCTTAAACTGGCACAGATTTAGGCATGCACACAGTCTTCCAGACTGTACAGGGTTAGCACAATTTTATTGTTAATTTTGAATTCATAGTATGCCTCTGGGTTAGTACAGCTTATTGTTCAGTGTTCCATCAGAGGTTGTGTTTGAATGTCTTCTTTCAGTAAACCTCTGCCTTGAGTTGATGAGTCAATGTGAACTTAATGAATCCTTTCAAGTCTGCCCCATGTGTTTCTCTAATTACTTCTGGATGGTTTAGGTAGAGCATTTGAATGGCTTTTCTCATCCCCAGAGTTAAACACGAAATGTAATGAGAAAATTGAGTAACATATAAATAAATTTCATCCATATTATTATTATTATCATTATTATTTTGCTTTTTAGGGCCATACCTATGCCATATGTAAGTTCCCAGGCTAGGGGTTGAATCAGAGTTACATCTGCGGTCCTACACCACAGCCACAGCAATGCCAGATCTGAGCCATGCCTGTGACCTACACCACAGCTTGCAGCAATGCCAGATCCTTAACCCACTGAGTGGAGTCAGGGAGGGAACCTGAATTTTCATGGATACTAGTAGTTCATTTCCGCTGAGCCACAGGGGGAATACTTAGATTATTTATCTAGATGAAATTTATTTTAATCCATTTAATGAAGTATTAATTATAAATAAAAGACATTTTTAGTCTATTTAATAAGAAAAATAAATTAAATGAGCATAGCTACCTTATGAAATGAGTGTGTGTGTGTGTGTGTGTGTGTGTGTGTGTGTGTGTGCGTATTCAAAGACTGAAATCCATCCATCTTTTTTCTGGTTCTAAAGAATCTTCTTTATAAGCAGTTGGAATTTACCATGGTCAAAATATATAAAGTTTCCACCTTCATCCACCCTAATTTCAATTCTATTACCTTCCCTATAGATGATATTTATTATTAGCATGTGTACATGTTGTATGTTTTCCTTATATCATGTATAGTGCCTTACATTTGCTTTTTACCCCCAGCAATTTGTCTTGAATATCTTTCTATAACAATTTATATAACCTCACCTCATTGTTTGTGACTGACAGTTTGATATTCCCATATTGATGGCCACTTTAGTCATTTACATTCTGTTCTTAGTTCATACAATGCCCCCCTGAAAGTTACAAAAATTGCCAGTTGCTTAATTAGGTATCTATTCTTTGTGTCTTTAGTAACAGAAGCTCCGATATTTTTGGGGGGGTTATCAATGGACCCAGCTAAAAGGCAAAATTCCACAATCTTCTTGACAGCTGGGTTGGGCCATTTAACTAAAAGCTGAAAATGAGATGTGTCAATTTTATAGTATTTTCAAGAATCTTTTCTAAAGGAAGGGGTTTTCTTCTTTCTTCCCTCCTTCTACTACCTGCAGGCTGTGTTATGTATATAGTCACATACAAAAGTGGCAAAATGAAGAAACCTGAACATTTTCTTAAGCATAGAAAGGTTAACACAAGCAAAATTCCAGGTGCTGAAAAAGCCTGAAAAGCTAGCTAGCCATCTTGACCTTTGTTTTGCATTAGTAGAACATTTTTGCTGAACTGTTACCTGCTGTGCTTTGGAGGCCCAATAATATGCTGACCAAGGTAGCAGCATTCAGTGCATTAAGTGGAATTGAAATTGTCGTGGGGGATTTGTAGGATTACCTTTGTAATGGTTGCTGCTGTTTTTTCGTTTTTTGTTTTTTTATTTTCTTTGGTTTTTTTTCAGGCCGCACTCTCAGCATATGGAGGGGTTCCCAGGCTAGGGGCTGAATCAGAGCTGCTGCTGCCAGCATTCACCACAGCCACAGCAACACGGGATCCAAGCCACATATGTCTCCTACACCACACCTCACAGCAACCCCAGATCCCCGACACACTGAGCAAGGCCAGGGATTGAACCCACCTCCTCGTGGATACTAGTCAGATTTGCTTCTGCTGTGCCACAATGGTAACTCTGGTTGTTGCCTTTTTAACCTGCATATCTCAGATATATATGTGTAATATATATACACACATATGGAGAGAGAGAATAAATTTCTTAAGGTTACTGTAACAAATTACCACAAACTTGGTGGCTTAAAACAAGAGAAATTTATTCTCTTACAGTTAGGGATATTAGAAGTCTGGAATAAAGGTAGTTCATTGTGGTGGCTCTGAGAGACAAGAACTTCCATATATCTTTCCAGCTTCTGGTATTGCTGGCAATTTCTGGAATATCTTAGTTTATAGCTGCATCACTCCACTCTCTGCCTCCATTTTCACAGGCCCTTCTTTGCTGTCTTTCTCTCTGTATCTTCACATGCCCCCCCCCCCCCGCTTTTTCCCTTTAGGGCTGTGCTTGAGGCATATGAAAGTTCCCAGGCTAGGGTTTGAATCGGAGCTACAGCTGCCGACCCACACCACTGCCGTTGCCACATAGGATCCAAGCCACATCAGAATCTTGACACAATGAGCGAGGCCTGGGATCAAAGCCACATCTGCAATGCCAGATTCTTGACACAATGAGCCAGGCCTGGGATCAAAGCCATGTCCTCAAGGACACTAGGTAGGTTCATTTCTGCTGTGCCACAATGGGAACTCCCCACATGCCCTTCTTATAAGTATGTCAGTCACTACATTTAGGGCCTATTCTGACCCAGTAGGACTTCATCTTAACTAATTATAGTTGTAAGAGCCTTACTTGCATATATGGTTATATTCCGAGTTTCCATGTGGACATGAGTTTTAGTGGCCTCTACTCAAGCCTAGAGAAATGATAGATGATAGATAGATAGCATGCCACAGCTTTAGCAGTATGAGACTGTTAGAATATCATGACTCTGCTGGAGTTCCCGTGTGGCATAGTGGGTTAAGGATCCATTGTTGTCACTGCAGTGTCTCGGTTGCTGCTGTGTTGAAAATTTGATCTCTGGCGCAAAAACTTCCATATGCCACAGGTGAAGACAAAAGAAAAAAATATATATATGCATATGTATATATGTATGTATATGTTTGTGTGTATATATATATGTGTGTGTGTGTGTGTTTGTGTATGTGTGCATATGTGTGTGTCATGACTCAACTGACAAAGAAAGTATCAAGGGTTTTATTTCTCTATCCAAGCATTATTTCAAATAGCTTCAACTCTCAGAGAAGTGCAGGTCATAAATATACAGAGATTTGGAAATTTAAGAATGCTTAATCTTAAATTAGTTGTCTTCAAAAACTCTTTGGCTTTGGTTACTTGCATTTGGTGCTAGAAACCCATTGGGAAATGTCTTACCATGCTAAAACACCCTGTGGTGATTATATCCTTTAAAAAATTTAGTGTCATCAAAACTACACCACCAAATGGGGTTTAAGAAAATAGAGTCATCATCAAGAAGCTCACAGTCTCATTACTCATTTCACTAAGGGCATTGGAGAAGACACACCTAGTGAATTGGGTTGGCAATAGTTCTCTAAAGCTGAGATTATTCTCCTGTGCAAACTTTCCAAGAAGTAGGTTGTAGACATTATTCTAGCTTGTTAATTTTAAATCTTTGCATTTTAGTATAGAGATGTATCCCTGCAGAGAACAGTCAGACTCTAATTCCAAAGAAAACGTCAGTCGATCTACTACTGCAGCAATGCATTTGAAATCTAAAACAAGGCAACAAGCAATGTCCTGTACAGTTGATGATACACTTTGGTAGGTTTCTTATATAGAATTACATAGGGAAGACATTCAATATTACACAAGTGCCCTCATAAACATGAAATAATCACTCTCTTTGAAATACCTAATGATCACGAAGTTATTTTCTATGTCATGGATGCCATTGATATTTTTGTTTTCTCAAAAAATATAAACATGTAAAAGCTTAGACTTACAAAAATTGTTGTTAAATATAAAGATTGCTATTTTCCACGTTAATAACCAAGTCTTTGTGTGTGTGTATATGTATATATTTCACAGATATAAGTATATATCACAGAATATATATATCATAAATGTATATATCACACAATACATATATATCACAGATATATTCAGATATATCTGAAACTCTGTCTTAGATGATTTGGGACTCAAAATACTACACCATGGACAAAGTGGGAGGTAAGTCCTGCCAGGCCTACCTAACGGCAAAATGGTCTGGTGTCATGAAATAGTTAATGCCTCTCTTGGAAAAAGAAAAAAATCACCTGACTGTTTGTATTGTCCATCAATGTTAAATGATTTATTTTTATGTGATATTATAATAATTATAAGCAAGTATAATATTCGGGATAACATTTATTTTATTTAACAGTTTTTTAATAGTTGGCTCTAAGGGGTGTATGCAAGATTAGATATAGGGACTTCTTGACTTCCACTATAACAATCAAAAATGACATAGACATTTATTATAGACGTGTAATAAAGCGGTCAAGAGTGCAAGATGAGGAAGAAATGCATAAATATGTTATATATATATAAAACTTGTTATAAGTACTACACTGGGAAATATAAGGAATATATTGATCAAACAGACTATGAAAAGAGATTTTTTTCAAAGTTGTATGTGATTACCTCCCTGTTACATCTTGCAGAAATGGGTAGTAAATATTGGTTACAATTACACTAATGTAAACTAATTAGATACATGCAGAGCAGTCAAGTAAATTTAAGCAGATAGAGGAAAATTACCAGCTATAATCAGGATATAGATCTTTTTCTGTTTGTTATAGTCTTGTTGAAGGAAATATATATTGATAAATTAAAATAAAATGTATAGTGGATGTGTTTGCGATCATAAAATTTGAAATCTACAGAACACTTTAAGTGAAAAAAATATTATTTGTGAGGTAAAGATCAAAATACTTTCATATGCTCATTTAAAAATGAACCTACTTCAAGTGCACCAAGTTCACTCATCTGGAAGTTACTTCACGTTGTAAAAGAATAACTGAGTGACATTATTTAATGAATTTCCTCACATTTTATATTCTAAAATTATTTCAATTGACATAAATATAAATGAGATTTGTTTTTTCCTTAATAAGAGTTCACTTTTCCCTTTTTTGATTCAAGTTGCAGATATAAGAAAGAAAATCAAATCTTGAGTGTGGCAGGGAATGTAAATAAAGTACCTGACTTTGAATAGTAACAGGAGATAATGACAATACAGAAAATATGCAGTCATGGATTTTGTTTTCTTTCCAATATTTTTTTTTCATTATTTGGAAACAAAAGGAAACTTTTAAAATTTGCTTTCCCTTATGAGTGAAATTAGTACACATAATTCTAGGCTACATTTTCACTTTCTAAGTACAATCTATTAATAAAAATTTTGTAATATTCTTCCACTACACTCAGTTATGGAGTATCAATATAAGACCTACAATGTTTAAATTTATAACCTCCAAGATTTTTGTTTCAGCTTGTTATTAAGCAGATACATTTGTTTTGTTTTGGTGTCTAGCATTTCATTAATTATAAGGCATGATGTTTTCATACACCAAAATATGTTTGTTTTGTAGTTTGCTAATTAAAACTTATTTTAACTAAAATTTATGTTAGTTACATATTTAATGTGCAATAAAATATCATTAAAATTATTCAAAAAATTTTGGCATTAAATATTTTAATCATTATTTATGGTTCTATAGTAGCTTAGAAGTATTTCTATTAAAAAATGAATTTCAGTAAATAATATTCCCAAAGTTCTGTGGTCTCCCAATGAAAAATAATCCAAATAAAAATTTATCTGTGTGCACATATGAAATACATCATCCAAGTGTGCAAAATCATTCAGTTGAAACACATGAATCTGAAAAATACACGTAGATGCAAAGCTATTGTGTATAAAATTTAATATACTTAATATTTGTAATATGTAATTTCATGAATATAAGAAGAAAGAAAATAATCAGTATACTTCAGCACATCATTTGTATATTTAAAAACTTATTTTATGGTTTTGAATAGTAAAGAAATAAAATCAGATTGTTTCTAAGCTGATTAAGTGAAATTAGTTTTGTTCTGTTGAGAACTATAGTTGCCAATAATACTCAGCTCTTCTGAACAGCTTTTAAAAATGCACAGTATATGTTAACATCTGTGTGTCTATACATAGCAGGTGTAATATGGACACATAATTACATGGAAATATTATGAAAAACGATGTGTACATAAGCATAATGCTGATTCATTGTGTTCCTTTTAAAACTGAAAGACTCCCTTTACTTCCTTCTTCTTTTCTTTTGTAAATTTTGGGTAATGTTTTATACAAGCAACAGGTCTGCTTTATGTGAGTTTAGGTGTTTGAACTCCAATGGAACCATCAACCAACTTAAAAACAAGATCACCAAAAATACTTTGCAGAGGGTCACCTTTTATACAATTCCTTTGCCACCTCTACCTCAAGAAGAAAGCATTATTGTACAACCTGTTGCTTCAGTCAGCTTTTCTTTCATAAGAGATCACCACAAAATTTGAGTGGAAAACAGTATTTTTTTTTTAATTCTATAGTGAGGATGTTGTGGTTCTGATTTAAACAAAGTCTAGTTCATTCTTTTCCATACTTTTAGTTTCTAGGACTCAAGGACCAGGTCAGAAGCAAAAATATGATAGCCCACTGCCATTTCCACTCGCACATTCACTGGCCAAACAAGTCACAAGGCCAGACCCAACATCACAGGCATGTGCCATGGAGATAGAATGTGTGTGTGTGTGGGGGGGGTGTTGCATGGTTGGTAGATAATAATGTAATCTATTATATCTATATTTATCAATTATTTTATTCCTCCTAAAAGTTTTGAGCATTTGCACATGGCATTAAATTACAAAGGGAGGGAAGAGGGGCCCTCACAGGGAACTGGTATGATAAGACAGCAGCATCTATAGTACTCTTCGCTTCATGTATTTGACATCTATTTAGAAAGCACATACTATGCTCCAGGAAATTCTCTCATTCTGTTTCCCCCTTCCTGATCAGTTTTATCATTTAAGATTTCATTTTGTTGCACACAAAGCATAAAATATTTAAAGAAAACCATCACTGCTATATAGCATAGCTAATTGATGCTATCATATTTATTTGAGAATAGTAGTCAACAGCATGTCAAAACATATGGTGATAATAAATGGTATCCAATGAATTGTACCTTTAAATTATTTCAATGAAGTTAAGCTTAAAAAAATTAGATTAAATTTACCATTTAAATAAACATCATAATGAACAATTGACTTTATTGTCTATTAGGCTCTGATCATTTATGAATGATGCTATGAAAAAAATCCTTTAATAAAATGACTAAATTAATTTATCAGTAGAAAGTTTGTTTCTCCAAGAGATCTTTAAAACATATCAGAAGTTTATGTTACCAATTTTTTTCTAAGATAAAATTTAAGGTTTATAGTTTCTCGCTTTTCTATCTCAGGAGGAATAGATTTCCTTTGAAGAAATCATGAGAGCAAGTATTTTGGGCTCTTTTTGCACAAAACTTAGTTTTTAGAAAATATCTACATAGGTAGTTTTATCATGATATTATTAGACACCTCAAGAATAAGTATTCAAATTTAGGTATTCAGTAATTATATAAGAGCTGAGCAACTTAATTTTAATTGCACATTGTCTAGGCCAAATTTATTTTATACAAATAAGAATATTTAAAAATATTTGTAAAGAATCACCCTTGTATCATGTATTAATGTTTCATTGCTACCATGACAGGATTCTTTAACTCCACCTTGAAATGCTGTCATAGAATGTTTAAACAGTTTCTTTATGAGCTTATCCCTCCCAATCATCTAAGTAAGTCATGTGCAACACATATACCAGTTAGTCTCTTGACATTGCCATCATAAAAATTCAAAATAAAAATGGAAGTAGGAGACTTTATTTTTACAAAGCAATAAAGTAACTGACCTTAGACCCATTTATTTATCACACTCTGAGAAAGGAAAAATGAAGGGGCAAAGAGCATAACACAAATAGCCTTTACCCAGGCAATTTTTGAACCTTATCTTGGGAATTAGGGTCATGTTTCTTAGTGTTTTCAAAATATTCAACATGAATCCAGGCTTAAGAAACTTGCTTTAAGAACTCCACAATATTTAAGCCACATCACTGATTCCATGTTGCAATAACAGATTTTTGTAATGGTCAATACTATAAATTGAGCTTTTAGATATTTAGTAATCTTTTAAATCCACTCTCTCAACTCCCTGACTATTGGACCAGGAGAAGAAAATTATAACACAATAAGCCAGTTATGGAACGAAAAATGCTCTAAAGTTATCAAACTAATAAAAACAAAATGTAGAATGGTGGAAGCCACAGGAAGAGGGAGGGGAAATGAAGAGTTGCTGCTCAGTGGATAAAGTTTCAGTTATGCAAGTTGAAAACGTTCTCTAGATCTACTCTACAGCATTGTGTTTATAGTCAGCAATATTGTATGAATACTGAAAATATTCAGAGGGTAGTTCTAGTTTTACGTGTTTTTTTACCACAAAAAGAAAGAAGAGAAGAAAGGAAGGAAGAAAGAAAGAGAAAGAGAGAGAGAGAGAGAGAGAGAGAGAGAGAAAATAGAGAAGGAGGAGGAAGGATGAAATGTTTTAAAACATAACCCAACAGAAATATTTTAGTCAATCACACTGTTGTTAACGATAGATATTTCTTAATTCAACAATTGTGAGAAAATAAATAAAATTGCTTATGAGATGAGATGATCATCTTTATGATTTTCATACGTCATGAGCCGTTCCGTGATCAGCTATTGATAATGGCGCATTCAACTTTCTTAGTGAAATAAAAACTTCCAATTATGGAAAGACTTTTTGAACTCTGCATAATTACAAGTTCTTTAATGCCAGACACTGTGGGAACAGGCAGAGAGGGATCCATGAAGACTTTAATACAGACTTATTCCCAACATAACATGGGATGTGAGGATGTGAATGATCTGTGGGTTGAAAAATGGACATATTTTCCCTATTTTGAATGATTATTTTCCTTAAAATGAAAACTTTAGCTATCAGATTAACTTCTGTGGAATTGTGAAACAAAAAATGTCAATATAAGTCATTTGAATTATTTGCACATTATATCATTTCACATCCTGTTGAGAATAATCAATAACTTGCCAAGGTATTAATTATATCATATACATTTGAAAAATGCATGTGGGATATATCAATAATTAATTTTTATCAAAAGAATCTGTAAAACCAATACACTGTGGCTCAATCACATGCAAATTTCATAGCCTAAAGCTAGTTATGCCCAATTATTCAGTCATCAACTAATCAAAGTCACTTTACTATAATAGTCTAAAATTTTTATATGATAATAATGTATGACTCAAATAAAATAAGAAATGAGAATACAATTAAAAGTGTAAAATGAATACACCAGTTATTAGCATACTAAGATAGTGAATTATGTGTAAATCAAAAAACATTGGAGATGCCGTCAATCTTAGAATGCACTGATTATTTTGTTTGTGTCATGGAAGGCTTTAAAAATTAGAAATATCCAGACAGGTTGGATTTTTAATTTATTGCCCATGGTAAATTTCCACCTAGAAACCTTCTCCTAGAGGTCTGGGTTTCTTGCTGTTCTCTATATTTAGGGCTTTAGAGGAGACAAAGTAATTCTCCTATTTTAGTGGTACTTCTGTTGACATTACTATCTTCTCAGCAATCTGGCACTTTCAACTGCAGAATTAAAAAATCAGAAAGGAATTCCTCAGGAGCCCACTTCCACTGCTACCTTTTCAAGCAACAGCAATGAAATATAAATAGCAACAGGTAGATAGAAAATCTAACATGAAAATCAAGAGAGGTGAAATTTAACGAGTAAATTTTACTGAAAGAAGATTCAAAGGAACTCTACAGTTCTGTTCAATCTGCTGACTATGTCTTGGGGCTCAAATAGCAGATTGCCAAACTGAAAAATGAATCAGAAGAATCCAAGTGTACTCAAAGGCTTCTAGGCATTCTGCCTAATTTGTCTTAGATTCTCCCTCATTTCCTTTAGGCATTAGACCATGATGACATAGTTAAACCATGGTATATATTGAATTGGTGCAATATTTGGGATGGGAAGTGTTGGAGGTAACTCACTAAAGAATTTTAATACTGAGCCATTGCCAGAGGCTTGTAGAACATTGTAGATGACCCAGATAAGAACAATTTTAATAAATACTGTGAAGTGCAAAATGCAATCTAAGTTCCCAGAACTCAGCACTGAAAAATGGGGGATATAGAGAAACATTTGGTTGCTAAGTCCCCAGTAGCAAAAAAGGCTTTTGAAAGAATTAGACATTTTAAAAGACTACAGATGATGAATCTATCACATAAAAGTCAAAGACTCTAAGAGTACTTGGTTAGAAAATAATAAATTTGCTAGCCCCACTGGGGTTATAATTTTTTTTCTTTCCTTAATATTTAACATTTAAGTAGACATCCTGAAACAATGACCAGAATGCATGCATAAGGTAAAAGATTAGTTCTAAATATGGGAAAGGAGACCCTCCCCAAAGAGAAGTGGGATTTTTTTTTCAATTCTAATGAAAAAAATATAAGCATAAATTAACCTAAGAATTCCTTATGTCTTAAAGATAGGCTTAGCTTTGTAATTATAAGACAATATTAATATTTCACTTTATTTTATGAAATATTGATGATCAACAACCATATTGATAATTAAAACTATATTTTAAAGCCTCAGTAGCAATTGAGGCTATTAATCTGAAATCTAGAAAATATTGCTCCTTCTAAGCACACAACAGGAGCACAATCAATACTACTTAATTTAAAAATTATTTTTATCTTTCCCGAAAAATAATTGCATTCGGGTGAAGTGATTGATTTGAGATGGAATTAACTACTCTAAAACTCAGCTTAGTCACATTGTATAAATGAATTTTGTTTACATGTTCTAATTACCTTTTATGAGAATGAGACTATTTCTCCCTCAAATATATATTTAATTGTATCTTTCTTTCATTTGAATTTTCAAATATTTATGATTTCCATGATGTTTCTCCTAGAAAAATTTATGGTTTCTCTTTTATAAAAGAAGAAATGTCTGTTTTTAAAGTCAAATCTAAAGTTAAAATTAAGTGCTAATACACTTTTTCTCAAAAAGAAACTTACTGAAACACTGATTTGAGAAATTATCTATTTGGTTAACCATAAGAAAATGGATTTTTTTTTGTTTGCCTACCAAAGCATTTATTTCCTTATATACACTTTAAGCATAAAATCAGCACCAGTAGTAATTATGAAGAAAGAACTAAATTGCAGGATGCCACATGTAGTGACTTTTATAGTTGTATTCATATTGATTACATGTATTTCCAGCAGACCTCTTAACTTTATAAAAGAATATTGCAATTAGATGCTTTTGCTTTGCTACATGTGTATTATCTATTAGAAGCACTATGGAAAAGCTATCTGAATTTAAATGTGTATTTTCACTATATGTAAAATTATCCTTCTTGTTATTTTAAGAACTGTAAAACAGAAAGCCTAACATTGCTATTGGTTTTTATGATAATCCCTTATTCTGTGAAAGCAAATCAACATGATTGAATTGCAAAATTTAAAAGTATGTTTCCCACAGATTTACCGTTACTATGATTATTGATTTTTAAACATCTAAAAATAGTCCATATTAATGAAGATTGTCATTATCAGATTTTTAATAAAATGTTATTTTTGTGTCTCTATAAATGTCATGTATGTCATTCTATTTAATGCTTACTCTTTACTGTTTATTACTGTGAAGATTATGGATATTATATAATCTACCAACTGAAAGATGTTCTACTATTAACGCAAAATATCTGTGTATAGGTTTCTCACATTGCCACTACATCCATGTAATTACTAGTATGGTGCTAATTAGTCTGTCTGAATTTTAGGAAATAATCAAATATATAAGGGTTTTTTTTAAGGCAGTTTGAAGGTTTCTAAGAGGTCTATAATTTGTTCAGAATGTGGATTTCCATTATGGGGAAACTGATAATCATTCTTTCCCATATAACATTTTTAAAAGGGTATTTTTAATATGCTTTCCATTTTTACTAATGTTTTATTCTCTTGACCAATTTACAGTTTTATTTCTTTCTCTGAAGTTTTGAAGTTAATTTATACATAAAATCCTATTACAGATGGTGATTGCATTTTATTCTGCTTAAAAACAACACATGTTGCCCCTTATGATTAACATTTTTAACCTACACAAATTAAAAACTCCCACTCTGATGCTCCTATTTGGAAATCAACATTTTAATTCCTCTATTGATGTTTCATTGGCCAGCATATATTCCAGAGATGTGAGGGTACCAACTTAAAAGATGAGAGAAGAACCTCTCAAATCAACACATCATTTTTTATAAAGATTCAACATTCAAAATATTTCAATTCTCCTTCAGCCACTGCTTGATAACATTTCCATGGTTATCCCTTCACTATAGAAGCAATTCATTTTAAATACAATGTGTTTCTGGAACAAATGCTCACTATAAAAGAAATCTTTTTTAAAAAAATGTCTATATAAAGACGTCATTCTAAAAAGAATTACAGTAACTGCACTACCAGCACTTGAAGGACAATATGCAGTTAATTGGGCCACATGAGGATCAAGCTTCTGATGTTGGTCACAGTAGCATATAGACAAAGAACAAAGATTCCTTCAGATGCTTGAACTCAGGGCAAGCTGAGGTGAGCTGTGCTTAAGGCTTTCCTCTGTTAAGGCAGCACAGGTCTATTTTTTCACAGATGCATATAAAATGCTGGCATGTGATATAGATTGGGACTATTTATTCTTAACAAGCTAAAAATAAGAACTGTCATCACACTGCTGCCACAGTGGTACATAGAAATTTGCAATATATGACATACTAAGAAAGATTCCAGAATACTGGGAAGAACAAATTCGTTCAGAGATCTGTGTCTTATTCTCAGTTCTGCTACCACTTGACTCTAAAATTAGTGGGTATTGATTGTTTCCTAAACTAGAAGTGTTGAATTACAAAATCATTAATATTCCTCCACAATTTCCCATGTTTTACCCTCAATCAAAATATTTATTACATTCTTATCAACTTCAAGCATGTAACATAATTCCTATATGCAAATAATTATCAAATATAAATCTATTTGTTGATAATTACTACAAATATAAAATGCTTATATGGAAAAAAACTAATTAATATTTCATAGGTTATTGGCAATTACAACTAAATATTCAAAGATTTGAAAATTGCTTATCAAATCAAGAAGGTAATACTTATAGAAGTTATTGTGAGAAAAATGAACTAATATATGTAATGCATCCTCATCAATTTAAATTATAATTTGATAATTTTATAGATGATCACTTCTTGTTGAATTAGCTTATTAACTCTCTGTATTCCTACTTAATCGTATCTTAAAGAGTAATCCAAAACCTTGGGTCTACTCTTGTTTCTATTTTACAAAATCAACATCAGTAATGAAGCACACAGAAACAACAGCAAATACAATGACAAAATATTATGCATATGAATCACTCAAGGAAAATATGGAACATATATAAGGTATATATTATTCTTGGAATTTCTTCCTCTAGGTTGTTTCATCCATTCAACAATTGTTTATCTAATACTTGTGCTGTTATAGCTTCAGGCAGAGCAGTATGAAAAGACAGAGACTCTATTTCACTCTCAGAGTTTGCAGATCAGTTAGGAAGGTTGATATTGAATAAATAATTATAGTATGGAGGTTCTAGGTCTTCACTTATACCCAATTTTAGAACCATAGGAAAGGAAACTGCTTCCCAATCAAACATCAGTACAAATATATCTTAAGATTGACAGTCATCATAGCAGCAAGATGAAGTCAAGAATATTAGCTGACTTCAGTGACTAGTTATAAATATTTTAGTTGTGAAACTGCATGGAAGCACACAAATCAGGACAGATGACTATTGTCATAGGTGTAAACGTCAAAATGACTACAGAAATAATTGAAGGACAAATCCATGGGAATTTTTTCCACATATCCAGAGAAGCCTCAATGTAGAAGTGTTTTGGCAGAAGCTCAGAAGATCAACTGCTCCAAAATATCTTCGACATATCATCTTATAGAATTCAATGGTAGTTAAATAGTGCAATATATAATTTCTTTAAGAATTAGAGTATCATTTTAACCAGTCAAATAGCTGAGTAGTTTCCATCAAGTGGAAAGATCAAGTCTGGTTTCCATGACATGAAGGTCCATTGCTGTTTTCTCTATCCTCAAAAAATAGAAAATGTATGCTGGGTAGATGGAAGACGGAATTATCCTCTTCCTTTATTGCCTTAATACTTTTAAATAATGCAAAAGTATTTTAGGCCAGTATAGGGAATTGAACTGTTACTGAAATATTGATATATTTAAACTATTATTCTAAAATGGTTGTTAAGCATTTGACATCTATCTATGATTTAGAACTAAAAAGAATAGAAGTTTAGATACATCATGAAAAACTCCTCCATATAACAAGTCACAAAAATTAGAAAAGTACCAATTAAGTGATTTTTGTCCAAGGTCACACGGCTACCTCATATGTCAAGGACAAACATTTGAACCCACTTCAGGGCTATTATTTCATGACATTAAATCTTATTAACAGCTTTCATAGGACCTGCTTCACAGGATTAATTTCAGAAAATTCATTTATGAAGCATTTGTGGGAATTAGCTTCAAACAAGGAAAATTAGGCCAAAATGATAGAACTATTAAAATATTTTGTCTAAGGACATATACTACAACAGATTAAATGAAACAAGAGGAAATTTCTTATAGTTTTGAAATTAACCATGAAATAACATTTAACATAGTAATGGTGTCTTTATACAAATTTACCCAGTAAAATGCCTGTAATCAAACATCCAAGCATCATTTCTGATTATAAAGACATTCATATAAATACATATCAATAGACTAGAAAGACCGTATTTGTTCTCTACTATAAAATTCACCTCACAATGGCAAAGCCACATTATTTATGTAAAATATTCAAAGTACTTTTTGCTCTTTTATACACATATTCTGTGAGTCCTTTAGATGGTCCACTCCATGTTTAAGAGCCCGTTAGAAAACATACACATTTTCTTATGACTTGCTATTTAATGATAGCCAGAGACAAGAATAGCAGAAACGAAATTCTTTTATTGTGTCTTATTATAAATAACTTAACATATGATTGATTTTATATGATATTTCAATTTAGTATTGTACTATTTATTTATTAAAATACTTTTTTCAAAGAAAGCATAAAATACATTGTTGGCATATACCACACAGATCATTCTGATACAAATTTGCAAAAGGCTTTAAGGCTTTCCTAAAGTTCTTTAACAAAACCGTTTCACATCTCTACATACTATGAATTCTTTTCGTGCTCATTTCTCTAAATTGAAAATACAATTTTACTTTTGGGTATTTTACACTGTCTAAATGACTTTTTTATTATGCAGATAGTGCTGCAGTCTGAAAGCTGATTAGAATGCATCCAATTTTTTGCTGTAAGTTTAGACACACATAATTTTCAATGAGACACCCCTGTGCAAGTAAGCAAAAATCTAAGGTATAATAAAACCAATCTAAAAAAGGATCATGCTCTGGTCATATTAGATCATTATTAAGAATTAAAATATCTCCTGAAGGGTCATTTCCCTGGGTCATCAAGCTCCTGAATTTGAATTCCATCAAGTATATCATCCCAATGATATTTTGCCATGACTACTTCTTGGATACTAAAATGGGTTTCCATCAAATTGATTTTTAAGATTCATCAGTGAAGCAAATCATCATTCCAAATTACCAGAAGATTGTGTCTACACAAATGAGTATTTTATGGCCATCCTGAATACATATGAGCTAGTCTTCACCAGTACAGATGGCTTATTTTTCATAGCTAGTGTCTACTCTGATTGATCAGTAGGTCCATGCTTATTGGTCTCTGCTTTGCAGTACTAGTTGTAAAATATGTTTAAAATAATTCCAAAATATATGATGTAAAATGGTTAAATTTCATAGAATTAAATCTTTGCACTCTTGACCATGAAAATATAATATGGCAAATATGCAATCTTTTAATAAAGTTAGGAATATGTATTTGAATCTAACTTCTAACCAAGTCTCCTTTATATTATCAGTCATGCTGCCTAAAAGGAAATATTTTGATCAGTTATTTCTCCTCCATGAAAAAAATGTACCTACAATATATTTACCTCATTTGTTAAAGCATGAAATTTTTTCTTTTCTGACTTATTAAATATATATATGTATATATACACACTATATGTACATATATACACATATGCACACACATATGTATTTATATATATATATACATATATATATATAAATATAGAGAGTGAGTGTGAGAGAGAAATGAAGAATACTAAGGTAATTGATCCATTTAAAAACAGCTCATCTTGCAGTTCCCACTGTGGTTCATTGGGTTAATGATTCAGCTTGTCTGTTTGAGGCACTCATTTGCCTGTGTGTTAAAACGATTTTGCACAGCAGAAATTGACACAACACTATAAATTAATTATACCCTAATTTTAAAAAAATAAATCATAAATGAGTAAATAGAGTAAAAAAAATAAAAAATAAAAGATGAGACATTGCCACAGCTGCAGCATAGGTTGCAGCTCCAGCTCTGATTCAGCCCCTGGCCTGGGAACTTCTATATGCCACAGGAAGGGCAACAAAAATGAATAACAAACAAACAAACATATAAGAACAACTTATGAAGTGGCATTTGTATTACTCATGGATCAGGAAACACATCATTCGAACCCTATAAACTAATTTGAGGCATATTTTTAGCTTTCTTGATCATCTTCATGAAATAATGGAGTATCTTTTATCATGAGTCACTCAACAATAAGTCGATAATCAAAGCATTTAATTGGGTTTTCCCATTCTCTAGACACATTCCATAGGCAATCAGTATTGATGAAAAGTCTTCTCAAAAATGTACTCAAAAGCACTGCTGACTCTCTTTCTATTACATCCCCTTGACATATACACTTTAGGAAGGCAGGTTTGTCATTGAAAGGGGCTATCCCAAAAAATAGATCTTCTCTTTGTCAATATGTGACTGGCAAATGTTAGCAATGAGAACAAAAGAGGTAGAGGGTTATAAGGAATTTTAGAAAATTTAGACTTCTTCCCTGAGCTTTTTTGGACCAATGCTTCTTTCTTTCCCTTAAGACCAACCCCAGGCCTGCATGATTGGTATAACCTCCAGGTGTCAGCAAGGTATAAAGGTAAGCCTGTGGGATTCAAATTTAATTCTGCATCAGCTGTCTAAATTATTGTTTTGGATTGACAGGACCCCAATCATAGTTCATAAGGAAATTGACCACTGAATTGTGTACACTGTTGACGAGACCTGCTCTAGTGTCCATTGTAGGTAAAACTGTGGGATATAATGGGTTTTTGTATGTTTTGTAAAATATGCTTTCATCTCTCTTGTACTTGACCTTTCCCAACTAAAGATGTGGGTCTGAGATTAATTTTTTTTAAGGTAACGTTAATTTTCCTACAAAGTGAAAATTTTTGTGGTAGTATAGTAAAATAACAACTTTGGTACCTGGACAAAAAATGTCACAGAAACTGAAAGAAGTGGGAAGGTTAGTTTTCAATAGTAATCTCTTTTTATAGCAACCCTAGGAAGCTGTTTAATGAACAAAATTGTTTTTTTTTTTTTTTTTAGATTTCTTCAATTGTTACATAAACCTTCAGTTCAATGGACTGTTGTGTTGGCCATCACTGACCAGACAGCCCTTAACCATGATTTTATTGTTATCCTTTTCATTGATAAGTAGAAATCTATCAGAAATAGATAGCAAGGACCGCAGATACTGCACTTCCCACACAAAACATGTATAATTAATTTTTAATAGTTCCAAGTTTCCATTTCTGAAGTTATCTGTTATATGTTCTTTAAGGAAGAAGAATTCCACCCAGTTAGTAGTATACACTAACAAGAGATTATACTCTTTGCCTTAACTCAGTCTCTTCAAAGACAAAGACTAGAATCAATTATTCAAACTGAATATGAAACCCTAAATTTAAAGGCAATTTTATGCACCTCGATTAAGTTCACACTTGGACACCCCCAGCAGTTTTAACAATACTCTTTTTTCAAGGCTAACATGTGCACTTTGGGACTTATGCTTTCTGTATGTCAGTTAGACATTAATTAACCCCTGAAAATATAATAACTTAGAAGAGTTTAGATACCTTCAGGTATCTATGTAAACATCACTAATAAATGATGTGGATGACTATAGATCCTGCCGCAAATGGAAATTCCAGAGGGAGAGCTCTATTCAGAGCTGCAGCTGCCAGCCTACCCCACAGCCATGGCAATGCTGGATCTGTGCTGCATCCACGACCTACACTGAAACTTGATATACTTAACCTACTGAGTGAGGTTGGGGATCGAACATGCATCCTCATGTACACTATGCCGATTTCTTAACCCACTGAGCTACAATAGGAACTCTGATATTTCTTTAACATGAGACTGAATTTGGTTACTCAGAGGAAATTACTGGAGGCATAACTATTTATGTTTATATTTTATGCAGTTATTCCCCTAATGGAGGCTATGCAAATAGAAAAGTTTTATAAAACGTGTCACTGACACTATGCAAAAGAATGAATGATACCCCTCAGTTCATTCATGTCAGCTGTAACTCATTGGCCAGGATGCTAATAGATGATGGAATTGTCCTAGTCTTCCTCCTGGTGAGTCAAGGTGTACTGTGTAAAATTGCTAATAATTCCTATTCTAAGAGAACTAATTCCTTGAGACAAATAGAAATCTCAGTACAAAAATTTAAGGGGAAAGCCACATACACACGAATGGTGTACTGGATTTATTTTTTCATTAATGATTTTTTTTCATTATAGTTGGTTTACAGTGTTCTGTCAATTTTCTACAGCAAAGTGACCCAGTCATACACACACACACACACACACACACACACACACACACACACACACACACATATTCTTTTTCTCACATTATCCTCCATCATTCTCTATCATAAGTCACCAGATTTCTCAGTGCTAAAGAGCAGGATCTCATTGCTTATCCATTCCAAAGGCAACAGTTGCATCTATTAACCCCAGATCCCCAGTCCATCTCACTCCCTCCACCTCGCCCTTGGCAACCACAAATCTGGACTCTCCAAGTCCATGAGTTTCTTTTCTGTGGAAATGTTTCTTTGTGCCATTTATTAGATTCCAGATATAAGTGATATCATATGGTATTTGTCTTTCTCTTTCTGACTTTCTTCACTTAGTATGAGTGTCTCTAGTTCCATCTATGTTGCAGCAAATGGCATTATTTTGTTCTTTTTTATGGCTGAGTACTGTTCCATTGTGTATATATACCATGGCTTCATAATCCATTGATCCGTCAATGGACATTTAGGTTGTTTCCATATCTTGGCTATTGTGAAAAGTGCTGCAGTGAATACATGTGTGTATGTATATTTTTCAAGGAAAATTTTGTCTCAATATATGCCCAAGAGTGGGATTGCTGGCTCATATGATTGTTCTATATTTAGTTTTCGGGGGTACCTTCATATTGTTTTCCATAGTGGTTGTACCAATTTACATTCCTACCAATAGCATAGGAGGGTACTGGATTTAAAAAGGTGGTTAATTCTTCGACCCTGGAAAGATGGTTGAAGTCAATACTTCAGGTTAGCATAATCCTGTTTGGTGTCCTGTTGCTGGTAATTTTAATTAAACATTGTATGAAAGAAAATTATTTATTTTTTCCAAGTCTGTAAGCCAGTTAATGAGAGTGACCAATCCAGTGCTATATTTATGTAAAAATTTACCAGGAGCCAATACAGTCTAGAAATGAAGAATTGGACATTGTTGTGAGGTAATTCTACATAGGTTTTTCCAATATTCTGTATTGTAACTAAGAAATGGACTACCCTTTTATCAGGATTATATTTTGATAAATGTATTTATAGCCAACAAAATTAGAAATATTATATTCTAATAAAGCCAAGTTTTACTTATAGCCTTGTGAGTTAGGTATTGGAGCAAAGGACAGTTTGCTTATTGTCTATTATAAAATATTTAGGTTTCCTAAATCCAGGTTTCTTCCTTCCTTCCCTCCCTCCCTCCCTCCCTCCCTCCTTTCTTTCTTTCTTTCTTTCTTTCTTTCTTTCTTTCTTTCTTTCTTTCTTTCTTTCTTTCTTTCTTTCTTTCTTTTTCTCTTTCTCTCTCTCTTTCTCTCTTTCTCTCTTTCTTTCTCTCTCTCTTTCTTTCTTTCTCTCTTTCTTCTTTCTTTTTTTTCTTTTTATTTTTTGTCTTTTTAGGGCTGCACCTGCAGCGTATGGAAGTTCCCAGACTAGGGGTTGAATCAAAGCTGTAGCTTACAGCCTACACCATAGCCACAATAACTCTGGATCCAAGCCATGCCAGCAACCTACACCACAGCTCATGGCAATGCCATATCCTTAACTACTGAGCAAGGCCAGGGATTGAACCTACATCCTCATGCATACTAGTCAAATCCATTACTGCTGAGCCACAATGGGGAGCTCCCTACAGGTTTATTATACTTTAGCAAAATCATATATATTTGCAAGTGTTATCTGGACTTTTGTGCATCCTCCAGTGAGTTATGAAATTCAGGGAACCAGGACAAAAATGCCCATTAGTTTACTAAAGTTGTGAGTAATAATATGTCTCCCATCTTTCACCCATGAGTCTCATGTCTTCACCTCCCATCCATAAGAGTATGCTAGTCTAACTGGCCACTTTCAAGGCAGCTAAATTTCAGAATTTTTACAGTTCTTTGTAGTAGATCTATATCATAGAATAACTTTTATTATTAAAGAGAAGTTTTTTGGTCCCATTGAAATTAACAGTTTGAATTTGCCTTCTTTTTTCTCTCTCTCTCTCTTTTTTTTTAATGACCACACCTGCAGCATATGGATGTTCCCAGGGCAAAGACTGAATCTGAGCCACAGCTTCAACCTATGCCACAAGTGCAACAACACCAAATCCTAACCCACAGTTCTGGGCTGAGGATCGAAACTGCACCACCACAGAGACAATGCTGGATCCTTAACCCACTGTACCACAGCAGGAATTCCCTGAATTTTCCTTCTATGTCTATAATATTTTGACCAAATCTGTAAGTTTTGGATTCAGAAATTGCATTATTCATCATCATGCCATTCTGAAAACTCTTCCCTTGGTTCTCACTTAACTTTGTAACATCACATTACTCAAATCTTGTATTTTGGAGCACAAAGAGGGATTTGGTTACTAGCATGTTACCTAACATCCACCATCTGCCATGCACCTCAATTTTTGCTTAATTTCCTCATACATCAGTCTTTAAATAAAAAAAAATAATTGCCTTATGCCTGGCCTTAGAGGATGAGCCTTAAACAATACTAACCACTTGTAATAATATCACTTATCTTGGACTTTGATTGGATTGGGATGAATGCATGACTAAATTTGGATTAATCAGATATAAAGACAAGTCATTAGAGAGGTTAATTGGAAATATAACTTTGTATAATACAAAAGGAAGACAGAAGAGGAAAAAATCTGTTCCTTCCTGTCTTTCAATGAACTCCTAAGAACGTATGATGCTTCAAGCTTCTGTAACTTTCTTGTGGTGATGAGGACACAAGCCTGAGGACAAAAACAAATATAGGAGAATTGGCAACATAGAAGAATCAAGAGCCCAAGTTTTTGTAGCTATACCAATTCTGAACTATTGTCCTTCTGGAAATCTTGTTAGGTACATATAAAATTATTCCATTTTGGTTGTATTGACACATTTAGTTGGACATTTTGTTGCTTGGAGATTAAAATAAGTCTAAAATTAACATGTATCATTATTATTATTATTATTATTATTGTTATTATTGGGTGAATTTGCTGAATTTATGTTATTTTGTAAATTTCCAATTACTTTTTTAAGTGATTTTTATTTTTTTCCATTATAGTTGGTTTGCAGTGTTCTGTCAATTTTCTACTGTACAGCAAAGTGACACAGTCATACATACATATACATTCTTTTCTCTCACATTATCATGCTCCATCATAAGTGACTAGATAATTTCCAGTGCTATACAGCAGGATCTCATTTGTTATCCATTCCAAAGGCAATAGTTTGTGTCTGTTAACCTCAAATTCCCAGACTACCACATTCCCTCCCCCTCCCCCTTGGCAACCATAAGTATGTCCATGCCAATATTTTACTTCTATTAATGCCAATCTGTTTTTGTGTGTGTATGTGTGCACACACACATACCATAATGGGTTGTGGCATTGCATCTATGCATGTATCTCTATAGCTCAGTAAATATAGACACTTGCATCAATATTATGAGACTTAAACCTTTAGAACGTTAGTTAAAATTAAACCCTGTTGGATTTCCCATTGTAGCTCAGCAAGTTAAGAACCTGACATAGTGTCTGTGAGGATAGGAATTTGATACCTGGCCTTGTTCAGTGGGTTAAGGATCCAGCATTGCTGCAAGCTGAGACGTAGGTTGCAGATGCAGCTCAAATTCAGCATTGTCATGGCTGTGGTATAGACTGGCAGCTGCACGTCTAATTTGACCCCTAGCTTGGAACTTCCATATCCTGCAGGTGTAGCCCTAAAAAAAAAAAGTAAATAAACTTTAGTTTAAATGTGTACCACGTCAAATAATACCTACTTAAATATCAGCATGGATATTATTAGAATATATTATTATTTTGTTTTAATTTTATTTATTTATTTTTTCCACCGTACAACATGGGGATCAAGTTACACAAACATGTATACATAATTTTTCCTCCCATTGTTGTGTTTCAATAGTTCTCAGTGCTACACAGCAGGATCTCATTGTAAATCCAATCCAAGAGCAATAGTTTCTATCCATTAACTGCAAGCACTCAATGATCCCTCCAACTTCCTCACCCTTCCCTGGGCAACCACAAGTCTATTCTCCAAGTCTGTGATTTGCTTTTCTCTGTGCCCTATATTAGATTCCAGAAATAAGTGATAAAATATGGTATTTGTCTCTCTCTTTCTGACTTATTTCACTCAGTATAAGAGTCTCTAGTTCCATCATGTTGCTGCAAATGGCATTATTTTGTTCTTTTTATGGCTGAGTAGTATTCCATTGTGCATACATACCACATCTTCCTAATCCAATCATATGTTGATGGACATCTGGGTTGTTTCCAGGTCTTGGCTATTGTGAATAGTGCTGCAATGAACATGCGGGTGCATGTGTCCTTTACATGGAAAGTTTTGTCCGGATATATACCCAGGAGTGGAGTTGTTGGGTCATATGGTAGTTCTATGTATAGATTTCTTTTCTTTTTTTTTTTTTTTATTTTCCCACTGTACAGCAAGGGGGTCAGGTTATCCTTACATGTATACATTACAATTACAGTTTTTCCCCCACCCTTTCTTCTGTTGCAACATGAGTATCTAGACATAGTTCTCAATGCTATTCAGCAGGATCTCCTTGTAAATCTATTCTAAGTTGTGTCTGATAAGCCCAAGCTCCCGATCCCTCCCACTCCCTCCCCCTCCCATCAGGCAGCCACAAGTCTCTTCTCCAAGTCCATGATTTTCTTTTCTGAGGAGATGTTCATTTGTGCTGCATATTAGATTCCAGTTATAAGTGATATCATATGGTATTTGTCTTTGTCTTTCCGGCTCATTTCACTCAGTAGGAGAGTCTCTAGTTCCATCCATGTTGCTACAAATGGCATTATGTCATTCCTTTTTATGGCTGAGTAGTATTCCATTGTGTATATATACCACTTCTTCCGAATCCAATCATCTGTCGATGGACATTTGGGTTGTTTCCATGTCTTGGCTATTGTGAATAGTGCTGCAATGAACATGCGGGTGCACGTGTCTCTTTTAAGCAGAGTTTTGTCCGGATAGATGCCCAAGAGTGGGATTGCGGGGTCATTTGGAAGTTCTATGGATAGATTTCGAAGGTATCTCCAAACTGTTCTCCATAGTGGCTGTACCAGTTTACATTCCCACCAGCAGTGCAGGAGGGTTCCCTTTTCTCCACAGCCCCTCTAGCACTTGTTATTTGTGGATTTATTAATGATGGCCATTCTGACTGGTGTGAGGTGGTATCTCATGGTAGTTTTGATTTGCATTTCTCTTATAATCAGCGATGTTGAGCATTTTTTCATGTGTTTGTTGGCCATCTGTATATCTTCCTTGGAGAACAGTCCATTCAGGTCTTTTGCCCATTTTTCCATTGGTTGATTGGCTTTTTTGCTGTTGGATTGTATAAGTTGTTTATATATTCTAGAGATTAAGCCCTTATCAGTTGCATCATTTGAAACCGTTTTCTCCCATTCTGAAAGTTGTCTTTTTGTTTTCTTTTTGGTTTCCTTTGCTGTGCAAAAGCTTGTCAGTTTGATGAGGTCCCATGGGTTTATTTTTGCTCTAATTTCTATTGCTTTGGGAGACTGACCTGAGAAAATATTCATAATGTTGATGTCAGAGAGTGTTTTGCCTATGTTCTCTTCTAGGAGTTTGATGGTGTCCTGTCGTATATTTAAGTCTTTCAGCCATTTGGAGTTTATTTTTGTGCATGGTGTGAGGGTGTGTTCTAGTTTCATTGCTTTGCATGTTGCTGTTCAGGTTTCCCAGCAATGCTTGCTGAAAAGACTTTCTTTTTCCCATTTTATGTTCTTGCCTCCCTAGTCAAAGATTAATTGACCATAGATGTCAGGAATTATTTCCGGGTTCTCTATTCTGTTGCATTGGTGTGTCTGTCTGTTTTGATACTAGTACCACACTGTTTTGATGACTGTGGCTTTGTAATATTTCTTGAAGTCTGGGAGAGTTATGCCTCCTGCTTGGTTTTTGTTTCTCAGGATTGCTTTGGCGATTCTCGGTCTTTTGTGGTTCCATATAAATGTTTGGATTGTTTGTTCTAGTTCTGTGAAAAATGTCATGGGTAATTTGATAGGGATTGCATTGAATCTGTAGATTGCTTTGGGTAGTATGGCCATTTTCACAATATTGATTTTCCCAATCCAGGAACATGGAATATCTTTCCATTTCTGTACATCTTCTTTGATTTCTTTGATTAAAGTTTTAATCAATAAGGATTATCTTTCCATTTCTGTACATCTTCTTTGATTTCTTTGATTAAAGTTTTAATCAACAAGGATTATTGTTCTCGGCATATAGGTCCTTTACCTCTTTGGCCAAGTGTATTCCGAGGTATTTGATTTTGTGAGGTGCAATTTTAAAAGATATCGTATTTTTGCATTCCTTTTCTAATATTTCATTGCTGGTATACAGAAATGCAACTGACTTCTGAATGTGAATCTTATATCCTGCCACTTTGCTGAATTTATTAATCAGTTCAAGGAGTTTTGGGGTTGAGTCCTTAGGGTTTTCTAGGTATAGTATGTCATCTGCATACAGTGACAGTTTGATCTCTTCTCTTCCTATATGGATGCCTTTTATTTCTTTTGTTTGTCTAATTGCTGTGGCTAGGACTTCCAAAGCTATGTTGAAGAGCAGTGGTGAGAGTGGGCATCCCTGTCTTGTTCCAGATTTGAGTGAGAAGGCTTTCAGTTTTTCCCTATTGAGTATTATATTTGCTGTGGGTTTATCATAAATGGCTTTGATTATGTTCAGGAATGTTCCCTCTATACCCACTTTGGCGAGGGTCTTGATCATGAACGGATGTTGAACTTTGTCAAATGCTTTTTCTGCGTCTATTGAGATGATCATATGATTTTTGACTTTTTTTTTTGTTAATGTGGTGTATGATGCTGATTGATTTGCGTATGTTGAACCATCCTTGTGACCCTATGTATAGATTTCTAAGGTATCGCCAAACTGTTCTCCATAGTGGCTGTACCAGTTTACATTATTATATACATTACATGATTATTTTTGTGCATGGTGTGTGGGTTTGTTTCAGTTTCATTGATTTGCATGCAGCTGTCGAGGTTTCCCAGCAATGCTTGCTGAATAGACTTTCTTTTTCCCATTTTATGTTCTTGCCTCCCTTGTCAAAGATTAATTGACCATAGGTGTCAGGGTTTATTTCTATGTTCTCTATTCTGTTCCATTTGTCTGTCTGTCTGTTTTGGTACCAGTATCACGCTGTTTTAATGACTACGGCTTTGTAATATTGCTTTAAGACTGGAAGAGTTATGCCTCCTGCTTGTTTTTTGTTTCTCAGGATTGCTTTGGCAATTCTGGGTCTTTTTGCATATGTCTTTTGTGTTTCCCTATACATTTTTGGATTATTGTTCTAATTCTGTGAAAAATATCATGGGCAATTTGATAGGGATTGCATTGAATATGTAGATTGCTTTGGGTAATATGGCCATTTTATAATATTAATTTTTCAAACCAAGGAGCATGGAATATCTTTCCATTTCTTTTATCTTCTATAATTTCCTTTATTAATGTTATAGTTCTTGTCATATAAATTCTTTACCTCCTTGGACAGGTGTATTCCCAGGTATTTGATTTTTTTTTTGGGTGCAATTTTAAAAGGTATTGTATTTTTTTATTCATTTTCTAATATTTCCTTGTTGGTATACAGAAATGCGACTGATTTCTGAAAGTTAATCTTATATCCTGCTACTTTGCTGAATTTGCGGATCAGTTCAAGTAGTTTTTGCGTTAAATCTTTAGGGTTTTCTATATATAGTATCATGCTATCTGCATACAGTGTCGGTGTCAGCTCTTCTCTTCCTATTTGGATGCCTTTTATTTCTTTTGTTTGTCTGACTGCTGAATTTGTTGACCAGTAAGTAGTTTTTGGGTTGAGTCCTTAGGGTTTTCTATGTATAGTATCATGTCATCTGCATACACTGACAGTTTTCTCTCTTCTCTTCCTATATGGATGACTTTTATTTCTTTTGTTTGTCTAATTGCTGTGGCTAGGACTTCCAGTACTATGTTGAAGAGCAGTGGTGAGAGTGGGCATCCCTGTCTTATTCCAGATTTGAGTGAAAAGGCTTTCAGTTTTTCTCCACTGAGTGTTAAATTTGCTATGGGTTTGTCATAAATGGCTTTATGTTCAGGAATGTTCCCTCTATACCCACTTTGGTGAGAGGTTCATCATAAATGTATGTTGGACTTTGGACTTTGTCAAATGCATTTTCTGCATCTATTGAAATGATCATATGGGTTTTGACTTTTCTTTTGTTAATGTGGTGTATGACGTTGATTGATTTGCATATGTTGAACCATCCTTGTGCACCTGGGATTAATCTCAGCTGGTCATGGTGTATGATCTTTTTGGTATGTTGTTGGATTTGGTTGGCTAGAATTTTGTTAAGAATTTGTGCATTTATATTCATCAAAGATATTGTTTGATAGTTTTCTCTTTTGGTGGTATCTTTGTCTGGTTTTGGAATTACGGTTATGGTGGCATCACAGAATATTTTTGGGAGTGTTCCTTCTTCTTCAACCTTTTGAAAAAGTTTAAGGAGGATGGGCACCAGATCCTCTTTATATGTTTGGTAGAATTCGCCTGTGAAGCCATCTGGTCCTGGGCTTTTATTTGTAGGGAGTGTTTTTACGATGTATTCAACTTCATTTCTAATGATCAGTCTGTTCAGTTGGTCTATTTCTTCTTGATTCAGTTTTGTCAGGCTGTAAGATTCTAGAAAGTTGTCCATTTCTTCCAGATTGTCTAATTTGTTGGCATATAGTTGTTCATAGTATTCTCTTTTTTTTTTTTTTTTTTTTTTGTATTTCTGCAGTAGCCATTGTGATTTCTCCTTTTTCATTTCTAATTTTGCTTATTTGGGTTCTTTCTCTCCTCTTAGTGAGTCTAGCCAGACCCTTTTCAATTTTGTTTACCCTTTCAAAGAACCAGTTGGTCTTAATAATTTTCTCTATTGTTTTTTGAATGTCTATTTCATTGATTTCCACTTTGATCTTTATAATTTCCTTCCTTCTGCTGACTTTAGGTCTTTTTTGTTCTTCTTTTTCAAATTCATTTAGGTGGTGAGTTAAGTTGTCAATTTGATATTTTTCTTCTTTTTTAGGGAAGGCCTGTATTGCTATGAATTTCCCTCTGAGCACTGCTTTTGCGCCGTCCCACAGATTTCGAGAGGTTGTGCCTTCATTACCATTTGTCTCGATGTATTGTTTAATTTCCTTCTTGATTACCTCATTGAGCCATTGGTTTTTTTAGTAGCATGTTGTTTAGTCTCCATGTAGTAGGTTTTTTCTCATTTCTTTTCCTGTGGTTGATTTCTAGTTCCATACCATTGTGGTCATAGAAGATAATTGAAATAATTTCTATACTCCTAAATTTGTTGAGGTTAGCTTTGTGTCCCAATATGTGGTCGATTCTTGAGAATGTTCCATGAGCATTTGAGAAGAATGTGTACTCTGATTTTTTTGGATGTAGTGTCCTGAAGATGTCAATTAAGTCTAACTTTTCTATTGTTTCCTTTAGGATCTCTGTTGCTTTATTGGTTTTCTGCCTAGAGGATCTGTCCATTGGTGTGAGTGGGGTGTTAGAGTCTCCTACTATGATTGTTGTCCCATCAATTTCTCCCTTTATGTCTGTTTATAATTTTTGAATGTAACTGGGTGCCCCTATATCAGGGGCATATATGTTGATGATTGTAATATCCTCTTCTCGAATGGATCCTTTAACCATTAAATAGTGTCCTTCTTTGTCTGTCTTTGTTTTAAAGTCTATTTCTTCTGATATGTGTATTGCAACTCCTGCTTTCCTGTCATGTCCATTGGCATGAAATACCTTTTCCCACCCACTCACTTTCAATCTATATGTGTCCTTGGTCCTAAGGTGAGTTTCTTGTAGCATCAGGTTGAAGGCTTTTTCTTTTTCATGCAATCAGCCACTCTGTGTCTTTCAATTGGAGCATTCAGTCCATTGACATTTAAGGTGACAATTGATAGATGATTTTTTATTGCCATTTTAAACCTCGTTTTCCACTTGATTCTATGAATCTCCACTCTTCCTTTCTCTTTTTGGTTGGATGGTCTCCAATTATTTCCTGCTTGAGTATTTTTCTTTTCATTTTTGGTGAATGTAATGTTTGCTTTTGATTTGTGCTTGCCCTGTTTTTAAAGTATGTTAACCCCTTCCTATAATTGTGTGTTTTAGCCTGATAGGTTCAAACACTTCATCACCATAATAAAATTAAAAAAAAGAAAATTAAAAAAAGAATCTGTTTATTTCCTTACTTTCCTTGCCTACATTTTATGATTTTGATGTCTCTTTTTTCTTTTTAATTTTATTTTGTTTTAAACATCTTCGTGATTAGATCTGTATGCTGGCTTATTTGAGTGACTGCTCTCTGATTGTGGTTTCCTCCATCCTAGTTCATCCTCTTTTCTTTTTTTCTTTTTTCTTTTGTTTTTGATTTAGAGAAGCTCTTTAAATATTTCTTTTAGAATGGGTTTTATATTGCAGTATTCTTTTAGCTTTTGCTTGCTGGAGTAAATTATTTCCCCTTCTAGTTTAAATAATATTTTTGATGGATAGAGTATTCTAGGTTGCATATTTTTTCCTTTCAGCACTTTAAATATCTTTTGCCATTCCCTCCTGGCCTGTAGAGTTTCTGTAGAGAAATCAGCTGATAGCCTTATGGGGGTTCTTTTATAATCGACACTTTGCTTTTCTCTTGCTGCCTTTAGGATCCTCTCTTTATCATTAACTCTTGCCATTTTTATTTTAATGTGTCTTGGTGTGGGTCTATTTGGGCTCAACTTGTTTTAGGCCCTCTGTGCTTCCTGTATTTTGATATCAGTATCCTTTAGATTTGGAAAGTTTCCAGTGATAATTTCTTCAAATATATTTTCAATCCCTTTATCTTTTTCTTATCCTTCTGGAATTCCTATTATGCATAGCTTGGCCTGCTTTATATTATCCCATAGGTCTCTTATATTGCTTTTATGTTTTTTCATTTGGTTTTCTTTCTGCTGTCCTGTTTGGGTGATTTCCATTATTCTATCTTCCACATCACTGATTCATTCCTCTGCCTTATTCATTCTGGTTTTTACTGCCCTTAGCTCAGTTTGTATCTCTGCAAATGAATTTTCTAGTTTTTCTTGACTATTCCTTATATTTTCTAGTTCCTTTCTAAGGGAGCCTGCATTACTGTTCATATCTTCTCCTAATTCCTTCAGTATTTTCACTATCTCCCTTTTGAACTCCAAGTCTGTCAGACTGCAGAGTTCTATTTCATTGTTGACTGCTTTAGGTGAGTTCTCCTGTTGATTTAACTGGGGGTGGTTTCTCAGCTTCTTCATCTTGCTTGTTATTTTTCTTTTTCATGGTGGAGGTGCACTCCCTGTGTCCAGGAAGGGTTTGCCCTGGCACTGCTGTGGAGTGTTTTCTGAGTGCTAGTGGTGTTGGCCGGTCTTCTGTGAGGCAGGAGGGCATTTCCTGAGGGAGGGAGGGGCTAGCAGGGTCCCTCTGAAACAAAGGAGGACTTCCCGAGGGCAGGTGGCATTGGCAGGACTGCACCCTGGTGGTGGCGCTCTTCCTGTGATCTAGCTGGGTTCACCCTGGTGCTCCTGCACATTGGAGCTCTTTCTGAGGGCAGGCAGTGCTGGGTGGCTTGCTCTGCTGGAGTGCAGTGCTTCCCAAGGGTAGGCAGGGCTAGCTGGCTCACTTTGAAACAATGGAGCACTTCCTGGGGGTGGATGGGACTGGCAGGTCTGCACCTGCTATGGAGGTAGACTTCCTGTGGCTGGGCAGGTCTTGCCCCTGTGCTCCTGGGCCACAGAGCTCTTCCTGAGGGTGAGTGGTGCTGGGCAGCTGCTTCACGGAAGTGCAGTCCCTCCTGAAGGTGGGTGGGGCTAGCTGCCTTGCTCCAAAGCAAAGGAGTGCTTCTCCAGGGCAGGCAGGTCTGGCAGGTCTGCACCGTGATGAAGGCAGACTTCCCGTGGCTGGGCAGGGCTTGCCTCTAGTATTAAATTTATGTTGACTATAACCTAATCCTATACCCTAACTAAAATTTAGATACTGACTTTTGTGAAAGTCAACCAAAATATTATAAATTGAAAATAATGCGAGTTATACTGTCATAGTGCAAAGTGTATGGTCATGAACAGAGTGCCACTACATCAGAAGTGTTGTAAGGCATAGACAAGTCTTAAAAGTGATGCTAAATACCTAATTTATCTATTCATTTCCATACATAAATTCAACTTTGTGTGGAATGTATTTTTATTTTAACATCCCCAATTTTATTGTAATATCACTTTTTCAGATTATTTAGTGACATGGTAACATAAACCAAATTTAAATCAGTTTGTAGCTTACAGTAAGGGAATTTGTATTTAGATTGAATTTTCCATTGCTGAATGTAAACTGCAAACTTTGCTTTGCCTTCATGGGTTTTTTAGTGCTGTGCGTAAAACATTGCACTGTTACTTCATTTTTTAGATTGAATTCACAAATTTTATTAACAATTTTATTGCAGTGATCCAAAATATAATACTCTATTGTTTATTATGATTCTTGATTTTTATTAATAAGCCACATGAATTGATTAAATATTAATGATAGAAGAAGCATTTTGATAAAGCAGGCATTGCTAATCCTGTGTTACTTCATTTTACAGACACTATCTGAAAAAATGAAATTGCTAACCACTTCCTAATCTAATTGATGAAATGATAAATTAATAACTGAATATGTTAAATTTGTCTTAGTAATATGCATTTATCTTCATAATATTATCTAATATAGACCAGAACATTTCTTGTGCCATTTAGGTAAAACTTTTTTATTTTTAAAACCCTAGGAATAATTTTATTTTAATATTATTTGGAGGCAGCATGAAATTTAAATAAAAGCACTATCTTAACATTTTCCATACCAACCACTCAGAAAGTATATTTTATGAGTTTTAAAAATATATAGTTACATAAACTAATATATATATTTGTCCCTTTTTCCTATTTGATAATACTTATTATAATTCACCAATAGACCCATCTTGTCATTCCTTTAAAGTAAACCTCTATTTACCTATCTATCTCTAAGTAGCCACCAAGGTAGTTATAGTCTTTTTTATTGCAATTTAAGGCCATATAACCTTTCCAATGTTGCTCTATTCTTGCTAGTGAGATAAGCTTAAGGAAAATAAAGCAGTAAATTGAGAGTGTTTTTACATTATAATTTGTCTCATAGAACTTTTTTAACATTTGATGTTTTAAAATGTCATTCTTAGAGTTTCCATCATGGCTCAGTGGTTAATGAACCTGACTAGTATCCATGAGGATATAAGTTCCATCCCTGGCCTTGCTCAGTGCATTAAGGGTTCAGCAAGAGTGTGAGCTGTGGTGTAGGTCACAGATGCGGCTCAGATCCCAGGTTGCTGTGGCTGTAGTGTAGGCCAGCAGCTGCAGCTTTGATTTGACCTCTAGCTCTAGAACCTCTACGTACCTCAACTGTGGCCCTAAAAAGACAAAAAAAAAAAAAAAAAGTCATTCGTAGGGAATGTTTCTTAAGAAAAATTAATTATTTTCCTCAAAATGAATATTTCATAAGTTAAAATAAATCAATTGATTTTATGAATTCTAATTCTGTATCTTTTCATGGAATTTGAATAGGTATGGACATAAATGTGAGTATATGTGTGTATATATAAACTTCATAAAATTATTTAAAAAATTGGAATAGATAAAACAAAAATAGTTAAATATTAGTATGCAAGCTGTCTTTAATATTATATTCTATTGAACGCATACTTCTTGAAGTGTGACTCAAACCCAAACACTCTTCAAGTTGGAACTTGAGCTCATGATTCCTGACTTAGAAGGAGACTCAAACTCAACTGTCTTTTAATTTAATTTTATTTATCACTTACTGACACTCATGTTTTGTCTCATCATGGAAAGAATTCAGCAGGAAGCAAAGCTATAGGCAAAGAATGAGTTTATTAGCATTGGATGCTTGTGAGAGATATAAGGAGTCAGTCAAGGAAGTGCCACCCTGAGAACAAAGAGAGCTACATTTTTATAATCAAGGAAAAAGTAGGGAGGAGAAAAGACTATCTTCTTTATTTTTGGGTAGATGTTATCATTAGTTCTTCCTTTGACCGTATATGGTTTAACTGTGACTGTCATGGCACTATTTAAACTCTATGTATATTGGCAAAACAGTGGTAACATACACTAAAATATGGTAATTCATCTCAGGTTTCAGTATAATGCCCCTTTCACCTAGTATCTTTACATTTTCACTTACATTCCTGTCTTACCAACTTGCAGAAATGTTACTTTTCAAGGACAATTAACGCCCTGGCTATATGTTAAAAAGATTCAGACCTCTACAAAAGTCTCCCAAACTCCCTTAAAATCCCCTTTTTGTCTTTAATCCCCTAGTGGGATTTCTAAATTAACTATTTAATTATCCTACTCTATCCCTAGCACTACTGCCGCTTAAGTTACATTCTTTAAACTTCAAAACTTAGCAGCTTAGAGTTCCCATTTGTGTCTCAGTGGTAATGAACCAAACAAGTATCCATGAAGAAAGGAGTTCAATCCCTGGCCCTGCTCAATAGGTTATGGATCTGGCATTTCTGTGAGCTCTGGTATAGGTAACAGATGTGGCTCAGATCCTCCACTGCTGTAGTGGTGGCAGAGGCTGGCAGCTGCAGCTCCAAATCAACTCCTAGCCTGGGAACTTCTGGGAATTTCCATATGCCGCAAGTGTGGCCCTAAAAATAAAAATAAATAAATAAATAAAAATAAAGTCAACCTAGCGGCTTAAATAAGCAATTGAAGAATAACTCTCATAGTTAATATATGTGTAATAATTTTCAGGTTGACTTGCTGCCTCAAGAGGGTGCCTTGTGTTGGGGCCTCTCATATGAGTGCAGTCACGTGAACTGGAATTTTTGCATCTAGAAAATGTTTTTAAACAAGAAAATCACTGAGTTTCTAGGCATAAAATCTGGAGGATAAGAGTCAGGATAGGAAAGAGGAAAGGAAGTCATTTGTAGCTTATTTTTTCATTTTCTTAATTTTTTTAAGTAAAAAATAATAATATGATAAAGCACAGTTTGTCACGTTTTCTTTTGTAGATCATGTGGTGTCATGTCAAGAACTATTTGCATAATTTAGGGCCACAAAGATTTTCTACTGTCATTTATTCTAAAATATTTCTATATTAAGCTCTTAGTTTGAGGTGTATGATTGATTTATAGTTAATTTTGGTATATAGTATGAGCTAAGAGTGTGAATTTATCTATTACAACTGAATATATTTATTGAGAAGACTTTTCATTTCCAACAAATTGCTTTGGCAATAACTTATTCTCCTACAAATGTTATTTTTATATTTTTTGCATATTTTATTCCAAGTAAAAATTGTCTTCCTGTTTATATGCTTTGCTCACTCTCCAATGTTTAAGGATTATTGTTTTCCTAAAGTAGTTGTCAGGACTTTTTTTTTTTTTTAAGGAAACTTGATCCAGTACAACTTTCTCCTCATTTGTAGTGGAACTTCATACTCACAGTTCTGATAGATATTGCTATTTGAGCAGTAGATAACATCATCTCAACCAATCATGTGACTATATTTTTTCTTTTTATACAGGGATGCAGTGCTGCTTTTACTACATATCATATTGCCAACTGGGCAACTCTTATCATTATTGCTAATATGTTTAAACTTTCAAAATGACAAAGTTTTGCTATGGCATATGCTGTAATCAAGAAGAATCTTGTATTAATTTCTTTTCTTTTTTCTTTTTTTTTTTTTTTTTGTCTTTTTGCTATTTCTTTGGGCCGCTCCCACGGCATATGGAGGTTCCCAGGCTAGGGGTCGAATCAGAGCTGTAGCCACTGGCCTATGCCAGAGCCACAGCAACGCAGGATCCGAGCCGCGTCTGCGACTTACACCACAGCTCATGGCAACGCCGGATCATTAACCCACTGAGCAAGGGCAGGGACCGAACCCGCAACCTCATGGTTCCTAGTCGGATTCGTTAACCACTGCGCCACGACGGGAACTCCTTGTATTAATTTCAATTAAAAGAAAGTCAAGGAATTTTTTCATATATTTATGTTTGATGATCTTTGGAATATAAGCAATGTTTATGTTGTGTGCATAAGGGGGATGAAACAAAGGATAAGAGTAGGAAAAATCAAAGTAGCAGGAAATATACTAAATTCAGAATAACCATTTCTTCTAAAATTTGAGGCTTCTTTATTCAACAAAGCTTACCTTACAGCCTTCTTCCATCAGAGCAAATTTCTTTCCAGCTACTTATTCTACATAAGACTACCAAAGGACCTAGAAATTTCTTAATATCACTTATGGAGAAGGCTACTATTAAATCTTGAGCTATAAGGAAATACAAGTGTATATGAGCAATGATCACAATAATAATAAAAATATAAATGAATACATATACAAATAAATTAATAATGATTCTAATGATAATATTAAATGTTATTTTCTTCTTTAAATTTTCTTTGTGTTTTCTAATTAGTCTATGAGAGTTACCACTTCTATATCATAAAAAATAAAAAAATTGAAAGAATAGAATAATGCAAATGAAACAGAAAATTTTAGAAATTTGCTAAACATAGAACTTTGAGTTAGACAAAATCCAAAAGATCTAAATGAGAAAAAAATGTAAAAAAGAAAAAATAATAGTAGTATTTTTAGTGAAGCCAAATTTTTAAAACCTTTTGCCACAAATGGTCAGCAAAAGTATGCTTACTAGATCTGATCCAATCCAATCTTCCTTATGAACTTTCTACTTTGTGTGAGGAACAAAGAAAAGTCTGTGATTTTAACCTATTGCTAAGCTAACAAGTTTATCAGCCACCTTCCAATGGCTGCTACATAAGACAGAACAATTTTTGGTCACAGCACAGCAGGCAGCATGGACTTCATCTCATCATTGATTTTCCTTGTACCTCAAGTCCCACAGGACAATGCATAACTGTCTGGATACAGACTGTGCACAGAGTGGAACAATACAAAGCTAAAGAGCCCCATATTTAAGAAATCCCAGTATTTTATAATGGGGTGAAAAATAAGCCTGCCCAACCATTGTCCCAGAGGAAGAGCTTATTTTTATTTATCTGATCAGCAAACCAAACCTACTACCTATGGGATACAGCAAAAATAGTTCTAAGCAGGAGGTTTATAGTAAGATAAGCCTATCTTGGGAAACAAGGAAAATCCCAAATGAACAACCTAACCTTAACCCAAAATGTAAAGAATAAACAAACTCCAAAGAAATCACAAAGATCAGACAAGAAATGATGAAATAAAGAGAAAAAATATGGAAAAGATTAATGAAGTTACCTTTTAAAAAGGTAAAAAATAAATAAGTAGATAAAATTTTTGCTAGACTTATCAGGAAAAAAGAGAGAAAGCCCAAATCAATCAAATTAGAAATGAAAGAAGTTAAAACTGACACTAAAAAAACACAAAGGTTTTTTAAAAGATTACTACAAACACTTATATACCAATAAAATGAAAAACCCGAAGAAATGAACAAATTCTTAGAAATATGCAATAACTAAAGACTGAACAAGTAATAAACAGAGATATAAACAGATCAATATCTGTAATGGAATTGGTAATAAAACACCTCCCAAAGAACAACAAATCCAAGACTGTATATCTTCGTAGGTGACTTGTACCAAAAAGAGAAGAGCTAATGTCCATCATTTTCAAACTAATCCAAAAAATTGCAGAAGAAGGAATTTCTGAACTTATTCTATGATGCCAGCATAACTTTGTTATGCAAACCAAACAAAAACTACAACAAAAAGAGAATTATAGCCAATAGTACTGATGAACATAAATCCCAAAATCCTGAACAAACTATCAGCAAATGAAATTCAACACTAGATCAAAAATATTATACACCATGGTCAATTGAGATTGGTAGCTGGGATGAAGGATGATTCAATATTCAGAAATCAATCAATGTGATAAACCTTATTAACAAAATCATATGATTGTCTCAATGGGGCAGAAAAAAATTATTTTGACAAAATTCAATATCAATCTGTCAAATAAACTCTCAGCTAAGTAGGTATAGAGGAAACATATCTCAACATAATAAAGGCCATAAATTAGGAGCCCACAGACAAAATTTTACTCAGTGTTGAGAAGCTGTATTTCCTTTAAGGATGCCCAATTTTGCCACTTTTATTCAACCTAGTACTAGAAACCCTGGCCAATCAGAAAAGAAAAAGTAATAAAGGAATCCAAATTGGAAATAAAGTAAAATTTTACTGTTTGCAGATAACACAATAGTGTACTTAGAAAAACTTAAAGACATCACCAAAAAACTAGAATTTGTGATAAATTTGGTAAAGTTGCAGGGTAAAAATTAATATACACAAATCTGTTACATTTCTATACACATTTTCTATTAGAAAAATAGATTAAGAAAATAATCCTACTTAAGATCACATCAAAAAAAATAAAATACTTAGGAATCAACATGTCTAAGGAGGTAGAAGACCTTTACTCAGGAAACTTTAAGGCAGTGGTACAAAAAATTGAAGACAACACAAGCAGATGCAAATATAAACCATGTTCACGATTGGAAGAATTAATGCTGTAAAATGACCATAATACCCAAGGCAAACTACAGATTCAATGGATTCCTTATCAAAATTCCAATGGCATTTTCCATAGAACTAAAACAAGGAAATATAAAATTTTAATGGAAATGCAAAAGACCCCAAATAGCCAAAACAATCTTGAGAAAGAAAAACAAATCAGGAGGTATCACATTCTCTAATTTCTCTATATGCTACTAAGCTAGAGTCATCAAAACAGTATGGCACTAGAACAAAAACAGACACATAGTTCAATGGAACAGAATAGAGAACCCTAGATTAATCCATACTTATATGGACAATTAATATATGACAAAGGATGCAAGAATATAAAAAGAGGGAAAAAAGACCCTTCAATAAATGGTGATGGAAAAACTGTGCAACTTCATGCAAAAGAATCCTATTGGAACACTCTCACACCATGCACAAAAGTAAGTTCAAAATGGATTAAAGACAAATGTAAGACTTGAAAGCATAACTTTATGGTTTGTGGTGAATATTACCCAGCTATAAAAATTAATATTAATTAATATTATTTGCCATTTTTGACAACATGAATGGACCTCGATCATGTTATGCTAAGTTAAATAAATCTGACAGAGAAAGACATACTGCATGATGTCACTTGAATGTGGAATCTAAAAAACAGAACTGATGTATAGACATAGAAAAACATAAGCAAAATTATAACTACAGACAACCAACAGGTGATTGCCAGAAGGGAGGGGGTTAACAGGAGGAAATAAACAGGTGAGAGAGATTAAGTGATACAAATTACCAGTTGCAAAATAAGTGAGTAATAAGTACTGCATAGGGTGTGGGCAATATAGTCAATAACGTAATCTCTTTTATATAGCATAACTGGAATTATTGTGGTGATCATTTTGAAAGTGTGTAGAATTATGGAATTACTATGTTGTATAGCAGGAAATAACATAGTGTTTTATGTCAATTATATTTCAAAAACAAACCAAAAAAACTCATTGGGGAAACCAGTAGTCTTGTGCAGACTTCAGCAGGGACACCAGACCGCTCCCTAGGACCTCTGTCTAAGGCTGGCTAAGAGCCAAACTGCCGAACTGCCTACAGGCAGCAGGGTGAAAATCATTAGATTGGGTAGGGAGTAAATCAGGAGGCTCTACTGTGCCTTGAGGGTCTGGACATCCTCCAGGAATCAAGGAACATTCCAAGATTTAACAAGTTAAGACCATGGCATTTTTGACAATAAAAAGAGCTGAAGATTTTACATAGGCTGATTGATATCAGCCCATGACCTGGTGCTAAAAGCTGGACTCCTTTAAGTGGCAAACTGAAATCTCACCCTTAGGGGGGGCTATGCTGACCAGGATCCATTTGCAAAATTGGGATTCCAGATTGCTGTTCATGGGATTTCCCAGCACTGCCTGGATCTGGATGTAGATGTTTCCCCAATTTGGTGATGTATAAACCTCTACCTTCTACTCTTTTTTCTTAATTAGTATACTGTAGTCTTTTGTTAGTTAAATAAATTCTTTAATTCTTACTTAACTAAGTGCAGAGTGGTTATTTTGCCAATGGATCCTACAAACCTTGAAACTGAAAGTAAGGCTTTCAGCAAAACAGTAATAGAAAAGAGATCAGGTCTGTGCTTATCAGAGGCGACGGTGGTGAGATGGGGAATTGGATGAAAGTAGTCAAAAATTACAAACTCCCAGTTGTAAGAAAATAAGCACTAGGGATGTAATGTACAACATAATATTTAACTAACACTGCTCTGTTATATATGGGAGTTGTTAAAAGAGTAAATCCTAAGAGTTCTCATCATAAGGAAAAATATTTTATTTCTTTAATTTTGTACCTAAATGAGTTGCTACATATCACTAACCTTATTTTGATAATCATTTAATGATCTATGTGAGCCTGATCATTGTGCCATACACCTTCAACTTCCACAGTTACATGTCAATTACATCTCAATAAAATCACAAGAAAAAATAAAACAAATTTAAAAACATACGTGTGTGTGTGTGTATATATATATATATATATCAGTTCAAATAATCTTGATGATTTGGATGATTTGTTCTTAGATGAATAAATGGTCAGTCTTTTAGATGTTCTGTATGTTAAGAGTCTTTTCTGTACATTATGGTTCTTTGTATATTGGTGTTGTGAGGGGCTTAAATGAAGTCATTGGAATAGGAGCGCTATGATTTTGATAGCAGTTATCACTTTGACTTTTAATCTTCAGTTGCCTTGATATCATCCATTGTGGGAATGTGTGATGAGTAAATTTTTGTCTTGTTTTCTTCTACTGAAAATTCATGGAAATCCCTTTTTTGATTTATCTGACCTTGACCCATACTGATCCTGTGGCTAACCCAACATGTCAAGTTGTTTTCCTGGTTCATACGTCCAATTATCCAGCAACTCTTAACAACATCATTTCGCCTCTACATGAATGGTCTCTTTATTCACCTAACCATGCTAGCTGACTGTCTCTCTAATTGTCTAGAGTCCTGAATAATTCCCATGATTCAAAGGAGGTGTGAGTACTAAGAGTGTTACCTAGTGCTCTTTTCTTCTAACACCAAGCTGCCAGCTTTATTCTCCTGAATCTGTGACTTGTAGTACTAGGTGATGCTACTTAATTGTTTCACTCAATCATTTTCAATCCACTAAAATTCCTATATGGTGACCATATTTTTTTCTTTTCTTCCTACTCTTTTTCTCATATTCTCCCTAGGTAAGAAGTAGTCTTTTCCATCTTTGCATGTGAATAATGTTTGCATTGTTTTCTCCTAGCCAGAGAATAGAGTATGACTGCCTAGTTACTATAATTGAAACATGTACATATTCTAGAAAATGAAGTCTTATTTCTTAACATGGGAATTAAATAAAACTATAAATTTGAATAAAAATATAATATTAATATTCTGAACCTATCTCTTTTTTTTCTTGCAGAATATATATATTTTTTTATTTTCCCACTGTACAGCAAGGGGGTCAGGTTATCCTTACATGTATACATTACAATTACAGCTTTGAACCTATCTCTTTTACTCAACATTTATTGTTATGAACAAAGCCATACGGTTAAGCTTTAAGATATGAGATAACAATGAATGTGTAAATAACAAACAAAAAAAGGAAACTATTGTCTCTTATAAATAAGGATGTGGGGGACAAAGAAAAATATCAGAGTTCCTGTTGTGGCTCAGTGGGTTAAGAACCTGACATAGCGTCCAAGAACAGGCATGTTTGTTCCTGGCCTCGCTCAGTAGATTAGGTTTCCAGCATTACCACAGCTCTGGTGTATATCACAGATGTGGCTTGGATCCAGTATTGCTGTGGTGTAGGCTGGCAGCTGCAGCTCCACTTTGAGCCATGGCCTGGGAACTTCCATATGCTGCAGGTTCAGCCCTAAAAAGAAAAAAAAAAAGAGAGAGAGAAAAAACTCATCAAAAATTTACTCTCTGGACAATGGACACTTTATTAAGCTAAAGAGCTATAAAGTCAGGATAAGCATTTATCTGAAGTATAAATCAATAAATTAAACAAATTAGAAAATCAACATTATTCGTGAACAAATGAATGATGAGCTCATAATAAACTGTAATCAAACAACTGAATGTATATCTTTTATATATATGAATTATATAAATAATGTAAATTGATATATATGAAATAATATTATTCATTTTGTTGTTTTTTGGTCACAAAATATGTTTTATCATTAATTCATTCAAAATAACTGAACACTAAATGGAAATTTAAATCCCAACTTAGTAAATTAAAAAGGAGTTATTTGAAACAGGAAAGAAAAAGGGTTTAAAGTAGGAAAAATAATTAGATTGACTTCAATTCTCAGGAAGTCTCATGACACCTGATTCTATGCAAAGTGACTGCTACCTTCCTTCTCCAGCCACATGACTAACAGTACAGGTTTCCTAGAAATTTCAATACTCATTCCCAGTGTTCACTGGAGTAATATGACTCTAGGAAAAATATACCTTAGCCATATGGTGCAGTTTCTTTTGAAGAGTAGCAAAATTGACTCTAGTGGCTTTCTTTTCTGTTAAAAATTTGTAGACACAAAGAAAAGTAATTATATGCTTGTAGTTCAGCTGGTTCAGTGAAAAGAAAAATGCTCTCCATGAAACATTTATTTTCAATTAGAAGCCATAAAGTATCCATTTGTTTTATTGTGCTGTAGAACTAATACAACATGAAGTTTCATAGCAGATAAAGATAGATGAGTGGAGTTCTAAGCCCACTAAGAAAGTTATGGTGACAGACTGATACAAAAGAATCATATATTGTGGTTGATGAATGGCTCCTGTAACAGTATTTTTTATAGAGTAGGCCTGATTTCTCATCTACCCATTTTCCAAATGTGATTTAAAAGGCCATACTCAATCTTCACAGATAAATGGTATGTACAAAAGAATGCAGTAGGAGTAAAATCATATGCGAAGTGCTGTTTATTCTGCACAGAGCTTCATGTGAGTGACATTGATTGTTAGTTAAATGTAAGTTACTTTACAATTTCCCCATCCATCTGTTCTGTTAAAGGAAATTAGGACACATGCAAATGTATTTATATCTCCTTCAATAGTGAGAATTTTAATTTCAATAAACATGAACTGTCAGTCAACTTTTGTAATAGGAGCTGGGTTATGAATTGAAATAGAAATTAAGGCATAAGACTAAGAAGATAAGATAATTTCCTCTGTTTAAGTTTAGGGAAATAAAATTGGATTAAGAATTAAGGTCTATAGAGAAAATATTTAATATTTATAATATAAATGCAAAAATATATACACTATCCAAACAATTTATTGAAAGGGAGAGATAATGAAAAAGATTTTAGAAGTAAGATATAAAAGATTAGAAGGGTTAAGAAATAAATAATTTACAAGTTAGGATGATAAGAGCAATAATAATAGTGAACAATGGTAGGAGACCGGAGGCAACATGGTATATTATAGTTTTAGCTACATCAATTTTTTAAAAATGTTAGTTAAGTAAATATCATATTGCAAATGCAGATTGTATTTCAGGAAAACCACAGTATACAGTATGTTTAATTAACATTATAAATGACTATGCTATCAAGTTAAATTTATGTTTATATTAAAAATATACACTTCATAATTTTAAGTAAATTGTGAATAAAATTAATATGAATAATCACTGGATATTCATTAATTGGTCATTTTGAGAAACACTGACTTGATCACAGTGACTAGAATATAACAATAAAGTAGTAGTGTCTCTGGCCAAAAATCTCACCTAAAAATCTTCACATAGGAGTTCCCGTCATGGCACAGTGGAAACGAATCCAACTAGGCACCATGAGTTTGTGGGTTCGATCCCTAGCATCACTCAGTGGATTAAGGATCCAGCATTGCTGTGAGCCATGGTGTAGGTCACAGATGTGGCTCAGATCTGGCATTGCTGTGGCTGTGGCATAGGCTGGCACCTGTAGCTCAGATTAGATTCCTAGCCTGGTAACCTCCATATGCCACAGGTGCAGCCCTAAAAAGACAAAATACAAAAAAAACCCCAAAAATCCTCACATAGATAAGTGAAATTACTTACTGTTTAAGAAGACAATTTAAAAATTAAAATCACTTGTCTTTGCCAAATAATATTAGCTATATGATAGATGTATAAATTAGCCTTTATAACCTAAAATTTCATTAAGTTCTCCTCTAGAATTAAACAGTAAGATTAGAAGGAGAGCCATGTTAAGTTTATTAATAATTCTTATGGTTAAATATTGCACTGAAAGATGGCAACCAACCCAAATGTCCATTGACAGATGATTGGCTTAAGAAGTTGTGGTATATACACACAGTGGAATACTACTCAGCCATAAAAAGAACAAATAATGCCATTTGCAGCAACATGGATGGAACTAGAGACTCTCATACTAAGTGAAGTGAGTCAGAAAGAAAAAGATAGATACCATATGATATCGCTTATATCTGGAATCTAATATATGGCACAAATGAAGCTTTTCACAGAAAAGAAAATCATGGACTTGGAGAATAGACTTGTGGTTGCCCAGGGGGAGGTGGAGGAATTGGGAGGGACTGGGAATCTGGGGTTAATAGATGCAAACTACTGCCTTTGGAATGGATAAGCAATGAGATCCTGATGTATAGCATAGGGAACTATATCTAATCACTTATGATAGAGGATAATGTGAGAAAAAGAATGTGTATATATATATATATACACATACACACACACACACACACACACATATATATATATATATAAAACTAGGTCACCTTGCTGTACAGTAGAAAATTGACAGAACACTGTTGACCAGCTATAATGGAAAAAATAAAAATCATTTAAAAAAAAATGCTTGGAGAGTTCCTGTCTCGGAGCAGTGGAAACAAATCTGACTAGGAGCCATGAGGTTGCAGGTTTGATCTCTGGCCTCTCTCAGTCAGTAGGTTAAGGATCTGTTGTTGCCATGAGCTGTGGTGTAGGTTGCAGACACAGCTGGGATCTAGCGTTGCTGTGGTGCTGGTGTAGGCCAGCAGCTGTAGCTCTGATTAGACCCCTGGTGCAGCCCTAAAAAGATAAAAGACAAAAAAAAAAGATGCTTGGCAATGGGTTGTAGTACTACTGAGTGAACTGAGAATGAAATCTTTGTCTTTTTGTGCTAGTCCTATATGTTAACCCTGCAAATGTTCTTAAAGATTTAATTTAACTTTAAACATTAAATGTATTGTAATATTATTGGCTTTTAAAATTTAAGAATCAATTAATTATAGAGCTCTTTGGAATTAGTATTTTTAATATACTTTATCATTCATGTGTCTTTCATAAACTTTATCATTATTTATAATTTTAAACTGCAATTTTTTTCATCATACATGGGTCTGTTCTACACTTCTTCTATTTGCTATGGTTGCCTTACATTTATTTCACTTGGAAAAATCATCTCTAATAATATTTTCCATCTAATTCTTTAATGTTTAATGCCATTTATTTAATTTAGTATACTTTTTCAACCAACCTAAGTATCCAATATGTGAGAAGAGGTTTATGTGTGTGTGTGTGTGTGTGTGTGTGTATTTATATATATATTACACTCAGGTTAGGGTAATAATATGCATTTAAAAATGATAATATTTAAATACTAAATACATAATATCAATGCATAATGGAAGTAAAATATCATAAATATGTGTTTGAACTCCTCTAGGTAAACTCACATAGCAGATTGATTGTTGTCAATGCCACATCATCTCCACTCACATTCTCCCCTAGATAGAAACCTATACCTCCTTTCCCAGAAAAGATTAGGAGAATCCATTGTTTTCTCTTGGCAGCTGTGGGCAGCCAGCTGAGGTCTTTGGAGGAGACTTCCTCTGGCTCCCAGAGGTCCTTCAGTGAATGGCATGCAGCAAAGCTGCAGGCAGCTGGGATTGCCTAAGGTAGAACTGAAAGATTTTCCAACACATTAAAATACAGAACACTAAGTTAAATCTGAATATCAAGAAACAATGAATAATTTCTAGCATAGACATGTTCTATACAATATTTGGGACATAGCTATTCTAAGAAAAAATGATGTCTATCTGAAATTCAAGTTTGGCTAAGCATACTGTGTTTTATTTGGCAATGGTACTTCCAGGGGATCTGGGTGTGTTCCTGAAATGATTTATTTTGGTTCCCAGGGGCAGCTGGGATCATTGGTATCTGCTTCACTCAATCCCTGGGTCCCTGAACTTTCACATTTCCTAATAACACTCTTCCTAAATGTCTTTTCCTCTGCCCTTCTAAGTATTGTGTAAGTCTGTAACTATCTGTATACTTCTTTCTTTTCAAAATAGTCTAGTACATTGTTTCTTAACCAAATACAGATAGATACTACTTGATAGATAGATAGATAGATAGATAGACAGAAAACAGATAATAGAGATATCCTATAAACCCATAACCATGTTTACATATATTGTACATTTAAAAGAAAAAAAGCCATGAATTAAATGTTGCTTGTTGGTAATTTACTTTTCAAAATTGTCTTCATTTTTATGTTGTTATTACTAAAACATACCAAAAGTATGTGGTGTGGGGGTACGTATATCCTTTACTGATTTTTCTCTTTGAAGATACATGTCTGATTATTTGATTCAATTGTCTGAAAGGTCTCATCTTTGTTTCTCTAAGTTCCCTATTCATTGTAAGTGCTAAATTTAAAAGGATTTGATAGAAAGAAACAGTTATAGGACAAAGGATCTTCACAGCACTTTGTATTACGCTTTTATAGATTCCCTCCTGACAGTTAAACCCCATCCAAAAGAAATCCCCAGTAAAAGTATAAACTTGTTAAGTTGATTAAAATGAATGGATCAAAGTTTGAAAAGTAAATAATGGTAGATACATAAACATGGAAATAATCTCTATAAAGCTAACACTTAATAGAATTAATTCCTCTCTCCAAATGTGATGGGACTTTTTTAATCAAATGTTTTAAATAAAACATAATTCATAGTGTGTGAATTATTCATATAACTAAACTGGAACAATAGTCCAAATAATATTCAATTTTTTTCAGGTAGTGGATATAACTTTTCTAAAATAGAATGAGAGAAATTCAGATGACCAAAATATACATGAAAAGATGCTCAACATTGCTAATCATTAAGGACCATGATGACAGAATGACTCATAGACCAAAAAATGTAAAGTGTTACATGGCAGAAATACTGAGTTTTCTTGAAACATATGGTGTATAATTGTCAGGAACTTTGCTTATCATTAGAGGTAATTATATTTAAGCTTTGTATTTTGAGATGGAAAAGGTGGACTTTGTATCTTTGGCATCCCTAAGCAAGATTTCCCAACACCAAAATATGATATGTCAGTTCATTTTAATAAGATTTTTCCATTCTGTAACTAAATATATGTCCTAACATATAAACCTCTCCAGGAGTAGCTAAATAGCAATTCATGCTAAAAATAAGGATCTATTTCCTTCTTTCCTGAAGGCAGATTTAACCAAGGAAAGTAGCTATAAAAGTGTACTGGACAATTATAAACATAAAAGAATGGAAAGGGTTTTGAAAGACAAGTACTCCAAGAATACATTCACACTTTCACTCAGCACGCATGCTGATCCTAAAAACAGAGGATAGAAATCTATAAATATTACATTTAATAAATGTCTCTGAGAAAGATGCTTACACTTCTTGGCATTCTGTTCAGTTATCTAGATAAGCTAGATACTGTTTGTTCTGATAACATTTAGATTTATTTCTATAAAATTTCTCAAGAAAAGAAAATATTCTGATATTACTGACTGTAGGCACCATCACTCAAAATCTTATGGACAAAACAGTGTCATCATTTATCAAGAGCTGTGCTATCTCATAGACCATCTTTAGCATTGTCAGCAACACAGACTACATCATCAATCTTCTTCCTTTTTTTTTTTTTTTTTTTGGTAAAGCTGGTCCTATAACATTTTTGAATGAAAAGAATTACTTTCTTATTCAGCTGTGATGAAGAGTAAAAGAACATTTCTTGGTAGCTAAGACATGAGCCCTCTGGAATAGATGCTATGCTATTGGATTCTGTTTCATTTTTCATCAACTCATTTATTAAATATATTTTGAGAATTAATTATGCTGTAACCTTGTACTTGTATTAGTTTACTAGGACTGCTGTAACAAAACACCACAGACTGGGTGTCTTCAACCACACAAATTTAGTTTCCCAGAGTTTTAGAGTCTAGAAGCCCAAAATCAAAATGTCAGTGGAGGTGGTTTCTCCTGAGAGGTATCTCTCTGGCTTCCAGGTGGTTGCTTTCAACCTGTGTCTTCACATGGCATTTTCTGTGCCTGAGTATTCCCCATATCTGTATTTGTGTACAAAGTTTTGCAGTCTCACTATATGGCTTCTTTGTATTTATTTATTTTATAATTTCATTGAAGAATAGTTGATTTACAATATTGTAATAATTTCAGATTACAGCAAAGTTATTCAGTTATATATATACCTATATTCAGATTATTATCATATTTTTCATGTTATTTCTTTGGAGAATTGTCTAGGTTTTCTGTCCATTTTTTATATGAGTTGTTCATTTTTCTGATATTGAGTTGTGTAAGCTATTTGCATATTTTGAACATTAACCTCTTGTTGATCACAGTGTTTGCAAATAATTTCTTGCATTCCATAAGCTATCTCTTTATTTTGTTGATGGTTTTCTCTGTTGTGCAAAAGCCTTTAAGTTTGACTAGTTCTCATTCATTTATTTATGCTTTTATTTCTTTTGCCTTGGGAGAGTGATCTAAGAAAATATTGCTATGATTTATGTCTGAGAAAGTTTTGCATATGTTCACTTCTAGAAGTTTTGTAGTATCATGACTTATATTTAGGTCTTTAAAACATTTTGATTTTATTTTTTAAAATAGTGTGAGGGAGTGCTGTAATTTCACTGATTTACATGTAGCAGTCCAGCTTTACCAACACCACTTTCTGAAGAGATTGAATTTCCTCCACTGTATATTCTTGTAATTGCTTCTTTTTAACTTAATTGTTTATTCAAATAAATGACATTCTGAGGAACTTGGACCTAGTTCTTCAACATGTGAATTTAGGGAGAGATACAATTTAGCCCATAGAAATCATAATCTCTAAAGATAAAAGTAGGAATAAAACAAATAAGATCCTAGTTCCCATAGTACTTATATACTATGGGAACATGGTTACTATATGGGTCAATATATATTGAAATTACCATGATAAAAATCATTTTAAAAATAAACAAGAACAGAATGTTACATGCTTAAGTAGAGCTGGTTACTGCCTTTCCAAGGAGGTGATATGCCATCTAGAAGATACAATATAATAAGCCATTCAGTGAAACTGAAAACCTTGGCTCTCAAGTGTAATAATCCATGTGATAAGACTCTGGAATGGAGAAACCTGTGTGCATTCAAGGGTATTACCATAGATATATTGCTAGAATAGAGTGAACAGAAGAAGAGAACTATGATAAAAGTTTGAAAAAATATGCAGACAACAAATGGCATGGAACATTATAAACCATGGCAAGTAGAAGGGTTACAATCTAAATTTGAAAAAAAAAAAGAATTGAATTGAAGTGTAAGAAGAAAAATAACATAACTGATGTATGTCCTTTAAAATTCAGAGTCTTCTTTTGAGTATATACAAGGTAGCATAAGAGAAGAAATAATGAAAATCTTTTGAAGTAATTCAGAGATGACAGTAGTTTGAAATAATAAGTAGAAGCAAAAAGGAAAACAGTGGGTGGAATTAAAATATATTTGGGTGGGAGATAAATGGTCTTGCGAAGGATCTGAGATTTTTCCTTCTATAGGCTAAAATGCTAGGCTGTCATAGTTTAATTGATGCCAGCAGAGGACATGAAGCTCTTGGATCCAACAGAAGTTAGCCAACTGCAGTTAATGGTACTGGTAGAAGACGTAAGAATTCTAGATCAAAGACAATGGGAAATAACCAATAGCCACAGTACAAGAAATTTCTTTTACCAGTTCGCTGATATCCAATTCTTATAGAGTAACATGAAGGGGGCTGAGTGACACTTAGGTAGTGAGGATTTTTATAGGAGAGAATCGCTGAGATTGGGGAATTCAACAACTTCACAATGAGTAGTAAGCAAATTTACCTTTGGCTCTGGAGGGAAATACTATGTATATTGTCAGATACTGTAAGAAAATCTACTCCTTGCTCTGTTGGAGACATTATATCTGTTTATTAAGGCTGCATATAATATAAACATCCTTGAAAATGTAGCTAAGAAAATAAGGAGATCAGTGCTATTGCTCACGGGATGTGTAGAAACATGACATATATAAGCAGAGTTGTTTTCCAATAATATCTAGCCTGTATACTCTGTCTTGGCTTCTGGAAAATTATCCCATGAGTACACTGATCCATTAGCAACTCTGATTAATCTGACAGGTTGGGAACAAATCTATTCAACTTGTCTGATATGGCATTTAACTAGGGCTACTATCAATAAATCTCAAATTAGCAGCATGGGATTAAAAATGCAGTACACATTTCAACCATATTTCCCAGGATTCCAGATATAAACTATTGAAAAAACAAAACAAACAAACAAACAAAAAATCTTTTAACTATTAGGCTTTCCTTTAGAAAAACAAGTTGCTTTCTACTAAATTCCTTTAGTGGCATTTTTCTTGCCTGAGGCATTAATCAAAGTAGAACAGGATCTATTATCCATTACTTAGACTTTACTATGACTTGCAAGGGAGTATCTATGACACATCTGTCATCCATAACAACAGCTGCCATTGAGTTGAGGCTGACCTGAGTGCCTTCTTTGAACTGAAGTGCTATCATTGATCACTTCAGCTAAAGTAAGGGACAAACAACATTTGTGACCAATGGAGTCACTTCCATTGTAAGCATAAGAGCCTTTAAAGTGTCATAAATGAGTATCTCTCCAAGAAGCTCTTCAGAGTAACCAAGATGGTGACCATTTGGAATGGCCTCTACAATTTTCTAAGAGTTAAATGACTTTTGGGTTGTATTTTCTTAAAGAGTTGAAGGTAGTTACCCCCTTCTAATGTGTAAGCTACAGTGTTTTAGGAAAGAAGCAAGTGAGTGTCTGAACTTCCATACAAGAAGTTTAGTCATGCTCTCTACAATGTTTAAAGCTCTTGGGGGCCCCTGAGTGAAACCTAGATCTGTCAGTACCTCTAACATGGTCTTCATAATGGCAGATATGTCTAGGGATTTCAAATTTGTTTAAAATTATTGAGCTTAGTCTTTGATTTTGGGGAGACGATTGAGAAAAATAAGTCAAAAAAATCCTATTTCTCCATGCTTCCAATCCATGAAATGACAGAGTAATTAATAAGTAGGATATCGGGAGTAGAGAAATCAAGATGTGAAGGCAAGTGTTCTGTAAAAGATGGATTAGAGCTGGGGGCATGCCCTGCAATTATATAAAGAATTTTCAGTGAAATTAAGGAAAATGATAATGACATCATAGTGATATTATTCTGATAAGTAATGGCCAACCAAACCAATTCTTAAAATGAAAACAGTCATGACTTGATCAGAATCAAATTGGCAGAGTAGGAAGATCCTGAGTTCACTTCTTCCCATGGGCACAAAAACAGTGCAACTACTTCAAGCAGCTATCTCTGAGAATGACATGAAGCCAAGCAGAAAGATTTTACATATCTAAATATATAAGGAAAGAGACACAATGAGACACCCGGAGGAGTTAGGGCTTCAGGTCCCACATTGATCTCCCTAAACTAGAGGTCCTGTCTCTAGGAGACAGGCCTCCAAATGTCTGACTATGAAACCCAGGGAAGCTTATATTTGTGAGAGTTCAGAGATTTGGGGGCCACTAAGACTCAGCTCTTAAAGGGCATACTCAAAATGTCACATGTTTTGGGTCCTACACATAGACAGTAACTTGAAAGGTGCCCAGGTCAGACCCATTTGCTGGTCTTAGCCTTCCAAAGAGACAGGAGCAGCTGCAAACTCCCAGGGTACTGGGATAGTGGTAGCAATAGTTTCTTTAATTTCATTCTACTGTGCTGATACCAGCAATGGCAGGTACCATGTTAGAATCCTCCCTCTAGCCAGTTAGTGTCAGGGACTTGCCTACCCATCAACACACACACAGCAGTCACACACCAGCAGATCTTGTGGCTACTCATGCCAGAGGCCTACCTCATCAGAGCACCCTTAGGGAGTAACTTGCAGCCAGGCTTAACAGCCAGCTGTGCTAGGGCCTTGTTTTATCCACCAGGACACTGGCAACAACCACATGAAACAGGTCCTCACAGCATGCTGGGCCAAGGGCAAGCCTCACCTACCAGTATACCAGCGGTAGTTGGCCATGACACAAAAGAATAGTGACAAGTATACATACACCACATAGGCAATACCATTGGAGCATCTAGCTCTGATGGCCAGTGGGAACCATGCTGCTGGGCCCCACAGGACATCTACAGAAGGGCACATCTCCAAGACTGAGAGACCTAATGGATTTAGCTAACACAAAGAAAGAAACACCAAAAATTAGCCAAAGTGAGGAGACAGAAATGTGTTTCAAAAAGGAAACAAGGCAAAATGTCAGAAAAAATAACTTAAAAAAAATGGAGATAGATAATCTACCTAATAAAGAGTTCAAGGTAAAAAAATCAGAAGGATGTTCACCAAACTTGGAAGAAGAATGAAGGAACACAGTGAGAACTTCAACAGAGATTTAGAAAATATAAAAAAAAGAACTAGTACAGTACTTTAAATAAAAAATATGTTAGACAGAATTAACAGTAAAGTTAGATTAGATTATACAAAAGAATGGATTGATGCTCTAAAAGAAGAAGCCACTAAGCTGAACAGAACAACGGAAAATAATTTTTTAAAATGAGGACAGTTTAAGGAATATCTGGGACAACATCAAGTGTATTAACATTCACATTTTGGGGGTTAAAGAAGGAGAAGAGAGAAAAAGGCAGAGAACTTATTTAAGAAATAATATAACAGAAAATTTGCCCTGAGGAAGAAAAATGCATCCAGGTAAGGAAGCACAGATAGTCTCAAATATGATGAACTCAAAGGAGTCCACACTAATACACATTATAATTAAATGTCAAAATTAAATATAAAGAGAAACATCTTAAAAGCAGCAAGAGGAAATCAACTGGCTATGTACAAGGAAACTCCAATAAGACCACGAGCTGACTTTTCAGTAGAAATTCTGCAGGCCAGGAGTGAGTGGCAAAATATATTTAAAGAGCTGAAAGGAAAAAGCCTATAACCAAGAATACTCTATCTTGCAAGGTCATTATTCAGAATTAAAGGATAGATCAACAGTTTCTCAGACAAGCAAAGCTAAATAAGTTTATCACCACCAAACCATCCTTACAAGAAATATCAAATTAAAAATGCCACGGAAGTAAAAGTGAAAGTTAGGAAAAAGTTATCCCATGCCAATAGAAACAAAAATAATCCTTAATAGTGATACTTTAAAGTAAGACTTTAAAATAAACACTGTAAAAGAGACAAAGAACAAGGGATCAATCCAAGGAGATACAACACTTGTAAATATATATGCACCCAAATTTATAGCACTTAAATACATACAGCAAATATTAACAGACATTAGAGGAGAAACAGAGTAACACAATAATACCAAAGGACTTACTTATATCAATAGATTATCCAGGTAGGAAATCAATAAGGAAACACTGGACTTAAATAATACATTAGATGAGATAAACTTGGTAAATATATACAGAAAATTACACCCCAAAACAGCAGAATACACATTTCTTTCAACTACACAAGGAACATTCTCTAGGACACATCACATTTTAGACCAAAAGTGAGTCACAAGAAATTTAAAAGATTGAAATCACATCAAGCATCTTTTCTGACCACAAAATATGAAGCTATAAACCAACTGAAAGAAGAAAAACTGAAAAAACCCTCAAATATGTGGAGTCTAAATAAAATGATATTAAACAACAATTAACAAATCAAAGATAAAATAAAAAATAAAGTTTGTTTATTTTGAAAAAAATAGATTGCACAGTGTTCCAAATTCTGTGGGATACAGCAAAAAGAATTATAAGAAAAAAAAAATATAGCAATACGCACCCACATGAAGGAACAAGAAAAGTATCTTGGAGTTCCCATCGTGTCTCAGCAGAAATGAATCCAACAAGGAACCATGAGGTTACAGGTTCAATCCCTGGCCTCGCTCAGTGAGTTAAGGATCCAGTGTTGCCATGACCTGTGGTATAGGTCACAGATGTAGTTCAGATCCTGCGTTGCTGAGGCTGTGGCGTAGGCTGGCAGCTACAACTCCAATTTGATCTCTAGCCTGGGAACCTCCATATGTTGCAGGTTCAGCCCTAAAAAAGGAAAAAAAAAAGAAAGAAACAAGAAAATTATCAAATAAACAATACAATCTTGCACCTGAAGGACATATAAAATGAAAAATAAACAAAATCCAAAGTTAGTAGAAGGAAGAAAAAAATGAAGATCAAGAGGAAATAGATACTAAGAAAAAGGATAGAAAAGAACAGTGAAACTAATATATGATTCTTTGGAAGGATAAAATTGATAATCCTTTAGCCAGACTGATGAAGAAAAAGAGAGGGTCCAAGTAAATAAAATCAGAAATGAGAGAGGTTACAACCAACATCACAGAAATGCAAAAGGTCATTAGCGATTATAGGAAAAAAATCATATGCCAATGAGTTGGACAACCTGGAAGAAATGGATAAATTCCAAGACTGAAGTAAGAGGAAATAGAAAACCTGAGCAGACCAATTGCTAGTAATGAAACTAACCAATAATTTACAATTTTATAAAAAACAAAAGTCCAGGACCAGACAGCTTCACAGGTGATTTCTACAAAACACTTAAACACAGTTAACACCTACCTTTCTCCAACTATTCCAAAATATTGAAGAGGAAAGAATAATTCACAACTCACTCTACAAGGCCAATGTCACATTGATATCAAAACTGCCAAAAGAGAGAGAGGGAGAAAAAACTACAGGTCAATATCCCTGATGAACATAGAAGCAAAAATTCTCAGCAGAATATTAGCAAATAAAATTTGATAATATATTAAAAGGATCACACACCATGATCAAGTGGGATTTAACTCAGGGATGCAAGAATTGTTTAATATCTGCAAATCAATGTGAGGCACCAAACTAACAAACTGAAGAATAAATATTATATAATCATATTAATAGTTGCAGATAAGGCTTTTAACAAAACTAGACATTCAGTTATAATTAAAAGAAAAACTCAAAGGGTATAAAGAGAATATACCTCAATATAATAATTACTATATATCAAAACACACAGCCAACATCATGGCCAACAGTAAAAACCTGAAAACATTTTCTCTAAGATATATATGATCAAGAACATGATAAGAATATGCACTCATCACTTTTATTCAACATAGTGTTGGAAGTCCTAGCCACAGCATATATATATATATATATACATATATATATATATATATATACACACACATACACACATACATACACACACACACACACATATATATGAAAAACCCTAAAGATCCCAACAAAAAACTTTCAAAACCAATAAATACATAAGGTAGAGTTGCATGATAAAGAAATTAACATACAGAATTCTGTTGAATTTGTATCCACTAGTAATGATTTATCAGAAAGAGAAATTAACAAATAACCTCATTTATAAGTGCAACAAAAAGAATAAAATATCCATAAATAAATTCAATCAGGGAGTTGAAAGTCCAAATTCTGAAAACTATAAGACATTATGAAAGATACTGAAGATGAAACAAATAAATGGAAAGATATACTCTCCTCATGGATTTTAAAAATGAATATTGTTAAAATTTTCATACAACTTATAGATTCAATGTAATCAGAATCCTATCAGAATCCCAATAGCATTTTTAATATAACTAGAACAAATAATCCAAAACAATAAATGGAGCCATGAAAGACCCAGAATAGACAAAACAATCTCCAGAAAGAATAAAACTGGAGGTATCACACTCCCTGACTTCAAACTATATCACAAAGCTATGGTAATCAAATCATTATGGTACTGGCACAAAAACAGACACATAGATCAATGGAATATAATAGAAAGCCTCAAAATAAAATTCACCTTTATATGGTAAATTAATCTCTTTGGAAGACTGCCACCAACAGCATGATGTACTACTAATAGGCTGGCATAATATTGTTTTTAGGAGGAGGAAAGAAACCTCATGCCTAGTGATGGTCATGGTCAAATCCTATTTTCAGAGTAGGTTTATGTAGCCCTCTATCAATTTCATAACTGATCATGATCCAGGAAGTATCCATGAGTAGATGATCCCTTATTCCAATTAGCTACATTCAGAGTGTGTGTGTGTGTGTGTGTGTGTGTTTTCTTGCTATTCCATAGCAGTAGCAGAGGGAGGAACGAAGTCAATACAATGGTCATTTGTAAGTCGGGACTGATTCCGTTTGAAAATATTACTCATGCAAAGTGTCAGAGTGTCTGAGGGCAGAATGTTGGAAGATTCCACAGCATTTTCAAGTCTTCAGTAAATAGGTCATTGACAGAGGAGTTCATTGAGGAATAGGTCATTGATATAATTCATATTAGCCTTATAAAATATAAATTTATATGTAATAGTATTTTCTAGGTAAATAATCTAATGCTCCATCTATGTATGACTAAGACAATAAGGTGTAGGAACACTGCTTTTCAAATCAAATATAGCAATATACTTCATGTACAGTTAAAACAATAAATATTCATTAATTTTGAAAATATATTTTATGTGTGTGGAGATTCAAGGACAAATACTATTATGTTTCTTATCATTTATGCATAGAATTCTGACTTCCAAATAGGATAAGTGAATATTGAATACCCTATGTACTGTTAGATAAAATAAACTCTATTAATAAACAGTGTGATGTTTAAGAGGGAAAATCATTAATATTTCATTAATAGGTAAGTAAGATTAAATAATCAATTAGCAAAATTTCACTGTGTTTAGTAGCATGAAATAACAGTACTAGAGAGATTTTTGCAGAGATTGAGTAAGACAGTCATGGGGGTAGTTAAATAAAAGGAAAAGGTAATTTTTTTTAAGAAAAAGTAAATGTTAGGGAGATGGTTTTTCTAGGGAGTTATTTCCCTTTGAAATAAATCTGATCATCTAGATAGTTTAATTAAAACAACTATAATACTAACAGCCACAACAACAAAACCTCAGTTAATTCCTCATTGCAATTGTCCCTACTTTCCAATCTGTAACACCAGGACTATGTTTCTAGGTATTTTTATACATATCCTTTGTCTTGATTTATTCTCCTATAAAGATTTTCTCCACTTGGAAAACTTCTACTACAACTAAAGAATTGGTTTCATGGAAAAGACACTGAACTCTCAAGCAGAGATCATTCTTTTTTTTTCCCCCTTAGTAATGATTTCAACTGTAGGGTGCTAGCTTTATGGTAGGAACTCTAATCTGTCTTTCTCCTCTACCTCTCCAGTGCAGAAATGACAAAAACTTTCATTCTTTCTTTCTGTACCCCAGTGCCTGGCATTTTGTATATACTAGTTAAATCAAAATTATCAAAATTTTTTTTCCTAATTTTTTTTTATGTGGTGAAATAGATATTTTATAGGGCAGAGCAAGATTGATCTTGAGTGGGGGCAATATGTGGCCCAGTAGAATTTTTCAGTATTGTATACTTTGAAATTGTATTATGACAAATCTAGAGGTGGAAGAAGAGATATCTATCTTCTAACCCAGTCTACTTACTAGTTATGCTGTCACTGCAGCAGAATCTTTGTTTATACCCAAGCCTAATTGTTGATCAGAACCAGCGACTAAGTGTGGGGTTCTCCCTGCTAGACTTTTTCTTATTCTTTCAACACTGCCTTCCTAGAAATCAAGAAATCCTGGCCACCTGATTGATTATTATAGGTAGAATTCTTCAACTGATAAGTCTCCAATCATTATATCTTATTTTTTAATTTCTAAGAATCATTCAATATATTACTATTTATGATGTCACATGCTTAATAATGTAGAAATTGTATAGCTAAAAATCCACTGGGAAAATAAAATAATTATACAACTGTAAGTGTAAATGACTTCAGTATTTTTAAATTAGTTTTCAAACATTTGCACAGTGTCTGTGGAACTCATTAGGTCTATTGGAAAATATATTCCACCCTCTTCTTTTTTGGTGTGTGGGTGCAGGGTGGTATGTTTTTGCTTCTGTGAATTTAATATGGCCATTCGATTTGTTTTTGTAAGTGAAATGGTCATCAGTGTTCTTTGCAGGTGGAAGCCCCTAAGTTCCAACATGTGATTTTGCTAACTTCTCTCCCTTTGCACTTTGCCAAGAAACACTCCTACAGAGGCTAGGTTAGTCTGCTTCTCAGAGTAAGAATAATGTCAGTCATAGCCCTTGTGTTCTCCAACCCCCCACCATAAACATTGACCTGAAATAGACCCAAATTGTGAACAAAATAAAACATGTAACGTATGAAGTCCCTGATATTTTTGGCTTGTTATCCTTTTAACTCGGCCTGAGTTATCTCAATTTACAAAGTACCAAATATTAAAATGAAAACATCTACTTTATCTGTGTTACATTCCATTTCTTTATCACAATCACATAATATTGTGAGGAGTAAATGAGGTTACTAGTCCCCAGGAGTATGAGTGACTATTAGTTTTCATCCATCCTGCCTTCATCAAACCATGAGTAAACATTATTTCTACTGAGGGGAAAATAATTGGATCTGCACAGAATCAAGAATATTAGTGTATTATACCTTCAGGGGATAATTAAATAAGCTAGAAGCATATTTTGCTTATGTGTATTATTCAAATGACCCCCTCAAGCATCTCCATGAATTGAGGTAGGAGCTGTGCTGTGCATGTGTAAAATGTAATGGTTTACACTGTTACTATGTTCCATTCATTGTCCTGAAGTTTCAAAATATTTGCATTATTTGATTATGCTGGTGATGTTAGTGGGAAAATAAATAGTAGAAATCATAAGAAAAATAAGAAAAAATAATGAGACTCTGAATGTGACACAACTACAGAAATTAAAGAGTACTTTAAAAAAAAAGTCAACATCATATAGCTCATTAATCAGAGGAGAGGTATAGGAATGATAAAGATGAAGACCACATGGAAAATAGAAAATATGCCATCACTGATGAGGAGAAATAAAGCAATGATGTAGTGATGATATGAAAATTAGACTTTTAAGATTATCCATAAGTAAGAATGGTTAGTGTGTATGGCTGTTCACTGCTTCCAAAAAGCATCACCACCAACTTGTGATAAGAAGCCAGAGAGCATCAACATATTCCCTAGAAGTAAAGTTCTCAACCATGCTAATGGGAGAAAAGAGAGTAGATATAATCCCCATCATCATTATTATTATTTTTATTATTATTATCGTTTTTTTTAGGGCCCCGCTTGTGGCTTATGGAAGTTCCTGGGCTAGGGATCCAATTCGCGCTGCAGCTGCCAGCCTACACCATAGCCACAGCAATGCAGGATGTGAGTCACGTCTGTAACCTACACCACAGCTCACAGCAACACCAGATCCTTAGCTCACTGAGCAAGGGTAGGGATCAAACCTACATCTTCATGGTTATCAGTTTGTTTTGTTACTGCTGAGCCACAGTGGGAAATCCCTTATCCCAAATAAATTTTTAATCAAAAATTAAAAGCATTAGGAGTTCAGAGAAAGCTGAGCAGATTCTACTAAGGGTCCTTCCCCCACTAGTTGTGATAGCTCATAAGAATTTACTTAACATTTGCTTATACTCTCTGAGGATCTATGAGGGTCAGACGTTAGCAAAACTATGCTATTGTCTAATTATTGGGAAATATTTGGAAGATTAAAAAATTCCAAAGCTTAAATTGTATTTGACCTAGAATCTACTCTGATTATAATTTTATAGTCCAGCCTTGGGAGTTCCCACTGTGGGTTAGCAGGTTAAAATCCGACTAGTGTCCATAAGGATGTGGGTTCAATCCCTGACCTTGTTCAGTGTGTTAAGGAACTGGCATTGCCATGAGCTGTGGTGTAGGTCATAGATGTGACTCAGATCCCCCATTGCTGTGCCTATGGCCTAGGTCAGCAGCTGCAGCTCCAATTTGACTCTATCCTGGAAATTTCCACAGGTTTAGCCCTAAAAAAAAAGTCCAGGCTTTCTAAGCCCTTGGAATGATGGACCATTCTAACTAATGAGATAAAAACATAATCATATTTTTTTTCTCAATTATCCTGTAATATACTTTCTTTGGATAATTTCTCTCATTAATTCTTTTTTTTTTCTTTTTTCTTTTTAGGGCCATACCTGCAGCATGGAAGTTGCCACAGCCACAGCAATACCAGATCTGAGCTCTATCTATAACCTACACTGCACCTTTCAGCGACACCCAGATACTTAACCCACTGAATGAGGCCAGGGATTGAACCCACATTCTCTAGGTGCTAGTAGGATTATTAATCTGCTGAGCCAAAACAGGAATCCCTATCTCATCAACTCTTAAATGTGCCGTAGATTTCCAATCATAGCTCAGCAGAAATGAATCTGACCAGCATCCATGAGGACACAGGTTCAATCCCCGGCCTCGCTCAATGGGTAAAGGATTCGGCATTGCCATGAGCTATGGTATAGATTGCAGATGCAGCTCGGATACCAATTTGCTGTGGCTGTGGCAGCAGATACAGCTCTAATTCGACCCCTAGCCTGGGAATCTCCATATGCCATGGGTGTGGCCCTAAGAAGAAGAAGAAAAAAAAAATCCTTAATGTCCCTATCATAAAATAAATATACACTGCCTCTAGTGAGCTCTACATTTGTGATATTGACTCATTTAATAGTTAATAGTTAATTCATGAATTTGTATCTTAGAATGATTAATTATATATGGAATAGTCATACAATCCTGAAGTTGCTTATAATAATAAGCAGTTCAGGTGCTTAAATGTAATTATTGAAATCAAGTAGTTCTTTTCAAGCAAACTTTTGCATTTGACTTGAGTAACAGTCATGTTATGCCATGTTGTGTTAAACTTAAGCATGAAAAATTTAAAAATCCTAAGCCTTATATAAATACAAAAGAATATTATTATTAATTCACACGAAGTCCTTTGTACAAAAAAAAAAGACGAGGTAACCTTCAAATTATCTTCTCAGTTAATGATGTGTTTTTCATGTGCGTGTCAGTCCCACTAATATCTAATTAAATATATATCTCATACACCTGATCTGTAATGGATGCTGTGCTTTGTGCAAACACAGCATGAAGGAATATTTACCATCAAGTTAATAGAGATCATTTAGCTAGCTGTGATACAAAGGTATTTTCCATTTGTTATCAACACACACTGGAATACATCAGATGTTAAATCCATAATTTAAAGCTCAAGAGTAATTTCAGATAGACATCCATCATACGCATTTAATTGTCAGTTTAATATTACATTTCCATGAAGATGAATTATTAATATTAAGTAAAAAACAAATTGCAGTCATCAGCAAGTTATCCCATATTAATCAAAAACATATTTGTGTTGAGCTCTCAGTATTTCAATGTGAAGAATAAATTCATTAAATCAATAATTAATTAAATTAAATCAAAATATTTAAAATATTAAGCATATAGTACATGTTATATTCTATAGCATTTTGTAGCTCAATTATGTGAAGTATTCATATTATGGGTGATTATTTTTCTATTTATTTTTTTAAATATATGTTTTTATTTTTTTAGTTTTTGATTTACAAAATAATTGTGAAGATAGAGAATTCCTTAATATCCCATACCCAACTTCCCTATTAACTTTTTACATTGTTATGGTACATTTTATCAATTTTTCTTTTAATTTTGAGATTTAAAGATTATTTTATATTTTGGATATTGTCCTTTATCAGATGTATACTTTGCAAATGATTTCACTTAATCTATTCACTGTACTTATTCTTTTTTTTTTCTCGCTTGTTAGGGCTGAACCTATGGCATATGGAAGTTCCCAGGTTAGGGGTCGGATTGGACATACAGCTGCACCACAGCCGCAATAGCGTGGGATCTGGTGTTCATCTGAGAACTACACCACAGCTCATGGGCAATGCAGGATCCTTAACCCACTGAATGAGGCCAGGGATCGAAACTGCATCCTCGTGGATACCAGTTGGATTTGTTTCCACTGCACCACAAAGGGAACCCCAATTTTATTTTATTCTTTTAACAGTGTGTTTGGTGAAGCAGAATTATTTTATTTTAATAAATTTCAATTTATCTTCTTTTTTCTTTTGTGGATCACTGTTTTTGTATTGTCTTATGCTCATCATCAAATCCAAACTCACAGAAATTTTCTCCTAAAACTTTTATACTCTTGTATTTTGCATTTAAGTCTGTGATCCTTTTTTTTTTTTTTTTTTTTTTAAATGGCCACACGTGAAGTATGTGGAAGGACTTAGGCCAGACACTGAATGTGGGCCAGGGAAACTGAGCCTTCACTAGCAATCCAAGCTTCTACATTTGGATTTTTAACCCACTGCACTACAGAAGGAACTCCTATTTATTACTTTATTTAACTAACCATTATTTCAGGTGCAATATCCAAAATATAAAAATAACTGTATTGCCTCTCTTGGAATATCTTTATGTGGTTTTGGTATTAAGAGATTTTAGCCTCATAGAATATGTTAGGAAGTGGCACTTCTGCTTCTCCTTGTAGGAAGAGATTTAGGAGAATTGGTAACATTTCTTGTACAAGTTTTGGTTGTTTGTGTATTTCAAGAAATTGGCCCTTTTCATCCAAAGTATCAGTTTGCAGGCACAGAGTTATTTGTATTATTCTTTATTATTTTTTTGATGTTTATAAGAGCAATGGTAATGACTCCATTATTTCTGCGATTGGTAATTTATGTCTCTTCTCTGTTTCTTGACTAGCCTTACTAGATGTTTATCAATTTTATTGATTTTATGTAAATAACCATCCTTTGGCTTTGTTAACTCTCTCTGCTGTGTTACTCTTTTCCAATTTCATTGATTTCTACTCTAATTATTATTGTATATTTATCTGTTCGCTTTAGGCTTAACTTCTCTTATTTTCACAGTTACCTAAGAGGAAAGTTTAGGTTTTTGATTTTAAAAGATATCTTCTTTCCTATTATAAGACTTTATTTTGATACTTTTCTGCCTGAGCACTGCTTTTACTGTGCTCCACAAAAGTTAAAAACATTTCTATGTTACTGATAAATGAATGAATCTTAATTAGCCAGAATTCAGAACTCAGGGAGAAATACCAGTGAATAGGTCAGGGATTATAGAACAAGATTGGCAAATTTTCTGCAAAAATTCCTATGGTATATATTTCAATTTTGCAGGTAAACTATCTTTGTTTTATCAACTCTGATGTTGCAGCAAAAATCAGTTACAGGAAAAACTTCAATGAGTGAATGTTCTGTGTTCCACTAAAATTTAATTTGTGGACACTTGAATTATATAAAATTTTTATGTCATAAAATGTTCATCTTTTTTTGATATTTTTTGTTTAAGAATATAAAAATGCAATAAACACTTTTAGCTCCTGGGCCATACAAAAACAGGCAGTAGATCAGATCTGCCAACATCTGTTTTAGAGGATATCAAGAATATGAGTAACCTCAGTAATAGTAAATTCTCATCTATTCTCTGCTCATTTATGTGATATTAGTTCCAAATTTTGTTTTAAACTCTCAAATATAATGTTGTTATTGTTTAAAAGAGATTTTCTTTCACTGTTTTACTTTTTTTTGAGGTAATTTTTGTTAGTTTCTTTCTGGGATTACTTTCCCTTTGAAAGTCTCTTTAGAGAAGGCCTGGTACTAAGAAATCTATTAGTTTTTGTCAAACTAAAGATATCTACCCTCTTTCTTAAATGAAAGATTTTTCTGGTACACAAAAAAAGGTTGACAGTTATTTTTCCTCAGGACTTTGAGGAAGTTATTACATTCTTTTCTGGCTAAAGTTAGTGTTGACCTTTTCATAGAACATAAAATAACCATCATTTCACCCCTTTCACTGTGGAGCCATATATCATGTTGATGCAAAAGCCTCTTAAGTAACCACAAGTGTGAAAGGGGTTTTACTTGCTCTAGCAAATGGTTTGAGACATGAGATCTCAGAAAATAAATAAAAAAATGTTTTTAAAAATCCCCAATATAAAAGGAGTTTGATGCCAATTATTAAGAATATAGGTCTCTGAAGGCCTTTCTGCAGACTTCTTACAGATGCAAATTTAAAATAAACATAAAAATGTGAGGATTTTCTCCTCGCAGTACCCTGAGAAGAATTATTTTTTGTGTTAGTAAATGGTAACAATAAAGAATGTTCAATTCTTGTAACCAGAAAGAAAACCTCTAGCATTGTATAAGTGGAACTGTAAGAAGCCTGAATGTTATTCTTTCTTAACTCATCTTGCTGCACTAAGGAAAAGGTTTTGAATTAAAGATATCATATCTTGCTAAGGGGTAGAACTAGTTAGAGTGTTTTATGGTCTCACAATCCCATCTGCTTTCAGTGACAATTTACATATGAGAGATTCAAATATGAAAATGTTAGATAAAGTTGAGAACAAAGATCATCAGAATACAAGCCCTCAGGAGAATGAAATTTTTGTTGTTTAAAGGGCCTATTTCTAAAGCATATATCACAGATTTACACATATCCTAATGCTGGGTACTATAACCCTTTTAGTTACAAAGACATCATTTTGTTTTTGATAGTCCTGACATTATTCAAAGGAACAAGTATGGAGCAAAATTTGTCTATTCCTATCCTCACTAGACCCTTAAAGGATCAAGTTTAGCATCCACCTTTCCCAGACATTTAGGATACCTATCAAATAGGATTGGAGGGAAAACCAATTGGTAGTGAAATCAAACATTTTTCCTACAGTTTTTGTTTTCCCTTTAGTCTTAAACCTTATAGTTTCATGTTGTAGATGTCTTCCTTTTGGACAATGGTATATGATGAACACAGCAAAGTGTTAACTGTAGACTGTGCATGTATTTTGCCAATATCACAACTTTATTAAAATTTTTAAGCAGTGGAGTTCCCATTGTGGCTCAGTGGGTTACAAACCCAACTGGTATCCACGAGGATGTTGGTTTGATTCTTGGCCTCTCTCAGTGGATTAAGGATCTGGCTTTGCTATGAGCTGTGGTATAGGTTGCAGATACTGATCAAATCCTGTGCTGCCATGGCTGTGGCATAGGCTGGCAGCTGCATCTCCAATTAGACCCCTAGCCTGGGAACTTCCATATGCCACAGATGTGGCCCTTAAAAGCAAATAATAATAATAATAAAATGAAAATAAATCAATACAAATTTTAAGGCTAGAGTTTTTCCAGATTAAGTTTACGATTTAAAGTTTAAGTAATTTACAGATGATTTGCTATTTCCCATGCTTTTCTGTTAGAAGTAGAGGTTTAATTCTAAAAAGCCTAGTAGCCGTCCTCATAATAGATTTTGACTGTCTTAATTTGACATTTTATAAACAGAAGTCTATTTCAATTTGTTTAATTGTCTATCAGTTCATTTTAAGTTTTAGTTCATCTTTAGGTAATGTATGATGCCACTAAAGAGAGAAGGTAGAATCTCGAAGTAAATATAAAGTTTTTACTATTTTCTTCCTGTGTAAACTTTCCAAACAAGATCATTTTCAATTCCCATGATTCCTCTAGTCAAATGAAGTTACTTTTATAGCATGCTTCAATAATAAACACACTAAGAGACAAATATTGGATTTCTCTGTAAGAGGCCATTAGATAAATTGTATTACAGGACTTGTATGTTTGTTAGGTGACTCAGGGGAGGGTCCAAGGAAGTGGAGGTTTGCTTTAGATTGGATGCTGCTAGGAAGAAGGGAAATTCTATGGCTCAGCATCTTAATTAAATGATCTATAAAGTTTGAAGAATAGATGTAATTTAAAGCTTTAATTGATAAATAGTTGCTCATATAAGATGAGATTTGGGGGTATTGATATTTTTGTGAGTTACATAGTGGCCTTATTTTTGCTTTTGTTTCTTGTATTTTTTTTTTTTTTTGCCTTACTTTATGTCAGTCACCCCCCTGTCCTCTTTAATCTAATCAACAGAAGAAACCATAGCCTTGCTGTGAATGCCAAATCCTAATACCAAAGGCTAAATGTAAAGGTCAGGCCAGGTCCTGGATGTCAGGGAATGTGTTTACCTTTTCAATCCCTCCCACTCTCCTTCTTTTTACAGCCCTCACCTCATTTTTAGGTCAGGGAAGACGAAGTTCGGCATCGTAACATTAGTCCATGATATCTTGATATTCACCATTGTCAAAATTTTACTGATCAGTTTGTTCAGAGTATGGTGTCTGTAGCTGGACTGGGCTAACATTTCATGTTTCTTTTGTTCTGGGTAAGGTGGTGATTCCTTAGAGATGACAATGGCTACACAGTAGCATTTATGGTTCTGAAAGTGATGCATTGGCCAACAGCAACATGGACATTTACCAGAAATAAAGAAATGATTATTAGTTTTTGTAAAAGTATTGAAGCCTAGATAATAAAACATGGCCTAGAATTCAACAAAGTGTTTTAGAATGTAAAGTTGGTTTGTTTGTTTTTAACCTATTCATGAAATATTCTAATTTCTCTGTAATATATAGATATGCAAAGAAGTGTTTGCTATAGTAGAAACCACCATTTGCCTGGCTAAAATTATTTATTTTTCCCTCAGCAAACTTTAATGATATAAAGTGAGTATTCATGCAAAATAAAATAGCTATTTAAACTTTTCTGTCCTCTACTTATCACTTGTGTCTGGAGAAAAGAAACACTGATTAATTTGGTTAAATGTGATAATTAATGTAAATTGTTAATTATACCAGGTACAATAATTTCAGAAAAAAATATAGATTTAAATATTTCAAAAATTACTCAATAATTGGAATTCCCAGTGTGGCTCAGTGGGTTGAGAACCTGACATGGTGTCCATGAGGAGGTAAGTTTGTTCCCTGGCCTTGCTCAGTGGATTAAGGATCAAGCTGTGGAGTATGTAGCAGATATGTCTCAGATCGCACATTGCTGTGACTGTGGCTGTGGCATAGGCTAGGCAGCTGCAGCCCCTATTTGACCTCCAGCATAGGAACTTCCATATGCCACAGGTGTGGGCATAAAAAGAAACACACACATACACACACACACAAACTACCCAACAGTGAAAAGTTGAAAGCATCTTTGCTAAGATCAGGATCAAGGCAAGGATGTCAACTCTTACAATTTTTATTCAACATGAATTTTGAAGTCCTAATTATGGTGATAAAATAAATAGAATCCAATTTGGAAAAGAAATAAAAACATCACTGTTTGCAGGTGACATGATATAAAACATAGAAATCCCAAAGATGCTACCAGAAAACTATTATAGCCCATCATTGAATTTAGTAAAGTTTCAGGACAAAAAAATTAATACATAGAAATCTCTTGCATTCGTATATACAATGGGACAATCAGAAAGAGAAATTAAGGAAACAATCCCATTTACCATCACATTAAAAGGAATGAAATACTTAGGAATGAACCTACATAAAGAGGCAAACAATCTGTACTCTGAAAACTATAAGATGTTGATGAAAGAAACCAAAGACAACACAAGATATACAGTGTTCTTGGATTGGAAGAACCAATATTTTCAAAATGACTATATTACCCAAGGAAATCTACAGATTCAGTACATTCCCAATAAATTTATAAATACCATTTTTCATAGAACTATAATGAAAAAATTAAAATTTATATGTAAACAAAAAAGACTTTGAGAAGTCAAAGCAGTCTTGAAAAAAGAAAAATTAAACTGGAGGAATCAGGCTTCCAGACTTCAGATTATACTAAAAATTTATAGTAATCAAAATGGTGTGGTACTGGCACAAAACCAGGAATATAGATCAAAGGAACAATATAGAAAGCCTGGGATAATTCCACATATCTATGACATAACTAATCTGTAACAAAAGGGGGAAGACTATACAATAGAAAAAAAGACAATCACTTCAATTAGTAGTGTTTGGAAAACTGTAAAGCTACATGTAAAAAAATGAAATTGTTAACATTTTCTAACACTATACCCAGAAATAAACTCAAAATTGATTAAATACATAAACATAAGACCAGATGCTATAAAACTCCTAGAGGAAAACATAGGCAGAACACTCTGACATAAATAGTAACAATATCTTTTTGGATCCCCCTCCCAGAGTAATAAAAATAAAAATAAACAAATGAGACAAATTAAACATAAAAGTTTTTGCACAGCAAAAGAAACCCTAAAAAATAGAAAGGACAACCCATGGAATGGGGGAAAATATTTGCAAATGAAGCAAATGCAAGGGATTAATCTCCAAAATATTCAACTATCTCATGGAGATTTATGCCAAAACAACAACAAAAACACTACCACCAATTAAAATATGGTTAGAAGATCTAAATAAGCATTTCTCCAAAGAAGACAGAAGATGGCCAAAAAACATATGAAATGATGCTCAACATTGCTAATTATTAGAGAAATGCAATTCAAAACTATAATGAGCTATCACCCCACACTAGTCAGAATGGCTATCATCAAAAAGTCTGTAAACAATAGATGCTGGAGAGGATGTGGAGAAAAGGGAATCCTCCTACACTGTTAGTGGAAATTTAAATTGTTACAACTTCTATAGAGAACAGTATGGAGGTTCCTTAAGAAAACTAAATGTAGAGCTACCGTATGACCCAGCAGTTCCACTCCCGGGCATATATCCAGAGAAAACTACAATTTGGAAAGATACATGCACCCCAATGTTCATTGCAACAATATTTACAGTAGCCAAAACATGGACACAACCTAAATATCCTTTGTCAGAAAAATGGATAAAGAAAATGTGGTATGTATATACAATGAAATATTAATTAGCCATAAAAATGGGCAAAATAATGCCATTTGCAGAAACATGGATGGACCTAGAGATTGCCACACTGAGTGAAGTCAGTCAGAAACAAATAAGTATCATACTATATCACTTATATGGGTAATCTAATAAAAATGATACAAAGGAACCCATGTATAAAGCAGAAACAAACTCACAGATTTCTAAATCAAATTTAGGATTACCAAAGGGGAAACTGTGGACAAGAAGGATAAATTCGAAGGATGGGATTAACACATACACACTGGCATATATAAAATGCATGACTAATATGCACTCACTGTACAGCACAGGGAGACCTACTCCACATTCTGTAATAAACTATGTGGGAAAAAAGAATGAATATGTATATTTATGTAACTGATTCACTTTGCAGTAAACCTAAAACTAATATAACATCATAAAATTTATACTCCAATAAATTTTTTAAAAAGCAGATTTTGTAGATCAAAAGCAAAAAATAAGAAATAAAAATATTAAAGTTTATTGTCATTTTATTAAAACTGCAATTGTAGTTTATTCAGATAGAAATTTTAATAAGAAATATACATAGTTTTATTTAATAACTAACTTAAACATATTTTAAAGTTGTGTTTTAAAAATTTACATTATTCTAATTTTAAACCTATGTATTTGACTCTGCCTAAAAATACACATAAAGTTATAATAATAAATCTTTCATATAAAGTTATTACATGAGTAATGTAAGATCAGAATCTGTGGTTTTTTTTGCTATAAAATTACTAAATAATTCTATGGTCAGAGTGCTAGAGGTTTCTTCTGTCACCAAATTATTGTTAACTCTCAATGCTTTATAATGTAATCTAGAAACACTAAAATGTACTTCCTACATTAAAAAGTTCCTAAGAACTATTGTTTTTATATTTTTATTGTTACTTGTAATTATTTTTGTATTTAGATACTTCTGAGTTTTATTTTCTCTATCACCTGTGTTTGATTTTATCTTCCCCAAATTCTGAGTAATCTAACTATTATTTTGGATTTATCTTTGAATTTTCTAAAGACGTCATTAGGTAACAAAAATATTTTCTTCGTCATCATATTAGAAAGGATAATAGGCATAATTATATTTCTCTAAAAATATTCAGATAAATATTAAATGAAAAACTGTTATAAAACTCTTTGCCTACCAAACTTGCCAAGAAAATCATCTGAAAAAAATATTATCTTTCTGGAGTTCCCATTGTGGCTGAATCTGACCAGGAACCATGAGGTTGCAGGTTCGATCTCTGGCCTTGCTAGGTGGGTTGAGGATCCAGTGTTGCCATGAGCTGTGGTGTAGGTCACAGATGCAGCTCGGATCTGGTGTTGCTGTGGCTCTGGCGTAGGCCAGCAACTACAGCTCCGACTGGACCCCTAGCCTGAGAACCTCCATATGCCACAGGAGCGGCCCTAGGAAAGGCAAAAAGACAAACAAAACAAAACAAACAAAAAAAAAGTATCTTTCTAGATTAATTATTAGTATAGTATAATATGCTAATATAAATATCTTTCAATGATTTAAATACTCTTCATGCATACTCATACTTGTTTACAAGTAAAATTATTAATTAAGTTATTAATTATTAATTAAGTTGAGGGAGATAAAATCTTCAAAAGATTGGGTGTGACTATTTGCATATGATGCTGAGTGGACTGAAAGAAAAACTGTTGCTTTTTTTGACTTTTTGCCTTTTCTAGGGCTGCTCCCATGAAAAATGCCTTGAGTTTGGGTTTGTTCTCCCAGCTGGATTTCAAAATTCTCCAGAACCAAAGACTGCTTTAGTGCTTTCTATTTGTCACCTTGCTTATGTGATAATCATCTTTGCCCAAGTTTTCACTATCAGGTGTTGAGTGCATGCCTGAGAAGCAGATGGTCTGTTTTTGTCTTAGTTTTGATTTTTTGAATTAAGAAACACCAGTGCTAGAAATGAAATAGATCTAGACTTGACTTTAGCTGTGGCTTTGATTTTTAAGTTTGAAACTATGATTAGATAAGAACGTAAATGTTTTGGAAAGGGATGAACATTTTTAATGTGCAGGAAGGAGAGAAATATTTGACACCAGTGGACTACAGTGAGTTAAAATATTTGCTCACAATTTTCATTTCTTCTCTGTTTTTGTCATGCTTCTCTTTCCCCATGAACTCTCTGTTGGAGCATGTGACTTGCTTAAGGCCAATAGACTGTAAGTATGAATGGGAGAATCCTAAACAGAAGTTGGGGAACAACCTTAGATACAGGTATAAATATAGATACAGATATACCACTACCAGCTCCTTCTCTTCATTGTAAGAGCAGTGGCTATCAATAAGTCCTTAGTGTTTCTATTTATATAAATATTATACTGAAAATAAATGAGATTTCTGGAATAAGGACAAATTCTTTATATTTACAGCAAAAACTGCATTGGTTCACCACACCACAATTCCTCTCTTTTCTGGGGCATAGTGATGAAAGCCAGATGGTTAGGCTAGCAAGTGCAGATGGGTTTCTTGCACCACAGGAGTGGAACCCTGAAATTATGAATCTGGCAGTTTACATAGTAGTGGGACAGCTGTCCCTGCTCCCCTTCTGACAAGGGAGAGAAACTTCTGATCCCTAGTCATTTAAAATTCTTTGGAATATAAACCACTTGCTCTATAGCTCTAGGCTTCACTCTCTCCCCTTTGAAATGTAAACTCACACTTTGGGGGGGAAGACACTTTCTTGCTATACATTCAGGCTATTTTTTTTTAATGTCAAAACTTGTCTTTTACGCAAACCCCAATTCTGAGGTCTATAAGGATTAACTGAAGAGAATCATGATTTTTTTTTTTTCCTACTCCTGTATCCTGGGCTTGGACATAGGGAGATATGGGAGTTTAAATCAAGCCTACTTGAGCCCAGAAGGTCTGTAGTTTGTCCATGAACCTCAGGTTACATGCCCAGGACACAACTATTTCTTGTTTTATTTTATTAAGAAATACCTGTTTATTTAAATTTACTTTATTTAATTAAGAAATACCTATTTCTTGTTTTAATGCCCGGGGATCTTAAGGTTGCTTTTCTGCATGGCAAAGCTGAAAATATGCCTTCTCAAGATCTTCCCTCCTTTCTGAAAATTCTGACTTGAGCTGTGTCGAAGAAAACCAGAGCTAGATAGCAGTTACAGTAGTTTAAAAAAATTAAGGACAATTGCAGTAGGGGAAAAGAAATCTCAATAGAGAACTGGACTCAATTTCAGATACAAGGACTGTGGGGATATACAGTCAAAGAAAAGAGTGGGGAGATTGACAGAAGGAAATTTCCTTGGTAATTCTACTAAAAATTTGGTAGAATAATTTTTGCTAAACTTCTTATGTGGGTTGTCTATATACTTGCATTGTTTTCTCAGTTCTTGTCTGAACACAGCAAAGAATTGAAGGGGCTGACATGTTAGAAGGTGTAAGCTAGCTCTCTAAAGCAAAAGTGTTGCAGCTTTCAAATGTTACAGCAAGTTCATTAAAGTGAAAGTACACTCTCAGAAGGAGCACTGGTCACCATCGGAATAGGGACTGGCCCCTGCTTTAGATTTGGATTTCTTTTTATATCCTCATGCTGTGGAATGGACTGCAGACCTGATTTTTCACAACCATGCCTCCTGTGCATGCATGACGGCTGAGTGTTGATTGTTCTCAAGTGTGTGACTCATCTGCATGGGACACATTCCATCTTCTCACTGGTCTTGGGTAGAATACCTCATCTTCATAGGGGATGGGTCACAGGGAAGTCACCCGGAAAGTCCCTTGCTGTTGCACCTGTACATGCGTATACTGCCCCTGTAGACATGGGGCAAGGAATGGGCCACATGCCTTTCCTAGTAGGGAGGAGGAAGAAGTAGGCCAGGTTGCTCAAGGTGGGTGAGACTGATGGGGTGATGATAAGGGTCTGGTAAATCTTGTCTTGACCAGAGGCTTTGAGTTCAGTCTCCTTGAAGGGGACTTGAAGCCCAACAAATTGATCTAAAAGGATTCTTACTGAAGACAGGTCAAGGTGGTCAGATATCACTTGTGGGAGTGGTGGGGGATGAAAAATTTGGTCATATATTAAAAGGGATGAATGACTGAGGGTGGGAGATTCTGATTAAACCAACTTAATGGGATTTGTGCTAAAACTGGGCAATGCAAATACTGACAGGGAAGGAAATTCAGAGGAGGCTGACCTAAGTTTGATCAAGGAGAGACTTTGTCAGCTGCCAAGATATTTCCATGAATATATAGCCTTTTCCCTCTAATATTGACCTAGAATACTGTATTTATTGCTTGAGGCAGATTGCATCAAAAGTTACATCAAAACAATTAATAGAGCTGTGTAAACAAACATTTGAATATAAGTCCATAATTATGCTGTAACAAGGACTTAGATAAATTGTATGTAAATGTCAAGCAGTTTTAATTTTTACTCTTAATAAAATAATTCTTTTTTGGAGTTCCCATTTTGGCTCAGAGGGTTATGAACCTGATTACTGTCCATGAGGATGTGGGTTCAATCCACGGCCTTGCTCAGTGGGTTAAGGATCTGGCATTGTTGTGAGCTGTGATGTAGGTCACAGACAAGGCTCCTGGGTTGTTGTTGCTGTTGCTGTGGCATAGGTCAGCAGCTGCAGCTCCAATTCAACCCCTAGCCTGGGAACTTCCATATGCCACTAGTTTAGCCCTAAAAAGCAAAAAAAAAAAAAAAAAAAGAAAAGAAAACCAAACAAAAAAACCACATTTATTTATTTATTTATTTCCCATAGTGCCTCAAAGATGTTGGTAAGCTTATTTATTTAAAAAAATCTGCTTTCTTTTCTTTTAAAATTTTATAATAGTTAATTTACAATGTCAATTTCTGCTATACAGCAAAGTGATCCAGTTATACATATTTATGCATTATTTTTCTCATATTACCTTCCATCATGTTTTTAAACTCTTAATTTTTTTCCTATGTATGCCTAAGACCTTAAAGCAAAGTCTGCTATGTAGGTAGTAAAAAATAACTGAAAAGGAACAGAAAGAAGGGACTCATGCATTTTTTTTGTTCTGCTTGGCAGTGCCCTCCCTTGTGACATATCCATGTTATATTTCAGACAGGAATGATCTGTTGTCTCCTGAGATAATATTTCATAGGAAGTGTAAGTCAGGAAGAGGATGACTTGAAGTCTGCTGGTCTTTTAGTATGAGTGGGTAGATGAAGGAAAGTCTTAGTTTAAGCTAAAGGAAAAAAAACCCACAATTTAAGAAAGATTGTTTTGAGAAAATAAAAGAGGGAGGAAATTAGGTAAGCTACCATCGATTCATAGTGAGAAGCATTATGATGTTTAAAGGGAATAAAAATGAAAATTGAAAAATATATCTCATGAGTTCAGAGTCACGAATTATGAGTTCAAATTATTACTTACTGCCATTGTGATAAAAATTTATATACTTATTGTAAACATTGATTTTATAGCTCTAGAAATGGAGGTGATTATTTTTAACCTTTTTCCTTGGAATTTTATGAGATTACACATTTTTAAATGTCTTATATAAGGGGTCAAATAGCTATTAATTTACTTTTATAAATTTTTTTCCAATTAACACTTTCAACATTTTCTACTATGTTACCTGAGCCAGTGTTAATTTGTTTTAAATTGTGCCACATTACCATTTGCTTTTATATAAACTGGGAGAACAGTATGTAAAGGAAATGGTGTTTAATAGAGAAGATGGATTTCTAGCCCTAATTCTTATTTTTTTCTCATGTGTTTCTAAGCAATTTACTCAAATTATCTAAACCTTAGTTTAAAGTATAATACTGAGGTGATGGTAAACTGACATGAAATGGTAAGTTCTGATATGGGTATAGACAAAGTAGCAAAATTATAATTAAAATTAAACTGTAAAAATTTTGAAACAGGAAAGAAAGTTAATTTATTAAAAGGGACAGGAGGAAGCAAGGAAACATTATCATTAGAGATTATAATGCAAATTGCTCAGTTAATTCTTTTATTTATTTATTTATTTAATTGTCCTTTTACCTTTTCTAGGGCCGCTCCTGCGGCATATGGAGATTCCCTGGCTAGGGGTCTAATCAGAGCTGAAGCCACCGGCCTACACTAGAGCCTCAGCAACGAGGGATCCGAGCCGCGAATGCAACCTACACCAGAGCTCACTGCAACGCCGGATCCTTAACCCACTGAGCAAGGCCAGGGATGGAAGCAGCAACCTCATGGTTCCTAATTGGATTCATCAACCACTGCGCCATGTCGGGAACTCCTGCTCAGCTAATTCTTAATGACATTCAAAACTCAGATGAAAATACCAACAATAGTTCTGTTTATGCTATAAGAAACACTTAAAAATAAAAATGTCAAAAATTAGGAAAATATATACTTCTAATATTAATAAATAAAAATCTGGGCCAGGTCAGTCAAAATATAATTTGAGGGATAATTACCATGTGTAACAAAAGTGAATTTTGTGTACTAGTAAAAAGACTGGTTGAGCTTCTTTTAAAATATATTAACCTTGAACACATTTGGACTTAAAAAACTCAAATCACTTTATTGACATATGAATCACATACTATAAAATTTACCTATTTAAAGTTTACAACTCATTGTTTTCTTCTACCTGCAGAATTGTGCAGCCTTCAACAAAATCTAACTTTAGAACATCATCAACTTTCAAAAATACTAAAATTCCCTCATATAATATTTTTTTCTGATAAAACAAAATTTATGGAATGCTGAAAAGATTGATAAATAAAAGCTGTGTAAAAAGTTAATTGTAAGAATGGAGAGAGGAATTATATTACAAAAATAGTGCAATCTAGGAGTTTTTTGTGCAGCAGATTAAGGATCCATTATTGCCACTGCAGCCACTTTCGTTGCTGCTGTGATGGATTCAGATCCCTGGCCCAGGAACTTTTGCATGCTGTGGGCATGACCAAAAAATGCAATCGCAAATGATCTCATGCCACTGAAGTAGTATATGGTGAAATAATCTCATTCTTATATTAGAGCAAGTTAGCCCAAACTGTTGGATACCCCAAAATTAAAGACAAAATATAATGATTCTAGATTACAACAAAAGTGTGTACTTTCATATTTTGTGGTAATTAAACATTCCTTAAAATGATTACAAAATGCACTTATCATAGCAGAAGTGGTTGAAAACTTAGATTCTACTAAAACTGAGAAAATAAAATATTTATAATATATGTTGGTAATAAATTTGTAATGTGTTGGTATCCATAGCTAGATATGAAGAAAGATAGGCAACACACACACACACACACACACACAAATAGGCAAATGATCTAACAAGCCACCTTTCAAAAGAGGCCATCCACATGGTCAATAAATACATTAAAAAATTAAGCTTATTTCTCATTATAGAAATACAGATTAAAACCACAATAATTTGAAAGTTCCCATATGGTGTAGTGGGATAAGGATCTGGCATTGCTGCAGCTGTAGTGCATCTTGCAACTGTGATGTATGTTCAGCTCCTGGCTTGGGAACTTTCACACGCTGTGGGTGCAGCGAACAAACAAAAACCCTCAATAAGCTTTCACTACACAGCCAAAAAAATGACTAAAATAGAAAATTGACAGAACACTGTATGCCAGCTATAATGGAAAAAAAATAAAAATCATTTTTGAAAATGGCTAAAATTTTAAAACTAACTATATCAAATATTATCAAAAATTTGAAGAAACAAATATTGGCACACAGTTTGTGAGAAGCTGAAGATATTCACAGTCTGTTAATCTGAATTTTCACTCTAAGAAGGATTTGATAAATATTAGCATCAAGTAACATTATAAGATATTCATCACAGTACACTATTTAAAATCCAGAATATTGAAGCAAAACAAATATTCATCAATAGTATAATGAATAAATGATTCAAGTACTGATCATATAATAGAAATCATTTTCTGGCAATTAAACTAGGACTAATCTCACAAATAAAGACATTGAATAGATACACACCAAATACACACTAATACATGCTATGATTCCACTTGTGTAAAATCTCCAAACAAGAGACTGGTATTAGAACCCAGGAAAGCCTTAACAACTAGGGAAGAGTTTGGAAATATTTACTAGAATTGCCAGAGGAAACTTCTGGAGTCCCTACGCTACTTGCCTGGACCCAAGTGAAGTTGAACAGGTGTGTTTACTTTAAAATCATTTGTATATTTCTATATTCATGATTTATTCTTTTCCTTTGTATTTTTAACTTCAACAAAAAGTTTATTTTAAAACTTAAACTTAAGAAAATTCCCATGGGGTAGTTTATAATGGTCAAAGCAGTATGTTCTTCACAGGAAGCAGATTTTTATTGAGTTTCTGGAGTATTTTAATATTTTAATATCCAGTGCAGTCATACCGTTGTATATGTACTGATTATCAGTTTTGGCTCCATGGAAAGAAGTCTGTTCAGAAATGCCAAGTAAAGGTCTGGAATGTGGTTAAACTTCAGGCAGGAATAATCATAAAAAGTGCTAAGAAACCTCGAGCCAGCTCAAGGTTTAAAGAGAGATGAGTGAGTAAATTCCTAGGAATTTCTTCATTTTAATCCATATTTCACTATAAAACCAATAGGTTTCACTATATTTTGCTTGATGATAGGAGTGTCCTTTTGTAGTGGTACTTCTTTAAGTATATTCTGGAAAACTGAGAGTAAAAAAAATAAATAACTCTATGTAAATGAGCAGGGCTCTGTGGGATTCTTGAGCACAAAAGGCTTTCTGTGTCTGTAATTTCTTATTTTTAGGAAATGGGCCTCATTTAGCCCCTATAGCCTTCCCCGAGTTCCAAGGGACAGGTTCAGACAGTTGTTGATCAGGGAAGGAAGGGGATGCAAAGACAAGGGAGAAAGAGTCAAGAAGTAATAATACGGCTTTGGGGTGGGATCTTGGTTCCCTCTCAAGGGATATATATAATCATATAGGTATCTTATATACCTAAGAGAAAAGTTATATTCCTTACGCTTCTTTTAGAAATGAGTACTTTAAAACAGAACAGTTTAGAGTCCTTCCTTATGCTTCTCCCTGGCTTAATTGTACCCTAAACACAGTCACCATAATCTAAAGATTAGGCACCCTGAGTACAATTGCCTGTGGGTTAAAGATTATTAGCAAATTATGTTTTTCAGAACTCTCCTAGATTTTTCTAATCTTTGGTCAATATGCCCTTTTTGCAAGTACTGTTATTCTAGGCAATAACCCAGAAGACTACCACCATGATCATGCTAAAATCCCCTGAAGCCAGCTTTGATAATTAGGATTCCCCTAAAGAAAGAAGGATGCATGTCTGCCCCAATCCTGATTCCTATCTGAAAACCATTTTTTCTCCTGTTACTGTAAAACTCCTTGCAATCCTTCCCAATGGATGGCACAGGTTTTAAGGCATTAGCCTGCTGTGGCCTCCTTTGCCTGGCAAAGCAATAAAAGATATCTTTTTCTCCTTAACCCAAAACTTTGTCTGAACATTTCTATTTGGCACTAGTGTACAGAAGCCAAGTTTCAGCAACACTATTAATGCATCTGATTTCCACAACTTAGCTTGAGAAAGACAGAATCCTTTGAAAACTAAAAAACAAACAAACAAAAAAACCAAAAAAAAACCCAAATTAAAATTAGTTTTATATTTTTAGGGTAACATTTTGGTTATTTTCTCTTTTCCAAGAATAAATAAAAGTATAATTTTGGTGCTGAATCACTTCCAATTCCATTTTGTTTGAGTAAAATACTCTATGACAAACCGTCTTGCCAATAACTACAATAAACAAAGAACAAAATACAAAAAATCAACTACTTGACATCATTTGGGTGCAACAAAATATAGGCAGATCCTAGTCATATTTAACATTTAATAAAAGAATAGTACTGAGTGAATTTTCTACTTTCATAGCTGTGCAGGCCATGGTGTACAGTCTGCATCATACCATATAGTGATATTTTCAATTAAAATAAAACAAAAAACAAAAAATAGTGTTTGTTCCTGAAGAACAAGAGGAAAATATTTAGGTCAATCACAACCACTGAAAATTGGATGAGCAGGGGTTCTATAAAGGAGAGAGCCATGGGAAGTAGGTTTAAAATTCCATGTGTAACTACTGTCCAAATCCAAATCCAAAAAAGCAGTGGGACCTCTGAACAATGAATTGTTGGCATCAAGCAGCCCACCTGTGGATCAGAGAACTGAACTGAGATTTTAACTATTACTCAAGAATTTGTTGGTAGCTTCAGTCATACCGATACCAGAAAGATGATACCGGCATCCGGGTTCTTGTTCACAGTAGTTGAAGAATTAACTCCACATACAGGCAGCAAGCAAGCAGTCTTTATGAAAGGAAAGCAAATAGCTCCCAGGGCTGCTGCGAGGGGGGAGAAGAGCCCCCTTTCTCTATTGTCCTATAGTGGTTTTTATTCTTTAAAGATGGGGGGTACAAACATGGGGTCCAGAAAGCTGTGGTTTTCTCCTATTGGCCTTGCTCAGTTACCTCTATCAGTCCTTGTCCAATAGAGGTTTTAGGGGTGGCAATATCCCCATAAGTTTGATGACATCTTCGTCCTTCTCTTCCCTTGGACTAGGTCACCCTTCCTCTCATTCCTTTTCTATCAGTTGAGGAGTGGGTTAGAGATTATGGTCTGTCTGGGGGAAGGCAAATTTTCTATAGTATAGAAGGCCTGAAGGGAATTACTCTCTGGAGTCCTTAAACCATAAATGTTAACCAATAGCCATATTAAATAATGCATCAAAGCCCATGTTCCTACACTGACTACCTGAGTTAATATTCTGTGTCAATACCAATGTGATTGCCTACTTTTTTTCAATATTTTTTAATTACGCAAATGAGTTGGTCACATCTGTAGTTGTAGAATGATCATAACAATCCAATTTCACAGATTTCCATCGCACAACCGAAACAAGAGAGAAGAATCAAGGAAGGGGGAGAAGGAAAGGGGAAAAAAAGGGGGGGAAGATGAAAGAAGGGAGAACTGAAAGAAAGGACAAGAAACAGAATCGAGGATCACTAAAACTAACCTCTCAATATCCAAGATATAATATGAAATGACTCAATATTTAAAGAAAGAAGAAAAGTGACAGATTCTCAAAAAAAAAAAAAATCTATGGAGACTGAGCTTGTGATGAATCAGATGTTGAAATTAATAGATTTGTAACTATTATAGTATATTCAAGGAAAAAGGAAAATAAGATAACAGTACACAAATTAAAAGTCAAGAAATACATACAAAGGAATGGAAACTGAGAAATGGAAAGTCTAGAGAGTAAAGTTAAATTTCTATTATAGAATCATTCACTGGATAGGCTAAACAGCATAATGGATACTACAGGAGAGGAAAACATCAATAAAAATGAACCTACATGAATAAAGATATGGAAAATATAAAGAACCTCAATAAATTAAGGAACATTGTATGTATGTATATCAAAATAAATACATTATATACACATATATAAAACATATATGTACATATACATACATAGGTAGATAGCTGAAAGAGCTACTGGGGGAGAATATCCTTTAAAATATAGAAGAAGAGTTCCTGTCATGGTGCAGTGGTTAACCTATCTACTAGGAACCACAAGGTTGCGGGTTCGATCCCTGGCCTTGCTCAGTGGGTTAAGGATCTGGCGTTGCCATGAGCTGTGGTGTAGGTCGCAGAGGCAGCTCAGATCCCACGTTGCTGTGGCTCTGGTGTAGGCTGGTGGCTACAGTTCTGATTCAACCCCTAGCCTGGGAACTTCCATATGCCGTGGGAACAGCCCTCAAAAGGCAAAAAGACAAAAAAAATAAATAAATAAATAAAAAATAAAATAAAATAAAATAAAATAAAATATAGAAGAGAATTTTGCAATACATTGAAGATATACATTTGTAAATTCTTGAAACTTAGTGAGTCCTAAGCAGGATAGACACAAGAAAAACCACACTTAAGGACAAAATGGTTAAACTACTGAAAATCAAATATTAAGAGAAATGTGCCGGAGAAAAGTTTATTTCATGCAAGAGAACAATACTGTAAATATTTAAATACTGTTGACTTGTAATCAGAAGTGTGAAGGATACAAGACTGTGCGACAGCAACTTTTAAGTGGAAGAATTTAAGTTAAACCTGTCAATCCATATTTTTATTTTCGGGAAAATTGTCTTTAAGAATGAATATGAAATTAAAACATTTCAAGTAAAAGGAGGTGAAGAGAATTTAGTGTTACCAGATTTTCACTAGTGAAAATATTGGAAATTCTCTAGGCCGAAGGTATAAAATAAACAGAAAATAATAAAAATTGTGGATGAAATAAAATCTTGATGCTAAACTATTTTGAAGTAAACACCACACTTTTGTAGTAATTTGTAAATGCAATGAAAACAGTGGGGGAGAGAGAGGACAAGATGGCGGAGGAGTAGGGGGACATGCTCGACCTCTCCCACAAACACAACAAAAAAAGCACATCTACAGAAGAAATGACTCGCACAGAACAGCAACCAATCGCTGGCAGAGGAACCTAAACTCCAATAACGGCAAGAAATTCGTGACATTATTGGGCAGAACGGGAGAAAAGAGGAGAGTGAGAGAAGGTGAATCCCAGCGGGACGGGCGCTCCCGAAAGGGAACTGCGGAGGAGAAAGGGATCCCACACCCTGGAAAGTCACCTACCGGGCGAAAGATCAAACGAACCGGAGGAATCCCCAGATGCAGAGAAGAGTGTAGCAGTAAGTCGGAGTACGGAAAAACGGATCAAGAACCCAACGGACCATCTGAACTACGGGCACAGTCACCAAAATTGAGACGCCTGGGTGGGGGCTGGGCACCGAGACCTCGCCTCTGAAGGTTGGTCCCCGAGAGGGGGCCGGGGGACGCCTGGGTGGGGGCTGGGCACCGAGACCTCGGCTCCAGAGATTAGTCCCCGGGCTAGGGGGGCGGGGCAGAGCGGAAACTGCTTGGGAGGTCTCTAAACCATTTGACAGGGCAGAGACTGCCTGGGAGACTAGAAAACAAAGCTGTCGCAGAGGAAGGGAGCAATACTCTAGGGGCGGGGAAGTGGAAAGCCGCCTCAGAGGGAACCTGGGAGAAGAGCCTGGTCTGCGCCCGTGCTGGGGAGCGGAGAGAAGAAGGGGTGGGTTCCCATAGAATACCCCCCATGTCACAGCAAGCTTACAGGCCCGCTAGCTAGCAGAAAGCTGTGCTTCCCAGTGCATTCCCTCCCCCCACCCCCGCCACCCCCTACGCTCTCGCGGAACCTGGGGCTGCCTGCCATCCAGGAGGGCTGGCCTCAACAATTGCCTGAAGCCTACCACCGCAGGGGCTCTCCCTGCACAGGCCTGCTTGCCCTTTGGAGGGGCTACACTTCCACAGAGCAGCACCAAACACCACCAGCCCCCTAGAAAAGGCCTGCAGCCCAGAAAAGCTAGAACAAGCCTAGCCAGGCCGTGAATAGATCGGCCTAATTCTCCGACGGTTTTTCTGAGACGGGCTCCCCCGGGGAGGAGCCTCTTGGGTCTCCAAGGGCCCTGCTACCCGCCCAAGACCCCAGGGGGTGCTAAGACCTAGTGGACCAGCTGCATAGGACTGCCAGCTCCAGGCAGGACCACCTGCAGCCCAGAAAAGCTGCAACAAGCCTGGCCGAGTTGGGAAAAGATCTCAGACGGTCTTTCTGAATCGGGCTTCCCTGGGGAGGAGCCTCTTGAGTCTCCAAGGGCCCTGCTACTCGCCCAAGACCCCAGGGAATGCTGAGACCTAGTGGACCAGCTGCATAGGACTGCCAGCTCCAGGCAGGAACCCCTGCAGCCCAGAAAAGCTGCAACAAGCCTGGCCGAATCGGGAAAAGATCTCAGACGGTCTTTCTGAATCGGGCTGCCCTGGGGAGGAGCCTCTTGAGTCTCCAAGGGCCCTGCTACCCGCCCAAGACACCAGGGGGTGCTGAGAACCAAGTGAAATCTGCTACCATCGTGGGGTGGACCTCCCAGTCCTGTCTGCCCTCAGGAAGTCCTCCTTTGCTTCAAAGAAACACTGTTAGTCCCATCAACACTCCAGAAAAGCCACACTGCCTCAAAAAAGATTGACCAACAACGCCAGCCCTCAGGAAATATTCCACGGCAGTGACAAGGCAAACACTACCCAATCACGGAGAGTACAACTACCTCAGGAGAAAGAAGACAACAAGCAAGATGAAGAAGCTGAGAAACCACCCCCAGTCAAACCAACAGGAGAACTCACCTAAAACAGTCAACAATGAAACAGATCTCTGCAGTCAGACAGACCTGGAGTTCAAAAGAGAAATAGTGAAAATACTGAAGGAATTAAGAGAAGATATGAACAGTAATGCAGATACCCTCAGAAAGGAGCTAGAAAATATAAGGAGGAGCCAAGAAAAACTAGAACATTCATTTGCAGAGATGCAAACCGAACTAGGGGCAGTAAAAACCAGAATGAATAATGCAGAAGAACGAATCAGTGATATGGAAGATAGAATAATGGAAATCACTCAATCTGGTCAACAGACAGAAAACCGAATCAAAAAACTGGAAAGCAATATAAGAGACCTATGGGATAATATAAAGCAGGCCAATCTACGCATAATAGGAATTCCAGAAGGAGTAGAAAAAGATGAGGGAATGGAAAATATATTTGAAGAAATTATCGCTGGAAACTTCCCAAATCTAAAGGATACTGGATTCAAGATACAAGAAGCACAGAGGGCCCCAAACAAACTGAACCCAAACAGACCCACACCAAGACACATCATAATAAAAATGGCAAAAGTTAGTGATAAAGAGAGGATCCTCAAGGCAGCAAGAGAAAAACAGAATGTTACCTACAAGGGAACCCCCATAAGAATATCAGCTGATTTCTCTACAGAAACACTACAGGCCAGGAGGGAATGGCAAGAGATATTTAAAGTGCTAAAAGGAAAAAATATGCAACCTAGAATACTCTATCCAGCAAGAATATCATTTAAAATAGAAGGGGAAATAAAAATTTTTCCCAACAAACAAAAACTAAAAGAATACAGCAACACAAAACCCAGGTTAAAGGAAATATTGAAAGGGCTTCTCTAAACCAAAAAGAAAGGAAGGAAAGGGAAGAAAAAAGAAAAGAAAAAAAAAAAAGAAGAAGAAGAAGAGGAAGAACTAGGACTGAGGAAACCGCAATCAGAGAACAGTCACTCAAATAAGCCAGCATACAGATTTAATCATGAACATGCTTCAAACAAAATAAAATTAAAAAGAAAAAAATAAAAGAGTCATCAAAACCATAAAATGTGGGCAAGGGATGTCAGGAGGTAAATAACCCTTTTTGTTTATATGTATGTCTCTCCTCTTAATTTTAATATAGTAATGAAGTGTTTGAACTTACAGGACCATCAGGCTAAAACACACATTTATGGGAAGGGGTTAGCATACTTAAAAAACAGGGCAATCACAAGCCAAAACCAAATATTGCATTTGCAAAAAATGAAAAAAAAAAACCACTCAAGCAGATAATAACAGGAGACCATCCATCCAAAAAAAAAAAAAAAAGAAGAAGAATGGAGAACCATACATTCAACTGGAACACGAGGTTCAAATGGCAATAAATAATCATCTATCAATTATCACCTTAAATGTCAATGGACTGAATGCCCCAATCAAAAGACACAGAGTGGCTGAGTGGATAAAAAGGCAAAAACCTTCAATATGCTGCCTACAAGAAACTCACCTTAGGACAAAAGATACATATAGATTGAAAGTGAAAGGGTGGGGAAAAATATTTCATGCCAATAGACAAGACAGAAAAGCAGGAGTCGCAACGCTCATATCAGACAAAATAGACTTTAAAACAAAAGACATAAAGAAAGACAAAGAAGGACACTATTTAATGATTAAGGGATCCATCCAAGGAGAGGATGTTACTATCATCAACATATATGCCCCAAATATAGGAGCACCCAGATACATACAACAAATATTAACAGACATAAAGGGAGATATTGATGAGAATACAATCATAGTAGGAGACCTAAATACCCCCCTCACATCAATGGACAGATCCTCTAGACAGAAAACCAATAAAGCAACAGAGATCCTAAAGGAAACAATAGAAAAGTTAGACTTAATTGATATCTTCAGGACACTACATCCAAAAAAATCAGAATACACATTCTTCTCAAATGCTCATGGAACATTCTCAAGAATCGACCACATATTGGGACATAAAGCGAATCTCAATAAATTTAGGAGCGTAGAAATTATCTCAAGTATCTTCTCTGACCACAATGCCATGAAATTAGAAATCAACCATGGGAAAAGCAAAGAGAAAAAACCTACTCCATGGAGACTAAACAACATGCTACTAAAAAACCAATGGGTCAATGAGGAAATCAAGAAGGAAATTAAAAACTACCTGGAAACAAATGATAATGAAGACACAACCTCTCAAAATCTATGGGATGCTGCGAAAGCGGTGCTCAGAGGGAAATTTATAGCAATCCAGGCCTTTCTCAAAAAAGAAGAAAGATCCCAAATTGACAACTTAACCCTCCACCTAAACGAATTAGAAAAAGAAGAACAAAAAAGTCCTAAGTCAGCAGAAGGAAGGAAATTATAAAGATCAAAGAAGAAATCAATAAAATAGAGACTCAAAAAACAATAGAGAAAATTAATAAAATTAATAAAACCAAGAGCTGGTTCTTTGAAAAGGTGAACAAAATTGACAAACCCCTGGCCAGACTCACTAAAAAGAGGAGAGAAAGAACCCAAATCACCAAAATTAGAAATGAAAAAGGAGAAATCACAACGGATACAGCAGAAATACAAAAAACCATAAGAGAATACTATGAACAACTGTATGGCAACAAGTTTGACAATCTGGAAGAAATGGACAATTTTCTAGAATCTTACAGCCTGCCAAAACTGAATCAAGGAGAAACAGACCAACTGAACAGACCGATCACTAGAAATGAAATTGAAGAGGTCATAAAATCACTCCCTACAAATAAAAGTCCAGGACCAGATGGCTTCACAGGTGAATTTTATCAAACATATAAAGAGGAATTGGTGCCCATCCTCCTGAAACTCTTTCAAAAGGTTGAAGAAGAAGGAATACTCCCAAAGACATTCTATGAGGCCACCATCACCCTCATTCCAAAACCAGGCAGAGATACCACCAAAAAAGAAAACTATCGCCCAATATCATTGATGAATATAGATGCAAAAATTCTCAACAAAATCTTAGCCAACCGAATCCAACAACATATCAAAAAAATTATACACCATGACCTGGTTGGGTTCATCCCAGGTTCACAAGGATGGTTCAACATACGCAAATCAATCAGCATCATACACCACATTAACAAAAAAAAAGTCAAAAATCATATGATCATCTCAATAGACGCAGAAAAAGCATTTGACAAAGTTCAACATCCGTTCATGATCAAGACCCTCGCCAAAGTGGGTATAGAGGGAACATTCCTGAATATAATCAAAGCCATTTATGATAAACCCACAGCAAATATAATACTCAATGGGAAAAAACGGAAAGCCTTCTCACTCAAATCTGGAACAAGACAGGGATGCCCACTCTCACCACTGCTCTTCAACATAGCTTTGGAAGTCTTAGCCACAGCAATTAGACAAACAAAAGAAATCAAAGGCATCCATATAGGAAGAGAAGGGATCAAACTGTCACTGTATGCAGATGACATGATTCTATACCTAGAAAACCCTAAGGACTCAACCCCAAAACTCCTTGAACTGATTAATAAATTCAGCAAAGTGGCAGGATATAAGACTAACATTCAGAAGTCAGTTGCATTTCTGTATACCAGCAATGAAACATTAGAAAAGGAATACAAAAATACGATACCTTTTAAAACTGTACCACACAAAATCAAATACCTCGGAATACACCTGACCAAAGAGGTAAAGGACCTATATGCCGAGAACTATAAAACCTTAATCAAAGAAATCAAAGAAGATGTAAAGAAATGGAAAGATATTCCATGTTCCTGGATTGGGAAAATCAATATTGTAAAAATGGCCATGCTACCCAAAGCAATCTACAGATTCAATGCAATCCCTATCAAATTACCCATGACATTGTTCACAGAACTAGAACAAACAAAGCTGTACTTAAAAGAGGCACGTGCACCCGCATGTTCATTGCAGCAGTATTCACAATAGCCAGGACATGGAAACAATCCAAATGTCCATCGACAGAGGATTGGATTAGGAAGAAGTGGTATATATACACAATGGAATACTACTCAGCCATAAAAAAGGATGACATAATGCCATTTGCAGCAACATGGATGGAACTAGAGACTCTCATACTGAGTGAAATGAGCCAGAAAGACAAAGACAAATACCATATGATATCACTTATAACTGGAATCTAATATCCAGCACAAATGAACATCTCCTCAGAAAAGAAAATCATGGACTTGGAGAAGAGACTTGTGGCTGCCTGATGGGAGGGGGAGGGATTGGGAGGGATCGGGAGCTTGGGCTTATCAGACACAACCTAGAATAGATTTACAAGGAGATCCCGCTGAATAGCATTGAGAACTATATCTAGATACTCATGTTGCAACAGAAGAAATGGTGGGGGAAAAACTGTAATTGTAATGTACACATGTAAGGATAACCTGACCCCCTTGCTGTACAGTGGGAAAATAAAATAAAAAAAAAAAAAAAAAAAAGAAAACTTAGTGGGTGATGACTCATTCAACGGCTATTTCTCTAGTATTTTACATGTTATATTAGAGGTATAACTGCATCTCTCTCACTTGAGATTACTTGAAAGAAAGAAATATTTTAATTTAACTCTGTGGCTCCCAGTCTGTTGCATTTTCTTGTACACACTCATATTTAATAAATGTTTGTTAAAATTTTGAAAATTTTCAGTCTCTTAAAATGTTTTAATACAAATTGTCTCATTTTGCCATTACAATAATCAAGCCAAGTCAGACATACTTGTCATGTTTTGGAGATAAATAGAGACACACAGAAAGTGGCATGACTGAGATCACTCCATTCAAAGCTTTGAAATGATTTACTTCATCTGTTATACATAGGTGAGCGAACATATATTCTAAATGCATTTCCAGATCTAAAATCAGTGCACATGGTTTTTATTCTTCTGTTTGTTAATGTGGTGTATCACACTGATGGATTTGTGGATATTGAAGAACCCTTGCATCCCTGGGATAAATCCCACTTGATCATGATGTACAATCCTTGTAATATATTGTTGGATGTGGTTTTCTAGGATTTTGTTGAGGATTTTTGCATCTATATTCATCAGTGAACTTGGCCTGTAGTTTTCTTTTTTTGTGGTATCTTTGTCTGGTTTTGGTATCTGGGTGATGGTGGCCTCATAGGATGACTTTGGGAGCATCCCTTCCTCTGCAATTTTTTAAAATAGTTTCAGAAGGATAGGTGTTAGCTCTTATCTAAATGTTTGACAGAATTTGCCTGTGAAGCCATCTGGACTTTTGTTTGTTGGAAGTTGTTAATCACAGTTTCAATTTTAGTTCTTGTGATTGGTCCATTCACCTTTTTGATTTCATTTTGGTTTAGTCTTGGAAGATGATACTTTTCTAAGAATTTGTTCATTTCTTCTAAGTTTTCCATTTCATTGGCGTATAATTGCATATAATATTCTCTTACGATCCTTTCTATTTCTCTGATGTCCATTGTTACTTCTCTTTTTTCATTTCTAATTTTATCAATTTGAGTCCTCCCTCTTTTTTTTCTTGATAAGCCTGGCTAAGGGTTTATCAATTTTGTTAATCTTTTCAAAGAACCAGCTTTTTGTTTCATTGATCTTTTCTGTGGTTTTCTTTGTTTCTATTTCATTGATTTCTGCTCTGATTTTTATGATTTCTTTCCTTCTACTGGAAACCCTAAACAAAACGAAAAGACAACCCATAGAATGGGAGAAAATCTTTGCGAGTGAATCAACTGACAAGGGATTAATTTCCAAAACTTATAAACACTTTCTGCAGCTCAATACCAAAACAAACAAACAAACAAAAAACATCAAAAAATGGGCAGAAGATCTAAACAGACAGTTCTCCAAAGAAGACAAGCAGATGGCCAAAAAATACATGAAAAGATGTTCAATAGCACTCATGATTAAAGAAATGCAAATCAAAACCTCTGTGAGGTACCACCTTACACCAACCAGAGTGACCATCATCAAAAAGTCTACAAACAATAAGTGCTCAAGAGATGTGGAGGAAAAGGAACCCTAGTACACGGTTGGTGGGACTGTAAATTGGGGCAACCACTGTGGAAAGCAGTATGGAGATTCCTCAGAAAACTACACATAGAACTCCCATTGGATCCAGCAATCCCACTCCTGGGCATCTACCCAGAGAAAACCATGACTCGCAAAGACACATGTACTCCGATGTTCATTGCAGCACTATTTGCAATAGCCAAAGCATGGAAACAACCCAAGTGTCCATTGACAGAGGAGTGGATCCAGAAGAGGTGGTACATATACACAATGGAATATTACTCAGCCATTAAAAAGAACGAAATACCAGCATTTTTAGCAACATGGAGGGACCTAGAAACTATCATGCTAAGTGAAGTCAGCCATACAATGAGACACCAACATGAAATGCTTTCACTGAGATATGGAATCTGAAGAAAGGACAGACTGAACTTCTTTGCAGAAGAGATGCTGACTCACAGACATTGAAAAACCTATGGTCTCCAGAGGAGACAATTTGGGGGGTGGGGGATGTGCTTGGGTTGTGGGATGGAAATCCTGTGAAATTGGATTGTGATGATCATTACACAACTAAAGATGTGATAAATTCCTTTGAGTAAAAACAAACACAAAAACAAACACAAACAAATAAAAAAAAATAATAAAATCAGTGCACATACAAACCAATGGAATGGAATAGAGAACCCAGAGAAAAACCAGACGGCTATGGTCAATTAATCTTTGACAAAGGAGGCAAGAACATAAAATGGGAAAAAGACAGTCTTTTCAACAATCATTGCTGGGAAACCTGGACAGCTGCATGTAAATCAATGCACTTAGATCACACCCTCACACCACACTCAAAAATAAACTCAAAATGGCTGAAAGTCTCAAATATAAGAAAAGACACCATCAAGCTCTTGGAAGAGAACATACGCAAAACATTCTCTGATATCAACATTACAAATGTTTTCTCAGGTCAGTCTCCAAAGCAACAGAAATAAAAACAAAAAAGAAATCAGTGGGACCTAATAAAACTGACAAGGTTTTGCACAGCAAAGGAAACCAAAAAGAAACCAAAAAGACAACTTACAGAATGGGAGAATATAGTTTCAAATGATGCAACTGACAACAGCTTAATCTCTAGAATGTACAAACAATTTATACAACTCCTAGCAAAAACACCGATAGCCCATTTGAAAAATGGGCAAAAGACCTGAGTAGACATTTATCCAAGATATACAGATGGCCAACAAGCACATGAAAAAATTCTCAACATCCCTGATAATTAGAGAAATGCAAATCAAAACTGACATGAGATACCACCTCACACCAGTCAGAAGGGCCATCATTAATAAGTCCACAAATAACAAATCCTGGAGGGGTGTGGAGAAAAGGGAACCCTCCTGCACTGTTGGTGGGAAGGTAAGCTGGTAGAACCACTATGGAGAACAGTACGGAAGTACCTTAGAAAACTATACATAGAACTACCACATTACCCAGCAATCCCACTCTTGGGCATATATCTGGACAAAATTTTCCTTAAAAAAGTCACATGCACTCACACGTTCATTACAGCACTATTCATAAAAGCCAAGACACGGAAACTACCCAAATGTCCATCGACAGGTGATTGGATTAGGAAGATGTGATGTACGTATACACAATGGAATACTTCTTAGCCATAAAAAAGAACAAAATAATGCCATTTACAGCAACATGGATGGAACTGGAAACTCTCATACTGAGCTCAGTGAAGTAAGTCAGAAAGAGAAAAACAAATACCATGTGATATCACTTATATCTGGAATCTAATATACAGCCCAAATGAACCTTTCCACAGAAAAGAACATCATGCACTGGGAGAATAGACTTGTGGTTGCCAAGGGAGGGAGCGGGGTGGATTCGGAGCTTGGCGTTAATAGATGTAAATTATTGCTTATGGAATGGATTAGCAATGAGATCCTGCAGTGTAGCATTGAGAACTATGTCTGGTCACTTATGATGGAGCATGATAATGGGAGAAAAAAGAATGTATACATGTATGTGTAACTGGGTCACCATGCTGTACAGTAGAAAAAAATTTGTATTGGGTAATAACAATAAAAAAATAAATCAGTGCACAGCTTAACCCTTAATAATGAATATTTGCACCAGCAGATATATGTTAAAGAAATTAAAAAAAAATAAACTTATATTCAATAATTAATTTCTCCACAATATACAATTTTTTTACTGAAGTAACTATCAATGACTTCATGGCAGGGATTAAGAATCACAGTTAACAAAGTTTTACCACTTTGAATTTGTTTTGCTTCCCCAAAATATATGAAAATGACCTCACCATTCTGTGCCCTCATTCTTTTATGTTGTTCTCATTAAACATTCAAACAAATGAAGTGAAATTAAACTGTTTTTAATAATGCTTTTCTTCAAATATTAATCTAGATTCATTATTCATAGGGAAGGAAATGTCTCCTTTTCATATTTGTAACCTCATTTTAAAATTAAATCTTTTTATTTAAAGATATTCTTGGTAAAATGCACAGTTCTTTGTATCATGTCACTCTGCATTTGGTCAGTTTTAGGTAGGTAAGGCTGTATTTATCCTCTTTCTATGAAATTTGGCTCAAGAACCTGGGAAATACAAAACAAATAGGGAAACTAAAAGAAAGGTCCTATTCCTTCATATAGAGTATGGATCACTAGCTTCTTTATCATCCATTAATACTCTATTGCACTGGTTTAAAAAGCAGTTGTTAATAAGATAGAAATTCAAATTTCTCTAATTCTTTATTTGCTAATTGCCACCTGAGAGCCATTTTTCTCACATCATCTGACATTCATCATTCCTTTGCATATTCCAGAGCCTATTCCAATTCAAGGGGATAATTGCTATCTATTTGGATGGTAAATTTCATGATCATGAAACAATCCCTACTCAAGAAATTTCCATAGAAAAAAGCAGAACAGCTTTTTTTCCTATAATTTGTGATTGATTATTTATAACTACTTTATCTAATCCTGTTTATTCTGAAATAAAATGCCAACGTGTCTTTCTCTGCAGGGAATATGTTTTGCTCATCAAGGAAGCAGCGATGCACTTGTTGTAACCTCAAGAGATAAATGACTTCAGTATCATCTGGGTTGCCTTGCTTATCAGAATGAAAACTAGACAGATAATAATGTACTAAAGATGAGCCTACAGGAAGAAGATTAGTCTGATTGTCCATTCTCTCTGATATCTTTTTAAAGCATTTTTAAAATATTCTGACAGAGGAGAAAAGAAATATAGCATTTTAGACTCAAACACAATATATCAGATCATTTATTTATATCAGTTATTTATTGTAGAAGCATTTACTTTTTAGGAAATAGATGTAAAACTACTCTAATATTTATTTCTATTTCCACTTAGACTCCATTATAGATGTGAGAAAACATACAAATATAGTAAATTGGTGTAACTTTCCTCTAAATCCCCAAAAAGACATGCAGTGCTTATTCTTCTGCAGGGAGAAAAGAACAATGTATATATGGAATAATGCATAGTAATCATAGCTAAATATCAGCTATGACCTTCTCCATTATGATTTCAGGAGAAAAATTGACAGCACATAGCTACCATAAGTACATGCTTTAAAAATAAACAGTATGCAGATTGCCAGAAGTAACCTTATCTATAAGATTACAGTGCGCATGTCTTTGTGCTAATGAACAAGCTTGCCTTTGATGTGTATACAATCTGTATATATTATGTATTTTATAACTTTGTGATGGAAAAAGTATGCATCTTTTATATAGGGAAAATAAAATATTTTGGCAGAGTTATAGGAGTATATCTGGCAGTTAAAAATAGGAACTCTTTTTTTCATATTTCATATGAGTTTATTTTGACAGCTGTAGTAACAGAGTCAAAGGTTTGATCACAGCTGTGTGGGTTGCATCCTCATCAAGTCCACAGTTTCTGCCTCCCAGTGGATTTAGTGTCATTTCAATCAGAAAAGAGCCCCCAGACAAATGCAGTAATAAACTGGTGATATATCATTTTTAGCCTTTTCTTCTACCAAGATGAGCCTGAAAAAGTAGAAAGTGAGAAAATAGAAATCATAATGAAAGGGGTGGCATTAAATTATCTACCTAGTGCATTGTTATTATGTAGTTGAGAAGGAGAATTTTCCTGGAAATGGCAGATGCAATTAGTGAATGGTGGGGCTTTTAATACTAGAAAGATTTTCTGGGTCTACGGATGAAAAAAGGAAAAAAAAATGATTTTACATATTGATCTATTTAATATGCTACATCCAATATACATGGATTCCAAAAATAGAATGGATTTAATTATATATGCACTAATAAAACAAATTATAATAAATCAACCATTTCTATAGAAACTCAACTTTAAATAAGCATTACATATTTTTTTGTTAAAGGTAATGGGTTTATTTCAGTAGCTTAAATATTTGCTTCTCTGAGAACCTGTTAAAAAGAATCTTTGTTATGATATATTTGTTTATGATTTGGGGAAATTTTATGACTCATACTCATATTAAGTAGGTGCTAAATATTTTTTAGTAAACAGTTTGTCAGATAAGAATAGCAAGAACCTTCTGGGGATGTTGGATACAGATGAGGCAAAGGAATGTGATAGGATTGCCTCTGGCTTTTTTTATGACATGAAGCATAAAATCACAGAAAATATTATCAATTATTTCCTTTGTGCAAGTTTTATAATAAAAATAACCCCCAGTCCAACAGACACACACACACATGCACACACACACACACACACACCACACACCACATCTTTGTTTCTTAAACTTGGCACTATTGGCATTTTACTCTGCACTGGATGACTTTTTGTTATGCATGGTTGCATTATGCATTGTAGGCATTTAAACAGCATCTACTGGGAAACAATTTAGCCTCTGCTGACTAGAAATCAGTAGCACACCTCCCCTTCAATTGTGACAACCAAAAATATATCCACATATTGCCTTACATTTCCTGATGGGTAAAATCACCCTTGGTTTTGAAACACATATGCAAATATACTCCTCATATACATACACACCTGCATGACTCTCCCATTTACTTCCATACACTCCTAGACACTCATGTACACACATATCTACACCTGCCACATTCATACCCACACAGTCCCACACACAATGGTACATACCTACACTTACACGCCCATGTACACACACCTCGCTCCACATATATTTGGCCTTACGTATAAGCACACATCCCTTTGCACATGATGAAGACTAAAAATGTATGTATTTGTGAATAATACAGTACTAGGAAATACATGAATGCTTGTTTCTTGCCTCAAATAATCTATTGCTATAAATATAGGTTTTTGTGCTCTTTTTCTCTTATGACCTGGGCATGCAGTTCCTTAAACGACAAACGTAGATCTTAGTACATGTTTGTAGAATAAATTAAAGTTTGGTTTGCCTCACAATGATGTAACCTAGAGCTTATTTTTTTCTTTCCTAGTCTTTTATTAGGAAGAAACATGTAGGGCCATTTAGAGTTTTATCTCAACCATGTCTTGTAAGACATTATTCTAATTTTCTTTAAGTGAGTATTGTATGAGAATATTGATTGAAGTAATAAAGATAAAAATGATATATCAAAAAGCATATTATCAATCTGATTTCAATAGGCATATGTGATTCATGGTGTCTTTATTGAAACAAACTGCATATATATATATATGAAGAATATATATATATATTCGGGTTTCATTTTATTATGAACAGAAAAAAAATCACGAAACTTGTGTTCTTAAGGAAAAAGGATTGAAATTGAATTGTTAGTATGACAGAATTTTAAAATAGAGCACATTCTTATATTTGTTTTTCTCCAGGATTGGGAATTATTGAACAACATTTTGCTCCATTGAAGATAAGCTCTCCATTGTATTTTGTGGATATATGTCAACATTGGGATCCAAAAGTAAAATTAAGCATAAAAGGTGTCTGAAATTTTTAAGAAAATTAATTTTTATGAGAAAATCTAAGTTAATTTGATTATTTAGAATTGCTTTCTTGGTTAATTAAACTCAATGTTGCCTTGGTCAAAATACCATGCAAGCTAGAAGTTTATATCTCCAGGGAGCTTACAATTTATTGCTACCTTGAGGGAATATGGGCCTCTATATGATATAAGGAATATGGTGAGTAGGTACAAAGATCTTTTTTCATAAAATAAAAATAATAAAGCTCATAAATTGTATAATTAGATTGAATTTCTTTGTAATACTGGTATGGTCCAGCAAAAATATTCTGTGAAGGAAATAAAATGTTAAGAATCTGTTTAAGATGTCACATATGACAAAAAAAAAATTATTAACTTAAATTTTCTTCCCTGTCTTGACTTTGAACTTGGAAGATTTTTACCCCCAAATTATGCTAATATTATGACTTAGAATATACATTTTTCAAACAAGATTGCTATCATATATCACCAATTTAAATGTTGGAATGCAGACTAATCAATGACTTAAAAAAGAATTAAAAAGGTATTAAACTTTATGTTCACACAAATATTCTCAGTCATTAAATGACTGAATAAATATGCAATTCTGGAACAGTCTAGGACCTGGGACTTGGGACCCAGGACATTTTGCTGCAGTACTTGCACCTAGAGCAACAGAATTTCAATAAGCACACATTAACAGTAATTAGAATTTATGAAAGAGAATTAGCATGAAATGTACTTGCTTATTATCCATAAAGAATATCAAAGAATACAAAGAAACTAGAACTAAAAACAAACAAAAAAATAAACTGAAAACTAATAAACTAAAAAATAAACTAGAAATAAAAAGGGACTAAAAATAACTGTGTGCATATGCAGTTGGGACAAAGTTATGAATAACAACATATGAAAAGACCAAAAACCCAAATGCCACTTTTGAGGGGTCAGGCTACCATGCATGATCTCCTGCATACAGAACCACCAAGAGGGTGGGAAGACCACCTAGGCCACCCCTCCTACCCAACCCATGATCCCCCCTTAATTTCACCCCATTTAGGAGACCAGCTCACCATCCCTCAGGGAGCTGGCAAAGGAAACTCTTACTTGTTTTTTTCCCTTGGGCTGCAGCAGGAGTCCCAAAAAGGCCTTGCCTAAATTTTTTATCAATCTCTAATCAATTCCTATTGATTTAGGAGTCTATGAACCCTGGTTGGTAACACTTCATTTTGGAGGGTAACCATTTTCTATTACTCCTGAAACTTGTGTTTAATCTTTTATTATTTTAAATATTTGTGATTGTTACACTTTTATTTCTCTCACTCATGAATATATACCACATTAGCATGTTATCGTATAGAATTTCTACACTTTAGTTGCTCACTGTATACATATCTGATAATTATTTTCTAACAGTGTATTTAAAGACTACACGAAAATGTAACTATGACTTTTTCACATGGTGGTATTTTTGCTTATTATCCATAAAGAATATCAAAGTATAAAAATAGGTACATTTCATGCTAATTCTCTTTCATAAATTATAATTACTGTTAATGTGTGCTTATTGAAATTCTCTATGAGTAAAATATTTTGTATAAGTATTTAGGAAAGTGAAACAAAAATCTCCTTTAAAATGAAAAAAGAAACTTACAGGGTCTATATAAGTAATAACTCATTTTTTTCATATTCAAATATCCTTTTGTTTTTTCTTATACATTATTATGATCCTTAAAGATCCCTCAATCTAGTAAATAAGAAACTAGTACGGTTAGCAACATTTTTCTAAATTATGATATGTACTGTATGGGAGGGTAAATAATGGCCCTAGGACATCCATGTACTAATATCCAGAAGCTGTGAATACTGTGAATGAAGAATATTGCCTGCCATATCAGTAAACAAAAGATGTTGCAGCCATCAAGCCTTTGCATGATAATTGCCCAGATGGAGAGCACTGAGAGAACTCAGGATGGAGACAAATGGGCTGGCCCCTGCCAAGCTCTCAGCCTCTGCAGCCACCCCCAACTGTGCACCTTAAGGGGACTCAGGTTGGAGAAAAGCAGGATACTGGCCTCGGATAGCAGAAGTGCCTATCAAAGGAATGATTTCAGTGAGCCCAGACTCTTGCATCTTCCCATACATAGAAAAGCACTAAATTCTTTATCTTGAGATAGCTGGTTTTCTTTAATTAATAGTAATCTTTTAATGTTCCAACTACCTGATCTTTCTTGCAAATATACTATATATCCTGGCTCCCCCCTGCCACACACACACCCCTTGCCTCTTAGGACCAGTCTCTCAGAGTTGTCTGAAATCTGTATCTCAGGTTTGAAGTCCTCAGAATGTCTACTGAATAAAATATAATTCTCAACTTTTAGATTGTGCGTTTTTTTCAGTTGACAATATGTTACTTTCCAGGACAAAAGGGATTTTGCAGATTTATTTCAGGTAGGGATCTTGAGACAAGGAATTTTCCTGATAATTTAGGTGGCCTAGATGTAGTCACAGGGATTCTTAAAAGAAAGAAGTCAATGTGAAGACAGAATCAAAATGGTCTGAAGATGCTCTGCCACTGGCTTTTAAGATAGAGGAAGGGTGTGGAAGTCAAGGAATAAAAGGAATGTAACGCTAGAAGCTAGAAAAGGTAAGGAAATAAAATTTTTCCTATCATCGCTGGAGGGATTATGTCCAGGCTGACACTTTGATTTCAACTTGGGGAAATCTGCTTTGGACTTATCACCTCTAGAAATGTATTAAACAAAATTTTGTGTTCTGTTAAGCCACAATGTTTGTGGTAATTTGCTACAGTGGCAACAAGAAACTAATATACTCTATTGCATAATTCAAAATCAAATACATAGAATTTAGATTAAACAACACTTTCTAAAATGTTGACTTTTTCATATTGTTCTGAAATGTGACTTAGTTCATGGGACAGATTGCCATTCATTATAAAATGTGTGAAAGTCAGATTCTTCTTTTTTTTTTCCCCTTGTTTACTAAAATGCAAATAATCAATGTCAGATTTTTTATAAAATTTAGTAATTTAAAATTACTCCATGAAAACAATTTTTCTGTGTGATAGCTGTTGATTGTAGAAAGATGAAAAAGAATTTTAAATATTAAGTATTCAGAATTTTCTGGAATAAATATATTTTCAGATGCAGAAAATACATACAGGGATACATCTTTCTCCATGAAATTCACACCACCATAAAGCAATTTCGATTCAAACTAATATTGAGTGTCAAATAAATGATTGTATTAGGTAATTAATTAGACAAGAAGGAGTTAATAATAAAATTAAGTGATTACCTTTCCTTTAATGATTTAAGAAGAACAAAAGCAATACTCTCAATTGAAAAGGATTTTTCTTTTCACATAATTCTTTTTGCTTGTTTGTTTGTTTGATAAGTCTCCTGAAAGTTAGTGATTCTCTCTTTCTAGGTCTACAGTTTTATCTGTGGCAGGTCCATACCTAGAACTTGCAGCTTAGATTTAAACTACCCCATCAATTTGAAACACTACACTTCTAGTTCCATGGTCATCACCTTTTAAAACTCAATGAGTTTTCAGTTTTATTGGTCTCCCTTCATTCTCGGGTTGTATGAATCTATTGAACTCTAGACAACTGTTGAATATATATAAAGAAAGCACTACAAATTTTAGTTTATATGAAATTTGGGGTTGTCATAAATTCTGATTATTTTATGGGCAAATTTTTTCAGTTGATAGACTATACAGAATATTTTAGCTTATTACATATATATATACATATTTTACTTAATATGTACATATATTTATAGTTTATATGCATACATACCTTTTTTTCTTTCTAAATTTTTTGGGATACATATGTGTTCAATTGTTTTTCATTTTTGAAAATAACACAGTACCATTTTAGCTTTATATTTATATATATGTACATGTGTATATGAAGTAACAGATTCAAACTAATTTCGAGTGTTAAATAAATAATTTTATTAGCTAGTTAATCAGACAAGAAGGAATTAATAATGATGTATGTACATATATGCAGGTATACATCTCAAAATAATATTCTGTAATTGTTTGTAAATTATTTTTAAAGCAATTTTTTAGATGAATTACAATTAATATCTCCAAAATAATATGTGCTAAAAATTTTGAAAGCTAAATAATCAATTGCCAATTTTTTTTCTTTTTAGCGCTGCACCCTTGGCATATGGAAGTTCCCAGGCTAGGGCTCAAATTGGAGCCAGAGCTGCCAGCCACAGCCACAGCCACAGCCACAGCAACACAGGATCCAAGCCACATCTATGAACTACACCACAGTTCATGGCAACTACAGATCCCTCCACCCACTGAGTGAGGTCAGGGATTAAACCCATATCCTCACGGATGCTAGTTGGAATCATTTCCACTGCACCATAATGTTGAGCAACTTTTCATGTATCTATTGGCCATTTCTATGTCGTATTTATCCTGACTTTTTTTATTCTTAATTTTACACACTTTTATTGACATTCTACTGTAAATCTTTGGATAAGAATTATTCATTGTTTTGTGGACATTGCAAGTGGATTATTCTCAGTTGAGATCATAACTCAGTCACATCATACATACATACATACATACATACATACATACATATGCCTGGTCACTAATTGCTTAGTCAATTTCATTGCTGAAATCTCTCTATAGTTACAACTTTAACAATTGCACCTTGATAAAATTACCTCTTGTATTTCTAGACAATTCATTCTGGTATGCCTTTATCTACAATTCTTTAATTCTATTAGAACATACAAAACATTGTTTCTATTCCTTCTTCACTATTGCTAAACACCTTCAGATTCTCACTTCTCTCTGTTCATTTTGCTTCTGTGGCTAATTTTTATAATCACACATTTCCTTCAATTTCTTTAAACCATTCTTGGTTCATCATTCAGGTCTACAGAAAAAAAAAAATTTCTTTAGATTAACTGCTTACAAATGAACTCCTCTCACAATCTCTTCCAATTTTTAAAAATCAATTCCATCCATATAGTAGAACCAACAACAACAACAAAATCTTGGAGTCATTTTTCCCTTCAAACTTGCTTTCATATTTCACATCCAATCCATCAGCAAAACATGTGGATTTTGACATCTATCCAGAGGCACTAAAAATTGCTCTAGACAGCTGCAGTTTTAAGTCTTAGTGAATGTCTGCTACAATATGGCTTTCCTCATGAAGTTTACCTGGAGAGAGAGGAGGCACCAAATGAAATCCTTTCTTATACCACAGGACACAGTGGAAGTAAGGGCCCCTACTGTCCTAGATATAGGTAAAGATCTAGAGGTTAAGCAGTAAGCGTTAAGATTAAAACAAGTCACCAAACTGGTGCACAGAGTTTTGCTCATTCTCATTAGATGGGAAGATGACTAGAAGTCAATGACAATGGGACAGCAATCCCCACTCCCCAGCTGGCAGGCAGTATATCTGTGGCTAATGAGGAGCCATGTGCAGAAGCAGTTGAGAGCAGGAAACAACAGAGATGAGAGCAAATGAGCCTGGGATTTCTGAGTGCTGGAAGAACCATCTGGAACACAGCAGAGGAGGCAGCACTGTTCTGAAGCAAGAAACCAAAAGATAAAAATCTCCCTGATCATTCCCCACAGGCTAGAATTCCCACCTCCCTTCCTAATTGCTCTGCACTCCCCTTGGGGAGGAGGTTAGACTTAGTTTGTGTTCCCGTAGAAGAAAACACATGTTGCCGGAACATACACACACATACAAATAAACACAAATTCAGCTTATATGCTTTATGATACAAAATTGATTTTATTACTGCCACATCGATGTATCGTTGATGCAAAATGTGTAATTGGTGGTGTTTATTTATTTATTTTTTGGGTGTGTGTGTGTTTACATTCTTGTCCTTTATGTGCTCATAAATGGTCAAAGGAGATTCTCCTATTTAAGGAACCACTGCATATGGAGAAATGATTCTTTTCTGTCTCCATGTGATCCAATAAAGACAATGTAGAATCCCAGGAGCGAAAGGAAAATCACAGTTCTGATTAAGGAATTAAAGGTAGTAGGAGTCATAACAGATGCACTGTCTCAATATAGCAGCCCTGGTGGCCATGGGAAAGGGTAACAATTGCTGGAGGCTTTCCCAGTGGAATGTCACAGAGTTGGCTTCCACAGCCCCAGCTCTTCCAGACACGGTGACTGCAACTGGATCCATTTCTGGGATTGATGACTCATAATATACTGCTGTAAACATTACCAATGCCCTTTATTTCTATTTCATTGACACTTAAAAACTGGCACTAATATACATTCACTTGAAAAGACCCCCCCAGGGGTACCTGAACTTCCCCAGGGTTTGCCGCTACTGAGAGTTCATGATATGGCACAAAAGCCTGTACTAAGTCCAAACCTCTTACCAAATATCAGGTCCAGGTGGTAACCATGTCAGCAGTCTCAATTCTGAATGTTGTGTTATCATCTACCCAGCAAAAGAGGTACTTGATAAACTCTGACACAGGTCAGATTCCTGCTCACCAAGCATAGGTTTTGGGGCAATGTGAAAATTCCTTTGTTATATCTTTGGGTATTTATCCCAAAGGAAGGATGAGCAGCATATGAGTATTGAAGACAGTGTGCACCTACTTAGGCATTTCCCTTGGCCCTTCATATCAATTACCTGGAAATCAGAAGTTTTTGATTGAGTCCTGAATCATCCAGCTGTGGTAGAAGCTAACTTCAAATTTTGGTGCTCCCTTACCTTTGGGGACTTATAGGACTATGACCCCTCAGGATCTATACTGCTTATTGGTGCCTCTGGCAAAAGTAGGCCAACTCCTCCCAGAGGCATCCCATGGGGTTTTGTATACATTGCTTCCCTCACACAGCCAACAGGCAAATGCCTTTTGTAAAGGAGCTGCTGGTTGTTACTGATTTCTCATTGAAATTGAATGTTTGACCCATGAAGACCTTGTGATTCTCTAGTCTGATGTTACTATTTTGAGAAGGGTCAACTCTGACTAAAGGCTAAGAAGATAAGAAAGGTCCAACAAAACTCACTTGTCAAGCAAAAATTCAAGAGTACAAATGGCAAATGGCCTGGTCCTAGTGCCAACTCAGTTTTACATGATGGAGTGACAGCTATCTTTTGAAGGAACTCTTATGTCACATTCCATTGCCTGAAGCAAAGGCACTGGCTCTATGTAGGCTTTGACTGATACAAAGTTTCCTAAATGCCTGGCCCTGATTCACTGTTAGTTTGACAAAGTTAAAACTTGATAGTGGCTACTGTGATTCTACTGTTTTTCAACCTTACTGTTAACCATGTAAAACTAAAATCAGACATGGTCATTCTGGTCACTACTTAGAAGTAAAAGAAATACTCATAGCTCTGGTCAGTGCTACCACTGCTAAACAATATTATATGTTTACTGGCTCTTGGGTTATTGCCAATGTCTGGTCTGCCACTTTAAATACTATATCCTGACAGATGAAAGGTACCCTGTTTTAGGCCATGAACTATTAAATAATATAGAGGCTACTGATTGTACAGTCATTCAAATAGATACCCATTGTAAAGGCCCGTTCTCTGAAGAGACTAAGGGAAATCAATTACTTATTAAATCTGCAGTGATTGGGTCAGGACGATTGACATTTGAGTGCTTATTGAACTAAATATGGCAATGTAAGGCACCCAGTAAAGGATCATATGTTCTGATACAAAAGCCACCACTGCATGAAAGTATTGTAACTGCCATCAGAGATTGGCCCCTTTATGTTACTGTGAAGAAAACCGTATGACATGAGGTGTAACCTCTTCTCTTCCCTAGAAAATTGACTACATCAGACTTTTGTCACTCTCCTGGAGCTACTAATGGTGCCTCATTACTTGTGAAACTTTTTCAGACTATGCTGTTATCTTTCTTGTTACACATTATCACAAATCTTTAAAGTATAGCTACTGATTAGTTCAAAGTTTTCTAGGTTATAAGTCTAGCTTAATGTGGCTGGTTTCTCTTCTCAGGATATTCAAAGGCCAAAATCAAGGTGTTGGACAAGCTAAGTTCTTGCTAAAACCTCTGGAGGGAAAAATCACTTGATATAACACTTCCTGAGGTTAGAAGGCTAAGGTTCCTTTTTCCCTACTGTCTTTCTGTGGGAGGCCACTCTAAGCTCCTTGAATCCACCCACATTCATTGACTTATGAATGAATCAATGAGCTCAAGCCAGCAATTGCATGTAGAATTGTCTCATACCTTGAATCTTCGACTCTCTCTTTTGACACTGGTCAGAGAATATTCTGTTTTTAAAGAGATTGTGTGATTAGGTCAGTCCACTTAGAACATGTTTCCACTTTAAGTTGAACTCTAGGCCGTGTACAATAACCTTGGAATAAAACCCTATTTGGAGTAATAGGAATCATTCAGAAGAGGGAGAGTGTAGGAAATTCTGAAAGTCATTTTAGAATTCTGCCTAGCACAACTGTTTCCACTAGCCCTGTCCAATCAGTTTACTGTAAAAGCATCATTATGGCACCTGAAACTAATCTTTGTTATGTATTCACCTTTCTAGTTCATCTATAATCTGACAATGAGGTTATTTTCTTGAAAGCCCTAGAAAGTTTTGCACTGGTAATCAAGATATTTTATGAGTATTTCATGCTTCTGACCATTCTTAGGCATCTGGTATTTTTCATTTGAAATGCCCTTTAAACAAATTCAATCAAATTTACTGAGATGGAAAATAAAATAATTTACAGGGGATGGGAGGGAGGTCTCAACAGGGCATTAGTGTTTCATGGGTACAGAATTTCAGTCTGAGACAATGAAAATTGTAGATATGGATAGTGTCAATAGCTGTATAACAATGAACTGATGGCATCACTGAATGCACTTACGCCAGTAAACTGAGTTGTACATTTAAAATTCTTAAAATGGTAAATTTTATGTTCTGCATATTTTAATGCAACAAATAATGTGAAAGATTTCTGACTCTGCTTCTCTCACCTCCTCTAGGGCTACACCTTATTAAAGCAGTTTGGTTAATAAAAGTGTCTTTCCCCACAAAGAAATCATCTCCTCTTGGTGGTCCTCTGGGCAATGGTTAGTATGGAAATATTATATGTGATAACATAAATAATGATCACTTGGTTAAGTACAAAAATCAGGATTTTACAAAAATGAACATGTTTTGGATTTTATAAGAAAGTATGCATATGCTTATATGTGTATATTTCATACATTCCATTCAGCAATTAAAGTTAATTAGGAGTTCCCGTCGTGGCGCAGTGGTTAACGAATCCGACTAGGAACCATGAGGTTGCGGGTTCGGTCCCTGCCCTTGCTCAGTGGGTTAACGATCCGGCGTTGCCGTGAGCTGTGGTGTAGGTTGCAGACGCGGCTCGGATCCTGTGTTGCTGTGGCTCTGGCGTAGGCCGGTGGCTACAGCTCCGATTCAACCCCTAGCCTAGGAACCTCCATATGCTGCGGGAGTGGCCCAAGAAATAGCAACAACAACAACAACAAAAAAAGACAAAAAGACAAAAAAAGACAAAAAAAAAAAAAAAGTTAATTAGGTCTTTCATGACCCTCAAAATAAAGATAAAAATCTGTAAGCCTGGCATGTTATCAATTAGAAAATATTTGGATACACTGCTTTTTGAAATACCACATAATCATAAACAAACCATGTTTTATTTGAAAAAGTGAATATATCAGAGAAGGTGTTAATCAGAAATGAACTTACATATTTTCTCTTGAAATACACTTTATAAAGAATATACACTTAATAAAACTCACATGCACAGAGTCTAAAAACTGAGAATCTTACAGATTTCTCTTTATTTCTAAATTAATCTATTTTAGATGATTTTATTTATTTATTAAATGCATACATAAAATATAAAGTTAATTCAACATTATTAAAGAGGAATTCCATTCTGGTAACTTGGATATTTATAATTCTAAAGATAGGAACTGAACTTATTTTTATAGTTAAGTATTTGAACAAAATCGTGAGTTGCATTTCAATTGAATATACTACACATACTACATGAAATCACAGTTAACTTTAAAATCTTACTTTAGTCTTTGGACAAACACCTAAAAATAATTTGAAGAGAATTTTTTAAAATAATTTAATCTTTGCAAGTATTTGAAACCCTATAGAGTATGACTAAAAACTGATTTATAAAAATGATTCACTTAAAATTCTGACCCTGTAGCTAGAGGAGTAATATGACATATTTCCTTTGATAGTAAATAACATAATTAGTTTTTGAGTTATTAGTACAGTAATATTCATAGACAGTGTAGGAAAAGTTAGTGCATATAAACTTCCTGATTAAAAGCAATATCATTAATGGTTTTTAAAAAAATAAAAACAGCTTTCACATAAATGATGACAAGGGCTATTCAAACAATAACGAAGGACAAAGGGAAATGACTGTCATCATACATGGAGAAACTGAGACTAAAGAAGTTGAGTGATGTGTCAGTGGGTACAGAGCTATATAATTTTGTGGCCTCAGCAGAACTCCTTTGTGTGACAATGTCATTTCCAACATAGCATATAGATGAATACAATAATATTTTTAGTAACTTTCAGGTCAAATTGAAAATGATTCACAGGGGAAGAATCTTTGAAGAAATAAGTTAAGCAACAGCTTAATTTCAGCTCACGGTATTTTAGAAATTTAGGAAATTAAAAAATACCTAGAAGCAAATGACATCAAAGATACAACATTCCAAAACTTATGGGATGCAGCAAAAGACATTCTAAGAGGAAAGTTTATAGCAATACAAGCCCACCCCAGGAAACAAGAAAAAGCTCCAATGAACAAGCTAACTTTATACTAAAGCAGCTAAGAGAGAAGAGCCGACAAGATCTAAAGCTAGTAGAAGGAAAGAAATCATAAAGATCAGAGCAGAAATCAATGAAATAGAAACAAAGAAAACCACAGAAAAGATCAATGAAACAAGAAGCTGGTTCTTTGAAAATATCAGCAAAATTGATAAACCCTTAGCCAGACCTATCAAGAAAAAAAGAGAGAGGACTCAAATCAACAAAATTAGAAATGAAAAAAGAGAAGTAACAATGGACATTACAGAAATACAAAGGAACATAAGAGACTACTAATACAACTGTACGCCAATAAAACAGAAAAACTAGAAGTGGACAAATTCTTAGAAAAGTACAATCTTCCAAGACTAAACCGAGACGAAATAGAAAAAAATGAACAGACCAGTCACAAGAACTGAAATTGAAACTGTGATTAAAAAACTTCCAACAAACAAAAGTCCAGGACCAGATGGCTTCACAGGTGAATTCTATCAAACATTTAGAGAAAATCTAACACCTCTCCTTCCGAAACTATTTCAGAAAATTGCAGAGGAAGGGATACTCCCAAACTCATTCTATGAGGCCACTATCACCCTGATACCAAAACCAGACAAAGATACCACAAAAAAAGAAAACTACAGGCCAAGTTCACTGAATGAATATAGATGCAAAAATCCTCAACAAAATCCTAGCAAACCACATCCAACAATACATTACAAGGATTGCACATCATGATCAAGTGGGATTTATCCCAGGGATTAAAGGGTTCTTCAATATCCACAAATCCAACAGTGTGATACACCACATTAACAAACTGAAGAATAAAACCCATATGATCCTCTCAATAGATTCAGAAAAAGCCTTTGACAAAATTCAATACCCATTTCTGATAAAAAAACTTTCAGAAAGTGGGCATAGCAGGAACCTACCTCAACATGATAAAGGCCATATATGACAAACCCACAGCTAACATCATTCTCAACGGTGAAAAGCTGAAAGAATTCCTGCTGAGATCAGGAACAAGATAAGGATGTCCGCTCTTGCCACAACTCTTCAACATAGTTTTAGAGGTCCTACTCACAGCAATCAGAGAAGTAGAAGAGATAAAAAGAATCCAAATTAGAAAGGAAGAAGTAAAACTATCACTATTTGCAGATGACATGCTACTATACCTAGAGAATCCTAAAGACTCTACCAGAGAACACTTAGAGCTCATCCATGAATTTGGCAAAGTTGCAGGATACAAAATTAATACACAGAAATTGATGGCATTTCTATACACTAATAATGAAAGAGCAGAAAGAGAAATCAGGGAAGCAATCCCGTTTACCATCGCATCCAAAAGAATAAAATACCTAGGGGTAAACCTACCTAAAGAGTCAAAAGACCTGTACTCTGAAAACTATAAGACACTGATGAAAGAAATCAAAGATGACAAAAATAGATGGAAAGACATACCATGCCCTTGGATTGGAAGAGTTAATATTATCAAAATGACTATACTGCCTAAGGCAATATACAGATTCAATGCAATCCCTATCAAATTACCAAGGACGTTTTCCACAGAACTCAAACAAAATATTTTAAAGTTTGTTTGGAAGCACAAAAGATCCAGAATAGCCAAAGACATCCTGAAAAAGAAAAATGGAGCTGGAGGAATCAGGCTCCCAGACTTCAGACTATACTACAAAGCAGCAATCATCAAAGCTGTATGGTACTGGCAGAAAGACAGAAATATAAATCAGTGGAACAGGATAGAAAGCCCTGAATTAAACCCACGCACCTACAGCCAACTAATCTACGACAGAGGAGGCAAGAATATACAACGAAGAAAAGACAGCTTGTTCAATAAGTGGTGCTGGGAAAACTGGACAGCCACATGGAAAAGAATGAAATTAGAATACTCCCTAACACCATACACAAAAATAAACTCCAAATGTATTAAAGACCTAGATATAAGACCAGACACTATAAAACTCTTAGAGGAAATCATAGGCCAAACACTCTCTGACATAAATGACAGCAACATCTTCTCAGATCCACCTCTTAGAGTATTGACAGTAAAAACAAAAATAAACAAATGGGATCTAATTAAACTTAAAAGTTTCTGCACAGCAAAGGAAACCCTAAACAAAACGAAAAGACAACCCATAGAATGGGAGAAAATCTTTGCGAGTGAATCAACTGACAAGGGATTAATTTCCAAAACTTATAAACACCTTCTGCAGCTCAATACCAAAACAAACAAACAAACAAAAAACATCAAAAAATGGGCAGAAGATCTAAACAGACAGTTCTCCAAAGAAGACAAGCAGATGGCCAAAAAATACATGAAAAGATGTTCAATAGCACTCATGATTAAAGAAATGCAAATCAAAACCTCTATGAGGTACCACCTTACACCAACCAGAGTGGCCATCATCAAAAAGTCTACAAACAATAAGTGCTCGAGAGATGTGGAGAAAAAGGAACCCTAGTACACAGTTGGTGGGACTGTAAATTGGGGCAACCACTGTGGAAAGCAGTATGGAGATTCCTCAGAAAACTACACATAGAACTCCCATTGGATCCAGCAATCCCACTCCTGGGCATCTACCCAGAGAAAACCATGACTCGCAAAGACACATGTACTCCGATGTTCATTACAGCACTATTTGCAATAGCCAAAGCATGGAAACAACCTAAGTGTCCATTGACAGAGGAGTGGATCCAGAAGAGGTGGTACATATACACAATGGAATATTACTCAGCCATTAAAAAGAACGAAATACCAGCATTTTTAGCAACATGGAGGGACCTAGAAACTATCATGCTAAGTGAAGTCAGCCATACAATGAGACACCAACATGAAATGCTTTCACTGAGATGTGGAATCTGAAGAAAGGACAGACTGAACTTCTTTGCAGAAGAGATGCTGACTCACAGACATTGAAAAACCTATGGTCTCCAGAGGAGACAATTTGGGGGGTGGGGGATGTGCTTGGGTTGTGGGATGGAAATCCTGTGAAATTGGATTGTGATGATCATTACACAACTATAGATGTGATAAATTTGTTTGAGTAATAAAAAATAAAATTAAAAAAAGGAAATCTAAAAAAAAGAAAAACAATGGCCTATGTAGATGCAAACTACTGCATTTGAATGGATAAGCAATGAGATTCTGTTGAATAGCCCAAGGAACTCTATCTGATCACTTGTGATGGAACATGATGGAGGATAATGTGAAAACACAACGTATATAACTGTATCATTTTGCTGTAGAACAGAAATAAACAGAACATTGTCATACAACTAAAAAAAACAAAGAAAATGATTCATATGGGAAGCAACTTTGAAGAAATAAGTTAAGCAACAGCTTATTTCAGGTCAAGGTATTTTAGATACTAATAAGTGGCCATTGGTAAATAATGGTGCCTCCTCCTCCTCATCCTTATTGCTCTATGTCATGCCTATCTTCCCTAATCCCCAGGGCAAATATTTTATTCATCAAGATTCATAAGTGAGAAAAAAATCTGTTAAATGTTTTTGGTAGGAGAAATATTTGCTAGTATAAAAAATGGAATTTTCAATTTCCACAGCATAGAATTAGAGGGGAATTTGTACTTTAATTCTAAAAGGGAAAAATAAGAACATTTTATTAAGTGACTTAATGCATTAGGATGACATAATTTATATGACAATTAGTATGACATTCTTGTGACATAATTTACAATGCATAGTATAACTTGTCACTATGAGAAAAATTTTTAAAAATTCTGTGACTAGATTAAGATTCCTGACTTCTAGTTCTAAAAGAATGACAATTTGATATTATTTATTTGCTTAAAGATTCACAACTAAGTGACAACCAAAAAAAAAAATGTGTTTAGCCCTAAAAACAATTGCAATGATGGCATTCTGTCCATTTTACCATCCTTACTCTGTAATGTGGTTTTTCAGGCCATATTGCAACTCCTTATCTCCTTAAACCCTTTTATTCCTACATTGTTCATTAGACAGACTAGAACCCCACTCCAAAGTTTTTCATGCCAAAATTTCTGGAACTTGTGAATGTTTATTTACAGGGTAAAAAAATCACTTCAAATGTGATAAGTTTAGGATTTTGAAGTAGAAAGACTGTCCTATAAAATCTTGGTGGGCTCAATGTAAGCACAAGGGTCCTTAAAATGTGGAAAAGCAAGGCAGGAAAGCCAGAGTCTGAGTCAGAGAAGATGTGATAACCGAAGGAGAAAAAACAAGTGATGCAACTGCTGGAAAAGTGCCAAGAGCCAAGGAATAAGGTCAGCTTCTAGAAGCCAGAAAGGGCAAAGAAATGAATTCCCTCTTTGGGTCTTCAGAAGGGACACAGCCATGGGGATATCTTAATTTTAATCCACTAAGAGCCATTCCAGACTTCACACATGCCAAACTGTAAGATAATAAATTTATACTGCTTGGAGGTACTAAATTTGTGGTAATTTGTTGCAGCATCAATGGAAAACTAATATATACTGGATTTATATACTTTAAAAATTTTATTAATTTTAAAGAAGCAATAAACTCATTCTATGATAATATACATAGCATATTTTATGAAAATTATCTATATTTCCACTAAATAGTGAGAACAATAGCATCATCTTATGCTTTTACAAATCTTTCAATATCTGGCTTAATAAAGAGAGCTGGATTTTCATATCTGCATACATTTACTGTATTGTGATATGTAAGTTTGCTTGGCATGCATGAAGAAAATCCATCCTACATACATATTTAGTTGGAAATGGAAATACAATTGAATCGTGTACCGGAAAATGTCCTCCAGGCAGGACATGCAAATACAGAAATGTAAGATATTTATTGATGGAGATGTCTGTGAAAGATACAAAGGAGAGAGCAAGACAAGCCAAGGAGAACTTTTCAGACTGTGATACTAGGCTGACAGCCAAGAAAGGAGAAAGGAAAAGAAGAAGGATCTGGGAGGAAGATCTCAGATGTGAGTGTAGCTTTTAAGAATCAAATGGGTACTTGCTATATATCACAGAGCACTCTTCTCAATATTCTGTGATAATCTATATGGGAGAAGAATCTGAAAAATAATGGATTTGTGGATATGCATAACTGAATCACTTTGTTTTCCAGCAAAAATTATTACAACATTGTAAATCAACTATACTTCAATAAAGCTTAAAAAAATAATATTTGCTAAGAAAATGAGGAGCATGGGAGTAAAGACTGACAATTACTGGAGTTCCTGTACCCATACATCTTGAGACATTAACAGGGAGCAGCTGACACAGAGCAATGCCTGAACCTGCTTGTTGCAGTGGATCTCAGTGGCATAGCATCTGAAGGCTCTTCTACACTCCTCAGTGTTATTTTTTCTTAAAGATAGACTGAAGTAGAAATTCTCCTGGTGGCTTAGCAGGTTAAAAACCTGACTAGTAGTTCTATATAAAGTTTTCTGAGGAACTTCCATAATATTTTCCATAGTGATCGTACCAATTTATTATATGTGGAATATCAAATACGGCACAAATGGAGTTTCCATTTTGGCTTAGCAGGTTAAGAAAGCAGCTAGTATCCCTGAGGGTATGGGGTCAATCTTTGGCCTTGCTCAGTGGGTTAAGGATCTGGCATTGCTGCAAACTCTAGTGTAGGTCACAGATTTGGCTCAGATTCAGGTTGCTGTGGCTATGGCTTAGGCTGACAGCTACAGCACCAATTCAACCCCTTGCTCAGGAACTTCCATATGCTATGGGTACGGCTATAAGAAGAGAAAAATAAGATAGTCTGAAATAAAATGACTTCATAAAACTATTTAATTATTGTTTTCAGATGATTGGGGGATATTTTTTGATACCATGTCCAAACACAACAAGCGGTAGTTTCTTAAAGTTTGTTGTGATCCATTATCTGAAACCCTATTAAATTTTTTGGGTACTCTGCTATATTGAAATCCATTGGTTTAGAGTACTTTGAATATTACTCATTCATGATTTGGTAACATCATTCATTGGGTCATCTGGAAAATATTGGCTCACTAAACTATGCATATCTTACAAAATTTGACATGTTTTAGTACAATGTATATTTTAAAAGATCATAAATATTAATACTTATTAATGCTTTGTCAATTAACAGTCAATTGAGCATTTTGGTTGTGTTTGATTGTTTACATTGAATGTGTGGTAGTGAAGAATTCAATGTGGCTATGTGTATGATTTGGTGCCATTTTTAATCTTGCTAAGGCATGTAGTGTTATTCACCATTGCTTTTGCACCATGAGTGAAAATGTAGTGTAATTTTAAAGGTCAAATAACTTCTAAAATGTTGAAGACACCCAGAAAAAGTCTCATGGACCCCAAGAGTCTGTGGACAATGCTTTGAAAACCAATGGCCCACAACCCATATTTATCAAACTCAAGGTTAGAATTCATGGCTCATAAAACATAGAAACATAGCCTAAAGCTGGTTCCCACCATAGTAGTTAAATCTCTTTACTTTCCCTTTGAAGCAGAGGGGAAAGGTTTTAGTGATCTCCTTTCTTTCTTTTGGAACTCTATGACATACTCTCTTTTCGTTCCAAGTTATGAATTAAATTAAAATTCCATAATGCATGAATTGGCCAATTTTCCCTCTTTATGTGAAAAAAAAATATATTTGGAGTTATAATACCCTCTTCTCTAGATAAAGCCCAACTTCAACAACCATCATATTTGGTATGCTTCGAAATTTTGATATCCAAAGCAGAACATGTATCTTCTCTTTTCCTTTTGATTCCTTTCAAAAGAATACAGACTTCCCTTAAAACAAACATTTATCTCTGTTAAAATGGGATGAGATTATATACAAATAAGTCCAAAGAGATAAGCACAATAATGTATGTGTAAGCAATAGAATCCTGATCACACAAGCAAATCCCATGCCAGAGCATGTCAAATGACAAAAAACTCTTTAATCCACCAGATGATTTCTTCCTCCCCATCCTCACCCCTAAAACACACACACAGTATATGGAAGTTCCCAAGCCAGGGATCACATCCAAGCTGGAGCTGCAACCTACCTACACTATAGCTGCAACAGTGCAAGATCCTTAACCCACTGCTCCAGGCTAGGGATCAAACTGTCACCTCCACAGAGAGGAGCCAGATCATTAATCCACGGTGCCACAGTGGGAACTCCTCAGATGATTTCTTCAGCTAAATAAAGTGATATTTCACTCCTGTTTTCTGATAATAGTTTCTGTATAAATTCTATATTATCCCTTTATATATTCTGAACTTTTTAGACTCAAATCTTTTTTTTTTTTCTTATCTAGGGTCACGCCCATGGAATATGGAGGTTCCCAGGCTAGGGGTCTAATCGGAGCTGTAGCTGCCAGACTACACCACAGCCACAGCAACACAGGATCTGAGCCGCATCTGCGACCTACACCACAGCTCATAGCAATGCCAGATCCTTAATCCACTGAACAAGGCCAGGACTCAACCTGCAACCTCATGGTTCCTAGTTGGATTTGTTAACCACTGAGCCACAACGGGGATTCCAGACTCAAGCTTTTTTTTTAAGTGCCCACATTTTGATTTCTGTGACATTATTACATGTGTCTTCTACTTCTATGTTAACTTTTCTTCCCTGTTCACCTTGCCATAAATGTTTCTTTACAGTTCCCTCCTCCAGGAAGTTATTTTAAAAGTAAGGTAGGGTGTGAAGTTTTTTTTTCAGAGTATTTTGAAAATAATTTTTAAAGTACATATTTCAAATTATTGTCTCTCCCACCAGTCCTTTTGCTTTCAGGAATGAATGCTAAGACTTCTAAATTTAGATTTCAAAATGCTGTTAAAGATTTAAAAAAAATCTTCTGTAGATATATTTCTTAAAGAGAACACTTAAACACAGCCCATGTTGATTCTTGTTTCAAAAGAGAAATTGTCCAGCTACTCAAGAAGCATTATACTTTAGTTTTCAGGCAAGCCCATTAAATGTGGTACCATTTCATTTTTAAAATTTAGATATTTTGTTCCATCATTTTTTAGTAAAATCTAATGGACTTTAGGTCCACAATTCAACTAATTATCTATGCTACACACTCAATTTCTGGAGCGTTTTATGAAGAATAATATAAGAGTGGTTGAAATTTTTACTGATTTTTTTCATTGGCTTTTGAATCTGAGCAGAAACTGTTTACTACCTAATCTGTATTAACTCAATATAAAATGTTGGCTAAAAATGTATGCCTCAGTCTTGAATATTAATAGTGCTTTGAGATTCAGGGATAAGAGAACAAGTGATCTTCAAGACTGAAACTGAAAAATCAAATGAAAACCTTACTGAGGAAAAGAGAAGTGTGCCAGACTCCCACCAATCTTTTTCTGTCCATTTATTTTAAATCGCTTTGATTACAGAAGTAATGTAAGTTCTCACATTAGTGAACTTCAGGTCCTCTCAACTAAAAATGAGTGACTAGCTACAGTATTGAAGAATGAATTACAGTATGGTTTACTACAGCAAAACAAAATAAATTATTCTTAAAAATTCACCTCAAATATAGCTCCTGATCACCTCAAGGAGTAAAAATTTTGTTCATTTTTTAGGTATTATGACACTCACTTTCAATCCATACACTTTAGGATACATAGAATTGACTAAGAAATTCTTTCTCAAATTTTCACATTTAAATGTTGCAAAACTGAAAATCTACTGTAGTAATGGTAGAGAGCAAATGACAACTAGCATGAAAAAAGTCCAAACTTAGATTATTTTGGCTCTTGGCTATCACGTAAACTTTGCAAACTATGTGAGTCTCACATTTTTTCTTTTTTTTTAACCTTTTTAAGGCTGAACCTATGACATATGGAAGTTCCCAGGCTAGGGGTCAAATTGGAGCTATAGCTACTGACCTACATGCCACAGCCGAAGCAACCCTGGATCCAGGCCACATCTGTGACTATAGACACCACAGCTCATGGGAATGCCAGATCCTCAACCCAGAAAGAAAGGCCAGGGATCAAACCCACATCATCGTGGATAATAGTTGGAGTTGTCACTGCTGAGCTACCATGGGAACTCCCTATGAGTGTCATTTTTATTGATGTGAATTGACACTTCTCTTGAAGAAAAATGCTAATTTTTATTTATATGAAGATAAAGAGTTACTTCTGGAGCTCACATTTACATGGAGATAAGGAAGCCTATAACATAATCAAGAGTCCTTGTTACATACCTTTTATTTAAGGAACAACATTCATACATACATGAATGCAACTTTGCATTGTGTGAAGCATTTAAAGTATCATTATCTACAATCACTAAGTAACTGAGAATCCCAGTACTTGAAACTCTTATTAGAGATTCAGTCTTAAATTATTGCTAAACAGTTGTCTAAAAACTCCTGTGAGAAATGATGTTCAATAGGGCTTAGAAAAAGGTAGGCAACCCATCCAGAAAGAAGGCAGCTGCAAACTTGAGCCATACTGTTATGTATTAAATTAAATCCTCCCAGAAATTATAACTATTATGTTTCTTTAAAACATTGTTACTTCAACTTTTATGAAAACAAAACAAAATAAAACCTAATATCCAATAGTTTGTGTTTTTGGAAGAAATATTCTTGGCATTTGTTATTTTTATTTTCCTTATTACCACATAAAAATTAGTGCCATAAGTTAACCCAGGAAGATCCACAATAAATAAAAATAATTTTTGGTAACCTCAAATTTTTACTGTGTTTATTTATAATAATGAGAATTCCATGATAAGAATAACAGTAATAACTGCAAATAAATACTAAATATATGCCAGATTGTGATTTATACACTTTATAATTTTTACAACAGTTGTGTGGGATAGGAATTCTCACATGAAAAAAAGAATTTCAGATAAGATACTTTTAAAAAATTGAACTTCTTTCCACTTCTTTCTACTTTTATTACTAGAAAGAATGGTTACAGTTAAATTAACTACGGTATGTTTTATTATCTGCATATTTATAACAATAAGCATTGCTTTTATTATATGATAAACATTGTTCTTAGCTCTTTGTATATATTAACATGCTTAATTCTCACTATAAGCTATGGGACTTTAAAAATAGGAAATAGCTGCCAAACATAGCCAAGTCAGAGACACATCCAATTTTAAAGTAAACCAATGGGACCTAATCAAACTGACAAGCTTTTGCACAGCAAAGGAAATCAAAAAGAAAACAAAAAGACAACTTACAGAATGGGAGAAAATAATTTCAAATGATGCAACTGACAAGAGCTTAATCTCTAGAATATACAAGCAACTTATACAACTCAACAACAAAAAAGCCAACAACCCAATTGAAAAATGGGCAAACGACCTGAATAGACATTTTTCCAAGGAAGGTATCCAGATGGCCAATGAGCACATGAAAAAATGCTAAACATCCCTGATGATTAGAGAAATGCAAATCAAAACTACCATGAGATACCACCTCACACCAGTCAGAATGGCCATCATTAATAAGTCCACAAATAACAAGTGCTTGAGAGGGTGTGGAGAAAAGGAAGCATCCTGCGCTGTTGGTGGGAATATAAGCTGGAGATCAGTATGGAGGTACCTTAGAAATCTATACATAGAACTATCATACAACGCAGCAATCCCACTCTTTGGCATATATCTGGACAAAACATTCTGTGAAAAAGACACATGCACCCTCATGTCCATTGCAACACTATTCACAATAGCCAAGACATGGAAACAATCCAAATGTCCATTGACAGGTGATTAGATTAGGAAGATGTGGTATACATACACAATGAAATACTACTCAGCCATAAAAAAGAACAAAATAATGCCATTTGAAGCAACATGGATGGAATTAGAGACTGTCACACTGAGTGAAATAAGTCAGAAAGAGAAAGACAAATACCATATGATATCACTTATATCTGGGATCGAATACAGAGCGCAAATGAACCTTTCCACAGAAAAATAAATCATGGACTGGGAGAATAGACTTGTGGTTGCCAAGGGGGAGGGGGAGGAAGTGGGATGGATTGGGAGTTTGGCGTTAATAGATGCAAACTATTGCTTTTGGAATGGATTAGGAATCAGATCCTACTGTGTACCACAGAGAACTATGTCTATAGTCACATATGATGGTGCATGATAATGGGAGAAAAAAAAATGTATGCATGTATGTGTAACTGGGTCACCATGATGTACAGTAGAAAAAAAAAAGATTGTATTGGGGAAATAACAATAAAATATTAAAAAATAAAGTTGAGATTCAATCCCAATCCATCAGTCTTGAGTCTTTGCCTTAATCATTAGCAACACTCCCTTTGTTATTTGCAGTTTTCTTTACTTTTCCTTCATATGATAAACTTTCCAGGGTCAACTTCTTAATTCATTTATTATTTGCATTTTCCTGTAAAATTTGTCCTTGTAGTCCACTTCATATAAAAATTGAATCATGACTTTATTACATGTAGATTTATAACCAATAGTAGATTGTTAAATAGAAGGATAAGTAATAGTAATAAGTAATAAGTAGTAATAAGTAATAAGTAAAAAGTAATAAGTAAATCTGTGAATTTCATATTTCAGTGTGATGTTTTTAATCCCATATTATTTCTCTAAATATTTCCAATTCATATATATGTTTTCTATATCCTCCAAGAATATAAACTGTGCTGTTAGAAGGCCAATCATTTTTATTGTTGTGTATAGATACTTCTGTACATTCATCTAATAACTTGGCGATTGATCAATTAGACATATATTTACAATGCTACTCTATTAGTTTTTCAGTTTTTTTTTCTAATTTAAAAAGTTCAAGATTGCAGTTCTTAAGGAAACCATTCTGTCAACTAGCATGACTTTTGCCACTTGATGGCATTAATAAGACATTAGAATATTGATGTAAAATTTATGAGTGAATACCTGTTATCCAAATCTTTCAATTTTTCACATCATTGCATTGATTACAGTTAGTGAAGCAACAGGGGTTTAAAAAGAAAAACAAAGAAAGGACTTTTCTAAATCTCTTTTAAGGGATTCACTGGAAAAGTGAAAAAAATGGAAATCTGTCTAATAATCTGTGTCATTTATAAAGTTAGAATACACATGCTGGCAGATGTTAGAAGACTTACAAGTGATAGGTAATTATAGATAAAGGAATTTTCTCCTAAACAGAGTTAGCTGTCCTTCCACCTAGCTAGGAAATTTGATTTCAGGCCTTGGTCAGTTTAATTCTCCACTTAACCTTAGACATTTTGATAACAGATAACTCATGGCACCGTTCTTCATCTACACAGGCACATTTAAGCTTTCTAACTATAGAATTTATCTAACTTCAAATAATATTGACTCCTCAGAGAAAACGCCATTGGTAATGACTGCTTGATATAAATGAGATTGTGGAAGTGCAAGATTTTAGAACTTCGGTTGCATTCCATTAATAACAGCTGGTTATTGAAATAAGTAAGTTTGCCTTTAATTTTTGCACTGTATATTTAAAATATGTGGTCTAAGTGATAGCACTGGAGAGAAATAGAAAAGGAGAACCACTTTTTCTTAGAACTTGATTCTTCATACCTTATTTTTCCACTACTAAGCCTTGCTGTTTAATTTCTCAATTTTTTAACCTCGATAAATTTTAAAGATTACACCAAACTAGAATATTATTTTATCAGTGTACTAAGAAGAAAAAAAATTCTCATGTTGCTGTGGACTTTGTATTCATGTAATTTTATGTTTATTGCTTGAAATATGAAAACTATAGCATCACTTGAGAGATTGGGTCAGTTTACTCTTCTGTACTAAATAAAAATGTAATGTTGGTAGAAATAAAAATAATTGCAGTAAAAATTTATTTTTAATTATTATTAACCACTGACCATGTTGTGAGTTGATACTAGCAGCTATTTATATGGATACATGGCTACAGTTATGATCTTCTTACCCCTGTGATGGACTCTTCCATTATCAGTGATTGAACAATTCTCTACATACTTTATTCAGATAATTCACTACATTTGTTTCATTATTTCTGTTTATGTACAACTCCTTATTTCCATGAAAAAAAGTTATTATGAATAAATAATCTGTTAGTTGATATAGCATATGGAGGTTGCAAAAGTCATCAAATAAGTGAATAAGCTAATTAATAATGTAAATATATAAATGTATATTTAATAGTACATTATCACATTTATTGTGATAATTAAATATATTACATAGAATGACAAGTAGATTATTTGACATGTGGGAAGAATTCAAAAACAGTTTTTTAATATTCAAAACATTGAAACATTGTCTTTTTAACTTTAAAGAAAATACAACATACTTTCACTCTGATAATATACAAAAGGACAATGAATTTTTAGATCACATACCACAGGACTGCTATTATCCTGAATAATTTCACCTATTAAAATTATGTGAGTTAACAAATAAAATGAAATATAAGGTGATAGAACCATGTGATTATAAACATATGGTAAATTAAAAATATATATGGCCACTGAAACAGACTAGAAGAATAAAGACCTTTAAAGCAAATATTCCAATATATTATTATGCATTTTAGAATGCTAATTTTACATATGCCAATTTTCCAAGAAAATGCTTTTTTTTTTTTTTCTCTTTTTAGGGATGCACTGGCAGTGTATGGAAATTCCCAGGCTAGAAGTAGTATCAGAGCCTTAGCTGCAGGCCCTACACCACAGCCACAGCAACACTAGGTCTGAACCATGTCTGTGACCTACATCATGTCCGCAGCTCCTGTCAGTGCCAGATCCTTAACCTGCTGAGAGAGACCAGGGATCGAACCCACATCTAACCCACATGGATACTAGCTGAGTTTGTTATGACTGAGCCACAACAGGAACTCCCAAAGAAAATACTTTTTACAGTTTCCAATTTTCATAGAAAAATGCTATAAAATGAGTGAATGCATAAATACAACTGAACTTAAATTATTCAAATGAAAAAACACCAGCTATATACTAATTAGGAAAATCTGTGTTGTTAGTAACTAAAAAAACCAAGTTCTGTGTGAGAGGCTTTTTCTAAATCTTGTCTTAAGATTCTGAAAAGAGGACGGAAAAAAAAATGTGTTGTGTTTGTGCAAAACTCTTGAAATCTCACAGTAGATTATGAGTCTGTGCCCTTGGCTATAAAGTAGTGGTGTGACAATCAGTTGTAAGCATTGTAGAATCAACATGGCAGAGAGTACTACATAACTCACCCAGAACACAGGGAATCAGAAAATGCAATGTGGGGTTAGGTCAATTATGGATGAACTAAGAAGACTAAAGCAAAAAAGTGAAGGGAAGAGTGTGGGAAGATGGAAGCCAGAGAGGGAATTCATACATACCAAAATTTACTTCTCAAAGTTTCCATAATCTCTTTAACTTTCCTCAGAGTGTCTGCCAAGCACTAAATTTGTGTTAATTCAAAACGTCAATATGCATTTTTTTCAGAAAATATCTTTAAAATGCTTAGTGAAATGTCAGGATTGTATCAAAGCAAAGTGTTGAGAGTATACCAGATTTGGACAAGGATAGGCCCAGAAGGCCCAAGAAAGACTTCCTTTTTAGGATCCTCTATCTGTGTTATCTTCAGAAATCAAATAACCTCTCTACCACTTGATTTTTTTTTTTCATTTGTGAAATAATGATATTCATCCCTCTGTTACAGGATTATTTGGGGATTAAATATATGATGTATGCCAGTTTAAGAAACATTTGTTTCTAAAGAGTCATGTTAATTACTGATGAAGATGCTAAATCTACTATGGTAATCATTTCTTCCTCTGAAATAAGAAGTCAGTTCTTAAGAGTTAAAAAAATGCTTTAAAAAGTTTGTTTTATCAGACAAATAAAGATTGTTTTTAAATAAAGACCATAATGCTCATATTTAAATCAATACCCCTTGATAGGGTAAAATTAAACCTAATTTTATCTAACTAATCACAGATTTCAGAGTAGAGGAATTTGCATTAATCATATCTAACTGTTTCGAATTTAAATAAAGGCTTATGCAAAGTCATGAGCTCAAGGTTGTTTAAAATAACTAATTTGATGATATTAATGTTTACTTCCCAGACATTTTGTGACACTGCTGTTCCAAGAACTCATATACCTTAAAATTTATTCATGCATATATTCAACTCTTCAGTTTACTGAAGTGGGTATGCTAAATTATGTTATTTCCATCCTAAGCTTTCTCTGTGAAATGAATATGGTGCATAATTATGGAAATGACAGTAGTAATTAGCTCAGAGTAGCAGCAGAGCCCACATAAGTTAATTTTTAATACAGGGTTCAATTGAAAGAATATTTTCAATAACACTTCAGTACTTATTTCCTTATTCATTATATTATTTAAGTGGACAAAATGTACTTTAGAATCATTAAATTACAGGTATGACTAATTTACTGAAGACAAATAAGCAAAGTCAAGAAAACTACCTTGACTCTACAGTCAACACTTTCTGAAATGTTGTACCTTTTAGAAAATTACTCAAAGCTACTTGAGTATAATTGGCTTTATTAAGTAGTATATTTTTGTTTGGTGATTAACTCAACACAAATCAGATAAAATTGAGTGTGGGAAAATGATATCAAAATATCTTAATCTAATAATTTAATGGTTTTCTCTGGGGAAGCTATATTTCTTTAACAAGATTTTAATGTGCTTTTGCTCTTTGCTATTTTGTTTTTAAATCCTGTCAGTGGAATTTATTTGCTAATTAGAACCTGCACAACTTAATTAGTTTTCTCTATTAGTATTTATTTATTTATTTTGTGAAGGACACTATTTTGTGCTGGGCTAGTCATTGCTCTAGGATTAATGGATAAAATAGTAATAGAAGAGCAAACATTTTGTATTTAAAATTTTTAGATATAGAGTACATAACATAGATTTTCAAAAAGCAAATAAGCATATCCAAGTACAGTTCTTAGATCATTTTTAATAAGTTTCTCTTCAAGGAATTAATTTTTAAAAATATTAAAAAATATGTAGTATAAAACTGCAAATACAAAAACCAGCATAATAATTTTCACAAATTGTTCTAAAACTACTTTATAATCTGCCAAAATTTACCCAATTTCTTGTATTACAGCTTCTTCAAAAGTGATGGAATTTATGGTGTTCCTGTTGTGGTTCAGTGGTTAACGAATCCGATTAGGAACCATGAGGTTGCGGGTTCGATCCCTGGCCTCACTCAGTGGGTTAAGTATCTGGTGCTGCTGTGAGCTGTGGTGTATGTAGGTCGCAGATGTGGCTTGGATCTGGCATTTCTGTGGCTCTGGCATAGGCTGGCAGGTACATCTCCCATTAGACCCTAGCCTGGGAACCTCCATGTGCTACAGGTGTGGCCCTTAAAAAAAGACAAAAGACAAAAAAAAAAAAAAAAAAAAAAAAAAGTGATGGCATTTAATTGGTTGAGATTTTTGTTTTATATGAGATCTGTAATTATTAAAGTTCTACAGATTGGCTTAAGAAATTCCATGAAATCCCTGGAAATTATTTCCAAAACTGTGTTGCAATGTGCACATTGCACATTTTTCTGAAATAAGATTTCATAGTTTTTCTAAGATTCTTACATTTATGTATAAAACAAAAGAACATGAAATCTATAAGTTTGGTTCTAAATCTGAATAACTGTAACTCTTTGAGTTTTTGCTTTAGATACATAGCATATGTTATGCTATATTTATTCTGGATTAAGAATTCTTTCAAATTAAAGATGTTAATATATGTTTGATTTTAAGCCATCCAGAGGAACTATGCATAGAAATTTCTCATGTTCTCATCTTTATAGGATAAGGAATTGATGCTACTTTTTCTATCTTGTGAGTGTTATAGAAGCTAATATGAGCAGCAGCCAATATTTCCTAGAGAAGTATTCATTCACAGTGTGACATTTTTATACTAAATAACACTAGTAGCAGCAAAGGTACACCATAAGAAGTAAGAAACATTTCAGCACAATCCAAGAAACTCTCACTTTTTACTCAAATGTGCCTTTTCAAGAGTCTTATCTATCTCAAGGTCAAGACCCCATCATCAAGATAAACTGATATCATGTTAATCATTATTGGTCATTAAGAATTCATAACTTATTTCTTATGTTCAACCAATATTTTTGGTAGACTTAACACCTTAAGTCCTTAAGGCTATGGACTTTAAGGATCTTAGGCCCTAAGAACATTAAATGTAGTTACTACAAATTCTAGACTTTCACTACAGTCAGATTTTATGTAAATTTATTTTATTCCTTATCAAATTGTTATTATATATTTTAATAGTCATAATTATATTTATGCCACTTTCTATATATTAAAGTAAGAAAAATATTCTTTTATTTTTTCCCTTTTTCAGCCTCACTCAGAGCATATGGAAGTCCTTGGGCCGGGGATCATATCCTATCCACAGCTGAAACCTATGCCACAGCTGTAGTAACACTTGATCCTTAACCCACTGGACCTGGCCAAGTATTGAACCCTCACAGCAACAGAGACAATGCTGGACCTTAACCCACTGGGCTACAGTGGGAACTCCAGGAAAATATTCTTTAACCATGGGTACCAAAAAAAGCAGCATAGATTGTCACTATATTTTGCTATAAAGAAACCAAAAATGTATTTAGGTAGGTTACAGATGCTTATAAAATTAAATAGGAATAAATTGTTATAAATATGATAAACCACTAATGGTTTAAGGAACTAAGGTAAAACTTGCTTAATCCTAGAGAGGCAATAGACACACGCACAGGGAGTATGCCACATGAAGATTGTAGCTATGCTGGCACAAGTCAAGGAACTACCTCAAAGCCTAGAGAAGATGCTTTCTTAGCTCTTTTGGAGGGATCATGAGCCTACCAACACCTTGATACAGACTTATGGCCTCCAGGACGATGAAACAGAAAATTTCCATTATTCTAAACTTCCCAGTGTATGGTACTTTGTTTTAGCAGCTATCACAAACTAAAATATTGGTCTACTTACTGCACCTTATTTTTATTATTTAAATAGAAAAATGTTTCTCCTATGTATGAAAGTGTTTTGTAACATATAGCGATATGCAAATAGAAAATATCATTATAATGAAAATAATCTAAAATGAAAATGTTACATCCTAATTATGACAGGTAATTTGACATTTTTGATAAATCTAAAAAAGGAAATATTGCATTCATCTATTTGATTCTCAAATTTATAACTAAAAGTAGTTGATGAAATCCATAAAACATAGGGTGCCATATTCAGAAGGGAGGTTTATATAGCGAGAAAGAATAAATATAGAAAAGAAACAATATTTTATTCATATTTGTAATAGAACCACATCCATGTCCCTGTGTGTTTTCTATCTTATATCCCACACAGTTAGTATTTAAATGTTGAAATAAACTTATATTGCTAGTCATATCATTAGCTCATCACTATAAGAAAACTACTAGACTGTTCTCAGGTATAACATTATTATGTGAAACTGTTACCTAGGTTGAGCTGTCATGTTATTTCTCAACTTAAAGATTATGGGAAGTACAGGTCAGTAAAGGCTATATATTATAAAAGAATGACAACTCAACACACATATTCACACTCATTCATTAGCCAAATGTCACATATAGCAGGATTTTTTATAAAGAATTTTTACTTATATCATTAACCTAATACATTTAGTACATTGAAAACTACTTGTAGTACATAGTTTAAAATATCAATAAATAGTTTCAATTTCCGTCAATCTGATAACATTCCTTACAGTGTGGCTTGGTACTTTTTTTGACAAATGATATTGCAAATTATTATTTCTAACACAAACTTTGATTCAATGTAAAGACTTGCATCACTAGAAAAATTTAGTAGGTTCTAGGTTCTGAGATCATTTCAGAAATATCAATTTAAAATAAAGGATAAGGTTTCTTTACCCTTATCAATAATATGATTTAAAAAATTATGTTTCAGTTCCTGCAAAAAGATAAGGATATGAAGTTTAAGTCCTTTGTCTGGCCTGGTGACTTATTTTGACCATTAGAGTGGGTGGAAGTTACTAAGCAAATTCTTAAATCAGGGCCCCAAAAGCTTAAAAATTTCTCCCTTGCTGCTTTTGGAAGATGCTTGAACTACTCTGCTGGCTAATAAGCAGCACAAGAGTAATTGCCATTGTCATCACAGCCAACTGCCACACTTGGGATGAGAGCACATAGGACCATTCACTGCCAGCCAATCTGTCAGCCATCAGCAGACACATGAGCAAGACAATTCAGATCATTTGAACTTGGCCTAGACCAGATTAACACAATAATGGGAGGATTGAGTTCTAAATAAACATCCATGGTTTTAAGCCACTCAGATGTGAGATGGTAGGTGGAATAGTTAACCCATACAGAAATTCATTCCTGAAAGTGGGATGCTGATGATAAAAAAGAAAAAAAAAATCAAAATGAAACATGTGGCATTGCCTTTGGGAGAAGGTGGCAGTACCCCTTTTTCTAGCTCACTAACATGATTACATACTTCACAGCTCTTTCACCCTCTGATAATCATTGGCTTGGTATCAGTCTTTGCTAATAGTTCACTATGATTTTCTAGCGTCTGCCCACTCATGCTACATAGAGGTGAAAATAGAAATGGCCAAACACTCATGCATGATAACTTGGAAAATAAGAAACGCATCTAATGGCCCTGAATAAATGAATTGCCAAACCAAATGGTGCACATGTCTATTTGGTTTTATTCACTGTGAATGATAAATACAAGAGAGAAATGAGATAAAGAAGGGACACTTCCATTTGTAAGCAGAAGTGAGAGGTTATTTAGGGGAGACAAGACTTACCATGGAAGAATAAAACTCTCTTATCTCCAGTATTATCAGTTAGTAAAATATTCTCAGGGTGATTTGAGGCCTGGGGTCAAAAATCAAATCAAGATTATGACTATAAGACCCTTAAAACTCTGAAAGATTTAAGGCAGGAGCTAGTAGACTAAGTCCTAGACAAAAACAAAACTACCCAAAGACATTCTATGACGCTAACATCACCCTAATTCCAAAACCAGACAAAGACACCACCAAAAAAGAAAACTACAGACCAATATCTTTGATGAATATAGACACAAAAATTCTCAATACAAATTTAGCCATCCAAATCCAACAACATATAAAAGAGATCATACACCACGACCAGGTGGGATTCATCCCAGGTGCACAAGGATAGTTCAACATACACAAATCAATCAACATCATACACCACATTAACAAAAGAAAAATCAAAAACCACATGAACACCTCAATAGATGCAGAGAAAGCATTTCACAAAATCCAGCATCCCTTCATGATAAAAACTCTTACCAAAGTGGGATAGAGGGAACATTCCTTAACATAATCAAAGCCATTTATGACAAAACCCACACAAATATAATACTCAATGTAGAAAAGCTGAAAGCCTTTCCACTAAAATCTGGAACAACACAAGGATGCCCACTCTCACCACAGTTACTGAACATAGTATTGGAAGTCCTAGCCACAGCAATCAGACAAACAAAAGAAATAAAAGGAATCCAAATAGGAAGAGAAGAGGTAAAACTGTCATTGAATGCAGATGCCATGATACTTTATATAGGAAACCCTAAGGACTCAACCCAAAAACTACTTACTGGTCAACAAATTCAGCAAAGTAGCAGAATATAAGATTAACATTCAGAAATCAGTCACATTTCCATATACTAACAATGAAATATTAGAAAAGGAATATGAAAATACAATACCTTTTAAAATTGCACCCAAAAATATCAAATACCTGGGAATACACCTGACCAAGGAGGTAAAGGACTTATATGCCAAGAACTTAAAAACATTAATCAAGGAAATTAAAGAGGATTCTAAGAAATGGAAAGATATTTCATGCACCTGCGTTGGAAAAACTAACATTGTAAAAATGGCCATACTGCCCAAAGCACTCTACAGATTCAATGCAATCCCTATAAAATTACCCATGACATTTTTCACAGAACTAGAACAAACAATCCAAAAATTAATATGGAACCACAAAAGAGAATGACAAATATCGTATTCTTCTCTTTCTCTCTTTTTTTTTTTGTATTTTTTAAGGCCACACCCATAGTATATGGAGGTTCCCAGGCTAGGTGTCAAATTGGAACAGTAACTGCTGGCCTAAGCCTCAGCCACAGCAATGCCAGATCCAAGCTGTGTCTGTGATCTACACCACAGCTCATGGCAATGCTGGATGCTTAACCCACTGAGTGAGGCCAGGGATTGAAACTGTATCCTCATGGATGCTAATCAGATTTGTTTCTGCTGAGCCATGGTGGGGAACTCCTATTCTTCCTTTTTTGAACTTAAGTGGATAGAGTTAAAATGCATCTGTTCTATCATGGCTCTATAGTGATATCCAGAAATGCCTGGAACTCTGGTTTTTGCTTTGGACAAGATAGGGATGAAATCTGCTAGAAAATGTTTGATTATAACCTGCTGTCTGAAGTGTAAAAATTCCCCATCTTGGAGTCATGTGTTGTCAACTTTATGACTGAAAATTTATCATTAACATCTGATTTAAGTGGTTATTGTGCAGAGCTTTAACCATTGTACCAATAAGCTGTAACAGATTCCTCAGTACACTTGAGCCTTGGTTCTCGTATCTAATGTATCTCATATGGATCCTGGAAGTTCATTTTTGAGAGACAAAGCACACGTTCTACAATCAACAAAGAGCTCTAAGAGTTGCATCAGGGCCCTGAGACCTCTCTGTGTTTTCCAGAGCTTCCTTTCTCCTGTTGAACCATATTCTTTTCCTTTATTAGAGCCTCATATAAGTATATACTAAAGAACTTCAGCTGTCATTGCAATTGTGTCTGGTTTAATTGCTGCAAATTTGCATATACAAATTATGCTACTGTAGTCTTACCAATGTATTTAGGTGTGGGGACATGTAACTTGCCTTTTTCAGTTTTATGTCTCAGGATGAAAAATAAAGAGCCTCAGTTACTTCCAGACACATCATTAAAATGTGAGGTATTAATGAACATCAATGAGAGTCTCTTGTTAGGATGATCTGAATATATCCTGCCTTCTTCATGCATAGGAAGAAATAACTCAAATTCTAAGCGTGCTCAGAGGATAACTGAATCAGATAAAGGGAACTGTCCCCCAAACTGTCACCCACGTGTATTAAGGATTATGATGACTGCAAATTACACTTTTGTGACTATTCAAAGGCATTAAGTTATTTCTATTTTTTAAAATATAAAATTTCAATTTATTTGGTCTGTTTAATAAGTGCATTCCTGAACTGTTGGGACTAAGTAAGCTTTTTAAGTCTCTTTCAAAATATATTAAAATATTTATATGATGAAGAAATTCCAACTGAGTATTAGCTGAAGAAAATATAACACTAACTTGAAAAGATCCACAAATCCCCATGTTAACTGAACACTATTTGTACTAGATATAGAAACAATCCAAAGTGTCCACCCATGGATGAATGAACAAAGAAATTATAAGTAAAGAATTGTTAATGAATAAAGATGTGTATAATTAGTTCCTAAAAAAGAATGAAACTTTGTTATTTGCAACAACAAGGATACAGCTGGAAGGCATTATGCTGAGTAAATTAAATGAGACACAGAGAAGCAAATACTGTATGCTCTACTTTATATGTGGAATCTAAAAGCAAAAATGAAAACCGAACAAGCTCATAGGTACAGAAATTAAATTGGTGGTTGTCATAGGCCTTGGTGGAAGAAATTTTGAAAGGAGTCAAAAGTTTTTAAAAGAATGGGAATGCTAAAAGTTCTCTGGTTGCCTAGTAGTTAAAGATCCAGCATTGTCACTTCTGTGGCTCTAGTCTGATCCTTGGCCCAGGAACTTTAGCATGCTGTGGGCATGACCAAAAAAGAGGCAGGGGTGGGGTTTCAATATGATGAAGGTTCAAGAAAGTATGTAACTGTGGGGAATGAGGATAGAATAGCATAGCCGCATAAAGGAAGTATTAGCCTCAGCAAAGTGTTCAGCTTTTGTGAGTGTATGAAGTCAGGTTACAGGCCCCTGAAACACAGAAAAATAAAATATATTTTAAAGGATTATTTGTTAATCAGTTTGTATCTATTGGTTGGACATATGGATCAGTAATATTTGGAAACTGGATTTTCCTGTATTAAGAAAATGACTTTCCCTTCTTGGGTAATAAACTCAATCTAAAAATTATTTTTGGTTTAATTAATACAGTGAGACTAATCAAGATTTTATTTTGGAATCAGAGCCAAACAAATCCACCTCAACCAAACTATAGGTTTGACATTAAGAAGAAAGTAATGGAAGGAGTTCTGGCAAACCCAGCCTGCTAAAAGAAAACTATTTCTAAGTGCCAGATAAGACTTCAGAAGTGCATATCCCACTTTACTGTTGATACTCTTCTCCTGTCAATCAGAGAGGAGGAAAAACAAGATGGGATACTTGTGAACAAGTAGGCAACTAAAGGTTGTATCCTGGAGAAGAGAAAAGTTGTTTTTGAAAATGGTTAGCAATCTGAGGCACCAAGTGCAAGATCTGGATCAAAATGAAGAACATGTTAGGAAGACAAATTTGAAATCAAGAAATTGCGAGGATTGAGTGACAGCCATGAGCTGCAAGGAGAAAAGATCATGCCAACATCAAAGTTTATCTGTACTTTAGTACTAAGAGATTAAGAACTAGATTCATCTTCTGTCCCACCTAATTCAGCTTTATGATGTTATTAATATGCTCAATAAGCTTACTATTTTGATTCAATAGGACTATGTTTAAATATAGACTGAATAATAGAGGACATAACACACTTAGTCATTCATTGTAATGGTAGCTGAAACCCAGTTGAAAAATCTTTGGGATCCATGTTAAAAAATATCTCCATAATGTGAGGTCATTTGCACCTACACTTATCGAAGTATTGGAGTTCTGCATTCAGGCACACATGCCTGTGAGGACTTCTAATGAAGGGCCTGATTAGTTCACTGGGAATCAAAGTGGACCACAGCCTATTTTAAGCAAGGCTAAAATGCCAGAACTTTGGGAGGCAGGATCAAGATGGCAGAATAGGAAGATCCTGGGATCACCTCCTCCCAGAGACACACCAAAATTATAGTTGCATTTGGAAAAATTCTTAGAAAAGCCTGAATACCACAACAAAAGAGAAAAATAAAAATAAAACAAACAAAAAAAAACAAATCAAGATGGGTAGGAGGAGTAGAGAACAGTTTAATCAGGACTCACATCTCCAGTGCAGTGACAGCTAAGTAAGAAGAAATATCACAAACATAGAGACACTTAGAGGACTCACATGGCACACACAAGCCTTGAGAACCTGCACTGAGAATATAAGCCTTAATAACATGAGGTTTTGAAATCCAGTGAGGCTTACTCCCTTAAGAGCTGGAGGGCTGTAGGAAACTAAGACTTCACTCTTAAAGGGCTAGTGCAAAAACTCACTCTCTCCGAGTCTTAGTGCAAAGGCAAAAGCTTGAAAAGTACCTGGGCCATACTTGAGGAAATTCACTGGCTGATTTTAGCACCAGTGCCAAAGAGTCAGGGATCTGCTGGAAGCACTGCTGGGCACAGTTTAAAAATCTTTCCTTCTACATAAGTGGCCAGGCACTGGTGGTTGCCATTTTTGACCCTGGTCATCTACCTAGCTAGCACCACTCACTCACCTCAGCCAGGTGCCCCTCCAAAGTGATTTTCAACTAGTACAAAAAGTAATAAATGGAAAAATACAGGGTGCTCATGATTGGAAGTGTTAATATTGTTAAAATATCCATAATGCCTAAAGCAATATACCTGTTCAATACAATGTCTGCCAGAACACCAAAAACATTTCTCACAGAACAGGAACAAGTAATCCCAAAGTTTGTATGGAATCACAAAAGATCCTGAATAGCCAAAGAAACAATGAGAGAGAAAAACAAAACAGAAGATATCATGTTCCATGACATGGAACTATACTACAGAGGTATAGTAATCAAAACACTATGATACTGGCACAAAAACAGGCATATAGATCAATGGAATAGAATAGAGACCCCAGAAATATACCCATGTGATAATTCCACTGATCTATGACAAAGGAGGCAAAATTTTTACATTAGGAAAATTAGATAGGTACAGCAAAAGAATAAATATGAACTAAAATTTTATAGCCTATACAAAAATAAACTCCAAATAGAATAAAGACTTAAATGTAAAAGCTGAAACCATAAAATTCTTAGAATAAAAACAGGCAGTCAACTCTTTGGCACTGGTGTTAGCAATATTTTTAGTCTCCTCGGGCAATGTCCACCAAAGCAAGAATTAACGAATGGGACCAAATCAAACTAAAAAGCATTTTCACAGCTTTTACACGGTAAAGAAACTCATCAGTAGAATGAAAAAACTGGAGTTTGCACTGTAGCATAATAGGTTAAGAATCTGACGCAGCTCAGATTACTGTGGAGGTTTAGGTTCAATCCCAGCATAGTACAGTGGATTAAAAGTTCCAGTGGTGCCACAGCTGCAGTGTGGGTCAGGGCTGGGACTTGTATTCAGTCACTAGCCAGAGATCGTCCACATGATTTGGGTGTAGCGCAAAAAAAAAAAAAAAAAGAAAAGAAAAGAAAGAAAAAAAGAAGGAAAAAAGAAAAGAAAAAGAGCCTACTGAATGGGAGAAGATATTTACAAATCATATACCTGATAAGGGCATAATATCCAGAATATGTAAAGAACTCAACATCAAACAAATGAACAATCCAATTTAAAAATGAGCAGATGACCTGAATAAGAATTTCTTTTCCGGAGAGGAAATAGAAAGAGCCAACAGATACATGAAAAAATGCTAAATATCACTAATCATCTGGGAAATGTAAAACAAAACCACAATGTGATGTCACTTCATTTCACTCAAAATGGCTATTATTACAAAGACAACATGAGTTCTCGTCTTGGCTTAGCGGTAACAAACCTGACTAGTATCCATGAGAATATGGGTTCAATCCCTGGCCTCTCACAGTGGGTTAAGGATCCATTGTCGCTGTGAGCTGTGGTATAGGTCACAGATGTGGCTGGGATCCCACGTTGCTGTTGCTGTGGTGTAGGCTGGCAGCTACAGCTTCCATTTAACCCCTAGCCCAGGAACTTCCATATGCTACAGGTGTGGCCATAAAAAAAAAAAAAAGAAAGAAAGAAAGAAAAAACACAAAAAATAAAAATAATAAAAAGACAATGAATAACAAGTGTTGAGGAAGATGTAGAGAAAAGGGAACCCTCATGCATAATTCGTGGAAATGTAAAATGTTGTGACCACCATGAAAAACAATATGGAGTTTCCACAAAAATTAAAAATAGAACTATCATACAATTCATCAATTCCATTACTAGGTATTTTTATGAAGAAAACAAAAACACTAATTGGAAAAGATAAATGTTCATTTCAACTTTACTTAAAATAGTCAACAATGAAAGGAACCAAAGTTTCCATGGATAGATGAGTGGACAAAGAACACGTGATATGTATATGCTGGGATAACAGGATATTACTCATTCATAAAAAAGATTAAAATCTTGCCATTTGAGGCAACATGGATGGGCATGGAATGTACTATGTTAAGTGAAATAAGCAGTTAGAGAAAGGCAAGTACTGTCTGATTTCACCTAGATGTGGGATCTAAAAAACAAAACAAACAAAACAGAAACAGATTCACAGACAGAGAGAACAAACTTATGATTTGATAGAGTGTAGAGGTGGGAAGGGGTGGGTGAATTAGGCCAAAAGGATTAAAAGGCACAAATTTACAGTTATAAAATATATGTCCTGAAATGTAACATACAAAATAGGGACTAGAGTCAATAATACTTTAATAATTTTGAATGATGACAGATGGTAACCAGGCTTATCAGGGAGATTATTTTGTAATATATATAAATGTTGAATCACTGTTGTACACCTGAAACTAATACGCCATTATATACTGATTACACTTTAAAAAACTAATGACTAAGAAAAATAAACTTGTATTTACAAAATATGCCTGAACTTTGTCTAATGCAGAAATATGAATCTATTGACTAAAATAATAATGTTGAAGCAGTGTGTTAAGTATGACCCTCTTTTCTACCCCCTCAATCCTGGAAGGGGGAGGTATTCTTTTTAACAAGAGCATAAAAAATTCATTAGTAAGGGTTTATAAGTAACCTTGAAAATCTCAGTACTAGCTGGTCATGCAAGATCCTATGATTAAATCTGATTTAAGTATTAGTAACAGCTACCAGAGACAAGGTAGTACTTTTAATGAGATCATTGATAAAGTATTTCCAGATTGATGATAACTTCAGGATATTTGGTGGTAGGGAATTTATCATGGCATCCTCAGGACTGAAATAGAAAACCGGTCTGCTATAGTTCTTATTTGCATTGCAAAATTGGGAGGAGTGGAGGACAAAAGCCTACTAATATCAGGAATGAAAGATACTAACTATATTAAAAATATAATGATGGAAGATTATAAATGACTTTATGTCAATAAATTTGAAGCATTTTAAAGAACTTCCAGAGGATATTACATAGATTTTGAAATAAATTTTAGAATATTTTATGAACTTAGGGAATAAGAGGGCTCTTTAAGCAATGTTTCTCTTAGAAGTACTTTTAATAGTCTATAGATATATGAAACTATTTCAACTTCAGAGCAAAGAAATGAAAAAAAAATTGGCTATAACTTCTATTATATATACATTTATGTACTCATACATATATAGATAAATGCATGTATACATTCTCTATATAAATGTAGATACACATATGAACATTAGCACTTATAAGAAAATTGTATTATAAATACTCATTGCAAAGTAGTTAGGAAAGATACAAAATCACTTTAGAATTGAAGCCTTCATATCTAATAATTATAAAACCAATTGGTTAAAAAAATATGAATTAGAAGATGGTGCCTATATAGCTAATTTTTGAATAGCTTTACTTTTCCAGAAAAAAAATTAAGCCCATATTTTACTATTGCTTGATACGTTTATTCAATTGATCAATTTTCATAATACAAGTAAAGTTGTTCAGAGATTAAAAGTTCTTTGTGTTTTATTTTTGCTTTTTAGAGCTGCACCCACAGCATATGGAGGTTCCCAGGCTAGGGATCAAATCAGAGCTGTAGCCGCTGACCTATGACACAACCACAGCAACGCAGGATAGAGAGCTGCAACACAGCTCACAAAACACTGGATCCTTGACCAACTGAGTGAGGCCAAGGATTCAATCTTCAGCCTCATGGTTTCTAGTTGGATTCATTTCTGCTGCACCACAATGGGAACTCCAAACAGGTACTTTTCTGTTTGAAAATCCTGATTCAGTATACTTGGGCTTCATCAAGTCATGATCCAAAAAAGAGGCCGTTTCTAAGATATTTAAATATAATTAAAGACATCTTTCCTCATTTGCTCTTTCTCTTAAGTTCAAAATTTTGCTTAATAAGTTTATCAAGAATAAACCTGACATTTCTAAAGAATAATATGATCATAAATCTGTCTTAAGTACACATGGATATGATTTTCAGTGTGTATATACCTACATTTGATTAAGAAAGCAAATTTTAATTGAATAGCCATAATAGAATTGAATGGCTGCATAGAAAGAGTTTTTTTTTTTTAATTATTTCGTGAGAGCTCATGTAATAACTATGAATGAAAGTTGAGCTAAAAACCACAACATACAATATAAACATCCTACAAGTTTGAATTGTGACTATTTATATATAATGCATAAAATCTAAAACTGATATACCATACATTTTCTAAGATAATACTAAAAAGTTCAGTAATAGATACATTACTTATGAGAATAAACTGTAAGAGAAAAACAAAATATATATCAGCTTTAAGCTACTGTCTACTTATATATACAAACATATTATTTAGATATGGTCAAATTAATCCAAAACAAAATTATCTAATATTTGAAAGCTACACATAATGTATAAAAGAGAGATAAATAAAACTTTATTTTTCTATTTGAAATAAAAATTTATATGAAATTAAAATTTTGTACCACTTTTTTAAAGAAGCTAAACAGAATTTTCATTGTGTACTTTAACGCTTTTTGTGTGTCTGGAAAACTTAATGAACACCAACTAGAGATTGCCATTATACCTCATTAAATGAGGAAGTAGAAGAAGCAGTAGTTAGGGAAATATAGATCTCAGTGAGTTTGTGGATATTTATAGCTGTAGAAATATAGACTATAGAGTGTGAATATTAATAATGTAACAAAGAATTATTGCTGTAGGATAGCTCCACGTTATATGCTCAGATTTATGGAATGTGATGATCATAAGATAATCATTGTAAATATATTTTAGAAAACTACACTTACCCACAGATCTAGTTAGAATGAAGTTTATGTATATCTACTACTAACTGATATACACTCATGGAAGTTTTCCTAAAAGGGAAAAATATAAACATACTTTATATGAAATTTATTTATTCAGAAGGAAGTTGTATTTCTTCTCTGCCTGTTATTAACAACACTAAATGTGTTAGCTTCAGGACATAAATAATCATTCTGCTAAGAATATAAATTACTGTGTTTTATTTATAATAATAGACACAGGTGTAGTGTAAACAGAATTTCCCCTGTTAACTTATTTCTAACTCATTAATACATATTTTTATACTTTCACAGCTCATACAGCAATGGGAAAAAAAACCCCACAAAACTTAGTATAATGAATTGTTTTATTTTTTAAAAGCCTATAAGCTACATTAGGAAAGACACAGTGTTGCCTATTTTTCACATCAGGGAATAATTTTGTTCCTATCCCATTCATTCGGCATTTGCCAGAGAATTCCTAGGATGTCTTAATATACAAAAAGAATTTTCATATTTGAACTTGAAGAATCCTTAGACATAGAAATTTTATTCTGAACTGGTAGTCCCATTAAATAATAGAAGAATAACAATTATGTGTAACTATAGCACTTAATAATATAGCCTAAGTATCAGCTCCTATTCACAACTCAGATTTTCATAGCCAACTGAAAGCTCAGCTCTGTGTTTGGATGTAAAATAGGCATCTTACACAGACTATGTTAGTAACTAGAACTGTTACTTTCTGTCCAACTTCCATATTTTGTTCAGTAGCTCCCTCCCTCCTTTCTTTTTAGACATGATAAGTCTATCTTTCTGTGCTTGGAATATCCACTTATAGCTATTCTTGAATCTGCATTAATTCCACAAAATAATCCTCTTGACTTTTCTTTTTAATTTATTCCAAAACCAGTCACTACAGATAACTTCCATCTCTACCATCAGGACTTCCCATGCTCATTCTTGGTCTGACTCTTACATTAGTTTGAATAACTCATATCTTTCTTGTGGTTTGCCTTTAAATATGTTCTCCATATGTTCTCTATATGTTCCAATAGAAAGATCTTAAGTAAAATGTTTGTCAGATCATGTCACAGCTCTATTCAACACTTTCTAATAATTTTGAGTCTCACTCAAAGTAAATTTTGAACCCCTTTTCATGTTTTTATGGAACTGTTTGAGCTAGAACTTGCTACCTGTTTAGCTTCCCTTGCTCACTGCATTTCAGAAACTCTGGCTTCCTTGTAATACCACAATTTCAAAAAGCATGCTTCATCATATTAGCTATTCTCAATTGCCCTTCCCTCACCTAAAATGTGCTCTATCTAGATATTCACACACTCAATAACACATTTCTTTCAGAATCTACTGAAATGTCACATTATTTTAGAAGTCTTCATCGACTACTCTATTTAAAAGAGCAACGCCTTTATTATTAACCTCATCATTCTCATTTAATTTTAAAAGAACTAATGTAACATATGTCTGAATGTGCTTACCATTTGGCTTCTCTTACCTAGAATTTAAGCTTCAGTGGATCACAGCTTTGTCACTAATAGAGCCTTGTCCATAACAGGACTTCCAACATGATTAGTTTAATAAAGTAAATTTGTAGATATAAAGATGAACGTTGCACAGTCCATGTTGTCAACACAATATGAAATTAAAGACAATACTTTACTTCCATTACTCCCCAATTATGTTATTCTAATAATCAATAATAAATGAACCAATAAACAAATTATACTTACATAAAAAACTACAATTCCCTCAATAACTTAATGTTTTTTGAATAAGTGTTTGTTGCTGTGGGCAATGCAATAAATGCCAATTAGCAGACATTGCATTAGGCAAACATAAAGATACATTTCATAATAATTTCTATACATTCATAAATATTAGACAATTCAGGATAGAATAATTTTGTTCAGAGAAGCAAGTATAATTTACCCTTAGGGTTAATGAGTTTATAAGAAAACAGTTTCAAATATACCTTAAGTATTTCAGCATTTCAATGAGACAGTAGCTCAAATACAAATAAATATCTCTGTTCTTTCAATAAATTCAGTCATTAAGAAGATGAAGTTAGACATGAATCTATAAATAAACAAATGGGTATGAAGTAAAGAAATCAGAAAAAAAGGAACAGAAAAGAAAATCAATAAATGAGTAATAACTGTCTTAATAACATGGTGTAAACAAAAAGCAAATTATTGGGAGGGAATGGTAATACCCAGACCCCACAGAACAGATATGACACCAAAGACGACAATTATCAGTAAAAACAAGTATGTGGGCAGCTGAAATCCAAACATCAAAATGACAACTCTGCAAATATTGAACTAATTAACTAAATTGGAGGATATCAGGGTCATTTGTTGGCTAATGTATTAAACTAAAATAAGGAATCAAATGAAATTCTATGCTGTTGATAGTGAAATCCCAGTTCCATATCACAACTCACTTGCAAGAATGCTGTCACCAGGCTTATTCTTTCACTGACAGAACATATTAAGTTTTCCTCCTTGGGGAAAAGCAGCCAACTCAAGAGAACAGAAATTCTGTTATTCTCAATGAATAGTCTGCCAATAAAAGAAGCAAATTCCCTCAGTTCATCGTGACATTCACTAGTGGTTTATCATCTAAAAAGATTTCCCAATTAGTTTTATAGTAAATACATCATTCTTAAATATTAGACTGCCAAAATTCTTCTGATATTTGAAGAAAGCCTCTGTAATATGAGGTAAAAATAAGGAGTTCACTTGTGGCCCAACAGGTTAAAGATTGAGCGTTGTCACTACAGGGGCTTGAATCACTGCTGTGGCATGGGTTCGATCCCTGGCCAGAGAACTTCCACGTGCTTCTGGAACAGCCAAAACAAAATGCAAAAATAAAACCAACCAACAAATAAAATAACCCAGAGGAATGTGAATCAAAGGCAGGAGCAGAAAATAATCTTTGAAAACAAAGAAGAAAATGCATAAAATAATGAATGGACTCAGAGTTGAATGAAGGTATTTAGTCCAATAATTAATACCAAGAATTTATAAAAAGTTGCATTAATAAAACAAAAAAATAGCTCTAGTAAATTAAAGAAATTAAAAATAAATTTCATAGCTTTCCCAGAATATAGAAAACCAATTAGGACTATGGGAAAGAGGCAGAGGGCGAGTAAGTGTGGAAGGGACATGACAGGTGAGAAGAGAGAAGAGAAGAGGAAATGAAAGAGGATAGGAGAAAATTAAGGATGATTCCAGAATGTCTAGAAAGTAAATTTTTAAACAAAAATAGAATGGAAAGTTATATATGAATTGGGCTGTTTCTGTATTTATATTTTACTTACTTATGATATTTATTTATTTTTATTTTTTATTTCTTTTTGAAAAAAACATACTTTTTTTTTTTTTTTTTTTTTTTTGTCTTTTTAGGGCCACACCACAGCATATGAAGATTCCCAGTCTAGGGGTCAAATGAGAGCTACAGTTGCTGGCCTCCACCACAGCCTCAGCAATATGAAATCCAAGTCATGTCTGTGACCTACACCACAGCTCACGGCAATACTGCATCCTTAGCCCACTAAGCGAGGCCAGGGATCAAACCTCAACCTAGTCGTTCCTAGCTGGATTCGTTTCTGGTGCACCATTACCGTAACTCCCAGATTCACAACTTTTAAAGCACTACATTCCATTTACCACTATTGCAAAAAAATTGCCTATATTCCCCGTGTTGTACAATATATCCTCAATCTATCTTACATCCAATAGCTTGTACCTCAGGCTCCGCTACTTCTAAGCTTCCCCTTCTCTCCTCCCCACTGATAATTGTCGCCACTAGTTTGTTCTCTATATATGATAATTTTAATTTTTATTATAGTCACTAGTTTGTTTTATTTTTTAGATCCCTCATATAAGTGATACAGTATAGTTTTTGTATTTCTCTGAGGTGTTTTTATTTATCAACATGGGGTAAAGGAGTAGAGAATAAAGCATGGGAACCACTTAGTGAGGGACCCAAGTGATTTAAATGATTCCAAATCAATCTATAGAGAAAAAAAAATTTACATTTTATTGTAAAGTGTTTTGGTCAGTTTCCTGCAATATGATCTACTTTTTAATTACATATTTAAATGGTCATAAGCATACTAAAGAAAGCAAAATTTTACTTTTTGCCAATAAATAAAAGTTTATCTTAGCAATTTAAAAACAACCTAAGAATGACAAACCCTGCTTCCCCCCAAAAATAAACAGGCTAGAAATGTAACGTAAATACATATAATTTCTGTTTAAATATACATGTATATAATCTATAATAATAAGTTAAATATTTTAACATGTAAACATGACAGCTAGACCACTCCTCAAGATGCTTCTGTTTAAGTTTTCTATCATTCCATCTTCCCTACTTTACAAATTTTACTATTGACTTATTTTTTCAGATCTAAAATAATACAACTGAGTCCCCATCATGGCTCAGTGGTAATGAAACTAACTAGGATCCGTGAGGATGTGGGTTCAATCACTGGTCTCACTCAGTGGGTTAGGGCACCAATGTTGCTGTGAGCTGTGGTGTAGTCTGCAGATGCAGCTCGAATCCTGAGTTCCTGTGGCTTTGGTATAGGCTAGCAGCTGTGGAACTTCCACATGCCATGAATGTGCCCTAAAAAGACAGAAATAAGTAAGTTAATTAATTAATTAATTAAAACAATTAAATACAGTTTAAAAATTAAAACTCTTCTGTACCTTCATTGTTTACAATTCTATCTGTATAATGTGTTCTACTTGTTAAAACATGGTCAGTTTCTTATTATAAATTGTTTTCTCTTCTTTTCACACTGTTTCTTCTAAGTTAACATTAGGGAAGTTCTCCTGCAATGGCTAGTTAATGATAAAACTCTAATTAGTCAAAAGCTCACAGGTAGTTCTGCTTTTACCAAGTCCTCCATAATTATACATTTGTCCTTTGCATAGAAGCTCGTCATTCACGGATCCCATGAGATTGAAATCAAGCTCTCTTCTCTTCACTAGGAGATTTTTATTGGCTTGGAGGTGTATATCCACACTGGGAATTTTTCCTGAGTTTTCTGACTAATGTGATTGTATTTAGAGAAAAAAAAATATATACATATATTTGGCCATACCTGTGGCATACAGAAGTTCCCAGGCTGGGGATCAAACTTGTTCCATGAATGTAACTAGAGCCACAGCAGTGACAACTGCCATGTCCTTAGCCCACTGAGTCATGAGAAAACCTGGGAGAAGTTTCCTTTTCTTTTCTTTTCTTTTTTTAACCCATATTGTCAAACAACTATGAGACATTTCCAAAACAGCTTCTTTAAAATCTTTGAAATAATTTTCGATCATTACACAATGCTGATTTTTAGTGATTATTGATAAATATCTCTGCACTTACACAATTGTTAATTATTTATATAATTAATAGTTTTCTAAGTTTATATTACTTTTATTCTGGATAATAATTGCAACAGTCAAGAAGAGATACAGATAACATAAAAAAGAATAGATTAGAAAGTTACTCGGATGAGAAATTAATATTTATCGAAGAGTTTTGGTTGAGTATTTTAAATGTTTTATCTAGTACAACGGAAGGAAGGAAATCTACCATTTGTTAATGTCAGAAATTCATTCAAGAATATGTAAAATGTATAATTAAATCAATATGAGAAAGCAGTTGACAATGAAAATGTCTAAAGTAAATAATAAGAAAAAACATGGTAAACAGAATTTTAAGCTCTCCTTTAGAGAGATTAGATGTTCTATTCCTTATAAATTCATCCTGTTACTTATTTAGCACTTGCAGCAAATCTCTAGCATTATCTTTTCATTTCAGGTTTTCTATAAAGAGATGCAGAATTGTCAAGGAGATATCACTTAATATAAACAAATTGGATATTGGAGAATTTTTAAAGAATTTTGAAAGTGTTTTATAATAAATTAGAGATAAGCAATAACAAAGAAGTATTAGCCATGAAAGTTCATAAATATGTTGAAGAAATCAATATGCTATTATAACCAGTGATTTACTGATTATTTTCCTATATACACTTAATTATAGTTTGTAATAAGGTATATTTAAAAACTTAGACTTTTTATCGGTATTTGAAAATAATATTTACTATCTATAGATGTAACTGTAGAATTTGAGACAACATTTTAATTTCAAACTTAGAGTGAATTATATGATGATTCTAAAACTTAGTTTTTATTAGGATAGTGTATTTATTATGAGATTATCTGACAATAACAATCTTATTTTATTTGCTTTGACAGTTGAACTTCTGATGCTATATCCAGATTCAGATACATCTGGAACTAGTTGATTCATGTATATAATTCTTCAATGTGTTTCAGGATCATTGTCAGGAATTCCATTTATTATTTTATAAATGCAAATCCTAACTTTGCATTTTTATAGATAACAGAACTATAAGCAGTAAAATTATCTGACAAGAGTGTTCTCCTCACCTGACACACTCAGTACTTTTCATAGATTATATCTAAATCTCAAAACAACCATAAAATATAATAGTTACTCTTCCTACTTACAATAAGAAAGCTAAATCTTGGGTATTTATGCAACTTAGGTAGTAGTTATCTGATAATTGGAAAAGCCAGGATGTTAACATAAGATTCTTAATATAGATTTGGTTTTTTTCTCCAAGACTTAAATATATAATTGCATTATAAATATATGGTAATTGTTACATGTCCTAACTTTGTGTAAATTGGCACAAGACACCTAACTTCTTGAATTCTTTACATGAAGAAATCAAGCATATTTTCTTAGTAAGACTAGAAAGTATATGAGTTCCCTGGTGACTCATCAGGTGAAGGACTTGGCATTGTCATTGCTTTGGTTCAGGTTACTGCTGTTGCATGAGTTTGATCCCTGGCCTGAGAACTCCCGCATGCATGGGCACAGCCAAAAAAAAAAAAAAAAAAAAAAAAAGCTGTAAATCTAGCATTACATATTTACACCTCCTTCATCCTTTACATGAAGCCAAATATTCTTTATGAAGAAATTTAATAGTTATCACAACAATAACTGTATAACTACTAATAATTGTCTTCCATGGACAATATATTAATGGACACATTTAAGTTTTCCTTTTTCTTTCCTTTTTTTTTATGGCCACACCAGGCCAGAGATTGAATACCAGTCACAGCACCAACCTAGCTATGGCAACATCGTATCCTTTAACCCACTGTGCTGGCCTGGGGATCAAACCCGTGTCACCATAGTAACTTGAGCCACTGCAGTCAGATTCCTAACCCACTGTGCCACAGTGGGAACTCCTTCATTTTATTTTTCAAAACACTCTTAGAGAGCTGGCACTGTAATTGCTGTATACATTTCATAGATTATGAAACAAGAAGATGAAGATGTAAGTTACAGACTGTTGCTGGCCATCTGTTTCTACAAGGATTGAGCCACTGCAGTCATTGAACATATCCTGAAAGGAGTCCAGGGTAGAGATCAGGAATGAGGCACATGTGCCCTGCAGAAAATTGCAGAACAGGCTTTCTGAAGGGTAGATATTTTCAGAAGGAGATTTTATGAATCCCAGTTATTGCATCTTCCCAAACTTTGAGAAGCATTAAAATCATTAATGAAGGTATCTGTTCCTCTTGACTAACCATAACCTTGTAGCAAGATAATGCACTTGACTGTATGTACTCCTTCTCCAAAATCACATATATACTGACCTTCCCCTTACCTCCTAGGAGCAGTTCCACAGAGTTTCCAGAGAGGCTAACTCCTGGGCTATGTTTCTAAGTCTCTAAATAAAAAAAAACTGAAATTCACAGCTCTCACCTTCTGCCTTTTAATTTCAGTTGACAGAGAGCTTGAATAAATTATCCAAGGTCATATACTGAGTAAGTTAAAAAGTGAAGATTTAAATGCAGCTGTTCTTGATATACATACACAGAGTACTTTTGTGATTGAATAGGTATTTAGTAACAGAATTAAAACAATACATGAATTCTTTTTATGGGAATATTTTAATCAAAATTTTAGACACTATATTATTTTCATGACCATAAATTCAAGTACACAATGCCATACCTTATCTAATGTTCTCTATACCGATTCAATGTATTTCTGTTTTAACATTTGCAAGGGATGGTTGAAATAGTACGTGCAGGCCATGAAAATGGTCCTGAAGGAAATAAAATAGATATTATTAGAAAATATGAAATTACAAATTGTTTTAGTTTTACGGTCAATGGCATATAAGGTAGACTTGAAACTTGATAAAAGAAAGTTTAGATTGCACCGTAATTGAATATATAAAATAAATTATCATTTATCAAAACTGTGGAATAGTGGGATATCTTCAAGTACATGTGACAGGTAATATATAAAATTTAGTGGCAAGGTTTTGGAGTTAGTAGAACATTAGAAAATAAAAATGCACATGGTAAATAAATTGCCTGAGAAATTTAGCCCAATGTGAAAAAAAACATTAAGTTGGATATTTGTGACAGCAAAACAAAAGGAGTTAATCTTTAAAATTCAAAATATGAAATTTATATCACTTATAGATTTATATCACTTATAGCTAAATGAGGATAATTATAAAAAATTCCTAAATAATATTTTTGCTTCCAAGATTAATAGACATACAGATGAAGCTATGTGGTTTGCTCTAAATAAGCACATGCTATCTGCAAAGCCTTTCACCAGGTAATGCAGCATTAAGAGTAAAAGCTAATGACACTTCCTATTTTCAATCTCTGAATACCTCCATAGAAAGAAAAATAGACCAGGCCAAATTGTACACATGGATAAACATAATTGGGTGAAAGAGAAGCATTTTATGAATTGATACATATTCAGAGGGAAATAACAGGGGGCATGATTTATGCTTATCAGAGCTACTGGAGTAAAATTACTCTTTTTAGAAGTGTTTTGAAACCTTATTTTGAGAATCACTTTGAGAACCATTGAGAGATTTGTAAGAAAAAGAATGTATAGGAAAGAAAATACAAGAAAGGCAATGCAGGTGTTGAGTACCAATATTGCTCCAAGCACCCTGCAAGCAGTTCAGTTATATTAACTTAATCTATACTTAATCTACACACACTAAAAAACCCTAGATATCATTTCTCCCTTTCTATAGTTGTGGATAGTACAATTAGGGGAGCTTTAGGATAAGACTGCCAGTCATCATAGTGTCAGGGTTTGATGCTGCATAAGTAAGTACCAAAAAACAGTCCTTTTCACTGTAACACTCATATGGCATCGATTTTTACTAGTAGTCTGAAGTGCAAGAAAATAAAATGAAAACTATTGCATAGTATATTTTAAATGCAACAGAGATGAATTTTCAATGTCAGTAAGCTTTTTTTAATTTTTATTTTTTGACCACCCACGTGGCACATGGAAATTCCTGGGTCAGAGATTCAACACATGCCACAGCAGTGACAGTGCCAGATCCTTAACCCACCAGGGAACTCTCTGAGGTCAATAAACTTCTCTATCTTTATTTCTCATGAAAGACAAACTATAATGCTGAGTAGTTAAGTTGCGACTTTTGTAAATGTTGTAGGGGTATTTTTACAGCTGCATTTGGGAATGATTACAGGGAGAAAAGAGTTAATAAACTCCTGAGATATTCTGGGTCAGTGGTTCTTTCAGTTCACCAAATAAGATAACCACCTCAGGCAGATTGGTAGGTGAGCTGATACTGTGGCCTAGGGACATCACTTTGAGAACCATTGCTCTAAGCAACAAGACACCTGTCTTCAGAGAGACACAGCATAATGATACTCATCTGAGTTTTCAACTGCCTTGCAATTTCTTAGGAAAGGAATAGTATGTGGGTGACACCATCTTATTATTGATTATAATAGTTAATTATATTAAAATTTTAAAATTTAAATTAAATTCTGAAGTTGGAAATCTAATTTACTAAAAACGATCAGAATAACTATAGAAGGACTGCTTTAAGAATAAAATAAATATATTACCAGTCAGCAGAAGGAAATGTACTGCTTTAAAACTGCATGTCACTGCTGTGTGAAATGCTCTCATTCCCTTCAGTGAAGGATAAAAATGGTATGCATAATTTAAAAATAATTTTAGGAGTTCCTGTAGTGGCTCAGTGGTAACAAACACAACTAGTATCCATGAGGACATGGGTTCAATCCCTGGCCTTGACCAATGTGTTAAAGATCTGGCTTTGCTGTGGCTGTGGTGTAGGCTGGCAGCTACAGCTCCAATTTGACCCCTACCCTAGGAACTCCCATATGCCATGGGTGTGCCAATAAAAAGAAAAAAACATGTGTTTTTATTTTGAATATGCATATTTAAATTATTTGAATACATTCAACAGTTTTAAATAAATGCCAATTTTCACAATTAATTTTGTCTGATTTATATATAAAAATGCATTTAGTAATTCTGAATAAATAGAGCCACACATTTTACTTTATTCTGTATTTCACTAGACTTTTTTTTTACATTTATGTATTATAGGAAGAAATATGGGCAGATGGGAGAAAGCCTTACTTTATTTGTTTTCTGTCCATTACACTTTATTCAATAAAGACAGGATATGATTATAGATTGCTTAACAAATTAAATATCATTATCAAATTAAAGCAATTCATTTTATCTCTTAGTCATAATATAATACTTTCTTCAAAATTAGATCTTAAATAATTTTAAACAGTAAACATACCAGAATTTACTGTTTCACATAAAATCAAACTATGTAATCAATATAATCAAATGTTGTCAAATACAATTTTCTTTAATTTTTAAAATATTTAATGGATATTTAAAATCTGCATATTTCTAAAGAAATGATTGCATCTAAAACATGCACATAATTATTATTTTGTATTGACTTGAAAAATATACTATTTTTTGCAAGTATTGAGTTAACATAAATGAAAAAGAATATTTTATTTTATTGAACCACAATAAGTCTGTGTTTAAATAATTCTCTAAATAAAGTATTTCTATTGTGTTAGATTGCTCGTACTGTTAGAAAATAGGATGGGATTAGAAGAAAAATATTTTTTTCCGATACGATTTTCTAAATAAGTGGTATAATTCTTAGAAAAATATTAGGGTTGGGATTTCCACCTGGAAAAAAATAATTCTGAATGTCAAGTTCATGGTATTCAAGCTCTTCTGCTTTAAATGTCAAAGTTGTTCTCCTGTATCAAGCACTAGCCTGATAAAAGAAGTCAGGGAAATAGAAATGAAATCAAATATGACATGTGGAAGAGCAGGATACTAAGAAAATTCACATCCTTCATTGGAAGAGACGTAGCACTTGAATTAAATTTCTAAAAATGGGCTATTTATTTATTTATTTATTTTTTGTCCTTTTTAAGGCCACACCTGTGGCATATGGAGGTTCCCAAGCTAGGGCTCGAATCAGAGCTACAGCTGCTGGCCTATGCCAGAGCCACAGAAATGCCAGATCCAAGCTGCAACTGTGGCCTACACCACAGCTCATGGCAATGCTGGATCCTTCACCCACTGAGCGAGGCCAGGGATCAAACCTTCAACCTCATGGTTCCTAATCAGATTCATTCCCAATCATGAGGGGACCTCCCAGATTAGGTTGTTTTTTAATTTTATAGTCATCGCCATAAATTACAACATTGTAAAAATGAAATAGAATTTGTACAGCCTGATTTAAAACAATGAAGTTGAGTTTTTTCCATTGTGTAATCAAAAGTCAAAACTAAAAAGTATTGAAAGAAGGATATACACCAGAAGTTTTTCTCCTTCACTTAACTATGATTTTTCTTTCTTGCCTTTTTCTCCTCTCTCTTTGAACATAAGGAATGCTAACACTTAGTTTATCAATCTTTTGTGAGACGAGAGCTTATTTGACATATCGCTGCTGGCAACATATTTTTCTTTAGTGGAAAAAGGTCAGAGAATGTTTATCCATTATATACTCTCACTTTAAGTAGGATGTAAACCTAAAGTGATATAAAATGTAACCTATCCATTCAAATTTTTGTTTAAGCAAAATGCTTATGTGTTTATGTTTTAGGTGTTGGATTATGGAGTCGATTTTTAATATATGTTTTGTTTCGGTTGCCGACAGTATAACATGTGAAAAAATGCTGAAGTAAAAAAAAATGAAGGTACATGAAAAATAGTGTGATGTAATCTACTCTATGGACACATGGGATAAAATCAGAAGAAATAAGAACACTTTCATTTACTTTAAGAGAACACAAAATTTCAACCACACTCTGTCCTTTTTATATCCCCTTACATAAATAAAGCTTATTATCCTCATTTTATATATGATGCCCTTCAAGATTAGGCATTTCCAAAATTGAATTTTGGTTTTATAGAGCAAATTATATTTAATTTACAAAGAACATCTTTTTCTAATAGCTAGATAATAAAATTCGCTTAATATAGTTAATATATTAATAATAGTAATGTCTCTTCAAATATGGCAAATTACTTTAAATAAAAATTCCTTGGGTAAATAAATGAAAGTCCAACTGGAATCAAATATATCTTCAAGTGAGATAAGTTACTTATTTCAAATTCTTTTCTTACACTTCTTGAATGTTTTCTATAGAACAGATTAACATATGCTTTCATGAGAATATTAAATAGAAGTTCTAGGACAATTTTATCTCTATTTCTTTAACTTTAATGGCGATCTGTTGGATCTGTAAAAATGTTGAGAATTTAACTAACTTATACAGCCTCACCCTTTCCTCTCTCTTCCCTTTAAATATTTGGTACTATTGTTAAATCTTCTACTGTTTACCTTTGAATAATGTATCTAAGTCTTATTTTTTTATCTTTTTTCTACAATTTCCTCCACTCAATAACAATAATTAGTTAGTCCTCTTAATGCAAGCCTTTGGAGCTCTTTCTTGTATATTCTTTCCTCATACCAAGAATTATTTCATAGAATTTCTGTCCACATAGATTTTTGAACACTAATCTCTATGTCCTCAATTCTGCAAGTCCCACAAAGATCTCTTGGGATCAGAATGTGCTCCATGACAGAAGTCAATAATACATTCATAGGGCTCCCTACATTTTTTTTTTCTTTTCCTTAGGGGTCATAATATTGTGACTCTTTTGTGCAATGACTGAGAACTTTTGCTTCATATATTACCCAAATTCTATTTATTTAAGAATGAAAAGTTACACCTAGTAACATGATGTTACTTCATCACGGCTGGAACCAAAATCCACATTGCCTTCTCAAAGTTCACCACATGATTATATAGCCAGGATAAAGAATCACTCTATTAAGCATAATGCACTTTTTTTCAAAACTGAGAACTTTAAATTATTCTAAAATATGGTACACATTATTTTTTTTGTCTGTTCCTTCAAATTCTATCCAGTTTCATTTTACCTCAAAAGATAGTTTTAGGGTATTTTTAATTTTTTTAAAGCTAACTATTTCTTTTATCTGTTTAGTCTTTGGCTTCTTCAAGTTCAGTCCTCACATCAGCAGTATCGGATTAACTGAGAGAACATTAAAATCTAGAAATTCAGGCTCTCCCCCAGATCCACTGAGTACAGTGAATATTCACAAGATCTTTAGGAGATACCTCACTACGCTATATTCTGAGAAATCCAAAATAATATACATGCTACAAAACTAATGAAGATCAAATTAAATTGACTTATGAGAAATTGATATAAGTAATAAAAATAAGATTTCTTTCTTTCTTTGTTTCTTTTTTTTTTTTTTTTTTTTGCTCTGTAGGGCCACACCTACAGCGTATGGAATTTCCCAGGCTAGGGGTCAGATCAGAGTTGCAGCTCCTGCTATGCCATGGCCACAGCAACAGTGGATCCAAGCTGCGTCTGCAACCTACACCACAGCTCATGGCAATGCCAGATCCTTAGCCCACTGAGCGGGGCCAGGGATTTAAATCTCGCCCTCATGGATACTAGTCGGTTTTGTTACTGCTTAGCCACAACAGGGATTCCCTAAGATAACTAATAAGACTTTAAAAAGACTGTCTAAAGGGTGAGTTATTTTTGTTTTCAGTTGTATGGATAGTGTATATACAACTGCTTTTATATTACACACGTCTACATTATTTTATGGAAAATTTCCCACTAAAGTGGGAAAGCAGTACTCACAGTAAATAAGAAAGTAAATTCTAGCTCTTGTGTTTTATTTTTGATCTGGTTCAGTGTACAGGTCAGCGGTAACATGCTGTCTTTTTCTAAAATTAGTTTATTCTGTCATTTAGTTACATTTAGTGTCATGTCATGTTAGAATTTTTAGAGTACACATAATCCAGTTCAAGGAACAAATGGTCATTCTTTGGAAATAATTGACAGAATAATAAACCTTTTACTACTCTACTTTGCAGAAAGTCAAGACACATCAATAGTTGTGTCACTTCTCGTGTAATCTCCTGAAATTTGTGTGGAATGCTGTAAATGAATAGGTGGCTTATCACATGTATTGAGAGAAAAGTAAAAGGCTTTTGAAAGATGAATGTAAATATATTATTTATTGTAAACGCAAATTTGCAGTATTTTTTTCTGCTTACTTTTTCTTTCAATTCTACAAATTAAATACATAAACATAAATATCTGTTTAGAGGAAAGCTATATGCTGGAGGCTGCATAGAAAAATAGATAAAATGCCATTAATTTAGCAAATCTACAATTTGATAAGAACTCATGAGGTATAAATATGAGAAAACTCAATGGAAAGTAATATGTGTCATTAAAAAATTCCAGTGGGTATGAAAGAGAGAGAGAGGAAATATCCTTTAACTTTGACCTCAAAAGGAAATTCATGGAGAAAAGGTAAAATGTGGTCAGTTAGTAATGAAATTCCTGGTGGATGGTATTGCATCAGGAAAATCTGATGGCAGGAAACAACAGAGTGGTTTACTTGGCTGATTATATAGGAATTTGGAAGGGGGAAGAATAGTTTAAACTGTTATGTTGGGCAAGACCAAACAGAGGAAGGGAAAAATCATATGCAGTGTGACTGGAAAGTTTTAGCTAAGTGAATGACAAAAGCAGTGATCTGTTTAAAAAACCACAGCATTGCACAGGATTCATTGGTGAAATATGGAGTTACTTATAAGATCTGCAATAATATTTGTAAGAGAATAATCAGAATGGAAAGGAGGCATTACATATATAAATGATGGTACATCATATATGTGATGTACCAGAGGTAGATACTATGTCATATGGACAATAATTGGTTAGAGAGAAATTCTTAAATTATCAAAGATCAATGAAAGGAATCTAGTCAATTTATCCTAAGGCATCTCATTTGTATATATTGGAAAGTTAGGAGAAAAACTGAATGCATTAAGAAAGAGGTTTGGGGAGTTCCCGTGTGGCGCAGTGGTTAACGAATCCGACTAGGAACCATGAGGTTGCGGGTTCGGTCCCTGCCCTTGCTCAGTGGGTTAACGATCCGGCGTTGCCGTGAGCTGTGGTGTAGGTTGCAGACGCGGCTCGGATCCTGCGTTGCTGTGGCTCTGGCTTAGGCTGGTGGCTACAGCTCCGACTCGACCCCTAGCCTGGGAACCTCCATATGCCGCGGGAGTGGCCCAAAGAAATAGCAAAAAGACAAAAAAAAAAAAAAAAAAAAAGAGTTTTGGGACATGCTGAATTTATGATGGTAGTGGAAAATCTAAGGAGAGATGTAGAACAAGTAGATGAAGCGCATGTCTAAAGTTAGTGGTAAAAATGAAAGATATGTCAATTTAATTTGTTTTCCATTAATTTTGTAGTGTGATAGTAGGTATATAATTAGAAGAAGTAATAGGTAAAGACATATAATTGCATGAGAACAAGAAAACATATTTGAAAAAGAGAGGGAATGAGCAAGAAGTAAATTGAAGAGCACAGTTTTAAGGAGAGAGTGGTGTAAAGAATAGAATATAATGGATAAATTAGAAAAAAAATACACATTCCAGAATAAGAATTAGGGCAAATGCAATGTAACTAAGGAAGAGGAGAATTGCAATATTTATCAAATAGTTCAAGTATTTCAAACATCAGGAAGAACTACACAAAAAAAGATTCTTATTGAATATAGACTTAAGTATCAGTCATGTGTTTGGAATTTCCAGATAGTATGTCTGGGCTAAGTTTCCTAAAATCTAGGACAGTCACTTCATTTGAATGTCAGCTGATCCAATTAATGATTTATTTCCATGAGTAAATTCTGTTCTCAGAAGTACCTGGATTTATGTTCCACTGAATAACCAGAGGATATGACTTTTACGGAAGTCATCCTTAGAATTTTGCCACCACAACTGGAATCTTCTTCCAGGTCTAAATAACTTTTTTTCTGAATGTCTTGTGTTTCACATCCCATGTCTAGTGTTGGGAGTCAATTTAATGTTTCAAATCCCTCATTCCCAGTATCTAGACGAACATTTGTTCTTAAGATCCTTCTAAGGCATAGTGCTGAAATGCTAAGGAGAGTGGCTTCTTCTGATAGGCTTTATGAAATTCTTTGTGCATCCAATGTGAACCTAAAATTGACTCTCTCAGCATAGGTCATTCTTTTTTTTTTTTTTTCATTTTTTTTTTCTTTTTACAGCCATACCTGTGGTATATGGAAGTTTCCACGCTGGGGTTGAATCCAAGCTGCAGTTGGCAGCCTACACCACAGCCATAGCAACCCCAGACTGCATCTGTGACCTATGCTGCAGCTTGCAGCAATGCCAGATACTCAACCCACTGAGTGAAGCCAGGGATGGGATCCACATCCTCTTGGATACTAGTCAGGTTCTTAACCCACTGAGCCACAACAGGAACTCTGCATAGGGTGTTCGAAGTGAGAGCTTCGGTTTCCCTTCCAAAGCAGCGCATAGTGAGATGGTATATCTTTTATCCATGAGCTACGTATTCTTCCTCAATAAGCAAAGAGAGTTGCTGTAAACATATGTCCATAACTAAAGTCTGCCCCCAAAACAAAACTACTTTTCAATTAAAAACACCATTTTTCTCACATTGGACAAGTACATCTCTGATTAAAATGAAAAGGAAAACCACATACATCCATGCAGGAAAAATATTCCAAAGAAGTAAAGAGGTTTCAAATGGAGATTGACAAAGGCATTTGAAACTTTCAAGGGCCACTGCTGTTTTCTTCTGCTTTTCATTTTTTCACTTTGTTACATTTGTCCCCAAATCAAGATATTTTCCAATCTAAGTTATTGGTCTGTTGTGAAGATCAAAATTAAAAATACAGTACAAGGTGCACAGCAATGTCCAGATAGTGTTATTCTTCTTTGTTGCTGAACCTATAAAGCCTTTAAATATAAATTTAAATTAGAAAACTTAAAATAGATTATTAATTACATATTAAGTAAAAGCAATGACATGATTCTGTCTCACTGGTTCATGAAATTGGATCTCTTGATAATTTGGTTGGTATAATTTTGTTCCCATATATTTATGATTTATAGCAAGCTGGCTTTAAAAATTAGTAGATGCAACTGATTTATGTAATTAGACCATGGAAATGAAAGAAATCTTCTGACGTATTAGGCAGGAACTCGTTTAAATGAGGTACCTAATTTGTTAGCTTCCAGAGTCAGGTCAATTTTAGATAAGTAATTTATATCACTGAATTATATTCCAATTTATGAGGACAAAAATATTAAGCACTGTACAGCCTGTTGAGTAACTGCCAAAAAATCATAGATTTTAGTGCTGAGCAGGTTAAGTGTATAAATATTTAATGACTTAAACCAACAAGCAAAGATTTTTGAATGCAATAAAAATAAATGATATAGTTCAAAGCAATACAATTGCTAATTTATGAACTATTAAACCTTACCAGCTGTACTAGGGACTGCCAGGTATAGTCTTCTAATGAAGGAAGTCTTTTGCAAGCCAATAATATAGTTGTAATTTACTTCTGATAATATATTCTAATAGAATTTGTACCAAGAATTTGAAATGCCATTTTCATTGGTAATGAATGGAGTGTTGGCTTATAACTCAGCTACAGGGATCTATTTATAACCACTTAACTATTCACTGAGGCTTGAAGATGCATATGGATGGTATTTGTGCAAAATAAAGATATTCCAAGTGAGAATGATTTGTCACTTAGACATGACACTGTCTCCAGGTGCACACAGCACAGAGCATGTTTCTCCTTTTGTTGATCAACAGAAAAGCTAGAATCTAATTTGGTATGCAATACATTTCTCGGCTGAAAAAAAAGGTATTTTGCAGTCTATGAAACAAAGTAGCAATTGCAAATAGCAGCAAACTAGACTACTGGAAAATCTACCAGCAAGACAAATTACAGGATGAGTTTATAAGTAGACTAACTACTGATAATACAATTTATCTCTTAATGTAGATAAGGATTAAGAGCCCAATTTCATATTTTGATTGGAATAATAAATATTAACAAATATGTAAATGTGCTACCTTTTGATATATCTAAATTTCACGTTTTAATATAAAAATATGTTTTTACCATGCTATTGGAGTGTGCATATCTTTTGAGTGTAATAGATGAATTAAACAATCCCTGGATCTTTCAAGCTACTTTAATATGTTTAAGTGTCCATGTCCACATGAATTGTTTTCTCATATTATCTAGAACCAATGCAACTGAACATTTGGTTAATACCCACATTCTCATTCTTTCTTTGGGAGAGTATTTGTATCTGTTTTAATGCACAATGTTTTTTTTTTTTTCCTATATGTGAAACACTTCCATGGGTTTGATGCATGGTCAGTAAACAGTACATGTTACAAGTAACAAGCTATACAAAGGGAGAATGCTACTGAATCACCCAGAATCAAGTCCAAAACACTTGCTTTTTAGAAAGGTGTACTTAAGGGCATTTTATTTTTATTTCTTTTAATTAAATTTAGATAGCTAAGATTTCAAAGAACCACAGTAATCTAGAATAATGTTATGGGTAGTTATAAAGAAAATTGATCTCTTTCTAAAAGAGAGGTTTTGTTGTTGTTTTGTTTGTTTTGGCTTGTCTTGCTTTATTTTAGACTTGGGAAAGTAGAGTAGTAGGAAGGGTGAAATTGATATTTAAAAAAAGTCAAAAAGCAGTAGTTTTCATGCATTTTTAACAGGTATCAAGAAAAGTATGTCAGACTTATACCAATATTGAGATCAATGAGTGCAAAGATGGTTTCTGGCTCTGAGGTTGGTCTTTAGAGATATTTTGTTACTCTTTGCTATATGTTTTTATAGAGTGCCACAAAGCTGAACCATATCTTCACAAAGAGGGCCTGAGTATTTTTGAAAAGAAGTAAATCATAGAATGATACTGAACATTTTTTATAAGAGAAATTATTAGTTTCTATTCAGTTTTAATATCCCATGATGTAAATTCCTTTATGTGTAAATCATCATTTAACTAATTGCAAAAGCATAATGTACCTCCATATCTATATCCATCTACCCCCATTGAAGATCAAATACCTACTACTTTATCTCAAATATTATCCTAAAACATTGAAATACTCTGGCTTACAACTACTAAATATCATGTTTCCAATTTCAGAAGTTACTATTTCACAGTAAATTCCAAAAAGGAAATAAATGTCTGAATGGTACTCATTATTTATAAGAACTACAAACTCTAATAGCAGGATTATATTGAAAAAAATTCTAATTTTCCACAGAAATAGACCACTAAAAATAGAGCTGCAAAATATGTATTTATGGTGATCATGATCTATCAACCACTGCAAATGACCTTGAAAGCCCAAAACATCATCAAACTATGCAAGAACTATTGGCTTTCTGTCAAGAATATAAAATATTTAAAGAGAAATAATAGAAGATCATGGGAAGTTGCAGAGTACTATGTAAGAACATTTGGCAGGTCTTAGATTAATAACATTAAAGTTCTATCAGCAGAAGCATAAACTAGTCAAAGTGGTCTATAAGTATCATAACCATTTCCAAGGAAATTTAAGTAAGAATATTCAATAAGACCACATTTTTCCAAAAGAAAGTTATAAGTTGAAAATATTTCAAGGCAAAGAATAACAACTATTTAGTCTGTCAAAAGCATTTTTGTTCCTATATTTCATTTTTTATTGTACTACCTAATTATTATGTTGTGAATTATATAAAAAAGCCTTTCCTTGGATAATCTTGACTAATAACTTTGTAGATATGTTTAACATCTTCAAGAGAACCCATTTCTCTTTACAATGATAGAGAAGTCTTCAGTTTTTTGTTTTTTTTGTTTTGTTTTGTTTTTATTTGCTACTTAAGTTGTGGTTGCTGCAAAAACATGAATGCTAAATACTGTAGTATTGATATAACTAATTATAACACATAAGCAAAAAAGAGATTAATAAATGGTATTTATTTGACTTGGGAGTGATGTTATTTATGAATGGGTGTGAATGCACATATGTTAGTTCAGAGTGTGAATAAAAAATATAGGAGAGAAGGAATCAAGAACTCAAGTAGCCATGAGAGGCTGAAAGAATTTTTGATGTGAATTTTTAATTTTCCAAAAATTTCTAATAAAAGTTTACTATAGATGGCTGCCCCACATGAGTGTATTTGGTAGAGAGAGGGGTGAGAGAATCAAGGAGTAAGTATATCTATATGGCTTTGTAATATGTAATATTGACTAGGCTGAACTACATTTTTTCAGATTTCATTTTCTTATGTGTTTCCAGTAGCCTGGGCCACAAGAGAGATTCTTGGAAGAAATGGAGGGCATGAGGGAAGCAGCAGCAATTTTTTAGCTCACCTAAAAAAGTGATGTTGTTGACCTGCTGACTCACATTGCTGAGACAAAGCAATGGCTAAGCCTGCACCTGTTCTACCTTCCCTGGGATTCTCCTTCTGCTTCCCTGACTCCTGGGCCACAGATGTTTGTGATGAAGAAGTCTGGCTCCTGCAAAACACCCTTATTACCAAGTTAGAGGCATCAAGGACTGAAAGAATGCCAGTTCAACTTATGAGAATCCAGCTTGTTCTTGAGTGTTTCAGCCTGCCTTTGATTTTCCTCTCTTTATAGCTATCATCCCTAAATAACTGCATGCCCTGTGGACATCAAACTCCAGCATCAGATGTAGAAACAGGTGTAAAGGGACTGGTTACCCAGCTCCCCTGATTCCATTATTGTTTATGGCCACTTCCCTATAAATCTATCTATCTATCTATCTATCTATCTATCTATCTATCTATCTATCTATCTATCTATCATCTTTCTATCTACATATCTACACACAGACACAGGTATAAGGTTCTGCTTCTCTGATTGAAAGCTGACTGATGCAATGAATAATATTTCTGTCAATATCATGGCTGAGACGAAAAATCAGTCACAGGATATAGGACAGACAAGGAGAATTTAGTGGATGCAAAAAAAAAAAAAAAAAAAAAAAAAAGAGAGCTTGAGGCAAATAGGAGAAAGTTTAGTCCACAGAAACCACCACAGGCTGTTTTTAGGGTTGTAATATCGTTTTGCCTAGATCTTAGAAAGCTAAATAACTCAGACAGAAATTTGAGTTGCATTCCTCACTACAAAGTTCTTCATGTTTTTTTCCTCCCTTTGCCTTGCTTATTTAAAATCCAGCTTCCGGGAGTTCCCGTCGTGGCTCAGTGGTTAACGAATCCGACTAGGAACCATGAGGTTGCGGGTTCGGTCCCTGCCCTTGCTCAGTAGGTTAACGATCCGGCGTTGCCATGAGCTGTGGTATAGGTTGCAGACGCGGCTCGGATTCTGCATTGCTGTGGCTCTGGCGTTGGCCGGTGGCTACAGCTCTGATTCGACCCCTAGCCTGGGAACCTCCATATGCCGTGGGAGCGGCCCAAGAAATAGCAAAAAAAAAAAAAAAAAAAAAAAAAAAAAAAAATCCAACTTCCATAGAACCTTCTAAAAGATCTTTTAAAAAATACAAATGTAAGTATCTGTATCTAGACATAGTTCTCAATGCTATTCAGCAGGATTTTTTTTTTTTTTTTTTTTTTTTTGCTATTTCTTGGGCCGCTCCCACGGCATATGGAGGTTCCCAGGCTAGGGGTCGAATCAGAGCTGTAGCCACCGGCCAACGCCAGAGCCACAGCAATGCAGGATCCGAGCCGCGTCTGCATATAGATACTCATGTTGCAACAGAAGAAAGGGTGGGGGAAAAAACTGTAACTGCAATGTATACATCTAAGGATGACCTGACCCCCTTGCTGTACAGTGGGAAAATAATAATAAAAAAAAAAAATACAAATGTATGATCAATCACATACTTAAAATGATTCATTTCCCAACGAGATTAGCCCAAGAACTGTAGCAATATCCCATGCATTTAATAAATAAATATTATTTAAATATTGGTTAGGTACCAGGAAATCTACCAGGCTTTAAGGATAACCAGGCACGTATCTTAATCTCTTGGATGTTGCCTTTTATTATTTTGAAGATTATATTTCTTCACAGAGAAAAAAAAATCACTATGGTTTCATACTTGCCCTTTTATAGAAAATATTTTATTTTTAATTTTTTAATTTTATGGGCACATCCAAGGCATATGAAAGTTCCCAAGTCAGGGATCAGATCTGAGCCTCAGCTGTGACCTATGCCACATGTAAAGCAATGCCAGATCCTTTTAGCCCTCTGGCCAGGCCAGGGATCCACCTGCGTCCCAGTTCTCCAGATATGCTACCAATTTCACTGAGTCACAGCAGGAACTCCTGGAATGAGGGTCTAAACCTAGTGAACCATTGCAGGAATTCTCTCTATGAAATATTTTAATAATCATTGTTTTTCTCAAGAAAAATTTCTTTCCTTCTGATTTAATATTTTTTTATTTATTATTTTATAATGATTTTTATTTTTTCCATTATAGCTCGTTTACAGTGTTCTACCAATTTTCCACGTACAGCAAGGTGACCCAGTTACACATACATGTATACATTCTTTTTTCTTATATTACCATGCTCCATCATAAGTGACTAGCCATAGTTCCCAGTGCTATACAGCAGGATCTCATTGCTTATCCATTCCAAAGGTAGTAGTTTGCATCTATTAACACCAAATTCCCAATCCATCTCCCCTCCTTCCTCCTTGGCAACCGCAAGTTTGTTCTCTATGTCCACGATTTTCTTTTCTGTGGAAATGTTCATTTGTGCCATATATTAGATTCCAGATGTGTGATATCACATGATGATTTAATATTTTTAAAGGCTCATGATTATCTTGCTCTTTTGTGCCTAATTTTTCTTTCTAGTAAAGGTCATCTTCTGTATTGACCCTTCCTTCTGTATGCTGTCATTTGGGGATGCCTTTTGTAAATGCAAAGTCGAAGTTAAAAATAAGAGGCTTTACTTCTTGTTAAAAATGGCAAAGGAGATATTCCTCCCCCTTTTTTTCCCCTCAGAGAATTTACCTTAGAAAACTTGTAAGTAATTGTAAGTTTTTTCCTCATTTCTTTGAAATGTATATACATCCTTTTAAGACTAGATTGGCCTTTCTTCTGCTGGCCTTTTGTTAATGAGTTTGTTAGCATTCTAGGCCAAGGATTTCTTTCTCTGGAACCTTAGAGTCCTCTTTTAGAAATGCCAACATCAGGGGCGTGAGCACCCAGACCTCCCAGTATCCACATGTGGAAAGAAACCTAGCCTAGACTGGTTTTATTTGAGTGAAAAAACAACCACCTCTATTAGGATATGAGAATTTTTTTTCCTCGCCCTTCAAATGGTCAAATTAGCCAGCAGAGATGTTTACCCCAACAACCAGGTAATGTTAGGATAAACTATGTGCAATAAATGATGTTATCAAGTCCTCCTATTTAGGATTTGTTATAATTTATCTTGAAAACATGTACATAATGGGATGTATTGAGGCAGGAGATGGATGGGTTCCAGGCTGAGCACCTTGACTCTGTCCCCCGTGGACAGATACTTCAAGATTAAGATTACGGTAGGAGCAAGGAGGAACTGAGTCCTGCTTGGATAATAGATAAAGAGACCACATATTTCTCATATTTGAGATCCTCCCAAACTACGCATGCACAGAAAGGTTCTTTAGGTGTCAGAGAAGGAAGGGGGCACTAGACCAAAATAGGTCCTGTTGACATCCCAGAAACCCTTTTAGCTAGAATCCATCTTAGCTAAAAGATACACATGCACACAGGGAGGGCCCTGAGTCAGGCAAAATATGGACTCAAGTCCAGAAAAAGCAAGATGATTGACTAGAGGAAGATGGAAGGACTGCCTTCATACAAATGACTTAAACTACCCCCAAGGCACATGGAACTCTCTTGCTCTTTCCAGCTGTCCGTCTGTCTGTTTCAGACTCTTCCTCTCTACTTCCTCCCCCTGATCCCACTCATGACTTCTCCATACCTATCTTGTCTCTCTCCTCTCTTAATAACCACTCTATTTGCCTGACTGCTCTCAGTCTCTTTGCTGACTTTTTTTTTCTCCAAAGGAACAAGGACAGAGAACATACATCAAGCCTGCTGGCCCTTGAAATCTAGTGTTTAGGATTCAGCACTCTTATACCTCAAAGCCACCTGAGAACAGTACCTGCTTGGCTATCTAAAATGTTGAAGTTTCTTGCTGCTTTTGCAGCTTCTTAGCAGATTGCCTGTGATGTGCATCATATTCAGGTTTAATGCTTATTCAACAACAAACTGTATGCTTTCTCTACCACCTTTGTAGAGAAATTTTCCAGACTAGGAGAAGACTATGTTTTCAATAATATTTTCCCCAAAAAAAATCTCATTAGCTGTTTTCCTGGGGATATATTTATTCATTTTTTCCTTGAGAATTGAAATTTTTTCCTTCTAAAAATGAAATTCTATGTTCTACCTTATAAATGGGCTTAGGGCTATTGTTTTTCTGAAAAAGGTTAAAGTATCTTTTCCAAAAATTATTATATATTATATATGTAAATAAGTTCATAATAATGAATGTTTACTTTTTAAAAAAGTGAGATAATCTGTTTTTGCCTTTTCCTCTATATTAGATACAGGGTAGTTTCTATATTACTCTATCATGTAGACATTTTTGTTTTTACTTTCTATTGAGGTAAGATTGACGTATAAAAAGATGTACCTATTTAACATACAGAACAAAATGAATTTGGGCATAAGTATCCTCCCGTGAAACCATCTCTCCCCCAGTAATTAAACATAATATCCACCACCTCTCAATGTTTCTTCACAGCCCTTTTATTGTTATTGGGATGTGTGTGTGTGTGTGTGTGTGTGTGTGAAGAGTACTTAACATAGGGCCTACCCTATTAGCACATTTTAAGTATACAATTCTGTATTGTTAGCTATAGGCATTTTGCTATAGATTAGATCTTCAGAACTTTCTTATATTATGTAACTGAAACTTTATGCCCAATGGCCATCACCTCCCCATTGTCCCCTTCCTGCAGATCCTGGAAACCATAATTCTACTCTCTACTTCTATAAATTTGACTATTTCAGATTAGTCATATAAATGAGATCATATGATAATTGTCTTTCTATGTATGAGATTTAATATCATAATATGTCAGGTTCATCTATGTTGTCAAAAGGTCAGAATTTTATTATTTTTTAAAACTCAGTAATATTCCATGGTGTATGGTTATGCTATATTTTCTTTATCCTTCATCCATTGATGGACACTTAGGTCATGTTTCTATATCTTGGCTATTGTGAATCACTGCAATGAATATGGGAGTGCAGCTATCTTCTTGATATCCTAATGTCAATGTCTTTGGTTAAATACCCAGAAGTGGAACTGCTGGATCATATGGTAGTTCTTTCTTTAAAGTTTTTTTAGAAGCCTCCATACTGCTTTCCACAGTGCTTGTACTCAACTTATATTTTCACAAACAACATACCAAGTTTTCCTTTTTTTCTATATCCTTCCATTTGCTTTTTTGAATATAACAGCTATCCTAACAGGCGTTTGTGTATGCTGTCTTATTGTCATTTTGATGTGCATTTTCCTGATGAATAGCAATATTTAACACATTTTTCATTTATTTCTGGGCATTTGTATGTCCCCTTTAGGAAAATATCTATTCAGATCCTTTATTTTTTCTGAGAAAGTGCTTTTTTTGCTATTGAATTTTGAGTTTCTTTTATATTTTGGACATTAATTTTTTATGATTTGCAACTATTGTCTCCCATTTTTTTTAGTTGTCTTTTCATTTTGTTGATATTTCCCTTTGCTATGCAGAATCTCTTAGTTGGATATAACATCACTTGCTTATTTTTGTTTTTGTTACCTTTGCTTTTGGTTTTATATCCAAAAATTCATTTCCAAAACTAATATCAAGGATATTGCCCCCTTATGTTTTCTTCTAAGAGTTTTAGAATTTTAAGTCTTGCCTTTAAGCCCTTAATCAATTTTAAGTTGATTTTTGATGTTAAATAAGGTCTAGTTTTATTTTTATTGCATATGGTTATCCAGTGTTCCCAGCATCATTTATTAAATAGCCCATTTTTTTCCAATTTTGTATCCATGACACACTTATGGCAAATGAGCTGCCTATATGTGCCTGGCTTTATTTCTGGGGTCTCTATTTTCTTCCTTTGTTTTAAGGGTGTGTTTTTATACAAATACAATGCTGTATTCATTAGTATAGCAGTACAATATAATTTGAAATTAGGAATTTGATGCTTCCATATTTATTCTATGTGTCCAAGATTGATTTAGCTCTTTAGGGTCCTTCGTGATTCCATATAAATTTTAGGATTTTATTTATTTATTTATTTATTTTGATGCTGAAGGAAAATCGGTGTTGTAAATTATATCCTGGTGACCAGTTACAGTGAGAGAGCAAAGCAATTCCAGAAAAATACAAAAAATATATAATTATAACAATACAACTGTTCCAGAAATTGCATGATCTTTTTCAATGTGACACTGACACAGGAGAACAAATGTCCATGTAGCAGAAATTCCAAAAAAGGAAGCCAAGAACCCAGGTCAGTTGCCTTTTGTTCTGTAGCTCAGATGTCAGTATCTTTTCATTTTTGTGAGATTTGATTCTGGGAATTCTGTGCTTACCCTGTAATGACTGGGATGCTGAAATAAGTACTTGGCTAGGTTATGCTAAGGCATGCACTCACATGGAAAGCTGTAATGAATGATGAAAATCCTTCTTTTCCTTTTTTCCTCCCTCCAGTTTCCTTCCTTCTTTCCCTTCCTTCTTTTTTCATACTTTGAATAAACAAAGCATTTAGTGCTCAGAAATTCAACGCATGGTGATGTCATGGAAGACGGAAGTAGGAAGCTCCAGTAATCTGTCTCCCCAATAAAAACAACAGTTGAGTTGGAAAAAACTGTCAGGATCAACTATATCAGTACTCTGGAGTTTGAGTCAAATACTTGCAGCAGTCAGGCAGTGTCTGATGAAGAAAGAGTCTGGTAAATTTTGGTGGATTTTGATACTTTATATAGTGATGTAATAGGTTGTGACTATAGCAGGTAGATGTGAGGCTGGTGGTACACATTTCCAGGGTTATCTGGTGGTTCTAGGATGAGTGAAAGTGACCTTGTCCTCCAGGGGCTGGTGCAGGTCATGACTACTGTTTGAATTCTCACAGACAGCAGCAGCTTCCCACACTATCAGTTGAAGGGATTTAGAAATAGAGCATCTTTTGTGGTGGAGGTCACAGATGCAGCTCAGATCTAGCATTGCTGTGGTTCTGGTGTAGCTGGGCTGTAGCTCAAATTAGACCCCTAGCCTGGGAACCTCCATATGCCACAAGTGTGGCCCTAAAAAGACAAAAAAAAAAAAAAAAAAAAAGAAAGAAACAGAACATCTTTTTTTTTTCTTTCTTATTTTCTTATTGGCATTTAAGATAATTTTTGTCAGGTCACTGGCTGACTGTGTAGATAAGAGAACAGAAACTGCAGTAGCCATACATGGTAAGGAATACAGTCTTTGCCAAAATAGTTTGGGAAAAATATCAATAAACAAATGGATGACTGAGGTCTTCATTAAGCCATAATAGTAATCCTGCTGGAGAATGAAAAGAGTTTGAGTTACAAATTTGCCATACTATAATATGGAAAATGTCCAGTTCTTATAAAAAAATTACAAAGCATACGAAGAAAGAGGAAAGCATGGACCATTCACAGGAAAATAAGAGTGGAATTGACAAAAACCATCATTGAAGAAAAGAAGATATTGGATTTAATAGACAAAGACTTTATATTAGCTGTCTTTAAGGTGAAAAAACTGAAGAAAAAATCATGACCGAAGAACTAAAGGAAATCAGAAATGGTGTATGGATAAGGAGGGAATATCAATAAAGAGGAAAAAAAAAAACAACTAGAAATACTGGAGCTGAAAAGTACAACACCTGAAATAAACATTCACTAAAGGGTATAACAGCAGAATCAAACCTGTATGAGAAAGAATTAGCAAAGTTAAAGGTAACTTAAAATTACCCAGTGTGAGGAACAGAAAGATAAAAATAATGAAAAAAAGGGAACAGAACCTAAGAGACCTAAAAGGCACTATGAAGCCCACCAGCATACACATTATTGGGGTTCCAGAAAGAGAAGAGAGAATTGAAGGAGCAGAAAGAATATTTGAAGAAGGAGTTCCTCAGAGTTCCTGTTATGGTGCAGCAGTTATCGAATCCGACTAGGAACCATGAGGTTGTGGGTTCAATCCCTGGTCTTGATCAGTGGGTTAAGGATCCGGTGTTGCCGTGAGCTGTGGTGTTGGTTGCAGACACAGCTTGGATCTGGCGTTGCTGTGGCTCTGGCGTGGACCAGCGGCCACAGCTCCTATTAGATCCCTAGCCTGGGAACCTCCACATGCAGCAGGAAGTGGCCTTAGAAAAAGGCAAAAAAAAAAAAAGAAGGAGTTCCCGTTGTGGCTCAGAGGTTAATGAACCCAGCTATTATACATGAGGATGTAGGTTCGATACCTGGCCTCTCTCAGTGGGTTAAGGATCCGGCATTGCCATGAGCTATGGTGTAGGTCACAGACACGGCTAGGATCTAGCGTTGCTGCGGCTGTGGTTTAGTCCAGGGGCTATAGCTCCAATTGGACCCCTAGTCTGGGAACCTCCACATGCCAAGGGTGCGGCCCTAAAAAGTCAAAACAAAAAAAACAAAAACAAAAACAAAGAATATTTGAAGAAATAATGGCTAAAAACATGTCAAATTTGATCCAAAACATAAATCTACACATTTAAGAATCTCAACAAACTCCAAGGAGAATGAACTTGAAAAGAAATCTATATTGAGACATGCTATAATCAAAGTGTAAAAAGTCGAAGTCAAAGAGAAAATCTTAAAAGCAACAAGAGCAGAGTGACTTTTTACAGAAATAATTTTCTTTTTTTAATGTGAACCATTTTTTTTATTACTCAAATGAATTTATCACATCTGTAGTTGTATAATGAACATAACAATCTGATTTCACAGAATTTCCATCCCACAGCCCAAGCCCCCAACCCCACCCCCCAACTGTCTCCTCCGGAGACCATAAGTTTTTCAGTGTCTGTGAGTCAGCATCTGTTTTGCAAAGAAGTTCAGACTGTCGTTTTTTCAGATTCCACATGTCAGTGAAAGCATTTGATGTTGGTATCTCATTGTATGGCTGACTTTAGGGTCTTTCGTGATTCCATATAAATTTTAGGATTTTTTTTTTTACTTCTGTGAAAATGCCATTGGGATTTTGATAGGGATTCCACCGAATCTTTAGATCACTTTGTGTGATATGAACATTTCACTGTATTCATTCTTCTAATCCCTTGGCACAAGATATCTTTCCATTAATTTGTGCATTCTTTAAAAGAGACAGCCATCATTTTTATGTCTGCAAAAACAAAAGAAAACAAACAAACAAACAAAACCTGACTTCAGGGGAATAGCTTTTACGTCTGTAAAAAGTTGCTATCAGGCTCAAACCAAAGCACACCTGTTGTTTAGGGTTCAGGGAAATTCAAATGTTGAATTAAAGAAAATAAATCAGAAAGAGAAAGACAAATACCATATGATATCACTTATATCTGGAATCTAATATATGGCACAAATGAACCTACCTACAGAAAAGAAACAAACTCATGGAAATGGAGAACAGACTTGTCGCTGTTGAGGAAGGGGGCGTGTGATGGACTGGGAGTTTGGGGTTAGTAGATGAAAACTATTGCATATAGTGGATAAGCAATGAGATCCTGCTGTAGAGCACAGGAAACTATATCTAGTCACTTGTGATGGAACATGATGGAAGATAATGTGAAAAAACTAATGTATATAAGTATATAACTGGGTCACTTTGCTGTACAGCAGCAATTGACAGACCATTATAAATCACCTCATAATTTTTTAAAAGAATACATTTAAATATATATATAATATGAATACATTTAAATATATATATAAATTGAACCCTAGGATTTCTTGAAAATCCAAGGAAGATATTCAGTTCTGATAATTAACTATGGATTTGGAGTTCCTGTTGTGGCTCAGGGGTTAAGAACCTGACATGGTGTCCCTGATAATGTGAGTTTGATCCCTGGCCCTCTCTCAGTGCACTAAGGATCCAGCATTGCCACAGGCTGTAGTGTAGGTCACAGATGTGAATCAGATCTAGCATTGCTGTGGCTGTGGTGTAGATGGGTAGCTGCAGTTCTGACCTGACCCCTAGCCTGGGAACTTCCGGATGCTGCAGGTGCGGCCATAAAAAGAAAAAACCAACCAACAAACAAAACCCAATATATTTATAGGCATTCATTGTTATATATCAATCCTTTGGCTTTATAAATTATCTTAGCTTAAAGTTTATGAAATTATAATAGAAATGTATATTGAAGCTGGGTTATTTATATTTTAACATAAATAAGGTTTTAAGGCAGGAATAAGAAGTCTGTCTTGATAAGCTAAAAGTTTTTTGGTTTAAGTTCTGAAGCAAGTTTGAATGTGTTACAGGTTATTTTACTGAAAATGACCTGTAAAAGTTTATTTATATATCCTGAAGAAAAATATTTATTTTTTTCTTTGTCTCATACGTGCAGGGTTTTATGCTTGATATCAGTTCAAAGGTAAAGAAGGGTAATTTAGTGAAAAATATATGAGAATATTAGATGTCAGCATTACACATTTTTATACTGGATATTTTTCCCCCTGAGTTATGGAAAAAAGAAGAACTACCAAGAAAAATCATTTCCAACTTTGTAGACTGTTGACTTAAGCATTTCTTTCAATCCAGATATTTTAAGTAGGTAAACAAGAAACTTACATAGGAAAAAAAAAAAAAAAGAATCACATTGAGTTTCAACATCACAACCAGACATGAAGTAAAAAGGTGAGAGCTTCATTCCAATTAGCCTTCACAACCATCCAATATGATCACTAAAAAGAGAATAAAATTTCTTACAGTTTATTATTTTGCCTACAACATTTCTAGAAGTATCAGATAAGCAAGGTTTGATGCTATGTTGTTAGTAATAAGAGTGGCACGACAAGTCTCTAGAGCAAATTTGCATGAATTAGAAAAAGATTTCCTTCTGAGCAGAAGCAATTCTGTGAATAAGCAGCTTGGCAGAGGCATACAGCCTGACTTATAACATGGTCCGAGTCATACACAACAGTGCAGCTAAGCTGGCATGAACTAAACAAGAAAATACCCAGTTGTAACTGGGATTGTTCTAGTAGAAACCTCAGTAAGTTAATGCTATTACTGGACCCCTAAAGTATTAGACAGGAGAACAAATTATTTGTCAGGGTTTCCCTAAGAAAAACAAATGCTGGTACCACATCTTTATGTGTACAGCTACCACACCAGGTTAGTCACTTCTACCTTCCAAGTCTCAAGTGGATACATTTGCTTGGCTTAACTGAAGTCACATGGTGAGTCTTTCATGTGAAACAATATGTGTAATTTTGTTTTGAGAATTCAGCCAAAAGGGTAAAGAAATACAAAGAAGAAAGAAATTGGGGCAGGTGCTATGTGAGTGAATCTGTAGAATCTAACACAGCTTTTATCCAAAAACCATTCATTGAGAGTCTTCTATCATTCAAATACTATGCTAGAGATATACTGGAAAAGGTGACACATAGTCCAGTCTATTATACCAAAAAATAAAATAAAATAAAGAAGGGAAGGGAAGCTTACCTGAGTTGTTTTCTATATGTTTAAATTTTATAAAATAATTATCAAAGTGTTTAAGGAAATATGTCTTCACTTTTCTCACACATAATCATGGTAAATATTTTTAAGAAAATCTCAGAATTTCCAACTGACTCATGATTGTAGATATAAATATTATTTCCCCCTTTTTCAAAAGTTTCTCTCTTATTACTTGCCTAAGGCAATACCTGACTTCAAAGGACTCCAACTATCGATGTGAGAAGATAGGTTACTTTAAATTTTTAAAATGAGATTTAACAATATAGAGATTACAAAATTGGTATGAGTCAGTGCAACGATAGTGAATGTAATTAATGATTTTACTGACTTTTCCTCATTCTAATCTTGTACTTCTGTATCTCCTTGAGTCAATCCTAAGATTATCACTTATTCACTCTATTGTTTTGCTTATATTATGAATATATACATATCTAATTTACATAACCCATGAAATATGTACATACAAATATATGTAATCCATGAAATTACAGAGGAAACCTTGAATTTTGGAATTGCTTTAATTTGTGCAAGATTTTAATGACCTTAAAAATTTCATATGAATAGTCACAGAAATACTAATAATAGTTGCAATTTAAGATCTTGTTTTTTTTATCTCATTATAACCCAAATCTCTCAGATAATGACCTATTTTGAAAGATATGAATTAGGAACCTACTGTTAATAGACAACATCTGGAAAAACACTGTTTTAGTTTCCAATATTTTTTTTTTATTTTTCTAACTTAAATGAAATAGTTGTGTTTGAGGGCAGAAGTCAGGAGGTAATCAAAGAACTATAGTCCTAAAAGAAAAATTTTAAAAAATATTATAAACTCCTTATATATTTTTAAAAGAACAAAATTTAAAAGTGTAAATTCAAGTAATTTGTTTTAGTTGTTTCAAATTATATGCTATTTTCCATATTATTTCTAAATGTGCAAAAACTTTGTGGGACCAAGAAAAATATTTCATGTTTAAGCTTGTATAGAAAAATTTTGATATCAGAAATAATAGCTAACATTGAATATCAAATTATTCTTTTTTATTATTTTATTTTTTAGAAAGTTGTATTGAAGTATAGTTGACTCACAATGGTGTTTAGTTTCAGTTGTACAGCAAAATGAACCAGTTACACATATACATACACCCATTCTTTCTCAGATTATTCTACATTTTATAATTTCCTCCTGGTACCATTGTCTTTTGCCTTCCTTTGTATCCAGATCAAAATAATCTGCTATGTTGCACTGTGGAATGATTGTTATTAAAATGTTTCTGGAAAGTTCTGTAATAAAACACATAAATTTTTTAAATCTTATACCAGATGTCAGGTATCATGTTAATGTGAATATTTTCACACATTAAAAATACATTCATAATTAGAAAATTCTGACCCTTTTTCTATCTACTCTAACCACATTTTTTCATGATTAAAAAATTATAACCATATAAATTTTCTTTAAATATATATGCAACAACAAAGGGATTTTTTTATTTTTTATTTTTAATGTTAAACACTTAACATTTTCTTCTTGTAAAAAGGGCAATCAAAATTTTCTGAGGTTTTGTCCTACTGGAATACAAAAATTGTCAGCCTACACAAGGAAGTGTCATTATAGCCTGATGGTTTGGAAGGTAGTCTTGGGAGTCAAGTGATTATCAATTAAATCTTGATATTTTGAACAATTTCTTCCTAATCTCTTTTTTTTTTTTTTTTTTTTTTTTTTTTTTTTGTCTTTTTGCTATTTCTTGGGCCGCTCCCGCGGCATATGGAGGTTCCCAGGCTAGGGGTCTAATCGGAGCTGTAGCTGCCAGCCTATGCCAGAGCCACAGCAACGCGGGATCCGAGCCGTGTCTGCGACCTACACCACAGCTCACGGCAACGCCGGATCGTTAACCCACTGAGCACGGGCAGGGACCGAACCCGCAACCTCATGGTTCCTAGTCGGATTCGTTAACCACTGCGCCACGACGGGAACTCCTCTTTTTTTTTTTTGACTACCTATTTCTTACTAGTCAAAATTTGTATTCTCTCTCTCTCCCTCTGTTTTAGAACAATAACTTAGAAAAAATATATATCCAATTTCAAAATTAATGGATACTTTTTATTTTTTTTTCTTTTTTGCCTTTTTTAGGGCTTCAGAGGCATATGGAGGTTCCCAGGTAGAGGTGGAATTGGAGCTAGAGCTGCCAGCCTACGCCATAGCCACAGCAACATGGGATCCAAGCTGAGTCTGCGACATACACCACAGCTCACAGCTAGACCAGATCCCAGACCCACTGAGAGAGGCCAAGGATCCCACATCCTCATGGATACTAGTCGGGTTGATTTCCACTGCACCGCAATGGGAACTCACTAAAAAAAATACTAAACTGGAAAGTTAAACTTAATTTTTCATTGTACCTGTGTTCGCTTCTTTACTTCTTCTGCCCAAAGTAGCTTCCTTACTTTTTGTTTAAACTTACAAATATTCTTAAGGACTTTTCTTTGTGACAACAAGGATATTAGAAGACATCTATTTAACTGTCTCACAAAAAAATGGAATTAATGAAACTCATAAAAATGTAGCTAACATCTTAAATTAAATTCACTTTAAAATGCTTTAGAAAAACATCAAGGGGAAAAAAATATAAGAGATCCATAAAGTCAGAGCATCAGAAAGAAATCGGAAGTTTAATGGGACAGATCATAATGCAGATAGAATCATAACCATTTACTCTGATGGTAGTTGCATTTTTGCTTATTTGATTCTTTCTAAAATTCTGTCATTAAGGAATTAATTAGTGATGTTAAGTAATGGATATGTGTATATATCATGTTTTGCAGTGCTGAGCTTGATCCTTCTATGTCTTTCTAGGCACAAATTTTCCTTTATGTTTGTAATTAAATCTTTTGATAAAGCTTATCTTCAATATATTTCATTATATAATTTATTCATAATTTATTTAACACTTCTCATTTTGTTAGAAGTCTGATTCCAATGGATGGACTCCAGAAAATGTATTTTTATGTAATTTTCCTTTATATTATATCTTTATATTACACTTGCTATCAGTAGCTGTATTGAGCCAGTTATGAATATTTGAATATTAGTTTATAGTGTCAAAATTCTTTAAAGAATATTTTAGCAGGTTTTTATCTGAATTAGCAATGTAAGTGAGTATGCCATTCAGAGAATTTTCTGATCAGCATCATTTACAATCTTCTTTCAAAATAGTTACTGAATAAATAGCATTATTGTTGACTTTTGTTTGCTAGTATGATTGAAATATTTGCCTGTACTTTTATTATCCATTTGCATTTAGTCCTTCATTTACCTCTTTTTCCTTGTCTTTGAAAGTTTACCTAGCTGGTATTTTTATTTATTTATATTTATTGATTTTGTTGGGTCATAGCTATCGTTGCAATACAAATTCTTTCCTATTTGGATTTTTTTTTTTTTTAATTATTTTCCCACTGTACAGCAAGGGGGTCAGGTCATCCTTAGGTGTATACATTGCAGTTACAGTTTTTTCCCCCACACTTTCTTCTGTTGCAACATGAGTATCTAGACATAGTTCTCAATGCTATTCAGGAGGCTCTCCTTATAAATCTATTCTAGGTTGTGTCTGATAAGCCCAAGCTCCCGATCCCTCCCACTCCCTCCCCCTCCCATCAGGCAACCACAAGTCTCTTCTCCAAGTCCATGATTTTCTTTTCTGAGGAGATGTTCATTTGTGCTGGATATTAGATTCCAGTTATAAGTGATATCATATGGTATTTGTCTTTGTCTTTCTGGCTCATTTCACTCAGTATGAGAGTCTCTAGTTCCATCCATGTTGCTGCAAATGGCATTATGTCATCCTTTTTTATGGCTGAGTAGTATTCCATTGTGTATATATACCACTTCTTCCGAATCCAATCATCTGTCGATGGACATTTGGGTTGTTTCCATGTCCTGGCTATTGTGAATAGTGCTGCAATGAACATGCGGGTGCATGTGTCTCTTTTAAGTAGAGCTTTGTCCGGATAGATGCCCAAGAGTGGGGTTGCAGGGTCATATGGAAGTTCTATGTATAGATTTCTAAGGTATCTCCAAACTGTTCTCCATAGTGGCTGTACCAGTTGACATTCCCACCAGCAGTGCAGGAAGGTTCCCTTTTCTCCACAGCCCCTCCAGCACTTGTTATTTGTGGATTTATTAATGATGGCCCTTCTGACTGGTGTGAGGTGGTATCTCATGGTAGTTTTGATTTGCATTTCTCTTATAATCAGCGATGTTGAGCATTTTTTCATGTGTTTGTTGGCCATCTGTATATCTTCCTTGGAGAAATGTCTATTCAAGTCTTTTGCCCATTTTTCCATTGGTTGATTGGCTTTTTTGCTGTTGAGTTGTATAAGTTGCTTGTATATTCTAGAGATTAAGCCCTTGTCAGTTGCATCATTTCAAACTATTTTCTCCCATTCTGTAAGTTGTCTTTTTGTTTTCTTTTTGGTTTCCTTTGCTGTGCAAAAGCTTTTCAGTTTGATGAGGTCCCATGGGTTTATTTTTGCTCTTATTTCTATTGCTTTGGGAGACTGACCTGAGAAAATATTCACGATGTGGATGTCAGAGAGTGTTTTGCCTATGTTTTCTTCTAGGAGTTTGATGGTGTCTTGTCTTATATTTAAGTCTTTCAGATATTTTGAGTTTATTTTTGTGCATGGTGTGAGGGTGGGTTCTACTTTCATTACTTTGCATGCAGCTGTCCAGGTTTCCCAGCAATGCTTGCTGAATAGACTTTCTTTTTCCCATTTTATGTTCCTGCCTCCCTTGTCAAAGATTAATTGACCATAGGTGTCAGGGTTTATTTCCGGATTCTCTATTCTGTTCCATTGGTGTGTCTGTCTGTTTTGATACCAGTACCACACTGTTTTGATGACTGTGGCTTTGTAGTATTTCTTGAAGTCTGGGAGAGTTATGCCTCCTGCTTGGTTTTTGTTTCTCAGGATTGCTTTGGCGATTCTGGGTCTTTTGTGGTTCCATATAAATGTTTGGATTGTTTGTTCTAGTTCTGTGAACAATGTCATGGGTAATTTGATAGGGATTGCATTGAATCTGTAGATTGCTTTGGGTAGGATGGCCATTTTCACAATATTGGTTTTCCCAATCCAGGAACATGGAATATCTTTCCATTTCTTTACATCTTCTTTGATTTCTTTGATTAAAGTTTTATAGTTCTCGGCATATAGGTCCTTTACCTCTTTGGTCAGGTGTATTCCGAGGTATTTGATTGTGTGAGGTACAATTTTAAAAGGTATCGTATTTTTGTATTCCTTTTCTTATGTTTCATTGCTGGTATACAGAAATGCCACTGACTTCTGAATGTTAATCTTATATCCTGCCGCTTAGCTGAATTTATTAATCAGTTCAAGGAGTTTTGGGGTTGAGTCCTTAGGGTTTTCTAGGTATAGTATCATATCATCTGCATACAGTGAGAGTTTGATCTCTTCTCTTCCTATATGGATGCCTTTTATTTCTTTTGTTTGTCTAATTGTTGTGGCTAAGACTTCCAAAACTATGTTGAAGAGCAGTGGTGAGAGTGGGCATCCCTGTCTTGTTCCAGATTTGAGTGAGAAGGCTTTCAGTTTTTCCCCATTGAGGATTATATTTGCTGTGGGTTTATCATAAATGTCTTTGATTATATTCAGGAATGTTCCCTCTATACCCACTTTGGCGATGGTCTTGATCATGAATGGATGTTGAACTTTGTCAAATGCTTTTTCTGCATCTATTGAGATGATCATATGATTTTTGACCTTTTTTTTGTTAATGTGGTGTATGATGCTGATTGATTTGCGTATGTTGAACCATCCTTGTGAACCTGGGATGAACCCAACCTGGTCATGGTGTATAATTTTTTTGGTATGTTGTTGGATTCGGTTGGCTAAGATTTTGTTGAGAATTTTTGCATCTATATTCATCAATGATATTGGGCGATAGTTTTCTTTTTTGGTGGTATCTCTGTCTGGTTTTGGAATGAGGGTGATGGTGGCCTCATAGAATGTCTTTGGGAGTATTCCTTCTTCTTCAACCTTTTGAAAGAGTTTAAGGAGGATGGGCACCAATTCCTCTTTATATGTTTGATAAAATTCACCTGTGAAGCCATCTGGTCCTGGACTTTTATTTGTAGGGAGTGATTTTATGACCTCTTCAGTTTCATTTCTAGTGATCGGTCTGTTCAGTTGGTCTGTTTCTGCTTGATTCAGTTTTGGCAGGCTGTAAGATTCTAGAAAATTGTCCATTTCTTCCAGATTGTGAAACTTGTTGCCATACAGTTGTTCATCGTATTCTCTTATGGTTTTTTGTATTTCTGCTGTATCCGTTGTGATTTCTCCTTTTTCATTTATAATTTTTGTTATTTGGGTTCTTTCTCTCCTCTTTTTAGTGAGTCTGGCCAGGGGTTTGTCAATTTTGTTCACCTTTTCAAAGAACCAGCTCTTGGTTTTATTAATTTTCTCTATTGTTTTTTGAGTCTCTATTTTATTGATTTCTTCTTTGATCTTTATAATTTCCTTCCTTCTGCTGACTTTAGGACTTTTTTGTTCTTCTTTTTCTAATTCGTTTAGATGGAGGGTTAAGTTGTCAATTTGGGATCTTTCTTCTTTTTTGAGAAAGGCCTGGATTGCTATAAATTTCCCTCTGAGCACTGCTTTCGCAGCATCCCATAGATTTTGAGAGGTTGTGTCTTCATTATCATTTGTTTCCAGGTAGTTTTTAATTTCCTTCTTGATTTCCTTATTGACCCATTGGTTTTTTAGTAGCATGTTGTTTAGTCTCCATGGAGTAGGTTTTTTCTCTTTGCTTTTCCCATGGTTGATTTCTAATTTCATGGCATTGTGGTCAGAGTAGATACTTGAGATAATTTCTACGCTCCTAAATTTATTGAGATTCGCTTTGTGTCCCAATATGTGGTCGATTCTTGAGAATGTTCCATGAGCATTTGAGAAGAATGTGTATTCTGCTTTTTTTGGATGTAGTGTCCTGAGGATATCAATGAAGTCTAACTTTTCTATTGTTTCCTTTAGGATCTCTGTTGCTTTATTGGTTTTCTGTCTAGAGGATCTGTCCATTGATGTGAGGGGGGTATTTAGGTCTCCTACTATGATTGTATTCTCATCAATATCTCCCTTTATGTCTGTTAATATTTGTTGTGTGTATCTGGGTGCTCCTGTATTTGGGGCATATATGTTGACAATAGTAACATCCTCTCCTTGGATGGATCCCTTAATCATTAAATAGTGTCCTTCTTTGTCTTTCTTTATGCCTTTTGTTTTAAAGTCTATTTTGTCTGATATGAGCGTTGCGACTCCTGCTTTTCTGTCATGTCTATTGGCGTGAAATATTTTTCCCCACCCTTTCACTTTCAATCTATATGTATCTTTTGTCCTAAGGTGAGTTTCTTGTAGGCAGCATATTGAAGGTTTTTGCCTTTTTATCCACTCAGCCACTCTGTGTCTTTTGATTGGGGCATTCAGTCCATTGACATTTAAGGTGATAATTGATAGATGATTATTTATTGCCATTTGAACCTCGTGTTCCAGTTGATTCTATGGTTCTCCTTTTTTTTTTTTTTTTTTTTTTTTTTGGTTGGATGGTCTCCTGTTATTATCTGCTTGAGAGGTTTTTTTTTTTCATTTTTGCAAATGCAATATTTGGTTTTGGCTTGTGGTTGCCCTGTTTTTTAAGTATGCTAACCCCTTCCCATAATTGTGTGTTTTAGCCTGATGGTCCTGTAAGTTCAAACACTTCATTATTATATTAAAATTAAGAAGAGAGACATACATATAAACAAAAAGGGTTATTTACCTCCTGACATCCCTTGCCCACATTTTATGGTTTTGATGACTCTTTTTTATTTTTTTCTTTTTAATTTTATTTTGTTTGAAGCGTGTTCATGATTAAATCTGTATGCTGGCTTATTTGAGTGACTTCTCTCTGATTGCAGTTTCCTCAGTCCTAGTTCTTCCTCTTCTTCTTCTTCTTTTTTTTTTTTTTTCTTTTTTTTTTCTTCCCTTTCCTTCCTTTCTTTTTGGTTTAGAGAAGCCCTTTCAATATTTCCTTTAACCTGGGTTTTGTGTTGCTGTATTCTTTAAGTTTTTGTTTGTTGGGAAAAATTTTTATTTCCCCTTCTATTTTAAATGATATTCTTGCTGGATAAAGTATTCTAGGTTGCATATTTTTTCCTTTGAGCACTTTAAATATCTCTTGCCATTCCCTCCTGGCCTGTAGTGTTTCTGTAGAGAAATCAGCTGATAATCTTATGGGGGTTCCCTTGTAGGTAACATTCTGTTTTTCTCTTGCTGCCTTTAGGATCCTCTCTTTATCACTAACTTTTGCCATGTTTATTATGATGTGTCTTGGTGTGGGTCTGTTTGGGTTCAGTTTCTTTGGGGCCCTCTGTGCTTCTTGTATCTTGAATCCAGTATCCTTTAGATTTGGGAAGTTTCCAGCGATAATTTCTTCAAATATATTTTCCATTCCCTTATCTTTTTCTACTCCTTCTGGAATTCCTATTATGCGTAGATTGCCCCGCTTTATATTATCCCATAGGTCTCTTATATTGCTTTCCAGTTTTTTGATTCGGTTTTCTGTCTGTTGACCAGATTGAGTGATTTCCATTATTCTATCTTCCATATCACTGATTCGTTCTTCTGCGTTATTCATTCTGATTTTTACTGCCCCTAGTTCAGTTTGCATCTCTGCAAATGAATGTTCTAGTTTTTCTTGGCTCCTCCTTATATTTTCTAGTTCCTTTCTGAGGGTATCTGCATTACTGTTCATATCTTCTCTTAATTCCTTCAGTATTTTCACTATTTCTCTTTTGAACTCCAGGTCTGTCAGACTGCAGAGATCTGTTTCATTGTTGACTGTTTTAGGTGAGTTCTCCTGTTGGTTTGACTGGGAGTGGTTTCTCAGCTTCTTCATCTTGCTTGTTGTTTTCTTTCTCCTGAGGGAGTTGTACTCTCCGTGATCGGGCAGTGTTTGCCTTGTCACTGCCGTGGAATATTTCCTGAGGGCTGGCGTTGTTGGTCAGTCTTTTTTGAGGCAGTGTGGCTTTTCTGGAGTGTTGATGGAGCTAACAGTGTTTCTTTGAAGCAAAGGAGGACTTCCTGAGGGCAGACAGGACTGAGCGGTCCACACCGCGATGGTAGCAGATTTCACTTGGCCGTGCAGAGCTTGCTCTGGTGTTTTTAGGCTGTGGGGTTCTTGCAGGGGGTTGGCGGTGTTGGGCAGCTGCTTTTTAGGGGTGCATCACCCCCTGGGGGCTGGAGAAGCTATCTGGGGCACTGAGAACCTGAGAGGCTCTTCCCTAGGGCAGCCCAACTCAGAAGGACAGCCTGAGAATGTAGGCGGATCTTTTCACAGTCTGGCTGAGCTTGTTGCAGCTTTTCTGGGCTGGAGGGGGTCCTGCCTGGAGCTAGCAGTCCTATGCAGCTGGTCCACTAGAGCATCCCCTGGGGGCTTGGGCGGGTAGCAGGGCCTTTGGAAACTGAAGAGGCTCCTCCCAGGGGCAACCCGACTCAGAAAAACCGTCCGAAAATTAGGCCGATCTATTCACAGCCTGGCTAAGCTTGTTCTAGCTTTTCTAGGCTGCAGGCCTTTTCTCAGGGGCTGGTGCTGTTTGGTGCTGCTCTGCGGAAGTGTAGCCCCTCCAAAGGGCAAGCAGGCCTGTGCAGGGACGGCCCCTGCGGTGGTAGGCTTCAGGCAATTGTTGAGGCCAGCCCTCCTGGATGGCAGGCAGCCCCAGGTCCGTGAGAGCGTAGGGCGTGGCGGGGGTGGGGGGAGGGGATGCACTGGGAAGCACAGCTTTCAGCTAGCTAGCGGGCCTGTAAGCTTGCTGTGGCGTGGGGGGGTATTCTATGGGGACTCACCCCTTCTTCTCTCCCCTCCCCAGCACAGGTGCAGACCAGGCTCTTCTCCCAGGTTCCCTCTGATGTGGCTTTCCCCTTCCCCACTCCTGGAGTATTGCTCCCTTCCTCTGCGACAGCTTTGTTTTCTAGTCTCCTAGGCAGTCTCTGCCCCGTCAACTGGTTTCTAGACCTCCCAAGCAGTTTCCGCTCTGCCCCGCCCCCCTAGCCCTGGGACTAATCTCTGGAGCCGAGGTCTCGGTGCCCAGCCCCCACCCAGGCGTCCCCCAGCCCCCTCTCGGGGACTAAGCTTCAGAGGCGAGGTCTCGGTGCCCAGCTCCCACCCAGGCGTCTCAATTTTTGGTGACTCTGCCCGTAGTTCAGATGGTCCGTTGGGTTCTTGATCGGCTTTTCCGTACTCCAACTTACTGCTGCACTCTTCTCTGCATCTGGGGATTCCTCCGGTTCGTTTGATCTTTCGCCCGGTAGGTGACTTTCCAGGGTGTGGGATCCCTTTCTCCTCCGCAGTTCCCTTTCGGGAGCGCCCGTCCCGCTGGGATTCACCTTCTCTCACTCTCCTCTTTTCTCCCGTTCTGCCCAATAATGTCACGAATTTCTTGCCGTTATTGGAGTTTAGGTTCCTCTGCCAGCGATTGGTTGCTGTTCTGTGCGAGTCATTTATTCTGTAGATGTGCTTTTTTTGTTGTGTTTGTGGGAGAGGGCGAGCGTGTCTTCCTACTCCTCCGCCATCTTGTCCTCTCTCCCTATTTGGATTTTTGCCTTCTATTCATATGTACACCATTTAGTCATCACAAAATCCCTTTGAAAAGTTTTATGATAACTAATCGATCAGTTTTCACTTGTCTATGCCCTCAAGAGTAATAGCTAATGAATATATAACAGTCTAAAATGTCGTTAGGTAACTGATGCATGTAATAAAATTAGATCATCAGAAAAATAGTTTAGTATGTAATGTTGGAATATTTTAATATTTAAGAATTTAAAGGATTTCAAAATTGTAAACCAAACGTTGTTTAAAATCAAAGGCAAAATGTAATATTATGAAATGTAGAGAGAAGGAAGACTGTCTAGCAATTTTAGAATCCCAGAAAAAATATGGAACTGTTTTTTGCTTTTAGCTCTTATATCTTAGGTTTAGAATTCAACAAGATGGCAGTATGTAAATGCCAAGAGGCTTGATAAAAATTCCCCAGCAAAGTCTGTTTTCTTTAGCTGAAAGTCCAGAAAAGAGAGAGCCTAGCAAGACACAAAATTTAAGTCCAGTCAAGCAATGCAGAAAAAAAAAAGAACGTGTAGCAGAGGGTAAGTAGGGAGCCTAGACTTCCAAGGTGATATAACAAACTTCTTCAAAACCTGCAAGGTTGATGTGAGATAAGGTCAAGGGGGAAGTAGGAAATTTCATTCTCTCTGACTGGCAATGAGAACTATCTGTTTGAAATTAGTGCTCTAATGAGAAGCCTGAACTTCTCCTCTATTTGACAGTAATGAGACACTTCACTTCTTTACTCAGGTTTTCAGAGGAAGACTAGTAAAAAGTCAGGACTCTCATGATCACTTGATATTAAAAAAATTACCATCACCATAAAACAACATGGGGGACCAGAAATCTCATTCCCCCCAGCAGTAGAAAGAGCCCTCTGTCTTTGGATGACTATGGGGTCTTAGTGGGGAACCCTAACTACTATTGTCAACTGGAAGTAATTACTATTTCTACCTACAAGAGTTGTGTCAGGGAAATCTAGTTAAAATAGAAATTTAAATAAGATCCAGTCTCACAATATAATACCCACTATGTCTAGATTTTAATAGAAAATCACTAATACCAAGAACTGGGAAGATGTTAAATGAATGAAAAAAAATCAGTAGATGACATCACTGTATGATTGAAATGTTAGATTTACCTGATAAAAATTTTAAAGTAGCCATGTTAAAACTGCTCCAGTGAACAATTAAGAACATGTTTGAAACAAATGTAAAGATAGGAAGTCTCAGAAAAAAAAAAAGATGTAAAGAATTAGATGAAATTTTATAACTGAAAAGTAAAATAACTGAAATTAAAAATCAGTGGATGAACACAATAGCAGATCTGAGGAGACAGAAGAAAGGATCAGTATATTAAAAGGTAGAATAGCAGAAGTTACACAACATAAGTAACAGAGTGAAAGTAGACTCAAATATTACAGAGACTCATAGGTCTGTGGAGCTATAAAAACATAGCAACATTTGTGATTGTGGTCCTAGGAGAAGAGGAAGAGGGAGGAAGTAAAATAACATCTGAAGAAATAAGCTAAAGCCTCCCCAATTTGGCTACATAAGTAAACCTACAGATTTAAGAAGCTGATCTAAATCAGAACAGAATAACTAGAAAGAAATTCATACTAAGACATAGGATATTTAAAGTTCTGAAAAAAAGTCTTGAAAACTACCAGAGAAAACTATCATCTTATTTATAAGAGGGTATACAATTAGAATGACAGTGGAATTCTCATCAGAAACCACTGAGGACAGAGGAAACAGCACAATATATTTCAATTTCTGGTTAAAAACAACAACATTAAAAGAACATATCAACCTAGACTTCTATACTTGTTAAAACATTATTCAGCAATTCAGGGAAAATGAAGACTTTCTCAAGTGAAGAAAAGCTAATAGAATTTTTCAATCATAGACTTATATTTCAAAAATGGCTAAATGAAGTTCTCCAATAAAAGTTAATGAACTTTTTTCTCAATATACCAAAATGTATAAAAAAAGGCATACAATGCAATTAATTTTCTTTAGAATACCCTTTTTATGTTAAATATAAAAACAAAGAATTATTTTAGTTTTTCATTTTCAATGCACAATTTAACAAAATGGATACTACCTGTAAAAAGTATTGAAATAAATTCTAAATGGGAAAAAATGGAAAAAAGAAACAATTAAAAGGTAACTTGGAATATTAAGAAGGAATGAAAAGCATAGTATGCAAAAACATGGATAAATACTATAGGATTTTCTGTTTCTTTTGATTTTCTAAAATCATATGTTAACAGTGGAGTAAAACTTATTGTCTAGTGTGGTTTTAAATGTATACAAGGGAAATTTTTGAGAAAATTATAAATGGAAGAGAATAAAAAAACACAGTGAGGTAATTCACTCAAATAGGTGAAATAAGAACAATAGCAGTCTGTGATAAAGAAATATATAATCTAAGAGCTAGAGTAACCACTGAGGATGTTAAACAAAGAGATACACTCAAAAAGACTAAAACTGTAATTGTAATGTATACATGTAAGGATAACCTGACCCCCTTGCTGTACAGTGGGAAAATAAAAAAAAAAAAAAAAAAAAAGACTAAAACTAAATCATGATGAATTTCTAAAAAATATTCAAGTAACCCATAAAAAGACAGGAAAAAGAAAACAGATAAATGAAAAACAAAGTGAACAAAAATAAAATAAAAATAAAATATTGGATGTAAGCCCTAACCTATCAATAATTATATTAAATGTCAATAGTCAAAATACTATCACCCAAATACACAAATTGGCAAAATGTATTAAAACATATGACCCCCTTTGGAGTTCCTGTCATGGCTCAGTGGTTAACGAATTTGACTAGGAACCATGAGGTTGCAGGTTCTATTCCCGGCCTTGCTCAGTGGGTTAAGGATCCGGCATTGCTGTGAGCTGTGGTGTAGGTCACAGATGTGGTTCAGATCCTGTGTTGCTGTGGCTCTGGTGTAGGCCAGCGGCTATAGCTCTGATTAGACTCCTAGCCTGGGAACCTCCATTTGCAGTGGGAGCGGCCCTCAAAAGGCAAAAATACAAAAAAAAAAAAAAATATATATATATATAAAATATAAATATATATATATATATATATATATGACCCCCAACTCTACACTGTCCATGAGAAATGAACTTCAAATGTTAGGGAGTTCCCACTGTTGTGCAGTGGGTTAAGAATCTGACTATAGGGCCTTGGGTCCCTGTGGAGGTATGGATTCAATCCTCAGCCCAGAGCAGTGGGTTATAAGGATTCAGCATTGCCACAGCTGTGGTGTAGGTTACAGCTTCAGCTGGGATTCAGTCCTTGACCTGGGAACTTCCATATGCCGCTGGTGCAACCAATTTTAAAAAAAAAGTTGGCAGTTTGAAAGTAGGAGAATGGAAAAAGCGTGCATCATGCAATCATGAATCAAAGGAAAGCCAGGAGTGCATATATTAATGTAAAATTGACCTCAGAGTAAAAAAAAAATAATAATAATTACCATATACAAGTAGCAGAATTATGTAATGATAAAAGAATCAATTGTAAAGAAAACACAGAAGTTCTAAATACCTGTATACCAAACAGCAGAGTTAAAAAAATATGCAAATCAACAACTGACAGAACTGATTAAAAAGTAGATAAATCCACAATTATCATAATACCCCTTACTCGATATTTAATACCTTTTTTAATACCACTCTCTCAATGATTGATAGAACAATTATATGGAAAATCATCAAGTATATAAAATGAATCAATAACATCATTAAACAACAGGATCAAATTAACATTTATAAACCATTACCCTGATAGAATAAATATTATTTCTAAGTACTAATGGAATTTATAATGAGATGAAATAAAACCACACATTATTTTTTTTGTCTTTATTTTCTGTATTTTTAGGGCCATAACCATGGCATATGGAGATTCCCAGGCTAGGGGTTGAATTGGAGTTGTAACTGCCAGCCTAAACCAGAGCCACAGCAACGCAGGATCTGAGCCGCTTCTGCAACCTACACCACAGTTCATGGCAACATTGTATCCTTAACCCACTGAGCAGGACCAGGGATCAAACCCCAGTCCTCATGGATACTAGTTGGGTTCATTAACCACTGAGCCATGACAGGAACTCCTAAAACCACACACTTAAAAGAATTAATATCATATAGGGTATGTTCTCTAATCACAATGAAATCAAAGTAGAAATCAATAATAAAAAATTAATGTCTTCACTCAGAAACTGAATAGCACACTTCTAAACAATTCATGGATGAAAGACATCTCACATAAAATAAAAATATATTAAACTGAATGAAAATTAATACACAAAATTTTAAATATTTGGGACAAACCAAAATGCAATGCTGTGAGGGAAATTTACAGCACTAAATACATATATTAGAAAGCAGAAGAAATACCTTAAATTAATAATCTAAGATCCCACCTCAAGAATCTAGGAAAAAAGAGCAAAAAATAATCTAAGAAAGGAGAAGGAATAAATAATAAAGATAGCAAAAAAAAAAAAAATCACCGAAAATCAAAACTGACAAACAATAGAGGAAAAAGTAATGAAAACGTTAGTTTTTCAAATAGATCAATAAAACTGATAAATTTCTAGTATGAGTGACAGAAAGAGAGAGAACATATAAATTACTTGTATTAGAAATGAAGCAATGATTATCACCATAGATTCTGCAGATTTCAAAAGGCAATTAAAGGAATACTAATAACAACTCTACATAGTCCAATTCCTTGAAAATGACAAACTTTCACAGCTCTACCAATACAAAAGAGGTAGTTTAATAGCCTTTTAACACCACAAAAGAAAAGCAAATTCATAATTTAAAAACTCCTCCCAATAAATCCCCAGATCCAGATGGTTTCATTGGTGAATCATACATCATATTTAAACAAAAATTAACACCTATTCCACAGAAGTTCTTTAAAAAAGAAAAAAAAAAGGAAAAGAGCAAAGACTTTCTATAAAATTCCCATATAAAAGTTTCATTTTATAAAGACAGTATCACCAATATCCCAAAAGATAAAGCATATATTAAAAAAACCCACAGATCAATATCCATCATGAATATAGATACAAAACTCCTTAACAAAATATTAGATCAAAAAATATCATGCTAAGTGAAGTCAGCCATACAATGAGGCACCACCATCAAATGCTTTCACTGACATGTGGAATCTGAAAAATCGACAGACTGAACTTCTTTGCAAAACAGATGCTGACTCACAGACATTGAAAAACTTATAGTCTCTGGAGGAGACAGTTTGGGGGGTGGGGGGATGTGCTTGGGCTGTGGGATGGAAATCCTGTGAAATCAGATTGTGATGATCATTATACAATTACAGATGTGTTAAATTCATTTGAGTAATTAAAAAAGAAGTTCTGAAAAAAAAAATACCCTTAAAATAGTCTCCCCCATACCCTCAGTCTAAAAACCAATGTTTTTCAATGGCCTGGAGAAACCACATGATCAACAGAACCTTGCTTCCACCATTAGTGCCTCAAATCTTATGATTTTCATATACCATTACACTCTCTCAGGCATTATTGCTCCAGCCACACTGGCCTGTCTGTTGTTACTTGAACATGCCTCCTGCCTCAGTTCCTTTGCATCAGATGTCCCTTTGGCCTAGAACACCTTTACTATCTTAAAGCCATTGCTTAGTCTACCTGACCAATCTATTTCAAATGATCACTTTCATCTCTGGGATTCCCAATCTCTCTCATGTACTGTTTTTCTTTTATGCAAAGCGCTCAATCTTTTTCTAACAAAATATGTAATTTAGTACTTTTTTTTGCCTTTTATTCATCTGTATACCTCTCGCCCACCCTTCACTAAATCTAAAGGCAAGAACCTGTTTTATTTTCTAATGTATCCCAAGGGCCTGGAACAGTGCCTAACACACTGTGAATTCACCATAATCTTTGTTGCATTAATTAATGAAGCACTGTCTCTTCTCAAGTGAGAATGCTTCTCATCTCTTACCATCATTTAACCTGATGCACTCTCCTGCTTTAGGGACCACTCTCTAAAATCTTGATTACCTTAATAAAAATGGGCAGATTTCTCCAGAATAAACTGTAACTTAACAGCATTCCCTATGTAAACCTTGCCTTTAATAACCCTCCTCTCTTCTGGAGCTCCCTGGTACATCTGGAAATCATTCCAACAAACATCTATTTTGTATAATAGATCAATCTTTTCCTTTTTAATATGACTCTGGCTCCCCAGAACCTAAAATCAGCATTGAGATGGGTTTTTTTTCTCCCTTGCTTTACTAAGAGTTTACATATTTGGCTAACAATGCCAAGGTCCTGTGCATTGGTAATTTGTTGCAAAGGAAAGAAAGTGTTGTCACATGATTTGTCAGCATGTATCAGAAGCCCACATAGGTGCTCTTTGTGTAACCAGAAAATACTGATTCCAATTAGTGACAGATTAAAGAAACAAGGAAACAAGTATTAGGTCAAGTAGGTTTATACAGTTGTTGAAGTTTTCAAATCCTTACTAAGTTTCTGTTCACTTCTTTTTTTTAATCAGTTCTTGGAAGAAGTATCAAAATCTCTAATTCCAGATATGGATTGGTTTATTTCTCCTTCAGTACTATTGAATTTTGTTCCATATATTTTATGGCTTGTTATAGATACATAAATCTTTAGTTTCATTATATTACTCTAATGAGCATCCTTGGTGCTCCATGAATTTCAAGATTTTCTACCCTGGTTGGTGGTAACACAGATTGTTCCAGACCCCTGTGAGCTCAGAGGAATTTTCCCTTTGCTCTTTTTAAGAGGTTCTTTTCCCCATATCTGGTATTTTCCTCACACACATATGTGCTGAGCAGTACCTAGCTGAGGGCTCCAGGGGGACCCTTTGCAGATATTCAGAGTGGCTCTTTTCTAGTGCTTGACCCTGTGAATTCTAGCTAGTATGTTCTGGCACCTTATGTTACATCTTTTCATCTCAGAGAACTCACTAGGCCCCACCAGGATCCCTCTAAGGCTTAGGTCTTTCTTTAGGCAGTAAAATGGAGCAAACATGAAACTTATTTTACTACTTTTTCCTCTCTGAGATGGTATTCTCCTGTACTGCCTGATATGCAATAACTGAAAATCATCATTTCATATATTTTGTCCATTTAGTGTACAAAATATATGTGTGTTAGTGTGTCTGAATCATGGATCTAATGTATAATCAACATAAAATAAAACATTAAAACATTAGTTTAAAAACCAATAGGGGATGGTAGGTGCAGAAAAAATAAATGCCTTGAGGAAGAGCCAAAAAGAAGACTGGAAGGATGTGAGTCAAAGTTGTACCTTAATGGACTTGTGATTGAGTATATTTTTCCCTATTAACAAGGGAATTTCATCAATTTCCCTATTAACAAGGAATAGCAACAGTTCATCTCTGTACCTTCCTATCAAGTTTGCTATGAATCTAAAACTGTTCTAAAAATTGTCTTTTAAAAAAAGACAGGAAGGAACTTAAATGAATATTACTAAAATACCTCATACTACATGATAGCAATTATATGGAAAAGGTAAAACTATATATGGAGAAAATTTTATATTTAGTAACTGCCAGGGGTTGAGGGATAAGGAGACGAATGAATAAAGGGAACAGAGAGGATTTTTAGAGTGGTAAAAATACTCTGTGTGATAATGTTATTACCTATTTGTCCAAATCCATGAAATGCATACATGCTGTTATCTAGCTGCCCAAACCCACAGAGTGTTCAACACCAAGAATGTACCATAATGAAAACTATGGACTTTGAGTGATAGAGATGTAGGTTTGTCAGCTGTAATGAATGCATCATTCTGTTGGGAAGCGTTGCTAATCAAGGAGGCTATGCATGTGTGGGGGCAGTGGTATATGGAAATCTTTGTACCAGTTATCAATTTGCCTTGGACCACCTAACACCGTTCTTTAAAAAAAAAAAATCTTTAAAAAAAAGTCACTTCTTGAAAATTTGATTTTCAAATTGATTTATCTTGAACCCTCACATATAAAATCTCTGAGCCATTCATGAATATTATTGAATGTCTTAAAGATACTCTATTGAATGAAATAACCAAGTTGGAGGCATCAGAGACTCAGATTTTCAAGAAAAAATAAGCCTCTAACTTCCCCCTCTCATTTTCATGAACAGTAGCAGGAAACAACTCATCTATGCATTGAAATAAAAAACTTAGATTCTGGAGCCTGGATCATCACAATTTTATACAAAGAGCAATTATTAATTTATCTTTATATTAAGAACATCATGAAATTAAAATGTATATATTTGTCTACTTTTAAATTTTTCACAAAAAAGACCTTATTTCCTTTATTTGTACTGCACTCACTTTGTAAATGATCAGATTATATTTCCTATATGGTTTTATGTTTCTAGATATTCAATTGCATGCTTTAGTATATTAAGCCATATTTTGCCCTACTGATGGAAAAAATAAAGACAATTTTTGAAGGCCCATATAGCTTCAGACAAGCAGATTTATATTTCCATAAAACCTATGATATTGATTGAACCATTAAAATATTAATAGCCACCTTATTTGAATGTCCAGTACAATTCGGATTCAAAGGGTAGTTCATTAGCAGTAAATTGTTCAGTTGGGGAGACATATTAAATATTCTGTTACATTATGGTCCCAATGTTTAATTAATTTACAAGTAAATGACAAGTTTATTAAATTCTGTAGGACTTAAGATTGCAGTTTCACAGTGTATGAAATAAAAAGTCCAACGATGTGAAACAATACTTTGGTAAGACAACAAAGACTAGAAAATTTTATTAAATATTGCTCAAATAAAACTTATTCTAAATACTTGGAGTAAATCTTTATTACCTTTTATTTTTAATAACTGCCCAGAATTCTTTTTACTGAGACCTTATATTTTATTTACTTTATAATCTCTAAAACACTGGTTTATATAGAATTTAAACATATTTAATATAATAGCCATTTACTATCACAAAATCATCTTCTAAAATTGAGACTCTTGGGTTTTGGAACAGTATTTTTTTTTAAGTGTTTAAAATATTTTTTTCCCTAAGAGTTACTATGAGGAAACCAAAAGTCATAGAATCATCCAACCCAAATGCTAAGAAAATATGTGAAAAATAAAATCTGTCGCTGGAATCTCACGGTGTCATCTTTAGGTACACACTCTCCATTTGAATGTGCTCTGTCTTGCCTGAGTGGTAAATTTATTGTGCCCACATATTTACCACATCAAGTCTTCTTCTCAAGAAGTGATCTAGGAGTTCCCATTGTGGCTCAGTAGTTAACGAATCCGACTAGGGACAATGAGGTTGCGGGTTCGATCCCTGGCCTTGCTCAGTGGGTTAAGGATCTGGTGTTGCCGTGAGCTGTGGTGTAGGTTGCAGACAGAGGGTAGCAGTTTAAACTTTGCTGGTGCCTTGCTACAAGTTGTAAAACTACCTTCTGTATGAATATTTGAGAAAGTTTACCTTTCCTCCAGGCAAGATCCATGAACAAACACAGGTGGCCTACAATCTCTCCACATTAGCTTTAAAAAATTCTCTTGTCTCTCATTTCAGTGAAGTTGAGTTCAACCTATTTCCTCTCATGCAATAGCTTTGACTAAAGTCTGCACTAATTGCTTAATTTCAGGGCAACGTAAGCTTTTGACACTATTTCTCTTTCTACAGCTGCTTAGTTATTCTCAAATCTTTTACTCCACAAGCCTGGACGTGATCATCTATATGTTATAAAAATCTCTTCAAGTAATGCTGATATGTAGCTTGGTGAGTCAACCATTGATTTATATATTAACATAAATTCAAATATGCCAGGTCAGGATACATTTGCAAGGCCTGGTTTCTTAATACAGGATGAATGTAAGGAAGCCCTGATATCTGTGAAATGCCAGCAGCATCCACTTAGAAGGGTGATTATTGCATGGAGACAGGCATTCATTATCAACAATGCTGTCAAATATTATATGAAACAAATGTATGAGTTTTTCTGACTTATTTTTGTTATATACAACCCCTTCCAAATATAAAATAGATATAAAAATTACATATGCCTCATATTTCAATTTTTTTCTTAAAAATAGCAAATTATAGTGAAAAGATTTGGATTCAGGCAGTTTCAGCTCAGTCACTACTTTGGCACCAGGCTATCAAAGCTTTGTGATGACCAAATAACTAAAATACTATTGAAAACTGTCTATCCAAAAGCACCCTAGAAACAGGTGATAATGGTGATGCTTGATTTGAAAGGGTAACTAAATAATTTGATATTTTTGAAAAAAGAATGTGCCATATACTTAAACTCTTGCTCATGAATGAAAATAAATCAAAAATTCAGTATAAGTGTACTATGTCCACCATTAGGACCAATCAAACAAATAGTAGAGTTTCTAATGGTAAAAGGAAAGCTGTTGAAGGACATTTAATCAATGGAGAATGCTTCAGAAAAATAAATGTCTTTGAAATTGTGACCATGTTTGTTACAATCCAGAAGTCTAGCTACTGACTAGACTTAAGAATAATTTATTGTTATGAAACTAATATTGAAAATTTTAGTTAAAAATCATTTAGAGCGATCCTGAAGTGTATGTCTCTGTACACTAAAAATCGTAATGTAACACTGCAAAAACAATGAAATTTGTCAATACAAATGAGTCACTGAAAGACAGAACAAATTTAAAACATTGCTGCTCATTAGAGTCAAGAATCATTACGTGCCTACAGATTTGTTTCTGCCATTATGACAAATTAAGGGTTATCACTGCAAGTATAAAAGCATTCACATTTTGGCATGGAGGTTTAGATGTAATTTGGTACATTGCCAAACAGATTAATGTATTATTTGCCAAGTTTTGTACATTATGATGCCAATTGTGACTCTTCTAATATAAAGAAGCTATTGATACAGGAAAGAAAAATAAATTCAATTAAGGAAAATATTTTTAAAAATATAAATGTTCATTGAGTTTTGTGAATATAACTTAAAATTTGTTTCTTGTCTTCAATAATTTTATAATATATATTAAATAATAAAAATCCAGCAGTAAAAAAATCTGATCATGTAAAGCTTATTAAAATTTGTTAACTAAAATTAATTATTTTTTTTAATTTTAGGGATGATACCTCTTGAATTTATTTATATTTATTAAGATTAATCTTTCCAGTTTAAAGACAAACATTTTAAAGGATATCATGAAATGGAAGGCTTGTTAAAGTGGCATCTCTGTTAAGAATAATTTATTAAAGGGATATGGCTCTATGAGGTTAAAAAATGCCCCTGTTTTCAAGCCAAATGTGAAGCTGTTGCTTGGCATATAAGCTAGTGATCCAATCTGGCTACCTTTGAGTCTGTTTCAATATCATCTTGTCGGTATTCTCCTCTCCTGCCAATACAAGAAACAGAGCAGTTCTCTAAGGAAGGAATAAAACAGAACAAGTTATTTCCTTGGTCAAATGCTGCATTGGCATCTGGTCTCCATGGTCAAAGTAAAACAGACAGTTCATACAAAGCTCTGAAGGATGAAGGGATTTTGTAATAGCTCATGCCAATGACAGAATGACAAAGAATTCAATAGTAAAAGATATGGGACTTTACAAACAAAATACGTTTTTGCTACATGCATAATTTGAAACAACAAATCACCTCTGAACTACACCAATATATTATTCTACTTCAGAGTAAAAACATTAATGAATCCTTCAAAAATTATGTGAGTGAAAATACGCAGGAGGAGGGATTTATTTAATCTATAAATATTCAGCATGTAGATACCACCAAGGAAATACGCTTTAGATCTATTCTTCCAAGTCTGAACAATTTAAGGATGAATTTTTTAACATTTCAGGCTTCATATAATTATTACAAGATTGTTACCACCTAGTATTTTTCATTGGAGAACATCCTTGGAATTGACATGAACAAATACAAGTCAAAATAAAATGCCTACATAGAAATGATTCAAAATAAGTGATTTGTTAAAAATTTCCAGTATCTACGGAAGGTTTTGTGGATTGTTTTCATTTTGTTTTGGTTTGTTTTTTTTTTTTGTCTCTGTTTCATTATAGATAAAATGATGGGCTATATATCCATGGCTAGGCCCAAATTCCTCACACTTTATCATGTACCAATTGTAGTTTTGGAATAAGTTTTATTCTAATTTTTTTTTAGATTTACATAAAAGTCACGAAGATAGCATAGTTCTCATATACTCACACCCAATTTTCCCTGTTACTAATATTTTACATTAGGAGATATATTTGTTACAGTTAGAAGACAAATATTGCTATTAACTGAAGTATATGCAGTATTAGGGTTTATTTATTTTTGTCTAATACCTTTTTTCGTTTGTTTGTTCTAGAGTCTCATCTCCTTAGGATACCGTATTACATTTATTTATCATGTTTTCTAAGCAAATTTTGGAACATGACCCTTTCTCAGACTTTCCTTGTTTTTGAAGAACATGACAATTTTAAGGAATACTGGTCAAATATCTTGTAGATAATTCCTGTCTTATACTTCTCTCATGATTAGACTGGGTTTATGAATTTGTCAGAAGAAGACAACAGAAGATGTCATTCCCATCACATATACAGGGTACATACTCAAGACACGACTTAACTGCTGTTGATGTTGACTTTAATCACCTGGTTAAAGGAGTGTTTGTTAGGCTTCTTCACTTTACTACTATGCTTTTACCCTTTTCTCTTCCTATATTCTTTGGAAAGATAGTGTATACCTAAGGAACATAGACTTATGTTCCACCTCCTTGAGAACAGAGTAGATTCACAAATGTTTGGAAATTCTTCTTCATGAGAGATTGCTCCCTTCTTCTTCTCCATGTATTTATTTATTCAATTATTTATTTGTAGCAACATGGACTCAAGAATGTTTACTTTCTATTTTGGGTTAAAATCTTTGACTTTGTTTTGTGGCAAAATTTTGTAGCTTTGGCCATTAACAATCTTTTGGTTGGTTCTTGTGCCTCCTTGATATATATTACTATTACTGTGCTCACTTTTGTATTTAACACTTTCCTGCTTTTTGATCATACACGATGCTCCAGGATCTACTTTTTTTTTTTTTTGCCTTTTTAGGGCTGCACCCATGGCATATGCAGGTTCCCAGGTTAGGGGCTGAATCAGAGCTATAGCTGCCAGCCTACACTGTAACCAGAGCAACACCAGATCTGAGCCGTGTCTGTGACCTACACCATAGTTCTTGGCAATGACTGATCCTTAATCCACTGAGCAAAGCCAGGGATTGAGCCTGCATCCCCATGGATATTAGTCAGATTTGTTTCCACTGAGCCATGATGGGAACTCCAGTATCTTCTTATATCAGTCACTTCAAAAAGAGCTCTAGTTTCTTTTACTGAAAATTGTATTAGAAACCTAGATGTAGGTGTGTAGTGTCAGCATGATTTTTAATGTTGTACATGATTCAAAAGAGACATGAAATCTTAATAGTGAATGGTATTACTGGTAAGATAAAGAGAGAAAATTATTGCCAGATTTTGGAGGATTTTGAATGTTTGACAAAGGATATTGGAGAAGAGACGATTGACTATAAAATTTAGGACTTTTTTTTTCTTTGTACAGCAGCATCTGTGGAATATGGAAGTTCTTGTGCCAGGGATTGCATCAGAGCTGCAGCTGTGGCCTATGCCACAGCCATGGCAACACTGGATTGAGCCTCATCTGCAGTCTACATTGTAGCTTATGGCAATGCCAGATTGTTAACCCACTGATAAATGCCAGGGATCAAACCCACATCCTCAAGGAGACTATGTTGTGTCCTTAATCCATTGAGCCATATTGGCAACTTCTTTTACTTTTTTTCAGGATTGTTTAGTGAAGCAGATAAGTGATATAGAAAATGATACATATTAATAGAAAAAATAAATATTATGTATATATGAATAATTATAGATGCATAATTGCATATTTATTACACTGGAATATTCAACCTGGAAATTTGCTCTTTTTCAGAGGAAGCTTGTTGTCTGCCAAAGAGGCAGTTGGCTGCTTGCACAACTTGATCTGTCAACTTTAACTTAATCATTCATGCATGTACTATTTCATTCATTTATTCATATTTCAAATAACTCTTTGCTTAACATTTATTTATTTACTCAACAGTATTCAAAGGGAACCTAATGATTGCTTGGAAATTACATGTGAATTAAAACAACAAAACAAAAAGTTAACTTATATTCTATTGAAAAGAGATACAAACAAAACAATAAATTCTTGAGCAGAGGATATGAATTTGCATGAACTAAAAAGAAAAGAAGCACTATGTAGATATAAAATGATTATGCAAGTCAATTGTCATTGTTTAGTTTAAAATGGCATACATTATATAGTAATAATAACTCAAGAAGATGGAAAAAGTATTTATGGAAGGAAATCTTTTAAAGAAAATGGAAAAGCAATACCTTCTCTGATAATGTTACACTGAAGAAAAGACCACATGAGCAGAGGAGTCATAGTCCACAGCACATGGAACAATAACTGCCAAGGCCCTGGCATGGGTGTCGCCTGGTGGGTTTGAGGAACATGTTGGGTGGGGTGGAGGTGGGGAGCTGTGAGAGATGAACCTGATTAGGAAGCAGATTTTTGAGTTTTATTAAGCTTTGGAAGAATGTTGGCTTTGTTCTAAATGTGGTGGGAGGCCAGTAGAGAGATTTGGGTAGAGGAACATCATGATCATACTTATATTTTTAGACAATCACTCTGGTTCCTGGAAAAATGTTTCTAGAGTTTGGGAGTTGGAGGGAAGCAGATAGTTAATTTAGGGGGTAATTGAAGTAACCTAAGCAGTGAAGCAAAATGGATTTGGATAATCATGATAGCAGTACGGTGACTGAAAAGTACTGGGATGTTTAATTCATAGTGCATATTTTAAGGTAGTGTATACTGTAAAGTAGAGCTGACAGGAATTGTAAATAGTTTGGTGAAGAAGTGACAAAGAATTGAAGGAGGCACATCTTTTGTCTTAATTCCCTTTCCTAAAATGAGGAAGACTAGCAAGGAGCAAGTGGTGAGGCTCACACTTTCTATGTGTGAGCAAATCTACTAGACTGCACACAAAATGATTAACCAATCACACAATAATATTATCAAGATGGAATTTGCAATCTAGAGGCATATACTGTTGTATAACAATAGACATATGAATAGGCAATGGCCAACAAATGTAAACAGGATAACTGGAGGAAAGGAGCTACATAATTTAAATCAGAAAGTCATTGGAAAAGTCTCTTAGAAGAAATAACTTTTTAGTTTATCCCTATTGAGGTAAAAATGGAAGAAACTTTAGGCATGAAGTCTGTAAGGCAGCAAAGAGCATGACTAGAGGATAAGTATGGAGGATAAGACTGAACTGATTTCAGCATAATAAATCAGAAAAACTTATTACCTGTGTTTTTGCATGGAAACATGTAAGAAGAATGTGTGTATGAGCATGTGTGTTGAGTTGTTGATGCAATTGGAGCCTTAACTCTGTATTCTCTATGTCAGTGAATCTCTAATTTTTGAAAAAGAACACTTCACAGTCCCTTTAAAAATTAACCTGTATACATTCTTTATTTAAAGCTCACCATTTTTTAACCTTTATTATCCATTGGTTAACTGTATACTATATTAAAATAATAAATTATAATTATGGTAATTCATGTTTTCTAGATACAAAAACTCAGCATGAAAAGACTAAATAAATATTTTCATGTGGGCTCCTCTAATCTCCGAACACCAAGCATGCACAAAATAGGATTATCCAAAAGACAATAACTAAGTGAAGATTTATATATACATTTGGTTCTGAGTATGTGCTACTGAGTTAGGAATATTTTACCATACATGAACTCTAATCCACTAAACTCTCTTACGTATGCATTTTTATTACTTGTAATATCTCAGACATAAAGACTTGGTACCATTTTGTGAGATGCTTTCTAAATGGTACATCTGCCTCTCCTGATTGCAAGAGTATCAAATCTAGGCAGACAAAAGTGACCTGGATCTATTTTTAAAGTCCTCTAGCAAATACGCCTTTAAAATGGATGTATAAAAAAGTCAACCCTTATGTAACACCTTCCAATTGCTGACACCTTATAGCCATTTTGCTCATTATATCTTAAGTCAAAGCTCTGCAAGACAACTCAAAGCATCAAAAAATGTCAGACAAGTTTCTAGTCACTGAAAATATTCCATTTGTGAGAGTCTGGCCCAGTCTATGAGGACACAGCTTCAAGGTGTTGCTGAAACTATAGTTGGGATTATTCAGGAGTGAAAAGATAATCAAAGCTCCTGAAAAGATGAAAATTTTCCTTATTATTGTTTTATTCTTCTCCTGTCTTACCCTTCTCTTCACCTAAGATTATGGAAATTGTGACTTTTGCAGTTCATATGTAACAGTTATTTTTCAGAAACAGAAATCAGGTTCTTGTTGTCCAGGCTTCCACATAGAGATGAAATATTGCTATTGTGATGATGCTTGGTAGGAAATGGTGATTCAAATCTCCATGTTCACAGGTCTGCATAGGGAAGTCTGTCTGTCTGTCTGTCTGTCTATCTATCTATCTATCTATCTATCTATCTATCTATCTATCTATCTATCATCTATATGTCTTCTATCATCTATCTATCATCTATCTATCTAGCTCTTCAAGTAGAAGATAATCTCTTATCAGGGATTCTAGGAAGAAATTTCAATAAAATTCTGAGGACAATGCAAACAGCCAATGAGAATAGCCAAATCTGATTTCCAGTAGATTCTAATAAAATTTAGGTTCTAATGGAAAATCTGTCCTCAAAGATAAAATCTTCAGATTCTTCTTTGTGCTATATGGATTATTTTGTTTACACAAAACCTCTCATAGTTCAGGCCATGAACTAAATGACAAGATAACTGAACATATTCCTTTTATCAAGACTTCTTGACTTAGGGAAATCTCTGAGTATTGATTATGTTAACCTAAACACTAGATTAGTCTGATATTCATGCTTTCTGTGAATAGAAACAGATTTACTTTTTCCTTTTCAAATCCGAAAGACTTTAATTTATTTTGCCTAATGTCTTTGCTAGGAATTCCAGTGTGATGTTGAATATATGCAATGAGGGAGGATATTAATGTATTATTTCCTATTTTAATGAGAAAACATTCTATTTTTACCATTATTATAATGTTTAGATTTCCTTCTATTCCCAATTTGCTCAGAGTTTTTTAATTATTATTGTGAATGGATATTCATCTTCATCAAATTATTTTATTATATCTTTGGAGATGATCATATTTTTCTTTAGTCATTAATATGGTGATTACAATAATTGGTTTTTGAATCTTTAACCAACTTTGGTTTCAATTAAAGATATTTGTCTTCTTTCTCCTAGTTTCTTAAAATAAACACTGAGATTACTAATTTGAGATCTGTAGCTGATGGCATATGTAAGTTCCCAGGTTAGCACTCAAATTGGAGCTATAGCTGCTGGCCTACTCCACAGCCACAGCAATGTGGGATCAAAGCTGCGTCTGCAACCTATACCACAGCTCATGGCATTGCTATATCCTTAACCCATTGAGTGAGGCCAGGGATCAAATTTGCATCCTCATGGATACTAGTCAGATTCATTGCCTCTGCACCACAGTGGGAACTCCCAGTATAGATGTTTTTAGACTGTGATTTATCTTGGTATAATTTTATGGGTCCTTAAAAAAAAAAAAAAAAAAGATTGTTCTGGAGTTCCCATCATGGCTCAGCAGTAATGAACTTGAATAATATCGTTGAGGATGCTGGTTTGACTTCTGGCCTCACTCAATGTGTTAAGGATCCAGCATGGCCATGAGCTGTAGTGTAGTTCAGAGACAAAAGCTATACCCCTGCATTGCTGTGGCTGTGGCATAGACTGGCATCTACAGCTCCCATTTGATCCTTTGTTCAATGCGTTCTTGAAAATAATGTTGAGTGAATTCCTTTGTATGTATTAATTAGATTATATTGTATGATAATGATTTTTAGGTATTCTATTATACATTAATTTTCTGTCTTCTTGTTCAGTCAACTACTGAAAAAGAATGCTGAACTCTCTAGCTAAAACTGTGGATTTGGCTATTTTACCATCCAGTTCTAACCGTTGTTTTTTCATTTTTTCTATTAGGTTAACAGCTATTTAAGATTGCTGTCTTAGTGTTTTGACCTCTTATGTTGTTATTTAATCCTTTACATTCTTGGTAATTTTCATGGTTCTGAAGTCTACTTTTTCTGATATTAGTGTAGATACTTCAACTTTATTTTTGTTAATGTTGGTATGATATGTATTTCTCCTTTATTTTCAATTTATTTCATTGTGGTAAATGTATATTACAAAATTTACTATTGCCATCATTTTTTAAGTGAACAGTTTATTGATATTAAATATATTTATAATGTTGCATAATGATCACCATCACCCACTTCCATAATTCTTTAATTTTGTAAAACTGAAATTCCAGGAGTTCTCTGGTGGCACAGTGGGCTAAAGATACAGCATTTTCACTACTGTGCCTCAAGTTTCTGCTATTTGATTCCTGGCCCAGGAACTTCCATAAGCTGCAAGTACAGCCAAATAAAACCAAAAAACAAACAAACAAAAACCCTGAAACTCTATATCCATTACACAATTACTCCACATTCTCTCTCTCCCAGGCAGAGGCAACCACCATTCTCCTTTGTACCTCTACGATCTTGACCATAGGAAGTACTTCATACCATCATTCTATTTTGACCTATGTTTATATATAAATCAGGTTTCATTTATATTGCATATAATTGGGTCTTCCTTTTAAAATCAAATCTGACTATCCCTGTATTTTAATTACTGTGTTTATACTACTATAACTTAATGTTCATATAAATATAATTGTATTAAAATCTGATTTTGTGAGGTGCAATTTTAAAAGGCATCATATTTTGTATTCCTTTTCTAATATTTCATTGCTGGTATACAGAAATGCAACTGACATCTGAATGTTAATCTTATAGCCTGCTACTTTGCTGAATTTATTAATCAGTTCAAGTAGTTTTTGGGTTGAGTCCTTAGGGTTTTCTATGTATAGTATCATGTCATCTGCATACAGTGACAGTTTTCTCTCTTCTCTTCCTATATGGATGCCTTTTATTTCTTTTGTTTGTCTAATTGCTGTGGCTAGGACTTCCAGTACTATGTTGAAGAGCAGTGGTAAGAGTGGGCATCCCTGTCTTGTTCCAGATTTGAGTGAGAAGGCTTTCAGTTTTTCCCCATTGAGTATTATATTTGTTGAGGGTTTATCATAAAATCAAATACCTCGGAATACACCTGACCAAAGAGGTAAAGGACCTATATGCCGAGAACTATAAAACTTTAATCAAAGAAATCAAAGAAGATGTAAAGAAATGGAAAGATATTCCATGTTCCTGGATTGGAAAAATCAATATTGTGAAAATGGCCATGCTACCCAAAGCAATCTACAGATTCAATGCAATCCCTATCAAATTACCCATGATATTTTTCACAGAACTAGAACAAACAATCCAAAAACTTATATGGAACAACAAGAGACCCAGAATTGCCAAAGCAATCCTGAGAAACAAAAACCAAGCAGGAGGCATAACTCTCCCAGACTTCAAGAAATACTACAAAGCCACAGTCATCAAAACAGTGTGGTACTGGTAACAAAACAGACAGACACACCAATGGAACAGAATAGAGAACCTGGAAATAAACCCCAACACCTATGGTCAATGAATCTTTGACAAGGGAGGCAAGAACATAAAATGGGAAAAAGAAAGTCTATTCAGCAAGCATTGCTGGGAAACCTGGACAGCTGCATGCAAAGTAATGAAACTAGAACCCACCCTCACACCATGCACAAAAATAAACTCAAAATATCTGAAAGACTTAAATATAAGACAAGACACCATCAAACTCCTAGAAGAAAACATAGGCAAAACACTCTCTGACATCCACATCATGAATATTTTCTCAGGTCAGTCTCCCAAAGTAATAGAAATAAGAGAAAAAATAAACCCATGGGACCTCATCAAACTGAAAAGCTTTTGCACAGCAAAGGAAACCCAAAAGAAAACAAAAAGACAACTTACAGAATGGGAGAAAATAGTTTGAAATGATGCAACTGACAAGGGCTTAATCTCTAGAATATACAAGCAACTTATACAACTCAACAGCAAAAAAGCCAATCAACCAATGGAAAAATGGGCAAAATACCTAAATAGACTATTCTCCAAGGAAGATATACAGATGGCAGCAAACACATGAAAAAATGCTCAACATCACTGATAAGAGAAATGCAAATCAAAACTACCATGAGATACCACCTCACACCAGTCAGAAGGGCCATCATTAATAAATCCACAAATAACAAGTGCTGGAGGGGCTGTGGAGGAAAGGGAACCCTCCTGCACTGCTGGTGGGAATGTCAACTGGTACAGCCACTATGGAGAACAGATTGGAGATATCTTCGAAATCTATCCATAGAACTTCCATATGACCCCACAATCCCACTCTTGGGCATCTACCCGGACAAAACTGTCCTTAAAAGAGACACATGCACCCGCATGTTCATTGCAGCACTATTCACAATAGCCAGGACATGGAAACAATCCAGATGTCCATCAACAGATGATTGGATTCAGAAGAAGTGGTATATATACACAATGGAATACTACTCAGCCATAAAAAAGAATGACATAATGCCATTTGCAGCAACATGGATGGAACTAGAGAATCTCATACTGAGTGAAATGAGCCAGAAAAAGACAAATACCATATGATATCACTTATAACTGGAATCTAATATCCAGCACAAATGAACATCTCCACAGAAAAGAAAATCATGGACTTGGAGAAAAGACTTGTGGCTGCCTGATGGGAGGGGGAGGGAGTGGGAGAGATTGGGAGCTTGGGCTTATCAGACACAACTTAGAATAGATTTACAAGGAGATCCTGCTGAATAGCATTGAGAACTTTGTCTAGATACTCTTGATGCAACAAAACAAAGAGTGGGGAAAAAACTGTAATTGTAATGTATACATGTAAGGATAACTTGATCCCCTTGCTGTACAGTGGGAAAATAAAAAAATAAAAAAATAAAATGTTTAATGATGTAAAAAAAATAATAAATAAATAAAAGAAAAAAAAGAAAATCTACCACCTTACTAATTGTTTTTGTTTAATATGTTTTTTATATATTTTACTTTTTAATGCCTTTGAGTAGTTAGAGCATTATGATTTGATTTTATCTCCACTATAGACTTACTTTATATACTCTTTAAATATATGTTTTTAATCATTATCCTAGAATTTAGAATATATTTTCTTCTTTAATCTGTGTCTACCTTCAAGTAATATTATACCTTCGATAACATAGTATAAACACTTTGCAATACTATATTCTTAACTCCTAACTCCTTAATGCTATGCTACTTTTGTGCTATTATTTTTACATTCACATTTGCAATGAACTTGCAATAAATTGATAATGATTTTGCTATAGATAGTCATTTATCTTTGAGTGATTTAAATGGCTGTTTTATCTTATTTATTTCATGTTTAGTGCTTTTTATTTCTTTTTGTTGATCCAAGAGTCTATCCTGGTTTTATAATGTCTTTTCATAAAATACTTTCTATAAACATTCTTTTAGTAGACACTTGCTAACTTTTAATTTTCTCAGATTTTATTGGTCTAGGAAAGTTTTAATTCCTCTTTCATTTTTGAAATACATATATTTTCTGGGAATTCTGAATAGACAGTGTTTTTTGTTTTTGTTTTTCCTTTCATCACTTTAAGGGTATCATTCCATTATTTCATTGCCTCCAAACTTTTTGAAAAGTCAACTTATTTTTGTCTCTGCCTATTTGTAATATGTATTTTTTTCCTGCAGGCCTCAAGTTTTCTCTTAGTCTTTAGTTTAAAGCAATTTGAATGTGCTACACCTAGGTGTATTTTGTTATCGTTGATGATGATCCTTCTAGGTATTCTTGAGTTTATCTGATTTGTAAGAATTGTCCATCCTTATATTTGTAAAATTCTTAACTATTACATTTCAAATAATTCTGCCTCATTTTCTCTCTCTTGTCAGTCTGGGATTTCAGTTACATGAATATTAGGCTATTTGATATTGTTTCACACCAATTTATTATTCTTTTGGTTTGTATTTACTTTTCTTCTCTCATTCTGTTTCAATTTAAAAATATCTACTGACTTTTAAAACTTGCTGATTACTTCTGTCTGGGTCAAGCCAAATAAGGAGTCATTGGAGGCATTTTTCACTTCTATTATCATGATTTTTGTTGTTGAATTTATGTTGTTTCATTCTCATAGTTTCATCTCTCATCTCTCTGCCAAAGTTAGCCATTGACGTTTCATGATGTCTATTTTTTCCCTTCGAGCCTTTAACGTATTAGTCATAGCTATTTAAAATTTCCTTTCCCAAAAATCTGTTTTGTATATGAGTAGTTGTGCTGATTGCTTAGTTTCTTGACTAATCAATAATGAATTTTCATGGCTTTTAATATGTTTTAGCATTTATTTTGATGGGTTTTTTGGTCTTTTTTTTTTTTTTTGGTGGGGGGGACTGTACCAGTAGCATATGGAGATTCCAAGGCTGGGTTAAATCAGAACTGTAGGTGCTGGCCTATGCCATGGTCACAGCAATGCAAGATATGAATCACATCTGCAACTTACACCACACTGGATTCTTAACCCACTGAGTGAGGTCAGGGATCAAATCTGCATCCTCATGGATACTAGTCTGATTCATTTCCACAGAGCCATGATGAAACTCCAGTCATTTAATTTTAAAACTGGATTTCTGGTATAGAGAAGAAGAGACCAAGGTAAATAATTTTTATGCTTAACAAAGGGCACATCCTTCCTCCATCACATCTTTTAATGTGAGGGCTGGAAATCACCTAATAAGATATGTCATTAGGTTTGGATTGTATTGTTGCAATGGTTTTCATCACTGTGGCGTAGATTTTATTTTCCTCTGTTTATCATGGATTTGGAGTATGGGTACGTTTTCCAGAGGGCTTTTCTCAGTCATTTCCATCTTAAGTTTTAAGTATTTGTTCCAAGCATCAGGATACTTCCTTCTCAAAGGAGGAACATGTATGTGAGTGTCCTGAATGAGGAGTATAGAGGTAATTTAAATCACTTATATGGGGCAATTCTTTCAGATCTTTGTTTTCTTTTGGTCAATTGCCTTGTTTTATTTCTCACACCTGACCAGACCCTTATGTGCTTGTGAATATTTTGGCCAAGATGGATTCCAAACCAAGGTCTTGCAGGAAGTTATGCATAACTTCTTATGATCTGGCAAGGCCTTTCTTTCTGACCCAGAGGGGTTTTTCTGTGCATGTGAAGTTGGGATCTCCCTGACCCCAAGGATAGGAAGTATGTGATCTCTTGATCTTTTCCCCAAGCAATGCTTAGTCCCTTTCTGCTCCTGCCATTACCATTGTTTAAAGTACCCAGAGAAGACAAATTTCAATTATTTACTTTGTTCTTTTTGTTGTTTCTATCTCGAAATATAAACAGGTGACTGGTTGTAAATGTCTATACTGGAGCCCATCTATCTCCTGCCTCAGGTCCATTATATATTCTTGATCTTCCCTCAGGGTTAAAAGTTTCTTCCATTTGTTTCTCTCAGCTGCAATGTGATTTTACTAGACTCCTAAGGGCACAAAATATGTTTTCTTTACTCCATAGACTAAGGATTTTTTCCCCTAGAGAAGTGTCAATAACTTAAAACTCTGAAATTTCTCCCTTACTTAAAGCTAACAAGTTGCATTCCTCACTTTCTTGGACACTGGCAGAAAATGTGAGAATCCTGAGTTAAAGACAAAATATCATTTTACTCACAACAGAGCAAGCAGCATGAAGAAACATGAAGCATTAATTCCCTTTTTACCTCTCCCCCAAAGTTTGAGGGGGAGATACAATTTTAGGGTAGGTATCACAGGTAAGAAACCCCAAACCTAGGAAATTATAGTTATTTATAAGGATCAGTAAGTGAACCCTCCTAACCTTTCTCCAAGTAGAAATTTTTCTTTGTTATGAAGGAGACCATTTATCTTCCAGGGTTGCCTTCCAGCGCTGTGCACAATACAGTTATTATTGAAAAAAATCTGTGCCTCTACTTCGAAGATGTTTGAAAACAGAAAGACTCATGGAAAACTGCTTTCCAGCAATAGGGAGATGAAGGAGAATGGTGTGGGCACAATTTACTTTCTCTTCCTTCAGCAGCTGCTGTTCCCTTACCCCAAGAACAATGTTGGGAGATATCTCAGAAATCCTGCCAAGGAAAATTTGTGTCAAAAAAACCTGTGAAAATGTACAAACATCCTTTATATTTGCAGCCTCCAGGGGTTCCACACTCCTTCACTAACCTAGAGTCAGTTTTCATCAAATCGTTGTCTATTCTCGCTGAATTTTCCTTAGTGGTTTGTGTCTTAATGTTTCAGCCCAAAGTAAGCAAATTTTCACATGTTGTATCCCCCTACAAGTGGCTGTCTCTTTCTAGATTTCATGCTAGTTGTTTGTCCTGCAACCTTAGTTTTTAGGTGAGCTTAAGAAAATCTGTGAACTTGAAAAATTTTTAAATATTTTGTCCAAATTATGATACATCAAAATCTTATCACTTGGATTCAAGCAAAATAGAAGACTAAATCCCCATGGAAAAAACAATATTTATTATTTTTGTAATATATTATCTCATTCCTCTATAATGAGTTGAATATGAAATCTAATAGTATACCTACCATAACTATTTAGAGCCACCAAGAAAGGCAGAATTATACTGTTGGGAAGAACAGCATGGAGGTTCCTCTAAAAACTAGAAGTACAATTAGCATATGGTCCAGCAAATCCATTCATGTGTATATATCCACAAAAAGTAAAAACACTCATTCAAAAATATATATGCACCCCAGTGTTCAAAGCAACACTATTTACAATAGTTAAGATATGGAAGCAACCTAAATATCCATACAACAGATGAATGGATATAAATGTATGTATATATATATATTGCCCTAGAAATAATGATGAAATTCTGCTGTTTGCAGCAACATGGATGACCCTAGATAATATTATGCTTAGTGAAATATGAGACAGAGAAAGAGAAATACTCTGTGATATCACTTATATGTGGAATCTGAAAAGAATAATACATACATATGTACACAGCAAAACAGAAATGGACTCACAGGTATAGAAAACAATCTAATTATTACCAGTGGGGAGAGAAGAGGGGAGAGGAATAAATGAGGAGCATGGGATTAAGAGATAACAAACTAATATAAAAATAGATAAGAAACAAGCTCAGGGAATTATAATCATTATCCAATAATGTATATTTTAATGAGTATAATCTATAAATTACTGCATTTATATGCTGTATAAACCTCAAACTAAAATAATATTGTAAATCAATTGTACTTCAATATTTTTTAAATGGCTGTTCTGTTATTTTCATAAGGGGGAACATACTCTTTCTACCTAGCTTCATCAATGAAAGAAACTTCAAATCCACTTAGTTCAGATTGTGTTAATAGCATTTGATTGAATCTATGTATTCTCTATCATATATGAACAATGCTATGCTATGAAATCAAATCAACAAAAGCCTATTAATTTAGAGTTATTTTCCTATCTAGTTAGTTGACTACATCCTACATTGTAGATTTATATGCTTTTCCCCCCTCTACCTCTTCAATTTTTCTACCAAGTTTTCTCGAAGTCTCATTGTTTCACAGTGTCTGGGAGTCCAGCCAAAGGGACCAGAGAGAACACAGGGCAGAGTCTTGGTCTTACGCCAACTAGAGGCTGCCTGAGAAGTCTTCATTTTGCTTGTGACAGTCTACACTCAAGAAGTGAACTGGGAGAAACCTGGATATAGGTGCTTTAAAGTACATGTCACATAGAGTCTTTTTGTTGCATGACGAAGTAATTTAATGATTCACTGTATAATAAAATGAAATTGGAATATATAGAGCAGAAAATGAGCTCACATTAATTTGTAAACTGCGAACAGTAATAATTTTAAATATATAAAATAGTTTGCATACAAATATTTAAAAATTAATCTATAGCAAGAGACTAGATTCAAACTTTTGTTTTCTTTATGCTTTTAAATTTTTTTATTTTTAATGAATTTTCTTGGCCTATAGGTGACTTACAATGTTGTTAGTTTCAAGTGTACAGCAAAGTGAATAAGGTATACATATAATGGATATGTTATATACATATGTGTGTGTATGTGTATATATATATATATATATATATATATATATATATCCATTCTTTTTCAAGTTCTTTCACCATATAGGCTATTAGAAAGTACTGAATAGATTTCCCCAGAAGATTTATTTTGTATACAGTAGTGTGTATATGCCAATCGCAACCTCCCAATCCATTCCTCCCACAACATTTCTCCTTTGGAAATGGTAAGTTTGGTTAATCTTCTTTAGGCTTCTTTATTATCTTAGAAATGATTTTATTTTCTTCAGTTGCAATAACTTATATTCTATGACTTTTGCAAGGAAAGTACTTTATAGTTCTTTGAATTGATTGTTAAATTTTTGAGAATGTGTCCAGTTGAAACAGCAATTTCAAAGTATTTATTTTCCAGCTCCTGAATTCTATTTCCTTTTTTAAGAATATAATTTTTAAATGCTTTATTTGTTTTCTTTGTGAGTGGTTTGTTATATCTAGTTTGAGGAACAAAGGAAAGGAAGCTTATGATTTTCAGGGATGGTAAGATACAGTTATCTCCAAGGAAGGCTTTGAAAAGAATGGACCAGGTTAAGGTATGTTAGACTTTTGCCATAGACTTGGAAGTTCTGCAGACTGATATGAGGGACAAAGGTTATTCACAGCATCAGCACTCTGTCATAGCCAATGTTCATGGATCTGGAACATTTGACAGCAAAAATGTAAAAATCAAATATCATTCTTCTCAACATTATAATGCTGCCTCTCAGTGACTGTAAATAACTATGATAGGTACACTATTAGATTTCATATTCATTTCTTTCTATGTGTACATGATACATATAACAAAGATAATAAATATTGATATTTTTCATGGGACTTCAGTTATCAGTTTGCTTGATGCAAGTGATTAAATCGTGTTTTAGCAGAATCTAGTGCATTTCAAATTATGGAATGGCATATGAAAAATGGGTTATATTATCAATAACACCATTAGCATTGTGTTAAAGATAGCTTTATTTCAAAAATATTAATTGAATAGCTAAACAGATGCCTGCTAGACAGAACTTCAGATTCTAAAACCAATCTGCATATTAGATGTTCTTAATGAGCATATAAAACTAATAATAAAAGTAAATATTTTCTTGATGTAAAGTAGGCATTAGTGAATATTTGTTTAATTCAGGTATGTAATGGAAAATACTATAGAATTTAAGAATGGAAATTCAACAAAATTTTGTTGAAAAGGAGAATCTGAAGGGTAATATTGAAGAATTAAGGAAAAGATGATCCAGGGTGTTAATAATGGGCATGGGAGAAAAGATGTGAATATAGTGGCAAGAGAAGTGATTAGATTTGAAGGAAGCTAGAAACCAGGGTTGCAGAAATCCCTTTAATGTGAAAGATGAACCTTCTATAAATAGTGACAATGATCAGGGTGAAGTCAAAAATCTCTCTCTCGTTTTTTCTAAGACTCACCTGAAGCATATGGAAGTTCCTGGACTAGGGCTCTAATTGGAACTGCAGCAACAAGCCTATACCACAGCAACACGGGGTCCAGCTGCATCTGAGACCTAGCTTGTGGCAAGGCCAGGTAATTAACCCACTGAGCAAGGCCAGGAATTGAACCCACATCTTCATGGACACTATATTGTGTTCTTAACACACTGAGACACAAGGGAAACTACCCAAAATCTTGAAAATCAAAACTACATTTTATTCAATCTGTTTTATTAGTATATTGCACTGACTTACAAATAATAATTTAAAAACTCTGGAAGGACAAACTTCCTCTTGACAATATTTAAAAAGGATGACAGAAATGGTCTGCAATGAAAAATATACAGAGACATTAGAATACACAGACAGACATTAGAATCATCAAGTTTCAGTTACTGAAATGAAGTGAAATAATATACAAAGATTAAGTTTGAAACCCGCAAAGTGGTTAACTCTGTCTCTCTTCTAGTTGAGTGCTCATTCAGCAAAACTATAAGCTACAATAGCCGTAGTTTGGCAGTTTGATTAAAATCTATGCTCAGCAAACTGTTGGGACAGTATTATTTGTGATCAGCAAAACAAATATTTAAATATTGCAATACACTAACTGACCCTAAACTGACATTATTAGCTCAGGTAAAAATTCAACTTTTGGAAACAAAATATTGGGGAGGACCCATATTATTTAGGGTGATGATTTAACTCCTTCATCATGTGCCTGTGAATTATTTCCCAAATCCCAGGATGCCTTTACAATCAATTCACAGGTGTGACATGATTTGTTAGAAGAAAAGTATTTGTAAGGTAAAGAAAATGCTTTGACATTTGGATACTTTGACATTTACCATTGATATTAATGATGCTATAAAATTGTCCTGTGCCATGGCATTTACCCATGGAGTGATGCTTATTAATGACAAATATTATGTAGTCTGTTTTAGATGTAAAATGTTATGCGTTCTTTTTATTTCACATTCTGATTAAATCTAAATCTGCACAGAAGCAGAACCATTATAAACTCAAATGTGAACATTAAATAAGATCTTAACCTCAGGGATTTGCATGTCAGATGGAATTTAAAGCCATTGAGAGAATCAAGAATGAGATATATTTTCTGTAAGCAACAGCTTTGCTTTTGTAAGTCATATCTCCTCATATATATTAACAACAACAAAAAAATAAAGGTGAAACTATTCAGAGTACTGGCATAGAGAGTTTTACTTGATTGTGTGATTTAATTAAATGCAAATAGAAAAACAAAACTTTCCTATGGTGTAAGACTATAAATATTTAATAAGCCTATTTTAAAGGAAAATAATTTGACATGGTGTATTTCAATAGAGACTGACAAAGGGGCTTCAATTGCAAAAAACAATTCTAGCCGGAAGCAGACAGATGCTAAATACTTGGAAAATATTGCTCTAAAGCACTTTAAAGTTATGCAAATTAAAACAATATTTTCTTACGTTCATATTTCCTTTAATGTTCTTTTTTCTGCTATGCATTACTATCCAAGATATATTTATACTTAGTGATTTCCTCACCTATAATAATTTATTTTGGGTTAGTGGTCCTCATTACATTGATTTGATAAGAGTTCCATCCATGTCGAAAACACAAAACATACACTCTAAACTTGGGTATTGATTTTTGGATGTGCATGATGATTATATTTAAAAGTCCATGCTTATTTTTACAGGTGGGAGTCATTTTTTTTTTTTTTTTTTGTCTTTTGTCCTTTTAGGGCCACACTCACAGCATATGGAAGTTCCCAGGCTAGGGGTCTAATCCGACCTACAGCTGCAGGCCTACACCACAGCCACAGCAATGAGGGATCCAAGCCACATCTGTAACCTACACCACAGCTCACAGCAATGCCAGATCCTTAACCCACTGAACAAAGCCAGGGATCAAACCTGCAACCTCATGGTTCCTAGTCAGTTTCGTTAACCACTGAGCCATGATGGGAACACCATGGGAGTCATTTTTTTAACTCCCTCCTTGTTTTCTGTAAAATGGAGAGTAAAATGTGATTTGAAAATTATTTTTTATTAAATCTTTATGGCTTCTGGTGTTATTGAAATGTAAAATTGCTTTATTTTTATTTCTAGGAAATATAAGGCTTAACCTGAAATACTTCACATACATACAATTGTAGAATAGTGGCCTACAAAAGAAATTCAGGAATCTTCCAGAATATTATGCCTTAAGTAAAAGGAAAGTGAAGCTCAAAAATGTACATTGAAAGAAATTCCCTTGTGGCACAGAGGGTTAATAATCTGGTGTTGATGCAGCTGTGGCTCAGGTTGCAACTGCAATGCAGGTTTGATCCTTAGCCCAGGAACCCTCTCAGGCTCAGCCACAAAAAATAGTTCATTGAAATTTGAAAAATGAAGTTTTTAACATTCACAATATTAGCAGTTTGACTAAAGAAGAACAACATGATATGACCTATATTTGGTATTGCTGAATTAAGCATATATTACAGAGTTAATGGCAAGTTTTATTCTTTATTAATGCCCATCTATATTGTTAGATTTTCTTTTTTGATGGTTTTATTAAAAGCAAAACAAAAAAATTTTGTAACTGCATAAATTACCTCATTTCACCAATCAGAGTGAGAACTTGAATCAAAAGAATTTGTTCATAATTAGGGACCATTCACTTAAGCAACTGGTAAAGCATTTTAATTTTATTTAGAAAAAATGAATAGACACTGGAGTATTTTAAACAGAAAAATGACTTAAATTATCTTTTGTTAATTTGGGGGGACTGCATGCATGGCATATGAAATTCCCAGGCAAGGGGTTCAAATCTGTTTCACAGCAGTAACCTAAACCACAGCACTGACAATGCTGAGTCCTTAACCACTGAGCCACTAGGGAACTCTAACATTTTAAGAGTATCACTGGGCCATTGTGTAAAAGTAGAGGAAAGAAGTTCCAGAGGGTAGCAAGGAAGCAATTAGAAAACTATGGTAACAATAGTAATGATGGTGTTAATAGTAGGAGGTTTATAATATAAATAGAATAAATGTGTGTTTAAAATGAGCTGATAACCTGCATTTAAGTCACCCATACCTCATGGTCCAGATTTTTCTGAAGTGATTCTTCTTTATCCAAATTCCAAGTTAAAGAAGTCCACCAAGAAAAAAAATCCTACTAGAATGACTCCAAAGGCCAAAAAATACCACTCTGAACAGAAAAAAAAAAATTAAAAAAAGATGGAAACTATATATAGAGTTCCCTGGTGGCTCAGCAGGTTAAGGATCTGGCTTTGTTACTGCTATGGTTCAAGTCATTTCTCTGACATGGATTCAATCCTTTGGCTGGAAACTTTTGCATGCTGTGGATAGAGTCAAAAAAGAAAAAATGGAAACTATATTTGGTTGAATCTTCCAGGCTTCAGGTAATGTATACCTAAATATTAAGATCTCTAATTTAGGTTTTGTTTTGTTTTTTTTGCTTTATTAAATTTTGTTGGAGATCCACTAATGTAACTTTACATGAGAACTAGCTGTAATGGATAAACTAAACCAAGGAATCTTATTTTTAAAACAAAACTGATTGCATATTTTCCTCCATTGGATTATTTATGTATGTAGAAATAGAGGAAAATAGTCTGTCAACTTAAAAAATACACATAATCTAAACACTGAGAGTTAAATTTTGTTTGGGGCAAAAGAGGACTTAGGCCTGGGAGGCAGCATCTCAAGTAACCTGAGAAAACTACTCTGAGGAGGTAAAGGGAAAGCTAGGATATATAGGAGTTTTGCAACAAAGGGCATGTAGTAGGGGAAAAATTGTTTACTGTAATAACAGAAAACTAGCTTTCTTAAATTAAGGAATTTAGTGCTTTTCTTTATACGGGAAGATCCAAGCTTGTGGGCTCACTGAAATCATTCCTTTGATTTTCATGTTAGAAATCTGGAGCTAGTATCCTGTGTTTTCACATCCTTAGATTCCTCAGTGCTGACCCTACAGAGTTGCTGCAGCCTGATGGCTACTAGACATCAGGTATTCTTTGTTTCCTTCCTGAGTTCCCTCAGGGCTCACAGGCTCACCCCAAGGTGATGACAATATCTGATGACTATGACATAATTTTTTTTACTAATGTGGCAGGCAAAATTTTATATCTTAGATTTACTTAATGAGCAACTATTATATTATCAAAGGTTTTGATATATCCCGACTTAAAAAATATACACAACTAAAAGTTAAGAGTCGGGGTTTGCATTGTGGTCAGGACCTGACAGTGTCTCTGTGAAGTGCAGTTGCCATCTCTGGCCTTACTCGGTGGGTTAAGAATCCAGCATTGCATTGCCACAAGCTGCAACATAGATCACATATGCGGCTCAGATCCAGTGTTGCTATGGCTGTGGGGTAGGCCTCAGCTGCAGCTCTGATTCCACCCCCAGCCCAGGAACTTCCATATGCTGCTGCTGTGGTCATAAAAAAATAAAAATAAATGAAAGTTGAGAAGTAAGTTTTATTTGGGGCAAAATGAGGACAATAACCCAGGAGGCAACATTTCAGATAGCTCTGAAATACTGCTCCAGAGAGGAAGGGGAGGAATGTCAGATATAGATGTGATTTTGGTGAAGAGGAGAGAGGCAACAAAGCACACACTTTTAGAGAAGGTCACTGCTAGTCATGAGGAGCAGACATCACCGTTAAAGATTTTCATGCTTTTACAGATATGAGGAAATGCAAGAAGTGGGCTCATAAAATCTTCTCCCAAAAATGTCTGTCTATCTGAAGACCTCTTCTGCCAGTTTTCCCAGAACAAAGGGCACCTCACTCCTGATCTCTTTTCAGGAGGTGTTGACTCAATCTGTGTAGAAGCAGATGGCAAGCACCAATCTCGAGTTCACAGATATGAGACACTATAGTTACCACAATAACCTGATGTATTTTTGATGATAACTTCATATTAAGATAGAAAACTATAGATGGGTTCCAGAGAGATTAAGTAATTTGCTTTTAATTTTCTCTGATAACAAATGGTAGAATTGAGTCAAAGCCAGTTAACTCCAATGGGAAGCCTTCTTTGAGTAATCTTAGCTAATTAAACAATTTAATTTTCCGGCCTTAGAAGTATTCTGCTGATATAGATAACCAGAAAAAAATATATACTATTTTGATATTGTCTTCTTCATTTATTTATTATTCTTAGAAGAACAGATAACTAAATTGTTGGGTTAAAAATAAAAGATATCCGTAAGTGTTGAATAGTACAATTCTTTTATTTTTCTCTTTATCCTCCATTTATGCAGCTTGAAAAAATTAATTTCTCTTACTATTTTGTCATATTCTGGATGATGCATCAAGCTGGATGATTTCACCAAGCTGTTGATAACATTATGTGCCACCTTACACTTGGGATTGCACTATTGTCTACGGTTTAATTACTGAGTTATCACACATTTTCCATGCATATGTTCATAAGCTGAATCTATTACCACTCATTTATTTTTTCTTCAGCAACAGAAAAATTCTATTTCTACCGTACGCCACTGAAATAATTTGTCTTCTTTGTTGGCTTTAGGATTACAGGAAGTTGTCTTTATTATTTCTCATTGTTTGAAAACACATTTGGAACATTACTATTTGTCATTGCACAAGACATCAGAACACTCTTACTGGTTTGATAGCTCTCATTCTAGGAAACAATAATTTAAAATAATGGAGGGAAACTAAAGTTAACTTAAGCTTAGTTTTCTTATTCCTAAAAGATTTTCATTCACATCTTTATTAAAGGCTTATATAACAGTAAATTTAAACCAAATTCAATCCAGGGTGACAAGGTCTAACTAAATGTTCCAAAAAATACAGCTTACCTTTTACCTGAGACAATTTTCACTCTGTATTATAATAGCTGTAGGATGTTTTGAAATAATGCAAACCAAAACACCTCAGGTTCCAGCCATCTGACTTAAGTAGGTAATACATAAAACTGGCACAGTGTTTTTTTACCAATCTGACTTCAGGAGCATATACATAAATTAGATTAGTGTTTTTAACACGTCATCAATAAATAACTACATGATGAAAATATACATGGCTTCAGGGCCACAGCATTGTAAAGAACCATCCTTCCATGTGGTATATATACACAATGGAATACTACTCAGCCATAAAAAAGGATGACATAATGCCATTTGCAGCAACATGGATGGAACTAGAGAATCTCATACTGAGTGAAATGAGCCAGAAAGACAAAGACAAATACCATATGATATCACTTATAACTGGAATCTAATATCCAGCACAAATGAACATCTCCTCAGAAAAGAAAAACATGGACTTGGAGAAGAGACTTGTGGTTGCCTGATGGGAGGGGGAGGGAGTGGGAGGGATCGGGAGCTTGGGCTTATCAGACACAACTTAGCATAGATTTACAAGGAGATCCTGCTGAATAGCATTGAGAACTATGTCTAGATACTCATGTTGCAACAGAAGAAAGGGTGGGGGAAAAAATGTAACTGCAATGTATACATCTAAGGATAACCTGACCCCCTTGCTGTACAGTGGGAAAATAAATAAAAAAAAAAAGCAAGGAAATCCTGAAAAAAAAAAAAAAAGAACCATCCTTCCTTGCTCTTCCTGACTCCTTCCAGGTATGAGTGAGATCATTAGCCTCCAAGCCCTTGATACAGAGACTAACAAAGCTGCTGAATCATTTAATTTATAGCTTTTTGCAGATAGTGCAAGCTATCCTCGAATTTGACCTATTAAATTCATCACTCTACTTGGGCTTTCTCTAGTTAGTCATTTAATAAACTGTATATGACTTGAAATCAAGTCTATGAGTAGAGTTATTATTATATATCTTGAGGCTGTCCTATCAAACTTTGTAAATTCAGAGAAAAAAAAATGAGACTACATTGCTTCAGGTTAAATACCATAGTTTTATTTTGTAGTAAAATAAAACTTTCTTACTTGAAAGCCAAATGGTCATCTCCACACAAGGTTAACATTAAAGGAAAGTACTAGTATCTCTAATGGGCTTTTTTAATTTTTTAAAATTTTATTGGATTATAGCTAACTTAAAAAGTTGTATTAATTTCATAGATTCAGAGCAAAAATGAGAGGAAGGTACAGAGATTTCCAATATATATCCTTCCCATATATATGCATAGCCTTCTCTATTATCAACATTCCCCACCAGAGCAGTACTTTAATGAACACACAATGACACATCACAATCACCCAGAGTCTATAGTATACATTAATCTTCACTCTTGTTGTTATATACTATAGGATTTTGACAAATTTACAATGATATATAACCATCATTACAGCATCATATAGAATATTTTCCACTGCCTAAAAATCATCTGTGCTCTGGCTAGTCAGCTTACAACACCCTCCTACTCTAATAGTCACTGAACATTACTGCCAACTCCATAGTTTTGCTATTTTCAGAATATCGTATAGTTGGAATCATACAATATGTTGCCTTTTTAGATTAGCTTCTTTCACTTAGTAACATGCATTTGAGTTTCTGCCTTGTATTTCCATGGCTTGATATCACACCTATTTTTATCACTGAATAATGTTCCATTGCTTAGATATACCACATTTTATTTATCCATTCACTAACTGAAAGACATCTTTGTTGCTTCCAAGTTTTGCCAATTATGAATAAAATTTTATTACTATCAGTGCACAAACTCTTGTGTGGATATAAGTTTCAACTTTGAGTAATTTTTAAGGAGCATTATTGCTGAATTGTATGATAAGAGTATACTTAGTTTTGTAAGAAACATCCAAACTGTCTTCTAATGTGGCTATACCATTTGCATTTCCAACAGCAATGAATGAGAATTTGTGTTCTTCCATATAGTTGCTAGCATTTGGTTTTGTCAGTTTTCCAAATTTTGACCATTCCAATATATGTGTAGTGGTGCCTTGTTGTTTTAATTTGTGTTTCCCTGAAGATACATGATTTTTTTTATCTGCTGTATGTGTAACTTCATTGGAGATTGGAGAGCTGTCTGTTAGTTTTTGCTTTTCAGGGCTGTGCCTATGGCATATAGAAGTTCCCAGGCTAGGGGTAGAATCAGAGCTACAGCTGCCAGCCTATGTCATAACCACAATAATGCAGAATCTGAGCTTCACCTGTGACCCACACCACAGCTCACAGCAATGCCGATACTTAATCAATCCACTGAGCAAGGCCAGGGATCAAACCCACATCCTCACAGATACCAGTTGGATTTGTTACTGTTGAGCTGCAGTGGGAACTCCTCAAAGCCCACTTTTATTTTATTTTTTTATTAATATTTTTATTTTTTTCCATTATAGTTGGTTTACAGTGTTCCATCAATTTTCTACTACTGTACAGCAAAGTAACCAAACACACACACACTCACACACATATATATAATTCCTTTACTCACATTATCCACCATCATGTTCCATCACAAGTGGCTAGACATAGTTCCCTGTGCTATACAGCAGGATCTCATCGCTTATCCACTCCAAATGCAAGAGTTTGCATCTATTAACCCCCACCTTCCAGTCCATCCCACTCCCTCTTTCTCCTCCTTGGCAGCCACAAGTCTCTTCACCAAGTCCATGAGTTTATTTTCTGTGGAAAGTTTCATTTGTGCCATATTAGATTCCAGATATAAGTGGTATCATATGGTATTGTCTTTCTCTTTCTGATTTACTTAGTATGAGAATCTCTAGTTCCATCCATGTTGCTGCAAATAACATTGTTTTGTTCTTTTTTATGGTTGAGTAGTATTCCATAGTGTATATATACCACATCTTCCTAATCCATTCATCTGTTGATGGACTAGTTTGTTTCCATGTCTTGGCTATTATGAATAGTGCTGCAATGAATATACATGTGTGTGTATATTTTTCAAGTAAAGTTTTGTCTGGATATATTCCCAAGAATGGGATTCCTGTGTCATATAGTAGTTCTATATGTAATTTTCTGATGTACCTCCATACTGTTTTCCATAGTGGTTGTACCAATTTACATTCCCACCAACAATGTAGGAGGGTACTCTTTTCTCCACACCCTCTCCAGCATTTGTTATTTATTGACTTGTTAATGATTGCCATTCTGACAGGTGTGAGGTGGTACCTCATAGTAGTTTTGATTTGCATTTATCTAATAATTAGTGATGTTGAGCATTTTTTCTTGTGCTTGTTGGCCTTCTGTGTATCTTTTTAGGAGAAATGTCTAACCAGGTATCCTACCTATTTTTTTTTTTTTCAGTTGGGTGGTTGGTTTATTTGCTGTTGAGTTTTGTAATTTGTTTTGTATATTTTAGAGATTAAGCCCTTGTCAGTTGCATAGTTTTAAACTATTTTCTTCCATTCCATAGGTTGTCTTTTTCTTTTTCTTTTTCTCATTTTTAGGGAAGACCATGTTTAAATCAGCATGCTTTGTTTTTTAATTGTGGAGTTTTAAGAGCTCTTTGTATATTTTGTATCAGATACTAATATGCAAATGTTTTCACAATGTCATGAAATTTATTTTCACTCTTTTTACATTGTCTCTTGCAGAGCAGAAAGTTTTAATTTTAATGAAGTGCAGCTATATCAGTTATTTCTTTCATAGATCATACGTTTTGTATTGTATCCAAAAAGTCATGTTCAAACCAAGGACATCTAAGTTTTCTATTTTATCTTCTACGAGGTTTGCCACAGAGATGTTTTGACTTGAAGTGACATTATCAATTTATGTTTAAAAGATCATACAAGTTACTGTGCAAGAATGTTTTGAGAAGTACAAATGGTAATTTAAGGATACAAACTAAGGACCTCTTCCAACTACTCAGGCCAAAAATGATGGTGATTTACACTAGAGTGAGGACACTGGAGGCAAACTTACCTGTATTTACTTTAAATTTAATGAGAGGATAGAAATGGAAATTAGCAATAACAGAATGAATGTTGATAACTAAAAAGAATGGGTTATTAAATTTTACTTTAATATTTTTGTCCTGGTTAATTCCATAGATAATGAAATGTTGTGGAGGAATAAACATAACTAAAATTAAAATAGAAAAACACAGCATAGTGTATCACATTTCAGCTTATATTTCTGGATTTAAATGTGACAAATTTTCCAAAGCAAGTTTTACTTTCAGTGTCTTGTTTGGAAATACTGTTTCTTATATATTGAGCTCTGCTGCTGAATTACATTATGGATTTTCTTGGTACCTAAATTTATCAAAGTGAAGTCTTGTTACACTCCCAATGTCACCTGGAAAAGAGAACTTGTGAAGAGAGAAGTAAACAGTTGCTGCTTTGTAGCGGGGAAGTCAATGATTTGCCTTATGAGGGCTTTAATTTTTGCATATTTAAAAGCAAAAGCCATGATCAGAAAGATATACATAAATATTATATATTATACATATATCATATTATAAAAATAAAATCTATATCTTACGAGTAGAAAACAAAACACTCAGAAATAATAATAACCTACTATATCTATGAAAAATCACCTGCTAATCTACTTAGGAAAAAGATAAATTACAAAATATGGAATGAGGAGAATATATTTACATAAGTGTGTGTATGAATATAAGCAGAATAAACTAGAACTATTTTGAGCAAACTTGTGATGCCTTTTTTTTCATGGTACTTATAATGTACCAAACTTTGTAATATTATTTGTAATGGTGCAATTATCCTTTAACAATCACATTCCAGGCTAGTTTTTAACCTTCAGGTAGCAAGAATTCTGACTCGCTCATTCATTGTTGTAACAATGACATTGTTATTACTTCTGCAACAAATCTAGTAACTGACATATAATAGCGCTAAATTAAAATCTATTGTATGACTGAAGTAATTCAATATGAATGAATGTATTGTTATCTCCTGAGTTATCAATCTTATCATAACATATGTATGTGCATTTCCTTGATATACACACACAGACTTAAAACATACACAAACATGCTATTTTATTCTTTTTTTATTTACTCACAGAATTTATTTATTTATTTTTTTGCTATTTCCCCAGCACAATTTTTTTTCCAATGTACAGCAGGGGGACCCAGTTATACATACATGTATATATACTTTTTTCTCCCATCGTCATGCTCTGTTGTAAGTATCTAGATACAGTTCTCGGTGCTACATGGTATTTTATTCTTTAATAACATACTTAAGGATTGTGGACCCACAAGAATACAGAAAAATAGCATGCAGAAATATATTGTTAATGATCGATATTTGAAAGAAAAACAGAATAAAGCAAGAGCTATCTCATTTAATTCTTCAGCAAAGAAAACAGTTGTTTCTCTGATATTCTAAAATAATGGGAGAAGTTCCTGCTGTGGTTAAGAATCCAACTGCAGCACTTCACCTCACTGGGAGACATCAGGTTTGATACCTGGACCCCTGGGCAATGGGTTAAAAGGATCCTGTGTTGCCACAGCTGTGACTAGGGTCAAAGCTATGGCTTGGATTCAACCCTGGCCCAGTAACTTCCATATTCTATGGGTGATGACATAAAATAAAGAAATAAAATAAATTAAGGTACAAAGATAGATTATGAATAATTTATATTTTCTAGGACTTTTAAATACCCGAAACAAGTAACATATTGCAAATAATGTAGTGTAAATTTTATCATCCTAGTCTGGTGTTCTTTCTCACATACCACCAAAAAGTCCTAGGTCATTTCAAGAAAGTCTTTTAATTAAATAGTTTCTAAATTATAGTATTCAAGTGAAGTAATCTTAAATCATGAGTGAAGACTTCTATAATTTTTCAAATTATATATCCTGTTCTTCCATAAGTTTAGTAAAAATATTTACTGGATTTGTATTTTTTTAAAGTTATACACTATAGTTACATGTGGAAATTCTCTCTACACAGAGGTAAATATATTACATTATCAAGATAATTTTATCCACATTATTTTTATTGAAATAATTACCTCCTATAATAACTAATATTTATCTTTGACTAGTTGGCCTAAACCAAATAGACTGCCAGATATTTCTCCAGCAAATAACGGGTTTATTAGAGTGAGCAAAGAATTGCAATTGGGTCTCTGAAACCACGGTGAGCCACATGCAAGTGCATGCCAGTCCATTCAAATCACCTTTTATAGAGAGGAGAGGAAGTATGGAGGGCTAGAGTTAACAAAGAGTCCATGGCTTTTCATTGGCTGTATTGTGACAATCTCTCATTAGCTTAGTTCTTGCCAGGAAAGAAAGTTTTTCCTTCTCTTCAGCTGTGCTATCCTCATAGGGAGTAAGAGTGCCCCCTTCTGGTCTGCTAAATCTATGTAATTGAGGTTTCTGTTAATTACCTTTTTACAGATTTATTTCCAGATCCCTTATCAACATGGCAAGGTGGAAACAGCATTGGCTTTATAGTTAAAGGAACTTTATCAAAAAAGTCTATTCAGCAAGCATTGATGGGAAACCTGGACAGCTGCATGCAAAGCAATGAAACTAGAACACACCCTCACACCATGCACAAAAATAAACTCCAAATGGCTGAACGACTTAAATATACGACAGGACACCATCAAACTCCTAGAAGAAAACATAGGCAAAACACTCTCTGACATCCACATCATGAATATTTTCTCAGGTCAGTCTCCCAAAGCAGTAGAAATAAGAGCAAAAATAAACCCATGGGACCTCATCAAACTGAAAAGCTTTTGCACAGCAAAGGAAACCCAAAAGAAAACAAAAAGACAAATTTCAGAATGGGAGAAAATAGTTTGAAATGATGCAACAGACAAGGGCTTAATCTCTAGAATATATAAACAACTTATACAACTCAACAGCAAAAAAGCCAATCAACCAATGGAAAAATGGGCAAAAGACCTGAATAGACTATTCTCCAAGGAAGATATACAGATGGCCAACAAACACATGAAAAAATGCTCAACATCACTGATTATAAGAGAAATGCAAATCAAAACTACCATGAGATACCACCTCACACCAGTCAGAAGGGCCATCATTAATAAGTCCACAAATAACAAGTGCTGGAGGGGCTGTGGAGAAAAGGGAACCCTCCTGCACTGCTGGTGGGAATGTCAACTGGTACAGCCACTATGGAGAACAGTTTGGAGACACCTTCGAAATCTATCCATAGAACTTCCATATGACCCCACAATCCCACTCTTGGGCATCTATCCGGACAAAACTCTACTTAAAAGAGACACATGCACCGACATGTTCATTGCAGCACTATTCACAATAGCCAGGACATGGAAACAACCCAAATGTCCATCGACAGATGATTGGATTAGGAAGAAGTGGTATATATACACAATGGAATACTACTCAGCCATAAAAAAGAATGACATAATGCCATTTGCAGCAACATGGATGGAACTAAAGAATCTCCTACTGAGTGAAATGAGCCAGAAAGACAAAGACAAATACCATATGATATCACTTACAACTGGAATCTAATATCCAGCACAAATGAACATCTCAGAAAAGAAAATCATGGACTTGGAGAAAAGACTTGTGGCTGCCTGATGGGAGGGGGAGGGAGTGGGAGGGATTGGGAGCTTGGGGTTATCAGACACAACTTAGAATAGATTTACAAGGAGATCCTGCTGAATAGCATTGAGAACTTTGTCTAGATACTCATGTTGCAACAGAACAAAGGGTGGGGAAAAAAATGTAATTGTAATGTATACATGTAAGGATAACTTGATCCCCTTGCTGTACAGTGGGAGAATAAAAAATAACAATAAAAAATAATAATAAAAAAAGGATATTTATCAAAACCAGGTTGGAATTTCCACGGCCATACAGTGGGTTATGAATCAGACTTCAGTGGCTCAGTTTGCTGCAGAGGTGTAGGTTTGATCCCCAGCCAGGCACAGTGGGTTAAAGGATCCAATATTGCTGCAATTACAGAATAGTTCACAGCTGCAGATCAGATTCAATCCCTGGCCCAGGAACTTCCATATGCTACAGGTACAGCCATAAAACAACAACAACAATAACAACAAAACAAGGCACCCTTGTGAGTTCACTATCTGAAATATTATTGAGGCTTGGAAGGTTTATTGTGAACTCAGTACACTTTATTCCTATGGGAAATAGAATTACTGAGAGGATGATGTAAAATAAGTGAAAGTGCCTAGCAGAACAAATTAAATACTTCTACATATTAATTTCCCTCCCTCTCTTCTTTCTTTCTGTCCTTCCTTCCTTTGAGTGACAAAATCTTATTTACTGCTTGTTAATAAGAAAGTATGCCTTTTGGTGCTTTAATAAAGATACACTTTCAAACTAGTGTTCACCTTGTTCAATTATAATGATGACAGTATTGGTATTATAAGGAAAAGGATGAAATTAATAATATTATCACATAAACAAAATACTCAATTTTACCATCCAGTGTCCAAAAAAGTAACATCACAATTATATTAATTCTCTGGGTTTATAGAAATTTACCACCAGAGTCCACAGTTACATATAACAATCTTCTTTTGTTGGGTGCATGGATCGGCAATGTGGACTTTTCAGTTTTCTGCTTCAAGCCCATCCTAAAACTACAATATTACTGTCTTCTTTGTTATTATTGATTGTAATGATGTAATGTGTTCATTGAGGAATAATTTTATCAAGAAGATAGCTGGATAGTAATGTGACTATTAATAATATTAATAGTTATAATTTGTTTTACTGTAACTTACATACTGTTATTATTTACTACGCCTGCATCTATGAAGAATTTGTGTAAAATTCTTAAAGCCTATAACCCCTTGATTTTAAGCAATGATAAGTGACAAGGCCAAAATTAAGTAAGATTTTCTGATAGCAAAGTGCTTGATAAAACAAATAAGCAAACAAAAAGCCAAAACAAAACAACAACAACAACAAAAACTCTAAAATTTTAGAATAGCATTGGAGGGTGGGAAATGTGGCTCTACACTCCAGGGTATCAAGCCTTAGTAGCTTGTACTCAATATGATCTAGGAAGTAAAGCATCTGGAGAAGTGCTAACAATTTATTCTAGAGTGGGGAAAAAGTTGCAAAGGCAATTATAGACATAGGCAAAGACAGAAATACCCTCTTACGGAGAGGTGTTGGTAACTAATTTATATGGTCAGTAAATGTGTGAACTCTTGATATGAGAAAGTGAACTCAAATGGCAAGATATAGGAATAAATTCATGAGGCATATTCAAAAAGGTCAATATTCATGAAATATCAAGGTCTTCTGCATTTTTCATGCACACTTACGCTCACCTTGAAAAAATAAGCAAAGATTTTTGGATTAGAAATAGTTTTGGACTGAGAATGGGTAAGAATAACTGTGTTTATCATATTTTTTCTTGATTTAGATGTATTCCTATATTTTAAAATTTACAAAGCCTTTTTTTATTGTAAAATTCCTCTGGCAGTGTTTTATTTTTGCTTAACAGATTTTTGGAAGACAATTAGAAAAAAGCCTTGCTATAGAGTATTTTATCCACTTCTGTTGACTTTGGTATGATTTTATTTTTTATTTATTTATTTTTTTATGATAATGGAATTATTTTATTTTATTTTATTTTATTTGTTTTTTTAATTTTTTTTTTATTTTCCTACTGTACAGCAAGGGGGTCAGGTTATCCTTACATGTATACATTACAATTACATTTTTTCCCCCACCCTTTCTTCTGTTGCAACATGAGTATCTAGACATAGTTCTCAATGCTATTCAGCAGGATCTCCATGATTTTAAAATGTAAGTATTCAGAATTATATTTGTCATAGAATTTATTACCAAGAGCTGCTATTGTACACTGAAGTCTTTTAGCATAAAATACGTCCTAAAATAATGCTCAGACTTTATGCATAGTCACACACAATGTTACTTGGCAGTTTCAAAAATCTTAAGTGCGTATCATTAAAAGCCTGACATCTGCTTTTCTTTTAAACAATTCCTTAGAATTTCAGCTTTGTTGTGTATACTATCATCTTCTCAATGTTCATCTAAAAATATTCTTCACTTCAAAACACTTGGGAGGTAATAAGGAGAGAAAGAACTGAAATCTAACTCTAGAAAACTAGATTTTTATATAGATTTATTCATTTATTTTTGTCAGTAAATATTATTTTACATATTATAGCACTTTAGGACTAGAAAAGACTCTTTAAAAAGAGGAAGACCCCTGGGATTAGAAGTGCAATTTGTAAGATAAAAGTGAAAGTTTTCGGCAAGTCAAACACAAACATTGTGTGATCCCTTCAAACCTCACTACTATATATTTCTCTCAACTTGAAATTTTTTCAAATTTTGTTTTTTAAATGAAGTTTTATTACAATTAGTGATGTGAGAATAAGCAAGTGTTTTTGTTTTGTTTTGTCTTTTTGCCTTTTCTAGGGCTGCTCCCTTGGCATATGGAGGTTCCCAGGCTAGGGGTGGAATCAGAGCTGTAGCCACCAGCCTATGCCATAGCCACAGCCACGTGGGATCCGAGCTGCGTCTGCAATCTACACCACAGCCCATGGCAACATCGGATCCTTAACCCACTGAGTGAGGCCAGGGATCGAACCTGCAACGTTATGGTTCCTAGTCAGATGTGCGCAGTTCCCACTGCGCCACAATGGGAACTCCAAGCAAGTGTTTGATATAAACTCTGCAAACTGTTCACTCTTACTTCAGAAAATTATCCTGAAGTCACGTAATAGTAAAAAGGTGAAAATATACTTCAACTGAACTTTAGTTTTAGCTTTCAATGAATTTACCAGAATATATTTTTAAGCAGAAAACCTCAAAATTTTTCTCTTAAAGCATACCTTCAGCCATGATTAATTTAATTTTCTTAGTATTTACATTTTAACTCAATGTGAAACAAGATATAATAAAACAAAATATTTTCTCCTGCTTATTTTACTTTCTATTATATGTGTTTGTTTTGATAAAGGACCGTTTGCAAATGTTAAATCTATTAATAATAGCAGAAAAATAATTAAGTCCAACGAAGTGGAGGTCATTAATATATTTGACTCTTGTAAGATCTCAGTGTTACTTGTCAGATGTACTTTTTCTACACCTTTCCATCAGTGTAATGGCCAGAGGAAAGAAAACCACCTTGACTAAATCTGTTATGTTATGGCATGTTTATGGTACTTGGTAGTCTGAACACAGTTTTAAATATTCAAAATTAAAGACTATGACCATGTAATCATTTAAATAATTCAAGAAAAATAAATTTATCTATAGTCTATAAACAAGTTTATTATAAATTATTTAATATAATTAAAGTATTTAATGTAATTTGACACTTTATTTAGAAGTCAATTTTCTTGAGTTGAGTGTCTGGGGTTCTATTAACATTTTTTTGGAAAGTTACCAGTAAACTGTAGAAGCCAAATAATTGTTCTAGATAGCATTAGTTATTATTTCTTTAACTACAGGGCATGAGCAGTATACTAATTAACATAACTAGCTGCTATAAGAGATAAACTTCAAAGTCTCAGAGGCTCAAGGTTGTGAAGTCCAACAAATGGTGGCAGATAGCAGGAAGTGGTTTGCACTCAATGACATAGTTTGGGGACTCAGGTTAACAGAAGTTTCTGTCATCATCAACACATCCATAAACCATGTGCTGTCAGAATCTAGCAGTAAACATAGGAATGGAATGCTTCTCAGACTGAACTTCTAAGACTGGGACAGATCTGCAGCCATAATGCATCATTTTGCCCCATACTCCATTAGCCACAACTCTGTCTCATAAAGCAGAAGCTCAGGAGGAACTTAAACAACTGTTCATCCTGTGCTACAAATAACAGTTTGATCAATCCCCCTGGAGGTAGAAATGATTGCCCAGGCAGGAATGGATTTGGATTTTGAATTGGAGGTCACAACACATTCTCCGAGGACTATAATTAGTGTGTTTTTAGGACTCACACCAGGGAAATGATCCAGAAAGGAAAGAGCTCAAACATGGATGTAGGGAGAAGGCAGCAAAGGGTGGGGTAGTTTGGGGCTTTTGTTCTGCTTCAGGGGTGTTGCTAGACTGGGATCTACTCCCCAGGATCTGGGGGTGGGGTGGGTACAGAGGCTCTTCTACTTGATATCCTTACCTTATCATAGAGGCAAAGGGCATGAGGGTTTTCTTAGTTGCTCAGATGTTGGACAATCTGGAAAGAAGGAGAGGTGGGGACTGAAAAATTTTCAATGTTCAAATACCAACAATGGAATCAGCTCATTTCCTATAGTAGTCTATTATTTCCTGAGCAATCAGATTGCTCTGATGAACAAAACAAATAAAAATATACACACACCAATAAAATTCTTTATTTGGAGTCTACCCAATACCAGTGTGTGTGTGTGTGTGTGTGTGTGTGTGTGTGTGTGTGTGTGTGTGTGTGTGTGTGTGTATTTTGATTTCCTGCACAAGTTATTCTCTAGAGCCCAGGTGGTTGTCCCACATTCAGCTCGATTCTGACACTAACTATTGGAGATAGCATCAGATCCCATATACTAAAGATTCAGTTCTATAAGACTGCCTCTTAATCACCACTTCAGACACCAGTTTCAAGTCCAAGTTGTTACCTGTACTTCTGTCAAACTGGCGAGGTTCCAACAATCTCCACCTTGAATTCAATTAGTTTGCTATAGTCACTTGCAGAACACAGAGAACCATTTTACTTGCTGTTTCACCATTTCACCATCAAAGGATGTAACTTTGGAACAGCTTGGTGAAAGAAATGCAAAGGGCAAGGCACAGGAAAGGGAAAGGGCTCAGCTTCCATATCTTCACCAGGAGTGCCACTCTCCCAGCATCTTCACAGGCCTTCACCAACAATAATCTCTCAGGGATTTCCTGTCAAAGCACAGAGGAAATGAATCCAACTAGGAACCATCAGGTTGCAGGTTTGATCCCTGGCCTCACTCAGTGAGTTAAGGATCCAGCTTTGCTGTGAGCTCTGGTGTAGGTTGCAGATGTGGCTCAAATCTGACTTTGCTGTGGCTGCAGCATAAGCTGGCAGCTGTATCTGCGATTTGACCCCTAACCTGGAAACCTCCATTTGCCATGGGTGTGGCCCTAAAAAGAATCTCTCAGAACCATTTCTTTGAGTTTTTATGGAGACTACTCTAAAAAAATTAATAAGCAAAGACCCCAATTAAATAGAGTTAGGAGACCAGCAGGGGCTGCTCCCACACACAGTGATGATAGTAGAGCCCAACAGGAAGAAAAATGTTTACTCTTTCCTGGCAAGTTTTCAGCCAATGGAAAGTCACAGGCCCTTTGTTTACTGTAACCTCCTTTCATTTCCTCTCCATAAAAAAGTTATTTTTCTGTTGCCATGTGGGGTTGCACATGGCTCCTCATGGTCACAGACCCCTGAACTGCAACTATCTACTAATCCTGAATAAACTCATCTTTGCTGGTAAATATTTGGCAGTCTATTTATTTCAAGTCAAAACTACAATACATAACATAGTTGATTTAATCCTAGGTCATTGGACATTGATTCAAATTCCAGCTCCTCTTCCCACCTCAGAGAAAGGAGAATGGTGGGAGTGAAAGAGCCAATCCTCCAATCACAGTGTTGGTTCTGCTGGTACTTCACTAATGGAAGATATTTTTAAGCTCTCATTACTTAAGAAACTCCAAAGGTTTCAGGAACTTTGTGCCAGAAAGGGGACAAAGGTCAAATTATACCTTTCTTATTTTAAATCACAGTTTCACACCCCTTAAATAAAACACAGTTACAGTCAGGGAAAAAATAAGTACCACCTTCAAAAAATCAGTCCAGCAATCATGCTAATCAACTTGAACTTCCTGGACTGTCTTATAACGTATGTGTTTCTTTGTATTTGCTCATGTTTCTTTGTATTTCTTTCTTGAGCTTAAAAATCATCTCTTTATCACTTCCCAAAGCTATTCTCCATCCAGGCCTGATGTAAAGGTACCTGGTTATAAAACTTATAAAAAATAACGTGTAAAATCTCTACTTAAAAAAACAAATAAAACTCAGTTGAATGACATTAAAGAAATGTTGAATAAATTTGAATAATTCCACAAATGTTATTGGAGAAGAGTCAGTATTTTAAATGTAATATTTATCTATAAATGTAAATTCAGTGTTAAGCTGAAAAATCCTAAAAGTAAATATTTTTTGTATGTGGTAAATATAGAATAGCTAAATTTCACTTAAAAATAAGTCAAAATATACTTAAAGAGTAAAGAATAATGACCAAGGATAGGGATGGAGTTTTCTTATTAACAGAACTAGGAATGGATAAGTAGAGCAATAAAAAAGGAAAGAAAATTATATTCCAAATGTAGATAGAAATGTAGGAAACAGAGTTGTCATTTTTAACCAGTAAGGAAAACCTGACATTTTAATAAATGTGATAGAGACAGCTGGATTCTCATTGAGGGGAAATGTTACTGTGAATTTGTACTTTATATATTTTACCAAAAAAAAAAAAGCCAGGCTTATCAAATATTCAGATCTAGCAAACAAAGCCATGAACACTAAAATAAGGCATGGATCAACTTTTGTTATAATATTTTAAGTAAATCCTTTTCAGTTATAATGTGGAAACCAGAAATCATAAAAGTAAATACTGATATATTTTAATATACAATATTTAAAACATTTGTGTAAACAACTTAAAAACACCTTTTAAAAATGGATAAAACATAGTTGCAACACAATTTTTAGAGAAATGATTTAGTCTCTAAATGAATATCATGTGGAAAATATTCAAAGTCATAATACCAGGGAGATGCAACTTAATAATAGACATTTTATTGAATTTAAGATAAATAATTTTAATATAGAGATTGCATAAACTCATATATATGGATATTTGATCAAAATACAGAAAATGTACATTTTGATAAATTATTATAAATCAGTTCAAGACAATCCTAATCCTTTAGCAAATCTTCTACAGGGTATCTAACAATGTTTATGAATAAGTTCAAATCCATGATTCAGCAAATCTACTTATTTCAGAAATAATGGAGGAAAATATTGGCATTAGGATAACAATTTCAGTGTTTTCCACAAAATTGAATGTTTGGAAACAAATTTACATCATCAGGACACTGTTTAAAAAATGAGTGATAACGCATAAAGGAAATAGCATGCAGCTAGTAAAAATGAGACTGTATACTTTTCATTATTTAAATTTAAGTTACTTTTAAAAAGATGCTATTGAAAGAAAAAGGCAGAAGATTTTCATTATAAGAACAGCACATTTACATACTATTACATATACATACCACTCTATTTCAATCTAAGCATAGAATTAACCACATATTATCAATGATTATTTTCTCTGTGATATAATTTTGGCTGATTCCTGCTGTCTACTTTTGGCATCACAACTCTGTGTCCCAGGACTATTTAGTAACCACTTTGTGATTCAGAATTCTCATCTATAAAGTAAGCATAATAATAAAACTTACCTCATAGGATTGCAGTAGCAAATATTAAATAAAGAAACCAAGCAATTATGTTACCCTCACTTAATATGAGCTTTCACATTATTATTACTTTCCACTAATATTGACTTTTTTATACTGGACCTGTATCATTTGCTAATAATCAAATATCTATTTTATAAAAATAAATGAAATTGAGAAATCTGAATAAAACAAAACAGGGACTCAGCTTAAATATAACTTATTTCATGGAGCCTTTTCTGATCTCTTTGGGTATGTATGTACCCTTGAACAATGAATGAGTCTCTTCTATCTGAGATGGTATGCAACAAACTGAAACAAATAATTGTAAGGCTTCCCTTATAAAACAGGCACTCTGATAAGCATTAAGTGTGTCATCTTACTTAATCTGACAAATAACTCTAGAAGACAGGAGGTAGTACTATTATTTTATAGGTGAGGGATCACTTACAGGCATTACATAGCTTCCAAGATTTTGATCCAGATCCTTTTGACTTCTGAGATCAAGTTTCCACATTATAGCACCTGGAAAACTACTGGTCATACAGTGAGTTTTAAATATAAGTTTAGTAATAACTAAACCGACTGAATATAGTCACCATAATATTGAAGGTAAAGTAATCATCTAGATATTTCTATTTTATTGCTCTAAATTCCCCAATGCCTGTCTTTTTGGCTTTTCTCTTTTGTATGAACTTGACTACCATTAATTTATTGAAAGTATCCAGAATGACATTTACATGGCATATTCTCGCTAGATTCAAAGGAAGAAAATTCCACAAAGAACAATCAGAGTGGAAGGGGTGAACTTTTCAAATTTCACCCTCCACACAGCAGAATACATGGAAGACATTTACTACTAGGAGAGTTCAGGCCACCAGGAGAATATACTTGGGGAGGAAAAGACAAGGGTTTATAGATTAGGCTCACCTTTAGCTCTGGAGCTGGAAAAATAAGACTGATATGCTGCAGGTTTTAATATGATCTTTAGCTACATGAAACCCATATTCTATGAAACAATCTTTCAAATCCTCTCCTACACAGCAAGCTTTACCTGCCACATATTTCTATTTTGTTTCTCCTTTTGTTTTTCACACTTTTTACTTTTTTTTCTTTCTTTTTTTTTGGGGGGGGGGTCTTTTTGCCATTTCTTGGGCCACTCCCACAGCATATGGGGGTTCCCAGGCTATGGGTCTAATCTGAGCTGTAGCTGCTGGCCTATGCCAGAGCCACAGCAATGTGGGATCCAAGCCACGTCTGCAACCTACACCACAGCTCATGGCAATGCCAGATCCTTAACCCACTGAGCAAGGCCAGGGATTGAACCCACAACCTCATGGTTCCTAGTCAGATTCGTTAACCACTGTGCCACGACTCAACTCCACACTTTTTATTTTCAAACACAACTTTTCTAGATCCATGTACATAAAATGTTTTCTAAGAATAAGGAAAAAAAATAAAGTTATTAGCTTTGATTATTTGAAGGACAAAGAATAAAATAGTTATTAACTTTGTCTATTTGTCTAAGTTGTATTTTGTATGAATTGTTCCTAAGTTTTCTTTCACCACAGTAGATGTAGCAACCTAACATTTAGATGAAATCAACCAGAATTCTTTTTTTTTTCTCAAAATTTCCTATTTTTAACCCACTGTTCAAGAAGAAAAGAGGCTATATATTAATTATCTTAGGGAAGAAATATGCTTATCAAAAAAATGAAAGAGGAAGAAAGGAAGGAGGAAGATGAGGAGAGGGGGAAAAGGAGATGAAAGGACAAGAATGAAGGGAGCAAGGCAGAAATGAGAAATGAGAGTAGAAGATCTTTGAAGAGATTGTGATAGACACTCAATATCAGGAGAGTTAGAAAGGAGAATAGAACAAGACTAGTACATTGCATAAGATTTTCTTGTTTTGCTTCTGGAGCAAAAATCTGAAAAGAGCAGCAAGCCACTCTCTGCTCCCACTCCTTCTAGAAGAATTATTTGTATTGTTCATATAGGCATAGCATATAATCAATTTCAATACCTTAGGGAAATATCCAGGGGCTGAGAGATCATTATGCCAAAAAATATGTCAGAGAGACAGCAAGGAGAGAGGAGGAACTGGAGTAACCAGGAGATAGAAATGAAGGATCTCAAGAGTTTACTTTTGTGAACTAATGGCTCATACCAGATGGACACACTCCCCTCCCCACTCCTCTAGCCACTGCCTTAACATAAAGTGCTCAAAATAGATGTGAACCTGACTTTTACGAAAGTTTAAAAGATGCTGTAGATGGAGAGTTGAGAATCATGCCCACTTAACTCCCCCCGAAAATGTAGTAAGTTTGATGTACCCAGAAACACTGCCATGCAGAGAATTACAAGACAATGGCACACCAACACAGCTTCAGGGCTCTAAGTTAACATTGCCTTAGCTGAGGTTAACTTAGAGCCCTGCAGGTGGGAAGGCCTTGACAACCAGAATGTTCCTTTATAAATGAGCTACTCTTTGACTTACAGACTTATCACATATAGAGAGCTAACATAGTTATAATAATGAGAGTTCCTAAGTGACCCAAGATGGGGGGAAATAACATAGTTATAATCATGAGACTTATACTAGTATTACAGGACTATGTATCAGATTTTATAGTCAAATCATTGAGTTTTGAAGTCCTGAATGTCATGCACAGATACCTTCAAATAACTAAATGCCAGTCTTATTTTAGAGAACTCATTCACTGTACTTTACTCTGTGTGCCCTGATTTTGACTAATTCCCAGAAATGTACTTCTGGTGAATTCAACCATATGTACATCTTAGGTTACATGAAATATCTTTATAAGGAAGTATATTCTTAGAAGTTATATTTTTCAGTTAAGGAGACAACTTTTATTGGTAAAATGGAATTGATTTTTGCTTCTAAAGAAAAATGATTCTCGGAGTTCCCATCGTGGCTCAGTGGATAACGAATCCGACTAGGAACCATGAGGTTGTGGGTTCAATACCTGGCCTTGCTCAGTGGGTTAAGGATCTGGTGTTGCCATGAGCTGTGGTGTAGGTCGCAGACACAGCTTGAATCCCGGCATTGCTGTGGCTCTGGCATAGGCCAGTGGCTACAGCTTCGATTGGACCCCTAGCCTGGGAACCTCCATACGCCGCAGGAGCGGCCCAAGAAATGGCAAAAAAAGACAAAAAAAAAGAAAAAGAAAAATGATTCTTGATTTTCAAACCATTTAAACTTTCTGTTGCAATTCCTGAACAAAATAATAATTTGGAAAGAGAATATTTTCATGGTAAATATTTGGGGAAAGAATGAAAAAAATTTATTATGTTGAGGTAGGTTCCCTCTATGCCCACTTTCTGAAGGGTTTTTATCAGAAATGGGTATTGAATTTTGTCAAAGGCTTTTTCTGCATCTATTGAGAGGATCATATGGGTTTTATTCTTCAGTATGTTAATGTGGTGTATCACACTGATGGATTTGGGATATTGAAAAACCCTTGCATCCCTGGGATAAATCCCACTTGATCATGATGTACAATCCTTGTAATGTATTGTTGGATGCAGTTTGGTAGTATTTTGTTGAGGATTTTTGCATCAATGTTCATTGATGACATTGGCCTGTAGTTTTCTTTTTTTTGTGGTATCTTTGTCTGGTTTTGGTATCTGGGTGATGGTGGCCTCATAGGATGACTTTGGGAGTGTCCCTTCCTCTGCAATTTTCTGAAGTAGTTTCAGAAGGAGAGGTGTTAGATCTTCTCTAAATGTTTGATAGAATTCGGCTGTGAAGCAATCTGGTCCTGGACTTTTGTTTGTTGGAAGTTTTTTAATCACAGCTTCAATTTCAGTTCTTGTGATTGGTCCATTCACCTTTTCTATTTCATCTCGGTTTAATCTTGGAAGATTGTACTTTTCTAAGAATTTGTCCATTTCTTCTAGGTTTTCCATTTTATTGGCGAATAGTTGCATATAGTAGTCTCTTATGATCCTTTGTATTTCTGTGGTGTCCGTTGTTACTTCTCCTTTTTCATTTCTAATTTTATTGATTTGAGTCCTCTCTCTTTTTTTCTTGATAAGTCTGGCTAAGGGTTTATCAATTTTGTTGATTTTTTCAAGGAACCAGCTTTTTGTTTCATCGATCTTTTCTATGGTTTTCTTCATTTCTATTTCATTGATTTCTGCTCTGATCTTTATGATTTCTTTCCTTCTACTAACTTTAGATCTTGTCTGCTCTTCTCTCTTAGCTGCTTTAGCATAAAGTTAGCTTGTTCATTGGAGCTTTTTCTTGTTTCCTGAGGTGGGCTTGTATTGCTATAAACTTTCACCTTAGAATGTCTTTTGCTGCATCCCATTGGTTTTGGAGTGTTGTATCTTTGTTGTTATTTTCTTCTAGGTATTTTTAAATTCCCTCTTTGATTTCTTCAGTGATCCCTTGGTTGTTTAGTAGCATGTTGTTTAGTCTCCACGTGTTTGTGTTTTTTGCAGTTTTTTTCTTGTTGTTGATTTCCAGTCATACAGTGCTGTGGTTGGAAAAGATGGTTGATATGATTTCAATTTTCTTAAAGTTACTGAGGTTGGATTTGTACCCCAAGATGTGATCAATCTTAGAGAATGTTCCATGTGCACTTGAGAAGAATGTGTATTCTGTTGCTTTTGGATGGAATGTCCTATAAATATCTAAGTCCATCTGGTTTAATGCTTCATTAAGGGCCTGTGTTTCCTTATTGATTTTCTGTCTGGATGATCTGTCCATTGCTGTAAGTGGGGTGTTAAAGTCCCTCACTATTATTGCGTTATTGCCAATTGTCCTTTTAAGGTTGTTAGCAGTTGCCTTATATATTGTGGTGAAACTATTTTGGGTGCATAGATATTTAAAATTGTTATAGCTTCTTCTTGGAATGATCCTTTGATCATTATGTAGTGACCTTCTTTGTCCCTTAAAATATTCTTCATTTTAAGGTCTATTTTGACTGTTATGGGTATTGCTACTCCAGCTTTCATTTGATTCCTGTTTGCATGGAATATTTTCTTCCATCCTCTCACTTTCAATTTGTATGTGTGTCTCTTGAAGACAGCATATATATGTATCTTGTTTGTGTATCAATTCAGCCAGTTTATATCTTTTAGTTGGGGCGTTTACTCCATTAACATTTAAGGTAATTATTGATATGTATGTTCTTATTGCCATTTTATTAATTGCTTTAGATTTGTTTTTGTTGCTGTTTTTTCTTCCCTTCTTCTCTCGTTCTCAGCTCTTGTGGTTTGATGACTATCTTTAGTATTGTATTTGAGTTGATTTTTCTTATTTGTTTGTGTTACCAATTGTAATTGTTTGGTTTGCAGTTATTCTGAAGTTTTGATATATGAATTTATATATACATGAGATTCTTTTAGGTTGTTGATCTTAACATAACAAAGTCCATATATGACAAACCCACAGCTAATATCATTCTCAATGGTGAAAAGTTGATAGAATTCCTGCTGAGATCAGGAACAAGACAAGGATGTCTGCTCTCACCACTACACTTCAACATAGTTTTGGAAGTACTAGCCACAGCAATCAGAGAAGTAGAAGAGATAAAAGGAATCCAAGTTGGAAAGGAAGAAGTAAAACTATCACTGTTTGCAGATGAAATGATACTATACCTAGAGAATCCTAAAGACTGCCAGAAAACTCTTAGAGCTCATCCATGAATTTGGCAAGGTCGCAGGATACAAAATTAATACACAGAAATTGATGGCATTTCTATACACTAACAAAAAGAGCAAAAAGAGAAATTAGGGAAGCAATCCCATTTACCTTTGCATCCAAAAGAATAAAATACCTAGGGGTAAACCTACCTAAAGAGTCAAAGACCTGTACTCTGAAAACTATAAGACACTGATGAAAGAAATCAAAGATGACAAAAAAAAGATGGAAAGACATACCATGCTCTTGGATTGGAAGAGTTAATATTATCAAAATGACTATACTGCCTAAGGCAATCTACAGATTCAATGCAATCCCTATCAAATTACCAAGGATGTTTTCCACAGAACTCAAACAAAATATTTTAAAGTTTGTTTGGAAGCACAAAAGATCCAGAATAGCCAAAGACATCCTGAAAAAGAAAAATGGAGCTGGAGGAATCAGGCTCCAAGACTTCAGACTATACTACAAAGCAACAATCATCAAAACCACATGATACTGGCACAAAGACAGAAATATAGATCAGTGGAACAGGATAGAAAGCCCCGAATTAAACCCACACACCTACAGCCAACTAATCTAGGACAGAGGAGGCAAGAATATACAACGAAGAAAAGACAGCTTGTTCAATAAGTGGTGCTGGGAAAACTGGACAGCCACATGGAAGAGAATTAAATTAGAACACTCCCTAATACCATACACAAAAATAAACTCCAAATGGATTGAAGACCTAGATATAAGACCAGACACTATAAAACACTTAGAGGAAATCATAGGCCAAACACTCTCTGACATAAATGACAGCAACATCTTCTCAGATCCACCTCTTAGAGTATTGACAGTAAAAACAAAAATAAACAAATGAGACCTAATTAAATTTAAAAGTTTCTGCACAGCAAAGGAAACCCTAAACAAAATGAAAAGACAACCCATAGAATGGGAGAAAATCTTTGCAAATGAATCAACTGAAAAGGGATTAATCTCCAAAATTTATAAACACCTTCTGCAGCTCAATACCAAAAAAAAAAAAAAAAAAAAAAACAAAAAACAAAAAAAACCCATCCAAAAATGGGCAGAAGTTCTAAACAGACAATTCTCAAAAGAAGACATACAGATGGCCAAAAAAACACATGAAAAGATGTTCAACATCACTCATTATTAAAGAAATGCAAATCAAAACCGCTATGAAGTACCACTTTACACCACCCAGAATGGCCATCATCAAAAAGTCTATAAACATTAAGTGCTAGAGAGATGTGGAGAAAAAGGAACCCTAGTACACAGTTGGTGGGATTGTAAATCAGGGCAACCACTGTGGAAAGCAGTATGGAGATTCCTCAGAAAACTACACATAGAACTCCCATTTGATCCAGCAATCCCACTCCTGGGCATCTACCCAGAGAAAACCATGATTTGCAAAGACACATGTATTCCAATGCTCATTGCATCAATATTTGCAATAGCCAAGACATAGAAACAACCTAAGTGTCCATTGACAGAGGAGTGGATCAAGAAAATGTGGTATATATACACAATGGAATATTACTCAGCCATTAAAAAGAACGAAATACCAGCATTTTTAGCAACATGGATGGACCTAGAAACTATCATGCTAAGTGAAGTCAGCCATACAAATGAGACACCAACATCAAATGCTTTCACTGACATGTGGAATCTGAAGAAAGGACAGACTGAACTTCTTTGCAGAACAGACACTGACTCACAGTCATTGAAAATCTTATGGTCTCCAGAGGAGACAGTTTGGGGGGGTGGGGTGATGTGTTTGGGTTATGGGATGGAAACCCTATAAAATTGGATATTGATGATCATTGTACAACTACAAATGTAATAAATTGATTGATAATAAAAAAAGAACAAAAAATTGTTTGTTAGAAAAATCAAATTTCTTTCAGTTGCTTAAAAATAAAAAATAAAACATTAAAAAGTATACCTAATCTATTGTAAAATAAACATTCTGAAGATTCTTTCAGCTTTATTGCAATATAATTGACAAAATTGTAAGATATTTGAAGTTCACAACAAGATGACTTCATATATGTATACATAAATGTCAGAAGCTCTAAGCAAAATCTTAAAGACAATAGCAGAGCCCTAACCATAGGGAGAAAAATAGGATGGGGAGGAAAGAATTGAAGTAGTGACTTAGAAATCCATTTATAAATATTCCTTTAGCAGGAGTAAAAAATTCTTTTGTTCTACACAAGTGTAAACTATATTAAGAACTCAAAATCAATGGCTACTATTTCTTTATGGATTCCTTAAATTATTGCAATAGCAATGTTCCTGATGGCACAGTCTCATGCATAAAAAAAACCTGAAGTCAACAACTGGGTACCAAAGCATTTCAGAAGCATTTAAGAATACATGTGAAAAGACTCTGGAAAAATATTTATCCAGTTTATTATGCTTGTATTGCCTGGATTTTCATTTGGATTTAAACAGTGTAAGATAAATTCTACATTTAAGTAAGATATAGCATAGCTTATTTGATAAGCATGAAATAAACGTAGAAGTAATCAAAAAGTATTTATGAATTTATTTTTCTTTCTTACTGGCATATCAGTAATAGAGCTTCCTAGAATTAGTTGTCTTAGATTTGATGAAATATAAAAGACTTAGAGCTAAATCAATACAAGCTTGCTTCTGTGTATACTCATGCCAACTATTTATCTTTACACAGAGTATGTTTTATAACAAAGTATAGTTGATCATCTTAAATTTTTTGGTAACTTTAAACATGTTTTTAAATTTTCCCTTGGTTTATTACATTACTAACACTATACAGTAAAAAAAAATTAAAACTTAATGTAATACTATGGAGGAAACACATTAACCTTTATATAGATGTGCAGCTACTAAAAACATCATATTTTATGTATTTATCCAGAGCCTATTTTACCTAGCCACATAATGATTCAATAAGAAACGATCAATAAAAAATCAATATTAATGAGATCCTACTGTATAGCACTGGGAACTATATCTAGTCACTTATGATGGAGCATGATAATGTGAGAAAAAAAGATGTATATATGTATGTGTGACTGGGCCACTTTTCTGTACAGTAGAAAATTGACAGAACACTGTAAACCAGCGATGACGGAAAAAATAAAATCATTAAAAAAAAAAAAGACCATACTACCCAAAGCAATCTACAGATTCAATGCAATCCCTATCAAATTACCCAGGACATTTTTCACAGAACTAGAACAAACAATCCAAACATTTATATGGAACCACAAAAGACCCGGAATTGCCAAAGCAATTCTGAAAAACAAAAACCAAGCAGGAGACATAACCCTCCCAGACTTCAGGCAATGTTACAAAGCCACAGTCATCAAGACAGTGTGGTACTGGTACCAAAATAGACAGACAGAACAATGGAACAGAATAGAGAACCCAGAAATAAACCCAGATACCTATGGTCAATTAATCTTTGACAAAGGAGGCAAGAACATAAAATGAGAAAAAGACATTCTTTTCAGCAAGCATTGCTGGGAAACCTCGACAGCTGCATGTAAATCAATGCAACTACAATACACCCTCACAACATGCATGTAAATAAACTCAAAATGACTGAAAGACTTAAATATAAGACAAGATACGATTGGACTCCTGGAAGAGGCAAAACATTTTCTGACATCAACCTTATGAATATTTTCTTAGGTCAATCTCCCAAAGCAACAGAAATAAGAGCAAAAATAAACTGTGAGACTTCATCAAACTGACAAGAATTGCACAGCAAAGGAAACCAAAAAGAAAACAAAAAGACAACTTACAGAATGGGAGAAAATAGTTTCAAATGATGCAACTGACAAGGGCTTAATCTCTAAAATATACAAGCAAATTATACAACTTAACTGCAAAAGAGCCAACAACCCAATTAAAAAATGGGCAAAAGCCCTGAATAGACTGTTCTCCAAGGAAGATATGCAGATGGCCAGCAAACACATGAAAAAATTCTCAACATCCCTGATTATTAGAGAAATGCAAATCAAAACTACCAAGAGATACCACCTCACTCCAGTCAGAATGGCCATGATTAATAAGTCCACAAATAACAAATGCTGGAGGGGGTGTGGAGAAAAGGGAACCCTCCTGCACTGTTGGTGGGCATGTAAACTTGTACAACCCCTATGGAGAACAGTACAGAGGTACCTTAGAAGACTATACACAGAACTACCATATGACCCAGCAACCCCACTATTGGGCATATATCTGGACAAAACTTTCCTTAAAAAGGACACGTGCACCCGCATGTTCATTGCAGCTCTATTCTTAAGAGCCAAGACATGGAAACAACCCAAATGTCCATCAACAGATGATTGGATTAGGAAGATATGGTATGTATACACAATGGAATACTACTGAGTCATAAAAAAGAACAAAATAATGCCATTTGCCACAACATAGATGGAACTAGAGACTCTCATACTGAGTGAAGTAAGTCAGAAAGAGAAAAAAAAATACCATATGATATCACATTTCTGGAATCGAATATTAGGGCACAAATGAAACTTTCCACAGAAAAAAAAATCATGGACTTGCAGAATAGACTTGTGATTGCCAAGGCGGGGGGAGAGGGAGTGGGATGGTTGGGGAGCTTGAGTTTAATAGATGCAAACTATTGCCTTTGGAATGGATTAGCCATGAGATCCTGCTGTGTAACCCTGGGAACTATGTCTAGTCACTTATGATGGAGCATGATAATGTGCAAAAATAGAATGTGTACAAGTATGTGTAACTGGGTCACCATGATGTACAGTAGGAAAAAAAGTGTATTGGGGAAATAACTATTAAAAATAATAATAATAAAATGAAAAAAATAATGAAAAGACAAATCGCAGGGGAAAATATTTGCAAATCATATGTCTGATAAAGAACTTGTACCTAGAATATATAGTATACTGTTCAAATTTTAAAATGAATAACTTTTTAAAAATTAAAAAAAATAAAAATAAAATATCAATAAGTTTCTATAGCAAAAAGAAATATTGATGCCAATAGGAGTCCATTGAGTACTCATTATTTTGGCATTGTTCTAAGGGCTAAGAAATCACAGATGATTTTTAAAAAGCTTACAAATTGAAAATGAAAATAAGATACATCTCCCATATTTCAGTGTGCTGTAATGATATATCAATCAGTTCTGAATAAGATTCTGTTCTATATCAGATAATTGTAAAATTTGCCTCCAGAAGAGAAGACTTGATGAGAACTCAGGAGAGAATGTTACAATGAAGGTGATCCTGAATAAATGAGTTGTTTTTCACTAGGTAGAGGAATGAAAAAGTTATTCCTGCATGCAGCAGGAATAAAGGCGAGCATGTGTTTTGAAGGAACAATTCATGTAACTGGCACATAGGAAACAAATCAAGGATTTTGCACCTGGGGCTGGAAAAGCACTCAAATTTTTAAAAGATCTGAACTAAAGCTATTAAACATCTTCTTCAAAGTGTCTACCAAAATGTTTCTGCTAAACAGACATTTTAAAGATAATTTATGTTTTTAAAAATGTATTTACTTTGTTTCCAAACTAGAATTCTCTTTCCCTTCTAGTTATCAGGTACCTTATATTAAAATCATAAAAAAGAGGAGTTCCCACCATGGTCTAATGAGACCAGTGGCTTCTCTGCAGCACCAGGATGTAGGTTCAAACCTTGCACAGTGCAGTGGGTTAAAGGATCCCATATTGTCCTTTGCCCAGGAACTTAATATGCCTTGGGGTGGCCATAAAAGAAAAAAAAATCATAAAAGATGTCATTTTACACTCATAAAATTGCCAAATATTAGGCAGTCTATAATACCTAATATTGGTGAATTTATGGAGGACAGAGATAAGTAAGTACTGCACTTGGTTAGGTAAATATTCATATTGGAATTTTTTTGAAGTTAAATAGTGAAATTAAAGGTACATAGGCTTTTTTGTGTGTGGTAAGAAAACTTTTTAAATTGTTCAATCTTATTACAAAGTGTGACAAGGAGGAGAGCCAAGTCAGGGTCAAGTTAGAAATTAGTCTCAGCCATTCCAGCGAGAAACTTTGGCCAGATATCAGAAAAATGCAGTGAATTTGGAGAAGGTGCTATTCCAGGTCATGGAAGCAACAGAGATTTAGAAGGCGGAAAGCAAATAGTGGTGAATTGCTTATGCAAAATGACAAATCTCCCATCATAATTTTTAAAAGCCATATTTGTACAACCACACATTTCTATAACTATACCATTACGTAAAAACAGATCCAGCAACAGAAAGTGATGAATAGATAATTCCCAGAAAAAAATCCAAGAAATTCAAAATAGTTATAATTTAAATCTTAATTTCTTTAAGAAATTCAAAAGATTTATATTTTAAAATTAATCACCTGGATGATTGCCACTAGTCTCAACTTCATTTCACATGCTGGGGTGATTTCTATTTACTTTATAAAATAAATTTATAGCAATGAATGCAACTTTATGGTACTCTTGTCTGTGTTGTGGAAAGATTATGCAAGAAAATAGTTTAACTAAATATTTTATATATATATATATACACACTCACACAAAAATAAACAGATAAAAAAGTTTCTAGCAACAAAAGCAGCACGTGAATTTTTACAGGATTTTTCTTTTGGTATCCACATCAATATATTTTCAGGTAAGGCAAATGCTACTAGACTAATTTTTAATAAATGAGGAAAATAGTACCCCTAGAAGCTAAATCAATATGAAATGGCCTCAGAGAGCCAGTGAATGATAGATCCTGGAACTTGAATTCAGTTTTAAAAAGCTACTATATAGTATTTGTTCCACAAATTCACATTCTCAGTAATATTAACAGTACATATCTTTCCTTTAGGACAGTACTAACTATCATAAGGCTCTGAAAATATATATTAAATGATAACTTTACTTATGTAGGTCACTATTTTATGCTACTCAGATATGTGTATGTTTTATTTTCTATAACAATGAAAAGATCATAAATTAGTCCTTGGTCAGTAAGATGTGTCATTTTAATATATATTCACATATAGCGTTTATTATTAGATTTCATGTTTAGAAAGTTATTTTGTATAAACTTGTTTTAATAAAACTGTTATTGCAAGCTACCTTTCTGAGAAGAAGGCTAATTAAAAGCATATGTAATATAATATTCAATTTCAAGTGTATTTATTTCTGAGGCTTTAGTGTTTCTAATTTCATTTCCTGAGACATAATTTTTTCATCATATATGGATATTTTATTTGATGCAGGAAATTTCATCTTTACTACAGCTACTGTTCTCCCATTGGTGATTTGGTCTATAATCATAGAGCACTTGATTGCTTTTGCACCTCTTAGTAAATAAGGGAAGTACTCCATCTCTCAAGAAATCTCATAAATCGGACTCCTTTTAAAGTGAGCTCATCCTATAAATCTCTTCTAGTCCATTTCAATCTCCTACATTGTTCCTTTAGGTTGATAACTGTACACCTTCAACCTAAGTGCAAAAAACATGCAATATGTGTAATTACAAAGGAAGCATGTTTTTGAGAGATTTAGTTCAAAAATTGCTATTCATCTCATATTGTTCAACAAAATAAAAGCCATGAGAAGTGGCATTTCTATCATTACAAGCACACTTGGGTATTTCTTAATAAAGTCAAAGTGACTTAAGGAAGTGCCTTGTCCTCTATCGTTTTGCTAGAGGGAAAATGCTTTAAACTGTTTTCTACCATCCTCATATTTAGGTTATGTAACAGTTAAATATACTGTAAAAGATATGGGTTACAACAATCCCTATCAAGTAAAGCTCACTGTAAGCCAAATCTGCACATAAGAATAGCTGTGATTCATATGGATTAGTCATCCCAGGAAAATGACTTCACCTCAACTCCTACAGATGCTGTCAACATTAGTGTACTGAAGACATCACCTATTTTGCCTTTGGGCTGAGGAGTCAAAGGCATTTGCAATCATGGGTAAAATATACTCGCTTTTTACCACCAGTGTTTTAAAGGAAATTTGGACCCCATCCAAGAGGTAGGAGAGATTTTCAAAGATACCTAATAGAACTTTCTGCCGACATTTATCTGACACTAGTAAAAGAATTCCCAGAACCAAAAACTTACTCTCAGGTAAGGCACTGCAGCAGGATTTCGTGCTTATAAAACTAAAATGGGGAGTTCCCATCATGGCTCAGTGGAAATGAATCTGACTAGCATCCATGAGGACACAGTTTGATCTCTGGCCTTGCTCAGTGGGTTAAGGATCCAGCATTGCTGAGGGCTGTGGTATAGGTGGCAGATGTGGCTCGGATCTGATGTTGTGGCTGTGGTGCAGGCCAGCAGTTACAGCTCCAATCCAATCCCTAGCCTGGGAACTTCCATATGCTGTGGCCTTGGCCCCAAAAAGACAAAAAATAAAAATAAATAAAATAAGTAAAATAAAACTGAAATGGGAAACTTCACTGAGACTTGGGTTGGTTTTCTTTTATTGAAACTTAAGAGGTAGAAATTGTAATACTATTTACAACATTAACCCCTAATTCAAAATATTGTTCAAACAATTCATTAGTGTATTATTGTACCACTGAAAGAATGAATAGGATCTCATGTTGTGACTCAGAGGTAATAAACCCAACTAGTATCCATGAAGATGCAGGCATGATCACTGGCCTCACTCATTGGGTTTAGTATCCAGTGTAGCTGTGAGCTGTCGTGTAGCTGCAGCTCCCATTGGACCCCTAGCCTGAGAACTTTCACATACTTCAGGTGTGGCCCATAAAAAAAAGCGAAACAACGAATGAATGACTGTGTGGATGTGTGTATGTGTTCCTGTAATGTAATCAATCAGAATCTTTGGATCTTCACTATTTGGAGTCCTCTATATTACTTCCTACATATTCTACTAAAATTATGCTTATAAATCTATTCCAAGTAAGTGAGGTTCCTTAAATACAGTAATGTATATATTCTTTTGGGTGGCGCCAGTACTGTTCATTGCAAATGATAGACACTTCAAAATGTTAATCAGAACTAACAAGTTATATTCTATTATACAAATAGTATCTATTAGACATTCACTAAAATATCTGTCTTGTATTCTTTCTGCATGTAAATTTTTTGGGAAGTAAGCAATTGTGTGATTATCAAATATTAAGCAGTTTCTAATAATAATATACATTTTTGAGGGACACTGGAAAATGAGTTTGAGTTCTTCAAAGCAGAACTCACTTCAATGAAACTTTTAATTCCTTAGGAAAAGAATTGAGATGAATTCCAAACAGATGTGATGTCAAGGCCTCCAAGCAGCCTCTGACTTTTTTTTAGACACCTCCTGGAGCAATAAATTTCATCAACTCTCTCTGCTCTAGATACAAAATATCTGTATTACAATTTTTCCTAGATAATCTGACAAATAATTATTTAACTGATGTGTGGAATATTTTTAAGTTACAAAGAAATTGTTTTTTCCTTTTATTGAAAAATAGGAAGCTTTAAACATGACAATTAGGAATACCAAGAATATTTCAAGAATACGGTTACTATGTAATGGGACAATTATCCAGCCATAATTGTCAAATGCCTTCTGAGTTCTTATGCTTTGGATACTCAAAGGATCTTTCACTGAACATTTTAGCAAGTACAACAAACATATTGCAGTTACAATCTTACCATGAGGATCCTTTGGTGGAAAAATTTTTCCTTCCTCTGGAGAATCCAATTCTATATTTAATTTTAAGTTGATTATTCCCCTCTGAAAACTAGTATTACCAAAACTATAAGTATTACTCTTGATGAAATATATATTACAATTATTTTTACCTTTGTGCATCAAAAATTAAAGGCCCTAAACTATAACTTGCAAAGATGATGAGATATGGACAAGCTGTCACACAGCACGGCTCCATCCCCATGCCAACTGACACATATATTTTTGACAAAATATAAAAGAGTAGGTGTTATTTGGCAATATAAAACTTGATAATTAGAGAAACACAGGATTTCATTTTATATTATTAATTTAAAAAGTTAAGATAAATATATCTTAACTCAATGGCTCTTGGATGTGGCTTCCTTGGGAAGTTTTAATGTTATATCCTTAAAGTATTTTAGGAAGGGAAAGCTAGAAGGATAATGGTTAACTGCCCTTAAAAGTACATATATACTTTGTATTCTATTACTTTTCCTTTTCTCATCCCCACTAGTAACCTATGGAAGCAAAATTCAGTTACAAACAAAATATCCGTTTGTTTGTAAATACTTTAAGATATTTCCATCAGGTGGAAATTTCCCCTTATGGATTAGCGGGTTATGAGTGCAACTAGTATCCATGAGGATGTGGATTCAATCCCTGGCCTCACTCTATGTTAAAGATCCAATGTTGTCATGAGCTGTGGTGTAGTTTGCAGATGCAACTTGGATCCCATGTCACTGTGGCTGTTGCACAAGCCAGCAGCTGCAGCTCTTCTTCGCCTTCTAGCCTAGCCTGGGAACTTCCATATGCTGGGTGTGCAGCCCTAAAAAAAGGAAAAGAAAAAGACTTATTTCCACCAGAATTAGACCAGTTTATTTTGCTTGCTGTGTATGCCTATTGAATGCCATAAAGGCAAATGGACGTGCACTTGCTTCTTAGTTTCTTGTGTGAATCATAGCAACATGCTGTGTTCTCTTTATACTTGAGAATTAGGCCTGAGAACACAACACATATCAGCCTCAATTACATATTAAAAAGATGCAGTGAGGACTGGAGCATAAACCAGGAAAAATCCATATGCAAAACTTTCCAAATTTTGCTAGCAGATCTTTCTACCTTCTAAGGGTACGATGGGAAACTCTTGCATTTTTCCCTCTGATTAGACTCTTCCACTAAATAACCAGGAGATTAAGCTTGCAGGTCTACCTGAGTGAGCCTCTTTCCCCTCTTAGTTAAATTAATATTCTCATAACTAATTCCATAACACAAGGGAGAAAATATAATCTCAACTTCCTTAGCCCTATGTAAATCAATAAGGTATTTGCAGGTGACAAGTTGGATAGTGCTGGTAGCATAGAGCTAGATGATGACCAGTTGTAATCAGTGTATTTGAACATGAATAGCAATGCTGTAGCTACAATAGCAAGCTGAACTTCAAAGTACAATTCATTTGGGGATTGTTTTTCCATTGTCTATAATGAGTTTGTTTGGGGAAAGCAATTTTTCTCCTCCTCATATTAGACAATGTTATATATACTTAGCTTCAGAGAGTGCACTTGAGAGGCATAGATATAATAAACATAAAGTAACAACAAAGTTCTTTACACAAGTAGGACAAATGGTAAGTGCAGCAAGATCAGTTTTTCCATTTCTTTGCTCTTGTATGGTAGAATTATGTACCTTTGAAATGTCAGACATCTAGGCTTCAGGTATGCATTTTCAATAACATCTATGTTTCATTTAAACTTTACCCTAATCAACAAAAACATGCTGACTTCTATTCCCTTCTGGTTTGCATTTTAAAATACTCATCTTTGAACCTGAATCTATGACCAAAAATATGTTTTGTAATACTATTTGTGTTTAAATTGCTTACCTGAAAAAAAAGGTATATATTTTTAATTCAGGCTTTAATTTTTAAATACTTTTATTTGAGACAGCATATTTGAACTTCATTCTCATTTTCTTCAATAGATACACACAGAAAATTAGAGTATTATTCCTGAATAATTTGTTTACTTCTTTCTGGTCTCAGAGCTGCCTTCTGAAATGTCTTATTACTTATATATTTTCTCTGGAAATGTAGTTTTTGACTACCCTTGGAGAACCATACATAGATGAGTAGTTAGCACTATTTGGCTACCTGACGATTACAGATTCAAGGTATTGTTATTTAGAAAAAAATGAATAAAATAATTTGAATTTTCTTTATAAATAGGTTCATTGGTAAGATTTCCCTGACCAGATGCCTATTATTTCACCATTTGAGTGTATTTTTAGGTTAAGAATCAAAGTATTGTCTTTAGGCATGTGGCTTAAAATCTGAATTGTAATAAGGACATGTTTCTCAAACTGGGACATGAATCTTCCTGAGAATAGGAGGAGAACATAGAAGAATAACTTCACAGGATCTACCTGAAATGGCAGTTTTACTGAATGGTGAGTCATTTCAGGGAATATATCAAAACAAACATTGCTAGACAAATAATAGAGTTGAATGCAAAACATTTGCAAATGAATCATTAGAAATCTCATAAAGATTACAGAAACTTTTGGATTCTGTCCCTATTCTCAATTTCCCACTCATCTCCCTCTCAGCCGTCACCATTGCTTCACAAGAGCAAATCATTGAAATTAGTAAAGTTCTAAACTGAAAACCTTGAAAGATTATAATAAAATTAAAATAATTTTTCTTAGTCACAAATGGCATCTTCCCTTTCTTCTTCAGCCTCTTTCTGCAAATAATGTGAGATTTCTCAGTATTTGTAATATGTTATATTATTTCCTTCTTATCAACACAAGCACTTATGTGCATTCATGAACATTCATTCCTTTACAAAACAAAGGGCTAGTCCAAGGAATTTATAGTGTGTTGAACATAGGTAGATGAGGTTTTTGATACACATGGACTGAGAAATCAAGGCAGGAGACAGAATAATTTATGTGGAGTAAGGAAAGAATAATAATGAGCCATGAGATGGAAGGAGAAAGCTTAACTAGGAGAACTTCAAGACACATAGAAACAACATATTTTCTGGAGCAGGTCATACTCCATTTCCAGGGCTGTATCACAAAGATACCTCTGACAACTAAGCAAGTTTCTCTGCTCCCAGGCGAGCCTCATACAGACAAATAAATCTCTCTCACACAAACATACAAACCCCCCCCATTTTTATAAACTCGTTAATTAATTTTATTGACAAAAAATAAAATATTTAACCTGCTTTAGAAGAGAGGAAAGAAAACACTAAGTCATTAAAATGAGGTAGTAAAGGAAATTACTGATGGGGATAAAACGATCAGTTCATGACAAATCAACAAAAAATGACTGATGATACCAAGAAAAAGTTTCCTAATTTAATTTTATATTTATTGAATACCTATTATGCATCCTGTCCCATTACAAATTTTCATCCCTGGAAACTTCATGCCACTTGTGTGTAGGGTTAACTAATTGCCTTCAGCTCAACCAAAGCTAATTGTGCACATAAGGCAATACATCTTAGAAAAAGTGTGCCTTCAAACAGTAAGTCAAAGATGTACAATACTTAAACTATCATCAGCATCATTAATAACTTTTTTAAAAATTATGACAATTAGCAGGTTACATATTGAGGAAATATACCTTTAGACATTGTTGAAACATAAAGACTAAAACGTATTAGGAAATATTCAGTTAAATATATCTTCTTTCCACCAAATTTCTTTTTAGACATTATCAAAATGAACTGCTAACCCAAAATTGCCACAAATTTCACAAGAATGTATTAATGAAACTGAGCAGAGCCCTCTGGGGCTCCTGGGCACACAAGCCTTTCTGTGACCCTATTTTTTGTTCTCAGGATATGGGCTTAATTCAGCCCCCATAGCCTTCCCTGAGTTCCAAGGGGCAGGTTCAGACAGTTGCTGATCAGGAAAGGAAGGGGATGAAAAGACAAGGGATGAATAGTCAAGAAAGAATAGTACAGGAAGATTCTGTTTTTGTGCAGAGGAAACAAATCCTACTAGTATCCATGAGGATGTGCATTTGATCCTCTCCTCCTTGAGTAGGTTGGGGATTCGGTGTTGCCATGAGCTGTGGTGTAGGTTGAAGACACAACTTGGATCTCAAGTTGCTGTAGCTGTGGTGCAGGTCAGCAGCTGTAGCTCCGGCTTGACCCCTAGCCTGGGAACTTCCATATGCCATGAATGCAGTCCTAAAACCAAAACAAGAAAAAAAAGAAGAAAGGAAACAATAGGACAGCCTTGGGGCAGAATCCTGGTTCCCTCTCAAGGGACACACATAATAATGTAGACATTTTATACACCCAAGAGAAAAGTTGTATTTCTTATGGTTTTAGAAATGAATAATTTAAAATTAAACAGCTTAGAGTCCTTCTTTGTCCTTCTTCCTGGCTCAATTGCACCCTAAAGGCAACCACCCATAAGTAAATATTAGGTACCCTGAGCACAATTTATTGTGGGTTAAAGATTATTAGTGCTTGATGTTTTTCAAGAACTTTCCTAGTTTGTTCTAATCTCTGATCAATGTGCCCTTTTTGGAAATACTGTTATTCTAGACCCAGAAGACTACAACTGTGAACATGCCAAGATATCTCCAGTTCAGCTTTGATGACTAAGATTCCCCCAAGAAAGAAGAATGCATGTTTGTCTTAATTGTGATTCCTATCTCTACTTTTTTACTATAAAACCTCTGCAATTCTTCCCAAATGGGGGGGAGGGGAACGCCATCCTTAAGACATCAGCTTGCTATTGCCTCTTTTTCTTGGCAAAGCAATAAAAGCTATCTTTTTCTCCTTCACTGAATACTCTGTCTCTGCATTTCTATCTAGTACAGGTGGACAGAGGCAGAGACTTGGCAATATTAACAGTCATTATTTAAATGTTTCTCTGCATTGACCATGATCAAATAATCTTTTCCTGTTCTTAGAAATAAAATTGTACAGATGATTCAAATTACGGTTAAATGTTATTTATCCTTTTCATATTTATTTGTGGAGTAATCTTAAATATGTCTTCCATTCTTGTAATTATTATAATTTTCATTTGCTTTGTTTTTTGAGGGGTTTTTTTTTAAAGACTTTGTTATTATTCTGAAGTCATCCAGTCTGTATATTGTATTGTTCTGATAATGGATGCATTGGCAATGATTATGCCTTTTAATTATTATAGTATTGTAGTAACCATAATTATTGAAGAATGAGAATAAATATTACTAGTTGTTCTATAATTAATGCACAATTGATCATACACATAATCCAACAAATCAAATGTTTTAAAATATTGAAGTAACATTTTCAAACTCTCTTCAGTACTTCAAAATGAAAACATGAGCCAAAAATGCTATTTTCGTAAATGCTCAAAAAACAAGTAACACAAGCACACAGATGATCAATAATAATTAAAATAACTTCTCTAAAGCAAGAATAATTTAAATATGTATTTAATTAAATTATTCATTTCAAATTTAGCTATTTAATACTCAAGGTGAGAAAATATTTTTCAACTCTGTTGAGATTTCAATATACCAGATTTGTAACAAGGATACTATTATAAGTGTGAATTATAAGATGATTTGACCATAATCAATAGTTATTAGAGTAGCTCTGCAAAGGATATACATTGTCAACTATACTAAGGGGACATGTACCTCATGTTTCACCTGTGAGGGTAGGAGAGTATCCTAGTTAAAACCTATCTTTCATCAAACTAGAGGATCTAATAAAGCTTCTAAACTCATTTTATGAGGCCAGAATTGCCAATAAAAAACAATCTAGACATTCAAAAAAAAAAAAAGCTATAGGCTAATATCCCTGATGAACATAAATAAAAAATCTGTACCAAAATATTTGAAAACCAAATTCAATAATATATTAAAAGAACAATACTTCATGGTTAAGTGGGACACATTCCATGAGTGCAAGGATGGTTCAATATCCACAAATCAATGAACATGATATACCACATTAACAAAACAAAGGGAACATTCATGTGATCACCCCAATAAATACAGAAAAAGCATTTGACAAAATTCAATCTTTATTCATGATAAAACCTGTCTACCAAGTGGTTACAAGTGTCATGTACCTCAACAAAATATTTATGTAATTATTGCAAATTTATGACAAACCCATAGCTAACATCATACTCAATGGGCAAAAGCCAGGAGCTCTCCCTCTAAAATCAAGACTGAGACAAGGATGCCCACTTTTGCTACTTTTATTCAGTATAGAATTGAAACTCATGGCCACAGCAATTAGGTAAGAAAAAGAAATAAAAACATACAATTAAGAAAGGAAGAAGTAATCCTGTAACTATTTGCATATAAAATGATACTATATATAAGAAACCCTAAGGATTCCACCAAAAAACTATTAGAACTAATAGATGAACTCAGTCAATTTTCCATATTCAATATTAATATACATAAGTCTATTGCATTTTTATACCCTAAAACTGAACTATCAGAAAGAGAAATTAAGAAAACCTTTATATTGACAATCACATCAAAATGAATAAAATACCCAGGAATAAATTTAACCAAGGCAGTGAAAAAGTACACTCTAAAACCTATGAGATATTGATGAAAGTAATTGAATAACACACAAATAAATGAAAACATATACATGTTCACAAGTTGAAAATTAATATTGTTAAATATTCACATTATCCAAAGAGATTCAATTCAATTCCTATCAAAATACAACTGGCATTTTTTATGGTTAGAGTAAATAATTCTACAACTTTATGAAACCAAAAATGACCCAGAAAAGCCATAGCAATCTTTACAAAGAGTAACTAAGCAGGAGCTATCACACTCTCTGACTTCAAATCATACAGCAAAACTACAGTAATCAAGAAAGTATGGTTTTGGCACAAAAATGGACACATTGATCAATGGAACAGAATAAAGAGCATAGAAATAAATCCATGCACATAAGGTAAAATAAAGGAGGCAAGAACATACAATGGGGAAAGACAATCTCTTCAATAAGCGGCTTTGAGAAAACTGGACAGCTATATGAAAAAAAAAGAAAATAGAATATTTTTTGACATCATATACAAAAATAAACTAAAAATGAATTGAAGATTTTAATGTAAGTCCTGAAATCATAAAAGTCCTAGGAGAAAAAATATACAGTATGCTCTTTAACATCAATCTTAGCAATATATTTTTGGATCTGCTTACTCAGGTATGGAAACAAAAACAAAAATAAAGAAATTGGACAAAATTATACTAAAAAGCTTTTGCATAGTGATGAAAACCATCAACAAAATTTAAAAAAAAAAAAGCCCAGAATGGTAGAGGCTATTGGCAAAAGATATTTCTGATATTGGTTTAATATCCTAATATACAAAGAATTCATATAATGCAATATCAAAAAGACAGGACTTAGTTAAAAAATGGGCATGGGATCTAAATAAGCATTTTTCTGAAGAAGACATATAGATGACCAACAGGCATGTGAAGAGATGATAAACACCACTAATCATAAGGGAAATGCAAATCAAAAACACAATGAGATATCACTTCACACATCAGAATGATTATCAAAATAACAATAAACAATAAGATTTGACAAGGATGTGAAGAAAAGGGAACCCTCTTTCACTGTTGATAGAAATATAAACTGGTACAACCACCATGCAAAACAGTGTAGAATGGCAATCAAGATGGCATGATAGAGGAGTTCCTGTCGTTGCTCAGTGGGTTAAGAACTCAACATGGTGTCCATGAGGATGTGGGTTTCATCCCTGGCCTCACTCAGTGTGTTAAGGATCGAGCATCTCCACAAGCTGCAGGTTAGGTCACAGATGCAGCTTGGATCTGGCATTCCTATGCCTGTGGAGTATTTCTCAGCCATATCTCTGATTCAACCCATAATCTAAGCATTTTCGTACACCACAGGTATGGCCATACAAAGGAAAAAAAATAAATAAAATTAAATTATGATTGAAAACTTCCTGAAATTTAAAAAGGAAAAAAATAAAATGAAATTATGACTGAAAACTTCCTGAAACTTAAAAAGGAAATGGTTTTCCAGATAGAAACATAGTGAGCGCCAAACCAAATGTACTCAGAGACCCACATCAAGACATATCATAATTAAAGTGACAAAAGAAATCTTTAAGAATTCTAAAGGCAGCAAGAGAAAAACAGAGTCACATACCAAAAAAAAAAAAAAAAAAAAAAAAAAACCCACAAGGCTATCAGCTGATTTTCTGAAGAAACTGCAGGACAAATGGGAGCGGCATAATATTTAAAAATCTGAAAGGGGAAATCTCACAACTTAGGATACTCTACTCAGCAATGTTTTTCAGAATTGAAGGAGAGAGAAAGAATTTCTCAGGCAAGAAAAAAATTAAAATAGCTCATCAAATAAACTGACCTTCTGAGGAATGATAAAGAGTATTCTTTAAATGGAAAATCGAAGTCTACAATAAGAAATAAGGCTTTATAGTAAAGAAAAAATCCCACTAGTAAAGGCAAATATAGAGTAGTCACTGTGGATCTATCACTTATAAAAACTAGTGCAAACATTAAAAAGCAAAATTTGTAAAATCAACTATAACTACTTTAAACAGTTAAGGGACAGACATGAATATGCAAAATATGACATTGAAGACACAAAACTTGGGAGGAATAACAAATGTATATCTTCTAGAATACATTTGAACCTAAATGACTACCATTTTAAAACAAGTGGATATATTTATGGATCAATATATATGAATAGCATGGTACTCACAAATTTAAAACCTACATCAGATACACAAAAATATGAGAGAAAATAATTAAAGCATACCACTAAAAAAATCATCAAACCATAAGGGAAAAGACTAAAGGAAGAGTAAAAGAACAGAGAAGAATTACTAAAACAACCAGAATACAACAAAATGTTAGTAAGTATATACCTATCAATAAGTACTTTAAATGTCAATGGACTAAATACTGTAATTGAAATACACAGGGTGGTGACTGAATTAAAAACAGCAATGTCCAAACAAAACCATCATATGATCCAGCAGTTCCACTCCTAAATATTTAAAGAAAATAAAAATTCTAATGCAAAAAAATATGTGAACATCAATGTTCATTACAGCTTAATTTACAATAGCCAAGATAAGAAGCAACATAATTGACCATAACAGATGAATGGATAAAGATGCGGTATATCTATACAATGTAATATCACTCAGCCTAAAAGAAGAATGAAATCTTGCTATTTATGACAACATAGGAACCTAGAGTGTATTGTGGCACATGAAATAAGTCAGAAAAACACTGTATGTTTTCACTTAAATATATGGAATCTAAAAAATAAACAAATAAATAAACAAACAAATGTATACAACAAAACAGAAACAGACTCACAGATGCAAATATCCTAGAGGGAATGGAGTTGGGGGAATGGGAAAAATAAAAGGATTAGGAGTTATTAATTACCAATTATGAAATAAATGTCACAAGGATATAATGTACACACAGGAAATATAATAAATAATACTGTAATAACTTTTAATAGTACATAACCAGTAAATTATCTAAACACTATATATACACCTAACTCTAATACAATACTGCAAATCAACTATATTTAATCAAAAATTCCCTACTGTACATAGTGTCTAGAAAAGATAAACTTATGTTGTAAACCGGGAAAGGGGATAATAATAAAAGGATGACAGGAAGGGATATGTAGAACAGCCCTGTATTATATTGTAGTGGCATAGAGATGGCTGTATGCATCCAACATAATCCTTAGAATCATTCATATATATATATATATATATAAAATGTTAGAATATTACATCTTAAAGAGAAAAAAAAAAGTACCCTCATCCAGGATGTTTGGATAATACAGTATGGAAAAGAGAATGTGACAGGTTGCCACAGAAAGGAAAAAACTAAGGAGAATGAAAACCAAATGTAAATTATTGCCTCAAACTGGATGAAATATTAAGAAAAACTGGGGAAATTTAAACTTTTGCTTCATGGTTATGAAATATGTTAATATTAAGGAAGCATATTGGAATTCTGTACTATCCTTTATCACTCTAAGTAAAATTATTTCAAAATAAACCATTAAAAATAATCAACTTTTCAGGTAGATTTTGATTCTAGAAAAGTTTTTAAAAATAAAATTATATAAATTATTTTTCAACACCTGTTTTGATACAGCTCTCTACACTTCCATAAATATATGTTGGAACTATCCTCAAAGTGTTGGAAAAGTATTCTTTTCCCACTTTTATCTGCAATGAATTGTAACACAAAAATTACTAAAGCAATTTGAAGTGTTTTATTAATGCTTAAAATATTTTCTGTATTTAGTCACTTGTGATGGAACATAATGGAGGATAATGTGAGAAAAAGATAGGTATATATATGTATATGACTTCGTCACTTTGCTGTACAGGAGAAATTGACAGAACAACTATAATGAAAAGAATAAAAATCATAAAAAATTTTAAAGATTAAATTAAATTAAAAAATGAAACCAAAAACAAATTACTGTCAACACTTTGATTTTAGTCAATGAGACTTCTGACTTTCAGAAATGTAATGTAATCAACTTGTGCTGTTTTAAATCACTAAGCTTATAGTAAATTGTTACAGTAGCAATAGGGGCTGATATAGACCTGTGTTATAGTCTGATGACACTTCCTGTCTCTTCCAACATCCTCTATTTTCTTTCTGACAGGTGTATCCCCTCAAAGAATCTCTTGCATATCTAATATATATGTATTTTTTTCTGTGATTTTTTTAGACAAAGTCATAAACATAAATGTCAGATAATGTAATGCATGCAACTCACTCTTCCCAAAGTATTAACTATATAATATGACTTTGGCAAACACAAGAGTGGCTCCTCCTTATGTGTATATTCCTGACGTGAATTGTTTTGTGAAAAGTAATCTTGTTGATTTAAATGACTGATGCTAATTTGCAAAGCCAGCCCTAGCTACGTGCACTATTTCAGAGGTTTAATGTTTCATCTTGAAAGATTAAGAACTTTCTGTAACTTAATAGACAAATGGGAGTGTTTCTGTGCAAAAGCCAAAAAGTTTCATGATGAAAGAGTAGTGGTGTGTAAGAAATATTTATCTCTTCACTAAGCTAAAGGAAAGAAATGTATTGTCCTGGTCTCAACATGATTGAAAATTATAGCAGGACTACTAATTACTCCTCTTAAAATCATGTGTGACGCTGTGGCAAGTGTGATTCCAATATACTAATATGGGTTATTTTCTACCACTTTTTTAACATTTATCTTAAAAAAAAACTATTTGTTCTGCACGTGTTGTTGTTCAACATGGTCCAATAAAAGAAAAAGAAGTATAGAAAGAGAAAATCACAGTGTATTCTAATTCAACATTTTGGATTCTTATTAATAATAACAGTGCTAATAACTGACACTAAGTTTAATCAAAATTAAATTGCTAGGGAGTGTTCTAACATACATACATAATCTCAGTCATACCACATAAAAAAAATGTCAAGTACATTCTATAACCATTTCATCTTAAAAATTGAATATTTGAAATATAAGACATCAAATAATCTGACAAACTGTAAATAAATGAAAGAGGCATAACTTGGGTTTAAAACTAGAGATCCATTTTATAGGACTATAATATATAACATAAAATAAGGATGCTATTTTCTGTGTAAATTTTTAATTTTTTTCTTATTAATTCACCAATTTATTATTTCTAGTAGTTGATAGTTCTTTAATATATAAGGCAGGAATAAAAGTAGAATATATGGGAACATGGATCCTTGGTTCATGTAGTTATACAAATAGCTATAGAAAATATAGAAATAATATGCATAATGTATATTATAGTATATAAATAATAATATACATAATAATATGTCTAAAATATGTGTTTACTAACTATATATTTATTTCATTGTATTTATTTTAATTTTTTTATTATTTTATACTGGAGTATAGTTGATTCATAATGTTGCATTAGTTTCAGGTGTTAACAAAGTGAGAGAGAGATATATATATCCATTCTTTTAAAGATTCTTTTCCCATATAGGTTATCACAGAATATCAAGTAGGGTTCTTTGGGCTATAAAGTAGGTCCTTGTTGATTATCTATTTTATGTATGGTAATGTTTATATGTTAATCCAAACTCCTAATTCATCCCTCCCCCAACTTTCTCTTTTGGTAACCGTAAGTTTGTTTTTGAAGTCTGTGAGTATATTTATATAAATTCATTTGTACAATATTTTTAAGATTCCATATCTAATTGACCTCATATGATATTTGTCTTTCTCTGACTTACTTCACTTAGTATGATAATCTCTAGGTTCATCCACAGAGCTACAAATGGGATTATTTTATTATTTTTTATGGCTGAGTAATATTCCATTATATACAAATTGAATATAAATATATACCGCATCCATTTTATCCATTCCAGTGGACATTTATGTTGCTTCCATTTCTTGGCTATTGTAAATAGTGCTGCAATGAACATCCTGGTACATATATTTTTTTTCAAAAATTTTTTTCAGATATATTTCTAGGAATTGGATTGCTAGAACAAAGCTTATTCTTTGAAAAGACAAACAAAATTGATAAACTTCTAGCCAGACTCAATAAGAAAAAAGGTGAGAGGGCTTTAATGAATAAAATTTAAAATGAAAGATGAGAATTTATAATTGATGCCACAGAAATACAAAGGATAGTAAGAAAGTAGTATAAGTAACTACATGAAAATAAAATGGTCAATCTAGAAGAAATGCAAAAATTTTTTAAAAAGTGCAATCTTCCAAGATTGAACCAAGAAGAAATAGAAAATATGAGCTAACAAATCACAAGTACTGAAATTGAAAGTGTGATTTAAAAATTCCAAAAAACAAAATCTGTGACCAGATGGCTTCACAGGCAAATTATAATAAGCATTTAAAGAAGAGTTAATATCTATCTTTCTGAAACTCTTTCAAAAATATTTAGAGGAAGGAACAATCCCAAGCTTATTCTATGAGGCCACAATCACCCTGATACTAAAGATAACAGAAAAAAAAAATAAAATTATAGGCCAATATCACTGATGTAAATAGACTCAAAAATCCTCAATAAAATATTAGCAAACTGGGAGTTCCCATCGTGGCGCAGTGGTTGACGAATCCAACTAGGAACCACGACGTTGCGGGTTCGGTCCCTGCCCTTGCTCAGTGAGTTAACGATCCGGCGTTGCCATGGGCTGTGGTGTAGGTTGCAGACGCGGCTCGGATCCCGGATGGCTGTGGCTCTGGCGTAAGCTGGTGGCTACAGCTCCGATTCGACCCCTAGCCTAGGAACCTCCATATGCCGCGGGAGCGATCCAAGAAATAGCAAAAAGACAAACAAACACACAAACAAAAATATTAGCAAACTGAATCAACCAACATATTAAAAGGATTATACACCAGGATCAAGTTTGATTTATTCCAGGGATATAAGGCTTTTTCAATATGTTCTCATTTTAGATATCATAAGAATTTACATACCACCACTAAGAAAGACATTTTCAGGGTTTGGGAAACAATAGAAGTATTCGAGTAATATGTGACAAGATTAAAGTTTTGTTTTGTGAAAAATAAGTTGATGGTATTTAACAGGAGAATTAAAAGAAGAGTAGAAAAAGACTTAAACAATAAACAGGCTAATGAAGGATTTCAATATTAATTGATAAAACCTTGAATTAGAGCAATAGAGGCAGAATGAAAAGGCTGAATGAAGGCACAAGCCTTGGCTGATAAAGGATGCACATGGCTTTGGACTGGAATATGATGTGAGAGGGTGGTGAAATTATGGGGCCCAGAATGGTACTGAAGTTACAAGCCTAGAATAAGAAAAAGAAAACTGCTGAAAAATACAGCATCCCTTTGAGCGATCCAATGGTATAAGATGAAAAACATTTGATGATTGGCTAAAATGGTAATAAATAAAAATAATACACAGGTAAGGAGTTCTAGTTGAAGCTCAGTGGTAGTGAAACCAACTTGGATCCATGAGGAAATGGATTCTATCCATGGGCCTACTCAGTGGGTTAGGGGGCCAGTGTTACCCTGAGGTGTGATGTAGGTCATAGCCACAGCGCAGATACTGAGTTGCTGTGGCTATGACATTGGTTTGCAGCAGCTCTGATTAGACCCCTAGACTGGAAACTTCCATTTGCTACAGGTGCCATCAAAACAAGCAACAACAAAAAACACATGTAATACCATAAACCTGGGGTAGTGGTTTGGCAGCTATTCACTTGCAGGTGGAACTGCACTAGAAGAGTTATTCTGACACTTGTAAGGAAAAAAAAGGTAAGAGATCTATTCAAGACAATTACATAGAGGAGAGAGATTGATCTTATCTATGAATTCAAAAGACAGATGGGAATTTCTAGTCAATGGACAGAGTGAGTGATTAAGTGAATAGAAAATTACTGAGAGGAACTTGATAAGTATCAATGATAAAAGGATTCATGCTGAAGCAGGCCTTGACTTAGATATTAAGGATAGGGGATGAGGACCTTGATGTGATATCAAGAGCAAGGGATTCTTCTTAGATGTTTTAGCAGTATTCTTTGCTAAGACTAGTTCCAGCAGGCCAAAGGCAGAGAAGTGGGACCAGGTTGAGGCTTAACTGAAAAAACTCAAAGGAGCCTAAAAAAATTTGGTCAATAATGGAGTCTTTGTCAACATATGAGGCCTTTGGAACGAGTAAGTATGCTACAGGAGATGGTGTAAAAAAAAGAATATAAGAAGTCAAAATAAATGAATATGTACATAGAAATGTAATGCTTACATATGCTAGTAAAAAAACAAAGGCTTAAAATATTTGCAGATTTGGGGTAAAATGAATTGACTGGTGTAGAATTACAAATACTAGAGGAGAAATAAAGGAATGATCAGTGATATAGGTTAATGAATAAGGATAAGAACATCCCACTGAAAGAATGAAGAAAAAGAAATACATACATAGAACTACCATATGACCCAGCAATCCCACTCTTGGGCATATATCCAGACAAAATTTTCCTTGAAAAAGACACATGCACTCACACCTTCATTGCAGCACTATTCACAATAGCCAAGACACAGAAACAAGCAAAATGTCCATTGACAGATGAGTGGATTGGGAAGAGTGGTATATATTCACTCTGGAATACTACTCAGCCATAAAAAAGAATTAAATAATGCCATTTGTAGCAACATGGATGGAACTAGAGACTCTCATACTGAGTGAAGCAAGTCAGAAAGAGAAAAACAAATACCATATGATATCACTTATATCTGGAATTGAATATTAGGGCACAAATGAACCTTTCCACAGAAAAGAAAATCATGGACTTGCAGAATAGACTTGTGATTGCCAAGGGGGAGGGGGAGGGAGTGGGTGGTTGGGGAGCTTGGGGTTAATAGATACAAACTATTGCCTTTGGAATGGATTAGCCATGAGATCCTGCTGTGTAGCACTGGGAACTATGTCTAGTCACTTATGATGGAGCATGATCATGTGTGAAAAATAGGATGTGTACATGAATGTGTAACTGGGTCACCATGCTGTACAGTAGAAAAAAAATTGTATTGGGAGAATAACTACTAAAAATAATTAATAAAAAAAGAAAAATAATCAAGCTCCATTCAATCTGAGATCTTGAAACTTCAAGAGAAATGATTCCGTTTTAACCAAAAAAAACAGGTAATAATTTGGAAATTGATTTGTGCACAACTCAATTTCAGATACAGTAGAGAATACAATCTCTAATCTTGTAATTCGTATAATCAACCCTCTTGGAAATCTTATCTTACATTTACTCTTTCCTTCTCTTGTCCCTCTTACATTTTCATTTGTAGACACTTTTTCCATTTTTATGCTGTTTTCTCTGCCAGAATTTTTGCAGTTTCCTACCCTTATCCATCTTCCCTCTAAACTTCTACTCATCCTTTGAGATACAAGTCAAATATCAGCATTTCTGTGACAATTGTCTTGTTCCCTTATATAATATTGGCCTCTATCACTTCCACAATTGTATAGGGCATAGTCCAATTTTAACATTATTATTTATTGTCTTTCACAGATATCCTATTTAGGATTTTTCAAGGACTGACTCAGGAATATGCCTCCTTTGTCTTTCCACCATAAAGATGACAGAGCTTGAATCAAATCAGGACTCACTGAGTTTTGTTGAATAAATAATACTGAAAGGAAAAGTGTGAAACAGAGGGTAATGGGCATCCCTTTTGCCATAGTAATTATCTCTCTGAGATAAAGGAGATTTTGACCATCTGTGTTGTTCAGAGAAGTATACACCTTTCTTAAACTGTAAGTTGCTGGATAAATAGTAAAGGTTGGATAACTAAGGAAATGACAAATTAAAACAGATAAACATTAAACAATGATTTCCAATTATTCACAGATCATTAAATATCATTTGCACATGCTAACTTATTCAAATCGTTCACTAAGCCATAGCTCTTCTTACACAGATAGGTCATGTTTAGCATAATTTATTCAGCCCTGATAACTCAAGTAATAAATGATATTCAGCAAAAACTTATACCTTATGGTTATGTATAATGTAAATATGTATATGCATAAACTGTTTATGATACAAAGGCTTTGGGGCAATTGAAATCTAAATTTGAAACTTAAAATAACTTTTTTTTATGGTTCAGTATTTATGAACAAGTTTGATTTATTATAGAAAAGGAGAGTCATCCAAAATGGCCAGGGTCTATTTAGACATTATTTTATAGGAGGGAGTAGTAATTCAGTCTTTCCTGGATTTAGAAACTCAACATAAGATACAGGTGGGCATGTCTGTTTTGCTACATCACCATATTACCTGGAAATATTACTGTCTGAGGATATCAAAAAGCTTATTAGAGATGATTTGAAAATTAATGGCCAAGTATAGATTAAATGTATTTAGTTTCATTACATTGTATACAGTCATACAAAATACACATTATGCATTTATAGCAGTGACATTATTATCTAACAAACTCTTCTCATTGTAGTCAAACCCTTAACTGAGAATGACTCCTTTTTCCCTTCCCAAAAAACTTGGTTTTGACTGACCATTGCTACACTATTGAATCTTATGGACTCTGCTAAATACTGATTCTCAATAGACTGTATATTTCCTAAATAGAGAGGTTTTGCCTGTTTCAGACACTTCTATAACTCCAGCTTGCAGAATATTACCCTACCCATGCTAGCTTCTCAATAAATAGCCTACCAATAAATATTTATTAAATAATTCATATCTTACATTTGTTTATGGTTGATCTCTTAGTTTAGATTGACCATTTCTGTGCATCCGTGTTGATAAAATAATTATAGAGAATTCTCATCACTCCACACTATTCAATGGAAAGTATCTAAAATAATATGTTATAAACCTGTTGCTCTATTCCTCTCCTTTTTTATCGATGGACACAATGGTGAAAATTCTGGAACTTCCTTAGGTAATGTTCAAGTGAGAACAAGCTTTATTAAACCACTGAAGAATATCCTCCCAGGGTCATCTTTGGGGAGAAATTTTATGTATCACCCAGGTTTAGCTAGAAGAGAAAAACTTCTAAACTAAGGAATACTTTAAAGAGATTTCCCTATTTCTCAAAAGTCTCTTTATTAGAGTGCTTTCCTCTGCCTCACTGTCTAAATTCACTTCCATACACAATTTTCTATCTATCTGTATGATAGATCCATACACAATTCTATACTAAAAATAGAGATGCCAGATATTATGTATTACATGGATAAATAGACTATATATCTTACACATAACACAAATAAAAACATATATAACATAAAGTAAAATCATACATACGTATATGTGTGTATATATGTATACACACACACACACACACACACAACTTGAAAGTATGTACTCCAAAACGTTAATAGCATTTACCTCCAAATAAATAGATCATTTTTAACTTTCTCCTTATACTTTTAGAATCTTTGTCTATCTGTAGTTCTGTAGAGAACTAGAAAAAATGAGAAATAGACAAAAAGATAGAAAAGATGTATGTGCATTTTAACACAGGAGTTTTATGTGTGTGTCCATCTTCTTAGGAAAAGCCCAAGACATCAGAGCTTTTCATTTTTCTCCAGGACAAGTGAAGTGTGAGCCTTTCGATGACAAGTTGGAAAATTTTAAAAGAACACTGTCTTAAAAGGGGAAGCAAGTACTTCTAGAACCATGGGAAACTGCCTTTTCTCCAAGGCTGTCCCATCAGGAATACAGATTGCTCTGGCTTGGTGTTTTATTCTGGAATTTTTCCTGGATGCACAGCCAGATCACTGGTGTGTAGGATTCCATTTATGGCCAAGTTGTGGGCACTGGATACAGAACTCAGATTTATGTAGCTACATTATGGCTTTGAGATAGATAGACTAGATAGATAGATGATAGATAGATAGATAGATAGATAGATAGATAGATAGATAGATAGATAGATAGATAGATAGATAGATAGATACATAGAGAGATAGAGAGATAGATAGATAGACAGACAGACAGACAGATATGGGAAATAGAAAAACACCCCAAAATCAAATATTTCTCTTAGGGGAAAAATGATTTACTTTTTCGAAGCAAAGAAATGAGCTGATACCATTTCAGTTTTGTCTTTGTCAGATGGAAGTTTTGTGTTCTAAGATTATAGGGCAGTCATGAGACTTCCTAACTCCACATCTAGATTCTAGGGAGAGTACACAAATTGAGGAAATACATAATAATTATCATGCGAAAGGAGAAGTTGTAAGGGGGGGTATACATGAAAGCACCTGTTTGTGGATTCCTTATATGAAGAGAAAACAGACACAATACACATTGGGGAAAAGAACGTATAATGTGAAGAGTTCATGCCATAGAGCAGGCACACATGCGTCATTAGCACTGATCCCCCCTAGGATGGCATTTAGAACCAAAAGCATTATACTTAGTTAAGGATTTTCTTGGGTTATGATATGATTTAGGAAAATGGAGGAAGTCTCTGGTCTACCCTATCGTGACAAAAGGGCATTGATTGCACCAATAATCCTGAGACGGATGGAACACTGGATTTAACAGAAAAGATTAACTACAGCAAATACTACTCATCTCAGTTTCCCAAGATTCATCTCTGTCCTCTAGAGGTTGGGTCCCAGACTCCTCATTTCTTCGGGAAATAATGGAATCATAACCCAAGAGAGAAGCTTAAGAGTTGAGGGAAATCCTGGTATAACTATTTATTCCCCTTCTCCTGCTGCTGCTCCTGCTTCTTGTTCTTCTTCTTCTTCTTCCTCCTCCTCTTTCTCTTCTTCTCCTTCTCTATTCTTTCCCTCTCCTTTGGATTCTTCTTCTTCTTAACAAGAGTGGCATCCTAGAAACTTGTTCCCAAATTCAATAGAACTCAAGCAGTTATTACTTTCATCACACTCGGCAGCCACCCACACACAATGAAAAACATAAAATTTTATTGTTCAGACAAAGGTCACTTTTCATAAAACAATAAAAATTGCCAAGTAAAAATTTAGATGTTTCCTTCTGATTCTTGATTTGTTTACAATAGAAGAAATAAAAGTAATTAACAAACATAGTTTTAAATGTTCAATATAAACACAAGCAAAATAAGTTATCATCAAGGGTGTATTATGCATATTAAAGGTTAAATTTGTATTTGTTAAATGATTTTTATCTTTTCCATCATAGCTGGTTTACATTATTAGGTCAATTTTCTACTGTACAGCAAAGTGACTGAGTCACATATATATACATACATACTCTTTCTTACATCATGCTCCATCATAAGTGACTAGGTATAGCTCCCAGTGCTATAAAGCGGGATCTCATTGCTTATTCATTCCAAAGGCAATAGTCTGCATCTATTAACCCCAAATTGCCAGTCCACACCAAATCCTTCCCCTCCTCCTTAGCAAACACAGGTCTGTTTTCCAAGGACAGGAGTTTCTTTTGTGTGGAAAGATTCATTTGGGCCCTATATTAGATTCTGGATATAGGTGATATCATATGGTACTATCTTTCTCCTTCTGACTTACTTCACTTAGTATGAGAGTCTCTAGTTCCATCCATGTTGATGCAAATGGCATTATTTTGTTCTTTTTATGGATGAGTAGTATTCCATTATGTATATATACCACTTCTTCTTAATCCAATCATCTGTCTGTGGGCATTTAGGTTTTTTCCATATCTTGCTATTGTGAATGGTGCTGCAATGAATGTGCAGGTACATGTTTCTTTTTAAGGAAATGTTTTGTCCAGATATATGCTCAAAAGTGTAATTGCTAGGTCATACGGTAGTTCTATGTAGTTTTTAAGGTACCTCCATACTCTTTTGCACAGTGGTTGAACCAATTTACATTCCCACAAAAAGTGTAGGAGGGTACCATTTTCTCCACACCCCCTTCAGAATTTGTTATTTGTGGTATCTCATGGTAGTTCTGATTTGCATTTCTCTAATAATCAGGGATGCTAAGCATGTTTTCATGTGCTTATTGGCCCTCTGTCTACTTCTTTGGAAAAATATCTCTTCAGGTCTTTTGCCCAATTTTCAATTGGGTTGTTGGCTTTTTTTGCTGTTGACTTGTATAAGTTGTTTTTATATTTTAGAGATTAAGCCCCTGTCAGTCACATTGTTTCAAACTATTTTCTCCTATTCTGTAAGTGGTCTTTTTTTATGGTTTCCTTTGCTGTGCAAAAGCTTGTCAGTTTGATTAGGTCACATTGGTTTATTTTTGCTCTTATTTCTAGTGCTTTGGGAGACCGACATGAGAAAGCATTTGTAAGGTTGATATCACAGAATGTTTTGCCTATGTTCTCTTCTAGGAGTTTGATGGTGCTTTGTCTTATGTTTAAGTCTTTAAGCCATTTTGAGTTTACTTTTGTGCATAGTGTGAGGGTGTGTTCCACTTTCATTGATTTTCATGCAGCTGTTCAGTTTTCCCAGCACCTCTTGCTGAAAAGACATTTTCCCATTTTATATTCTTGCCTCCTTGGTCAAAAATTAATTGACCATAGGTGTCTGGATTTACTTCTGGCTTCTCTATTCTGTTCCATTGATCTGTATGTCTGTTTTGCTACCAGTACCACACTGTCTTGATGACTGTGGCTTTTTAATATTGCCTGAATTCTGGGAGAGTTATGCCTCCTGCTTGCTTTTTGATTTAGCAATTCTGGGTCTTTTATGATTCTGTATACATTTTTGGATTGTTTGCTCTACTTCTGTAAATAATGTCATGGATAATTTGATAGGGATTGCAATGAATCTGTAGATTGCTTTGGGTAGTATGGCCATTTTCACAGTATTAATTTTTCCAACCCAGGAGAATGGAATATCTTTCCGTTTCTTAGAATCCTCTTTAATTTCCTTGATTAATGTTTCTTAGTTCTTAGCATATAAGTCCTTCACCTTCTTGGTCAGGTTTATTCCCAGGTATTTGATTTTTTGGGGTTTAATTTTAAAAGTTATTTTATTTTTTATATTCATTTTCTAATATTCCATTGTTAGTATACAGAAATGTGATTGAGTTCTGAATGTTAATCTCACATCCTGCTACTTCACTGAATTTGTTGATCAGTTCAAGTAGTTTTTGGGTTGAGTCCTTAGAGTTTTTTATACATAGTATCATGTCATCTGCATAGAGTGACAGTTTTTTCTCCTCTCTTCCCATTTGGATGACTTTTATTTCTTTTGTTTGTATGATTGCTATAGCTAGGACTTCCAATAATATTTTGAATAACAGTGGTGAGAGCGGGCATCCTTGTCTTGTTCCACATTTTGGTGGGAAGGCTTTCAGCTTTTCTCTATTGAATATTGTATTTGCTGTGGGTTTGTCATAAATGGCTCTTATTACGTTAAGGTATGTTCCCTCTCTACACACTTTGGTGAGAGTTTTGATCATGAATGGATGTTGGACTTTGTCAAATGCTTTTTCTGCATCTATTGAGATGATCCTGTGGTTTTTGACATTTCTTTTGTTAATGTGGTGTATGATGTTGATTTGTTTGCATATATTGAACAATCCTTGTGAACCTGGGATGAATCCCACTTGGTCATATCATATAATCTTTTATATATGTTTTGGAATTCAGTTGGCTAAAATTTTGTTGTGAATTTTTGTGTCTATATTCATTAAAGATATTGGCCTATAATTTTCTTTTTTTGGTAGTGTCTTTGCCTCGTTTTGGTATTATGGTGATGGTGGCATCATAGAATATCTTTGGGAGTGTTCCTTCTGCTTCAACCTTGTGGAAAATTTTATATGTTTGGTAGAACTCACTTGTGAATCCATCTGGCCCTGGACATTAATTTGTAGGAAGTGTTTTTATTACATATTCAACTTCATTTCTAGTGATCCATCTGTTCTGTTGATCTGTTTCTTCTTGACTCATTTTCGATGGGCTGTAAGTCTCTAGAAAACTGTCCATTTCTTCTAGGTTGTCAAATTTGTTGGCATATAATTGTTCATAGTATTCTCCTACCCTTTTTGTTTGTTTTTCTGCAGTATCCATTGTGATTTCTCCTTTTTCATTTCTTATTTTGTTTATTTGGGGTTTTTCTCTCCTCCTCCTGGTGTTAGGCTGTGGTGTCCAGGGTGGTGGTACGGATGATCTACGTAGCTCTCACTCTACTTTGCCCTCCTCAATCCAGCTGCTCTGCTTTTGAGGCAATTCTGAGGTCCCTCCATCTCCGCTGATCTCCCTGTCTGTTAGGTGGCTTCCCAGGATGTGGGTTCCTTTTCTCTTTCATACTCCCTCTCAGGAATGCTAGTCTCATCCTGATTACTTTTCTGTTTCTTTTGTTCTATCTATTTATGTCAAGAGTTTCTTGCCCTTTTTGGAGGTTTAAGTTCTTCTGCCACCAGATGTTCTGTGCAAATCGTTTTACATGTAGATGTGATTTTTTGATGTGTTTGTAGGAGAAGTGAGTATGACATCTTACTCCTCTATCATCTTGATCCTTCTAAAGGTTAAATTTTTAAATGATAACAAACAGATGGTAAAAAAACAAAAATGACTACTATCTTGCATTTTATCATTGGTGCTGGGAATAAAAGTCATTTGAAAACAGGTAGTGATATATATCAAACATATCATATCAAAATGGTCATACTTTTTGACCAAATAATTGCAATTCCGAAAATATGAGTTAAGAAGGTAAGAAATAGGAATGCAAAATATTTTGCATCTTTTCATCTAAAATAAAAACATCTCTACATTATCAATAGGGAAGGATTGTGCAACATGTACAATATTAGCCACATAAAAATGTTATACAGTCTTAAACATAATTTAACAGGAAATTTGTAGTAACAAGAATTATCATGTATAAAATTAAAACATAAGATGCCAAGGTACCTGCACATTATAACTATTTTAAATGGTTAAGATAGTTCCTTTTTATCCAAGGAATGTGAAAGAATCTAAAAAATTTATATAAATGAATCATTTTACTGTACTCCTGAAACAAATGCAATATTATAAATCAAATATATTTCAATAAAAATGAGATTAAATAATAAAATGCATAGGATATGTTAGGAAAAAGTGATTGTCTACTTGTCCAGTATGTTTCACTAATTTTAAAATAATACGTAATGCATATAAAATAAATAGTAAGCAGATTTTTTTTAAAAATTGGGAAAGGAAACAGCATAATTTTACACTAGGACAGCCAGAATGTAAAAGGTTAAAATAATTGAAAAATTCTCATATGTTAGGGTAAATATAATTAACATTCAAAGTGTGAAAAAATTAGACATAAATACGATAATAAAGATCCCCTAGATAAATAGGGATAAATCATTTATAGACTGGAACAGTTAACATATTTAAGATAGCATTGTCCCAAATGAAATATTCCGTTTCACTGAAATCTCAAAGAAAAGTCCCAAAGATTTACAATCAAAATAACAGTAAAATAATATGTAAGATAATATTAACTATACATATACTTATAATATTATTGTCTTCTTATATGAAAATTGATAGGTGGTTTCTTAAACTTACATGAAAATATAAAGAACCAAGAATAGCCAAGGCAATATTGTGAAAGAATAACATTCAAATAATAAATTAATAGGCTAATAAAATAGAATGAATGTCCCAAAACAGATCTATTTGTGTCCTTAAGAGACATATGACAAAGGAGTCTTTCTAGTGAAGTAGAGGACAATCTGCTGAATAAGTGTGCTGGGTTAGCTGGCTAACCTTATGAAATGGAATGAATCCTAACCCCTACCTCTTCCACATGGAAATGTGTATTCCAAATGGAGTAGAATTCTAATTGAGGGAAACAAAAATAACAATGCTAGGGGGCAAACAATGCCTGTACAAAGACTTCAAAAAGTACTAAACATAAAGGGAAGAATTATGAATTTGACTATATCCAACTTAATATATTTTGTTCATTCAAATACCCCAATAAGATAGTAAAAGGACAGTTCACACAACAGGACCAATTATGTGTAATATGTATATCTAACAAGTGATCGGTATCCATATGGGATGTCTAAATATTAATAACTAAAGAAAATAGATGTTCAAAGACCTAAGTACACACTTTTCAAAAGAGGAAAATCAAATGTATGACAAACATAAAAATTGCTTCATCACCATTCCTTAGCAGCAAATTAAAACCACAATGAAGTATTACCCTACACATACCATTCATCTATTGACAGACACTTAACCATGTCTTGGTTATGGTAAATAATGCTTCAGTGAACATGGGGGTACAGATATCTCATCCTACAATGATTTTACTTTCTCCAGATGTTTACTTAGAAGTGGGATTGCTGGATCATATGATAATATTTTCTTTTTTTTTTGAAAATCCATACTGTTTTCCATAATGGCTGTACTAATTTACATTCCTACCAATAGTGAATGAGTGCCCTTTTCTTTATATCCCTGCCAACACTTGCTATCTTTTGACTTTTTAATGTTACTTTTATGGTAATTTATCATGTAAATGTAAAACTTTACATATTTATAAATTAAACATATAAATATATACAGATAAAAATTACCATTTATTATATATTTTTAGTGACATATAGATTTAAAGAAATAGATAATGCTCAATGAATACAACACGTCAGTGAAAATACATGAAATAATGGTACATGCAAAAAATAGATGAATATCAGAAACACCATGTTAAGTGAAAAAAGCCAGCCATATTAAATTTTGAAAAATATATTTAAAAGTTCTCATAGTATTTAAATTGTGCTGTAGTGACCATATGAGGCCTTCAGGGTTGCTAGTAACTATATACTGATCTGGCTGCTGGTTAAAGAAGTTTGTTTAATTGTGAAATTTTTAGCCATGCACTCATAACATGTGTCCTTCTCTGTAACCATGATGTATTTCAGTAAAATATTTATTTCAAAATAAACTCTTCACACTTTAAACTACAGAATTCCAAGCTTGGTCTATTCAACTGCACAAATGGGGGCTATGTGTACTATAAAGTGCTCTAGAGATAATTTGACCAAACCTCACTATAAAAAGGGGAAAATAAAGCCAAGAGGGATTAAGTGATCAGCAGAGATTCTGGCAAAGAACATGTCTACAAACTAAACTCAAACCTAAGCCTCTGGTTTCTGAATTTGTTCCACTATAATAGGGCACATATTCATTCAACAAATTTGTATTATGTACCTATAATATGACACTCAATTATATACTGGGCATGCAATATCAACAAAATAAAATGTCACAAAAAAAGAGAAGTCTGGTCACTTGTGGAGCTTAAAATCTAGTTAATATGTCAAAATATATCTAAAAATTGAGTCTAGGAGTTCCTATTGTGGCTCAGAGAGTTGAGAACACAACATAGTATCTGTGAGGGTGCAGGTTCGATCCCTGGCCTCACTCAGTGGGTTAAGAATCTGGCATTGCCACAGGTTGTGGCATAGGTCACAGATGGGGCTTGGACTGGGTGTTGCTGTGGCTGTGGCATAGGCCCCAGCTACAGCTCTGATTTGACCCCTAGTCTGGGAACTTCCATACACCACAGCTTTGGCCATTAAAAAAAAAACAGTCTAAAAACTCAAAGTGATGTACAGTGGAATTGATCACTAGTTCTCTGTAAAAATCTATTTCTTTCCTGTTTCTTATTAATATGACTCTCTATTTTTCAGCTGGCTTATGGATAGTTAAAGTCACATCTATGTTTGTAAGCTTACCCAGCAGTTAGATGTAGCCGTATAAATTGAGTACTAACTGATGTGATTCAAGAATAAGTAGAATGTATCCCTTCTAGAGAATTTTTCTTTCTTCCCTTCCTTTCTGCCCACTTTTTACTGCAAGCCTGGGCCCAAGGTCATGAGAGCTAGAGCTGAATCATTAATTTTATATGACGCCATACCTGAAAGTGATGGAGAATAAGATAGAAATGGATTATCTGATAATATTATTTAACACTTTAGACCTGGATAACCAGAGTTTGAGCATGTTTTATGTACATTAAAATTAATAAAATTCTATCTTATATAATACACTATTACTTTGGAATTTCAGTCACTAGTAGTTAAAAAAAAATATTCTAACACAACAACTTATTATGCCATCCATTATTTATGGCATCCAAGGGCATCCAGAGAACCAGCTGGCTGCATAAAAGTCCTATTTTCTATTGCATAACTTGAAAACAATTAGAGCTATTACTCAGTCCATACACAGTATATGTTTATATAGGGAGATGCAAAGTTGAATTCAAGGGAATAGAGAGATGAAAATGTGTATTCCTCCATATCTCAGTCCTGACAAAGATTAGTGTTACCTTTTAATATGTATATGCTACAGCAGATTTAGAGAATCTAAATCTATTACAGAAGAGAATATGTCAGTTTCCCATCATTCATCTTGATTCTTTCCCTTCCCAAACCTAAAATTGGTAAATATAATCTGATTCCATCTGAAATATTTCCCATCACAAGTTATTCCATAATGAATATATCAAGACATGATCAGTTTATCTGCTTACATGTAACCCAATTTAATACCACGTTTTCAGCATTAAAAAGACAAACTTAAAAATTGTAGTATTTCACCATTATAAGATGCCATCTAGATTCCTTGCTCTAAGTTTTGAAATTGAGCAGTAAAAGAATATGAGAAAGAAATAGCCTGGGAATCAGCTCACATTTATTTTGAACTAATTTCAAACTCAAGAAAAAAAAAATTTATTCCAAGCTAAGAAATCCAGATTTATAATTAACTCTGGTTTGTTTTCTGTCACTATTGAGAAACCTGCATTAACGATGTGTCCAAAAATGGGTAATATGTTTATAACTCAAACAACTAATTTCTAAAGATGTTTTAAGTTTCCTTTTCAAGAATGCCTTTTCAGTAATTTCTCATTTCCTCATTATATATCCTTTTCCTTTGTATTATATTAAATAACTGGACCCAAGGAACAAAATGCAAATTTAGACAGAGCATTAGAAATGCCTAGATTTTTTTATTACAAAAAAATTATATTACTCTGTGTAATCCCTATTTACTGCTTTTGTTTCACTTAATAAAAAAGAAAGAAAATGAACTCTCTGAGTGGAAAAGCTAGTAAAGATAAAGATAAAACTTTGTTATGGACATTCATAGCCTTGGTCAGTTAGGGGAGGGTTAACATCAGTACAGAGATGAATTTTTGTCATAAAGTGATTTCTTCTGGTTGGCTTCTAGAAATTGCTGCTCTCAATATTAAGGCTAAAGACTAAAACCCAATGCCAATGCCTTCAGAACTGATGGAAATCTAACTTTGAAAAGTGATGCAGTTTTAAATCCAATTTTTTCATATGTAAAATGATGGAGTAGGACAAAATGATTCTGATATTTCTTTAGAAAATATATTAATATATTTTGTTTAGAACTATAATCTTGGGGTGGGGAAATATATACAATGGAACTTTCATCTAATGGGAAAAAATCTCATTTTTTTCTTTTGTATTATATTGCTACTTTATTCATTTAAATGCTATATAACTGAATGCTTTCCAGTTAACTATGGTAAGTTAACATGCCTTTATCTCCAGCAAAAAAGATTAAGATAACCAACTACTTCTGTAAAGAAGCAGTGAAATGATCTCAATTTCCAAAACAAGAAAAGGGATAAGAAAAACAACTTTATCTTCAATAAAACAAAGAACAGCACCATATCTCAAGCAACAGCATGAAATTGGTGCATATTTTTCTGTTGCTGTAAGGTGAAATCCTAGACCAAAATTAAAAGAAAACAAAAACACAAAAAACAACAAACATTTAAAAGATTACATATATCTCCACAGACCTTTACCAGAAAAGATTTCTCTCTAATATTAAGTCCCACACTCCTCTAATATCTATTAAAATATCTGATTTTAATCAAAGTGATGAGATATGAGTATGAACAGGCTATGAAGAGAAGATCATATTGGTAGATGCCATTCGACTCCATTAAATTTCAGGAGGGGTCGACTGGAGAAGGAGACATAATGAAATGTCGTCAGTTCTAAGGAAAATGAGAGACTCAAATTTTAAATAAAACTTTGCTCTTTTCTAAGACACACACTGCAAGAAAAAGTTGAGTGAGCAGCCAAAGCAGGGTGACCACCATGCAGATTCTTTATGACTGAGTCACTTTGCTGCAAGGCAGAAATTGGCACAATGTTGTAAATCAACTGCATTTAAAAATCAATCAAACACATGTTTTATTTAAATACAAGGGAATCATTTAAAAATCACTCTGACTCTCATATTAGACATGAGGCAAAGAGAAGGAAAATCTTATACCAGAAACTACCAATCTTCAAGATAAGTTCTATGAAAAATATCTTAAAAACATATACATATAAAGGGTTCAAAACATTTTTCTAGTAAGAATATTTTATTTATTTTTATGTATTAATGTAGGTATGTATGTGTGAATTCATTTTATTACTGTTTGTTCTCAAACACCACTGGAGAAACTTGTTGCTCAAGTAGATGGGAATTTCTCAAACTTCTGCATCATGGGAGAACCTTTCCCTTGACAGAACCACAAAAGGGGGAGATCTTGCTTAGAGTGGATGTTGCAAGAAAGTAAACTCTTTGGGATAGTGACGTAATTGGTTTAGCTCTATGGGCATAGTCAAGGAGCTTTGAGAATTTCTGATGGACAAGCTATTTATTGGTACAGTTTGATGAGCAAGCTGTTTTCATACTAACAATTATTTGACAGTCTTAGCTTCCTCAAAAAGCACTTCTGAGAGGAAACTGCTCAGTTATTTGTTTTCTTGGTCTTGGTCTTATGTCGCAATATCAGCAAATGCTTAGTTATAACTTACCAGAGTTATGCTATTTTGGATCTTTTTTTTTTTTTTTTTCCCTAACGTGCTAGTCTGAAGACATTCTCAGAGTTGAAACAGAGTGAAGGAGTGAAGGAAGAAAGTAATTTCAAGAGTTTATCATTATATACAGACTGTAACTGAAGAATTTTGCTGGAGCAAAATAAATGTCAACAACTAAAAGGAAAATGATCCAAATGCAAATTGGTGATGGGGTGTTTATAAAAACAAAATGGAGTATAATTAATACACTGTCCCCTCATATTAATATCCACATGTCCTACTTCATATTAATATTACTCAAATGTTCTCTCCATGCAAAAATTAGTAAGAGTAGAAATGAAAGAACAAACACAGGTCTATTTGCAGACACAGGAAGAAAATTTTCAAGAAAAGAAATTAAGGAAAAGTAAAAAACTTGATAAAAGGAATTTTCAAAGAAAAATCATTTATATAGTTTCTAAAAAATTTGAGTCAGAAATTTTTAAAGAGTAAGGTGTCAAAGAACTCATTAGATACTCAAATGAAATGATTGCATGACCAATAAAATTCCAAGAAAAAAACAGAAAGAAACAGCAATTTAGACATGAAAGCTATATAAGAAACGGCAAAAAAACTGAATAAATGTGGTTGAATACAGGTTTAAAAAAAAAAAAGGAGTTCCTGTTTGGCTCAGTGGTAACGAACCCTACCAGTATTCTTGAGGATGCGGATTTGATCTCTGGCCTCGCTTCGTCAGTTAAGGATCTGTCCTTGCCATGAACTGCAGTGTAGGTCACAGATTCCGCTTGGATCCCACATTGCTGTGACTGTGGGTTAGGCCAGCAGCTGCAGCTCCGATTGAACACCTAGCCTGTGGATGTGGCCCTAAAAATTAGAAAAAAGTAAACAAACAAAAAAAAGAAAACAATCATAAAATTAGAACATGCCAAGATATATAAAACATTATGAGACTGTATAGGAATATGCATAGGAATAAAACATTTTGAGACTGTATAGGAATACCGAATATTCCTAATGAAATGTAAATATTTCTAATGAAATGTAAACAGTAAATTAAATATATTTTTAAAAATCAAAGCTATAGAACATTTTGACATAGAATAATAATTTTATTTGGAGATTGAAAGATAATATTGTGCTCTAAAAATGGCTCAATGTTTCAAAAATATGAAATCTATCTTCTTTGTGAAATTATAAAATATAAATGTGTATACATTTATAAAATAAATATGCAATTCAAAAAATACGTGTTGATTACATACCACTATATGAAATATTTAAAAATTTGGACGTAGAGAAGGCATTTTGAAAAATAGTAATATTATTTTTTCCATTTTTGATAGAAACTTACTGTCTACTTTTAAAAATATAGCCAAAAAATTATAATAATTTCAAAACTTTTTTATAATTTTATGATTATATTTCTCAACTAAAATATTTAAAAATTATTTCCATTTCACATTTCCTCTTTGAAAGTTCAAATGAAAGTACTTATTTTTTAACTGTACTCACTTCCTTTCCTCTCAGGAGTTTCTCTTCATCAGCTTCCCCCAACCAAGTTTATACCATAGTTTAACCATCCCTTTCCTTTGGGTGAAATTTGGGACACAGACTACCTGTCTTGGCTGTTGACAAGGAATATCTCTGTCTCTCTCTCTGTCTCTCTCTCCCTCCCCCTCATACCATCACCACCTTATCGTCCTCCTCCACTCCAAAGTGGGCACATCTCCCTCCTTTTGGCCCGAGCATAGAGGTGTGCAGCTTCCCCTTTGAAGGAAGTGGTGGCCACAAGAAGTCTGGACAACTGCTCAGGCCAGCACAATATCCTCTGACCTCTGTCCCCTTAATTGTTTATAATTGCAGTCTGTTTTGTTTTTCTGGGTGAGGAAAGCAATAGTTATAGTTGAAACAACTATAATGAAAAGTGAATGAGGTTTAGGGAATGAGCTTTGTGGCACAGCAGAAATGAATCTGACTAGGATCCATAAGGATGCAGGTTTGATCCCTGGTCACCCTCAGTTCATCAGGGATCTGGCTTTGCCTTAAGCAGTGGTGTATGTAGGTCACAGATATTGCTTGGATCCTGACTTGCTGCAGTGTGGTGTAAGCCAGCAGCTGTAGCTTGGATTTGACCACTAACCTGGGAATTTCCATGTGCCATGCCACGGGTGCAGACCTAAAAAGAAAAATAAAAGTGAAAGAGCTTTGAGCTTTGAGGGCCTGGTTGATCTCTGAGCTAAGATGTCAATGGGTCTGAGCATTTGCAGACCTGAGGCTGACGATTGTCCTGAGCATCCCCACCAAGCCTAAGACACACCTGGCGCTGAGTAGTTTTGGCAGGGGTCTTCCAGACTACTTTAACATCTTTTGGTCATTTTTCCCAAGAAAAACCAATTAAGAAAATTGTACCCACCCCTATCCTTTGTTTACAAGATGGCTATTTCCAAAATCACAGGCTGTCCTGTCCTGCGAGCACAATCCTGGCTCATCCAGACCATGTACTGAGACACGAGCCATTCATTATTTAGGAGATGTCTGCAGTTTGTTCCTAAATTTGACTACTAGCAATCAGCATATACTACAAAGAATCCCTGAGGGAGGTATGTTCTTTCAGCACTTTTTAGAGAAGGAGAGAAGGGACTGGATCACTTTGGAGGTACCTGCCTCACCTGTCAGGGAAAAGGTGTGGTGCAAGAAGTCACTGTGGTTACGTAACTTTGCATTTGGTGTGGTTGTCTTTGCCCCTGCAAGTGAACACAGCTGTGGACAAGAAACCCAGGTATGTAGCCTGCAGCTTCAGGGCTTCCTCCTCAGATCCTTGCTGGATGTCAGGTTATTGAGTGACTGCCAGACTAGGGCTCTGGAAAGGCAAAAACTGGCTGCCTGTTTTTTTCTCCTCTGTGAAAACGCATTCCTTGGTGCTTGTGTTTTGATGCAAACTGGGGGAGGCTTGCCTAGCAGAACTGGCAGGGAGGGGACCAGATCTGCCCCCTTCACGTGGATTCTGACATGCCAAGCCCTGACCCTTCCCCATTTAATGACTCAAAATGAAGACATGCACAACCACATTCAAATGCCTTGAGTCAGTAATATTGCACAGATGCTGGTACATTCTGCAGAGGCATCATCTCAAAGACCTTTCATCAGGCTCATAGGCTCAAAGATCATGTTTTTTTCCCACATGCGTCAAGAATCCTCCTAGCCCAGGCTTCATTCAGTGCCCTGTAGGAGTGTTCTAGTACTGTGGATAGTTCTATTAGCATGTGTTAATGCTCACAGTGTGTGTGACAGAGGATGTGGACTGCCTGCTCTCAAATTCATTTTTCCCTTCTTTCCAAATAACAGAATGTTGCCTTCCAGAATATATATGATACAGGACAAAATTTACACTAATGAGATGTAAGCAGTAGTATGAAAGTCTCCAAAGAGCCTTTTGAGAGGAGGTCTATTCCATTCTCACTATACCTGCCCCTAAATCCTTCTATCCAAAATGCAGAAAGATGAGCTCAGCCTAAGCATAGGTTTTAGACCTCAGGGTGACACATTAAGGATACTAGAGAGCAAAAAAAAAGGAAACTCAGTTGCATTATGATTATGAAACTACCACCCAGCCCTGCATCACCCTAGATCTCTTATAGGAAAGAGAAACTAAAAGCCACTGTGGAAGGAATTCTGTGAAGTACAGTAGAACCTAGTCTTGAATGTAGATACTCTACTGAGGTTTATTTCAAAAGTCTTTCTATCCACTTTAATTTAGGAAATATTATTTCTCCATTATAAGTAAATATAAATTATAATGCATACATTTTATTAATTCTTATATGCTTCATATATTCATATAATATTTTGTTTTTTTAAAAAATTAGGAAACATCCTTTAAAAACAAAGTTGAGAGATATTTGCCATCATGTTGTAGTAACTTACTGATTAAAACTCTTCCATATTCTCCAGGTTGTATGTTCAAGCTAATGTAAGCCTGATATAATTTTCTCAAGTTAGTTTAGTACCAAGGTTAAGACAAACACATAGATGAATGAGCTTCCCCAATTAATCCCATTATAGCAAGCATAATATAACTTTGTAATTCTATTACACAATTTGCGGGATGGGAGAAGAACCAGTGGTGTCCAGAAAAGATGACATGGCAAAGGATTTAGCATTTCCCAAAAGCTTCCAGATAGACTGCTTGTTTGAAGCCTTACTCAACCCCTATCCTAGGATCTCTCTTCCTCTTTAATATGCAGAGTATTTTCTACTACAGGAGACCTGGCACCGTTATCAAAGTATTTCGTCAGTAAAGCCATTGTCTCCCTATCAAAATATATCTTCCAAGATTTTAAGTTAATAATTATTGTCATATTGGTAATGAGTGATGTACTAGTCAAACATCAAAAAGGAGAAATAATTCCACGTGTGCTAAGTATTTCATTTTCCTTACAAAATAGTAAAATATATGGGGTGCTCTAAAGAAAGGACTTGTTAATTTTTAAGATGTTGAATGATCAAAAATTGCCTTTGGGAGTTCCTATCATGGCTCAATGGTAACAAACCCGACTAGCATCCATGAGGATGCAGGCTCCATCCCTGGCCTCAATCAGTGGGTTAAGGATCTGGTGTTGCCATGAGCTGTGTTGTAGGCCACAGACACAGCTCAGATCCTGTGTTGTTGTGGCTTTGGTATAGGCCAGTGGCTGCAGCTCCAATTCAACCCCTAGCCTGAGAACCTCCATATGCCACAGATGCAGACCAAAAAAAAAAAGCCTTTGTATAAATGAGAAATCTATAAAAACTCCCAAATGCCAAGTTCCCAAAAAGACTTCTGGGAATTTTGTTTCAAACCTTTTCTACCTCACCACAGAGCCTAATAATATGTATATATTTTATATATCCCTTAAATCTACTGCTTTTTGTAGATTTCCCGTTTAAAATTTTGAAGTGAGGCATGGTGTTTTCTGGTTCACCTCAGCATTTATATAGCCTTAAAGATACTCTATTTGAAATTAATTTTGCTAGTCTCTGTAGAAAAACAAACGGGGTAAAAAAAGCAAACTATAATAAATTGTAAAAGTTTATGTGCTCTTATATTCTCTGAGACTTTCCCTGGGCTTTTATCCCTGATTGATGGTAATTGAACCTTGTTGATTTTCCATTCTCTGTTTTTATTAATGGAATCACCATTCTCTGAGAAGTGCAAGATATAAGAGAGGCTCCAGAGAGAGGGATGCAGAAATGTGATAGAGAGAGAAAGAGACACAGAAGGGACAAGGCAAAGGCATGCCAGTGAAGAAGCCACCTTGGGTTGGAGGTCAATCCTCCAGTCCCATTTACCTGATCATTCCATGTTGACCAGAGAAGAACTATCCAGCCAAGACCTTTATAAACTCTTAATCCACAAATCCATGAGGAGAATAAAACTTTTATTTTAAGCCACTAGGCTTGTGGAGAAATTTTACACTGAAATAGAAAATGAGAACAAGATGATTACTTAATATATTGATATATCAGTTTCCTCCTCTGTAATACGTAGGTGGATAATAATACCTATTTCATAAGGCTATTATATTCATTAAATAAGACTTGTAATATAGGCACATATGGAGAGGAGGAAATGAAAATCAGGGAGAATTTTTGAAATATACTATAAATGCCAATGAACGGTGCGATAATTTTACCATCATATTAAACATTCCTTTGAAAAGATTGATTTCCTCAGTGGTGTGATAATGGATGAATTCATAATATAAACCCCTCCACACTGACAACCTACTGTAATTAACTTTGTTATTTGAGGCATTTCCAGGCTAGTGAGCAAAATTTTGTGTGGTAAGTAATGACTCTTTTGAATTTATTTACTTTTTAATACTTAAAAATGAAAAGTTGAATCTAACTTGGTTTTGTAAAAAATTAAATTTTCAAAATAATTTCAAAATCTGTAACCTATAAATTGTCCTAATATTTTAATTGTTTTATTTCTGTCAGTGTCAAAGACCTCTTGAGAAATCTTCCTAATGTGTCTACATTTTCAAGTTGTTCCTTCCTAATAACATAAGGGCATTAGAGACATAAACAAGAATTTCATACAGATCAACTTCCTGGCTAAGGAATTATATACAAAGTGGGATGCATAAGACTAAATATAACCAAAGTAAGAAAATAACTTGCTCTTATTGGTAAGAAAAAGACCATTTAAAAATATATGAATAACATAAATATATTTTATCAGTGCTTGTTTTTCTTTATAGAAATATTTCTAGTAAAATATGTAATGTATTTATGTCCCTTATTAAGCATTTAAATATCTTAATTCAATTTTTTTTTCTGGGCATACCCATAGCATGTAGAAGTTCCCAGGCCAGAGATCCAACCTGTGCCACAGCAGCAACTGGAGTCAAACAGTGATGGCACCAGATCCTTAACCCGCTGCACCACAAAGGAACTCCGTATTTTTCTTATTTGACATACACATAAAAAAAGACTAGCTCTTTAAATGGCAAGATTGGTAGGGTCAGAACAGTGAACTAATGTCTGTTTTTTGTGTAAGAGAGTTCAGACACTATGACTGGAGTGGGGGGAGAATTGCACAAATTGTTTAAAAAGAAATAATTTGTAATATTATAATATAAAAACCCAACTGGAGTTAAAAAAATCTTCAGATGGCTCTTTCAATGACCTGCTGGTCAAAGTAGTTGGATATAGAATAATTAGCAATAATTGCAAAAGCTTTAAATAATTTTACTTATTTATTTATCTGAATAATGTTTCCTCAAACAACTGAGCATACTCGTTAGTCACAGCTTGCGTAGGTGGAGTTGCCTATGTGTGGAAAATTCTTGGCTCAGAGATCCTAAAACCTAACCCATAACTTCATTTTGCCTCTGGCTCTACTTATAAGGTTAAGCTAAGTTATACACTGGTGAAAATGAACACACACATTTCACTGCCTCAATCTAGTAATGATACTTGATATGTCTAATCATTTTTTATTTCTAGTACTCATCACATAATCCCATCTAACTATAATAGGAATGAAAGAACAGGGGCACAATGGATTAAATGATTAGAATTACTGTTTGTATGTAATTTTCCTGTTTGCTGACCAAATATCCCATGACTTGCTTTCTTCCATATTTAGAACACTCAGTTTAATTCCAATGGAGATAAGCCAAAATTCCAGTCAGGTTTTGAATCTATGCTGAAGCTCAGGGTCTAAGTATTATGTATACTAATCTCCACATCCAGTACAGTTGAATTTTCTAAATACCACAAAGTAATAAAATTAAATAAATTTTAAAAGAAGGAGGGATGTGGGGAGAGAAAGTGAGTGTTTGTGTGGGGTGAGGGGAGAGAAAAGAATCAGAGATACACACCAACTACTCTAGCAATTATAAAATCTCTATACTGCAGATGTGAAATATTTCTCAATTAGGCATTAAGTTTGTTCCCTGGAATAATTATCCTTTCCACTGATAATGTATCCTCTTGTAGTTTCCCCCTTTACTGTTCATTGTCTTTGGCCATGTTTGACATATGCTTGGGGAATATATTTTCCTTGAGAGCCATACAGTTTTCTCAGTCCTCTCCCTGCCTAAGAAAAATTGAGATCTCCAGGCAGTAAATGAGTTATTTTTTTTTTTCCTTCTTTGCTAATAATCTTGTTCTTGTAGTTTGTTTTCCAACAGTAGCCTATAGTAACTCTTTCACCTTACAGAGTGACCATAACATAACACCACATTGGATGGCTTAAACAACAGAACCTTATTTTCTCACCATTCTGGAGGCTAAAAGTCCCAGGTTAAGGCATCAACAGTTTTGATTACTCCTGAGGTTTCTTTTCTTGTCTTGGAGATGGCTGCCTTCCCACTGTGACCTCAAATGGCCTTTTCTCTGTGCTCCAGAATCCCTGCTGTCCCTTTGTCTTCTTAAGGATACCAGTCATATTGCATCATGAATGACTCCATCCTTTTGACCTCATTCAACTTTAAATACATCTTTAAAGTCTCTGTCTCCAAATGCAAATCACATTGGTGATTAGAGCTTCAACATAGGAATTTTAAGGGGACACGATTCAGTCCATAGTGGCAACCAACATATACTAACATTCTGTTTTGCAGTATCTCTGTCTAAAAATATAATTCAATTGAGTAAACCTTCTGCCTCTCAAGGAACTTCAGCAGAGGTTTACTACATATTTTGCAATTTAAAACCTGAGTTACCATCTTTCTAGCCTCTTATATTGGGTTCCTCACTAACTATTGTCGACCTCTGAGATGCCACAATACTTTTGGTAACTATTCCAGTATGTCAGTATAGACAAGTTATGCCATGGTAACAAGTTTGCACTCAAATCTCCATAAGTTAAAAATCACAACTATCTTTATCTCATTTTTTTATATGTTGTAATTTGGGTACTGGAGCCTGAAGGAAGAGGTAATGTGTCTAACATACATAGTCAGTCAGGGACAGGGATGCAAACTCTTGGAGGAACCACAATCTTATAGCCACATAGAATAGAATATGTATCTTCCTCAAATGGGACATCAGGGGAAGATAGATACTAATGAATTGTGAGTAAGCTTTACACTGCCTCACCATAAACGTAAGCAATTATAATTTTCACTCATATCTTGCTAGCAAATGATAGTTATGGGTCCTCTCCTACAAGGAAAACATAAGGTGGTAAATAAAATATTTGCAAAGCATTAATAATAAAATTAAAAACTTAGAGTTCCTATTGTAGCTCAGCAGGTTAAGGACCTAAGGTAGTCTCTGTGAGGATGCAGGTTCAATCCCCTGCTTCACTCAGTGAGTTAAGGATCCATTGTTGCCTAAGCTGGGGTGTAGGACACAGATGTGGCTCAGATCTTGTGTTGCTGTGTCTGTGGCATAGACCTCAGCTGCTGCTCTGATTTAACCCCTGGACTGAAAATGTCCATATGTCACAAGTATAAAAAAATAAAATAAAATAAATCAAACTAAATAAGATTAAAAATTTGGAAATCAAAAGAGAGTGCCCCATGTCCTCCAATTTATATTCAAATATTTAATACACCCACTTAAGAGTTATTTGATTCTAAAAGAATTTTTCTGTTTGACTTTTTGTTTTTTCTGCTTGATTAGAGCCAGAGCTCTAATATTTCATGTTAACATGTAGAGTTCTCTTCAGAAGAAAAATAATCTTAATAGTGGTGTTTTATTGCTCTATGAGATATTAACCAATGTCATCTAGCCTAAGAGATTTTTCTATTTCTTATCATTCTTAAACGTTTTTGAACCAAATTTAGCATCTTCCTGTTTCCCCTTCTAATTAATATGTGGAATAAAAAAATGAACATGTTATTTATTTTATGAGAGTTATTTTTTTAACATTTCTGTTAAGATACTTTGATAGCATTTACAATGTCTATTGAGACATTACCTGATTTGGTGAGATATTCTCTAACACTATAAATATTTTATTTTTCTGGATAAAACATATGCTGCCTGACACATCAGAATTTATTTATAATAATCATCCTCTAATAAGATAGATCTGCCATAAGAGTAGTGACTCTTCCTGTTTTCTAAACTGTACATCCCCAGATTAGAAGAGTGTTTGCCAAGTAGTAGGTACTTAATAAATATTTGTGATTTTAAGGAAGTCATTCAGTAACTCAGAAAACAAGCTTATAACTTAACTTTGCTAGATGAATATTTAGTATAATATAATAACAGCAGGTCTAAATTTCAATGACATTTCTTTAATATCTTGAAAGCTTAATTTTTGAAAGTAAAAGAAATAAAGACAAAAGTTATCCATGTTCAATGGCTTAGGCAGACAAGTATTCTTAAAAAAAAAAAAAAATCTCACAATAACATATGCAGACTGTACAGAAAATTTCGCTAATGTAATATCTGAACATTAACAATTAACTGGAGGATCTTATCAAGTTTGTTTAATGTGTGTTTTCTCTTTTTTATTTTTATTTTTTTGGGCACTCTCACAGCATGTGGAAGTTCCAGGGCCAGGAATGGAACCCAAGATACAGCAGTGACAACATTGCATCCTTAATCCGCTGCAGCACAAAAGAACTCCAATCCTTAAAAAGTTCTTATTTTCTAAGATTAGGGTTTTTTTTTTTAATATTGAAACTGTATGCTCTCAAGATTTATGTTTTTCATTAAAGTTTATCCAGCTTTTTAACTGAGAGAAGAGTGTAGAAAATTTATGGTAAAGATAAAGAGTTTCTTATACAATTGGCCTTGACATGAGGTACTAATTTCTAACACTTTATCAGCTTTACAAAATGAAATCTGTAGAATAGTGTTTTACTTGCACAAACAGGCAACAAGCAGCTCATTTCTCCAGCTGCCTTAACTTGTCCTCCTGCCACAATAAATCTTTGTGTTCTACAGGGACTCGTTTTTCTCTTGTTCTTCTTCATTTATGTCAATATGCTTTTAGACTCATGCTGACCTGCTTAGAGGCTTGTTTTGAGGATGACACATTTCTTATTTTTGCTGAGGAGAGTGTAAGAAGGATTAATATAGTCCTGCATTCAAAATTAATGTAGTCATATGCCAAAAACTGGCTAGAGGTGCAACTCAGCTTTTCAGTAACCACTTATCACGAAACTTGGACACCATAATATTCACATAAATATTTCCAAGCAACATAATATCCATGAGAGCTCATGAATTTAAAAGTTGCTCAGCTATTTCCTCTAAGGGACTGATATTTTTGTATTTTATCTCCCTGACTTTCCTAATAATCATATTTCATGGTTGACAGAAAAACCACCATGTTGCTCCATTAGCACACTGATTTTCACTTTTACCTATGGCAAGTAAGGTAAATATTTAAGATACTGCCAACCCTACATTATATAATAGATTTTCCATGGGCAAAATGAAATTGGATAGTCCTCAACTACTCAAACACATTGAAATAAGCTCTTTCTCTTTTCAAGAAAAAATGAGAAAAACACCCACTGGAAAATATCTTACAAGAAGCAGCTATTAAGTGGAATTCAATCCATATATAGCTATCTATATCCATTTAATTCAACAAATAATTATTATAATTAATAGTTTTATAACATTTATTACATGCAAACATTTTACATATTACATGGGGTAAAGATTTGAGAACATTTATATGATACACATCAGTCATGACTTAACCTTTACCTATCTCTCCAATTTGCTCATCTCCATTTATCTTTCTCTTTATATTTTCTTAATTCTTCTTTTTTAAATTTTTTAGGGCTGCATGTATGGCATGTGGAAGTACCCAGCCTTAGGGGGTCAAATTGGAGCTTCAGCTGCCGGCCTATCCCACAGCCACAGCAACACCAGATAGAGCTGCATCTGAGGCCAACGTCACAACTTGTGGCAACACAGCATTCTTAACTCACTTAGCAAGGCCAGGGATCAAACCTGCATCCTCGTGGACACTGTAATTAGATTCTTAACCCACTGAGCCACAACAGGAACTCTTATTTTGTGCTATAGAGCCCCTAAATAATGGGTGTTCTTTTACGTCACAAACTTTACATAACACTACTTTCCATATAGCATGCCTTTCCTCCCCCTTTTATCTGATTCATACTTGATTTTTAGAGCACTGAGTACTGTCCCATCTGGAAAACTTTTATTCTCTCTACAGACTGAGTTAGGTAATTTTCCTCCATACTCAAACTTTACCATAGACATGTCTTCATAGTGGGAATTTATCGAATTGTAATTTGTTTACCTGATTTTCCCATCCCACTTAGACTCTACTACCCTTGAAAGCAGTGACTGTATTTAACTGATTCCTTAGTTCAGTACTCTGGGGACTGATATTTTTCTATTTGAACTTCTTAAGTGGGAAGCAGATGTTTACAGGGCTTTATGAAATGTTTCAGTCCAAGCACCAAAAGTTTCACCAAAGTTAATGGCAAAGAATAGAACTATGTAGAACATTTCCTTTCTCATTAATTAAAAAATATGCCTGGTTTTGGTAAATATACAATGATCAGTAAAATGATCAAAAAAATGAAAACATTTTTTTTTGCAATAGAATTTAAAGGAAATTTAGATGAAGGCAAATGATGGGAAAAACTCGGGGTGAAAGTATATGTGATGTATGAAAGGACAAGGTCATAGATTTTTTCCTTGTCTTTCATTACTGAGTTTAGTACTACCTGGCTTATGGTAGAAGTCACTTTAAACAACAAAAACAGTTGGGTTGCAATACACTTGAAGTTTTCAATCAGAGATTAGTTTTGCTTTCCCATTTGTTTGATAAACATAATTTAGTAACTCTGTTCACTATATTGCCTTTTTGAGGCAATCTTTTCCTAGTCTCCTACAACTCATGAAAGTCTTCATCCAGGGCCTTAGAGCCATCCCTTTAAAATATAATTATCAAGAAGGATAGGGTCCCTGTCTTTCAGTCTCTGCGGGCAGATAAGAACCCAACTTGATAAGTACAAATTAGCAAAAACAGATGGCCAACTCAAAATGACCAATCCTCTTTTTTCTGTTAGATGACCATAGTATTTAAAAATCCAGCTGCCTTTTGTTTCAGTGAGTTTCAATTCAGTCTCCCTCCCTAATTGCAATAGTCTTGAATAAAATCATCCTTGCTTGTTTAACTTGTCTGGAGGAGTTTTTCTTTTCCAGTGATGATATTTGGATTAAATTTGTACTATCAATTTTTCGAATGCTCACTTCTTAAAATGATATAGAATATCCTCTGCTGACTCTGCCACTGAAACACAGCTTTCAACTATAGTAATCAATTATTTCTAATACTGCAAAAACTATAAAACAAACATGCTCATTGTTATAAAATAATATGCTTCCCAAGAAGAAATATCACAATCTAAACTTCTCCTAAAATGGTCTATTGAGGCTAATAATACTCTAAGTTCATACAGAGATAATATTAAAAAGATTTAAAATGCTGCAAAATAAAACCTCTGTCAAACATATATCAAATATATACAGAAGGAAACAAAATAATTATTCAGAATTTACTGTAGTCCAGATTAATGCAATTGTCTCAATTATACTTTAACTATATGAATTTGACATAAAATATTTAATATTAATTTGGCCTTGTATAAGTTAAGCTTGTACATATAGCATATAGTATATATTATTTTAACAAAACAATCCCTAAATCTCAACAGCTTATCACATCAAATGCTTATTTCCCTCTTACAGAAAGCCTATTAGATATCTCCCAACTCTCAAACCAGCTGTATTCCATGTAGCCAATCCAGGATCACTGCAAGAAAGAATGAGTGGAGACCATGTCTCCAGGAAGAAGTGACAGGTATGTATTCCACTTTCATTTCCTAGGTCAAGTAAATCACATGGCCGCACCTAACTGATGATATGAGTAAATTTAATCCCTGAATGTTCCATGGTGAGCTGTAATAATGTCTAATATCCATTCTTATATTAAAATTTACTTTCTTGCTGTTAACTATTTTATTTTTTAATAGAAAGTGAACAGAAAATATATCATTCAACGTGCAAATGATTTTAAATTCATTTAAGTTCGGAAATTTAAATTCAGAAGTTTAACCTTTCCAAACTCTTAGCTAGATGCTGAATATAAACATCATGTGTTTTTGTTGTTGTTGTTGTTATGATTTTTTCTTCCATTATAGCTGGTTACAATGTTCTGTCGGTTTTCTACAGTACAGCATGGTGACCCAGTTACACATACATATATACATTCTTTTTCTCACATTATCATGCTCCATCATAAGTGACCAGACATAGTTTGCCAGTGCTGGGTATAACCATCATGTATTGATTATAATATTTTAACATTTATATTTCTTTATTTTATATAATTTGAAATCAAACTTTAAAATAAAATAATTGAAACAGCATAATACCTCTTGAATTGAGAAAGAAAATTTCATAACTTTGATTATTGTCCTTCCATATATTTAGATACCTTAACATTTTATAGAGTGTGATTTTTTTCTACAAAGAAACCACTCTATTGGATTTTGATAATATGAAGCTTACTTGTAATGTTGCTGATTATAATTCCTTTCCATTTGCAATGTTTTCATTCAGTGTTTCCTGAAAAAGAATCTTACTGTAGTAGCTTTCAGATTTCATATAACTTTTCCCCCAATTTTTTCCTATCTGTATAGCCACTATGTTAAAATAAAAGTTTGTATCATTTTAGAGCCAATTTTTAATTACAACAAGAAAGTTCTATTTTTATTTATCATAGTTTTACTTTAACTTCTTATGCCAAAACTTTTGGAATGATTTCAATATTCATCCAAAAGAAACAAAGATTGTTGAGTATCAGGATCCTTAGAAACTTTAGGTAATCAGTCTCAAATATTTGCTAGTATTTACATATTATTTTTCCCAAAGAATATAGCCAGATTCTCTGTTGCAGTTGAGCCCACATACTTATGGATTCTAGTCAGAATATTTTGGGGTCTTTTGATTCCCTAGGAGCATTTTTTTTTTCTACTCCCTTGTAAGCTCTCAAGTTGGTAAGCGTTTCACAGTACTACCTTAAAGGATTGTGGCAGACTGAAGAATTAGGCTAAATTCTTTCTAGCTGCTGCCTTTGAAAGAATCAAGTTTTTAACATTAATGAAAATGATTTTAAGGAAATAAAGAATAAGACAAAAGTATTGAGGAATGTAGAATAATATTTTTGAAGAAACAAGAATAGCATTCCTCTATTTTCTTCGGTTGGGATGTAAAAACTTTCCTCGGATTAGATACACAAGAGAAAATATTTTTGATACTTTAACATTATGTCTGGGTGATAAAACTGAGCATAACACTCAAGAGAGAGAGCAGAACATAAAGAGAGGGCTTGCAAAAGAATCTTGGCAAAATTACTCTGCATCAGAAGACTTAAATGCAAATGTGCTTAAAATTGAGTCAGCACTGCACAATTATAACATATGATTTGATAGACATATGCACTAATCTCCAATCTACTTCATTCTATTTCCCAAAACATAATGTGATCCAGGCCAAGGGGTCTCCCCCACAACACACGCACACACACACGCACACGCACACATACACACACACACACACACACACAGAATAGGATTTATATTATCTTTAAAGTATATTGAATGGAGGCAAGGATTATGCTTAATAATAGACAAGAAAGACATCATGTACATTTCAGTTTGAGGATGGGAAGTCATTTGTGTCATACACTCAATTTCCTGAAAACATGACTTTTTTTACTTAAGTTAATTCATCTCCATTATTCATAAGATGAGTTAATATCTTAGGTGTCATTTAGGGTACAGCATCCTCCTGAAACAACAAAATCCATGTGATATCCCTTCTTGGGATGAAAAGAAATTGAAGACTACCCCAGGACAAGTTTCATGTGGAAGCCCAACTAATTCAAGAAATAGAGAGAGACCTGGGACATTTCCCAAAGCCCTTTGCTCTAGTTATTTAGATTTCTTTCAAAAATTTTTCATTTTGTAGAGGATTATTTTGACAGGTTTTTTTTTCAACTAATTATGTTTGTAAGGGAAAAATACATCATTAATAGGAATTCATGTCATAAATTCTGTCATCAGCAGTATTTTAATTTTTAATGTATCATAACTAAATGATTGGTAAGATATCTCACAAGTGACCGGGAAATCTAAGCTGACAATTAGACTGCTTAGATAAGTGAAATACACACACACACACACAAAACACACACACACACACGCATAAACACACCCCCCAAACACACACACACAAAATATTTTGACCTGAAAAGAGCAAAATTGTCCCTAACCTATTAAATATATATATATATATATATATATATATTCCATAAAAAAAGAAGCAGAAATCATGTCAAAGTTCAGTTGTACAGTAACTGCCTTTTTGGTGGAGTAAGCAGTTTTGCATATGTGAAAACTGTTGACCTTCAAATACAATTACCTAATTAGATTTACAACAGATAAAATAACAGACATAAAACAAAAAATAAAAAAAGAAGCTACATTTCTTTATATTAGTAATATAATTATTTTTCAATGTTTATATACATAAACATTAAAGTATGACATAAATATAATGATTCCAATTCTCCTTTTGTTTGAATAAACTTTGAATTTCCACATAGTTGTAAATTTACAGAAAGATCTACAAAGTGTTTCTATATATTCCTCACTTTGTTTACCCTACTATCGTCACCTTATATTACTGAGGAGCGGATGTTACACTAGCCAATGTTGGCACGTTATGCTTAACTAGATTCTGAATTTATTTACTAGTTTGTCCATTAATGTCCTTTTTCTAAATCCCGTACAGGATACCACACTGCATTAATCTACTAGCCATCTTGTTTCTACAGCCTTCCTTGGTCTATGAAGCTCTTTCAAGTCTTTCCTTCTGTTTTATGACCATCAAAGTTTTGAGGAGTACTACTCAGGTAGTTCATAGAATTTTTTAAAACATGTCCTTATTTTTAGTCACTATAAGATACTTTGAGGAGTTCCCGTCTTGGCGCAGTGGTTAACGAATCCGACTAGGAACCATGAGGTTGCGGGTTCGGTCCCTGCCCTTGCTCAGTGGGTTAACATCCGGCGTTGCCGTGAGCTGTGGTGTAGGTTGCAGACGCGGCTCGGATCCCGCGTTGCTGTGGCTCTGGCGTAGGCCGGTGGCTACAGCTCCGATTCAGCCCCTAGCCTGGGAACCTCCATATGCCGCGGGAGCAGCCCAAGAAATAGCAACAACAACAACAACAAAAAAAAAAGACAAAAAGAAAAAAAAAAAAAAAAAAAGATACTTTGACCTCATCATATGTTTTCCCTGACAAAGTCCTAAACCCAACCAATATTCCAAGAAGCCTTGATTCATTTTATTAAAAAATGATATTTGAAACTAAGTTCTGGACTTCATTTGTATTCATTTCTGCTGAGATGTCCAATCTTTTTTCTTATCCTCATCAATTTATTTAATTAAGAGAGTTAATCTTTAAATATGAAAGTAAATTATTATTTTAATCTGAAACTACAAATGGTAGAGGATAATTAATGTGTATTAAAGACACTGAAAGTGGAAAGTGAATTTAAACTATTTTGTACAATAATCCAAATACGCTTAATTAACTATTACTTCCCTTATAATTAGTGGAAGTCCTCTCCCAAAAAATATTGAAGTCAAAATCCAAGTATGTTAAGTTGGAGTCCCTGAATCTGTGTTCTTGAATGCTGCATCATTTGAGCAGCCAAAGAGTGACTGAATTAGAGTTTATCTAGTTGAATATTTCTAGTTTATAAAGAGTTAAGTGTGGGTAGGAGAGGCTACATGATACACCATTGGTCATGGACCAGGTTATTGCAAAAAAGAGACTGGATTTTAGGTCATATGCCTTCTTATTTAGTTGGTTTTCACAGAACAATATAACACCTAAACACCTTTTCTGAAATTATAGATTAGTCCTCTACTGTCTACTTTTTAGTGTTGTTTTAAGAAAAAATATTGAAGGAATTAATGAAAATGCACATTCATGAAATATTCGAATATAAAATAATGACTTACCTTATCCAAAACATTGGTTTGTACTTCCAAAATGAATTAGAGAATTGAAATGCATGGAGTCAGGACTGGCAACTATGTTCCAGGAGTTTTACATTGTATCTTTTAATCTACCTGAAGAAGGTGTGATTATCTTAAATTTGCAAATATGTAAACTTCAAAACAGAAAGTTTAACTAAGTAGTACTGGGTCATTCCTCTGGTAAGCTGCAGTAAATCAAACTCAGATTTTTTTTTTTTCCACTTCCAAGCTTTCATTACTCCAAGAATCCTATTACCTTTCTTAGGATATGTGATTTAGAAAGTGCTTAATGGAAGTAATCTTTCTACTTTATTTGTCAATTGCTTCTAAAGGACACTTCTTCATTATACTGAGGATGTGATAATTGACTGTTGAATAAATACATGTTCTTCCCTACAAAAAGAAAGGAAGCAAGTGCATTAAAATAAAATGAAAGGAAATTAAGTCCCAAGCTGGCTTTTTTTCTCCTTTTTTTGCTTAGTCAATAGTTCATGAAAAAGTAGGATATTTCTGATTTGGTGGATCCTTTAACAAAGGTGATTATCTTCATTTATGTATCCTCAGGAGGATTTTAGTGGATAAAAGAAAGTTCAGATCACTTAGTATCTTTCTTAAAATTAACTCTCAGTTATTACTATGCATATTGTTTGAATCAGGATATTCTGGTTAAACATAACTAAAGCCAAATGAAATTTGGTTAAATGGTACTAACAGAAAATCTGGAGTTAGGCAGTCTGGTTGCTCTTTGACACATCAGTGTTTACTTCAAGGACTTAGGTTCTTGCCGGATCTATTCTATCACTGCCTTGAATTTCATCCCAAGATTTGTTGGCCAGTGTTTGAAAGAACATTACATCAGATTCAAATTTGGATCCTCTCATGTGATAATATTCAAAACAGTAAAGGGTGGTGGCAAGAACAAAAAAATGTTCTCCATATATAGCTCTCTTTAATCAGGAAGAATAATCTTTCTAAAAGTCTTTTGGTCGTCTATCTCTTACATCTTATTGTGAAAACTGATTTTTTTTTCTAAAATGATCATTAGTAAAAGGGAGTATGATTAGCACAATTGGAATGGAATAATTCACACCCAAAATTGAGCGTTCTGCTACACAAACAAAAACAAGAATAACAGTAGTGAAGAAGAATACATGATTGCTATGGGATAGTGAACCACCAGTGCTGGCCACAAGGGTATCCAGGCTATGAATCCTATCTGCATTGTAAAAGGATACACCTGGGGCTGAAAAGCAGAGACAAACTAGAGAGCTGGCTTGATTATAGAAATGAACAGAAATCCATCTTCTTAGGTTTCCATGGGGGTGCAGTAGTAAAGAACCCAACTAGTATCCATGAGGATGTGGGTTCAATTCATGGACTTGCTTTGTGGGTTAAGGATCTGGTATTGCCACCTGCTGTGATACAAGTTGCAGATGCAGCTTACATCCCTCCTTGCTGTGGCTGTGATGTAGACTTTGGCAGCTACAGCTCTTATTTGACCCCTAGTCTGGGAACCTCCATAGGTCAAGGGTGCAGCCCTAAAAAAAAAAAAAAAAAAAAAGAAGAAGAAGAAGAAGAAGAAAGAAAGAAAAGAAAGGAAAGAAATCTAAGTTCCAATATCTTAGGCTGCATTCCAGCTTGCCTAAGATACTAGCGTTCTTTGATGGGTTTGAGGATGTTTATCTTCAGGAGGATGGTGGAAACCCCTAGTTCTAGAGTAAGACTGCGATTATCTGGCAGTATGATAGACCCAAGTTAAAAGAAGAATTTAGCCAGCAGGTGGACCAAAAGATCAAAGAATGATCAGCCAGACAAAGAAAAATATTTAAATCTGGCCATCCATTAGGGCTTTACTCAAAACGATTGGAAGCCATATCCTCAATGAGTGCCAACTCAATCTGAAAATATTTCCTAGTTTCACACTGAGATGGAATTTAGATAAACAGATGCGAAGTTTGATGTTTAAGGGCTTACAAACTTGTAAATAGTTTAGTAACTATTTTCAATAGTCCCCACTATTGAAAATGAGCACCCTTACAAAACATCTATGCTTGGTTTTGATTATCTCAGTTATTGCATGGGGCTTTGTCGCTAAGCCAGATGGCTTCATTACTTATGGCTAAACAAAACCAGTCCCAAGAGTGATGATACATTTCACAGAATGGTTACTTTGATTGATGTTAATGAATATCAGAAACTGTAAACACATATGAGCTTATTTAATCTGTCTGACAATTCATGAGTTTGCTTTTATTATACCTATTCTTCAATTGGAGAAAATGAGGCCCAGAACATAAATATTCCCAAGGTCAAACTCGAAGAAACCAGGCCAAGATATGACTCCTGTTCTGCTAAACTCCAAAGCCTGTATTATAGCTGATGCTATATGTGTTGTATTTACAGCTTGTCAAGCCCTGATTTCCAGGAGTTTCAATTTCTTTTTCTATTAGTACTTCATGGAATCCGTTTATCAATCTGATGGCTTGAAAACCAGACAGACCATGTGTTAGAGGACTGTGTAAGCCTAGTTGCTGGACTGTAAGGTCTAGCAAGCAGTCGACTTCACCCCATTTAGGCTGTCTCTGAAGATAATCTCAAAAGCATGGAAATTTTTCAAATTTATGTGAGCAGAAAGCGCAGACTTGAACTGTCATTTTGAGTGACATTCAGAATTGTTTGCTAGAGCTGTAAATGAAATTTGGGTGTCTAATTTAATGAAGGACCTGCAATATCATACTTAATCAACACTTTTTAAGCAGATGGTTACAGTGCTAGGCAAAAAAAGTAATAATTTATGAATATCTGTCAGTGCAGAAAATTATGCCTAAAATGTTAAATTGTTTTTCTATATAAATTTTATGAATTTGAAATAGTTCCTGGGTACCATTCTTATACTCCAAGTTTGAAACACACACAAAGGACAGGAAAAACTGAAAAATGCTTCGAGAAAAGATATCTCAGCTAAAAGGTAGAATGGTAAGTTTTGCAAAATAGCATTTTAAACATGAATTTGTGAATACATCTGCCAGAAATTCAAATAGCTGTCCCATTTCATGAAACTGTAAGTCTCAACTTTCATTTTCAGAGAAGCATGTGCTAATTTTTGAAGGATGGAATGAACTAAAGAAATCATAACTGCATAAGAAATGCTAAATTATTAACATATTTGAGCAATATTTTATTACAATTCTAGTTATCTATAAGTTAAGTATAAGCACATAATTGAAGAAAATAAAAGACCTTATAGAAAATATTTATATTTCTAAGAGTCTGAAATTTGCTTCCCAAATATTTCATAAAAGAAAGAAAATTACTTTTAGAAGTTTTGTATAATCCCTGGAAATAAAAGTACACGTGAAAAAATTATATAATTAGAAAAATAATTTTACATGGAGTTATTACAGGAAAGCAGTTTCTTCTCTTGATTTTGAAATAAAAGGCCAGTGATAATCCAAATAAGGACTACAGGGGTTCTCTTGCTGATCGGTGGATTAAGGACTCAATATCACCACAGTGGCTTCAGTTGCTACTGTGGCACAGGATGGTCCCTGCCCCAGGAAATTCCATATGCTGTGGGAATGGCCACAAAAAAGAAAAAGGTCATGTTAAGTATTTTCTATGTGCAAGCTATTTTTTAAAGGAGATGATAAATTTCTTAAATATATGACATTTGTGCAGTAATGTTAGAGATGGTGTTAGTTATATATAAGAGCTAGCTATTATTATTTTAACATTATAAGCATTACAAAGAGATTTTATCTAATAACCAACAATATCCTTATAAAATAAGCATTATAATTCATTCCCTTTTACAGATTAGGAAATTGGCATTTAAAGGGGTTGCAAGATTTACCCAAGGTACGTGGTAAAGAGAATGACTCCAGCTTCCAGAGCCTGTGAATTAAACCATTAAACCATAAATCTGTTTATGCCACTTGGCTTGAAGATGAACTATTCAAATTCTAGACTTAGACAGCTGTTTGAATGAAAAATTTAAAGACAGGCTAAATCTGGTGCATATTGGCAGAGAGCTTTTAATTTACATTATGAAAAACATTTATTTGTCATGAAATAAAATCAAACATTTTATGGATTTATAGGCCAAAACAGAGTATTTAAAATAAATAAATATGTGATTTAACACCTATAAACACAAATTAACAAATTAACACCTATATACACAAATTAACAAATTAAATGTCTGTAATTTTCAGAAAGGTCAGGGAATGGTTACTAAAGATGTTTATCCACTACCCAAATCTAATTCCCTGGTATCCTCATGGGGGAATACTAAAATCTCCATTCTAAGTCACATTTTGAAGGCAGTGATGGTCATTGTTAAAATTCAATTAAGAAAAACAAAATTTAGATGGAATTATATTTAGAACTATAGATGTAAAATATAGTTAATGTAGTGATGGCTTAAGATTAAATCTGGACACTTTTTTCTTCCTATGTAATTCACTCACCTGATAATTTGAACCAGTCTCATTGTTAAATATAAGCAACAGGTTTCCCAGCAAGACTTACTGAAAAGACTCTTTTTCCCATTTTATGTTCTTGCCTCCTTTATCAAAGATTAATTGACCATAAGCATCTGCATTTATTTCTGGGTTCTTTATTCTGTTTCACTGATCTGTATGCCTGTTTTGGTACCAGTACCACACTGTCTTGATGAATGTGGCTTTGTAATATTGCCTGAAGTCTGGGAGAGTTATGCCTCTTGCTTGGTTTTTGTTCCTTAGGATTACTTTGGCAATTCTGGGTCTTTTGTGGTTCCAAATGAATTTTTGTATTGTTTGTTCTAGTTCTGTGAAAAATGTCATGGGTAACTTGATAGGGATTGCATTGAAGCTGTAGATTGCTTTGGGCAGTATGTCTGTTTTTACAATATTAACTTTTTCCAACCCAGGTGAATGGAATATCTTTCCGTTTCTTTACATATTCTTTAATTTCCTTGAAATTAAAGTCCTTTACCTCCATGGTCAGGTGTATTCTGAAGTACTTGATTTTTTGGGGTGCAATTTTAAAAGGTTTTATATTTTTGTATTCCTTTTCTAATATTTCATTGTCAATATACGGAAATGTGACTGATTTATGAATGTTAATCTTATATCCTGCTACTCTGCTGAATTTGTTGATCAGTTCAAGTAGTTTTTGGGTTAAGTCCTTGGGGTTTTCTATGTATAGTATCATGTCATCTGTATAGAGTAACAATTTAACCTCTTCTCTTCTAATTTGATACATTTTATTTCTTTTGTTTGATTGCTGTGGCTAGGACTTCCAATACTATGTTGACTAACAGAGTTGAGAGTGGGCATCCTTGTCTTGTTCCAGATTTTAGTGGGAAGGCTTTCAGCTTTTCTCTATCGAGTATTATATTTGCTGTGGGTTTGTCATAAGTGGCTTTTATTATGTTGTGTTTCCTCTATACACACTTTGGTAAGAGTTTTGATCATGAGTGGATGTTGGACTTTGTCAAATTTTTTTTTCTGCATCTACTGAAATAATCCTGTGATTTTTGACTTTCGTTAATGAGATATTTAATGTTGATTGATTTACATATGTTGAACCATCCTTGTGGACCTGGGATGAATCCCACGTGGTTGTGGTGTATGATCTTTTTATATGTTGCTGGATTCAGTTGGCTAAAATTTTGTTGAGAATTTTTGTGTATATATTCATCAAAGATATTGGCCTAAGTTTTCTTTTTTGGTGGTATCTTTTTCTGGAAACCTGGACTGCTGCATGCAAATCCATGAAACTAGAACACACCCATACACCATTCACCAAAATAAACTCAAAATGGCTGAAAGCTTTAAATATAGTCAATACACCATCAAACTCCTGTAAAAGAACGTAAGCAAAACATTCTCTGTATCAATCTTACAAATGTTTTCTCAGGTCACTCTCCCAAAGCACCAGAAATAAAAATAAAAATAAACCAATGGGACCTAATCACTGACAAGGTTTTGCACCGCAGAGGAAACCATAAAGAAAACAAAAAGACAACTTACAGAATGGGAGAAAAGAGTTTCAAATGATGCAACTGACAAGAGCTTAATCTCTAAAATATGCAAACAACTTATACAACTCAATAGCAAAAAAAAACCAACAACCCAATTGAAAAATGGGCAAAAGTCCTGAATAGACATTTCTCCAAGGAAGATATACAGATGGCCAACAAGCAGATGAAAACATACCCCACATCCCTGATTATTAGAGAAATGCAAATCAAAACTACCATGAGATACCACCTCACACCAGTCAGAATGGCCATCATTACTAAGTCCACAAAGAACAAATGATGGAGAGGGTGTGGAAAAAATAGAGCCCTCCTGCACTGTTGGTGGTTAAGCTGGTACAAACACTATGGAGAACAGTATGGAGGTACCTTAGAAAATTATACATAGAACTACCATATGATCGAGCACTTCCACTCTTGGGCATATATCAGGACAAAATTTTCCTTGAAAAAGACACATGCACCCGCGTGTTCACTGCAGCTCTATTCGCAATAGCCAAGACATGGAAACAACCCAAATGTCCATCAACAAACAATTGGATTAGGAATATGTGGTATATATACACAATGGAATACTACTCAGCCATAGAAAAGGATGAAATAATGTCATTTGGAGCAACATGGATGGAACTAGAGACTTATACTGAATGAAGTAAGTCAGAAAGAGAAAGACAAATACCATATGGTATCACTTTTATCTGGAATCTAATATAGGACACAAATGAATCTTTCCACAGAAAAGAAAATTATGGAATTGCAGAAGAGACTTGTAGTTGCCAAGGGGGAGGGGGAGAGAGTGGGATGGATGGGGTGCTTGGGGTGAATAGATGCAGGCTATTGACTTTGGAGTGAATTAGCAATTAGATCCTGCTGTGTAGCACTGGGAACTATGTCTAGTCACTTATGATAGAGCATGAAAATGTGCAAAAATAGAATGTGTACATGTATGTGTAACTGGGTCACCATCCTGTATAGTAGAAAATTGACAGAACACTGTAAACCAGATATAATGGAAAAAAATAAAAATCATTACATAAAAGAGGAAAAGAAAAAATAAATAAAAAAAGGAATAGGCAGATGATCTCCAGATTTATATCTTTAGTTCATATTTCTACCCTTAAACATAGATTGTAGCCAATGCCTAATTCTACTTAGAAGACTACACCTAGCTCTAAATAAAGATGTGCACAACTGATTTTCTTCTCTCATAGTGTTTCTCCATCTTATCTTTTGAAAAGCTGCATGCAGTGGCTCAGAAGAAAAAAACCAAACCAAACCAAACAAAACAAAACCTGGTGTTTGGTGGGAGTCAATTTAATTGTCCTTCTAGCTCTCACATACAAACATATACACACCTCCCTTCCACATGCATTCTATTTCTACTTGTAATTACTCATGTCACTCAAAATTTCATCTTCAGTATGCGCTGAGATCTGACTGCTTCTCTCTACTACCACCATCTTGTGTTACCTACATTAATATAACAATCCTCTACTCCATGTCCCTGCTTCCACTCTTCACTCCCCTAGAGTTGATTTCCAACAGAGTAACCAGAGTGACTTTAGGCAAGCATAATTCAGATTTTGTTTATCTGTTCAAATTCCTTCAACTGCTTTTCCCTTCACTAATAGCATAAAACAAAGTTTTTAGGTGGATCCTCTTGTGCATTTCTTATCCAAGCCCTAGAATCAACCATTTCTACAAGAAAGGCTGGGTCTTTTATTAGAATATAAAATCTGAATGCTGTTTGTGTTTATTGCTGCATTCTGCTGTCATTGCTTCTAGGCTTTCCCAGTAAACAGGGCTAGAAAAATATATGTACATATAATAAGCCATGTTTACACATGGGTACACCTGAGTCATACAGGATGACACAGAGAAATCAATGCATTTGTGGGACAAAAGATATAGGGGCAGGCAAGGTTGATGTCTGTTTATAATAGTCTTGGAAAATCCTGCGGTATGAAATGGATTTAATATCTTAGAGCAAAGAGTGGTACCAAAATGGGAGGAAGACAGTAACAATGTGGTATGTATCCTTTTAACAAATACTAACCTTAGGAAAACTGATTACGCTATCTTTGGAATGTTGATTCAAACCCAGGCAACACATCCTTGCTAACCCTTAACATGGTGAAACATTTTTTTCATATTTACCACATGAAATCATTTTGCCACCTGAATATTTTTACAAAAATAATAAAGAGAACAATGGCAAAAACAGGTTTTCAATGCATATTTCTTTAATGAATAAGTCAATGACCAGTTTTTAATCACATCCCAAGTGCCCATCAATATATGGAATCCTGATAAGAAGATTCAAGCAAAGGAGTATCCATCAAGTGTAAGATAATCTTTTATAATTGCCTTCCCATAAATGTGCAAATAAATACAATTTAATTAGAAAAAGAAAATATGACAAAGTCCTAAATAATGAGTGACAGTGTTTGATAAATAAGATTTAGAAAACAGCTTTACTAATGAAGGCCAATTCTATATACCTTGGACTCTGGAATACATTATTTTAATTATAAAGTTATCTCATATGTTCAAAATACACTTATTGAGCATCTCTCAATGTGCCTGTCTTCAAGTCAGCTGAAGGAGATGGAACATACACAATTGAATAAGACCATCTCTTATCCAAAGTGACCCAGAGTCACATAATATGTACCCTGTCCTCACTGCCTCCTAAAGTAGCTGAAAGAAATTCCATGTGCCTGACACACAGTGAGGCCACCAAATTGAAACATCAGAGTTTGGTGAAGAAAAAGATTTATTGCCGGCCCATAAAAACCCCCAAAGCCCCATACTCTGGCAGATTTAAGTTCCTGGAGGTTGTAAGGCTGAGCTCCCAGTGGTTTTCTTGCTGGCTGTCATCAAAGGCCACTGGATGGTTGCTTCTTTGCTTTACATCTTTTCTGTTTATGGGAGTTTTAATTGGAATGCTCTACTTTCAGATAATGGTGTGGGGGGGTGGGGAGAACTCATGCTATTTTTTCAGTAAGAAAGAAGGCAAAATTATGATCTACATTTTCAGAAACCAGTATTAATTTGGGAAAATACCTAGTAAATATTGAAATTAAATAATTGAAATTGTATATGTTTGTATCTGTATGTTTTCAACTGATATCTTAAATACTATAATTTTAAAACCTGAAGAGAAATATTCCATATATTGTAATTAATTTGAAATGATATTTTAAATTTCCAATTAATCTGTTAGATTGATATTTATAATTTTCTAGAATAGATGTCAGTCTTCAAGCAGAGAATCCCTGTAAAATATTTTCTTGTTTTTTTTTTATGTTTATTAATTTCACTTGAAATAGGTGTTACCTACATCTTGAATATATCTCATCTATCATGATATATTTTCAAAGCAGAGACTTTTGGGAGTCAAGATATCAATTCTCTTTTTATTTCTTAATTTTTGAACTATTTATTTAGAGTCCAACTGTGTCTACCACTATGTCAGCCCTTTATGTGATATATTTAAATATGAGAATCAAAGACAATAGTTACAAATAGGTCAATATTTTGAACATGTCCTTTCTTCTAATTTTAAATTAGTCATCTATATAGTGTAGACTGTAAGTCTGTACAACTTTAAACTTACCTGATGTAGAATTTGGTAAAGAATCAGAACAAGCTATATTTCTAATTCACCAATTTCAACTATGCTGAAGGAGAATTATTTGAAATGACATACCTGCAAAGTAAATTATATTAAATCCCCTAATATTGTAAAATCTAACATATATTGTCTTTTGGTCTGTCACCATGCTTTAAAAATATACCAATTATCTCTGTACGTAATATCCTCTTCTTCTATAAAGATAAGTATCTATTCCAAATTGTGCCATTGTGTCTTTTTACTCTATGATGGCATTTTCATAAATTAGAGATAATTTCACTACATATTTAGGTAAATATAATGCTGGCAACCACTGAAAATCACACAATATTTGCATGAGTTAAGGTGAAAATGATCATGGTAGTGATAAGATGATGATAATGTTGATTCTGCTGCTGTTATGGCCACTGTTACTACTACTACTAACAATAGCTCTTTATCACTGTATTCTGCTCTTAAGTAAAAAAATTAAACTTTATATTCAAATCCCTAATTGGTAAAATGAAACCAATGCCAGTGAAAGGAAAAGAGAGAAAATAGAAGAAATAAGAAAGGATAAAAGGAAAAGGAGGAAGATCATATATTCATGCTACTCTGATAAATGTGCTAAATAATTTTGCAAGGCTAAAAGTCAATGTAATATATATACAAATCTCTGGGCTCTGACATATTATAGGGACGTAGGGAATGACCTATTTATACTTTCCGGCATTCTCATTCTGTGAATATCAGGTCAGCTCTAATGCACAAAGTGTTGAATTATTATTTAAACAATTTGTATTGTCCTAGACGGTCAACAAGTAAGTTTAAACAACAACAAAAAAAGTCCTTGGTAGGGTAAGAATTATTCACATGTCTATCTAAACTATCCTAAATAGTGGTTTATTTGAATCATGTATCTGCTTTGAATAAAAAAAATCCATTTTAAAAAAGAAATTTCTCGAGCTTCTTGACACCAAAGTAGTTAAACACCAAGTCAGATAAAAATTGAATGACCTCCATCAACACTTTACTGAAAATGTTTTTATTAATATTATTGATTGACTGCTAATTACTACAGCCAAAAGGTATACTTGTGTTTAATTGTCCTAACAAACTTGATTGTCCTAAAGTCTCTAACAGTATGACTCAGTCTTTTTCTAAAAGTCATTTTCTACCTTATAATCATGCTCATTACCTCCAAGTTAATATCAAATTCCATTAACATAGTAAAGAGCAATAGTCATATTCTATACTCAGTCCACCTCTCTATCATAAACTCTTTCCCATGCCATTGTCCTCTCTTTGACTCACCATTCACAAAATCACCTCATCATAACAAATTTCTCACCACCCCCACAAACTAACCCAGTACTTCATGAACCTGGACCTACCATTCCAGCTCAAATATCTCTTCCCAGCTAGTAGTTTTTTGTGACTCCATTAAGAACATTAAGAAGTTTTTGAAAAATGGTACATTTTCTTTCTTGGGAAGCTGCAAATATGAACCCAAGACAATATCAAAATCAAGGATTAGAATTTGTTTTCATATATGAGGCTTTCTGTACTCCCACAATCACTTTCTCTGCTGCTTTAAAATAAGTGTCTACTATCGAACTGAAATAGAAGCAACGGATTGAAGTGAAAGCAGACTTTCCTCTGCAGATGGACATGTGAAATGGATTCATCAGAGATTACTTGGGATGCCAAGAAATAAAGGATTTTCTACTTTGTATTGTCTGTTACCAACCACTACTATACTCCATTGAGCTTGAAAGGATTGCATGTGCTGCATATATCCTTAAAATGAATGTGGCTATTATCCATATTTCTAATTTGAAATGAAAATATAATTCACCTTGAAAGTGATAGGGATAGAGTAGGCACAGGTAGTATTAGAAGTCCCAGTAAAGGACCACAGATAGCAAGGGAAACTTAGGGGACATTGGGAGATCACTCTAAGTTAATAACTGCTCAAGAAAGCCATCAGCACAAGGCTAGTTGCTTGACTAGTGCAGGCATGAGAAATGCCTCAGGTCATTGGGTGGGGGATGGGATCAGGCCTACATCTGGATTCAGACCAAGGGCAGGAGTTTGAGGACTGCCCTTCTACTGATTTGAATACACACCTTACCTTACGGGATACCAAGGAGGAGCTACTACTCCCAGAAAGAAAGAGGTGGTCTTTTCCAACCCCCCACTCCCCTTGGATGATAAAACTATAGCCCACCAGATCCTTGGGGTAGAGCTTCTGTGCCTGCCTACTTGCACCTCTCACAAGTGTCCTATCTTAATAAATCTACTTCTTGACTTTGTCTCTCCATGAATTCCTTCTGCACTGAGACATGAAGAACCTTAACAAATGTGAGTCCAGACACAGGGTGAGTGATTCTAATTTAAAACCATGGGTTCAAGTCCTAATCTGGGTTTAGGTTGGGTTTGAGTCCTGGCACATGGGTTCAAGTCCCAATCTGTGTTTGGCTAGGTTCAGGCTGTTAGTACTGTCAGTTTCAAAAGTATATTTCCCTTAATAGATTTGTGGTTGCAAAGGGGGAGGTGGAGGGAGTGGGGTGGACTGGGAACTTGGGGTTAATAGATGCAAACTATTGCCTTTCGAATAGATTAGCAGTGAGATCCTGCTGTGTAGCCCTGGGAACTATGTCTGGTCACTTTTGATGGAGCATGATAATGTGAGAAAAAAGAATGTATACATGTATGTGTAACTGGGTCACTCTGCTGTACAGTAGAAAAAAAATTATATTAAGAAATAACAATTAAAAAATAAAATTAAAAACAAAACAAACAAAAAGAAATAGAAAACATAATAAAATGATCAAACATTCAGTTCATATTTATAATGAACCCCTATTTTTATATATTTTTCTAACTGATTAGTATTAATTAGCTAGTTAAGTTTATTGGTTTCTCTTAAATATTCAATACAAGGCATAATACAGGTGAATTGAAATTATAATGTTACTACAGTAATGGTCAACTATGTTCTGCTTGAATTATTCATAACTCAATTATAAATGCCTCATTCTATAGCATATATCCATGGGAAAACCAGGTTTTCAAATACATATTTGGTCAGTACAAAGTATTAGCTGGTTACAGAGAACTCCTTTATAGGAGCAGTAAGAAAAAATTACCATGACAAATGTGCTTAATGGTTATTCTGCAGATGTTCCATTATAAAACACCACTCAAGCTATTAATCTTGTAAAGCCTATTACCATTCCTACAGACAAGATCATCAACTATACTAATGTTAATTGCCTAATTCCAGTAGTCTTGAAAACAGAGGTGAGAAGCAGCCTTAGGTAAAACCAAAAAAGTCTGACAATAGCCCTAATATATAGCTTTAAATTACAAAGTGAAGCTTTGGACAGCTTTCTGAATGTACACTCTGTATTGTCACTAATGTTGGACATATCATTGTAAATAAATTTAATAATTGTATCTTACAAGTTCTAAATGAATAAAAGTTTAATATTGTAATATTTTATTCCACAAACATAGTGAAATAATAGTTTTATTTTCTATCATCTAATTCAAGTGAAGTCTGTATATATTTATAAAACATTGCATATATCTATAATCTGTGTGATTTTATATAATATATATTATATAATTATATGTATACATTATGCATATGTCTATAAAAACAGGAATAGTGGAAGGCCCATGGAGGAAATAAATAGGATCCAGGAGATAAAAAGTTCCTTTTTAATTGTCCTTCTATTTGCAGAAGAGAAAAACAATATCAAAAAATGTGAAAGAAAATGTATTGCCTAGCTTGTTTCTAAGAATTTTCTTCTATTGTTTCCATTTTTTCTACTGTTACCACATCTTTCTCATTTGGCACCCCTAAATATAACTTTCAGCTTTCGAGTGATGACCTAGAGCCAAGCTCCTGAAGGGAGTTTTTTTTCCCAAACTGGCAACCTAGAATGATTAACAGACATGTGTTTTCTCAATCCTAATGGTTAGATCCTGTGATACACTTACCACACCACAAGTATGTGTAGTAAGTGCATCATAGAACAATTAACACACTGTAAGTACTTGTTAGCTGAATAAAAGGATATGCTGTCTTTAAATTCTTGTGTATTTTTTTAATCTTTCCTGCCTTAAAGTCCATATAAGATAACTGTGAAGTGGTCCTTGCTTTTTTCCTTCATCATCTCTTGCATAAAAATCCAGGCTTAACCCATAGTAATCCTTGTTTATGTTTCTTTCAGCTTATTGTCTTTATTTAGAGTTTTTGGTTTTCCGGAATACATGCTCTTCCCATATGTTGACCATCTAGAATTCTAATAATCCTTCATATGCCAATTTAAACATTTCTTTCTTTGGTCAGCATTTTGTGATTCCCAACAATCATTTTGCCTATTTACTTCTGTAGCACTCTTAAATTTCATTATTACATATTATACTGCAAAGTACTTGCTTTTTGGGTTTGCTCTCACTTTTATGTCAGATGCTCCATGAGAAAAAGAGGTCTTGACAGCCTATTTTTTTATCCCATCAGTATTACAATTCCTGACAGAGCAGCCACTCAAGATATAGGTGCTAAATTAATTAATGGAAGAGTAAGTGGAAGAATACATAAATACCACCATAGGAAACAATAGTTTTTATGTTACTTTTGATCATTGCATTGAATTGTATCAAAAAGAAACATTTGATTTCAACTTATTGTTTCAAAAAAGCATGATGTAATCAATGAGAAAAATGAGGAAAACTTTCCAGATTACTTTTTAAAAAATACATGCATTTGTTAATATTGGCCTATATTAAATGTTGGAAGAATAGCAGAGGAGTCAAGTTAGAAGGGAAAAATATGCTTTTGCAATTCTTTCTCCTGGAATCATCTATGAATCACACAAAGCCTTTCTCAATTTAACTACATTAATAATTTATTTGGAGACATGGAGCTGTGTATCTATTCTAATTTGCATTGTTCATCTGCAAATTCATAGTAAAATTATGCATCTTTTAGTATGTATCATTGTGTAATATATATTCATTTCAAAGGGAGAAATAATATATCTAGGATAAAAACCAGTAAAACCCTGGAACTGAGCTTGCAGAAATATACACATTTCATCCAATTTTATTTTCAAGTTGTGGGTCTGCATTGAGGGTATGACCATTCAATCATGATAGAGAATGATAGAAAATGACCTTATGAAAGTTATGTTGTCTCCATAGATTTGGCATTTAATGTTAAAAATCCTTTTAACACCTTGACAATACATGTTTTTATAAAAATTTTAATCCGTGGGAATTTAACTTTTAGCCTTTATTCTATTGTCAACTATAGGCACATTTTTTAAATAACAATGTCAAGAGAAGCCCCTGAAAACACTGGTTTTTAATGATTAAAAAATTGATAATGAATGCAGGCTATCTTAGGATGCACTTCTTTAGCACATTTTTCTCTAAAACAAATCAACCTCAAATGATCTTGCCTGAATCCTGTGATCCTCTTTCAATTTTAATGCTTACAAATAAGACCTTTAATATTTTATCAATAAATGAAGGTTATTTTTTTCTTGAACTTTTATTTTATCTCAGAAATATTGTCTCCATTCAAGCATACAAACTCCTTCTGTCTTGCAGGTAGAATGCAATGTATTATCAACCACAAGAAAAAGAAATAGCAACACTTTGAAGAAAACCAAAGGCAGAAAATCATGTTTATATGCACTTAGATAAATATCATGCATAAAATTATCACCCCTTGAGAGATATATATATGTATAATATGTATAATACATGATATAATATGTAATATAGCACAGAAAATAGGTAGCAAAAAGTTCTAATGAAATAGTAAATGGTTCAGTGGGCCAATTCCACTGGCAACTTGGAAGACCAGGCCTGACAAGAGGCACTTCCTCTGCAAATGCAGATCCAAAGGTCAGCAAATGTGTAGAGTTAGATGGTTCTTGTTTTATTGCCCCATGGAGGCAACACTCAGGTAATTTATATCTTTCTAGATCTTAAAACCCTTCAACATATTTTATAGGTGACTTTCAACCAGAACTTATATCAGTGAGATATAGGGAGTCAAATGATAAAAAATTCAGTGTAAGTGGCTGTGAGGGAAGTCAGTATGTTGGACATGAAGGAAGGAAGGTGTAGATGGGCTTATCTTTCTCCAGTCGGGGATAATGTTTGCCTGCAAATATATCCAAAATAACAATAAACTAAAGTAATGAATAAGGATAAGGTTTTTTTTTTCAGTTATGTGTAAAACAGATGAAGATATAGAATAACATTTATTTATGCAGTGAATTGTCTAAGCAAAAAATAGGATATGAATCAATGACAAGAAGAGATCTGGGGCCAAGTTTTGGTTTGCCTTCGTTAATTATGAATTTGGATATGTCATTTAATCTCCCCAGTCCATGACTCAAAGATCTAGGTAGCTCTCATAAGTATAATACCTGTAACCTTCTGATTGGTAGAACTAAGATGTCCCACAAACTTAATAACTTTTCTTTTTTCTTTTTTTTTTTTTTTAATTTTCTTTTTTTGTCCTTTTTTTTTGCTATTTCTTGGGCCGCTCCTGCGGCATATGGAGGTTCCCAGGCTAGGGGTTGAATCGGAGCTGTAGCCACCGGCCTACACCAGAGCCACAGCAACACGGGATCCGAGCCGCGTCTGCAACCTACACCACAGCTCACGGCAACGCCGGATCATTAACCCACTGAGCAAGGGCTGGGATCGAACCCGCAACCTCATGGTTCCTAGTCGGATTCGTTAACCACTGCACCACGACGGGAACTCCACCTTTCCAGATAATACTTTAAATCTTTCTTTTTGGCTAATTCCTTAAATTGTTTTCTTTTCATTGCTATCTTCTTTACTCACCTAGTCCAGGAATCTGTTAGATTATTTCACTCCTTTTCTAACTTCCATGAGATGATTGAATTTATTCTGGGACAGAGGGGATAACTGTTTTGATCTAGGACTATTTGTATGCTGAGGTCAGGGAACTGAATGGGAGCAAGTCTTTGTGGTCCATTCCCAGGAAGGGGTGGGGAGTAGGCATGGAGCATGGGGGCACCATCTGTTGTCTATATAAGAACTGAACAACAATAAAATCACGGAAAAATTTGTCTGCTTTGTATTATCACCTTGACCTGGTAGTTTGAAACACTGCCAGTAATACAATACTCCTCCTCCAGAAAATTCTTTGTTTTGTCTGAGTGCTAAACACTTGCCTGCTGAGCACTACCAAGTAGCTGTCTCAGATCAGCTTTCATTCAGTTATTTCCCACCTCAAATGTAGAACATAGAGAAGACATTGCACTGAAAAGATGAGTGTGTCTCATATGAAAGTACGATATGGAAGGGATTCATCATCCAGACAAGTGTAAGGAAAGATATAACTTTGTATTTAAATTAAGTATAGTTAATAATGGTTTTTAAATTAACATGATAAAATGAAATATATAAAAGTCATTACATTTATCTTTTCTATCCTTTATCATTCATGAAAATGCAACCAAAACTAGAGATGGCAATAAGATGAATGTTTCGACCCTATCTGTTTATACATAGAAATGCCTGAGAGATAATCTCTAGATAGAAATAGATGTTTAGCCACAACTACTTAAATACTTTGAATCCAATTCTAAATCTAATCCTAAATAATTTTAAGTCAACTTTCATTGTGCGGTAACAATGAATTCACACATACTGGCAAAGTTAGTAGGGAGAGAGTTCTCATGCACTCTTTATGCAGTTCCTATTGATGATGATATGTTGAAAAACAGTACAATTCCATAACCAGGATATTGACGTTGATACAATTGATAAGTACCATCATGTTCAGATTTACCACCTTTATTTGTATCCATGGTTTGTGTTGTGTATATGTGTGTGTGTGTGTGTGTGTGTGTACTTTATGCATACTTGTCACATGTTAGGTCTGTGTGTGTATAACCATAATTAAGATACAGAACTGTTCCATCAGCAAGAGACATGGCTTACTCCACCCCATTCCTTGAACCTAGCAGTCACCGATCTGTTCTCAATGTCTACAATGAATGTTATATAAACGGAATCATACTGTACTTAAACTTTTGGGGGTGACTTTTTCACTTAACTTCATTCTCTGGTTACTAATCCAAGTTATTCCTCTATCAATAACTTGTCCCTCTTTATTCCTGAGTCATAATCCATGGTCTTTTGGTTGATTTAAACCTATCCCTTTGGGAGCGGCACAAGAAATCTCATAATTTTATATATTTATATTAATATTTTGATTTGGAGGGGAAAATAATGCTTTGTAATGAGGGTTTTTTCAATATTAGTAATAATAGTGAATACTTGCATGGTATATATTAATGCTAGGCATTGTCTAAGCTCTTTATGTAAATTAATATTTTAATCCTGATTACAATCCCACAAGAAAACTATCATTATCAACTTTTTATCAACAATTCAGAAGTGTTAAGAAAATTAACCTAGAGATTAAGATTACCTAGAAAGTGGTCAATATTTTCACCCAAACAGTCAAGCCCTGGAGCCAGTACCTCCCATGCATCAGGAAACTTGAGGATTTGGATTTTACATTTACACAATGTCTTTTCCTCTCAGCCTCAAATCTATTTTGAAGTGTAAATTATTGTTCTGTTGTATCCTTTTCCTATAGCACAAGTTTATTAATCACTATCATGTACCCAAAATTATGTACAGTGCTGGGAAATGACATTGTGAAATGGGAGATGGATATTTAAGTAATTAAATGGCAAAATGTTATAATACTTAGAATTTGGTAGACACTTCTATGAACAACTCATTTCTGGAAGTGAAGCATAAGCAACTTTTTAGAAAACATATATATATATATATATATTTGGCTGCATTTGTGGCATATGGAAGTTCTCAGGCCAGGGATCAAATTCAAGCTGCAGCTGCAACCTATGCCACAGCTGTGGTAACAGCAGATCCTTAATCCACTGTTCTGGGCTGGGGATCGAACTGCACCTCAGCAGTGACCTGAACCATTGTTATGATAGACCTGGATTCTTAACCCCATTGCACTATAGGGGGAATCAGAGAAAAAAATAATCTTTGAACTGGATTTTGAAGTGTTAGTAGAAGTTCAGAAGTGTTTCTGTTTCCAAGAACAAGAGAACAGAATTCTTGAGGATGTGATTTTATGTGACCTGACTGGGGATTATTTAGCAGTTTTCTCTGGCTAGAGCTCAGAATGCATGGAGGGCAGGAGCTCTGGAAAATTCCAAAAGATAGAGTACAACTAAGGAATGACAAATCCTATATATTATTCCAAGTTGGTTGGAACTTTTATATGAAAAGAGAAGCCATGATTTCTTTTTAACAAGTCATCTCATGAGTCTAAGATTGTATATGAAATCTTCTATTATAGTTATGTTTTTAGAAAGGAAGCCAAAAATCTACCCAGAAAGCAACTAACTGCTTGTATGTTACTTATGTGAAGGAGAAAAGATAGTCGTTTACTGAAAACTCAGGAATTCCTGGAGGTACACAGAAGCATTCTTGTAATCCCTGATTTTTTTTTTTTTTTTTTTTTTTTTTTTTGTCTTTTTGCCTTTTCTAGGGACACTCCCACGGCATATGGAGGTTACCGGGCTAGGGGTCAAATCGGAGCTGTAACTGTGGGCCTATCCCACAGCCACAGCAATACCATATCCGAGCCGCGTCCGCAAACTATACCACAGTTGATGGCAACGCCATATCCTTAACCCACTGAGCAAGGCCAGGGATCGAACCCACAACCTCAGTGGTTCCTAGTCGGGTTCGTTAACCACTGAGTCACAATGGGAACTCCCTAATCCCTGATTTTTAAAGTAACAATTTAGGAACTATGTGTCAAATTATACTTTTTAAAATGAAAATGTAGGTACATCACTTATCCTGGAGCAAGAAATTTAAAAGACTGGTATCATGTAAGATGTTTTAAATAGGAGTAACAGATTTTTCTTCCTACAGGGACCTAGATTATATTATTAAATGAAGAATGTGATATTAAATGATCAGAAATATCATTCACTCATACAAATTAATAAACTGCTTCTCATTTTTCTTGCCACTTGTATTTTCTTGATTTTTCATTTTTCCACTTTTGAGCAAGTTCTTTCACATGACAGAGAAAGAACTCACTACTCTAGGAAGGAGTAACAGCACTGATGTGGTAATAAATGATAACAGATATTTAGAACCATTTTCAGAAATCCAAATGTAGTTATAAGAAGTTTGAGAAACACATCACATGTATTCAATCTAAATAAGGCAGCTACGTCTCAGCTCCAAACTGATAAATGCCATGCAGAAATCAGACTCAGCACTTTCTGTAGATATTTTCTTACATTAAAAAATAAATGAGGAGTTCCTGTTGTGGCACAGCAGATATGAATCCAACTGGGAACCCTGAGGTTGAGGGTTTGATCCCTGGCCTTGCTCAGCGGGTTAAGGGTCCGGTGTTGCCATGAGTTGTGGTGTAGGTCACAGACGAGACTCGGATCTGACATTGTTGTGCCTCCGGCATAGGCTGGCAGTAACAGCTCCACTTTTACTGTAGTATTTACAAGAAGGACTGAAATATGCTGAATGGCCAATGCACTGCACTATGGGCCGATTCAAATTTTGAAATGTCAGTGGGATGGGACATCACTGAAGAACAGAAATATGCAGCTAAAACATTGTATATGAGAATCTCTAGTTACATCCATTTTGCTACAAATGGCATTAGTTTGTTCTTTTTTATGTCTGAGTAGTATTCCATCATGTATATATAACATTTTTTCTTAATCCAATCTTCTATTGATGGACATCTAGATTGTTTCCATGTCTTGGCTATTGTGAATAATGCTGCAATAAACATGTAGGTGCATGTGTTTTTTTCAAGGAAAGATTATCTGGATATATGCCCAAGAGTGGGATTGTTGGCTCATATGGTAGTTCTATATTTAGTTTTCTAAGATACCTCCATACTGTTATCCATAGTGGGCATACCAACTTACATCCCCACCAACAGTGCAGGAGAGTTCCCTTTTCTCCACACTCCCTCCAGCATTTGATATTTGTGGACTTATCAATGATGGCCATTCTGACTGGTATGAGGTGGTATCTTGTGGAAGTTTTGATTTGCATTTCTCTAATAATCAGTGATGCTGAGCATGTTTTCATGTGCTTGTTATCTACCTGTATATCTTCTTTGGAGAAATATCTATTCAGGTCTTTTGCCCAGTTTTCTATTGGGTGTTGGCTTTTTTTGCTGTTGACTTGTATAACTTATTTGTTTATTTTAGAGATTAAGCCTTTGTCAGTATACAGATTAGTGGAACAGAATAGAGAACTCAGAAATTAACCCAGACACCTACAGTCAATTAGTCTTCGACAAAGGCAAGAATATAAAATGGGAAAAAGACAGTATTTTCAGCAAATGGTTCTGGAAAAACTGGACAGCCACATATAAATCAATGATACTGGAACACACCTTCATACCATGCACAAAAACAAACTCAAAATGGCTTAAAGACTTAAAAGTAAGACAAAATAGCATCCAGCTCCTAGAAGAGAACATAGGCAAATCATTCTCTGACATTAAGCTTACAAATGTTTTCTTAGGTCAGTCTCCCAAGGAAACAGAAATAAAAGCAAAAAACAAAACAAAACAAACAAACAAACAAAAAACTAATCAAACTAACAAGCTTTTACACAGCAAAGAAAACCATTAAAATAAACAAAAAGACAACTCATGGAATGAAGAAAATAGTTTCAAAAAGTGCAACTGACAAGGGCTTAATCTCTAAAATTTTTTATAAAACTTCGCAAATGATTGCCGAACTTTTTAACAGTTTTCCTAAAGTACTTCATGATTTTTAAAAATTTGAATGTCTGAGCATTATTTCTTGTATCACTTACTCTTTTGTAACTTCAGGAAGCCTAAAATCCCAATAACTTCAGTACTATATTTAGAAGAAACTGAGATTTGCACAGAATTTGGGAATTATTAATAATCCTAGGATATGAAAAAGGCTCTGAAAAGAGAGAAAACTTAAAAACATTGCCAAGCACCCTGAAACAGTATGAATGCTAGGCAATATTAGTCAATATTCTACCGCCATCTGGTGGTATTCTCTGGTATGACTGAATGAGATATTTCTGATGGAAGGTTTCAATATATGTCAGTAAATTTCATAAATTTCAGTATGGATTATTTAATTTGATTATCTTGAAATAACAAAGTCGCCACATCAAATATTTTTTTTCCTTTTTTGAAGTTCCATGAAATAAAGTAAATATATGCTCGAAATTTCCTTTTGCTTTAACTTCCTTGAAGTAGTATTTGGATAAAAAATTGGCATTTGCATTGTCCAAAAGTTGTTTCTTTAAGTCATTTAATCCATGTTTAAATTTAAAAATGTCGTATACTTTGATAAGTTGTCTATTAAAACAAAGTTTAAGCTTAAAGTGTTATGTTTTTATTTTTCACTGTAATAGCTGTGGGAATTGATAAAATAGAACATTAGCCTAAATATCTATTATCTATAATCAATTTTTTTTAAGGGCTGCACCCACGACATATGGAAGTTTTCAGGGTAGAGGTCAAATTGGAGCTATAGCTGCCGGCCTATGCCACAGCTACAGCAATGCAGGATCCAAGCCACAATGTACTTAATTTCTGCATATATATTTAGTCAGTATTTTACCATTCAGTTTAGAATATTGAAAATATACCACATTGGAGATTCCTTTCTCCATTCCATTTGTGCTATAATATTTTATGTAATGTATCTTCATCTAGGAAAATACTCATCTGAAAATGTTATAATTTTTTGCTTTCAGCTGTAATACATATTCTCAAGTGTTCAAGAGTAGAATAGTCTATATGTACTGCATCTGTACAGATATTTATCATTCTGCTGCTTTTCCTTCACTTCTGATATTTCAAGGTTTCTTCTGTTCTGTTAGAAGAACACGTTTTAGCAATTCTTTTAGAGCATGTATGCTGACTAAAATTCTTTTAAGTTTACTTCATCTGAGAATGTATTTTTTCTCTCCTCTTGAATGATGTTATCACTGGATCTCACAGCAGTGGAGATGAAGCATTAAATGAATGGGATATAGAGACAACAGAAGATGGGGGTTATGCTGGCATGAGAAATACATTCTAGAACAATTCTTCACATTTCATGGGAAACTCAACTTGCATACAGTAATAATGGAGCAGGATATAGTTAGGACTTCATAGAATAAGCAGAGAGAATGAACAAATCCAAGAAGAGAATCTTGAGAAGTGACCTGATTTGGAGGTGTGGACTAGAGTTTAAACTGTATGAAAAACTTCATTGTGGGACTATCACAGTGATAAGAAAGAGGAACTAAGAGTTCCCCTCTTAGCTCAGTGGTTAATGAATTCGACTAGGGATCATGAGGCTGCAAGTTCGGTCCCTGGCGTTGCTGTGAGCTGTGGTGTAGGTCGGAGACGTGGTTAGGATCCCACATTGCTGTTGTTCTGGTGTAGGCTGGCTGCTACAGCTCCTATTTGACCCCTAGCCTGGGAACCTCCATATGCCTCAGGTGCAGCCTTATAAGAGACAAAAAAAAAAAATAAATAAAAAATAAAAAAATAAAAAAAGAAAGAAGAACTATTTAGAATATTGTTTACTAAACCAAGAAAAACAAGTCACCATGTTATTGTTTTTGGAATCCATCAACTATGTGGTGTACAGATTTCAAAATGACATGTAAAGAACCTCCCATGCATTAACTGTTCAATAAATAACTGCAACTATTGTTACTCTATGTTTAGCTTTGTATATATTAACAAAACCTCACTTACCTTTGAAATACTAATTGCACAATTATTGCAAATTATACATTTCTATGTATCAGTATGCCAATGAAAGGCAAATATATCATTTCTAACTATGTATGGAATCCTTAGGGGAAAAAAAGGCCGCTGATTTCTGGCAGCAGTGGTAGACAGACAGAAAGGTGGCCAGAAGCCTTGACTTCTTGAGTGGTGTCCTTGTGAGACCCTTTGAATTATCTATTTTAGCATCAAAAATGCCTGAAATCATCACTGGAGACCTACATGTTATATCTTGTTTTTCTCCCGACTGTCTTTTTTTCTTCGTCTTTCCAATGATTGGGTGAAGAGCCATGTTTGAAGTAAATCTTATATATCTATTTGACACCAGCCTTACCACTTTGTAGATATGTGATTATGAGCAAAAATGTCCCTTTTATCCTAGATTTCCTCATTTCTTATACGGTGATAATAACATCACTTTGTGGGTTTATTTTAAAGATAGAACACTTGGCAATGCATCTGGCATCTATAAGCACTTAAGAAATCCAAATTATAGTTATTAGTACAGGAACAAAGACCTTTTTCGTACAAACCATGAAACCCTTTTAATTTAGTGCTTGTAAGTAGTTTGTGTTTCTAAATAACAGGCTCATTAAGAATCGATGTCAAAACAAAGATAGAAACAGTGTCTTTATGAAGACTTTAATACAAAAAACCTTATGAATTATCTAAAAGCTAAATGATCTTGTTAGAAAAGTGCATCGTCACAGCATGAAATAATGTTAGACATTTGGAGAAGGCTCAAAGAAAACATACAAAAATATAAGATGTGGATTATTTTGAATTCTGGAGAGAAAATTTTGGTTGATTTTCTGTTTTTCTGCTTTTGTGATTTTTCTACACTTTTAAAGATGAATATCTGCTATCTATAAAATTATTCCATCTTATAACTAAAGAAACAATGTTGTAAAGGGTAATAATTTGTCAAAGGACATGATGAATAGACTAAGGAGCAGGATTGTGATTTAGACTTAGAAAAAAAAAAAAAAAACAGAGCTTTCCTAAATTACTCAGACATATAAGCTCAGGAAGATTTAACTAAAACACCGCTTAAAAAGACTTCCAATTTCCAAGTGCTTCTCTATAATTAGCACTCTGTACAGCTAAAAACCCTGGATATTATATATAACAAAAACATAACAAGACTGTAAAAGTAGAGGGACGAAGGCACGCCAGCTAAAGATCTTAGGAGTTGAGGAGTGACTTGGTGGTGAAACCCTAGGGCTTTTTTTATGACTCATATATCCCAGACTTGGAACTGAAGAAGCCAGCAAGGTGGACACATCAGAGGCACAAAGCAAAAAAGCCTTAACCAAAATCTCTTCTCTCTAGCCGAAGGGCCAGAAAAGGGAACCTGGAGAGACAAGAAAGCTTTTAGACAACAGCCACTGGCTACAGTCAAGAAACACAGGAGTAAAGTGGGGGAATATCACTATAGACCATATGGACATCAAAAGGATAGCAAGGGACCCTATAAACAAAGCTACACACGTATATTTGACAACTTAGATGACACAGACTAGTTCCTTGAAAAAGAAACATTTCCACAACTCACATGATGTAAAAAAGATATTTGAATTGTTTAACAATAAATTTAACATATAATTTAAATACTCAACCCCTCTCCACAAAAAACTCTAGAACTAGATGGTGTTTAAGAAGAATTAACAGTAAATATATGCAATTATTCTAGTAAATCTAGGAGGAAGGGACACTCCAAAATTCATTTTATGAAGCAAGTTTACCTTGATAACAAACCCAAAGATTGTACACAAAAATAAAACTGCAGATTAATATCCATCATGAATAAAGACACAAAAATCCTTAATAAAATATTAGTAATAGAATTCGGCACTATATAAAATCATGAGCAAATAAGGGTAATGCCAATGAACAAAGACTTGTTCAACATCTGGAATTCAAACAATACAATCCACCATATTAACAAACTAAAAAAGAAAAAAATGCATGATTATACCAATAGATGCAGAAAATATTTGTTTTCTAGATTCAACATCTTTTCTTGATGTAAAAAAAAAAAACCTCAGAAAAATCAATATATCAAATCCTCGATTTGATAAAGAACATCTATACCTTATGAAATATAATGTGATTTCACTTATATGAAATATAAAGAATAGGCAAATTCATAGACATAGAAAGTACTTTAGAGATTTCCAAGGACTGGAGAGTGGAGAGAGTTGGAAATTGTTTTGTAATGGTTATAGGGTTTCTGCTTACGGTGATGAAAGTTTTGTAAATAGCTAGTGGTGATGGTTATACAATATTGTGAATTGAATTAATGCCACTGAAGTTTGTGCTTTAAAAGAGTAAAATGGCAAATTTTATAACATATGTAATAAAAATTAAAAACAAATTTTATTTTTATATGCTATCAGTGAACATGTAGATGGAACATGCAATCCTTCAATAAATAAAATATGTAGATGCAAATCTAACAGAACATATATAGGACATGTATGCTGAAACGTGCATCATCAATGAAAGAAATCAAAGAGTATCTAAAAAAATGGAGAGATATGCATGAATTAGAAGAATCAGTATAAAACAGTGTCAATTCTCCAAATTCACATAAAATTTTAAAGAAATTCCTGTCAAAATCCCAGCAGATTTTTTAAGGATAGACAAGATTATCCTAAACTTGACACAGAGAGGCAAAGGAACCATTTTATTTAAATGAATCCCGAGTTTTGCCTAAAACTTTGTCAAGTGTCTGAGAGGATGAAATCCACAGCCCCTGTCTATGGCAGATGGAGGCTGAGATAGATCTAGAAAAGTAGGTGAGTATTAGTGTGAATGTTGAATTATGAATAATCGATTACTTGGTCACATGATCTCTTGTACTCCCCTGTTAATTCATTTCCCCCAATGGTAACGTGAGTGGTAAAACTATAAACAACATCATCGTGAGGATATTGGCAGTGACATACTAAGCAGGAGAACATTTCCATCGCAACAAGCATCCCTCATGTTGTCCGTATAAGCCCTATTTAATTTCCTTCTTATCCCTACTCTTTCCTTAACCCCGGACAACCACTAGGCTTTTTCTCCATATGTGTAAGTTTATCACTTAATAATGTTATACAATTAAAATCATAAAGTTTGTAATGATTCCAGATAGGCATTATTTCTCATTCAGTATGATTCTCTGGAGATTCTCCCAGGTTTTCATGTGCATCAATAGTTCATTGCTTTTTATTAATGGGCAGTATTCCTTAATACGGATGTACCACAGTTTGTTTAAACATTCACCCACATAAGGACATTGTGTTTTTCCTTCTAGTTTTTTTATTATAGATAAAAATGCTATACACATTCATGAACAGGTTTTATGTAAACATACATCTTGATTTCTCTGGGATAAATGTCTAAGGGAGTAAGGGTGCATTTTCAGTTTTAAAAGAAACTGTCCAAATTCAGAAAAACTATGTAATTTTATATTCCCGTCAGCAATGTGTAGAAAATCCACTTGCTCTACTTTTTCACCATTTTTTGTGGTGTCGCTATTTTTTATTACATCTATTTTCATACGTGTGTGGTGATATCTCATTGTGGTTTTAATCTGCATTTGTCCAATGAAAAATAATGTTGAAGATTTTCTCATGTCCTTATTTGTCATATGTATAATCTTTTTTAGTGGAATGTCTCTTTGTGTATCATCGTCTGTGACAATCAGAACTTAGTCTGGGGATTGTGAACAAAGGCTATGTGCAGAAGCGTGGGAAGCAGAAATTTTAAAGAGATTATAGATACAACTTGCTAAACCAGCACAGACAGTTTCAGTGTTATCCCCTGAGGAGAAGGTTACTAGCAACAAAGTCACGGGAGCATTGATCTAGGACATAGTGCAGCTGCTTGCAGACCAGCAAAGAGACTGCATTAGTCCCTTATTTTATCTTAGCCAAGTGGAGTCTGTTCTGTCCTAACGCAACCCTCTTGGCATTCCAAGAGAGTGTCATGGTTTTCCATGACCATGCATCTTTTCTCTATTTTGTCTCAGCAAGGCAGCGTCTATTCTGTTCCAGCTTGACCTTCTTGGTGTTCCAAGAAGGCATGATGGTTTTCCATGACCATGCTTCTAAGCTCAAGGTGTATGGCCCTGCTTTTTTCCACCCACAGTGTATTTTGCTTATTTTCTAATTTGAAATTGTGAATTTAGAGAGTTGTTTATATATTCCAGATAGTATCCTTTTGTTAAATATGTGATTATGAACTTTTTTTTCAGATGAAAGCCCTTTACAGGGTCTTTTGGAGAGCAAAATTTTTAATTTTGATGAAATCAGATTCATCAGCTTTTTTCTTTCTTTAAAAAATAAACTATACTTTAGTGTTAAATCTAAGAACTTTGTGCCTAGACCTAAATTCCAAAGATTGTTTCCTAAGTATTTTCTCAAAAAAATTATAGTTTTAATTTTTACATTTACATTTTATAGTTTTATTCTTTATACCTAGTAAATATGATTAATTTTGAGTTAATTTTTGCATATGGGGTGGCTGAGACTTCTTGAGTTACTGCAATTTCTGGTCCTATTGTTTCTGTCATTTCTTCCAGTGAATATTTTGGTGTGCAAGAAAATTTTAATATTTTCACTTGTATCATCATTGCTTTCTATGAAAATTATTAATCTGTGTAATGATAGTCACACTTTATCTTTTTGAGTAACTACAGATCTTAACCAAGGTGTGATTCCTTGGATTTAATTCTAATATCAAACATCTGGCTGAAAACTAACCAGGCCAGAGCCAATTACTCTCTAAGAAACTCAGGTTTCTTCCCCTCTAAGAAGCTCATCCTGAACAGCCTAGATGGAAGTAGAATCTTGTTCATTCAAAAATCTATGCTACTTTTGTAGCTTTTATTGGATGCATCTTTGAAATCAAGATTTTATTTACATAAATTTACAAACATATGTCTTTCCATATAGACTGATTTATTTGATACTTGAGATCTAATCTTATATTTCATCTTTCATTGTACTTTGCATAGACATCAGATCAAATATTTTATTCTTTTTCAATATTTCTCAGAGAGAACTTAAATGTATCTTGGGTCATATCCCCACAAACACCACCAATGATGTGCTCATTTTCTCTCTAGCATATTTTTTTTTGACAAATCCAACACATTATGAACACTTACACAGATGTAAAACATAGCTTCAAATAGGACTTCATCTCCTAACACCAGTAATATAGTTCCAGGTTTTTTTCACCTTTAATAAAACATTTATTCAAAGTGAGTTTTCATTTTAGGACATTTTCCATATATTAAATCAAAAGACATAGATAAAACAAAATAAAAGATACAGCACAAGTGTTCCTTACAGATAGTTAGCTATTTTATGAGGGTAAAACACCACTTAGTCCCTTAAATTGCCTCAAATTAGATTAAAATAGAAAACACTCGGAGAAACAGTGTCACTGTTTATGAGAAAGTGGATAAGTGATAATTACTTGTTAACAACAGCTTACATTAATGAAATTTGTATGATTCAGGAATGAACTTTTCATGGACTAAATTTAAAATCAAAGTAATTCAGTAAAGACTCACTCTTTCATATCTAGCAAAGAGAAATCTGATCAAAACCCAGAGAGGTCTATATAAAGAAATAGGTTCTTAATTTATGGAATTACTAATATTTCTTTAATGCACAAACTTTTATATAAAATGGGCCATATTAATAGTTAATATTATTTAATAATGCTTTTTTTGAAATTCTAAAGAAACTTCAAAAAATATCAGCTATAAAATATTTAAGCAAACATAATTTCAGCAAAACTTCAGAATTTAAAATAATAGGTGATTCTTTCTCCCCCTTCATTCCCTCCCTTCTTCCCTTTCTTTCTTCCTTTTTTGCTTCCTCCCTGTCTTTCTCTGTTTCTCTCGGTATCTCTCCTTTTTTTCTTTTCTCTTTCTTTTGTTTGTTTGTTTCTTCTTTCTTTCTTTCTCTTTTTAAAATAATTAAAACTTGGAGAATAATGTAGCAATTTATTAATATATTTTCATTATAATTTTAAGTTACTCTGCTTTCAATTACTATTAATTTTAGTAGGCAAATATAATAATGAAATGTCACCTACTGAATAAATCAAGTTTACATGGTAATGGATTTTTCTGGATTACCTATGCTTACTTTCTTTTGACAGAGGTTGGCTTTTTACTTTCATTTGTTTTCTCATTTTCATATTATTGATTAGGATTGCTAGAAAAATTGCAATTGTTATGGCTATTGTTTATGGTAATAATTAATTTTATGTATGTATGGATTACACTTTGAGTAATTACATTATGACAAAGAAATGCTAATGTATATAAATCTCTTTATTCAAATTCACTCCTTTTGGTGGTTATAGTAAATATGCCTCTCATTCTATAAAATATATTTGTGATTAGAACAAAATCGATACCATAATTTTTCATTCTTTCCTTCACACCATAAGATTTTGTATTTCCTTTCTACATAGCTGTTATTCAGGGTCAGATGAAGAAAAATTTAAACTAAATCAAAAATCCATCAGGGACAATCCTAGACCCTGAATTTAACATTTTAATCATTCGCTCAATAAGGAGAAAATATTTTCCTTAGTATCAGATGAGTTTCACAAACGCTAGGTTATGGGGAAGGCAGCTTCTGAAGCTTTTAATACATGTTGAATTGATAATAAGAAAAAAAGCCAGGAATGATAAAATCAGGACCAAATATCTACATAAGAAAAAATGACTATGAAAACACCAGAGAAGATTTGGCAATTTAAAAATGTAACAGTGAAATGCCAAGAATCTCGATACTTGTAAAACAACACTATTGAAGTTGGAAAATAATAGTGATAGGGCATACATAATTAGTGAGATAAAAGTTGGGAAATCTTAGGCAGTTCTATAGTTACAGTTAGGCATGTATTTTATTCCAGATTTAATGAACCCTACAAATAACTCTACAAATAAATTCTAAAAACAATTCTAGAAAACAAACTCTTGACACAATTTAGAATTAAGAAAATGTAACGTGGAGTTCCCGTCGTGGCGCAGTGGGTAACGAATCCAACTAGGAACCATGAGGTTGAGGGTTCGATCCCTGCCCTTGCTCAGTGGGTTAAGGATGTGGAGTTGCCGTGAGCTGTGGTGTAGGTCAAAGATGTGGCTTGGATCCTGCGTTGCTGTGGCTCTGGCATAGGCTAGTGGCTACAGCTCCGATTAGACCCCTAGCCTGGGAACCTCCATATGCCGTGGGAGCAGCCCTAGGAAAAAGGCAAAAAGACAAAAAAACCCAACCAACCAAACAAATAAACAAAAGACAATGTAATGAGTGAATATCTAACTGAGAAAATAATTTCACTCACATTTTAGTCAATAGATACGATTCTTTAGGTAGAGAAAAAAAAATGCCATGTTACATAAAGTTTACAGACAACTTAAGAAAGTACTGGGAAAGGGGGAGATTAAATAACAGTGTGCAGGCAGTGCATTGGACCTGTGTCTGTGTCCAGCACAAAGCAAGACCTCACACAGGCCCCACTTGCTTCAGCACTATCACCTCTCTGGGGCAGGGATCTCAGTGTGGGGAGAGGGAAAACTATACACTTAAAGGGAACAAAACCAGCTCAGGCCCGACCCTCAGAGCTTCTGCTCCAACACCTTGGCATGGCCACTGAGCAGAAGGGAAGTGCCATGTCACACTATCCTTCAGCTCTAGCCCTTCTATCTCCATCCTTACCTCCTACAAAGGTTATGGCTACCAGCACACCCTGAGGAAAGAGATGACTTGCATCCTTGTCAAATCCAGTTCTCCCACCAAAAGCATTGGGAACATGAAGTCTGTATAGGAATGCACTCACATAAGATCACCACTTCAGGACAATAATAGGTGACTTGCTCAGTGCAAAGTGAGATGACAGCCATCTGAACATGCATGGGCCATGTGGAAAAGTTGAGGTGGTTACCTGTTGGGGGTTGTCAAAGCCCAGGCGAGCACCCCTGGGTGGTAAGGAGAAGGGGTGACTTCAACAAGGGGAGATGGATCAATTGAACAAATAAATATATTAAGGAAAATGGGAATGAGGCATTTTCCTATTAGAGCTATATATATAGAAAAAGCAAGAACAAACTGTCATGTTGCATTAGATTTAGAGAAAACAGTGAGAGCTCATGCACTACAATATATTGATATGAAAATAAGCACAGATGTTCATGTGTGGAGATATATTTATATATATACACTAGTACATGAATAAATACACATTTCCTTGCTCTTTCCACTAAGAGGGAAGAGGAGCAGTGATAGTGCCACACTTAGCATCCAGATATTGGTTTCAAAATTTGATTTGGCACTCTGAAAGGAAACAGGGCTTCTGAGAGAAATGACTGATTTCTAAGTTAGGGCAAAGGATCCAGAAATATACACCAGAAAATAAAGATGTGCTCAAAGAAAGTTGGAACCTTGTCTAAATGACTCAGACTTGATTAAAGGCCCCTCTTACTTCCAAATTCTATTATCCTAATTACTATCAAGGGAGCCCAGTTACTGCATCTTCCACCATCAGCCCTGACCTGCATAGAACAGCCACATCTGATTTTCTTAGTGATGTTGGTGCCTCTGTTAACAAAAAAAAAATCTCTCATTGATTTTGCGAATGCAATGTGCTCTAGGCCCTTTTATAGAACACAGCCACAATGTGAGTTTTCTAACCTTACACAGAATGTCAACACTAATAAACCCAATCTCCAAGCCTTTTGATTCTTTCTTCCATCATCTATCATAGCAGTTCTGGATTTTCACTTTATGTAATATAGCCATCTATTTCTTTATGCCTCCAGTAGCCATCCTAAGAGCATCATCTCTTGGCGGCTTTACTGGGATATTCAATTTTATATTGATACACACTCTCTTAATCAACTTTTCTTTATTCAAAACTTCAAAGTCTAGTCCTATATAGACTTTTATTTTTCTGGCTCCTGCAAGTGCTCCTTGGCTAGTTCCTGCAGCTTTGGGGGAATATAGTTTCATTCTTTTCTTAGAAAGTCTGTTATTACGCTGCCCATTGATTAACCCTATTTATTGGTCTCAATATTGAAAGCAGTATCTGAGAATAGGAAGAAGTTCTTGCCTTGAAAGGAAGAGTCCTTGGCCTTGGTTTCCAAAAAGGGGGAGACTTCAGCAGGGAGATGTATGTCATGCCTGCAGAGAAATTTTATTCTCCAAAAATCTGGAAATTCAAGACTTTTGAATGAATCAATCAAGATGTTCCTATCCCATGTCTTTCTCTTTTACTTATCAGTCAGCTCCCTGATTTCCCAGGACTGAGGATTCAAGTTTCTGTAAATTTTTGCTTATCCCTATGATTGGGTCCTAGGACTGGTCTTCATTTCTATCTGCCCTGTGGATGCAGGAAATAAGAATTTGTTTATAGAAGTTCCCGTTGTGGCTCAGTGGTTAATGAAACTGACTAGCATCCATGTGGATGCAGGTTCGATCCCTGGCCTAGCTCAGTGTGTTAAGGATCTGGCATTGAGGTGAGCTGTGGTTCAGGGATCCTGCATTGCTATGGCTCTGGTGTAGGTCAGCAGCTACAGCTCTGATTTGACCCCTAACTTGGGAACCTGCACATGCCACGGTTACAGCCCTAAAATGGAAGTAAAATAAAATAAAATTCATTTATGTATGTTTAGGAGGTCTCTGGCTTTCACCCTCCTGCTGTCCTTCTCCAAAGCTTTTACTGCAACATTTACTCCAATGAGGAACTAATTCTATTTTTCTTTTAACTAAGATCTCTGATGCCTCTAATACAACTCAAAAGTGCGATATGTCGCTCAATCAGCACTTTTTCTTCCACCACTTTGCCTGCTCAGTTTGGTGACAATTTGAATAATTTTACTGTTCCCGCATAACAAGGACTCTGAACATGATACATACTACTGTGTGATGGGGTCCTCATGGCTAGTTGACTGACAGGCATCTAGCTCCAAAATCCTAGTTTGGAATCTACTTTCTGGGACCTCTCCTGACAGTAATTCTAGTAAGCTAAGTAAAATTTAGCCCTGAGGAGACTCTTAAGGAAGAGATTCATGTAGGAAGTTACTGGAGAGTCTGCTTATAAAGAATATCTGTAAAAATGAAGAGAAAAGGATTTGGAAGAGAGAGGAGTTGAATTCTAATGAAGTCATAATAAAATTCTCAGGCAGTCCTACAGAGAGCTCTGGAGCTGGGATGTTCATACAGAGTTCCTTCAAGTTAGGGCAAGAGATGTGGGCATTTTTACTCTGTGGTGGACCATCATTGGACTGGGGTTGCTCCAGGAAGTGACCATAAGTTTAGACAAGACAGTGTTCTTCACATAAGGTCAACTGAAAGAAGGAACTCAGCAGAGGGCCTTCAGCCATCAGTATCTCCAGCAGCTGGAACAATGAGTTATTCCTCTCAGATGGAGGACATGTGGGTAGCACAACACACTACTATCAATGGCGAAAATGGCTGGCAGGTTTTGTTTCACCTAAAACACTGACCCACTGGAAGTTTAATTTCTCCTTTACCAAATACATGCATGACATGAGACTTGGCTATCCTACATGAAGACTGGGTATCATGGTACATGGCATAATAATGAATTGGTGTTTTGAACTGTTGAAAGAAACTGCCTATTCCTTCCAAGGTAAAATCCCTCTTTCAGTTGACATTACAATCTTTCTCTAAAAAGCTTTCACAATTAGTCATAGAAAGTTTTGGTTTGATTTGTTTAGCCCCAGGAAATCTGTACCTTTGGAAAATGTATTTGGTAGGAAAAGTTTAATACTAACATCCTGCATTGAATTAGATTCTGAAAGTAACAGTAATGGTCTAAATACATTCTGAAAATTTTAGATTTTCAGAGTATAATACAAACTCTTTTCTTTCATTTAAAACTTTATAAAAATGATTTAGTAGTGTTGTATGCTTTCTCCACTAATATTAATGTTAAGAGCCAGAGCCACAGCCACAGAGCCACAATACTAATATAGTATTGATTGTAAAAGTGCCATAGTAGGAAGATAAATATGATCATGTTGAAATGCCAGAATTCTATAACATATAGAAAATGATAATCTTGGTATAATAAAATTTATGCAAACCAGTCTATGTTTAGAAATGCTAATATATATGTCCCTAATTAAAAGAGTAAATAATGAATTTTATAATTCATTATTTTATAATGAATTTTGTAAAAGTGCCATAGTAGGAAGATAAATATGTTCATGTTGAAATGCCAGAATTCTATAACATATAGAAAATGATAATCTTGGTATAATAAAATTTATGCAAACCAGTCTATGTTTAGAAATGCTAATATATATGTCCCTAATTAAAAGAGTAAATAATGAATTTTATAATGCATATCATTTTGTAGACACAATCAAATACTGATATATTTCTTCATAAGAGAAATGTATAAGATTTCTGTGTTCAAAATGGAATAAAACTATGAATTTTTAAATAATTCAATACTATAATTTTTAATAGTAGTTTTATATAGTTTTATTACACTATAAAGCATAATCAATTATATTTCTGTAAGACACACATATACATATATATTGAAATAATACTATACATCACATTCACAGAATTGCTATAACTAACACCTGACATTGTCAAGTTTTGGTGAAGCTCTAAAAAATAGGAAACGTCACATCTTTCTGGTGGGAATATAACTGGCACATCTTTTAAAAATTATTTAGGCATTATACATTAAAGGTGAAGATTTATATATTATTTGAGGCTGAAATTCCACTCTAAAAATAGTCACACAGAAATGGGTATAAATGTGCACTAAGAGAAATGTGAAAAGTTTTCTACAAAATATAAGCAGTAATAGCAAAAATCAGAGTGTATGATTTCTAGCATCCAACAATTCAATCTATGAGTTTTTAGTTTTTAGAGTTTTTAAAGTTATTTGAAAGATTATCACATGGCTATAAAAGATGGAATATAAAGGAAATACAATAAACCACAAAATATCTGTGCCAGACTCTATCTAACCCAAATGTTGGCTTTGCAAAAAATCCTTGCCTGATATCTAACCTCCAGTTGGGCCACTTCAGTCTAATAACCATGTTCATGTAGATCTGAACCCCAAGCAATTGATCACCATGAATCCTCTTCTGATTAGGGAAACACTGCCCATGATTCTGAGAGTTCTTTTCCCTTCTAAAAACCCCCTTATGAGATATGAATCCATTAAGGAAAATGGTTTCTCCAACTGAAAATCAGTTTGAAAAAGAAGTTTTAAGAGTACATGGAGATTCCTCAGAAAACTAAAAGTAGAACTACCATTTGATCCAGCAATCCCACTCCTGGGCATCTATCCAGAGAAAACCATGACTCAAATAGACACATGTACTCCAATGTTCATTGCAATACTACTTGCAATAGCCAAGACATGGAAACAACCTAAATGTCAGAGGAGTGGATCAAGAAGAAGCGGTACATATACACAATGGAATATTACTCAGCCATTAAAAGCAATGAAATAATGGCATTTTTAGCAACATGGATGGACCTAGAAATTATCATGCTAAATGAAGTCAGTCAGACAATGCAATGAGACACCAACATCAAATGCTACCACTGACATGTGGAATCTGAAAAAAGGACAAAATGAACTTCTTTGCAGAACAGATACTGACTCACAGACTTTGGAAAAACTTATGGTTTCCAAAGGAGACAGTTTTGGGGCTGGGGGGATGTGCTGAGGGTGTGGGATGGAAATCCTATAAAATTGCATTGTGATGGTCACTGTACAAGTATAAATATAATAAATTCATTAAGTAATTAAAATAAGCAACAGAGGAAAAAAAAAAAAAGAGTACATTAACCTTCCCACTCCTGGGCATCTATACTGGGAAAACCATGACTCAAAAAGCTACATGTACTCCAGTGTTCATTGTAGCACTATATACAATAGCCAAGACATGGAAAAAACATAAATGCCCACTGCCAGGGAGTGGATAAAGAAGATGTGATACATATACACAATGGAATATTATTCAGCCATTAAAAGAAAAGAAATAATGGCATTTGCAGCAACATGGATGGACCTAGAAATTATCATGCTAAGTGAAGTTGTCAGACAGTGAGATGCCAACATCCTATTGTATCACTTACATGCGGAACCTAAAAATAGGACACAATAAACTTCTTTGCATAACAGATGCTGACTCACAGACTTTGAACAACTTATGGTTCCCAAAGGAGACAGATTGGGAGTCGGGGGCAGGGTGGGATGGGTGTTTGGGATGGAAATACTATAAAATTGGGTTTTGTTGATCATTGTACAGCTATAAATGTAATAAAATTCACTGAGTTTAAAAAAGAGTACATTAACTTGAGGGGGGAAACAAAACATTGCAGGTATCACAGTATTATATCTAACTATTCATCATAGTCATGCAAAGAGCAATCTGTTATCCTCCCTAATCCATCTGGTTCCAGTAAAACCCCTCATTTTCCTTCTCTGTATGACCTACCAAGTAACATTCCCAAATATAGGGTGGCCCAGCTCATTTAAATCAATATTGCTTTGGCCAGAATAATTGGTCCTCTCCCAGAAAGACCTGGATTTGCCTTGGAGAGATTCTGCAGCAGCATTACCTGAAGGAAGAGTCTAGGCAAGGTGATTTTGGAGCGGCAGATTCTGACAAACCCCTGGGAAATCAAGTTCTCTCAGTTTTATAGACCAGGACCAGCACTTGCTTTTTATAAATCTCAGGTGACTTTTCTGACCAGAACTCCCTGCTGGACCCTCATGCCCACATTTGATTATATTGTATTGACTTTCCATTAAACTGCTTTTACTGATTTGCCCTTTGATATGAAGTCATCAGGTTGAAGGCATCTCTTAGAAAACAGTCCTATAAAGTTCACTATAAAGATAAGACTATTTCTCATTCAATCAGACAATGTTTCTTCTTTCCACAACCCCCCACTTCAATTAGGGCATTTTGAAATTAATTCCTCTTTGGTATAAATATAGGAAACATTTAATTCTCCTGAACAAGTAAGGGTTTTGATTGCTTACTTGTTTGTTTACCTCAGAGACAGTTATTTGGGTAACTGAAAGATTTCTTTGTCTTTTTCTTTCTCTATGCTGGCTTTTAGAAATCAGAGCCAAAGTGATTGCTCACATGCAGTGGTGGCTAGGTCATAATGATGCACAGGTCTTTTTTTTTTACTCTCCTTTAATCTTTATCCTTAATCTTTATCCTATTTTTTTTTGTCTTTGTGTTTGCAGCTAAAGAGATGCCAATCAGTTTATGAATTTCTTTAACCTACCAACCCAGGAGAAGGAAAGCCTAACCAAGTAAATGATAATCCTTTGTTCTCGTGTGTTTTTCATGCTCACTGTAATGAGATTTGTAATATATATATATATATATATCTTAGAATTCAAATTAAAACTTAAAAAGATATGAATGTCATATATTGAGAAAAGTTTTACAGTAAATATATAAGAACTCATTAAGCTTTATGCTACATAAAATATTCAAAATTGAGTATAATACTGTCAATGTTTTCAAATCAATTTTTGGAAATTCTTCTTTCAAACATCAACACTTGATAAGGTAACAACATAAGTAATATTGTAACACTAAATAAATTCAAGGGATAATGAAATATTAACAACTCTCACATTTGGAGGAGAAGGTAGACATAAAAAAAGAAACAGATGGTTTAAAGAATAAAATTATAAACATATTTTAATAGCTAGAGCTTTTCTAATCCATGTTATAAGCATATACATATATTTTTATACGTATGATCAGACAAGATGAGCGTGTTCAGGGTGGTATGGCCATAGACTACCTATTTCCCAAATTGGAAAATTCTCAGTCTATATTTTCTGTAAATATCAAAATAAATTTACATCATAGTAATGGAAGTAAAAATCAATATATTAATGCAGAAAATAATGACTCCATTTGAAAAGAAAATAGTACTGTCTCAACTATCAATGTAATAGAAAATAAAAACTAAATTAAAAATTATTGTAAACCTATGAGATCTTTTGCTCATTTTTGAAACAATTAATGTCACATACATTATAAATAAAAGATTCAACATAAGTAATTGAGAATTATTTTCTTGGTTTTATTTTTTATTCCCACTGTACAGCATGGGGCTCAAGTTACTCTTACATGTATACATTTTTTTCCCCACCATTTGTTCTGTTGCAATATGAGTATCTAGACAAAGTTCTCAATGCTACTCAGCAGGATCTCCTTGTAAATCTATTCCAAGTTGTGTCTGATAAGCCCAAGCTCCCCCGATCCCTCCCACTCCCTCCCCCTCCCATCAGGCAGCCACAAGTCTCTTCTCCAAGTCCATGATTTTCTTTTCTGAGGAGATGTTCATTTGTGCTGGTTATTAGATTCCAGTTATAAGTGATATCATATGGTATTTGTCTTTGTCCTTCTGGCTCATTTCACTCAGTAGGAGAATCTCTAGTTCCATCCGTGTTGCTGCAAATGGCATGATGTCATTCTTTTTTACGGCTGAGTAGTGTTCCATTGTGTATATATACCACTTCTTCCGAATCCAATCATCTGTTGATGGATATTTGGGTTGTTTCCATGTCCTGGCTGTTGTGAATAGTGCTGCAATGAACATGCGGGTGCATGTGTCTCTTTTAAGTAGAGTTTTGTCCGGATAGATGCCCAAGAGTGGGATTGCGGGATCATATGGAAGTTCTATGTATAGATTTCTAAGGTATCTCCAAACTGTTCTCCATAGTGGCTGTACCAGTTGACATTCCCACCAGCAGTGCAGGAGGGTTCCCTTTCCTCCACAGCCCCTCCAGCACTTGTTCTTTGTGGACTTATTAATGATGGCCCTTCTGACTGGTGTGAGGTGGTATCTCATGGTAGTTTTGATTTGCATTTCTCTTATAATCAGCGATGTTGAGCATTTTTTCATGTGTTTGTTGGCCATCTGTATATCTTCCTTGGAGAATAGTCTATTTAGGTATTTTGCCCATTTTTCCATTGGTTGATTGGCTTTTTTGCTGTTGAGTTGTATAAGTTGCTTACATATTCTAGAGATTAAGCCCTTGTCAGTTGCATCATTTGAAACTATTTTCTCCCATTCTGTAAGTTGTCTTTTTGTTTTCTTTTGGGTTTCCTTTGCTGTGCAAAAGCTTGTCAGGTTGAAGAGGCCCCACGGGTTTATTTTTGCTCTAATTTCTATTGCTTTGGGAGACTGACCTGAGAAAATATTCATGATGTGGATGTCAGAGAGTGTTTTGCCTATGTTTTCTTCTAGGAGTTTGATGGTGTCTTGTGGTATATTTAAGTCGTTCAGCCATTTGGAGTTTATTTTTGTGCATGGTGTGAGGGTGTGTTCTAGTTTCACTGCTTTTCATGCAGCTGTCCAGGTTTCCCAGCAATGCTTGCTGAATAGACTTTCTTTTTCCCATTTTATGTTCTTACCTCCCTTGTCAAAGATTAATTGACCATAAGTGTCAGGGTTTATTTCTGGGTTCTCTATTCTGTTCCATTGGTCTGTCTGTCTGTTTTGGTACCATTATCACACTGTTTTGATGACTGTGGCTTTGTAATATTGCTTTAAGACTGGAAGAGTTATGCCTCCTGCTTGGTTTTTGTTTCTCGGAATTGCTTTGGCTATTCTGGGTCTTTTGATTTTCCATATAAATGTTTGGATTGTTTGTTCTAGTTCTGTGAAAAATGTCATGGGTAATCTGATAGGGCTTGCATTGAATCTGTAGATTGCTTTGGGTAGCATGGCCATTTTTACAATATTGATTTTTCCAATCCAGGAGCATGGAATATCTTTCCATTTCTTTACATCTTCTTTAATTTCTTTGATTAAAATTTTATAGTTCTCGGCATATAGGTCCTTTACCTCCTTGGTCAGGTGCGTTCCAAGATATTTGATTTTTTGGGGTGCAATTTTAAAAGGTGTTATATTTTTGTATTCATTTTCTAATATTTCATTGCTGGTATAGAAAAATGCTGAATACCATTTCTGAATGTGAATCTTATATCCTGCTACTTTGTTGAATTTGTTGATAAGTTGAAGTAGTTTTGGGGTTGAGTCCTTAGGGTTTTCTATGTATAGTATCATGTCATCTGCATCCAGTGAGAGTTTGATCTCTTCTCTTCCTATATGGATGCCTTTTATTTCTTTTGTTTGTCTAATTGCTGTGGCTAGGACTTCCAGTACTATGTTGAAGAGCAGTGGTGAGAGTGGGCATCCCTGTCTTGTTCCAGATTTGAGTGAGAAGGCTTTCAGTTTTTCCCCATTGAGGATTATATTTGCTGTGGGTTTGTCATAAATGGCTTTGATTATGTTCAGTAATGTTCCCTCTCTACCCACTTTGGCAAGGGTCTTGATCATGAATGGATGTTGGATTTTGTCAAATGCTTTTTCTTCATCTAAATAATTGAGAATTTTAATTAGACAATTTTAATAAAGGCAAGAAAGGATGAATAATAATTCAATATAATTTTTGCTTTTAAAAAGGCATGGGTTGATGAAAAATAAGCAGTATGACAGAAAAATGCTTAATCATGTTCAATAAAGAACCAAAATAATTATAAAGAATAAAGTAGATATAGCAACTTAATCTTATTTAAAACAATGAGGTAGGGTTTTTTTTGAAAATTTGATAATTGTTTTCTGAAATATTACCTAGTTAATTTAAGAATGAATTACTCAAAACGTATGTGTTCTATAAATATAACATTTTTAAATTAATTTTGTTAAATAACTTCATCCAAAGTGACATAAAGAAAATTCTTTCATAATTTCAAAGTGCTGATCACTTTCACATCAAATAAACTAGTCCAACATAAATAAAAAGGTGAACTACTTTGCAATTAATTTTGTGATTATATATTCCAAATAAAGTAACTGCTATTATAATATAATGTAATATAATATGTAATATTATAGCTGATAATATAATATGATAAGTAATTTTAGAGATCTATCTCACATATGAACATTCAGTCAAGTAACATTAGAAAAAAATGCTAGTAACACTAATCCAGGAATATACTAAATAATACTTTAACAAATCCTAATGATTGTTACTATATGGTAGTTATAAAGCCAATTGGAATTGTTGTGGCTATGTTGTAGGCTGGCAGCTGCAGCTTCATTTTGACCCCTAGCCTGGGAACCGCCATATGCCAAGAGTGTGGCCCAAAAAAGACAAACGAGAAATGAATAAATAAATAAAACCTAATAAAATATGTAAAAAAAATTGTTGGAGTTCCCATTGTAGCTCAATGGGTTATGTACCTAAGTAGGATCCATAAGGATGTGGGTCGATCTCTGGCCTTGCTCAGTGGGTTAAGTATTCAGTATTGCTGTGAGCTCTGGTGTAGGTCACAGATGCCACTCAGATCCTGTGTGGCTATGGTTGTGATGTAGGCCAGGAGCTGAAGCTCTCATTATTGGACTCCTAGCCTGGAAACTTCATATGCCACAGGTGTGGCCATAAAAAGCAAAAATAAATAAATAAATAAATAAATAAATAAATAAATAAATAAATAAAAATAAATTGGTATAATCAACTCTAGCAATAATTCAATAGAAAAAATCAACAAAATTATTAATAATTAATAAGATTCATCTGGATAGAGGTTGAAATGTAAGTAGTTACAATTCAAATTTTACTTCTTCCAAAATATTTTATAAATTATCACAAATAATATCTAAGTGATACCTCATTCATACTATTAAATGCATTTCTATTATAATCTGCAATGCAACCCAATTTACAATATAACGAATGTATATTCAATATATTTAAGATAAAGATATATTTGTTTCTCTAAATGTAAGGACTGTATAAAACAATTAAATTATTTTAATTATAGTATTACTTAAACATGTAGTAAATTTTAAAGTCCTTGTAAACTACTTATTCCTCTGACTTTTTAGAAATGCAAAATCCAAGAAAATCAAAAAGTAATAAAATGTAAAATATTGCCATCAACTTCATGTGAAATACCATGTTATTTCGATGAAACAAAATGTCTTCTTTGAACATGACTTTGATAATGGCAATTATTGGCAAAATATTCCTAATATTTCAGCATTTCTATACAATCACCTGACAAAATTATTTGAAGAATTCATTATTCTGCATCATCTCCAGACCAAAAATAGTTTTTTGTTTGTTTTGTCTTTTTAGGGCCACGCCCATGGCATGTGGAAGTTCCTCAGCTAGGGGTCATGTCTGCTGGCCTATGCCACAGCCAAGGCAACACCAGATACTAGGCGCATCCTTAACCTACACTGCAGCTTGTGGCAATGCCAGATCCTTGACCCACTGAGCAAGGTCTGAGAGAGAACCCTCATCCTCATGGATACTAGTTGCGTTCTCTTAACCTGCTGAGCCACAATTCAAACTCCCAAAAATAATTGTAAATTTTCATTGATATAGTGTATCTACCTTACTTTTTTTCCTCTGATGTTTAAAGGAGTGCATTACTGTGTCACACTATGTCCTTTTCATGTGCTGGCGAATCCATGCACAATATTAAAAATAACTTCACTGACTATACCCTTATTATTAAGAAATAGATTTTTAATTTTGAATTGTTCCTGAAAGCATCTTTGTATGCAGTTATTTAAATAGTTTAGATAAATTTAGATAAATCAGGAGTCCACAAGAATTATCATTGCCATTTTGTGATTAAAATGAAAGGTGTCAACTTAGAAAAGAAATCTGTAAGTCACGAGCCATGTTTTATTCAGGGACCTCACTGAGGACTACAGTCTGACAGATAGCATCTCAGATACCTCTGAGGAACTGTTCCAGAGAGGTAAGGAAAGAGTTTGGTGTTTTGGCGTTTTTTTTCTTTTTTCTTTTTTTTTTTTTTTTTGTCTTTTTGCTATTTCTTGGGCCACTCACGCGGCATATGGAGGTTCTCAGGCTAGGGGTCGAATCGGAGCTGTAGTCGCCAGCCTACGCCAGAGCCACAGCAATGCTGGATCCAAGCCTCGTCTGCAACCTACACCACAGCTCACAGCAACGCTGTGATCGTTAACCCACTGAACAAGGGCAGGGACCGAACCCGCAACCTCATGGTTCCTAGTCGGATTCGTTAACCACTAAGCCACGACGGGAACTCCTGCATACATTCTTTTTCTCATGTAATCCTCCATCATGTTCCATCACAAGTGACTGGATATAGTGCCTGTGCTATACAGCAGGATCTCATTGCTTATTACTGCTTTTCTACGTGTGAGAAGAAGCAAGAGTCTGGGCTCCTTGAAGTTATTTCTTTATATGTATTTCAACTATCTATGGCCTTCTCCTGCTTTTATTCACCCTGAATTCCCCAAAGTGTGCAGCACTAGGGGCAGCTGCAGTGGCTGATGGCTTGACGGCAAAGATATTCCTTGTTTACTGAGATGGCAGGCAACATCTTCCTCCACAGATGTGTCCATCTAATCAAAACTATTTTGCATCGAAACAGCATATTAAAAGTTAATCACTACATTTTAATGTTCTCCTGTATTCTGTGATCAACATCCATAAATGATGATATTGACAATCTATCTAGAAAAAGAAGTAAATCAACTGAAAACAATTAAAACTAAGATGGCTCAGGAAGACAAAAACATACATCATGATGCTTAAATTATTTGTCCTAAGTGCTTATTTTCTCCACCTATCTTTTCTGTGGGAAAAAGAGAAAACTCTCAGCCACTTAATGACCTGTGTTCCATGGCAAAATGTGTTTCAGCTGATTTCAATTTACATCACAAGATGCCATGAAAGAAGGCTCTATTTTATTTACTAATCTACAACCTTAAATTTCTACGAACAAGATAGACTAAGAAATTGTGTGGGGATTTACACTAATTGCCTTGGGAAGAATCAAATCCTTTTTGTAAATTGAAGCTAATAGTGGTCACCACATAGAGTAGTTCAAAATCATTAGGATTGTGTTATATGACTCTAGAGTACTGTATATTTTTAAACCTCAAGTCTGCTGTCTTAATATTTTATGAATATTTTATTTTATAAGTTGTAAGTTATGAGTTTTCATAACCTACGAAAAGACCTTAGAGATACATAATATTGAATGGTTGCTCATGAAAACAATTGCATATTGCTGAATTCATCAGCAGAATAAGGTAAAAAAAAATGAAAATAACAGAAAAAACTCAAGATTGGCAATCGGGAATGTGGGTTATGGTCCTGTGATTCCTATTTATTAACTGGGTTTCCTTCAGTTAATCCCCTTGTTTCTTTGGATCCATTTCCTCACCTGTCACAATCAAAGAGCTTGGACTGGAAAACCTCTAAAGATCCCCAAGTTCTAAAACCCTGTTTTTCACCATGATATTAATGACATCATAATTGCAGGAATAATTATTTTGTGCTTATTCGAGATTACTGAATCCTGTCCATCCCACAAGCTGCATATCTACTAACATTCTACTCAGCAATCTTTCCTAATCATCTAGACAAAAGTAACAAAGCCTTTCTCTAAACATCCATAGCTTGCATAAACTAATTATACAGTATTTATTTTGGCCTATTTGATGCTTATCAATTCATTTGTCTTAGTTCCTTTTAAGAAGTTAGGGGCAGAGAGCTCACATTGTGGCTCAGCGGTAGTGAATCTGACTAGTGATCATGAGGGTGTGGGTTCAATCCCTGGGTCAAGGATCTGGCATTGCCATGACCTGTGGTGTAGGTTGCAGATGCAGCTTGGATCCTGTATTGCTATGGCTGTGGCGTAGGCTAGCAGCTGTAGCTCGGATTTAACCCCTAGCCTGGGAACTTCTATATGTAATGGGTGTAACCCTAAGAAGAAAAAAAAAAAAAGTTAGGGGCCATTTACTCTTCATTTTGATGACTCTCTTCCTTCTGTATTACCCCTACTCCAAGGACCTTCTAATGACATATACACCTGGAAGGTAGAGTAAAAGTTTAGTAAAAGTGCACTGGACCAAGGAACAGGATTATCTGCCCCAAACTTGTATCTTATCTTGTCTAAGAGAGCTACTAACTTATTTGATTACTTGGTCTTTGGAGTTCTTCAGATATTCCCTGGAAATCTCTGCCCTGAATAAATCAGTGCGGATTTTGGAATTGCTAATGGTAGGATCCTTTCCATTTCAAATGTACTATATAATATCTCGACTAATTACATCTCTTTCTTGGGCCAGATTTCCCTATTTCTATCACTGGCCTTTATCAGAAGCTTGGAATAAAGCTTTTCTTTACTTGGAAAATATTGTTTTAACCATTTGAAAGAAAATATTATGAATGCTGAGGGGATTACCTGTTTGTTTTTTTTTTTCAAATCACTGTATGGTATTTTATCAGAGCACTGATCATGCTTCATTTTAATCATATGTTAATTTTAATACACAATAGGTTATGAATTTCTAAGGACAGGGATTTTTGTCTTTTATATCTGTCTACTCAGTACTTAACATAAAGCCTACCAGAGGAACCCACGGAGCATGAACTATCTGAATAAACCACTTCTGTGCTAGGGCCTGGGTAGAATGCAGGGAATAGTAAGTCATGGTTGATGCCTGAGAAAAGCTCACAGCCTATTTATAACGACAATGTGGGGTGTATAAAATGTGGCAATAGAAAAATCACTGGCTAGCTCCTGGATCTTTTCTTTGAGGAAATTAAATCCTTCTTGCTGGGACAAATCTAAATATTCACTAAAGAAGTGATAGAAAACTATAAGAAGAGGTATGGAGGTGTCAAGAGAGCTAACTAATTGAGCCTGTAATACTATTTCTACTCATCTCACAGTATTGCAGAGTGTTTAAAAATATGAACATGGATATATAGAGAAAATAAACATGATAAATTAGTATCAATCAAGGTGAAAGCACAGCAATCCATAGGTAAATGTACAGAAAGAAACAAATCAAAAGTAATGGCATTCTTCTGTGTGAATATGGACACCAAACAATTATAATTTCTACTAAGTTCATGAAGTGTAAATAAATATTCTGCCTTACACAGCATTACATACTGTTACTGTATATATATAAATGTTAGTGATAACATGTTTCACTACTCCAAATTTGTCACTTTCAAAATCAGATATGTATATTTATCCATTAAGAATTATATTTTTTCCAGAAATAATGATAATTCCTTTTGTGCAACATATATATGTTTCATAGACTATGTGTCTATGTCTTTATCTATGTACAAATGTATGTATTAATTGACTGTGATTACACTAATTTTATGTTTTTCTAATCTTTATTATGTGGAAATATTAAGGGGGGATTTTCCAGTCTAAAATTTCAGGTTTTTAGTACATTTATTATTAACGATGTATTTTACTTCTCGAAACTAAGTCCACTAGTAATATCACCTGATTCTGCATTCTACAGGATAATATATAATTTATTTTTTCTAAATTATTGTTCTTAATTGATGAAGAAATAAATAGCTCATTTCCAAGTTTCCTAAAAATAATTGTAGACTAATAAGGAGTTCCACACTAGGAAAAGACCAGAAAAATCAATATGACTAAGATAACTTCTTACTAGTTTGGAATATATGGATACTTTTTCAGAATACCACAATAAAACATTCAAGAAATATTGATTTTCCATTTCAGCATTCTAACTTCCATCTTTGAGGTTCAAGCCATTTTCCAAAAACAAAACCTTTTAATTTATATTGAACACCTGAAGTTGCACACTTCATGAGCATAAAAACACTAATGGCTGAGCAAGTAATGGAAACCATTCCTCAATAGGATTAATGTTATTACTATGGTTAACATGCATTGAACCTTGCTATTTGCCAGACACTGTGCTGATTGCCTTATGATCAATTTTTTCTCCCTTTTTTTTTTTTTCAGTTTTATTTTTACAGATGAATGTCAGAACAAGTATGCAACTTGGTCAGAGTGACACAGCAAAATCCATTTAAAATACAGTTTTTCATGTCTTCCAGCCAAAGGTTCACAGACTACTCTACTCCAAGAAATTCTACTCTTGTTAAGCCACACTGTAATATATCTCATTATAACATGGTGAAAGGGACAGGAAATATATTGATGGCACAAATAACACCAACAAAGATTATTTTGAGACTGAATCTTGGAATGATTAGAATTTAGAAAGCACATGAGTGTCTATATATGGTCATTTACAGAAATAATTAATAATGGCTAAGGAAAGCACTTGGATAAAAAGAAATCCACATAGAAATCATGCAATCTTCTCCTTAATCCAGTTAGAATTCCCACAAAGGATGTATTTTTATGAATATTCCTTAAAATCCAAGCTTCTCTTGGACTTTGCTTCAATATCTGCTTATATATACTCTCAAAGAATTTATTATAGCATGGTATTTAATAATGAGAAGAGCAGAATTTCATTCTAAATTTACAGCCACCTTTATACATTGTAGTAACTTCATATGAGATATTAATATTATTTAATATTTCTTATGAAATACCAGTGTATTTCTCATAAAATTTCTGTAAAAATGCCAAAGATCTATATACGATTAAAGTTTTAAATGTTCTGCTATACAACGCATAGTCTTTGGACATCAGAACAAAGACTATAAAAAGGGACCAGGAAAGTTAGCCTGCCACTCAAGATCTGCCCAGAATAGCCCTTAGGTGAGGTCATTGAGACCAACTCTAATCAAATACATTTAGATCATTGCTTCATGAACAGAGTTATGATAAGCATTTTTTTTTCTTAAAAACCAAGTGATTGATTATAAGGTAGTTATTGAATCCAAGCAAATGGATTTATTATTGAGGCAAGTTTTGAATGGTTCACAAGTCTCATAAAATCTCCCCATCTGATCCAGAAGCTATCTCATTTGTGTGCAGGATGTTTTGAGTAAAAGCATGGTTTCTAGAATTAAAAAAAAAAAAAGAAAAATAAATTCTGGCTCAATCATTTATTTGTTGTGTGATACAGGGAATACTACTTAATCTAATCTAGATGTGTACTTCAATTTTCTCTTTGTAAAATAGGGTAAATTATGGTTCCTAGCCCAATATATTAGAGAAAGGACTGGTTGACATAATATACACAAAATACTTACAGTAGTGTCTAGGACAAAGTAATTATTCTTATTTTATTTTAGAAGTGGTAGTAGCTTTCCCCCCCCCCACAAAGTGGCAACTCATACTCAAGGCAATCATTTCACTTTTTTCAATTAAAATAATTTAAAAATATTTTATAGAGGTACAGTTGATTTACAATGTTGTGTTAGTTTTTGGTGTAGAGCAAAGTGATTCAGTTATACAAATATACAAACAGTGTACATATATGTACATATGTGGATATATATATATATATATATATATATATAGAGAGAGAGAGAGAGAGAGAGAGAGAGAATATATTCTTTTTCACATTATTTTCCATTATGGTTTATTACAGGATTTTTTTCTTTTGATGATTACAAATGTCTTTCTTTTATTTTTCATTATTATTTTTTTTAATATTTTTTTTTTATTTTCCCACTGTACAGAAAGGGGGTCAGGTTATCCTTAGATGTATACGTTACAATTACATATTTTCCCCCACCCTTTCTTCTATTGCAACATGAGTATCTAGACAAAGTTCTCAATGCTATTCAGCAGGATCTCCTTGTAAATCTATTCTAAGTTGTGTCTGATAAGCCCAAGCTCCCGATCCCTCCCACTCCCTCCCCCTCCCATCAGGCAACCACAAGTCTCTTCTCCAAGTCCATGATTTTCTTTTCTGAGGAGATGTTCATTTGTGCTGGATATTAGATTCCAGTTATAAGTGATATCATATGGTATTTGTCTTTGTCCTTCTGGCTCATTTCACTCAGTAGGAGAATCTCTAGTTTCATCCATGTTGCTGCAAATGGCATGATGTCATTCTTTTTTATGGCAGAGTAGTATTCCATTGTGTATATATACCACTTCTTCCGAATCCAATCCTCTGTCGATGGACATTTGGATTATTTCCATGTCCTGGCTATTGTGAATAGTGCTGCAATGAACATGCGGGTGCATGTGTCTCTTTTAAGGAGAGTTTTGTCCGGATAGATGCCCAAGAGTGGGATTGCAGGGTCATATGGAAGTTCTATGTATAGATTTCTAAGGTATCTCCAAACTGTTCTCCATAGTGGCTGTACCAGTTGACATTCCCACCAGCAGTGCAGGAGGGTTCCCTTTTCTCCACAGCCCCTCCAGCACTTGTTACTTGTAGATTTATTAATGATGGTATTTTCTGACTGGTGTGAGGTGGTATCTCATGGTAGTTTTGATTTGCATTTCTCTTATAATCAGCGATGTCAAGCATTTTTTCATGTGTTTGTTGGCCATCTGTATATCTTCTTTGGAGAAATGTCTATTCAGGTCTTTTGCCCATTTTTCCATTGGTTGATTGGCTTTTTTGCTGTTGGGTTGCATAAGTTGTTTATATATTCTAGAGATTAAGCCCTTGTCAGTTGCATCATTTGAAACTATTTTCTCCCATTCTGTAAATTGTCTTTTTGTTTTCTTTTGGGTTTCCTTTGCTGTGCAAAAGCTTTTCAGTTTGATGAGGTCCCATGGGTTTATTTTCGCTCTAATTTCTATTGCTTTGGGAGACTGACCTGAGAAAATATTCATGATGTGGATGTCAGAGAGTGTTTGGCCTCTGTTTTCTTCTAGGATTTTGATGGTGCCCTGTCGTATATTTAAGTATTTCAGCCATTTTGAGTTTATTTTTGTGCATGGTGTGAGGGTGTGTTCTAGTTTCACTGCTTTGCATGCAGCTGTCCAGGTTTCCCAGCAATGCTTGCTGAATAGACTTTCTTTTTCCCATTTTATGTTCTTGCCTCCCTTGTCAAAGATTAATCGACCATAGGTGTCAGGGTTTATTTCCGGATTCTCTATTCTGTTGCATTGGTCTGTCTGTCTGTTTTAATACCAGTACCACACTGTTTTGATGACTGTGGCTTTGTAGTATTTCTTGAAGTCCGGGAGAGTTATGCCTCCTGCTTGGTTTTTGTTTCCCAGGATTGCTTTGGTGATTCTGGGTCTTTTGTTGTTCCATATAAATGTTTGGATTGTTTGTTCTAGTTCTGTGAACAATGTCATGTGTAATTTGATAGGGATTGCATTGAATCTGTAGATTGCTTTGGGTAGCATGGCCATTTTTACAATATTGATTTTTCCAATCCATGAACATGGACTATCTTTCCATTTCTTTACATCTTCTTTGATTTCTTTGATTATAGTTTTATAGTTCTCGGCATATAAGTCCTTTACCTCCTTGGTCAGGTGTATTCCGAGGTATTTGATTTTGTGAGGTGCAATTTTAAAAGGTATCGTATTTTTGTATTCCTTTTCTAATATTTCATTGCTGGTATACAGAAATGCAACTGACTTCTGAATGTGAATCTTATATCCTGCTACTTTGCTGAATTTATTAATCAGTTCAAGGAGTTTTGGGGTTGAGTCCTTAGGGTTTTCTGTGTATAGTACCATGTCACAGTGAGAGTTTGATCTCTTCTCTTCCTGTATGGATGCCTTTTATTTCTTTTGTTTGTCTAATTGCTGTGGCTAGGACTTCCAGTACTATGTTGAAGAGCAGTGGTGAGAGTGGGCATCCCTGTCTTGTTCCAGATTTGAGTGAGAAGGCTTTCAGTTTTTCCCCACTGAGGATTATATTTGCTGTAGGTTTGTCATAAATGGCTTTGATTATGTTCAGTAATGTTCCCTCTCTACCCACTTTGGCGAGGGTCTTGATCATGAAGGGATGTTGGACTTTGTCAAATGCTTTTTCTGCGTCTATTCAGATGATCATATGATTTTTGACTTTTTTTTTGTTAATGTGGTGTATGATGCTGATTGATTTGCGTATGTTGAACCATCCTTGTGGACCTGGGATGAACCCAACCTGGTCATGGTGTATAATTTTTTTGGTATGTTGTTGGATTCGGTTGGCTAAGATTTTGTTGAGAATTTTTGCATCTATATTCATCAATGATATTGGGCGATAGTTTTCTTTTTTGGTGGTATCTCTGTCTGGTTTTGGAATGAGGGTGATGGTGGCCTCATAGAATGTCTTTGGGAGTATTCCTTCTTCTTCAACCTTTTGAAAGAGTTTAAGGAGGATGGGCGCCAATTCCTCTTTATATGTTTGATAAAATTCACCTGTGAAGCCATCTGGTCCTGGACTTTTATTTGTAGGGAGTGATTTTATGACCTCTTCAATTTCATTTCTAGTGATCGGTCTGTTCAGTTGGTCTGTTTCTGTTTGATTCAGTTTTGGCAGGCTGTTAGATTCTAGAAAATTGTCCATTTCTTCCAGATTGTCAAACTTGTTGCCATATAGGTGTTCATAGTATTCTCTTATGGTTTTTTTGTATTTCTGCAGTATCCATTGTGATTTCTCCTTTTTCATTTATACTTTTGGTTATTTGGGTTCTTTCTCTCCTCTTTTTAGTGAGTCTGGCCAGGGGTTTGTCAATTTTGTTTACCTTTTCAAAGAACCAGCTCTTGGTTTTATTAATTTTCTCTATTGTTTTTTGAGTCTCTATTTTATTGATTTCTTCTTTGATCTTTATAATTTCCTTCCTCCTGCTGACTTTAGGTCTTTTTTGTTCTTCTTTTTCTAATTCATTTAGGTGGAGGGTTAAGTTGTCAATTTGGGATCTTTCTTCTTTTTTGAGAAAGGCCTGTATTGCTATAAATTTCCCTCTGAGCACTGCTTTCGCAGCATCCCATAGATTTTGAGAGGTTGTGTCTTCATTATCATTTGTTTCAAGGTAGTTTTTAATTTCCTTCTTGATTTCCTCATTGACCCATTGGTTTTTTAGTAGCATGTTGTTGAGTCTCCATGTAGTAGGTTTTTTCCCTTTCCTTTTCCCATGGTTGATTTCTAATTTCATGGCATTGTGGTCAGAGAAGATACTTGAGATAATTTCTATGCTCCTAAATTTGTTGAGGCTAGCTTTGTGTCCCAACATGTGGTCGATTCTTGAGAATGTTCCATGAGCATTTGAGAAGAATGTGTATTCTGCTTTTTTTGGATGTAGTGTCCTGAGGATATCAATGAAGTCTAACTTTTCTATTGTTTCCTTTAGGATCTCTGTTGCTTTATTGGTTTTCTGTCTAGAGGATCTGTCCATTGATGTGAGGGGGGTATTTAGGTCTCCTACCATGATTGTAGTCTCATCAATATCTCCCTTTATGTCTGTTAATATTTGTTGTATGTATCTGGGTGCTCCTATATTTGGGGTATATATGTTGACGATAGTAACATCGTCTCCTTGGATGGATCCCTTAATCATTAAGTAGTGTCCTTCTTTGTCTTTATGTCTTTTGTTTTAAAGTCTATTTTGTCTGATATGAGTGTTGCGACTCCTGCTTTTCTGTCATGTCTATTGGCGTGAAATATTTTTTCCCACCCTTTCACTTTCAATCTATATGTATCCTTTGTCCTAAGGTGAGTTTCTTGTAGGCAGCATATTGAAGGTTTTTGCCTTTTTATCCACTCAGCCACTCTGTGTCTTTTGATTGGGGCATTCAGTCCATTGACATTTAAGGTGATAATTGATAGATGATTTTTTATTGCTGTTTTGAACCTCGTGTTCCAGTTGATTTTATGGTTCTCCATTCTTCCTTTCTTTTTTTTTTTTTTTTTTGGATGGATGGTCTCCTGTTGTTATCTGCTTGAGTGTTTTTTTTTTTTTATTTTTTGCAAATGCAATATTTGGTTTTGGCTTGTAGTTTCCCTGTTTTTTAAGTATGCTAACCCCTTCCTATAATTGTGTGTTTTAGCCTGATGGTCCTGTAAGTTCAAACACTTCATTACTATATTAAAATTAAGAAGAGAAACATACAAACAAACAAACAAAAGGGTTATTTATTTCCTAACATCCCTTGCCAACATTTTATGGTTTTGATGACTCTTTTTTATTTTTTTCTTTTTAATTTTATTTTGTTTGAAGCATGTTCATGATTAAATCTGTATGCTGGCTTATTTGAGTGACTGCTCTCTGATTGGGGTTTCCTCAGTCTTAGTTCTTCCTCTTCTTCTTTTTTTTTTTTTCCTTTTCTTTTTTCTTCCCTTTCCTTCCTTTCTTTTTGGTTTAGAGAAGCCCTTTCAATATTTCCTTTAACCTGGGTTTTGTGTTGCTGTAATCTTTTAGTTTTTGTTTGTTGGAAAAAAGTTTTATTTCCCCTTCTATCTTAAATGATATTCTTGCTGGATAGAGTATTCTAGGTTGCATATTTTTTCCTTTTAGCACTTTAAATATCTCTTGCCATTCCCTCCTGGCTTGTACAGTTTCTGTAGAGAAATCAGCTGATAATCTTATGGGGGTTCCCTTGTAGGTAACATTGTGCTTTTCTCTTGCTGCCTTTAGGATCCTCTCTTTATCACTAACTTTTGCCATTTTTATTATGATGTGTCTTGGTGTGCGTCTATTTGGGTTCAATTTGTTTGGGGCCCTCTGTGCTTCTTGTATCTTGAACCCAGTATCCTTTAGATTTGGGAAGTTTCCAGCGATAATTTCTTCAAATATATTTTCCATTCCCTTATCTTTTTCTACTCCTTCTGGAACTCCTATTATGCGTAGATTGGCACACTTTATATTATCCCATAGGTCTCTTATATTGCTTTCCAGTTTTTTGGTTTGGTTTTCTGTCTGCTGACCTGATTGGGTGATTTCCATTATTCTATCTTCCATATCACTGATTCGTTCTTCTGCATTATTCATTCTGGTTTTTACTGCCCCTAGTTCAGTTTGCATCTCTGCAAATGAGTGTTCTAGTTTTTCGTGGCTCCTCCTTATATTTTCTAGTTCCTTTCTGAGGGTGCCTGCATTACTGTTCATATCTTCTCTTAATTCCTTCAGTATTTACACTATTTCTCTTTTGAACTCCAGGTCTGTCTGACTGCAGAGATCTGTTTCATTGTTGACTGTTTTAGGTGAGTGCTCCTGTTGGTTTGACTGGGGGTGGTTTCTCAGCTTCTTCATCTTGCTTGTTGTTTTCTTTCTCCTGAGGGAGTTGTACTCTCCGTGACTGGGCAGTGTTTGCCTTGTCACTGCCGTGGAATATTTCCTGAGGGCTGGCATTGTTGGTCAGTCTTTTTTGAGGCAGTGTGGCTTTTCTGGAGTGCCGATGGGGCTAACAGGGTCTCTTTGATGCAAAGGAGGACTTCCTGAGGGCAGACAGGACTGGGAGGTCCACACCACGATGGTAGCAGATTTCACTTGGTCATGCAGAGCTTGCTCTGGTGTTTTTAAGCTGTGGGGTTCTTGCAGGGGGTTGTGGTGTTGGGCAGCTGTTCTTCAGGAGTACAGCACCCCCTGAGGGCTGGAGCAGCTATCTGAGTCACTGAGAACCTAAGAGGCTCTTTCCTAGGGCAGCCCAACTCAGAAGGATGGCCTGAGAATGTAGGCAGATCTTTTCACAGTCTGGCCGAGCTTGTTGCAGCTTTTCTAGGCTGCAGGTGCTCCTGCCTGGAGCTGGCAGTCCTATGCAGGTGATCCACTAGGGCACCCCCTGGGGCTTGGGTGGGTAGCAGGGCTGTTGGAGACCCAAGAGACTCCTCCCCGGGGCAGCCTGACTCAGAAAAACCGTCCGAGAATTAGGCAGATCTATTCATGGCCTGGATAGGCTTCTTTTAGCTTTTCTGGGCTGCAGGCCTTTTCTCTGGGGCTGGTGGTGTTTGGTGCTGCTCTGCGGAAGTGTAGCCCCTCCAAAGGGCAAGCAGGCCTGTGCAGGGACAGCCCCTGCGGTGGTAGGCTTCAGGCAATTGTTGAGGCCAGCCCTCCTGGATGGCAGGCAGCCCCAGGTCCGGTGAGAGCATAGGGGGTGGCGGGGGTGGGGGGAGGGGATGCACTGGGAAGCACAGCTTTCTGCTAGCTAGTGGGCCTGTAAGCTTGCTGTGGCTTGGGGGGGGTATCCTATGGGGACCCACCCCTTCTTCTCTCCCCTCCCCAGCACGGGCGCAGACCAGGCTCTTCTCCCAGGTTCCCTCTGATGCGGCTTTTCACTTCCCCGCCCCTAGAGTATTGCTCCCTTCCTCTGCGACAGCTTTGTTTTCTAGTCTCCCAGGCAGTCTCTGCCCTGTCAAATGGTTTCTAGACCTCTCAAGCAGTTTCCGCTCCACCCTGCCCCCCCGAGCCAGTTCTCAGGGACTAACCTCTGGAGCCAAGGTCTCGGTGCCCAGCCCCCACCCAGGCATCTCAATTTTTGGTGATTGTGCCCGTAGTTCAGATGGTCCGTTCGGTTCTTGATCGGCTTTTCCGTACTCCAACTTACTGCTACACTCTTCTCTGCATCTGGGGATTCCTCCGGTTCGTTTGATCTTTCGCCCGGTAGGTGACTTTCCAGGGTGTGGGATCCCTTTCTCCTCCGCAGTTCCCTTTCGGGAGCACCCGTCCCGCTCGGATTCACCTTCTCTCACTCTCCTCTTTTCTCCCGTTCTGCCCAGTAATGTCACGAACTTCTTGCCGTTATTGGAGTTTAGGTTCCTCTGCCAGCGATTGGTTGCTGTTCTGTGCGAGTCATTTATTCTGTAGATGTGCTTTTTTTGTTGTGTTTGTGGGAGAGGGCGAGCATGTCCCCCTACTCCTCTGCCATCTTGTCCTCTCTCTTATTACAGGATATTGAATATAGTTCCCTAAGCTATAGAACAGGACCTTGTTTTTTCTAACTTTTTTTGTTAAGGAGCTTTTTTTTTTTTTCTTGAATTTGTGCTAATAACGTGTTAAACTACACACATTTTACTGTTTGACACTCAAATATACTTTGAATGCAATTTCAGATACTTTTCTATTTTTGGATGCATGAAGTATCCTATCCTGCAGAACATATGGATTATTTATGGATGTTATGTTTTCCTGATTCCAAAGACTAGCATAATATCTGAAACCTCAGTACCTCTCCACTTTCGCCTCCTATGCAGATGACAGTAAACAAGCTCATGGACATACTTGTCCCTTTCTCTCTCTCTTTATCTCTTTAGGTATTATCTAGTAAACCTCACATTACGTAGAGGACACATGAAGAAGTAAGCAAGCTTAAAGAGAAAAATTTACTCTTTAGAATCAGTGTATCTTAAACATTTTGGCTTTTTACACTCTCCCAAACCACTAAGGTCTCCAAATAACTTTTGTTTATTTGGATGTTACCTATTACTATTTACTGAATTAGAAATCAAAACAAATTTTTTAAAAATATGTATTTTAGCTCACTATAAATGACATTAGTAAGTTCATTTCATATTACAAAAGTAACATTTTATGACAAACAACCACATTTTCTAACAAAAATCATTGGGAAGAGTGTCATCATTTTTGCAAATTTCTTCAGTATTTGGCTTGTTTGGAGGCAATTGGATTTTCATATTTGCTTCTTCATTATATCTTCAATGATATATTTAAGTTAAAATAAATAAAGTATATCTGGACTTGGAAGAACTGAAATTTTGAATTGTATAGTGCTATTGAAAACACAGCAGATAAGAAGTAAAATATATTAATATGGTTATTTCTAAATGGTTTTTCCTATTTATCCCTCAGTACAATTAATCAAATGCTTAGGGATTTTCAAATCTATAAGAATGGAATATATATACTATTTATATATAATTATATATATATACATATACTTTATTTTCTACACTGTAAAGAATCTAGATAGTGACGCATTAGCTTTTCAAATTTTAAGACTTTCTACTGCAAAAAATTCTGAGGTTTATATTTCTTCTGATTAACTAAAGATATAACATTCTACCTTATTTATAGTCTAGTAATTTTTGAACACATCTTTAAAGGCCACATAGTTTTTATGTCCACAGCCCTCCACAGCAAACATAGTTCTTTTCATACAGTATTCACTTAATAAATGCTGGTCAAAATGAATTTTTAAATGTACATTCAGAATTCTCCATCTTCTTGGTAGAATAATGTTCATATGACCTATGAAAGATGGAGGGTAAGATGAAGAATGGATCATTTAGATTTCATTTTCCATAGCACATGGCCTTTTTTTTATATGCCAGCATAATGGATACACGGGTGTGGGGAATCTGGGGGATTTTTCTCCTGGGCTGTTCTGTATTTATCATCTATGTTGTCACTGGGTACACAAGGTCTGTGCACTTTGTGAGAGGATTTCTGCCTGGAGAGCTATATTTTATTTTTCTGCTAAGATGATCAGTATAAAAATGACAGAGTGTTTGCAGCCTGAGTTTAAAAGTAGTTCCTGAAACTACATCATGCTGTTCTCCATCTTAATGGAGTCACCAGTGTAACCAATTGTTTAATGCTTATTCTTGCTGTGTAGAGATGAAAACCCTGAAGACTCACTTGGTCTGAAATTAATAAGCCTAGCAAAGGGAAAAGACAGTTTGCCATTTATAAGAGTCAAAAGGATGCATGAATAAGAGACTGCCCAGCCTACAGTTATATTTACATGGTGAAATAGAGTAGTGTCACTGGGTTTGCTTCCAAGGATATTGTCAATTAAGGTAACAGTCAAAATCACTGCAAAGTGTCTTGGTATCACAAAGAAGGATAGTGAAAATGCACTGTCAATCTTGTTGCCTTTCATGAAACATTTCAACCAAACAATATTTTTAGATGTCCATATTTCATTCCAGTACAGGGTTTCAAACTAGAGGTTAAATTGTAGATGTTTCTGTATATCAATAATTGAAGAACAGTATTTCTAAAAACCTTTTCACATCTCTGTGGAAGATATGAGATCAATTACAAAAAAAAGACAAAAATACACAATTCAAGAGAAAATACTGACTAATTGAACTAGAAGTGATTGAATCATAGTTGCCTCCATTGGCTATATTATTGAATACAAACTTAGACATATATTAAATTTTATTTGTTGAATTTTGGATTCCTAATGTTTATATTAATTTTTGTGTTGTATTTTTCTTAAGTTGAAAAGGGCTAAAAAAGATAAAAGGTATGATATATTAGGAGGTAAAATTTGAAGAGTAAGGAATGAAGGTTAATTTCTCAATTTTCTTTTGACAACAAAATAATGTAAGACTGTCTTTGGACATTCTATAGAATATTAATTTAAAAACACTTTTTCTTTTTCTTTTTTTTTTCTGTCTCTCTCTTTTTAGGGCCACAGCCATGGCATATGGAGGTTACCAGGCTGGGGGTTAAATTGGTGCTGTAGTTGCCAGCCTATACAACAGAAACAGCAACATGGACTCTTAGCCGTGTCTGTCACCTATACCACAGCTCATGTCAATGCTGGATCCCTAACCCACTGAGCAGGGGCAGGGATCAAACTCACACCTTCATGGATATTTGTTGGATTCACTAACCACAGAGCCATGACAGGAACTCCCTAAAACACATTTTTTTTTTTTTAGTGATGCTTATATCTCAAAAATAGTGTTGAAAGTGATTATTATATGATGTATTATGAAATAAATCAATACTGATGTTTAAACAAACTGTATTTCCTGTAAGGAATACGAGAAGGTGCTCTTTGCTGGCATGTGATTTAGACAAGAAATGTTTTTGGTATAAAATTTTTTTCTAAATGGCAAATCTTGATATTGACAATGTAAGTGTTAGTGTGGAATTATTCTGAGGGCTATTATATAGCACTTTTTTTTTAAACTTAGATTCCGAAAACTGTATCCTGGTAGGGTCATTATTTTTAGAGAATATCTGAAATTTAATATTTTTACTTATTACAGTGAATGTTTCCATTCCATAAGTCTTCTGTTGTAATGATTCCACTGAGAAGGTGAAATTGTTAAATTTCTCTAATTCATGATAATAATAATGATGACCAAAAAAAATTCTGCATATTGAACATTTATTATGTGTGAAACAACACACCAGAATTGCACACACATGATCTTTGTTAATCCTCACAGTGACTTCTAGGCAAAAATCACAATTTACTCAAATCCTAGATAAGAAAATTGTGTTTTAGGGAGTTCAAATAACTTTTCTAAAGTTACAGACCTGTAAGTTACACACTGGAATTCAAGCCCAGGGCTTCCCTCTAGTGGAAGTGATTTTCTCTGAATTTAAGTGGAATCTAACTTGTGAATAAAATTGATGGTAACTATCATGATGATGGTTGTAATGTATAGCTAAGTGTCCTTTTGCTATACTTAAAGTATCACTTTGATTATCTTTTAGGACAGCAAGGGATGATTGATGAAGATCTGTTCATCCTGTACCCTATTTCCTTTCACTATTTCCCAAAACATTATCTGCTATCAATAAGAATGCCTTGCTGCGTGCCGAGCTCTACCAGATCAGCTGCATAGGACTGCCAGCTGCACGCAGGAGCCCTGCAGCCCAGAAAGGCTTCAACAAGCCTGGCTGGGCCGTGAAAAGATCTCAGACGGTCTTTCTGAGTCGGGCTGCCCTGGGGAGGAGCCTCTTGGGTTGGCAGTGGCACAGCTAGCTGTAAAAGCCCACAGGGGACGCTGCACTCTTGCAGAACAGCTGCAAAGGACTTCCAGCTCTCTGCAAGACTCCCTGCAGCTCAGAAAAGCTGCAACAAGCTCGGCCAGACTGTGAAAAGATCTGCCTACATTCTCAGGCCGTCCTTCTGAGTTGGGCTGCCCTAGGAAAGAGCCTCTTAGGTTCTCAGTGACTCAGATAGCTGCTCCAGCCCTCAGGGGGTGCTGTACTCCTGAAGAACAGCTGCCCAACACCACAACCCCCTGCAAGAACCCCACAGCTTAAAAACACCAGAGCAAGCTCTGCATGACCAAGTGAAATCTGCTACCATCGTGGTGTGGACCTCCCAGTCCTGTCTGCCCTCAGGAAGTCCTCCTTTGCATCAAAGAGACCCTGTTAGCCCCATCGGCACTCCAGAAAAGCCACACTGCCTCAAAAAAGACTGACCAACAATGCCAGCCCTCAGGAAATATTCCACGGCAGTGACAAGGCAAACACTGCCCAGTCACGGAGAGTACAACTCCCTCAGGAGAAAGAAAACAACAAGCAAGATGAAGAAGCTGAGAAACCACCCCCAGTCAAACCAACAGGAGCACTCACCTAAAACAGTCAACAATGAAACAGATCTCTGCAGTCAGACAGACCTGGAGTTCAAAAGAGAAATAGTGTAAATACTGAAGGAATTAAGAGAAGATATGAACAGTAATGCAGATACCCTCAGAAAGGAACTAGAAAATATAAGGAGGAGCCAAGAAAAACTAGAACACTCATTTGCAGAGATACAAACAGAACTAAGGGCAGTAAAAACCAGAATGAATAATGCAGAAGAACGAATCAGTGATATGGAAGACAGAATAATGGAAATCACTCAATCCGGTCAACAGACAGAAAACCGAATCAAAAAACTGGAAAGCAATATAAGAGACCTATGGGATAATATAAAGCGGGCCAATCTACACATAATAGGAATTCCAGAAGGAGTAGAAAAAGATAAGGTGATGGAAAATGTATTTGAAGAAATTATCACTGGAAACTTCCCAAATCTAAAGGATACTGGGTTCAAGATACAGGAAGCACAGAGGGCCCCAAACAAACTGAACCCAAACAGACCCACACCAAGACACATCATAATAAAAATGGCAAAAGTTAGTGATAAAGAGAGGATCCTAAAGGCAGCAAGAGAAAAGCAGAATGTTACCTACAAGGGAACCCCCATAAGATTATCAGCTGATTTCTCTATAGAAACACTACAGGCCAGGAGGGAATGGCAAGAAATATTTAAAGTGCTAAAAGGAAAAAATATGCAACCTAGAATACTCTATCCAGCAAGAATATCATTTAAGATAGAAGGGGAAATAAAACTTTTTTCCAACAAACAAAAACTAAAAGATTACAGCAACACAAAACCCAGGTTAAAGGAAATATTGAAAGGGCTTCTCTAAACCAAAAAGAAAGGAAGGAAAGGGAAGAAAAAAGAAAAGGAAAAAAAAAAAAAGAAGAAGAGGAAGAACTAAGACTGAGGAAACCCCAATCAGAGAGCAGTCACTCAAATAAGCCAGCATACAGATTTAATCATGAACATGCTTCAAACAAAATAAAATTAAAAAGAAAAAAATAAAAAAGAGTCATCAAAACCATAAAATGTTGGCAAGGGATGTTAGGAAATAAATAACCCTTTTGTTTGTTTGTTTGTATGTTTCTCTTCTTAATTTTAATATAGTAATGAAGTGTTTGAACTTACAGGACCATCAGGCTAAAACACACAATTATAGGAAGGGGTTAGCATACTTAAAAAACAGGGAAACTACAAGCCAAAACCAAATATTGCATTTGCAAAAAATAAAAAAAAAAAAAAAACACTCAAGCAGATAACAACAGGAGACCATCCATCCAAAAAAAAAAAAAAAAGAAAGGAAGAATGGAGAACCATAAAATCAACTGGAACACGAGGTTCAAAACAGCAATAAAAAATCATCTATCAATTATCAATTATCACCTTAAATGTCAATGGACTGAATGCCCCAATCAAAAGACACAGAGTGGCTGAGTGGATAAAAAGGCAAAAACCTTCAATATGCTGCCTACAAGAAACTCACCTTAGGACAAAGGATACATATAGATTGAAAGTGAAAGGGTGGGAAAAAATATTTCACGCCAATAGACATGACAGAAAAGCAGGAGTCGCAACACTCATATCAGACAAAATAGACTTTAAAACAAAAGACATAAAGACAAAGAAGGACACTACTTAATGATTAAGGGATCCATCCAAGGAGACGATGTTACTATCGTCAACATATATACCCCAAATATAGGAGCACCCAGATACATACAACAAATATTAACAGACATAAAGGGAGATATTGATGAGACTACAATCATGGTAGGAGACCTAAATACCCCCCTCACATCAATGGACAGATCCTCTAGACAGAAAACCAATAAAGCAACAGAGATCCTAAAGGAAACAATAGAAAAGTTAGACTTCATTGATATCCTCAGGACACTACATCCAAAAAAAGCAGAATACACATTCTTCTCAAATGCTCATGGAACATTCTCAAGAATCGACCACATGTTGGGACACAAAGCTAGCCTCAACAAATTTAGGAGCATAGAAATTATCTCAAGTATCTTCTCTGACCACAATGCCATGAAATTAGAAATCAACCATGGGAAAAGGAAAGGGAAAAAACCTACTACATGGAGACTCAACAACATGCTACTAAAAAACCAATGGGTCAATGAGGAAATCAAGAAGGAAATTAAAAACTACCTTGAAACAAATGATAATGAAGACACAACCTCTCAAAATCTATGGGATGCTGCGAAAGCAGTGCTCAGAGGGAAATTTATAGCAATACAGGCCTTTCTCAAAAAAGAAGAAAGATCCCAAATTGACAACTTAACCCTCCACCTAAATGAATTAGAAAAAGAAGAACAAAAAAGACCTAAAGTCAGCAGGAGGAAGGAAATTATAAAGATCAAAGAAGAAATCAATAAAATAGAGACTCAAAAAACAATAGAGAAAATTAATAAAACCAAGAGCTGGTTCTTTGAAAAGGTAAACAAAATTGACAAACCCCTGGCCAGACTCACTAAAAAGAGGAGAGAAAGAACCCAAATAACCAAAAGTATAAATGAAAAAGGAGAAATCACAATGGATACTGCAGAAATACAAAAAAACCATAAGAGAATACTATGAACACCTATATGGCAACAAGTTTGACAATCTGGAAGAAATGGACAATTTTCTAGAATCTAACAGCCTGCCAAAACTGAATCAAACAGAAACAGACCAACTGAACAGACCGATCACTAGAAATGAAATTGAAGAGGTCATAAAATCACTCCCTACAAATAAAAGTCCAGGACCAGATGGCTTCACAGGTGAATTTTATCAAACATATAAAGAGGAATTGGCGCCCATCCTCCTTAAACTCTTTCAAAAGGTTGAAGAAGAAGGAATACTCCCAAAGACATTCTATGAGGCCACCATCACCCTCATTCCAAAACCAGACAGAGATACCACCAAAAAAGAAAACTATCGCCCAATATCATTGATGAATATAGATGCAAAAATTCTCAACAAAATCTTAGCCAACCGAATCCAACAACATACCAAAAAAATTATACACCATGACCAGGTTGGGTTCATCCCAGGTCCACAAGGATGGTTCAACATACGCAAATCAATCAGCATCATACACCACATTAACAAAAAAAAAGTCAAAAATCATATGATCATCTGAATAGACGCAGAAAAAGCATTTGACAAAGTCCAACATCCCTTCATGATCAAGACCCTCGCCAAAGTGGGTAGAGAGGGAACATTACTGAACATAATCAAAGCCATTTATGACAAACCTACAGCAAATATAATCCTCAGTGGGGAAAAACTGAAAGCCTTCTCACTCAAATCTGGAACAAGACAGGGATGCCCACTCTCACCACTGCTCTTCAACATAGTACTGGAAGTCCTAGCCACAGCAATTAGACAAACAAAAGAAATAAAAGGCATCCATACAGGAAGAGAAGAGATCAAACTCTCACTGTGACATGGTACTATACACAGAAAACCCTAAGGACTCAACCCCAAAACTCCTTGAACTGATTAATAAATTCAGCAAAGTAGCAGGATATAAGATTCACATTCAGAAGTCAGTTGCATTTCTGTATACCAGCAATGAAATATTAGAAAAGGAATACAAAAATACGATACCTTTTAAAATTGCACCTCACAAAATCAAATACCTCGGAATACACCTGACCAAGGAGGTAAAGGACTTATATGCCGAGAACTATAAAACTATAATCAAAGAAATCAAAGAAGATGTAAAGAAATGGAAAGATAGTCCATGTTCATGGATTGGAAAAATCAATATTGTAAAAATGGCCATGCTACCCAAAGCAATCTACAGATTCAATGCAATCCCTATCAAATTACACATGACATTGTTCACAGAACTAGAACAAACAATCCAAACATTTATATGGAACAACAAAAGACCCAGAATCACCAAAGCAATCCTGGGAAACAAAAACCAAGCAGGAGGCATAACTCTCCCGGACTTCAAGAAATACTACAAAGCCACAGTCATCAAAACAGTGTGGTACTGGTATTAAAACAGACAGACAGACCAATGCAACAGAATAGAGAATCCGGAAATAAACCCTGACACCTATGGTCGATTAATCTTTGACAAGGGAGGCAAGAACATAAAATGGGAAAAAGAAAGTCTATTCAGCAAGCATTGCTGGGAAACCTGGACAGCTGCATGCAAAGCAGTGAAACTAGAACACACCCTCACACCATGCACAAAAATAAACTCAAAATGGCTGAAACACTTAAATATACGACAGGGCACCATCAAAATCCTAGAAGAAAACAGAGGCCAAACACTCTCTGACATCCACATCATGAATATTTTCTCAGGTCAGTCTCCCAAAGCAATAGAAATTAGAGCAAAAATAAACCCATGGGACCTCATCAAACTGAAAAGCTTTTGCACAGCAAAGGAAACCCAAAAGAAAACAAAAAGACAACTTACAGAATGGGAGAAAATAGTTTCAAATGATGCAACTGACAAGGGCTTAATCTCTAGAATATATAAACAACTTATGCAACCCAGCAGCAAAAAAGCCAATCAACCAATGGAAAAATGGGCAAAAGACCTAAATAGACTATTCTCCGGCAAACACATGAAAAAATGCTCAACATCACTGATTTTAAGAGAAATGCAAATCAAAACTACCACGAGATACCACCTCACACCAGTCAGAAAATACCATCATTAATAAATCTACAAGTAACAAGTGCTGGAGGGGCTGTGGAGAAAAGGGAACCCTCCTGCACTGCTGGTGGGAATGTCAACTGGTACAGCCACTATGGAGAACAGTTTGGAGAGACCTTAGAAATCTATACATAGAACTTCCATATGACCCCGCAACCCCACTCTTGGGCATCTATCCGGACAAAACTCTACTTAAAAGAGACACATGCACCCGCATGTTCATTGCAGCACTATTCACAATAGCCAGGACATGGAAACAACCCAAATATCCATCGACAGATGATTGGATTCGGAAGAAGTGGTATATATACACAATGGAATACTACTCAGCCATAAAAAAGAATGACATAATGCCATTTGCAGCAACATGGATGAAACTAGAGACTCTCATACTGAGTGAAATGAGTCAGAAGGACAAAGACAAATACCATATGATATCACATATAAATGGAATCTAATATCCAGCACAAATGAACCTTTCCACAGAAAAGAAAATCATGGACTTGGAGAAAAGACTTGTGGCTGCCTGATGGGAGGGGGAGGGAGTGGAAGGGATTGGGAGCTTGGGGTTATCAGACACAACTTCGAATAGATTTACAAGGAGATCCTCCTGAATAGCATTGAGAACTTTGTCTAGATACTCATGTTGCAACAGAACAAGGGGTGGGGAAAAAATGTAATTGTAATGTATACATGTAAGGCTAACTTGATCCCCTTGCTGTACAGTGGGAAAAAAAAAAGAAATGAAACAGTGTAATTGTCTACATCACCTTCTATCAATGGTGAGCAAGGTTGATGAGATCTGTTCTAGTATTTGAACAGACTCAGTGCTTAATATGGCTATGTGGGATCTCTTACAGATTAGGACATTAGTCAGTTTGTTTCCTGGTTTAATAGGCTAAGCAATTTTCATTCTGTATTAAGGCAGTAAGGACTTGCTCATTTATAGGAACTACATATATCCTGGTGAGGTCTCACAGGGCCTTTTATTTACCTAAGAAAAGACAATTTAAAGAATAGTGAACTTATATTATTGTAACAATTTTTCTCTTTCTTATACATTTAATTTTTCAATATTTAATGAAATAACCAAGATCCATGCACTGTTCCAGGATCTGAAATATACTTTGTCCATGGTCTCCTGTGCTCACATTTGCAGGTGGGGAATGAAGAAAGAGACAGACAATGAGAAGAACAATACATGGATAAGATAACTGAGTGACCTTATGTAAGTAAAATAAGGTGGGAGCTGCCTTTTAGAATAATAGGCTGGAGGAGTGGTGCAGTCAGTAAAAGTAAAAGATTTTATGAACTAGTAACGCTAAACTAAGGACAGAGGATGGAGTTACAACAGAGGCCCAATTTGGCTTTTAACAAGAAACAAATTACAACAACAAAGCAAAGAAAAGGTCTATATTTCTGAATTGTACAGAAAAGGTAGAAGAGTGATTTGCAATAAATTCAGAGGATATTTAGGCAGGGGGCAGATTATTTTAACAAATTTACATTTTACACACTAATACACACAGACACTTGCACACATATTGCAACAGATTCATTAAGACATATCTCTTTATATTTAAGAGTTGTATCACAAATCTTAACCCTGAAAATCTGGAACTATCACAGAGCAGAGTGCTCATCAACAGGGCAAGTCTCTACATAAATTGGATGAAGATTCAAATGATCAGGATCAAGAAGTTGGATATACGTTTTTGCCAAGAACTTCAGCTGATGAAGCTTTAGCTGGATTTTCTCTTATATGGCGTTTAAAAATATTTCCTACCTAAAATGTCATTATTGTAATGAAATACCCATGGGAAAGATATTGTTGGACTGTATCACAAAATATAATAGAAATTAAAGGTAAGGCTTAAATATGAATACTGTTCAAAATATGAATAACAGCAACAGTGTTAGAATACTATAAGAATATGCACATAAATAGACATGAAGTAATTGCATCAGAAGAATGATATTTCTTTAATGATGCTCTATTGATACACATATCCACAAATAAATATATGCCATCTTGATGCATCGAATATATTAAAAAATGAGAAAAGGGGATATGTTTGCAAATATATTTTTCGCATAATTTCTTAGCCTCCTCTATCAATATATTTACCATATTCTAGAAGAAAATACATACACATGAAAGCACAATCAGCCTAATTCAGAAAACAAGTTAGTATGCTTTCCAAGACTTAATGCCACATCTAATATCTATTACATATGCATAAAAGCGTGATTTCTTAGCCTCTTCACTGCTTAGCAGAACTAGGTGTGTTATCACATTGGACTTACCTATATGAGGATATTTCCTAGAAGATTTTGGCCTTATTGACATTGTTCTCCTCATACTATAATGCAATATAGATATTTCTTTCCCAAACACTGTCTTGTTTTAAAGATTATGATCTATATTCTACCACCAAGAGGGTACTATTCACATTGTGACATACTCCATGATGTACAACTTGTACCTTGTGACAAATCACAATGTATAAATTGAAAATACATTTCAGACAGAGAGAAAAATACACCTACTCTCAAAATATTTACCTTATTACACATTTAAGAATGTACATTCTAATCCTTACTAGAACGCAGTTGAAAAAAATAACATGAACAGTAATGGCATTTGCAGCAACATGGATGGACATAGAGATTATCATACTGAGTGAAGTAAGTCAGACAGAGAAAGACAAATATCATATGATATCACTTATATGTGGAGTCTAAAAAATTGATACAAAGGAACTTAAAACAGACTCACAGATTTCAAAACCAATCTTATGATAACCATAGGGGAATCCTTTGGGGCAGAGGGAAGAACTGGGGTGGGAGGATAACACATACAAACTACTGTATAAAACAGATGATTAATGAGAATCTACTGTATAGCACAGTAAAATCTACTCAATAGTTTTCTAATAGTCTATATGGAAAAAAGTACAGATATGTTTATATATATATATGATTCATTTTGCTGTACATCTGAAACTAATACAAACTTGTAAATCTACTATACTCCAATAAAATTAAATTAAAAAAAATATTGTGTACAGAATTGAGTTAAATCATCAATGTAATTCTCTTAAATTTTATACTATTAATTTAAAATTTATCAACCTAAACTCATGTCCTATCACTATTCTTCTTAAAGCCCCCGACTCCAGTAAGTCCTCATTGCAGATGAAAATATAATGTAACTATGTTAACTGACCTAAAGGCTATGCATAGCCTGATTCCCATTCACTTTTCCAAACTCATCTCGCTTTGCCTTTTTGCCTCCATCTGCTGTAATCTACTTATATGGGCTTCTTCTCTCCCTTGAACACAACAAATTCATTTCTGTTTCTGCGCCTATAAATACTCCATTCTTTTTTTCCTCAAAACTACTCTCTCTGGACTTACTCTTACCTTACCTGGAGCTCTTGGCCTTCTTAATCAGCAGAAATTAATAAAAGGTCAGACAGGAAAATTCAGGCAAGGCTTCATCTGGAGTGACAAAAAACAACAGTTTTTCTTACTTGCTCGCTTGGGCATGGGGGTGAGAGAGTGGGAGTGGTAAGCTGGTACCTTTTATGGGTCAAGTAGGGGCTGGTCTAGGGTTGGGCCAGAAGGGTAGCTTAGGAGTTGTGCCCATTCCATTGGTGGTGTTATGTGTAGGAGGCAATACCCTGATTTTGCTCCCAACAATCTGCTTTTGCTCTTGGCTCTTCAGTAGTGACAGCTGTGTTTTTAGTTTTTTGTATCTTCTTGTCTATAATTTTCACCAACTGCATGTACACAGTTATTTTTAGTCCCTTATACTTTCTTTGTATTTTGTTCCTGGAGATTTTGTCCTGGTGCAAGAATTGCAGCCATGCAGCAAAACGTCCCAGGTCCCAAGTCCCAGCCTGTTTCATTACCATAAATGCTCATACTAATTACATGGTTCTCACATTAAATTTCACCTAATTGTAAAAACTTTTTAACCATCTTAGTGAAAGGAACCATCAAATACTTTGAGAAGTATGAGTGAGAATTAGAGTGAGCATAGCTAATTCTAATTCTATTCTATCCCATGGCTCTTTTCAAATTTTATTCATATTATTGATGTGCCCCCTGTTTAATATTTAATTCAATTCAGAATTACATTATTTACTTGTGTTTTAACTTCCATCTTACTCCACAGATTTTTAAAATAGCATATGGATATAAATAATACCTTTTCTATTCACCACTGCTATAAGAATCCACAATAGAGAATTGTGGAATATGACATACTGTCAATGAACAGTGATCTGCAAGACACAGACAATAAAATATTGCAAATTTTAGATCTTTGCTTTTAATATAATATCTACTTGAATTAGAGATGCTGTAAGAAGCATCCTACACATCTACTTACTCTACTTATTATAGAAATGTTTCCAGAGGTTTTCACTACTTTGTGGTCTCAGTGAAAATTTCACAGCATTAAGAAACTAGTGTATGTTTGAAACATATGTTTGTTTTTTTCTTGTGTATTTGTTATCTTCTCTTTAGTTACTAAGGATTTCAAGTCAAACTTATGATCCTCCCCCAGTGAAGTGCTGGGTCTAAATATCAATATTCTGTTCTTAACTGTCTTAATTTTTCCTCCTCTAAATTTCACTTATGTAACTTTCACAATAATTTTATTAATACATGTTATATACCTATAATATTACAATGGCCTTAAATCTTATGTGGAATAAAAAATGGGTAAAATGTTCTATCCTAACACTGAATGACCACTTAAAATATTTAGAAATATAAAACAATAGTGATAGTTTGAAGTTAACCAAACTAATGTTTATTGGTTACATTTCATGTGATGTATTCTTCTAAGTGTTTCCTCTAACTTAAAAAAAAAATCTAATATCTCTCAGAGAGACTTATTGTTTATCTAACTTACAGATAAGAAAGTCAATAAAAATAAATAGATTAAGTAAATGGCCTTAAGGGATGCAATTCATCAGTGATAAAAATTAATCATTAAGTCCATCACTTATGCCTCCAAATTCATGTTTTTTCCAACTAGTCCCTGGAGCCATCACTGAGACGTCATTTGTGCATTCTACTGAAAACCAATGACAGCTACAGAAGGTAAGTTCACTTCTTTAGGATGAAAATATTGATGTTATCAAGAGTCACAATATCTAGAACAACTTATCTTTGTCTCTTTCTTTAAAAAGCAAGCAAATGCAGTGCCCTGTAGTATTAACTGATCCCAATTCTGTCAGAGGATTCTTTTCTAAACTCGGACCTTTAATTTTGATACTGCAAAATGCAGTGTGTGTTCAATACTTAGGAACAGACACCTGTCTTAAAGCTTGAGGGAGCAAGTTCAGGCAGACTCCATGAGCCTGATGTTCTGAACTTCCCCTGATGTTCTCAGGCCATGCTGGGTCATATTTCCCAGGAATTATAGTCTTCTGTGACCCACACCTTCAAGCCTATGTATGATCACATTGGTAACTGCATATGACTTCACAGCGGACCATGTCTCAAAACAGAAATGTCAAATTGTGTGAAGCTGGTGATTGACATAGAAGGGAGTTGAGGAAACAAAATGATTTACAATTCTAATATGAAAAAATGTGGAATTCCCTGGTGACCTAGTGCCTTGGGTCACTGCTGTGGTGCAGGTTTGATCCCTGGCCTGGGAACTTCTGTATGCTGTGAGTACAGCTAAAAAACCTCATAAAACTCCTGCAATTTATGTGTTTTAGTGAAAACATGCTTTTCCTTCAGTTGAAAAATCTCAGGTTATCTTGGTACACTCAATGCATCAAGTCCAGGAAATCTTCTTCTTAGCTCTTTGGGAAGAGGTTTTGCTCTCTTTATCTTAAATGAATTTTGTCAACTCTGTAAGTCTTAAAATGGAATGGAGACACTCAGGGTAATCTGATTGTAAGGCACCCTATTTGTCGTTGAAATTCATTAAGTTTGTGAAACACTTTCAAAGAGAGACCTTTTTGATCTTTGGAAGAAACCTCTTTAAAAAATGTGCTCCCAGTTTAATCTAAAATTTAACTTCTCTAATTACAGCTTTGTACCTGTCATTAGTATTAAATGGATTAATAGTATCTCTTCTTCCTGAAAGTGAATCTTCATTGAACTGGTTTGAGATCAAAAGGAAAAATATATTCAAACTTCCACTATTAAATCCCAATGCCCTCAAGCAACGGATCTGGCTGAAGGGTGGTACTAAAGATGCCTTGGAGCAACTTGTTAGAGGATATCAATTAATACAAATGGACAGATTTTTATCGCTCAATATATCACTCTTGCACGATGAGTACTATTCAATTATTAACAGTACAGCGTTCTGGGACTTGCCTCAATGATTTCCATCTAGACTTACAGAAAAAAATTTAAGACATATGAGAACATTTGCTGGGTACAGCTAGAATTTTTCTCACGTCTACTATGAAATCCTGTTTTTAGCTAGAAATTATGAGGTGAGGAGTTCCCATGGTGACTCTGAAAGTTAAGGACCCAATATAGTACCTATGAGGATGTGGGTTTGGCCTTGCTCAGTGGGCTGAGGATTCTGTATTGCTCCAAGCTGTGGTGTAGTTTGCAAATGCACCTCAGATACGGTGTTGCTGTGACTATGGTGGAAGCCTGCAGCTCCAATTCAACCCCTGGCCTGGGAAATTCCATATGCCACAGGTGCGGCCATTAAAGAAAAAATAAAGAAAAGAAAAAAGAAAAAAAACATTTTTCTAAGGTGATATCTAACTTTTTATTTGATATTAAAAATCATGAGTCAACAAGCAGCTATAATTTTATTTTGCGCACAACAGTAATAATCTTTCTCGGAGTATATTTTTAAGAATAAAACTTTCAGAAATATTTTCTATAAAATCAAATGGCCTATAGATATATCTACTTGAAGGACTTCTTAGAGTTCTAAAAGAAAAAAAGAAAGAGCAGTTTATTCCTTGCTATGGAAAGAGCTGAAGAGGTGCATCTTGGTATTCCAAAACCAATCAACCTACCAGGGTGTCTAGCTCCACCACTGATTTTCCTGATTCAAACACTGTGCTAGTGAAGAAGAGAAGAGCCATTGTGGTCAACATAGAGTAACTGGTTTTTTAATATTGTTTTATTTTGTGAGAAATAAAATTGTTTTATTTTATGATAAATAAAAATTGTTTAATTAAAATAAAAATCGTTTTATTTTATGATAGGGTGAGCTCAAGTTAAGGGTAACTTGTTGAATATCTAATCACCTCACTTGTATACTGTCTAAATAGAACTGAGTGTATTATCTCCTTGTGATGATTTATTACTGTGTGTTTTATACAATTTTAAAAACTCTGTGGTAAAGCAGTGGGGTTCTAATGTCTAATTTTAAAATACTCTCAGTAACATATTTTCAAGGTATTACAAAAAATAATTCATTTTTACTGCACAAAATTTTGGTCCTTTAAATGTCAATATGTTTTGACATTTGACAGGCAAGGGCATTTTTGAGAGATACTCAAGATATGCACAGCAGTCTGCTGGTTAAAAATTTGGGAAAAAAAAATTGACAAGCCCTAGAAGCCTACAACCTGTCTGTCTCAACAGGAGTAGATATTTGTAAATGATGAAATATCGCTGGAGAATCAAATGGGGAAGGCAATAAAGTCACATGTTAGAAGTCTTACTCGATCATCTCTACTATTAATTGCCGATGGAATAGTCAAAATGGAAAACCATTTAATTAGGATCTGTTAATCAAAATAACTAATTATAAATATATATGGAGTTACAGATACTCCCCAGTGTCCTAATATGAGAGAGTTAGAATGTGATGGAAATAAATTAAGGAGTGAGAGCAGAGAAGTGAGAGATAAACTTCACAATGAAGTGTCATTCATTTGTGGTCCAGTTACAAACAAAATTACCAAAATTATTTTTTGTTCTGAAATGTAATTATATGGATTAAGTGATTTTTTAGAGCTTAAAAGAACTAACTGCATGTTGCAAAATAATGTTTTTATTAAACAAGAATGATAACTAGGGTTTTTTTCAGATCGAAGATGTATATATAAATTAAGGTAAATTACCTGTAAAATCAACTTAGATTTACAGATTGCAAAGGGATGAATAATTCATCTGTTATTTAGAATACTTAGTGGGGAAAATTAAAACTTTGCCATTCAGCCAAGTATTCCATATTTTGGCTTGGCCATCCTCCTGCCGGGATTCTATCTTTCCCAGGGAGCTACTGACATTCTTTGGGGAAGAGCACTGGGATGTCTTTTTCACTCAGTATAGTATTGGCACATACTGATTATTCAAAAGTGATCAAAGAAAAGAAAGTTGGTGATTAGGAAAAAAGTTCTATATAAAGAATATTTCCTTGCTTAGCTCAAGATATCTCTGCCTTATTTTGTCAAGGCAGTGTCATATTTACTTTCAAATGAATGATGTCAGTAAGTAAATGTAAGTTGAAATCAGTTTGCTAGGGATTTTTTGGTTCCATACAAATTTTAGGACTTCTTATTCTATTTTTGTGAAAAATGTATTGACATTTTGATAGAGATTGCACTAAATCTATATATCACTTTGGGTAGTATAGACATTTTAACAATATTAATTCTTGTGATCCATAAACACAGTGTATGTTTCCTTCCATTTGTGTGTCTTCAATTCTTTCATCAAAGTCTTGCAGTTTTCAGTGTGCAGATCTTAGACCAGTTTGGTTAAAGTGATTCTTAAGTATTTTATTATTTTTATGCTATTGTCAATGAGATAGTTTATTTCTTTTTCAGATGGTTCACTTTAATAAATAGGAACACAAATGATTTTACTTTGACTCTCTAACCTGTAACATTACTGATTTTTTTTTTTAATCTTAAAATTTTTGGTAGAGTCTTTCAGGTTAAAACCTGAAAGAATTTTAGAATATATATATATATTCTACAATAGGTAGTTTTACCTCTTCCTTTACAACTTGGATGCCTTTTGTTTCTTTTTCTTGTCTAAATTGCTCTGCCTAGGCCTTCCAAGACTGTGCTGAATAGATGTGTTGAGAGGCAGCACCTTTGTCTTGCTCAAGATCTTAGAGAAAATGCTCTTAGCTTTTGACCATTGAGTATATTTGCTGTAGGCTTGCAACATGCGCCTTTATTATGTTGAGGTACGTCCCTTCTAAACCCAGTTCGTTGAGAGTCTTTATCATAAAAAATGTTGTTGTTGTTTTCAAATGTTATGCATCAAATGAAAGAGTTATGTGGTTTTTATCCTCCACAATAATGTGGTGTATGATAGGAGATGATTTTCATGTTATCTAGCAATTTTACTTCTGGGTATAAATCCAAAGAAAATTAAAGTAGGATTGAAATGATAGCTGCATTGCCATGTTACTGCAACCTCTCTGGGTCACAATAGCTAAGACCTAGGAAAAAACCTGTGTCCATTAGCGGATGAATAGATAAATAAAACATGAACACAAGTGTATATACACATGGAATATTATTCTTTCATAAAAAAGGAAACTCTATAAATTTTCACAACATGGATAAATGCTGAGGGCATTATATTAAGTGATGTAAATCGCATAGAGAAAAACAAATACCATGTGATCTCTCTTACGTGTGGTATTTAAGAGTCAAACTCCTAGAAACATAATCAAATAGTGATTTCCAAGGTCTGGGGAGTGCAGAAATGAGATGTTGGTCAAGGTGTGCAAATTTTAGTCATAAGATAAATAAGTTCTGAAGATCTAATATTCAACATAGTGGCTATAGTTAACAGTATTGTATTCTGAAATTTGCTCAGAGTAGATCTGAAATGTTCTCAACACACACACACACACACACACACAGAGGTAACTCTAGAGATAGTGGATGTGTTACTAACTTTCTTGCTCTAATCATTTCACAATATATATCAAATAACAAAATAAAAAATTCAGAGGGTTGTGTGAGAATTACAGTTACCACCCCCACCAGGCAGAGCTCTTTGAGCTCTACATGGAATTGTTATTTCTCTTTGCGTGTTTATTTTGCTTTACACAAAATTTGGTTATTCAATGTTATATAAGTACATTGATTTAGAAGACAACTTTAGGCTAATACACAAATTTGGCCCAGAAGGTTTTTGAGATACAGTATTCCTGTTTCTTAAAACATGACAGGTACTCTCTCTAGAACTGACGGAAGTGGAATCTGTAGTTCTATAATTCTACAGGGAAAGCAATGTAACAGCTGCTAAATAACGTGATTTTTAAATGGCATTTTTTACAAGTAGTAAGGATTTTTAATTGATGTATTTAGCAGGTATTAAACCACACTCTACATTCTTGTCCAGTGGGAAGTGGCTGTCATGTGCCCCATGCTGTTATCCCATATGGCAGGACTGCCCACACTGAAAATTCCTTCCTTTTGGATCTGATCAAAATCCCTGACTAATTTAGACTTGCAATTGGAAGTGTTGTAAAGAAATATGAAAAAACTGTCATGCAAAAATTAAAGATTTCCCCTCTACCTTTCTATAGCTTGGATGAGCATATGTAGCCACATTTTGTTTTAGGATTAAGCTCACGATAATTTTCCTTCCTGTATCAGTTAAGATCAGATGAATAAAAATAATAATAATAATAATTATTATTATTATTATTATTATTACTGATATTTTTGTCTTGGCATATGGAGGTTCCCAGGCTAGGGGTCTAATCAGAGCTATAGCTGCTGGCCTGTGCCAGAGCCACAGCAATTCCAGATCCGAACCACATCTGCAACCTACACCATAGCTCACAGCTATGTCAGATCTGTAACCCACTGAGCAAGGCCAGGGATCGAACCCGCAACCTCATGGTTCCTAGTCAGATTCATTTCCACTGCACCATGATGGGAACACCTGAAAAAATTGTTTTATAATACTTCCTTTAAGAGTATGGACATTTCACAATGAAACTTTAAAAATAAAAATTCCTACTTAAATCCAGGTGTATTTTAAAAGTATTAAATATATTAAATATCTGAGAACAGCTTATAAATAACAAGGTTTGATACAAATAAAGTTTACTTGTTGTTTGTAGTATTATGTTTGTATATCCATTGTGATGAAATGTTTTATAAAGGAACCACGGCGGCAGAAGTGAGGTGTGGTAGAAAAAGCTTGGGATTTGTGCGCAGTTTATCTAAGTTTAAAACCTGGATCTGAAATATCTGAGCTTTTTGTTTCACTTAGCCTTTCTAAACCTAGCATTCTCTTCAGGAAAGTGTGCATGTGAATGGTAATTCAAGGATCATTGCTTTTTGGAAAAAAAATTCTGTAACCTCATCTAACATCTAACCCTGTTTGAAGCATATTTCACTATTCAGTAAATATTCAAATAAGGAGTTTTAAAAATTCTACATCAGATTACAAATGTTAGTTGCTGTTCTGATTAAGTAACTGAAACTAAAATTCTCAAAAAATGTATAGCTATAAAAAAAATTCAAAAGTATTTATGCCCAAAGTTGTGAGAACAGATGAAAACCAAAAGTTTTCTTTAAACTGGTGTCTGGTGTATGTCTGTTAAATTAAATTTGTCCATTGCCACTGCCCTAAACTGAAGAATTAAAATTTTGCCTTGTCACTTTTAGAGGGAAAAAAAAAATTCTTCCTTTTTTAAATTTGTGCCTTTGTGTGTGAAAAGAGCAGATGCTCCAGCAGAGGGACGAGATGGCTCGCATATTTTGACAAGTACACAGCACATAAATCAATAGTCTTTTAAAACCCAAGTTCAACTTAAGAATGACTTTATTAGATGCAGGATACATTATGTCAACTCCAACATAAAATATGTAGTTACCAGAAATATCTTATTCGTGTTTTTGTTTTTTTAAACTATGGTAGATAATTTAAATGCAAAATATAAATTGTGGATATAGTACCCAGGTCGTTAATTACATTCTGATTTACAGGAATACTACTTCCACAAATTAATCTTCATTTTGAAGACTGATAACTCTTTACTGAATGAATGAATGAAAGGAAGACTGTAGAATCACCGAATTTCACCCACACTTGACATTATAACATCTTGTCACTAGAGCTCACTGTTGCTCTTTCCATAGATTCCAAGGTTCCATTTCCTTAACATTCTTTTCCTTTCTCCTGTTTCTCTTTTTTCTTTCCTTCCATTCTTCTTCCTTCATCTTTTGCTTTCCTTCCTTCTTCCTTCCTTATCTCTTCATGCCTACTTGTCTGCCTTCTTTTCTTTTCACTTCAGTCATTCTGCTAGCTTATTTAGTCATCTCTGAAAAATATGGCTTTCTAAAAATATATTGATATTTAAGAATAAATATATCCCAAGATCCAGAATCTCCTTTTAAAAGCAAGATAAGATATTCAAACTCAGAGGATTTCTGGTAATATAACACCTTATAGAATAATCTGTAGAAATATTAGCATGGTGAACAAATGTCTTTCAAGGAAATATACTATACAATGTTTATAAAATATATCAAATTGCTCCTTTGCAAGTATTCTCCAGACTTGATCCATTTAAATATTGTAGAGAATTCTGTCATAAAATTTTGATTACTTAAATGTTTTTCTGTTGTAATTTCTTAAAACATAAGCCTTTCAAAAATATTCAAATATAATTTAGATGTCTTACAGAGAACTATATCTAGTTACTTGTGATGGAAAATGATGGAGGATAATGTGAGAAAAAGAATGTGATAATAAGAATGACTGGGTCACTTTGTTGTACAGCAGAAATCGACAGAACATTGTAAATAAACTATAATACAAAAATAAAAATCTTATTAAAAAACGAAAAAAAGAATTTAAATGTCATATTTCTAAGAACAATTACCTAGACTAAAATCTCTTAAAGAGCCTCTGAAACCCTCATTTTACATAAATGGAAACTTGAGTTTCCTCTCGCATTTCAAACTAAGAATTCGTCATTTCAAGTTTTTGTTAATTTGAAAACAAATAAAAATATTTAGAAATATATCTGAAGATAAGGCAAAGAGATACTCATAAGTTTCTTCCACTTTCTATTTTATCCTTGCTGTCTCATACACGTCAAATAAGTACATGCTTTTGTTGCTTTCCCAGTAACTTTGAAACTGTCAACAAATTCAGTCAAATAAAAAATGATCTGCTTCCTCTTTGACCAAAACTCATATTGGATGTGTGTATGACTTTCCTAGATACTGTTAGATAACAGAATGTCCAAATCATTTAATTTATTTCTATTTACACTAATTGTGATTATGGAGTTATTATGGTCACACATACTTATTAAACTATAGATGCCCTTTCCCAAGGAAAACTCCTGCTTAGTATTTCCCAACCCAGTACAGCTCAAAGCAAGTTAAAATTCCAATTTAAAACTTCTCTACCTAGCTGTGAGATACATTTCCAAGTCATGATCTCTTTCATTTTTTTCTCAATAAAGCTTTCAAATAAAAATGTAACTTTATGGGATATTCACTTTAAAGTTTGCATATTGTATACTACTTTCTAACTTTAATTTACTATTTTATGAATTAATATAACTTTTCAGAAGAGTATTAGTGTACATAAGAAGAGAGTTACCATATATCTCCTCTCCTCCAGAAACTGTTTCCTCTTTTATTAATAGCTTGCTTTAGTGTTGTACATTTGTTACAATTGATGAACTAAACATTGCTGTAAGAATTGTGGAAACCTATAGTTTATATTGTCTCATTCTCTGTGTTACACAATTCTGTGATTTTTGATAAGTGCATAATGTCATGTACCCACTATTAAAATATCATTCGGAATAGTTTTAAAAAAAAGTAGCTTTAAAATATGTTGGCATGTTACACAAACACACACCCACCCCCAAGGTTTGTCCACATGTATTTATAAAAATAAACTTCATAAAAGAATAAGTACTCTTTAAAAAAATTTCATAAAGGGAGATTTGATTTATAATTTAATTTCTGCTATACAGAAAAGTGACTCAGTTATACAGATACAGAATATACATATACATATACATTTTTTTCCATGTCCTTTCCTATTATGGTTTATCAGAGGATATTGAATATATTTCCATGTGCTATGCAGTATGACCTTGTTGTTTATCCATCCTATACGTAATAGTTTGCATCTACTAATATTCAACTCCCAATCCATCCCCTCTCCACCACCCTCACCCTTGGAAACCACAAATCTGAAGAACGAAGTACTGTAATCTGGCATTTGCAAGAGTTTGCTCTCACCTCACTTCAGACCCAAGCCAATGTTTCATGACCACTGACCTCCATCTGCCTCTAATTGAGACCCTTCTTTAGTGACCGAAGCAAAAACTCTCCTTTTTTTACCCTCGGTCTCATTGAGGGAGAAATCTGAGAATTTCCCTTATAAATCTACAATTCCTTGGCTGTACAATAATCTTAGATAGTTTCTCTGGATAGTTTAATTGCTTATATACTTTTATAAAACACCAGGCTATGAAAAGAAATTGGACTTAGATATTAGGTTCATATTTCAATAACGAGTGTAGGTAACTTTCCTATTTTTTGCCTAGTTAATTTTATATGCTGAGAGAGTTCTCAGAGATTCAGGCAGGGTAAGGGCTAGGAGAGGGAAGATGGACAATGTAATTTGAATGAGAAAGATGTACAGTGATACTTTTCCTTTCAAATTACCTGACAATTCAAGAGACATGGGTTATATATTAAGGAAAGAATGTAGTTCAAGACAGCATATTCCTGCCTGCCTGGGACTGTCTTAGATAAATGGACAGCTTTCTATACTGTGGAAGTTAGATATTATATTCAAGATAAAGGGCTTGACTGACAGATCAGTATCTGAGTAATACCTGGCATACCATTATCTTAATGCAAATAAGGACAGCCATTCTAAAGTCATTAGCTGAACTTTTGGTTTGGGGTGGGCCTGTGTAACTAAAATCAGGAGTGCTGAAGCCCTTAACATTTTCTCAAAAATCCACAGATCAGAGAAGCTACATGCTGAAAACCATAAAAAATAAAAATAAAACAACTGTTAATAAAAATTGTTGAATTATTTTGCTCTTATGAATTCTCTTATGAAACATTAAATCTTTCAAATATATTTTTTAAATTTTTAACAAGGGGGCAAGAGTAGTGCATTGTAATAAGAATGACATTTACATGAAGATTTTGAAAAATTAAATGTTCAATGAATATAAAAGCTAATTATTATTCCTGGATCATAGTACTCGGATTTTATTCTTTTTTCCTTTTTTTTCCCTAGTTTTTGTCATTTTGCTTTCCTCAGCATATTTCAGTAATCATGTTCATTATTTTCACAAAAAATAGTAACCCCTCTTCTCAAAGTAATTAATACATTTAAGTTATCTTCAATTACAGGGAACATATTCCTCCTTAAAGCCTAGATATTTTTCACAGTACCATCTTTTTCCAACACTCCATCCCCTGTCCCACCTGAGGGGATTTAAAACGTCCAATTTTTTGAGTGCTCCATCAATTTTTGGTTTTCACTTTGAAAACTTTAAGACATAAAATAAAAAGTCACCAACAGACAATGCAGTGTGGAGGCTCTCTGTAATACTCTGCCTTCTTTTTTATCCTAGGACTTGGCTTGGAACTCAGAAACTAGAAATGCTGGTGACATTGGAACAGTGTTTTATAAAAGAAATTGATGCCTATGTGAACATAGTGTGCACAGTTATGCAAGCAGCCATTAACCTTTAAGCTCTATCCAGATCCTCCAGAGCACAATCATTTACTGGAGGATATCAAGTTACCATCAACTGAGCTGTTATCATCTTGCAGACCTATGAAAGTATTTATTTGGCATTTACTGTCTATGATCTTTTCACCTGCAGCTTATTTTCCTATGGTTCAAGAGTTTAAAACTACATCTTCTTATACAGTAAAGTTGTACAAAAAATTTTGATGTTTCAATATTCTTGTACAGAGGACAGTAATTTCCACAGTAGTTGCATAGAATTGTTTCAAATTCCTAGACAATATAGTTCCAAAGTCTATACTTTGAAATACACAGATAAAATTCTAAAGAAATGCTCTTCATTGTCTTTATTATCTTACATGCGGGAACAATTCCTGCTTTGTTATGTGTATGTATATGCGTGTTTGTGTGTATGTTTGAAGAAAGAATAGAATTATGTAATAGTCCACGTAATAAACAAAGAAAGCCTGTATGCTTTGTTTTTCTTTTTTTCTTTTTAGGGCAGCATCTGTGACATATTTAAGTTCCCAGGCTAACAGTCCAAACAGAGCTACAGCTGCCTGCCTACACCACAGCCACAGCAATGCAGGATCCTTAACAAAGAGAGTGAGGCCAGGGATTGAACTAATTTCCTCATGTATACTAGTTAGGTTCATAACCCATTGAGCCACAGTGGGAATACCCAGGAAAGTCTGTAGAGATCAGCAGAAGAGTTGGCAAGCACTACTTCTTGACCATAGGGAAGGAAGATTTTATTGCACAATATATTTTGAAATACTCATATATGTGTTTTATTTACAATTATTTTTCTGTTTTAAATCATCTTTCCAGAAAATATCAACCAATTCTTAGGTTATAACAGTCTACTGACAAGCTGAGATGACCAAACACAATGAACACATTTAATCACATACTCAAATGCTATTTAGTTCTCTTGAATAAAATGAAACTCACATATGTCTACAACTATCTCAAACTTCAAAAATATATCTTAGTTTATCCTTTTCCTTGTTTATATTAAACCAGCTGAATTGGCCATTCAATTGAAAAAGAGTTGGTCAGAAACCTGGGTGTCATCCACGAATTTACTCTTTTCCACCTCCTTACTTTCAAATAACCATCCCTTAAAGATCACTCAAAATCGACACCCTTTCTTCATGTCCCTACACTTTTTAGTGTGGGCTCCCATTACAGTTTACTATAGTAGCCAAACTTGTCTACATTCTTGAAAACTTCCAGACGTAAACAGACATTTCACTGAAGAGGATGACCAGATGGACATAAGCACAGGTAAAAGGGTTTAACATCATCCATTGTCAGGGAAATGTAGAAACAACAATGGCATTATCACTAAATATCTATCAACATGACTAAAATTTAAAAAAAATTGAAAACATCAAATTCTAATGAGGACTCAGAGACACAGGATCCCTGATGCTAGGCTGGTATGTATGTAAAGTGGTACAATCACTTTGAAAACATTTTGGCCATTATTATAAAACTAAACATGTGATTGCCATAGGACCCAATGATTGTACTCCTCTCCCACATTTATTCCAGAGAAATGAAGACATTTTCACATAAAAACCTGTACATGAGTGTTTATTGCAGCTGAATCATAATAGCCAAAATGTAGAAACAACCCAGAGGTCTTTCAGTGGGTGGATGCATAAACAAACTGTAATATAGTCATAGTATGGAACACTGCTTAACAAAAGAATGGCATGAGCTATTGATACATGTAACAACCTGGATGAGTTTCCAGAGAATCATGCAGACTCATGCTAATCCCTAAAGATTACTTACTGTATCAATTCATTTCAATAATACTATTGAAAAGACAGAATGATAGAACTAGAGAAAAGGTCAGTGTTTGCCAAAAGTTAAAGGACCTGGTAGGAAGAAGACCAGAGGAGAAATCAAATTAGAAAAAGGCAGTAGAAGGGATCCTTGGGGCCGTGGAGCTGTTCTGTATCTTCACTGTGTGATGGGTAAATGAATCAACACATGTGGTAGAATTGCACATTACTAATTATACACACACAAGTACAAGTAAATCTGGGCTTACCTGAAGAATGTTGGTGTGAGAGCAGAGAGACTATTGCAATAAAGGAGAAAGATTAAAGTCAACTCTGCTGAAACTAAGGGCAGGAGGGTTTTAAAGCTCTGGGGCATGCTAGTGGGAAATTAATGTGGGGAGTTAGTATGAAGGCTGGTCATCAAGATGAAGACATCTGTGTTTGTTAATTGGTGCCCACTGAATTTAGGTTTCTACCCTCCTGCAGAGACTGGGATATAGGTCACTACTTTAATGATTATATTTCAAAGGGATGGATCCCAAGTCCTTGAGGAAGACATTCCTAGGCTGTAGATGATTTACATCTCAAAGAAGCAGAGAAAGAATTATTTTTCTCCAAATTGTCTAAAGTAAATGTTCTTAAAAGGGAGTTTAGCAATGTTTAGTCAGGAAAAAAACATCTAAAATTTAGGCAAGTTGAGGGGTATGTTCAGGATGCCTTGGTCACTTGCAATCTATTCCTCACACTTCAGTAAGTTTCTTTTTAATAATTCCTGTTAAAAGTTTTTCTGAATCCATTATACCCTTTTCATGAAAATCTTTGAGAGCATCCTTTAGTAATGGTGTTTATGTTGTTCAGTCTTCCACAGGGGGCTGCAAGCTCTTTGAAAGCAATTATTGTGCTTGCCACCATGTGTTCGTAGCATATAGACCAGAACCTGGCATAGAATTTGTTTGTTTATTCATTGAGTAAATCTCTACAAATCTCAATATACATATATACATGTATACATATGTATGACTGGGTCACTTTGCTGTACATCATAAATTGACAAAACAATGTAAATTAACTATAATAGAAAAAATAAAAACAAAAAATTTAAAAAATGTGTCAGAAACTATTTAAACCTTCTCCCTCATGTCATTTGGTTTCTTTTTTCCCTTTGGATCTCCTAATACTTACATATTTCACACCTCAGAACAAAATTTCTGCATATATACAGTTATTTTTTCCAGGTGAAAAAATGAATGGTCTATGTACACTCCTTTTAGGATATTCAACAGACTTAACATTGAATTAATAATATTTCCTCCAAAATCTGTTCATTTTCTTTATAATTTATTGCAGACAATGATAGCATTATTCATCTAATTCCTCAAGACATAAAAAAAAAATGAAGTCTTCCTGAACTCTTCTTTCTCTTTTTCAGCCTGTGAACCAAGAAAAACAAAGAATGTTGCTCACTATCCAGTTCTGCAAGGGTTAAATTATAACCCACTGCCTGCACCCTGAAAGGAATTCGGTATGAGAAACAGTCAGTCTGCTCTTTGGATAAAAAGGTTCTTAGACAGTTAGATGCATATTTCAGGAAAACTTTTCTTCTTTTTTATTTGGCTGCCCCATGGCATATGGATTTCCTGCGCCAAGGGATCAGATCCAAGTGAAAGTTGCCACCTACACAGCAGCTGCAGCTGAGCTGAATCCTTTTAACCTGCTGTGCTGGGCTGGGGATGGAATCTGTATCCAGGCACTGCAGAGACACTGCTGATCCCATCACACCACAGTCAGAGCTCCAGGAAAATTTCAGTGATCTCAAGTTCTCACATCTCCCCATATGTAGAAAAACACTAAAATTATTATCTTGAGTGTCTTTTTTTTTTCACTGTGCTTAGCAGTAATCTTTAACCAAGATGAATGCTTGACTACTTGTATTTCCTAGCCAAAAATCTTAATATATAAATGAGTTGCTGCTAACTTCTACCAAGAGACTGTCTCCTGGGCTGTAGTCCTCAATAAGGTCCCTCAATAAAATTGAAACTCACAACTCTCATGTTGTGTATTTTTCTTCAAGTCCAAAAGCCCCCATATTCATTTTTTGTTCCAGCCATGATAATTGTGCCACCAAAGTGGCATTTCCATCTCTTGTTTTTCATACCTAAGATCGCTCCTTTAGGTCATCAAATTTCCTGGAGCATAAAAGTAATTTCTCTAATTCTCTCCAATCCTTTGTCCACACTACAATCAAAATTTTTTTTTATAAATAGACTCTAATACTGCCATACTTTCAAAGTACTTCTTACCCTCTCTTCCCTCTACTACATGAGAAAATATAAACCCTAAAGTCCTTAGCATATATTAAAATGATTTCCTTCAGGACCCAGCTTCCACTTCCCTCACTAGACTCCTCATGTTCTTTCATGCATCTTATACTCCGGAACTGACAGTACTCCTATGACAGCAAGCTTGCCCATGCTTTGGTAGTTTTATACATTTCAATTTCTTTTCTTAGAATGTTCTCAGTATCCTTTCCCTCTACCCACAGCCTTGACCTCAGTATATTATACAAAATATTCCTAAAAACAGAAGTACATTTTCCATGGAAAATTTTTCTCTGACTACACCATAGTCTTAAGTTGGTTTAAATGAATATTATAGGTTTCTATCTATTATCTATCTGTCAATCTATCTATCTATCTATCATCATCATCTATATCTATCATTTATATATCTCTTTGAAAATTACAATCAAACAAATGTTACAGGAAATTAGATAGACTCAGAAAGGCAAGAGGATTCATAATCTACAAATATTGGAAATCATAAACACAAAGTTAACATGGAGGAACAAATGCAGAGCATCTCCTGGTCCTTGCTTTTAAAATGAGAAGCAGGATTGAAGGAGGTGTTTTCCATGCTTTGCTGGCATGCCCAGGATTATTTACCAGAACACTTAAATGAAAAGTCAGATAAAATATATTACACTCCTTTCTTAACAATGTCAATCGTTTCAAATTAGCAATGGTGTAACAAAAAGGCAAGTTTCAAAAGCAGAGCAAAATACACTGAAAGGACTTGAGCCCCCAAATGCTTATTGCAGCATGCTATAAAAATGTGGTTCAGGTTTCATGTAATTTGTGAAGAAAATAAAATATAGCTTACAAAATGCATTCATAGTAATAACATTATTCATGATAGATGAATAAAACTAAGAAATTTGGCTTATTGCTATGTATCTTGTCTGAATAATGGCTAAAATGTACTTGTACTTGCAGTTAGTATTACCACCTTTATAGAGAGAGTCAAATGTGTGTGGCAAAATTGCATAGAGAGGTGAACTGAAAATTTGTCAATTCATTGTCTCAATTACACACCCAAAGAATTGTTTTGGTTTTAGATTCAGGGGCAATTATTTTTACTGATCAAATTAACTAGTTTAGAGGTAAATCTTCAACTCTGTGTATGTAACTTGGAAATGAATATATACCAACAAATCATTAAAAAACTCTTGCTGCCTCAAATTCCTATACTCCAAACTTCATAATTAACACGGTTACCATATATTTTTGCTTCTGTGTATTTGATCTAAGATATTGAAATCTGGATTGGTACTAGATTCTTCGATGATGCCCTTTAGAAATGGAATGAGGAGCCCTTAACAAGGAATGGGAATTGTAGCTTTATTTGCAAAAAAAATAATTTCTCATACTTCCTTATTGCTTTCTAGAACACAAAACTACTGCATATTCTTTAAAGTAGGGAATATTCTCAGTAGAATTTATGTTGAATTAATTGATAAAAAGGATATTTCATGAGATATGACAGAAACAAAGTTAGACTTAATTAGAAGCCTTTTTTGAGAATAAAAAATATTCCAAATTCCCACTTTGTACAGAAGATAATATTTATTAGCAAGTACTTACTTGCTATGTTCTTCTAAGTTCGATAATTGCTGGAGTTTTTCTCAATACATATTTCTTAAATCTTTCAGAACTTAAATCAGAATAAACGCTTAAGAATAATAGCAATTATGGCTTTTTTTAAAAGGAAATCCCTATGTGATAAAAAATATTATTATAAGAATATGGTTCTAGACATGAAACCAAGGCCAAGAAAACCAGCAAAGCTTTGGAAATGCACTAACACTCTGTTTTCCTAAAAGATGGTAAATTTTACCACTTTTAATTTTCCATAAGGATTAGCAGTGCCCTGTTTCCCACTCTCCTATCACTAAATTTTATCTTGTTTATTGAGTTTACCTCTCTCTGAACTGATCTTGTCCATCCACATATGAAAATGTTTTCATCACCTTTCTCCAAATCAGAATTGTGAGCTCAAATGCAGGAACCTTGTCTTCCTGGATTCCAGCAGCTTTTCAATTCCTAGAAGAGTTCTTGGCTAACAGTAGGTGCTTAAATATTTGTTGAAAGGGTGAAAAGGCAGAGTTCTGTGAAATATTTGTTGAAAGGGCGAAAAGGCAGAGTAGCTGTGTAGACATATGGCTAATTTGAGCAACGGTTGAGGAGTAAGTGTTCTAAAGGTCCAGGCCCTGCAAAGTATTGGAGAGAGATCCCAGAGAATAGAATCAGTAGAATTCCATTCAAGTCAACTTTTCCCCTGATGAGTTCCATGACGGGCAAATCATTATTACCCTCTCAGCCTTTTTCTTCATTTGCATAGGGCTAATAATATAATTGTGTTTTCTCTACCCATGGTCTTGAAGGTTAAGTATGTGAAAATATTTCTTAACTCATCTGAGACTGTGCTGTCCAGTGCTATATTGGTACCTGGGTTCATGATATCTGAGAATCTCTTAGATTTATTCTTTTAAATTTTAATAGATGCTAATAAGTAGACTCTCTTTATATGTACAAATAAGTATGCAATTGCTCACTAGAGTTTTAAAGAGGAAATGTATATACATGTGAAAATATACATTTAGGGTTAAAACTAGTACTCATTTTCTGTCCATAGATGGCAGCAATGAACCAAATCTTACATATAGTCAACCTGGTGAAAAAAGTTATCTGCGTAATAAATAACATGTTCTCTTAGTAGTACATGAAAATTATTTAAGAGGAACTATAGAATCAATAGAATATGAACAAAATATTTTTAAAAATCCTCCACAGCCGGCCTCAGTCCTTTATTCAATGAACTAAAGGGTTTTTTCAGTTTCCCCAGCATGAGAGTCTTTGTCATTTTAACTGAATGTCACAATAGATATTGATGAAAATAAAACTCTTTTAAGATAATAGCAATTCAAAACAATACCAGGAAAATGCCCTGTCTTTGAGTAGCGGCTATTAAAAATGGATTAATACATTCATGTAGCTCTCTTTTATTTGTTTAAAAAATTAAAATGACTGGAAAGTGCTTACATCCAGAAACCTTTTGTAAGGAAAGAATGGGGGAAAGTAAAAGAGAGGGGATTTCCAGACTTAGACACTGAAGACAAAGTAAACCAAGAGAAATGGGCCCATGGGAGACAAGAAAAGCTACAAGACGCTACAAGACAAGATTGAACTGGAGAGAAATATAATAAATCTAAACAATGCCTCGGACTGCCTATCAGAGAACAAAACATATTTTGATCAGCTACTGAATTTTCTGTCTATGAAATTCCATCATATGTTGCATCACATTGATTCATTTTTCTTCCCTTTCAAAATTAAGAGTTCATTGTGAATACTTTGGAAAATTACACCAATATTGAGAGTTCAGTTTTGTGGAAGAAATACACTTCCATGTTAAATCATGAGAATTAAAAAGTAGTGTGAAATTATTATGAAACATTTAAAATCTGAAAATAATCTTTTGGTATTCAAAGTATTTTGGCACTTAATTTAAATGATTTGAAGATAAGCATACCCCTGAAGAAAAAACATATGAGTAAAAATAAGAAGAAAGAACTTTTGAGATAGGCAGAAAGAAAAAGGAGACACCCCAAGACTGTCCACTAACACGTCTAAACATGACTAAACAAGGACACATCCCATCCAAAAGAAAGGACCATTGAGTTACAGAATCTCACAGGGTTCAAAGAAAAATTCCAAAACAACTTACAGATGTGGGGTTTACTCATATCAGGGGTAGGTCTTTTAATACTGGCTTACTTAGCTCTTTGACTCTAAAAAATCCCAAGTCCGGTAAATCCTCTAGGGCCTACTATCTAATTATATTGGATATCCTGCATGTCTCCTCAATAAAAACTACCTTATTATTTAATGGCTGGACTTTGGGGTCTTTGAAGACAAGGTTCTGCTCTGTTGGAAATAAATTTAAACTGTCGTTTTCCTTTTGCCACACATCTTAATTTGGACCTTTACTTTCCATCTCATCATTTCACAATCTACCACAATCCACTATTTTTCTAAATGAATGCATTTTCACAAATCCAGCAGTACAATTAGGAACAGCCCCTAACTTTGTCTTATTTTTTTCCCCATGTGGTGAAAGTCTTTTCGTAGTACAGTATAACATGCATTTCATGGTATCAGCCTCCCGTTTTTATAATTATGTTAATACTTAGAAAATGCACAAAAAGCATCAGGCTTCAGCATTATCCTAAAAGAAGAAATAAAACTTACCGATTCAAGGAAATATGAAGAACATTTGAAAACTGCTAAGCTTTAGCACACATTTCAAATCATCTATTGGTCATTAATTTGAGTTTTTAAATGTATATTTTCTTGAAATAAATCTGCAGGTTCAAATGCACTAAAAGTATTTTTATTAGTACTGCATGAAGAGTTGGTGATGACAGAGATTCTTTTTAAAAACTATTTTATATTTTTGATAAATAATGTTCCGAAAAGCAAATCTTCAAAAATGTTCTTTGTTCTTTCTCATTGATTACTCAGTCAAATAAAAAGATAAGATTCCATTTTAATATTGTGCAACATGTATTTTTAGCTCTGTCTCCCCAAACAATTAAAGGAGAAAAATAACTAATAGATTTTCTATTTATATTGACATCTTTCTTGGGGAGTGTGTGGTTACATGAAAAAATGTTTATAGAAAAGGATTTTTGTGGATTTGCTTTGGTTTGTTTTGTTTTTTAGGGCCAGAAGTGTGGGATATGAAAGGTCCCAGGCCTGGGAGTCTAATCATAGCTGCAGCTGCTGCCCTACACCACAGCCACAGCAAAACACGAGATCTGAGCTACATCTGTGACCTATACCAAAGCTCATGGCAATGCTGGATGCTTAACCCACTGAGAGAAGCCAGGGGTCGAACCCCCTATCCTCATGGATAGTAGTTCATTTCTGCTGAGCCAAGACGGGAACTCCTAGAAAAGAATTCTATTAAGAGCATATACTGTTATTTTGAGCTGCAGTTATTTTGAGCTAGAAAAATGATCAAAATTCTTACTGATGTCACCAGTATAAAAATATTAGTGGAATTTCTTGGTTACTCTTTGTCACTTTAAAAGTAATTAGAAAGGTGAAATTCTGCTTTTATTGGGAAAATATAAAAGTCCTTCAAGACAATTCTTACACTTGGTTCCATATCCTCCTAGTGTTGATTTCTGGTAAAAATAAAATCACCAATTCAAATGACAAAATGTACTTTCTGAGTGCACTGTTAATCACTCGACACTCAATAGCCCAGCTATCTAATGGAAATTATTTCTGAGATGACTGTGTCCAGGTAATTCAACCCCCAAATATAAGTGTTTTATTTTATCACCCTATTAGATGAAAAAATAATCTCTCTCCTTTAATGAATAGGAAGAGGTACTGAAGAGAAGATGTCACAGTATATATGACCAAACGTCCTTGTGCTAGAGCTAGTGTATGGATCAGACTGCAAATAAAATGATTGCACAAATGTTTAAATGTCTTCTTTCCATTAACAGAAATGATGAAGCCCCCAGAAAGCTAAAAGATTAAAAGTTGTGGGGGAGGGAAGATTCTAATCTAAAATGCATAGTTCGTACTGCTGCATACCTCGGAAAGCTGTTACAGTGATAGCAAAACCGAAAATATGAGGTGTAGAGGGTGCTTTTTGGAAGCCAGGGTGGTTGAAATTAAAGTGCCAAGAATCAGCCATGTGATATGTGGTTCACCTTCATGGGTGGGGGGGAAGGGGGGATTCCAGCATAAAAAAGTCATCACAGCAGTATGAGGTATTAAAAATTGCTAATTAAAAACATATAAAATTATAGTTCATATGGTTCTGTCTTTGAGAAATTAGATGTAGACTGTGGTTCTATTGGAAATTCCTAAGAGTTACCAATAGAAGCCAAGAATGTTCTGACTCTGAAATGAAGATCTAGTTTTGCATTCTCCTGTGTTGCTCCAGGTATTAGTCTTACAATTCTATCATGAAAAACATTCCTGCAGAAATGACTGTATAATAAAGTTATAATATATCTGTTGATTTTTATAGTAATGTCTATATTTAACATTATCTACAGAAATAATCTTGTTACTTTCCTTCCTCCTTTCATTAGCTGTAGCTCCATGTCATAGATATTTATTATAGCAAACTATTGTATTTAAAGTGGATAAACAATGAAATCATGCTATATAGCACAGGGAACTCTATCCAGTCACTTGTGACGGAACATGATAAAGATGATGTTTGAAAAAGTCATATATGTATATGACTGGGTTACTTCGCTGTAGAGTAGAAATTGACAGAACACTGTAAACCAACTACAATGGAAAAAATAAAAATCATAGAATAAAAAAATAAAAATAAAGGGTATTTAATAAATAAATATTTGTCAATAAATGAACTGCATGAAAACCTCCCTTACCAGTTATATGGTCAGCAGATATAAGAGAGACCCTTCCTTCCTAATTCTAACATCCATATCCCCTTCTAAAATAACAAGCCATTTAAATTCGCTATTGGAGTTCATAGCAAAAATATATCATCAGATCAGTAGTTCTCCTTTTTTCACAATCTCTTATAAAATAGTTTGGGCATACTCATTTTGCTACTGACAAATTACTTTTGCAACTACCTGGTGTCTCAAGACTTTTTCCTACAAAAAGCTTGAATCTGGGTTCTCAGTTTTTCACTTTTTTCTCATCACTGTTCCTATTTGTTTATTCTGTAGTAAAACATTTACATATCCTGTTAATGCTAGTGGCTCTTTCAGTTGAAAGACATTTACTACAATGAATTTTGTACCAACTGGAGGTTTTTCATGGCAATTGCTGGAGATTCCTTATTATTACAACCATGCATTCTAATTCTGCCTAATGAACCAATTCTGGGGATAAAGGAAATCCAGGGCAGAGTGTAGGCTACAACTTTTGGAAAAGAAAATGTTGCAAATGACAGCTTGCAGCGCAAGAGATGGACTAGAGAATATGAAATAGAATGTTTTACTTGGACTCACAATAGAAACCTGCATAAGCTAAATGACATATTCCTTGAGAGAGTATAATTGCAATGTTTATATCAGGATGGGGCATGGTGTTAAGAAATGTAGTTAGTTTGCAAGGATGAAAACACAAAAGTAGTTTCCATGGCTTAGAATATACACAAAGAAGTTTTCTTTACATAGGATGTGAATAAGATAAACTTTTTCCACCTATTAACATCCATTTTTAATATGATAATGTAATGGATAAGAGGAAGGAAATGATCATTTTGGGGACAGTTACTACGTTAGAACCACTGTATATGCTGGCATTTAGTAATCACAACAATCTAAAACAGGAATGTATATCCCTTTTTAAGTGTTAAAAACTAAGTTTTAGAGAGATTAGAAAATTATAGGTATAACATAAAGGGGCAAAGCTGAGATTTGAGAATTGAGTTTCTCTTACTACAATATTTAGCTCTTTTCATGATGTCACACCCTCACCTTGTTTTATAGAGTGTTTTCATAGAGAGATGAACAAAATACATGGAAGATAGACGAGAGAGGCCACCAGTGACATTGATCGGGAATGCTGGGGTCAGGGATGATTAATAGAAAAGAAAGTACCTGAGTCGTGTCTGGAAGTAAAGAAGTTTTGTCAGGCAAAAAGACAAATGGTCAGAGAATTCCACCATAGGGTACTAGAAAGGTTTTTGGATGTGGGACACTCATGAAAAGTTCAGCGTGAATGGATCTTAGGGAATAGGAGAAGCTTGTTGATAGGAATGAAACTAGAGAACTAGGTTGGAAGGAGAAGTGAAAGAGCTCTATTGCCCAGGGATAGGAGGGTCAGATAATTAAAGGAAATTACTAACAATAAATAAAAGTGTGGTTACCAGGTATATGATTAAATATTTTCGATACATCAATTGTCTTCATCTTCAAGCAGCACATAGTCAAATATTTTAGATCATTCAACACTCTCTATTCATAACTGAGAACATTTAGAGATTCATAAAAGCAACAGATTTTCCCAATGTCTTAGTTACTTTTGAAGGGATATATTCTAAAACCTAGATCTTACAACCTTACAATTTTGCCAGCATACTCTGAATTTTTGCAACTTTTTGACATATGCTGAAATATAAGTATTGACATATAAATATGAACATAGTCTTTGATATGTACACCCATGGATACAGACTAAAATAACTATGATCTGTTCTAGAATTATAAATTCCCAAGGGCAAATTCCAACTACTCTCCTTTTTACTTGCAAATATATTTTTATTAAAGTATAATTGATTTACAATGTTGTGGCAATTTCTGCTGTACAGCAATGTCACCCAGTCATACATATATATACATTCTGCAAATACTCTAGTTATCTCACCATTTAATCTAGGACTCCCATGGATGCATGGTAGGAGTTCTATGGCAAAGCCAATTCCCAGAGATCAATCATCCTTAGAAAATGTCATGAGAAGTGGCCCCATTAGAGCAAGAATTTAACACTTTGGAGGTCCACTGCTTGAGGTAGGAAGGCAGGAGGGAAACATGTTGTTATTGTTGGTTTTAATTTGTGTCTAAAAAGCAATCACCTAGGCTCCAGGTAAGAGAAATGTCCAAAGGTCCTCCTAATGCAGACAGAAAACTTTCTGTAACAATATAAAGGAAAGTAGAAAGTTAAGAATACTACTTAGTAGGAGATACTGAGGAGTGGTCAAGTCCTGTGACATTTGAGAAGAGCTATGTATCATGTTATGTTTCTAGTACCCCCATTTCTAATTCCTGCCTGTTATGCTAAAGCATTTGGTTATAACCTGGTTGTAGTTAGCCTTTGGAGAACTGACATATGAGACTAATATCAATATTTAATATATCAATTTGAAATAATATCAATATGGAAAAGCAGTAGGAAAAAGACAAACGTCTGAGGGAGGTGATTGCAATACGAAAACAGATGAGTATTTAAACAGGGAGCAGTGAAGAGACAAGCTACAGTGAGGTGAATCTGTGAGTTCCAAGCCACAGCAGTGGCAATGCCAGATCCTTAACCCACTGAGCCAGGAAACATGCTTATATCCACTGCCTTAGACCAAGACAATGTTATATTCTAATGTTCTTAGACCAAGGCACTCTGATGTGAAGTTCCTGAATAAGTGGACATTTCATTTCAACTCTATGCTTTTGCTAGTGTATTGGCTTTTTCAGTGAACTTCCATGCTCCTTTTCAAGGCAGGAGTAAACCCTGGATCCTTGGATGTCATTTACAGGCTCTTATGTCTTTCTGCTCTCCACAGCCCCTCTGCACTCCTATTTGCATCATGTTTGACTGAGGAGAAAGCCACAGCTACCAAGTTGACTTTTATATCTATGGAAAAACAAGTTTAAGTTCCAATCTAATTGTAGAATGCAACTTAATGAATCTGGGTCTTCCTTTATTTGCCTTTGGTTATAATCAAAATTTTAATATAAATATATATTTAAAATACTGAACATATTGAAAAATGAATATTTTTATGGGATATAAAGGCATTAATTTTAAATGTAATTGATTTTAGTTATTTTCATAGGAAGAAATGAAGGGAAATGATTACATTTATTACTAATTATTTTTCTTGTCTTTTAAAAAATTTATTAAGGACAAAACAACTAATTATAGAACATTGTTTATAAATTCTATTCATATGGGTAAGTCCTACAGATTTATGGGGTTATTGCATTAAGCATGTGTACCAATATCGCAGTAAACTGTTCAAAAGGATTATATGGTGTAATTAGAAGACAATTGATTAGGTAGCATGATTTTATCCTTAATATTGTAGATGAAGAAATAAAGGCACAGGAAATTTAAGTAAGTTTACCAAAGTCTTGGTGAGAACGAATGATGTTAGTGAGATTCTGTCCTAGGCATTTTGACTTTGCAAAAAAATCAGTATAAATTTATATTTATACTTGTTTTCCTCATGGGTTTTTAAAATATATTGGTTGTTACAAGATTCCAATATTACAGAAATGCTAACATAGGACTACATTTTTCTTAATTTTTAAAAGATGAAATATGATAGGCAATCTAAAATATTAGTCACTGCTACAAAGAATTTTATTTGCTTATGCTGTATATTCATATTTTGTTATGTTCTTTTGTATATGCAATTTTTATCTTTTTTGCATGTATTTTTCCCAAAGTTAATTTAGACAAAAAAAAAAAAAAGGCACAGCTAAATTTAGAGTAAATCATTAAGGTGTTGATGGCCATCCAACCTGTAAAATGTGGTAATAAGATTGGAAAGGAACTAAATAACCCAAAAATACCTTAATGTATTAAGCTCACAGTAGTTCAAAAAGTCTCTTGGGTCAACACAGCTTTAAAATATTACTAATATAATATGTTCACATTATTCTGTGTCCCTGAAATTTTCATAAACTAAAATGCCTTAAATCACTTTATTGTTTAAAAGACAATTTATTTTAAAGTTAGGAAAAGCTGAAGCTACCTGTATAAATCCAGAATGTACCAAGGAAATTTAAGAAAGATGTGTGTATTGGCCTAGAATAAGTGTATTTGTTGCTTAATCTACCTGAATGGTAGATTGTCTCTAGCTATCTGTTTAAATTTGTACTATGTAAATATGGCATAAATAAGTTCTGATTTCTCCAAAACCTGGATTATTTTTAATAATTGAGGAGTTGGAATTGTGTCCAAGAAGTGAAAATGAAATCTATCCAATTATTATTCTAATAACACATATACAATTACATTAGTGTACATAACTCATAAATCTAAGTACTTAATTGTGTGGCCTTTTAGCAGGTTGACATTTTCCCCCTCATTTTCAAAGCCTCTCTGGACATGAAAGCATCACCAAATGCCCAGGTAGCAGGAAAAAAAAAATGATACAGGATGACCTAGAAAAGTAATACAATGTTCATATTTTAAAAACATATCAGACCTTTGGACATTTGCTAAATTAAATGTTTTAGTGTTTGAGAGATCATTTCATTTAGCTATTGAAAATTGGGGTGACTAAGTCTTTGGATATTTAGAAAATACTCTTAAATATGCAACAGTATAATAACGATAACAGTTTATTGCAACCATTTAATTAAGAGTAACAGCTTTTTCAAACTCTAGAATCCAATCCAAACATAAATGCATGGGATTTGATAACTAGAGAATTGTCTTTGAAAGGAAGGATGACATGATAGCTAATGCATGCACATGGAAACTAATTAGATTTTTTAGCTAATGAATCCCCATTTAAATAAATGTGATTCGATAAATAATGGATCCCCATGGAAATGAATAGAATTGGATGACTAACACACCCCACTGAAATGAATGTGATTCGATAGTTATCGCATCCTCATAAATGTGTTAGATTGAATCCCATTCATTTTAATTGCAATAAATTAAAATAGCTTTTGTTCATGGCCTTTTGGCTAAGATCAAATGTTCTGTCCTCTATTTGGGGACTGTATTCTAACAAGCAGACTACTCAGACTTGCTGATCTAATAGGTCCCTTCCTTCTCTAACTATATGATCTATAAATTACACAGGCCATTCATTCCAGTAGGAATGACTCATTCCTAAAACCCATTCATTTCAATGGAGGATTGTTGTCAATAAGACTCTATTAATTTCAATTGAGAAGTTTTAGCTACTATAAATAGAACCATCAAAATAATGTTTAGATGCTACCTTTCAAGGAAAAAGTCAAAAGCATATTTGCCTATATAAATGTAATGCGGGCTTCTTGCTATATGTTACTAAAATCAAATAATTATTTAAAAATAAAATAGTATATCATTTATTAATAAATGAATAACTTATGTATTGACTTGTGGAAATAAAATGTGAAAAATAGAATTTTAAAAATGAAGCACATGATGATTAAAATAGTAATAATCCACAAGAACAAACCTCTATTGGAGCATTTATCATATTTACTTAATTAGGCTTATTTATTTTCATTTCTTCCCATTTGACTGTGTATTCTGGGAGGGCCAAGACTCTATTATATATATGTATATTTCAAAATTATACAGCAGATGAATATTGTAAAATCTTGATGAATAGGTTGAATAGGTAAATGTAAAGATAAAGAGATAAATTAATAAATGGATGATTATAAGACATCGAGGAAGTAAAAATGTATCAAACATTAAACACTAATAGGATAATTTACTGTGATAAATATAATATACATGCATATACTTATATGTGTATATAATCTTTATTACTTTTCATAACTGCTCCCTGAAATAAATGTTGAGACTTTTTAAAATGAGTAAACTGAGTCCAAAAAATGAATGAACAAAAGATTCCATGGCCAAGGAAGTATGATAAAAGCCCAGCTATGCCAGATAAGAAAGACACTGGGTTATTCCTTACACTATGCTTTCATCACCTTGACATTCAATAGTCTTTTATAGAAGTGACCTAAATAAACTTGAGGATAAAAAAAGTTACAGCTTGGGAAAAGTATTCAGCATTAAAAATGAAAAACTAAATAAAATAAGTAAAAAAAAACTTAAAATAACAAAACCTTTCTTAAACACTCCTTTCCAAGTACTTGAAATTTATATGATAAGACAAATATGGTGTGGTTAAATTCAAAGAGTAAAATTTATAATTTAAATGATGGGTTTTAAAGTATTATAGTGATATTCAATTTAGCTAAAGTTTTGCTAATCCTCCAAGCTGAGCCCTCCACACATGCAAACATACACATGGCAATTATGAGACATTTTAACAAAATTATCTTGTCACAATCTTGAAAAAAAGAGTTTGAAAGTGATTCTTTAGTTAGAGAGCTTCCTGAAAATCTAAGAAATTCAATCCTTATTTATCTCTAATTTCTCTTTCTCAATGATTTCCTGATAGAATTTAAAGTATTTCAAATAAATGTGACATTAATAATACTACTATTGTTATTAATGCACAAAAAACATTGACCAGTCAAAAAGGATGCATGCATAGGAAATATTTCATACAGAATGCAGTTTGTTGTTATTATATGCACATTTTACTGAAACTTAATCAGGAAGTCACACAAGAAAGCAATAGCTCTTACTAGAAATAAAATTTTAAGTGTATTAAATTAAGTCAGATTTTGTAAATATCTTTAGTATAGTCACTACTCTTTGCTTTCACTGATTTAAAAATCAAATCCCAAAGAATAATTTTACTTTTTATTTTGGAGGTTATTTTAATGGTATTTTCTTAAAAATATATGTGTACAGACTGTTTTATGTTCTTTGATAAAAAACATATTTTATTACTCCAATTTCCATTGAATACTGTTTGTACTTTCAAACATGACATTTGAAGACTTTGACTTCATTAACTGCAAAAAAAAAAAATACATTGAATATTTAGAAACAAAAAAGAGCAAAGAAAATAGAGATAGAAATACTTTTATGGGTATAAGAAAGATATGCATTAGAAAGTATTTATTTTTACAGAACTAAACAAAACAAAGTAATTTTCTAATGTGTGGTATATTAAAAAAAATGTATATTTATGGAGTTCCCATTGTGGCTCAGTGGGTTAAGGACATTTAATGTTTCCTCTGTGAAGATGTGGATTCAATCCTGGGCCTCATTCAGTGGGTTAAGGATCCGCAGCTGGCAGAAACTGTGACATAGGCCACAGATGTAGCTCCAGTTCAATCCCTGGACTGGGAACTTCCATATGTCACAGGTGTGGATGAAAACAAAACAAAACAAGCAAGAAAACAAACAAAATGATACGAAAGACAATTTATATAATACTTAATACTCCCACAGAGTTTTCAAATGATTTATAAAATTTTTTAAAAATAAAATAAACTGACTTAAAAGAAATTTTTTTACAGAAATAATCATGTTATTATGACTATTTATTTAGAACTTTCTGGATTAAGAAACATCTCTACCAGAAACTTTTTTCACTTATTGCATTCTCAACTTATTTTAGTCTTTTGAAACTTGGGTCCATATTTCTTGTTCTTCATTTAATATTTTTTTCCCATTATTTTGAAGATTTAAATATGTATATTATATATATATATATATTTCTGGTTTTACTGAGATATAACTGACAAAAAGCACTGTATCAGTTTAAGGTATAAACATAATCATTTGACTTACATAGCATTATGAAATGATTACCAAAATAAATTTAGTAAACATTCACCAACACATATAGACACAACATTAAAGAACTGACAACAAATTTCCCCTTGATGAGATTAGGATTTACACTCAACAATTTTCATTTGCAACATACACTGGTATTATTTATCTTTATCATGTCTTGCATTATACTGCTAGCACTTATTTATCTTATAACTAGAAAATCATACTTTCTGATTAGCTTCATCTAATTCCTCCTCTCCCACCTCCCCACCGCCTACCTCTGATAACTGCAAAACTGATCTCTTTTTCTGTGCTTTGTTTTGGTGGTGGTGGTGGTGTTTTTTTGTTTGTTACTTTGTTTTATGGCCATGCTCTTGGCATATGGAAGTTCCTGGGCCAAGGATTGAATTCCAGCCAGAGCTAATACCTATAAAGAACTGCCAAAACTCTGGATCCTTTAATCCACTGTGTCAGGCCGGGGATCACACCTGTGCCTCTGTAGCAACCTAAGCCCCTGAACTCAGATTGGATTTTTAACCAATTGAGCCACAGTGAGAACTCTCTTGTTTGTTTGTTTATTTTTGAAGCATATTGATTACAATACTATGTTACTTTCTGTTACCTAACAGTGATTTGATATTTCTACACATTTCAAAATAATCACTATGATAGATTTAGTTATCATCTGTCACTATACAAAAATATTACATACTTCTTGACTATATTCCTGACATAGTACATTTTATACCTGACTCATTTGTTTTGTAACTGAAAGTTAACGTATCTTAATCTCCCTCATTTATATTTCTTCCCCCCATCCTCACCTGTTTGCTCTCTCTATCTATGAGTGTTTCAGTTTGGTTATGTTTGTTCCTTTGTATTACAAGATTGTTTTTAATGACATAATTTTACTCTAAAGTGGGAAAGGAAATTATGAGCAAACCAAATCTTTCAAAAATACTGTCATTATGGTATGTTATAATACATGTTACATTATATGGACATCCTTAGCTAGAACCTCCTCGGTGACTAATTTTGCTTGGAACAGACTGAATAGCATCATCCAGTATTTAATGCTTATGATAATGATGATGAAACATGTTACTAAAAAATAACTCAGATGAAAAGCTTTGTTTTTCAAAAATAGGCAGCACAGCATGGTGGATAGGAGTGTGTAGTCTAGAGTTAGTGTCACAACTCCAGCATCGCCATTTACCTTTATGGTAACTCCTGGTGTGAAACTTCTCTGTAACCACAGCTAATTAGGTGAATTTTTTCTCTGTGAAAGAGGAATAATCTTTATCCTATTTCGTAGTGTTGTTTCATTAAAAGAATTATTAGAGAACCACTTAGAACAGTTCCTGATACATAGTAAGCAATATTAAGTATGTTCAGGTATATTTTTGAAGAACTTCATATCTAGTATAGGGGAATAGAGGAATCCCTTTAAAATGAACTTATCTTTAACTAAAAATAAATTACATTTGGGAGTTCCACAGGGTTCAGTATGTTATGAACCCCACTAGTATCCATAAGGATTTAAGTTTGATCCCTGGCCTTTCTCAGTGGGTGAAGTATTGCCATGAGCTGTGATGTAGGGAGCAAACATGGCTCAGATCCCCTGTTGCTATGGCTGTGGCATAGGCTGGCAGCTGCAGTTCCAATTAGACCTCTAGCCTGGCAACTTCCATATGCCATTGATGCGGCCTTAAACAAGCAAAAAAAAAAAATTACATTTGAATGAATGTCAAAAACCATACCGAGGAGAACAATATTACCTTAACTATTCAAGTAAGATACTGGGACATTCACTCTGCATTTTGCCCCTGGCACATGACTAAAGAGTGCTTTTGAACCCTAAATTATCCAAAATTTACATTGATTAAATTCATTAACTGATTAATATCCTGGGTAGATAAAGTTATAATCATCAGGCAAATAATCAATTTTCATGGAAAGCCAGAAGAAGACACATTCTATTAGAAAGATTATTCCATATTAGAACAGAACCTTCTCTATCATTTCCCACTCTTTATGTCATCTTGATAATTTCTTACCTGTCAAAAATTTTAAGCAGTTTTGCAGCTGAGTTGAATTTGGTTATTTTGAGAGATCTTTTACTCTATTTCTATCCAACAATGGCAGACATGGAACCATGCTGTTGATGGTTTATGATTTAACTCTAGTGAGTTACATGGAAAGCATTTAAGCTAATGTTATAAACTGGGTATTGTTATTTTAGGAAAGAGTGGACATTGGAAAATTTGTCCAATTAAAGGAAAACATACCAGTTGGTTGTGTGAGTTTGATAACATCATTTAGCTTGAAGTGGAAAATTGTTATTTCACACTAGAGGGGATTTCCGATTTTAATTTAGTCTTCCCAAAAAGGTGAGAAGCTTCATTAAAGATATCCCTCTGTTCATTAATTAATTGATAAGCAGTTGTAATAAAGTACTTAGAGGAGTGGTTGTCATTAGAATTTCTCTAAAGGCAATATTTTAGGAAGAACGAACTATCAACTGAGGAATATTCTAAACCAGTGTTTAATATGCACAATGAGAAAAGCCAGAGGAAGTTTACATTTTTCTCAAGCTATGAGAAATAAATTTAAAAATCTCAAGATAATTTGATACTTAAAGCATGATTCCCCTGAATTTTATAAATAGCTTAATAGCACACAAGAGATATGGGTAATTGTTTAACAGGTGTATTTAAATTAAATATTTATACATACTTTTATTTATAATTTTAATACTGCAAATGAAGTAGGTATTTTAAAATAGTAATTGAAATATTCTTTCATTTCCTCTTTTTTTGTCTCCTACAAGCAGTAAATATTGTGATATTGCTTGGCTTTGCACAACACTTTCTTCACCCACTTCTCTAGTCTTTGCCACCTCCTGCCACAAACACAATTTTTCAGATGTTATGGAGCTTGTTGTGGTGGAATTTTTTTTTTTTTCCTGCACTGGTGGCATATGGAGGTTCCTGGGCAAGGATTGAATCTGAGCTGCAGCTGTAGCTTATGCCACAGCTGCAGCAATGCTGGATCCTTAACCCAATGCACCAGGCTAAGAATCAAACCCACATTTCCACCGAGAAAATGCCTGATCCTTAAGCTACTTGGACACAGTGGGAACTCCCTGGAACTATGTTTTTTCTTTTTTTATACAACCTATTCTCATTCCCTAGGATCAGTTTTCCTTGGACCATTAGAATACTTTGTTCTCACTAGGGTTTAAGATGTGGTCAGCAGTCACACACACAGATAAATACATTACTTGACTGACTTTTGCAATAGCAGAGTAAAGAATACAGAAGATAGCCTAACAAACAATGTTTATCTGGAGTAAATTATATTAAAACACAATCATTTAAAGTCTCTAGAAATTGTATGGGGTATGCAGTAAAGAGGTAAACAGTCATTCTAGAAAATGTACTAAATCCAAGTAAGATTCTGTGACACTGGAGCCATAATTAACTCCCTCTTATAAATTCCTCCATTTTATAGAAACTATTGCCATCTTGCCTAGATAGGTACAATCAAGAAAATGAGGATTTCTGTCCTTTCAGGTCCAAGTCTGAGGCTATATGTCCATGCTGTTCAAGGATACCGCTAGTGTTTTTCATCTCTTCTAGCCCCTCATTACAGGAGTCCTATTATGGGCAAAGATACATGAAATGACTAGAATAGACTTCCTCAGCCAGCACTGAATTGCTGGGCATAAGTTATACTCAAGGTGTGGTAAGCAGGAACACTGGGTCCTGAAAAACTCAAAAACCAGCTAGCAATTATGGTGGAGGTTCCAAGCAGAAGGGGCAAGGCAATACCAACCAGGTCCAGATTATAGAGCAGGTATATCACTCCAGGGAAAGGGGGTGTGAAATTCTCACCCTCAGCTCTTATGAATGGGTATAAAGGTGCTGCCAGATAGAATGGCCACAGGAACTAAGAGCTTCACAACTCCACTTAAAGGACTGATTTCACTTGGAGCAAAACATGAAGATTTCCACAATTTAAGGCATTTTTCAAAATAATGGAGACTGATTTTTCTGTATACTAACAATGAAATATTAAAAAAGGACTACAAAAATACAATACCTTTTAAAATTGCACCTCACAAAATCAAATACATGGGAATACACCTGACTAAGGAGGTAACAGACATATATGCTGAGAACTATAAAATATTAATCAAGGAAATTAAAGAGGATTCAAAGAAATGGAAAGATATTCCATGCTTCTGGGTTGGAAAAATTAATATTGTAAAAATGGCCATACTCACCAAAGCAATCTAGAGATTCGATGCAATCCCTATCAAATTACCCATGACATTTTTCACAGAACTAGAAAAAACCATCCAAAAATTCATATGGAACCCAAAAGACCCAGAATTGCCAAAGCAGTCCTGAGGAATGAAAACGAAGCAGGAGGAATAACTCTCCCAGACTTCAGGCAATATTACAAAGCAACAGTCATCAAGACAGTGTGGTACTTGTACCAAAACAGAGAGACAGACCAAGGAACAGAATAGAGAATGCAGAAATAAACACAGACACCTATGGTCAATTAATCTTTGATAAAGGAGGCAAGAATATAAAATGGGAAAAAGACATTCTTTTCAGCAAGCATTGCTGGGAAACCTGGACAGCTGCATGCACATCTATGAAACTAGAACACGCCCTCACACCACACACAAAAATAAACTCAACATGGCTGAAAGACTTAAATATAAGATAAGACACCATGAAACTCCTAGAAGAGAACATAGGCAAAACATTCTCTGACATCAACCTTACAAGTGTTTTCTCAGGTCAGTCTCCTAAAGCACCAAAAATAAAAGCAAAAATAAACCAATGGGACCTAATCAAACTGAAAAGCTTTTGCACAGTAAAGAAAACCAAAAAGAAAACAAAAAGACAACTTACAGAATGGGAGAAAATAGTTTCAAATGATGCAACTGACAAGGACTTAACTCTAGAATATACAAACAACTTATCCAACTCAACAGCAAAAAAGCCAACGACCCAATTGAAAAATGGGCAAAAGACCTGAAAAGACATTTCTCCAAAGAAGATAGACAGATGGCCAACAAGCACATGAAAATATTCTCAAAATCCCTGATTATTAGAGAAACGCAAATCAAAACTACCACGAGATACCACCTCACACCAGTCAGAAGGGCCATCATTAATATGTCACAAATAACAAATGCTGGAGAGGGTGTGGGGAAAAGGGAACCCTCATGCACTGTTGGTGGGAAGGTAAGCTGGTACAACCACTATGAAGAACAGTATGGAGGTACCTTAGAAAACTATACATAGAACGACTATGTGACCTAGCAATCCCACTCTTGGGCATATATCAGGACAAAACTTTTCTTAAAAATGACACATGCACCCACATGTTCATTGCAGCACTATTCACAATAGCCAAGACATGGAATCAACCCAAACGTCCATCATCAGATGATTGGATCAGGAAGATGTGGAATATATATACAATGGAATACTACTCAGCCATAAAATAAAACAAAGTAATGCTGTTTGCATCAACATGGATGGAACTAGAGACTCCCATACTGAGTAAATTAAGTCAGAAAGAGAACAATAAATACCATATGATATCATTTTTATCTGGAATCTAATATAAGGCACAAATGAACCTTTCTACAGAAAAGAAAATCATGGAATTGGAGAATAGACTTGTGGTTTCCAAGGGGGAGGGGGAGGGAGTGGAGTGGTTGTGGAGCTTGGGGTTAATAGATACAAACTATTACCTTTGGAATGGATTAGCAATGAGATCCTTCTGTGTAGCACTGAGAACTATGTCTAGTCACTTATAATGGAGCATGATAATGGGAGAAAAAAATGTATGCATGTATGTGTAACTGGGTCACCATGCTTTACAGTAGAAAATTGACAGAGCACTGTATACCAGTTATAATGGAAAGAAATAAAAATCATTACATATATATATATTTATATAAAAGTACATGAGAAAAGTAAGAAAAAAAAGTAGAGAAACACAAAGACAGTTCTAGCTCCTTGATACTATAGCTACAAGTGAGAAGGTAGAACAATAAAAAAAAATAATAACAAACAAAAACCAAACCAACAACCAAAAAAGACAGCCAAGAAAACCATCCTGAGATCACAGTCACTGTCTTTGATTGGGAAAGCTGTACATAATGTTAAGGCAACTGGTATCCAAGAGCATACAATGCAGGGCATAGAGAATATTTGAAAACATTCTACACACTGCATACAGATTTTTCAACAGAGAGTGGAGTCCTCAGTGGAACTAAGGATTCAAGTGCAATCTCTGATTGAACACTGACTGAAAATAAACAGCACTGACCCAGGAGTAATTTCATAGAAGTTAGGCTTAAAAAAATCACTTGAATTCTTGGATATCTGGAAGATTATGAGAAAACTTAAAGGTGTACCCTTTTAGGAGTAATAAGAGAAAAAAATTCAAGCCAGTAGGAATTGGTTAAATAAATGGAAAAAACATGAATTCGAACTGTGATAGCAACTTCCAAACCTCTCTCTCTCTGTCTCTCCCTCACACACACACACATACACACACACACACACATGCATATATTCAAATTAATGGGCAATAATCTAATTGGTTGTCCAGGTTTAAGTACAATTTTTGTCCAATTAGTGGTTATATTGACACAAAGGTGAGGCCTAGGTAACCAGTCTAAAAGATGTAAAAAACAGTATCAAAAATACCTGAGCAAGAGACTGCAGATCTGCATACTTCAAGGGAAAGTGACTGAACAGAATTATTTCAACCATGGCACTAAATATAATAAATGATTATGTAAACCATGAAAACCCAACACCTTGGTGAGATCTGTATCCAGAATTGCTACAATCTATTACATAAATGCCTAGTTTTGAACAAAAATTATGACATTTTTTAAAAAGCAAAATAAAAAGAAAAAAGAAATCAATATAAATTTATTTTAAAGGAGTGCAGATTTAGCAGAGAAGTCTCCAAAGCAACTATTATATTGTTATTTCTCATGTATATGCTCATAGAAAGAGACCATGCCCAAATAATCAAGAAAGATGTAATAACAATATCAGCAAAGAATATCATTACAATTTTAAAAATGTATAAAAGAAATGGAAAATCTGAAGTTGAAAATGATAGTAATTGCACTGAAAATAGAATCACCAGAAGAGCTCAGCAATAGTTTTGAATGGACAAAAGAAAAAAATCACCAAACTTAAAAATAGATCAGTAGAGGAGTTCTCTTTGGGCCCAGCAGGTTAAAGATTTCACATTTTCACTTCAACAGCTTGTGTCATTTTTGTGGTGCAGGTTAAATCCTTGTCCTGGGAACTTCCATATACCACATGAGTGGCCAAAAATATCGATCCATAGGAGTGGTATCAAGATCGCATAGAAGTAAGATGTGGTGCTTACTTTCTCCCAAAAACAAATCCAAAAAAGCCATCTACATATTGCACAGGACACCTACTGAACACTGGTAGACGATCTTAAACCTCCAAAAAGGGCAAGAAACCCTCCACATAACTATGTAAAAGAAAAGGGGGAAAAAGAGAGAGAGGAAAGGTAAAAAAGAAAGAGAGTCAAGATGAGACCAGCACTCCTGAGAGGAAACAGTGAAAGAGGAAAGGAACCTGAACCCTGGGCAGCCACATAACTGATGGAGAGATCAGACAAGATGGAGGGACGTCAAAGCCTTGGAGGAAAGCACAGCAGCCAGAATGAGGAGGGCAAAGCAGAGAAAGAGTTGCACAAACCATTAGTACCACCACCCCCAGACAATAAAGCCTGAGATGCTGGGACAGAAGCTGGGCACTGAGACTCAGGCTCCAGACATCAGTTCAGGGGAGAGGATAGGTTGGATGTGTGGATACAGACAGAGGGGCTAGGGAGCAGTGCTCCAAGGGCTGGGGAGTGGAGCACCACAGCCAAGGGAACCCAGGAGGAGGCCTGTGCCTGTATGTCAAGGAAGGTAACACTATTGTGGAGGATAAGATGAAGAAGGGTGGGACTGACATAGGAATATCTTTTTCTGCATTTGTGCAGGCTCTCAGGCAATGAGGCACCTCTTGTGCAGGCTACAGGCTCTAGGGCACCTCTTGTGTGGGCAATGGGCAGCAGGGGCAAAATGCCACAGCCATATCAGACTCGAGAGGTGGGTGTGGCCTGCCACCACTACAGGTTTGTGACCAGGCACCTCCTGTTTTCCCTGTCACCTCAGGGGTTGGCACAGAGGAGGGCACTCCAACTGAGCACCACCTGTTGTTGCTCTCACTCACCTGGGATTGCACACTCCCTACTGCTGCCACTCCCAAATGCTCTGAGCACCACCTATACCTACCTGAGGGTCACTGCCACTTCCCAGGGCCCTGAAACCAGTAGCTGCCTGCACAAACTCCCTGCAGGTCCTTGCCATTGTCAAGGGTCTAGCAAATAGGCACCAGCTACTGGACTTGCCCATTGCCTCCATCCCCCCAGAAGCACATGCAGGCCACACCAGAACACTCCCTCTCCCCCTGTCAGGGGGATAATAGCCTGCACACAGTGAGGAAAGAGACAGCAAGCATCCAAACCAAAAGCAGCCCCCACCCCCAACACAAAAAGTAGTTAGTCTTCACAAACTATCCAGGGGTTCTCTTGCATATAAATGGCCCTCTAAGACTACAGTACTTAGGAGAATTCCCCTGAAGAAGGAAACAATGAAACAGATCTCTGCAGTCTAATAGACACAGAGTTCAAAAGGAGACAGTGAAAATACTGAAGGAATTAAGAGTAGATATGAAGGAATTAAGAGTGGATATGAACCATAATGCAGATTACATTAGAAAGGAACTAGAAAATATAAGAAGGAACATGGAAAAATTAGAAAATTTATTAGCAGAGACATAAGCTGAGTTAAAGGCCTGAAGAGCAGAATGAATAACACAGAAGAACAGGTAAGTGAGCTGGAAGATAGAATAGTGGAAATCACACAATAAGGACAGCAGACAGAAAACCAAATGAAAACACATGAAAGAAATATCTATGGGATAATATAAAGCAGGCCAACCTATGCATAAGAGGGATTCCAAAAGGATAAGAAAAAGAAAAGGGGATTGAAAAAATTTGAAGTTTGAAGAAATTATGGCTGGAAACTTTCTAAATCTAAAGGAAACATATATCAAGATACAGGAAGCAAAAATGGAGGGCCCCAAACAAGTTGAAACCAAACAGACCCACATCAAGACGTATTATAATAAAAAATGGCAAAAGTCAAATATAAAAAGAGGATTATAAAAGAAGCAAGGTAAAAACAAATAATTAATTATAAGGGAATCCCCCATAAGGATTGAGCAGTGTTGCAGATTACTTTAGAAAGAAATGGCAGAAGAGAGTGGCAAGATGTATTAAAAGTACAAAAAGTAAAATTTTTCAGCCTAGAATATTCTACCCAGAAAGAGTGTAATTTAAAATAGAAGGATAAATAAAGAATTTCTTGAACAAACAAAAACAAAACAATACAGCAATACTAAACCCATTCTAAAAGAAATACTGAAAGGTCTCCTCTAAAAAGGAAAGAAGTAAGAAGCTATAGGATCAAGGAAATCATGATCACCAAAATTTTAGCCAAAAGGATAAAACAATACTTAAAAATGATCATACACCTTGACCAAGTGGGATTCACCCCAAGTTCACAAGTATACAAATCAAAAATACAACATACACCACCATACACCATTATATACCACACTGACAAAAGAAAACTCAAAAACCACATGATTATCTCAATAGATGCAACAAAAGCACTTGAAAAAATTCAATATCCATTCATGATAAAAACTCTTACCAAAGTATAGAGGGAACATATCTCAACAATGTAAATGCCATTTATTACAATCCCATAGCCAAAGTAATACTCAATGAAGAAAAGCTGAAAGCCTTCCTGCTAAAATATGGAACAAGACAAGGATGCCCACTCTCACAACTTTTATTCAACATAGTATTAGAATTCCTAACCACATCAATCAGACCATAAATAAATAAAACATATCCAAATTAGAAGAAAAGAGGTAACATTGTAACTCTATAAAGATGACATGATACTATATATAGGAAACCCTAAGGACTTCACACAAAAACCACTGGAACTGATCAACGAATTCAGCAAAGTAGGATAGAAGACTACCATTCAGAAATTGGTTGCATTTATGTATACTAAGAATGAAATATTAGAAAAGGAATACAAAAATATTTTAACTTTTAAAATTTCATTCCCAAAAATTAAACACCTAGGAATAAATTAGACCCAGAAATTTAGAGGCTGAGAAATATAAAACATTAATCAAGGAAATGAAAAGTATTCAAAGAAGTGTAAAGATATTCTATGCTTCTGGATTGGAAGAATTAATATCATTAAAATGTCCATACTAACCTAACCAATCTACAGATTTAATGCAATCCCTATCAATTTAAGCATGATATTTTTCATAGAACTAGAACAGTGCAAACATTTATACGGAGCCATAAAAGACCCAGAATTGCCAAAGCAATCATGGAAGTGGGGGGGCGGTGAAATAAGCAGGAGGCATAACTCTCCTAGGCTTCAGACAATATTACAAAGTTACAATAATCAAGACAGTATGGTACTGGTACAAAAGTAGACATGCAAACCAATTGAACAGAACAGAAAACACAGAAATAAACCCAGATACTTAGGGTCAATTAATCTTTGACAGAGGAGGCAAGAATATAAATAGGGAAAAGTTTTCTTGTCTCTTCAGAAAGTGGTACTGGGAAAATTAGACAGTTGCATGTAAATCAATGAAAGTAGAACACACCCTCACACCATGCACAAAAATAAACTCAAAAAGGCTTAAAGATTTAAACATAAGACAAGATACCTTATAACTCCTAGAGGAGAAAATAGGCAAAACATTCTCTGACATCAACCATACAAATGTTTTCTTAGGGCAGTCTCTCAAAGCAATAGAAATAAAAACAAAAATGAACTAAAGGGACCTAATCAAACTTAAAAGATTTTGCACAGCAAAGGAAATCATAAAAAATAAAATAAAAAAAGACCACCTATGGAATGGGAGAAAATAGTTTCAAATGATGCAACCAACAAGGGCTTAATCTCCAAAATATACAAAAAGACAAATAACCAAATTGAAAAATTGGCATAAGACACAAATAGACATTTCACCAAAGAAGACATACAGATGGCCAATAGGAATGTGAAAAGAACACTAAACATCACTAATTATTAGAGTAATCCAAATCAAAACTACAATGAGGGGAGTTCCTGCTGTGGCTCAGTGTTAACGAACCCAACTAGCATCTGTGAGCAGGAAAGTTTGATCCCCGGCCTTGCTCAGTGGGTTGAGGATCTTGTGTTGTTGTGAGCTGTGGTGTAGGTTGCAGACATGGTTCAGATCTGGCATTGCTGTGGCTGTGGTGTAGGCCAGCAGCTACAGCTCTTATTAGACCCCTAGCCTGGGAACCTCCATATGCCACAGGTGTTGTGGCCCTAAAAAAAAACAAAAACAAACAAACAAAAAAAAACACCTACAATGAGGTACCACATACCTCACACTACTCAGAATGACTAACATTAGGAGTCTACAAATAGCAAATACTGGAGAGGGTGTGGAGAAAAAGAAACCCTCCTACACTGATGGGAATGTAAATTGCTACAACCACCATGGAAAACAGTATGGAGGTGTTACAGTTTTCAAGTGCCCTTCAAGAAGATTAAACCCAAATGCCTCTGGTCAAGTCTCATTGTAATGCCCATTTCCCCACCCTGAGGAGCCTGAGCTGGTCACTCCCTGCTAGAGAAAGAATGTCACTCATTCCTCACCCTACCACTATATAACCTGTTACCCATGCAAATAAGATATCCTGCCCAAGAGCAATCAGAAGGTCAAATTAGGTCTCCACTCAGGTCCACATTGTGGAGTATAAAGACTGTTGCGGAGTGGGTTGGGCCATCTTTTTAATCTGCACACACATAAGTCCGCCTCTTCCTAAAAATGTACTTTGCTGTAATAAATTTGTAAAATGTCTGCCTTTTCAATGCTTTGCTAGAATGATATGGGGACTAAGGAAACTGTTACAGAATCAGAGGCACCTCAGAAAACTAAATATAGAACTACCATATGATCCAGCAAGCCCACCCCTGGGCATATGTCTGAACAAAACTTTCATTGAAAAAAATACATGCACTCATAATCACTGCAGCTCTATTTATAACAGCAAGACATGGAAACAACTTAACTTTCCATAGGCAGGTGAATGGATTTAGAAGATGTGGTACAGGAGTTCCCATTATGGCTCAGTGGTAAGGAACACTAGGATCAATAAGGATGCAATTTCAATCCCTGGACTCGCTCAGTGGGTTAAGGAACTGGCTTTGCCATGAGCTGTGGTGTAGGTCACAGATGCTGCTCAGATCCCACGTTGCTGTGGCTATGGGTTTGGCCAGCATCTGTAGGTCCTCTTTGACCCGTAGCCTGGGAACTTCCATATGCTGCAGTGCGGCCCTAAATAAAGGAAAAAAAAAAAGATTATATGGTATACATATACAATTGAATACTACTCAGTCATAATAAAGAACAAAATAATATCATTTATAACAACATGGAGGGAAATAGAGATTGTCATACTAAGTGAAGTAAGTCAGAAAAAGAAAGACAAATAGCATATGATATCACTTATGTGTGGAATCTAATATATGGCACAAATGAACCTATCTTCAGAACAGAAACAAACCCATGGACATAGTGAACAGACTTGTGGTTGCCAATGGGGACGGGGAAGGAGTAGCATGGACTGGGAGTTTGGGGTTAATAGATGCAAAATATTGCATTTGGTGAGGATATGCTGTATAGCACAGGGAACTATATCCAATCACTTGTGGTGGAATATGATGGAGGATAATATGAGTAAAAGTATATACATATATATATATGTATATGTGTGTATGTATATATATGTATATGTGTGTGTGTGTGTGTGTGTATATATATATATATGTACAACTGGGTCACTGCTGTACCGAAGAAATTGACAGAACATTGTAAATCAACTATAATAAAAAATTTAAAAAATCAATCCATAGGTGGTATACAGCCTTAAAAAGAGATAAAGAACTATGGAGAAAAATGAAAAAGACTCAGTGAAATATGTGATACCATTAGGCACACCCAGATATTTGTAATGAAGGTAATTAGAAACAGGGGGGAGAGAAAAAGGTAGAAAAATATCTGAAGAAATTACTGCTGAAAATTGCCAAATCTAATAAAAAAAAAAACTTTATATAACCAAGAAACTAAAAAACTCCCAAGAAGAATAAATGCTGAAAGATTCACATCCGAACACATCAAACTACAAATGTGAAAACACAAAGAAAATCTTGAAAATGGGTAAGAGAAAAACAAATCATTAACTACAAGCAATGCCCAGTTATATTGTAAGCGGACATCATCAGAAACACACTAAGAACTGAAGGATTGGGATGATATGAAAGCATCTAATTAACAAAGAAAAAAACAGAAAAATTCAACCAAATATCCTATGACCAGCAAAACAAACTTTCCAAAATAAAGACATTTGAAATAAACAAAAGCTTTTATAATGTGTTTCCATTGAGCTTGTCCTAACTGAAACACTAAAGGAAGTTCTTTAGGCTGAAAGCCATCGACACCGGATAGTAGTCTGAATACACAGGAAAATAAAGCAACTGGAATTTTGGAATTATAGGGACATCATAATTAAGTATAACTCATCCTTTCTTCTCATGCCCCAGAATAAACTTTTTCTTATTTTTTTATTTGGGATATACAAATTCTATTACCACGGTTTTTATGGTAAATGCTGGGAAGGCTCTGTTTCAGCACCCCTACAACTTGGTATGAGATGCAAGAAGGAGAAATGTTTGCCAGACTTGCATATTTAGACCAGGGTTTTCAAACTTGGCACTGCTGATATGTTGGACCAGATGATTCATTCTGTCGTGAGGGAACTAGCCTGTGTGTTGTAGCATCTTTAGCTCACTTCTGGCCTTTATCTACTAGAGGAAATTCAAGCCCCTTTTCCCTCTCATTTTCCTTAATGCCCACACCTTCAGCTCAGTTGTGACAGTCAAAAATGTCTGCAGATGATGCCACACATCTTTTTGGTTTAAAATAACCCTATGTAAGAACAATGATTTAGACAATGTAAAGAACTTTGAATTCATGCTCATTTTATTATTATTATTTTTTTATAATGTGGATATCCCTTCCCATATCTCTAGCTGTAACTTTCTCTTTGTCTGCCAGTACAAAGTACTACTACTGCCATTTACCTAGTTCTGACTTTTGTCCAAATATCTCATTTCGTTCTTTGTTCTTATGGAAACTATTAGGCCATAAAACAAAGCATTATCATTTTATATTATTTTCTATTGATGTATGTTTTTTGACTTTTTCCCCAGTGGGACTGTATACTTGTGTCTAGCAAATATGTCTTTGTATATTTTGTTTTCTGTGTGTGATCAACAGTGTTTAAATGCTCATAATAAGTGTTTTGGGTTTCCAAGAGTTAAATACACACACATATACACACATTCACATGCTACGTGAAGGAAATAGAGAACTGAGTATCTTGGCAAAACAAAAAAAATCACCTACCTTGTTCATTTGCTAAGTACTTTCAGTATTCTGTGATCATACAGTTTCTGCTATATAGTAGGAAACAAATTCACATTTGGTGAATGACACATAACAAGCAAAGAATGTCCTTATCTGTATAAATTATCTTAAAAATTTTTATCTCCTGGCAATACACTTTTTATTTACTCTATGCAAGTTGCAAGTGAATTTGTTAAAATTCACTCCCATTCTCAGCATTTATAAACATAACAGGTTATTTGACTTATGATAGCAGACATAATGGAGAAGTGGAAAGGGTCACAGGAGGAAGTGTATTCAGTGAAATTAAGAAGGATCTAGACCTTTTCATGTATATTCCACTACTTGAAAGGAAGTTAGTAATTCTGAGATTATAGCATTCATTGGGCTTTTTAAAGTTATGAAACATTTCAAAGGTTAAACAAGGTTATTAAATGGTTCTAGGAGTTCATAAATTAGTCACTATAGATTTTTTTTAACAAAGGCACTTTAAATAAAGCAGAATGATTTGGAATTGTATTGATTTCTCCAGTTAAATGTGGCAATATATATCTCCTTTCACTTCTCATTTAGAAATATAACCAAGAAAGTGTTAGTTCTACAGATTGTAATTTTTGATACTAAATTAGAGTATTTAAGTATATCCTAATTGATTTTGTTCATGAAGCAAAAGAGTCACTAAAATTAAATTTGAAAGGAAATGTGTCTTCCCTTGTGTGTCTAAAATAGTAGAATAATTTGGAAAAAATAGCACTTGGTGAAGTGTGTAAAAACATAGGCAGGTGGATAAATGAAAAATGTTTCTTAAATAATTCTTGAGTTGTACATGAAATTAAAATACATCTATTCTGATTTATGGCTTTAAAAGAAATTCTAAAGCTACAGTTAATAAATTGTTTCATGTAATTGGAAAAATTCTGTAAAATAATATATTTCATTATGAAGGAATCTCTATATTTCGAATATTTGGAGCCAAATGGAAAGTGCTAGAAGTACAGAAGAGGGAGGTGGAAGTGGACTACAGAACCTGGTAGAAAGAGACACATTTCTGTTGTGGTTTGCTTATTTAAAGAGTAAAAAGGCACTGGAGAAAAAGTATAGCGTGTCTAAATCTAAAGGGTCAGAAGAAGAGAAAAAGGAGAGACTAAGCAGTCACCATGTCAAGTGAAGGTGAAGCAAAGGAGCAGTCTTGTCCCTATAAAGGTCTTTTCAACACATGCTTGTGAGAGTCTATTCCATCCAGTTCCTGGTTCTGTGTACTATAAAGGAGGGGAGTGGGAGACAGTTACATCACCAATTGTGCCTGCCCAGAATAAGAATATGTGAAAGCAACCTGTCCAGATGGATATGGCTACCTGTCCCAGCAGTGACCTCCTTTGTGAAGCAAGGGTCATTTATTTTGCATGTGTCCTCTCAGCGTACCTGCTGGAGCTCTGCTTCCATCAGCACTCTTTCCCTAGGAGAGAAGGGCCTTGAGTATGAGGCCACTTGAATATTAGCCCAATAATCAGCAAGGCTTCAAAAACTTGACCCCAACTACAGCGATCAAGCACTTGATTTACTTTTCCTATGTTAAGTCTTCATGCCTGCCCTTTCTACTTACTCTTTGCAGCGTGTTTTATCTGTATAATGTTTCAGGTTCAACCATACAAGTGCTTCCTTGCCTGATGAGGCCCAAAGGCATGTTTCTAAGTTAAATAGCATCATGCCTCTACAGGGACTATGACCATATGAAAGAGACTCTGAACAGAAAGCAAAAGTAATACAGAGAAGATACAGAAGAATTAGAACATAAGTGGGTGCTACTGTTATAGTTTCAACATGGAGAATATAAGGAAATGAATTTAGAACGAGTGGCTAGAGTGAGGAATGCCCCATAATAGGCATGACAAGACTCCTTCTTAAAGATATTGGCAAGAAATGGAAACTTATTTGCTTTAAATAATATACTAAACTCTGAGATAAGTCTACATCTTTTATATTGTATGCAGCTTTCATCTTATTAGTTGATAATCACTATCCTATAAAGTCATTAATTTCAGAAATGCCATGCAATGACTCCATTTTGAAAGGAAGTGTAGCTTGTTTTAATAAAAAGTACTTTTTTCTTTGACTCCATGCCTGAAGCATGTGGAGGTTCCTGGGCCAGGACTGAACCTGTACCACAGCAGTGACCTGAGCCACAGTAGAGAAAATGCTAGATCCTTATTTCTCTGAGTCACCAGGGAATGCATGACTCTAGCTTTTATTTCTATAATTTCGTGTGTTCTGATGTCAAAAAATATCACTACTTTTACCTAGCCATAAAAAAATTGTAGTAACAAAAAATTTAAATCTCTATGAAAGGAAATAATTACATAAAGACTTACTCTGAGCAGATCAATTTATGTCACAATCTGTATGGTGAGCTGCTTATAAGCCACAGCCTATATACCATGTTCAATGTAAGGGCAGGTATGAAACCTGCTCTAAGGGATTATGCCACTATTCATCATGCAAGGTGTGTCCACCTACAGATCATCTGTGCAGGGACTTATATGTATGTGAGTGTGTATTATTTGAAAAAACAAATCTCTGTGACTTTCTGTCTTTTCCCCCTGGAGCTCTGGCCATCTTTTCTTTTTGCCACTCAGATTAAAATACTATCAGAAATAGACATGATTCTCCATCATTTTTTTTATTATGGTAACATTTACCTTCATTTGAACAGTCATTGGCCACAAATCTTCAAATGGCGTTGTAGTGTCCACTTTCTGATTTATAACAATATATAGAATTCACAATATAATGCATATAATTCAGAATTACATAACTGAAATGACCATTAGATCTATAAAAAAAACCTAAAATCAATTAGAGAAAAATAAAATCAGTCTATACCATTTCTAAATTGCCACTATTAAACCTTAGAGTGTTCACGAACAAACTTAATTCTGCTTTGCTGATAAATAAAGCAAAGCAAAATGCAATGATTTTCATCTATTTAGTACTACTGTAGCACATAAATGTCATTCTGTGGAACCCCTATCTATCAGAGTAAATGACTGAATTTACATCAGCTGTTTGATGGAATAAAATAAAGTCATTTTAATAGGACATACCCAGCGGATCAATGTTTCTTGCTTTGAAAATGAACATCTTAGTTTTCCCTAGGCATTTATGTGGGAACAAGAGATCATTATTCTATGACAGTGTTTCATTCTGCTGACATTTCTAAACAGAGAATGCTTCTTTCCATGTGGGTCTATGAATTTGTTCACAAATAATATGGATTTCTTGGGGGTAGGAGGAAAATCCATCCTTTTGAAAAATGTGCATTTTAACTAATATTAAGTCTGATTTGTTGATCATTTTAGCTGTTCCTTTTTTCATAAGTGAAGTACCACTGAAAATGAGTATTAACTCTTTTAGGACACAAGGGTATTCTTATTGACTAAATGACTGGATTGATTCATTAAATAGTGCTTTAACAGACTAAAAGAGTATAAATGCAACTTCAAAAGTTGCCAAACCTGCAACCATAGAACATCTCTGACACTAAAATAATCAATGTATCTATTCCATTTTCCATTTTGTGAAGGATTTTATGGCTGCATAGTAGAGTTCCTAGGCCATGTTTTTAGATTTTTTTTTCTTTTAAGGATGCTCCATAGATCTGAATTATACAGTATACATAGAAAAAAAAACAAAAAAACAAAAAACCACTGGCCATATTTAGAGTTCAGGTTCAAATGAAAGAATGACCTATTATAAGACATGTTTAAAAAAAAAATCTCAGAAAGTCACTATTATGTAGAAATCACAGTGACAGAGGCAGTAAGAAATCTGATTCTTCATTTTGAAAAATGACTAGCTGCTGAATTTAAACCAAAATAGAAGCTCTACATAAAAGTTTTTTTTTTCTTATGAGTTTCAAGAACCAAGGGTGGAAAGTATGTTAGTAGATAAGACATAGAAAGCTGTATTGAATCAAGTGTTATTTTTGGACACAATATATAGACACAACAAAATACGATTCTTCCATATTTTAAATAATATACATTATTTACCCACCCAAAAAAAAAGTTTTTATCAATATGATCTACATGAAATGCTAGAGATCCAGAACTGAGGTAAGTTCTTATTTCTGATGAGTTCATAGTCTGATAAGGGGAAGAAATAAAAGGTCATATTATTATATGATGAATACTAACCACAGACATCATTTTATTCATGCAGTTTTAGCTTCTGCAGATTTTGACAATCTTCCAAGGTATACCCACATAACAAAACTTAGACTGTGTTCATTGTTTATTGGCTTCTGTAACTTATGTACATTCTATGTTGTCATGAAGTAAAACCTCATGCTCCATACATATACACAACTAAGTCTCTGCTCTTCTAATCATCCCATCTCAAACATTTTCAAATTAATAAAGGAATAATTTGTGAACTGCCTGCCTTATGGTTCCACCACCAGAATGACCAATATATTTGCTTCTTTACCTACATATTCTATCTCTTCTCCTGTTGTGATAGCTCAAGAATCATTATTTCTTATAAAGACCAATCCTTCCATGTGTTTGAAGATTCTCTTCTCCTCTTGACTACACAGAAATTTGGGTCCTACATTTATCTCTTCTCCTGTTGCACTGAAATATGAGAGAAATGGAGTTCTGCCTTGTTTAATTTTCTCTTATTTGAAGTTTCTGCTAAAAACAGCTGAACTTAATATTTGCTAATACACTGGGCTTCCTGAATCTCCAGGTCTGGAATTTATCAATTTAATCTTACAATTTGTACACATTGGGAAAAAGGTGCACTTTGGTAAGGCAAATCTTCATAGGTTATATTCAGGGGTGTGGAGATGTACTGTCTAAAAGGTTCTAGAAAGTGCTGTTAAGATGGAGGACACAAAGTCTATTGGCATACTAGTGATAGGTAATTTATCTCTAAGTTCTCTCCTTTGTTCAGTCATGAATCTGAATGCAAATATCCAGCCTTTCTTCTTTCATCTAGTTATTATGGCTGGCATAGTAAGGCCATATCTATGAGTAAACAGAGTTAACAGAGGAAGCAAATCACACCCTTTATAATAATTTTGTAGATGCCTTTAGAATTTTTTGATTTTTTTTTCTTTACTAGTGGAAAGATTAAGACAATGACTTTATCCTTGTTTTGTCCTCCAATTCTACGGGAATTTTTCACCAAGTCACTAAAATATTCTTGCTATCAGATTATTCATTTATATAGTAAGTAGATTGGATTAGATGATCCAACAATAGCATTTATTTTAGTTCCAAAATCCTATGATTTATAAGAGTCTGCCTATTAGCCAATGGAAATAAAGGAAAATCTATTTTACCAGGAATATTACTAAAATTAGAAGTTCTGCCTTGGACACTTAGGCAATTTGAATACAGCAGCAGTAAATAGACCTGGTATTATTTGCCATATTTTCCAATAAGTCCAAGTCCAATTAAGGTTTTAAAGTGTAAACTATACTTTTGCAATAAATTTCCATGTGGTTATTCACGAAGTACATGGTAAAAAGTAATGAGTTTGAATTTTATTTATTAAAAAAATTTTTTTGGAAGTCCCTGGTGGCTCAGTGGGTTGAGGATCCAGTGTTGTCACTGCTCTAGCATGGGTTCAGTCTTCACCCTGGGAATTTCCTCCTGCTTAAGGCATGGTCAAAAATTAAAAAAAAAAAAAATTAAAAAAAAATTATCACCTCATTAATCAAATATAAATATTTGAGCATTTAAAATATCTTTTAGATCCTGAAACACATATGACCAGTTCTACTGTCCTCTTGTTTCATTTTCTTAACATATTTTCATATTTGGTTATCAGATTTATTTTAGGATGATTATCTTAAAATGTTTATGAAATGCATATTTATATTTTCAAACTTAAAACAAAATGACATAATTTTATATTTATATATAATTTTTATATATATTTGAAACAAATGAAATAATCCTATATATTTTTCTTAGTTGTGCCCATGGCATGAGGAAGTTCCAAAGCCAGGTATCAAACCCATGACAATGTCAGATCCTTAACCAGTAGGCCAACAGGGAACTCCTGAACTTAATTCCCCCTATCTACCAAACACTCATAGTTGAAACTCCTAACAACTGCTGATGCACAGTATCAAAAATTAGAACATATGTCTGTACCTGCATGGTTATGGCTGCTTTGGAAACAGCCAAATCACTCTCTAAAAATAAGGTAGACAAAGAAGAATATATGTTTCTATTCAGTTTTTTTTTTCTAAATGTTATTTCCCCCAACACACTTTTTTTCCCCCACTGTACAGCATGGGAACCCAGTTACACATACATGTATACATAATTTTTTCTCCCATTGTCATGCTGTGTTATAAGTGTCTAGACATAGTTCTCAGTGCTACACAATAGGATCTCATTGTTAATCCATTCCAGGAGCAATAGTTTGCATTCCTTAACCCCAAGTTCCCAATTGCTCTTGCTCCCTCCCCCTACCCCCAGGCAACCACAAGTCTATTCTCCAAGTCCATGATTTTCTTTTCTGTGGAAAGGATCATTTGTGCCATATATTAGATACCAGATATGAGTGATATCATATGGTGTTTGTCTTTCTCTTTCTGACTTACTTCACTCAGGATGAGAGTCTCTAGTTCCATCCGTGTTACTGCAAATGGCCTATTTAGTTTAAACCATAAATAACGGTTTCTATGAATCTTGGGTAAATGCATAAATGTGGTAGTAATTGCTCTCCTGAGCATCTGATATAAAAAGGATTTTTCATCAATTAGATATTAAAATATTCTTCCCTTTTGTCCATATATCTCATTTTTTGCTATCTTTTATAAGACATGACTATTTTAAAATGTTTCCCTATTTTTAGAGCTTCAAGGATTTTTTTTATTTTTAGTTCATTATGCTTCTGAATGAGATCCCCTTTTCTGCAATTTAATATAGGTATCCATGAATTAACATCTGGAATTTTCCAATTGATTTACAACCAATTTCTGCTTACATCCTTACAAAATTCTTCTTAGGTAGATGAAATTTTTGTCCCTATCTTACAGCTGAGGAAACCAGAGCTTTGAATTGTTACAGTGTCCAAGGGTAATTTAGTCAGCGGAAGGGCTAAGATCTTAGTTAAAGATCAGTTTGACTGCAATTTCTGCTTTTAACCACTAAAACATACTATCGAAGTGTTCATTTTAAGTCAATTAAAATTGTATAAGAAAAACAGAACTAGATCTTCAAATATAATTGGTGAAATTCATGGAAAGAATTTATAGAAACAGCAATAGGGTGAAAATGTAATTCAGTGTATGGGCTTGTCAGTTTTATCTTTAAATTCCATAATCCCAAACAACTTCATAGATGTAAATTAACACTCACTGTCAGTACATGATGAAGAAAAGCAGGAATTGAAACTTTAATACTAATGTTGCAAAGAATAAAATCATTATTTCTCTCCTTTTATTCACTGTAACTGGTGGAACAAAAGCTTAATTTCAGAGTTTTGAATGTAAGCATTTGAATACTATTCTTGAGCAATGGCTGGCTCAAAAATTTGTCAGTTTCCACTTCTGCTGTTTTCTGAAATCTGGCTGAAGCCTCAGAGTGGGAGTCTGAGGGGGAAAAAAGTTACATGGTATCCTCTTCTTATGATATGTAAGAAGACTTATAAAATTTTAATTATTAAATTAGTAAATAACTATCAGTTTTATGCAGCATGGTATGTTATTTAATGGTCATTTATTATTATTTTTCTTTGGATTACAGTAAAGATTTTTAATTTCATTATACATTTTAAAATGTATAAATATTTTAAAAAAATTTTTAGGAATTTATTCTGAAACCATTTTTGCACTCTCTTCTTTAAATTAAAACTTATATTCAAACTCATGAGCTCCCATTGTTGTTTTGTTGGTTTAATACCACTTCAATAGTTTTTTTTTTTTTTTGTTCCAGTACCTATGGAAAAAGGTGATTTTCATATACTATATATGCTACACTTTTCAGAAGTGAAACAAAATAGCTGAGGTCTAGTCAATTAATTTTATTTTTTAGTTAATTTTAAATCAAATATTTCTGTTTTTCTAATTAAATTTTAGAAACATATTTTGCAATTTAGGTAAAAGTACTTTAATTGAAGGGAATTTCTCTTACAAGGCTAGGAACGCAAAGGTGTGAAAGTTCTCATTTACAACAAAAAATAATGTACAATGTATAATTATAAGCATGTTGTTTTATATGTGTTTTGTGAGATGTAGGTGAAATGAAATCACACTAACAAGAAAAATGCAACCACGTTTAGACAGAAAGAAAGTAACTTAATTTGAGTGGGCTATAAAGTAAATTTGTGATGGCAAGTTGGAATGACATTGGTATCAAGTCTTAAAGCTAGGAGATATAGCTTAGTTTTAAAGGAAACAATAAGTCACTGATGATAGTAAAAAAATTTGCAGAAACTTTTTCCCATTAATCTTGTAAAACTTCTTACCTACCTGCTATGTAAAAAGGGTTTAAAACAAATCAAAACCTGTTTCAAGCACTATCTCTGGACTGTAGGACCCAAACTCTTCATTTTGTATAGTCTTCTAAGATAAACATGAAGGAGGGGTGTAACATATAAATGGATGCTGGGGGAAAATTAGTAAAAGCATTTTAAAACATATTTGAGTCACTATGGATAATTATGACCTCTGAGAATCCTAGGAAATACGAACTCTTTGATGCCGTGTATCAGTATCTGTCATCTCTGCATGTCTTTCCTTTTCCCATTCCACTCTAAACATGGTTTTCTTAACAGCACAGAAACTATAGTTTTCTTTCCATAGTCTTAGACATATTTTATATATAGAAAAGTGTATGTGCTCTTACAAACATCAAACCTACCTTTGATTTTGCTAAGTACATTTGTGCTAATAAGTACATACTTTGCATTATAGTTTACTGTTACATATTCCAAAAGACTCAGTTTTAATCTCTACCACCATTATTAATATTTAGATGTAATTTCACTCAAAATTTCTACCTTTGATATGAAATCATGTGATGAAACAAGCCCCTCAATTTGAAATGCATATTAGATTGACAATTTAGAAAAGTCTATCACTAGGCATGTGTGAGAACTACAATGGAAAATTGTATGTCCCAACCCTGACCATAGATCATAATCTTATCAATTTTCCCCTGCCTTGTTTACGATAAAATTAACCCACACTGTGTGTCTGCTTCTGGTCAACACCTTCATTCTCACAGAGACCACAGCTGGCAGGCAATATAGAGCATGTCAGAGGGCATAAACCTCTCTCCCAGTGCAACTATAATACCGAGTTCCATTGTGAATATTTAGACTCCCAGGACTGTAAACTCTTTAAATCTCTGGAGGTCATTTTTTCCTCTCTGCTGCAAGTGATTTCCTTGCCCCATCTTGTGTCCTAGAGTGGTTTTTCATATCTATAGATTGACACCTATGTTGTAATCTTACTTACTCGAGTCACTACTGACTTTATCTACCATTTTGGCTCCAGTAACTTAAACTGATACATCATGAAAATTTATTCAAATAAAATTACATTAAAGTAAAACTAAATAAAATCTTGAAGAACATTAATCATAGAAAAGCAATAGGAATCCAGATGTCTCTCTGGAATTTGAATACTTTCTGTCATGACAGTAGCATGGGTTGATAGACTATGTGTATTCATGTGTATGAGGCCAAGAGTTAATGTTTGTTATTTTCACTTTAGCAGTAATTGTCAGAATTACCTATCTTAAAAAGACTGACTACTTTACCAAATAACTAGTCAATATTTAGTCATCATGGTAGCAGTAACAACATTCAGTTCTTGGGCTTTGGCCATGGGGGCATATCTGAAGGTAACTTTAGGTATCACACACAGAATGCTATGTATCACATAATCCCAAAATAATTCCATAAATTTTTGGTAAGATATAGTTGAATAAATCATATATCACTAACTGGCTCTGGTCTTGAAGACACATACACGAGCATAGCAAATTCTTAGATTTTGATTTGTAACTCAAAGTAGATAAGAAATCCAGAAGGGTTCAATATGGATACCATTAATTATCATGCTTTTAATTAGGCAAGAAATTTTTCATTTTATCGTTGTCATTAAGCAATCACTTTTACTGTATATCTTTCCAAATACTACAGTACTTAGTGTCATGGTTAGCATTGCCTTGAAAGATATATGACTGCCAGTACAAAATTTTCTCTAAAAATCATAGACTCTCTATTTTCCGAACTTCAGGATAAAAATCTGGGTCTGCTAGATAAAATACAGGTCTCTAAATTTATTTTTAAAACTCAAATTTTACTTAATTTTTATGTGTTTTGTGCTTAGGTAGGTTCAATTATATCTTTTGCAGGGTTTGTAGATAAAATTTGTCTGAAATGTTTGAAAATAATGGGTATTTAACCAATTTGTCATTCTACCATTTTTTTGAGAAAGTATTTATCAAAGATAAAATATCAAAAGATAAAATATATGTTTCTCTTTATTCTACTTCTTTTAACATGTATTTAGTTTTAGCATTCTAACTCCATCCACAGACCATGCATACCCCTTCTGTAGGCCAGGATGATAGTCTATGATTGCAAATATTTTTTGACATTAGAGTGCTGTTTGTGTTTTACAACATGTGTCATTCAATCAATGTTTTCAATCCTAGAAACAAAGTGAGTTATTTAATTTTCTCAGTATTTTTATTTTGAATCTGAAAAATTACCAGAAAAAGTTGATTCTTTCATGCTTCTTAATAATTTTAAAATGAAATTCAGGAGTTCCTGTCGTGGCGCAGTGGTTAACGAATCTGACTAGAACCATGAGGTTGCAGGTTTGATCCCCGGCCTTGCTCAGTGGGTTAAGGATCCGGCGTTGCCATGAGTTGTGGTGTAGGTTGCAGATGTGGCTCGGATCCTGCATTGCTGTGGCTCTGGCATAGGCCGGTGGCTACGGCTCCAATTGGACCCCTGGCCTGGGAACCTCCATATGCCGTGAAAGCAGCCCTAGAAAAGGCAAAAAGACCAAAATAAATAAATAAATTAATAAAATAAAAAATAAAAAATAAATAAATAAAAATAAAAAATACAATGAAATTCAGTTTATGAGTGAATTTATTACTGGGCCTGGAGATTGCTTGATTACTATCTTTTCTGCTTTGACTTTCTTTATAATATCTTTTTGTTCATTCCTATGCATATCTATAGTATTTATAGATAAGCCTCTGCAGTTATGTCAAGAACTTTATAATAGGAAGTTTTCTCTTTGTTCACACTCCTGGCTTGTAGAAGTTCCTGGGCCAAGGATTTAACTCATACCACAGCAGTGATCCAACCTTCTATAGTGACCCTGCAGGATCCTTAACTTGCTGCCAAGGGAACTCCAATGATGGGAAATTAATCACTTATTTTATGTTTCTCTAGATGTATTTTTTTAGGATTTTAACCTATACTACTTGGAGGTAGACTTTGGATAAGTATCAGCAACTTGGCAAACAGATAACCTGCAGTAAGAAAGTCCACCTAACACTATAATAAAATACGCTTAATACAAATAATACACTCTATGGTAAAACTCTTTACTCAGGGTAGGAGAGAAAATGGAAAGCCAACATTCTTAAAATAAAAAAAGCATGTTTATTTATATAAATCAATGTATAAATTATTTTTATTTTTCTTTGAATTTAAGAATATATATGTATATGTATGAAATGTTTCTCATAGTTCCTAAGCAGATTACATAACTAGAATCATTTATTTTTATGAAATGTAAATGTATTTATAAAATAATTTGAGAATATCATTTTCAAAGATCCATCTGAAAAATTTTAAAAGCTACCAGAAAAGAAGATAATTTAAATGAGAGTTGATCTGAAAATCCATCAAGATTTTAGCTAAATTGTCTTGAAATACTATTATTAATATGAAAGTTTTCCATGTTTATTATGTGACAATGTTTTGCTTAGATTTCTCTCTTACAAGTACAATGTATGTTTTCTAAGATGTGTTTCTCAAAATGTATTGACTGAGTATAGTGTCAGCTAGCAAACTTTGTAAAGGCCATGATGACATGAATGATCTCTCTGGGTAATAGATAATCATTACATCCAGGGTCCATATCATATCTGTTCACACACAATTAGACACAGTCTCAGATGAAGCCATTTAGATAGTAGCTTGATCATCTCATGGTCTCTCCTACATGTATATTCTTTTACTCAAAATATTGACCCTGAATAATGAGAATTCTTATATTTCATTTCTTCATACCAATACTATGTTTTGCTATATCAGTGACTGTGAACTAATGCTTCCAGATGGGAATTCAAAAGTGCTGGTAAGAAGGGGTAACAATAAGTTTGGTACTTGAGGTATGTAGGTGCCTGAACAATTACCACAACAAACTTGTAGACTTTCCAAATGTTCCACTTCTGGTTAAGTAATCCAGTGAAAATACTATCAAGATTTATTTTGGGAGTTCTATCTCTCTTTTAATATAAAAATCAATATAAACATTATAAAATAGAACACTTTGAAAATCTGTTTTTAAAAATACTTTTCCTACATTAATTTTTATGATAGATGCTATATGAATGGGTTTTTATACCTTCCTAACTACATCTAATATTATGTCAGAAGTCTTTGTTTAGGAACCTGCATTCATTGTGATGGTGCAGAAAATCCCATCAAGGGAATAATTGAAATAATTGCTTATCGTTGCAGACCCAGTATTTTTCTCTTTGTCCTAGTATTAATCACCAATCATAGTGCCTGACATGACATTAAGAATCTGTGTTTTGACTTATGTAAAGATTATTTCCAATGATTCCTCATATTAAGTAATGCTAGGATGACAATGCTATTTTGTATTATTTTACATTTTCTGTATTATATAAGTTTCAGAAGCATAATTACTATGCCAAAGATTTTAAATGTGGTTTTTCTCTGATTACATAGTGTACTTTTATTGTATAAAACAGTTATACCAAGTCCCACACATCAAAGTTGTATCAAGTTATAGTGCTACAGCTTAATATGAAAGTACTCCTTTCAGCATTATATCAAATGTTTAGTAGGTTTAAAAATAAGTTTCTATAAATAAATGAAAAATTCAGACTGTATTTTCAATGAAAATACCTAGGTCACTGAAGGAAAGATATACGTTTTACTGAAAGTACTGTAAACCTAATTCTTCTTTGGTTTTACTTTTTTTTGTTTGTTTGTTTCAAGCACTGTGTATTGAGTGTCATCTTGGATAAACACTGTGAAGTATGGGGAAAACTAAAATGAGCAATAAAGTCTCACTAGCTAATCAAGGTTCTCTTATGCTAAATCTCCTAAATGCATTTCACTATTTCATTCTAACTGTAGCCATTTTATTATGCCTATTCTTTTAAAATAAACTTGGAATAAAAAATAAGTAGTATGCCAAATGTCACATAGACAGAGAAGCTAGCATCCAAGCCCAGGAATATGTAATTCTACACCTCTACACTAATATGTAATTTAAACTATTTAAAGGTGGGTGGGAAACAAATTTTTAATTCATTTGCTAAGTCTACATGATTTGGAACATGATTACACCAAATAATTATATATTAAGAAATTTTTTTCCTGCAGTTAATGAATTTAACATGAATTCACAATTATGAACATTTATAAACTTTCCACTTTCATAACAACATCTTTTTTATAACTCTATATTTTGTCAGAGAGAAAACAAATGCATTGGTGGTAATATTTTAGAGATAATTTTCTATTTTCAATATATAAGCCATATTTTTATGCAGGTAACAGTTTAAGATCTCAAATAAAAAATATTAAAAAGGATAAATGTATGTATTTGTGGTTTCAGATTTTGCTTCCTTTGAATTTCTGTTATAATATGTTGAAAATATAAACCACAAGCCTTTTTTAAAACTCTGTGCTGACATATAACTTTTTCTTTCACCTTTGAAAATGTTGCAACTAACATTTTAGAAAAAAAAGTGTTGAAACAATTATATTTTTGTGAGGGCTTGATAAGAATGTGGTTTTCAACTACCTTGTGAAATTTTCATACAGTTAGGAAGAGTTTTTTGAAAAAAAATAAGCCATGTATCATATATTTTATTCTTTCATTACTACATAATGTGCAGACCAAAATCCTGTTCTCTCTGCTATCAGTTAATAAAACATTTCCTGAATTATTTAACTTCCTTACAAACTCAAACCATTTTTATGTTTTTATCATTTTTCTGTCAACAGTCAAATTCCAAAGGGAAACACTATTTATGTTCATGTTTGCTTTTATTTAAAATTGTTTGATTTTAAAAGGTGTAGCATAAGCAGCTCTGTGTTTGTTCGACTCTGGCTGATATATGTTATTATGGGTTGACTTTGAGTAAATTGCCATCTTGTTTGCTTAGAAAAAGAAAGATAGAGCTAATTGAATGAAAACACCATACAAAGGATTACAACAGTCCATTTTCTTTATTTGAAATATGTCAACACTAAAATATGAATTTAAAAGTACTATATGGAAAATAGAGCAAAGATTAAAATGGGTCTTGTAGCTATCTTTTGTTTAAAATATGGTAATTTACATGCAAGAAATCATATTAACTTTCAGTGCCATGCACATTTTATATTTCAGAAGAAAGTTATTGACAATATTCATAGAGGCACTTTTGTTGTTTTAAACCACTATATTATCACTGTTGCTATAGTCTGTTAATGTTTTCTTTATATTAATCAGAAGCTTCCCTAGTAATATATGTTTGCTATCAAATGCCCTTAAAGTTAATAAATTTTTTCTACCTTTTATTAGGAAATGTTTTTTTTTATTTTTTTAAGTTTTATTGAAGTATAGCTGTTTTATAATACTGTGATAATTTCTGTTGTACAACAAAGTGATTCAGTTATGCATATACATACATCGATTCTTTTTACATGTAGATTATCACAGAATATTGGGAGAATTCCCCTTGCTATACACCAATTTTATAACTTCTCTTTTAAGGTTTAATAATATTTCATTGTTTTTCACAGAAATTTAAAAATAAGACAAATGATAAATTGATCAAAAAGATGACTGGGCTTTTTAAAAGATATACAATAGTGGGAAAAAATAAGAAATCTCTATAATAGTCTCTTTACTATTATCCATTTTCAGCTTATATCACAAAAATGCATCAATTTAAACAATATCCTACACTAATTATTTGCAATAGCTCATTTTGTAAATAATTATCTGGTTCTTTTAAATAAAATGATACATTAAACTGCTTCTGTAACTTTTTTAAAATGAAAAATTTGAGTAACAATGAGTACTTTTCAGTGCAAAATATTCAAACTTCTAGTAATTAAAAATTTATATTTTTCTCCCCCGTTGTGTTCTCTGTATTAACCAAATGATCCAATTAACAAAGAAACCACTGTTTATCTGAATTGTGTAGGCTTCAGATTCAACCTAAATATTGCCACCTTGGTTTGTAGACACTGACTATGAATAAGCATTGCCCTAGACAAAAGTTATTCTTTGAATGGTCTTTTCTCCTCATCTTCTTCATCAGTGTAACCTTGTTGCATTTTATAGAAGTCTTCTCCAGGGCTCATCTTCTGTAAGGAGGGATTTAATTTTTTCTCTGACCGATTTTTTCCTAAACTTTAGTTGGTGGAGAATTCTACTGGAATTCATTTTATTTGGAATTAATCTTAATCTGATAAATGTATACCTATGTGTTTCTAAATGCTATTGCTTATAATTGATTACTATCACATTTTAAATGGTTAACATCATTTGCCCTTAACCTCTATTTGCATCTAACTCATTCCTCATCGTTGCATGAAATCAAGGTAAAATGTAAGGATAAATATTTACCTTACTGGAGACTCCTTCCTTTCTGTACCCCATACTGCATATTCAGGTACTTAGAGGTTTAATACCTTTGTTGCGCATCCCTAGATTCCAGGAGAATTTTAAGACAGAATTCAGATTATGCGCTGCGAGGTCTTCAAGACAGAAACTTCACCATGATGAAGACTCTCCCACTTCTTTTCTTATTAATTACTCTCTCTCTCTTCACATGTACTTCTACTTTAAATAACATGTCTTAAGTATAGATAGACTCCATGTAGGACATTAAAAACATCTTGACCTTCAGTGTTTATGATAATGACCAAGAAAGCCTAGAGTTTCTTTCAAACATATTCTGAAACTAGAGGCATATCCTTGGACACCCTTGGTTAAAATTCACCCTAATAGGTGTAAAATTTTCTAACACTCTACAAAATTGGGGGAAAAAAATGAGATTGACCCAAATACATCATGTAAGGATCTGTGTGCACAGATCTTCCAGGTGACAAATTTTACATACTACAGTAAACTAATAGATTTTACAATGTACCCAGGGACAATCTCCCTACCCCAAAATTTGCTTCACTGAAGAAAAAAGTGGGGTTTATTACTCTAACCCCTCAATGCCTTATGCCACAAAAGAGTGTCATGAGCAAAAGTGAATAGAGTGGTTTACTGACTTATTCATCTAAATATAAGGTGAGACAGAAATTGAATTTAATTGACCCAGACTTTTTTTCCCTTTTTAGGGCAGCGTCTGTAGCATATGGAAGTTCCCTGGGCTAGGAGTCAAATGGAAGCTATAGCTGCAGCTGCAGCCACAGCCAGAGTAACAGGATATGGGTCTGAGTTGTACTTAACAGCTTGTGGCACTTACCCACAGCTTGTGGCAACACTGGCTCCTTCGCTTACTGAGTGAGGCCAGGGATTGAAGGTGCATCCATGGGAACTCCTAACTCAGACTTTAAGAGTCATAATTACTGAATTTGGATAGTTGGATAAATGGATGTGTTGATAGATAAATAGATGACTATAGGTTTTTATATATCTGAACAAATCTGCACATTACACACTCATGGAATATATGGATGTTATAAAAGGGTTTATGGATATATACAGCCTGTTTTTGTCATTATATATTTGGGGAATAAGTTAATGTAATAAATAATAAATAGCTTTTTAAGTAATAAATTATATTTAAAAATATATGAAGCCTTGTATTTTAATTTCAATTAATATTGCTTCAGCCTATGACTTAGGATATATGAGATGGTAGAAAGAATGTGAACAAAATAATTAAACTGTTAAGATGTTCTTATAATAGAGACTTGTGACCTCCCTATAGGCAGAATGAAATCTTAGCCTTCCTTCTGCCTCTAATAGCCAGCATGGGCAATGGCATTTAACGAAAAATTAGAAGATATTTAAACTCACATAGGCTGGTAATTATATATTGTCCATTGAAACACTTTGGAACAAATTCTACAGGCTAACTAGTAATATTGAAGTGAATGTTCTAAAGGGACACCAATTAATAGTTTGCTTGTATAGGCTATATAAAAATGTGAATAGAAATTGTGTTCATAGAATCTTCCATTTGTTAAGGATTTTGGTGAATACAGAAACATTTTTTGTAAGAAAAGTAATAACTTTAATGTAATGTCAGTCTTTTTCAGAATGCTTATTTCACATTTGTTTTAAATATTCTTATTTCATTCAAATATTTATTGGCATGGCATAAGTGAGAAAACTAAGTTGTAGATGACAAAGTTATGTTTAAACACATTAACTAACAATCTTAGTGTCGGGCATTAAACATCACAATCCATATTCACCAATTTAGGTAAAACAAAAGGCTTTTCATTTCCAAGGATTATTCTCAAATAACTGAAGTGGTCAATATGAGTTTATTCACTCTCCAGTCAATTTTTAAAAAACTATTCAACTACATGACTGTGTGAATATATATGGTTATAAATGCCTGTTTTATCATTTGATTATCACAAATTAATGCATTTTACAGTCATCAATTCCAGGGTTATTACTGAATATAGAACTTCTTTCCAAGACAAGATGGTTATAGATGTGTTTAAAAAGATACTCTGGCAACTGATGAAGGTCATAGTTGCATTTAAAAACAAAACTAAACAAAACAAAGAGCTAGAATAAAGAAGAGGCAAGCAACCTGCAATCATACAAAAGGCAGATACATCAGGCAGCATTGTCATATTTCAGCTTCAGATCAACTAGGCTGCAGGAATCATCATAAATATCTGACATGCTTAGGTTAAAGCAAATGTTTACACATGGCAAGGGCTAGGAAATAACAGCTGATTGTTTATGTGTCGTAATCATATTTGAATTATCTTGATCCTCTGAAAGATGGGAATATTACATCTTAAATTGGAGTTAAAAGATTTACATTAGATGTTATATATTCAAACAATGAGATCCTTTCAGAAGAAAAATTGCTTACAATAAGGGAAATGATATTTTTTAGCCTAATTTCATCAGATCAATATTTATTTAGTTAAGCATTTTCATAATAAAATATGTTTTGGATTTGGATATTTTATGAACAAATGTTTTCCTCCTTGAAACTATGTGCCTGGATAAATGTAACAAATAGAAAGATTAGCAGTGTCAGTAAAATTCTATAATGTCAGTGCATAAAAAAGTCTTGATATTCAGCTTGTATGAGAGTTCTACAAATCTGGATTTCTTTGAATACTGAACTTCTTGGAGAGAAGGAGCATAAAACATTTCAGTTTTTGTTAGGAATTTTAGGTTCATTTTTAAAGATCTCTTTTAAAAAGAGAGAGAGATTGTTTAAGACCATAAATGTCTTTATTGGAATTATGCTCTTACCCTCATTTATTTTAACAAGATTTGTAATGCATTCTGGCCTTTGATCTCTTAGTTTGAAACACTGCCTGTTGTTCCATTATTCCGCCATCCATTTGTAGATAACAATACATCAGAACCTTTTTCTTGCAACAGAAACAATGCCCTTTATTTGAGAAAGGACATTGTTTTGACAGATAAAGTAGGCATTTGATAAATTGAAACAGGTTCTGAATTATTTTGAGGGGAATGTGTGCTACATCTGTCTGCTGATTTTCCACTGAAGTAGTGCTTAACTTTCTTGTCTGTTTGTGATTTATTGAGCTACAGAAAAGGTTAGGAAAATTTCATGGCTCTTCTCATATAATTTGTAAGTGAATCAAATAGCATTTGTTAATGTTTATGATACTTAAAAGGCACAATTATTCCTAAATATTTATTCACTTATTTATTATAGTGACAATTAAAACAAAAGGAAATAGCAAAGAAATTATTATTTCTCTATTAGCATCTTCCATGCTGGAAAAAAAGGAACACTAAGATAAAACTGCCATCCCAGACCAGTAATTTTAATAGTATGGACTTTCAAATGAGTCTAAGGTTAATAATTTACTCTTGGAATAATTCAGTTACAGCAAACTATGAGAAAAATACTAAAGGCCACCAGAGATGACCTCTCAAATTTACTTTAAGAGCTCTGAAGAAAAATTATATTAATAGCTTATATTCCTTTTTTGGTAAATGAGTTTTTAACTTTCAGAATTATTCCATAATAATACTAAATATTCCACTTGAAAGGCCAATTATAGCTAAAGACAAAAATTGTCTCAATTAAAAAATCATTAAAAAAGTTCAACATCCCATACATCACAAAATCGTATAGAGCATTTTCAAATTAATAAACTACTGTCTCCCAGAAAAGTGAGAACAAACTCTGACATAGAAAATGCATTTATTTTAACATACAGTATAACTGAGTGCTCATAAATTTTACTATTAAGCATCCACAATTTAAACATCTATGTTTAAAAACAATTTTGAATCTAATTGTCCATTCAGTCTTTGGGATAATAGAGACACAATTATTATATCCATTAGGTAGATGAGGACATTAATGGATAAAGAAATAAAAGTCACAGAGTCATGCTAAGGCTCTTTGCTGACAAACTGTTGACCTTCTTTCTTTGGGTTTGGGGGACATCCACTGCCAAGAGCTTCATTTGTTAAGTACCTGATATGTAAGGTACATAGTTTTTTATATCTTTGTGCCAGAAAAAAAATAAAGAAATCCTGGTACCCTAATTGCTCTGGCACTTAGAACAATACTATTGACTTCATTTTAATTTATTTTATTTATTCATTTTTTTTTCTTTTTAGGGCTGCACTTATGGCACCTGGAAATTCCCAGGTGAGGGGTGGAGTTTGCTAGAGGTTGAAGCATTTTATTAATTACTTTTTTTAGTTAGGTGGTTATTTTCTTTAATACAAATCTGATTAAAACTATTACCAGCTAAACATTCTTTTAGTGGCTCCCCGTAAAATATAATAAATATAAATTACTAGCTTACAGTGTTTTCATAATCTAGTCCCGACCAAACCACCCCCCAAATTTTTTATTATGTTTTCATGTAATTTTTTTTATTAAATCTGTCGCATAACTTACTACTTTTTTTTTTTTTTGGTCTTTTAGGGCTACACTCATGGCAATATGGAAGTTCCCAGGCTAGGGGTCAGATGGGAGCTGTAGCTACTGGCCTATGCCACAGCCATAGCAACGTCAGATCCAAGCCTCATCTGTGATCTACACCACAGCTCACAGGAACACCAGATCCTTAACCCACTGAGTGAGGCCAGGGATGGAACCTGTGTCCTCATGGATACTAGTTGGGTGTGTTAACTGCTGAGCCATCATGGGAACTCCAGAAATTACTAAATTTTGTGTGTATTATTTATACCTATTCCTGCAGGCCATGGAAGTTCTTAGGCTAGGAGTTGTAGCTGCAGGCCTATGCCACAGCCCCAGAATGCAGGATCAGAGTTGCATCCATGACAGTTTTGACAATGACAGATTCTTAACCTGAGTAAGGCTGGGGATCAAACCCACATCCTCATAGATACTAGTCGGGTTCTTAATCTGCTGAGCCACAATGGGAAATTCCAATATTATTTATTTTAGATTTACTCTCTTTCTCTGAATAGCTTTTTTGGGTAACATCCAGAAATATGCATTTTTTGGTAACATGTCAAAATTAACACAAAAATTATTAAATATTTATTTTTTATATAAAAAATCACAAAATGTACCTGACATTTCAATAAAAAAGTAGGATAAGTTTACAAATAGTGCTATAAGGGGAAAACCTTAAGACAAGGCTGAGGAATTAGAGACTAAAGTATGAGAGAATTGCTGTTATAAGATCTCTCTGGAGTTCCCGTAGTGGCACCGAGGTTAACGAATCCGACTAGGAACCATGCGGTTGCAGTTCGGTCCCTGCCCTTGCTCAGTGGGTTAAGGATCTGGCGTTGCCATGAGCTGTGGTGTAGGTTGCAGACGCGGCTGGATCCTGCGTTGCTGTGTCTCTGGCATAGGCCGGAGGCTACAGCTCCGATTCGACCCCTAACCTGAGAACCTCCATATGCCGTGGTAGCCGCCCAAGAAATAGCAAGAAAAAAAAAAAAAAAAAAAAAAAAAAGATCTCTCCAATATGTATAGCCAATGAGAATATTTTTGAAATCCCTAACACTGTATATAATAGAATACCTATGGGGTTTACTTAGCAGAAAGAAAAATATTTCCTATTGCTTCTTATATTTTATCTTCTTTTCCTTATTCCTCTTATCAGAGCATGTCTTTATGTCTTCTTTCTCTCTCTCCCCCATCCCACCCTCCCACTTTCCCTTAACACACACGCGCGCGCACACACACACACACACACACACACACGATTTTGAAAATCCCAGTCATTTGGTAATCTATTCCAAAAGATCCAAGCATGACTAAATAGTTTTTTGTTTTTGTATTTTTTGAATCACTTTGAAATCATATAATTTAATGCATAATTAATATATTTGTTACTCAAATAGGCAGTCATCAATGATGTAATTACTGATTATATGTTGCCTCTTACTATCTCTGATAAAGTTTATTTGTGTGTGCACTGAAGGATAGGTAGTTGGATGATTGTAAATTATGCATTCGATTGATGAATATTTATTGAGCACTAAAATGTATCAGACAAATTTCTATTTACTGGGAATTCAGCAGTGGTCAAAAGACTAATAACTTGCCCTCCTAGAGTTTAATTCTGAACTTTTAACACATATAACTTAATTTCTTTCGTTTCTTCCTTCTGCCCTTTCTTCCTTCTTTCCTTGCTTCTTTCTCTTATTCTTTTTTCTTAATTTTCCTTTCCTTTCCTCTCCTTTATCTTGTTTAATTAATCATTTCTTTATTTATATTGTCATTCAGTAAGTGTTTAACAGGCACTGTGCAAGACGCTAATTTTAAAAATAGCACAGTTGAAAAGAAATAGTAGTCTTGTAAGTATGCATGCCACATAGAGAATTGACTTTGTTTATACTTTATAGGCTAAAATATAATCTCTCTTCCATACCTGCCACCTCTCTATCTGGGGCTTAATAGCAACTCATCTGAACAGCTTCTTCTAATATTGTATGTTGGGAAGTTGGAGTAGATGTTATCATGTACGTGGGAGCCCACAATATATTTCTGATAAAATAAAATTGATTGTACATTCACACAGACATGCTTTTATCGATTTTGAATGAAAAATAATAGATTGCATATTATTATTTAGTTTCTTTATATTTTAAGATCATTCTACTATTTTACTGAACTGCTTCTATATCCGTTAATTTTTGGATTTTAGGGTAATTAAAGACTCATTTTAATATTCTACTGCTATACAAAAATGCCACATTGTATATAATCAAAGATGTGTCTTGTTAAAATCTACATTGCAGTAGAATACAGGTTCTATCTTCCTCTCCATAACTCACTGTGAACCCTTGCTTCTCTCCCTAATCCCTCCATTAACATGTAGCAATTTATATTTTAATAAGCCTGTCAAATATTTTCCACCATGTATTTATTCCTTTTGTTTATAATGTCTCTAATCTGCCATTTCTCAACATCAGCACTATTGACAATTGGGGATAGGCAACTCTTTGTTATAGGGATGGGGGATAGATGAAACAGTTTTTAGGATTGTAGGATGTTTAGCAGCATCCCTGGCCTCTACCCAGTAGATGAGAGTAGCACACACAGCCATTCAGTCTTGGTGTCAAGAACGTCTGCAGACAATGACAAATATATTTTGAAATGCTGGCTTTGCAGCTATTTGGGAATCACTCTTCTAATCTATCCATGCCCATCTGCCTGGCCAGAATTACCCATTCTTAAAGAATATACCTTAAGTATAAATTCTTTGAGCACTTCCTAGCCTTTCATTTCACTTTCTTGCAAGCTTCGGGCTTGCAATGTAAAGTTTTTTACTTTCTCTTACTTATTTCACTTATATATTTAACTGTATCTTACACTAGTTTACAAGTTTCTCAAGGAATAAATAATTCTGTAAACAAATGGTTATCCAAGTCCCTGAGTCCATGGATGTACTATGGTTAGATAGCAAGTGAGATAAGATTTTGAAAACAGTAAAGGACTCCACAAAAGAAAGTGATTACTGCGAAGTACTTACTGAAGTCCCTTCCTGGACTGTTCGTTATTACCAAAAAAATTCAACCAATTTCTATTTGTGTTATGTCAAAAGAAAATGTTTCAGGTCCCCAGGCTACCAAAAGTATGAGCATCTTCTGTGGAAAGACTCACATATTCTTAAAATATGTGTGTGTGCATGCATGCATTTATGTGTCTGTATGTGTTGTGTATAAGGAACAAAAGTGACCATTGTAAGCATTGAATTCCATATAGTTAAGAAATTTGAATAAGGCTACACAGATGTATTTGAAAGCATTTTCTAGCTTAACTACTATTTACATTGACTACCAATAAATTGTGTTCCTATAATATACCTGTTACAAGAAATAATATTTTTGTATCATATTCCCATCAGACATAAAAGACTGATTAAACTAATTTCAAATGGCATTCTGCCCAAACTAATGTGGAAACCAGAGTTGTAATTATAAATTGCTTATAAATATTAGGATTCTTAGCTTTTATATATATCCCATAAAGTAGATAATCATTGTTTAAATTTTTATATATTTTAAAAGTATATATATATAGCATTATCTTTTCAATTAATTTTCCATTTTTTTATTTTTGAAAAGCAAAATTTAGCAATAATTTTCAGTCTTCTCTCTTAAAAAGTCAAATGACTAAATTCTATTTCTAAACAGTGTTATTTTATGAGAAAGTAACCATTATTCCCTCAAACAATAAAAATTGTAATCATATTTTGTGCCTCAACTATTTAAGGAAACTTCTATAATTGGTTTATAGTCAAAAGGTATAAAAATGTATTCATTAAGATGTCAATTAAATTTCAGAAAAAAATATTTAAAAGTGAAAAACAGAACAAGCACGAATTTCGAAAAATGTAATTAGAAACAATGGCTCAGATTGCTGCTGAATAAAACGTCAAGCTGAATTGCCAAAGATGGCAAATGGTTTAAAAGCTAAATTATGTATGAAACATTGTAAAGAATAAATATGTACATAACTTATGATGAATAAACTATTCAGGATTTAAAACTTATGCAAGCAGATTTTAGTAATTAGTCTTGAACTCCCCTAATGATAATATTATGGAAACAATCAAAGTGAGTGTTTGGCTCTGCCATTGTTTCTGAAAATTATTACTCACAGTCAACCAAAAAATGTTTTAAGAAAAATTGAAAAGCTCAATATTCCCTTTTTTTTTTTTTTTTTTTTTGCTTTTTAGAGCTGCACCTGTGGCATATGGAAGTTTCCAGGCTAGGGGTCGAATTGGAGCTGCAGCTACTGGTCTACATCACAGCCACAGCAATGCAGGATCTTTAACCCAGTAAGCAGGACCAGTGATGGAACCCATATCCTCACAGAAACTAGTCAAGCTTGTTACCTCTGAGCCACAAAGGAAACTACAGAAAAGCTCAATATTCTTAATAAAAGAGTGTTCTTAGTGTACAGCTCATTTTACTTAGAATCAGAGATTGAATCTAAGAACCTTATACTGATTAAGTTTCATTCATTGTATGGCCACAGGCTCATTCAGTCAACCAGAATATTCAGTTGCATTTATTCTGGAAATTGTTATTTTCTGGAACTGGTTTATAACATAGAGAGGTGGCTTCAGTTGTACCTACGCTTGTTTACAAAATTACAAAATGTTTGTGTTTATAGATTGTACTCTTCCTGAGGGAAAAAATGAAAATAAATAAATTAACTGCCAAATATCTTGAATTTTTAATATTTTATGCAATCTCTCATTTCAGGTAAAAATCCTGTTTGCAACATTCTAAAACTCAGGGATGGCAAGGCAATATCCTACATTATTGGACAATTTTTAAATCTGTGTTTAAAATAATCTTTCATATGTCTTCTGCTCACTGGTCTTGGATCTTTATATACAACATTAAAAATATTCCTAAAATTACTATTTTTTATCTTAAGTCCAAATAACAATTATAACCAATTTTTGATTCAATCTGTCTTTCCCTTGACCAGATTTATTATATTTTTAAAGTTTTGTATTGTATTTGAGAGCAAAATACCAGAAAACTGCTAACCATGCAGTGATGTTATTGTTCCTATTGCCTCAGTTTGACTGAGCACATGTGCAATTCATTCACATGTGCAAAAGATTGATCTAGACCAGTTTTTTTCCTTTCAATAAGATAGCACTGAAAATTTCAAATTAGTCCTTTCTGTGTAAAGGGTATGGCCAAAACAAACAAACAAACAAACAAACAAACCCACAAGACCAAATTTCTCAATTTTGCTTCATATTAGACCTAGATCCACTATGATTCCGGTGCACAAAATGTTGTTTTCTAACTTTCCTCATCAAAACCCTGCTATTTTAGAATAATAGATCAGAGACAAGTATTAACTCTGACTTGCATCATACTTAGATAATGTGGAACTAATGTAAACTAAATTCTAGAATGAAAACTTGAATTAAGAGTACAAGCGGCAGGGAATATTTTCCTTGCTTTTTCTAAGGACGGACTTGCAGTGATCCATGGTTTTTACATTTTGCAAGGTGAGTGTTTTGGGATAGGTGTTCTCTTGTGCTTGTCTTATCCTTACTAGCAATGTGAAATTTTAGCATTTACGAGTTTTCACCAAATTTCAGGTTTTTTTCTATGAAATGAGGAATGGGGACGTCTGTTCTTAAAGCAAAGTAAAACTTGAGAGGATGTGGAGAGTAATAGGGTCCAAACATGCAAAGTTTTAGAAAATTCTTTACATTATAAAAATAAGTAAATATGAAAAGAGATATGAGCATGGGATCTACACTTGTTAGCTACTTTCCAAGGGTCTATAAGAAAACGACCCAAGCAAACTGGAGCAGCAGCTATTGGTCATCTTTCAACTTAAGGAATGAAATCTTTCCTCCACTGATAATATTAATGATCAGATTACTGTGTTGTAAAATTTTGCATTTTAATCTATCCCTACAGATCTTTTAAAGGTTCTTCTTTGAGCCCTTTAAATCTTTTTTTTTGAATATTAAAATATGATTTATTTCTCTTTTTTAAATTTTTTTATTAAAGTATTGCTGATGTACAATGCTGAGCCAATTTCCACAGTACAGCAAAGTAGCTCAGTCACATATATTATATATATATAGTTTTTACATTATTATTTTCCATCATGTTCTATCCCAGGAGATTGGATATAGTTCCCTGTGCTATTATTCAGTAGGAACTTATTTTCTATCCATTCTAAATATAATAGTTTACATCTATTAACCCCAAACTTCTAGCCCTCCCACTCCATCCCCTCTCCTCCTTGCTTTAAATTTTAATTCCTAAATGTATCTGCAAATAATAGATGCTAAAATATGTGCAGTACAAATAAAAGTTTTCACCTCCCTACAAAAGAAAGAAAGAGAGAGAGAGAGAAAGAAAAAAGAAAAGGAAAATGTCCCTAGACAGTTATATAAAGCCCTCTAAAATTACTTGGAAAGCTTTGAACTTCTTGTGGTCATTCGCATCTACGTTACTCACTCATGTCTTGACTGATGACATCACCATGTTTTCACCTTGCTGTACTTCCCTTGCTCCTTTCTCTGTCCCAAATTACCCTCAGATGCAGAGATGAGTCATTGTGGGATTAGATTAAATCCACTCTGAGTAGATCCAGTTCCCGTATGTTCTAAGAAGAACCTACGCACACCTTCTGGATCTAAGAATCATTGAACAGGATCCTTCAGACATTCTCAAACATCAAACCAGATGTTATTTGAGATTTCTGGTAAAGACCTCAAAAGCTGATCTGCTTACTTCTTAGATAGTCGACATACACAAACACCATCACTGTAGCATTAAATACATCAAGGACACAGACAAGGGCCCTCTCAGGCTCTCCATCTGAAGTGTATCTTCTATTTTTCTGGCTCCAAATATGACTAATGTGTTTACCCCAGAGTGCACACTGATCTTTCCTCTAAATAGAGTATATACATAAAATTTTAGTAACATTCTTTTTTCGGTGGTATGCAGAATACAGTTCTCAAAGACATGTCCCAATTTTGTGTCCAGTTTAAGGGATGGGATTATGAGCGGTAGCTTCTAATTTTGCATGAACATACCTGACTAAATCTTCATAACTTCCATTAGCTTTTGACGCCCCCTTCTATGAATGAAGAGATTTATTCATGAGATTTTGTGAAGGAATCTGACTCTTTAACTCAACATTCATGGTTCCTGGGGAATTATTTTTTTAAAAAATCAACTCCAGTTAAATAGCAGCAATGGAAATAAACTTACTGATTTATTAATGGAACTGAAATAATCAAAATAAGAATCTGGCTTCCAAAACGTTCCAGGTATGTCTTCAAGGATCTGAGATTCATCCTCTCTCTCTCTCTCTGCTTTCTGTTTTCTTCTGTGATAGCTTTATTCTTAAGCAAGCTCTCTGGTTGCAGTGGCTAATATGACCACCTACAGATCTAAATTTATATTTTTCTTCCAACTAGTAGCCCCAGATAAAAGAAACATCTACTTTTTTGATAGTTGGAGGAAAAGTCCTAAGTATAACTTTGTTCAGCTCACCTTGGGTTATGTGCTCATGACTGAAATTCTACATTTTAACTGGTCTTAGGTGATGGAGATGAAGTGGGATAGTAACAGTAATGATAATAATGATACTGGCGATATTGTTAGCCATTTGAGGTTTTCATTTTTCAGATTTTCAATATGCGTAACATTATTTGAACCTAAAACAACACTACTGATGTGTAGGCTAAATATTTTAACTTCAAGGATGAGGAAGTTGTCAATGAGCGAAGTTATGTAAGTTTTCCATGTTCACATAATTGATTAGTGGATTGTATGGATTGAAATGTTGATTTCTTAATAGGAGCCTGAGCTGGGAAGATAACACTATTTAATGAGGAGGCCAGGATATTGGCAGTTGCTATAATTTCCATTTAATGGTGCTATTTCTGAGTTATTTGCACAAGCTTGATTTTGTTGTTAAGGAGGAAACTTGAGAAAATTAGGAATGTGTGGATTAAAGGACACTGAACAAGTGTGTTGCTACCTCTGCTTCAAGGAGAGAACCCTTCAGTTTGATTATGATTTTTAGCACTAGATTTAAGAATTAAGTATGTTAGATGAATGTGAGATTAAAAGCAGTCTTAATTTTTCTAGAAAGGGATTTGTGATTCTTTTCTTTTTTTTAATATATTTTAGGGCCTCACCCACATGGCATATGGAAGTTCCCATATGAGGGGTCCAATCAGAGCTACACCTGCAGGCCCATGCCACAGCCATAGCAACATGGGATCCGAACCGTGTCTGTGACCTATACTAAAGCTCATGGCAATGCCAGATCCTTAACCCACTGAGTGACAACAGGGATCAAACCTGTGTCCTCATGGATACTATTTGGGTTTGTTACTGCACAGCCATGATGGGAACTCCCTCTCGATTCTTTTCTTTTACGTATTTATTGATAAATTGATTCATTTATTTTTCCAATTGGATAGAATCAGTTGTATATCCCCATCTAACTAGCTGTTTTATCAGACTTATGGGGGTGAGAGTAGAAGGTTATTGTAAATGTGAAAATATGTAGATGCTGACGTATGTGGATTATTTAATTCTGCTTCTGAGGATTTTAAATGAACTTGAGCAATGACTCTTTGTAAAGGTAAATAACCGCAAGGAAAAAAAAGGTTAAAATGGTCACTTGAAGAAGCATGTGAGCACATCTTTTCTCAACCTCTTTCCCTGGAATATATTCCACCAATTTAACAGAATTGCAAGTATATTTGAACTAAAAGGATGTTAGAAATGGTTTGTCAAGTCTCTACCACTTCAACTCCAAGTAACCTGGCCAAAAATGGTTGAAATGGAGCTCTGGCTGGAGACTAATTAGATCTAGCTGATTGATACTAATATATGGGCCTTTGCAGTCCCCATAAAACCATTTCAATAAATTATGGATGCCAATTTAGAAATCTGGATGGAGGGCAATATATCAGAAGGATTTAAGGGAAAATAATCCTGTGATAATTGTTCATCAAAACTCCATGGAATTTAATTCGGTCTTCAAAGTACAGACTTATTATGGCCAAGGACTCTGGAGAGAGTTTGGTATCTAGAGATTAAGAAAAAATAAATTATCTACTTGTACTTACTATCTGCATTTTACTGCCAATCAAGTGTCCAATTTATAATCAACTAAAAACTACACCCTCCAGGTTTAGTATATGTTGACTGTTTGACTCTTAGAATAAGCATCTGGGCAACATTTTGATGGAATAGACCTCTTCCATTACGCCCAGTGATAATCTCCTGGCATTAAAAAAGTCTAAACAGCGGATTATTGGTAACACTTTCTCAAAGTAAAATAACACAGAAGATAATGACCACCAAAAATTGTTTGAATAATTGAATATTGCCCTATTTCTTTTCATTTTATTTAAAGAAAATAATCCTGTTTTATCATTAGTCAACTATAGATTAGGTGATTATTGTTTAAACATGAAACCAAATTACATCAACCTATTACTTCACCAGTACTGATTTTTTAAAGCATCAGACATATTTCTTTTTGTGGAATCAAAGATTATTCTCATTGCTTAAGGTAACCTGAGGGTTTGATAAGTAAAACTCTTATTTTCACTGGTTATTCTCAAGAAATTAAAATGAAAATAGGTCATTGTCATGCACAAAATACTCTAAATGAATATGAACCAAAATACAATAAGAAAAATTAAAAACGTCCATAAGAAAATATAGGTTAATATTGGTTTAGCTTTAAGATGTGGATTTCATAAACAAAATCTAATAACATTATCCCTTGTATTCCAAATCCCTAGTCTCCTTTATAATATATATTTTCCATGACATTTAATTCCTTGTTTATTGTAAAGTGTACTTGTTATCTTTGTTGTTAGTTTAATTTTTTATTACATTTGTGTGCAAGATCTATGCTGAAAAGACTTTGTATGTTTTATGCTATGATGCATTCTAAGCACCAAAAATTGTAAGGCTCTGGAGTTTTTTGCATATTACAAGCTAACTAACTCACAGAAAAAGACAAAAGACCTTAGTCAGAGACAAAAGACTTTATTCTCATAGCATTATAAGCACCAAGAGCATAAACATTTGTTTATCTCATTTTCCTCTTAACCAACTCCTGTGGGGGTGGCTGATGTGCTGTGAGCTCAGGTAGATCCTGCATCACACAATGGGTTTGCATTAAAGTTAAGGAAGATTGAGTTAAGTATATTTGCCTCTTTAATGATTGGTAAGCGAGCTTGAACTCTGTCTAGAGAAAGACATTACCTCATCCCTCAGAGTTGTTTTCTACAAACACGACGCTGAGGAACAGCTTAAGCAAAGAGCAAGATAGTTCTTATATTCTTGGCATATGCATTAAGAACATACAATGATCCTCCGTGGAAATCCAACAGATCTGCAGTGGACTATAGTAGAAACTAAGCAAGTGGGGGGTTCTGTTATGGCACAGCAGAAACGAATCTGACTACGTACCATGATGTTGTGGGTTAGTTCCCTGGCCTCGCTCAGAGGGTTAAGGATTGCCATGAACTGTGGTGTAGGTTGCATTTGCACTTGGATCTGCCATTGAGTGACTGTGGCTGTGGCTGTGGCCGGAAGCTGTAGCTCCGATTTGACCCCTAGCCTGAGAACTTCCATATGCCATGAGTGCAACCCTAAAAAGTGGGAAAAAAAAAAACTAAGCAAATATTTATTGAAAAAATAAATCAAGGCATGGCCTGATAAATTTAAAAACATTAAACTTAGAATGTCTTTGCAGTAAATAACACCATTAACAAAGGAAAAGACAAAAAAAGGTTGTACAAAAATATTTGTAGAGGTTTAATAACCCCAATAAATAAAGAACTTCTACAAATCAATAACAAAAAATATAACCATATGATAAATAGATAAAATCCAGCAACAAAACAATAAACAAAGAATAAGAAATGGAAATCTAAATGACCAATAAATATATGATGTTTCCTAAACTTTATAGTAATTAGGGAATTGAAAGGTGAAGTTTTATAAAATACTATTTGATATTTTTCAGTTTGGCAAATATTTTAAATTTGTGAAAATATCAGGTGGTGGTAAGAGAATGTGAAGGAATGCTTATTGGAAAAAAAATTTAAGAATATAGCATAAAATGTTCAAAATGCCAAGTATTAAATAGCAGTCAAAATAAATAAAGTCTACATATATAAACATAGGACAATATCAAAATCATAATAATGAGTGGAAATAGAAACACAGAAAATAAAAGGATTTAACTCATACAACACAATAGCAAATGTTATTTATAAATGCTCACATGCATGGCAACATAGAGAAAAGTTATAAATCTCTTACTTGTGGCTATGGTTATATTTAGAGATGGGAAAAGATGAATGGAATTGATTTGTGATAGATTCTTATTAGATTTCTAATATTTTTAAAAGGTTAGAAGCAAACAAAAAAAGCTATATTTTTCCAAATAAGAATAAAACCTGGGTATCCTATATATTTTTCTGTGCACTAAAATATTTCATTGTAAAGAAAATCAGTTTGTATATGAAGATTTGCAATCACCACACTTGACAGCATAAAACCAGATCCCTTGGCTCTAGCTGCTAGAAACTCAATATTGAGAGCCATATGAAGATAAGATCTTGACTTAATGGTGGTCTTCTAGCAATCAACCTGCTGCTCTAGATCATAGGCTCTGAAACCAAATCATCTGGATTGGAAACCCAAGTCTGCCTTTTCTTAGCTGTCTATTCCATGGCCAGTTACTCAGCAGCTTTATGGCCCATCTCACACAGTTGTAAAATGTTAACACTACTCGAAGTTTCTTCCATCATTAGATAAACTTCTGGTCAACCTCCATTGACAAGTTGAACCACCTTCATTGTTTCCAGTTTTGTTCAAGAATCCGCTCACTCCCAAAATCACTCAGAAAAAGGTGAGCCCATTACCAGCTCCTGGTATGGATACTGATTGTTCTAAGCCAATCTCTGATATTCTTCTAGGCCCTATTATACATCCATGAGTGACCCCATGGCTTAAACACACCAAATTATACTGAAGAAAAGCTTTATGGTATGGCCAACCCTTGAACGATGAGTGGGTAAGGGGCACAGATCCTCTGAGAAGTCAAAAATCCAAATATAATTTACAATTGGCCCTCTATTTACTACACCTCCTCCATACCCTCCATTCCATATCTGTGGATTCAGCCAACTGTGGAGCATGTAGTACTGTAGCATTTACTATTGAAAACAATCAATATGTATATGAACCTGTACAGCTTAAACCCATCTTGTTCAAGGGTCAAACACTTGACTTCCTCCTTTCTTTCTTCCTACACAGAGTCATTTTCCTTCAATTTCCATTGGTGATCACCTTGTACCATAAAAGAAACTAGATTGCAGTAGGATGAAGGGTTAACAAAGCAGAGCAGAGGGGCAGAAAGATGGTGAGTTTTTGATGATATAAGTAAGCCCCAGACAGAACTGTACCCAAAGCCTGCCTTATCTCTGAAATTCCAATTATGGTGAGATATTAAATTTCTTTAATATTTCTACCAATTTGACTTAGTGTTTTCTGTTACTTGCAGAAGAATACAATATCTGATACAGTATCTTGCATATTGAATTGAATAAATGAGAAAAATTTTATAATTTACCTAGCCATGTGCTCAGCACATGGCTATTTTTAGCTAGAAAAGTTTGGCCCTTATGCCTCCTTTGTCAACATATTTCTTCTGCATTTTAGGTAAGTAGCCTCTATCAATTAGCCTATTCTCCTTTTTAAATTTTTTTTTATTGTTATTTCTTCAATACATTTTTTTTCCTACTGTACAGCATGGTGACCCAGTTACACATACATGTATACATTCCTTTTTTCTCCCATATGAGATCCTGCTGTGTAGCACTGAGAACTATGTCTAGTCACTTATGATGGAGCATGATAATGGGAGAAAATTAGCCTATTCTCTTTTTTTGTTTGTTTGTTTTTTTTGTCTTTTGTCTTTTTAGGGCTGCACCTGTGGCATACAGAGTTTCCCAGGCTAGGGGTCTAATCAGAGCTGTTGCTGCCGGCCACAGCCACAGCAACACCAGATCCGAGCCACTTCTGCGACCTACACCAGAGCTCACTGCAATGTCAGATCCTTAACCCACTGAGTGAGGCCAGGGATTGAACCTGCAACCTCATGGTTCCCAGTCATATACATTTCCACTGCTCCACGACAGGAACTCCTAGCCTATTCTCATATGACCCTTGCCTCCTTCCTCAGTTTTAACTTTCACTATACATATTATATTTTGTAAGGATTGTTATTCATATGCAGTTAACTTATAATTCAGTGGCTGAAATATTACTAGACAGAAAGAAAGCATTCAGTATATATTTGTAAATGAATGAAATTATTTGCCTGAGACTTACAACACCAGCAATGATTCTTATGGTATTTATACACCTAGTTTACTATGCCTTCTCCATGGAAATGTTTTATTTATACATAAAATCCTATATAGGAAATAAAAGAAATGATAAATCATTATATATTAACAGATATGAGAGCTTTAATATGCTGTTGTTCTATCATACAAACTTGGAACTGTGTACAAGCTGGTTCTTCAATTCTGATATAGTCACATACTAAAACTTATCCTCAGAAACTGTAACTTAATAAGAGGTTATTCTCCCATTGTTAACTTTTCTTCCCTAATTTCAGATCAAAGGTATATAGGACAATTAAAGACTTAGAAATGTTTAAGAAAGAAGCATGTCCTGAAAAAAAAAAAAACTTTAAATTTTTTTGGGAGAGTATTTGGGAGAGTTAATAATAAAATATTCACTCTACTGGCTCTTAATGTCACTTCCTAGAAGATGCTACAAACCATCATTTAGGAAAGAAGAAAAAAAATATAGTATATGCATCTAAAGTAAAGTATTGAAAATACTATTTTAATGATAGCAGGCACAAAAACACTTAGCATGTTCACTCAAACACAAATGTTTAATCCCCCTGAATTCTTTAAATCTCTGATCTCCTTTGGGAGTGAAATAACTTCAGGGCTCAATTTGTACTGGTAGCTTGATGATTAAAGATGAAAAAGTCTTTGCCTATGCATCTGATTTTTATATGCCTTGTTTTACTGCAAATCCTATTAAAATAAACTCTGCTTTTAGTTGCTGTGAGTAATTGGATCCAGTTCACAGTTGAAAAATATTGGCTTCCAATTTTAATCTTTGTTACTAAAAGGATGACACTAGAAAACAAGAGTGCTGTAAGTACTCTAGAAGATACAATTGTTGAAATAAAATGTAAAAATAGTTAAATCAGTTTTTAAATTGTGTATGGCTATGTGTTAAGGACAACACAAAACCATTTGTCATATTACTCTTTTGTTTAGCATAAATAAAATGAATGCTGCAGTTTTTCTATTTAATTTTCTGTCAATAAAGTAACATTTTAGGCCCTGATGTTTCACATCCTAACAAATAGCCTGATTAAACATAATTCTGGGCATTCCTATTGTGGCTCAATGGGTTAAGTCCCCAACTAGTATCCATGAAGATGTGTGCTCTATCCCCAGCTTCATTCAGTGGGCTAATGATCCCACATTGCTGAAAGTAGAGTAGGTCATGGATGCAGCTCAGATCCTGCATTGCTGTGGCTGTGGTGTAGGCAGGAAGCTGCTGCTTTGATTCAACTCTTAGCCTGGGAATCTCCATATGACACAGGTGCAGCCCTAAAAATAAAATAAAATAAAATAAAATAAAATAAAATAAAATAAAATAAAATAAAATAAAATAAAATAAAATAAAATAAAATAAAAAAATAAAATACACAATTCTGAATGGTTAGTGTGTGTGAGTTACCTAAGTGATAAAAACCTACCATGATTTTACTCACTGGGGCACTAAGATTTGATATTTAGAAACATATTTCTTTTTTTTTTTGCCAGAATCTTTATGAAGAGGAGAAGAACATTTGTTTAAAATGACTGAATGCATATTCTATAAGGAGAAACACGTGCTGGTTGGTTCCTGTGTACCACATGGTTATACACAGGTGGTTCTGATAGCAGACTCTAGTTCCTTCCTTAAGAGAGCAGGGGCTAGCTTGGTGTGTACAGGACAGTCCTTTGCATTCTCTCTGTTTTGGTATCTCTTCTGCATATTCAAATTACCCTCGTCACATTTAGTCCAGTATTTTCTGGAATAATCATTTCCTGCTGCCTCACCTTTATTATTATAACTGTTTTTATTGTTTCCCTTATTTAAATAAATTTGTAGGACAAGAATCTTTCACAATTTGTCCTTGTTTTTAAGAATACCATACCATCCTTTTTAAAATGTTACTCACTATTTACAATTCAAGCAATACAACAAATTAGAAAGAAGAAATTGAAGGACACCTCCAATCTCACCAAACAGAAATAACCATTATTAAATTTTTAACCACTATTACATACTTATGCCATTTTTATTTTTTTATTTTTTCTAATCTTTTTTTTTTTTTTGGTCTTTTTGCCATTTCTTGGGCCTCTCCCGCGGCATATGGAGATTCCCAAGCTAGGGGTCCAATCGGAGCTGTAGCCGCTAGCCTACCCAGAGACACAACAACACGGGATCTGAGCAGCATCTGCAACCTACACCACAGCTCATGGCAATGCCGGATCCTTAACCCACTGAGCAAGGGCAGGGATCGAACCCGCAACCTCATGGTTCCTAGTCAGATTCGTTAACCACTGAGCCATGACGGGAACTCCATAAGCCATTTTTAAAGTTAAGACATGTTATAGGACAGATATATCTTAATACCTAATAAATTGATGGATGGATTAACAAAATAGATTAGTAGTTCTCAAAGTTTAGTCTGCCATACCTTGAGGATCTTCGCAAATCATTTTAGGGAACGTACAAGGCCAAACCATTTTCATGATAACATTGAGATGATGTTTACCTTTTTTACCATATGGTCTTTTTCACTGATGATGCTAGAGCAGGCATTGGTAAAACTGCTGCCACTTTAGCACAAATTAAGACAGTGTCCCAAACAGCATTAGCAGTCACTGCATTCTTCACCACAATGCACTATAAGTTAAAAACAAATCCAGCTTCACTGAAAAATACTTTCAAAGAGGAAAATATAGAATATTCTGCTCATTTTGAAGAAAAGATTTAGTGTGATTATTTGAGTTGTGTTATAGACTAGCCTCATTTCCTATGTAAATTTATCTGAAAGAATGACAGAGAAATAAAAAAAGAAAGAAAGAAAGGAAGGAGGAAAGAAAGAAAGGAAGGCAAGAAAAAGGAAGAAATAGAGAGAAAGAGAGAAAGAAAGGAAGAACACTAGAAAGAGGGTAATTTTTTATGCAGTATATTTTAATAAAATATTTAAATGTAATATTTTTCCATTTTATCAAAGTCAAAAAAAAAGAGGCTGAAGTAAATAGAATAAATGACCAAAATGTTTAATGCCATTTGCAGCTACATGGATGGAACTAGAGACTCTCATACTGAGTGAAGTAAGTCAGAACAAGAAAGACATATGATATCACTTATATCTGGAATCTAATATAAGGCGCAAATGAACCTTTCCACAGAAAAGAAAATCATGGACTTGCAGAATAGACTTGTGGTTGCCAATGGGGAGGGGGAGGGAATGGGGTGGTTGGGGAGTTTGGGGTTAATAGATACAAACTATTATTGCCTTTAGAATGGATTAGCAATGAGATCCTGCTGTGTAGCGCTGGTAACTATGTCTGGTCACTTATGATGGAGCATGATAATGTATGAAAATAGGATATGTACATGTATGTGTAACTGGGTCACCTTTCTGTACAGTAGAAAAAAAATTGTATTGCGGGAATAACTATTAAAATAATAATAATAATAATTAAAAAATAAAACAATTAAAAAAAACTAAAGGCTGGGAATTAAAGAGCTGTTAGAGTAACTGAGATAAAAGTTGATCTAAACTAGGGATCTGTCAGTGAGTGCAGATTTTCAATAAATACAGGAGTTAAAATTGAAAAAAAAAAACAACTTGCGTATCTAAGAAATACTTCCTAAACTGTATATGTGAAAAGATAGGGGGGAAAATACTGTGAAATGTTAAGAAGTTTAAGAAGTTTTTAAAAACTGATTTCAATTTTAGAAAAAAATAGATCAATTTTTGTTAGGAAAGAAGAGAATATTAGAAATCTCTGTCTTTCCCCTATTGACCCACCAATTTTTTTGTTACATATGATTTTATTATTTACTGACATAGTATGTCCTGAAACCATGATTTCTATAGTTATTTCACTCACAGAGGGATTTGGTACTTACACACATTGCTTTTCTATTCTTGAGCTTTTATTTTTTTTTTCTCATAATCGGAAAATTTTTTCAAGAAGGATTAAATCGGTTTCTGTGCTTCCCCCTTACCTGGCTGGGGCTACTGTTGCTCTTTCACAGTATTAATTCAATTGATTTCCATTGAGGATAATTTTTGTGTGTGTGTGTTTGAAAGTTGAATAAGTTTTGTTTAGTTCTCCAAACGTTTTCTTTTCTTCTTTTCTTTTTTCTTTTCTCTTTTTAAAGGCCACACCTGTAGCACATGGAAGTTCCCAGACTAGGGGTTAAATGGAACCTGCTGCTGCTGGCCTACAGGGGATCTGAGCTTCATCTGCGACCTACGCCACAGTTTGCAGCAATGCCAGATTCCTAACCCACTGAGTGAGGCCAGAGATGGAACCTGCATCCTCCTGGAGACTAGTTGGGCTCTTAAACCACTGAGCCATAGTGGGAAACACTACTTCTCCAAAGTTTATGTTGAGTTATCTCTATTTATGACTCATACCTATATTGTCTCCTTAACTACCTTGATTTCTCAAAAATATTCATGGGTATTTACCATTATTATCTCAAACTTTTTATTTCAGTAATTTGAATTGTAGTTCCTCTAGATTTTTCTAATGTATATAGCAATTCGATTATGCTGATATCAATTTCCTTTTTTTTTTAATTTTGCTTCACAATCTTCCCTTTTATCCCAGGTTTTTGTTTATAATGTGGTTCTTGAGCTCTTGTTATATTGAATAAACTTTTTCTGTTTAATTATTTTTCTGCTGTACCCATAGCATTTGGAAATTTCCTGGCCAGGGATCAAATCTGAGCTGCATCTGTGATTTATACTGCAGCTTCAGCAATGCTAGATCCTTAACTCATTGCACCAGAGAGGGAACTCCTACATTAAATAATCTTATGTTTCCATTCATATTATAAAACCCATCAGAAAATTTCTTCTTATGTTGGGTTATATTTTCTTTAAAAGCAGTTATTTTATTAATTTTTTTGCCTTTTTTATTTTTTGCTTTTTACGTACACACTTGTGGCATATGGAGATTCCCAGGCTGGTGTTGAATTGGAGCTATAGCTGCTGGCCTACACCACAGCAATGCAGGATCCCAGCCTCATCTGCAATCTATACCACAGCGCATGGCAATGCCAGATCCTTTACACACTGAGCAAGGCCAGGGATGGAATCCTCATCCTCATGGATTCTAGCCGGATTCACTTCCAATATAGCACAATGGGAACTACTCAATTTTTTATGTCACATGTTTTCCTCCAACTTTTCTTTCTCTTCTTTCTCCTTCTCCACCCTCCATTTTTCCAAATGTATCTGGTTCCTTTTTTTTTGCCTTTTCTTTGCTTGTTTCACATGGTTGTCATATATCTTGTTTATGCTTGAACTGAGAAGATGAATTGATCAGAAGCTACTGGTTCACTTCCATCTTCCTGAGGCCAATTTTTCTACCTATGCCATTTTTCTACAGCCTGAACTGAAGCTTTCTTGGTGGCCTGAGTTTCTTCTTTCTTTTCTGATATTACATTAAATGAATAATATAATATATTTTTCCAGTATTAACTGTAACTTGTAGCTATAAAATAGAAATAAAATTTCATATAATTATGATTTTTTCACCTCATCTTGATACTCTGTATCCTTTGTTTCCATTCAGTAAAAGTGAATTGAGGTTGTCACATCCCTTGTTTTATCAGTCTCTTCTCCCAACTGGTCCTTCCCTCTTGCCCCAAGGATACAGAATGAAAAAGACAAGGGATCTCGATGGTTCTCCCTTTTCCAATTAGGGATGTTAATAAAAATTTTCAGGATTTTGTTGACTCTCTGCTCTCTGTTCTAGAAAGTGAAGTTTGGATTGGGAGCTAAGCCTTGTATCTTGGACTAGAATCATTTGTTTTCTTTTGCTGCTGCCTTTGAAGTGTTATGGCATGAGATTGCTTTGTTCCTCATTTGGATTCTGTTGCTGCTTTTTCTTTTTCCCTTTAGTGCTATTTTTAATTTATTTTGTTAGATACTGAAGCAAGAAATATTTATGGCCCAATTTATTCTTTTAGCTTTTCTAGAAAATTTCCTTTCAAACTGTACATTAATAATTATTTTTTAAAGTTTAACTCCAATTTGATTTACAGTATGACCATCTTTTTTAAACTTTAGAAATGACTTTATGATTGGATCTCCAGTTAGAATGCTCCATGACTCCTGGATATTATGTCATTGTCAAGTTGAGGATCCAGAGGTATCAGTTTCATCTACAGATTAATATTATGGGAGACTGGAGAAGGGTTAATTTCCAAACTTCTTTGGAAAGAGACTACTCTTCCCTTTTTGTTTGGAATATAAACCAAAAGCAGATTTTTTCATTATCACAGCACCATGAGACATACTGTATACCATTAGCATTTTCTCAGGCAATATTATCATAAGATGTTATCATTTTATGTAAAAATGACTTTGTGAGTTTTACATGTCCACACACAGTGACATGGACAAGTTGACAATCCTCTATATAAGGCTTGCCTTTGGGCCTGCAATTCTCAGGTTTAGTTACCCATAATAATCAGATTCGTGACATATTTAATATATTTACAATTCATTTTGTTGAGTGTTGACATGTCTTTCAAGATCTAAGAAAATGTTTGGAAAGAAAAGCATATGAGTTACTTTCCTAAGGTTGAAAGTTAAAATCCTGTTCAATATTTTAAATATAAACTGGCTTTTGAAGTAATGAAATTACTCTGAACAGATTTAATATGCTTGTTCTTTTTAATATAAGGGCATTATATATTTTGTGAAATAAATGTAGAATAAGTTTTAAAATAAATATATATGATCCATTTACAATACTCCAGTGAAATATATGGTGTTTCACTACATGTTTCACTGACAAAAAATAATCACATAAATCTTCCACTCACAGCTGCAATTTAGTGAAACATGCAGTTTTCTATTTTCTATTACTGTATACAGTATAAATTCTTCTGCTGGAAGACAGATTGTGACAAATTTGCAAACAGCATCTGTATTCATACATTTGAAACATTAATTTATCCAGCAATAAAAACTTTGATTTCCCAAAAGGAGAGTCATGTCTGAGGACTAATGCCTATTTTTGAGACTTAACTGAGTTTTCAGTGTTAGTCATTTTCTCTTGAGTTACGTGCTCCCATGGAAAAATATACAACTTAACAGCAAGCACAGAGAGTTAAAAGGGTCAGAAAAAAACATAAATCTGTATGCTTAGTTTATGTTTGTGTATAATTTATATAAATAAAATTTTGACTACCCATACTTCCCATTGTGGAAAATGCTTTTGTTAGTGACTATATCGAAGGAATAACAAGGAAAGCTTTATAATATATACACTGAATTAAATACTTACATGCTACATTTTTTGAAATGATAAACATTGCTCTGGGCATAATAAAATGTTTTGAAAGTGAAGAATAAAGCCTATGTTTCTCAGCCAGTTGTATGGTTTATTTCTAGGTGGAGTATAGTATTTTCAAGGGAGATGTATAAAAGTAAAACAAAGTAGAACTCTGTAAATATGATTCTAACTTTTTAAGGTGTTTTTTAGAAAAAAAAAATCCTTGGAAACATCTGTCATTCCACATGAGTAACATTCAAATTCCCAACTTTATAAATAATGTCACTCTGTGTAGTCTCTGAAATAAATAAAGCAGTTCCTTTAGTCAATTTCTGTTTATTTTGCTTTGTTTTGTTTTCTTCTTCAGTATCAGTTATTTACAGTCTTCATTCCTAAGCTCTCCTTGAGAATATTTGATTTATCAATTTCTTTTCATTCAAAGAAACACGATATTTAAGCTATTCACAACGTTAAGAATGCTTATTTATAATTATAATTTTCTCAGGAAACAACAATTTCACCAAAACCTAAGTGCACCAGCCTCTAACAGCTCCTCACAGCACAATATACAAAGACTAATCTTATCCTGAATTTCTCTTGTTCTACTGCGATCTTACAAGCATTGATCAAATCATATTTAAATTCATGCAAAAAATTTTTTAAATGACATACTATGAGGTTTTAAAATTCAAACAGCTTTCACAGCTATTTGAATAGTGACTGCTATTTGAATAGTGACGATCCGAAATCTGCATCCATGCTGCTTTTTTAATTAAAATTTTACCCAAAGGAAAACAGTATTTATCAGTTTGTGAGCTTTCTATCTCTAGAAATTGTGTAGTGAATTCTTCGCTCATACCATAAGGTGCTCCAGTGTCTTGGGCTTTTGCTTTACTGTCTTATCTTTTTTTTTATTTTCAATGCTGTTACACTTTTGACCTAATTTAATTGACGCAGGTAACAGCATTCACATTGTTCTCCAATTGATTACCTGAACAGGTAGTGGAAAAAAGGCAAGCCACAATGCTGGCTGGGACAGTCATTTCAGTCACACCACGTTGGCAGAGAGGGAATCTCACTCAGAGAGAGACTCAGAAGAAAATTTACTTTGCAGGAAAGCAGTGGCCCTGGAGAATTCTTCAAAATCCACTTTTATGTATTTCTATTTTTAATTAGTTTTTTTTCAAGTACATTTTCATATATCATTGTCTCAAGACTGCTGTAGGAATGGAAAAATCTGAAACTGTTGCTGTATGTGTTAGTTGTGTCTCCTCCCATCTTCTCTTCTGGAAGAGAATATAATACTCCCATCTTATTTGAAGAACTTATCACTCATTTCTATTCATTGATTTCTACTTATTCTATAAATCAAGGAATCAGGAGGAGTTTGTTGCATTTGCCCTTCCTTTCCTTCCCTCCTCCATCTCTCCCTCCCTTCCTTCCTCCCTTCCTTCCTTCCTTTCTTTCTTTCCTTCCTTCCTTCCTTTTTTCTTTCTTTCTTTCTTTCTTTCTTTCTTTCTTTCTTTCTTTCTTTCTTTCTTTCTTTCTTTCTTTCTTTCTTTCGCTTCCTTTCTTTCCTTTTTATAATCCATAAAGAGAATTAGAAAATAAACCATGTTTTAACAGTTCTTCATAAAATTCCAGTTCATCACATATGGTTACCAGAATTCAACACATCATTTAGCTTTCTTAAGCTTCCTTAACTATGGGAATAACTTTCTTTAATTTCTGTTTCATCATTCTTTGAAGAACTAGAACATGAGAAAAATGTATTTATTAGAAAATGAATGCAGTTTGTTATTTTAATGATGGAGGAAAGTCTTATGAATGTGTTGCTTGAATTAGGGCAGGCTTATGCACAGATTGTGTTAAAGGACTTTAGAGCCCCTCAGAGAGGTGGTATTTTTTTTTCCCAAACGCTTGTCCTAGACTTAGGTTATTTCCTATATTGCCTTCAGCATTGAGCGGGAGTTTACAATGTCTGAGTTCCATGCATTAGAGGACCTTGCTCTGGTCTTCACCTAGCTGTGCCATTCACCATGGAAACAATAATTTACAGAATTCAAATGGTTGTGCCTACTCAGTGGCAACCCAACCCTATCTGCCTCATTCTAAGCATATATAACTCTAGAATTTCCTACCTAATGTCTCTGACCTTATGTCCAAGACACGTACTGGCTTTTCCCATGGATTTATACACCAAAGGCAGAAAACACCCCTAGACCATAAGAAGGACAAAGGCTTCATTGTGAAAAAGGGAGGACAGGATTTGGGCTGAAGACAGGAGGTCTCTACACCTTTTTATAAGGCTACTTATGGTGCAGGATTAGCCGCGAGGGAGAAGCAAAGGGGCCAGAGACAACAGCCGGAATATAGGAAAGATGGATAGAGGGGTGTCAAGATCTCCCTTGAGAGATAATTTTATAACATGATCTATAACTGAAAATATTTAGACAGTCTATTGGCCTCTATTTATAATCTTACCTAGGTAAATAGAGGGGAGCTCTCTGAAAGTCTTTTTATTTGTAGTATATCAATTGCTCTAATTGTGGCATGATGATATAATGGGGAAAAATGCTATCTTAGCATGAAATGGACTTGAGTTCAGTATTCTCCTTATAAATTTTTTTTTTTTTTGTCTTTTTGCCATTCCATTTCTTGGGCCGCTCCCGCAGCATATGGAGGTTCCCAGGCTAGGGGTCCAATCGTCAACCCACTGAGCAAAGGCAGGGATCGAACCCGCAACCTCATGGTTCCTAGTCAGATTCGTTAACCGCTGTGCCACGATGGGAACTCCTCCTTATACCTTTTAAGTTCTGTATGAAAGTATGAAAAATGTGAGGAGTCTATACGAAGGAATTCATGTATAGAAAGGATATCAGTGGTTAATAGGGGACAATGGGGAGTGAAAATTAATGGTTATGAAGCTTTGTTAGGGGTAAATGAGCTATTCTAAAATTAAATAATGATGGTTAGGAGTAATGTTTCTGAGGGTTAAGGACCTGACAGTTGTCTCTGTAAGGACACATGTTTGATGCCTGGCCTTATTCAATGGGTTCAGGATCTGGTGTTACTGCAAGCTGTACTGTAGGTAACAGATGTGGCTAGGATCTGGTGTTGCTGAGACTATGGCTGTGGTGTAGGTCAGCAGCCTCAGCTCAGATTCAGTCCCTAGCCAGGGAAATTTGACATGCAGCAAGTACAGCCCTAAAACAAAAGAAAAAAACAAGTCATGATTATTTCACAATCCTATGAATAAACATAAAACCATTCAATGACTCAAAAAGTAAATTATATTTTTTGTAAGTTATATCACAAGAAAGATGTGATTTTTGCAAAAACCCAGTTGAGTCTTGATGGGAAATTCAATTTAAATTCACTTTGAGAAATAGATACATTGCAATGTGGGTGGTCCCTTTCCTTCTGACAGTGAGCACAGTATTGTTTTGATAATTTACTATATGATATTAAGAAAACACCACCTCTTATTTCTTAGTGAATATTCTAGAAAAAAATCCCAAATGCATCAGCTCCTTATATAGCCTGTTATTATTTATTCTTTCAGAGCCTAGTGGGTTTATCTTGAAATACAAAAAAAGAAGCAGTGAGTCTGTGGATATTCCCCTCTTCCTAGCCAGCTACTAAACCTTGCATGATCAACTTCATCTGAGGCAACACTGATAAGTCATGAGCTATTATTACCTACAGGGGTCTTGTCCTCTAAAATCAATCAAATCAGGTGTTACCTATCCTAAAATTTAAATCCTTAAGATCATCTTATTGGAATACTCCCCCTTATATAATTGTTGTAGAAGTCTATCTATGTCAAGCTAATTAAAAATTCCTTGTTTTAGGTATGTTCCCTCTATACCCACTTTGGTAAGAGTTTTTATCATGAATGGATGTTGGACTTTGTCAAATGCTTCTTCTGCATCTATTGAGATTGTCACGGGGTTTTTGACTTTTGTTAATGCAGTGCATGACTTTTATTGATGTCTGTATGTTGAACCATCCTTGTGAACTTGGGATGAATCCACTTGGTCATGGTTTATGATCTTTGTTATATGTTGTTGGATTCAGTTGGCTGAAATTTTGTTGAGAAGTTTTTCATCTATATTCCTCAAAGACAATGGCATATAATTTTCTTTTTTGGTAGTATCTTTGTCTGGTTTTGGTATTAGGGTGATTGTGTCTTCATAGAATGTCTTAGGGAATGTTGCTTCTTCTTCAACAGTTTGGAAAAGTTTAAGAAGGATGGGTATAAATTTTTCTTTGTATGTCTGGTAGAATTTTCCTGTGAAGCATCTAGTCCTAGACTTTCTTTTTTTTTTTTTTTTTTTTTTTTTGTAGAGAGCGTTTTTATTACATATTCAACTTCATTTCTAGTGATCGGTCTATTCAGTTCATCTATTTCTTCTTGATTTACTTTTGGCAGGCTGTAGATCTCTAGAAAGTTGTCAATTTCTTCTAAATTATCAAATTTGTTGGCATATAATTACTCATAATATTATCTTATGTTTCTTTTTTTAATTTCTGTTGTATATGTTGAGATTTCTCCTTTCATTTCTTATTTTGTTTATATGTGTTCTTTCCTCTTCTCAGTGAGTCTGACTAGAGGTTTGTCAATTTTGTTTACCCTTTCTAAGAATGAGCTCTTGGTTTTATTGATTTTTTTATCTTTTGAATCTCTATTTTATCGATTTCCTCTCTGATCTTTTTTTTTTTTTATTATTTTCTTTTATTTTGTCTTTTTGCCTTTTTCTAGGGCTGCTCACGTGGCATATGGAGGTTCCCAGGCTAGGGGTCGAATCGGAGCTGTAGCTGGCAGCCTATGCCAGAGCAACAGCAACATGGGATCTGAGCTGCGTCTGCGACCTACACCACAGCTCATGGCAACGCCGGATCCTTAACCCACTGAGCAAGGCTAGGGATCGAACCCACAACCTCATGGTTCCTAGTTGGATTCATTAACCACTGAGCCATGACAGGAACTCCTGATTTCCTCTCATCTTTATGATTTGATTTCCTTCCTTCTACTGACTTTAGGTTTTGTTTATTCTGGTTTTCTAATTCTTTTAGGTGGTAGGTTAAGATGTTGATTTGAGATTTTTCTTCTTTTCTGAGGAAGGTCTGTATTGCTATGAACTTCCTTCTAAGAACTGCTTTTGTGGCATCCCATAGATTTTGAATTGTTTTGTTTTCATTGTTATTTGTGTTTTTGAATTTCCCTCTTGATTTCCTCATTGACCCATTTAATTTTTAGGAGCATGTTGTTTAGTTTCCATGTAGTCACTTTTTTTCTCCTCCTTTGATTTCCTCATTGACCCATTTATTCACTTTTTTTTAATATGATGATTTTTATTTTTTTTCCATTATAGCTGGTTTACAGTGTTCTGTCAATTTTCCACAGTACAGCATGGTGACCCAATTACACATACATGTATACATTCTTTTTTCTCACATTATCATGCTCCATCATAAGTGACTAGACATAGTTCCAAGTTCTACACAGCAGACCCATTTATTTTTTAGGATCATGTAGTCTCCATGTAGTCAGTTTTTTTCTCCTTTTAGTTTCATGCCATTGTGGTAAGAGAAGATGCTTGAAATAACTTCTATACTCTTAAATGTGTTGAGGTTAGTTTTGCACCCCAGTATCTGGTCAATCCTTGAGAATGCTCCATGTGCACTTGTAAAGAATGTATATTCTGATTTTTTTTTGTGTGTAATGTCCTGAAAATATCAATTAAGTCAAATTTTTCTATTGTGTCATCTAGGATCTCTTGAAATATTAATTTTCTATATAGAGGATTTATCTATTGATGTGAATGGAGTGTTAAAATTTCCTACTTTTATTGTGCTCTCATCAGTTTTTTCTTTAATGTCTGTTAGTATTTGTTGTATGTATTCCAGTGATCCTATAATAAGGGCATACCTATTGGTGAGTATAATATCCTTTTCTGAATTGATCCTCTTATCATTAAATAGTGTCTTTGTCTTTCTTTAAGGCCTTTGTGTATTTTGTCTGATATGACTATTGCAACACCACTTTCCTGTCTTTTCCATTTGCATTAAATATCTTTTTTCATCTCCTCATTTTCAATTTATGTGTACTTTGCCCTATGGTGAGTCTCTGGTATGCAGCATATTTTAGGCTCTTGTATTTTTATCCAGTCTGCTGCTCTATGTCTTTTGATTGGAGCATTCCGTCCAAGAATTACCTGATATTTAAGGTAATTGTTGATAAATATGTATTTATCGCCATTTAAACTTTCTTTTCCAGTTGATACTATGTTTCTCCTTTGTTCCTTTCTTTTTTTGGTTGGATGATTTCCTTTAATTTTATGCTTGTTTCTTCTTCTCTTTAGTTTTTGTGAAATATAAGTAAGCCATTTATGACAAACCTACAGCAAATATAATACTCAACAAAGAAAGACTGGATCAAGACAAGGATGCCCACTCTCACCACTTTCATTCAATATACTGTTGGAAGTCCTAGCCATAACAATCAGACAAACAAAAGAAATAAATGGTATCCAAATTGGAAGAGAAGAGGTAAAATTGTCACTCTATGGAGATGACATGATATTGTAATAGAAAACATTAAGGACTCCATACAAAAACTATTCAAACTGATCAAAGAATTCAGCAAGTTATGATACAAGATTAAAATTCAGAACTCCGTTGCATTTCTTCATAAGAAAAGTGAAATATTAGCAAAGGAATATAAAAATACAATACCTTTTAAAATTTCACCACCAAAATTAAATATCTAGGAATACAGCTAACCAAGGAGTTAAAAGACTTACATACTAAGAAATATAAAACATTAATCAAGGAAATTAAAGATGTTGTAAAGAAATGGAAAGATGTTCCATGTTCCTTGGTTGGAAGAATTAATATTGTTAAAATGACCGTACTACCCAAAGCAATCAACAGATTCAATGCAATCCCTATCAAATTACCCATGACATTTTTGACAGAACAACAGCAAACAATCCAAAAATGTATATGGAACCATACACGACCCAGAATTGCAAAAGTGATCCTGAGAAACAAAAACCAAGCAAGAGGCATAACTCTTCCAGTCTTCAGACAATTTAACAAAGCTACAGTAATCAAGACAGTATGGAACTGGTACCAAAACAGACATACAGACCAATGGAACAGAATAGAAAATCCAGAAATAAACCCTGACACTTACGGTCAATTAATCCTTGACAGAAGAAGCAAGAATATAAAATGGAAAAAAGATAGTATTTTCAGCAAGTGGTGATAGGAAAACTGGACAGCTGCACAGAAGTCAATGAAACTAGAACACACCCTCACACTATGTGCAAAAATAAACTCAAAATGGCTTAAAGACTTAAACATAAGACAGGACAACATAAAATTCTTAGAAGAGAACATAGGTCAACATTCTCTGACATCAACCATACAAATGTTTTATTAGGTCTGTCTCCAACAGCAATGGAAATAAAAACAAAAATAAACCAATGGGACCTTATCAAACTTACAAGCTTTTGCAGAGCAAAGGAAACCAGCAAAAGAATGGGAGAAAATAGTTGCAAATGATGCAAGTGACAAGGGCTTAATCTCCAAAATATACAAACAACTCATACAACTCAACATAAAAAACAAAAAAATTAGAAAATGGGCAAAAGACCTAAATAGACATTTCTCTAAAGAAGACATAAAGATGGCTAACAGGCACATGGAAAAATTCTCAACATCACTAATTATTAGAGAAATGTAAACCAAAACAGAGATACCACTTCACACTTGTCAGAATGACCATCATTTGTAAGTCTACAAATAACAAATGCTGGAGAGGGTGCAGAGAAGAGGAACCCTCCTACACTGTTGGGAATGTAAACTGGTACAACAAGTATGGCAAACAGTATGGTGGTACCTCAGAAAACTAAAGGTAGATCTAACTTATGATACAGCAGTCCCACTATTGGGCATGTATCCAGACAAAACATTCATTGAAAAAGATGCATGGACCCCTACGTTCACTGCAGCACTATTCACAATAGACAACACTTAGAAATGACCTAAATGTCCATTGACAGATATGGAATACTACTCAGTCTTAAAAAACAATAAAATAATGCCATTTGCAGCAATATGGATGGAACTAGAGGCTCATATTAAGTGAAATAAGTCAGAAAGAGAATGATAAATACCATATGATGTCATTTATATCTGGATTCTAATATATGGCACAAATGAACCTATTTACAAAAAAGAAACAAACTCATGAACATGAAGAACAGACTTGTGGTTGCCAATGGGTAGGGGGAGGGAGTGGGATGAATTGGGAGTCTGGGGTTAGTAGATGCAAGCTGTTGTATTTGGAGTGGATAAGCAATGAGATGCTACTGTATAGCACAGGGAACTATATCTAATCACTTGAGATGGAACATGATGGAGGATAATGTGAGAAAAAGAATGTATATATATGTATGACTGGGTTACTTGACTATGCAGCAAATATTGACAGAACATTGTACATCAACTAAAATTAAAATAATTTAAAAATCAGGGGAGTTCCCGTCGTGGCACAGTGGTTAACGAATCCAACTAGGAACCATGAGGTTGCAGGTTCAGTCCCTGACCTTGCTCAGTGGGTTAATGATCCAGCGTTGCCGTGAGCTGTGGTGTAGTTTGCAGACATGGCTCGGATCCCACGTTGCTGTGACTCTGGCGTAGGCCGGTGGCTACAGCTCCGATTCGACCCCTAGCCTGGGAATCTCCATATGCTGCGGGGGTGGCCCAAAGAAATAGCAAAAAGACGAAAAAAAAAAATTTAAAAATCAAATAGGTATTAAATGACTTTTTTCAGAACACCCAAATAAATAATTATGCAGATTAAACCCAAATATAAATAAATAAAAATTAAAAATCCCTTGTTCTAGAATATCCAAACATTCCAACCTCCTTCAATTTTAAAATTTCATTTTAATGTGAAAGACTATAATAATACACCTATCCTTTCAATGATTCCAGTACCTTTTAAGTCTTCCTATTTATATAGAAAAAAAAAAAAAGCTCATTTTTCTCTTCTCTTGCTACAACTAACTTCTCTCCTATTTAATTGTTAAAATATTTTTCATATGTGTATTTTTCTGGGTTTATCATCTAGTTTAATAAGTCTCTGTCTACATTCGCTGATGCCTATTTTGTTAGTGAATTAACTGCTATGAGTGTGACAAAAAATTGCTCTCAGATTCAACCCACTTTGAGGATGACTTCAGCTAAGGAAATTTTCCTTATTCAAAGTCATACCTGTTTTCATGGGCCAGTGGTATCCAGTGACAGATCAACAGAGATGCCTTCTTTCTTTTCCACCTTAGGTCAATTCTGAAGGGTCATACCAAATACAAGCTGCTTATAAAATTGAAGCCAATCTATGAGGTTGATTGAGTCATCATTGGGAATACATCAAGCTCAACTTATTTCTCTGCCAACCCTGATTCTTTCCTAGCCTATTTATATGTATTGATTCCAAAGACAGTCCCTGAAAATGCCTTGCATTCTAATCGCTATTTTAGAGACCTTCTAGGGGAAACCAACATACAACAGAGCTACTAAGTAGTATGTACCATCGATCCTTGAACACAAGTTTGAAATGCATATGTCCATTTCACATGTATTTTTTCAATAAATATAAAAATATATGTGTACAACTGTGTGCAAGACTTTCATTGAAGTGGATAGCCTATTCTTACATAGACATAAGATGAGAAATATTTAATACAATAATAATGGGTTTGTTTTTTTATTGTTTTGTAACTATTCTTTCAAAGAATTACATTACCTTAGAGCATGACTTTCTCTATTTGGAAAAAATGTGTATCAGCCTACCATCACAGGTAAGTGATTTTTTTAAAGAGGCGATATTTCCAATATTGCATTATTAATATGACTGTAATACTTTATGCCATAAAATTTTATAAAGATTCATTCATTAGTATATAAGCTAGGCTACAGGGAAGCAATTATATCAATTACACTAGGCTACCATAAGCAATCATATTGCTGCTTCTTCCCTATTAAGGTATAAATCATTATATCTGTAAAAAAAATATGAACTTCTATTTCACATTATCCTTTCAAGTGTTAGTAATACTTTTTCAATTTTTGGTATCAATTAGACAATATTTTTTAAAAATTAACAAAAACATTTCCATTATAGCTGGTTTACAGTGTTGTGTCAATTTTCTACTACACAGCAAGATGACCAAGTTACACATACATGTATACATTCTTTTTTCTCACATTATCATGCTCCATCACAAGTGACCAGACATAGTTCCCAGTGCTATACAGCAGGATCACATTGCTTATAGGTCCTGACAGACAAATGATTCTTGTAAATAGACAACGTAAACTTACATGTCCATAAATACAGTATAATACTGTAAATGTATTATTCTTCCTCACAATTTTCTGAGCAGTATTTTCCTTAGCTTACTCTATTGTAAGAATATAGTATATAATATGTATAACATACAAAATATGTTTTGATGACTGTTTATGCTATTGATAAGTTTTCTGGTCCACAGTATCTATTAGTTAAATTTGGAGGGAGTCAAAATTTATACACAGATTTTTGACTATGTATGGGGTTGGCTCTCCTAAACCCTGAATATTTCAAATTCAACAATACAAAGTCTTGATTCCCTGACTTTGAAGTGCACTTTACTCTCTGCAAATATTATTTCCCTTTTACTCTTCACTTTTTTAATGCTGCTTATTCTTCATAAGCCACTTCAAGGTGTACTTCTTTCTTAATTTCTTCAACCTTTCTAGTCCCCGCTAATTTTTATCCTTTTAGATTTTTATTGTGCTTAGGGTCAGGACCTCTGATTCATTTAACAAAGACATCGTAAATTTAAAATGCTTAATAAATAGCAAAGGAACCAATGTCAGGTATAATTGCCTCAGTGCAGTTCCCCTTTATGTGGTATCAGGAAATATGCTTTTTATTTTCTTTTTGCTCTAACTCCCACCTGTCACTCCATCCACAGATTCTAGTACAAGTGAAATACAAAATATATTTTAATAGATTTTCCTTAAAATATAAAATTTATGTCTTGCTAAATTTAGGTAATTTTCAATTATAGTTTAAACCAAAATAAAATTTGGGAAACTGACTAATCTCAGAGTATTTGGTTGACAATGTCTTCACATTACATATAGATGCAACATGAAGTTACTGAGCAGATGGGAAATTATTGAACCATATATTGGAAGCAGGGTTGGGTTGCATATGATCATTTCCTACGTAATCAGTATGGCATATCCCATAATTCTGGAGAGTAAATAGAAGTACAACTATCTATTTCTCCAATGATAGCCAGTAAATGCACTACTTTCACCATTTTTGTGCCACGGGTTATTATTATTAAAGAAAAAGAAGAAAATAAGGAAGGAAGGAAGAAGGAAGATAAACTGTAATCTGTTCTTAACTGACCAGTCCATGATATGTGATCTGCATAAGCCTGGCTCCTGACTGAGCCACGTCTTTGAGAAAGGACAATGGCTCCATCAAAGCCAAGATCAGTATAGGGGAGTCCATACTTGGAAGTTTTTTTTCAACAGTGGTGTCTCTTTTCTTCGCAGAGCATAAGCCTAAATATCCAGGTCTGGAAGAATTTTCAGTATTTGATAGAACTTACATGTGTCTCTTGTCCATGGGTCTTGAGGCCCATATTTAAATCCAAGTGAACAAATTTACTTTAAGATAAATTAATTGCACCTGCTCACTTGTTGGTGCTTGTGACTGTTCATTGGAAAGGAGTACTCTGGTACATCATTGTCCTAGGATGACAGAGTCAAAGGCATTTACCACCCTAATCCACATCCCCTCCAGAGTTACAGTTTAGGGATGTCAAAGGCAGCCTTAATTCAATACAAAAGATTTGATGATTCTCTATTTCTAGAAATATGACTATTTATTCTTCCTATATTTATCTAGAGGAGAATACCAAGAATTGAAAAGACTAATTTACTGAACATCTTTTAGCTAAGATGGAACGTAGGACCATCTCACAACAGAATATTAATACCTGGAGTTCCACTATGCCTCAGAGGGTTGAAAATGTGACATAGTGACATGAAGATATGGTTCAGTCTCTGGCCTTGATCAGTGGGTTAAGGATCCAGGGATGCCACAAGCAGAGGTGTAGGTCACAGATAAGGCTTAGATCAGACATTGCTGTGGCTATGGTGTAGACCTGCATCTACAGCTCCAATGTGACCCTGAGAACTTCCATATACTGCTTGTGCAGCTGTAGAAAGAAAAAAATAATTCTTTATACTATTGAACACATTAAAAAAACAAAAAGTCAAAACATGCTATACTCATTCCAAATAATTTAATATAAGGAATTGGCTGTTAATATTAACGTAGTTGATGTTTGGGTCTTCATTTTATAGTTCTCTCATAAGAAGAGTTTACTTTTTTAATGGGTTTAATATTTCTACTGAATAAGATTATGTGCTTATTAGAAAAAGACAGAAATGTTTTAACTTTTCTGTCTACAAATTGCTTTCTGATAGATAACTCCTCTTCACTTACAAGACAAACTAGATGTGAAGAAAAAGGAATATTTGGATGCTTTGTATCTAACATTTCATTTCCTCTTGGCAGCTCTTGGAATTCTGTCATTAGGCTGTCATCATATTGTGCTTATTTTATCCTGATAGCAAGATACATAGTCGTATAAAGAAAAGCAGAGAACTGCCTAGCTAAATAAGAATGCCTTCAAAATTAAAAGTAAAATTAAGGTTTATTTTTAACTACTAAGCACATAGGAATTAATCAATAAAATTGCATTGAACTAGAAATTCAAGAACTCAAGAATTAAAGTATTGTTCTAATGTATTTTTTAAGTGAGAAGCAAAATATTTTATCTGCTCTTATTAATAAACACAATTTCCACTTCAATTTTTTTTATAAGACTGTGGTTAAAGGAGTTCCCATCGTGGCGCAGTGGTTAACGTATCCGACTAGGAACCATGAGGTTGCAGGTTCGATTCCTGGCCTTGCTCAGTGGGTTAAGGGTCTGGCGTTGCCATGAGCTGTGGTGTAGGTTGCAGATGTGGCTTGGATCCCCACGTTGCTGTGTCTCTGGTGTAGGCCGGTGGCTACAGCTCCGATTCGACCCCTAGCCTGGGAACCTCCATATGCTGCGGGAGCGGCTCAAGAAAAGGCAAAAAGACAAAAAAAAAAAAAAAGAAGAAGAATGTGGTTAAGGAGAAAAAGAAAGGAGGAAATGGAGGGAGGAAGGAAGGTAAAGGCGCAGTCTTGGAGTTCTGATCCTGGCTCAGTGGGTTAAGGCCCCAATATTATCTCTGTGAGGATGTGGATTCAATCTCTGGCCTTGCTCTGTGGCTTAAGGATTCAGTGTTGCCTCAAGCTGCAGTATAGATCACAAATGCGGCTCAGGATCTGGTGTTGCCCTGGCTATAAGCGGGCAGATGCAGCTCTGATTTGACCCTTAGCCCAGGAATTTCCATGTGTCACTGGTGTGGCCATAAAAACAAACAAACAGATAAAGTGTCATTCTTCCGTTATTCCACCTGCCAGTGGGCATGAGTGGTCAAGGAGGGGACGCAGGTTGGTGTAACGGACAGTGTGACAGAAAATTGGCACATTAATGTCCTGTGGTGTGCTGCTCAGACCCCATGTCAGGACCAACACACCCATTCTTCAGCTGCCAGAGGTATTGGCTGTTGAGACCCAACAGCTGACCCTCTTTCCAGAAATTTCCCTCATAAAAGAGAACTGCCTTACCCCAAATTATGCCCCATTCCTGGAACAGTCTGTCCTACTGGTATAGGTATCTTTTTCTCTCCTACTTACTCTTTCAACACACACACACACACACACTCACACACACACACACACACACACACACATTTTTTCCAATGATAATAAACTGTTGGAAACCCCAAATATAAAGTCAAGTAATCCTTAAATAAATTCTAGATTAGACTATATTTTAATTCAATATTTCTTTTCTTTCTATACCCATCCTTTCTGTTTTTCTTTCTTTTCTCTCAACTTCAGAGATTAAGTTAATCGTAAGCTTCCGTCGTTACAGACTGTCATCAAATGTTGCCCTAGTTACCATACAGTCAAGAAAAAAGAAACTCACTGTAGATATTTTATACGAAGGATTTAATACAGGGTTTCATTGCAAAGCTGTCGGGAGGACTTCAACACCTGAAGGTAGAAAGTGTCTTGGAGAAACAGCAGTAGATGCGAATGTCCTTGGAGGAAAACCTGGGAACATATTGCACATATTGTTTTAGGTGGTTTTGGTCATCATGCCCTTTCCTCTTTTCCATCAGAAAACCACTACAAGGTGGCTAATCCATATTCTTGAACGCATGTGTATCCCTATAGAATAAGCAGTGTGTATTTTTCATCTGCCTGCACTAAAATTGCATTTCAGTTATGTCCTTCGAAGTTTCCAGCATGCATTTCTTTAATCTCTCTAAGTTGCTTGATATACAGCTAATTCCTGATTTGTAACTAATTCATAGGATTCCATGGTGTACATATGTATATTTTATTTATTCACCCCCCTAGTCATGTATAAGTCTATTCCAATCTTCTGCTGGCTCAAACAATACTGTGACAAATGTGTGCATATGTACCTCCTCTGGGATGAGGAGCAAGCCAAAGGATCACTGAGCCATGGACGATAAACATAACTAACTTCACAAAGAACTTCCAGACTATATCCCCCTATGGCTATACTAGCTTACACTCCTTAATAGTGCATGAGGAAAGTTCTCTCTCTCCACATCATCAAACTGTGGTGATATCCAGCTTTTTAAGTTTGCCAATCTCTTGCATGGAATGTTTTCTACAATAATAGTTTTTAACTTGTCTTAGTCTAGTGAATTTGAATATCTCTTCTTATGTTCATTAACCATTTGAATTTACTCTCCATGAAAAAGCTGTTCTCACCCAAGACCATATTTCTACTGGATTTCTCATTTTTTTTTAACTTGGTTGATTGTCAGAACTATTTTAAAGTCTCCTTATTTTCATATATCCATTCATTTTTTTCATCCACTCATTAGATTTTTTTATTGGCACTTACCGTGTTGTAGGCATTGTTTTAAGCTCTTAGAATATCCTAGAGAGCAACAGATTGAGGACAAAAAAAAAAAAAATCCTAACCTGAAGCTTTCATTCTAGTTGGCAGTGAAAGAGGATGGTGGTGAGCAGAAAGCAGTAAACATGTTAATAATGCATGAGAGAAAAAAAAATAGTATGTTAGAAGGTGATAAACAGAGACAAAAAAGAAGAAAACTAGAACAAGGTAAAGACATTGGAAGAAGGGTGATTAGCATAGAATTTTCCAGCAGGTGGCATTTAAATAAGGACTTGAAGAAGTCATGGGTATTACCTGTGAAGAATATCTGGAGGAAGAAATCCAGGGAGAAACTAACCAGAATTAAGACAGTCACATAATGCAAGTGTTTAAGGAAGAACATGAAAGCTAGAGGAGAGACAAATGGTAGCAAGTGGTGTAGTTAGAGAAGAGACACACCTTCTATTTCACTCTGAGTGAGATACAATAGCAGTGGGAATTGTTGAGCAGAGGAATGACATGCTCTGGCTCATGATTTTAAAAAGATCGTTCTGGTTGCCGTGTTGAAAAAAGAGAGTAGATGGGTGGGTGTAAAAGCAGAGAGACTATTCAATAAGTTATGGTAGCATCCCAGCAAGAGATGATGATGACTTGAACTGATATCTGAAGAAAATATGGTGAGAAGAGGTGAGATTCAGGGTATATTTAGAAGGTAGAGCCTTGTGGGTTTTCACTTTTGGGTATAATATCTACAACTCTTTTATCTGACTCATATGTTATTAAAAGTGTTCTTTATTCAACAGAAGTCTTTAATTTCAATGTAATCCAATCTATGTAAATTTACATCATGGACAGTGCTGTTTATGTCAAGTTTAAAAAATTCTTTCTTGTGTGAATATCTTATATTTCTTTAGAGTTTGACATTTTATATTTTGGTCTTTATTCTTTTCATCGGTTATCTTTATAAAATATAAGGTAGGATTCCAACTTTATTTTTTCTCTCCAGATAGTAAAACTTTTTTTCAAAAGAAGCCCTTATTTTCCCTATTAATTTGGGGAAAATTAGTCCCAAAAATATATATATGTCATGTTCCCATAAATATATAATTTTGCTAAACTATAACTATCCTCTATTTTGCATAACATTGAATAATAATTGAAGTTAATTATATATTAACTATAAAGATTTATCTTTTGTACAAAAGTATAAATACTATATGACTGTTTTAAACTTCTGATACCAAAAGGGCCAAGAAATACAAACAATAGACATTAAAATGTTTTCTATAGATGTTAGCATGTTTGAGTTATCTATGGATTTTAAATGCTCTGATAAATAATACGTACCAGAAGTCTCCATTTGGAACACTTGTATAAAAGAATTTACATCATATAGTTTTTACAAGTCAAGTAAATAATAATAAACTCTTTTTAATCAAAAAAGAATTCATTAGAGACAATTCAAAAATCAGTCGTTTCACCAGTTCTACATAATCAATGACCAGATAAACCCATGTTAAATTTTGGTTTCAATTCTTTTTAACTGGGGAAATTTCTGAGGTCTTCTGATCTTCAATTGTCTTTCCTGTGCAAAGGAAATAAAAATGCCCATGACTCAATTTTGATAGCAGGTTTAAGACAACAGGGAGCGGACATTGTCAGTGACGAATTTGTCAAAATAAGGAACAGTGATTCAGTGGCAACTTAGTCCTAACACAAGTGGTCTGTGTTATCTTTCCCCTGTTAGTTATCCTCCACGTAAGAGCTCCCCTGTAAAATGATTCACAAAAGACCGTTCTGTAAGTGACAAAGGCAGATGTCTCAAAAGCAGCTTTTTCTCTTTAAGATCTGAGCATGCTGTCCTGCCAAGCTTTGAAGAAGATATTATTTGTCCATCTCCCTTACTGGTTTTGGCAGTAATATTCAGAATTTTATTATCATATGAAAAATCTAAGTTCTTTTTCTATTGCACTAGGTGAGATTTGGGGCTTAGCATCACACATTTGCAAAAAGTATGCTTACAAATTTTCCTATTATGTTTTTATTTTTGATTTTATTTTAATAAAACTGGTTAGGTGCTGAAGAAGTAATTAAATTATTCATAGTCTTCTGTTGTTTCCAGAAACCTGCATTTAATTATTTGATGGATGATCAATAAATGTGGATTTACCAAATTTCTATATAACCTAAGTTGTAGTGGTGAGAACAATCCCTCACATACTCTTGTTAAATAATTGTTTTCAATATCTCCATAATAGTAAATGTATTATAACATTTTTTCCATGTAAAATATCACTGTATTTCTACTGGGGATTTCTGGGGATCTATTTAATGCTAACCCTGAGCAGATGTTTGGAGTCTAGGTTGATGGCTTAACAGCTCCTGACATAAGCATGACCTTCATAAAATTAAAGCATGGGTTGTCTAATATGGTATAAGTGGCCTTTTATTTAAATCTGAGTTGAAGGTACAGAGTCAATAATCACTGAGTATGAACCAAGTGTAATAACCCAAAGATGATGAGACAGTGTTTGCCCTTTATCAGAATAAGGTTAAAACGGCTGTCAAGGTGATAGACGCTAATCAGTGAAACCTGAACAATTATGCCCAATAATCATTAAATGAAGGCAGGGAACTAGACTCCTGGGAAAGCACCAGCCTTTGGCAAAACAAGATGTGGTTTTATTAAGAGAACCACAGAATCTGGAGTTGAAGGTAGTGTGAAATTCAAAATAAAGTCAAATTTCTAGGTGCTGCCCTGTAGCATCTTAGAGGAAATGGTAAGTATGATACTTTTATAAAACTTGCTACAGAATAAGTATGTACATTAGGAAAGGTAATAACTTCATAGTCCCCTGGAGAGGAATGAATGCACATTATTTTTAAAATATTTTATAATAAGCACAGTACCGGTTCTACATTTCACACTATGTTCTTTTCCTTAAGTTGAAATTTACAACATAGGGTCTAACTAGAAAAAAATCTATAATTGTAATTTATCTGTTTAAGGTAAGGTATAAGATGAAAAGGAAAGTGCCATATCAGAATAAAATATTCAATTTTTAATTTCCCTCTAAGGACACTTATGATTGGACAATAGGGTAAAAAACAATCCTGCTGCTATCTGCTCTCATCATCAAAGATGAGAGATAGAAATCATTTGATCTGATTACAATTCTTTATGTTACAGAATTAGCTGTACATTAGAAAATTGACAGAAGGCTATAAACTAGCTATGATGGAAAAAATAAAAATCATTAAAAAAATACTAGGTTTGGAGCTACTATGATGAGAATGTTTTGGTTTAAATTATAAAATGTCTCAATGGCTCAAAAAAAACAAACAAAAAGAATATTCAATAACATGAAATAGTCTTCTGTGCACAAAGCTATATTGGAAACATGGAGTTCCCGTTGTGGTTCAGCAGATTAGGAACCCCACATGACATCCGTGAAGATGCAAGTTCAATCACTGTTCTCACCTAGTGGGTTAAGGATCTGGCATTGCCACAGCTACAGTGTAGGTTGCAGATGTGCTTTGGATCTGATGTTGCCATGGCTGTGGTGTAGGCTGGCAGCTGTAGCTCAGATTCGACCCTTAGCCTGGGAACTTCCATATGCTGCAGGTAGAGCAGTAAAAAGAAAACAAATAAAACAAAACAAAATAAAACAGTTATATTGGAAAGAAAGCTTTCTTTTAAGTGATTAGTCTAGATTACCTCTTGGAAATCTCTGGTATTAAAATAGAAGGTAATTTTCATACAAGTATCCATTGATTTATTTCTGGGATTATATCATTTTACATCACTGGTTACCTGAAATTTGATCATTCTGAGAAAAAAATATTGGAAAAGAAAAGAGAAATTATTCTGCTGTTATGTTCTGTGTACCTATCTCTTCCTCACATGGATTTCGAAAAATATTTTTCTCAATTTGGGCCAATCTTTGCAGTCATGCTCTAAAATAAAAAGTTTGGAAAGGAGGAACACAGATATGTAAAAATTGTTCGTGAAAACTTAGGATAAATTAAGTCCTTTATATAAATTATTATGATCTTTTTTTTTGTAGAGGAACAAAAACAGTATCATATCAGTGAAATATATAGTAAAGTAGAATCAATCTTTTTTTCCATTTTGTCCTATGCATTAGGAGAATATTTTTATACAAGTTGTCATTAAGTACTTTTGATTGATGGAACAAAATAAATTCACATTCAGCATATTGCTTTGTGCAGTATCTTGATGTTTTATAATTTTATCATGCAGCAACACACCTGATTTCATTCTATAACTATCTTATTCCCTCTCTATTCTTTATCCCCCTCATAGATAAAGCATCCCCATCTTAGATAAAACCATTGTCTTTTCTCAGGTTCCTAAACTGCCTTGCAGTATTAATGCTTTCTCCACAAGGTAATGCCAGTGGTCCCTCTAAATTGGCAGATATGATTTGAATGTCCTTGTTTAAACTTCAAAATCTTCTTATGCTTTTAGGATACAGACTCAAGTACTTAATGTTCTATATGGCTCAACATGTCAAAGTCTTTGTCTTTTCTTTTGTTTTCTTTTTTTTTTGTTTTTGTCTTTTTAGTGCCACACTCACAGCATATGGAGGTTCCCAAGCGAGGAGTCAGATCAGAGCTATCGCTGCTGGCCTAGGCCACAGCCACGTCAATGTGGGATCCAAGCCACATCAGTGACCTACACCACAGCTCACGGCAACACCGGATCCCTGACCCACTGAGCGAGGCCAGGGATTGAACCCACATTCTCATGGGTACTAGTCAGATTCATTTCCACTGTGCTACTATGAGAACGCCCTCAATGTCTTTGTCTTAATAGATTCTAGCCCCTGGCTCTTTGCACATGTTTCCCCTCCACTCCATAAGGATAGCTTTCAGCTCCTTACCAAAATGCCATTCTCATCCTTATACCCACTTTTTTCATGGCATTAAATATAATTTCTTGGGGAAAGTCATTACTTATCCCCTAGTCTAGACTGGGTACCCTTATTTTACACCCTTCTTTCACACTGCACATTTCTTTCATCGAACTTAGCATACCTCAAATTAAAAAAAAAAAATACCTGCATGGTTATTGTTGATTATTTTATTCATAGACCATAAGGTGGATGAGCACAGGCCTTTGTCTGCTCTGTCCTTTATTGTGTGTAGAGTACCAAACGTAGAGTAGTCTCTGAAAGATTATTACTTGAATTAACAAATCCTTCCTCTCATTACAGCTGAAGCCTTGTATTAGGTATCAATTGCTGCTTACAAATTACCCCAAAACATAGAATCTTGAGACAACAAATTTTTATCATCTCACTGGTAACACTGCTGTCTGCTCTAGCAGTACAAGCAAGGGAGAAGAGCCTAAGAGGGTATTCCAGAAACATGGACGTCATGTCCTTTACAGGTAGATCTTGGAAGTGACGGTCCGTCACATTGGCTCTATGCTCTCGGAGAGCGGCATGTCTCTAGTTCCAACCCACACTCAAGGGGAAGGTGTTACACAGCGATCATGCCAAGAAGAAGTTCCGGTTACAACACTGGGTAATTCCAAGAGGGAAACATTTTAGGGGCCGCCTATCACAGGTCACTTCATCTTAGGAGATTTTTTTCTCATTTAGCACTTTACCCTCCAGTCAGCATTCCTTTTAAAGATCTTATTATTGCACACTTTATACTAGAATTATTACAAACATAATTTGTTGTACTAAAGTCTCAGTTTCCTACAGACAGTATCCTCAGAGTTCTGTGAACATATTAAGTATTTAGCAGCTGTTTATTGAAGGAGTGAATAAATAAATACATGGAAAGGAAATATTTTTTGGAAAAGGAAAACTATTAAAGATGCTTTAATAGTATTTAATAGTAAAAGAATTTAATAGTATTTAATAGTAAAAGTATTTAAAATACTTTTATTTCTTAACAGGAAGATGAATTTTTTTAGATCTCCTCTTACATCCAACTGCACATAGACACTATATATACGCACACTAGGTGCTCACATGTTCTACAGTTTCAGAGGTAATAGAATGAGTTCATCTTGGAAAAGATTCAGATGTCATTGATTTTGTATAAAAGTATATATTTAATGTTTCAGACTTCTTATACAAATTCCTCATAGAATGAGGTTTTTTGGAATTAAGATTTATTTACAGTGTTGATAATCATGTCAGTAAATTTTATTTGCAGGTCGAGAAACAAAGCGATGTTTGTGAGGCCATGAGATTACTTGACAAGTTTTTTTTTTTTTTCCCTACAAATTTAATCAGTCCTGCAAATTCTCAGATCTATTCCTCTAAGGGGCAAAAGTGCTCCAATTTTACAAAACAGTTGCCAATTCTTAAAAGGCTAAATTAGCATTAATGAAGAAAACAGTGGGGAAGGAAGCACAACTGCCACCTGGAGGAGACAGATGTGGGGGCATCTTCCATCCTTTCTGCTCCTGCCTTCTGAGAGCAAATACCACATTAGCTGGTGATGAAGATGTGCCTTAGCCTACGGAACACAAATACTGGCAGATCATTTTTATAAACATTCAATAATGCTCTAAAGAAAGAACCAAAGCAGTTGGCATGCTATTAGCTGACTTCAAGTAAAATACAAGCATATTACATTATATTATTTTCAGATGATTGTCTCTACATGGGAACAAACAAAAGGCCAGAGAAAGAGTATTCTAGAAAGCTCCCCATACAATGAATACCTGCTATTAACTTGTTTAGTGACAGGAGAATGAAAACAATAATGCACAGAGTACCTAGCAATTCTCACATGTGAAACAATAAAAATTGTTTTGATAGTAACTACTTCCTAATTTCTAATCCTGCACAAATATTAGAAATAGGCTTATGCTCCTAATGCATTATTTTTCAAAACCGTTCATTCAAATACTTTTTGATGAGCAGCTACTATGTTTTAGGTTAAGATCATGGCACACATAGTTCTGTATACTGGGCAACTAGTGTCACTGCCAGTTGTCATACTTCTTTTTAACTTGTCTTCATGGGAGAATAATATAAAGTTTCTGATTTTTTTGAGTTTATACTTGGATTTTGGAAAATTTATATTTTGTGATACTGTGATTTTAAACAAAAATATTTTGTGTATTTCTATTTGTTCTTATCTTGATATGTGTCTTTCTATCCCTACAGCTATATCTGTGTAAGTCCTGGATCTTGCTTGTTAACTTTTTGCTTAGGTTTTTTATTGTTGCTATTATGCATAGACTACTTTCCACATTTCAATTTTTAGTGTTTATTACTTATGATAACCACCAAATATTTTAGTATTGTTTCAAATTCAAGTCAATTTAGTGAATTTTAGTAAGTGTCTTATTCTCCCAGATTATTTTAGTTTTCCTTAAAGTATAAGGTTATTCACCAGGAAGTCTCTATTTTTTTTCTCATTTTATTTAATAAGATAATGTCTTTATTAGTATTTGTATTTTGAATCTTACATGTAAATATAAATTTACATTTTATTATGCAAGTATTTTATTTGTTTTTTATTGCTGTAAAAACAATAGTGGAGTTCCCGTCATGGCTCAGCCGAAACAAATCTAACGTTCATGAGGATGCAATTTCAATCCCAGGCCTCACTCGGTGGGTTAAGGATCTGGCATTGCTGTGAGCTGTGGTGTAGGTCACAGACACAGCTCGGATCTGGTGTTGCTGCGGCTCTGGTGTAGGCCCGCAGCTGTAGCTCCGATTGGACCTCTAGCCTGGGAATGTTCATATGCTGTGGGTGCGGCGCTTAAAAAAAAAAAAAGAAAAACAATAGTGGCAATAGCAAAAGTTCTGATCCGGCTCCTGATATTAATTTGAAGGAATTTAGAATGTTTTAGTTTTGAAAGATGATTGAAGTTCTGTAAATTTATTTTTGTCACTCTTCTATTTTATTGTAATTTATGCAGATCCATTAAACAACTCAGGTTACTTTTATAGCATTTTCCATATTTGAAATAATATATTTTAAAATTTTCATATAGAATTCCAGCTGTAGAATTATATTGTTCCAGTGTATTTCTTACTGATAGATTTTTCCAATTTTTATATTATATTTTCCAATTATTCCTGTGTAAATGTTGGTATTCTTAGTTCATTAATTACATTATTCAATTATCATAAATTTTCAGGTTTTTAACATAGAGTTTTACCTTTGATTCTCATCTTTATCTCTGGTTATACCTACTTTAATTTCCCTTAACATTTATATTTTTTTCTTGTTTCTTCAGTCTCACAGAACTTCTAAATGACATTCTCATCTTTAGGAAAACCAGTGCTTTTATTTATTCTTCTTCTTTTCCTATTCATTCAATGTTAGCTCTTACCTATATAAAATCTCCATTTTCTATTTTCCTTAATAAAACATTAACATAATTTCTTAGTTTCTTTGCTTATTTCTTTAATTTAATAAGGAAATTAATTAAATCCTCACATTTTCCTTGTTTCTAACAATAGACAGTTTGGTATGAAATGTGGTAATTGATTTCTAGATAATTTGTAATATTAATTTTGTTTTATCTGCTTAACTCCAGAGTTTATATAGTAATATTTACTCATTTTTAAGCAGTTAATATGTTTTGGTCACCCTTTTGTTGTTTGTTTTTAATTTTATTATATTAAAGTCAGAATATTGGGCCTTTAAAATTTTTAGGGTTCTGAAAATTTAGCATTACTTATAGATAACTAGATGTATAAACATGTGTTTAAATATGATTATTATGTGTATCTATGGTATTTATATGTATATTCTGGAATTATTCAAATCCTCTATGTTGTTAATTATTTGTTTATGATAACCTCCTCTGCACTTAACAGCTTTAATAAATTCTCCATTATAATTATTTATTCTATTCATTAAAAAAGCAAATTTGAATGCCTAGTATTACAAGCCCTGTTTTAGGTATTGTGGAGACATCAATAAATGCGCAAAATATTAAAACAGACCTTTCCATGCCTTTCTAATAGTTTTTGCTCCATTGCCTGTGTTATTTGTTCCATACAGAATTAGGACTGTCACATATTCATAAATTTTGCCTTGTATTATTATATAATGTGTCCTTTTAATGACTTCAGTCCTCTAAATATTAAATGTCAGGCAGTTTCATAATTAAGTCCTACTTAGGTTTAGCTTGCATTTTCTTTATGTCTTTGCATTTTATTTTGAATTTTTATCACATTGTTCCATACAAATTTCTTTTAATTGAAATCATATACATTTTCCTAGCTTTTGCATATTTCAATGAAGCATATTATACATGCAAGAGTATTTATAATGTAGACATAGTTTTAACATCATATAAGGCCCTCTACCTGAATATGGAATCTCTCATAATTTTCCTGCGTTCCTCATTTCCTATCTTTGTGGTCTTTACTTCCCTCCCTACCTCCAAAAAGAATCTTTTTCATTGATTTTATCATGATTTACTTTCATTATTTTTTAAAGCATTACATGTTTTGATCACTTAATAATGAATTGTTTATTCTTCCTAGTTTCCTCTATGTAAAAGACCTTCTACTATTGATATTCTTTAGTGACTTTTATATTATGCTGTATAATATTTTTACAGTTTATCCTTATAGATGTGACTTCTATGTAAAACAATTTACTCATATTTTCTACTGTTGTCAAAGTCATTTTCTCCAGTATTATGCTATCACAAACATTTTAGCATGTGTTTTCCAGTGAATATATTTAAGAGATTCTGCTAGGAATTGAATTGTTTAGTTAGAAGGTATAGATATTCTAGTAAATAACAAAATGGTTTTCAGAATTAAACAAACACTTCCATCAGTGGTGTAAGAACTAAGAGTTTTCGTAACTATACATCCTTGCCAGATATTTGCAAGCATTTTAATTTTTGTGAGCTTGAAGCATCATATTTTCCATCTATTGAAATTTGTTGTGATTTGATTTATGACTTAAAACATGAGTGATTCTTGTTTGTATTCCACATATACATGGAAAAGAATGTGATTCTCTCCTCTTTAGTAAGAGGAACCATGTTTTTGTTGAGACTGTTTCCAGCCAGAACCAAAAGTGCATTTCTTTTTGTATTTCTTAGACAGAAATATAAACATAGGCTGGAGAAAAATAATAATAATTTTAAAAACCTCACAACTGAGACAGTTGAAAGGGTTTTTCTTCTGACAGACAGACTGCTTGGAGGTGAAAGAGGGAGTTTAATTGCTCCTTGTGGAACATAAGGTGACGTGGAGGAAGGAAACCACTTTCTTGACCTGGCAAAGTGCATGTGGAAGACTACGCCACTGAAGGCACTGTGCAGCCCCTGAGAGGCTTTGGACTAAGTAACCTCCTGACTTTTTTTTTTGTATGAGACAGAAATCAATTTTTATTTTGTTCAAGCCATAATTATTACTTCTTCTCATGATGGGTAGCTGAAGTAATAGAATTATATATATTAAACATGAAATTAAAGATTTTAAATCCAATTCATTAAGCTTTTAATTTGAATAAATGGCTGAAAGTTGAAAATTCAGAGTTAACCTGAGTAAACTTAAACATATTCCCTTGCATAGAAAGCCAAGAGCAAACTGCCTAATTTTGGAAAAGGGATCTATCTGTCAGTGATTAGGAGTTATAGACAATGGATCAGTTGTGTGTGGTTTTTAATCACTGTCCCTTCAGGTTGCATTAATAGAGTATTATCATGTCAAGAATGTTGGGAAGTAAAGCAATAATTTGTCTTTACTCTGAGAATGGGCTGTCAACTAGTGCTTAATATACAGTTCTAAGCTCCGTCTTTTAATAGTTACATGAACACACTGTAAAATATTTGAAAGAGATCAGTCAGAGTTGCACATGAATTTAGGTGATATTGGTATCTCTTTGTGTATCAGAAGGCCTTTCAACGGGAAGGGAGCGTTAGTGAGGGTGATTGAAACTCAGCGTATTAGGTGTCAATGGGTAGAATTAAAATTGATTGTTAGGAGTTTCAGATAGATTGGTTTGAATTTAACGTAAAGAGGGACTATGCAACAGTGAGAGCTGAACAAGAATAAAATTAATTTCTTCTGGACATTTCATGTTTTCCCATCACTGGTGGTGATTTAGGCCAAATAACCACATGGTGGAGATGTTGTAGAGGAAATTCCAACATGAGATGGCTTGTTGGATAGAGGACGTTTAAGGTTACTTCCAAATTCTGGAATCTATGAATTAAGGGGTCAAATACCTAGAGAAAAAACTCTCAAACTTGTCATTGATATAGTATTCAAATTCTTGTATCCCCAAATTTTTGTCCCTCAGCTTAATTAAATTAAAAATTCCATATATTTGATGTAGAAACATTTTTATTATGCTGAACACTGGCTTAATCTTTTAAATTATGGATACTTGTGCACTTTATGTACCTGTCATCCAAAAGCTCTAGCATCATCATAAGGAGAATGCTTTCATTTTACAAATGTATAAAATACATAAGACTAAAATGCTGTTGAAGATAAATATTACTGAGAGAACAAAGTAACCCCAAAATGGGTCAGCACAAACTATCCAATTGATTAGATGCTTGCAGAAAACCACAGCAAATGGCAAAATCAATTCACCAATCAGCTTTGCAGTGTTTTATTCTAAACTCAGCCAGCTGGGCAATTAGGCATATACTCAGTGTTTTTATGTCTTTCATTGAAGAAAGCATCATTTTCCTTTGGAAGCAGATGGTTAGTAACTATAGATGGGCCAAAGTTCACTAAGGTTACTCTCCTATGAACAGAGTGAATTGATGTCTTAGAATATGCTTTTGGAAATCTTTTGAAAGATTCACAACTGAGAGAGAAAACTTTACGAATTAACATTTGGTTATTAGTTTTGGTGGCTAAGAAATTACTCAATGATATTTTAGTGCTGTGATTCTCCATTGTTATTTGTACAAAGTTCCACTCAATTTACTTTTTAAAAAACAGGTTAATAATTAATGCCTTAATTCAAAAAATAGAATTTTAAATTATTCTCATTTAGTATATTGTTAAAATTAAAATAAAAAAGAAATGAAAATTTATTTCAATATTTTCAGAAATCCAGCCTTCAAACCAAATTTGTACTGAGGTAAAATTCTTTTGTTTGAACTCAGCAATGCAGTAATCAATGATTCCAGATGAAAGTTTAAAACAGCCAAGAATCACAACCTTCTAAAACAAAGAGTGAGCTAGAAATCATTAACTCCAGTTTCTTTATACAAATGAAGGATCTCAGGCCTGAGATTTCTAAGATTACTAGAGACAGCAAGAGATCTACAATGCAAAATCTTACCAGTTCCTTATCAGGTGATACTTTTATCTTACAAAAAATGTCCATCCCTACATAAGATACAAATACTATTAAATTATGAATTTCAGTATGATAAAGAGGTTTAAAACAGTTCATTAAAATCATAGTTCACTGAAGATAAACTATGCCAAATAACAGAACTCCCATTATGCCATTAAAAAGATTTTCTCTTGATTTTGCCATCAATTATGCTTTGATATTAGTCTAGGGAAATGCTGTTTAATGCCTGATAACTTTTTGGTTAAATAATGTTCAGTATTTTTTAAGGCTTTTTTTGGATTATGTATCCTAGTGGCTTCATGTAACATTTTGTTATCAAAATTTAATTTTGACAATGAGAATAAGGTAATAGTTCTAGAAATACAGAAATCAGGAAGCAGAAACTATTGTTTCATTGCCTTTGACATGCATATGGTCTGAACCTTAAATACATTTATATGGTCATAGCTCACACATATATAAGGTTTCATCTCATTATTGTGAATAAATAAAAGACTGAATGGATAAAAAGAAAACATTCAATACCTTAGTGATCCTAGCCAAAAATATCACAGGTAAAATATAGAATATTTGATAACTTCCTAACAAGTAAATGATAAATTCCAAATGAATCATAAAAATACTAGATGAAAGCACTGGTAATTTTTATTTTTTATGAACTCAAATTCAAAAAGGTCTTTCTTTCAAAACCTAATATGAAATTCAGAGGCATAGGCTGAAAGATTGCTACGGTTGATAGTATCAAAACAAACGGACTGAAAAAGAGACAAAAATCTGAGTTTTAGGTAAAAATCAAAAGACAAATGAAAAAGTTGGAAAATCTGGGGAGAAAGGTGGAAAATATATCATAAAAGGTTAATTTCCTTCATGTGTAAATAGCTCTTAGAAAAAAAATGACCAGTATAATAGAAAAATGTAAAAATAAATTCAAGAGATAATGAAAAGGAAAGGATACAATGACCCCTTAAGTTATAAAAATTTGTTCAACCTTACTTAATAATGAGGGAATTTATAAGTAAAACTAAATAACATTCCATTTTTCATCAGTAAGTCTGAAAAATTAAAAGCAACATTGATAAACACACTTCCTGCCAGCTGTGGGGAAAATGATCTAATGATATTTGTCAATATTACATTTAAATATTCTCTTGTTCAGCAATCATTTTATTCCAAAGACTCACTCTTAAATTTGTAAAATGTTATATACAAAGGTTTTATTACATTATTATTTATATCAGCAAAAGATTGGAAAATATATAAATATTTGTCAATGAGAAATGAATTAATTAAATTATGCTACATCCACACAAATACTATGCAGTTGTACAGTAACTATGTCTTCTTACAGATAATTTTCTAAAAACAGAAAATTTTCAAGCAGTTAGCAAACGACCTTGTGATATTACAGCTAGTAAATATGGAAGGAAAGTATATATTGATTTGTAGTTGTACTTTCTGAGGTAATTCTGGATCTACCATTTAACTATCTGAGAGATCTTGTGAAAATACTAAAGCTTCCTGTGGCTTATTATTATTTAATACTTAATACACAATATTATGAGGACTCAGGAAAAATAGTGGAACTTATAACAGAACAAGAGGAAAAGATGCCAGGGAATATCAAAAGAAATGCACTATGCAAGGCTTGTACACTCCTGTCTGATGCAATCTACCTCTGTGCTGTTTCACTCTGATCCACAGGTAAGGGAGGAGGTTTATTCAGTATCTTAAAACTATCATCCAAGACAGGTAACATCGATGGATCTTTTCCCAACCACCTCATTCAGAGAAATTCAATTTTAGCAAAGTACTTTCAGAGTGGTTCCTAAAATTTTTAGAAAAAAATTTCCCTAAAAATATTCAATTAAACTTCTTATCCAATGGCCTTCTGTCTCATTTACTTCCCCTTTCTCCTGGCTTATTTTGTTCTTCTTTCCTGATGTCTCTGAAATGTTGATTTTCTAGCCTTAAATTCACTAAGTCGTTAACTGCGGCTCAAGATGAACTATTCTAGTTCAATGAAAAGCCAAACTCTTCTTTAGTCCCCAATTTCCATTCTCAGTTCAAATTAAACCCATGGATATCCTCATCAGATTCTCCAAATTATCATTTAATCCTCAATCTTCATATTTTCTTTTCACCTTTTTCCCCATTATTAGGTAAATCTGTGTTTTCATTTGTCCTTATGCATGTTTTGGTTTTTTTGCAATTATCTTCTGACTTTAGTAAAATAACATGAACTCATTTTTGACTCATTGTTTAGGCCAGGGTGATCTAAACTATGGAAACAATGTTTCAGTGCCTGCTGATTTATCATCTCAGACTTATGTGGTGATAGCACATTATGGTGCCTGCAATGGTCCTGCCATGTTGAAATAGAAACCAAGTTTTGTATTAGGTACACCACCTGTACTGAGGTGAAGATGAAAGACCATTTGCTTATTTTAGTGGGTACTCTTCTTTACAATTATTTTTATTTAATCAGAGAGGACACAAGTACCTGAAAATTTTGAGTTTGTAGTTCCAGAAGTCCTTAAATATAGGTTGGTTTAAATGGTTCATGAAGAAATTTAGTGAAAGCTGGGGGCCCACGTATTGCAATTTTGAAAGAACAAGCAGCTGAGTTCACAGTCAACTGAACAAAAATGAGGATTTCAAAGCACCTGAGGACTTTCAAGATGTGAGTGCTGTCATGGGATAAGTGAATCGATATTGGAGATGAATCTCATTTTAGCTACTGCAAACCTGCTGAACCATTTCCTGAGATATTGTATAAAGCAATTGAAGATGGCGTGGTGTAATGTTGAACAGTTATACTCAAGCACTCTCTATTACAAAGAATTTTCAGAAAAGTAACAGATAAAAATTTTGTCTTGAGTTTATATGGCATGATTCTCCTGGTTTGTTCTTTTATCATTATCTCTGCTTGTACTTATTTTCTTTAAAAATGATTCTGGAATTAAGAAATAGAATATTTCCTTTCTAAAAAAGAATAAAAATGAAGGAAAAAAGAAAACTTTTCATTTTTTTCTTTATTCTAAATGAATGCTTAGCTAGTAGGTGATATATAATTTGCATTTAATTTAAATGAAGGGATATAACATTATAATGTATATCTACATATTTTTAAATACCAAAATAATTTTAAAGTATTTTTCTTCTTTGAAAATTCAAATTTTAATTTCTTTTTTAAATGCTATTTTATGCTACCTGGAATAACAGTTTTAGTAATCTATAAATTATTATTAAAGCATAAAATATCCTTTCTGGTTGATTTCAAATGGAGTGGACCACTTTGAAGATTACTTTCTCAATTTGTTCTGATAACTTACAGGGTTGTGTTTTGGTAGAATGGGTCACACAGCCCTTTCTATTTCTCAATTTGCCATGGACAAGTGCACTGTTAAAATTGTGGAATGGTTTTTTTTTTTTTTTTGAGGTCACAGATTTAACTCAAAGAGGTATTAATTCTGGCACATTTAAAATCTTCACATGTAAATCTGAAGAGCATGGTAGCTGGGTAGGGTAAGGGACACGCCATCATTTTGTAACAGTAAGCATTTTGGTGGCCAAATCACAGAACAGTTATCAAGGAAATTTTCTTTAAAAAATAAAATAAAATAAAATAAAATAAAATAAAATAAAATAAAATAAAATAAAATAAAATAAAATAATACCTGGGAAGAAAGAAGGGCGGATTGTAAAGCTGAAGTTAAAATATTACAAGGACTGTTATTCAGTGGTATCAATGTAAAAGGAACCCAAGTCAGGGCTACTGACCAGAGTTCAACAGAGATCTTGGTTCAGATGGACAAGATCTGCAGCTTTTGTTTTGCCTTCGTTATTGTTTTTTGTATGACTGGGAGTTTAATGATGTTGGCACAAGGCCTGAAGTGCAATTTGCTGTTTTTATTACTCTGTCAATATGGTGCATTAAGTTTCTCAATACTCTTCAACAAATGTAAAAGGGAAAAAAATGAAACTTTTTTATATTAAGCTCAGGACAAATTAAAACAGAAATGTTTAATGTTTATTCCTCAATACCATAGTCCAGAGTAAAGCTTTTGAGTTAATCTATCTTATTAATTTAAAACTATGATGAAAACCTAAACTGTATAGAGATATATGGTTTCTAGGATGGCTTCCAGGGACTCTTTCAAGACAAGGCCCTTTTGTTCTGAATTTGTACTGGAAAGGTAAAAAACAAGCAGAAACAAGTCCTTGTTCTTATTTTAGAAAGCCTTTGCTGCTTTGTTTCTGGCTGGAAATAAATGTCACCTAGTTAACTAACAATCAGAGGTCAGATAAAATGAAAACAATGGGATAAACATGAAAAAGAATAAAATAATTTACACTTATGATACCATCACCACCTCTGGCTTCTTATTCTTAATTAAGACACATTAAAAATACTAATATTTATTAAAGACCAAGATTTACCTCAGCCATTACACCACAGATCCCTTCAAGTTTAAAATATGGCATTTTTTTTTTCCCCAGAGATTTCCTTTCCTCTTCATCTCGGAAATTACCAAATTATGCCATGCAAAGTGATTTTGAAAATTGCTTGTAATTGAAGCAACTGTGGGCTTTTGCCCAAATTTTCCACATAATTACTCAAATTCATCTTGGCTTTTCTCTAAATCTCAGCATAACAGTATTTGAGCTCATGTTTCTTTAACAAAAAATGACTTAAAATTTTGAATCTCAATTTAAGTAGCATCTCAGGTTTTGTTAGTGTGGCATTTACCAATGATCAAAAATCATAGTCCTTTTTATATACCAACTCTATCAAACCTGCTTATGGAAAATTCAGGTGATTTCATACTGTTCTGTTTGTGTGTGTGTTTGTCTGTTTGCTAATTTTCATAACTTCAGTCTGTATCTCTATAGCAGGGGTCAGTAAACTTTTAACATGAAGAGGCCTGACAGAAAACATTTCATGCCATACAGTCTCCAATGCAACTGATAGAACTTGTTCCAGAATGATAGAATTGCAATGTCCCTGCCCTGCCCTGCATAGCAAAGTATTGAAATGGTGGGTGTTTGACAAATTTATTAAAGCAAAAGCACATTTTCAGAGAAAGAGAGAGAGAAAGCTTATGCAGGTAAATAAAGAGGGCCCACCAGGCTTATTAATTGTTTTTATACCCCCATTTCTCCCACTCCAAGCAGGCTGATTTATCCTGTTTGATCTCTGAATGGGACATGTTTGACCTTCTAATTGATTTGGGGCTGGTAACCTTATTTGCATGGGGATATGTAGAGGTAGGGTTATATAGAGATAGGGTGAGGAATGGGCCACATTCCTTCCCTAGTAGGAAGTGAGCAGCCCAGGGTGGTCAAGGTGGGGAAAGGGGAATTACAATGAGACACAGCCAGAGGCTTTGGGGTTTAATCTCCTTGAAAGGGACTGGAAGCCTATAACACAATTTTTCAACTCTGCTTTTGCATGGCCAAAGCAGTGCAGTGATAGATGATCCATAAAACAATGAGTGTGAGTCTAATAAAGCTTTATTCACAAAAACAAGCAGCACATAAGATTTGACCTTTAAGTCTTAGTTTGCTAAAAACTCTGTTAGCTTTTATGAGCTTCAGGTCAGGGAGAAGAATTTTTACAACTTTTTTTTAACTCTGTCACTTATGGCGTACATGTACCCTGAACTTTTTGGTGGGATAAAATTATTGATATGTGTATTTATTTATTTATTTATTTTGTCTTTTTGCCTTTTCTAGGGCCACTCCCGCACATATGGAGGTTCCCAGGCTGGGTGTCTAATTGGAAATGTAGCCTCCAGCCTATGCCACAGCCACAGCAATGCAGGATCCAAGCCATGTCTGCAACCTACACCATAGCTCATGGCAATGCCAGATCCTTAACCCATTGAGCAATGCCAGGGATCGAACCTACAACCTCATGGTTCCCAGTCAGATTCGTTTCTGCTGCACCACGATGGGAAGTCCTGATATAAGATTCATCTTGTTCTATGTGAAATAACTTGAATTAATCCCAGTTTTCTTATAGATATTAAATTCACTCTGAATATAATCTGAAAGAAGAATATTATTCTACTTCATAGTCCAGTAAATTTTTTTCCAAATTTAATTGATATAGAAAAATTGGACTTTTTGAGAGTGCATTACACATTAAAAATATACACAAAATCTGATTTGCCTATGTTTCTGGATATCAGAGAGCTTATAATTCCTACCCATCTGAAGTTTTATCATAGCCTCATGCCAAGTTCTGGCCAATGGAATGCATATACCGTCAGTGGAAAGAATAACGGTCCCTGACACATATTTAATATTGCACGCCAAATGATAGGTATGCAAATTATAGGTACAATTTCTTTACTCATTTCAGCACAAAAAAGAAACATGTATGAAATTCCTGACTAACATACCACCTGAAAATTAGGTTTATCACTACTTTGGACTATGTTTAAATAACAATTATGATGATAATAATCATATACAGGTTTATAGAAGTAACTATGTACATTAACTGTCTTCTGAGCCCTTTACATATATACTAATTATACACTCACAAAAAACTCGTGAGGTAAATACTACTATTAAATCAATTTTACTGAAGAAACAGTGGAAGCACAAATTCCCCAAAGTCACAGAATTGATAAGTGGCAGGGTCAGGCTTGAAGTGAGCCGCCTCATAGCAGAGCCCACACTTCCAGTCACTAAAATATATTTAGTATATTGTTACACACTTTCTATCGTAGCCATGGGAATTTATAATAATAGTATTGTGTTTTTCATTATTTGACATTAATATGTTAAAACTGACTTGTATTGATAATCAACAATTGAAATAAGTGTAATATTGCTTATATTGGCAATAATATTGAAAGTAAAATATTCAGCAGCAGCAGATTAACTATTTATAGCATACTTTACTTCTAAGAAGAAATAATATGAAGCCATTAAAAAAGTGTAGTAGAAGAGTATGGATATGGGAAAACTATTCCCCATTTATTGAAAAGTGGAACATGTATCTTACCAAAAAATACATTGTTTCAGATGTAGAAAATACAGACATTGGCTGTGTGCTGTTCACAATGGGCTCACTAGGAAAAATAATTGCATATCGTCAATACACCTTGGCTGATTTCAAGCTACTTGTGCAAAATCTGGGAAGCTGCCAGGTCTGGGAAGAGAACACACACTGAGCTCTTGCAGGCCAATAAGAGCCAGCTCTAGCACACCACATGCTAAATGTAATTGTAAGTAATTTGTGGATGGTGGGATAACAGGTGTGTGAGTTCAGGTCCTCTCAGTTGCCAAAATGAGTTTAAAATGAGAATCACTGAGGGGGACGTCTGTGAAGAAAAAAAGGGGAGGGAACTTGAGAAGGTAAGGAGAGAGTCTCCAGACCATGAGGTAGGTCTCTACCTATGAAAAGAGAGGGAGATGAAAGGATTGGGTAAGAAGAGCCTCAGACCTCAGAGCTCAGCAGGGATCTGGAAAAATCTCCACTAGGACATGGGGAGCCCGTTAATGAAAGCTGCCCTTTAGAGGTTATCTCCGTCCTGCAGGAATGGCAGTAGTAGTATTCTGGCTGTGCTCAGTCCTTGTGAGAGGAAGGATGGCCCTACTTGAATGCGTGTGGCGGAATATCCAAAAGAGACTGTTAGGTTAGGGGGGCTGTCAGTCTACTTTGCTCCCATCAGTTTCTCTTGAAAATGATCTGAGAGGCCTACTTCAAAGGGCCTCCACAATAATTTTTTTTCTCCTATTATCTTTCAATTTGTTTTTCCCCTTTCTACAATCTATTGATTTACTATGGAGAACAATTTTTTTGATTGTTGAAAATTCAGATTTGGTTTCACTACTACTATTAATTTATTTACTATTTATTTATTTATTTATTTATCTTTTTAATGCCACACCCATGGCATATGGAAGTTCCCAGGATAGGGGTCGAATCAGAGCTGTAACCACTGGCCTATCCCGCAGCCACAACAATGCCAGATCCGAGCCACATCTGTGACCTACACCAAAGCTCACGGCAATGCTGGATTCTTTTTTTTTTTTATTACTATTATTATTTTTTTTTTGTCTTTTTGCTATTTCTTAGGCCGCTCCAGCGGCATATGGAGGTTCCCAGGCTAGGGGTCGAATAGGAGCTGTAGCCACCGGCCTACGCCAGAGCCACAGCAACGCGGGATCCAAGCCGTGTCTGCAACCTACACCACAGCTCAGGGCAATGCCGGATTGTTAACCCACTGAGCAAGGCCAGGGACGGAACCCGCAACCTCATGGTTCCTAGTCGGATTCGTTAACCACTGCACCACAACGGGAACTCCAATGCTGGATTCTTAATGCACTGTGAGGGAGGCCAGGGATCGAACCTGCATCTTTGTGGATGCTAGTGAGATTCGTTTCTGCTGAGCCAGGATGGGAATGCCTCATTTTAATTTTTTTAATTTTTAATTTTTTGTCTCTCATTTACTCTTCATTTAGTACTTGTCATACATCATACCCCCTACAATTTCTCCTCATAATGAACTGTTACTCAAGTCTTCAAAATTTATAAAGAACTTCCATATATACTATATTAATATAGTGATATATTAAAATAATGTGATAAATTAACATATCAATATGATATATATTAATGTATTTATATTTTCTTGAAAAATTTTATTAAGTGGGTAATTATTGCTCCCCGTATTTAAATTAAAAATCTGAAAATATAAAAAGGTATGGCTCAGAGTTCCCATTGTGGCTCAGCAGATTAAGAACCAGACTAGTATCCATGAGGATGCATGTTCAATTTCTGGCCTCGCTCATTGGATTAAGGATCTGGTTTTGCCATGAGCCACAGTGTAGGTCACAGATGTGGCTTGGATCCCTTGTTGCTATGGCTGTGGTGTAGGTTGGCAGCTGCAGCGTGGATTCGATCCCTAGCCTGGGAACTTCCATATGCCTCAGATGCAGCTTTAAAAAGCAAAAAATTAAATCAATAAAAATATAAAAAGGTGTGACTCTTCTAGTGTCTCACAGTTAATAAAAATGGATCCAATATTGATACATAAGAAGTTAGATCTTAAAGATCTTGTTTTTTACATGTTTTTAAAATAATAGTAAAGACCATACTGGCTTTCCACTGGTCTTCTCTACATTACTGTGATTTTAATATGAGTCATGAGAGGCAGCCCTATGTAATATTAAGTGCATCACCTCAGGAACCAGGCTACCTGGACTTGAAGCCTGGCTCTGTGATTTACTGTGTGACTGTAGCTAAGTCACAAAATCTGGGCCTCAGTAATCACATCCTTTATATTATGATAATGATGATAGTAACTACTTCATAGTGTCGGTTGAAGCATCGAATCCTTGTAAGTACTTGCAAAACACTCAGTCTTGTAAATACTTTGAAGAATGTAGCATGTAGTAAATACATGTGTACAGAACAACACATTAATAAAATTACCGTCATGAAATAGTTAAGAAAACTAAGTTTAAGAAATATTCAGTAATTCTTCCAAGTTGCATACAATAGATATGCTAGTTATGGTTTAAGAAAGAAAGGATCAGCAAATGCAGCTTAGTGAGGTATAGTAAGCCAATGAGCCATGGACCTTTGGCCAAGGCACACTCCCTCTCTGGACCTTCATTTCCTCGTCTGTGAAATGGTGTATCTATCTGAACCAGACATTTCCCAAGGTTCCTCCCAGGTCTTCAATTTTATGGCTTCTAATAATTTAATTGATATCATTAAAATCTGAGAAAATATATTTCAGTTTGATTTTGTTTCAGGGGAAAAAAAAATCTACTAAGTGTCTATTATAAAATTCCAAAAGATCAAAATTACCAACCATGTATTCAATTGTTATATTTCTAAGAACCATGGCAGTATAAAAGAAACTTATTTCTAGTTTTCTTTAAAGATCCCATAGTATCAGAGATAATTTGAATATTATTATTAAAATAAATATGTGTACAGAAATGTACGTTCCTGTGTCATGTATGTTCAGGAATTTTCTTCAATAGCTTCGCAGTTGAAAGTTACTGGAAAGTGTTGGGAATGGTAGCACCTACAGGGAACTTCAGATGGAATAATTCTTGCTGAAAAAACCTTGTGATTTTTTTCCTTTGCTATACTTTTGGTGGCAAGTCCAAAAACAGTGGTTAATATAATACTGACCAAAAGTCATAGTGAAAAAACACTGTGTTTTGATCCTTAAAATTCTGATATTCATGTTGATATATTCAAACATTAAATCATTTCCTGCTTAACTAGGTTAAATTGTTTAGGGCATGCTATAGGTAGGACTAAACTTTTGAATTCATAGCTTGATAATAATAAGCAAGTGATACATACCATTGATGATATAGGAATAGCATTGTTTAATAGCCTTTAACCATGCCAGATACTACATGCATTCTGTCACTGAAATTTCACAGAGGATCTTTAAGGTGAATTCTATTTTTATCGCCATTTCCCAGAGAATACCAAGGAATATGTGGAATCATTCTAAAAGCTACCATTTACTTATTATTACTTCTCTATGTCCCATGAAACTGCATTTTACATGAAAGTAGGAGCTTTCAGTGTTACCCTCCTCTATCTGAGATGCACCAAACAGGTCAGACTTCAACTGTATCTCTTTGCCTTGATCCTTTTCTGGGGCCAGAACCCATTCAGATGGAAGAAACTGCTCAAGAATTAACATCTCTCCTTCCCATACAGTATAGCAAGGCTCAGATAAAACCCTTCAGATGGAATAACCTAGAAGACCCTACTCAGTACAGCAAGATAAATTTCCAGCTACCCTCAGTAATACTTTCTAGATAATATAAACTTATTGGCTACCTTTCCCTCTCTATCTCATTTCATTTATCCCTTTGCTGTTTGCACCAGAATTTCCTGCACTTACACTCCAATAAACTTCTTGTGTTAAAATCATTGTTCCAGATTGTGCTTCTCTTAGATCCCAAACCAAGACATTGTGTTATTCAATTCTTTTAACAACCATGAGGAGTAGATATTATTTCAGTTTTACAGAAGTGGAAATAAGGCTTAAGGCTCTAGTTCACATTATCTCTTACAAGCTAAACTCCAGTCATATCTGTGCTGTAGTTTGTAGAATCTAGGCTCTACCTGCCCTCTTTACAGATAAATGCATTGTAGCTCTGTATATGGAATAGGACAAATAAATCATCGTTACTATATAAAAATCATATAAAACACAGCCGAGATATATTGTACTAAATTCAAAACAAAGGGAAACATTTAATTATCCATAAAATCAAACTGTCTTTGCTGAATCTGACTATGACTATTAATTACAGTTGCCTACCAATCAGTGTTCTTCATATAATAATACACACCCTATTCTCATTTTTTCGCAAAACCTCAGGCAACAAAGATCTTTTTCTGACTGGCTTATCCGCTCTCATCAAATTATGCCATGGATGAAACTGATAATTATGAAAGTTTTTCCTTAAAATGGAATCTATTTGAAGTCGAAGAAGCATAAGTACCAAAGGAAATATTAAACCAGAAAAATGATACAGATTTAGCAATATCACTTTTCAGGATTTTCACTAAGATTAAGCTAAGAATTTTGGAGACTAGCTCATCTTTCCCTCCTTGTCAATTTGCTAAATGTCTCAAAAATAATAAACATGTATATACACTTGAATACATGAATATATGCTCACTTTGTACCAAAGTTAACTTTGGAAAAAATGTATAACTCATTTGGTAAACACAAAATTTAGAATTTCAATCTCTAAATTCACAAGCTGTGAAGTTCCCATTGTGGTGCAGCGGAGAAGAATCCATCTAGGAACCAGGAGATTGCAGGTATAATCCCTGGCCTTGCTCACTGGGTTAAGGAGCTAGCTTTGCCCTGAGCTGTGGTGTTGGTCACAGATGTGGCTCAGTTCTGGCCTTAATGTGGCTGTGGTGTAGGCCAGCAGCAACAGCTCTGATTAGACCCCTAGCCTGGGAACCTTCGTATGCTGTGGGTGTGGCTCTAAAAAGACAAAAAGACGAAAGAAAGAAAAAAAGAAAGGAAGGAAGGAAGGAAGAAAGAAATTTACAAGCCATCCCCCTAAGCTACCTTGTGTTATTTCAATTAGGCACAATGCTCTCTTAATGGGTTTTATTTCAAGGTGCATAGGATGACTTGTGCTACTCTACTATTTTTGGCGAAATTTACTGAGTGAATTATATAAAAATTCAAACAGTGTTACTAGAAAAAAATTAAAGTTGTGAACATATCGATTCTATATGTTTATATTGATTAGATGACTTTGATGGTAAAGATTTCTCTGAAATTTGCAAAGTTCCATTGGAAAGTTCTGCCAAGGCTTTGTGGTTTTTTTCTTTTCTTTTTTTTTGGATTTTGTCCTTTTTTTAGGGCCGCACTTGCGGCATATGGAGGTTCCCAGGATAGGGATCTAATCAGAGCTGTAGCTGCATGCTACACCAGAGCCACAGCAATGCCAGATCCGAGCTGCATCTGCGAACTACCTACATCACAGCTCACTGCAATGCTGGATCCTTAACCCACTGAGTGAGGTCAGGAATTGAACCCACAACCTCATGGTTCCTAGTCAGATTTGTTTCTGCTGCACCACGATGGAAACTCCGCCTTTGATTTTTTTTACCTGAATATGTTTTCTTTTTTCAATTTTTTATTTCAGTTCCTTTTAAAATTTTCCTTTATAAATATACTTTAGTTTTTATTTTTTATATTTTTATTTTTTTACGTGATGATTTTTATTTTTTTCCATTATAGTTGGTTTACAGTGTTCTGCCAATTTTGTACTGTACAGCATTGTGACCCAGTTACACATACATGTACACATTCTTTATTCTCACATTGTCATGCTCCGTCATAAGTGACCAGACATAGTTCCTGGTGCCACACAGCAGGATCTCATTGCTAATCCATTCCAAAGGCAATAGTCTGCATGTATTAACTCCAAGAACCGCATCCATCCCACTCCCTCCCCCTCCTCCTTGGCAACCACAAGTCTATTCTCCAAGTTCATGATTTCCTTTGCTGAGGAAGGGTTCATCTGTGCCATATATTAGATTCCAGATATAAGTGATATCATATGGTATTTGTCTTTCTCTTTCTGACTTACTTCACTCAGTATGAGCATCTCTATTTCTTTTAAAATAATAATAGCAAACACCTATAGCACTTCTTATAATTAGGCACACATGAAAGCATTTTATTAATCATTTATCATCTCATTTATTCAGGACAATTTATTTTTTCAATAGTGTAACGATTATCCCCATTTTACCAATGAGGAAAATTCTTTCGATTATGTGATTTATTACTGAAAATGATCTACATTTTTTCATATACAAAATTATTTTTTCAAATACAATTTAAAATTCATTGTTGTATAGTTTATTTATAATATTACGCAAATTATGTGTACAATATAATGATTCGCAATTTTCAAAGATTATATTCTGTTTATACTTATGAAATATTTTCTATATTATCCCTTTTGCATAACATATCCTTATAGATTATTTTTTATATAACAATTTAAATCTCTCAATCTGCTATCCTACATTTCCTCTCTGCCTTTTGCTCTCCCCACTAGTAATCATTGGTTTGTCTCTATATTTGTGAGTCTGCTTCCTTTTAGTTTTATTCACTAGTTTGCTCTATTTTTTAGATTCCACATATAAGTGACATGACACAGTATTTGTCTTTCTTTGTCTGAATTATTTCACTTAGCATAATGCCCTCCAAGTCAAGCCATGTCACTTCAAATGGCAATATTTTGTTCTTTTTCTACAGTCAAGCAGTATTCAAGAATATATATGTGGTATGTATATATATGCCACATCTTCTCTATCTATTTATTGATGAATGCTCAGGTTGTTCTCCTGTTTTTTTGTTGTTGCAGTTTTTTTTTTTTTTTTTTTGTATATGATGTTAGAGAACATTTTAATTTCATCCTTTCATCTGTAACTGTCCAGTTATCTCAGCACCACTTAATGAAGAGACTTCCTCTTCTCATATATTATTGCCTCTTTTGCAGTAGATTAATTGGCCGTAAGTGTGTAGGTTTATTTCTGGGCTCTCTATTCTGTTTCATTGACCTATGCATTTGTTTTTGTGCCAGTATCATACTTTTTGATTCCTGTAGCTTTGTAATATAGTCTGAAGTAAAGGAACACGATTCCTCCAGCTCATTTTGTCAAATGAATGTCTGGTATCTATTTAGATTTTCATAGATTTTTCTTTATTAAATCTCATACAATGTTTATTTAATTGAATAATTTTCAAAATATTAAGCCAACCTTACCTTTGTGGGGTGAACCCCACTTGCTCATGATGTATTATCTCTTATATATTGTTGGTTTTAATTTGTACAAATCTTGTTAACAATTTACTTATAAATAAATGTATTATTTTTTACTCATATCTAAGTACATGTGAGATTTCATTCTTTAATTTTTTTCCTGAAATGATTTTGTGTGGCTCTACTAATGATGCCCTCTGAGTGAGTAGGAAAGTATTCTAAAGTTTTCAATGTACTCAAAGATTTGGTATAAAATTGGTTTTGTATCTTTCTTAATATTTGATAAAATTGACCAGTGAAGCCCACTGATGGGACTGGAGTTTTCCTTTATAAAAATTTTCCACTACAGTTTAAACAATCTGTTAAATAGATGAGGGTTTTGTAGGTTATCTTTTTGTGGTGAGTATGTGTAGTTATCATTTGAATGATACATAGTAGTACATTATAGTATGTATCACTCAAATGATTTATCTATTTTTTCTATGTTTAGCATAATGTTATTCTTTTCTTTTTCTTTGTAGGCAGCACCTGTGGCGTATGGAAGTTCCCAGGGGCTAGGGGTTGAATCAGTACTGCAGCTTCAGGCCTATCCCAGCCACAGAAAACTAGGCTGCATCTTGCAACAATGCTGGATCCTTAATCCCCTGAGGAAGGCCAGAAATCAAACCAGTAACCTTACAGTCACTATGTCTGGTTCTCAATCTACTGAACCACAATGGGAACTCCAATTTTTTTTTTTCCTTTATTAGGCTGTACCCTTGGCATGTGGAAGTTTTCTGGCCAGGGATCAAAAACCTGCCACAGCTATAACCAGAGCCACAGAAGTGACAATGCCGATCCTCAACCCACTGAACCATGAGGGGCCTCCTAATGTTATTCTTAATATATCCTTATTATTGTTTTAATATCTGTGGAATCTAGTGTGATATCAGATTTCTCATTAGTGACATTTATGGTTTATGTCTCCTTATTTTGCAATTAGTCTGGATAGATGTTTGACTCAACTTTGATGATCTTATAATGGATCCATCTTTCTGCTCATGTATTTTCTCTTGGCGATTGTTATATGTGCTATTGAAAAGAATGCATGTTCTGCTCTTGTTGTATGGAGTGTTGTATAAATATCAGTTAGCTCAAGGTAGTAATAGTGTTACTCAAATGTTTTCTATTCTTACCAATTTGTTATGTTTGTGCTATCAAATATTAAAGTAGTTTGTTTATTTCCCTTTAAAGTCCTAAAAGTTTTGTGTTATCTTGAATATTGTTTTTTGAATAATGTATATTAGAAGCAAAACTTTTAGAATTATTAAGTTCTCTGGATGAATTGACATCTTTATTGATTGAAATGACACTCTTCATAGTATTCTCTACTCTGATATAGTATACTCTACTCTGACAACTCTTTGATGATAATAAATCACCACCAGATATGTGTGTTTGCATGTATGTGCATGCGTATGCTAGCATTGTATATTTTTCCCTATTCTGTTACTTTTAAACAATTTATCTTTACAATTAAAGAGGGTTTCTCAGAGTTCCCTGGTAGCTTGGAGATTAAAGATCTGGCATTGTCACTGCTGTGGCTTGGGTTTAATCCCTGGCCTAAATTATACATGCCACAGACAAGGCCAATAAATTAAAAAAATAATTAATTAATTTAAAAAAGGGTTTCTCAAAGACAGTGTATATTTTTGTTTACTATTTAATCTGAACCGATGATCGGATCTTTTAAATATAGTTCTTATATCACTTGTACATTTAATGTTATTATTTACCTGATTGGATTTAAATCTATCATATCACTGTGTTTCCTACTTGACCCATAGCTTACTTCTTTGTTTCCACACTTTATGCCTTTTCTTTGGATTAATTAATTAATTAAATAAATTCCATTTTTTATCGTTTATATTTTTAACTGTATCTTTATTTATATTTAATCGTTACATTAAAATTTATAGCATATATTTAACATCACAAATGATTTTATATCACTTTATTTATGGAATAACAGGGTTACAATAATACTTGCATTTCCACCTTCTGTACATTTATGCTATATTTGTCAAATATTTCATTTTGAATGTTAAGTCTCAATCTATGTCTTTTTTCTTTAAACACTTAATTTAAAAATACTTTTATATTTATTTTCTAGTTTTCTTCATTCCTTTGTGTAGATCAGATATCTATCAAATATGATTCCTTTCTACAGTATATGAATTATTTATATTTATCATAATTCACATAGGCTGGAGATGAATTCATTCAATTTTATATTTCTGAAGAGGGTCTTCAGTTCACTTTTGTTTTAAAAATATATTTTTCTTGAGTATGGAATCTTATGTTGTATGATTTTTTTTTAATGCTATTTTTGATTTTTTTCATTGAGCACTTTAAAGACGTTGTTCCATTATCCTGTGGCTTGCACTTTTAGTGTAAGAATTATGCTGTCATTTTTATCTTCATTCATTTGTATGTAATTTCTTCTTTCTGATATTTGTAACACTTCCTTTGTATCTTGATTTTAATCTTTGATGTACTTCTCTTTACATTTACACTTGGAGTTTTACAGAGCACCTTTGATCTATGAGTATTTTGTTTTCAATAACATGAAAATTTTGGCCTTTATCTTTCAAATATTGTTGCTGCTCCTTAAATTCTCCTGAATTCCAATTACATGTATATAACATTCCTTGAATATGGTCTACAGTTTACTGATGCTATTTTACTTTTCTTTTTCAGTATTTTCAACTCAGTGTTTAATTTTGGAAAGCATCTATTGCTATTTCTTCAAATCCAGCAATCTTTTATTTTGCAGTATATATATATATTACACATAATTATTTTGCAGTATGTATATTATTTTGCAGTATAATATGTATATATCTTCTATCAATATGATACAAAGTGTATTTTATTTCATAGTAAACATTAAATTTAGATTAATTTTTTTACATCTGCCATGTCCTCATCTTTAAATGTTCAATATTTGAACTATCTTTTGGAGTGTATGGAACATATTTATAACAATCATTTTTATGCCCAAATCCATTACTTTTATAATCTTTTTTACTTTTGTCACTTTCAATTGATTTTTCTCAGTATTATAATTTGTATTTCCCTGCTCCTTTACATGGCTAATAACTTTCACATGGATCACAGGCATAATGAATTTTAACTTGATGGGTCCTACATATTTTTATATTGCTATAGATATTCCTGAGTTTTGTTCTTGGATGAAGTTTAGTTTTTTTGGAAAGAGTTTAATGGTTAGAGCAATGGCTTTCAACTAGAGATAGTTTTTGTCCCTCAGGTACATCAGTCAATTTCTGAAAACGTTTTTGGTTATCATAACTGACAGAGGGTGCTTATTATTAGAATCAAGTGGGTAGAGGTCAGAGATGCCATTAAACATTATATAAAGCATAAAGAAGCCCTACAATTAAGAATTATGCAGACAAAGTATCAGTAGAACCACTGATGAGAAACCATTCCTGAGAAGCTTGCTTTTACATTTTCTTACATAAGAGTAGAACAACCATAATTCTAGGCCTATTTTTGTCCCCTCTGAATGAGACAGCACCCTTAGGAATATTTTACTTGATATCTCCCAATAGTCAGGGTTTTAAATATGGCTGATGGGGAACATAGGTCATCCCTGGCCCTATATGAGCTTCAGTGATTGTTTCTCAGTTCCATTCATGTGGTTCTCTCATCCCCATCATTGTCTCCTTACTCCAGTGCTCTAAAAGTAATTAGCCGAAGACTCAAGAGGGACACTCTTGAGCTTTCTCTCCATGCAGTCTTCTCCTATTTGTTATTTTTTCTAGTGAACTGTAACCTCCTTGTCCTTAAAGTTTCCCAGCTCTAATTAATGTACTCAGGGAGATCATCATGCTCCATCTGTTTTCCCATCCCTTAGTCGTGGTTTAGAAATTTCTCCAGGAAATTAGCTGGGGCAATGTGGGCTCACCTTTTTTTCTTTCCCTCTCTTTGGATTGCCAGTTTTTCCATGTCTGGAGAGCATAGTGTTATATAATTTTTCATATTATTTTTAGTTATATAAGCTGTAGGGTAAATTTGATCCCTGTTATTCATTCCTGATCAGAAGTCTCTTTTTATTTGATTTTTAGGAAGTGATATTAAAAACTGAATAATAAATATACATTTTTTAGAGGAACTGGATTAGAGTCATATTATTTTAAGTAGAGCTTAATTTTTATTGTTTATTTATTTATTTATTCATTTATTTGCTCTTTTTATGGACACCCTGTGGCATGTGGAGTTCCCGGGCCAGGGATCAGATATAAGCCACAGTTGTGACCTGAGGCAATCCCAGATCCTTAACCCACTATGCTGGGCTGGGGATCAAACCTGCATCCCATAGCTGCAGAGACACAGCTGATCCCATTACCCCACACCAGGAACTCCTGATGCTATAATTTTGATGAACTTTTTTGAAGATGAACCTGATATACTTCAGAAGGAATATTTATCATACATAAATAAATGTTATGTTATTCAGATTAATAGTTTAATGTTTTTCATATATTTAATTCAATTATAGGTATGTCTCTGACACATAGAATTTTAACAGATGTTTTTATTTTCCAGTGGTATTTGAATTCTATGTGTAAGAGAACAACCTAAAAATTTATACACAGGAAAGTCAAATTTGGCTTTTCTTTAACATGCACATTTTTTTTTCTGCTAGGTCAAAACACGTATTTACCAACTATTAAAAATAACATGTAAGCAAAGCATATGTTTTCTGTTTAAGCACTAATGTTATAGAACTGTAAAACATATTACTGATTAAGAGGTGATAGGAACAAAGATGAAGGCAGCAGCTATTAGTGAGAACTCTCATTCTGTCCTCATGGATCTAAAAATCTGTGACCACTGATCCATGAGCAGCAGCTATTGGATGTAGAGGACACTGGAGGGAGAACTCTAATGATGGAATGGGATATTGAATATGACAAGAGGATATAAAAATTTCAAAGTTGGTGAATAAATATAAAACAGTAGTCAGTCAATGTCTATAAGTCTCTGTTTTCTTATCTCTAAATGCAGATAATGATACTGTACATAGATAGCATATGGTGATTGCTTACTTTGTGAAAGGCTCATTGTATATGTTATCCAAGATATGTATGATTTCTACTTAGGGCCTGCTAAAATAAGCTCTTTCTCATGGTGTAGAAACAGAAGCGCAAAGGAATAATCTTAGTTCCAGGAAGAACAAGTTAACAGTTTTTAGTGACAGACCCAAGACTTTCTCCTCATTTCTACTTAATACTCTTTTCAAATAGAAGTAGTAAGAAAGATGTCTTCCTTTACTTCTGCCTCCCTTGATCAACATAGTGTCCTCAGAGGCTTAAGCAAAGGAATAGACATTTCAACCAGCAAATTCTATCATGTTATACAGCAATAAGTGTTTAATGGACATAGAGTGGGGAAAGACAACTAGTTTGTGGCCAAAACATATGGATATGCATATTTGTTATGCTGCTCATTCATTCACCCAATATTCATTGAGCGCTCAATTCAGACAGGGCTTCGGACAGTTAAACAGAAAATATAGTACTGTGAATGCTTGTAATCTGCCTATCTAAATTTTTCTCTGTTTATCTAACCATATTTACAACTACACATATGTCTATTTCTATATCTATATATCAGTTATATGTCAGTTACATTGATGTCAGATTAATTCAAAGTGCTTTTTAATCTTTTTTTCCCTAATTCAATTTAACTGAGCAAAAATACTGCCCCTTATGAATTAGCATTTTCTATTGTCTTCTTCAGATAACAAATGGTGGACATTTAATTTAACTTAATGAAGAGGACTGATTTTGTTTCATAACATCAATCATGGGAAACTTACTCTCAAACCATCCTCTTAATATTTTCACAGACGATAGCTCCACACATTGTCCCAAGCCTTTTAACCCAAATTTGCTCTGAAAGAGATAAGTAGAATGAATCCTACCATAGCCCATAGAATGTGGAAGTGGAGAAATTTACCTCTCTATTCATTACAAAACAACAACGGTAGCTCCTCTGCACACTTCAAAAAAAATCAAAAACAATTTTTAAGAGTACATTTGCTTTTACTTTATCTGTGTTTGAGGGAAATTATTTAAATATAATGAAAAATCTATCTGAAGTGATCTCTTCTTTTTTTTTTTTCTTTTTTTTTTTGTCTTTTTGCTATTTCTTGGGCCGCTCCCGCGGCATATGGAGGTTCCCAGGCTAGGGGTCGAATCGGAGCTGTAGCCACCGGCCTACGCCAGAGCCACAGCAACGGGGGATCCGAGCCACGTCTGCAACCTACACCACAGCTCACGGCAACGCCGGATCATTAAGGGCAGGGACTGAACCTCCAACCTCATGGTTCCTAGTCGGATTTGTTAACCACTGAGCCAGGACGGGAACTCCTGAAGTGATCTTTTCAATACTTTTTCTCACAGATGTGATTTATTATGCATTACAATGTCCTGATTCTTCGTAAAGCCACTCCAAGTTGGGATATATTTGTACTGTCACACACTGGGTTATTGCAAGCTGAACATATTAGCTACCATGTCAACAATACTTAGAAAACAAATTCAAAAGAGCAGATGCCTGAGAATTTAGGTTCCCTGTACTTAAAGTAGCAGTAAAGATGTCATTACTAATCCAGAGACCCAACTGAATATTTGAATGGAATGTTTCTATATATTGCTTAATTATTTTCCAGACTTGTGGGTTCAAGGAAATCTGACTCTTAATTACTGCATATTAATCTGTCATGACATATAGCTTATGAGATTATTTTCATGGATTGATTTACAAAGAAACATTTTTATTGACATAGAATTAAATCTTTTTTATATGTCTGATTCTGTGGGAAAAAGGAAAACACATATAACTGCACTTTAATCAGTAAAGAATTATAAGTTTAGACAAAATTTATCTGTACAGTAATCATATTCAGTTAATAGAATCGGATATGACCTTCAACTGAGAAGTGAAAAGTTACATTATAAATCTATATCTATACTCACCCTGATCCTTTATGATTTAGGTGTATTTAATGTTGTTTTAAATAGAATTATCAATAAACTGAAATTAGATTCGGGAGAAGAAGGACTTCAATCGTATTTGCCATGTGCATTTCTGGAATATTTATCAATTTCCTATGATAGATTTAATTTTAGATGTTGAAAGATAAAAGCACATTCATGAATCTTTCCATTATAATGATATTAATAAAGATGGATTGGTATACATGATATATATATATATATTGTTTTGTCTTAGGAATAAGTTAAAGAAACAATGGTGAGATCGCTTATGTTTATGTAACAAAGAAGAAAAATGTACGAGAGTTATGAGAACTTTTTTTAAATTTTTTTTATTGTTATTTCCCCAATGCAATTGTTTTCTACTGTACAGCATGGTGATCCAATTACACATACATGTACACATTCTTTTTTCTCCCATCATCGTGCTCCATCATAAGTGACTAGACATAGTTCCCAGGGCTACACAGCAGGATCTCATTGCTAATCCATTCCAAAAGCAATAGCTTGCATCTATTAACCCCAAGCTCCCAATCCATCCCACTCGCTCCCCCTAATCCTTGGCAGAATGAGAACTTTTAAAAAGTGTTACATATTTCTGACTATATGTAAGGTCAAATATTTCTTGAAAATGAGGACATCTAAAAGTATGTGGTTATCAGTCTCAATAGATATTTATGAATGACTCTCAGGGGTAGGACACTAAGCTGAATGCAATTTGAAAATATACTTTTGACTGGATCCCCACATTTCAGATAAATAACTACATATGTGTTTTCATGTGCACGCAGAAACACACACACACACAAACACAAACATGCCAGGTCTCAATAATTATACTTAAGGTTCTTATTATTGAGGTAGTATTCATCAAAGTGATCAAAATAAAGTGAGACTTCTAGGCTGTTTTATATGAATGAATATCACAGTGTGTCAAAATATTGGAAAGTGTCACAATTTCTATGATACTTAACACATTAATGCAAGAAATGGTTAATGATGCAATTGATGTAAGGTACCGTAAATCCCATACTCTCTGAGTGTATATAAATAAATCAAAATAAAATTTTGATTTCAGAACTCCTCACCCAATTAACGAATGATACCTATATAAACACACTGATTGTTTGAAATCATTGTACATTTATTATGACAAATACACAAAACAACAATGTTTTGAGTTGAATTTACTCATAATTTGCAAATGAAGAAATAAAGGCCAAATGAATTAATTAATGTGTCCTGGTCACATAGTGACAGAATTGAGGCTTTCATCTTGCTTTTCTGATTTAAAAGTTCAGATTCATCCCATTCTTGCCTTATATTGCCAAAAATAAGCATCTACTGTCATAGTATCATTAAAACGATTCTACAGAATAAAACTTTATTAAAATAAAACATGTTGGGGGAACAACAGAGAAACAAGGTAAAAATTATTACCTGGAAAAATTAAACTACTATGCAAATAGGCAACATAATTTTAAAAAGTGAAAATATATTAATAATTATTTTTGAAAAAACATATAGTATATTGTAGGCAAGTACTCTCTGAATTTGGTAGACAGTTTACACTGCCTTTTATAAATAATGTATGCATCCATCCATGTTAAAAAAGTAGGACTGGTATAGGTGACAGAGCTTGGTCAACACAAAGAACAAAATTTTTTAGCAATTAGAGATATACAAATAATTTAATTGGGTACCTCAAAATTTAGTGAACCACTTGCCTAAAAATAGATTGGATCACAATGGTAAACCCCACCTGTATATGTGTATTTGTCGTCTGGTTGATTAAGATAAATTCAATAGGAGTTCCCATCATGGGTCAGCGGAAACAAATCTGATTATTATGCAGGTTCAATCCCTTGCCTTGCTCAATGGTTAAGAATCCATCATTGCTGTGAGCTGCCGTGTAGATCAAAGATGCAACTCAGATCTGGCATTGCTGTGGCTGAGGTGTAGGTCAGTGGCTACAGCTCCCATTGAACCCTTAGCCTGGGAAACTACATATGCCATGAGTGCAGCCTTAAAAAGACAAAAAATAAAAATAAAAAAAATAAATTCAATAAATAAATAAAATTAAAATGAGTGGGTGCTATAAAGTCTGCCAACATCAAGACAATTTCAGGGTGTTAACTTTAAAAATTGTAGGCTCTTAACTATAAATTGGATATCAAATTACATTATTATGAAAGTTCTGTCACCAATTACAGTGTGTTTGGGGGATTTCCCTACAGAAAACCATTCTCTGAAACCAGCTGGGTGTCCTTCAACTCAACCAAATCTGATTCTATCTCTCCAGAGGTAGTATCAGATTCTACAGATTAAAGGCTCAGAGCTAATCATCATCCCCACCCCTACTTCAGGCAGTTGTAAATCCAGGTTGTCACCTGTGCTTCTGATGAATCTGCTATAGGTCAGAGGTTCCAGTAACCACCTCTTCAGGATCAATTAATTTGCAGGGGTACCTCATGCGACCCAGAAAAACATTTTACTTACCACATCAGTAGTTTTTATAAAAGGATATAACTCAGGAATAGTTAGATGGAAAATATGCACAGCACAAGGCATGGGGGGAGAGCAAGGAGATTCTCATCTGTCAAAGAGAAATGGAATTAAGACTTAGGTTCTGTCTGTTATGACCTGTGAAATCTTGAAGAGATGATTTTATCTCTTAGAGACTTGATCATCTTACCTAAAAAACAGGAAAGATAACAAAAACCATTTCTTAAGACTGTTATGAGAGTTCCCGTCGTGGCTCAGTGGTTAACGAATCCGACCAGGAACCATGAGGTTGCGGGTTCGATCTCTGGCCTTCCTCAGTGGGTTAAGGATCCAGCGTTGCCGTGAGCTGTGGTGTAGGTTGCAGACGTGGCTCAGATCCCGCGTTGCTGTGGCTCTGGTGTAGGCCAGTGGCTGCAGCTCCAATTAGACCTCTAGCCTGGGAACCTCCATATGCTGAGGGAGTGGCCCTAGAAATGGCAAAAAGACAAAAAAAAAAAAAGACTGTTATGAAGATGAATTAAGATAGTACAAGGCATATCTAGGCAGAGTAGGCATTGAAAAGTGTCACCAAGTATTATTTAAATTCTTCAAACTAATAATTAAATGGGCTTATTATAAATTTGAACTATGGAAAACTGGCTGGTCATGTCCACAGAAGCTATTGTCTCTATTGTGACAAAATACCTTTGATCGAAGGCAGTTGCCAAAAGTAATTGGGACACTTGAGTATGACAAAGGTGAAAAGAACTTTACAAGTAAACTTTCTTTTTGTATTGTTTAGGAAATATCACTAGAGCTAATATGACTTGAGTAAGATCATTGAGTATCCCGGTACAAAAGATGTGGAGTCCAGGTCCCCTTTCTTGGGTATTTTTTGACTGATATACTAAATTACTCTTTCAAGTACTGATGATTACCATATCGATTAATTAATGTTTAGATTATTTTCTAAATAGCAAATGCAGTTAAAAGAACTATAAGTATAAACGAATTTAAAATTATGGACACATATACTCTTGAAAAATTTTTAGCAAGAACAGAAGATAGTATATCTCACATGTTCCATTTTATCTTTTTCATGGTATACTTTTTGGCCCTTTATCCATTTCATTCAATTAATTAGTGGGGTAAACAGGAACTCCAAAGTTCATTTCCTAAACTGTTTTTGATATGTGCATAAAAGTATACCAGTTCCAAATAAATACAGAAGCATCATTTAAATTTCATTTAGTATTTTTAAAAAAGAACTATTTGGTGGCACAATTATAATCATCTCATTCAAATGGGAAGTGTTACTAGATTAATAGTCATTCGGTATAGACTAATAGTCACTAGGTGGTGTGGTTTATATGAAGCAAGGTTTTAATTAGGTTGAATAGAATAGCATATTGAGTCTTCTCTTGGCATGTATTTTGTCAAATATTTAATCGCATAATATCTTAGAGCTCCTTTCACCAAGAAGTTTAACAAGAATGTGTTTAAAATATAAATTACCAGAAAACATTAACAACCCGTGTTTCCTGTCTCTTTTTTCTTTAATTACTCACATTGTTAAATTTCACTTTGAGGAGACAAAAAGTGCTATGATACTATGGATTTGTTTAAATCACATGGTATTCTGAAGGCTTGATAAAATTTTAGGCAAAATTACTAATGCTTTCTATAATAGCAATACTTGACTGTATATTGTTTCTCAAAAATGTGTTCTGGAGAAAACTTCCAAAATACAGCTGCAACTCTTGTTGAAGTGCAGATGCACAGACTCAATGATGTGGCACCTGAGTTAGAATCTCTGACGTTGCATTTTTAGCAAGTTCCTGTGGTGTTTATTAAGCATCTTTAAATGAAAGAACCTCCAGTATTCTGACCCTTTAAGAGCTTAAGGCTTCATAAAAAATAGTGTTCATTTCATCAAAGCCTTGATATGGAGTACAGCATATAATATTCTCCTTAAGAATTTTCCTGTTTGCTGAACACACAGTCTCAAAAATTTCTTGTTGATGAAATTAAAATACCTTTGACTCTGTGGAAAGTTTTTTAGGTATAACATTTTTAGAGGTATACCTATTTGAATTTATCTTTGACTATATATGTAAACATCAGCTGTTTGAGTATTTTTGATAAACAACTATCTACTAATTTAGACTTTGCATTTTACTACCAAAGGCCAAATATAGTAAAACATTGATTTTATTATGTCTCTGACATTCATTAATATCTATTATTATTTTTAAATTTTACAAATGGTACATAGCATTTTTTTGTGTCAGGAACAGTTTATGATCTATCCAAATATTCAGTCATGATATATTCATTACAGTCCTGAATTAGGTGATATTATTATTTCCTCATATTGAGGAAACTGAAGCACAAAAAGGCTATATAATTTACTCAAGTCCTTGCAGGTAGCCTAAAGTGATAAAACCAGAACCCAAAGATAGGCAGTGTGACTCAAGAGTTTATACTCTTAACATTCGTTCTGCTGTCTCTGACACAAGACTGATACATTTCTTCGAGGTCAAAAGTTGGGAGCTTTGATTTTATTGAGCTTTTTGCCTAATTCTTTCTATAGTAAGTGATGAGAGAAGCTAATTTTTTTAACAAGTATGTTTGAAATAGTCTTATTAGAAATAAATCCTTTTAGGAAGCTTCTCTACAATAATGTCTTATTTTATTTTACAGGATATGCAATTAAAATTATTTCATCAAAAATTAATATTTCCAACTTAGTACAATGAAGCCTGACATTTTTTGTCCTCTTGTAAAATCCATCACTAAACAAAAAAGAATTGCACAAGGTTTTGTTGTGCGTTTGACTTCACTATTTCTATTACAGAAGCTCTTCATCACCGTGGACTTGAATGTTAAGAAAAAAAATTAATATGGTTTATAGCAGTAATCCTCTTAAATGCTTGAGACTTTGCCAGCTTTCAACTAACAAGCCAGGTTATTAACGGCTGCAGCCCTACAACACTCAGGGATTATTGTCTAGGTCTGCTGACGAGGCATTGCTAGTGACCAGTTTGTAAAATGCAATCTGTTATTTTATTTCACAACCTGATCAATGATTAAAACTGCTTGAAGTACAAAAACCTGCCTTCCCAACCAGCTGATGATTTTTGCAACATAGAATTGAATGGCTCTTTTTATGTGTGATTAAAGGTTCTGATTATTACCTATGTAAGTTATCTGGCAGCCTTTTTTTTTGGCTTTTGGTTTGATCAAGTAAACTTGAAAAGAACATCAAGATTTAAAAAAAAAAATTAACATTACCTTTAACTAAAAAAATGACAGCTCTGTCAGAAGACTGTCTCCCCTCACCTGATTCTTAATATGGAGTTCCTGACAAGTATACAGATTTGCCTTAATTATTTATTCATTTCACTGAAACCTTCTTCATCTGTTTTAAATTTCTAATAAGTCTATTTAAATAAAGAGAATCCTATTTGAATGTTGATTTTGTACTTTAAAAATCATGAAGGTGCTTGCATGTTACACAGAAGTGGTCTGAAGCAATAGTAATGGTTGCATAAGTAAACGGCCAAAATAAAAATGCTAATTGCATTAGGTAATGACATGATAGCATCTCAAACCAACTTAGTATAAAATAGCTACAGATAGCAATGGATTACACAGTAATAAGAAAGAATTATTATTGCTAGAAAATGTAGAAGATATAATATGTAAAGAAGAAAGAAAGGAAAAAATTCCATATTTCCTCCCCTTCATAAATTGAAGAATTGTGTCAAATAAGACAATTCCTTGACACAGTAAATGAGGGAATTATCTGGTTCCCTGGGCATAAGGCCTGGCATCAGTTTTTGATGTAGTTTTATTTGTTTTCTTTAGTTTAGTTTGGTTGGGCTGATTTTATTGACTCACTAAAAACCCAACAAATCTGTTCCAAGGTACTGCCTAGTTTTTTTTCTCCCTATGTGAGTTTAGATCATATCTTTGCAAATTTGCCTCTCATAAGTATCCAAATTGATATCAATTTGCCTACTATGTTCCACCCCTGGCAAAATCACTCTTTCCACTAAAGTATATATATTGAAAGTATGAAGTCTGTGGATTTAAACACAGGAAAACCATCAGAAAAGCAGGTGAGGGAGACTGGGAATTGTGGACATTTTATTAAACTTTAGTTCTAAAGATTTTTTTTTCCTTTTATTTTTAATCACTAGAAGAGAGGCAAGTAGGAAGCTTTCATTTCCCTCACATATCAAAGAGACAGATGCAAGTATAAATGCAATATATTACTCTTATTGTTGGGAAAATAAAAGTCAAGACAAAAAGTAGACAAAGAAGCCATGAGTTGGGAGTTATTCTTACTTGAGTTTTTCACTCATTAATCTTGTTGAGATTTCTACAGAGTTCTCTATGTGAGAAGCCTCAAAATTCTATTTAAGTGAAAAAAGTTATAGAAACTCCTTTTTTTTTTTTTTTTCCTGCCTTACACGTTTGAAAATTCTACCATCAATTTAATTGATTAGATTTCTGGAAATAGAATTGGAAATTCAAAATAATTTTCCTTCTGAATTTTAAGACAGCAGGTGTTCCTAATTTTTTAGATGCTATTGAGTAATCCAATACTATTTTACATATTATATAAAATAAATGTTTTTCTCTCTCTCTCTGGAAGCTTTTATGAACTTGTCACTAAACATGATATTCTGACATTTCAAGATGATATGTCTTGCTGTGTTTTTTCCCCTTAGGTCATTTTTCTGGGAACTTATTGTGTCCTCGCATTCTGCAAATAAAAAAACTTTTTGTAAGAATTAAATCCCAGAAAACTAGATAATGGTAGTTCTCAAAAGGTATTAATTTTTGCCCCATTCCAATTTATTTCACTCCATGTAGTGATTAAATTGTAATCATATGGTAGGAAATGCTAACCACTGATCCAGGGCAAAAAGTTTAAGTTTTTGCTCCATTTTAATATGCAAATCTTCCTAAGAAAGTTTTTTATCAATAATTTACATGTCAGTGTGAGAAAGTTTCATATATGTCTTTTAAGCAATTTTGTGTAGGGAGATGACAAGAATACAGAACTAAATTGGAGTGAGAAGTTTCTACAAAAAGACAAAAAGTTAAAAAAAATGTCTTAAAGGCAACCAAAGAGAGTACAGAGTTGTGAAGAAGAAAAATGTTTCATTTTTTACTATTTTGCCTAAACTAAGAATTTGCCTTCTTAAAATCATCATTATATTTCTGAATTGGTAAATGTAGTGTAATTTGCCATAGATATTGGCCCTAACTCATATGTAATAAAATTATTTATAATTCAGACACACATTTAATTTATTTTATTCTTCTTTTAAAAGAAACTTGATTCTGGGTGGGGGAAAAATGTAATTGTAATGTATACATGTAAGGATAACCTGATCCCCTTGCTGTACAGTGGGAAAATAAAAAAAAAAATTATAAAAAGATAAAATAAAATAAAATAAATAAAAAAATAAAAATTTCAAAAAAAATAAAAGAAACTTGATTCTGCATGTAAAATTTCAAGTGTTTAGGCTAATAGTATATACTTAGTTGTATTAAAATATTATTTACCAATTAAGAAAAGACACATATTTGGACCATTATAATAATGGGTTGAAAAGAGAGGAGTTGGATCTGAATCTCTAATCCTTATTGCCAAAGACTGATGTTTTCCAAGTCTATGCAATTGTGCATAGCTTCTATTTCTCCATCAGATAAAAAACAACATGTATATATGACTCAGTTAGCACAAGAATGTATTCATGCATCATTAATATTGAAAATTTGAGAAGTTAGAATGACAGTGAATTTTGTAGAATATAGAAAACAAATTTTGTTTCATTCTTTGTAATTATTCATTTATAGATAAATATAGATATAGATGTTGATATATTGTTACATAAAATCATATGTATCTCCCAAATTATATTGTAAAAAAATCTTAGACTCTTTTCACTTCTTATTCCTGAAATGCTCAAGGGATTTTCATATCCATTATCTGATTTGTTTACCCAACATTCATGTGAAGTGGGAGCAGTTATCATACTGTGACATCTTTTTCAGAAGTAGTAGTTTTTAAAGTTTCACTTTCAACTACAGTATGGCTCATTCAATGACAGAAGGTGATTTTAGGGGAAAGTGTAGATATACCACTGTGGATACCATCTGCTTAAAGATATTCTGCACAACATACTCATCAGCATTGTCTGCATATAACTTGGTTGCAGAGCTCTTTTTGAAGTTTCTTAGCACACAGTTATACAACAAGTCCCTCCAAGCCCCCCCAAATTTAATCAAATTAGGTAAAGCCTGGGGATAGTAACAATAACAAAATCGGTAATAGGAGTGGTGGAGGTGGGGAAAAGGTTAAGCAAATTCAGTGTCGTTCCTGATATTTAGGAGGATTTCTATAAAATACATGGGTTTCAATACACCACACTGAAGAATGAAGTCTTTGTTCTTTGTTTTCCAGATGGAAAAGAGAAGACAACTAAAGTCTTTGCAAGATCCTTCAGCGAGACACTTCTGACATGTGATCAAATCATTGAACAATTCTTTCTGAAAAATAATGTTCAGATGTAGTTTAAGTATTCACCCTGTGACAGCATGAACATCCTTCCCTCTGTGTTGACATTTGTTCTAATAATAGAATATATAGACAGAATATCTGACTCCCCCACCAAACCAAAAAAGACTGCAACTTCATGTCTCTGATATAAAATCCTTATTAATGGAAATATTCTCATTGATTAAAAATGGTTTTGAAAGTATTTTTACTTTTGATTATATATTACAAAAGCATAGGAATAAAGTAGAAACAATGGAACTTAAGAAACACTGATATTGTTCAATAAATTGTAAATGTAAGATGATAGCCTCCCCTGTTATATGATGACATTTATATATATTTAGAAATAAATACATAAGTATATTTTCAGTGTTTCTATAAATAAAGTTATCTTTAACTTATTAAAATATTTTCAAACACAATAAAGTATAGAGAGAATACCACAAAGACTTTTCACATACCCATCACCTACCATCAATTTTATTTCATCTAGATCCTACACAATTAACCAACTTCCAAGGTACACTGATTGTTTTAAAGAAAATCTCATACAAATTAATCAGCAAATATTTCATATGTACCTCTAAAAGATATATTATCATTTCTTAAAATGCAAACTCAATATTATCAAACCTTTCAATATTAGCATCAATTTATTTAATATCAACTAAGTTAATTTCCCGATTTCCCTAATTGTCTATTTGTAAAATAATTTATCCTATTAAGTACATATAATATGATAAGTTGATACCTTTACCTCTCTTTTAATGTATACATTTACCCCTTCATTCCATTTGCTGTCCTTTGCAACATATTTTTAAAAGTAGTCCATTTATTGTCATGTCATTGATTTTTCTCATTGCACTGCTGTGGAATCATTTTCAGCTTCCCAATATCCCTATTATTTTCTCTAAATTCATAGTGAGCTAGTTAGATAGATGACTCCTAATTGATCACATTCAGATTTGATTATTTTTCAAAAATATGTTGTAAGATAAGACTTCAAATCCACAATGAAGTATAAGTGAAAAAATATGAACATTGAAACTAATGAAATCTGGATTGGATTTCAATTCTACCACTTATTAGCTTTAGTTTCCAAATATTGCATTTATATACACTATCTGTGATTCAGCTTCCACACTTACCCTTCCAGTGTCTTCTCTTCATGCACAAGTTCAACTTGTCATTATTGAAACAATCTTTTCCCCTGTAGCCCTTCTGGTAGGAGAATTGTTTAGTTTCAAAACTATTAACAGGCAAGCTTTCATAAAATCTTTTGACTATATGATAATTGAATTCTGTTACAGAGGTAATGGGCTTGTCAAATATTTGTTTGTTGACCAGCTAAAAATACACTTATAGATGAGGTCCAAGTTAATTATTCATTTGCTTTTAGAATTTTACAGAAAGGACAGACATTGGAACAACAAAAAGCACTGATATAAGAAAATTTACCAAAGATTTGGCCAAGTCAAAATCCGGTCCTGAAGTCCTTACTTGACTGGTCATGTGGTTGAATTAAATGTTCTTACTGGCAGCAGGTGCATGGATAGTTCTCACAAAGAGTCTGATTCTGGAAGAGTTTCAACTTTAGAGATCCAAGCTCTCTGGGTCAAAAGAAGAAAATCTATTTGGAATAATCACAAGTGACTAGAGAGAGATATGTTTTTGTTTTAATTTGAATATATTTATTATTACAGTATATCATAAATATCTGATATATATAATGTTAGTTAAGATGATATCATCAATGAAGAATTTATAATTTTAAGTAAAGTCTGAATCCTATTACAACAATATTTAAAAGTAAAGCAGTTTTGGATCTTTTCTTTAAATACATTGATCTCATTTTTATGAAGCCATCATGCTGTTTTTCTCAGAGTGGTACATAACTTCCAAAACATTTCTAAAAGAGAACCCTCATAAACCTTATTTTAGTAAACCAACTGTCACCAAAAATATGCCATGTTATTTTTACTGAGTATAGAAAAGTCCAAATGAAATAGCAAAAGCCCTTCCTGTAATTTCAAAACCACTTAAGGTACTGGGGTTATTTAAACCAAAGGCTAAGTCTTGGCCTGGATCAAATTCTTCTTAGATTAGAAGAGGTGGACTGTGAATAAAGAAATGCAATTACATTTATACTAACTAAACGTGAGAAAATTGAGCAAATAGGAAAGTGTTAAAAACAGACTTTTTATTGTATATATGAAAGAATTTTATGATCATTTGAGTTGATTCAAAACAAAATGGATGATTTTCAGGTGTTACTTAACTAACTATAGCTAATTTTCTCACAAATGGCAATACTGTTAAATTGACTGTGGATTAAACTTGGAGATTGTTCATTTATCAGATTCTCTATGACTCTGAGAATCTGCGTAATTCTTTTTTTTTTTTTTTTTTTTTTTTTTTTTTTGTCTTTTTGCCGTTTCTCGGGCCGCTCTTGCGGCATATGGAGGTTCCCAGGCTAGGCGTCGAATCGGAGCTGTAGCCACTGGCCTACACCAGAGCCACAGCAACGCAGGATCCAAGCTGCGTCTGCAACCTACACCACAGCTCACGGCAACGCCAGATCCTTAACCCACTGAGCAAGGGCAGGGACGGAACCCGCAACCTCATGGTTCCTAGTCGGATTCGTTAACCACTGCGCCACGACAGGAACTCCCGAATCTGCGTAATTCTGAGTATCGCTGATACTGGTAAGCTCAAAAAAAATCTCTAAAAAAAGACTTTAAGCAAAAAAATAATAGTCCAATTGACAAAAGTGCATTTATTCAGATGGAATCAGACTGGATAATTTAGTGAAAAAATATTTATATAAGACTAAAATTAGACATTTTACTTTCTATTTTAATTTGAAAGCTGCAATCACTGATCTTTCTTCCTGTGTTCTGTTAGGAATCTACCAGTATGTTATTAAAACGATCAGAGAGAAATGCTGGCAAGCCATCAATTGGCATCTGTGAACAGGAATCCTGTCCCTAATCTTAAGGATAGACATCACCAATTTTGAGAAACATCTCTGTACATCTTTGGATACATTTTATTTATTTGTTGTTTATTTATGCTATAAGTCAAATGCTTTATTACCTGTTACAACAACTAAAACTAATGGTTTACTTCTGTGAGAGTGTAGATTAGAATGGCCTAGAGTTTTTCATATGTGCCTAAAAATACAATAAGTTAGTGATTTAATTGATTACAGCTTTAAAATAATGACAAGAAGATAATGAAACTCATGTTCATCTAAATATATCCTTTCAGAGAATTTCCTCTCTGTGGAGAGAGAAGGAGTGATGGAATACACCATTTCAGTCCCTTCTCCCAAATACCCAGGCTCTAAATTTGACAATGCAATCATCTTGTGGATTGAAGAACAAGAATTTTAGGACTATTACTTAAAAATAATTCTAAAACTCAGAAGAGAAAAATACCTATCAAGAAATAAAAACAATATTTAACTCCAGGTTATTGAAGTTCTGCTCTTCTACTTCTTTTCATAATGTTCTGTGTATCTTTCCTTTGTTAAACAGGAAAAAAAATTACTATTAAGTCACATGTAGCCATAACTATTGTCTTACAGATCTAGGTACTGATGAGAAATAAGTAACAGCAGAGTAGTAAATTAATCAGACAATAAAGGAAATAAAAATTGTTAAAATCTTTTAGAAGGAAAATTAATGTTTTCCTAATGTATTAAAAATTGTAATACACCTTTGACAGAGAAATTGCTCTTTCAATAACTTGTCCTAGAGAAAAAAAATCACATGTTTAAAAATGTTTATGTACAAGGCTGTTTATAATTTATGATACAAAAACTCTAAAACAACTAAACTGTAAAATAAAAAATATACATATATTATTATGTATACCATATGTAGTGATTGCTGCATATATAATTTATTTGCATAGTTTGTATAGTTATTATAATAATGAATTCATGAAATAAAATATTATAGACATTACAAACCATATTGTAAGCCCATATTTAGTGTTATGAGAAAGAAATTTTTTTGACTTTTTTTTTTAGGGCCACAGCCACAGCATATGGAAGTTCCCAGGCTAGGGTCTGAATTGGAGCTGTAGCCATGGCCTATACCACAGCCACAGCAATGCTAAATCCTAGCCAGCCATGTCTGAGACCTACACCACAGCTCATGGCAATGCCGGATCCTTAACCCACTGAGTGAGGCCAGGGATCGAACCTGCATCCTCATGGATGCTAGTCAGATTCATTTCTACTGAGCCACAATGGGAACTCCGAAAAGTAATTTTGATATTTCAAGTGGAATCTTCAGTAGGAAAATTCATGTATTATGGATGATCCAAATGTAGGTATATTTATATATTTATTTATTTTTACTGCAGTGATTATGTGTTCTTTTCATAATAAAATATTCCAGTTTACATTAAATTGATAAAGTAGTGAATATTCCCCTTGATGGAGGGTAGGGTTCACTAGAGAAAGAATAGATAGTGTAATTCTGAAGTATTATGTTTTCCTCAGATCTTTTTCAAAGCCAAATTCATCTGTTTATATCATACCTGTCACCTTAGACCATTATTTAAATGATAGTTGGGATTGCTATATCAGGTAGACAACTATTATAGCTTAGAATCCAAAACCATAAATTATTTTCTCATTTTCTTGTGTGACTCTTTTACACTATGGCACACTACATGAAAAAAAATCATATTCAAGACATCTATAAGTTGTATTGATATGAACCATTTGCATTAAGCAGCAAAAACACAAACTTGAATTTTTCTGCCCCTCACTAGTTGCATCATTTTGAAATGAATTGCTCAACCCATTTTCTTTCTTAAGACAAAAAAATATTGCATTTTGTCATGTCTGAAATCTTCTTATATCCCAAAATTTTCTGTTTAACATATGGGAAAAGAGTTTAGTAGACATCCGAGCATAGGACTCAGGCAAAGCTCAGAGCCATACATGACAGGCATTGCTCAGAAAATTACCATGCAGTAGATACAACTCAAAGTACTGAAGACATGGGAAGAGATGGGTGAAACTCCAAAAAAGAAATAGTGATCTTCAAGATTATAAGTTAAAATTTCATTTTGCAGAGTTAAAAATCACATTGTATTTTTATGCTAGGAAGGAAGAAGGAATTAAAAGGAAGAAGGAATTGAAATTACTTGAAATGCTGAATACACATCAAACAAACCATGTATTACAGCTCATTTTTCTTCACAAAACTGAGTGCAAAATATGTAATTGAGCTTCTCCTTACAAATGGAGAAACAAGAATAATAGTGATAAGAAAAAGATGGCTAAAGTACATATAGAGGCAAATGTAGAAGTTGGATTTTGAAGCCGTAACTGTATAGTTAATTTTCCTTCCACTATGTTCCAGCGTGCTGAACTCCAGTGTTTCTACTGGATCTGAAAATGGAAAATCAGGTAGGAAGGAGTAGACATTTCTGTCCTGTAATCCTATGCTAAAAAGACCTAACCAAAAGCAGTCATTTGTGAGAATCAAACCCAGTTAAGACAAACCACGTATAAATCATCATCAGCAAGGCTAAACCTCTGTCAGAGTAAGTAATACACTTGACACAATTTTTGTCTACATGTGTATGTAGTATGTTTTTCTCAAGGAAATATGCCTTTAAAGGGATCAAAATCTGGCTATTAAAAATATATCTTTAACCATTATACCTTAGTTTCATTCACTACAGAAATGACCTATGTTTTTAAATGGTCAATTAAACATTTAAGATTACCAAAGTAGAGAAAAATATATCCATAGTGTGGACATTAATTCTTAGGCTATCATGTTAACAAATAAACATATTTTAGAGTGAGAAAATGAGTAGACACATGCTTAATAAGCTTACTCAAATATCATGAAAGCAATTAAAAATATTTATGGACCATGTCTCAGGAAATCAAAATACAGCTCTTTTTTTTCTTTCTAGGAGATGACTTTATTGTAAATAATATAGTTAATGCTATATATTCATCATAGTCTGTACTAATTGTTTTTTTTTTTTCCCTTTCTAGGATCTGCGAAATAGTTTTAAGTAGCAAAGTCAACAACAGTTAACATGATTAAAATTGCATCCTTAATAAGAATTTTATTCTATCTTCTATTAATGTTTATTTAAAATGTTCCCGTATTGTGGAGCCATCTGTTTCTTGCCTGTTATGGTACCTAGGTTCTGTAATCATTGTACTCAAGGGAGATCATAATTTTTCTTCATGATATAGGAGGCATTCTACATTTCATTCAAAAGAAATAGTTTGATTCAAACACTAAAGTAACTGGGAAGAAACTGGATAAAATTAAAAACTGAGACTTCTTTATGAGTTTAACAGTTTTTTCTTATTATCTGCCTTCACAGTGAGTTCAAAAGGAGTGACTAGGTTATAAATTCCCTTGTCTTGACAGGGGAAAAAAAGATCTCAAGTCAGTCAATGAGTCACATTTTTGAACTTCTCAAATTCTCCCTAAAACAGCAGCAATATTCTTTTGAATATATGACTTTCAAATCACCTTTTGAGCATATTGAAATCAATTAAACAATAAGTATATTCTCATTTACAAAAGAAATCAATCAGCTGTCATTTTTGATTGATTATTCTTAGTTGGAGTGGTATTTAATCTATGAATTTATTACACATTTTTCAACTACTATAAAATGGCATATGAATTAGAAATAATGTCACATGGTAAATGGACAAAGAAATCCAGTTCTTTTCCAGGTTCTTTTTTTTTTTTTTTTTTTTTGTCTTCTTGAACCATGTGATCCTTTGTTACTGAACAATTTAGATTATTTCTGTTGAGCATAAAAATGTAATTAATGCCACCAAGAACATAAACTTTAGAAAAATTTGAACCTAAATATATGCCCAAAACAAAACAAATCTACTTATATTGTATTAGTATGATCCACATGATACTTTAAAAATAATTTATTTGCTATTTTTCACTATAAAGCATACTATAAGGCCCTAAGTAATTTTCGTGGCTTAGGTCATATGACTTGTACCCCATTAACACCATAGGTCACTGACCACTCTTATTGTTCTACAAAGATCAGAAAATTACTTTCCACATTAATATTTTGTGATTTTGGAATTGCAAACATTCTTAAGTGGCACGGTGTGTTCAGTTAACCAGATTGAAGAGTTTATCATAGAAATTGTTACTGAATTATTAAAGTATGGTTATGATAAAATACGGATGACATTTAGTAAGCATTATTATTGTTTTTAAATTTTCTACTAACAATACACTCTCTCATTGCCTGTACCAGATAGATTTCTTTCTCCCACCCCACCCTTTGTATATTGCTGCTTATCATAAGTATCTTTTATCATTTTCCAAAACATAAAACCTATTCTCTCCTTAGAAAAATATGGTAGCTACATCATTTCCCTTAAAAATGCAGCTAAGGAGAAAAGTTATTTATTTTGTCCATTGACAATATCCTTCTCTGTCACTTTATTATTTTTTCAAAGACAATGCTTCTCTACCATGCATTTAGCATTGTAGCTTTGTTGCTGGGAAGAAAAGCAATAGCAAGAGCTACATGACACTCAGAGGATGAGAATGAAAAAAATGGAGCTTTTGTTCAATTTATGAGTATTCTTTTCATAAAAGAAAGTAAGATTTTATTCAATACATTTTATTCCATTTATATAGAGCATGGATTGTTGCAACTGGTAAGAAAATTTCTTATGTTCATATTTATGTTCATGGAAAGAGAAGGAAATTAAGTTGTATAAACCTACAGTTAAAGTGGTAACTAAGCAAAAAGATGTTCAAAATGAAACAAGGGGGGGTCAACTTAAAAAGATATGCACAACCTAAGAGCTGAGAGTTAAGATTTTTTGGGGCAATATGAGGACTATGGCCCAGGAGGCAGCATTTTTGATAGCTCTGAGATAAGGGGTAAGGGGGAATGTCAGTATATATGGGATTTTGGTGAAGTGGAGGGTACATGAAATCAAGCACACATTTTTACAGAAGGTCACCGCTAGTCTTGCTATTTAGTCACAAGGAGAAGCTGTCACCATGAAGGATTTTAGTACTTTTCTAGATATGAGGAGATGCAATAATTGGGCTCATAAAAGTCTTCTGAAAATATCTCACTATCTGAAGACCTGTTTTTCCAGTTTTCCCAGAGCGCAGGGTGCCTCGCTCCTAATCTCTACTCTGAGCTCATTTCAGGGGAGGTTGAGGGTTAGTAACTACAGTGGATCATGATTCAATCCTTGTAGAGGCAGATGACAAGTGCTAATCTCCAGTTCATAGGGGCAGCATTTATTTAGACTCTTATTTGTGCCATTGTTTGCTGTTAGCAGATCACATACATTATATCATACAATGTTCTCAGCTGTTCTCTGAAGTATTGATCATTATCTTCAATTTATCTCCAGTTTTTAGGTAGATAACAAGAGGTCAGAAAATTTAAATAACTTGCAAAAATTTCCATAGCCATATAGAGCATACAGGATATGTATCAAAATTAATCTGACTAAAGTGTATCTTTCAATTACACCAAAACTGAAAAGGTTAGATGAAATATACATATGAGAGTTGAGACTGAACTCCTAAAAACATCCTTATATAGGAAAACTAAGACAATAGCAAAAAATGATGATTCTTACTATATATTTATTATATTATATTTTACAGTAGAAGAATTACAGTCTCTGAATATGGAAGTTAGGAAAAATGGTTAACTCAGGAATTATTTCACAGCTTAACTCAAATAATAATTATCACCAAAGAACCAAATGATTCATCCAACCTAAATGTATTCACTGTGTGTTTGTGTGTGCGATTTACTTTAAATAATTGGATTAAAAAACCTTTCCAAAATCTATATAAATTTATAACACAAACTCAGAATTAAGACCACTTATTTTTTGTTATAAAGCAATTAAGCCATAATATATAGCCATGTATATATTTTATTAAAAGTTTCATACTTTTGTGATTACATACTTTGTAGTACTGTTCTCACTCTACCTTATGGTTTTTGAGGTGAACAGCCAAGATTAAGTGGGTGACAATGTCTAGCATATACAGGGTACACTTAAAAATGTTTGTGAGGTAAGAGAAAAACCAACAGCAGATAATAATGCAACACAAAATTTAGAGGACTAAACCAGAGAGCTCATCATTTGATAATAATTCTAGGAGTTCCCATCATGGCTCAGTGGAAACAAATCTGACTTGTATCTATTAGGACACAGGTTAGATCCCTGGCCTCTTTCAGTGGTTTAAGGATCTGGAGTAGCCATGAGCTGTGGTGCAGGTCACAGAGGTGGCTCATATCTGATGTTTCTGTGGCTGTGGAGTAGGCCAGCCACTACAGCTCTGAATCGACCCCTAGCCTGGGAATTTCCATATGCTGCAGGAGCAGCCCTAAAAAAGATTAAAAAAAAAAGTACAATTCTTTCTCTTTTTTTTTTGTCCACACCCCTGGCATGTAGAAGTTCCTAGGTCAGGGATTGAACCCAAGCTATAGCAGTGATCTTAGCTGCAGCAATGATAATGCCAGATCCTTAACCTGCTGAGCCGCAGAGGGCCTAGGTTTATTTCAATAACTCAATGTTAAAGATATGAGTGGCACTAGAAATTCATAGATATTTGGTCATTCAATTTGATGTTTCTTTGTTGTGATTTAAAATGAAACATATCCTTCTCTGAAATATTATAAGAGGATAAAGAAAACCACCAGATCATAGTGTAGATAAATACACTAAGTTGCATTAATAATATCATATACTCCCCTAAAAGAGTGTACTGATTAAGTACCTAATAGTCTCTCATGAAATCACCAAGGGAAAGAATGTATTTACATCCTCCTGTGGTAGAAGTTTTTTTTTTTTTTTAATTTCTTCCAGGAAATGCTTTCCCCAAGTGATATACATATTTTGAAAGAGATAGAAAACAAACAATATTCAAAGAACATATGGTAAATTTAAGAACATGTTGCTCTAATTTCTTTATCCAAATATTTGTTATTTTGTGTAAAGCTGGTCTTTTCAAAAAGTATTTGACACAACCTTCAAAAGCTCATTGGAAAATTATTAACCACTGCAAGGTATTCTACAAACCCTACCCAATTTATAATATGGAAAATACATTCCCTTCAAATCTAAAATATAAATGAGGACAATTAGCCCTGTGCTTAAATAATTTTTGTCATAATCAGAACTTTAAAAGGATCACACAGAAATAGTTAAATACAGTTTAATCCCATTGCATCTGCTTGCATGGAAAAAACTTTTGATAACAATGAACTAGACAACTAAATTTTTTACAAAGTTCTCCAACTGTAATAAAATGCTGTACTGTAAATCCAAAATGACCTGCAAAACTCAGGGGGAAAGTGAATATGAGCTCCCTCCAGTTACTCTAGGAGAGACAATATAATTTTTGAACTTCCTGACAGCTCTATTGCTTTCTCTACCATGAGCTGGCAATGTGTTACAGGTGCCTTTATCAAGAAATGTTCTTTCACCTAACACCACAAAGTCAAGATTTTACCTCTTCTGTGTTTATGACAGCGTTTCTTGAAAAAGACACAGAGCAAAGTGAATTAAGCTGAAAATGGATGTGAATTAAAGGTTAATAGCAGCAAATTAGCATTCTCTTCATTTTTTTCAAGTCTAAAACAGTGCTATATTTAAAATCCTCTCTGATGAACATATTTTCATTTTTAAATGGAAACGTATTTGGGATAACTACGTAAAGCCATGTAAAATATTGAAATTTAGTCTTCTACATCCATGGAAATACACTGACCCTCTCCATCATGTTTAATATCGTAAAAATTAACAAATAGTGATTGGTTGAATAAAAGGCAGTCAGTGGGCAGAATATTCCTGTTTGTTCATTTTCCACCTTTTGACAATTTAAAACATATGGCTGAAAATAACAGGAAATTAATTTCTTCCTTTCAGCAACCAAGAAAATAATGACATTTCTATGGCTTTAAAAGGACACTCAAAAGTGTATAGCAAAACTATTTTTTATTATGATTGCAAATATTATGCTCTCTATTAAATATTGGTCTGATTATCTGCACCAGTTTGCATGTTATATTATACTTCAGGACAATGTATACAGAAATAAATGGAAAAAAAAGTTTTATTCAGATGTATGTCAAGTGTTTTGTTTGGAGAGTGTATTATACAGAACAATTAACTTAAAAGGATCAAGTCCATGAGGAAAGGAAGACTATCAGAGGAGAATACAAGGAAGGAAATGTTTTGCAGATGTACTGCATTTAAATTAATAAAATCTCATTAGGTTTTATGTTTGCCAATAACGGCTGGAAAAGTTACCATACATTGTAGGAACAATTACCCAAATCTTCACTGTCTCATTAGGTTTGTCATACTGTTTTCATTATAATACATTAGAACTTGCAAGTGAGCCTTCAGTAATGACATATTGTTCCAATTCTCCTTTCAGCAGGCTCTAAGATATTTTAGTATTTGTGCTATAAGCCAGCAGGTGTCTTCACTTTGCTTTTTCTGAATCAGTTTTATACACAGACCTCCAGACACAGAATGGAATGTAAAAGGGCTTTCAACAATCACATAAAACTGAGTCAGATTAGAGTAACACAATACACACTATTTTTATGATTTTATGGTGATTCAAGACACTAAAAATGTGCACCTTTAGAGTATATGTCTGCTCTGGTAAGACCTGTTAGTGAAAGCTGTATTAATGTAGATAAACCATGCAGTATATAAAGTTTAAAGATTTGCATAACAAATGGAAGACATAGAGCTGATTTGAATATCTAAAGCATTATAAACTTCAATAAGAACAACCAACACTGTTTGAGCTTTCAAGGCACTTGCATTCAAATGAGAAAGATTTAAAAAGGATACGATTTTTAAAATGCTTTGAAGCTTCTTATTAAAGGTCTTAGGCAGCTCAAGGTTAAAATAAATATTGGATTTAAGGTGGGTGAGAAAAGATTTAGAAGCAATTTGAAGTAGAAATCACTTAGCAGTGAAATAGAATGAATGTTTATAGTTAGTGTAACTGTCACCTGACCTTCAAAAATGAAGAACCATTCTATGCTAGTCACAAGAATTAAAAACAAACAAACAAAAAAATTAGCAAAAGAAGATGTCTAAATTTCTGCTCTACTCATTCCTCATGATTAAATTATGACTCAAAAACGTTTTTCCTAGAAAAAAATAAATGCCTCTCCCCAAAGTGGAGCTGAATTTAAACATTTGAAGCAATGAGGATCCACATACTTGCATTAATCTATGATTATAGTGAAATAGTATTATATGAACTGTCCTTTTTAAAGCAGGTGATAGCTCACAGATATCTCATCACATTTGTGTCAAATAGGGGAACAGAAGCTATTGCTAAATATGTTACAATAGTCTCTGAGGTACTTAATCACTGAGTCTTGGGCAGTTTTTTTTTTCATCTTATGAATGATGGGAATAAAAAGCAAAACCCAAATAACAGCCTCTTGCATCAAAAGTACTTTCAAAATTATTTAAAACTATTTGATGTTAATAATCAAAGAAAATTATTTTGTGAAAAATGTATGTATAAACTCATCTATAAGATTTTATATATTGCACCATACATAATTTACCATAAAACTACTATAAAAATAGATTAGAAAAAGACACATTGTTCAGGACGAAACAAAATACAAGCCTCTCTTCAAACAAAAGAATAGTTTTAACAAAAATCCTTTGATTACAAATTGCTTTATGTATAGTTCTACAGAAAGGATGAAACAAATCATTTATTCAGGGCTCACCTCCCACAGAAAGTCACTGATAACACTGTCCCATTCATTGTTTGAGGACTATTGTGTGGTGTATGGATCAACTCACTTCACTCAGAATTCTGCTGCACCAGGACACCATTTCACTGGTAACCTAAGGAATATGTGAATTCTATAGAAAAGCATCTGCAAAAACTTTTCATGACTAGGATGGCCATGTAAATGAAACTCTTTTATTACTATCCACAGGTGAAAAAAGATTTTCTTCCAAGTATTTGTGCTTAATCGATTTTAAAACACCAGTGTGTGTCTCCATGTTCACATTGGTTATGATACATAATATTTGGAAATTATTTTGTTTGTCAATTAAATATGCTTGATTTTGAAAGGACTCATCTAAAACTGAGAATCAAATAAGATTGGGAAATACCTTGGAAAAGTCAAACAAATCTGAGTGGATGTAGCAGAATACATTGGAAGATATTTGTGAAAACTGACTTGGAGAACTTAATTTTAGTAAGTAAATAAGAATGAGAAAATTTAAGCTTTATTACTTTTTGTGTGTGTGTGTGTCTTTTTGCCTTTTCCAGGGCCACTCCTGCGGCATATGGAGGTTCCCAGGCTAGAGGTCTAATCGGAGCCACAGCCACCGGCCTACGCCAGAGCCACAGCAACACGGGATCTGAGCCACATCTGCAAACTACACCACATCTCACGGCAACGCTGGATCCTCAACCCACTGAGCAAAGTCAGGGATCGAACCCACAACCTCATGGATTCATTAACCACTGTGCCACATAGGGAACTCCAAGCTTTATCACTTTTTAACCTGTCACTTTTTATACATATTCCATTCATAACTCATAAATATCTTGGGAGAATTGATGCCTTTTTATTGATTGTTTTATCTGTTAGCTTGGATACTACACATGGTTGACAAAGTGCCAGATGCTTTCTTAGGTTCTTTATCTGAGATAAACTCAGCAAATTTAGAAAGGAGAAATGATCATTTTTATCATAATTCCTACTTGTAGATGTGAAAACAAAGACAAAAAGAGATGTTTGAATAAGATCAGATCGATTGTGATTGCTTGAAATGGGATTTAAAACCAGATGACTTGGCTTCGGAGGCCGTATTCCTGACCATTGCACGTACAATCTTCACAAGAATGCATATGTGGTCAATATGTATTATTTCATAAATGGATTTTTTTAATCCTATTTCCAAACTCTTTGTGTGTCTTTCTCTGTCTCTATCTCTCTGTCTCTCTCTGTGAATGTATATACACTTGCATACATACAAGTTATTGATACACATTTAGCAATAAGTTTTCCTCTACTTGTCACATGAATGCAAAAATATGTTGATGAGCTATCATCTGCTTTTGAAAACACCTACCAACATACAATGAAATGAGATTGATCTCAGAGATGCAAGCTAGTTCATCATTCAAAAAATCAATTAATATAATCCATCTTATTGAAGATTAAAGAAGATAAATCACATGATCATATCACAGGAAAAGAATTTGATAAAATCTACATCTGTTCATGATTAGAAACCTCCAGTCATCTAGAAATAGAGTATATAGCTAACATCATTCTTGATGAGAAGCTCAGAGCTTTCCTATTAAGATGAGGAGCAAGACAAGGATGTTCCCTCTCACCAACACTTTTCAAAATCAAACTTTAAATTCTAGCATATGCAATGAAAAAGAAGAGAAAAGGTATACAGACTAAGAAGAAAGACATAAAACTGTCTTTGTTCACAGCTGAAAAGATTGCGTACATAGAAAATCTGAAAGAATCAACAACAACAAAAATACTTCTGGTATAAATTAGTAATTACAGCATGATTGCAAGACACAAAGTTAATATGCAATCACCAACTGCATTCCTATATACCAACAATGAACAAGTAAAATCTGAGATTAAAAACAGTATCATTTATATTATCACTTATATACTAATGAAGAAAACCAAGAAACAATGAAATGAATGAACAAAATATTACATTTTCAGAATAGGAAGCCTTGTTACTGTAAAGATGACTGTTCTTCCCAATGTGATGTATATATTCAAATAAATTTCCATCATAATGTCAGAAAAATTTTTTGTGTGTGTCAGAGAAGTTATAGTTCACTGTTTTACACAAAGAGGTAAAAGACCCAGAATAGCCAACACAATATCAAAGGAGATAAACAAAGATGGACAACTAATACTACTCAACTTGAAGACTTCCTATAAAGCTACAGTAATCAAAATAGTGTAGTATTGATCAATGAATCAATGGAACAGAATACAGAGCCCAGCATTAGACCCACATAAATATAGCTAACCTATTTTTTGACAAAGGAGCTTTTTGTTTTCCTTTTATGGGTATCGAAATTTCTAAATAAGATTACTATAGAGATCAAATATATAGAATTATAAGGTAATGATATATAAGGAAATATAAGGTATGGAAATATAAGGTAATGGAAAGTTACTCTGCAGCTCTGCTAATATTCTATAGAAACTTTAAAAAATTCTCTCAGGAAAAAGCTTAGCCTTAGATAGCTGTAAGACTAATAAAATGTAATAAGATATACACTGGTACAATGATCAATCTTACTTTGCTGGAGAAATGAGACACGTATGGGTAAATATTCAACATGTCCTTTTGGGGTGGGGGCACACCCATGGCATATGGAAGTTCCCAGGTCAGGAATCAAATCTGAGAAGCAGCTGTGACCTACAACACAGCTGAGGCAATGCCAGATCCTTAACCCATTGAGGCAGGCTGAAGATTGAACCCACACTTCAGCAGCAATCTAAACCTATGCAGAGACAACACTGTATCCTTAACCCACTGTGGCACAGTGTGGATGCCTCAAAATGTTCCTTGATGATTTTTATGCACGAATATCCATGTAAACACACACACACACACGCCTTAAATTAGTGACCTGTGAGCACATGGAATATTTTGGTGGAACAACAGTTGAAGAAATAAGATTTTTTAAATATTACAGTATAACACAAAAAGTCATAGGGGTATAACAGAAAATCTAATCTCATTGCTGCTATTAACAGGTTCTATATCCTTGGCCAATTTACATTAACCTCTCTGGACCTCTTTTTTGGTTTTAACATTCTAAGTTTAACCATTTTGAATTCTAAAATTATAATAACTTTCTTTTTAAAGTTTTAAAATAAATCATTCTCATTAATAGTCTGTTCTATGCACTTTTTGTGTGCTTTTTACTAGCCATTTTCCAAATTGGAGTGAGAAACTCTCTAAAAAGAAGACTTAATTGCACACATAATCTAAGAACTGGGAGATATTTTTTTAATTTATTATAATTAATATCTCTGTTTTGCTCCCTAAATATTTAAATATGCCTAGTACTCTTAGTTACCCACATATAAACCATCTTTCCCTTTGGCCACTACTTGTAATAAATTTTAATGGTGAATTATCTGTAAAATACAAAATCACTATGCTGTACACCTGAAACTAATATAATATTGTAAATTATATATCAATAAAAATAAGTTATCTCTGCCTAGATCCAGAACTTATATGGACTTTGAAGATAATTTAAGTTGACTGAATTTGTACTTAGATATATTTCCAGGTGAAGGCATAATTCAATTTAACTTCATTTCTTTAAACAAATAAAACTTTCACTTGATTTTATTTTTCCTTTAAAATCAAGAAGCAAAATAAAACATTGGTTCAAACTAGTATTCACCAGGCCTCTGTAAATTTGTTTGTTTTAAAGTGGTAAGAGGACAATGAAGGTAAGAAAATGGAACCAAAGAGCTTGCCACTTTATTGTGAAAACAATCCATTTCTCTCATAGTTGGGATTTTACCATTTACTGGAGAGTGTCATTGTTGATTTGCTTTTGTAATGTTCTCCTTATCTCTCTTTTAGGTTTGTCAGCATCTCATTAAATTACTTAGGTTTACATCACATATATATATAATGAATTACTTCTTAATATAAATTGACCAAAACTTAGAAACAAAGATAACATTCAAAGTAAAAAAAAAAAAAAAAAAAAGTGATGGGAGGGAAACCACCCATAATGTTTTCCCCTGCTTATTTACAAATATACTACCCATCATAAAAATTCTTCAACTTTTAAGGAAACCAATTTTAGGTCTGTCAATTTCTATGACATGGATGTTTATATGCTTTTCTTGATTGCAGCTGAGCTCTTAGGGGAAAAACTAGTTTTCTCCAGGGATTTCAACTACTTTATTTTAATTAGGTCTTTTTTTTTTTTTTTAATGGACTTCTGCTTTTGGAATTAGCAATGTAAGTGCTTTAAAAATGTAAGATAGAAATTCAATCATCTCACAATTACTCACATGAAGAGAGAGAAGATGTATAAATATTCCAGTAAAGGAAAATATACAACAGTAATTACTTTTGACTTTGAAATGAACTATCCTATATTTTTCTCAGAGAGAAAGACCTTTTCTAAAATTTTTATTTCTTTTGAAATATACTTGATTTACAATGTTGCGTTAATTCTACTGTACTAAAGTGATTCCATTTTACATAAATATTATTTTTCATTTCCTTTAAATTATACTTTTATTCCAGTTTTATGTAAAAATGGTTTGCATTTGCAGTATGTACACTGGGGTGTATGTGGTCAGAAACCCACTCTACATTCAGTGAAAATATGTGTGAGTATTATAGCTAGAGTATCATGTATAGATAGTGGCTTCTTCAGAAAAGTAATCATTAGTGATAGGAATAAGAAAATAATAGTCATATTTAACTGAGGGGTCATTGTTTTTAGGTTTTAAAAATGTTAGTTTTATCATCGGGCTGTAGGTGTTAAAATGTTCACTTCTTTCAGGAACACTTTAATTCATTAAGCTAAATAGTTTTACTTTCTCATAAAATAACTTATACTTCTTTTCCAATAGAGATGTATATTACCACTTAGTAAACTTCTCCCTTATTTTTGTCTATTGCATTCTATAGCAAAGTTTACAACGGAGTTTTCAACAGAATACAAATGGAGAATACAACAGAATGCAATGGAGAGGTAAATTCAACCAAAAGCAATCTTGTTTTATTATGTTTCAAAAAAAAAAAAAACCCTTTTAATACAACTTTGTTTTTGGAATCAGTTCCAACAAATGCAATTTTCTACAGGGCTATTGTTCAGAATGATGAACCACATATATACACATCTGGCCACCTGAAAAGAGAATCCAGGAAAATGTGAAGATACTCCCACAGAAACAACATTTGATGAATAGAGCCTTTTATCATCTTCTCTATACTCCTACCAAAATGAAAGGGCAAAACATCTCTGATTTGTAGAGCAGTCACATATTCATTGCAAACCACCACCAGAGATGCTTAACAGAACACTATATCCTACCAACTTGTGATTGCAAACAAGTCAAAGGCTTATATTATGAACAATATCACCAGAAAACAGTAAACTTCATGATATAAATGTCAGCTTGACATGATGTATTAGTGTGCCACCCCCAAATATTATTCTTTAGATGCTGTGGCAGAGAATGTGCACTTCAGCAAAATATATAGGGACTTATGACCTTTTGAATTTAACATACCACAGGGGACACTACCCAGTAACTCTGAAAAAAAAATTAACAAATTCTGGATTAGAGATCCAATACTAAAAAGGCATTAAATAAATGAAATTACCCAAGGTTTGGGTGAGTTACAAGTTTTGTAGGCTCTGTATGAGAACTGGAACATAACTCATTATAGCTTCGAGCACTAATAAGTTATGAGGCACTCACATGCATGAGATAAACCCCATAACTTACTGGAGTCTATATCATCCCTTCATTATATCTAGGGACATGTGAAATAGCTGAAATTCAGCTCAAAACCCTGAAGTTCAGTAATAAAAGTGAATAGATCAGCACATCTATTGATTTTGCTGTCTTTTTTGTGCTTTTTGTTATCCTACTTCCTTTTAACATCCGAAAGATTCCAGCATTTTTCTTCTGAGCTTCTTCCATGTTGGCATTTTAGGTATGCTGGCAAACATCAAAATAAACTAGGTTTCTGCTTCGCTCTCCTCTCTGGAGTAATTATATTAGTCAGTCAAAAATCTTAGGCACTTTCTTCTTCTAACAAATAAAAGGTATGACTTTACTCCAAAGGTAGAACTGTGGAGACAAATTTAAAATCCATACTCATATCACAATGTATGGTGACAAATAAAAAGAAGTATGATAAAACAATGCAGTGTATTTTAATAAAGGTATAGAGGCTGAAGGTTTTTTTGACTAATAAGATACTTAAATGGAATAAAGGAAATCAGTCATTTAAGAAATCACCCTATATTGCTCATTTCTGAAGTATGCACATTTGCATGTTACTCCGGCCTTAAAAAAAATCAAAATTATCATAGAATGCCTTTGAAATCTTTATTAATAAAATTTAATGTAAATTTGCATATTTGGGAGATGGCAAAATAGGTGATACTTCTGTTCTAACAGAGTTTAATAAATTAAAATGCAAGAACTATAAGCATAGATAAGATTTGAATTTTTAAATAAGCAAAAGATTCAAGGAGATAATGTGAATTATTCAAGCTTATATATTCCATCATTCAGTTTTATCCCTAAAGAAAGCCAAATAGAGATATTTGCCTTTCTCAACAAGTCTTTGCATAGTACTTAACAACATCAAAACACGGGTAGCAAGAAGATACAGATTTAGTGGAGAGTCAAAGTCCTGAGAAGTTTGGGCACAGATGTCACTGGCTAACTGTTGTATGTATGTGTGTGTGTACGTGTCTCTATGCATACACTCCCAAATTGGGAGTTGGGAGGTGTCAATAATTGGCTACTTGAATCAGAAACTTGTCAGGATTTAGAGTGTGAACCTAATTCATGGACCATGGAATCCAACATACTACGGTAAAAAAATAAGCCAAGGGTTTGAGTACCAAAATGCTGAAGTAGATACCAACTGATTCCAATGGGAAATATACATCTATGGAAGCACAGCCATGAGAAAAGAGTAAAGTTGGAAATGTACCTTACATTATATAGGTATATTACATTATTTTATAAACAGAAACAGAAACTACATATAACCCCATTACTTCTTAGATATAATTAAGGCTTCAATGAACGCAGTTGTTCATCTGAAAAAGAGCATAAGTTTGTTATGTTTTAGGCCTTAACACTTAATATGACAAAAAAAATCATCTTAATAAATCTGGAGCAAATAGAATGGACTCCTTTGGGATGTTGAAGTAGCTTTAGACAATACAGTCGTAAACTTAATGTGATGCGATCTGATTGATGTTTTGAACTGGAAAACAACATTTTTTTCTGGAAACTTCTTTAAAAATATTACTTTCTTGATATGCTTATAAAAGCTCAGGCTATAGTGGTTGTAGTCTAGGGATAGTATATTATCCTTTTACTATTAAAGGAACTATGGAATCTTAACTTTCTGTCATGACGCTCTTTGTGAGAGGGTTACCATGTTCTAACAGAGGATGATAGAAAACCTGAGGGTCAGTATTCTCACCCATGATCACAGGCCATAGATCATGTGTCTGCAGAAAAGACTCTTACCTAAGAGAACAAAACTAGCTATGTAAATACATTTATCCACACTCCATCCTTTGTGTCATAGGATTAGATACAGGAAAGAGGGTTAATGGGTTAGGAGGTGGGATTGGGATTTAGGATGGCTGATGATTATGGAAACTTTCAAGGATTGGGTGTTCCAGTTAAAGGTGGTCCTTGTTAAGAGGACAGACCTTGGGTTTCCTTCTAAGTTGTTTTGATTATTTGCTAAACAGAATGAATTTGTTAACTCCTATTGGAAAAGAATGGGTCCCAAGTGGGGAAAAGCATCCATATTTGTTCCTTATGGACTTATTTTAGCAGGAAAGGCAAAATCAAGAGCTTCAGCTCCCAGAGTACAAAGGCTGGGAACTTTTCAAAGACTCTAATCTTTGATACTGAATAGACGGCTCTTAAAAAAATAAACATTATTAAGGTAAAGGTCAAATTTTATCAATATTGACATGAACAAAACTGTAAAAATGTTTTTGTCAAACATTAAACATCCATAATTATTTATCCACAGTAAAGAATGGCATAGTTTTATATGTCGTAACAATTATTTAAATGGATGCAGACATCTTTCTTTTCAGCAATATTCTTACTTATGCCAATTATTAGATATTAAAAGAGGATAATAGTATAGGAACAAATAGTATTTGCAGGATGAGCATACACTCCAGTTTGCCTGGGAAGTTTCAGTTTAGACCAGTTGTCTTGGCATAATGATTAAACTGCACCCGTTTCACTTCAAATAAACTATGTGATCATATTAATCGGTGGATCCTGGAAAACAGTAAACTGAGAGTGTTGAAGATCTCTAATTATTGCCAATCCATACATTCAATCTACTTATGTGCTTTGATTATCAATTAATATTTCCTCATTTTCAGTCAAACAATCCAGCACAAGGTGTTATTTGTTTTATGGTTCATTAGTTTTACCAGGATCAAGTTAGTGTCAAAAACATTTAGAAATGGAAGGACAAAAATAAAAAAATTCATTACAATTAATCAAAAAATAAAATTCTGCATTGTAGTTCTCAGGGTGCAATGCACCTAATATTGTTATTCGCACTCATCCAGCCACTGTTTTAGAATTGTTTATGTGTTGCTACAAAGATAATGAAGAAGATAATTGCATTAAAATTCTGGTATTTAATAAAAACAGCAGATAAGGAGTTCCCATCGTGGCGTAGCAGAAATGAATCTGACTAGGAACCATGAGGTTGATAGTTCGATCCCTGGCCTTGCTCAGTGGGTTAAGGATCCGGTGTTGCAGTGAGCTGTGGTGTAGATAGGTTGCAGATGCAGCTCAGATCTGGTGTTGTGGTGGCTCTGGTCTGGGCTGGCAGCTATAGCTCCCATTAAACCCCTAGCCTGGGAAGCTCCATGTGCCACTGATGCGGCCCTAAAAGTACAAAAGACCAAAAAAAAAAAAAAAAAAAAAAAAAGCAGCTAAATAAAGTAAGCTATCATAACAAAATATACTCTGCCCCCTTTCAAGTTATAAGACTCATCCTTTTGTGATATTCTTCTCTGTAATGCAACGTAATATACTACATAATATAGAGTATTGACACACAATAAATCATACATAAAAGGAAGAAGAATTTTGATCACAGAGAACATAATAAGATAATCTTCATGCATTTGAAATAATGTTTGTTTTACATTGGCTGGTTTATTTTGATAACATACCTCTATCAAAGATGGTGCTTGAGGGCCTTTTTTTATTTTAATGATAAACAGAAGAAAGTCATGTCTTATTTCCCATTTTATGTTATGTATTCTTTAAAATTAAACTCTACAAGACTTTCATTATTACTAATTAGAGTATTTATGAAGATGTTCACCCAATAATCTTGGTGTAATTATTGGCAACATTAAAAAAATCACTTTTGGTAGTATGGCCATTTTAACAATATAAATCCTTCCAATACAGGAGCATGAGATATCTTTCCATTTCTTTGAATCCTCTTTAATTTCCTTGATTAATGTTTTAGAGTTCTCAGCATGTACGTCTTTCACTTCTTTGGTCAGATTTATTCTTAGGGAGTATGATTTTAAAAGGTATTGTTATTTTATCTTCTTTCCTGAAGGTTTGTTGTTAGTACAGAGAAGTGCAACCAATTTCTGAATGTTGATCTTGTATCCCGCTACTTTGCTGAATTCACTTAGATTGAGTAGCTTTCGTTTGGAGTCCTTAGGTTTTTTGATATATACTATCATCATCTAATATAGTGACAATTTTACCTCTTCTCTTCCAATCTGGATGCCTTTTACTTCTTTTGTCTGTCTGATTGCTGTGGCTAGGACTTCCAATAGTATGTTAAATAAGAGTCGTGAAACTGGGCATCCTTGTCTTGTTCCAGATTTTAGTGGGAATGCTTGCAGCTTTTCTCCATTGAGTATTAAATTCTAGAAACATTTTCAGCACTTTTACAACAGCCAAAACATGGAAACAACCTAACTGTCCATCGACAGATGAGTGGATTAAGAAGATGTGGTATATGTACTACTCAGTCACCAAAAAGAACAAAATAATGCCATTTGCAGAAACATGGATGGAACTAGAGACTCTCATACTAAGTGAAGTCAGAAAGAGAAAGACAAATACCATATGATATCACTTATATCTAGAATCCAATATATGGGAAAAATGAAACTTTCCACAGAAAAGAAACTAATGGACTTGGAGAACAGACTCATGGTTGCCAAAGGGGAGAGGGAGGGAGTGGGATGGCTTGGGAGTCTGGGGTCAGTAGAGGTAAACTTTTGCATTTGGAGTGTAAAAGCAATGAGATCCTGCTGTATAACACAGGGAACTATATCTAGTCACTTATGATGGAACATGATGGAGGATAATGTGAGAAAAATAATGTGTGTATATATAAATATGTGTGTGTGTGTGTGGCTGGGTCACTTTGCTGTACAGTAGAAACTGACAGAACACTGTAAACCAACTATAATAAAAAAATTAAAGTCATTAAAAAAAGTGTGTGTGTGTGTGAGAAAGAGAGAGAGAGAGACTGAGTCACTTTGTTGTACAACAGAGATTTGTTGGCACAATATTGAAAATTAATTATACTTTAATAAAAAATAATTCTTCTATGTAAAACCTTGCATTAGCTCCCTGCTATGACTGGATGTTTTCGTCCTCCCCAAATTCAAACAAGGAAATCTTAACTCTAACAGGAGGTGGGGACATTGGAAATGATTAAGTCATGAGAGAAGTACTCTCATGAGTGGAATTAATACTCTTAAAATAGAGCTCCTGGATAGATCCCTATCCTTCTCAGCATGTGAGGACAGAGCCAGAAGGCAACATCTATGAAGAGACAGGCTCACACCAGAGGCTGAATTTTCTGGGTGCATGGCCTTGGACTTTGCAGTCTCCAGGGCTGTGAGAAATAACTGCTTATAAGCCCTCTGATCTAGAGTAGTTGGTTAGTGTTGTACTCAGAGACTAAGGCATTCCCAATTCACTTGAATTATGAAGACTACATAGTGGGTATCACAGACTTACAAGGCACTTTAAAACTTGTGTCATTACTGATAAACTAGCCACACTGAGCTACTTTTTTAGCCATGCTCTCTCCATGATCATTGCCTATGAACAGGCTTCTCTTTGTGCCTAGAAATCTCTCCTCCCCATAATTCTTCTTTACCTGAAGAACATTTTTTTCTTTTCAGTATGAAACCAAATGTCAGCTCCTCAGAACAGTTTCCACAATCAATTCCCCGTTTCTTCCCCATCTAGCCCTTTTGCTGTACTTCTATTGAAACAACCTTCTACATTGTGCACATGTTTGCAGCGTGTTTCCTAAGGAAAGAGACTAAGCCATCCAACTGTATATCTCCATCTCCCAACACAAAGCAAAATACACAGTTGATGCTTAATTAATAGTTTTTCATTGATGTTTGAATAGAAAAAAATATAACTAGAAATGTTACTTAGTTGAAGAAATGTATTCATTCATTCATCTCAAAATCATGGTTTGTATACCTATCATGTTCCAGAAAATATCCTGGAAGTTCCTAGGGAACTTATTACAATACAACTGAGTTTTTGTCAGTAAGTTTTCCATCTAGTGAAGTAACTGATAGTCTATATTTTGATTTTCGTGACTTAAAATCTAAGCAGAAAATGAAAAAAAAAAAGATGTTAAAATGCAGGATACAAAAATGCTAATTGCAAAAATAAAAAAAAAAAGACCATACACTTCTTGATGTCAAAAAAAATTTTGAAAGTCTGATTATCTTCACCTTTTGGTACAGAGATGAATTAAGCATGTAACCTATGTGCTGTATATTGCACAAATGCTGGTGTATTTGGAACTCACGAAAATCCCGTAGGATATAATATCTGCAAGATATGACCTTAAGCTCTTAGCCACTCAACTGTACTCATTCCAATGTTTTGGGTTACAGATTATTAAATGTGTAAATTATTGGTATATATCATGGTGTCTATGCCTCAAAATAATGAACTGAAGTACAGTATTGTCATCAGTTTACAGATGAAAGTGACTCACCCAAAGTCAGGCATTTCAAATGGCAAGTTTGTATCTCACACCGTCTCATGGATTTATTGTTTTTATTTGTAGACATTTTACTTATTTTATTTATAATAATCCTCCTATTTGTGGCATTTTTCTTATGTGTAATTTCCAGTTTAGGAGAATTTAAAGCTTTGTCATTTGGAAACCAGCAAAATTCTTTCATTCTTAATATATGAGTCATTCTTTCAAGGAATAAGTAGAAAAAATAATAAATTATGTGTTTGGAGTTGAAAAGGAAAATTAAACTTATTATAAAATAAATAGATATATTAATATTTTGTTTCTTATTTATTGTTGTATTTTACAATAGAAATTTGGAAAACAGAGTAATTGTCAGTATCAACCCTGAGTCTTAATAAGAAATAATAAACTGGAAATGACTAAAGGGATGAGATAAAAAGGAAAAATTATATATAGTAATTTACTTATGTGTTCTGTAATTTATAAGGAAAAAGCAATTTTGTTAAACTATTGTTTTTTATGCTCTTCAACTTGAGAGTACAAACCTTTTCAGTGTCCAGAACAACTCTGTAAAAAATTTTAAAAATCAGAAAAACTGGCATTTAGAGAGTTCCCTTGTGATGCAGCTTTGTCACTGGAGCAGCTTGGGTGGCTATTGAGGTGCAGGTTTGATTCCTGGCCCAGGGATTTCTTCACCGCATGGCCAAAAGAAAAAGAAAAGGAAAAAAGGAAAATGGCATTTAAAGAAATACGCATTATGTCAGTTAAACAATATAGTTCTAAAATTATTTAAAATTTGGTGTCTGCAATAAAGGCATGAGATTTAGTTTTGCTCTTTTGTTTGTTTGTTTTAACTCAGTTACTGTATTCACCTAGTTATTTCCTTTTCACTCACATTAGGAGCACATATGCAGAGTGTTCCATGACAGTTAAATGGATGAGTTACAATATTACTAAGAAAAATATCTGGACATTATGATAAATGCTTTTATAATTTCTCAGTTAAAGGAAATAATTTACCTTCTGAACAATATCCTTAATACCCTGGGGTTGCTTGAATTTAGGTGGGAACTATGGTCAATTACCTTACTTTCCATGAAACTCCAGCCTAGTGATTGACAGATGTAAATTTCTTTATAAATGCGAAACAATAAAAGACTGCTAAATGGTGTGCAATTGTTGGAACTTCATTTATAATGCAATGATTGGGCAGGTGTAAAGAAACTGTACATCTCAGAAATATTATCTGTGTTTGTTATAGCTATATAAAATATAGATTGAGAATAAACTCAACATTTTTTACTTTGGTGATGAGTGTAAAAATTCTGTGATTTTTTTTTCCAAGGAAAATATAGGAATAATATTACACATTACTATACTCATGTGTGGAATAAAATATAAATAATTCGAAGCAGAGCTTTTATACATATGTTACCCTTTGTTCCATACAAGGGCCTAAGGAGTAAATGCAAAAAGAATATTCTTTAAACGCCTCATTCTTTCTCTCCTAAAAACATCTTTATACATTCAGAGATATTTGGAATATTTTTTCTATTTTTTTAAAGTTTACCACCTTCATGGCGATGAGTACCACATCCTAAAACATGCTGGTATTCCTAAAATGTCTTGGGGAGTTCCCATTGTGGCTCAGCAGGTTAAGAATCTGACTAGTATTCAGGAGGATGTGGATTCAATCCCTGGCCTTGCTCAGCGGGTTAAGACCCCAGTGTTGCCATAAGTTGCAGCATAGGTTTCAGACACTTCTCAGGTATGATGTTGCTGTGATGCAGGCTGGCAGCTACAGCCTAGATTTCACCCCTAGCCTAGGAAGTTCCATATGTTGCAGGTGCAGCTATAAAAACTAAAAAAAAAAAATTATTGGAAGGCATGCTTATGGAGAGGCAAATATTTGTAGAGAACTTCCCTCTGATCACAACTTGAGATAGAATTCAATTTTGAAAACTTTTAATTCATTTTTTTTTTGGCCCCCACCTGCAGCATATGGAAGTTATCAGGCCACAGTTAACGGCAATGCTGGATCCTTAATCCACTGTGCTGGCTCAGGGATCAAACCCATGCCACCTCAGAGACAATGGTGGATCCATAACCCATGAGCCACAGCAGGAACTCTATTATATAACTTAATTATGTGTCATTTTATAAATCCAAGACTCAAAATCATGAATCTTCTTCAATATTAATATATTGGAATGAAAACAACCTCTGATACCTCAAAGAGATGTTCTTCAATAAAAAAATTCAATATTAGTCATAGTCTTATTTCTAAATTTGTAATAATCTCTGTATAAATGTATTATATTTCTTTATGCAATAAGGTGGAAAAATATATGATTGGTGGCACTATTTTAGAATTGTACTGAAGTAGCAGAAGAAAGTCATGATGATTTTGTCCTCATAAAGATATTAGTAAATAACAATAGTTTCTTCTAAATAACTCCAGACCCGCCTTACATTTCAAAAGGGTAAGAGTGCTACTGAGATAATTAAGCCCTTGAACTACTAGAGTGACACTTACCTCAGTATCTTTATCTAGCTACCTCAAACTTCTATAAAAATGACAACTTCACTGTGAGCTCTGTTAAAAGTTTGGAAAAAACTGAAATCCACCAAAAAATTGCCATAAGAAAAGTGGAACAGGGATGAAATCCACAATGAAAGAATACGTATTTTATTGGTAAAGCATCCAAATTTCTACTTTGATATAACTTTTTTGTAAGATGTTTCATATAAATCTTTTTTATTCCAATTTATTGTTATTTTATGATTATGAATTTAAAGTAATCTTATTTTATACTAGTAATGGGGTAAAAAACCAGTTAACTGAGCTCATTAGAAAGGTATATAGAATAAAATTAAGGATTTTTGTGCATGAATTTGGTGTTTCTGTTTTTTTGTTTTTTAAGATTATTGTTGGTTCTGTTTTTATTGTTTTTTATTTTAATCTTTATTTTGTGCTTTTTTAACCACATTTATCAACTTATGACTATTAAACTGGTACCTGGGGTTTAAGAATTTTTGTCTACATCGATCCTTTTATTTTAGATAGAAACTTTTGTCCAATCTCTTTTCTTATTTGTTAATTTCCTTAACTTAGCTAAATGTATACCATTTGATGAGGTCTATGGATTAAGGTTTTGATATCATGTGATATAGACTGTACATTGCCTGAAAAGTCATGTTGATCTAGCTGGATAACATTGAACTGATCTTATCAAGTTGGCTTCAATTTCCTCAGGTGTAACGTTAGCTATTTTGAGTTGGTTTCCTTTAGTTTGCAAGATTTGAAATTGTATCTAGAAATAAAACCAACTATAATGAAAAAAATAAAAATCATTAAAAAAAGAAATTGTATCTAAAAATAAAAAAGAAATCACTAAATATACGTTGGTGTTTCTTCTGCATCTTTGGCAACATCCACTATCATTTATCATCCATCAAACTAGCCATTCAATACTTAATGAGCAAATATTATTGAGTATCTTCTTTATACTAGACCCTGAAAAATACACTAGGAATAAGAAGATAATAACCAATGCTGGACTTTAGGGGATTCAGTTCAATGAATAATTGTTTAATCACTGCTATATGCTAGGCACTGAGCAAGATATTAAACCTTCAGAATAGAACAAACTCTTGAACCCTAACAGTGAGATGATGAGCTACATTATAATAGGATAAGCATTGCATGTTTACAACGCACTACAGAGACACAATGGGAATAGTACATAACTCAAAATGTCCATGAATCTTGAAAAAAAGTAACATCTGAGATGACAATTTTATGCTAACTGGCACTCTTATTACCAGTGGGTAAAAATATTTAAGATTTCATGTAGGTAGCACTCACTATCATCCTCCAAAAACTTTCAATGACCATCTAATCAAACATTTTACTTGACACTTGCCATATAGAAAGGCCAGGCAACATAAACTATGTTCATAGGTAATTGAGTAACTATACATAAATGGTGCAGACAAGTAAGTCCTTTAAAAATATAGGGTAGGACAAAACTACCATGGCAAATACATTGGAAAAAAAATCTCAGCAGAAGAGATGATATACAAATGTGGCTTTGGAGAAATGGAATCCAATATTTTGAGAAAGGAAGAGCATTTAACAACTTAGAATCACAAATGTTTACAATGCCCTCCTATTCCATTTAGCTGAAGTAAAATATTTCTGTAAAGAGCAGTCAATATGCAATTTTCCATGTACTGAAGGGTTTTATTGTGGGAGGTTTTTACAAACTGAAGAAATTTTCATGGGAATGGGGACTTAGGGAAAGCTTTTTAGCCATGGCTTGCTGGTGATCTCTTGTATCTTCCTAGATCATAAATACTAGAATACTCACCTTTTTCTTCCTTATAGGGGCACTCTAGAGTCAACTGGAGTTTCTACTTTTATTTTATTTTATTTTTTTAGAGCCCCATGTGGAGGTTCCCAGCTAGGGATCAAATCAGAGTTGTAGCAGCTGGCCTACACCACAGCCACAGCAAGGCCAGATCAGAGCCTTGTTGGTGACCTACACCATAGCTCATAGCAATGCCAGATCCTTAACCCCCTGAGCAAGATCAGGGATCTAACCTGCATCCTCATGGATACTAGTCATATTCGTTTCCACTGAGCCATGAGGGGAACTCTGCATTTCTACATTTGAACTACTATTTTTCTTGGGATTCTTCTTTGATCTCTACTGGTAGTAGTAATTTTGAGGGTAAATCAAGGCAAAGTAAAGAATAAAGCATTGTTGCCTGTGGGTATTTAACATACCATCATACTAAGCCCTGTCCAAGTCCATGGGTCTCTGCTCCAAGAAGTCTCTCTCTGGTGTGTCATTATTTATTAATATCAGAATAGGTTTGACCAACTCAGTGGAACTTAAACATTGTTGATGAGATGGGTTCACAGAAGAGTAGATATCTAGCTAGTTGTACTTATGTGAATCTACATTTAGGGCTGACTTCTGATTTCTTCATAGATGCTATATTTCTCATCTTGATTAATTCAAGTTTCCTATCTGAAAATGATGCATTAGAAAGAATGTGATAGTTGGTTTCTTTTAGATCATACTTGCATTGCATATTTGAGCTGTTTGCTTAATTTGCAATGCAATTTTCCAGGTGATTTGTATTTTCAAGTTGTTTTTCGGCTCTGTCTTTAAACATCTCTTGTTTCTTTTTGTTCATGGTTTTTTACTTGTTGTGGAATGACATTTTTAGTATTGTACATTTTTTGTTGTTGTTTGTTTTTTGCTTTTCAGAGCCACAATGTGGCATATGGAGGTTCCCAGGCTAGAGGTCAAATCGGAGCTGCAGTTGCTGGCCTACACCACAGCCACAGCAATGAAGGAATCTGAGCTGCATCTGCAAACTACACCACAGCTCATGGCAATGTTGGATCCCTGACCCACTAAATGAGGCCAGAGATTGAACCTGCATCCTCATGGATACTAGTTGGATTCGTTCCCTTGCACTGCAAGAGAACCTCATACTTCATTTTTGATGTCAAGAATTTTTATATTTAAATAGTAATGTACATTACCATTTAATGTACATTAAAATGCACCATTTGTTTCTGTGTTTATTCTTTAAAACAGTTCAAAGCTTACTTGCTCTCTAACAAACCATAAATTTCTTTAAACAATATTTATTAAGGGGAGACTGTGTTAAAAGTTTGCTAAGAGTTATAAAGAAAAACTAAACAAAATTATTACATTTATTCTGTAAGGACTTGCATAGGCAGAAAACAAACCTTGATTTTGAATACAAAAAAGGGTCACATATAACTATGAGCATTCTTAGAATAAAGAATTTACATAACAAATGAAGGGTAATGTTTTGAGATAGGGTTGTTATATAAGCCATGAACTCTTCTGTTTTGTTGGAATTGAATAATAAAAGTTTAAATATTTTTGTAGAGGAGATAGAACAGCAGAGGATTTCTGTAACAGGAGTTATCTCTTACCTCCCTTTCTGAAATATGTTTTAAAAGCTTACAATTAAATTGAGCTAAGAGACAGCCCAGTAGACTTTTAATCCAAAATGATTACATATTGATATATACAATACATTTTTTTCTTCTGTTGTGAGAACTTTCCAACAAGTCTAACATTCTTGAAAGGACAATAAAGATGAAAATATATTATGTTGTCCTCAACAATGAAATAACGCATTAGACATGCACAAATTATATAATTAAGTAAAAAAATAGTCAATTCAATAACTTGATTTTTGTTTCTATTTCTTCATGATGCCTAAAAATCAGAAGAAGGCTCTTATTGTGTAAATGTATTAATAAGCATAGAGGCTTTGTAGAAAATCTAAAGGGAAAATTCTTTGTCATGGAGATTTGAATTCTTCTGTTTTAAAGATATGGCACCATTGTATAAATTCTGACTCTAATACATGCAGGTGTGGGCACTCAGGTTTGGTTTCCTGAAGTAGAGCTTTTGTGTGCCTGTGATGTAAAAAAAGAAATCTGTTGGCACACATCTCCCAGATCTCCATGTTGGTGATGTCACATGCAAAAGAAACAAATTATGGATGTCTCTACTAACGATTAAAAAAAAATATATATATATAAGCTGTTCCTAAACAATAACTCTTGACTACTAAAGCATAGAAAATGTGAAAAATATATGAAACTCAAAACCAAAGTTAGGATAGTAATAAACACTTTCAAGAGACTTTAGGTAACCTAAGTCAAATGATGGTTCTAATACCAGCATTATTGTAGGCCAATTATATAAAGCCATTTTGAAAGGCTGTTTTTCACGATGTTTCTTCCATTCTTCAGTCTGCGGTGATGACCAACATCAGATACTATTAAGAAGTCTTCAAGCGTGTAAAATAATATGATTTCACAATGATTACATATTCACTCTACAGCTGGCTGAGTTTTTACATCTCCATTTGTCATTGACGATTGTGTCCAATTAAATGATTAGCTTTTAAAAACTGCTGCACATTATGAGAGTGAACTTGTGTTCCATTGCACTGAGTGATGCAGAAACAAACTCATTACAGCATGTAATTCACCCATATTAAATAACAAACAGATGGCTGCTGTAAATGAGAGCTCCTTTTTCTCTTCAAAAGTGCCAGGAAAAAGGTGTTTTTATTTATCTTTGTTTCCAGCTTCTTTCTGTTTTCTTGACAAGTGGGCAGCTGGTTGCTGAGGTTTTCAATTGGTGCAGAAGAATGAAAAGCCTGTTTCCATTAATTTCCCCATAAAATAAGTCTTTGAATCATTTCTGTTATAAATGCAAGTGCAGTAGCAAGCTGCTGCTTGATTAATTCACTTATTATGAAGATTTCATCTTTTATAAGAGGGCCTGCAGGTAATTTATCTTGTTTAGTAAGATTAGAAAAATGTAATTATCTTGATACCTTTGGACCCCTCTCATTTTAATTGTGTTCCCATAAATTTCAAACATAAAGATGGGAATTTTTTTGTGCACAAATGTTCCAACATGTGGTCGAAAAATGTGCTGGAAGATTTGCATAAAAATTTATCCAGTAAAATACATTAGGACTGTACTATTACAGAAATGCATGCAAATAAAGCTACCATAAAATTATGCTAGTGTGTACAAACAAAATATTTGCATTGCTGGTTCCCCAGTCATCTAACAGCTGGGGTGAGGTAAAGGGTTTGGGGATTTGTTAAAAAGATGTTTTTTTTTAATCAAGAATAAATATCTCTAGGGAAATGAAGGAATCTGTCATATTTAAACTAATAAAATTAAAATTGTGTTTGTCTTCAAATGTTCCAAACTCAAATGAATTGACTTCTAAGTGTATATTTCATGTGCACTTTCCATCACTTTCATTACATCTCTTAGTAGCTTTAGGAATTGGGATACATCTCCGATTTTTAAATGAGTATGTAATTTGATTTACTCTTGAAAAACAGACTCTAAAAACATAAAGTGAGAGAAGTATTATCCCTATCCTTTTCTATATGTAACTTCAGATATTCTGTCTTGCAGGAAACATGCTGTAGTTCATTCATTAGTGGAAATGCCTCCCTTTCTCTGATATTTCCTTAAATTACGTTGGTATTAGTGTTTCAATACCTTTAATTTCATTCTAGGTATACTATTTAATGTGCCTCTGCTAGATTTTAAGATATATCATGGCTATCTACTTAATTACTTATAATTACTCTATGTGTATATTTCTCTCAATCTTGACTTATTGTTCTGGAAGAAGGAAATCATAATATGACATAATATATAGAATAATTCTTTCAGAGTTGCCTATTCTTTATCCAGGGGCTTTAGATAGGTCTGCTGAAAGGTACCAAACAAGTCAAATGATAGTTTTGTTAAATTCTATAAAGTCTGTGCTGAGTCAGGCATCCAAAAAGATAGAATTGAGGTACCCTGATGTTTGCTATATAAAACAACCTATGTAATTAAAATGATGTATAGTTAGATCTCTGACTATCATAGTTTTACACTTAGAGGATATCTTTCCATATATTTCAGTGAAATTGAACAGCTTATAAGCATGCATCAAAGTAACATATTAGAAACACAGATGTTATTGGTAAAAAAAATGGTTCATGTATACTTATTCATATTTTACTTTTGTGACTTACTCTATTAAGTCAGAAAAGTACTCTATTTGCTGCCTCTAAATCTGCCTCTAGGGCTCAGAGTCAAAAATTATAGATTGTGAATGTTTATATAATATTATCTGATATATGTTACGAATATATGCTAAAGTTCGATTATGTATAAAACCCAGTGTAGGATAGGAAGCTCCTCAATTTATTAAACATGTGGATTCTTCTGCCTTATTCTCTGGGTCTCTGGTACCTTAGCTTTGAATGCCGGTGCTGTCCTGCCCACAAACAGAGTTTTTGTGAATATCAAATAAAACACTTTGATGAACATATGTTTAATTACTTTTCACTCTAAGGTTCTTTAAACTTTCTATCAAATATTTAGTGTTAAAGTTTAAACATATTGTTTTTCCTGGCTATACTATTCATTACTATTCACAAAATTAATGACAAGACAAAGGAACTAAGCACTTGTCTAAAGAGTACCTATGTCAGAAACATACATGTGCTATAGTTCATTATCTTGTAATAACAACAGGAGGAATTGCAATTTTAATAAGTATTTTTATCCCATGTTTTGACAATTGGTAGAGAAAAAGCAGTATCTTAGCATTTTCCTCTAATTTATCCTTTAAAACTGGACTCTAGCTTTATCTCCCTTCATCTCTCTTCCTACATTGTTACCTAATGCTGGTTAATATACTCCCTATGGCTTCATTTAGAAATTTCCATGATCACATCTGGAATATTTATTCTCCAAGCCTCCCAGAGCTTCTTTTTGACTGAGATAGAAATAAGTAAAAGAACACTTTTGAGATTCAGTCCTATCTGGGAGCAGGAGAGTCTAAGAAAAGAAAAAAAAAAAAATACTTGAATAATTCATTTCCTAAAATACAAATATGGTCATGACTCTCTTCTATCCTTATGTTACTGCATAAAATGAAATAAAATTTTAGGAGTAATGAAGGAGAAAGTTATACCATTGAGGAAAGGATTTGAACAAAGCTTCTTGCTGGCTCGGAGATATTTCTATTATCTCAATGGGACAAGATCTCAAATCGCCATTATATACAAAATCTCAAATTGGTTTTGAATTTCAGCTAATGAGTTTGGGATATTTGATGTATGTTTTAACAATAAGTAAATAAAAAGATAAGCAGATACTAAAGACAAAACAAATGATAACAACAAAACCAGCAAATATTCACTAAGATAAAATCTAGAATGCTTAACGAACCTTAATCCTGAGAGCCCTGTCTGTTGACAGACCTTCATTTCTAGTTTGAACGTGGTAATCATAATGGCAAAATTTCATCCTTCTCTTAAAAAAACAAAAATAAAAGGAACAAGAGAATAGAATGTAAAAGCACAATTTCATTTTGTTTGCTCTAAGGTAGATGTAATGGCTGCTAAAATTAGCAGATATGCAGTAGGAATAGGAAGATGCTGTGCAGGGAGAAATGGCATGAGCATACCACCAAAAGAGAAATAAGCAACAAAAGGAGTTAACAGCTGCAGCTATGGAATTCAAAAATTACTCTTCTCAAAAGTAAATTTCAGCACTGAGATGAAAAGATATACTTATTTCTTCTAACAGCAAAAATAGGAATTACAATGGCAGCATCCTTCAACTAATTGGTCATTTTGGATCTCTATTACAATGTGGCTCTAAACAAGTCACTTTATAACATAATGGCTGAAATAAAAAAAAAATACTAATCATTTCTCATGAAAAGTGGGGTGAATTGGCTTCTTTTACATATTAGATGGTGTCAAATTCTGAGGTGGTTGGAATGTCCAAAATGCTCTCATTCTGATGTATGGATATTGAAGCTGCCATGGCCTTTTTTTTTTTTTTCCTCCATTGGTTCTTTTCATGTGACACTTTCAACTTCCTAATAGAAGGATGGCCTCAGGGTAGCAAGATCCCTGACAACAAGATTAGATCCCAAGAACTCAAATGTGGAAATTGCCAGGTCTTCTTAATGCATGAACCCATGTTTAGTTACATTGTTATTTCTGCCTCTTCCCACTAGTAAAAAGTGAGGTCTTCACAGATTCCAGAAGAAAGGACTGTAGATGAGCATGAACAGTGGGATAGATGGTTCCTTGACAATTCCAAAGTAAAATGTATCACATAGGGTGGAACAAAACTATTACCAAAAGCTATATATGCAGGAAGCATTCCATCTGCTGTGATGGAGGAAAGGAGAATGTCTAAATAAGAAAACATACTCTCTATTTTCAATGGCTAGGGAAAAAAAGACTCAGTTGATTTAGAGGAGAGCCTAATATAGAGAAGAACCCTACTCTCCCACCACCAAAGCAAACCAAATACACACTACTGTAAACAGCTGAGGAAATCTGCATATTTCAATGGTAAGTAATAAAAAGGAGCCAATGCAGTACATATCCAAGATACTACATAATTACATAATAAAAGTGGGAACAGGGGGATAAAAGGAAGAAACAGGACAAAAATTAATAATTATAAAGAAGCTTCATCAGAAAGAAACATTACATAGAGTTCGTGAAATTTATGACCAAACTTAAATCATGGACTACCAAAGTAAAACAAACAAATGAAAAAACCCTCAAAAATGCAACTGTTTGAAGTTCCCATCATGTCTCTGCCAGAAGGAATCTGACTAGTATGCATGAGGACTCAAATTCAATCCCTGGCCTCGCTCAGTGGGTTAAGGATCTCGTGTTGCCGTGAGCTGTTGTGTAGGTCACAGATGTGGCTCGAATCTGGCATTCCTGTGGCTGCGGTGTAGACCAGTGGCTATAGCTCAGATGGGCCCCTAGGCTGGGAACCTCTACATTCCACAGGTGAGGCCCTAAAAGACAATAAATAAATAAATAAATAAATAAATAAACGCAATTATTCCTATCAAGATCACAAAACAGAAACATAAGATCTCAAAGAACTCATAGTGAGTTAAAGAAAATGAAAGATGGTAATGCATATTAAAGCATGAAAAGCATCCTTCACAGAAATAAATAAACAAATATCTATATCTATCTATCTATCTCTCTATCTATCTAGAGAGAAATATCTACCAGGTGATAAACTTGGTTAAGAGATCTAGAGGATATAAATGATAAAACAAAAACATGCAAATAAAAATAACAAAAAAAATGTGCTAGAAAGAGTAAGAAAAGGAAATAATCCACAACTTTGAAAGACTGTAGAAAAGACAGTTGAAATAAAGGAACAAATAAAACAGACAAAAATAAAACTTAAGTGTGTAACTTAAGATACTTGCAAAAATTAAAAAAAAATTATATTCTAAATTATAAGTTCATTGTATGCATGAGTAAACTAGATAAGAATGACAAACATTAGTTCAGATTCTAGTATTATTTCTGGAATTTAATCATGAAGATAAAAATATTGTTACTTTTATGGGCAAAAACCTTATCCTGTAGCTCAAACTAAAACAAATAGAATTCTCAAGAAAAGAAAATGTAATCATAGTTTTGTTCCTCTTACTCAAAAGTAATAGCAGTTTCAAACATGCAAGAACACAGAGAATGTTATTACTATAAGCCATTATTGAGAAATCTATTAGAGAACAAACTTCAAAAATGGAAATGTGATTGTGAAAACTACAGCAAAAGGACTGACAGTACAAATGGATATATTTAATGGCACAAGCAAATTAAACCTAATGAGTAATTTAAATATACAGAAAATAATCTACATTTCATATGCTTGACTGTACACAATTACAAACTTCTCTTCTCTAATCCTAGTCTCATATATAGTTCTTTTATTAAAATTTTAGGTAACATTTTTGAGGGTAAGAATTACACTCTACTGTACTTCTGTTTTCATATCATAGCTCACGAATATAGTTTTCATGCTCATATTAATATAAAACATTAATTAAAATAAATAATAATCCAAGACAGCTAGTTACAAAAATACAAACCAAAGGGAATAAAAATAAGTTACACCATAAGGAAAACAAATAATCTCTGGATTAAAGGAGACTCATGGCTCAGCGAAAGTAACATGTGATTAGCTTATTGCTTATTGGTGTCAACTTTTCTGGAAATTCCAGAAATAAAGAGAAATAATCTTCGGTATGATGTGGTCCTAAGAGAGATACAGTGGGCAGATCTTGCTATATAGTCAGTGTTTTATTAGACATAAATTTCAATATGAAATAGTATATTGGTTAATTTTGCTTTGTATTTTTCTAAATTTTACTTCAGTACCTAAGGGAAATATGGTTAAGAAAATAATATTTAGTTTCAACTATTTGATTAAATGAGAATTAATCCACTAGTGCTGTGAAACTCTTATTCTAGAAAGGTCTACCGTTAAACAGAAAATTTGCCCCTAGAATGCTCAAAAATACTGTGCTAAAAATATTAGGTAAAATCTCTGTTAGATATTGTTAGGTATTTAATGTTTTTCAAAACAGAAGTCTTTATTCTCATAAAAAAAAATGAAAAACAACAATATTAACACCATTAGAAAAGGCCTCATAAAAACACCAAAGTGAAGTTGTCTCTGATGATGTAGTAAAATGAAATAAATCTGGGAGAGGGGGGAAAAAAAAGCAAAAATAAAAACTTCCAAAACTTCCAAGCTGCTTCATACAATCAAAAGGGCTAAGTTTTGGAAGTTTAAAAAATGGCAGGATTTCTTAATTGAAAATGAATCAATAAAGAAATTTAAGAGAAAGTGTCTGTCAAAATAACTAGGCCATTTGTAATGTGGGCACCATAGTTGTAGTAGGTTTTCAAAACTGACTGTGAATAAATGTATAAATGATTGAATTTAGGCATAAAGAGTTTTAGTGCAATATAAACCTTTAGGTTGCCTCTGTGTCTCTTAGCTGATAAAATCAATATGGACTAGAAGCTCAATCAATCTTCCCCCTTATAGCAAAACTACGCACATTGAACAGATTGAAAACAAAATGATAACAAAGCTGATGTTTTCAGAAGACCATGGAGAATGACATGTAAACAGAACTCAGCTGAAACTATTTCTCCTCTACTTAATGCAAATTTTGCTGGGAATCAGCATAGCCTATAAACTGTAAGCCTCCCTTCCATGCTTTTGATTCTTAACTGATGTACTTAAACTTTCAAAGTGACTTCCAGCAATATTCTCTGGGACAGAGTTTAGAGAACTAGGAAAATGATTTCAGTGTGCAGATAAGTTTTGATGTTTGAATGCTTATTCTGGTCTTGTCATATTTTGGTTGCCAGTAACCTTTGTGGTAATTAATAGGGCATCATGGTATTCATTAATTTATTCAAGATATATTGTCACCTAAGTCTAAAAAATATAGTGTCAGAAATAAGTCAATTTTGAGCTATACTGGATTGTCTTCATCACATAAACAGAAATCTAAATATTATGTACTTGTTAGTGGAAATCTTTAAAATATTCAGTAGAAGTAAATCATTTATCTCAAACCTAAATAGTAATGTTAACATTTGGCATCTAATATGTTGATTATAAAATGTTTATGTAATGGTGTGCATAAATACTGTATGTTATTTTCAAAAAATGTCAGAGCTGAATCATTTTACACACTGAGTTTCCAAAGGATAGAATTTAACGTCAATGTTTGGAAGTAAACACTTCTCAAAGATGCAAACAATGATAGTTTGAAAATGGACTATGGGTGTCATTTTTTCCTCCCTTCTTTTGATTTTGCTTTATTTTTTTTTCATAAATTGTTATTTTTATGTTAATAGTGGATATTATGGATTTTATATAATTTAAATATGTAGCAATGATTTTAAATTCATTTTAATTTCTCATTTAAACATTTAATGAGATTTTAATGTTTCGTGTGGTAGCTCATTTAAGTTTATAACTTATAATTTATATACTCATGATTGGGCAATTGGGCAATTGGGTAAGTGATCTTTGAGAAGGAAAATAATTTTTAACTCTTTTAAACTCATATAACCGTAGAATTTTCTCAGTATCCTTTTTTTTTTAACTACTGATGACAGATTTTTAATGCACATCTTTGAAATTTGAGAAGTCTATTTTCTTGTAAATTTCAGTTAAATGTAATGGTGACTTTCCCCTTTATAGTCCATTTTCAGATTTAAATAAGTTCCTTTAGACTATTTAATGGGTTTATTTAAAATTGAATTGAATAATGTAAATTTTATTATTTCAGTAAAATGTATATGGCTATAGTTAAGGTAATTCTGTATTTCAGAAATTTCTATATTCCTAAAACTAAGAAGATTAAATAAGAATTTAAGGCAACATTTTCTCCTAAATGTTGACCTTATTAATAGTTTTAATTAAACGAACGAAAAAAGAATTGTGACAGGCAGTGGAAATAGCCTTCATTCAGTCTGTATCACATAAATGGACACAGCTGAACATTAATATTGGATTATTCATTGAGAATTATATCATATCCTCTGACACTGTTTTTAGAAGTCATCTTCTGAATACGAGTGGGATCAAGAAGTTATATTTATAGTGACATGTCAAATATATAATTATTTTTCATCAACACTCTCAATACTGTCTTTGTAATCAATTGAAGTATTGTCAGATTTCTTTTTTACAGCATTCATTTTACAGAAGTAAGAAGGTGTATATGTAGTCACTTGCATAAAGAAAAAATATAGGCACAAGTATATATATGTATCTTTCATCATAATCAATGCCTAGATTTTTCTATTTCACTTGGAAAAGACAAGTGTTTTGGTATTGGTACTGTGAATACCTGCCTTGGTTAAACAGAATGACCTTTTACAACTTTTCTGTTTATGACTTTTTAATTTTTTTTCTGTATAAATTACTATATTTGGTTCATAATATAGTTTTACTAGCAGGCTTGAGGAGACATACTGTTTCTGATTTTTCTGATTTAAAAAAAAAATGTGTAATACTTTGTGCTCTATGCTCTTAATGTTGTTTATGCCTCATCTGGCCACCAGATGCACTTCCTATCAAAGTAGTTGGTTAGGCATTTGATATGTTGGCTATTAGGTTTGTTCATATAACTACTCAGCATGACTCATTCTTCATAGTCCTGTACTTCATGACATCTGAAATTCACAGGCATGCATTAATTATCTCATTTGATCATCTCCACAACCCTGTGAAGAGATAAAACTGGTATCAAATGCCACAGGTTTTTCAAATGCTGGAACTGAGATCCAGGATGTGGAACTGACTTATAAAATTATGAGACACTTAAATTAGACAGTTAAACTGAGATTAAGAACTCATGTTTCATGAGTCTTAGTCCAATATTCTTCCCACTAAAATCATCCTTGAGAAAGCTTTGTAGCTACCTTCTCCCATTTTGTAGTCATGTGGCTCCAAGGCCCTCATAAATTATAGAAAGCCATTGCTTAGCTTTTGTTTGATCCCATCTAAGGGCACATTAACTCAATCCAGAGGTATGACTAAAGAACCTAATGCGATGTGAAGAAATGTATGAATGAATAAATACATGAATAATTACATACATACATACATATAAACTGTGGCCATCCTTGATGACCTAATTTAAAGGTTATCAAGCACTTAAGCATAATGGTACCATACTTAAGTACAGAATTGGTTAGATATTGTTATTTTCATTTGACAGATGATAAAATGAGTTCTAAGCTTTCAAGTAGCTTTGCAAAGGCACACAACTAAATAAGTAGTACAGTTAGGATTTGAACCTACTTCTGCTGACTTCACAGCTTACTGTTTTTACTGCATTTATTTTATCAATGTAATTTAATCTTTGTAACACTCCTGTGTTGTATTCCAAGTGCAGGTATTTTTTATTACATGTACTTCATAACATGTATGAAAATATGGATTCATTCCAGTTCATTTAAATTTTTTCTTAGATTCCATATTTGTTTTGTTCTAAAATACATAAAATACAGTTTTTTTAAAAGTACAGCAGAGTTTTTGCTTTTTTAAAAAAATGTACTTCCTTTTAGAACACTTTATTTTTTAAAAAAATTTTAGCATGACGTGATAGAAAACATAATTGTCTCCACTGTTCCACTCACATGTCTTTGTAATTCTAATAACGTTTTTCATATGCTACCCAAGTTTGTAGCATAAAACCGAACATCCCATAAAATTCTCACACAAGTGATTTTTGTTGATTACTTACTGAGATAAGTATACTAGATAAAATTATCCCAATGTTATGCTGTAAAGAGTAAAATGTGATAACTGTAACAGGTAAAATGTGTGCATTTTATATTATAAACAATAGAATTTGATAACTATATATAGCAGACTAAATGGTGCCTATTTTTAGAAGACATCAAGAAATTAACACTTGTAGATTTCATCTGAGGTCTTAATAATTTAACTAGTTATTAGACCAGTTGTAATACTTTATAAGATTTCTCAATTGTTAAAATAAGAATTGATCCATGTAAATAGTAGAGTAAGTTTTGTCTCTGTATATATAAAATCTTGTCATTTTGATAGGAATTGCTTTAAACCCATAGATCAATTGGGGGAAATTGACATATTTCCCATGTAAGAATTACAACCTATGAACCCAGTATCTATATTTATTTAAGTATTCTATAATATCTATTACCAGCATATTATAATTTTCAATATTTAGAACTTGTACATAATTTGTTAAATTCACCCTTAAGTACTCAATTTTTATAGAGATTCTAAGTGGTATTTTGATTTTAATACTTTTCCCACCTATAAGGGTTTTATGTGTGAGGATCTTATTTCCTGTAATATTGATTACTCATTCATTAGTCGTAGGATATTTTTAAAGATTCCTCGAGATTGTCTATGCAGACAATGAAATTAACATAGATTTATTCATTCCTTTTTGGTCTGGATGAATTATATTTCTTTTCCTTGATTTATTAACTTCAGTGACTAGAACTTCTAGTTTAACAAGAGCAGTGAGAGCAGATAGCCTGACTTTGCCTCTCATCTTAGGGGGAAATATTTGTTTAAATATACTTTATTAAATTGAAATACTCCCCCTTTATTCTTGTTGAGAATTTTTATCATGAATAGGTAGGTATTCCCAGAGGTTAAAAATGAGAGTTAGGGAGGGCATAATTGAGGTGATTATAAGGGAAATGTGAACCGTTTATTTTCTTGACTATGGTGGTAGAGACAGGAAACCACACAGGTTATACAATTGTGTAGAACTTAATAGAAACACGAACATAAATGAGTACAAGTAAAACTGGGGAAATCTTAAAGAGATGGATGTATTGTTATCATTGTCAATATCCTGTTGCTATATTATACCATAGTTTTACAAAATGATAACCCTGGGGAAAAATGGTCAAAGTGTACAGAGATCTACCCATTTTATTTGCTACAAATGCATGTGAATATATAATCTCAATATAACTTTCAATTCAAAAACTGGAGTTTTTAACTATTATTTGATAGAACTTTGATCTTTTGAAAGTGACTTACAAAGGGAATTAAATACAGATGTGAGCAATATGTTTTATTTAGATTTAGTTGCTTGATTGATTTAAGGTTAAAAATTGGCTGAATATACAGGGTTAAATTGTCTTAATATAACGTATGTTCAGCAATTAAAATTTGTGTCTACTCCTAATGTTTAAGGTAATTAATCTTTAAACATGACTATTTATATTGATAAATCAGATTTACCTGGCAGCTTAAGTTGGATGCTTTCATGGATAGTGAAACACACTAAAAAAATAAACTCATTAGCGATTAGAGTATTACATAAACATACATGTATTTTATAAATTTCTGCCGTTCCTATTTCTCCTTCAGTTTGGTTACTAGTGTTACTGCAATATAGTATGAGAATAGAGATATTTCATCCCGATACATCTTTAGGTAATTATTTTTTAATTCTTTTTAGGGCTGTACCTCTGGCATATGAAAGTTCCCAGGCTAGGGATCGAAGCAAAGCTGCAGATGCAGGTCTACGCCATAGCCACAGAAACACTGGACCCGAGCCACAGCAACACTGGATCTGAGACACATCTGTGATCTACCCCACAGCATGTGGCAATGAGGGATCTTTAACCCACTGAATTTGGCCAGGGATTGAACACACATCCTTACAGACACCATGTCAGGTTCTTAACCTGATGAGCCACAATGGGAACTCCTGCTAGTTAAACTGTAAAGAACACATCAATTAATTTATAAACAAATTTCAGTTAAAAAAGGAGTCTCAACCTAAACACCACCACTCTTTTCTGGGAAAGAATTTAGATGTAATTTTAATCTTCCCTTAAGAGTACCTGAGAGCAAGATAATACGTACTATTCTCTGACACATCTATTTAATCAGGCTCTCATTAATGACCAATGCTGGGAAGAAACACAAACTCTTTTCTCAGGGAAAAAAAAAAAAAATTAGGCGACTACTGATTGATAAATTCTGCTTTGTTAATTTGGAGAAACTTAATGACATGACTACTACTTTGAATACCTCATTTAGTGTGCAGTTTACTAAAACTTTGACTCAATTCTTATGTTATTTTTATTTTTATTTTTATTTTTTTTGGTTTTTAGGGCCATACCCGTGGCATATGGAGATTCCCAGGTCAGGGGTTACAGCTGCCAGCCTACACCACAGCCAAAGCAATACAGGATCCAAGCCACATCTGTGATCTGCCTACACCACAGCTCACAGCAATGCTTGATCCTTAATCCACTGAACGAGGACAGGGATCCAACCCACAACCTCATGGTTACTAGTCAGATTCGTTTCCGCTGTACCACAAATCCGATGAAATTTATTGAATGATGACCTCCAGTCACAAAACCATCCTTGTGAATATATGTAAAGTGTAGGGACATAGATAATTCCTATTGGAAGAAGTGGAGAATAAAATAGTAATTTTAATGGATATGTGTTTTCTCTCTCCTATCAATAGTGTGAAACAAAGGGTTTAAAAGCTCACTGGTAGTATTAAGTTAAGACTTATGTAGAAAATACTACTCCAGGATGACAAAAACTTCAGGGTGACATTTTGAACCCCCTGTGGTTGTAGTACCCATAGAAATGATTTAGGAAGAAAGATGAGAAGGGAAGGAAGGAAGGAGGAAAGACTAAAGAAAGGAAGGAAGGGAAGGAGGAAAAGAGGGAAAAAGGAAGAAAGGAAGAAAGAAAAGGAGAATTTGGCCTTAGAAAAAAGTCATACATGCAATTACATGCCTTGACAATACACTTAACACATTTCAAATAACTGAGAAAATGGATATAAAAGAATAATTTATACAGTAAGAAAATATATATAAAAAAAAGCCTTTGAATGAATATGGTAATACTGAAAAAAATCTTTGTAGAGAGAATTCCTAGTTCCCAATAGGAGGTTCAAGCTATTGGAGTCCTTGAGATTTTGTTAAGTTTTTTACTTTTAAATGAAATAAGGGAGAAAATGTAAGATATATGAAATGTAAGACATGTACATTTAACTGGACAATCATTCTCAGATATATAATAAGAATGTTAACTAATCACCGAGACAATTGTTTGCTTTACATTTACACTAGATACATAATGCAGAAGTTGTAAGCAAAATATATTTTGAGATGAATAGTTAATTGGGACTTTGACATAAATAAAATTAAATTGATTCTGCTTTATCTCAACATATGTGTTTATAAAAAGTTGTCTGCTATTAAAAATGTGACAAAATTTCATAAAACACCAAACAAATCCAGGACTTGTTGAAAGAATTAACATTTTATTAGATAATTGCTTTTTCTAATGAAAGGAACAGTATGTGAAATATAACCAAATATCATTTCAATAAAAAGTTAAAAAAATAAGAGTAAAGAAGCAAAAATATTTGCATGGCTATAAAGAAGATATGTGCTAATATTCTTGAAAATAATTTCTATAGATTCTAGCACCAGCCATTGTGGTTCAGGTTATCAGCTCCACTGGTGAGAGATTTGAAGAAATTTAGCAATATATTTCTATTTTTGCTTTGTTTATAATACACCAACTTGAAAATTTTGAAATAGAGACATTTAAGATTTTCGTTACAGAGCTATATTTTACTTTAAAGAAGTGTTAAAGACATAAAAAGATATCGCAGTTATATAATATGGAAATATTTCAAAATTCTTAATCAGTAATGATTAAACTTAAGCTACTGATTTTAAATTTTGGGACATAATATGTGAAACTCATAGTTTATACCTCAGTGTAAAAAATTACTTTAATAAATGTTCTTGACAATTCCCATTGCCTCTGCTTCTGCAGAGATAAACTCTCCAAATCAAACTAATCAGTTATCAAATTTGGCATTTCTGTCAATAGAACACAAAAATTATGTGAAAATCTTGATTAAAATAATATACTTAGTGATTTTGCTGTAAAGAAAGCAAATAAAAATTATGAAATAAATATACAATAGTGTTAAGAATTATGTGCCTCATCTAAATATGACCAACCCTACCCATAAGTAAGCATTCACATATAGACAATAATAATTATAACATCTTTGATATTTTGCCAACATTCAGTTTTATATATAAATGTAAATATATACTAAATGCTCAGACTTTGTACCTTGACCTCCATTTTTACTCTTGCTGAGTGTTCCAGTTTTGAATCCGAAAGGAGTTATGGAATCAGAGGCATAACGGAATGAACCCATCATGTAGGCCCTTTAAGCCATGAGAGGGATTTTGGCTTTTAGTGAGAGTGAGATGTGAAGCCATTAGAGGATTTTAAGAAGAGGAACAGCATGATCTGATAGTATTTTAAAAGGATCACAATACTGTGGCAGAGAACAGAGTCTTGTTGACTTGGATTTTGAATTTAGTCTTTGGTTTGTTTCTACACCATTTCTGCACAATATTGATTGATTTTATATCTTATTTGCTTCATGAAAGCTAAATTATTTCTCAAGAGAATTACACCATCTCATCTCACAGGAAAATGTAGATTCAAAGAATTTGATTAAAAGTTTGTCCCATTTGCTAATATGCATTAGAATGTGGTGCTAAATAAAAATATAAAAATCTTTTCTAACCTGACTTTTTTCTCATGTAACAAGAAGTCTGGAATTAGGCCACCTGGAATACCTATGCAAGAATTAGATAAAGAAACCAGCTTTATTCTGTCTTTCTGTTCTGCCATTTTCAATGTATGCCTTCTGTTTTCATGATTAGAGTGTAGTTGCTCAGTCAATACAATGGTGGATGCAAAGGGAACACAACTGTGGCCAATATTCATCTCTGCTCCCTGCACCAATCTGTACTCTCATGGTTCCCACAGTAGTGAGGTGGACAATAAATAAAGGAGAGAGGGAATACCTGCTCTATCTCTGTCTGCATGCATAGCATTAAAAAAAAAACTATAATCAGCTAGTATTTTTCATGGGGGGGGTACACCCATGGCATGTGAAGTTCACAGCAGCATCTCAAACAGTGACAATGTGGGATTCTTAACCTGTTGTACCACAAGAGAACTCCTCAACTAGTATTTTTAAGATAAAAACACAGAGTTCCCATCTTGGCCCAGCGGTTAATAAACCTGACTGGCATCCACAAGGATTCAGGTTCAATCCCTGGACTCACTCAGTGGGTTAAGGATCCAGCATTGCCCTGAACTGTGGTGTAGATTCAGACACGGCTCTGAATCCTGCGTTGCTGTGGCCCTGGCATAGGCTGGTGATTGGACCCGTAGCCTGGGAACCTCCATATGCTGTAGGTGTGGCCCTAAAAAGAGAGAAAGACAAAAATTAAATTAAATTAAAAAAAGACAAAAGCAGTTTGTGTATTTGTGTGTGTGTGTGTGTGAGAGAGAGAGAGAGAGAGGATACATGAATGTCTGATGGAAAAGCCACATGCTTCTCAGCCCAATTTATGTCAAGAGGGTGAAGTAAACTATTTTCCTAAAGGGAAACATCAAAATTGTGCCAAGAGAATAAGTATTCTTTGATAGGTATGAGTACGGATTCTGCTTTGTAGATGCAAGATGTGGTGATTACATATTGAAGATTCTCCTCTCTCTCTCTCTCTCGCTTTTTTCCTGGTAAAATGCCCCACCTCTGACAATGTGTAAGATATGATCCATTGAACTAGGCCTGAATGAATCACATCAATATGAATTGCGGTTGGACCTGACACATCTATTTTAGGAAAAGTAGATAGAGGCCTTGAGTTACTGTTTTCAAATCCCAAATCCAAGATTTTTTTTTTTTTTTTTTTTGACACTCTAAGATAACATGAGCTACAACACTATTCAGTGCTCCCCTTACTTTTTCTTTTTCTTTTTTGGCATAAGCTTTTCTGAGCTGATTTCTTTTTCTTTTGACTAAGAGCCTTCAGTGAGTTATTGACCATGTAAAGGAACTAGATAACTTTGCATGTGGAGACTGACATCAACTTGGAAGTCTCCTTTAATTTTTGTTCAAATGTAAGTACCCCAGTCTTCTAAAGATTTCAATACTGGAGTACCTTGTTAAAATCTAGTTTTTTGTTTGTTTTTAGGAAGGAGGGTAGTTCATGCATTCTGCAGGAAAAGCTGAGGTACCACACTTAAAGCTTAGGAAGATGATTTGTATATGAGAAATGTCTCAAAGTTTAAGAAGAGAAACTAGGTCTAGCATGGAGGTCATGGCCATGGGGAAAGGGCTTTCTTTTTATTGATACCAGAGAATATCTAAGGTAATTAGAACTTCAGTCATATCCCTCTCTTAATGTTCCTCTTTATGTACATTAAAGCCCTTCTGTTTTTTCGACTGTTCAGAAACATCTAGGTATATATTTGCAGTGGTAATTCACCATGTTCACCATGTTGGTCCTGTATATGCCTAAAGGGATGTTCAGATGAGGGAGGAACTGTATTTCTATATCTCATTGTCATTTTTTTGACTTAGGAAAAGAAATCACTGGAGAGTGTAGAGCCTCTCTCAAGTATCATAATTTTTAAAAAATGTTTCAATTACTATCACCAGCAATTAGATTGAGGAGGGTTCCATGATTCATCATTTGCTGGATAAGACAATAATTTTCAGTAAGAGTAAACTTTCTGATTGCTTCATAGATTACCAATGACAATTCCAGTAAGTCACTGAAATGATTAGATGATAATTTTTAAATAAAAGAATAAATAATATATCACAACAGGAATACTATCATAAAATGTAAAAAACAGGATTCTTATCTGATATACTTTCAGAGCTTTTCTGAACAAGCTGAATGCAACTAGTTTTTGTTTGAGTGAAACAAATCTCTATAGTGCAAAGAAGAAAGGAAGATGAAAAGCAATTTGTGAAATGGCATGAAATTTATATTTCTTGAGCTGATTTCTTCATTTGATTCATTTATTTTTCAGAACCAGAAGGCCATGTTCACTGACCATAAGAAAACACTGTTTTATCTTAAAAACATTTCTTAATGTGATTAGTTATCTGCATATGCACTGCTATTGGTGCAAAATGTTGTAGAATTTTTTGATTAGTTTTAATGCTATATGGTCTGCAGTGAGGTACCCTCAGTTGTTCTTATTCATAATTCGAATCACTATTTTTCTTTAATTAGCTTTTCTGTGGTTTATCAACTTTATTGATAATTTCAAGTATCAATTTATGTCTGTTAATTTTTTAAAATTTTGTCTGTTTTATATATTAATGATTTTCAATCTTTTATTATTTCCTTCATTCTACTTACATTATGTTCACTTTAGTCTCCTTGTTTAGTTTCTTAAAGTACTTGCTTAGATTACTGATTTTAAAATCTTTCTTTCGGAGTTCCCGTCATGGCGCAGTGGTTAACGAATTCGACTAGGAACCATGAGGTTGCTGGTTCGGTCCCTGCCCTTGCTCAGTGGGTTAACGATCCGGCGTTGCCATGAGCTGTGGTGTAGGTTGCAGACGTGGCTCGGATCCAGCGTTGCTGTGGCTCTGGCCTAGGCTGGTGGCTACAGCTCCGATTCAACCCCTAGCCTGGGAACCTCCATATGCCGCGGGAGCGGCCCAAGAAATAGCAAAAAAAAAAAAGACAAAAATAAATAAATAAAGTAAAATCTTTCTTTCCACAATATAAGGATATAGACTTGATAATTGCTACAGTTTTTTCCCACAAATTCTGTTATGTGATATTTTCATAATTATCCTGTTAGAGTGTTTCTTTTTGTGTCTATGGTTTCTTTCTTGACTAAGGATTATTTAGAAGTATATTAGTTAATTTCCAAGAACATGGAGACTTTCCAAATATATTTTTATTGTAGATTTATAATTTAATTCCGTTGTGATCAAGAAATCATCTCTGTGTAATTTCTGAGAAAATTTTAGGACCTATCTATAGTACAGCATTTGTTCTATTTTCCTTTATGTTTACAAATAATTTATTTAGTCATTTTTGAGTATATTGATCTATAATATCAATCAGTTTTTTAAGCATAAGTTCCTGTTTATTATATTTTATTATATTTTATGATTTTTACTGTGTCCATTATAGTCATGTCAATTTTATACCATACATCAAAGTGACCCAGTCACACATACCTATATATACATTATTTTTCTCACATTATCCTATATCATGCTGCATCACAGGTGACTAGGTATAGTTCCCACTGGATGGGACTGGAGACTCTCATATTAAGTGAAGTTAAGTCAGAAAGAGAAAGTCATTTAGTTTTAGTTCGTTGAGAGTGTTCTTTGAATCTTCCATGTATCCTTTCTGGTTTTTGATTACTTGTATTAAGTACCAAAAGAAGAATATTACAATCTTCAATGGAACGGTGGTTTCATTACTTCTGTTTCAATTCTATCATTTCTTGCTTCATGTATTTTAAACATAAGATAATATTTGCATACATATTTGGGATTGTTATATCTCTCCGATTAATTAATGCTTTCATTTTTATAAAATGTCTCTTTATTTCTAGTAATATTCTTTATTCAAACTTTGATTGAGGGTATAACTCCATTAGCTTTCTTAAGATTACATTTTGTGTGGTATATCTTGGCCCCAACCTTTTATTTTCAATCTGGTTCTTTAAAATACTTTTTGGGAATCTTAATACATATCTTTTGATATATATTTTAATTTATCATTCTTCTCTTAACATACTCTGAATGATATACATCCTTTAAATGCATACAAGTTTGTTCTACGTCCCAGGATTCAGTCAGTCATGTGCATGTAAAAATCAAGATTATTCTTAAAAGGATGGCTGTGACATAGGTCCATGTGGTTAACAGTAGTTTTCAATCACCTACATGTTTAGTGATTTTTTTTAATTTGTTCTATCAATTACTGACTGATGTGTTTATAGTCTTTATCATTATGGTATTGTCTGTTTTCTTTTAATTCTGTCAATTTTTTTTGCAGGCATATCGAATTTCTATAATTAGTCACATGTACATATATGATTGTTATGTCTTATTGGTTAATTGATTTAGTTATCATTAGGAAATGTCTTTTTTCTAAGTTAATAATTTGATCTTCATATATATGTTGCTCTTTATTAACATAGCATTCCAGGCTTATGACTACTGTAACATAGTATATCTTTTTACATCAATTTATTTGCATTATTATAGCTTTTAAAAATATATGTCTCTAGTAGAAAGCATATGTTGTGTATTGATACATTCTGTTAGTTTCTGTCTTTTTTTTTTTTTGTCTTTTTGTGTTTTTGCCATTTCTTGGGCCACTCCTGTGGCATATGGAGGTTCGAACGCCCCTAGTTTCTACCTTTTAAATGAATTCTATTGTCCATAATCATTTAATGTAATGATAAAATACAGGGCCACCTTTAGAGTATGCTTTCTTTGTGTCTCCTTAATTTTTTGTCTATCTTTTACTAACATATTTTAGTTTACTAGATATATTTTGAAATATTTTAATATTTATATTGTTTTTAATTGTACATTTTGTGTTATTTGGTTTAATGATCATTCTAAGGATTAATATGTATATCATTCATTAACTTTTCAGTTACTTGGATTTTGTATTATAATAATTCACACAAATGCAAGAACTCTGCCGTCATATATGTTTATTTACTTGCCTGGTCATCTTTTATGCTATAACTCTCACATCTATTCGCATTATAAATGGCAGATGAAAAGTTACATTTTTCCTGAAACTCACATGTATATCTTGAAGAAATTAAGGCAATAGCTATTTACATTTCCCTACATATTTACCATTTCTAAAATCTTTTTTTCCTCCTAAAAATCCAAGTTTCCATTTGCACCATTTCTCTTCATAGTAAGAGTATGCTTAATTTTTCCTAAAGTACCAATCTCTTCACAATGAATTACCTTAGTTTTCTTTTATCTAAATTTATTTTAATGTGGATATAGAAGTTTAGGCAGGGATTACATTTTCTTTTAGCAATTTACAGGTTTTCTTCAAATATCCACACTCTTCTAGAATCAATACAGCATCATATGAGTTGTCCACCATATTTGCATACTATCTATGAATGATGTTGTTATTTTTATTTCTTTCAAAAATTATTTTATCTTAGAGTTTTCAGTTATTTAATTTTATATGCTTAGGCATGGTTTCATGTTTATCTTGCTTTATTATTCTATTGATTCTAATAGATATCAGTCCCATTGTCACCTGATTTGCATTGTTTCTGATGAGAAGTCAGTCATCAATATTCTTTTTGCTCCCTAATATTTATTTTAGAATTTTTTATAAGTTTTAGTTATCAAGAAGTTGAATGAAATATGACTTGATATGTTTTCTTTCTTATTTTTTATGATTCTGTTTTTGTTGCTGCTGCTGCTCCTATTGTAGTTTTTCATTCATTTGTTTTGTTTTAACTTAATGAAACTGGAGTTCCCACTGTAGTGTGATGGGATCTGCATCATCTTGGGAGCCTGGGGTCACAGTTCCAATCTTCAGCCCAGAATAGTAGGTTAAGGATCCAGCATTGCTGCCTGAGCCTTTGGCATGACTGTGGCTTGCATCTGATCCCTGACCCAGGGGCCCCATATGAAATGAGGTGGCCAAAAATGAAAATAAATAAACAGGTAAATAAATAGAACTTATTGAAACTACTGGTGCTGATTTAAATCAAATTTGGAAAAATTTTGGCTATTTTTTCCTCAAAATTTTTCCTACAGCTCTATTTCTCTCCTCTCCTCTGAAATTTCAATTACTGTTGATACTATCTCACAGCTCATTGATGCATCTCTACTTGCTTTTATTTTAATAACTTCTATTGAGTTACCTTCAAATTCTATGACCCTTTCCTTTACAGGCCCAACATGCTATTAATTCCCCCAAAGAATTCATGATATCAGAAATTGAACTTTGTTCAATTTTTTTGTCTTACAATTTCTAGTTCTTTTTTATTTATCATATATTCACCATATTTTCATATATGCTTAAAGTATATAATTATTTAACATGATTATAGTTGTTTTGAAATATATGCCCCCTTGTTTTTGTGAAATGGATATTTATGTCACCTCCCCTAAAATTTATATGTTGAAGCCCTAATCCCAAGTGTGGCTATATTTGGAGATGGAACCTCTAAGAAAGTAATTAAGATTAACTGAAATACTAATGGAGGTAGGAGGATCCAATATCATTATAAAAGGAATATTAGAGAGGTTGTTTTTTCTCCATGTGAATGAGCTGAGAAAAGACAATGTAAGGACCATAGCAAGAAGGTGGCTCTCTGCTAGCCAGGAGGAGACACTTCACCAGAATCTGAATTGTCTAGGAATTTGATCTTGGCTTTCCAGTCTCTAGAACTGTGAGAAAATAAATCTCCATTGTTTTAACTGCCAAGTCTATGGTATTTTGTTTTAGCAGCCTGAGCAAACTAATACATCTGCAATCTCAACAGCTAATTTGCCAGCTCAGCAGGATGGGGCTGAAGAATGGGTGCTGTGAAACTTAAGGAAAAAAGTTAGCATAAAACAAGAAACAGAGACATTTATCTTAAGTTAAGGTGGGAACCAGGGGACTCAAGGTCTCAGGGACCAAGAGCCCCACCTCAAGAAACCACACTGCTTTTATTGTGTTTTTAGTCAAGTGAGGAGGAGCTATGGGTGGAGGATATAGGGTTTGTTTACTATTTTGTAAATTCTTTTATTATTTTAAAAGCCACTTAGCTGGTAGAAGGTTAAGTTTTACTCTGACCTTTAGGCACATAACAAATCATTCGCATTTGAGTTAGCTATTTATGCATAACAAATCATTCGCATTTGAGTTATGCTATTTATGCAGAGAATCCTCACTGTGAATGCCTATTTGTGGCAACCCAGCTGTGGAGTGCCTAGGTTTGCACCTTGGTTCTCTTTGCTAATGCATATTCTGCTAACGACTGCTCATAAACCACTTGGCCATGAGGTTCCTTTTTCTCTTATTCCTTAGAGGACATATCATGCTTGTGCAAATGGCATGCCAATCTGCACAGGTCTTGTGTGCCTAGACCAATGCATTATGTCCTCATTCAGCTGACCCTATGAATAGCTTATGCCTTTAGGTCTTTGTTCTTAAGCTTAAGTCATTTACCATCACTGTGACTGTTTTTCAAGCAGGAAGATGGGATAAAATAAAGCAGGAAAATGGGATAAAGTAAAGCAGGACAAGATGGAGTTTTCAGCAAAGAGGCTAAGAAAATATTGTAGAAACATGTCTTATGACACTAATTTATCTCTGTTTTTGCTTCTAATGACTGATTTTTCTTATTAATCAGTTACATTTTTCTTCTTCTGTCTTATCTTATAATGCATTAGTATATTCAAAATACAGTGGAGAATGTTTTGTCTTGTTTTATTTTTCTTACATTCAGTATGAGGTAATTCCTCTTTCTGGGATTAGGGTGAGAAACTGATCATTCAGATTCTTAAGGTCTTAAGTTCAAGTCGAGCTAGAGTTAAGCTATTTTAATTAAATTGGGTAAAGCTATGACTACTCCATTCTCAATCTTTTGTATTGCTAGCTGGTACCTTTTTGATCATATTAGTATTTGACTCAGGCTTTCAACTTATACGTTTTTAATTTACCGGTTCCCATTTATGTGCAGTTTCATCAGGTACCCATATTCTAGACAGTGTCAGACTATGTGACTCCTCTTTTCTTGTTATCTGCTTTTTTGACAAATTCAGGGATATAATGTGAAGAGGACAAGTTCAAGGCAAATAATTCATTTTGAATTTGGGCATGTCCCTCTTCATCCTGCCAATCTAAATTCTTCGAATAGCTTTTTCTCCTCCCTAGAATATTTCCACATGTCAAGGCCACTGTTTTTCAGCTCATATCTAGACTATACATGTGCCCCTAGGTATGCAAGCTTCCAAGGCTCTTTTTTCACCTATGACGGTGTACTGCCTAAGTTATCCTAAAATGCTTATTGTCTTATACTAATTCTCTGCTGTTTAACATTTACCAAGAAATATTGAGAAAAAAATTCAAAGGAAATTCTCAGCCATAGTCTTTTATTTTTATTTTATGTATTTATTTATTTATTTTTGTCTTTTTGCCACATCTTGGGCATATGGAGGTTCCCAGGCTAGGGGTCGAAGCGGAGCTGTAGCCACCGGCCTACACCAGAGCCAGAGCAACAAGGAATCTGAGCCTTGTCTGCAACCTACACCACAGCTCATGGCAATGCCAGATCCTTAACCTGCTGAGTGAGGCCAGGGATCGAACTGGACACCTCATGGTTCCTATTCGGATTTGTTAACCACTGAGCCACGATGGGAACTCCTCTCAGCCATAGTCTTAACCCTAACCTTAACCTTAATATTAACCAACACTGCATAAATATAAGACAAGGCGAAGACCAACAAGAGTGAGAAAAATCTATCAATAGACAATGTTCAGTGACTTCCAAAAGAGAAGTTGAGTGTTGGGAGAGAATGTCAGATTGCAATAGATTCAAGAGTGAGTAGGAGAAAGTCAGAATCTCACATGTAGTTCCTATAATTGCATTATGCTTGACAAGCCAATCATGGGATCCATCCCATCTATGGGAAAATGATCTTTTAGCTGTCTTATTAATAGGACAGCTTTTAGGAAGGTTTGTTATATAATTAATCAGCCATAATGATAGCCTATATACCATTTAATCCACTAGTACATGAGTTGATTTATCATGTGCGATTTGCTCAAACAGGAAGATGATATCCAAGTAGAACAATGCTCCCTCTACAAAGGAAATTAATTTTAAAGAAAGTTGCAATTAATGGCATGAAGAAGAAGTTAAGAAAATACCCAGAGACCATAATATAATGGGTATCTTGAATGGTTTTGAATGATCTAAGTTATAAGCAGAATAAAGTTAGGGTTAAGCAGTTTCCATGATAACACAAAGCATAGAAGAAAAGATCTACAGAGCAGTCAGGATATTGTTGAATGTCAGAATTTCAGATCTAATTAGTGCAAACAAAAGAGGAAATGTATTAATTAATTTTAGAAAACATGAAATTTGTCATGAAAATGAAAAGAAAAATGGCATGGTAAATAGAGAAAAGTTAATTTCAAAATGTTGTCATCTATTTTGCCAAGTGAAAAACAAATCTAATTTTTACACCCCTCAGAATATTACAGTCATTAAGTTAGGACCTTGATATAGTTCTAGTGGAGTCATTTTGGTAGTTAGTAATATAGTACTGAGTGATTAGATAAAGGAAATGGATATAAAGGGACAATTGTTTCTTTTAAAAATGAAAAATCCATTGGATTGGCATTTATCCTTGATGGATGAAAATTAGTCATGCAGTCTACTTCCTGGTTGAATCTTAATGTGAAAGGTTATTGCCCTCACTGTGTTTTATAAGTTGCAATCAATGTTGCTATTGTGAGGAACTATAACAGTCATCCTACAAAGGTATCAGTTATGGTGCTCAGTTGCTTTTTACCATTGTTTTTTTTTTAATTTTTTCTTATTTAGTGACAAGTAAAGTACGGTTGGCCCTTTACACTCATGGGGCTCTGCATCCATAGCATCAACCAATTATGTATGGAATTTGAATCCATGAATATGGAATCTACTGACACCAAGGACCCACTGCACTATGCCATTTTATGTGGGTCTTGAGCATCCATGGATTTTGGCATCTACAAGTGTCCTCGAACCAATCCCCCTCAGGTATCAAGTGATGCCTGTATGTGAATTATTACCATCAAATATTATTAAATGAGTATAAGAAAAAATACTTAGTTTATCCTATATACTAGTGAAAAATATTTGTGGGTGTATATATATGAAATCTGGCCTCCACGTTAAAATAGTAAACATTTCATTTCATATTCATTAAATATTTCCTCTTTCATATTTCCATCTTTCATGTTTATGAATTTCATTTATTTGACAATATATCTTAATTTTGTAGCTAAATATTTTTTTACAATTTTAAGCATAAGACAAGAAAGAATAAGAAATGTTAATATTTATTCCTATTCATATATTTTTGTTTACATTACTTTTCTAAATTTTTTTTTTAACAGTTTGTTCAGTAATTCTCTCTCTGCCTCTAACTGGCTATATTGGTACTGAATTACCTAATATGTGTCTTATAAATGCAGTTACTTATTTCACTAAAAATGTATTCATTTAATTATCCAAAGGATTCATTACAGAGATGTTTGAAATCAACTGTGGAAGAAAGATTGTCAATTAATTTCACTGGTTACTATACATGAATAGTTGAGTTTATTTTACTAACAGCTGTTAAAATATCTTCTCCAATTAGGAAAGGATATCAGAGAGTAACTTAAACATGTTACAAAGAAAGGATAAAATGCTTACTGCCCAAGTGAATCAGAGAAACCAGAACAGCAGATTATGGTGAAATGTTTTAATGTAGTATACAAATTCAGAACACTTGGGGAAAAAAAATGTACTATTGAAAATTAAGCTTATGGAGTTCCTGTAGTGGCTCAGTGGTTAACGAGCCTGACTAGTAACCATGAGGTTGTGGGTTCAATCCCTGGTCTTGCTCAGTGGGTTAAGGATCCGGCATTGCTGTGAGCTATTATATAGGTCCCAGATATGGCTCAAATCTGGCATTGGTGTGGCTGTGGTATAGGACAGTGGCTACAGCTCCAATTAGATGCCTAGTCTGGGGACCTCCATATGCCATGGGTGTGGCCCTAAAAAAAAAAAATACAAAAAAGAAAGAAAAAAAAATTAAGCTTATAATATGGTGATCCTTTTTTGTCAGTAAAATTGCAATCAATATTTCCCACTCCTGAGAGTGCTTCTGTGCAACTATTTGTCCTTCATGGTCTTAGGCCTTCATTTCTTACCCAATCTTTAAATCATGTAGTAGTTTGGGGCTTTTTCTAAGAAAGCCCATTGAAATAAAAATAAAGTATTTATTTTCTTGTTTCTTAGATTAGTGCATCTCTGTGTAAAGCCAGAGATTCACAAATATATAAAGGAAGAAGCAGAAACATATAACTTTTAAGGTGATGTAATCCCTTTGGCTTCTATTTTCTAGAGGCAAATCCATTCATTACCTCAACAATACCTCATACATGTACTGTTTACTATGCCATACCTGCTCAAAACTGTCATCTGTATAAATGAGTAATAACTTTTCATTTACTTCTCCATAGCCTTATACATGGCACTTAAAAGCAAGGACTCTGAGTCAAATGACCTGGGTTTAAATCTTGCCTTTGTTAATTACTAGCTGTTGAGACTTGAACAGGTTTTTCAATTCTCTATGCCTATTTGTCCTCATCTGCAAGATTATTCTTGATTCAAATTATTGCTAGATTCAATGAGCTAATAGTTTAGAAGTGATTTAAAAAGCTGCTGACACATAGTAAACATTACACAGGGTTTAGAGAAGAGCTTCATTATTCCACTTACAGTGTTATTTTGTTTTTCTGAAGTTTTCCCCATCCTTTCTGAAGTCATGCCTGATCACATAAATATGTGCCTTCTATGTAAATGGAAAGACATTTTACTTGTTTTTGTGCTGTGCCATGGGTGCATAAATCTATACCTAGCACTATAAGAACTACTTTATTATCAATACACTTGTAAATAGTTTAACAACATGTGTTATAGACACTTTTTCAGGGGCATCACAGTCTTTTCTAAATGTGGCTGCTGTCTGGAAATGACCTACTGTTCTACATGTCATTCAGTGTTAGCTGGGTTCTCTGGCCAGGTGGAGATCGTGAAAAACTTGACAATCTCAAAATTTATAATTTTTTGAGAGTACAGATACAGCAGTTTCATAATAGCTGTTTCCTCAGAGCCAGCTAGATCTTTGTTCTGCATTCTCATTTCCCAGATCAGTTATTTCCCACATTGATCTAAACTCAGAAATCAACCCTTTCAATCATGCCAAAAAATTGTCCATTAACATTAAGTATCTAATGAGTTTTGGACTTTATTAAAGATTTAGATATTATGAGGAAGGAGTTTATGGCACTTGCAGCATTCCATTTTTTCTGTCTCTCTTCTTTTTCTCTGATGCAACAAAATAAATCTTTACTTGATTCATGCACAGCAGTTCCAGGCCATCTTAAGGTTAATATTCTACCCCAGTTGATCTTTGTGAAGAGTTTCACTTAAGACACCTCTGAGGCCTCTCCTTGTGAAGAAGTTTCATACACACTCCTAAGAGGGACAAACAAACAAAACATTTTGTTGCCCTATTTCATAAATGAGCACGGCTTTTGATTTAGAAACCATGATATGCCTTTTCACAGGTACATTATACCTTTCAAATTGCCAGCCTTGCTGGGCACATCAGATGATTTTGTACCTTTTGAAGTATTGTCAGGGTTCTGCAGAGGATCTTGTTAACTAAAAGCTACAAAAAAAACCCATAGTCCTATGTGAGAAAATTGCAACCAAAGAGCAAAGAGGCAGGTAATATAGGCCAAGAACCAGTAGACATATTGCAAGACAATAGGGTATCCTAAGAGTAGCTGAGAACAGATCAGAAAAATGATTTGTATTTTTCCATAAGGAAATACTCTGAATTTCAGGTAGCCAGTATATGGGCATTTGGCCCCCAGAAAGCAGGATGACAGTGGGCAAAGGGAGAAGGAAGGATCCACAGTTGGGAGAGGTCAGGCCTAAAGGGACTCTGTTGCTAGGTTAATTACTTTGATTGGGATGAAAACTCCAAGGAAAAGAGCAGAAACTTAATCAATCAACTAAGTCTTCGAACTGTGTCCTGGAAGAGGCTGGTGAAGTGAGGTAGCAATGATACATCTCAGAACATGGTATTAAGATCTCTCAGATGGTTTTTGTCTTAAATTAAGAATGTGTCAAGCAGAGTATTTGCACTGGTCCCCAATCCTGAGGAAGACTCTAAACCCTTCTGCCCACTGCTGTTGGTATCAAAGTTGCCATGAAAAGAGGGCAGTCAAGTACCTCATGGAACAGCAATTTATTCATGCCCAGAAAAGACAGAGAGAAAGCAGCTTCAGTAGTTGGCAACCCATGACTGGTGAGTCTCTCCCTTGAAGCCAACCTAGGTCACTTGGTCTGTGGCCCCTCTCTTGGGCTGCAATGAAAAGAATTTGCCCCCTCCCTGCAAAGAACAGATATAACAGTAGGGTTGGCCTAGTGCCAGATGATGCACATCCTTTTAGGCAAAGACCAAAGAAGACTCACTGAGCTTGAATAAGGAAATTTATTTCCACACAAGGTGTTCAGACAGGCATTGGTGGGGTAGGCTTTTTACCTTTTGGTAAGGAAATGTTCCAGACCCAGGACCCATTCTTTTGTGGCTGAGTGGGAGAGCCTGTACATGAAACTGCCTTTCCCAACAGAGTGCTTGGAGGAGTGAGAGATATTTGAGAGTTCTGGGCCACAATATTGTACATTCCAGATCACAATTGTAGAAGTAAATAGACAGGAATAAGAATCTGACCCTTTATTTTATTTATTTATTTATTTTTGCCACTCTGCAGCATATGGAGATTCCAGGCCAAGGATCAGGAGCAGTCCACAGTTGCAACACCAGGTCCTTTAAGCCTCTGTGCTGGGGCAGGGATGGAACCTGCATCCTGTTGCTGCAGAGACATGCCCATGCCATCGTGCTACAGTGGAAACCCCAAACCATGGGGTCTTCAATAAGTTTTCACCTTACTAAAGCTTGGTTTTCTCATCAGGAAAAAGTGTAAAACAATATGTATCTAATTGGAGTTTTGTGAGGATTAAAGAAGAGAGTGTGTATAAATCAACCAGGAGAATGGCTGGAACACAGGAACCAGGTCCAATGTGGCACATACAGGGCCAGGAGAAAGGGGGCAGGTAAAGTGTTGCTTCACCTTTAAGGATAGCAGACATTCAGATAGTAAAGGTAGAGATTTAATAATCAAGGTAGAGAACTGAGTATATGACTTCACATATGATTGGGGTATTAATACTTTCTTAGGTTATGTGTAACTGTGATCTTTACCCAAGCACTCAGAATTCAAAGAAGTGATGTTCTCCTGGTAACTAAATCTAGTTCTAGGGGAAAGTCATGCCTTTTCCATCTTCTAGAGGTTGACTCCTTCCTTGCCTCATGGTTCCCTCTGTTATCTTCAAAATGTATCGCTTCAATATCTAGTTCCATTGTCACATCTTTTTTCTTATTTCCTCTTATAAAAACTTGATTACACTGGGCCCACATGGATAATCCAGGAGAATCTCTGCATCTAAAGATCTGTAACTTAATCACATCTGGAGAGTTCTTTTTGCCATTTAAGATTCCGGTGCTGGTAGTTCCCATTGTGGCTCAACAGTTAATGAACCCAACTAACATCCATGACACTGTGGGTTAAGGATCCAATTTTTAAGGCCATGTGTAAATTACCCATAGGAAGGGAAGGAAGTATATTTAGTTCCTGAGTCCATGTGCAAAACAGTGAAGGGTAAGAGAAATTTTCAGCATAAGCAAGCAGTGGCACAAGAAGATGCCTGGACAAAGGGTATCCATTGGAGGGACTAGCATGATTCAGTGCTTAAAAATTAACCCAAAGATGGCTTATTAATAATCCTGTATACTAAGCCAGGAAGCATAAAATTTATCTTAAAAACCATTAGGGTCAAATAGCTGCTTTGAAGCAAAGAAATGATATGACTATATTTGCATTAGAATTCATTCTGAAAGGTGGGTTGACAGGAGGGTGTAATGGAAGGAAACACATTGAAAATGTGAGAAAACAATAAATATATACATTTGACATCAAACTGTGAGCTTAGACAAATACCCTGAGTCACAGAGAACTACAACCTTGGCCAAAACTTTGATTTTAGTCTGATAAGTATCTGAGCTGAGAAACCAGCCACATCTTTTCAAACTTCTATCTTGAAAACCTGTCAGCAAATACCATTGTGTTGTTTAAAGCACTACATGTGTGGTAATTTTCTATTGACATCAATAGAAAATTAATACAGTGATAACATAGGAGCTTATTACTCTAATTCCAAGCTATGATATTTCCAATTGATGCCACATGTTATTTATTCAATGTCAATGAGACTTTGGAAGATAAATGATTTCATCATGAAAAGGAAGTATTTATATTTTTTACCCTTCATTCGATTGGTAATTCACTTTTTCTCCCATACGTTGTATATTCTGTTTTGTAAATAGCCATGAAAAGAAGAACTCATGGTCTAGGTAGGCCAATCAAGCAGCCCAATTTTTTTAGACATAGTCATTAGACCAATCAGAATTGTCTCTAATATTTGCCACTTATCAGTAATGATAAATTTGTGAACTTGCTAGTAAATGACTAAAACAATTTTTCTTCAGCTTAAGCAAGGCTAAGGTGTATTTCTATTATTTGCAACTGAAAGATTCCTGATTAATGTACCTGTCAATTAGAGCTAATAAAAGTTATGGACTATATAAGTCTTTACCTATCTTACTAGTTTCATCTTTCTTCATAAGTGAAATAAGTATTATCACGGTTTACAGCATGGCTCCTGGTCTTTAAAAGCATAAGATGTAGGTTCATTACTACTAAAAAATGCAACTACTAAATGTTATGCTATGTCTCAAGTTATAGGACAAAGTTTCTAATGACAAATGATATTATGTAAATGTTATTTTTATGGGCATATAATACAAGGAATCTGAAAAAAGTTAATTACTTTGAATGATATATGAATTAAGGAAAGCACAGAATCCAACAAGTTAAGATAAAATTGAAAAACATGAAATAAGCATCAAGAATGGTAAAATGAGAGTTTCTCTCTAAAGATTAAGTGGTATTCTGGGACTACAGGGCAGAACTCAGTTCATAGATTCAGACCCAACTAGTCTTCACTGAGGATCTGATATAATTAGAAATCAGTCCCTACGACAAAAATATAGGGTGCTTGTCATCAATCCAATTTTACAAATGAGAAATTAAAAATTTATTGGGATTTTAAAACATAACCGAAGTTGTATAGCTTGTAATGAAAGCCCTAGTATACAAATCCAAGACTTTTACCCCAAATCTGTGTTAATTTCACAATAACATGTCACCTCTGTATTGCTTTCTGTTTACTTGACTAGAGTAGGCTGAAGAAAGCTTAATAGTCTTAATACAGATTCTTACAATATAAGTAAATAAAACCTTTATTATGTGTCATGAAAGCCTAACGTATTTCGATTTACAATGACGTTCAGAAATTTTTATTTATTTATTTATTTATTTATTTATTTGGTCTTTTTTAGGGCCACACTAGCAGCATGTCGAGGTTCCCAGGCTAAGGGTCTTAAGTAGAGCTACAGCTGCTGGCCTATGCCACAGCCACAGAATCACCAGATCTGAGCCTTGTCTGCAACTTAAACCACAGCTCACGGCAAAGCCAGATCATTAACCCACTGAGCGAAGCCAGGGATCGAACTGGACACCTCATGGTTCCTAGTCGGATTCGTTTCCTCTGCGCCACAATGGGAACTCCTAGAAATTTGAATTTTCGATAGAACATCTTAGTTTTGAACCCAAATCGTTTATTTCCAAATACATTACTTCTTACGTCATATGTATGTCTGTACATAAATGTGTTTGTATATTGATTTATATATATATATATGTTTATAAGGTTTTCTTTGTTATATCTGCTCTTTTTCATTAAAATATGTTTGTTTTTTTTAAATCACTGAAATAATGGAAAAGAATTTTTAGCTCAAGACAGTGTTAAAACACTAGCTAAACTGACAAAATAAAGCTAAAAGATTCTTGTGTATCTGGTCAATAATTTGTGAACAGAGAAGGATTAATAGGATTTATGATTCTTTTCAGCTTCATGTAACACAAGCAATATTAATTATATTTTCATTAACCTGTGAGTCTAGATCATGTTATAAAAATTTAGTCCTGTTATAGACTAATCCATGGTTTACTGTTAAAGTATAAACAAAAATAACATCAAGGTACATAAATACATATTTCAGGAAAAGTAAAACAAAACTCTCTAAGATTTAAAAAAGTCTTCACAATATATCTATGTTGATATTTACTTTGAATTTGCCAAGGCCTCTTTGGTTTCAAAATAAACATTGTTTCTCAATAGTAACTCCTTTCTCTGGAATAGGCAGGGTTGACTATTCCCAGGTCATTGAGTTAACCTTATGCACAACCATTTTTCTTAAAATCCATGTTGGTTTCCTGAAAACTTTCCATTAAGGAAAATCAAGATGAATACATGAGGGAGATGTTTACTAAGTAGCCTCCTCTCCTTTTTTCTATTTTCTGACCTTACAGGCCATAGTGCTTATGGCTGAAACTGCTAGTTTTCCCCTAGTAATAGTAATACTTAGGTATTCAAATGTTTAGAAAAAGATGATAGATTCTAGGTTTTCTTGTAGCTAGCTGTGGCCCTATCGATGTATCCTAATAGAGCATGGAGAGAAGGACTGAGCTCAAGTTCTAACCAAATGGCAGGTTATTTCCTTATTTTTCTCCCCTTACTTCTGGCTAGAGGGCAGATATGACGGAATGAGCTGGTGCATAACTCTTAGACTATGACACGGATATTGATATTGAGGTTGCCATGTCAAAGGAATAGAAAATGTTGCTCCCTACCGCTATAGAATAGTTTTACCAACTCTTGACTGATTGTGTTAGACTGTTTTGTAAAATATCCTGTCTTAATTAAGCCGTTGATATTATTTACAGTGCTAAATATCATTATAAGTAATGCAGATCTTTATTTTAATCCTTCTCCTTACGTATAGTTTTAAATCCCTTGTTTTTCTCTACTTAACACACATCTGCCTGTAATATTCAATTCAGATTAAGCTTGAAGAGCTTCCTCTTTGCCTAATGAAGAAAGTCAAAATGTAGGTAATTTTGGAATTATTTTGTGTTTTTGATAACCATCCTCCAAAAGGCATCCAATATTTTCCTGAAATGTAATTAACTTTTCTTTACTTAAATTATCAAACGAGCTTATACTGGCTTTAGTTATTCTTAGGTTCATTAAAGATTATTCAGTTAAATTCAAGTAATTTGCCAGGTCCCTTCTTAATTTGCTGCAAGTCTGCTGTGCCAAAATTTCCCTTATTTATCCCTTATGTCTCTGGCTCTGCCTTCCTAGTCATCTTTGCTAATTGTTCCCTTAAAAAGTTTTTATATATTGAAGTTTCCTGAAGTTCAGCCCTTAAGTCTTTTTATTTCCCACTTTCCATGGTCTCAAGAGGAAATTTTGTTTATTCCCATGGGTGTAAATATTTTATACTAGGGGTTCTGAAACTGTATTGCCAGGTCAGATCTCACTCCATATATTCAAATGCTTATTCCATATTTCTACATCTATGTCTATCTATGTCTTACCCACATTTCTACCTAGCTTCTCTCCAAAAGTAGAATCCTGTCATCTGCCCTTCTCATCTGCTCTACTTTCTGTATTCTATTTTTTTTTTCAGGTTAAACTTTTTATTTTTATTTTTTATTTTTTTTTGTTTTTACCATCTTAATCATTTTATTATAGTTGATTTACAATGTTCTGTCAATTTCTTCTTTACAGCAAAGCGACACAATCATATATATATATATATATATATACATTTTTTCTCACATTATCCTCCATCATATTCTATCACTAGTGACTAGATATAGTTCCCTGTGCTATACAGCAAAATCTCATTGCTTATCCACTCCAAATTCAATAGTTTGCCTCTACTAACCCCAAACTCCCAGTCCTTCCCGACTCCCTCCCCTCCCCCTTGGCAACCACAAGTCTGTTTTCCATGTCCTTGAGTTTGTTTCTTTTCTGTAGATAGGTTCATTTGTGGCATATATTAGACTCCAGATGTAAGTGATATCATATGGTATTTGCCTTTCTCTTTCTGACTTACTTCACTTAGTATGAGAATCTCTAGTTCCATCCATGTTGCTACAAATGCCATTATTTTGTTATTTTTATGGCTGAGTAGTATTCCATTGTGTATATACCACATGTTCTTAATCCACTCATCTGTGTATTTTCTCACTCTCTCTCTCTATATATATAGAGAGAGAGAATTTTAAAATTCTCTTTCTATATATATATATATATATATATATATATATAAAATAAATGTATATATATATATATATTTCATCTTTTTTAGGACCACACTCACAACATATGGAGGTTCCCAGGCTAGGGGTCTAATCAGAGCTACAGCTGCCGGCCTATGCCAGAGTCACAGCAATGCCAGATATGAGCCACATCTGTGATCCTCACCACAGCTCACGGCAATGCTGGATCCTTAACCCATTGAGCAAGACCAGGGATCAAACCCACAACCTCATGGTTCCTAGTCAGATTCGTTTCCACTGTGCCACAACAGGAACTCCTGTATTTTCTATATTTTTAAATGCCAATTTTATCCATCTACTTGCTCAAACTAATTCCTACTAACTTCTGTAATTTCTTTATATTTAGTTCTCATATCCAAACTATTACCTAATTTTGATTTATTTTTAAAATTTGTTTATCACAGTTGATTTACAATGTTCTGACCATTTCTGCTATACAGCACCAAATTCTGTGATTTCTTTCTCCAAATATATCTAAGGTGTTTCCATTTTTCTTCGTCTCTCTCTCTCTCTTTTTTTCAAATGCCACACTTGCGACATATGGAAATTCTTGAGCTGGGGTCAGATCAGAGCTACATCTGAGGCTTAAGCAACAGCCACAACAACACTGGATCCCAACCGCATCACAGCTTGCAGCAGCCCTGAATCTTTAACCCACTGAGCAAGGCCACATCCTCACAGAGAATACATTGTGTCCTTAACCTGCTGAGCAGCAATGGGAATTCCTCTCTTCATCTCTCTTGATAGAACTTTACTCCCACTTACATGGGCTCCTGTCTCTTCTACTGCATTTTTGCCCCTGCTCTGTTCACATTCCATTCAGAACTCAGAGTATGTTTTTTTTTTTTTATAAGTCAGATTATATTATCATCAGCTAAAATCAGCTCAACAACTTTTTATTGCCCTAAGAATAAAATCTATGTGGCCTAGAATAACCTGCACAATCTGTGCATTCTTCTGTATTTCTCTCTCCTGCCAGATCATTACCTCCCTTGCTTGCTACCCTCCAGGTATAGGTGCCTTCATTCAGTGATTTGAAAGTCAATTTCTTCCCTCCCTCGGGGTTAGCACAGAAGCGGTCATATCTTGAATGTGCTTCTCCTAACCTCTTCACCTAATTAATCATATTCAGATGGTAATTTATACATCATCTTCTCAGGACTTATCTCCTTCCATTATGAACTATATTATGTCCCTACATCCTGTTGCTGGGAGAGGGACACTTTATAGATCCAATTGGCTAACACTAGAAAATGAATTGTCCAAGGAGACACATGTACTAACAAAGCAAAGACTTTATTGGGAAAGGGTGCCTGAATAAAGAGTAGGAGGATAACAGAACCTCTGCCACGTGGCTTGCAGCCTCAGGTATTATGGTAATGGATTGTCTCTGGCCAGCTTGCTTGTGCCAATATTTGGTGTGACTCAGGGTCCTTCCTGGGAGCATGTGCAACTCTCAGCCAATGTGGATTTCAGCATGAGGGTTTCTGGGAGATTGACAGGCCATATTATGAGATGGCAGCTCCTTCCTCCTTTTGCTGCCCCCTCTCCCCAGAATTCTCCTGGTTAGGTTTTGGCTAGCAGTACCATGTTCCTTATTGGGCCTCCTGTTGGAAGAAAACTCTTGCAAGTATCTGGCTAAGATGGGGGCAGTTTCAGTCAACAGCTCCCTAACAATTCTGTTCTCTAAAAATGTAAACTTCTTTGTCCTAATCATATGACACTTGTCTATGTATTTGTTGTTTATAAAATATCTATCTTTCCCATGAGAATATAAGCTTACTGGTATTTTGAAATCACATCCTATCTCATGCAATGCTGTATCTCCAATACCTACCATGTACTGTATCTGGCACATAATAGACATTAAATAAATGATATTTTAAACCCCTAGGTAAATGAATGCTCATTCTATCACCATTGGATAATGTGGCTTTAATTGTGGTCTGGCTGGAGGGAGAAAAATACAATGTTTAAATTCATTCCAACATCTTGTGTTTCCATTCATTCTATCACACATATAAATGAATGCACTTATATGACATTTTATATAATTCATGCTTTATGAACTTTCCAAACTGAAGAAATTTCTGGGCTATGGCCAACTTTGGGTAAACAACAAAAATAATTTTCTCAGCCTCAAGACTCAAACTATGGACAATTGTGAATTCTCCGAGTTATGTGCAACTTTGTATGGACTATTCTCAATGGCTATCAGGTCTTCTAAGAGGAAATTTAGTCTTCTCATTAAACATTTATTCTAAACTCTATGGTAAATTATAGACTAAATAGAATTTTCTTTGCTAGTTTGGGTATATAAATATTACCTAATAGACCGCTTCTACAGTAATAGGTACTTCCAATTCAACAAGAACATTTAAAACTTGTTAGAATGTAACCTTTAACCATTCTGAAATCTAAGTATAAAGGGATTTTCCCACAGCCTCATAGATAGAAAGAAAAATGCATAACAAAGGAATTTGCATCAAATTTTATGCTTTTTCTCTAACTCTAGGAGCTAAATGAGAATAGAATGGCATCTACCAACTAATGAAAGTTTCAGAAAACAAAAACTGTGTAACCAGTCAAGATATATTTACCTGTCATTGTGAAAGAAACTTATTGTGTTACATTGAAAACTCAGAGTATGTTTCATTTATGACTCTATCTAAAGAGAATACTTGTAATATGATACTGGCACCAATAAATTCTTTGAAACTACAAATCATAAAAAATAAACTTATAAATAATAAAACTTTATCATGTATCTATATACACACACATATATATATAGTGTGTGTATATGTATGTGTGTGTGTAAGTAGAGATAAATTAAAATCCTACATGCCTATGGAATGTATAATATTATCTTTAAATAAGAATTCTTAAATATAAATGACGTACACCACACTGGGAAAAAAAGTATACTACTATTAAAATACACTAAGCAAAAGTAGATTTTTCCAGAATTTTCAACCAAAATTACGCAACTGAATTCCTTTTGGTGGTTTTTAAAAATTATGGCTGTCCTACTAGACACACTAAAATTGAATCTCTTATGGTTGGACCAGGCATGTGTGATTTGTCATCCTAATTACCCCACTGTACCACTAATCTGCTTTTTTTTGTGGACATTGCCACTTCTAGAAATGGACTAAAACCACACCTAGAAGCCACAGCTCAAGATAGTTTTCTCTGTTCTCCCTGATGCTACCTTGTTGGCTTGTCTTGCCAAGTTTTTTCCTGGTGGTGATCTGGGTCTTACTGGCTCTCCAACTATGAGCTCTGTCTGGTGGTCCTTGCCTCTTGCATTTTTCAACCACTTGTATAATTTAAAGTCCACTTACTTAGCTAAAGCTCAGCATGTCTCTGGTTGAGATTCAGAAGTACTTTTGACATTGTCCAGGGCTATCATTCTCTGATTTTTAATTTCAGTGAATGTAATGAAAGTTATTGCCTTAGATTTTGAAAGTCCTATATTAAGATTTGACTAAAATGAATTTAGGCTATACATACATATATATTTATGTATATTTGCTTTTTAGGGGCATGCATGTGGCATTTGGAGGTTCCCAAGCTAGGGGTTAGATCGGAACTGCAGCTGCTGGCCTAAGCAACAGCCACAGCAATGCAGGATCTGAGCCATGTCTGTGACCACCACAATTCACAGCAATGCTGGATTCTCAACCCACTGAATGAGGCCAGGGCTCAAACCCACCTCCTCATGGATACTAGTCAGATTTGTTACTGCTGAGGCACAACTGGAAGTCCCTGGGCTGCTACATTCTAAATTATGTAAACTAAATGGAAACGGAGTGGCAAAGATACTATCCTGGCAAATTATAAATCACTTCTCCAGCAACTTTATCTCACATTCATATGTTTCCACCTTGAGAATGAAAGTAGAAGTTATTTTGTGCTCTCATTGCCAAGCTAGATTTTATATGATGCCCATTTAAATTTGCATTTCAGATGTGCAACAAATATACTTATTAGTATAAAAGTATCCCATATATTTCATGGGACAGAACAAAAATATTATTTGTGGTTTATCTTAAACACAATTTTTATTTTTCATTTTATAGCCACCCCAGTGGCACATGGAAATTTCTGGGCTACAGCTCAAATCAGAGCTGCAGCTGTAGGCCTATACCACAGCCAGGGCACCAACATATCTGAGCTGCAGCGGCAATCTATGCCTCAGCTTGCGGCAATAACGGATCCTTAACACACTGAGACACTGAGGCCAGGGATTGAACATGCATCCTCATGGACACTGTGTCAGGTTCTTAAACTTTTGAGCCACAATGGGAACTCCTGAAATACAATTTTAATTGAGTGCTCTATATTTTTATTTGCTAAACCTGTCAACCTTATGTCAAGCTCTATTACAAAGCAATACCAGGGAACTGAGAGAAAACAAATAAGTTCTATTCCAGAAGAGTCTATGGTCAAAAAAATCAATCTGTGTGTCTATTTTGATTGTAGTGGTAATAGATGATGGGATTTTCAGATGCGACTCTGGGTTAATGGAAAGCACACTCTGTGGCTAAAATTATTTTAATATAAGGGATTTGGAAGGTTAAAATAGATAAAGAAACAAATGGTAAAGGACAAATTTTTATAATTATCTTTGGAAAGTCAAATTTAAGCTAAAACAAAATTCACCTTAGCCTTTAATGGTGCTCCTGTATTTATTAGAATAAGTCAATGTCATCCTGTATGAAGCTTGTTACATTTGATTGGCTGTATATTCAAAAGTTTAAAACCAACACAAAAACTCTCTATACTGGGTAAGAGAAACTATACCTGAATACATATGTGTCAAGACAGCTAATAAAGTTTTAGCAATTTTTTTTTTCATTTCCATTTCTGCAAACTATTCCCCTCTCCGACAGAGATGATAGAAATAAAGGCAGAGACTACTCCAGTCAATGATGCTGAAGCCCCATTTCAGGTACCTTTATCAAGGGATTCTACTTTCACATTCCCTATTGTGTTTTTTATCTATCAATTAATAAACAGTTAAAAGATTTCTTTTTGAAACAATATATGTTGGCTCACAAAAGGTTAATATTTAAAGGGGAGAGAGAAGACTATTAGGGTTTAGAAATTTAAGTTTGAGTTTTAATAACAACATAGTCAATTCAGCAGAATTTTTCATATACATCCCAATAAAGCATTCAAAGAATGATGCCGGATTAAAAATACCTTTACTTGTCCCAGCATAAAAACACAAGGGAAAGGAAGTTCATTTTTTCCCTGACTCTAAAACTCTAAAGCTTCAGGAAATTTCTTTATTACTTAGTACTGTATGTTCTAATCAAGCATAAAGCAGGAAAGTGACTACTATCAAAGGACCCATAAAAAGAGTTTATGATGTTTCAGAATCAGACAACATAAAAAAGGACATATTCAAATTAGAAACACTATTATAAAGTGTGATTCTATAAGGAATCTCCATAACAGTCTTAATAATGTGATTAAAGAGACAAAGTAATAGCAATATACACAAGTACTAATTAGAACATTGAAACTATTACGCCTCATGTGGGAGACAAGTCATAAAATTCAAAGAATATTTGTAAGAAACACTATCAGACTGGCTTTTAAGTTTTTTAGTGCCTGAGGCTGATTTTGTGAACTTGTGGTATGAGTTGAAATGTTTAAGAGACTTCAATTGGCCTAATAATGCCTCCTTGTTTCAGAATCTTATTATAATATAAAAAAATAATTTAGAGAGATAATACTTTTCTCCATTAGTTTCAATGGCACAGTCAGTTTATGCAAAAATCCAAAAACTGAACCAAATTCCACAGTATTCCAGATAATAAACTGCACTAAAATAAAGGGAAAAAATCTATGTATACCATTATTGTGTGGCATGAATTTTAGGGGGCTAGATGTAATAATAAATAGGAATAGTTCTATAGTTAGCATCTGATTAAAATAACTGTTGTATTATTGATTTTTCATTTTTATTTGAAAATTATCTCAAAAGTATGAAATACATAACATAGTAAAAGAAAATGCCATTGATATATTTTTTGAAAAATTCAGAGCAGAGAAACTACAAAAGAACAAAGCCACAATTTCTAGGTAGTCCTATACATTTCTTAATATAGGGCCATAACTTAGGCTATCTACTTTCTAGCAGGTAAGTAAAGAGAAATATAACCAATGAAATCAGTTTCATTAATATTAGTTAATATACTGATAAACAGTGGTAATTTCTTAATCATGTAAACTTTAATACATATTATACTCTTCTCTAGGATGTTCAAATTTTACATAGTACAAGTTTAAAAAACCTAGAGAAAAAGTAACCTTATTAACTTTACTTTTTGATTAAGCTAACATACTTCTTAGCGAAAAGGATTTTTTTTAACCCCCAAACACCTATTTTAACTAAGCCAGAAAATACTTTCTTCAAAAGGCACTTGGAAAGCCTGAATTAAACTATTCATAATTACCAGAAGGAGATATAAACAAGCTACTCAAAAAAAGAGACATAATACCTGCAATAAAAAGTAAAAATTTCTATTATATCTTTATATAAAGGTGATAAAATAATATACGGACTCTGACTTTTTCAACTTATTATTTGTTTGGCTTTACAGTGGGAAATCTATACACATTCACTAGAAACCATGCTCTGGATGCTGAATTTTGAGCTTGTCCTAGACTGGCCATATGCAGTATGATACTTTTTTTTGTCAACTTTAAGCAGGTAGTTTAATGGTCAGAACAAAATGATATTAATTAGGAAAAACTAGATGCAAAAAGTACTCTACAGAGTTATATATAGTTTTCATGTCGATTATTTTAATAGAATTCAATCCATATGATTATTTTTCAATCTCCTGAGTTTAAATTATCACATAACCATAAGATCTTTTTTTTATTTTTGTTTTTTTATTACTCAAATGAATTTATCACATCTGTAGTTGTATAATGATCATAACAATGATCATAACAATCTGATTTCACAGAATTTCCATCCCACAGCCCAAGCACATCCCCCTACCCCCCAAACTGTCTCCTCCGGAGACCATAAGTTTTTCAACGTCTGTGAGACAGCATCTGTTTTGCAAAGAAGTTCCGTCTGTCCTTTTTACAGATTCCACATGTCAATGAAAGCATTGGATGTTGGTGTCTCATTGTACGGCTGACTTCACTTAGCATGATAGTTTCTAGGTCCATCCACGTTGCAAAAAAATGCCAGTATTTCATTCTTTTTAATGGCTGAGTAATATTCCATTGTGTATATGTACCACATCTCTGGCTCCACTCCTCTGTCGATGGACATTTAGGTTGTTTCCATGTCTTGGCTATTGCAAATAGTGCTGCAATGAACATCGGAGTACATGTCTCTTTGCGAGTCGTGGTTTTCTCTGGGTAGATGCCCAGGAGTGGGATTGCTGGATCAAATGGGAGTTCTATGTTTAGTTTTCTGAGGAATCTCCATACTGCTTTCCACAGTGGTTGCACCAATTTACAATCCCACCAACAGTATACTAGGGTTCCTTTTTCTCCACACCTTCTCTAGCACTTATTGTTTGTAGACTTTTGGATGACGGCCATTCTGGCTGGTATAAGGTGGTACCTCAGAGTGGTTTTGATTTCCATCTCTCTAATAATGAGTGATGTTGAACATTTTTTCATGTGTTTCTTGGCCATCTGTATGTCTTCTTTGGAGAACTGTCTGTTTAGATCTTCTGCCCATTTTGTGATGGGGTTGTTTGTTTTTTTGGTATGGAGCGGCAGAAGGTGTTTATAAATTTTGGAGATTAATCCCTTGTCAGTTGATTCACTTGCAAAGATTTTATCCCATTCTCACATAACCATAAGATCTTAAAACACAGACAAATACACAAGTGTTTTACTGATATTTCATGATATCTTCAATGTGCTATTCCTTACTAGCAGCTCCTAGTTCAATAACCTGTGCAAATCTGCAATGGACAATGTGCATTAAAGCAGTAATTTCAGCAGTCCCTATACATCATTTACAGTGCATTACCTTAGATGATATGTGTGTCTAATTTTCATTGAATAAACTTGGACATTTAGCATATCCTGAAAGTGATTAACGGAGCTCAATCTACTGAGAAATATATGTTGTCCATGTTTCCAGTCTTTGTGGCCACCTGTACTTTACTTTTTATAAGATTCATCTACTGTAATTATTATAAACATTTTGCCATTTATATTACACCAAAAAAAAAAAGCCAAAAAGAGATAATTGAAAAAAGAAAAATTGATTTATTTTTTTGTTTTGTTTGTTTGTTTGTTTGTCTTTTGAGGGCTGCACCCACAGTATATGGAGGTTCCCAGGCCAGGGGTCAAATCAGAGCTTCAGCTGCTATCTTGTGCCTCAGCCACAGAAATGCAGGATCTGAGCCATGTCTGCATCCTACACCAGGGCAGATGTTGCTCAGGGCAACGTTGGATCCTTAACCCACTGAGTGATTACAGGGATTAAAACTGTGTTCTCATGGATGCTAGTCAGACACTTTTCCACTGAGCTACAATGGGTACTCCTGATTTATTTTGATTTCAAATAATTCTACACAAAAACATTTTGCTGAAACAATTTTAATTTATGGATAAAACCCTCTTTAAATGATACTCAGAATACATTATAAATTTGGTTTTAAAATAGATTGGAATTTAAAACAGATCTTACTCACAATGATTTAAAAAAATAAGGTATTCCAGAATATAATGCAGAGGTACAACTATCATGTGATGAATTCTCAGTTATCCAGGATAACAAAGATTATTTTCAAATATGGAAAGTAATTAAATCTTTCTATAGTATTAATCTCTAAGAACTATTCTCCTTTATAGACTATAATATTATTGTCAGTTTTCCATATACTTGTACTTTATAAAGAACTCCCACAAGAAGAAATTTCTGGAGGTTTTCCCAGATATATACAGCTACATTTTCTGTCATGCTTACAACATCTGCAAAGTATAGCACATCCATGTCCAGATTCTTATGATCAAGTGGCTTCATGATTGCCTTCCCAATATACTGCTTGAGGTCAGTCGAATTCAAAATCATTCCTATAACAGAATCAATCTCTCCATGTGCTATCACCACAACTTTATAATTGTGCCCATGGCCATTTGGGTTGTTGCATTTCCCAAAGAGTTTCAAGTTTTCTTCATTAGTCAGAAATTTGCTGTGAGGTCATGGGAAGTGCTGCTTTTATGCTGGACAGTGGCCACAAGTCATAGGTCCTAGTCAGCCACATGATAACAAGTGTAAAAAACCAATATATTTACAACCTTTCTGGACCTATGCAACCTTTCTGTTTTTCACTTTCAGTAGAGTACTCAATAAATTACACGATAGCCAACACTTGATTATGAAATAGGCTTTGTGTTAGATGATTTTTCCCCAACTATAGGCTAATGTAAGTGTTCTGAGCATGTTTAAGGTAGGCTGGGCTAAGCTATGATGCTAAATGGGTTAGGTAAATAAATGCATTTCCAGCTCACATTATTTTCAGTTTATAATGGATTTATTGGGATATAATCCTATCTTAAGCCAAGGAAGATCTGTATTTAACAATAGCCTCAAGAAGTCAATTCCAGACTATAGTGAAGTGGTTTTATTAGGAAGGTTAGACTGAAATTCTCACAACATTTGTAATTATTGCAAAGTTGCACAGAGTTATCTTTATAATAACTTTCAAAATAGATGTAAAAGCTGAATACAAGTCATCAAAAGAAATATTAAGAGAAGCAAAATAAAACAGCTTATGTTGTAAGATTTCTGCTGATCTTGAATAAGTTGGAGAAAAATAATTGTATAGCATACATAGATTTAAAGGATGGACTGAGTGCCCATCAGGCTAGCCTCTAAATACTCTGTTTCTCTAAGCCACAGAAATAAATAAAAGCGATATATATTGTCATCAGTTAGTGTATGTGGCTGGTTAATAACAGAACTCTATGCTTTAAAGTTAGTTCGTCTGGAAAAAGGCTAATGCTTCATACAGGTTGAGAAGTTTGATCATATTTTTCTGAAAAGAAAGAGCCCATATTGGCATTCAGACTTCAAAGTTTTCTTAGCATTACTCATCTATAAGGCTAAAGTGATGATTAAATGGTGGCAATGTTTGTGCCTGGAAGGTAGTAAATACTTTGAAGCTTTGATAATGATAATGATTGTGATAATGATGCTTATGATGACAATGGTGGTTGTGGTGATGGCAGAGGAGACAAAAATAACCTGGAACACAGATACAATTTCAACCAAAAATTATATTCTAAATTTATTGTCAGTTTTATACAAAAAAAAAAATAGAGAAAAGATTTTTCACAGGCATGTAGGTGAGTGTTTGCCATGGCATGGTAGTGACCTTGGATGTTTCCATATAGGCCACTTAGGCAAAGCTTGACTGGAACCTCACCCACGACTTGGTGTCAAGATAGACAGTCTTGTGACAAGAGGTCACAGATAACCATCCAGCATATACCTCTACATCTCTTGGGGGGGTTCCCTCTTTTTTAGGAAACTGCTATAAAACAGTTTCTTAACCACCTCTTTAGTGTCAGTGAGGCATGGGAATTTATATCTCTCTTATAAAACTGCTTCACTGTGGTCTAGAATTGGTTTCTTGGTGACAGAGCAAACCATTGGCTCATGACACCAACCATCTGGTTCTTCTGATTCATGTTGTCCTCTGATGACATAGATGATGGATAGACAATATGCAGATCTTGCTTATACTATTTGTGTGATAAACTACCTAAAGCCATTTAGTCAAGTTGTCTCCTTACAGGCTGAATATGTGCAATATTGGCAAAGCCACCTAGCAGCTGCAGTGATAACTGGTGCTAAGGGATTATGTAATTTTATGAGAAGCCAAAGATTTCATCCCAATTTAGGATCGCTATGTAACATGATGAAAATTCTTCAGTGTATTGAAAAAAAAAATGAAGGCATGTTGTCTGTACAAATGACAGAGCATATATTGTAACAATTACATAAAAAACAAACATCATTATGTTGATGGAATAATGACAAAAACAGTAATGATAATAAAATGTTTAATATTTTCAAAATGCACTCTGCTAAATCTTTTACGTACATTTTATTTAATCATCAACATGATCCCAGGAGTTATTTTTAATGGCATTAAAAAAAAATAACACAGGGTCAAACACCTAGTAGGCTGCTGGCAGTCTATGAAGCCAAGTTACCTGACTTTATTGTCCTTGAGATTAAATAATATATTTCACCATCTCCAAGAATGTATAGATTAGTTTTAGTAAAAATTAATGGAAGAGATGTTACTAAAATAACTTCATAATTATGAAAAGACAAAATACGGAATACTAAAACACCCTGGTAAGTTTGGGATTAATTGAAGCATTTAAACACAATTATTAAACTCTTGGACTTCATTAAAAATGGACAGATATATACCATATGTCCTTATTTATCATTCACTTCACCACCTATTCTGATCTTCCATCAGAAGAAGCATATGCCACAGAAAATATAAAAGGATCAAACTAGGATTTTCAAACAGAGTCTTTATTTAAATTATAACTTTGGTGTACTGCCAAATGACCATCTGCCTTATACACTAATTAGACCTGTACCATTTAAAATATACAACTTAAGAACGTTACTTGAAAAATGAATTTATAGTTTGATTTTCAATCACATTACTTTTTCAAATTTAAGAAATATTTTGTCGTATTAATAATGCTATTTCTAATCTTCACTATAGAAAATGTTAGGTTAGAATAGAATTTGACATCTAAAAAGAATGTGTTAAGCACCGGTTTATTTTTCAAGTATGAGTTTTAGTTTCAAACAAACTAAATAGATATATATGGTTAGGGATTTATGTGGGAAACCTTCCTCTGCAAAATATTCAATCGTTTCCAATCCACTGTGAATGCGTAGGGATATATAATTAGAAACATGTATTGTGACAAAATTTGAAGGCATTGTTGCCCTCTAAATGTAGAACTGTTTAGATTATCTATTTCTTCCTGAATAAGTTTGATCATTTACCTCATTCAAGACATTTAAATATGTCAAATGTATTGGTATGATATCATAATATTCCTTTATTATTATTTTTAATATCAGTAGGATTTGTACTGGTAATCCTGACCCCCCTTCCCTGTCTGACTGTTTTTTTTTTTTTCTTTTGGGCCATGCCTTTGGCATGGGGAAGTGCCTGGGCTATGGATCACATCTGCACCAGAGCTGGGACCTGACCCCCAAGAGTAACAATGCTAGATCCTTAACCCACTGCAACACAAGTGGAAGTCCCTCTGTCTGACTTTGTATGTATATCCTTCCTTATGGCTATAGGTTTCAGTTTTTTCAAATTTATTTTTTAAAGTACAGTTGATTTACAATGTAGTGCCAATTTCTGCTGTACAGCAAAATGACTTGGTCATATACATGTATACATTTCTTTAATTTTCTTTCTTTTTTTTTTTTTTTAAGGTCTCACCATCAGCGTATGGAAGTTCCCAGACTAGAGGCTGAATCAGAGCTGCAGCTGCTGGCCTAGAACACAACAACAGCAATGCCAGGTCTGAGCCCCATCTGCTACCTAGGCCAGAGTTTACAGCAATGCAGAATCCTAAGCAAGGATCCACTGAGAAAGGCCATGATTGAATCCGCATCCTCATGGATACTGGTTGTGTTTGAAACCTGATCAGCCACAATAAGTCCCTATACATTCCTTTTCTTATATCTTCCATCATGGTCTATCCCAAGAGATTGGGTATAGTTCCCTGTGCTATACAGAAGGACCTCATTGGAGGTTTATCATTTTTATTGATTTTTTTCTTTAAAGAACCAGTTTTAAAATCATAGATTTTTCTCTATTGTTTATTTTCTTTTTATTAATATATTCATATCTTCATTTACTTCATTCTGTTTATATTGGGTTTAATGAAATTTTATTTTTGTTTTAGTTTTTTGTTTTGTTTTGTTTTGCATTTTTAGGCCTGCACCCAAGGCATATGGAAGTTCCCAGGATAGGGCTGAATTGGAGCTACAGCTGCCAGCTACAGCCACAGCAGCATAAGATCCTAGCCACATGTGCCATCTACACCAAGTGGAAGTCACTCACAGCAACACAGGATCCCTGACTGACTAAGCGAGGCCAAGGATCGAACCCGTATCCTCATGGATACTAGTTGCATTCTTTTCCACTGAGCCCCAGTGGGAACACCTGTTTTAGTTTCTTACAGTGAATTTTAGGACCATTAAATTTAATACTCACAATATAAACACTTAATATCTATGCATTTCTCTCTTAAACACTATCACTTAATCACTGTTATTAGGTGAAAACTTACTTAGAACTATTATGTCCTCTTAATTAATTTGTGTTTTTATCACTATGAAATAACCCTGTTTATCCCAGATAATATTTCTTAACTAAGGTCTTCTTTGTTATTAATATCACCACTCAATATTTATTTGAGTGATTATTTTCATAGTAATTAGTTTTTTATGCTTTTACTTTTAATGTGTATCTTTATATTTAAAGTGAGTTTCTCATAAACAGACTGCAGTTAGTTCTTATGCCTCAATCCAACCTGATATCTGTTGCCTTATTATTACAGTCCTTAGACCATTTACATTTTCTGGAATTGCTGATAAACTTGGGTTTCAATACTTACCCATTGTTTTGTATCTGTCCTATCTATTTTTGTTTCCTTTGTCTTTTTTTTCTGCATTCTTGTTGATTAATTGATTTTTTTATGCTTCTTAATGATTTAATGTTATCGTAAAAATTGCCCAAAATATATACACCTTGTTTATTTTTAAGTGGTTATAACATGGTTTGTGAAACATAGATTTAATTTATTACAGACTATATTCAAATAATAAATCATCATGGTCTAACAATATTAATAAGTACACTTGTACTTTTCACTTCTCAATATCCCTGTGCTTTTGCTGTCACATAGATCCTTTCTACATATGTAGTTAACCTTACAGTATATTGTTATTATTTTTGCTTTAAGCAGCCAATTATCTATAAAAGAGATATAAAAATAAAGAAAACTTGGAGTTCCTGTCATGGCGCAGTGGAAGCAAATCTGACCAGGCACCATGAGGTTGCGAGTTCAATCCCTGGTCTTGCTCAGTGGGTTAAGGATCCGGTGTTGCCATGAGCTCTGGTGCAGGTTGCAGACACAGCTCTGATCCCGCATCGCTCTGGCTCTGGTGTAGGCCGGTGGTTACAGCTCCTATTAGACCCCTAGCCTGGGAACATCTATATGCCGTGGGTGTGGCCCGAGAAAAGACGAAAAAATAAAAAGACAAAAAAGATAAAAATAAACTTATATTTCTCACATCTTTGGCTTTTTGACACTGTTTATTCTTTTGCCTATATTCAAATTTCTGTTTACCATCATTTTCCCTCTGTCTGAAGAACTTACTTTGAATTTCTTACACTGCATTTCTGCTAGCGATGAATTCTCTCCCCTCTTGCTGGTCTGGAAAAGTTTTTATGGCATCTTCATTTTTGTAAGGTATTCCCAGTGAATACAGGCAGACCTCATTTTACTACACTTCCTTTTATTATGCTTCATAGATACTGCATTTTTCACAAATTGAAGGTTTTTGCCAATCCTGCTTCAAGCAAGTCTATCAGAACCAGTTTTCCAACAGCATTTGCTCACTTCATGCCTTTGTGTCACATTTTGTTAATTCTCACAGGACTTCAAACTTTTTCACTATTATTATATTTGTTATGGTGATGTGTGGTCAGTGACCTTTAATGTTTATACAAAGATTGGCTGAAGGCTCAGATGATGGTTAACATTTTTTAGCGATGATGTATTTTTAATTAAGGTCTATACCTTTTTTAGACATAATGTCATTGCACACTTAATAGACTACAGTGTAGAATAAATATAACTTTTATATGCACTGAAAAGCCAAAAAAAAGTTGTGTGAGTCCACTGGATTGTGTTATTTGCTTTATTGCAGTGGTCTAGAACTGAACCCACAATATCTCTGAGGCATTTAATTTTACAATGACAGGGTTTTGTTATCCAGTGCTGCAAAGATTGTCCTTAGACATACATGTATAATATGTGGTGAGATATTTGATGTAATTTTTTTTTTCTTGTTTCTCTGTGTATGATATTTGCTTTGGCTCTACCTCTTTTTCGATTTGTCTCTTTATTTATGTTTTATCAGCAATTTGCCATGTGCTTTGGTATTTTTTAAATTAAATTGTATTGGAATATAGTTGACCTATAATGTTATATTTATTTCGAGTATACAACAAATTAAATCAGTCAAACATATAAATATATCCATTCTCTTTTCCCATACAGTTTATGACAAACTAGTGAGTAGATTTTCCTGTGCTATAGAGTAGGTTCTCCATAATCACCTTTTTTATACAGTAGTATGTATGTGTTATTCCCACCCTCCCAATTCTTCCCTCTCCCCAATGGTTTCATTTATGATAACCAAAGGATTGGTTTTGAAATTTCTGTTTGTTTCTTCTTTATAAATAAGTTATTTTATGCCATTTTTTATTAGATTCTGCATATGTTATATCATATTTGCTTTCCTGTCTGACTTAACTTCACTCAGAATGATAACCTCTGTACCCATCTATGTTGCTACAAATTATATTATTCCATTGCATATATGAAACACATCTTCTTTATCCATTCCTCTATCAAGATATATTTTTAAATATATTATCCTTTTGCTTCAGCCTTGTTAGGTACCTTGAATCATGTGTTGCTTTTTCTTCCCTAGATCTGGAATTCATGCGACATCACACTTGCCACTTTTAAATAAGAGAAAGTGTTGTTATTTAAACTCAACCTTATCAGACTTGTAAAATTCATTAAAAGAAAATATGAAGATATTGTTAAGAGAAAAGTTAAGTGTTCGTGTTTGTGTTTTTAATACATCATTTAATATCTCTTAAACTTATTGTAGTCATCTTTGGGATGTCTATGTTTGCTCCACTGGATTCAGGAAATAACATTAAATGTTAATACTAGATATCTAGTTACTATTTGCTTAGTATGTTTTTGTAATCCCTTTATGTTATTCCATCACATTATTTTTATTTATTTATTTATTTATTTTATAGAATAAAATACATATATTTAAACACAATTATATTCACACAGATTATTATATCATGGATATTAAGAAACAGATTAAGTGACTTCCTCTGGAGAAGTGGAATGGAAATTATGCTGAGACAAATAGGAAGTTTATTCTATACTTTATCCCATTTTGTATGGCTGGCATCTTTACTATTTAGTATACATTTCAATTTTTCTTTAAAAATTAGCATTATATTAAAATTGTGAATATTATTCAACTAAAATTTATAAAGAAGAAAGCCTTATATACCATTAAATATTTTATATAGCATAATGAAAAGAATAACTTAACTGGTAAGAATAACAAAATAATAAATACATCCTTTGAAAATAAGTAAAATATGCATAAATTGGTTAAAAAGCATAAATATGTCCTCACAAATTGTTACATCTTATTGATTCTTCAATAAAGGCATTACTCCATTCTAGGTGATGTGATAAACAAGACATTATAGACTTTACATTGTACCATGGAGAGAAATGCTTATTAATAATACAATTGTTGAACTGTATTATTTAATTGTACAGTTGCATTATTTCATTATGATTATTATAAATTCTTTAATGGAGAGGAAATCAGAATCAGATGTAAGAAGATTTCAGCATCCCAAGAATGATATCAAATGACCCCCTTCATGGTGGATTATGCACTTATTTACTGTGAGATATATTTCTTCTCCAGAGATTCTTTATTTGTGTATCAATTATAGATTTTTGGTTTGCAGTTTTTCTGAAGTTTTGATATAAGAGTCTATATGTATATGAAATTGCTTTAAGTTGTTGTTCTCTTAATTGCAATTTCACCTCCAGTGTCCTGCATTTGTACCCACCTCTTCTCATGATTTCTGATTTTGGTGGTATAATTGTGTATGGATGATTTCGTATCATTACTGCATATATACCTTTACTGGTGAGCCTTGTCATTTGTGGAATTCTTGTTTCCTGTTGCTGCCTTTTCTTTTCTGCCTAGAGAAGTTCCTTTAGTATTTGTTGTAAGGCTGGTTTAGTGTTGCTGAATTCTCTCAACTTTTGCTTATCTCTCAACTTTTTGATTTCTCCTTCAAATCTGAATGAGCACCTTGCTGGTTAAAGTAATCTTGGTTGAAGTTTTTTTCCTTTCATCATGTTAAGTATATCATGTCACTCCCTTCTGACCTGCAGAGTTTCTGCTGAAAAATCTGCTGATAACCTTATTGGGGTTCCCTTGCATGTTATTTGTTTCTTTTCCCTAGCTGCTTTCAAGATTTTCTCTTTGTTTTTAATTTTGGTTAGTTTGATTAATATGTGTCTCAGTGTATTCCTCCTTGGGTTTATTTTATATGGTGCTCATTGTGCTTCCTGGATTTGAGGGAGTGGTTCCTTTCCCATGTTAGGAAGTTTTCGGCTATTATCTCTTGGAATATTTTTTCTGTCTCCTTCTCTCTCTCTTCTCCTTCTGGCACCCCTATAATACGGATGTTGGGGTGTTTAATGTTGTCCCAGAGTTCTCTGAGACTCTCTTCATTTGTTTTCAATCTTTTTTCTCTTTTCTGTTCTTCATCCGTAATTTCCACTAATCTGTCCTCCACCTCGCTTATTGGTTCTTCTGCCTCCTGTATTCTGCTGTTAGCTTCTTCTATTGAATTTTTTATTTCAGTTATTGTATTTTGCATCTCTTCTTGTTTAAGTTTAATATCTTGCATCTCTTTGCTCAGTGTTTCCTGTAAGTTATCCATCTTTGCCTCCAGTTTATTTCCAATGCCTTGCATCATCTTCAACATCAACAGTCTAAAGTCTTTTTCCTGGAGGGTAAGAATCTCCTCCTCACTTAGCTGATTTTCTGGGGTTTTTCCTTTCTCCCTCATCCAAGTTATAGCTCTCTGTCTTTTCATTTTTATAGGTTTTTGGTGTAGTGACCTTTTTACAGATAATAGAGTTGTAGCCTCTCTTACTTCTGGTGTCTGCCCCCCTTGTGGCTTAAGTTAGTATGGGGCCTTGGTGTAGGCTTCCTGATGGGAGGGGCTGATGCCTGCCCACTGGTAAGTGGAGCTGATTCCTATCCCTCTGGTGGGTGGGGCTTAGTCTCTGGTGGGATTAGAGGCAGCTGTGTGCCTGAGGGGTCTTTAGGGAGCCTGTTTACTGAGGGGCAGAGCTGTGATCCCACCTGGATTGTTTTTTGCCCTGGGGCTTCTCAGCACTGACTTATGGGTGGGGCCAGATTTTCCCAAAATGGCCACCTCCAGAGAAAGGCAGCTGCTGAATATTCCTGAGAGCTTTGGTTTCAATGTCCTTCCCTCACAACAGGACACGTTCACCCCCCTGTTTCCCCAGGATGTCCTCCAAGAACTGCAGTCAGTTTTGACTCAGATTCCTACCAAGACTTTACTGTGCCCTGGGATCCAGTGCATGTGAAAGTCTGTGTGCACCTTTTAAGAATGGAGTCTCTGTTTCCCCCAGTCCCATGGAGCTCCTGCACACAAGCCCCACTGGCCGTCAATGCCAGATGCTCCAGGGGCTCTTTCTCCCAGTGCCAGATCCCCACACATGAGGGTTTGATGCGGGGCTCAGCACTCTCACCCCTGTAGGTGAGTCTCTGTGAATCAGTTACTTTCCAGTCTGTGGGGCTTCCCCTCTGGGAGGTATGGGGTTATTTATATCATTAAATCCCCCCTCCTACCTCTTGATGTGGCCTCCTCTTTTTCTTCTGGAGTAGGGTATCTTTTTTAAGGTTTCCAGTCAATTTGGGTAGAGATTGCTCAGCCTTTAGTTGTGAATTTTATTGTTTTTAGGAGAGAAGTTGAGCTCCAGTCCTTCTATTCTGCCATCTTAATCCCTGGATCACTCTCCATCACATCATTGATAACATTTCTGAAAATTATAAATATAGGATTCTTTAATCCATGCATTTCACATATTTATTGAGGAGTCTTCCATTCAACAAATATCAGGAAAGCCCTGGTATAGATGTAAGACATAAAGAGAAGAGCAAATCAGTCATGATTTCTGCCTCCATGGAGCTTACAGCTGGAAGTACATATTGATTGAATTATTATTTAAGTGATGTTGATAAGAACTTTAAAGAAAACCATGAGAGCATAGATCCAGGCATATATGACTAGAAATTAGAAAAGAAATTATAGGTTTAGAAATTAGAAATATTTCCCTAAGATAGTGATATCTCAGATAAAATGTATTGGGCAAGTAAGAGGCAATGTGGTAAAAGGGAGGAGAGAGAAATGACTTTGTCATTTCTTAAAACAGAATGTGGGAATATACTAAAATAAGGCCAATGTGAGTGGTCAGCTGGGAAGGAAGGAGAGACTGACTAGCAAGTATTCTGCAGAAACAGACTGAAACCAGATAATAGAAGACTTATATAATATTTTTATTTTCATATTAATATCAGTGAAGACTATTAAAAAGGGAAGAGAAGCAATCTGAGCACATATGAATTTCTAAAAAAAAAATCTTTTGCTTTAAGGTAACAGAGATGGAAAGATGCAAGAACATTTTTGTAGGAAAAATTTTTATTTATTATTATCTCATGATGTCATTCCACCTATTATATTTACTATGGAATTTATCATAGTATATATTTTGTGTTTATAGTATCATACTTTATTATATTACTATATTTTTATGTTTGTATTTAATATACATTAAAATGTTTGTATATATAATAATATTTTGGCTGGGAATTGAATTTTATTTATTTTTAACTTTAGCCATTTGTGTGTCACTTTAATGTTCAAATTTTAAAAAATAAACTCACTTCAATAATAAAATAGAATCACTTCATATTATAGCAGGAGATTTTGAAGCTTCACATGAAATTATATTTGGATTTAGAAGCATTGGCTCTATGCCTGTGTCAGCCAGGAAAGGAAATATTCTGTCACCCCTATAGAGTCACCAAGGCAGTACATAATTTGCCAAGAGATCAATTTCTCTAATGAAAAATGTGTAAGCTCTTCATTAAACAAATCATCATGGTATATCCTTTAACTTCTGAGTTTTGCATTAAAAAGTAAATCCTGCTATAAAACAAATACACTTTGTCACAAAGTAAAATTTGTATATATTTCATATGTATCTAATTTGTTACATTCAATTATCATAAGAAACCTTAAGGAATCCTGTGGTTATCCAGTAACCCAGATAACAGCCAAAGGAATAAAGAAAATCTTTAAAAGAATCAAAGTTATCCCTAACATTTCTGCATATATTCACAAAATTTATATTATCTAAATCATTTCCGACTCCATTCCATACCATGCAGATCCATGGACATGAACTCCCTTCTTTAAACCCTCCCCACAGGGAATACCATGCAAATAACTTATGAAGGCAACAGATTTTTTAAAGATTTTTGGAAGATAAGAAAGGACAGGTTTAAATCTTAGGAATGTAAAAGAGCATTTGAGCTTTTAAACATTAGTTAATTCCATTGTTGGAATGTATTTGGCTACCCCGATTTTAAATATTCCTCCTAGACATTTCCCCCCCCTTCTCCTAGGTCTTGTGCTCTATCACCTTCATTCCTTCTCTGCACCTTTCCATTTAAAATGAGCCATTCATTCCCTCTTTCATTCATTGAAGAAATTCTTATAGAGAACTCAACATGTTCCAGGCCCCACAATAAGACATGAAGACTCAGTATGAATAGAACCTAGGGCTTAAACTCAATTTCAAAAGACCAGCCCAATAAGAACAAATAGCTATAGTATAAATAGAGTTCCTAGTGCATTACAGATGGACTCTGATGATTGGTACACAATAGATCATTTTAGAAATTTTGTGTGGTATAATGGAAAATGTCTTAATTTTCAAATTAGTCAGAAATTTGTTTAAATCCTAGGTCTTCTTTTTTCTAGCCAGGAAATGTGTGACAAGTCACTATGTTTCTGCCTCATAAGATAAGCACTGGGAATAATTACCTCCTTTTTATAACTGTCTCTGTGTGTGTGTAAATGAAGTAAAACTTCAACTAGTACATAACATGTGCCTAATAATCTGAAAGCTGGATTGATAAATATTAAATATTTTGGTGTTTTAACTACTTACTTTGTGAATGATAACCCAGTGATGTACTCTATGACATAGAAGTTCCATGGAAGTGTTTATATTTAGGGTAATAAATTATAAGGTCAAAATTGTATACATTCACTTACTGTTAATAATGAAAAACCAGAAAAGTTAAATAATTTATCTAAAGTTACAAACATTTGAGTAACATATATAATTACAAAGGTTTCCTGTAACATGTTATTCCTAGACAATAAAAATTCCTTGTGAATAGAGAGATACTGCATTTTATTTTCCCCACTTGAAGATTCATAAAGATTAAATTGTTAAGAGCTTGGAAAAGTTCTACAGTTATAACATCTACTCTAATTTAACATGTTAACACTTTTATTTTAGTTTGTTCAGGTTTTATACAAAATTATTTGACAATGAAGTTCAGATTTTCTGAATGAGCAACCCATCCGATTGCTCATTGTATAGAAGAAAAAAGTGCTCTTTAATGCAGTATAGGAAAAACTTTTATTATTTAATCCATAATTTACAAAACAAAATATTAAGCCTCAAGATTTATTTTACCAAACTTTAATAATAATAATAGCAAAAGTCCTAATAGATAACTTGTAATTCCTTACATGGATTTTGAGGAATTAAAAGAGAATGAGTAGAGCTTTGTCCGGATAGATGCCCAAGAGTGGGATTGCAGGGTCATATGGAAGTTCTATGTATAGATTTCTAAGGTATCTCCAAACTGTTCTCCATAGTGGCTGTACCAGTTGACATTCCCACCAGCAGTGCAGGAGGGTTCCCTTTTCTCCACAGCCCCTCCAGCGTTTGTTATTTGTGGACTTATTAATGATGGCCATTCTGACTGGTGTGAGGTGGTATCTCATGGTAGTTTTGATTTGCATTTCTCTTATAATCAGCGATGTTGAGCATTTTTTCATGTGTTTGTTGGCCATCTGTATATCTTCTTTGGAGAACAGTCTATTCAGGTCTTTTGCCCATTTTTCCATTGATTGGTTTTTTTGCTGTTGAGTTGTATAAGTTGCTTATATATTCTAGAGATTAAGCCCTTGTCAGTTGCATCATTTGAAACTATTTTCTCCCATTCTGTAAGTTGTCTTTACTCCAAAGAGACACATGCACCCGCATGTTCATTGCAGCACTATTCACAATAGTCAGGACATGGAAACAATCTAAATGTCCATCGACAGAGGATTGGATTTGGAAGATGTGGTATATATACACAGTGGAATACTACTCAGCCATAAAAAAGAACAAAATAATGCCATTTGCAGCAACATGGATGGAACTAGAGAATCTCATCCTGAGTGAAATGAGCCAGAAAGACAAAGGCAAATACCATATGATATCACTTATAACTGGAATCTAATATCCAGCACAAATGAACATCTCCTCAGAAAAGAAAATCATGGACTTGGAGATGAGACTTGTGGTTGCCTGATGGGAGGGGGAGGGAGTGGGAGGGATCGGGAGCTTGGGCTTATCAGACACAACCTAGAATAGATTTACAAGGAGATCCTGCTGAATAGCATTGAGAACTATGTCTAGATACTCATGTCGCAACAGAAGAAAGGGTGGGGGAAAAAACTGTAACTGCAATGTATACATCGAAGGATAACCTGACCCCCTTTCTGTACAGTGGGAAAATAATTAAAAAAAAAAATGAAATATCCTGCAGGGAAAGATTCATTTATTTGTTAAATTTTAACATTTTAGAGGGAGGGGGAGGGAGTAGGAAGGACTGGGAATTTGGGTTTAATAAATGCAAACTATTGCCTTTGTAATGGATAAGCAATGGGATCCTGCTGTGTAGCATTGGGAACTATGTCTGGTCCCTTGTGATGGAGCATGATAATGTGAGAAAAAAGAATGTATACATGTATGTGTGATTGGGTCACCTTGCTGTGCAGTAGAAAATTCGTGGAACACTATAAACTAGCTATAATGGAAAAAATAAAAATCATTATAAAAATAAAATAAAATTAAATTAAATTAAAGTTCAATTGATTAAAGTGCTGTGCCAATTTATGATGTACAGGCAAAAGGACCCAGTTATACATTTATGTTTACATTCCCCTTCATACATTGTCTTCCATCACAGTCTATCCTGAGCCAGATATAGTTCCCCTTGCTATACATTAGGACCTCATTGTTATCCATTCTTAATGTAATTGTTTGCCTCTACTAACCCCATGCTGTCAGTCCATCCCATTCTTTCCCCCTCCCCATTGGCAATCACAACTCTGTTTTCTATGTCTGCGAGTCTGTTTCTCTTTTGCAGATAAGTTCAATTGCGCCATATTTTATATTCCACATATAAGGGATATTACATGGTAATTGTCTTTCTCTTCTGACTTACTCCACTTAGTATGAAAATCTCTAGCTGAACTCAAGTTAGAATTTATTTTTCACCTCATTCAACACTTGGTAAACTGCTAGGCTCTTAGAGCCTATGTAGTTCAAATTTTTAATTGTTTTTATTAAAGTATATTTGATTTACAATGTTGTGCTGTAGAGTTAAAGATTATTTTTCATTGTGAATTTATTATACCAAAACATTGAGTTCCCATTGTGGTTCAATGGTAATGAACATGACTAGTGTCCATGAAGACATGCATTCAATCCCTGGCCTCGCTCAGTGGGTTAAGGATCCAGCATTGCCATGAGCTCTGGTATAGGTTGCAGATGCAGCTTGGATCCCGTGTTGCTGTGGCTATGGCATAGGCCAGCATCTGCAGTTCCGATTTGACCTCTAGCCTGGGAACTTCCATACGATAAGTGTTCATCCCTGCCCCAAAAAAGACAAAAATTAAAATAAAATAAAATAAAATAAAGTAAAATAAAATAAAATAAAATTTGGCAAAACATGTGGAACCCAATTAAGACCTAACTGATTCTGTTTTATTTCTCTAATTATTTAAATTAATACCATGAATTAATACCATCTTACCCTCAGATTTCTTTAGTGTAGACTACTTGCCCAATAATAGAAAGTAATATTTTCTACCATAAGATAAGATTCCGTCGTAATTAGTGGTGAATTTCAATGTTAATCCCCAAGCCAGGTATGCTGCAGACACCAAATGTGGATATATAATTTTATCTGTGTGTATTTTCATACTGCAAGAAAATGAAATGCAAACAAGTTTAGCCTTCCTGCTCCTCTATTACATAAACCACCACCACTCAAGCAATATACCAGACTGAACAAAATGCCTTGAACTAGGAATCAGAAAATGGGCATTTTATATCTGATTTTTGTACCTGTGTAACTATGTTTCTATAAATCAAATTAATTCTCTTTCTGGAATCACTGTTTCCTTTTCTGCAACTAGGGTTAATTCTGCTCTAACCTACATTGTTGTAACACAGCAAATAAGACAATGAGCTATGAAAAAGTAATGAATCGATATCTTTACAAATGGAAACTGTTGTTATTTATTTGTATTCTCAGGTTGCTTATTATTTGTGGACTGTGGATATTTCTATAAAATTATTTTTTTAAGTTTTATTATTGTAATTTATTTGGTTGTGTGTAATAATTTTTATTTTTTTCCATTATAGCTGGTTTACAGTGTTCCATGAATTTTATACTCTACAGCATGTTGACTCAGTTACACATACATGTACACATTATTTTTTCTCACATTATCATGCTCCATCACAAGTGAGCAGACATAGTTCCCAGTGCTATACAGAAGGATTTCATTGATAATCAATTCCAAATGCAAGAGTCTGCATCTACTATCCCCAAATTCCTAATCCATCCCACTCCCTCCCCCTCCCTCTTGGCAACCACAAGCCTATTCTCCAAGTCCATGATTGCCTTTTCTGTGGAAAGGTTCATTTGTGTCATATATTAGATTCCAGTATAAGTGATATAATATGGTATTTGTCTTTCTCCTTCTGACTTAATTCATTTAGTATGAGAGTCTTTACTTCCTTCCCGGTTGCTGTAAATGGCATTATGTCATTCTTTTTTTATGGCTGAGTAGTATTTCATTGTGTATATATAATACTCTTCCTAATCCAATCTTCTGTCGATGGACATTTGGGTTGTTTTCATGTCTTGGCTATTGTGATTAGTGCTGCAATGAACATGTGGGTGCATGTGTCTTTTTTAAGGAAAGTTTTGTCCAGATATATGCCCAAGGGTGGGATTGCTGTGTCATATGGTAGTTCTATGTATAGTTTTCTAAGGTACCTCCATACTGTTCTCTATAGTGGTTGTACCAGCTTACATTCCCACCAACAATGCAGGAGGCTTCCTTTTTCTCCATACCCCCTCCAGCATTTGCTATTTGTGGACTTATTAATGATGGCCGTTCTGACTGATGTGAGGTGGTATTTCGTGGTAGTTTTGGTTTGCATTTCTCTAATAATCAGTGATGTTGAGCATTTTTTCATGTGCTTGTTGTCCAACTGTCTATCTTATTTGGAGAAATGTCTATTCAGGTTTTTGCCCACTTTCAATTGTGTTGTTAGTTTTTTTGCTGTGACCTAATCAAACTCACAAGCTTTTGCACAGTAAAGGAAACCAAAAAGAAAAAAAAAAAAAAAAAAAGACAATTTACAGAATGGGAGAAAATAGTTTCAAATGATGCAACTAAGGGCTTAATCTATAAAATACACAAAAAACTTATACAGTTCAACTGTAAAATTATTTAAAAAATATTTCTACAATGAAATTTAATATCTCTTAGAAATCATCCATTTTTACCTTACTCTGATTAGGTATAGTGAAGCATGGTTTTTGTCCATCCATTTATAAGATTTCTCATCAGATCTGCCTTTCTAAAAGGAGCAAAATTTGTTAGATGAAACCAGCATAAGCAGAAAATGAAATCTATTTTGGTCTTTCTATAATAAAAATTAAAAAACAAATGGTTAAAAATAAAGAGATAAGGAATTCCCCTTAAATCCTTAGATATATATGTATGTTTGTATATATGTATATTTGTATTTGTATGTATATGTATACACACACACACACACACATATATATATATATATGTTGCTTTTTAGGGCACACCCATCAATGTCATATGGAAGTTCCCTGGCTACGGGTTGAATCAGAGCTGCAGATACCGTTCTACACCACAGCCTCAGCAACGTGGCATCCAAGTTGTGTCTGTGACATAAACCACAGCCCATGGCAATGCCAGATTCCTAACCTACTGAACAAGGCCAGGGATTGAACCTGAACCCTCATGGATGGATACTATTCATGTTCGTTACTGCTGAACCTGACGGGAACTCCTTTTTATATCTTATATCCTCCTACCAGTTTCTTCTTCTTCTTCGCCCACCTACCCTCCCCCCAAAAATTTTACCCAGGTTCTCAGAAGGACCAAAAGTGCTTTTTTGACATTTGTTCTTTATTTTCTTTTTCCATTTCTGCTTTAATGAATATCAACATTCTCAGAAATTGGGGCACTTTTGAATTCATAAGAAAAACTACCTCTTTGTAAAGGATCTGAATATTGTCATAAAATCTGCCCCATAATGGTGTGCCAGTGTGTCATTTACATGATTGACATAAAGTTGGATGGTTGTTACTGAGGATTTCACACTAGCAGTCTAGAATAGGGAACTCATTTTAGGTGAGCTTCTGCCCACGTGACTGATGTGTGAATTTCTTATTCATGTTGGCAAAGAATAACCTGGAGGATGTGTAAGCACAAAATAAATCAGGTTATAACAAAACTCAGAGAGGAAATTGACTAATTTTAAATGCCATTGACACGCATATGGTAATTCTTGGCACAGGTCTTGGAAAATTAATAGGTTACTGGCTTCCTTAAGAGATTAAAATGTTACAAAGCCTTTTGCTTTTAGAATGTTTCAATGGTTCTTATTTTCTTTTATCAAGGGAAGATTTTAATAAAGCAAAATGCGACCTCTTTAAATGTTGCTCTGAGTCAAGTAAAATAATGTTAATTAGCACAGTCAAGCCTTTTTCTAGACACTTCCTACTTGTTTTCGGGAGAGGAGTGAATTTGTCTAGTTCTATTTCTTGCCTTCACTGTTCTCCCCTATGTCTTTCCTAAAGACTATTTCATGATTTTATTCACTGTTTGTCTCCAGATATATTTTGTGACTAGCAAGCTTCTGTAACTATAAGTAATCATATTCCATTATTTACATGTAAAGTTCATCAAAGGCATTTCTCACTCCCCTTGAGTAATATACAAAGCATTTTTCCTTCTATCTTGGGAAACATGGTGCAAATACAAGTGTTAGAATCAATAATGAATTTGATGAGAAATGATAAAATGATAACAATGATGAGTTTGTTTTTACCATCTGTTACAGACATGCCTGAGTTCATTTTCTGCTTTTACAGTCTATTAATAAAGTTATTTCTCTTCTCAATTATTTAAACATTAAAAATTAAATGAAGAAACTCTATAATGACAGAATTTACTCATTATTTAGATTATTTAATCATATTAAAATGAGATTGTAAGCAAGAATATCATAAATTATTCTATCAGCTTTAAGATTTATGAATAAAACTTTTCTCATTCAACTTTAAGAACTTCTTTTTAATAGGATGGCAAGTCAGTCAGTTAATAAATAATGACTATGTGTCAGATACTGCTCTATATATCAGGTACTGGAAGTTGAACAAGATAGAGCTTATAATTTCATTGTAATTATGGAGAGAGAAAACACATCAAATTTATGGACTGTGTACTTATTGCCTTATAGAATCACAGCCTTCTTTGAGGGACCTCTTCTACTTTCCCTGTTGACTGGGAAAAATTAAATACAAATATCCTTCTTTGAGTATGAAAATCTAGGTACAGCTTGCCCTGTCAACTCCCAAAGAACTCAATGTGAGAATGTGGCCTGAGCTTGGCCATTTGGGTCCTTAGCACTCAAACCTTGAGTGAATGACAAAAGGGGGCACAAGACAGCTGTAATTCATTGATCCAGTGCCTGCACCTCAATTGAACCATTTCTTACTTTCTTCTTCTGAGTCCTCTGGATGCTCTCTCGACACTTCTCATATTCAGGCCTGCTTCAGTCGGCTTTTTCATCTATTCCACATGTTCCTAAATTTTTTTCCAATAAATTCATTTTTGTTTAAGTTAACGTAGCTTGTCTTATATTTTGCAATTAAAGCACAAAAATTTATACAAAGTTTCCTTTTTTTTCTATTGAGAAAATAAAACACACTTATGCAGATGCATGGATAGATACAGATAGGTGAGAAGTTAAAATATTCCACTGGTAATAAGGCTTCCTTATTACTAATGAGCAAAGACATTAAAATTTCTCCCTCTCCATTTCCTACCTGCACTGGTACTAGAAATATCATATTTCTCACTGTATTCTTATCATATAATTATGAGCAAAAAACATTTTCAGTCAGTCTGCAGCCATATCTCAGTGCTTTGAGCTTTCATGGTATGAAATGGAAAAAAAAAAAATCTTCAAAGTAGTAGGTCTCGAACAAACTTGATCAATTTGGAAGAAAATAGAGGGTGATCCCCCAGGGATAGATAATGTTACAAACCAAAATAATAATAATAATAAGTGCTTGAAAGTATCAGAAAGTGTTTAAGCAGGTGGCAGAGCACTTCCTCTTAAAGGAAAGAGACTATGATACATGAAGATTGTGTCTGTGGCTTTTTGCACCTTGAAGGTGCTCTAATTTCCATCAGATCTTGCAGTGAAGCACGCAATCATTAGATCTAGGTGGTGAGGACAGGGTTTTGAATTAGCACTGCTGCTGAAAAAACTCTGGAAATTGGATCAGAACATGGATGAGAAACTGCCCAGTTCCCTGACTGATCCCAAATCTATGCATGTGTGAGAATCCCCAATAACATGCAGCCAGAAGAGAGGAAAATCTAACTGCCCTAAGAAGACATCTGAGTTCTTGGCTCTTTGGCTATGATCCCCTCCCCTCCACCTCTGGTGCTAGCTTAGGCAGCAGAATGATGGAAGTTAGCAAAGACTTCAGAGTGTATATTTTGAGCATCTTCAAAGAAATATTAGAAATCAGGTTTTAAGCGTTAAGAGAAATATGTTTTAATGGATTTTACAAACCATAAAATTCTCCCATTTTAAGTGGATATTTCACTAATGTCTAGTAAATTTATAATTACAAACCCTCACCACATTCTAGTTAAAGATAATTTCCATCACTCCAAAAAGTTCACTCTGCCACTTGCAGTCAATCACCCTGCCCTGTCCTAGACACATAATCTACTTTCGTTTTCTGGAAATTTTTCTTCCCTAGAATTATTATACAAATGGAATTATTCATTATGTAGGTGTTTGGTCTGGTGTTTTACTTGAAATATCTTTGAGTTTATTCATGCTTTAGCATTTCTGATTATAAACCACATTTTTTTTCTCCATTTACCAGCTGATGGACATTTAGGTTTCTTCCTGGTTTTGACTATTATGAATAATGTCGTGATACTCATTCATGTTCAAGAGTATGTGACCAAATATTTTCTTTTCTCTTGAAGAGATAACTAAGAGAGGAATTCTTGGAATGTATGTTGCTATAAAATATTTTTAACTTTTTCAGAAAAGCCCAAAGTATTTCCCAGGATGGTTGCAGTATTTTTCATCGTCACCTGTTTCTCCACATCTTTGCTGGCATATTTTATTATCAGGTCTCAATTACAGCCATTTTTTAACATGCATAATTGTTATCTCACTGTGGTTGTAATTTGAATTTCCCTAGTGACTAATGATGTTTTGTTTATTGGTTACTGACTCATCTATAGACAAAATATCTTTTTATTAATAAGTAATCATTTAAACATAAAATCAAGAAAGTTTCATTTTAAAATAGAATTAAAATAATTGGTAATTAATGTAACAAAAGAATTGTAAGATACGTACCTTAGAAAGAACAAAACATTGTTGAGAGATAGTAAAGAAAATCTAAAGAAATGGAGAGACATGCCATGTCCATGGGCTGGAAAACTCTGTATTGTCAAGATGACAATTGTCCCTCAATTTTTTCTGTAGATTCAATGTAATAGAAGGACTTATGTAGAACTTTTCCAGATGACCCTAACATTGGTGTGGAAGTACACAGGACCAAGAGTAACTAATATAAGTTTTTAAAAGATGAATAAAGTTAGAAAACATTTTACTCTATTACAAAGCTTATTATAAAACTACAATATTTAAGACACTGAGGTATTAGCATAATGATAGATCTTTATTCTGAATGCAAATCTCAGTCAGATACATGATTTGCAATTGTTTTCTCTCAGTCTGTGGCTCGTTTTGCCTTTTTATTTTCATAGGTTGAAGATAATTGATTTTTGTGTATTAATCTTGTATCCAGATACTTTTGAAGAAGGCAGATATCACTGCCTTGTTCCGGATCTGAAAAGGAAATAATTTATTTCCTTAATTAAGTATGATTTAGGTGTAAGTTTTTCGTAAGTATCATCTCTCAAATGGTGAAGTTCCTTCCTATTCCAAGTTAATTCAGAGTTTTTCTTTTTTTATCATAAATGCATACTTAATTTTACCAAAACATTTTGTTTCTATTGCGATGGTAAGCTGTTTTTTCCTCCCTGTATTCTGTCAATGTGGTTTACTATATTAATATTTGGATGTTAAAACCGACTTGTATTCCTAGGATATTTACTAATTTTTATTAAAATTTACTGATATTTTGTTAAGTATTTTTATGTTTGTTTTCACAAGGAATATTGCTCTGTTCCTTTCTTTTAATGCAGTTTTTTTTTTTATTATTATATATTTGCCTGGCTTCACTATTAGGGTCATATTGATCTTGTAAAATAAATTGGTAAACAAACCTCCTTAATATATATTATGACATATTTTTAAAGCACTTTCATTATTTCTTTCTTAAATATTTGACAGAATATGCAGTAAAGTCACTTGAATCTGGAGGTTTTATTCAATATCTGTATTGTTTATAGGTTTATTTCCATTTTTCTCGTTCTTGAGTTAGTTTTGTTCAATTGTATCTTTCTAGGAATTTTGATGTTTACATAACTTGTTGACATAAACTAGTTCATAATAATCTTTTAATATTTTTAAAAGATTTCCACAATATTGATAGTGATGAATTTTCTTTAACTCCATATTCTTTAACTCCATAGACAATTTGTATCTTCTATTTTTTTTCAGTTTTCCTGATCTTGTCAATCAACTCACTTCATTTCACTTCTTTCCTGTATTGTTTTCCTGTTTTTGCTTTTATTGGTTTATGCCATATCATAGGGATCTTACATGTGATAGCTTCATTACATATTTTTTCATGTTGTAGATATCATCTACAAGATTATCTTCAAATACTAATTAAAACCCAAAGGTAAATTTCATCTTTTCAATTCAACATTTAAATTTTAATGAAGATTTGTATAAAACTTCTGTTAGGATAAAATTTAAATAATTAACCTGACCAATACTATCTGATAACATAATTGCCTCCTTCCTTCTTCAACCAAGTTTTTCAGCATTCTTGTACAGCAAATAACACTAAATTACTTCTAGCTAGATAATTGTATGTCTTTGCTTAATATCACTTTTCCTTCTATGTTATACACATCAATAAATTATAAAGTATTCATGCATTACCCTCTGCTTTAGTGAATAAGTTTTTTAAAAATAATTTATTGGAAGAGTTCCCATTGTGGCTTGATAGATTGCAAACTTGATTAGTACCCTTCAAGACACAGGTTCAATCCTTGGCCTCACTCACTGGGTTAAGGATCTGGTGTTGCTGTGAGTTGTGGTATAGGTAGCCTATATGGCTCGGATTCTGTGTTGCTGTGGCTGTGGAATAGGCCAGCAGCAGCTACAGCTCTGATTCAGCCTCTAGCCTGAGAACTTCCATATGCCACTAATGCAGCCCCTGAAAAGCACACACACACACACACACACACACACACACACACACACATACACACACACACACAAACAAACAAGCAAAAAATTACTGGAGTATATTTAACTTATAATATTGTGTTAGTTTCAGGTGTACCACAAGTGAATCAGTTATACATATATCCATTCTTTTTCAGATTCTTTTCCCATATAGATTATTACAGAATAAGAGCAGATTTCCCAATGCTATAGAGTAGGTATTTGTTAGTTATCTATTTTATATATAGTAGTGTGTAATCTTAATTACAACCTCCTAATTTGCCCCTCCCCACATGCATATGTTTGCCCATTAGTAGCCATAAATTTTGTTTCTAATTTATGAGTCTGTTTTTGCTTATAAGTTCCTTTTATCATTTTTATTAAATTCCACATATTAGTGATCTGATATGGCATTTGTCTTTGTCTGACTTCCTTCATTTAGTATGACAATGTCTAGGTCCAATCATGTTGCTGTAAATAGCATTATTTTGTTCTTTTTATGGCTGAGTAGTATTCCATTGTATATATGCACCACATCTTCTTTATCCAATCCTCTGTTGATGGACATTTAGTTTGCTTCCAAGTCTTGGCTATTGTAAAGAGTGCAGCGATGAAACTGGGGGCAAGTATCTTTTCAAATTATAGTTTTCTCTGGACATAAGCCCAGGATTGGGATTGCTGGATCATATGGTAGTTCTATAGTTTTTTAAGGAATCTTCATACTGTTCTACATAGTATCTGCATTAGCTTACATTCCATCAAACAGTGTAGGATGGTTCTCTTTTCTCCACATCCCCTGGCTTTTGCACAGCAAAGAAAACCGTAAACAAAACAAAAAGACAACTCGCAGCATAAGAGAAAATCTTTGTAAATGAATTGACCAACAAGGGATTAATCTCTAAAATATACACAATTTTCATACAGCTTTAAATTTAAAAAAGTTATAAAACAGTCAGAAGAGGAATTCCCTTCATGGATCAGCAGTTAACGAACACAACTTGGATCCATGAGGGTGAAGGTATGATCCCTGGCCTTGCTTAGTGGGTCAGCGATCTGGCATTGCCGTGGCTGTGTCATAGTCTGGTGGCTACAGCTCCAACTGGACCCCTACCCTGCGAACCTCCACATGCCATGGGTGTGGCCCTAAAATAACAACAACAACAACAACAACAACAACAAAACAGAAGATCTGAACTGACATTTCTCCAAAGAATAGAGACAGATGGCCAAAAAACACATGAAAAGATGCTCAACATCTCTAATTATTAGAGAAATGCAAATTAAAACTACAATGAGGTATCATCCAACACCAGTAAGAATGGTCATCATCAAAAAGTCTACAAGCAATAAATACTGGAGATAATGCAAATATGCTTGTTAAAGTGCTTTGTACAAAGTAAGCACATAATAGTGTTTTCTTAAGCAATAAGCTAATAAATCTAATTGAAATGGGAAGATAAAATCATGCTAAGTTACATCAAAGAAACTACTGATAAAATGCTGGAAAATAGAAGTTTTAAAATTTAGATAATTTTCATAAACATAAAGTAAAAATTTCAATTTGCAGCACTGCTAATTATATCATGTCCAATTTTTCTTTACCTCCTGATCATAATACCACTTGTTATTCATTTTTACAATAAAACTCAGCACCAGAGTTTTGTAATGACTTTGGGACCAACCCAAAAGTGTTGGAATAAAACACTGGATGTTGATCAGTTAAACAGCAACTTCCTATATGCCAAGATTTGTAGGACTTGCACTTAAATCTTAATTACAAACAAAATAAAACAAACAAGCAAACATTGTCAGACACTAAAGCCCTACAGGGAAACTGAATGAATCACAGTAGATGATCCCAGTCTTAGAGATGTGATTCAGATAACTTTAATTGATTCCTATAATACAAATAGTGGAGAACTGATGTAGATAATACAAATAGTCCAAAAGAAAACCATATCTGTAAGAGATATGACCCATTCATTTGAAAGAAAAGGACACTTCTACTGAAAAAAAGATAAGTATATTATCTACTGAGAAAAGTATATTATAGACGAGAGGGAAAAGTAATCAATGCATAATAGAATATTTAGACTAAGAAGATGAATTAAAACAAAACAAATAGTTGTTTAGAATTTCCTCAGTGTTGAGAATAATTAAGATAGTTGGTTAACTCTTGGAATTCCTTGGTAGTTCAAAAGGTTAAGTATCTATCATTGTCTCTGCCAAGGCTCAGGAAGCTGCCATGTCAAGTGTTCCATCCCTCACCTGGGAAATTCTGCACGCTGTGGCCTGGCCAAATAAAGATATATAGCTAAATCTGAATTCCTCACAAAATAGGGTTATCTCAAATGTATGTCATGAATATTTTGTAAAAGAAAGCAAATAGGAAATGAAAGAACTAATTAACAAAGGTAGTTGAAGATACTTGCAAGTGAGAGGTTGACAATATTTTTCTCTTCAAGGGCATGTGATGAACATCATGGTGGTGGTGAGCAGGAATGGAAAAGAGAAGCCAATTTACAAGGAAGAACTTTCGGTTAAATAAAGACCAATTTCAGATTTGGAAGAATAAAATAGTTTTGTCACACGTGATTTAGAACATAGCTAACAATGACAATTTTCCCTTTCACACTTGCCAACTGTATCAGCTATACAGTACATGACTAATCTACTGGAGATAATGGGTACCAGTAAAGATGGTCAGAGACAAAAAGGGAAAAGAGAAATATTTGAACCCCTGGAATAATTAAGTCTATTAAACTGTGGTTTATTGAACACTCACATGGCCAGTGGTAAAAGTAATAGAATATATGTTTATTTGTGTTTGTGTGTATGTATATCCACCCACCTCACACCACTAAACATACCCAGGAGAAAAGGAATCTCTTCTATTTCATTTATTCCAAAGATAATTTATTTCCTAAGAGGCAATGATGAACAAAATGAGTGTCCCTGTTTTGTTTTTTGGCAAAGACTTAACAATTCTAAAAAGGCCAAATCAATAAAATACGTCAAAATATTTTATACATCTTGCACCTATGTAATCAGAGAGGATGATATTCAAATATTACAATTTTCTCCTGCTTTCTGGCCTCATCCTTCCCTTTATTGATCAAATTAATCTACTCAAGCAGTCATCCATACATAAGATGGATCCGCTAATCCTTCCACTACCCATGTCAGTGGCCACTTGTGATAATGGGGTAAGGTGGGTTCAATGTTTATTTCTGACTCAATTCTCTTTGCAGCTCACTTATCCAGGATCGCTGAACTCTGACCATGTCCAGTGCTTTCTCAGCCTCTGCTCCCACTATTCCTTGCCATTGCCTGGAACATCAGGATTCTCATCATTTTTCCAGCATTTATTAAAGGACTACGTAGATAAAGTTAATGTGTAGTAGACTTTTACTAACTTTTTTTTTTATGTGTAAATGAGAGGATTTAACAGTTTAATAAGAAACAATTTTGAATCTAATCCTACACATCATTGTTCCTAGAAACACACAAGCTTTCTTTTCCACGTGGAATTGCACACCATTACTACTTGCAGTTCTAATCTCCTATCTCAGCTCTGCTTCTTATGGAATCCATAAGCAACAACAAATCCCACAAAACAAAACCTAAAATATAATAAGCAAACAAGCCCTATAAACCAATACCCCTATCAAAGCCACCAATATGCATATACTTACCACTTTATTATGTAGTAATTTAAATCTATGCATAAAATAACTCCATTTATGTTATACTTTACCTTTTATAACTTTGCAATCTATCATATTTTTTTATCCTTCTAATAAAATACAGTTTTGTTTCAAAATTAAATTTGGCTTTCTTTTCAGGCCCACAAGTTCAAATAACAACAGCTTTTGATACATCGTTTCTTCCCAAATAAATGCAAAATATAGAGGGTAGTGAAGATTGGTAAAAGGAAATTTTAGACTACAATAAAATATAATAATGCCAAAGCTACAGAATCAAAAATAGTAGTGCAGAAAAATAATTGTGTTTGACTGCTATTCAGTGCTTACCAAATACATGTTTTGAGATATGTGATCCCCTGTGGAGGAAATGCCATAAGCAAGGAGCAAAACATAAATTTTGGATCATGCTTGATTTTTTTATTTTCTTTTTAGGGCCACACCTGTGGCATATGGAAGTTATCAGGCTAGGGGGTCGAATCAGAGCTGCAGGTGAGACCTACATCACAGTCACAGGAATGCAAGATCTGAGCCGCATCTGCAATATATACCACGGCTGGCAGTGATGCCAAATCTTTAACCCGTTGAGTGAGTCCAGGGACCTAATCCACATCCTCAGGGACATTATGTCAGCTTCTTAACCTGCTAAGTCACACAGAGAAAGCCCTGATTTTTGCTTAATATCAATTAATTTTTAAAAGAATATTTTGAAATGTGTTCCTTTAATAAGGAAGGAACAGATCAGGCATAGCTTCTCCTTCCTTGAAACAAAGTTACAGCTAGAATAATTTACATTCTCTTGGACATTTATGACCAACAATTAACTAAATATGTATACAATAAATTTTAGATTTTTTCCATAGTCAGGTTGGAATATATTATATATATATATATTTCAACATATGTATATGCTTATATATTTTGATAGTTGTAATGTTAGAATCTGTCCTTTTGATATGTTAATTTACTATATAAATTCATTTTCCATCATTATCAAGAGGATATCATTCTCTAAGGAGAAAGATAGAAATGCATGTTTTTATATTATTATTTGTTTTATAATATTATGCAAGGTAAAGTCTATATCCCATCATAAAGTTGAATGGCTTTTCTTCTTTCCACTATGTGTAATTTGCACAGATTGATAGTTTCAGTATGTTACTACAAATCTTTATACTTACACACAGTAGTCTCCCATGCCTGTAAGTATTCTCTGGCCCATGGATTTCAGTCTGTGGATGCCCAGAGACTCACCGGTACCTCTCCTCTACTTGACTTTCCCCTCCCTCATGCAATGACTCATGCAATTTGCTCTATAATTTCACAACTTCCTTGCCTCTCAGAAGGGATAACTCTCAAACACATATTACACTCTGCCTCCCAGAATCCCTCAATGGGATTATTCTCTAGTGAATCACAGTAATAGTTGGCTTGTTAGTGCACAGTATTCTAAGATTTCCCTTCGTAACCACAGGACTTTTTTCTCCAGTTGCTTGGAGCTTTGTCAGCCTGAACTCCTCAGCTGTCAGCCATCTGGAAAAACTGTCTTTAGATGGAGCTGATGCTTCTCCCAACATTATAGCCCTGCACTGGGGCAATCTGTACCCAATAATAGAAAATGTAGACACTGAAGATTTATTTCTTTACCCCCAGCTCAGGAAAAACCTAAAAGATAATAATATTACTCTTCAAATTTTCCTGCATGTCAGTCTCTATGCAGGGCCTCCTTTCCAGAATAGGCAGTCTCTAAATTTGGAGTGAAGGGTAGTCTGAGAGAGCAGATGCTGAGATGGGATTCTGCAACTGATTATTTTTTAGCCACCTGGCAATTAGGTCTTCATTCTTTGTATAGGAGTAGATGGATATCCCATAGGACAATTTTGAAATGCAATGCAGAACTTTCACTGGTGGTGAAGTAGGGTAATATAGCAGTGGAAAGAAATGTGCTATTAAAGGCAATGTATCAGGCCTTTGATAAAGAAGGTAAGAATTGTAGTTATAAGGACAGTAGAATTGGAGAGCTATTGCCATTGATGCTTTGGAAAAAAAAAATTTTTTAAAGCTCTAAGTGAGTAATTGGCAATTAAAACCAAATATGATAACCAGAGCCTCATTGGTAGTAAATTAAAAGATGTTCATTATCTTCAGTCAAGGGAAGTGGAAGCTGAGACCCAAGCCCTAGACTTGCTGATGTAGAAAAATTCCAAAGAAACATAAAATCTCAATTTAGGCCAATGGGTTATGACAAGGTCTGATCCTGCTTAGGAAAAATGGGGCTACGTAATGGCTTGAGGACATCTGGGTTGAAACTCCACTTTGGAAGACAGTAGGAGAAGATACGAAAATGCTGAGAAAAATGATTATGCTTGTGTGGTCTTCATGTAAGCCTGGGAAACTCATGAGATGATTTGCTCCCCAAGCACATCTAGAGTATACACTGTTTGCTGAAGCAAAACAGTATTTTGTTGGCAAGGCAACACTATCACTGAGAAGCTCAGTAAAGACTTCCCTCTCTAGGTTGGCCAGAAGGAGATGCTGACATAGAACTGGGTTCCCTGGTAGCAATGGAAATAATTGGACCTGAAACAAGAGAGTTCAGGTTTTTGTACTTGAGGATCTGAGGATTGGAAGTCAGGCAATTTGCCAACCCACTCTTGATTTCTTTATTATTATAAATATAAATATTTCTAGGTGTATATTCCTCACAAGAAATCAAACATATGCAATGATTGCTAGACTGACTGTAAAATCCAATAAATGAAAACAATCTCAATAATCATTAATAGGTAAACAGTTAACCAGAAGGAATAAAATAAAGAAGAGGAAAAAAAGAAAAGAAAGAAGGGAAGAAGGTAGGGATGGAGAGGGAAACAAAAAATAAAACATTCTCCTTCTCAATAAATTTGCTTTTCCTTTAGAAATTTAATTTAGTTTTCCTTAACTATGGCATGACTTTCAGGATTTGTTCTCATAGCTATTGCTGTTTCATAAAACATAGACATTTTCCTTATTTTTCTACATTCTGAGATAGTTTAAATAGCAATAGAATTGCCAGATCTATTATAGATCACTAAAATACATTGGGAAACATCCTATCTTGTTTTTCTTTATTCTTTTTTCTCTTTGCATGGTAATATTTCCAGTTCTTCAGTGGAAGTTTTTCCGTTGAGACATTCTAAAATTACTGAAGTGTACTTTGGCAAAATACAATTTCTTGGAAGTTTTCCAAGTTTTCAAATTTACATGCATAGAATTGTTAATATTGTCATTTAAAATGTTTATCTTTTTAAGTTTTTATTAAAGTATAGTTGATTTACAATGTTGGGTCAATTTCTGCTGTTCAGCAATGTGACTCATTCATACATATATATACATTTTGTAAATATTATTTTCCATCATGGTCTATCACAGGATATCGGATATATTTCCCTGTGCTCTACAGTAGGACCTTATTGTTTATCCATTCTAAATGTAATAGATTGTGTCTACTAAAAATGTTTATATTTGATGGCTATATTTCCTTCATTATTTAAATTTTTGATTTTGCCATCTTCACTTTCTTGAATTTTCTAATTAAGTTGACTAGGGTTTTGATTACTTATTCAATATCTTTCCAAAGATGTTTTATAATTTGTTTTAAGGAGCCCTGTTTTTCAAATCACTAGTTTTGAATAATTATTAATTTACATTTTATTTTTTTATTTTTCTCTGCTGCTTTTTTATAAAACATCTTTTTGTTTAATACTTTTCCCTACTTTATAATTGTGGAAATATTGATGGCTTTGAATTATTTCCAGGCATTGATTTAGCAATGTCCCTTAGATTCTTCTATATATAGCATTTAAATCTTTTCTATGTATTTGAAAGTTCCATTTTTGTACCAATAGTTGTTTACTAGTATTTTTTGGCTTTCCAATTAAAATGAGATTTTTGTTTTTGTTGATGTTTTGGTAGTCTTAGAAATGAATTTTAACTTTTATTATGCTGTGATTTGACTATACTGGTTTTAAAATTTATATTTAAGGGATTATAGTTTATCCTTTACACAAGCAATTTTCAGGATTTTTTGAATATCCTATGTGCAATTGAAAAGACATATTTGCTAGAGCTTGAGTTCAGAGTTAGTTAAGTATTACTATTGACATATACTATACTGATTAGGATCTGGAAATCTTTTATATCCTTATTAATGTGTTGCCAACTAATCTTTTTTTTCTGAGAGATGTGAGTTAATATATAATTGTTTTTATGAATTTCTCCTAGCCTATCTGGTATCTTCTATTAAATGAAATGTGTTGATATGTTTTCATTGTAAACTGTAGCTTTTAGCACTACACAGTGTTTTGTCTTTTTTTTTTAGGGAGTTGTATTTTATCTTTTTTAATTACCTTATTTTATTTTAATTTTCATTTCTTCATTTATCCTTGCACATCCTTTTATTTCTCTACTCATGTGATTTTTGTGATTATTCTTCATTTTATATTGTCACGTAATATACAGTATAAGTTGGAGTTGGCTTTGACTTTGTCAGCAACCAATAAACATAATCATCAATAGAACCAATTCATTGGTTTGAATTAGCTGTCTTTTTTTAGTCACTATATATATTTGTATTTACATTTTTCAAAATTGTAATTCTACCAATTAGCCTTACAGATAGTGCTTTTAAAATTTTCTATATCCACACTGTTTAACAATTAAACATATTAGTAATTTATTCCCAATTCACTTTCTCTTTCCTCATTTCTTTTAAAGTAATATTTTACTCCCAAGCTAATACCTGTAAGGTAATCAGTGATTCTTTTTAAAGCTTTCATGAAGTATGATTGACAAATAAAATTTGTAGTTAAAAACTCTAACTCATAGTTTAAAACAATGTGTTATATGTACATTAGTAGAAAATAAAATTCTACCATTCTTACCCCTGTAATTCAGTTTACATATAATTCAACAATCACCCCAGATATCTTTTTGAAATTTGTTCTAGGTTTTTTCCTTGGTTGTCTGAAGTTCATTCCTAGGGGATTGCTCATGAAGCGCTCAAGAGAACAATCCTTTACTTCTGACATGTTAATAACTTAATAACTATCAGCCTCTGGCCTTTATACTTAAATCAGTTTGGCTGAAATAAAAACCTTAGCTCTAATTTCCATCCCTTGACTACTTTCAATATGTTACTCCATTTGAGATGAAGTGTTGTTATAGGAATTTTCTTTTCTTCATAAGAGATTAAGATGTTTGCTTTGTTGATATAAAATTTCAGCAGTTTATGTTCTGTTCTAGGGCCATTTTCCTGTATGTGGTGTGCCCTGTTGACACAAATAGTGTATTCCTTCTCCTAATCCTCCTTCCCCTTCACCTCCTCACTCTCTACCTCCATTTACAGGAAAATATTCTAATGTACACAAACACCCATGTATTTATTTATTTATTTTTAGTTGCTTTTTTCCTTCCTTACATGAATGCTGTACTTTTTGCCTTCAAATTTTATCCATTTATTAATCTATTTTTTATTCTTGCTTTCTACGTTCTATTTCCTTTATTATAATTTAGCATGATGTTTATTCACTTTTGTATTCAATCTGGTTTAATCTTTATGAAATAATTTATCTTTCATTTTGCTATTAATATGTGCTTTACACATCCTATCTCTTTTTATCCATGTTATTTTGTGAAATTTAGTCTTTCTGGATAATCAAAATTCTCTTGTGCCCTCAATAATTTTCTTTCAGCTTATTTTGAGTTCATCTGCTTTATATTCAGTTTTTCTCTCAGGCTTTTATTGACTCATTTCCTTGACATGTATTTCCTTAAAATGTTTTCGCATGAAGTTTCATCATAGTATTTTTAGTTGCCCATCTTGAAATGAGATGGATTTTCCTATACTTTTAGATGAACATTTCTACTTAGCTTTGGGGAATAGGCCACTGTAATCTTCCCAATTTAACTCTTCAAGTGCTCTTTCCTATGTAATTTACTGCTTATTATTTACAAGTTGGAAAATAATGTTCTAAGATCTGACTTTAATGGACATCCCTTCTTCAGTATCTGAATATCTGTTTACTTTGTATCCAGTGTTGTTGCCTTGCTCATATGCATAGTTGGTCCAGCAGTTTTTACTTAAATTCACTCTCTCTCCTGACTGGGAATGACAGCAGCCCTCAAGTGTCGCAGGCCTGCTCTTCCCATGTGGCTTCTTTGTGGGGACCCCTGATCTGTTTCCCAATTCTGACACTTTGCTATTGTCAAAGATAGTTTCTTATTTCCTAATTTTGTGAGAACAAGATTGTGAATATTATTCTGTGACAGAATGAACTAGATTTTACAACTTCATAAACTTTAATGTCTCCAAAAAAACACAATGTTTGTTTTGGGTTTTTTTTTTTTTTTTTTTTTTTTTTGTACATGTGGGGATATAGATTTCTATGACATAGACTACAATCCTCAGCAGGCTAGATTTAGGCAGGTATTTATTCTGTATCTTCATCCAGGTCTGTGATAATATCTGAAGAGTTATTTTTGAGTGGTTGTTTCCACTGTGAAATCACCCTCATTGTTAACTGCCGTGCACAGGTTTTAGTATATATGCCTTTGGCTTCAGCTCATGCAACTGCACATCCACCTAAGTAGACTCTAATAATGTCCTCCCTAATCCACTTTTGTTAGTAAATTATAAGATAATTTATTCATTGTTGTAAATAGCAATTACATACTTAAGGCAATTATCCAGACATGATGCTTTAAATACTGAGTGTAAAAGTCTCAAAAGAGAGTTATAAAGTAGACTTATTTAATATATAAAATATTTCATACAAATACACATATATATATGTTTATATATATATTTAAATTCAAACTTTAAAGATGTAAGTAGTTAACTTTTTTCTTTTTAAAAGGTAACTCTTAATTCCTCAGGGTTAATTTCCAACATACTATGCATTCATGAATATGAAATAGAATGGAAGAAGAAAGACTTTTACATTGAAACCAATAGATCATTTGAAACTTAGAAAGTCTATATTTAGTAAAGAATTAACAAAGCTAGAGTAATGAAAATTCTATCCCCCAGTGAATTAAGATTACTTTAGAATATAGTTTTGTGGTTTGATTTTATTTTTCTAAATCAGTAACTTAGAACTAATTTTACCTTGGATTCTGGCCAAATTGGCAAGAAAATTCATTAAAAAGACAGGCATTACTGTTCATAATACCATATCAAGAAGATTGATTTGCACAACATTTATTATAGGCTAAATAAATGTTAAAAGTGCATAGTCCATACTGTTGCCGCAGGTAAAACACTGCCAAAATCATTCATCCAACTAACAATAAATCTAGCCAGCATATGGAAAGAAAAAAAATATATATATATATTAATTTGTCTTGATTCTGTGTATGAATCTGAGTTAAATTTAACTGAAAATACAGTAATGTGTTTTGGTCTTCAAATAGTGTGAAATTTTAATGACTTTTAAAAAGTAAAACAAAAGTAAAATAGCATGTATTTTTTTAAAAATTTAATTTGGTAAAATACACATAACATGAAATTACCATTGTAATCTTGTTTAAGTGTACAGTTCCAAGGGATTAAGTACCTTCACAGTGTTGTGCAACCATCAACATCATCCATTTCCAAAACTTTTTTATCAGCCCCAATTGAAACTCTCTGCCAGTGGAATGATAACCACATATTATCTCTGACCCTCAGTCACTGGTAACTACTGTTCTACTTCCTGTCTCTACGAATTTACCTACTCCATGTGTGTCATATAAGTGGAGTCATACTATGTTTAACCTTTTGTGTCTGGTCTATTTTATTTAACAACATAGTTTCAAGGGTCATCCATGTCGTAACATGTATCAAAATCTCATTCCATTTTAAAAGCTGAATAATATTCCTTATATGCATAAGCAGTTTTTGTTTATATATTAACCTGATGTGGTCATTTTTAGGATTTTTGTGCCTTTGTTGTGAATTGGCTGCTCTAGACATTGGTATACAAGTATCTGTTTAATTCTCAGTCAATTACTTTGGATACATATCTAGAAATGGAACTGCTGTGTTACATGGGAATTCTATGTTTAACTTTCTGAAGAATTACTGCATGTTTTTGTGTATATATTTAAAGATGATTATGATATCATCTTTTACTTTAATGGCTAATGCATATTATCAGTAAGCCCATGAAGTGAAAATAATGTAGAGTATTTCAGAATTCAATTATGATTGTTCTTGATAGAAAAACAAATTGAGTATTTAAATGTTCAGTAATACTGTTTTCTCCAGTCCTGCATGGTCAGCTTGCTACTTGGGTCTTTGAAAGCAGATAACATTTCACGTACAAATCATTATAAACAAAAATGGAAAATCTGCTGTTATTTCTCCCAAAGTATATGCAGAGTTATCTTTTTTAAAATTTTTGCATCTACAGTGACAACCTAAGTCACTTTTTTAGGAGTGTGTTTACAAAAAATGTTGCATTTAACATTCTTACAGAAATTTCAAGTTGTGTGATTATTTTTCTGGAGGAAAAATGATTAGAGTTCTTGGGTGTTACATACATTCCATTTTTTCTAAGTTTTTGTGTTATATTTTATTATTTGAAAAATCTTTTTTCTAGACAGTATCTTGCTAAAAAAAATCTTTAATGATCCAAGATTATGAATATCCCACATAATTTCTCCTATAAAATTGTACATTTTAATATATCTGAAATTTATTTATTTCATGGTTCAGAGTAGGAATCAGGTTTTATTTATATTTTTCAAAAGACTCTAGAATATTGGAATTTTTTTTACCAGCTTTGTTTGACTCAAATTGATATGTAGCAAAACTTGCTGAAGATCACCTTATGTGAGTTTCAATTTCTCATTTTGGATGTAGGTGAATTCTATGATTGTTCTTTAATGTTCTTTAACACAGTTAAATTAAGTTTAAGTAAACTTAAGTAAGACAAGCATGGTAAAAATTGTTGGTGTGGGATTATTTCAAGTTAAAGATTCAGAATAAGTTTTACTGTGAAATGCAAAATGGATGAAATTCATTTTGGGGGAAGGCTTTAAATTCAAACTATTCGGGTTAGTTACTTTTACAGGCCAAAGAAGTATATTATTAATTCCTGCTCCCAAAGATATAATATTAGAAATCATGTTATCCTACATCCAAGAAAAAGGATAAATATTTGTGAAATTAATGCATATTAATATGTATTAATATATAGCATATTAATATGTATTAATATATAGCAAATTTTAAAAAAATTAGTCAAATACCTGCCATTTAAAAGTTCTCAATAGAAGTGTAAATATGGGCTGACTCTTCAAGTTATTTATCTTCTAAACTATAATTCAGTACATTTTCAAGGTTTTAGCTCATGTATTTTCTCATTCATTCATTTTATAAGTACTTTTTGATGTACACATATACACACAGAGGGGGCATATAATCAGATATAAAAATGAATATTAACCAATAATCCTTTTAAGAAGATTAGAATCTTCCTTAACAGTTTATCATATTTCATAGTTTAATAATAATCAATGAACGGTTAATAAATTTCCATCAAAGACAGGGTCTAGAGTTCCCATTATGGCTTAGCAGGTTAAGAAACTGACAGAGTGTCTGTGAGGATATGGGTTCAATCCCTGGCCCCACTCAGTGGGTTAAGGATCTAGAATTGCCATAAGCTGCAGTAGGTCACAGATGCGGCTTGGATGCAGCATTGCCCTGGCCGTGGCATAGGCTGGAAGTTGCAGCTCTGATTCAACCCCTAGCCAAGGAACTTCCATATGCAGCAGGTGTGGCTCTAAAAAGGAAAAAAAAAAAAAGAAGGACAAGGTAAAATCCTCTAAGTATGTTATATATACTTAAAATATGAACAAGTAGAGGAGTATAAGTCATTGTTTCAAATTTTCTTTTTCAGAAGGATTTCATAAATTATGTAATTAATTTCTGCATTTCAGAGACCATGATCTAGCATATTTTTCCACCTTTGTTTCTTGTCTCTGTAATTTTTTTTCTTGGATGATTAAGTACTTTTAAAATGAAACCATGTTTGCAGGATAATATGCCTTCATATGCTGGAAAAAAAAACAGGTCTTGGATAGCCATTAACTTAAGTAAGCAGTAAGTTTCATCTTCTCTCTGTCTTGTCCCTTTTTAATGTTGAAAAAATGATGATATAATGGATTTCATCATCAGCCTAAATCAACTTATAGACAAAAGTTAATGACAGAAAAATAATGTATTATAGAGTTCTTTGTGTGGCATTACCTTAATGCAAAAAATAAATTGCATTGTAGTTTTCAGTTTCAATGATGCTGGTTATGATTTCTCTGAGTAAGCATAACTTTGTTTAGTAAACTCGGTTCATAGCAGAAGGCAGACAATTGGTGTCAACGCAGCCATTGAATTTTTCTATCTGCCATCCTTACATTGATTCTTATTTCTCAACTTTCATAAAATGAGTGATTACATCTTCATACCCTTTCTCAGCTTTACGGAATGGACTAAATTACTTAATAGGTCTTGTTCTGCCCTTTGAATTCCAGGTCTGAATTCTCTGCTGAACTATCTAAGAGTCTTAAAAATAAATTCTCAATGAAGTCATAGCCTACATTTCTCTTTGAACTTTTATACAAATGTCACAATGCCCTATTATATAAAATTAATTCAACATAATGTTACATGTACTCTTACCCTTTAGTTAGCTTTCAACTTCAGTGATTCCTCAGTGCCATTGTTATGAATTTAAGAGACATAGGAAAATGGACATAAGGGAATTACTAATAGAAAAAAACAATATTCAGCTTCATATAGTTCTTTCTGAATAATGAGCAATACGCCATTTTTGAAAAAAAGAGAGAATAGGTTTTGATTATGGTTTTATTCTTTCAATGCTACTATTTCAAAAATAATTAGTCCACCTTTGTGATAGAAAGCATATAATCAAGTAATAAAACTAAATCTGACACCAAGTAATGGAGTTCTGGAAATAAAATGGTGGTAAGATGAAATCCATAATATTTAACTGCATTACCAAATTATATGTGTAAGCTGTATTTTTATTTCCTAAGTCCAAGTTATATATCTTTGAAATTATATAGAAAAATATTATCCAAATGACCTGAAAGAAATAATGATAAAAACAAATCTGTTATAATACAAAAAGGAGAAAAAAGGGCAGATTTATAGACACTTACTTACAGACATGACCTTGAAAATACTCTCAGCCAATTGTGTCATTTTAAAATGAGGAAAATACACACCAGGAAAGGAAACTAAATTGCATAAGTCATAGTGGCATAGGAACTAGATCTAAGAACTCATGTTCTCTAATATGACAGTATTATTATCAAATTATAGTGTTATCAAATTATAGTAGTATTATCAAATTACTAAGCTAGTATCATTCAAGACAAAAGATCACCTATTTTTCATTTCTCAAAGCCCTTATCTAATAAAAATGTATACATTTATTGGCAATTTATTCAATTCCCTTTAGTTGTTTTCCTTTGCTATAATTAAATAATGCATAATCCATTACTATAATATGAAAACAATACATTTCACTGGTAAATTTTAAAAGTAGTTTCCTATTTTGCATTTCATAACCTAAGTATTCTTGAGATTAGGTTCATATTTAATTACGGTATCTCTATATGAAAGTTGCACGTGCACAAATAACAGCTAAAGTAAAGAGAAAAAAGTACTTTAAAATGAGAATAAAAATGGGTATTGAAAAAAGATCAGGAAAACAATATGAAAGGGTAGAATAATAAAGCAGAATGTATAGAGTGTTTACAAAAGAGACATGGGTAATTGTACTTTAAATGGAAACCATGATTTTTATCTTTTTTTTTAAGGCCACACCCTCAGCATATGGAGGTGTAGCTGCTGGCTTGCACCGCAAGCCACTTGCCTACCATGCAAGCCACAGCAACGCCAGATCCGAGCCACATCTCTGACCTACACCACATTCATGACAATGCCAGATCATTTAACACACTGAGTGAGGCCAAGGATTGAACCTACATCCTCATGGATACTAGTCAAGGCCATTACCACTGATCCATGACAGGAACTACTGAAATCATGATTTTTTTATATACAATTTTTCCACAGCTACTTGCTTTCAAATCTCAATGTGCTTTCAGGGGAAAATAACCTCTTGGCGAGTTAGAAACTTGATACATATACCCACTCTTTAAGTCTGTTAATAATGTCCAGTTGGTTGAAATATTAGCCCAAATCTCATTTGCATCAGTGATCTCTCTTGCTGTAATGCTGTGTATTCTTCTCTATTCTATAACTTCTCTACACAGATTGAAGAAAAGATGTTTTCTGCAGCAGTAGCAGCCTCTCACTATCTAACATTTGCTACAACTTCAAATTCTCTTTTACGTAAAAAATGAGCTGGAAAAGCATCTTATTTAACAAAACAAAGCAACCAGGGCCTTGTCTCAATAGGGGAAATAACTGGACTACAACAATAAAAAACAAACAGCAAATTATATTTTTGTGACCTATTTATTCATGAGAAAAATCTGGGTGGTAATTCAGATATCTAAACTAAATGCTATCCATACCACAGGCATTTATTGCAGAACTGTTACAGACAGATCATTATTCTGGGCCCTAGATTTGCAGAGGTGAACAAAACAGATGTGGTGCCTCTCCTCCCTAGGCTGTAGTTCTGAATAAAACATACATTGATTAATTTCACACAAGTGATTAAGTGGCATGACATCATATCAGAGGGAAAACAAGCCAAATTTGGGAAGTGAGAACCAGTATGTCAATGGAACCAACATTTATAAGGATAAAGGTGAATTCACAGTAAGTATTTATGAATAAAAAAGAAATATGAGGAATTAAGAGAATGGAGAGACTTGAGAAGAAAGGATTTTAGAACAAATAGCAAATAATGTATACTTTGTCAGTGTATCTTGGCACGTGTCATTGACAATTGCTAGATTAAATAATAAGATTTTCAATGTGTGTGGTGTAATAAGCTAGATAGTATGTTAAATTCCAGTCTTTTAGTCCCCTAGTCCACTTGCATTTATGGTCAAAAACAAATTGACCTTTAAAGTTGTTGTCCTTCTTGATGCTTGTGCTACTACAAATAATGAATCCTATTTAAAAAATATATTTTAAAGGATCAAAAAAGTCATCATTATTAGCTTTCAAGAATGAAAAATATATGAAAAGTTAAATATGCTTATGGTTCTTTTAGCAAGCAATACTTTATGTTGGACCTGTTCACTATTGACAGGTAAGAAAGAATGACTAATCAATTTGAAGGGACAAAAAAAGAGGAAAAAAACAACAAAAACCATCAGCCTATTTTTAAGTTCCGCCTTTCCTACTTTATAAACCATTTAGATAAAATTTCACTTGCATGAATTTGGTGACTGTTTTTGATGTGTCTTCATGCTCCTCAAAAGCTTTTATCTATAAGATCTTTGAGAAAAATGTAATTGAATAAATATACACAGAAAGATCACTGAAAATTCCAATCCATTCCTAAAAGATTGCCTAGGAGATAAGAATTATCTTTCCCTTTCCAAAAGAGGCAATACCATTGGGTATTTGGACAAGATAGAAAATATGGAACCTGCATATATTAGAGGTTTCATATTTTTGGTGATCTGATTAAAGTTATGAAATAAAACAAGTTTCGTTTTTCTTAATGTGCCCTACAAGAAAGAAAATAGTTACTTCTGTCACACGGTTTTTCCAACTATGAATGTGGAGGAGGAAAAAAGACACAGAAAACAAAATTTTACTGGATCCAAATCTAGGGCTTCTACGGCTTTGGATGATCTTCATATGCTTACCTTTGCTTTTCCTTCCTGTTATCTTTCCCCTTTCATATTTATTGATACAAAAGGTTGGCTAAGTTTAAATCAAGTCTAGACTTATTGATTGCAATTTGCCATTTAATTGTATATTCTGTGATATAGTGATAACAGGAAAGCATTCTGAGATGTTTGCATGAAGGGTGTCATGCATAGCAAATATTAGTGATGGATGGATGATGTACCAGGTTTTTAAAAGTATTAGCCAGCCTCTTACTAAACCACTTAAAAATATTTTTAAAAATTCTTGGGATCTGGGGAGACAAGGAAGATTGGAGGGAAGAAAAATTGTTGTATTGATTATTTTTAAAAGTTAAAAAGAGTGATCTCAAATAACTTGAAAGAGTGACATCAATACTTAATAAAATAATGGACCAGATATTCAGAGAGGAAATGTTAAGTCCAGAGGCAAAAAAAATCAAGAACAATAAAAAAGATGATTTTTCAAGTGAAAATTATAACAGTCTATCAATATTAATTCCTAATATAAGTGGGAAAAAAGCTAGCAGGTAGAAGAAAGAAAAAATAGTGTGTATGTGCATGCAGTCCTAAGTTAATAAATGATGTCTAAAAACACTGATGATTTTATTAAGTATTCTCAAAGTCATAGTCAAGTAGACCTATTCTTACATGAACCAACACTTTTTGTTTATAGTCTTAGCTTTAATTCGTATGAGACTTATTGAGCCTTAAAGATTCTAAGCAGACTAGAGAGCTCTTGAGAGAAAATATATGAAAAGGATATGTGTAGTACAATATTATATTTCACCAACTCCTGCTTCTATTAAGAGGCATTGGGATAGAAAGATAGGATTGCATATATTGGACCCATAAGTCCTTGGTTAAATTTTGGCCCTTCTAATACTCTAGACAGATACCGATCTTCTTAGTTTATTTAAATGCAGTGTTTCATCCATATAAAATGGGTTGTAATACATTCTCCTCAGTTTCTGTGAGTATTATATGTACAATGTCTAAATTATAATGTGCTATATTATTCAAAGTTTTTTTTTAAATAAATCTTTTAAGTTAATTGTAGACATTCCCATCACCTTAAGCACTGCTGTTCAGTAATGAATTTTAGTGAAGAGCTTAATTCCAAGTTCTACGCTGGGCACTGGGAAAGCAATAGGTAAGCAAATCAAGTGTTAGGCTAATAGAAATTTGGCCTACTGGTAGAGTCAAACTTAAAATTACGACAGCAGGGATAAAAAAATGCAAATAAATAAATAAATAAATAAAGCTTTTGTTAACTGAAAATGCTTTGAGTTTTATTTTTAAACACAAGCTCTTTTTTTTTTCTCCATCATATTTCTTATACATTCTAGCTCTTTAATCTTTACAGGAGGATCCAGTTTTATGACAGTCGCCTCCTCAATCTATCACATGATCCTTTTTCCAACAAAGCTGAGACAGCAGTGCCTTGAGGGGTAGATGGTCCATGTTACCATTTTCAAGTATCATTTGACATTAAAATGATTGACATTTGAGAAATCTAGAATGCACGAACTCATCAGCCTTCCTTTGTGTCTTTTTTATTTTCTTTGATTTAATGAACACTCCAAATAAAATGAAAGCTACACGAGGTTCCTTATCACTTTTTAAATTTATTTTGCTGTTCTATCCTGAGTACTGAAGCATGCTAAGAGCATCATAGAGCCTATACATTTTTAATAAATATGTTATAATTAATAAATGAAGACAAGAGATATGGATGTAAAACAAACCAAAAACAGTAAAAGGACAAAAACAATAAAAAAAAGATTGTATAACCTGCATATGTTGTCCTCCTCCCTTTTTATCATTTTTCTTCCCTCTTTATTTCTTGTTCATGTTCTGTCTCTGATTTTTACCCCTTCTCTGCTAAATACTCAGTAGGAAGTAGAAAGTGGACATTGGAAATAGAGAACAGAAAGAAAGGGAAAGAAGGAAGGAAGGAAGGGAATCCCTGGGGAAACTGGAAAAAGTACAGTGGTTCTAGGGCCCCATGAAATGACCAGAAACTGGAGAACTAAGGAGGCCAAAGCATATGCCATCCTTCCAGGCCATCAGAGAGCTAGAGCTTTTCCTGAGGCTAATAGAAGCCAGAGAGAGATTTCTTGGAAGAACAATATAATTTGGTTTGTGTTTGTATTGCTCTGAACTACTAGTATCCCTCCAACTTTTGAACTCCCTGTTTCTTCACCTAACAGCAATTCCATTTTATTGTAAACAGAATGCACATAGCAACCTTTACATCACAACTTTGGGTTTAGACATCCGTTCCTTCCCTTAGACAAAGTCACCCTTCTCTTGTGCAGAATTTTCCCTTCCCCAGTATCTCTGTAGGGAGCAGGGATGATATTCTCCAACCTCCTCACTGCTGTTTCCAGGTAATTTCTCCTTGTTCTTCTGCTGAAAATCCACATCTCTTTTTCTGTGAGTCTCCTGGAACCTACCAAGTGCCTTTCCTTTTATCTTTAACGCTGCTGTCTGTTAAATTCAGGGCAACATCCTTGGTATCATCCTTAATAATTGCAGATATGGTATCTATTTTATAGTGATTCATCAAATCATATTACCAATCTGGAGGGGGCCGATGTTTGTGTGAAATGCTTCTCCAGTCTCATCGACAAAATGATCTGTATTAAATGTAAATCAGAACATATCACACTACTCCTACACAGTTTTGTTTTCCCCTCCATTGTTAAAAAAATTCATACTCTATCTTTCTGTAGCAGTCTTTCTCAACCAGGGGTAATTTTGCCCCCAGGGAATATTTAGCAAGACCTATGGACATTTTTGACTGTCACAAGTGGATGGAGTTTGTGTTGTAGCTCAGTGGTTTATGAACCCAGCATGAGGATGCAGTTACAATCCCTGGCCTCACTCAGTGGGTTAAGAATCTGGCATTGCTGCAAGCTGCTCAGATCCAGCACTGCTGTATCTGTTTCTGTGGCTGTGGCTGGTAGCTGCAGCTCTGATTCGACCCTGTGACTGTGGTATATATATGCTGGCAGCTGCAGCTCTGATTTGACCTCTAGCTATGGGAACTTCCATATGCTGCACATGTGGCTATAAAAAGAAAAACAAAAAACTAAAACAACTGGAAAAGTGCTACTGACATCCAGTAGGTAGAGGCTAGGGATGTTGCTAAATATCTTAAAATACACAGGGTCTTAACCCACAACAAATCATGGCTCTAACTGGTCCAACACAGCTCTAACACTAGTGTTGAGATCCTCTGGCCCTAAAAAGTCTTCAGCTATTTGAAGCCTTCCTTGCAACCAGAGTCATTACTATTCTGCTCACTCATTCAGTCCACTTGAGCCATGTCAGCCTCCTTTCTGGTTCTTTTTATTGCTATACTTCTTCCTATCTGATGCACAGTGGTCATTACTGTTTCCTAAAACCATTCACCCTGTCCCATTTCTAAGGAAGAGAAGTGTACTCTGGTGCAGACACAAATGGCATGAATGTGCCAAGGGCTCAGGTGTGAAACTAGACCATTAATACAGGACATTATTAGGTATGTTAAGAAGTTGGAATTTCCTCATAAGGATAATGGAAACTAGGGACCAAATGTAAGCAGGGGAATAGGATAAAGAAATTTATTTTTTTAACAAAACTGCAATGCTTCTAAGAGAAAACATTTGTTGATTACATTTCAAGATTTAGAATTTGGGTATTTTCATAAAGTATGTATTTCATATTACCTTCCAGTAGCTCCACAATAAAGTGAATTATCACTATTCACTTTTACAGGTCAAAAAACACAACTAAATAGTTAAGCCTATTTCTTTGGGGTCACATAAGCTTTGAAGAAGGATAGACAGGTTTTAATCCCAAGACTAGTCTGATTCCAAATTCAGCGCTCTTACCACTGAAGAGCTGAACCTGAGAAAGCATGAAGCAAGATGAAGTAGTGATTCTGCATAACAGTTAGGGCTTGGGCAGATAGAGAGGGTTTGGGGATATGAATCAAATAGTGGCCTTGGAGAAATAGAGAATTGGATGAATTTAAGAGAAAATTAGAACATGCAATTTATAGGACTTGAAAATGAATGTGAAGGAGAGGGAAAACTCTTATCTGAATTGGTTTCACACTTACATAACAGAGTATATAATGATTTTATCCTTTATTTTTTACTATTGTTGAAATGACAGTGGGAGGAATGGTAAATGATTAAATCAGATGATAATTTTAATTTTTGTGATTTTAAAGAAAGGCAATGGCTGCACATGAGATTCAGGAGAAAGGTAAGTCCTCTGAGTTGGAGGTTAGTCAATAGCATTTTCATGGTCATAGATCAAGACTTGGATGACAGCCATCTGGGGGGAAACCAGAGGAAGCTTAACAAGTATCAGAGTGAGAGAGGCAGAAAACTGCAAAAGGGTAACCAAGAAGGAGCAGGCAGGGTAGCGGGAAAATTTAGGAAATTTCAATGTCAAGGACGTAAAAGAGAGACTTTCAGAAGGAGAAACAGGTGAACAATATTGAATTCTGTAAAAGCCCAAATATGAATGAAATGCTAAAATTTGTTTAAGACATGGTTGTCAGTGAGAATCTGGATAACAACAGTTTCTGTGGAGTAATGGGAAGAGATACTGTAGTAGACTGAAGTGGAAAAAAAAGTGGAGATAAGGATATACAGAATGAAGGCATTCCTGTCGTGGCTCAGTTGTTAACGAATCTGACTAGGAACCATGAGGTTGCAGGTTGAATCCCTGGCCTTGCTCAGTAGGTTAGGGATCTGGCGTAGCTGTGAGCTGTGGTGTAGGTTGCAAACGTGGCTTTGATCCTGAGTTGCTATGGCTCTGGCGCAGGCTGGCCACTACAGCTCCGATTTGATCCCTAGCCTGGAAACCTCCATATGCAATGGGAGCAGCCCAAGAAATGGTAAAAAGACAAAAAAAAAAGTATATACAGAATGGGAATAGGGAAGGAAGGTACCAGTTTATAATGAAGAAAACTGTCTTTAGTAGTGCGGATATTAAACTTCGTCAGAAGAAAGGGAGAGGTTGAAGGCATGGGGAAGAAAGAGAGAATAGAGTCAGGCTCTGACATGAGAAGGTAGAAGGAGGGCTAATTGGAATAGAAATAATGACATCAAGCTGAGAAGAGGGCACAAGTTTTTCTCCTCCATTGGGAAAAAGGAAGGATAGGAGAATGCAAATGCGGATGACTTTGTGGAATTAATTATAGGATATTTAAGGTGTGCTTTTCTGAGTTTCATCAGTTCTGCAGTGCTGTGGTTTTTTTTTTTAATTTTTAATGATTTTAATTTTTTTTCCATTATAGCTGGTTTAGTGTTCTGCCAATTTTCTACTGTACAGCAAGGTGATGCAGTTGCACATACATACATTTGTTCTTTTTTCTGACATTATCATGCTCCATCGCAAGTGACTGGACATACTTTCAGTGCTATACAGCAGGATCCCATTGCTTATCCATTCCAAAGGCAATGGTTTACATCTATCAACCCCAAATTCCCAGTTCATCCCACGCCCTCCCACTTGGCAACTACAACCATGTCCATTATTTTCTTTTCTGTAGAGAGTTTCATTTGTGCCATATATTAGATTCCAGATATGTGATATCATATGATATTTGTCTTTCTCTTTCTAACTTACTCCACTTAGTTTCATACATGTTGCTGCAAATGGCATTATTTTATTCTTTTTTTCCGGCTGAGTAGTATTTCATTGTGTATATATACCACATCTTCTTCATCCATTCATCTGTTGATGGACATTTAGGTTGTTTCCATGTCTTAGCTATTGCAAATAGTGCTGCAATGAACATACAGGTGCATGCATCTTTTTCAAGGAAAGTTTTATCCAGATATGTACCCAAGAGTGGGATTGCTTGGTCTTATGGTAGTTCTATGTATAGTTTTCTAAGGTACCTCCATACTGTTTTCCATAGTGGTTGTAGCAATTTACATTCTCACCAATAGTGTAGGAGAGTACTCTTTTCTCCACACCCTCTCCAGCATTTGTTATTTGTGGACTTATTAATGATAGCCATTCTGACTGGTGTGAAGTGCTATTTCATGGTAGTTTTGATTTGGATTTCTCTAATAAACAGTGATGTTGAGGATTTTTTTCATGTGCTTCTTGTCCATCTGTCTATCTTTTTTGGAGAAATGTCTATTCAGGTCTTTTGACCATTTTTCAATTGGGTTGTTGTCTTTTTTTGCTATTGAGTTGCATAACACTGAGTGTTTAAAATCTCCACTGAGATCAAGAGTAAGATGGGGAGATAAGGAAGAGGAATTTAAGAAGTGGGGAAAGTATCTGAAAGAGCTGCAACATATAGGAGAGAGAGCATATTAAAGACTAAAATAGTTGGACCAGTGGGATTGTGGAGCATACCTTGGAAAATATGCTGATGTGTGGAGATGTTGAATTTTCTCTTGCAAATCTTCAACTCCAGAATAGAGGCCTGAACAAGATAGAAATTTGGATCCCTTCAAAGCTGAGGAGTTGTGAGAAAGAAAAAGTGAAAAAAGCCATGGAACAAATTGTTGACTAACATACAGAAATTTTAAATATAAGCTGAAGATGGAATTGAGATCTTGTTAAGGTTCAGGAGTAAAATGAAAAAGAAGTATAAGAGGAAATAGTTAAGTATAGGAATGTCTGAGTATAGAGTTTTCAAGACAAGCTAATCTGACGATGATTAAGTTCCTGTATGGTCATGAGTAGAAGGAAAGGGCACTGTAGATAATAAGGTCAAATAGATGTAAGACCAGGTGTGGAAGGTTATCCATACATTGGTCCTTGATGTCGCTCTGGATGACAGCATGACTTGTGCGGAAGACTATCAGCCAGAACTTTCTAGACCTATGACCTTGATATCTTTCCTTACCATATCAATCATTTCCTTTTCTTTGTTTATTGATCATCTTTTATACATTTTTTTTCATTTCACTACATATATGCAAACTTTTTTTTCAGCTCCTCCAGCAGCATGTGGAAGTTCTTAGGCCAGGGATGGAACCCATTCCATAGCAGTGACTACAAGACACAGCAGTGACAATGCCAGGTCTTTAATCCATTGAGCCATCAGTGAACTCCTATTCAAACTTGTCAACACAAAATGCTCCTACTTTTCCACTAGATTGACTGAAAATACAGTTGTATCCCCAAAATTCTTCAAAATGGTGTCAGTTTTAGGTAACTATGATATAACAGGAATGATCATTGCTTTAATGTAATTTATCTATATCTCCTTAATATAAAGTACTTTATATATATATGCAACATATAAAGTATATAAATATAACCCTCTTGGAACTGATGATAGATTATATATGCAAAAGGCAATGTGAAACAACACTGATTTTTCAGAATCCTTAGAGTTTATCATGAATCTGGGATTTACTGTAACTATGCGTTTAAAAAACACTCAGTAGCTACTTTTCTTCATCTACAAAATGAAAATTTGGTATTTATGCATTAGAGATAATATTTATTAAGTGAAAATTTGTGTTAAAAAATCTACCATCCTGAAGAGAAAAAAAAGATATTTATTAAAATGTTATCAACAATTACAATATTTATTGCAGGAAAAAAATACAAACTTAAAGAAAACAAAAAATCTTTAATAAATATTTGGCACAAAAAATTTGAAAATTAATGAGATAAAATTGCTTCCCTCTTAAAATGAATTAAGTTAAAAGCAACTTATTGCCAAACCAGGGACTATAATTTATTTAACCTTTACCTTCAAGATTCAGAGGACTCAGACATTAGCCTGACAGATTTCAGAACTCAGAGACTTTAGCAGATGTCATCAAGGACTTTGATGCACTTATTGATTGGGAAGACTTACACTGAGGATAATTCTAAGATTTCTTATCAATGTAAATGTATTTAGAAGAATTTTAGATGACATCCTCAATACTAGGTTGAAGAATTGGTTTTATTTTTTTATTTTTAAATATCATTATTGAGACATAAGTGCATACAATAAATTTTATGTACTGAAAGTGTACAATTTTATGTTTTGAAATATATATGTACACATCTGTGAAATCACTGACACAATTAAGATGATGAACACATAGCCATTGTTCCCCAAAGTTTCTTTGTGCCTTAATAATTCTACCTTCCTCCTCTCCCCATATTCAGTCCCTTATAACCCATGAATAACTTTATGGTACTGTAAGTTAATTTGCATTTTCTAGAGTTTCATAAAAATGGGGTTGTAGGGTATATACTCATTTTGTCTGATCTTTTAAAAAAATCTATATAAAAAAATCAGTGTAATTTACCATGTTATTAAACTAAATAAAGACAAAACTTGAAAACAACCCAAAAGTCTATCACTGGATGAAAAATGAAAAACAATTGTGATCTATCCACACAATAAAATATTATTTGGCAAGAAGATAAAATGAACTACAGAGATAAGATATAAAAGTGATGAATTTCAAAATAATTGTGCTGATTGAAAAAAAACAATTATATACTGCATGATGTCTCTTTTTATAAAACTCTAGAAATATTTTCAAATAATATATTTGATAACAAGCTACTATTCAAAGAACATATTCTGGGCATTTTCATGGTAAATGTTACTGACACATTTATTTTGTATTATATCAAGAAAAATCCCAATTAATCCTATTTTCCTAAGTATTTTAGAATTAGGCATGTACTTTGGAATTTGTCAAATTTAGTGGTTATTGATATTATAATTTCTGAAAATGAGCACTTACTTGGCAAGTTTACACTATACATAAACTGATACACTTCTGGAATCTACTATAGTAAAGTTGTGGTGTATTATTTTTTTTTAATTAATTAATTATTTTTTTTTGGTCTTTTTGCCTTTTCTTGGGCCGCTCCCGCGGCATATGGAGGTTCCCAGGCTAGGGGTCGAATCGGAGCTGTAGCCACTGGCCTACGCCAGAGCCACAGCAACGCAGGATCCGAGCCGCGTCTGCGACCTACACCACAGCTCACCGCAACGCCGGATCGTCAACCCACTGAGCAAGGGCAGGGATGGAACCCTCAACCTCATGGTTCCTAGTCGGATTCGTTAACCACTGCGCCACGATGGGAACTCCGGCATATTATTTCTTAAGGTTTGTTTGAGAGTCCCCATCATGGCTCAGCACTTTGAGAACCCAACATAGTGCCCATAAGGATGCAGGTTCAATCCCTGGCCTCACTCAGTGGTTTGAGCATCTGGAGTTGCCGCAAGCTGTGGCTTGGATACAGTGTTGCTGTAGCTGTGGCTTGGATACATTGTTGCTGTAGCTGTGACATAGACCTGCTCCAATTCGACCACCAGCTCCAATTTGACCACTAGCCTGGGAAATTCCATATGCCACAAGTGCGGACTTAAAAAAAAAATGTAGTGTTGATTTTTTTTCTTAACCCATTGAACCACAACAGAAATTCTTTTAAATTTTGTTTCAAGAAATTTAATTTTCTTTTCTTGGATTTTCTATTTTTATTGAGTCTTTGTCAGTTTCTGTGTGTGACACTGTGATTTAATGAGAAAAATATATTTGATCTTCATCCCATTCCTGGCACATAGCTTCTAATTTCCTAAGTGATAAAAGCTATGGGAGCATCTTTTGTTTTATTTGATCTTTTGTCCTCAGTCCCTGAAATAGGTATCTGTCACTTTGAAAGTCAGGACAGTTTACCTTTCTGTAGATTAAGAGAAAAATGAAAAACTCCTTGGTATATGATAAGAACTAAGTATTTTCTAGGGTCTGACGTTTGATGAAATATTCAGTTATTGTGAGTTCCATTGTTTTTCCATGGCATAATGTATGGTGGAGACTTGGGAATGTGCATGTCTGAATACAGGTTTTTCTTACGTTTCTTAACTATGATGCTTGCTGCTTGTGGTTTGTGGGGCCCTTGTTGCCACAGTGTGGGGTGCGTGTGTATGTGTGTGTGTGTGTGTGTGTGTGTGTGTGTGTATCAGCAATGATTCCATAAGATTCCATGATCCCAGTAACTAGTTGTAGTGGTTAATTATTACTTCAGTTGTGTAGAACTCCCATCCATCTATCCATCTGGAAATACCATCCTCTGCCCAGGTTCCATTCACATAGTTACTTTGAAATTGACATATTAAGAGTTTAATGCTGGACATAAGACCCAGACTTAGCTAGTCCCTACTGGGAAATGTACAGGTGAAATGATGAAATAGAAGAGTACCTTTAGCTGAATTATAAACTTTTAAGCTCTAAGAGACCACTTAAATACAGTGTAGGAAAATGGAAGTGGGCTTGTTGAGAAACAAATAAAAATTGAAGGGGACACAGAAAGCATCAAGAAAAAATACAGTTCTATTGATATTTGAGACAGGGGATCCAGTTTTATGAGTTCCTGTAGAATACCTGACTTTGATTACATAAAACTCCTCAATATCTTGGCTGAAATTGTGTTTCTTGTAATCATCACATCATTAACTGATCTACTATTAAATATTGTTTTTAAGCCATTAATATTTTTATTTTTATGGCCACACCCAAGGCATATGGAAGTTCCTGGGCCAGGGATGGCACCCAAGCCACCACCACAACTTGTGCCATAGCTGTGGCAATGCTGGATCCTTAACCCACAGCACTGGTCCAGAATCAAACCCAGTTCACCACGGAGACAACATTGGATCCTTAACCTTCTGTGACACAGCAGGAACTCCAATAAGCCAATATATTTTCTGTTTTGTTTTGTTTTTTTAGGGCCTCACCTGTGGCATATGGAAGTTCCCAGGCTAGGAGTTGAATAGGAGCTGTTGCTGCCGGCCTACCCCACAGCCACACCAACACTGATCCAAGCCTCATCTGTGACATATACCACAGCTCACTGGCAGTGCCAGATTGTTAACCCACTGATAGAAGCCAGGGAACGTGTGTTGTCTTGTATACTAGTTGAGTTCATTACCACTGAGCCACAACAAGAACTCCACGCCAATATTCTTTAAGAAGGATTGGTGATGTAGAAAAAAATAACAAACTAACCCTCTATTTTTTTTTCAAAAAAAGAATATAATAGTAAAATAGATGAAGAAAAAATAAATTCAGCTTCTCTAAGACTAAGAAAAATTGAGATGTATGTGCAAAAATATTAGATTATAGGAGTCAATTCATTTCCCTCCTCGGACCTGGTGGAGGGAGTGAAAAGAAAGTAAACATACAAAAAAAATACTTAACTTTCTTTTGGAGTAAAAATGAAATCATTGCAACCTAGTTATTATAGCCAGTTCCTTCTGTAGGTAGCCTTATTATATAAGATGATATGCATGTGGAATAAAATACATGATGTGCATAGTTATATCTAATGTATTTGATAGAAATAAAACAATTATCTTCTTGCCAAGATAAAATGGCATAATTAAGATGATGTCTGAAGATGCCAACTAATCTGGATATCATAGTATGCAGAATTGTTGATTTCTTTTTGGTAACAGAATAGTGCTTTAGATAAATACAGGACACTATGAAATACACATGTAATTTTCAATATCTTAAAGTAAAATGAGTTTTCTTCTTGACAAAGATACGATACTTAATACATTAATAGATTATTAGTTAAATAAAACAAAAGGAAAAGAAATACAACTTACAGATTCAGGGGTGATTCTTCAATATTTGTATTGTCTCCATTACCATAAATTGTTTAATAAATTTTGTTTTGCATGCAGAGTTTTCCAGAGATAATCCAAGGGACAATATATCAGTTTGGCTAGTCACAATTTAGGCAACTTGGGAGAATTTGAGAGGTCTTTCAAACTGCATGGGAACTATGTATTAATACAGATAGCAATTTGTGTCCAATTATATAGTTTTAAAAATGGGAAAATTTGTTTATGAGAAAATACTCATACAGAAGGAGTACATCACTTAATTTGCAGGATCTGGTCAAATTAACTGATTTAAATTCTAAGTATCATCCAGCTTATTCACCAAGGACGTTGGCCTTTCAATCTTGTCTTCATGTCGTTGTGGAATAATTCTGTCCAGTCAATTATGCAACATTTGGTCATGCAAGGAAAAAGAGCCCTATAAAATAGCAGGCCATGCAAAGAAAATACTGATGAGCTGCTTCTATATTGCTTTATCCCATTGATGTTATGCTAGTAATTTTGTCTCAGTGTTTAAGATGGTTAACCTGGCACTTATTATGATAAGAGCATATGTGAATAAAAGAATAAATTACGAAGTGCATGATTCCTATTGATGTAAGCATTTGTTCTCTATCAGGAATGTGCCTGGTAACAACAGTCAAACAATGCTCTTTACCTTCCAAATTGAACACTGCACACTGCCTGACTTTAGATATAATTACTTCACATAATTGTTTCTGTCAAGAATAAATGAAGCCTTAAAAGAACAATGCAATCATTACAAGTGGAGCATCTTAAGATATATATTATACTGGGCCTTTTACCCTTAGTGTTTTCTGGCTTGATATTATTGACTAAAGATTCTTAAAGCATGCATCTTCAGGCACCAAAAACAGATATCTTAGCGCCTGAGCTATTCATGGTAATTTTAAATACATTCTTGCTGCTCAATGAAAACCTAGTAAAAGCAGTATTTGTTTGTAGCTAATTTGTTCAGCCTGAGTGAAGACATGTTGGTGGTGCAGAGGTAGAATAGAATGTGGAGGCGACATTCATATTTCTAACACCAAATAATGTGTATTTTGCACTGATAAAAGAAGTGGTTCTTGGACTTCCCGTTGTGGCGCAGTGGTTAATGAATCCGACTAGGGACCATGAGGTTGCGGGTTCGATCCCTGCCCTTGCTCGGTGGGTTAAGGATCCGGCGTTGCCATGAGCTGTGGTCTAGGTCACAGATGTGGCTGGGATCCCACGTTGCTGTGGCTCTGGCATAGGCTGGCAGCTACAGCTCTGATTGGACCGCTAGCCTGGGAACCTCCATATGCCAGATAATCATGTAGATGTATCTAATTGTGGCATATCATTGAGGGAAGGTCTGAACCCCAATCTCTAACTTAAAAGGTTAGTGCTAACTAGCTTCTCAATGAACCTGTTAATGTTGATGTTGACCATTTTTTGAAGTACTTTAGTGGAGCAAGCGGGAGCGGCCCAAGAAATGGCAAAAAGACAAAAATAAAAAAAAGTGGTTCTTTCACATTATCGAGCTTTACCTTGGACTTCCTGGTTTGTAAAGAGTACTTGTATATCATTCTCTTAGATTTAAATGTATTGAATGAAAAAAATCATAAAGTAGCTTACATGCATATATAAACCAGAGACAGTTGATTTATAAATATTCAATTTATTTCTTATTATTAATTAAATAATAAGTCCCAGGCTAGGATTCAAATTAGAACTTTAGTTGCTGGCCTACACCACAGCCACAGCAATACAGGATCTGAGCTGCATCTGTGACCTGCACCACAGCTCACGGCAATACCCCATCCCTGACCCACAGAGCAAAGCCAGGGATCAAACCTGCATCCTCATGGATACTTGTCAGATTCATTTCCACTGCACCATGATGGGAACTCCTCTGATTGAAGTACAGTTGATTTACAATGTTGTATTAGTTTCAGGAATACTGTAAAGGGATTCAGTAACATTCACCATGGAAAATACTGACCTTGTGAAGTTTCCAACCTATTTTATAAAATAAATATTAAGAAATACATATGAAAATGTATACATTTAATAGTATTTAAGTGTCATGGAATAAAACAGAAGGTGCTCTGAATGTTACATAGCAAAATAGGCAAGGTGGACTTTTTAAAATTGAGCTGGAAAAACAAGCAGGAATTCTCTTAGGCAAAGTGGTGAGCATAATTTAGAGAGCGGCAAGAATTCATCCACTGACAAGGAAGCAGGAAAATATGTGAAAATGAATGGAGAATTTGTGTGGCTGGGAGAACAATATTGATAGGGAGTGTGTCCTGAGAGAGGATTACACGGGTGGCCTGGGGTCAGATACATGGGGCTTAGTAGCTGCCTTGAGAGAGTCCCCTCTTTTTAAAAAATAAACGAAAATAGCTTAAAGTATTTTAAATACAGTATTTAAAGTTTTATTTATATTAGACTTTTTTAAAATTTTTATTTGGTTTTAAAAATGATTTTTTAATTTTATTGGAGTATACTTGATTTAATGCTATGTTTTAGATATACAGCAAGTTAAATCAGTTAAATCAATTATATATATTCCTATACATTATTTTTCAGGCTCTTTTCCCATATAGGTTATTACAGAATAGTGAGTAGATTTCCCTGTGCTATACAGTAGGTCTTGTTATTTATTTTATATATAGTAGTGTGTAAATGTTCATCTCAACCTGCTAATTTATCTCTCCCCTCCACGTTTGATTTTGAAATCCGCAAGTCTGTTTTTGTTTTCTAAATATGTTCTTTTGTTGTATTTTGACTAGATCCCACATATAAGTGATATATGATCGTCTTTGATTTCCTTCACTTAGTATGATAATCATAATTCAACAACATACATGCAACTCAATGTTCAATGCAACATTTTTTACAATAACCAAACACGTGAGCAAACTAAGTGTCCATATACAGAAGAATGGATAAAGATGTTGTACATATATGCAATGGAATAATACTCAGCCATTAAAAAAACAAAATAGTGCCATTTGCAGCAACATGGATGGATGTATTCGAATTTTTAAAAAAGCCAATTGGTTCCATTGTAGAAAAGTAACTAGGGAGGTGAAAGTATGTGATTATAGCAAAACAGCTAAGAGCTGTTGCAGTAATTATGCCAGAGAACTTAGACCAGGGAGGTATAGATTGTGAGAACAGACCAAAACAAATGTATTTAATATATATTTAGAAGGAAAGAAGTAGGACCAGTACTTGAAGACATGAGGAATGTGACGTAGAAAGAGGCACAGAGATAGCTCCCAACATCCTGACTGGTGCAATTAAGTGTACAATAACCCAGTTCATTTAGAGAATACAGATTGACCAAGATTCGATGGAAGGATCAAGCTAAACTTTGGATGCTGGAAGGTAAGATTCCTCTGAGGCATTCTTAAATAAAACTTGAAAAAGCAACTAGACAAGTAAGTTGTTGTGCTCAGAGGAGATTCCTGAGCAGGAATACAGTTTGAAGTCTTGGAGGTGAGAAAATAATTAAAGGCATGCATAAGGATGTGCTTTCCTAGGCACAGATTACAGAGAAAAAGGAAAACCTCCAGCTAGATGTTATCCATAGGACAGGCTGAATCCACTCAATCTCTTAGGAAGCAGGAAATGGAAAAGTCAAAGTAGCTTCTAAAAAGTTTAAAAGTTAGCCTTGAGTGAATATTTGTTTGAAAATGGAATAATTGATGGCCATCATTAACATGAAGCCAGAGGTCTAGACAGATAAATCTTTAAAGTCCCTATGATCTTTAGTCATCTCACTGTAACTTCTGTGAAAAATTCCTATTTCTCCTCCAGAAAAATCTCATACTAGTTTCCCAATTTCATTATCATCCCCGCTTCACACCCATCCCCTCAGAAGAATCCAAGCTGAAGACCGTAATCTTAGACATGGTACACACCTTTGCTCACATCCCCACAAGGGCAACCACCTAAAAATGTCTGGACTGTCTATAGTTTTTATTTATACTTCCAGAATTTACAGTCACAAATGATGTTAAATGTGGGTTTTTAATGCTATGAAATATCAATCCAAGATAGTAAATAAACTAAAAAGGTATCTTCTAATTTTCATTACTTGATTCTGTTGATATTTCCCTCTGAAAAATTCAATTCTACTTGTGATTTTGCTTTTTGTGACACTATTTTCTCTCTCTCTCTCTCTTTTTTTGTTTTTGTTTTTATTTTTGTTTTTGTTTCTTAAATTCCCTTTTCCTGTACGTTCTTCCTCTGGCTTCCTAACAATAATAAATTTTCAGTGATTTATCTGTGGCCCTCCCCTCCCTTAAGGGTTTCATTTGGTAACCTCATTCATTCTAATACCTTCAGCTGTTGTTTGTATATGAATGACAAGTTGGTGAGGGAACAGTGCTATAATGAAAGGCACATGGGTTTGTCATATAATTTGGTATAAATACTAGCACTACTACTTCTGAGCACAAAAAAGTTTCTTTCCTGTCTCTAGGTGTCAATTCCCTCATTAATAAAATATATATTATATTATATGGCTATAATACAATTTTTGTGTGGATTTTCTGAGAACCTAAAATGGCACCAGTAGTCATTCAATGAAGGATGTGTGTCATTACTAAATCAAGCTTGCCCTTAACCCAGAACCCTTATGCATTTCAGATCCATGTATCCAGTTGCATTTTCACGTCTTCATATGGGTAGATAGACAAATCGTAACTCATCGTTTTCCTAAACTGACCCTCCTTTCTGGATATAGGTCTCACCTAATTACACTTTACTTCCTACTCCCCTTCAAGTTGTCCGAATCCAGACCTGAAACATATCTTGAATTTACTTAACTGATTAAACTCGTCTAATCAGTGACTGTGTCTTACACAAACAATGCTCATATGTGCTTCCAATCCAGTGCCATTGTCTTGTTGCTTATTGCACCTCAAACCCCTCATTAATTAAGGCTTCCTAATCAGACTCCTGTCTTGTTTGCTTTGTCCACCAGTATTCTTCAATGTTCTATAAATTGACCTTGCCAGAATTATATTTCTAAAACACTGGATTTGCCATGCATTACTTTGCTAAAATGTAGGCCACTTCAACATTCTAAAACCAGGCCCTTTAAAATCTAAGTTTTGCCTAACCTTAAAACTTCATCCCTCTAAATTTTAATGTTATCTCTAGTTATACTGAAGTATGTGCAGTATTCAGATCACTGTGCATACTCTTAATCATTTTTTTACTGTCTAGAATATTCATCCCCTCACATTCACCTTACTCCCACCCATTTATGATGCATTTCAAATGCTGCCTTCTCTGATACATGCTCATTTTGGTTAAGATCTAAATAATTGTGTTTCTTTAACAATTAAATGGTTCTTCACTGCCAATATTTGCTTAGAAGTTTCTGTTCCCCTTCACTGCCTATGCTATCTTTAATGTTTTGAATATGAGTTTAGTTTTCTTATTCTAGAAACATACTAGTTATTAAAAAATGTGTTTTATGAATTAATGAATAAACATGTTAATTTCTAAAAAAAAAAAACAAATAAAATGATTCCTGAGATTGTATCTTCTCTTGATGTTAAAGCATTTTTTCATTTCATTGTATTATTTTTCCAGTTAAGAGTATTGGCGGGAGCCAGAGTAACCATGGAAGCAAACTACAGCTCTGTCATTGACTGTAAGTGTGACCCTTGTCAAGTTATGTAGCATTTCCATGCCTGTCCATTATGCATAAACTTTGAATAATAAGCTCATGGATGTGGTGTGTAAGTCTTCTGTAATATTTGTTTGGAAAGATCTAGAACATTCAATATGCAATATTATTGTTTTCATTATCTTTAATGCTGTTGCTAACAAAGAGGATGCTAAAAGCGATGCTGTCCTCAAAATCTTACCTTTCACACAAGTTCAAAATAAATAGATCTAGTCATTTGAGAAATTCTTATCTGCAGAACAAAGGACTTATATGTTTGTATAAAGCTATTGTCTGCATTTCTTTGGTATCATTCAAAGGTTCATAATAAATAAAAATACCTTAAAATATGTAAAGTGCTATAGAATTACAGTCTAATAATTTTCTCTCATGAAAGACAGCCCATGTTTCATTATGTCTCCCAATTTCTTCAAGAGATAAAATGCCAGAAAAATAATCCAATATGTATGTTTTTAATAAATTTAATTAAAACCTTATGAGTATTTCTTGTATTTTTATGGACAGCTTATTATACCTACATATGAGGTACCGTGAACTTATAGAAAAATATTTTAGATTCACAGTCATGGTTCTTGAAATTTTTTAGCCTTTAAATGAGCAAATGATTTAATTGTACATTGTTCCATCAGTGTCAATGATCATAGGTGATGATCGTAATATTTATCATATTAATCTTTAAAAATATGTAAGACAATTGCCCAGGGATTCCTTTAAGAAATAAAAAGTGAATGAGTTGTACACCCAGTTGCTTTGAAAGATAAATATAACTCTAGAAACTAAGGTGAGGCAGGAGCTTAATTATACATTATACTTGACCATTGAAATACCTAAAATATTTCACAGACACACAGAACAGGACCAGGTCTACTTTCAATACTTTTGGTAAGATAAAATCTCTCCAAAGTCTCAATCTTGAAATTATGGTTGGCATAGTATTTTTTACAAATAAATTGTCCAATGAAAAAAGTACTTTTTTTTTGTCTTTTGTCTTTTTAGGGCCACACCTGGGCATATGGAGATTCCCAGGCTAGGGGTCTAGTCAGAGCTACAGCTGCCAGCTTACGCCACAGCCACAGCAATGCCAGATCCAAGCCACGTCTGCGACCTACAGCTCACAGCAATGGTGGATCCTTAACCCACTGAGCAAGGCCAGAGATATAACCCGCAACCTCATGGTTCCTAGCCGGATTCATTTCCGCTGTGCCACGATGGGAATTCCAAAAAGGTAGTATTTTCTTGAATCCAAATTTAGACATATAGGCATTCTGTTATGTTTTATTATTGGAAGAAAGCCAAAGGACCATGCTATAGGTGGGAATATAGTACCATAAATAGGCCATGCTGATGATCTTTGCATGTGACATGCTTATAGCCACTGACTTGCATACTAATGTTTGTTTCCACATTTAATTAGAATGGCTGGTAAGTAATATAGAGTCTTAAAGGTATCAACTCCTGAAATTTTTTCCATCTAAACTCTTAGTAAAGCTTCCCTCCATATTTTGAATTGTCTTTGTGTAAATATAGTCCAGATACAACTTTATCTAAGTCTAAAATATAAATGACCCCGACTTTTAACAAATGACATCCGTAATGCAAAATTTGCAGAATTAACAAAACTATCTATTAGATAAAAGATGAGATGGTCTTTTTACAGAGTTGAGCTGTTAACTGTGTGTTAATAAGATAATATTAACGCTAATTTTGGAGCATTTCAAGAGGAAAGAGTGAGCAATCACCTTTTCATTTTAAAAACAACAGTAGTGCTACTTGGCCTTGGAATATGATTATTTTTTGAATGCCAGAGGATGAGTCCTTGTAATTTAACATTTTAATCATTTCAAGGTGATTTGCTTTTACCGTGAGAAACCCTGTGTTGGCACTTTCCCCACATGTTTCCTCGGCATAATCGCATATTAGTTGCAATTTTCTCTGCAACATAAGACTTAATTACGCTAAAGAAAAACGCTCCTTTTTAAAATAAAAGGTGTAAAATACCACAGGTATCCAGTTTGAACTAATACTCAGATTGGAAACTTATTACCCCTAAAAATGTCAGTTCTGATGAAGCATTTAAAAAAATTCCAAGAATCAAATTCAAAATGTCTGTACTAAGCTGTTTTATGGTAGCGTGTACCATTGGAAATGTGATGAGTCTTCATGTAAAAATGCTGATTTGAATTAGATTTAGAATGTATGTCATCCTCAATTAGCCTTTCCTTCATCAAAATGATCTCACAAACACGGAGAATGAATCTTTATTTCCTCCTTTGCACATGGGAGGTCATTTGTCAGATTTAATATACTTCTACCTATGTCTTCCTACATGCTTGTAGTTCAAGATGGATGACCATAGACTTCCATAAAAGTTTCTAGTTTAAAACTTAAGTTTAATTTTAATATACTACTAAAAATATTCACATTGAGGCTGAAAATTAAAATAACATATACTAAAACAAAGATTTATTTCCATTTGAGTGGAAAAAAACATTTTTTGTCTTTGTCCCCTTCCTATAAGGGCAAGATCATATACTAATAATTATAGATAATCCAGGGCAAGAGACATTATAAAATATGTTTTTTTTTCTTGAAACATTCAGATACTTTTATGACCTAGATTTGAATTAATACACTTGATATCATAGAAATGCAATCACTTATTTTATTGTTGTTTGTTTAAAATCAATTAGCCTAAGGAATTTTATAAATTAATGTCCCGACAGTTGGACAATTACAGTGACCTTATAATATAGATATCAATTTAGAGATTATGAAGCCCATGAAAAAAGCAATTTGCTTAGACTAGTGGTATAAGATTCATACACTGGATGGTTACCAAGGGAACCCCCAATAGATGATGATAGCTGCCTTCTGAAGAAAGTTATATCCATTGATTAAGGGGCTACTTGCAGAGCCTCGTGTTCGCAAGGCCAGTCCCTAAGGAGTTTGATTGTTTATGAGAACGTTTCAGTTCTTGTGATTATAACTAAAAACTTTAAGTTCTGCTGTGGAACATTTATGCCTTGGCAGACAGTTAAAAATAGCTATGCTGGTTTGCTTGAAGTGAAAATCATTACCTCCCGTTGTGAGGCCTCCTCGACGTCGTGGTTTTTATGCTTAAAGGCATCGTCAAGGTGAGAGTATAAAGCAGCATAATAGGAAAATCTTGGTTCCCAGTCTGTCAATAAAAATGGTGGCTGCAAAATTTGGTTTTGTACAATAACTGCTATTCACCATTCATATATGTACTTAGAAAATAATGCTATATACTGCATGTTTATGAAACAGTGAGTTCTATAACACCAGTAAAAATTTATAAGAAATTTTAGCATGTTACAACACAGTGTTTTAAAAGGTTCAATGGAGGATTCAAAGGAAATAAAAATAAAAGACTTTGTTTTCTCTATGGGGATAGCAAAAGGGTAAATGAAACAGTATGTATATAAAGTTTTATCATTCTTAAAGAAATATGCTTTATAAATAAGACAGTAAAAACAACCATTTCTAACAGTCATTTTGATTGGATAAGAATTATAATGTTGATGGTAATTACTTTTTAATATTCAGGTGGAAAATTAAAGAACCCTAAAGCTCCTGTTCTAACACGCAATCTACTAAAATCTATTAAACTCTAGTTGCATTTTAAGTTTCTGCTTGAGATTAATAAAAAAATGAACATTGTACTGTATTTTAAATTTCAAAGTAACAATATAAATATATATAACTTCTAGATAGTGCAATTTTTACAATGTTATGATGTAAAAATTAAAAATGATTATTATTCTTTTGGTTTGTTAATTTTATTTATTAATTTTATATTATAATCTATTTATATAGTCATAGACATCAGCTTACTATATACAGGTTATTTAGGCAAAATCTTTAGTAGAATACAAATGTCACAGTTTGGAAAAAATATGACGGCCTGTAGTGAATGTTGCAGTGGAAAACTAAAGGTAAAATTTGAAAAAAAATTATCTTGTGTCATCTATTTTTGCATTTGTAAAAACCTATATGAGCATAAATGGTATAAAAATGACATTGTATTCATTGATGTTATTTTAAACATAATAATTTAGTCTGTATTACATCACATAAAATAAAAAGGAAGACTTCCTGTATGACAATATACTTAAAGGTGAAATATGCCATTAGATATATTAATAAAAAAATATTCTGAGTTCTAGAGTTTGAAATGAATTCAAATACTTTTGTTTCAACATAAATCTAAGAGGATCCCATCAAATAACTCATAATCCCCAACCTCACCATCTAGAGAAATTAATATTGCCTCTTAATAGTAGAAACAGTTCATGGATAAATTCAAAGGGAAATTATGATGATACTTGGTAGAGGGAAAACTTTGAAAAAGGAAGTGAAAAAATGATAAATAAAATTTGTTAATTTTAAAAGTGGTTATGAAATTAGCTTTACCTTTCCATATCCATATCTGCCTAATAGACATTAAAAAGGCCACTTTGGTTTTAGGTTATAGAGGATTCTTCAGTAGAAAACAGCTAAGGGTGTTCCCACTGTGGCACAGTGGGTTAAGAATCCAACTGCAGCTGCTTCAGTTGCTGTGGAGTCATAGGTTTGATCCCCGGTCCAGGGCAGCAGGTAAAAAGATCAGTGTTGCTGCAGCTTGGATTCAACCCCTGGCCCAGGAACTTCCATATGTCATGGATGCTGCCTTAAAAAGAAAAAAAAAATAAGAATTCCACCTTTAGAATCCAATAAATCTGGATTTATTTCTGGCTTCAACACTGATTAGTTTAATGACATTGGGAAACTAATTTAAACTCTATGATTCGCAGATTCTTCTCTGTAAAAGGAGTTGTTAACCTCTGCTTCCAAATATGCTGTGGATTAAATGGGATTTTATGTATATATATATAACATATATATATCACTTAATATTAATATATTTATAAAGCATAACAATATCAGGAAAATTAAAAATTTTACAATGCTCTAAAACATTTCTTTATTTTACTATTTTCTACTGATTCTCTGGAACAAAATTTATTAGAGTTTATAAAGAAAGGAGTTACTTTAACTGTTTAGATTTTCGCAATTGGAGAATAATGGAAAAGCTGTGGAGAAGTTCAGAGATGATTTTCTTACTCTTCTTAACATGATTAAGAGGGTGATAATATCTGGTTAGATGAAATACTAGTGGCTTCTGCCCAGGGATTAATGTGGAAGGGAACTTTCTTATCATATGCTTAAGAAACTTTGCTCTGGGGAGTTTTCCAATAGTAAACAAACAGAATTGCAAAACCAAATATAGAATATATATATTTACTGGAGGCATTACTTGTTAACAACCTAAACTATTATAATAATACAAAATCTAGTGTACAATTTAGGGTCTCCAAATCTTACTACTAAGCATGTACTTACCCATATTTCCATATGCTTATTGCATAGCAATGATCCCCTAAATTGAACAAACATTTATTTGATACTCACATTTGCTTTTAAGACAAAACTAAACTCAACACACCACTTTACAATTATTCTTATTTTAAAGATATACAATAAGTTTTGTCTTTCCCTTATGGTTTGTAAATTTCTTTATGTTTGTTAATGATATAATTTAAATCTTGAATTTCCAATATATGGCATCCACAATACTGATTAGCTAGGCAGTGGCCCTTGCTCAAGCAGTCAATGTCAATCATAGTTGAAATTAAGATTTAGGAAATCCAGGATTGCTTTTTTATTAATTAATTAATTAATTTATTTATTTATTTTTAGGGCTACACCCATGACATATGGAAGTTCCCAGGGCTAGGGGTTGAATCGGAGCTACAGCTGCCGGCCTATACCATAGCTGCAGTAATACAGAATCAGAGCTGTATCTGCGACTTATACCACAGTTCGTGGCAACACCCACTCAACCCACTGAGTGAGGCCATGAATCAAACCCGCATTTTCATGGCTACTAGTCAGGTTTGTTACCCCTAAGCCATTACAGGAACTCTAGGATTGCTTACATATTTTGCAAGTCTTTATAATAAGAACTCTCTTGTCATCACTGACAGGGGAGGAAAGAAATTTAAGAGAAAAGGAGTGTAAGAGTAAAAGAGGAAGAAATGAATGAAGAATGAAGAAAGAAGAATAGATATGGGCAGCCAACTCCCAATTCTCCAGAGAAGAAAGAATTCAACTTGCAGCCATACATGCATGAGTTATCCGGCTGGTGAATTGGGGGGCACAGGCAGATACACTCGGTTCCACTCTTGTCCATCCCATTTGTTAGATCTACCCTCCAGAGGACTGCCAGAATCTTTCTTTGTACTCTGTCCCCAAGTAGGGAGACCTATGCAGGACTGCCTCTCTCTGGATTGAAATGCTGAGTACTTCAAAAAAAAACACTGCTTTCCTTCATGGACTGTTCCTCAACTTATGTTTTCTTTCGATGTGAGACTGACCCATGCATTGGAGGACAGTTATCATTCCTGAATCTCAAGCATTAAATAACAATAACATCCCTGTGTAAGTGTGAGAGCATCAAATATCCTCTCCCCATATTTTGAAAGTCTTAGTTGAAAAACTTAGTAATATTCTTTCATTCTTTATGAGATGAAAATTATGTTAATATTTAGACATTATTGCCACATTTGATAAAAGATACTATTTGGGGCCAATAGAGATTATTAAGAAGTGTTTTGAATCCAGATAAAATGCATGCCATCCAACTTAGATTATTAATGATAATGCTAATAACTGCATCAATCTATCAATCTATTTTCTATATTACCTGCCAACAGGTTCTGAACTTGGGTAGGGAAATTCAGCAATATATTTCTAGAGCAGGGTTATTTTCTACAGGATTAATGTATTTTCCTTAAAAACTGGCCTGATGACATAAAAGTATCTGCTTGAGATATAGAATTGTTTTCTAGTCCGTTCTCTTCTAAAGTAGCTTTGTGATCTTAAATATTTCACCGAATCTCTCTGGACCTCATTTTATCCATCTATACATTGAATTTACTAGATTAATTTTATACATTTAATAGACTTCTTAAATGACAAAATTAATTTTAAATGCTATATACCTACCCATTTTATATGCTTCAAATTTGGTGAATAAATAATAGGGAATCACAGAGTTCCTATCATGGCTCAGTGGTTAACTAATCCAAGTAGGAACCATGAGGTTGCAGGTTCGATCCTTGGCCTCGATCAGTGGGTTAAGGATCCGGCATTGCCATGAGCTGTGGTGTAGGTTGCAGACATTGCAACACATTGCTGTGGGTCTGGCATAGGCCGGGAGCTACAGCTCTGATTCGACCCCTAGCCTGGGAACCACCATATGCCGCGGGTGTGGCCCTGGAAAAGACAAAAGGCAAAAAAAAAAAAAAAATAGTGAATCTCACTATATCACTAATAAAGAAGTATTCCAGTATACAAGAATGTGATAATATATAAATGCTGTAGTAATCAATTTTTCTCTAATCAAGACTGCCTACAGGTGATGAATCCTATATAATATTTTAACAGAATATATTTAGTTCCTTTAAGATAAGTTTTACTTTTAAAAACTCAGATAATATAAATAAGTTAGTGAGTTGTGTAAATAAGGAAAAAAAGATGGAATTCTTCTCTGACCTGAATTTAGCTGATGTCTTGAATTTATGTATTACTGTCCACAGTGCAGCCTACTCTGTGACAGTGACATATAAGTTGTAATTAAGAAACAATATTTAAGAGGAAAATATATTGTATCCAGATTGCATTTTGTTTAGTCAGTCTAAATGAGGAGGCAGTTGATTATCATGTCAAAAGCAGGCAAGTAGTTATTCCACTTCTGATAGCCAACAAGTGTAACCTCTATATTGACCTCAAAGAAAAAAAATAGCCTTGTCTATTTAAATAGAGTGAACTTGGGAAATATTTAACTTTTATACAATAAGCCTTGTTCTACATAATTTCTATGGACAATAAAATGGTATAAAATTAAGACATATGTGGCTGACTTAAGAGTTAATAAAGACTTAGGATCCACCAGCAGAATTAATATTCAAATGGCTACATTGTCTCCAAGGTACTTGAATATCAAAAGGGAAGAGCAGATTTTATTGATCTGGGAAATGGCAGCAGGTTATGCTTATTGTGTATAATAAAGACTATTGATTTTGTTAAGCAGAAAAATGGCACTTTAAAAAGCCCATTTTATATCAGCTGCAACTGAATGGTACTTTCAAACTAGAATTTTTCAGAATTATTTTTATTGGAGCAAAAAGTGTAATTTGTCATGAACATCCTTTACATCATCAGAATGGGAGTTCATTCCTATAATGAAGGTTTTCCTCTAACGTCCAAATTGAAATTGCAATCTACTCAACTAAGTTAAAATTGTAAGCAATGTTCTCACTGCAATAAAAGGGCTTCATACTAAAGAATAATGTCTTTAGCTCACATTGCCTGAAGAATTTCAGGGGAAAGAGATTTCTTCCTAAGCAAATATGGATATGTTCAAAAGTTGTCAGTGATATTTGAATAGGAAGCCAATACACCTTATTTCAGTAAGTTATTATCTCAACAAGTAATTTTATTGATATGTTATGATGATGGAAGTGAAGGGGCTTGCTACCACTTTTATACAATAATTTTTAAATGACTAATAATTTTCATGTAGTTCTTTAAACTACCAAATATAATAGTACGCAATATGGTTGCTAGAAGATAAATATTTTGCTTTTGTTTATTTGTGTTTCAGAATTCACAGATTTATAATAAAATAAGTTGTTGGTGGACAGGTTAGCCATTTAGTTTCACTTAATTCATCAGATATGTGATGATCTCTGAAACTGATCTCAAATTCTGCCATGGGACACAGCTACACCACACTCTTCAGAATTATGGTTGATAATGTATGACCAAGTGGCTGAGATCTATCCAATAGAAGGTGAGAAGTGATATATGCACATTTCAAGAGTGAGCCACCAAAGATTTCCCTACGTACTCACACATGCTCTGTTCGCTTTACAGCCTGCTGCAATAGAGATGGCCAATGTACAAGTGAAAGACAATGTCAGAGGTGGCACAATATTTACCTTTCTGAATTCCTGAGTAATGACATGAAAGAGAACATCCCTGCCCTGCAATTATTTTTGCTCACTCAGAACTACTATATCAGTAAGAACTAAACTCACTATGTTTGAGCTACTTATATGTGGCCTACTATTTGTAAGAACAGCTAGCAATATCTTTACTAATACAGAGTTGTCTACCTTAAATAGGATATTCCTATAAAAAAATCCTAAATTATGGACGTCGACTTGTGTTATGACTTGAAAAGCAGGTGGCAGACAAGGAAATAGATGCAGTAAACTGGAAAGTTTGAGGATTTTGCTATACTTTTACATAAAACATGGTAAAATCATGTCTAACAATAATGCAAAAGAAAGACAAGTGGTTGCCAGGCCTGTGGCTCTAGAGAAATGTATTGGAAAGAGCCAGAATAGCAATATATATAGTTTTTACTTTCGCTTTTTTAAAAAAATTAAAAGAGGAGTTCCCATTGTGGCTTAGTGGTAACAAACCCAACTAGTATCCATGAGGACTCAGGTTTGTTCCCTGGCTTCACTCAGGCGGTTACATATCCTGGCTTCACCATGAGCTGCGGTGTAGGTCACAGATGCGGCCTGGATCCTGTTGCTGTGGCTACAGCACAGGCCTGCAGCTGCAGCTCTGATTCAGCCCCTAACCTGGGAACTTCCATATGCTGAATGTGTGGCCCTAAAAAGAAAAAAAAATGTATTAATAAAAAATTACAAGAAAGATATGGCTAAAAAAGGAGCTAGCTGGGTCATAAACAAAAATAAAAGATACTGGAGAACATTATTAAAATTGGGAACTCCCAGAGTTAGAAAGCCAGTAGCTCCCAGGTCTTAAATAGTAATATAGAAGTCTAAAAAAGTTTCAGATTAACAAATCCCATAAAGACATCTCAGTTTTAAAAACAGAAGGACTCAGCCCTGGGGCAAATATCTGGTGCTCAGTGGAAAAGCTGGTTACTTCTCACAAAAGCCTATTGTTACCCATGCTTCTAGAGGATGAGTTGAAACAAAAGAGGCAAAGAAGTAAAAAGAGCTAAGAAGCAGACCAGCCCAATACATGCACTATTTACAATGTGGGAGCATGTAACATGAGAGCAACCAAAGTATCCATGAACAGAGGACTGGATAAAGAAGATCTGGTACATATATGCAGTAGAATATTATTCGGCCATAAAAAGCATGAAATAATACCACTTGCAGCAACATGGATGGACCTAGATATTATCATACAACATGAAATAACTCAGGTAAAGACAGATATCATGTGATCACTAATATGTAGAACCTAATAAAATGATACAATAGAACTTACAAAACAAAAACTGACTCAAAGATTTCTTTTTTCTTTCTTTTCTTTTTTTTTTTTTTTTTTTTTGTCTTTTTAGGGCCACACCTGCAGCACATGGAAGTTCCCAGACTAGGGGTCAAATCAGAGCTACAGCTGCTGGCCTACACCACAGTCACAGCAATGCCAGATCTGAGCTGTATCTGCAACCTACGCCACAGCTCATGGCAATGCCCAATCCCTAACCCACTGAGTGAGGCCAGGGATCGAATCTGCATCCTCATGGATATTAGTTGGGTTCGTTATTGCTGAGCCATCATGGGAACTCCATAATGTCAAAACAAAACTTATGTTTACCAAGGGAAAATGTGAGGGAAGGGATAAACTAGGGGATTGGGACTAATATATACAAACAACTATAAATAGTAGCAGGTAATAGGGACCTACCATATAGCAGTACTGTGTGGTAACCTACATTGGAAAAGAATCTGAAAAGGAATGAATATATGTATATGTATAACTGATTTATCTTGCTGTACTCCTGAAATTAACACGTTTGTAAGTCAACTATATTCCAATTTTTTTTAAAAGCAGATCAAGTAAAATACTTTGGGTCTCTTAATTTGTCCTAGAATCTCCTTGGAGCAAATTTGTCAAAAGTATTCTAAAAAACTCAAGGTAACTTTATGTCTTTGACTCTATCTTGAGAAAGCCAGTGCAAGTAAATCAAATTTTGTCTTCTCAAACTCTTCTCAGAAGAATGCACACTACATAAGTTGAGTGACCCTCAAGAATATACACCCAATGCCTCATTCAGATGTGGCCATCAAATATAATTCATGCGGTAGCACTTCCCAGATGGTGAGACTAGGAAGCAACTAAGAAAATCTGGAAAGATAGTTTGTTCTGGAGGCAGATTCTGGTTATAATAAAGAATTTTTTTCCAGAAAAATGCCCCTTTCTAAGATGGCGATGGACCAGTAATGGTTTTATGTCTCTTATTTTTCCTTTTTTCTTTCTTTCTTTTTTTTTATGGCTGCACCTGTAGCATATGGAAGGTCCTAGGCTAGGGTTGAGTCCAGCTTCAGCCGCAGGCCGATGCCATAGCCACAACACTGTATCCAAGTCACATCTTGCAGCAGCAGTGTGGGATTTTTAACCCCCTGAGTGAGGCCAGGGATTGAACCCACATCCTCATGGACACTATGTCAGGTTCTTAACCCGCTGAGCCACAGCAGGAACTCTATTTTCCCTTATATTGAACATGTGTAGCTTAGTGTGTGTGTGTGTACTTCTCCATATTTTTTGCTCTATTGTATATTGGGAGGAAAATAGAGGCAGACAACTTACCTTCTAGTTTACAGATGTTCAAATGATAAGGAACTATGGATATCTTGGACTTGAAGCTGTTTGTTGTTACTTGGTAAGTCACTTTGAATTCATTTCCTTCATTTTCAGTTTCTTTGGGAAATTGGGCAAGCATTGTTAGTTTGTAAGCATAAGAATGGCCTGTGACAGAGAATACTATTTGTCCCCCAAATCTACTTTCCCCTCTCTAACTTAGGCACTGAGCTGGACATATTCTTCAGCAACACATGCAGTTCGGTACTGACATATGACTGACATCTACCTTACAGAACATGCACAAAAGTGATGTGCATCATTTGGGGGCCTGGCCCATAAAAGTTCCCTGACATACTCTCTTACAGTCCATTTTTTTTTTCTTCTAGTAGCCTGACCATTGGTAGTTGACTATTAGGTTTAGCAATCAGAGTCAGAAATGGAATAACATCTTTCATCCTGAGTTTCTCTATAATTTTGTGGAAAGGAGCCTCTCTTCTGACCTCTGTATGCACCCAGGATGTTACATGAACAAGAGGAACTTCTGTTTGTAAACATTAAAGTCTTATGGACCAGAATTTTTAAGCACTTTACATTAATCTAATACCTATGTTCCTTGTTTTTGCTCCATTGAACAATATTATGAAACATAAGGATAGGAAAAAAAAAACTTTTTAAAATAAAAATAATTGGACTTTTAAGTATAAAATTTTGGGAGTTCTTTTGTGGCACAGCACATTAAAGACCTGACATTATCACTTCAGAGGCTCAGATTGCTGCTGTGGTTCAGGTTCCATCCCTGGCCCAAGAGCTTTTGTATGATGCTGGCATGGAAACAAAAAAAGTACAAAGCCTCTATCTGATGATTATATTACTTCAAGTAAGAAAGAAATTACAACGAAAAACTAAAAGAAGCACTGAAACAGTCTAAAAACTCCAAACATTTTTGTATGTAGATATACCTGTAATTCAGAATTTTAGGGAAATGCTTAAATAAATAGGAAATATGATGTATGGAAAGATGTGCATTTTGACTTTTTGTTTTGAATCTCTTTTTTTTAATCTCTGTAACACATTGAGTAGATTTTCTTCCCCAAATCTTAATTTTTATTAGTTTGTTATTCCTCATTTGAGCTCTTATATAATACCTTTTACAACTTAATGGAAACTCTACCTAAGTATCAATTCTATGGCATTTATAGAAAGTTATAAATATTATTACTTGCTAAAATGCATTTCTTCCTATCAGTACAGTTTGAATAGATTAGTTCCATGATTACTCCAGCAAAGTTATTTATATCCTCCTAAACTTCCATGGCAGTTTGTAATTTTACATCACTTTGTACTTTCTGTCATATATCATGGTTATTTTTATAGATCTGTGTTAATTAATATTATAGAAAGCTCACTCTTCATTCATCCTTTAATCTTCAAGCCTTTACAGCATATTAAAATGAGAAATTTTGCTTTGCTCAATATATGTGCTAAACAGAATTCCCTTTGTAGGTAAAGGATCTAGCATTGTCTCTGTGGTGGTGTGGGTTTGATCCCTGACCTGGCAGAGTGAATTAAAGAACACAGCATTGCCGCAGCTCCAGCTCAGGTCACAGCTATAGCTTGGATTTGATCCCTGGCCCGGGAACTTCCATATGCCATGAGTGCATCCCCCATACACACACACACACACACACACACACACACACACACACACACACACACACACACACATCTCAGGTCCTACCCTGTACAAGAATACAAGAATAGAGGTAAATTAGAGGTAAATCTCTGAGAACATCATGGCAGAGAAATCACTGAGGATGATGTCTGTGTAATGATTAGCTGCACCACAGCTAGCAAGACAGCTGAACTTGTCCTGAGTTTTCTTTCTAATGTAAAGTTCACATTTCTGCTACCATGGTTCCCATTTCCTAGATTTGGCAGTCACTTGGCCCTGTGGTCTGTCCAGTCTGAATTCCCACTTGGCTAAATGCAATATGCAAAGTGGCATCCTATTTCAATTTACTAAGCATAAGGGCCATTTTTATCCAACACAAAACTGTTGAATATAATACCTGTGTATGTAAAGTTACTAAAAATAATTAATAAATTAATTTTCTCTACTCAACAAATCTGATATTACTTTAAGATATAATGAGTACAGTTCTCAAGGAATTAACATCTTATAAAAAGACAAAAAACAAAAACCCTTGAGTCTTCAGAAAAGACTCATTAACATTAAACAAAATAAATTGAAGTTGCCCTTGTTTTTTCTAAGATGCAGTTAGAGTCAGATAAAGTGGGTTGCACAAAAGGAAGTTAACATTTTTAAGGAAAGGGATTGTATGAAAATCTGTCTCAGCTCTTATGGTATGTATAGGTATTACAAACATCATTTCTGTCTATAATATGTAATATATAACTTTTATATTATATGTATTATAGATGTCATTTATGAGTCATGTGTATCTATATATATTAATATTTGTTTAAATTTATCAATAGAAAGTGTAAGCCTATATTCATTACAATCTCAAGGAAATAAATATAAATAAAAACATTATAAGCATATAATGCTTGTAATGCTTTGCTTTCTATGCTTTGGAGATAAATGTCAATAAATAACACTATAAGCATGCTTTCATGCTTTTCATATAGTACATTATAATGCTTTGCTTTCTATGCTTTGCTTTCTAAAATTAAGAAATAACTATTAATGGGTCTCTTTTTAAAAATATAACTGGAGAGGGAAGTAGATAAAGCAAGGGAGGCAGGAGAGGAAACTGGGGGATATGAAGGGGCATTCATCACCCTGGCACCAGTGTTAGTAGATGAAAGCAGTTGATTCTTTCCTAGGTTGCAGGAGAAAGAACATATTGTGCAATTAAGTCCTGCACTGAATATATTGTTGGCATTCAACCAATTAATAATAACAAGAATGAAAACAACTCTGTCTACGATAAGAATAAGGATTCCAATATTAGTCACAGTCTGCTTAGCTTTAGGTTGGCTTAGATAAATGTAGTAAAGACAAGGAAAACATCCCACTCTACACTTTTTGGCTAATTTAATACCTCTGCTAAGTGCTTAGGTAGTACAGTGACAGACACAAAGAAAAATGCATGAATTGATTGCACTGATAGATAAATAGAGTCCATTTTAGCACAAAGAAAAACCCTTATAATTAGATGTGAATACCTGGTTTCTTGCCATCCATCATATATGCAAGTTAGGAAAGTATTTTTGTAATGAATTAGAAATGAGTAATATTTCATAATACTCACGATGTATCACACGCATCCTGCCATAAATGGCTCTGTCTGTACTGACAATTACAAGATTTAGAAACGGTTCAACTTTTTTCAAAGACCTTCCCGCAACTCCTCTGCCAAAAATCTTTGAACTACTTAGCATTTTTAAAACACTTGAGTCATCTAAATTTTGCAAATGTTTTGTATAACTTTACTGGAGCAGCTATAGAAGTCCTACATAAGTTCTTAGGAAATAGAAATCCAATGATGGGTATTAAGTCCATCCATTTAGGGGATACAGACCACATTTAAGTGTTTTATGGCTCTATTTTAACTAAGTAATACCACTTAAAATAAGCTAATATGGCAATGTGTGCCTTTTAAATAGAACTGTGTTTAGTAAAAAAGCAACAATATATATTTCAGTTGAGAACAGACTGGCTGTCTTCTCTATGTCAAGCTGTAGCCTTATAGGTTTGTCCTATAGAATAAGGGTAAGCAAAGAGTAATTTTACCACAAATGTTTGGATTTAGTCCTTAAATATTCTCACCCAAAGTTCCAAAGTAAATGTAGCTAAATGGCAATGACTCTGATGTTGAAAAATAAGAAACAAAGGCAGTAGATTAACACTAAGAAAATGTACTTTCCATAAGATAATTTGCTTGATACTTTTTATTTTAAGCTCCTATTTACCATTGGGGCAATGAGGTAAGATTCTTGAAGTCTTACTTTTAATATATCCATGTCTTATGAGGAATAGATAATGGCAATTTGCTTTTTATTCAATTTCACAGGATTTGGAGACATATTTAAAAGGTTAATTTAAAAGGATTTTTACTTATGCATTTCTCTTCATGTTTAGGAAATAATTACTAAAATGACAGCAAAAATAATTAATGAAGCTAGTGCATAAAATTATTAATGAATCTAAATTGCCTCATATCCTTATAACTCCTTGCCTCAGGTAAATATTTGACAATAAAAATGAATAAAATACATTTGGACAATTAGAAAATAATGAAAAACATTCAAGAATGACATTTGACAAAGGCAGATAGGAGAATATTGTACTTGAAAAAATGACTGTTTATAGATCAACTGCCCCTGATGTGATGTATCATAGATTATTAAGAAAATTGTGCACTAGTATATTGAATCACTTGCAATTAGGTTGGGATAAAAGGAAAACAGGCTCCACCTAATCAATGATGACAATGAAAGATGTTGATTCAATGGAAGATCTTTATAAATTACAAATGATATAAAAATACATAAAATTAAGAAAATAATATTACATGTATCATAGAGGCATAAGCCCGGAAAGGAAGCATTTTTAGAAAGACTACTATGGAAAGAAAAACATACACCAAACAGAGAGAAAAATGTACAACATGGATGAGCTATGAAAAACAGATGAAAGCAGCGAATCATGGAGATGTACAAGCATAAGGTCAATGACAAGTGTGCTGTACTCACAACTTTTAGAGTAAGATAGAGCTGAGTTTTGAATTCCACCTATATTTACCAGCTGCAGGAAAGTCTGCAAACATACAAGCTTAAACAATGCATACATATTAAAAGAGGGCATGGGAGATAGTCCAATAACTATCTTAATGATTATAGTTATCTATTTTATGTATATATAAATTATTATAGTTAATTATAACTGTTATACCCAAAATTGTAAAACATAAATAAGAAAGGCTAGAGAAGGTACTTTATATAAAATATGATTAAAAATAAATTTTTAAAAGTATTTTAAATTTGTCTTATTTATGCCCATACATTAGAAGTTATTTCTTACAATAAAGATTTATTTTAAATTATTTTTCTTGATGTTACAAAAGTCTTCCAATTCAATGGATAACTGTCTTCTTTTAATTCTTTCTATGCATGAAAATTGGACTTTTTCAAGTGATTATTATATTTCCTTTGTAATAAAATTGATTTTAAAATTGTGTTTCTTGGAGTTCCCGTCATGGCACAGTGGTTAACGAATCCGACTAGGAACCGTGAGGTTGTGTGTTCGATCCCTGGCCTTACTCAGTGGGTTAAGGATCTGGCATTGCCGTAAGCTGTGGTGTAGGTTGCAGACGCAACTCGGATCCCGTGTTGTTGTGGCTGTGGCGTAGGCTAGCAGCTACAGCTCCGATTGGACCCCTAGCCTGGGAACCTCCATATGCCCCAGGAGCGGCCCTAGAAAAGGCAAAAAGACAAAAAAATAAAAATAAAATAAAATAAAATTGCATTTCTTTTAGGTCATAAATTTTAGGAGTAATCTTTTTAAAAGTCTTTGAAAAATTTACAAAGGAATGGAAAAATGCAAAAATCTATTTTGTTGTGTTTATAATAGCATATTGCATTTAAAAAAGCTGTGTTCAGATAAATTGAAACTGGTTCAATTTCCTCTTGTCATAGAGAAGAATATAAATGTTGTACAATTGTATAATTGATTTTGTGATTCAAAAGGGGCTCTTTGATAGAGATAATTTATCAGGGCTGACGAGAGTGGTAAACAGATCTTTCCATGGAATTTGGAGATTTTTTTCATTGAAATGTTGAGTTTACAAATGTTCAAGGTTATTATGATCAAAGATTTTTCTCACAAAATATGTTCCTCAAACTTTCCTCATATTTATAATTTTAAATTCAGTTTAATTCTTCAAATTTATCTTAATGTTTCTTTTTTGTCATTTAAAAAAATGAACCATGACGGAAGATCATTGAGTGGATATAGTAAATAGAGGGGACACTGCTAATAAATTAAGCTTCATTATTACTCTTTCAAAACTTATGCACATTACACATTTTGATTGTAGCTTGCACATTCTTTAAAAAAGAATAATTGATATCAGGAAATTGAAATAATAACATTGCTGAATTTTATTTATGGTTCACATGCTTATTACAATAATATATTAAAAGTTTTCATATAAAATTTCTTCTGGGTTATCATTCTCATTTTGTTTGTATAGCTATGTATATTTTCTCTTGTGTCTATAATAACAATATTGGGAAAATAATAACCTTCAAGGCATCAGATGAAGTCTCTGGTGATGTCACATTCACTCTGACATTTATACTGACTTCATTTATGACAGACTGAAGGTGATGAACAGGTCCAAGCAAGAGGTCACCTTGTGTCAAGACTGGTATACAATCTGTCAAATGCGGTGACTGTGAGTCTGCTAATGAGGAATTAACTAGACAGAATGTTGCTATTTGACTGTTTTCATGCACTCCAAACCTGTTAAACAATGCTAATCAGGTGTTTATTAAGTGAAACCATTATGCCAAACTTGTTGCAAACCTCACCATATGTCAGAGGGGTTGTAACATATTATTCATCTATTTTAAAGCTAGATTAATAAGAGCCATTCACTGAACTTTTCCTTTCTAAGCCTTTGGCTATGCCTTGGAAGCAAAGTTATACTTTTATTTCATTTTTTTTTCTTTAAATGGACACACTTAATTCTACAAAACTATTTTAGGCCAGGCAGTGCCTCTTGGTGAAAAACTCTTTCCATTTACCATTATATTGAAAATCAACTGTTTTAATAAGGAGGGGAAAAAGGAAAATAAGAAAATGTCATTTTAAGCCAAATTGATGAAACTAATATTTTGATAATAGATTATGATAAAAATCTTTATTGTATGGAATTATACATTTTATTTTATTTAAAAATTTTTTTTGTCTTTTTAGGGCCACACCCATGGCATATGGCGGTTCCCAGGCTAGGGATCCAATCGGATCTGCAGCTGCCAGCCTATGCCAGAGCCACAGCAACACAGGATCTGAGCCCGCGTCTGCAACCTACACCACAGCTCATGGCAAACCCGGATCCCTAACCCGCTGAGCGAAGCCAGGGATCGAACCCACAATCTCATGGTTCCTAGTTGGATTCGTCAACCACTGAGCCACAATGGGAACTCCATGGAATTACACATTTTAGACTCGAAGAGGGCACATTAGTTTGTTTGGGGTCTTTACAATATAGTTAGAAATAAGCATGCGGTTGCAAATAATTCCTTATTTGGGTATAATAGTACCTGAAAATGTATAAGGACTCCTAATATAAAATTTTATGAGCTAACAGCTCCTTTACATGATAGCACATCAGTTTTGAGCACCCCTGTACATGGATACAAAATAGATAAAATATTTCCCACTCTAACTTGATAGTATCTTCCTCTTTTCTAAGGCCAGTGTTAATATTTACTCATTCCGTATGAACCTTCTAGATCTTATTCCATGTGAATCTTAGTTATTTTTGTACTCCCTGAATTTTACCACTATATTTTCATTTTACATGAAAATGAAAATAACCTTTAAGTGAGAAGATTTGACTTTACATGTAGAAGCATCAATTTACCAGCCATATGATCTTGAAAAAGTTATGTAATTTATGTTACCAAATTTGAATCAAAATATTTCCCTGCATGATTTTTGAAAGAAGCAAAGTAAATTTGTAGATAATGAAAATTTTAATTTAAAAATATGTTGATATTAAAGCTAAAGTAAAAATTTATATTAGTAACATATAAATATTTACATGTGTATTAAAGCATTTTATAAGTGCTTATTGCTTGAATGGTATCATTTTCACACCTGATGTCATTATTATATTCCTCCTTTCTTTGTCGCCATCCTCATCATACCTCACATCCTGTATGCTTAGGTATTTCTATCCAACTGGATCTTAAGCTAGGAGTAGTACTACATTTTCAACATCTTTAAAAATTGTCTATCAAAAATGACCTGAACAGATAATGTATTATTTAAAGGAGACAATAAATAACATTTTATTGGTTGTCCACATATAAAGAAGACATAGTGTCCAATTTAGCAGCTCAGCTTCAATTTTTTCACACTACTGAAAATTCCTGAATAAAATTCACAATTTCTAGGAAAATCTCAAAGCTTATTTCAGTTTCAAAATTAGAAGTAGACATTCTTTCTGTAGATTCCTATAACATTACACTTCTTTTGCCAGAGCACTTCGACTAGCTCACTAAATACACATCCTGTGAAAAGTAGGAACTACATGTATATTATTGACCTAGAATAAGAACTGGTACGTAGTATGTGTTCAATAAAAATATTCTTTAATCTGCTGACTGAAATAGTGATTGATGCCCAATTTTTATAGCTGTTGGAAAAAAATCAGTTTAAGACTGAATACAATATCAGGTAAGAATATGGACAACAATTTCCTTTTGGTTTGGCTCATACGAGTCTTTCTGCCTGAATATGATGGACAGATATACTCCCTATTCATGCTTCCACACTATCCAATAATTTGGACAATGGAGCAAATCATAGGGTATGAAAATAATCATAGACATGGAAAAACAACCTCAAAACAATTTAAATTTCAGAATGGATATTTATAGAGAGACGTGGAATTTTAAAGACAAATGAAATATGAAGTTCTATTTAGCCTAGGTTCCAAACTCTATAACAATTATTTATTCCATCAAACTGTCACAAATGGATGCCCATTTTCTATTTGAATATTTCCAGAACCAAGAACTCATTCTTTGGAAAACCCTGTAGCATTTCTAACTTTCAGTATTTAGAAAATAATTTCATTTTTAACTTAATTATCTTTCAAAAAATTTTGTTCATAAGCTTCTTTTCTGCTGTCTGATGCACACTAAGAATTTTAACTGCTCTTCCTGACAGCCCTTCCCATACTTGATCACAGTCAGCACCATCAAGGAGTTTTCTCAAAACCTTAGCTTTTCAATCACTCTGCACATTGTACATATTTATACCCATTCAGCTTCATTGCACTATGCATCCTAATCAAGTCTTATTTATTTCCTATTTTTAACATGAGTATATTTATGAATATAATTTCTATTGACCTTAGAATCATCAGACTACTATTTTTACCAATCTGAGATTATTTTATAAAGTTGGGGGTTTCTTTTGAATTCATGGAAATTCTATGTTCTCCCTTCCATCTTTGGAATATGTCTTTTCAAAAATATAATTTTATTTATGGGAAAGCATTCCAATATTTAATAAGTATTATGTGTTAGATCCTTTGCTTTAAAAAAAATCTCTTCTATTTCACTTTAGACTTCAAACAAGGTAATGTTTTTTGAAGAGAGCTCCATTTGAGGTAGTTGATGTTTGTTAGAAGCTATCGTGTGTGTGTGTGTGTATATATGTGTGTGTGTGTGTGTGTGTGTGTGTGTGTATTGCCATTGCTTGGGCCGCTCTTGCGGCATATGGAGGTTCCCAGGCTAGGGGTCGAATCGGAGCTGTAGCCACAGGCCTATGCCAGAGCCACAGCAACGTAGCAATGCCGGATCTTTAACCCACTGAGCAAGGCCAGGGATTGAACCCTCAACCTCACGGTTCCTGGTCCGATTTGTTAAACACTTTGCCACAACAGGAACTCCAGAAGCCATCTTATATTAAAGCAAACAAATCAACAAACCAAGCAACAACAACAAAACCCCTAAAAATACAACACCCCCAAAATAGTGGTTTTCAGTATGACTTTCTTCAGCAAGCGTGTCCTATAGAATCTGAAATACTTTGAGAGGGAGAATAAATAAGCCCTCCTACTTAATTTTCCTTATAAGACAATTGCTCATGGATTTTTTTCCCTTGGGAGTTCTGTTTTGCTTGGTTTGTGTGACTTTTGCTAAATGGATGTAATTGAACTCCTAGACCCAAATGCACTTTTAAAGGGAAAGGTCATCATTGCCCCCATTCCATTTTATAAACTGAAATGCAGGGGAAAAAATCCAAGTCACATGGCTAGAATTGCACCAGCCAAACACTGCACAACTGCAACTAGCATGCAGACCTCTTGGGAAGAACGACTCCAAGTCTTGCAAGTTAGAGAGGGAACATAGAACTACCCAAAATCAATTTCAATGAATTAAGAAATAAATGAATCCATGAAATCTGAATAAATTAGGAGAGTGAAGAAAAAAGAGCACAGAGTTGAAAATTAAGTGGACACTGGTGGGAAACAATAATAGCTTCCAATTTTTACTGGCTTTCAACTTTCTATGTTCTTTGCTTATACATCCTTTAAGTTATTTACTAAAAAAGAAAAATAGGTGAGTCATATATTAATATCTCTACTTTTTAGATGAGGAATCTTTGGTTTAGAGCACAGCCAAGAAATGATTAAGCCAGATGTGAAACCAATAGCCTTTGATTCTGCAGTCTAAACTCTTTAAAGTCTAATATCTTACTCCTCTGAATAATGGGTAAATAGTGTATTTTGGAATCTGTTTTCACAATAGGCACAAGAATTGGATATTTTAGAGAAATAGAGGATATTGCAACTCTTAAAAATTCTGGGTTTTAGTAAATAATAATTCCTTACAGAAGGTACCTGTATGGTTGAAGCCTTCCATCATTACTACATTTGAACACAGTTCACAGCTGTTTCATCCTATCCAAGTATTTTTTATGGATTCAGTATGAATATACTTAAGTCTTATATGATGGCCCATATCTTTGATAAATGTTAAATATGTCTAAGCAAACATTTTCCATTGCCTTATTTTAGGAGCACCATTCCATCAATTCCCAGCCATAGGAAAAGCTTAATTAAAAGCTTAATTAACCCAAGCATTTACTTGGGTTAATATTCATGTTCTTGCCTTGAATTCTAACCATGACAAACTATAGGTATTTTCATGCATTACTTTGATTTCTCATTTCTCATTACAGGTTTTAATAATAATACCTACTTACCTTCCATTGCATTTGGTTTGTTTTACTTGGATTTGGTTTTCCATTTTATTCTAATCTCATTGTAAAGACTTATGCCCTTGTCAGTAAGACCTGTGCTCTCTTTGTTCTGCCTTTCTATGTGCGCATTCACACAGTCATATACATGTGTGTGTAAAACAAAAAGATGAATCTTTTTAATACCTTTATAGGTTTTGCTATGTACTATATCTTCTTCTAAAGCTATCATTGACATGAAAAGTTTTGAAAATGTTTGAATTTAAATTTTTAATTACTATTCAAAATTTTATAGCCCTTGGTGATAAATTCTGTGTCTTATAAATAAATCAGTTTCACACAGATGCACTCACTTTTGTAACATTGTTATTTTTTTGCTATAAATACACAATGGTGATGTATTCTAATTCAGGTGATCCCCATTAAAAATTGAATTGCAAACTACTTATATCAACATATTTTAATTTTAGAAGTTTGAAAATATATATGATTATGTGAATATAGGATCCATACCATTGTTCAGGGTCCAGGCAATTGAAGGTTACTGACCATTAAGTTTTTAAGTTTACAGCAAATCAGCCTTGTGATGTATTAAAGCTGTATTGTTTTATTAACACTGTGGCATTATGATGTAATGGAAAATACATGAGACTTAAAGTTTGATATACTTGGGTACACTTTGCAATCCTCACAGTTGCAAGCTGTATGGAGTTATAGCTCTCAAATCCTATTCTTTTTCCTCATAAAAGGGGTACAATCACACCCATCTAATACGATCTTTTTGAAAGATAAAGTACTATATCTAAATATCATTAACTTAGAGTACACAAGCACACACAAATATATGTACATACATAGTAATTTCACGTTCAACTTTTATCAGTTCAGCAGAATTGTCCATTATAAATAAAAAGGTTAAACTATCTCTAACAAAAATGTCTATAGTTAAAGAAATGTGAAGATTTTCACCCTATAGGACATTATTGTTGAATGTTAGAGCCTTTTATTTTTCCTTTTCTCTTGAGCTCTTAATTCAAGTGAAGTTAAATCCCGATAGCTAATTACTGTGATTGTTTTTCATACATTTTACAAAGGTAAATGTGTTGCTTACACTATAGGCCTCTTTGCTACTTATCTTGCATCTGTTTCAAAGTGAATATAAACAAAGCACTTTCTTTGAAGTTAGTAGGAACTCAGTGACCATATGAATCCTGTGAGAAGAGGGAGAAAAAGAGGCTTTTGTTATAAGAGAAACGTTAATACTTAGACAACCCAAACTGACAAGATATTAGTTTTATACCCCAAAGTAAAAGTATTAAAAATATTTCCCTTTACACATATTAATAACCTCACAGATATGATACAGAAGATAAATTATTTATATGTAGTCTACCTTCTGATTTAAAACTATTTCCTTAATTGCTATTTAGTTTAATTTTATGTTTTTTTCCCAAATATATAAACTCATGTTGGATATTTTTGTGGCAGTAAAAATGTAACCACTTTCTTGTCATTCATTTAGGCTATATTTTCTAGAAGAGTTAAAATTCATATTAGGAATTATGATATTATTGTTTCCAAAATCAGATATTTTTGTAACATGGTAGGAAGTATTTTTTTTAATTTCATAGAGTATTTAAAAATTTAGACAATCGAGTTTCAAATTGAGTATCAATATTTCTATCTACATTTAAAAATTTCATCAGTTTATTAATCAGCTCAAGTAGTTTTTGGGTTGAGTCCTTAGGGTTTTCTATGTATAGTATCATGTCATCTGCATACAGTGACAGTTTGATCTCTTCTCTTCCTATATGGATGCCTTTTATTTCTTTTGTTTGTCTAATTGCTGTGGCTAGGACTTCCAATCTATGTTGAATAACAGTGGTGAGAGTGGGCATCCCTGTCTTGTTTCAGATTTGAGTGAGAAGGCTTTCAGTTTTTCCCCATTGAGTATTATATTTGCTGTGGGTTTATCATAAATGGCTTTGATTATGTTCAGGAATGTTCCCTCTATACCCACTTTGGTGAGGGTCTTGATCATTAATGGATGTTGGACTTTGTCAAATGCTTTTTCTGCATCTATTGAGATGATCATGTGGTTTTTGACTTTTCTTTTGTTAATGTAGTGTATGATGCTGATTGATTTGCGTATGTTGAACCATCCTTGTGAACCTGGGATGAACCCTACCTGGTCATGGTGTATAATTTTTTTGATATGTTGTTGGCTGGCTAAGATTTTGTTGAGAATTTTTGCATCTATATTCATCAATGATATTGGGTGATAGTTTTCTTTTTTGGTGGTATCTCTGTCTGGTTTTGGAATGAGAGTGATGGTGGCATCATAGAATGTCTTTGGGAGTATTCCTTCTTCTTCAACCTTTTGAAAGAGTTTAAGGAGGATGGGCACCAATTCCTCTTTATATGTTTGATAGAATTCGCCTGTGAAGCCATCTGGTCCTGGACTTTTATTTGTAGGGAGTGATTTTATGACCTCTTCAATTTCATTTCTAGTGATAGGTTTGTTCAGTTGGTCTTTTTTTTTTTTTGATTCAGTTTTTTGCACAGCAAAGGAAACCAAAAAGAAAACAAAAAGACAACTTACAGAATGGGAGAGAAGAGTTTCAAATGACGCAACCGACAAGGGCTTAATCTCTAGAATATATAAACAACTTATACAACCAAACAGCAAAAAAGCCAGTCAATCAATGGAAAAATGGGCAAAAGACCTGAATAGACATTTCTCCAAAGAAGATATACAGATGGCCAACAAACACACGAAAAAATGCTCAACATCGCTGATTATAAGAGAAATGCAAATCAAAACTACCATGAGATACCACCTCACACCAGTCAGAATGGCCATCATTAATAAATCCACAAAGAACAAGTGCTGGAGGGGCTGTGGAGAAAAGGGAACCCTCCTGCACTGCTGGTGGGAATGTCAACTGGTACAGCCACTATGGAGAACAGTTTGGAGATACCTTCGAAATCTATACATAGAATTTCTATATGACCCTGCAATCCCACTCTTGGGCATCTATCCGGACAAAACTCTCCTTAAAAGAGACACATGCACCCGCATGTTCATTGCGGCACTATTCACAATAGCCAGGACATGGAAACAACCCAAATGTCCATCGACAGATGATTGGATTCGGAAGAAGTGGTATATATACACAATGGAATACTACTCAGCCATCAAAAAGAATGACATAATGCCATTTGTAGCAACATGGATGGAACTAGAGACTCTCCTACTGAGTGAAATGAGCCAGAAAGACAAAGACAAATACCATATGATATCACTTACAACTGGAATCTGGATATAACTGGAATCTAATATCCAGCACAAATGAACATCTCCTCAGAAAAGAAAATCATGGACTTGGAGAAAAGCCTTGTGGTTGCCTGATGGGAGGGGGAAGGAGTGGGAGGGATTGGGAGCTTGGGCTTATCAGACACAACTTAGAATAGATTTACAAGGAGATCCTGCTGAATAGCATTGAGAACTATGTCTAGATACTCAAGTTGCAATAGAACAAAGGGTGGGGGAAAAATGTAATTGTAATGTATACATGTAAGGATAACTTGACCCCCTTGCTGTACAGTGGGAAAATTAAAAAAAAAAATTTCATCAGTTATATTCACTTGAACTTCCCAACACTTATAATGCTATGCATAGTTTTCAATTTGTTTTAACTATCAATTTATTCAAATTAATAATTATACATTCATCATGCAGAGCAGAGGTCTAGATACAAAAATACGAAGATTAGTATAATCAAGAACTTATTAGCAGAACAGAAACAGCCCCACAGTCTTTCAAAACAAATTTATGGTTTCCAAAGGAGACAGGTGGTGGGGAAGGGATGAATCTTGGGTTAAGAATTGGAATTTGCACACTTTGGTATATGGAATGTTTGGCCAATGGGAACCTGATGTATAGCACAGGCAACTATACCCAATATTCTGTGATATTCTATATGGGAAAGGAACCTGAAAAAGAAAGGATGTGTATATCTGTATAACTGAATCACTTTGTTGCACAGCAGAAATTATCAAAATATTGTAAATCAACTGTAACTCAATAAAACTTTAAAATGGAAAAAAAACAATAATTTAAAAAATGTTATTGGTTTAGAGTAACTTTTTAAAAATTTTTCCCAGCATGGCTGAGAAATTAGCGAAGGGTGTATGGGGAGGTGGGTGGAAGGACCAACTTAAAATCTGGTATTTTCTGTGGAAAACATATCTGCTTGAATAGTTTCCATTTGCAATTTTCTGAAAATGCTTCCAGTAATGTGGTTATCAATGCAAATAACAAATGTTAAAAAATTGGATGAAAGCCAAATCCATCAAATACTCCCTCCAAAAGATAACTTCCCATCGTCCATCCCAGATGACAATGCCTTGAACATCTTTAACTTTCCATCAGAACCATTTAGCATTACTATGCTTCTGTGCAGCTGGTACATCACTACCATTGTCAGAACCAGGCAAACAAATTCATGATGATGTTCTTGGGAATATGGAACTAATGCAAAGGGGATTTCTCTGTAGTTCTTCATTAACATTTTATTCATTACAACAAGGGAGTTTTAAGAGTTTCCTTTTAAGCAAATTAGGTCACTGGATAAAAAATACACAGCATGGAAACACAGTGTATTACTACATAGAACAAAAGATCTGGTTAATAAATTATGATAATGGGATTAGTCATTTGCTAATGTTGAAAGGCACATTTAAATATTTTGGAATTAACTTATAGGAAGAATGATTTTTTTTTTCATGTATTTGTATTATCTTTGTCCATGTTTTCTCATGACTATTTTTGGCCATTTTTCTCTGAATGTACAAAGAACTCTTTAGATAATCTGAATCATTTAAGATGAGAAAAATAATTTAAGTAGGCGGAAGTTATGTATTTTTACCCTGAACTAAGAATAACTAAAATGGTGCAGAAAGCAACATAAGTAGATTGACACAAATGCTTGGAAATGGTCTTCTTCATGGTAAAACTTTTTCCTTTTCACATAAATACGACAAGATCTGTTGAAAATAACTTTCCCCAAAAAAACAAACACAGTAGTCTTCTGTATATCTCCTCTGATCCAGATACAGTTTTGTTTTTTCATCATTTTTGAAAGTACTTTGAAATATTGAACATTCAATGTGAGAACACTGACACTTTTCCCAAACTGCTTTTTACATGTTCTAAAATGTTCTACTCTCTCCAAAATTGTTTCAATATTTATTTACCAAGTAGGTTAAGAGGCTTAGGAGAAAATAGAGGAGCATTAGAGGGAAGGCTGCTAATTCACATAAAGCTCTGTCTTAAGTTCAGTTCCCCAGAAGGGGATCCTGAGATAAAGGTTAAAAAGCATGTGATATATTCAAAGCCTGCTCTTAAGAGGAAAGGAGTGAAGAAAGTAGGATAGAGCAGGTGAAGGTGCTGATCAGTATAGGAACTTCATATGAGAAATGCATCCCATAGTTAGTCTCACCTTGAAGCAAGGAGATTCTGCATTTTGCACCCTCTTGTCCATTAGTCATTGCAGACAGGCTGGGAGGATGGTGTCTAAGCTCTCAGCTATTCTTGTTCAGCTTTAGGAAAAATTTGCAGAGGCAGGGCCAGGTCAAGACTGCCATTAGCAGCCAACACTTACAGCAGATGGGGCATGGTACCTTGGCCATCTTGTACCCTGGGGATCTAAAGACGATACCAATATAGCCACTAGAAATACTACCAAAATATTAAATCAAAATATCTGGCAATATATTTTTGTAATTTTTCTTTATAATTTTCAAAGTATTTTTACATTCATTATATTATTAGGCATCGATAACTTTCCATGTATGGTATATACTATTACCACATTTGATATATAAATATGCTGTAAGTCAGAGATGAATTCACCTACCTCAGATTATATGATATTAAATTTGAAATAAGACCCGTTATATGCTACTATTATTGTTGTCTGTTTGCATAACATCTTTCACTGATTTTAAGAATGAAAAAATTGCGGTACTATGAATTCAAGGAATTTGTCCAATGCTGTAGACATAATAAGCAAAACAAAGATTTGCATTCAGTTAATATTTAAATATTATGCTGTTTTAATAAGTAATGGTTGTAAATTATTATATTTTTATACCTATATTAGAAATCCATAATTCAGAAAAAATTTAACCAACTCTGTACTTAGCATATGTTCTTTTAGTAAAATATTAGTATTATATAACAAAAATACCAGTTACACAAAGAAAAAGAGGCTTGTGTTACAAAATGAGCACAGGATGGAGTTCCCATTGGGCTCAGTAGGTTAAGAACCTGACTAGTATCCATGAGGATGTGGGTTTGACACCTGGCCTTGCTCAGTGGGTTAAGGATCCAGCATTGCTACAAGCTGCAGAGGTCATAGATGTGGCTTGGGTCTGGCATTGCTATGGCTGTGGTATAGGCCAGCAGCTGCAGCTCTGATTCAATCCCTGGCTGGGAACTTCTATATGCTGCAGGTGTGCCCCTAAGTAAATAAATAAATAAAATGATTACATGCAGTGAGTACATTACCCATCCTGGGTGAGGGAAGGCAAACAATTAAGAAACTCTATTTTGGTGAAGTAGTGTTAGAAAAATTGACCTTGCCAAGCAAAATTTTGAAAGGTAAAAGAAGAATAAGAACTCCTAGAACATTATATTATGCCCGACACATAGAAAGTCTTTAATATATATTCTTGAACAAATGAATCACTCATTTTAAACAAGCAGGCAAGAAAACCAAAAAACATATAAAGATAAAGATACCATGAAGCACATATGTGAAGGAATAATTGTGGGTTTAGATAAGAATAAAGACATAGGTAAGTGTCAGACCATGATAATTTTCTGAAAGTGTTAAGAAGTTTGTCTGTATTTTGAGGCAATTGGGGTTCTGAAGTTATCTCAGGGAGGGAGTATCATTTTAGGGTTTGCTTTTATTGTATGGTTCAATCTGACGCCTTTCTAGATATTAACATAGAGGGACAATGGGACTGGATATCAGTGAAGAATATGCACCACAATCCTGCTACAGATCAGCTGAATGAAGACAGTGGGAAGTGAGTTAGAAAGGAGTGGATATAGATGATGATAATTTGGAATCCAAATGACAAACAAATTTTAATTCAAATGCAAACTGTCATTGCTGGAACTACAGTGGTGATTTGATCAGTGACCTGCATCTTGATAAGGCGGCATCTCCATATCTATGTATCCTGATTTAGAGGTTATAGCAATGTGCTTCAGTGTAATATGATGTGAGATGCACAGAATGGGAGGAGTCAAGATTGATGACCTAGGTTTATGACTTACATACTTAGATGCATGGTGCAATGACATTTGAATGGAAACATGGAGAGAATGAAAGAATGGAAGGACGATGATTCCAGCTTTGAAGGTCATAGACATTAAGTACCTGTGAGAAATGCTTATAAATCAGAAATATTCTGGAAAGAATTGGATATGCATTTAACCTTATGCTAAGTGCTAATTAAAATTAAAATAATTTTTAAAATATGGAAACAACGAACAATTCCCTAATGCCTGTTTATCTAGACAGATGATGGAAAGCAGGGCTTTTTGATAGACCAGGGCTATACATCTCTCAGATATAGAACATTAATCAGAGCTCTGTCCTACTCTACTAGAACAAGGACTCACAATCTCTCAATCCTAGCTTTTGGGAAACTCCTAATAATCATTTAGAGTGGAAATATGATTTGAAACTTGTTTGACATTCCTGATCTTTGCTACATCAATTTTTATGATGACAAAAGAAATGATTATACAATACTATTTTTTCTTGAAGAAATAAATGTATTAATGCATACAGTTTTGATTTCTATATATATATATAATATATATATATACATACACACAGAGAAATGGGAAACTTGTGTGCCTTTTTGTATAAAATATATATATACATAGACCTGCATATGCACATTTATATTTCAAAAGATTCCCTCTAAAAATAAATGATAAAAATGATAGAATACCCCAGTGCAAATCACTTCATAATGAAAGCCCAGACCTTATACCACAAATAAGATAGACAGAAACTAGTTTGGAAGCTATCCAGGAGTAGTAATTCCACTGGGATTACATATTATTTCAATAATTTTCTCATTGTCTCTCCTCCCCTGCTGTTCTTCCTGATTCTTACCATGTCAAACACACTAAAAGCAGCCACTCATATGGTAGAAACCCCACAAAATCACGCAAGCATACAAAATAGATAGCAGGGCCACAGGCCCCATCAATTATGCTCTTGCTGTCTCTTAAACAAATCAACCTCACTTTCAGGTGAAAGAAAAAATATCCCTTGAATTCAGTCTATTCTTGACAACTAGAGCAAATGAAATTTAGAATATTACTAAGATAACAAAAGCTAACACTGGTTTCTGTAATCTCAATTTTCTACTTTCATGTAAATGTGCTTTTCATCTTAATTGTCTAAATTGACAAAGACAAAGACAAAGAACCAAACTCACAGGCCAGGCTCCTATCAGCTTTATTAGAAAATGGACTTTATTGTCCAGCACACAAGAAAAGATTTGTTGAAGGGAAAGGGTGGAACAAAATTGCCAACATGGTAAGATAAAGTCACATCCAAAAAAAAAAAAAAAAAAAAAAAGTTAAACAGCCTTATCATAAACAAAATGAGCTATGAAAGAAATAGAAATGCAGAAACATTATTTGGAAGAGCTGATCATCAGAGACTAAGCACATACCCTTTTCATATAGCGCCTCCTTCTCTTGTCCTATAGATGAAATTTAATTTTTAGTCTTATTATTTCTACAACCTTTATATTTGCTGTTTAAAGAAGTGGCCTGTACTAAGTTTTTCCTCAGATACAAATATATTAGATTTACATAAATTGTGTAGAATACATACATAAGAAAATACTCTCTATTGATAATACACATAATTTTAAAGCTATAATAAATAAGATATAAAGTATTTATACAAATAATTATATACAATATTAGAAAAATATTCAAATTCTTACTTTAATCTGAATTTTTAATCACTTAAAATTCATACAATATTTTTTCAATTCAAAAATTGAAATCCTACAACACCAATTATTAAGAATTTTAATATTCATCATGTAGATGTTCCATGATAGAATGCCCCACTTTATTTCTTTTTTGTTTTAAGTTTAACAAATTTCAACCAACTTAGCACCACCTCAAATGAAGTGGAGGATTTATGTTATTTAATAAATAGAAATCTGGAAATACTGGATTCAGGGACTCACCAGATGTTACATACTCTCTTTCTCCTTCTCTCTCATCTCCCCTTCCACCTCTTTTCCTCACTCTCTTTAGCTTGGTTCTGCTTTCTCCATACTGGCTTACCTCTGAGGGAGGCTCCAAAAGTTAAGAGCTTCTTCTCTTCTTAGTTCAGAAAATATACAGGCTTAGTTCTGATTGGGTCATGCCTCCATACATGAACCTATTGCTTTGGCAAAATGAAGGTGGTTGATGAATTAGCCATGACCAGGATTCATAACATCCCCTGTAACCCAGGGTAGAATGAGTTTCACTCAACTTTCCTGGCCAGGAACTGGGGAATTGGAGGTGTCCCATGGCATATCTGTATGTTATAATGAAATCAAGGTACCAAACAGGCAGGCGTATAACATAGGTCTCCAACAAGGGTCAGAAAATTTGAAATGTAGTGGGAAAGCACTTTGCACACCATTAAAAGCATCAACAAAAGCATGATAATGAGAAAGTATGAAAGTTTAGGGAAAATAAAAACTGAGAAGTAACCTTACTGGATGAAGGGTTGACTATGCCTATGGATCCAGGAAAAAAGATTAAGGTACTGGGAGAGAGTGAAATAAACATAGGTTAGGCTGAGTCATAGAGGACCATGAATGCTAGGCTAAAGATCTGAGAGTGTGAAACCATGCAGGCTTTATAGGAAGAGACAGGCTTGACCCAAGCTTTCCCTTAGGGAAGTGAATTTTCAATAGTAGCCTAAGTGGGTTTTAGCTGGAATTACTACAGACAGAGATATCAATTAAGTGACATTAGGCTAAAGTAAGTAGAGATCTGGGGTTATGATTATAACAGATAGTGAGAAATACAAGAAAGTAAATATTCAAGTGACAGGATAATTATGGATATGGGAGACAAGAGTAATAAGGAGCTCAAAAGTGATCAGAGATTAAAATCTTTTAATTAAGAAAACAGTGGAACATCAATCTAAAATAAGAAAATGCTAAATCACTATTCTGGAGACCTGAAATTTATGTAATATTACATATCAATTATACTTCAATTAAAAGAAAATGTAAAATGAACAACAAAATTCATACTATGCTCAGCAATGTCTGAGTACATCTGTATTTACTCATTCAATGGAAATTCTAGTTGTATTTTAAATGGCAGAGGGAAATGAAAATCCAATTCAAGGTCTTTAGAACAAGTAATGATTGATGTATGCAAGAAAGGAACTTATTCTTCTTAGTAAACTCAGTAAAATATAATGTAGAAAATATGCACTGGTAACTCTAATGTTACATTTCTAAGATATGGAGTTAATTCCATTAAGGCAGTCTGCTGATGTCATAAAGCAGTTTCAATATTTTGTTACTATTGCTGTGGCTTATTAGAGAAACATGAATTTTAATTTATGATATGTATGTGTAAATATGTTGCTCAATAAAATTTGATAATTTTAAACTCACATTTAGATGAAAATAAAAGAATCACATAGCAGAATAAAGACATTTTGTTTTCTTCTCTTTCCTTGAAATTTCCCCGAAACATTGAAAACGAATACATGATATACAAATAGCCAATAGTACAACTCCATCCCCTATATGACAGCAATAAGGTCTTTAAAATATCTAAGGGTAAACCAAATTAAAAAAGTCTAAAATTTCTATGGCAAGAACTATGCCTCTTTAATGTAAGAAAAGCAAAGAATACAGAAAATAGTAAACCTGACACTGCATGAGATTTCAAGATTTTACTAATGAGAATTACTAATTAATCTATTATTTGATGTCATTCCAAACCAAATCCAGGAGATTTTCTGTATCAAATGATTCTTAAAATTGCATTTGAAGATAAACTTGAAACAAATTAAAAAGTAAAATAAAAACATATACTTATATATGTCAA